>NC_059158.1:35568565-38162610 GCF_019923935.1 Bubalus bubalis | reverse complement strand
GGGCCTCCCCCAGGTCCCTGCTCAGTTGCATACACACACATGTGCCAGCCCAAAGTCATACAGACCTGACGATTCCAAGCAACCTCCATTTATTCAACGGAGAAAAATGAGTGTGTGTGTGTTTTCCCCATCTCCATTCCCAGTATAGATCAGGTGGGACGATTTCTTTCTCTCAAACATTTCAAAAGACAATTTCACCTTGAACTTGATTGCAGCACTCAGCCCTGAGCATGATTCTTCAAAGAGTCTTGAGCTACCGAAGGTAAGACCATCATGGGAGTTTGTATGCAGCCCCGACTGCAAGGGCTCTGTCTCCAGAAATAAGATAAGCTGCTGTGGCTACCAGTGGGCATGGCCTTTGTCCAGGCTGGGGACCCTAGACTCGGATCACACATTGTCTAGGGGGAGCAGGAAGGAATTCCACCCCCTTTCTCAGCCGCTGAAGTACTTTGCACACTGGGCCATATCCCGTCCCACATCTGGCCAGGTGTGGAGCCCGTCTGGCGTCTGCTGGGGATGGGAATAGGGGTACATACCGCATTAGATGCATGCAGGGCCTGCCTTGCTGTGGGGGTGGATGGCTGCCGCCACGATGTCCCTGGATTGTGTGTCTTGTGGTTAAACACTTAGGGTTCTGACGTAGGCAAGGCAGCAGAGCCGACCCTCAAAGCCGCTGCAAACAACCTGAGCAGGCTTCTCAAAAATGCTGTCCTGCGTCTTCGGAAGGAGACGGCTTTTATGGGCCCAATTTTCCAATCGCTGCCTATTTGGTGTGGTCATGTCCGAGCCAGGGGAGGTTTCTTAACTCCAGGCAAAGATATTTGCAGAGAGCTAGATGCCAGGAACCTGGTGAATTGTACATTAATGTTAAGTGCATTCTTGGTATTAACTAACAGAAGAGCTGTGTGTGGTGGTGGTGGGGGAGGGGGGAAGATGGAGATGGAAAAGGGCAAAGAGAGGAAGAGGCTTGTAAGAATAATGGCCATCTGTAATTACAAACATTCTGCAATTCAATCCTCACTCAGGCACCATGGGCTTGATCCTCCTATTATTCCATATTTTTCCAGAGAAACTAAATGATGCTCTTAATTAGCTGTAAGATCTTGAACTGGGGTTAGAAACCAGGCTTTTACTGATGCCATATTCTGAGGCCATTCTACAACCCCACACCATGATGAGAACCTAAAACATCTTTCAGGCAGTTCACGTCCTAATTTCATGTCCTTTCCAGGAAGAAATTGTGGAAACTGACCTTCCTTCTTTAGTTGTAGTCTTAGAAGTTACTGTTGGCTAAGTGCTAAATTTAAAATGGATAACCAGCAAGGACCTACTGTATAGCATGTGAAACTCTGCTCACTGTTACGTGGCAGCCTGGATGGAAGAGGAGTTTAGGGGAGAATGGGTACATGTATATGCACGGCTGAGCCCCTTTGCGGTTCACCTGAAACTATCAAAACAACTATTTGTTAATCGGCTATACCCCAGTACAAAATAAAAAGTTTGAAAAAAAAAAGAAGTTACTGTTGGATAATGGAAGTTCAGGAGGCTGGTTCTAATCAATGGAGATTATACCCCTAAACATACGTGAAAGAAACAGAATGGTCTGTGATCAAAACGCCGGATGTGTTATATATCTGTGCTGGACTGGGCCCAGTGTACCACAGCTCTCTTCTGCCCTCTTGGCATTACCAACGCCCTTGAGACAGAGTTTGGCATTTTCCTGAGCAGAGCCTCGGGTCCAAAGGTGGATTCTGATGGCCTCAGGGGTGGGATGACAGGGACCTCACAACTCTGAGGTTCCTCTTTCTCCCCAGTCTTAGAAGAACTCACTGGAGTAGGGACTTTCAACCCATTTGCCTCGTTTAACCTTGTCAACAGTCCTTTAGGGATGGAATGTTCTTCATCCCATGTTATTGTTGAGAAACTGTATTAGTCAAGGTTCTCTGGATAAACAGACCCAATGGTGGGGGGTGGTTGGGTGTGTGTGTGTGTGTGTGTATGTGTGTGTGTGTGTGTGTAGATAGATAGACAGGTAGATTTTTAGGAATTGGCTCATTTAATTGTGGGAGGCTGGCAGGCTGGAGATCCAGGGAAGAGTTGCAGTTCAGGTCTGATATGTCATCCGCTGGAAGAATCCTGGAAGTCACCCTTTGTTCTATTATGACCTTCAGATGACTGAATGAGGCCCACCTACATTATAGAGGTTCCCCAATTTAAATGTTAATCTCATCCAAAAAACACCCTTATGAAAACATTCAGAATAATATTTGACCAAATACTTGGGTATGTGGCCCAGCCAAGTTGACATGTAAAATTAACCATCATAAGCACTAAGCTTCAGAAAGTTACCCGTCATAGGCAGCTCACAGAGCAGTGGGAGGCAAGGTGGGGATTTAACCAGGGTCTCTAACACCTGAGTTCTTATCACCATCTTCTTTAGCCTGTCAGTGTGAACTGGGGAAGGCGATTTTGTGCTGATTGGATGCTACTCATGGGGTTCTCACTGATCCTTTACAAGGTCTTTGCTGAGTGCTCCTGGGGCCTGTGTGGTACAGGACCAGGAGGTCTGGCCCTGGAAAGTGGGCAAGGAGGGGCTTTTGTGATGCCTACTTCTCTCACGAGTTAGCTGGGCCTTGGAAGTGTACAGTTGGCTTTGGATGCAGGGACAAGCTTGCTGAATTGTTTGGGGGTCTCTTAGGAAGCAGGTGGAATTTTCTAGATGAGCAGTGTAACACACAGAGCCATATTCCTGGGATATACAGGTGACTGACAGGTGAAGAAAGATGGGCCCCACCCCCACCCTTGGGGCAGTCTTGAGCATAAGCGATTACCCTCCATCCTCCCTATATTAGGGTTCTGTGTGCAATAGTAAACACGATCTTGGAAGGGCCCCTCCCACTTTATGGAGTCTTCAAGACTCAACAACCTCAAAAACAGACTCTTAGCATGCAGAGCATGTATTTTATAAGTTTCACCTGCTCCTCTTCCCAGTAGAACCTGAGTAAGCTTACCTGGGGAGGGATGGAGGTTTTTTTCCTCCTCTGCTCAGACCTGGCATATTTTGGTGCACAGCCTCATTCCCTTGATCCCATCCTCCTTATGCTTCCCACCTACCACCTCTAAGTCTCCAGCTCTATCTCAGTTCAGTTCAGGTCAGTCGCTCAGTCGTGTCCAACTCTTCGCAACCCTAAGTACGACAGGCTTCCCTGTCTATCACCAACTCCCGGAGCTTGCTCAAACTCATGTCTGTGATGCCATCCAACCATCTCATCCTCTGTCGTCCCCTTCTCCTGCCTTCAATCTTTCCCAGCATCAGGGTCTTTTCCAATGAGTCAGCTCTCTGCATCAGGTGGCCAAAGTATCAGAGTTTCAGCTTCAGCATCAGTCCTTCCAATGAATATTCAGGACTGATTTCCTTTAGGATTGACTGGCCCTATCTCACCTCATCTTTAATCCCTTTCTGTCTCTCACTTTGCCTGGAAGAAGTTAATGAGGCTATTCTAAAAGGAGTTAATTCCAAAAGGAGTAAATTCTTTTTTTGACATTTTAATTTTATCAGACTTAATTTTATATTGGAGTCTAGCCGATTAACAATGTTGTGATGATTTCAGATGGAGAGCAAAGGGACTCAGCCATACATATACACGTAAAAAGGAGTTAATGAGGCTATTTCTCTTTAGGTCTGCCTCTTTATAGGGTCTGCTCCTGCTAACTTCCATTAATTCTGCTGCATTTCCTTATGGCTGGGGACAAGTAGATTGGCTTGTGGGGTGATCTTCAAGGGAGGATGATCACACCAAAGCTCCTGATCCTGGAAATGAGTCAGTCACAAAATCCTCTTATGCTTTAGTCACTTCTCTGCATCTTTTTTACAATAATAATTTAAAACATATACCAATTATTTACTACTCACCATATGCTGGGCAATATGGACAAAAACATTTGGAAAAGCAGGGTTAAGATTGAGAGGAAAATGGTGGTTGGAATGTAGATTTGGGTGTCGAGACGATGGTTGACATTCCCAGACAGTCACGGAGCCTGTGGTAGAACTAACGAGAAAGGATGAAATCGCATGAGATGAGTTGGTGACCGGCAAGAGAAGGAAGGTGGCTGGCAGATCCCTGGGGAACATCCACAGTCAGGTGGAAGAAGGACCGGGAAGAGAAACTACACAAGGGAAGTTGTTGTGCTAAGATGTCCCTGAAAGAGGGGAGTGCTTCAAAAAAGGGGTACTCTAAGCATCTCACAGGCCATGACCATGAAGATGCCAAGACTTAATTCAGCTAAAAGGTCATGTGACCTTAGCAAGAGCAACTATGGGGATTCAGGGCAGGATATCAGAGGGTAGCCGGAAGGTGACGGGGATTTGGGGAGACAATGAACTGGACTCAATTCCTCAAGTGGACTGTGGCACTTTCTAGTTCCAGAATTTACTTTCAGTCTCTTGCATCTTGATTGAAATAGACTTAGTATGGATTAGGCATCTTCACTGGGCTTTGTGGTTTTATTATTTAAGGTGTTGCAGAAAATACGCAGAATTGGAGTTAGAAGAACTAGGCTAGGGTTCAAGGGTCCCTTACTTTGTAGACTGTGTGATCTTGGGCAGGATATCTATTAAATCTGGCTTCTTTTCTTATATGAAAAATGGAGGTTATTGTGATACTTCTCCAAATTATGAAGTTTGCTGGGGAATATATGCAGATAGGCTTTGAAAACTATAAAGAGTGATGTCAGTATAAGGTTAAATGAGGAGGAAATGGCAATCCACTCCAGTATGCTTGCTTGGAGAATCCCATGGACAGGGGAACCTGATGGGCTATAGTCCACCCCTGTAGCTACAGGGGTCACAAAAAGTCGGACACGACCAAGTGACTAAGCACACGTAAGGTTAAAAGGAATCATCATACTTGTGAGCTAATGTTCAGGAATCATTCCAATATTGTATTTTGGTGGACTGATGGAAATGTGTCAGGTAAGATTATGTTTGGCTGTAAAAAAAAACATAAGATGACTATTATAACAGGAACGCATAGGAGTTTATTTTTCTCACCTGATAAGAAGTCAGAGGAAAGTTCAGCCACTTACGGATGCCATCGAGGGCTCCAGTTCCTTTTACCTTCCCGCTCCACCATTCTTAAGAGAGTGGTTTTTGTACTCAAGGTTGCAAGATGGTTGCTATATCTCCAGACATCATATTTACATCCTAAGAGAGAAGAAACGCAGGAAGGAGAAAGAGGGGCTGTCAAGGGCTTGAAGGGGCATGCCATCTGAATCTGACTTTTCCTTAAAGAATATTTGTGGAAGCTGACCTCTGCCTTCTGCATGCCAACCTCACTGGATGGAAATGAGTTTCACAGCTATCTCTAGTTACAAGGGTGTCTGGAATGGTAACTACTGTAGACCTTCAGTTTCTTTAGTTGAGGAAGGCAAGGGAGAAGGGGATTTTGGAAGCCAATGTGCAGTATCCACCACAAAGCCAAGTTCACCTTGGAACCCTGAAGGGAGGAAGGGGATGGAGAGATGTTGCTGTGGGGTTGCTCAGGAGGGCAGCCAGACAGTGACCAAACAGCAGGGCTCTGAGTTCTCTGTGGCTTGGACCAAAACATCTTGGCTGTCTCCCACCAAGAGGCCCAGTCCCAAGACTTGGCTCCTTCTGGCAATCAGCCCTCACCAGCCGCTGCCAAAGGGGTAAACACATTCCAAGTCCTTGAGTCCCTGCTGCACTGTAACTGTGGTTAAGACACACCCCCACCTTTACCCCATCTGGGCTAACAGAATGCTCGCTAGAGCTGTGTTGTTTTAGTGATGATTTGTGGTTATCCTCCTTCTCCTTAATGGGGAGCTGAATACCTACACACTTATGTTATCCAACTGAACAAGCGATTTGCATCCCCTGCATCTCATTTTTCAGTTCATTCTCCAAACCTTGGGCACCAAGTAGGATAAGGTATTACGTTCTCTTTTTTTCTCTACTCTGGAAAGATGGCCATTAAACCAAACCATGTCCTCAAACCTCTTCAGCTAGGTAGAGAAATAGACAACCCTCAGAATCCAGAATCCAGACCTGAACAGCCAGAGGATGCCACCTGGCTCATCACCCAGCGTGGGCTCCATTGGCTTGCTTACTTCTGGGAAAGTGAAACAACCCAGACTCCATCCTGATGAAGGTGCCAGTCATGGAGGAGACTGTTTCTTGACTAAGGCAACTTCCGTCCAGACAAGGAGATGGATCACAATCACATTTAAGAAAAAAAAAAAAAATTAAAAGCCATTTTATAAAGTATGAATAAGGACTATTATAAATGGCTCAAACTCTATATGTAAGCAATGAAGTAAGATGAATTGACTGGTAATGAGTTGGAAAAGCTATACAAGGGCAGGGAGTGTGGAACATAATTTAATAAAAATAAACTTTTTTTTTTTTTTACGCACCCACTCCCAAAGAAGAAATGGAAAAGTTGTTAGGGTGTGGACCAGGGCTTCTAATTAGCTGTTCTGTTCTTCCTGATTTATCTCCTTTCTTGCCCTAGCACCTTCCTGGGATTTAGTGTCCCGTGAAGGGACTTGGTGGAAGGGCAGGGCTCCCCGGTCCCGAGCACCTGACCTCCCAGCCCGCTAGGACCAGGAGAGAAACGAGGAGAAACCCACCGCCTCAGATCACCACTCCTGCCTCCTTGACCCCTTCTCTGTTTCCAAAACAGAGGAAGCCCTGAGAAGGCTCTTTGCCAGAGCTGGAAAACAGCTACCCTCATTGTCTGCCTCGCCCTGCCGGCTGCATTCTCCTCCCTCCCTCCGCTGCTTTCTGTCTGAAAGTGTGAAAATTACAAATCCCAAGGAACTGCAATCAGAACTCTACCTAGGGAAAATGCAGAGTATCCTGGCCATAAATATCCCGCTCCAAGACGCCTGACGTCAGAGCGGGGCGGGCGGGCGGGCGCGAGGCCGGCCCAGGGGGAGCGGCGAGGTCTCGGTCGGGAGACTGCGAGCTCGGCTCGGCTCAGCGCGGAGCGGGCGCGCAGCCGGGCGCTGGGCTGCGGGAGCCGAGGACACGCCATGGGCCGCCCGGGGTGAGTACGGCCGCCCCGCTCTCCTCCCCGCTTCGCATCCGCGAGGCCAGGGGACCGCGGGAGGCTTTCCGGGCCACTTCCCCACTTCTCTCCTCCTCTACTTTTCTTTCCGAGGCTGAAAGGGGATTTGGCGAGGCAGCGGCTCCGCTGGCTGCCTGTTTTTTGTGTCTCCGAAGTGCTTTGCAGGAGCCGCCGAGAATCCCTGAGCGGGGTTCCGGGGGGGCGGGGGGCGGTGGGCTGCGAGCGCGTCGGTGCCGGTGGGTGTGATGTGCGTGTCGGGTCTGTCTGGATGGGCACATCTGGACACAGGAAATGTCTTCGGAAAACTTAAAAAAAAAAATGTTTATGGCTTTGAAATCAGATTTCTTCTTGTCATAAGTGGACAGACAGAGCCGGTGACCCCCAAACGGACAACTTTTTGGTGGTGGCTTTTCCCGGTTCGCTTGTGCCTGCCTTTGGGTGATTTAACTCTTCACACGCCCCCAGCTCCCACTTGCAAGCCTGGCCCCTGGCCAGCAGGCTAGGCGGGGGGAAAGGGGAGCTTCTTGCTCTCAGAAGCAGCGGGACCTGGGAGAGGGAAGGAGCGTCCCAGGAAAGGCGTCCTGAGTTGGGATCCCAGCACCTGCGGCTGCTGCCCGTCCGTCCGCCTGCTGGGGCCCTGACAGCGCGGGGCAATGGGGCTTTGACTTAACCCGAAGGAGTTAGGCTGGAGGCAGGTAACTGCAAGGGGGAGGAGAAGAAGGAGATGGTGGGCAGGACTGAGACTCTGTGTCCAGCCGTGCCGGAGAGTGGAGTGGATGTGTTTGCCACATGTGCCCACTGTGGGGGCCGATGGGGGTTTTCTGGGAGCCCCTCGGTGCCCCCAAACAAGATGCAAGCTCGTAACATAAAGAGACATGTCTGAGTTGTGGGGTGGAGGAAGGGGGGTGGTGGGGGAGAGGGAGAGAGATTTTTATCAAAATTGAACACAGATTGTTGAGGTCTGGGCTTGATTTAACTCTTCTCTCTCTGCCTTGGCCACTTTTCCAAAGTCCTGTTGTGGTTTTGCAAAGTTCCTAGGAAGATGGGAAGGCGTTGGGGGGACCTCTCCAGGAAAGAGTCCTTGGAGACTTTCCTTGAAACCTACAAGGGAAAGAGAGCAACTTTCTATCTTTAAATAGTTTCAGGTTTTGTGTCCCCCTCCTCCTCCCAAGTTCGGTGTCAGTTTCTTGAGTTTCTCTGAAAAGTTGGCTGAAGAAGGGAATGGATTTTCCCTAGGTCATAGAGGGGGAATTGTGCTCTTTGAGTGTGGGAGGAAGCAGGGCAGTATGGATTCACCAGCCCGGGGTTGCCCAATGCACGCATTGGATGTCCATAGCTGTTCAGCAAACTAGTGACCACAAAGAGAGCCCTTTCAGCGTCATCCTACCCGGGTCTCTGGTTTTATATTTTGCAATAGAACTAACCTGCAATATTTGGGTGGGAGGAAGATTACTGGACTCTCCCTGTGTCCTAGAAAAAAGGAGAGAATTAAAAAAAAAAGGAACAGGGAGGAAATGTAGATATAAAAAACGGACTGACAGGAAGTTGAAGATTTGGGAAGGGTTTTAGAAATTATACAAATTGACTCCTCGAGAAGAGCTGTAAGAGACTGAACAGACAGCAAGTCAGCTCTAGACTCCTTTAACTTCAGGAGTATGTCTTTAACTTGAGTGCAGTGAAGGAGGAGGATATCATGCTAAGGGCCGTCTAAACAAAAGTGCTTGTAAAGGGGTAGTGGGGTACCCGCCGCGAAATGCATGTGTAGGAGCCTGTTTATGCATTGGCGACTGCGTGGGGATGGTCGTGGCCCCAGGCCTGGAAGCATAAATGGGCCATTTCTCGGTTGCTCTGGGAGCTGCATCGACCTTCATCTCTCCATTAAAAAAAAACAAAACAAAACAAAAAAAACAACTGTGCTATTATTGTCTGGTTCCCTGGTAGCTGCACAGTCCAGCTCCTAACTCCTAGCTGCGTTTCCAGGGTTTTTCCTCCAGATCCTCAGATGCTGAGGGAATACTCGTGCCCCCATCAGGACGAAAAGAGGAGAGAAACTTCTCCTGGACCTCAGAACTGAGAAGAGAGTGAGGAGTTCAGGAAGGGGGAGGGTGTGAGGGGGGAACCAATAGAAAGGCCAGTGAAGGTGGAGGGTTTTAGGTTTGGTGATTGTGGGGGAGGTTGAAAGGTCACTGCCTTCTGTGGAAAAAAAAAAAGTCTCCTCCCCAGTCTTCTTCCCCAGCCCCCTGTCACCAATTTTTTTTTTTTTTTTTTTTTTTTTTTTTTTGCCACAAAACAGGTTAAACTGTTGCCATGACTGAAGAGCCTGGGATCCAGGGATAAAGAAGAGGGCAGGGTGAATGAAGTGTAGGTGGCCAGGAGGATGCAAAGATAATCAGTGAGGCAGAGGCTGGCCTCACAGTGGAGCTGATGGAAGTAACGACTGACACGTCCCCACTCATTCCCACCATGTACAAATAGAAGACTGACTATCCAGGGGTGGAGGGGATCTATCCCAGAGTCTTGTTCAGTCGCTCAGTCATGTCTGACTCTTTGTGACTCCATGGACTGCAGCATGCCAGGCTTCCCTGTCCTTCACTATCTCCCGGAGCTTGCTGGAAAAAAAAAAAAATGAAATTTTGGAGTCTAGGGTGGCCTCTTGTCCCAGCACACGACCCCTCAGGGACAATTGAGGCTGAGATCTGGCCTTTCCGTTCTTTCATCATCCTCTCTGGAGGGTCCGTGAGATCCTGACCCTTTAGAGTTTGCTCAGGGGGACAGTTCACCAGATTCTCAGACCACTGATGCCTGGGCTGATATGGAAGCCTTCTCATTGGCCCTTCTATCAGCTCAAGCTTCTGACCAGCTCATTGGTCATCTCTGAGATCAAAATACTTAGGGTGCATTCTCAGGCTCTCCAGAAGGTTGAAAGGTCAAAGGCACCTGGCAGAACGAACCACTTGGAAGGTGTCCTTTGCTTTGACAGCAGTTGACCTAAGTCTCCACAACTAGAGTCTCCGTGTTCAGGGATCTGGTGTCCATCAGCTCTGGACTTCAGATGCAGCCTGGCACAATGGAAAGAGGACCGACATCAGAGCAGTCTGCCTGGGAAAGAATTAGTAACCTGGGCATGCGTGCTCAGTCGTGTCTCTCTTTGCAATCCCATGAACTGTAGCCCGCCAGGTTCCTCTGTCCATGGGATTCTTCAGGCAACAACACTGGAGTGGATAGCCATTTCCTTCTCCAGGGGATCTTCCTGACCCAGGGATCGAACCTGCATTTCCTTCTTTGCAGGTGGATTCTTTACCACTGAGTCACCAGGGAAGCAGTAACCTGGGATACACTACTTATTCTTTCTGAGCTTAAATTCCCTCACCTGTGAAACGAGAATGATACTTACTGCTCAAGGTTGTTACAAACATGGTATTTATGCAAAGGGGCTAAAACAGAGCGAGGGATGTTGTAGACCTTTCATAAAGGGAATCTCATAATTTTATTTGCTAGTTTTTTTTTTAGCCATCAGCCACCCACGTGGTTTGGAAAGGACCTCTCTCCAAATCTGGCTGTGTTGTTTTCTGTTCTTGAAGACACCTGGTTGGAGATTCAAGGGCTCAGGTCACCCTTACTTCCTCCCTCTAGAAACAGTAGCCAGTGGGGTTATCCAGGAGTGTGGCTGCTCCGTTATCCTGAGGGCTGGGAGGGGACACCAGGCATCCTGGATATCTGGCCTGGAAACCACTCTCGTGTTTGAGTTCTTGAGAGGGAGGAGGGCAGCAGAGCCAGTTGTACGGATGGGGCGGGAAGGTGGGCGTGGAGCGGGAAGATCAAGGAGCAGAGGCATCCTGAAGGACAAGGCCCAGGTCAGAGATGGTCACTGCTCCTCAGGGTGAGAGGGGAGAATCTGATGGGTGGTAAAAATGGAAGCTTTAGCCATTTGTAAACAGCTTGGCAGGTATGGCTGGGGAGGCTGCCCCCTCCCCGATGGACACGCCGTCTAGCCCTGTGGGGTGGCCAATCCAGAGGACTGAAGGACCATCTGATGTGGGGAGAGCAGCTGCAGGTTCTCTTGGCCCATCTCAGTGCTTCTCAGTTATCCTTCAAGTTGACATTTAAGACTTTGAAGATCACATTTGTTTCTGTTTTGTTCAAGCTCCCTCTTTAACTGTGGCCTGGGATGACTTTTCAGCTTTTAAGAGACTCAGCCAGTGGCCAACTTCTCTTGAGATGGCCCAGATTGGGGGTCGGTAAATTCCTCACTCCTGGCAGTATCTATTTCTCCAAACTCTTTCCTCACATTTTTTTGGTTTGTTTGTTTTTTTGTTTCATTATGAGGTTATAAAACTGCACCATCCGAATGCTGTGCAGGGAGGAAATGCCTTTTTCTCTGGACCTGTGGGTCATCCTGCTAGTGCTGAGTGAGGCTGTCAGACTATGGGCATTAGCAGGTGTTGTGGGGTTCTTTCTGGGTCCCCACCAATCCCCCCACCTGCTCCAGAAAAAGAAAAGGAAAAAAAAAAAGAAAACGTTAGAAAGATAAGCCTGAGGCAGTTGGGTAGCTCTTTGAATCCTGGCTACAGAGGAGCTGAACTATTTGTAGGATGCCCCATGGGTCTGTGCAAAGAGCTTCAGAATCAACAAGACCCAGGTGTGAGTCCAGTCCTAGAACCATCGGGTCACAAGCTGTTCAGCCTCTCTGAGTCTTTTTCACCTGTCAGATGAGAACAAGAAGTGTTCTAAAGGGCTGTTCTGAAGGTGAAATGAAATAGTATATGGGAAGGACCTAGCACACCGATCAGTGTTCAGCAAAATGGTAATGCCCTTCGCTTTCTAGTTCTTAAGCTCTTGAAAGTACCTGGATTTGGACATTTGTCCATGTGTCAAAGTAAATAAGCCACTTATCCAAGGCTTCACAACAGTGCTCAAAGATCAGCTGTTTCTGCCTGGAGATGGAGACCTTCACTTCAAAAGCAGGGCACAGGTCAGTGCTCCCCATGCCAGACAAGTGGCAGTGCCATGCGAGGCTTCACCAGCATAAAGGAAAAGGCCACCCACCCACTCACCCATGAGCTACCACTAGAGCTTGGTTGAGAGGTCCCAAACTCGGTCTTGGTTCAAAGAATTGAGGTCAAAACTGGAGAGGGAAATCACTGATGTCGGACCCAGCATTAAAGCTGAATGATAATGGCACAATGACAGTCACACCTCATTTTATCCTCATGACAATCCTATGAGACGGGTATAATCCACGTTTTACAACTCAAAGCGGGGGGCTTAAAAGAGTTCCCCTATTTCAGATCGTAAATAAGTGGAAAAAACAGGAGGCCAACAGCTACCCAAGCAGTAGATCTCAACCCATCACCTGGGAAGCTTGTAAAATTATCAGTACCTGGGCCCACCCCGGGCTGATTAAATGAGAATCTCTGGGGCATGGGGCCCGGGCACAGGTTGTTCTGCAAGGTCCCCAGGTGATGTGAAGTATGAGTTGAGAGCTATAGGTCTAAGGGGAGCGAGAAGTGGACCAAGGTGAGGAATCAATGTTATCAGGCACAGGTGAAACAAACAGTCAGATCTTTATTAGGATTTAAGCTCCCTGGCAGTGGCAATTGGTGTGGTTCTCCCTCTACCTGGAACCTAGAACATGCCAGATACAAGGTAGACATTTGATCCATGTTGGCTGAAGGAATGAACAAACTGCTATAGATTCAGTTCAGTCGCTCAGTCGTGTCCAACTCTTTGTGACCCCATAAATCGCAGCACGCCAGACCTCCCTGTCTATCACCAACTCCCGGAGTTCACTCAGACTCACGTCCATCGAGTCAGTGATGCCATCCAGCCATCTCATCCCCTGTCATCCCCTTCTCCTCCTGCCCCCAATCCCTCCCAGCATCAGAGTCTTTTCCAATGAGTCAACTCTTCGCATGAGGTGGCCAAAGTACTGGAGTTTCAGCTTTAGCATCATTCCTTCCAAAGAAATCCCAGGGCTGATCTCCTTCAGAATGGACTGGTTGGATCTCCTTGCAGTCCAAGGGACTCTCAAGAGTCTTCTCCAACACCACAGTTCAGAAGCATCAATTCTTCAGTGCTCAGCTTTCTTCACAGTCCAACTCTCATATCCATACATGACCACTGGAAAAACCATAGCCTTGACTAGACGGACCTTTGTTGGCAAAGCAATGTCTCTGCTTTTCAATATGCTATCTAGGTTGGTCATAACTTTCCAAGGAGTAAGCGTCTTTTAATTTCATGGCTGCAGTCACCATCTGCAGTGATTTTGGAGCCCAGAAAAATAAAGTCTGGCACTGTTTCCACTGTTGCCCCATCTATTTCCCAAGAAGTGCTGGGACCAGATGCCATGATCTTCATCTTCTGAATGTTGAGCCTTAAGCCAACTTTTTCACTCTCCTCTTTCACTTTTATCAAGAGGCTTTTGAGTTCCTCTTCACTTTCTGCCGTAAGGGTGGCGTCACCTGCATATCTGAGTAGGAGCTGACAATTTCAGCAGCCGAGTCCAACCTGTCCCCTTGTTGTGTAAGTAAAACAAGCCTTGTGTGTTACTGGAACACAGCCATGCTGTTTGTGTGTGTGTTATCCGTGGCCCCTTTCATGAGAAAAGGGTGGAGTTGGAGTGTTGTCAGCAAGGCTGTATGGGTTGCACAGCTGAAAATATTTAGTGTCTCGCCCTCTAACAGACAAAGTTTGGTGGTTCCTGCCCTGGTTCTCAGTGTGAACAGACCAAGTACAGTTTAGGGAAGGTTGTTGCAGCTTGGTGGTCAAGAATATGGCTTCTAGAATCAGGTCTATGTTTGAATCCTGGCTCCAGCACTTAACCTGTTGTAAGACCTTGCATATTATTTCACCTAAGCCTCAGTTTCCTCATCTGAAAAATGGGGATGATAATAAATGCTACCATTCTCGAAGGATGGTTGCCAAGATTGCCAGCCCTGGACTAGAGTAAGCACTCAATCAATGTTAACTCTCCCTATGGTGGTGGTTGTAATTCCTGGCAACTAGCCAGTTGGAGGGAAAACTAAAGTCAAAATCTAAATCCGGTATCACTAACAGAATAAAGGGTGTGGTGGAGAAAAATAATCAGTTGGTAAGCTGGTGTGAGGAAGAAAGACTGATGTGAGGTTTTTGAGGTAAAGGGGATCTTTTTAAGATAACACAAGACAGGCTCCTGGTGTGCGAGCGAGGTGCTGTTTGGCTGACGGCTATGTCGCTACGTCAGCCGTCAGTTCCGTCGTCCCTCAGGGGTTAGTGCTGTGCTGTATTCAGTGGCTCCCTCCTGTCTTACTCTTTGTGACCATTTGGATCATAGACTTGCCAGACTTCTCTGTCCATGGAATTTTCTAGGCAGGAATATTGGAGCAGGTTGCCATTTCCTACTCCAGGGGATCTTCCCAACCCAGGGGTTGAACCCTGGTCTTCTGCATTAGCAGGCAGATTCTTTACCAACTGCACCACCTGGGAAGCCCCTTCCCTGCCCTAAAAGGGTTAACTTGGGCTTTACGGAGCTTAGTCACAAGCATGTCCCACCTCTATTCCCTTGCTTGTAGTTTGTTCTGCCTGGATGGCCCATCTTCCTGGGGCTACTTTTCCTACCAGGCTTGTGCTGGTGGCCCCTTCTCTCCCAAACTCCCTTTTCCAGGCTTCCCTCCCCGCCAAGTCACTCCCTTTTCACTCTGCAAACTTAGCAGGCAACTCTGACATAATATCTAACATGTGGCATCAGAGTCCAGGAAGGACTGAGTCTCTCTGTCTTGCCTTCTACGTATTTGGAGCTCATAAAAGTCAGATGACATTGTAGAAGCCACACCTGGTAGCCAGTGTCATTTAAACCCTTGGTTCAACTCTGACAGCTGAGTTAACTCTTGAGGAATGTCTATGGTCCGTGCCCGGGTGCTGATGAGATGGCAAGAGCAAATCCCCAGAGCCAACCAGATGGAGAAGAGCCGTCCAGTTTATAGATGACGTGGAAGCTCTGTGTTCTTATCCTCCGTGCTGGGGTGGCTCCTGCCCTCTGGAGCACCTCTCCTAAGGGGTAGCCAGGGACAGGGACAGAGGGAAGAAACTTGAAACCAACCCTCTGACTTCTTGTCAGCAGATGCGGCGAGAAGTTGGGTTTTGGCTTCTCTGGGCTTTTCACGGTTACGTGCCAAGATAATTGGGAATTGGCTTGGGACGGTCAGCTTTCATTATCACGGTAACAAAGAGAGGCATGGTCACATGTAATAGCTAACAGCAGATAATTCACAGTATTGCCATCTGAACGCAGAATGTGTTGCATAATTTTTATACATTTTACTGACAGATGTATACTCGTGGCAAATATATGTCATATATGGAATAACATTAAAATTGTTATTTTCTAATGACGGAGAAGGCATAGAAGAATGTCAGCCTTAAATTTTCCTCTTTGAACAACCCCAAATGGGCAATTAGGAGCTGATTTCTAAGAGGACAAGGAAGACAGGGAATGAAATCGTATTGTTAATAGTAGGTCTCACTATGCATGTAGCACCATGTTGATAATTTTTTAAAAATTTATTTCTTATTTGATTTTTCAAAATTACGATGGTAATTCTCCCTTGCTTAAGCATGTGAATCAATATCATGCAGAGATACAAAAAGACAAGTGGAAAGCGAATAGCATCTCCACTCCTCCTCCACACCCTGGGAATTGATGTTTACAGCCTAGAATTAATCCTTCCTTATCTTTTCCTTTGTCCATACAACTACTACAGGTGTGTATACTATTATGGTGGGGTCTTGGCCCAGACGGTAAAGCATCTGCCTACAATACAGGAGACCCGGGTTCAATCTCTGGGTTGTGAAGATCCCCTGAAGACGGAAATGGCAACCCACTCCAGTACTCTTGCCTGGAAAATCCCATGGGCTGAGGAGCCTGGTAGGCTACAGTCCATAGGGTCGCAAGGAGTCGGACACGACTGAGCGACTTCACTTTCACTTCCTTGTTGTTTGACTGTTTTTCACTGAAATGGAATCTCTGTGTATTACTCTGCTGCATACATTTCTTCTCTTTTGACCATTTATCAGGGTCATCCCTATGGTGAATGGAACCGTTTATTTTTTCTGATTTCTTTATATGCCTAGACACACACAGGGGCTTCCCAGGTGGCTCAGTGGAAAAGAATCCCCCTGAAATGCAGGGCATACAGATTCAATCTCTGCTGTAGTATTCTTGCCTGGGAAATCCCATAAACAGAGGAGCCTGGAGGGGTTGCAAAATAGGCAGACATGACTGAGCGACTGAGTATACAGACACACACAGCTCTGTATATCTGAGATCATGCCATTCTTGCAGCAAAGTCCATTTTTTTTTTCAATCAGTCAGCTATTACATGTGATTTCATCCTGGGTGACCACCAGCTTGCGTACCTGAGTCTGACATACCAAGCATCTATCACCCAGGAAAGATGAGTGGTTGTTGTACCCTAGCCTGTGACCATCTGGGTATGCTTCCATGCTGTGTGTGGTCTTTGTCCCCTAGGAAAGCTCTTGAGCATCAGTCCCTGTGGCTGCCCCTCCTTCTCATCAGATTTAGTCTTCCCTCCTTGGGTCTCTTCAATCACTGAATATGTAGGAAGAGCCACAGGAAACGTCAAAGACGGATACATTGGATTGGAGAACAAGGGTGATAGAGCAAGTCAGGCAGTGTAGGATGGTACATCCTACAATTAGGATAATGGTCAGGTGTGTGGACCCTGCATTCAGATCACCAGCCCCCAGCAGGACCGCTTCCCAGCAGCAGACAGTGCTGGCAGTCGTCAGCCCTCTTGAGAATTGCCTCCGCTGCAGTCTCTCCTACTGGGTTCCCTGTATCCAGTGACCAGTGGGTTCCCTCTGCCCCAATGTCGGGGAAATTCTAAAGGGCATCTTGGCTTCAGAGCTCCTCATGGGGTTGGCTGAGGCCTTCACTGATGCTGCCTGACAGCTGTACTTCCCCTCCCACCTGAACCTCCCCCCATGACTGGTGAATTCTAACAACCCTTCAATAACCCCCTGCCTGCCCCCAGAAGTTTTACTTATTTTACATGAAATCGTTTTGGAGCAGCCCATTATTATCCAGATAATTGTTGGTGGCTATGTCACTATATGAAAAAGTACATTTTTTCCTTTTTTCCCTTGTGCTCTATATTGTATGTTTTCTAGGTGGGACCCAACTGATTTCTCTTCACATAGAGTTGTGTTATAACTGGGAAGGCTGAGCACATGTTTTGATTTTATTGCCAGATTCGCATTGGCACCTGCTCCCTCCCTCAGGTCCTCAAGTCTAGGCTGAGAGGTGTGGGTATATCAGGTCGGAAGCATGACCAGATAGCTTTGTTGCCATCCTGCCTGGAGACAGGATCTGGACAAGATGACCTTTGGGAATTCTTCTCTATCTTACCAGTGTGTCTTCTATATAAAGGGGGAGGTCTCAGGGGGCTCTGTTGGCTCATTGGGAGCCAGCTTCCTGCCTGTATAGGTTTTCATGCTTGCCTGGATCTCTGCCAGATCTGATTTGTTCTTATGGGGATGTTTGTTTCTTACTGCTTGGTCCCAAGCACGGGAGGTCTTTGGGGCTGTGCATTGAACATTCCACCTTCTGGGTTACGTACACTGATCGCCTGCTCAAGTGCCAAAGCAAAGCTTGCCTGCATCGTGGATTCCCGATGTGCCAGACTCACAGTTCATGTCTGACCGCATTCCTGGGGGTCAGTGTCAACACTCCCTCCATCACTTCCTGTCAGACACCACGGCCCCCAGCCTCAGGTTCCCCTGATAAGGTAATGAGGGAAGGGAGTGATTCCAGGTCAGGGAGGAGATCCATCAGCATCTCCACAGTGCCAGAGGCAACTTTGAAATCCGTTTGAAGCAAATTCAGAAGTTTCTGTGGACTTTGGGCAATAGAAAGGCCAAGCCATTTTGACTTTTCTTTTTTTAAAAAAAGTCTCCATCAATTTATTCATCAGTCTGTTCCCGATCATGTGACACTGAGCTGGCAGCTGCCCAGAGAAAGAAAGTTAGGATTTGCCTCTGTCTTTCTGAGACACTCGGTTGATAACACTACCTCTTCCCTGAACAGGGGTGATGTTATTGATGACTGTGGTTTGCACATGGAAGCTGGGACTGACAGCTGATAAACAGACCAGACTTCTGAATATAAAGCTGTGGGTCAGAGCGCAGGCACCGGCTTCAGGTTCTGGGTCTACTTCATGCTAGCTGTGTGGTCTTGCATCACTTACTTCATCTCTCTGTGCCTAAACTTCCTTATCTGTAAAATGGGCTGTTATGAAGGTAAAGTTAGTGCATGATTTGGTGAAAAGAAAAAAGAAAAAACACAGTACTTGAAACCATGGTTGTCACATAGCACTAGGAAGTATTAGTGATGGAGGTGATGGTGGTGGAGGTGATGATGGAGAACACGGGTCCAGTCTCATTAGCCCCGTTGGGCCTTCATCCTCCACAGTGCTTGGCACAGAGCGGGGGCCCCCCAGGCATGTATCAAGTGAAATATGCCCCTGCCTTTTGCCAAGTGTCCACAGCCTGATTAGTCTGCTCAACTCTCTACTAAAAAAATGTTTTCCATTTGATATTTTTATTTCAACTCTATTAAAGTTGACATGACTCAGAAAAATGCAGTTTGTAAGTGTGTATCTCAGTGGGTTTTCACGCCTGTGTAACCAGCATCCAGATCAAGAAACACAATATTCCCAAATGCCTACCTCCTCTGCCCCGATAAGTCCCTCATGTCCTTTTGTTTACTCCCCTTTCTTAATCCTAACTTCTAATGTCAAAGATTAGCTTTGCCTGTTCTTGAACTTCATGTAAATGGAATCATACGTTGTGTGCTTGTTTGTAGGTGTCTATGTTTGCTCAGCCGACTTCGCTTTCACTTTTCACTTTCATGCATTGGAGGAGGAAACGGTAACCCACTCCAGTGTTCTTGCCTGGAGAATCCCAGGGATGGGGGAGCCTGGTGGGCTGCCGTCCATGGAGTCGCACAGAGTCGGACACGACTGAAGCGACTGAGCAGCAGCAGCATGCTTGCTCAGCACGATGTGCTGATGACTCATTCTTGTTGTGTAGTATTCCACTATGGGGCTATCCACATTTGATCCGCTCTTTGGTTGGTGAGCATTTGGGCAGTTTCCAGGTTTGAGGCTGTTGTGAATAGCCTTGCTGTGAACACTCGTGCACTTGTTCTTGGATGAAGATAGGAATGTTTCTCTATTGCTGTGTTCCCGGGAGTGGAACAGCTGGGTACTAGGGACTACATATATTCAACATTAGGAAATAAGGCCCAACAGCTTTATGGAGTGGTTCTATCATGTTTTCCATTTTCTGTGAAGATGAAGCAGCTGTTCCAGCTTGGTAGTGTAGGGGCACGAGGCCTGGTCGTACCCTGGGGCTCCTGAAATGTGCATCTTCTCCAAGCTCTTGGTTGTAGAAAGCCTTGGGGAGGGAGGCATGTCCTTTTTAACCAGGCACTGCACAAGGTGTATCGCTTATGTTCCTTCACCAAATCCTCTCAACCATTCCACGAGCTCAGATGCTGTTATCAACCCTTCTTACAGATAAGGCAACTGAGGCTCAGAGCAGTTGAGCGAGATCCCTAAGGTCCTTCAGGACAAAACTTGTCAGGACGGAAAACAAGTGTGCCCGCACTAAGATGTGTGCCTCTTAGGATCCGATGGTGCGTTGTTTTGCCTTTGGTGCTAACAGCAGAGAGAAACACAGAGCACTCTAGAAACCCGCGCCAGCTGTGAGTGGTGGCCATGAGAAGATGGTCTGTGAGAGGGAGCAGAAATAAGCAACTCGGTGACCTTGGGAGGTCAAATTGTTTTCCTGCCCAGGGATGGTTGGAGAAAGTCATAACTTTCCTGGAAGGCAAGGGCGACCATGTAATTTACTGTCTAAACCAGGACACTTTCAAGAGTAAAAGCGTGCTATCTGCATAGGACGCTGGGCAGGCAGGCGTAAACTGGGACTCTTCCAGTTTTGCTCCCCCCGCTCAGAAGTCTAAGCGGGTATGGCTCTCCTGGTAAGTGGGGCTGCACAGGTTCTTTTTAACTCTTTCAGCACACTGTCTGTCTGGACTCTGCCCTGATATAATGTCTTCTAGCCTCCTCTGTTTATACTAAAAACGAGTCTGGTTTTCTTCTTCCTTTCTATACAACATTCCCTGCCCAAATGGGGCTCTGACAAGGTAAGCTTCCTTTAAAACAGATCCTCTCACACTGAGATGCATGTGCCGACAGATTAGAAGCTTCTAGAAGCCTCGGACGGTGCCTTAGTCACTGTGATATCTACAGCAGTTAGCTGGGTGACAGACATAGAGTGAGCACTCCAGGAATGCTTGACTGTGTATGATGTTTATCCATGTGCTTATTCATTCATTCGTAGTTCATAAAAAAAAGAGCTTAGTTTAGATCCTAGCCTCTTTTTTAAAATTTATTTTTAGTTGGAGGATAATGGCTTTACAATGTTGTGTTGGATTCTGCTGTACAACCACGTGAATCAGCCATCACTATACATATATCCTCTCCCTCTTGAACCTCGCTCCGAATCGCCACCCCATTACAGAGCACTGGGTTGAGCTCCCTGTGTTATACAGCAGCTTCCCACAAGCTGTCTATTGGAATAAGACCCCGATCTGGGAGAGATTGAAGGCAGGAGGAGAAGGGGACGACAGAGGATGAGATGGTTGCATGGCATCACCAACTCAATGGACATGAGTTTGAGCAAACTCGGGGAGATGGTGAAGGACAGGGGAGCCTGGGGTGCTGCAGTCCATGGGGTTGCAAAGAGTTGGACACAACTGAGCAGCTGAACAACAGCAACACATATGTTGATGCTACTCTTTAAATTCATCCAATCTTCTCCTTCCCTTTCTGTGCCCACAAGTCCATTTTCTACTTCTGGATCTCTATTTATGTCCTGTATTTACAAGTTCATCAATACCATTTTTCTAGATTCCATATATAGGTGTTAATGTACCATATTTGTTTTTCTAACTGATTTCACTCTGTATATCAGGCTTTAGGTTCATCCACCTCAGTTCAGCTGACTCAGATTTGTTCCTTTTTATCCTAACCTCTTCTTTTTATCTGACTCCTATTCCTCTGGTCCAGAAAGAAGTCAGTTGTGTGTGTGTGTGTGTGTGTGTGTGTGTGTGTGTGTGTGTGGTGGGGGTGGTGCATGCACACAAAGAATGAAGAATCAAAGGGATCAACTTAATGAACAGCAAACACATCATGGAATTTGATGTCAGGATCTAGGTTTGAGTTTCAGCCATCACTAATGAGCTGCACTGGCTTAGATAAGTGATACAGCAGTTTAACATTGCCGAGCCTCTGTTTCGGCCGTGTGTGGAGTGGAAACACAGGAATACCAGGGGTAAAGCAGTGAAATATGTCTGTGGAGCAGGGTATATGAAACACGCTCAGTATGCTGCGAAGTGTTATGTAATTTCTTGTTAGTGGCTGTGGTAGTTCAGCCGCTCTCTGAGAAGCACCAGTGGGAGGTGCAGCGTGCTGAGGCAGGTCCTCCATCAGCTGAATGAATCCCCCATCAGCTAAATCTATTTCTGCCCCCCAGGGCCTCTGGTCTCTTAAAGCGAGGCATCAGCATGTACGTGGCAACCCCATGTGACTGGGAAGTCTTATTAATAAACCAGGAAGCACTCAGCAAATTCTTCAAGGTCTTAGGGATTTGATGTGAGTGTCGAAAGATAAGGATGCAAAGGATGATTAATTTCTCACTAAGCCCACAGCTGCATTTTCTTTAGAACAACAAAAAGAAGCATTTAGAGGCTTAATGTGTATCCCACAGTATCTTTGGTATGGTGTGGTAGTTTCTCATGTAGATTCTGGGGTCAAAACTGCTGGGATCCAAATTTAGGATTCCACTGTTTATTCGAATTGCAGCCATGGGCAAGTGTTTATCTCTCCTGAGACTCAGTTTCCTCATCTGTGAAAGGGTGATAGTGTTTTAATAGTACCTACCACTAAATGGGGCTTCCCTTGTGGTTCAGCTGGTAAAGAATCCACCTGCAATGCAGGAGACCTGGGTTCAATCCCTGGGTTGGGAAGGTCCCCTGAAGGAAGGAAAGGCTACCCACTCCGGTATCCTGGCCTGGAGAATTGTATAGTCCATGAGGTTTCAAAGAGTCGGACACAACTGAGCGACTTTCATTTTACCACTGAATGAGGACAAAAATAAGACTTGAAAAGTACTTAGAGCAGTGCCTAGAACACAGTACATACACTGTCAGTTCAGTTCAGTCGCTCATTCGTGTCCAACTGTTTGCGACCCCATGAATTGCAGCATGACAGGCCTCCCTGTCCACCACCAATTCCCGGAGTTTACCCATACTTATGTCCATCGAGTCAGTGATGCCATCCAGCCATCTCATCCTCTATCGTTTCCTTCTCTTCCTGCCCCTAATCCCTCCCAGCATCAGGGTCTTTTCCATTGAGTCAGCTCTTCACATGAGGTGGCCAAAGTATTGGAGTTTCAGCTTCAGCATCAGTCCTTCCAATGAACACCCAGGACTGATCTTTAGGATGGACTGATTGGATCTCCTTGCAGTCCAAGGGACTCTCAAGAGTCTTCTCCAACACCACAGTTCAAAAGAATCAATTCTTTGGTGCTGAGCTTTCTTCACAGTCCAACTCTCACATCCATACATGACCACAGGAAAAACTATAGCCTTGACTAGATGGACCTTTGTTGGCAAAGTAATGTCTCTGCTTTTGAATATGCTATCTAGGTTGGTCATAACTTTCCTTCCAAGGAGTAAGCATCTTTTAATTTCAGTCACCATCTGCAGTGATTTTGGAGCCCCAAAAAATAAAGTCTGATGCTGTTTCCACTGTTTCCCCATCTATTTCCCATGAAGTGATGGGACCAGATGCCATGATCTTCGTTTCCTGAATGTTGAGCTTTAAGCCAACTTTTTCACTCTCCTCTTTCACTTTCATCAAGAGGCTTTTTAGTTCCTCTTCACTTCCTGCCATAAGGGTGATGTCATCTGCATATCTGAGGTTATTGATATTTCGCCCGGCAATCTTGATTCCAGCTTGTGCTTCTTCCAGCCCAGCGTTTCTCATGATGTACTGTGCAAAGAAGTTAAATAAGCAGGGTGACAATATACAGCCTTGACGTACTCCTTTTCCTATTTGGAACCAGTCTGTTGTTCCATGTCCAGTTCTAACTGTTGCTTCCTGACCTGCATATAGATTTCTCAAGAGTACACTGTAAACCTGTGTTATTATTATTGGCCGAATAATGTGTTGTCCTTTGGAATACGATGTGCTGATGCAGTACATAGTTAGAAAAGGGAAGTTCGTTTTGTGATGGGGATGTCTGGGAAGGCTTCGTGGAAAAGAAGCATCCTCAAGGTTGATTCTTTTACACTCAGAGCAGAAAGTTCATGCCCATGATTTCTCTGTTCTTTAAGCTTGGAAAAAAAGATTTAGTGTAGAAAAAAAATCTTTCCTTAAGAGACATAAGTTTAGACTTCCGTGGTGGTCCACTGGTTAAGTACCTGCCCGCCAGTGCAGGGGACACGGGTCTGATCCCTGGTCCGGGGTGATTCTGCATGCTGCGGGGCAACTAAGCCTGTGTGTCCAACTGCCAGGCCCACACGCCTAGAGCCTGTGCTCCACAGCAGGAGAAGCCACCACCACGAGAAGCCAGTACACTGCAACTAGAGGGTAGCCGCTGCTCGTTACTTCCAGATTAGTTCCTCCATCCTTGTGTCAGGGACGGGGGGATATTCAGATGAGTCCTGCAGGTACTAACAGTGTTGCCAAGAAAGGATCTAGAAGTGAAGGATACTATCCTGTGTCACCAGTGCCGTGAGTGGGAGATGCTGAAAGCTGAGAAATTTAGATTCCCCTTAAGAGTGTTTGGGGAGAAGACAATGGCCACCCACTCCAGTACTCTTGCCTGGCAAATCCCATGGATGGAGGAGCCTGGTAGGCTGCAGTCCATGGGGTCGCTAGGAGTCGGATACTACTGAGCAACTTCACTTTCACTTTTCACTTTTGTGCATTGGAGAAGGAAATGGCAACCCACTCCAGTGTTCTTGCCTGGAGAATCCCAGAGACGGGGGAGCCTGGTGGGCTGCGGTCTATGGGGTCGCACAGAGTCGGACACGACTGAAGTGACTTAGCAGTAAGAGTGTTTGGGAACATGAGGAAGTTCGGGAATCTCCTTCCAAGTTTCCGTTGTGATGATGGGGTGGTAAGTGTATGGTGCTTCCTGCGGGAGCAGGATGGACAGATGCTCTCTGTGGTTCCTTCGGTATGTCTGTGATGTCTCACAGGTAAAGGGCACGATGAGAAAACACTCTGAACTTTTCCTAGACAGTGTTGACAAGGTCTACACCTATGTGTGTCTCACAGTGCCCAGGGATTGTTGGGATTTCTGCTTCATGGCCTTCATCTCTAATGTTGTGACTCATTTTAAAATTGTCTATCTCAAAGCCATCTTAACAAAAGGAAGTCTTCCCTCTGGCTCCAGCCACAGCTCTTCCTCTCTCTCCAAATTTCCTAGTAAAGAAGTGATGAAATACTATCCAACTTATTCAAGCTTTCATAAATTAAAAGAAAAATTCTTGGGGTTTTCCAGAGCATGCAAATGCAGTGCTAACATCGCAGTGATGCTGTAAAATAATAAACTTGTGAAAAAATGTTCGACCTGACTTGGGATCAGGGAATTACCCCAAATTGAAGTCTTAGGGAGACAACCATTTCACACTCATCAGATTGGCCCCCCAAATTATACTCCTGCCATTGTGTGTAGTTCAGTCGCTCAGTCGTGTCCAACTCTTTTCGACCCCATGGACTGCAGCACGCCAGGCCTCCCTGTCCATCACCAACTCTCAAAGTTTACTCAAACTCACCTCCTTCAAGTTGGTGATGCCATCCAACCATCTCATCCTCTGTTGTCTCCTTCTCCTCCTGCCTTCAGTCTTTTCCAGCATCAGGGTCTTTTCCAATGAGTCAGTTCTTCGCATCAGGTGGCCAAAGTATTGGAGTTTCAGCTTCAGCATCAGTCCTTCCAATGAATATTCAGGACTGATTTCCTTTAAAGAGATCTCCCATTCACTCATGGTAGGCATTAAATTGGTACAGACAATTGGGGGAGCTATTTGGTGCTATCCAGTAAAACCAAAGATATACTTACCCTACAACCCAGGAATTTCATTCTTAGGTAAGTCTGGAGAAACTCTTTTTCATGTGAAAAAAGAAATATCCAAAAATATTCAGGATAGCATGTTTTTTAAGAGCTGGAAAACCACCCAAATATCTATCATCAACCAGAAAACTGGTTACATAATTTGATATTTCTGTGTGATGAAATGCGGTGAAAAAAAATGCATAGACTGTGCTATGGAGACATAATCTCCATAATCTTAGAAACAGTGTAAAGTGGAAAAGGCAAGTCACAGAAGAATGCCATTGCTATGAAGGTTTAAATCATACAAAGTAATACTCTTATTTACATATATTTACCTATGTAATTAAAGTATAAGAAACACATTATTTTGGAATAAACACCAAATTCAAAGAAGTGGCTCCCTGCAGGGAAGACATGAAGGAAGACCAGGGAGGGGTCACACAGGGCCTCCGTTTGTACCCGTGACATCCATGGCTTCTGATGGCTACACAGATGTTTATTTTATTATTATCTACATTATTATATGTATTTTGTAAATATGTAAAATGTCTTCTAATCTAAAATAAGGTAACTTTATAAAATGGGCACGAACTCCTGCTCTGTCTCCTTTCCTGTTGGCACAGAGATGCTGTGCAGTGACTGGGAAGCTCTCCCCATTTGCTCTGGGTCCATATGGGAAATTTTAAGTAGATGTGACCATCTTCAAGGTTTCCCTGGTGGCTCGATGGTAAAGAGTCTGCCTGCAATGCAGGAGGTGCACAAGAGACACAGGTTCGATCCCTGGGTTGGGAAGATCCCCTGGAGTAGGAAGTGGCAACCTGCTCCAGTATTCTTACCTGGAAAGTCACATGGACAGAGGAGCCTGGTGGGCTACAGTCCATGGGGTTGCCAAGAGTCGGACATGACTGAGCATGACCGTCTTCAAAGGGAGCGTTCCCCGTACGTCTGCACTGGACCCTGTGTGCACGAGGCAGTCACTGATTTTTGAACTAAACATCTTTTTTCCCCTGGCTTGTGGGGTTTTGGGGATCTTATTTTGATTTGTTGGTGGAGATGCAGATCAGGGCCATAGTAGTAGAAACCAAATGGCATCTCTCTGGCTTATTCTCCGGCTAGCAAATTGCTAGAGCCTCCTCACATCCCATCTCTTCCTTGTTACCGGGATCCCTTGCTAGTGCTGGCAAGTGACCGCCATCCTGACATCCCTTTGATAAGGACATGGCACTAACATGCTAAAGTATTTCTGATTGCCCGAGGGTGGGGGGAGGAGTCCCCCCGTCTCCGCCATAGCTGCCTGGTTTCAGTGAAGCTCCGCAACCCTTCTAGGTTCCATTAGTACAGTCCCAGCTCTGTTCCTGTTGCAAACATTGTGAAATGGGAAAGTACCCACCGCTGGGAATTGCTTCACTTTCTTTTGCTTGCCAGTGAAGCCATGCTGACTTCTCCTCTGGGTGCTCATTGAAATTTGGTCGATCCATCTCTTTTATGTGCCTCCCTTTTTATTGCAGCCCCATCTCCCTTGAAATCTGGTCCAAGTTCAATCCTAGTGACACACACTGCGTTGGCCTTGAGTGCCCTGTCCTGTATTGTATAGCCTCTGTCCTTGACTGAGCCTGTGAACCTCGTTGCTCAGTGGTTCTGCAACAGTGAGCCCTTTTCTCTGGTTCCCATGGTGCTTGCAGCTAGGGACTGTAGCTGGGGGTGACTTTCCTCTCTGCCTTTGGCTGATTTATACATCATATAATTCATCTTCTTTAAATGGGAGAAAGTCGCTCAAAGCTGGGGCTTTGGGGAGCAAGTCCTAGGTTGCTCTGAGAATGGACACTATAGTCCACATCAGTCAGGCTCCAGGCAGAAAGCAGTTGGCATGCCCAAAAGGGTTAAACTGATAAGAATGTAATGAGAGGGATATTTGCAGAGAGATAAAGAGCTAAGGAGATGATGAGGCACTCAGGGGCCATCAACAGCAAGAAGCTCTTAACACTCCTACGCCTGCAGAGGCCAGAGGAAGTTCTGGTGTTATCATTGAGCCCTGTGCCAGCTGAAGCCAAGGAGGAAGGGCTGCGTGGCTGGAGATGTGGCCCTAGAGGAACACAGCCCCTGCCAGAGCCATGGCTTAGCAGAGACCTGAGATCTCTCTCCCTCTGCCCTCCAGTCACCTGCTGTTGCTTCCCACTGGTTGAATCCCACTGGGTACCAAAAGCCCAGGAAGCTGAGTGATGCATTCTGGAAATGTCAGCTGCCCCAGGCAGGAGCATGGCAGAGAAGGGCAGGGAGTAGAGCCAGAGGGCCAGGCAGATAGGAGGCAGCACCATGTATATTTCTCCCTGCTGTCACCATGTAACTAGGAAGACCAGGCGTAGTGAGTGTTCAATGTAACAGCGTTTTGGTCAACTGGGGCTATGGTTCTGGGACTGGTTGACTCCTGCTTAGATGGGTGAGCCAGGAAGGAGATCTGGGAGGGAAAGGGACTGACATGGCTATGGGTCATGGACTTTGTTCTGTGCTTTGAAAGAGATGATTTGAATGAGACCCGAGGATTGGCTGTTTTTCATGCTCCAGGTGGTTATCATACCTTAAAATGATTGAACTTGGTGATCTCAGGTGGCAAATTTTAGCCTTGAGTCCTTTTCTGAGCCTAACCCAAGTGACACACACCACACTGGTCGTTGAGTGCCCAGAGTATACGCCTGTGAGGCTGATGATGCTCTTAGCTGGAGATGATCTTCCTGGAGTTTTCCTCCTGGCTCCACTTTCATTCGCATTATTCATTACCTTCGCCCGGAGGCTCCCTTGAGCACGTTTTACCTGTGAAGGCTGTGATACATGTCAGAGGGGCAGCCTTGATCTAATGACCCTGATTATGTAGACAAGGTCTCTAAACGTTGTGGCAGGATACCCAGGAAGGAGAAAATAACAGCTGAACTCATGGGCGTATGGGACCTGTCCTTGCGAATTCCAAATCTAGTATGAGAATTGGGATGTACACACCAAAGGTAAGGAACCCCTGGGAAGCAACATATCATGAGAAAGTTCACAATATACAAACAAAATGTGTGCTTGGTAAAAGAGGGTTGGAGAATAGAGCCACTGGGAGCAGAGAATAATAGCCCTGTGGGGTGGTGGTGGTTTAGTTGCTAAGTCATGTTCAACTCTTGCTACCCCATGGATTGTAGCATGGATCTGTTCATTGGATTTCCCAGACAAGAATACTTGAGTGGGTTGCCATTTCCTTCTCCAGGAATTGAACCTAGGGATTGAACCCAAGTCTCTTGCATTTGGCAGGTGAATTTTTTACCTCTGAGCTGCCAGGGAAGCCCCACTTGCCCTGTAACCTTAACTAAACATTTGATAGCTCACAGTAGGCCTCAGTTTCCTCATCTGTAAAATGGGCAAACTAAAGGTCGATTTCTCATTAGGCAGTTGCAGGGGTTACATGGGAACATCATATGAGGCACAGGGCCTGCTGCTGCTGCTAAGTCACTTCAGTCGTGTCCGACTCTGTGCGACCCCATAGACGGCAGCCCACCAGGCTCCCCCGTCCCTGGGATTCTCCAGGCAAGAACACTGGAGTGGGTTGCCATCTCCTTCTCCAATGCATGAAAGTGAACAGTGAAAGTGAAGTTGCTCAGTCGTGTCTGACTCTTTAGCGACCCCATGGACCACAGCCCACCAAGGTCCTCCGTCCATGGGATTTTCCAGGCAAGAGTACTGGAGTGGGGTGCCATTGCCTAGTACACAATAAATGCTCAGTAAAGGTTGGCGATTATCAACACCATCATTATTCCTGGAGGTGAATACCAATCACCACTTGGGAAAAGGAGTAAGGACTCCAAGATTCCAGAGGACTTGGCACCTCCTTGAGTCTTTTAACTGACCTGGTTCATTGCCCTTTTCCAGACCACCTCACAGGCCTCAATTCTTTGACTCCCACTCACATCCCATCACAGGTGACATGGGTGCTTGTGGACCTGGCCATCAGCTTGGTCCTCTCTAGGTGGGGAATCATGAAGTGTTTGGAAGGAAAAGTCTGAAGGGCCATTTTGGCTCGTGTTTCCCAAACCTCGTTTGATAAACCACTGGGTCCCCACAGTGGCCCTGGAAAGAAAGATCTGTGGTTAAAGAAATTGAAGCAGCCATTTCATCTTCGCTCTTCTTTCCCTCACAGAGCTACAAGGCTCAGAGAGGCACGGTAGTCAAAAACTGGCTGCACATTGTTTAAGTAGGATTCTCTCAATTTCTTTACCTAAAGAGGACTTTTTTCCATAGGACACCCCACAGAACTAGTGTTTTTAGACGTGTATCAGTTAGAATTTTTGTTCAGCTACATGGTGATGGGAGTGGTGGTTTAGTTGCTAAGTCATGTCCGACTCTTGCAACCCCATGGACTGTAGCCCCACCAGGTTCCTCTGTCCATGGAGCTCAGAAGCCCAACTAGAGTGGCTCCGTCGACTCGGGTTCTGTATTTTTCTAATTTTCAGGACAGTAGATGCGGTCCTGAGTTGGCAGAGTGGCACCACAGTGCTATGAGGGACCTGAGCTCCTTCTGTCTCTCTACTTCAGCCTTCCTTAGAATAGATTTTTGTTTTTGCGCTCATTGTCTCATGGTTACAAGATGGCTGCATCACCGCTAGCTTCACATCTGCATTCCAGGCAGGAAGAAAGAGAAGAACAAAGTACAAAAAGTGCATATCAGCTAATTCTTTCTCTTTAATAAGCTTTCCTGAAAAGCTTTTAACAAGCTTTTTTCCAACCTCTAGAAACTGGTTGAAACTCTGTTAAGGGGACTTCAAACTGCAAGAGTCTGAAGAGAAGCTAAAAACTTTTAAAATGGGTATTTTGATGCTTCAAACCAGACCAGGGACCTATTAGTATGGAAGAAGGAGAGAATTAATGTTAGGTGGGCTGTTCACATCATGTGCCACATTGATTGATTAAATCTTTGCTTCTTTCTTCAGCGGGTTTATTCTAAAAGCATCCCATGGCAAAGAAATAAAAGCAAGCAAGGAAACCAACTACTCTTTGTAATCAATAGAAAATACTGTAAGCAATAAAGTGCTCAGGCTCATAGACTCATTGGGAAGATGCTGTTGGTGCCCCATGCAGGCCCCCCACCTTCCTGGCCACCGTGGGTGTTCCAGCTAATGGCTCACACCTGTGGGGACTGCCCTGGGGTTATTGAACCTTCTCACCCCGAGGTGCCTGGGAATTACGTCATACTTACCCCCACCTTCCCCTGCATCCTGCGGGCCAACGACTAACTGGGGAAAAGGTACAAAAGCCCCACTCCCTCGCCCCAACTGGGGTAGATATGGCAATGCCCTTCCTTCTCCAGAGCTCCCCCTGAATTGGGCTGAAGCTCGACTTCTCCTAAAACCACATTCTTGGCAGATCCCTCTCCTTTCTTTCCCTTATTCCCTTCCTGGTTTCTCCTGAGAGCACGACCTCAGTACATGCCATGTGTATGAACGTCTGTCTCAGGCTCTGCTTCCAGGGAATTAGATCTAAGGTGTCCCGGGTCAAACAGCTTGAGGGATGGGGAGGGTCTCCACGTCCTTCTAAGGGATTTGGTATAAAACCTGACCCCTCAGTCCTGTCTGTGGCCTCTCTGGCTTGGCCTGGAGGCTGTGGAGCAGCTCTGCATTTCGCCCTGGTGACGACTGTGGGACAGCGTCTTTGCCAGTCCTATCTAGTATGTTTGGGGAGGACTCGGCACAAGATGGAATCCAGTACTGTTATCTTCTCAAAGCAGATATTCTTAGAAACATTGATTTGCATTCTTAAGCCCACGAACTGTTTGAAAGGACTTGTCTTGTGTGTGTGCGCGCGCGCATGTGCGCGCGCACGATTTTCCATCTTGCGGCAATGGCAGTGGGGTATTTATAGCTGGATCTACAGGGCCATTCTCACGTGGCTAAAGCAAATGAAAACCTCATGTGGATTTTGTTTTGTTTTCCCCCCTCTGCCTTTGCCATTGCAAACTCTCCTGTTCTTAAACCCTTGTTGTTGTAACCAGAGCCGCGCGGAGCATCGCTGCAATGGGGAGGTTATGTAAATTTACTATTTCAGGCAAGAGTGCCCATTCTCCTGCAGTCAGGCCACAGGGCCTGAGAGAGGGGACTTTGAGGGGGGAGCTGGAGGGTGATCCTCAGTGGCTGCCCCGCCCAGCACCGCTCCCCCTCGAAAGTCTCCCCAGAGTAACCCTGTGGACTGTGGATTCCCCAGGTTACCTCATGATCCCTCTGCGTACATGAGCTCTTTGGAAAGACAACTGTTTTCTTTCCCGCTTGTTTTTCTGTATTTCTTAAGCCTTTCATGTCAGTGTTTTGCCTTCTCGGTTAGACGGAAAACACCCTGGGGGCCTGGTCTGTTTGCCCAGGTTAGTAGAGCTTTTGCAGGAGTTGGGGGGTGGGGGTGGGGGGCAAATGCTCAGGCCCCTGCTTTCTCTGGTTGGATGAACTCCTGGGGTTCTCTAGACGGCAAGGTTGGAGTGTTGGCCTGATCTTTACGGAGAGGCCAGCATTTTAAGCTGAGGAGGCCAAGGGACCCAGGACCCTCGTAGACCACCTACCATTTCTTTCTGGTGACCTGGAACCCACACATTAGCACTTTAGATGAAAGCAGCTGGGGCTGCACTGTGGCTGGGGAGGGTGGCCTGGCCGCAACCTGACAGAGTATGCGGAGCACCCGAGGGGCTGGAGGATGCTTAGGAAGCTTGGCTGCCCTGACCCCGGGAGCTGCACCTTCTTGCTGCCGGGCCTCCTGCAGCTGGCCTGCCACACAGAGGGCTTTCCAGACTCCTCAAACTTGCTGAGCAATACCTGCCATACATCCAAGGCCTACTCTGTGCCAAGCACTGGGCTGAGCACTTGCACACTTCAGCACGCCTCATGCTCACAACAGATGTGCAAAGCGGGTGTTATCCCAGTTTACAGAAAAGAGAACCATGTTTCTGAGAGTTAGGCACTTTGCCTGAAGCCACACAGATAGGTAGAGGCACAGAGGGCCTGACTCCAAGACCCTAGTCCTCTGTACTACTCCCTGATATGTCATAACCATCTCCTTTAAAATGTATGTATATGTTAAATATTTATTTGGCCGCACCAGATCTTTATTAACGGTACTCGGGATCTAGTTTCCCCACCAGGGATCGAACCTGGGCCCCCTTCATTTGAAGCGTGGAGTCTTAGCCACTGGACCACCAGGGACGTCCCCGTCTCCTTTTACAGTGAACTCCCCACCGACCCCCGGGTCAGAAGGCACCTTCTACATTGTGATTAGACAGGTGCCTGGGCAAGGGGTATGCGTGCCTAGTGGCTGAATCGTGTCCGACTCTTTGCGACCCCTTGGACTGTAGCCCGCCAGGCTCCTCTGTTCATTGGATTCTTCAGGCAAGAATACTGGAGTGGGTACCATTCCCTTCTCCAGGGGGATCTCACCAACCATGTGACTTCCACCATGCTATAACTCTGTAGCAACAACAAGCATTATTCTGTATTTCTACCTTTCCACCCTGCTCGGGAGCTTCCCTGGTGGCTCAGTGGTAAAAGAGCCTGCCTGCTAATACAGGAGGCGCGGGTTCAATCCCTGGGTCAGGAAGATCCCTTGGAGAAGGGAATGGCAACTTGCTCCAGTATTCTTGCCTGGGAAATCCCACGGACAGAGGAGCCTGGTGGGCTACAGTTCATGGGGTCACAAAGAGTTAGACACGACTTAATGACTGCGCCCACACCCAGGTGGCCGTCTAGTCACAGCATGGAAGGTGTCTTCTGATCCAGGGGTCAGTGGGGAGCTTCTGGAGAGCCTGGGGCTTGAACCCTTGGGTCCTGCATCTCAGTCCTGCCACCGCCTCCCTGTGGTGCTCCCCATTTCCAGCCCCCCTTCTCTTTCTACTCCAGTGAGTTCTAGAGGGTTTGCAATCCTAGGATATAGCCAGCAATCTGTTAGTGTTTGTCCTGATTCCAAGAATCCCAGATATACAAGAATTCCTCATTGAAAAGTCAAGCATTCTTGGGGAAAGTGTGTGTCACCGAGAGAGCGAGATTCCTCACATTGGGAAATGAGATCCTAGGCCAGTCCAGGCAAATAACTGTGGATTTCAGAGCCAGAGGGAAGTGGATTGGCTCCCCCGCGACACCCATCTCCCGGGCTACTCACCCCCTCACAAACCACAACTAGCGAATTTGCCTCCCCAGTTCATCTGAGGGCACTAACCAGATGATAATTTCCTCCAGATACAGAAGGAAGGAAGAGGCAGATTGGGGTGCCTGCATGCTTATGTGTGTGTACACAGTTCTCCTCACTGCTGGTCTCTTTTGTGTAGCTCCTGTTGGCTTGAGCCACTCACCTCATGAAGAACATGCTAGTGAGGTTTTGTTTTGGGAGGTGGGGGAGTGGATCCCAGGATACAGTGAGATCAGCTGCTGAGCTGCTCATCTTCTCCTACTTTGGGGCAGCTCTGCTTTCCAGAGCATCTCAGGTCAGTGCAAGGAAAGATGCTCAGTTGAGAAAAGAGCCTCTCATGACTGCAGATTCAAGTGGTGGTGTTGCTCAGCTGTGTCTGACTCTTTGTGACCCCATGGACTGTAGCCCACTCGGCTTTTCTGTCCATGGGATTTCTCAGATGAGAAAACTGGAGTGCGTTGCCATTTCCTTCTCCAGGGGATATTCCTGACCCAGGGATCGAACCCATGTCTCCCTCACTGTGGGCCATCTCCTGCATTGCAGACGGATTCTTAACCACTGAGCCACCAGAGAAGACAAGTGGTTCCAGGGAGGGCACATAACTGATGGTGTTTTCCCTAGGGAGGGAACTTGAAAGCCTCAGTCCTGGTATCTAGAGTGGCCATCAAATCAACAAGTCCAGTGTCACCATGTCTCACCACTAGGCTCTTCCTCCAGGAAGTCTTCCAGGTTGAAGTCTAATCACCATTTGTCCGTCCCTTCCTCCATCCCCTTCGGCATTAGCCTTTTCCAGGTTCCAGCTATACAGTAGATAATACTATGGCCAGATGTCACCCGAGCAGCCCTGTCTCTGAGATTCAGAATAAAGTAGCTGGATCCAGCACCCTGCCCCCCAAAGCACAGGGAGCCCCACATCCCGCCTAACCAGCAGTGTTTCTTAAACAGTGGTTCTGGACCAGAAGAATTGGTATCCCCCAAAGCTTGCTAGAAATGCAAGTCCTTGCCCTGCCCCCCACCCCCACCCCAGATCTGCCACATCAGAAGCAGCAGGTGCAATCTGTTTGTGTTTTATCAAGCCCAGTAGGTGATCCTGATCACAGTCAGGGTTGAGAACCGCTGGCCTAGAGATTCCCAAGTAAGAGGTGATGGCTTCAGTTTTTCCTGTCACCTCCAGCTCTGAGTTCCTATTTCCATCCAACTAGTATGAAACAGTGGTAAAGAATCTGGCTGTTAAAACAGGAGACTCAAGAGGCATGAGTTCAATCCCTGGGTCAGGAAGGTCCCCTGGAGAAGGGAATGGCTACCCACTTCAGTATTCTTGCCTGGAAAATGCCATGGCCAAAGGAGCCTGGTGGGCTACAGTCCAGGGGGTCACAAAAAGTTGGACATGACATAGTGTTTGTGTGCATGCACACGCACTGTTAAGATTATTAATCACTGTGAGTCATGAACAAGGGTGGCTGTGAGGTTAAGAACATGGGCTCTGGAGCTGGACCGCTTGGATTTGAATTCTCGACCTCTACTCACTGTGGTCCCTGAGTGGCTTAAATTCCCTCTCCTTCAGACCGCTTATCCCTAATAAGGTTAACATCATATTCCCCACAAGGCAGCTGGGAGCCTTTGGTGTGTTTGCATGTCAACTACTTGAGCAGTGCCTGGCATATAGTAAGCCTGCAGTCAACGCTCACTTTTCTTATCGCTGGTTTGTGCAGGCAGACTCTCTTTTGCACTGTGTTGATCCAGATATGAAATTGAGTCCTTATACCCTGATTTACCCAACACACATACTACCATTTACACAAGGGCTCTGTGAACATGGTAAACTTTAAGGAGATTTGAGGAAATGGATGGTGTTTACGTTACAACAATGCAAACAGTTGAAATTGAAGATTGGACAGCCTTGTTCTAAGAGGCTGATTGCTTGGGGAGCAGTCTTATGGTTTGGACTTTTTAACTTGCTCCTTTCTTGCTCATCAGAAACGTAACCAGCTCCCTCTTTATTTTGCCGAGTGGTTTGGCTACCTTTCCTCCAGCCCTACTTGTAAACTTTTCTCTTTGCCTTCTTTGTAAATCTGACAACTTTAGAATAACGGCCCTTCTCGTCTGACTTTCACCCTGGCTTCCTGCCTATCAGGGAAGAGAGAGCAGCAGGGAAATATATTTCCCTTCATGTGTGAACTACGTTATGGTACCCCTCAGAGGGCCTTAGCGGCACAGTCAGCTTTGGTTTATCTATATATGTGTATGAATATTGAGTTGGATCTGCTTATCTTATCTGTCAGAGCATGTTGTGAATGTTTTTCACAGACAGAACATCTGTCTGAATGTTTTTCCTACTGTTTGTTGTAAACCATCACACCTGTACAGCTAGAGATTTAGTCTCAACTGGGGCCTCTCAATCTTGATACTGCCTGGATAATCCTTTGTTGAGGAGAGGTGGCATCTTTCCGGGATTTATAGGATGTTTAGCAGCATCATTGGTCTCTGCCCATTAGAGGCCAGTAGCATTCCCTGGTCGTGACACCAAAGTTGTCTCTAGACATTGCCAGGTGTCTCTAGAACTGCCCGCTACCAACCCTCACCCCCGACACACACTCAGTTGAGAATGGTCTAAGCTAAATCTTCTGTAGCAGTTTAAATCCAGTACACCTTACTCTCAGTCCCAGAGTTTACCTCTGTAGTGGATTTATGGTTGTTGATATTGTTTAGTCACCAAGTTGTGTCCGACTCTTTTGCGACCCCATGGACTATAACCCACCAGGCTCCTCTGTCCATAGGGTTTTCCCTGGCAAGAATACTGGAGTGGGTTGCCATTTCCTCCTCCAGGGATCGAACCGGGGTCACCTGCATTAGCAGGCGGATTCTTTACCGAGTCACCAGGGAAGCCCCATATACATGGTTAGTGGACTGGATTTGTCCATTGAGTAGAAAGATGCAGAGTCCCAGCAGGTCCTGGGTCACCAGCGATTCCTAGGGAGAATCACTAACACTTTGTAACTGCATTTCCTGAAAGGCTCCACACTTAACCCACCTGCGCTTGAGCCAAGGACATCTCGCTCTCTCCCCAGTACCCGTTTGATCTGCTTCTTGACTCCCAAGCCCCCACCCCACCCCCCTGCTACAGCAGGAAACCTCACAGGAACTAGGAATGGCCTTTGGGTTTTGGCTTATAAATACTCACGGTCTCATTTTTCTTACTGAGAAAAATTTTTTTATCATGTTTAACATTCTTGTTGCCGTAGTGGAAACTTTTGTTCTTTGGCGAGTTTCCCATTCCAGGCATAGGGTCAGATTCCTCAGTGGAACTCTGAACATTTTCTAGGGAAGTTTCTTTCACCAGGGAGATTGTACCTTTGGTGCATGTACATGACTGAGGTTGGATTCTGCGTTACGACTTCCCAGGAAACTAGAGGAAGAGCCGTGTGTCTGGGGCTCCGTGGGAGGCTGTAATGAAAATCCTTTTGTGACTCCATTACTTTTGGGGTTTTTTTTTCCCTTCCTTTACATTCTAGCATCTCATATCTAAGAGGAACAGCCAGTACTTCAGCCAGTATGAGTTAGATTATGCTGTGGTAACACAGAGTCCCCAGAGTTCAGTGACATCAACAGAGGTTTCTTTCTTTCTCATGCTACTTGTTCGTAGTGGGTCAACGTAAGACCTATACTCATTATGGTAAAACTTAGGAACCAAGCCTGGCAGAACAGGCACCTCCATAGGCATTTGCTGTGCCAAAGGGGAAGAGGATCTGGTTCTGACAATTAGATGCTCTAGAATCAAGATCACTGATGATGCTTGTATCGGTCAGGGTTCTCCAGAGAGAGTTCATAGGATGTGTATCTCTCTATCCCTGTATCCCTTCCCCTCTCCTCGCTACCCTTCCTCCCTACTTACCCTCCCTCCTTCCTGTCATTTATTTATTTTAAGGAACTGGCTCACTTGACTGTGGGGGCAGGGAAGCCCCCGCAGGCTGGAGACCCCAGGAAGAGTCAGTGATGCAGCTCAAATCCAGACAGTCTGGAAACAGAATTCCTTCTTGGAGGATGTCCGTCTTTTCTTTAAGGCCATTTCATTTCAGATGATTAGATGAGGCCTACCCACATTATGGAGGGTAATCTGCTCTACGCAAAGTCTACCAGTGTAAATGTTTATCCTATGTAAAAAAAAAAATTACCTTCATGCAGACATCTAGTTTTATCAAATATCTGGGATCATACCATGGTCAGACCCAGTTGACACATAAAATTAACCATCATAATTAACCATCATTAGCACTCAGCATCTTCTGTCAAGTCATGGGCCAGGATTAGTCACATGGCTCCACTCAGATGCAAGAGTCCAGGATGTACGGTCTATTATGTGCCTGGAGGGAGGAGTGGAAACCAGTGATATTTGATGAAGTATCAGTAATGATCACAGCTGTGAATTCTGTTACCTGAGGATGAAAGAAAGCCTCAGTCTACGCGGTCCCCATTCTAATGCCTTCTGCAAAGTTGATGTAGAAATCGTTTTATTTTTCAGTTGTTTTATTTTATTGGAGTATACCTGATTAACCTGGCTTCCCTGGTGGCTGAGTCAGTAAAGCATCTGCCTGCAATGCAGAAGACCTGAATTCAATCCCTGGGTGGGGAAGATCCCCTAGAGAAGGAAAAGGCAACTCACTCGAGTACACTGCCTGGAAAATCCCACGGACAGAGGAGCCTGGCGGTCTATAGTCCATGGGGCCACGAGGGTTGGACACGACTGAGTGACTAGACCGCCCCTTGGATTACAATATTGTGTTAGTTTCAGGTTTACAGCAGAGTGAATTAGTGACACATACACATATATCCATTCTTCTTCAGATTCTTTCTCATCTAGGTCATTATAGAATATTGGGTAGAGTTCCCTCTGCTATATAGTAGGCCCTTATTGGTTTTCTATTTTATATATCATAGTGCATATATGTTAATTCTGAACTTTTGATTTATCCCTCACCCCCGTCTTTCCCCCTTGAGTAACCACAAGTTTGCTTTTGTGATTTCTGAGTCTGTTTTTGTTTGGTAAATAAGTTTATTTGCATCCCTTTAAAGAGTGGATTCCACGTATGAGTGATGTAATGATATTTGTCTTTCTCTAACTTACAGCACTTAGTGTGATTATCTCTGGGTCCATCCACGTTGCTGCAAATGGCATTATTTCATTTTTTATGCCTGTTGTAGTATTTCATTGTACAAATGTACCACATGTTCTTTATGCAATCCTCTGTCGCCGGACATTTAGGTTGCTCCTATGTCTTGGCTATTGAAAACAGCGCTGCAATGAACGTGAAGGGGGGCGTGTATCCTTTCAAATTATGGTTTTCTCCAGATACATGCCCAGGAGTGGGATTGCTGGATCATATGGCAACTCTTCTTTTAGTTTTTTAGGAACCTCCATACTGTTCTCCGTAGTGGCTGTACCAATTTTCATTCCCACCAACAGTGTAGGAGGCTTGCCTTTTCTCCACACTCTCTCTAGCATTTATTAATTGTAGACTTTTCAATGCTGGCCCTTCTGACCAGTGTGAGATAAAACCTCATTGTGGTTTTGATTTGCATTTCTCTAATAATTAGCAGTGCTGGGCGTCTTTTCATGCGCTTTTTGACCATCTGTATGTCTTCTTTGGAGAAATGTCTATTGAGATCTCTGCTCACTTTTTGATTGGGTTGTTTGTTTATTTTTGATGTGGAATTAGTTTTAGACTGAGACCTGCCTTCCCTCTTTGCTCACAGGAAAGGTTATGAGGGTTGGGTTATGACACGTCTGGGCCTCCAGGGGTACTAAATTTTAAGATTGTTACTAAACATCTTCCTCTGTTACTTCTTTACTATTTCCTTTACTGTTTTCTGTGTGTGGTGTTGCATTCAAGAATCCTTGCATGTTGTGTACTTGAAGAATATCCTGAAACAGTAATTTGGCCTTTGTGGCTTTCTTTTAGTACAGAGTCTTCAGGTTGTGTTTTTTCTTGCTTGGATGAGAACAGGCTGAATTGTTAGCCCTCACTTTGCCACTCACGCTCGCTATACTTCTGACAAGTCCCTCCCTAGTCTGGGCCTGGTTTCCCCAGCTATCTAGAGGGGCACTGAGCCCTGGGATCTCTAAGTTTCCTTCTGGATCCAACGTTCTGGGCATCTTTGGTCCACAGCCTCTCCTAGTGACCCGCCCCCTCCAGAGCCAGGGTTTGTGGACTGGCTGACTGGTTGGGTCCAGTGGGGGCTGCATAACAAGGTTCTCCTCATTGAAACTGGCAGGATCACTCTGGGTTCTCATTTGAAGCTGTGGCCTCGTTAGTGCTCTGCCCATGCTGTGTTCATGAGCCCAGAGAGAATCCCTTCTTCAGCCCAGCTCGGAAGCACCATCCCCCTTCCCGGTTGGTGGGGGAGCCCAGGACGAGGATGTGTCGAGCTGGATGGAGTTCTGGGAAGCATGCAGAGGACAGGACTGGGAGATGGGAACCATCCATCTTACCTAAAAGTGGGGTCTGGGAGCCAGGCCAGCCCTTTATGGCCATCCAGGCAAACCTAACATCCAAAGAGCAGAGTTTTAAGGACCTCAACACGACTTGCCGTTGCAGTATTCATATCTGATGCTTCCAGTACCCACCCCAACCAGTTGTTTTGTAGCTCAAGTGAGATAATATTTGAGAAAGGACCTGGAAAGCTATACATGCTGTCCAAACATTCATTAATATCAGAACCTCCCTAGGGGTCCTCTCGGAGAAGGCAATGGCACCCCACTCCAGTACTCTTGCCTGGAAAATCCCATGGATGGAGGAGCCTGGTGGGCTGCAGTCCATGGGGTCGCTAAGAGTCGGACTCAATTGAGCGACTTCACTTTCACTTTTTCACTTTCATGCATTGGAGAAGGAAATGGCAACCCACTCCAGTGTTCTTGCCTGGAGAATCCCAGGGGCAGGAGAGCCTGGTGGGCTGACATCTATGGGGTCATGCAGAGTCGGACACGACTGAAGTGACTTAGCAGCAGCAGCAGCAGCAGCAGGGGTCCTCTTCCCTAAGAGTCCATTGTGAAATGCAGAGGATGCAGGTTCAGTCCCTGGTCCAGAAACTAAAATCCCACATGCTGTGGAACAGCTAAGCTTGTGCACCCCAGCTGGAGAATCCATGTGCTGCGTTGCCCCACGTGGTGCACGTAGGACCCAACGCAGCCAAATAAATATTAAAAAAATAAAAGGACTGTTTCCTCTGAAGGGCCTTGTTTCTTTCAATCAGAAACTAGAGGATCACAATAGCCCCCTTAAAAAAAGTATCATCGTGTGCTGCCTTATTCCATAGATATCTTGGTGCTGCTGCTGCTAAGTTGCTTCAGTCATGTCCGACTCTATGCGACCCCACAGACAACAGCCCACCAGGCTCCCCCGTCCCTGGGATTCTCCAGGCAAGAACACAGGAGTGGGTTGTCATTTCCTTCTCCAATGCATGAAAGTGAAAAGTGAAAGTGAAGTCGCTCAGTCATGTCCGACTCTTAGCGACCCTACAGACTGCAGCCTACCAGGCTCCTCCATCCATGGGATTTTCCAGGCAAGAGTACTGGAGTGGGGTGCCATTGCCTTCTCCGATTTTGGTGCTAGGAATGGAAAAGTGAACAGAGACAGTAAGTTCATTAGAATACACCATGATGCCAGATCTCAGCAAGCTCTGGATGGGCAAAGCTCATAGGAGCTCAGAGAAGGGATCAATCGACTGTGCTCGTCAGGGTGGAAGCCTCCGTAGGAGCAGTGACTACAAGCTGGGTCGTAGTGTCAAGACTTTGTAGGAGGAAGCGAAGGGCACCATAGGCAGAAGGCTCTGCACAAGCAAGGGTCAGAGTGCTGGCTAGGCTTAGGGAGACCTCGGGAAGTCTAACCTGGCTGCTGGGTGAGGCGAATGGGACCAAGTGAGAGGAGAGCAGCAGGGCATTGGTGATCACATTGTGAAGGGCTGGTGATCACATTGTGAAGGGTCTGGAATAGCATAGGAGTTGGGTGTTCGCTGGGTTTTGTTTTCTTTTAATTACCAGATGTGGAAAAACTTTCTAATTTCAGTTTTGGCTGGAAAAAAAATGCTATTGCTCTAATTCTATTGAAAAGCTACCTGTAGATTGATAATGGGAAAAATGCAGATTTCATTAGAGTTGCCGCACTGTCGTATTCATTTTGCTACTCTCCTACCTCTTAGAACTTCCACATGGAATAGAGAGGTCTCCCTGCTCTCGTCTGGTCATTTGAAATATTAAAGTAGGAGATAGGAGGCAGAATCTTATTTTAAAGTTTTCTCTTTAAAATTTTTTCAGTTGCTAAGTCATGTCCGACTCTTTAAGGAAAAAGTGCTTATTTTAGAAAGAGTAGGAAAACAGTAAAGAAGAAGGAAAAAATACAGAAAAAAAATTCTACCTTCCAGACAAGTTTGATGCTGCTATTTGCGTAATTACTTACAGCGAGCATTTTGAGGGTAGATACCTCGTCTTGCTTCCCTCATAGCTCAGTTGGTAAAGAATCTGCCTGCAATGCAGGAGATCCCTGGTTCAATTCCTGGGTCAGGAAGATCCCGTGGAGAAGGGATAGGCTACCCACTCCAGTATTCTTGGGCTTCCCTCGTGGCTGAGCTGGTAAAGAATCCGCCTGCAATGTGGGAGATCTGGGTTTGATCCCTGGGTTGGGAAGATCCCCTGGAGAAGGGAAAGGCTACCTACCCAGTATTCTGGCCTGGAGAATTCCATGGACTACAATCCATGGACTCACAAAGAGTGGAACACGACTGAGCGAACTTCACTTCACCTTGTCTTGCACGTTTCTCACTGTGTGAACCTGACCCTAGTAGGAGCTTCATCTGCATTGTCGATTGATATAGGGAGGTTCCCCTAGACCCCTTTAGGGAAAACTGGTTGAATAGAACCAGGTATGTTCAAACCCAAAATATTTCCATTCACTACCTGCAAAGGTTGGCAGTTTTCTCTCTAGGCCTCAAATTTTTTCATCAGTAAAATCGGAACAATGAAAATAACAGTATCTCCACACTCAAGTGTGTGTGTAAGTCGCTTCAGTCGTGTCCAACTCTGGGCAACCCTGTGGACGTAGCCTTCCAGGCTCCTCTGTCCATGGGATTCTCCAGGCAAGAACACTGGAGTGGGTTGCCTCGCCCTCCTCCAGGGGACCTTCCCGACCCAGGGACTGAACCTGCGTCTTTTACGTCTCCTGCACTGGCAGGCGGGCTCTTTACCCCGGCACCACGGGCATCACTGGCATGTGTACACACTCAAGAGCGGAGACCAAATAACTTCTTTGGTGCAAAGGACATAGGAAGGGGCCTTGCACACAGTAAGTGGTTCACATTTGTCTTGGGTTTTTGTACTGCCCTCTGGGTGAGTCCAGCCCCCGGGAGGGGGAGGTTTGGGGGGTGGTTGCAGGTGGAGAACTCTGCCTGTGAGAACTGTCTTTCTGTCTCATTGTCCTACACAGCAGGAGAAGGTCAAGCCTGTTAAGTCCCAGGATTAGGTTTGTGAACAAGCCAGGGTCCTAGTGCTTGTTGCCAGCTTTTCCCTGAGTAGCTCCACCATCCCCACAGCCTCCTTCCTGTGTCTGTTTCTCCCCATGGGCTTTCCAGGCGGGCTGTCCCTTTAAGAAAGCAGCCACAAGCTGTGTACTGCACTGGTAGCCCTGCCTCCCCTGCTGGGTGCCTCCTCAGGCTGCAGCTGGGACCCTCCTGGGCTGGATTTGTGGGCTGGACCCTCCCTAGGAAGGAGGCTGCTTTGCATCAAGTGCACACCCCCAGGAATCCATGCCCAAGAAAGGACTTTCTGGCCAGAGCCCCCCACTGCAGTCCTGGGCTCCCATCCCTCTGCCCTGGCTCTGGGACATACAAGGATCATTCTTAAAGACTGAGCTCAGGATCCCTAAAAAGAAAGTTAGAAAATAGCTGGATAAACTTGGGAAGTGAGAGAAACCTCCGATTGTGGATTGCAGTTTTGGGATTGAGTCTGGTGATTCTTGCTGGATGGAATCTGATGGGTAAATGTGGGAAGGAGATGGAGGGGTGCAGGGCTGGGATTCCCAGTGGGTAGGGAGCCTTGGACTTGGGGCCAGCCCCACCCCTCCTCCTAGTGGTTGTCATCCCTGAGGCAGGGAGCTGAGGATTGACATCTGGAAACATCTGGAGCCAGGCCCAAGGGGTGAAGATCAAGGAGGGGCAGATGTCAGTTTTCTCTCATTTGGGGAAAACAAAGTGTGGCCTGGGAGGGCTGTGTGCGAAGATGCCCCAGGCCAAAGGCAGTGTGTGACACCGTGATTCTGTCTCAGCTGGGGACTCAGGGGCAAGGGGACAGACCAGGCCCTGGGCTTGGTCTCCAGGGCCCTTGGGCCTGGTCAGCTGCCCGTGAGTGACAGCAGGCAGGGCTGGAGCGGGAGGAGGCAGGTCTGCCCAGGGTTGGGAAGAATGAAGGCCTGTTGTTCTGAAGCCTGGGAACGTTGCCCTGGGGGGAGGCCCATGCTGGCCCAGCTGAGCCTGAGAAGGCATGGGGGAGGGGTCCTCTGGCAGAATGGGACTGAGCTGGTACCTCCCCACTTTGCAGGTCCCCCAGCCCTATTCCTGAGGCCTGGGCACAGGTGAGCTGCCTAGCTGAGAATGCCCAGGTATAGTTGGGAGGGCTGGGGTCTGTGACCCCCACAGAGGATGCAGGCTACAGAAGCAGGTTCAGTCCCTGAGCTCCAGATCAGAGATGCTCGCTGCCAAATTCTGCTCCGAGAGTCCTTTCCTCTGTTCCATCTTGTGCCAGGCTGTGGCTGAGGGTTTACTGAGATTGGAAAAAAAAATGCCATGATGGAGTTGGCAGGGTGTGAAGATCTGGAAAGATGTTTTGGATACGAGATTAAAGCTGTCTTTGACAAGTGACAATAATAATTACCATTTATTCTGTAGCTTGAATGTGCCAGTCATAATGCCAAGGGCTTTTGGGGTACCGTTTCGTTTCATCCTCGCAGTGATTGTTTGAGTCATGAAGAGTTTTGGAGATTTTTTTAGAAAGATATTTATTTTATTATTTATTTGGCTGTGCTGGGTCTTGTGGGATCTTTCAGTTGAGGCATGTGAACACTTATCTGCGGCATGTGGGATATAGTTCCCTGACCAGGGTTTAAACCAGGGCCCTCTGCATTGGGAGTGCAGAGTCTTAGCCGCTGGACCACCAGGGAAGTCCCTGGAGATTTTTATGGATGAAGAAACTGAGGCTCAGAGAGGTGAAGGCCCTTGCCTGAGGACACAGAGCTGGTAAATTGCAGAATCAGGACTTGAAAATCTTCTCTTATTCAATGGTTCATTCCTGTGTTGGTTTAAAAATGTTGAGCCCGAGAGCCTTTTGTGTGCCAGTGATTCTGAGGGGCACTGAAGACATGGTTGGGCGCTAGGTTGGGGAAAGCCTGACCAGCCTAACCCCACAGCCCAGTCCTCAGCCCCAGGCAGAGTCTTTCAGATGAACCCAGCGACCCTGGGGAAAGAGTTGTGTTGAGAACTCTGCTTGAGAATGTTCTTTGCCTTAAATGTTTCATTTTGTTTTCACTTTAATAATAATCTTAAAAATGAATGCATTCATTCTGAATCATCTGAATAGGCATCACAGAACCTACTGCTGGCCTGAGGTTTTCGTCCCCGAGTTTATGCTTCTGTGCGAGTTGGCCCCAAGTGGTTTCCTAAAATGATAGTGTTTAACGTTAATGCTTTGTTTCTTAAACTGGATTCTGCATTGTGTGCTTGGAAGGCCCAAATACCAAAGATTAAGAAAGGCTACCCTGACTCTACTGCAGGGAGGGGGAGGTGCAGTAAGGGTATCCCGGGAAGAGATGGTTTAACATCCCTTCTCCCCCTCGGGACAGAGTGAACTGGACTCAGTCTGGGGTGGGGGGAGTGAAGCAATGTGCATTTCTGATCTCACAGGATCAGGGGGGACCCAGCCCAGAGATTCAGAGAGGAACATGCAAGTCAGGAAAGAGGAAAGTCCCTGAATTAGGGGCAGGGAGCCCCATTTTCAACACACCCTCTCTGACCTCTAGCAAATGGATGCCCCTCTGTAAGTCTTTCCAGATGGGGCAGCTTGTGCAGAGGCTGGGAAGGGAAAGTGCCAAGCCTCCTGAGAGCGCTGTGTGGTTTCCTCCCCAAAGAGGGGTGTTCTCTGGCCACCCCAGAACTTCAGACCTCTCCCAGGGTCCAGCCGTTGGGTGAGAAGGCCAGAGCAGGCTCCCTGACATCCGGAACTGTGGATGCAACCCAGATTTCGACCCCCTGGACACGAGCAGGCGCCTTGTGCTGGCCTTGAGCCTCGGCCCTTGGATATAGGGCCAGGTGGCCGGCACCCGGTGTGTATCGGAGAGCCCCCAAGGGCAGGTGGCCAGAGACGAGACCCAGGACCCAGACAGCCCCCTCCTCCTTGTCCACCTCTTGTTCTTCTTCCTCTTCCTGCTGAGGTCTTGGGTCTTGCTGTGAGGTCACTTGTGGTCACACCTCCCTGTGAGCAATGCTCTCATTATCTTTATCCTCTGGTTCCTGTCCTTTCCCTGGATCCTGACCGATCATCCTGGGCTTCCTTTCTCTAGACTTCTCTCTGGCCCCATCCAGCTCCTGCATTAGGAGTCGGCGAGCTGGGAAGTCCTGAGAGCACAGAGTTTGACTTTGGGGTTCACAAGGTCTCCGTCACTCTCACTTGACTCTAATAAGTTGGTTCCCCGTGGCCAGCTGGACTCCTTAACGTGTTGCACCCACCCGCTTCTACATCTCTGGGCCCAGCTTCGGCACTGCGTCCCTCTCATCCCTCCCATGAGCCCCACTCTCCAGCCACTCCACCCAGCCTGCCCTTCCTTGAACTTACTCGTCTCTTCCCTGCCTCTGAACCCCTGCCTGTGCAGTACCCCCAGTCACCGCCCCGCCCCCCACCACCCAGTCCTATTTACTCATAAGATTTTGACTCCTAGTTCAGGTCAGCTGTTTCCTCTTTGTGTCCTGCCATGACTGCACCCCTCAACCCTCTCCAACACAGCGAATTCTCCTCTGTGACTGTCATTTCATACTTGCCTTCACACCCTGCACTTTAGTAATTTGTCCCTCACTGTATCTCTTCAAGGGCAGGAATCGATAGACTTGGCTATTTCCACTGCCTCCCTCCTCCCTGGCTCCGTGCCTGCCAGGCAGCAGGCAGGCAGGAAGTCCTGTTGGCACAAAGGCTCATGACCTGTCCCTTCCCCACTTCCAGAGGCCCTGCCACAGCTGGTGGCTTTCTGGGGTCTAGCTGAGCCATTTTGGGAAATCAAGACCTCGTCACATGTCAGGCCCTGAAACATCCCAGAGCCAAATCCATCTCTGGGCCTGTAACCTGAGCCTCCCCATTCCCTGCACCCCGTGATCAGGTGACCCTGTTTGTTTTGACATCCTGTGAGGGGCCCAAGTGGGGACACGAGAGATCCTGATTTCAAAGCAAAAATTTCTCTGGTAGCCGCTGAAGGCCAGGCCCCTGCCAACTCCCGGGCTCCTGTGTTAGCATTTTCAGTTAATTAAGAAAACAAGCCCTGAATCCCTTGCTGCGATGGTTCTGCAGATTCAGGGCAGAAGGTGCATGTCAGCGTGCAGGAAAGGCCTCCCAGCTTCTGTGGGCAAGGTGAGCCGGAGAGGTGCTGCCGTGCCTTCTCAGCAAGAGAAGATGCTCTGAAATTGCATCCTGGGCAGCCGACTCCAGGCAGGGCCCAGAGTGTGAATTTCTGCTCCACCTGCCCTTCTCAGGGTGTTTTCTGAACAGATGGAGGATGGATCCAAGCCAGAGGGATGAGAGTAGCAGAAGAGGATTCGAGAGCCCGGAATTTGCCAGTCGTCTTCTCCAGAACCAGGTTATTCCAGCTTCCTGAGGTGGTCTGGGGATGGCTTTAACTGGGCTGACCTGCCAAGGGGGAAACCCCTAGTCAGGGCTGTTGCTCACCTATGCAGAGCCTTGGTGTGAATTTAAAAGGGTATCTTTTCTTAAGGGAAATGTAGCTAAATATCAATCTGTTGCTGCAGAAGCTGCCCAGCCCACCCTCTTCCTTGCCCACACTCTCTAGGGTATTTGGTAGTAATGCCGAGCCTCCACCAGAGCTCTTCCCTGACAGAAGTGTCATTTGACATCTGCGGGGATCGGAGTTGGGCTTCTGGGCAGTACAGGAGCACAGCTGCATCAGGTGTTGCTGCTGAGGGGCCAGCCTGTGCCTTCGCTTCCAGATGTGCTGGCCCTGCAGCCACCGTGAAGTCACACAGCTCCGTGGAAGTGGGATTCTCTTGCCCAGCCTGGACACTGCATGCGGTGGTCCTGCTGCCCTTGGGCAGAGGACGGCAGGATGGAGACCCAGTCCTGCTCTACCGCTACTCAACAGTCCAGGGAAAATCATGTGGCCTTTGTGAACCTGGTTTCTAGTGGGAAATGGGGATGAGGCACGCATAGAATGTGTGTCCAGAAGGTGTAGGTGTGTGTAAACGTTGGATAAAGTGTTAGTTGCTTCAGTTAAGTTCAGTCGCTCAGTCGTTGCTTAGTCGTGTCCAATTCTTAGTGACCTGTGGACTGCAGCCCAGCAGGCTTCTCTGTCCATGGAATTCTCCAGACAGGAATAATAAAGTAGGTAGCCATTCCTTTCTCCAGAAGAACAATCTTCCCAATCCAGAGATCGAACCTGAGTCTCCTGCACTGCAGGCAGATTCTTTACTGTCTGAGCCACCAGGGATGTTCCAGATATTGGATAAGACATATGCATACCCGGCCTGGCTCAGGGAACCTGGCTTCCTCCCCGACTGTATGTCTGTCTTGTTCCATCCTGCCTGCTGGCCAGGTATCTGGCTCCCTGAAAAGATGCTGGGGAGGAATAACTAAGACGTGATTAGCTTCTGCTCAGCCTGGGGAAGAAGGGGTTGTAGGGTTGTAGGGTCTCCGTATCTGGTTTAACTGTCCAAATGATCAACAGTTGGTGGCAGATATTTTTTGACTTTTGAGACCCTTGCCTTTATCCCCTGGGGAATCTCAGGGCTCCTTGCTGTCCCCAGGTAATGACTGCTTCACTCACAGGGAAGGCCATGTTCTGCAGGAAGGTGGGGTCATTTGGGGAAAGCACGTCTCTCAAAAAGTGAGAATCCTTGTGGTGCTGTAAAGTGGGACACAAGTCATTTGAGATTTTGAGGGGGAGTTTCAGATCTTTCTCTGTTTTTTTATTTCTTCCCTCTTTCCCTTGCTTCCCGCCCCCCACCCACTCATTTTCCCTTTTAATTTCCAAATCAGTCCTTATGTTGTATAGCTGATATGATCAATAGCTCTTATTTCCTGGAAGACCTATTCAAAATGCCACCTGATCCTCCCCAAACTCCCAAATCCCTGGACATCAGGTGGATTTGTTTGCTTTCAACTTCTGTTGCTAATTTTTCTCATTTTGCCTTAGGACCATTTGCATGCAAAAATTGAGGAAAAAATTTTTTTAATTAAGAAAAATATACTTAAAATCAGGCGTGGAATATGAGACAGTGTACTGATGGTAGATGAATAATGCTAATTGTGTGCGAAGTCACAGCTTTCTATAACATTGACTTGGCAGGTCAGAACTTTTTGGACTGACTATCGGGAAGACCGTCTCTTCTTTAAAGAGTTTCTAAACATCCTCCGGGCTTCAAAGAGAACATTTGAGATAAAGACCAAAAGAAGTTGTGAATTTGTTTCTAGAATATTAGGGAATATCTTCCAAAGGGAAAGGCCCTCACAGGATTCACAGTCTTTAGGGAAGTATTCACTGAGGAATCTGGGTAAAGATTTTCAGAGTTTTTTTATTTACTACATTTTTGTAGTTGCTGTTTTATATACACTGTCTTCAGTAGAAACTAGAGGAAACCAAGAACTGAAGAACCAAACCAGGATTTGTCTGCTGCTGAGAATTTGAGAATGGAATTCTAGCCGTGGGCTCTCATGAGTTTGCTTTTTCCCAGGGGCAAGTGGCCTTGCTTCTCAGGCCTCAGTTTTCTCCTCTATAAAGTGGTCTTGAAAAGGATAGTCACCTCCACTTTCAGCATCCTGTGCTTCTCTGAATTTGAGTCAGTTCTAAATGAGGTGGATGAACTGGAGCCTATTATACAGAGCCAAGTCAAACAGAAAAACAAATACCATGTATTAATGCATATATATGGAATCTAGAAAGAGGTACTGGAGAACCTGTTTGCAGGGCAGCAGTGAAGACGCAGACAGAGCAGACTTGTGGACACAGGAAGGGAAGGAGAGGGTGGGGCAAAGTGAGAGAGTAGCATGGAAACATACATGTCACCATATGTGAAATAGATAGCCAGTGGGGATTTGCTGTATGATGCAGGGAGCTCAAATCAGTGCTCTGTAACAACCTAGAGGGTGGGAAGGAGGTTTAAGAGGGAGGATACATATGTATACCTATGGCTGATTCATGTTGATATACAGCAGAAAGCAACACAAAATTATAAAGCAATTATCCTCCAATTAAAAATAAATAAATTTAAAAAAATCCCATGCTTTCCAAAATCCTTGAGGGAGCCCCCTGCAGGATAATCAGAGAAGAGAGGAGTCCAGTTCCTCACCCACAGGCTGGGGGAGTGGGGAGGGAGGGGAAGGAGGTGGAACCATCCAGAAGCAGAATAGAGTAGTCTTTCCCAGGGTCAGAATTTTGCACCTGAGCTTGTGGAATGGCACTTGGTCACTCCAGAGAACAGTGGCCCTTTTGCCTTGGCTCTCTGAGTGGGGGTCCACTGAGACACCCCTGTGCCTGGCTGATTGTGGGGCGTGAGCCTGGGCTGCCATTCAGGGCCTCTGTCTCTCTGTGCTTCCCTTTGACCTCCTTGGTCTGAGCGTGGATCCTCTTAGTGGACCTAAGGAGAGTTTGGAAAATCCCAAACCCAGTTTCAGAGACCAAGGAGGGTGGTCCTCTCAAGACCAAGCCCCGGGCTACTTCTCAGGTCTGGCCACACACATCTCTGCATGCCCCTCCTCTCACCGGCCATATCTTCACCCTTGCCCTCCGTCCCCTCCGCCTGAAGATTGATACCTGGTGAGGTATCTAGCCCTCCCTCAAGGCTCAGTTCAAACACTGCCCCCACTTCTATAGAGTCTCCCGCCCCCTCCCCCTGGTTTTAGGGAGATGAAGTTCTTCTCCCCTGCCAGGCAGACCTGCTGGTGATGAGGCGCTTAGCAGGTTGCTTGAAAACCACTCTTCTGCTTGGCTCTCACTAAACCAGGAGCTTCCAGAAGGCAAGGATTCCAGGAGCTTGGACTGGGCTTTCCTAGTCCCAGTGACAGGTTCTAGCACAGAGTAGGTAGGTCTTGATTAAACATTGGCCGAATGACAAGTGAAGGGAACCTGGGCTCTTTGTGGTTTTCCACTGAGAAGCAAGCAGGCAGGAGTGGTTTGTGTTTGGGCCATCTCCCCAGGGCCCAGCTCCACAGTGGTGTCTGAACAGAGCATGCTAATCAGTCCCCTGTTCCCCCATACCCTTCTGTGCAAGGGGCTGAGAGCTGGGCTGATGGGCGTGCAGGGAGCCCGGGGCTGGTGTAGGAGGCCGCACTGTGCTGTCCTTCTCTAGGGACCGAGGTGTGACAGCTCTCAGTTCTTCCTGGCATCGTCCCCAGTGGCCTGGGATTCCAGCAGCACTTGGGGAAAACCAGACAGTTTGTGCCTGTGATGAGCACCTGTGTTGGAGGCTGAGGAGACAACTTAACTTGGTACCAGTTAGAGAGTTCTAGTGGGTCAAACTTTCCATGCTCATCAAGAGAAACCTGGGCAATGCCAGCTTGCATGAAGGCCAGGAGGATCAGAGGAGAGAAGGGGTTGCTGAGCGTCAGGAGTGAGTTTGTTTACGCTCCAGCATTTCCAGGTCCATTTGCTGAGTGCCTCCCATGTGTGATCACGGTTCTAAGCTCTGAGGAGCCACCTGACCATGTCCCTGCCTTCGCGGAAGCGTACTTTCTAGTGAAAGTCCCGGAAGATCAAGAGGATGGGAGCTGAGGCTGGTGCCCCCCTCCAAGGCTATTCTGAGCTGGCCTCTTGGTGAGGGGTATCCTTGCTCCATTCATCAGTCCCTGCATTCTTCCCCAAGATGTTGCCTGCCAGAAGCACCTTGGTATCAACCTTGCAGATTCTCAGCCCTCCCTCCTTCCCCAGGGCTTGTTAGAGACCCCTCCCCTAGATTCCCACCATGCCCTGCACAACTCTGCCCTCTCCCCAACCTGCTTAACTGTGGACCTTTTTTCCCTGACCAACCGAGAGCCTTTTTGATAACCAGGTCTATATATATATATATTTTTTTTTTAATATTTATGTATTTGGCTGCGGAGTCTTTGTTGCAGTATTTTGTTGTTTAGTCACTAAGTTGTGTCCACTTCTTGGCAACCCCATGAACTGTGGCACCCCAGGCTTCCCTGTCCTTCACTATTTCCCGGAGCTTGCTCAAACTTATGTCCATTGACTTGGTAATGCCAGCCTACCATCTCATTCTCTGTCACCCCCTGCTCCTCTTGCCTTCAATCTTTCGCAGCATCAGGGTCTTTTCCAGTGAGTTGGCTCTTGGCATCAGGTGGTCAAAGTACTGGAGCTTCGGCGTCAGTCCTTCCAATGCAGCATGCTGGGTCTTTCGGTTGCAGCCTGGGCTTGTAGGGTCTAGTTTCCTGACCAAGGATTGAAGCCAGGCTCCCCCGCCACCTGCCCTGCACTGGGGGCATGGAGTCTTACCCTGGACCACCAGGGAAGTCCACAGTTCTGCCTTCTATTCATGACCACACCCCTGCAGCATGCTGTGCCTGGCACAGAATGGGGCTTCCACATGTGACTGCGGAATTAATGAGCCATGGGGTAAACGCTTGGTTTCATTTATCCATCTTCCCCATCCATGCTCAGCTTGCACATCTGTTCTCCTCTCTTTCTGGGTGAGTCTTGGAGCAGGGTGAACTCTTGGGGAAGCTGCTGGAAAGCTGGAAAACTGGGGGAAATGGGAGAAGACCCTGGCTGGAGTCAGCTCCTCTGTGTCCTCTCTGCAATTTGGCCACTTGAGGCTCATCTGCCTTTGAACACACTCCCTCCCCCAGGCTGGGAAGGTGGGTAGGACTCAGGGCTGACAGAGCTGAGCCGTGAACACGGACCCTCCTTACTGAGGCCTGTGTCTGCCTCCTCAGGGGTGGGGCCGAGGCAGTGCTGAGGGACAGACCTGCCCCTGTGGGCCTCCGGTTCAGTCCGCCCAGCTGGGCCTGCAGGAGAGCAGGCCGCCTGGGAACGGCTGGGAAGTCAGGCCCAGCCTTGGGCCCACTTCCCCCAAGGCCAGGATGTGGCGTGGGACCCAGGCAGGCGGAGGTTCCCACCACTTGGCTTCTACACCCGAAATGCTCTAAGCCCAGGCGGTGTCTCCCAGCAGGAGGGGGTGGGGAGAGACTCCAGCTGCCTGGGTCAGGACCCTGCATCAGGACCAGGGCAGCTCCATAGGCGCCCACCTCTGACATCTCTCTGCCACCTGGACAGCTGCCAGTGGTCCTGCAGTCCAGCCTTGCCTTGCCACAGGGGAAGAGATTTGGGGATTAACCATTGCAGGCCCTGCCTGAGCTAGGCTGAGGCTGGTCCTCCCAGATCAGCTGGCATCCATCCACCATGAACCAAGGACTGGAGAGGACATATTCGCAAATGTTGTCTCATTTCATCCTCATGTCAGCCCCATTTTCCTGATGAGTAGACTGAGGTGTGTGGAGTTACATAATTTGCTTATGCTGATGGTGGTGCTCAGTAGTATCCAACTCCGCAACCCCGTGGACTGTAGCCCATCAGGCTCCTCTGTCCATGGGATTTCCCAGGTAAGAACACCAGAGTGGGTTGCTATTTCCTATTCCAGGGGATCTTCCCAACCCAGGGATTGAACCTGTGTCTCTTGCGCCTCCTACATTGGCAGGTGGGTTCTTTACCACTGTGCCACCTGGGAAGCCCATGTAACGTGGTTAAGGTTATACAATTAGTAAGAAAAGTTCCTGTATTCATCCTTTATTACAGGGTCTGCTGTGTGCTAGGCAGTAATTCTGGGCCCTGTGGATACACGATGAATGATGGACAAGAAAATGATGGACAAACAGGGAGAGATAGAAAATAATATATATAGCATCTCGTATGGTGATAAGTCTATGTGGAAGATAGGAGGAGGGAAAAGGGAGTGGATGGTGTTGGAAGAGGTTTTTTTTTTTAATTTTAAACTTTTATTAATTCTGTTGTTGCATATTCATCATTGATTGTATTTGTTGCATTTAAACATTTTTTTCATTTAAACATATTTTTATTTTATATTGGAATCTAATTGATTTACAATGTTGTATTAGTTTCAGATGTACAGGGAAGTGATTCAGTTACACATATACATATATCTATTCTTTTTCAGATTCTTTTCCCATATAGGTTATTATAGAACACTGACTAGAGTTCCTTGTACGATGCAGTAGGTCCTTGTTGATAATCTTTATTATCTATAGTAGTGTGTATATATTAATCCCAAACTCCTAGTTTATTCCCTCCGCACCTTTCTTCTTGGGAACCTTAAGTTTGTTTTCTATGTAAGTCTTTCTGCTTTGTAGATCAAACAGAAAGACTTACATAGATCAGTTCATTTGTATCATTTTTTAAGATTCCACATTCAAGTGATATTATATGGTATTTGTCTTTCTCTGACGTACTTCACTTAGTATGATAATCTCTTGGTCTATCCATGGTGCGGCAAATGCATGATTTCATTCATTTTTATGGCTGAGTAATATTCCATTGTGTGTTTACATATCGCAGCTCTTTCTCCAGTCCTCTGTTGATGGACATTAGGCCGCTTCCATGTCCTGGCTATTGTCAACAGTGCTGCTGTGAACATGCAGCTGCATGTATCTTTTTGAATTATGGCTTTCTGAAGATATATGCCCAGGAGCAGGATTGCTGGATTGTATGATAGTTTTAGCTGTAGCTTTTTAAGGGCCCTCCATACTGTTCTCCACAGTGGCTATGCTATGCTATGCTAGGTCACTTCAGTCGTGTCCGACTCTGTGCGACCCCATAGACGGCAGCCCACCGGGCTCCCTTGTCCCTGGGATTCTCCAGGCAAGAACACTGGAGTGGGTTGCCATCTCCTTCTCCAATGCATGAAAGTGAAAAGTGAAAGTGAAGTCGCTCAGTCGTGTCTGACTCTTAGCGACCCCATGGATTGCAGCCTACCAGGCTCCTCCATCCATGGGATTTTCCAAGCAAGAGTACTGGAGTGGGGTGCCATTGCCTTCTCCAGTGGCTATACCAGTTTATATTTCCATGAACAGTGTGGAAGTTTCCCTTTTTTGCACACAGAAGAAGGGTTATTTTAATAATCTCATTGAGAAGGTGAGTAGTTATTGCTACTTACACAGCATTTGCTGGGAGCCAGGCATGACCCTGACCACCATGTACAAGACCACTAACCCACTAACTTAATCCCTGCAACTACCTTCGGAGGCAAATTACTATTATTTACATTTTCAGATGGGGACACAGAGGCACAGGGAGGCAAACTAATTTGCCAAAGAAAACATAGCCGGTCAATGGTGCTGGGATCTGCACTTGAGCAACCTGAGTTCTGGCTCATTACCACTATGCTCCCCTTCTAGGGCTACACAGACAGTAAGTGGGTGGGCAGAGGAGTGGGCCTGCAGGACCCTATTCAGACAGGTCAGGCAGGTGCTGAGGGGGCAAGCGTCCTGGTGCCCCCTCCTCTGCAGCCCTTTTGAGGGGGGAGGAAAGAGCAGAGCAATGGGTGGATTCTTTAGAGTTAAACCTGAGTGAGAAGGGAGGGCTTGAGTAGATTTGCAGAAAATAATAGAGAGTAAACACTCCAGATGCTCTCTCCCCCACCCCGCCCCACCCTCCCCAGTTGGTCCCTCCAGGCTCCTTCAGCTCCCAGAGGACTCAGATCTGAAATAAGTAGGACTGTTTCTTGCTCTTGTTCTAACCTGCCCTCCGTCCATATCAGTCTGGGGAGAACTTAGTTATGATGATGATGAAGGCAGCTAACATTTATTGCAGACTTCTTGAAATGGCTGGGGAACATGTGTACATTACCACTCACACATGCAAGAAAAATAATTGCTGGAATTGATCACTTGCAATAAAAAACCTTAGCCTGGTCAATAAAGGTATCTTCATCTTTTCTGTGATGTAATACACAGAGACTTATGGTCCAGTGAAGTCAGGATTCAGTCTTCTAGGGCCCCCCTCCTTAGTGATCTGCTCGCTGGGGAAGCTCCAGTTTTCCCAAGGCCGCAGGTTCCGTGCTGACGTGCGCTGAGGTGTTCTGTGTTCCCTCTGCATCTAGGATCCTGGTGCTTGTCAACTCAAACAGATGCACAGCTTGGGAGTTGCGAATTCAGTTTTATTTGCAGCAAAATGAGGACTGCAGCCTGGGAAACAGCACCTCAGATAGCTCCAAGAGACCACTCCAAAGAGACAGTGGGGGAAGGTCAATATATAAGATTTTGGTGAGGGGGGGAGTTCAATACAATCAAGTGCTTACTTTACAAAAGGTTTTCTGCTGGTCACCAAGAGCTGATGTCACCATGAAGAGATTTCGCATTTTTCTAGTTACGAAGAGATGCAAAGATTGGGATCATGCCATCAGTTCAAGATATCTGCCTATCTAAACAACTGCTGCACCAGCTTCCGTGGAGCACAGAGTGCGTCAGTGCACCCTGAACCCTCCCCGGGGGGGCTGAAGGTCAACAGCTGCCGCGGCACAGGGTTCAGTCTCTGCAGCGGCACATGGCAGGTGCCTGCACTGTTGTTCAGTTGCTGGCAGCTGTTCTTGGCAAGTGCCAGTCTGTAGTTGACAAACCGAAATCCGCTGAAGGGGCCGGGTCTGCTCTTGTCCCTGGGCTTTTAAAGGTTACCTGGCACCTGTTGCTGAAGCCGTGGCTTCTTCAGGTCCCCCACTCTCCCAGGCACCCACCTTCCCCTGGAGGGCCCGAGTGTCCAGCTGTTGTGGGTGTGAAGGCCCATTCTTGGGGAGGCCCAAGAACAGCCCCCCGGTCCTTCCCAACCTGCCCCTGGCAGAGCCCTGTTGCTCTGAGCCCAGCTGAAGATGTGGCTTCTCCAAGGGGTGTGGTATTTCCCCAGGTGTGCGGTCCTTCTCCTAGGATTCTCCAAGTCATTGGCTCCTTTCTAATCATGTCCCTCCTCCCAGGTGTGGAAGTGAAATCCTGCTCATTTACTTCCTCCCCCTCCTAATCCTAGAAAGTTTCTCTATTTCCTCTTCCTGTCCAGAGTAAACAACATTGCTTCTTAGTGACCCTTCCCTGCTCAGTTGACCTTTTTGTTTGCAGGGGGGTTGGGGGGTGGTGGTTATAAATCTTCTCTGACCAGAGAAAAGGCCATGGCTTAGCTCTCATATTAATAGAAGGGTATGGGAGGCACTCCCCTGGTGATCCAGTGATGAAGACTCCTGGCTCCTACTGCAAGGGGCACAGGTTTGATCCCTGGTTTAGGGACCCTGCTCTGCCGCATGATGTGGCCCCAAATCAACAAACCCACAACAACAATCAGAAGGGTACAGGGGAAAAGGAGAAAAAAAAATTAAACATCTGGATTTCCCAGAGGCAAAATATATTGGGAAATATTTTCCTCATAAAATACTCTGTATCTGGCCTACAATATTATTCCTGAATTTGTCAGTTACTCGTCATGACAGCACGGTGGGGTATGACCTGTCCTGACAAAGAAAGTGAGGCTTTTGAGGAAGCAAACTTTCCCAAGCTCTTAGAGTGGGTTCCTGGCAGAGCCAAGTTTAGAAGCTGAAATTCTGGATTCTCGGCTCCATTCTATTCCTAGGGCCTTTGCTTCTCAGAAAGGAGTCTTGCGGTCGAAGTTCGTTAGCCCTCAGTAAAAATAAAATGTTACCCCTTGAATAACATATAATCCTCCCCAGAGAAAGGGGGATTGGCTTCAAGTTGACTCAGCCAGGGGTGAATATCAGGGCAAACCTCTCATGTCATAGAAAATCTCACTCCATGTTAGCAAGCGCTGTCTTCAGATTCTTTCCTATTCCTAGGTATGTAAAAACTTTCATCCTTCTTGGTTTTTTTGTTTTGTTTTGTTTTGTTTGATGTGTTCTGTCGGGTGTGGGATCTTAGTTCTTCCCTGACCAGGGATCAAACCTGTGCCCCCTGCGTGCATTGGAAGCAATGACTTTTACTACCTGTTGGGAGGATGACTGTGCTTAACAAAAAGCGTGATGTGACAGCCTCCTCCTCACTCAGCTTCCCTAGCCAAAGAGGCCTTTGACTCACAGCTGGAGCTGCTTTGTGCAGAGCCTGGTACAGCCCTGACTCAGCTCACAAGTCAGATGAAGCCCTGCCCTTTTCCATCTGCCAGTAGCTGTTTTCCGGCTCTGAAGACCGCCGTGCAACATTTGAAAATTCAGCTCTGGCTCCTGGTTGCACTGCCGTTGAATAAGCCAAGGAGGGTATCTGAGCACCAACTAAAAATAGCCAGGGGAAATAACCTTTTCCTTTTATATTTAGCTTTTATGACCTAATGAAGTTATTGGTATTGTAACATTTTTTCCCTTTGACCACATGCACATGGATTCATTTTCCCAGAAGCCCCAGTACCCGGGACATTCTGAGATGCAGGGACAAGGAAGGGAAGGAAGCGAAGTCAGTGAGAGACGTGGTTAAGATGACCTGAAATGGCAGGAACCAAGCCTGCACAGGCTCAGTTTAAGACTTACTACTTCTCTTCATTGCCTCCTCCAGGAAGCCTCCCTGGTCTCCTCCTGGTCAACAACCAGACTGCAGCAGATGCCTCTCTCCACTCACATCACAGTGCCTACCTGTGTCCACCCCGTACAGTGCTAGACTAGCTATTGCGTGCCTGGCTCTCCCACTAGACTGTCATCATTAGGTACTCAGGAACGTACCTTATTCAGCTCTTATCTCTCCTGCCTGGTTCATCCGAGCAGGTCAATTAATGTCAGTTAAGATGGTCCCTAAGGTGCCAGATACAGAGGCTGAGTGAGCTACTGAAGATGACATGCACTGAGGCTCAGACATGTTTCTGAAGGCCACAGGATGGAAAGCAACATGGAACCATAAAGTATGTTATACGGGTGTGTTTTCTTTGGTGTGATTTTTGTGTGTAAGCAAAGAGGATGCTGTCTCACCACTGGCTGGGAGGTCTCTTCTTATGCTAAAAAAAGAGGATGGAAGAGCATGAGCGTGAACTTGAACATGTCAAAGGGACACTGTTATCTCCTTTCGACTGTGAGCTCCCACTCTAGAGCTCTTTGCACGTGCCTAGTCAGAGGGTCACTAGGTCCAAGCTTGTAGTGCTCGCTGCACAACAGGTCAGTAAATCAAAAGAGATGATTTTGGGGGGCGAGGAATAGAGGTTTTATTCAGAAAGCCAGCATATTGAGAAGATGATGGACCAGTGTCCCAAAGAGCCATCTCACCTGAGTTAGAATTCAGGCTTGTTTTATACCCAAAGAGCAGAGGGTGTGGCTGGCTGTTGCAAACCTGGTGCAGTAATCCTTGGTTCTTGCAGCTGTCCATGTAGGTCTGATCACAGTATGTCTATAAATATCCACATTAATTAGTTATTGATAATTCTTTTCTGTTCTACTTTTTATCTCTGTATGAATGGGAAAGTGTTTTACCTTTAAAGGTCGGAGCCTTGAGAATGGGCTATTATGTGTATTTCAGGCTATAGGCGACATTCTTTTACACACATACAGAGCCCACATGACTAAGCACCGGCAACAGCACACAAGGGTTAGAGCTAAAGAAACAGATCCAATATGGAGTCAGGTTGGTTCTCCTCTGTTACAAGAGCAGATGCTGAGTAAACATTTGTGGAATGAATGGATGGGTGGAGGGATGCATACATGGAGGGAGAAACTCTTACAGTCAAGTGAGGTTCATCCAGGGAAGACTTCGGGGAGATGAGCTTTGAGTCTAGTTATGAAAGAGGGAAGGACATGGGTTGGCAGAGATAGCAGGGAGGGCTTTGTGGTTGGGTGAGGGGAGGCAGGCCATTGGTACCGGTTGGTTTGGATCCTTCTAACCAGATGCTGACTCCGAATGACCGTCTCTTAGGGGAGAGGAAGACCTGGGGGGCTGTGGATAGCCATACAAAGACATAAGCCTAGAGACAGGGTTTTTCCCTTTTTACTGTGCTTCTTTTCCTCCAGCACTTGGAACTGAACACATTGCTAAAATTCCTTGAGTCCCTAGGGCAGGGGTGGGGGTGCAGTTGGTGGGGGGGTCAGTTCTAACAAATGAGTCTGGACAGAGGCATGTGGAGTGTGGCCCAGGGAGATGGGGAGGGGGAGGGGGAGAGCACTGAGGACTTGGAGAGGAGGGAGTTCTATTTGGGGCAACTCTGACTCCCAGCCTCTCTCCCAGCCAGGTCTGCAGCAGACCCCCGCCTCTGCACAGTTTGCTTGTCCCTCTGTGCACTGGCTTCTCCGTTTCTGGCTCCCCCCTGCATCCTTCCAGACTTGGCTGTTTCTCTCTTTGGTGTTCTGACTCTTGGTATTCTTGCCTGCCTCCCAAAACCTCCTCCCAGTCTTTTCAAAGAAGCCATCCCTGAAAAACAACATCATCTACAAATAATAATCAACATCGACATTTATCCTCAGTCCCACTAAGTGCCAGGCTCCACATTAGGTGCCTCATGGGTACTGGTTCAGCTCACAGGAAGCACACAAGGTCATTGTTCCTGATGATGGCTGTTTGAAGAAACTGAGCCCCCGAGAGGTTGAGTGAAGCCCAGGCAAGGCCATCCTTAATGCTGGTGCCAAAGATGTGCACAACTGACAAACCTGTGCCCTTCTCTTCTCACAGCTGCCCAGCCCTCCCTCTGAATCAGAAACTCTGGGAGTGGGGCCCATTGAGCTGCGTTTAGCAATCCCTCCAGGAGATTCCAGAACCACTGGTTTAGCTGATCTGGCTCCAACCTGGCTGATCAACCTCCGAGTCCACCCAAGATTTGGAGAAAGCGGATTCATTTACTGCTATTACTCATCCTTAGGATTCTGTTGACTGGCTCCGGGCAGTGGGCTAGACGCCCAAGGCTACCCAGACCTTGTTTCCCTGGTTGAGAAATAGGAGCACCCCCCACCCTTAGAGGGGAGCATCTCTCTGGCTTCTCATTTCCAGGAGAGGATCTCCCCAAGAGTGGTTACTCAATATTCGCAGCACCTTAGCATCACCCAGGGAACTTTTACAACCATCAGATATTAAAGCCACTCATTCCCTGATACCACCCCCAGAAATGCTGGCCTGGTCCGAGGAAGGATCCAGGCTTTAATGGACGTGGGGGTGGAGAACCTTGGCCTCTCCCTCCCCATCACTTCCCCAGGGGAAGAGGCGAGGCATCTTTGACCAGTGACTCTGGGAGGTAATGGGTTGGGCTGGCCAACACTCCTCCCTTCTCTGGGTTCTGCTGTCTGCAGGGTGGCGCATCTGGCCAGCTCTGGGTGGTGGGGTTGGAAACCTGCTCCTATGGAAAGGTCCCCAGTCACCCTCCTCAGCCAAGGACTGGACACGTCAGCTGGCCTCACTCATGGGTGAAATATCAGGAAGCCCCTTTGTCGAAAGAGACAGCCGCACCCTCCCACAGTTTTATCAGGAACGTGGCTGATACTGTGACCTCCATCTGTTTGCTCCATGTATCTCTTTCTCAACTGGCCCTGAACTTGAGCCAGAAGAGGAAAGTTTCATAGATGGACCCTGCAAAACCCCAACACCATATGCTGGACAGGGTTAGTGTTGAATTTCGTGAGATGTCACGAGCACGCCAGCTAGTTTAGTTAGTGGTCAGTAAAGGGTCAGTGCATTTGAATCAAAATGCAGCCCACTCTGGTCACCCCTACACCCCTCCAGGGAGAACTGAAGCCTCCCAGCCCCAGACCTCCACCACCAGTTAACTCCTTAGTCCTCACTTAAGTCAGTGAATCTGTGTGGCTCTGGGTAGAGTATCAGAGGATCTGTTGTTGTTGTTTAGTCGCTTCAGTTGTATCCGACTCTATGCTGTAGCCCACTGGGCTCCTCTGTCTGTGGGATTTCCCAGGCAAGAGTACTTGCATAGGTGGCCATTTCCTTCTCCAGGGGGCCTTCCTGACCCAAGGACTGAACCTGTGTCTCCCGCTTGTCAGGCAGATTCTTTACCACCGAGCCACGAGGACAGCCCTCTGTATCTGAGAAAAGCACAGATTCTATTTAGAGTTGGCTCTCCCTTGTTAAAACAAGTTTCCAGTTGACACTGATGCTGCTGGTCTAGAGACACACTTTGAGATTAGGTGAGCTGAGTGCAAACCAAAGGCAGGTGAGCACGGATGGGGTCCAGTGTTTGGCGAGTTTGGCTGCAAATTAGAATCACCAGGAAACATTTGCACCTCGCCACCCCCACCCCCTACCCAGAGCCCTGTAGGGTAAATGACTGATCCCCTTTTCCTGGGACTCAGAACTTCCCAGGGATGTGGGACTTTCAGGATTAAAACTGAGACGGTCCTGAGCAAAGGAGGATGAGCTGCTCACCCCAGTGGCCCCCCGACACCTGCCCAGAGATTCTGTTTTAATTGGTTCTGGTTGGGATTCAGGCGTAAATATTTTCAGAATGCCCTGTGATTCCACTGTGCAGCCAGAGATGAGAACTTGGGGGGATTTGAGCACTACTCTGGAAAGAAGGATGAATTGTGGGGAAAAAAAGAAAAAAAAAAAGGTTTGTACAGATGTGAAAGAGAAGGGAAGGGGATGAAGAGTCAATGAAACCACCTGCATCCCAATCCCTTGAAGAACTCGTTAAAATGCAGATTTATGCTTACCCACATCTGATTCAGAAATGCTAAGAGCAGGGCCCTGGGATCTGCATTGTTGAGAAACCCCTTAGGATGGGATCCACTGTCCTTGGGATTCTTCTGTGGAGAGTGGGGAAACCAAGAGCTAAGTTGGGGGAAGAGACCTGGAAACCCAGTGTGTGCTCCAGGTGGGTAGCCTGTTGACGGCTTTGGGCCTGAGGCCAAGAGGAGCAGTGAGTGAGGTGCAAGTCCAGGGCAAAGAGGTCAGCCTCTTCCTGGGCTGGAGGTCAGCCAAACTGGTAAGAAAGGATGGGGCCTTGGAGAAATGCTTCCAAGCTGTAAGCACAAGGGGAGGTCAGCACTGCTGGCCAGACAGGCAGGACCCATGGCCTCCCATCCCCCCAGCTCTGTGACCACCCAGTCAGGCCCTGTGTGTCTGAGTTGGGTCCACATGAGAGATCAAAGGGCCCATGAAGGAAGCATTTCCAAGTGGGAATCGACTGGGCGTGGAGACTGATTGGATAATTATAAAGGAGGGAACATCGTGTGTTTGTGTGCACACGCGCTTGGTGGTCTTTTGGACAGCCTGTCAAAACCTGCCTCTCACCCCAGCTCAGTCAGTTATGTGCCTGTGACCTTGGACAGGTCACCGGACTTCTCTCGGCCTCAGATGTGAAAGAGAAAGGAAGGGGATGAAGAGTTTCCCGGTCTAAACTCAGGATGCTGATACCCACTTCTTGGCATTTTTGATGTGGTCAAGAAATGAGATAATACATGTAAAGGCCTAGCATGCAGCACCTCTCAAGACAGGAAGCATTGAGGATGAGCTGTGCTTTGAACCTCGGACCGTGGCGTCACTCACAGAGGAAAGCCAAGGTGGGCTACAGGAGGGAGGAGCGAAGACGGTTTGAGAGGAAGTCGGTGGAAATGGTGCCAGCATTTCAGAGCAGACATGTGGGTCATTGGAAATAAGGAGCTGGAGATGGGGGAGACCACGCTTTGGGAGAGACCGCTGGCTGAATTCGTCTGAAAAGAGAGGGAAGGTTTGCTGGGAGGGGAAGGGGTGAGGGAGAAGGACAGAGACCGGAGGTGTGAACCTTGGCCAAGCCCCAGCACACCAGCTTCGAGACCAGCTCTGCTGGGTGCAGGGCTCCCAAGAGACCGTGCGACGCTGGTCCTGAACTCAAGGATGTAGCAGCCCATTGAGAGCGACCCTATTCAAGAAGCAGCAGCGGCAGCTCTGATGTCTGATGGGAGAAGCACAGGATGCTAAGGAGGGGCGCCTCACCACACCTGTGAGCAAGGGCGCAGGCTGCCAGGTGGGTGGCCGGGAGCAAGGGGAGGGTCCAGGAGTGGTGCTCCAGACAGGGGGACCAGCTAGTTGAAATCAAAGAGATGAGAGAAAGTGGAGCCTGGGGAAAGCTGGGCTGGATGTCATGTTGTTCTGAAACACCATGGAGAAGGACCTGGGAAGACAGCCTCTGGAGGAGGTGGGGAGACAGGCTGGAAAGAAGTGATGCTGATGTCCAGAAGTGCAGTTTCCAGGCGAGGTGGACACTGAGGAGGGAGGCGAAGGGGACATGAGGGGCCCTCGGGTAAGTAAAGTTCCTTCAGTGGAGAGAATCCGGGCACAGCTTACAGGGGTGTCTGGGTCAAAGGAACTTGACTTAGGGATGGGGGAGTCCACACAGAGACTGGGCTTGAAGCTATGGAGGGCATGGGCTGGGTTCCAAAGGGGAAACCCCACCTTCTATAGCCTGAAGTCTCCCAGCCGAGGTCTCACTTCCCTTGGAGGAAGCATCCCATTCTAGAAGCACGGGGAGGAAAAGTATCTTACACCTTTTACATACGAGATGTTGTTGGTTCGCTGGAAGGGAGCGAGGGCAGCAGAAACAAACAGAAATGAAAATGTCCATCATTTCGTCTGGGAATGCCAAGGTCTCATTTAGCCATGCAGGTCCGTCAAGGTGCACGCTTTCGCCTCTTGCTAAGTGCCACTTGAGACACCTCTTGATGGTGTCTGGCCAAGATCTGGATGCCTTTGACCTCCAGTGAACTATTAATGTTGCAGGAAGGGGAACCCCTTCCAGGGCCTGAAACTGGGCTCTTGTCTAACGCTTGGAAATGAATTGTCCGAGGAGACACATGTGCTGACAAAGCAAGAGATTTTATTGGGAGAGGGCACCCGGGTGGAGAGCAGTAGGGTAAGGGAACCCAGGAGAACTGCTCTGCCACGGGGCTCTGCAGGCTCGGGTTTTATGGTGATGGGATTAGCTTCTGGGTTGTCTTTAGCCAATCATTCTGTCTCAGAGTCCTTCCTGGTGGTGCACACCTTGTTCAGCCAAGATGGATGCCAGAGAGAAGGATTCTGAGAGGTGATCGGACCTGTGGTGTCTCCTTTTGACTTTTCCCGAACTCTTCTGGTTGGTGGAGGCTTATTAGTTCCGTGTTCCATACCAGGACCTCCTGTCCTAAAACAACGTATGCAAATGGTTACTCTGGTGCCTGGCCAGGGTGGAAGGTTTCAATCAGTGTGCTTCCCCTAACATTAAGAAGAGAAATGGTTGAAGGACCTGAGTTCATTGGGTTTGCTGTGAAGATTTTATTTCTGGAGTTAATAACTTCCTCCTCTCTCTATTCCCCACTCACACTCCCTGCCGTCAGATGGCTTTCATTCATGGCGCACATGGCGTTAGGTCATGTTCCCGGGGCACTCAGTATAGATGGTGGAAAAGCTCATTGGCATAAAAAAGATAAATGAATTCAAGACGTCAAATAACATGAAGGGCCGCAGAGCAGTATATGATGCAGCATCCCATAAAAAGGGTAGACAGCAAGGACTCTGAGTTTATTTGGAAGAATTCAGATAGCCGAGGATGGTTAAGAAGGCTGCTTGGAGAAGGTGGGACCTGCACAGGGAAGGGAAAGGAGGAGGAAGCAGAGGTAGGCGTGGGCTGGGGGATAAACGTTGCAAACACAAATGTAGAACAAGCAGAACCAATTTTTTTTTTAACTCTATTTCAAAGCTAACACATTTTTCTTTCTTTTAATATTTACCCAATTGTAGAAGATCCCATAATCTTTGTGTCTGAGTAAAGTCATCACGTTGATGATAGATCCTGTAACTGATGGGGTCAAGAATTCAGGAAATACATACTGCAGTGTATCCATCCGCTCCCATCAAGTTCCTGCTGTGTGTGCAGAAAGAGCCCGGGTCAGGGGAGTTGGAGATAAAGCGGAAGTGTCCGTGCCCTCCAGGAATTTTAATCCCTTGAGCAATGGTGTGTTTAGGGAGGAGTGACCAGGGAGCATGCGGCCGGAGGGGTGAGGTGGGATGGAGAGGAGAGAGCAGGGTGGGGAGCAGCCCAGAAGTTACTGTGTTGCCCCATCAAGGCTGTTAGGGCCAGGAAGCCACCCCAGATTAAAGTAACTTGTCTCCGTTCTGTCCTGACCATTCGGGGACTGTGGGTAACATTTTTGGAAACACGCAGGGAGTGGCTGGCTGGGCTGCTCTTCCTGGGAAAGGCTGCCCGAGCTGGCTTCCTTGGAAGATGGGCAGGACCAGCTGCAAGATTCATGGGCCCCAGCGCAAAATGGAGAGGCAAGGCTGCTTGTTCAGAAATTACTGAAGATTTCAGGACGGCAGCGGCAGAGCCTTAAATCAAGCCAGAGGCTCTTGTGAGGGTGCCTGGCGCTCATACTCAAGAGGCTGGCCCTGAAGATGGGTAGCCTGTATCTTTCTGTGGCTCAGCGTGGGCGGTAAGATGATGGGGCCCGATTGTTGCCTGCGGCCGGGGGACAGGGCTTCTCTGTGCTGGTGCTCAGTTCTTCCCTGAGGGTTGGGGTGGGTGATGGGGAAGGGATGGGAAGGCTTCCATGGCTGGGGGGCCGGGGAGGGGAGGGACGACAACTGCTTACCATGATTCTGTCATCTCTGTGCAGTGGGAAGGCTGTGTCTGAGTTTTGGAATCAATTAGACTTCACTTTGACTTTTCACTTTCATGCATTGGAGAAGGAAATGACAACCCACTCCAGTGTTCGTGCCTGGAGGATCCCAGGGACGGGGGAGCCTGATGGGCTGCCGTCTGTGGGATCACACAGAGTCGAACACGACTGAAGTGACTTAGCAGCAGCAGCAGCAGACTGAAGTTCACACTTTTTATGAACTCTGCTAACTTGGGCAAGTTGCTTACCTTCTCTTAAGCTTTAATTTCCCTATGTGTAAAAATGCATAAGGTCATCTTTGCAGGCTGCTGGGATAATTAAGTGAAATATAAAAGGCCAATGTTTGAGCCCAGCCTAGCTCTTTGTAAATGTTAGCATCCTTCTTTCTAAAAATGTGCTGAATGTCTATCTTGTAAAATATGGAGTGTGGTATAGTTTGAGGACACATTATTGTCAGCAATTTGGTTTGGGTTTTTTTTTCCATCTCAGGCTTACTGGGGAACAGGCTAAACTATAACACCAGAATTTCAAATAGCGGCAGAGGGAGTATACACATTGTTTGTTTTTTTTAAATTGGAGGATAATTGCTTTACATTGTTGTGTTGGTTTCTGCCATACAACAACTAGAATCAGTCATAACTATATCAGTCATAACTTCCTCCTGAGCCTCCCACCCCTCTAGTTTATCGCAGAGCGCTGCATTGAGCTCCTGGTGCTATACAGCAGCTTCCCACTAGCCAGCTATTTTACACACGGTAGCATATTTATGTCAGTGCTGCTTTGTCAATTTGTCCCCCCCTTTCCTTCCCCCACTGTGCTCACAAGTTTGTTCTCTACATCTGTAGCTCCATTCCTTCCCTGAAGATAGGTTTGTACCATTTTCCTAGATTCCATATACAGGTGTTCATATACAACATTTCATTTTCTCTTTCTGACTGACTTCACTCTGTATAATAGGCTCTAGGTTCATCCACCTCACTGCACTGACTCAATTTCGTTGCTTTTTATGACGAATATTCCATTGTATATATGTCCTGCAACTTCTGTATCTATTCACCTGTTGATCGACATCTAGGTGGCTTCCATGCCATGTAAATAGTGCTGCGGTGAACGCTGGGGTGCATGTGTATACCTTGTTAATATACACTAAGGAAAACCCGATTATGTCTTCTGTACGAACACATACACCCTGAGAAATGCACACATGTGTGTGTACATACACATTACAGAACTGAGTTGAAACTGGGTTGTAATGAGATGGTATTTGACAAGAGAGGGTGGGTATCATCTCCTGGTTTTAAACTTCAGTGTCCTTATCAGTCAGAAATACTGACGTTGGTGGGTTGTGTTGAGAGTCAATGTGATGCTGCATGTGAATACTACGTTTTCTGGTCCATAGCAGGTACAAGCATCTTTTGGTGGATCTCTGTTCCCAGGCCATAATGTGTTTCACAGAAAACTGAAGACAAGACAGTGTCTTCCCCAAAGTAACATTTCCTGAATATTACATTTGGGCAGCTCCTCATAAACCAAGCATGGGCTGATTTTAAATTGGCATGGAGGCTGATTGTCAATGATATTACTGTTTCCGCTGCTCATATGTATCAGGGAGCTAGCTGGGTCTTCTCTATTCAGAAACTTGAAAGTCAGTAGAATTGTGTGTGTTTATTTCCTGGGAATGAATACACATATACATACACACATCACCTATACATCTGTACCATGCCACATACGCACATAAACACACACATAATGCAATCAGTTCAGTTCAGTTCAGTCACTCAATCGTGTCCAACTCTTTGTGACCCCATGAACCCCAGCACGCCAGGCCTCCCTGTCCAACACCAACTCCCGGAGTCCACCCAAACCCATGTCCATTGAGTTGGTGAGGCCATCCAACCATCTCATCCTCTGTTGTCCCCTTCTCCTCCTGCCCTCAATCCCTCCCAGTATCAGGGTCTTTTCCAATGAGTCAGCTCTTCGCATCAGGTGGCAAAAGTAGTGGAGTTTCAGCTTCAACATCAGTCCTTCCAATGAACACCCAGGACTGATTTCCTTTAGGATGGATTGGTTGGATCTCCTTGCAGTCCAAGGGACTCTCAAGAGTCTTCTCCAACACCACAGTTCAAAAGCATCAGTTCTTCGGCGCTCGGCTTTCTTTATAGTCCAACTCTCAGATCCATACATGACTACTGGAAAAACCATAGCCTTGACTAGACGGACCTTTGTTGGCAAAGTAATGTCTCTGCTTTTTAATATGCTGTCTAGGTTGGTCATAACTTTCCTTCCAAAGGGTAAGCGTCTTTTAATTACATAACACTATAAACACACACATACATACCACCCAGAGTTGCACCCTGAAGAACGCTGAGTGCCGTAGAACTGATGGGCAAGCTCCAGGAGATGGTGATGGACAGGGAAGCCTGGTGTGCAGCAGTCCATGGGGTCGCAAAGAGTTGGAATGACTGAGTGACTGAACAACAAAACCATACCACCCCATACATACACCTCTGTACCATGGCGTCAAATCCTTTCACAGGCAAGCATGGATTCATACCTTCCCTCCCTCTGTTGTCTGGTTATTTCTGAGCATCTCCTATACTTGTCCAGTGAGCAAGGACTGGGTATTTCCCCCACCCCTACCTCGCATCTCTCCTGATGTCTTGTCCTAGAAACTCCCAAGTCATGGCCCCCTTTCTCAATCCCCTCTGCTATGTCGTCTGCCTCTAACAAATTCCAGAACTGTAACCTTGGCTGAAGGTGCCTTATTTTTACCCACCCAGAAGCCTGGGGCTACTTTCAATTCAGCTCTACCCCCAGAGGCATCCGGGTAGAATCAGGCTTGTGCTTCACTAGGCTTCTGGGGGCCCCTCAGCTTTTCTCATGCTTTGGTAAAGCCCTGAAATATAACCACTCCTGGGAGGAGCCTGGGGTTGGAACAGGGGAAGGGAACCCTGTTGGAGGGCCTGTGATGTGCCCAGAGCTGAGCTGGCTGCTTGATGCCCGCTCTTTGCTTGATGCTCACCTCTAGGAGGTGGAATTTTCCTCCATGTGCCTATAGGAAAGTGAGGCTCACAGGTCCTAAGTAACTTAGCCATAGGCTTAATATGAAAGCATACACTCTTTACAAGAAACCACCCTGCCTCCTGGAAGACCAAACAAGGTCAGCTGAGACCTGGACCTGAAGAGAGTTCCTTGTCCCCCTTCCCACCACCTCTGGGCTGTGAGGTCTTTCCTAGAACCTGTAGAGAAGCTTATGATACTACTGGTCTTCTAGAGCAGGGGTCCCCAGCCTCCGGGATATAATGCCTGATGATCTGGGGTGGAGTCGATGTAGTAATAATAGAAATAAAGTGCGCAGTACGTGTAATGCACTTGAATCATCCTGAAACCATCCCCCACCCCGGTCCATAGAAAAATTTTTCCACGAAACCGGTGCCTGTTGCCAAAAATGGTGGGGGACCACTGCAGGAGATGCTCAGTTATGAAGAAACAATTCATCAGGTTCATTCTTGTTTGCCTAGAGGAAGTAAGAAGTCAGCCAAGAGCAAACCAATGAAAGAGGAGGGGACCTATCCTGCTAGACACCTGCTGTTCTAGAGGGTTGCCACCTGCAGACTCCAGAGCCCTTGGTGGCTGGGTATTGTGAGGCTATAAATATCTCTGTTTTGTTTGTTTTTAAACAACTTCATTGAGATTTAACTGAAGTACCAAAAACTTTACGTAATTCAAATACATAATTTGGTATATTTTGGCATATGTATATACCTTTGACTCCATCACTACCCTCAAGATCATGCTTGACCATCATCCCCCAAAGTCCCCTTAATCCTTTTATAATCTATTCCCCCCCTTCCCACTCTCCACCCTCTCCATAAGCAACCTTCCACCCACAATCTTTAGAAAGACCAATTGATCAAAAGATCAATAGATCTTAGTTTTTAGTCAGTATAGGTTAATTTGGGTTATCTCAAATTTTAGATAAGTGAAATCATACAATATGTATGCTTTTATCCTCTGGTTCCTTGTACATAGCATAATTATTTTGAGCTCCATTCACATGTGGCACATCACAGCAGTTCATTCTTTTTGATTGCTGAGGAGTAGTCTATTTTATGGATACACTATACAATTTGTTTATTGATTTGCCCATTGATGGGCATTTGGGTTGTTTCCAGTTTGGAACTATTACAAATAAAGCTGCTCTGAACATTCATGAATAATATTGTATGGGCACATGCTTTCTATGTTTGGAGTAAATACTTAGGAGTGGAAAGACTGGTTCATATGGAGGTGTGAGTTTAACTTTTTAAGAAACAGCTGTTTTGCACAAGCAGTAAGGAGAGCTCCAGTCCTCCCATGTCCTCAGTGGCACACGGATGTAGCTCTGATTTCAAGGCTTGGCTGATATGGAATTTGTGAGCCCTGTAAAATGACCAAACCTGAAAATTGAACCAGTTGGCTTTCAGTTTGGACAGGGACCCCCGAGTGATGTTGAACCTAAGAATGTAGAATCAGGTGCTCCTAGAATTATTATTCAGATGGCTGTTTGCAGAATGCCAGGAGTGGGGGGAAATGCGAGATCGGCACCCATCCCAGCCTGAGAGCCTGTGGGGCTGGACCAGGTCTGCAGCTTGGTGTTTGGGAATGAAACAAACGCACCAGAGGCATCTGGGGGAAAGGTGACAAGAACCATTAACAGGACGGGGCGTTAGGGAGAGAAGACAAAGAGCCATGGGAGGGGACGTTGACCTTGGGAGGCTGTAGCTCCGTGAGGGCCGGGGCTGCGTATGTGTGGTTTGCCCTTCAACCTCCAGTACTGTGAGCGGGGCCAGGCGCAGAGTGAGTGCTGGAAACAGTAGAGGTGGATTGAACGAACAATTGAATGGAGGATGAACTAACTAATGGGAGCTTGGGGCAGGATTCCATTCCACCAGCATCATTTAGCACCTCGTGTGTTCTGTGGCACAGAGCCTAGTGTCCAGGGTGGAGGGAACTCTGGAGAGCATGTGGTTTGACCTCCTTATCCACAGACAGGGCTCAGAGAAATGATGCTCTCAGCCAAGGTCATTCCTGTCTTGCCCAGGTCGCCTGCTGGGGCAGAGTTGGGACTCGCTCCTGGGTTTCCTCAGTTTTACTCTAGGGTTTAGCTCCTTTTAAAAATAATATTGTCTTTTCTGATCAATCAACGCTTATTGTTGGAAATTTGGAAAAATCCAGAAAAGGATAAGAAAAACAACCCTAAACTCCCAAAGATAATTACTTTGGGAGTAAATAACTCTAAACTCAAAAGATAATTATTTCAAGCTGTCATATATGTATATGTGTCTGTCTGCATCTATCTAACCAGTCTTTATGTTTTAACATTTTGGCTGTTTTCAGTCTTTCATAGTATTGGGTTGGCCAAAATATGTTCGTTTAGGTTTTCCCATACACCTTACAGAAAAACCTGAATAAACTTCTTGGCCAACCCAATATTAGTAGCCCTGGGACAGGGTATCTGGTCCTGAATCCTTGAGGGCATCTCTGACTGTCTTCCAGTGCTCTGTCCATACATGATACCGTTCGTATGAACCGAGAGCTCGGAGGAGGATGGAACCCCACACTGGGAGAGAGCTCCGCAAACATTCTCAGACCCAAACAGCAGTACTGCCCCTAACAGAACCATGCGGTGGCGGTGGTGGAGTCACTGAATCAAGTCTGACTCGTTTCCAACCCCATAGACTGTGGCCCACCAGGTTCCTCTGTCCATGGGATTTTCCAGGCACGAGTACTGGAGTGGACTGCCATTTCCTTCTCCAGGGGAGCTTCCCAACCCAGGGATCGGACTCTAGTCTCCTGAGTAAGGAGAAGCCACTGCTGAGCCACCAGGAAAGCTCGTAGCCACAATTTATTATGTTCGTTTGTCTCCCTTCCCCACCAAGCTGAACTTTTGTTTACTCTGGTATTTTTCCAGCTCTTAGCAAGGCACTTAGGTGCTGAACAAATGTTAGTTAGAATGAATGAATGGGTGAAATTGTATGAATAAGACTGAGGGGCAGGTGAGGGGAGGGGTCTACGTTTTCAATCACTTGTCCTCCAGGAGTCAGTTCATCTCCCCTCCCCCAGCCCCTGTCCTCCCCCGTTCCCTGAAGAGATGGAATGTGCCTGCAGTCCAGGATTTATGTCCAGCCGGGCCAGGGCACATGCAAGGCCTTTTCTGGTGTGAGCAAGGACGCGGAGAGGGACTAGAAGGACTGTCAGCCCAGGGTCCAGAGTGTGACCAGGCGCACAGGCCTGGCGAGGGTCCCAGGGCCAGCTTGCCTCGATGGGACTTCAAGGTCCTGCCCTCATGACCAAAAGGCCTCTGTGCGGGACCCCAAGGAGTGGCTGTAGGAGCTGCTCCCAGGCCGGGGGTTGCCCAGAATGGTGTGAGTTCTCAGCTGCCTGGCACTCTGGCAGGAGACCTGGAGAAGCACCCAGAAGGAAGCTGGGGGCACTTTTCCCTGCCACCCTTCAATAACGTCTCTCCATCCCTGTGGCCCACGGAAGGGGGCTCGGCTTCCAGGAAGCAGAAGGGGGTGAGGACAGGTTGTCATGTGTGGGGTGGTTTCCCTTTGGCCAGGAGCCTCAGGCCTCTGGCTCTAATGGGTAGCAGAGATTTGGGTGTTGAAATTCCTCCTTCTCTTTCACTTCACAGCTGTTGCTCAGAGAGCTCCCCTCTGCTCCCTCCCATTCTCAGTTTAAGTTCTTGCTTTCTGTGCCCAGTCCGTGTCTTGCCAAAGCCCCCGTGTCTGCTCACGGCTCTCACACATGGGGGCACGCACGCCCGTCCATGACATCCTGGGCATCTGGCCCCTCCTGTCTTCCTGGGCTGCTTGGGGACTTGTTAACTCTTACTCAGAGCTGCTTCCAGGCTCTTCCTCGCTTCTGTCCCTCCAATAATCCACGCTGAGACAGTGCCACCAGAACTGTCCATCTGGATACTACTCAGACATAGAAAGGAACACATTTGAGTTAGTTCTACTGAGGCAGATGAACCTAGAGCCAATTACATAGAGTGAAGTAACTCAAAAAGTGAAAAACAAATATCAGATATTAGCGCATATATATGGAACCTAGTGGAGAAGGCAATGGCAACCCACTCCAGTACTCTTGCCTGGAAAATCCCATGGACGGAGGAGCTTGGTAGGCTGCAGTCCATGAAGAGTCGGACATGACTGAACGACTTCACTTTCACTTTTATCTTTTATGCATTGGAGAAGGAAATGGCAACCCACTCCAGTGTTCTTGCCTGGAGAATCCCAGGGATTGGGGGAGCCTGGTGGGCTGCTGTCTATGGGGTCGCACAGAGTCGGACACAACTGAAGCGACTTAGCAGCAGCAGCAGCGTGGAACCTAGAAAGACGGTTACTGACGAACCTATTCGCAGGGCATCAGTGGAGACACAGACACAGAGAACAAACTTAGGGACAAGGACGGGGAGAGGAAGGAGAGGGTAGCATGAATGGAGAGAGTTGATGAGAGAGAGAGAAGCATGGGAGCATATATACTACCATATGTAAAATAGACAGCCAATGGAATTTGCTGTATGACTCAGGGAACTCAAAGCAGGGCTCTGTAACAACCTAGAGGGGTAGGAAAGGGTGGGACGTGGGAGGGAGGTTCAAGAGGGGGTGTATGTATATGTGTGGCTAACTCATGTTGATGTATGGCAGAAATCAAACCAATATTGTAAAGCAATCATCAACCAATTAAAAAAAAAAAGTTGTCCATCCAAATCCCAGCTCAGAAAAGGCCTCGCAGACTCCCCTTTACCATAAGCCACCGACTAATCAGCCAATAAGCCAGCCAGCCTGGAGCTGCCACTGCCCCCTCCTCCTCCTCCTCCTCCTCCTCTTCCGCCTGCCCTGCAAGCCCTGTCTTTCTTTACCTGGTTGCCCATCTAATTTCCCATCGCACCTCTCTGAGTTCTGTGTTCCAGCCTGGTAAAAGGAACCCTGTCTTCCCCTCACTCACTTGGATGCCAAGTCCTCACCCCAGCATACCTTTGTCGTGAACGGGTTTCTTAGCCCCTCCCAACTGGCACGTGTCCACCTCTTTCCTCTGAGTTCTGGCTTCAAGGCCACTTCCTCTGGTGAATGTTCCAGACCACCCTAGCCAGAAGCCACTGTCCTCTCCCTGCGGTCCCAGAGCCTGGAACTCACTCCCTCCGCCCCCTTAGAATTCTGGTGGTTTATGCACAGACCTTCCCAACAACATTGTAAACTGGGGTGAGAATGGGATTTGATGTTTGGTTCATCCAAAGCACCTAGAAAATTGCTTGTGCATGCAGTCCCTTGGGGGTTGAGTGGATAGATGGGTGGATGAATGAGTGAATGCATGCATGCATACTTGGCCATGGCCTTGGAGAGCTACTATCTGCTTGTTTTCTGTCCTACTGAGACAAAGAAACCTATGTTCTCTTGATCATTTCTCGAAATGAGAAAAACCATTGGAAAACCCACAACTTCCACACTTGTCCCCCTCCTGAGTCAGAGAAATGTCACTTTGGGGACGTTTTCAGTTTCACTTTCCCAGCAAGACGCCCCTTTCTCTCCCTCTCCTCCTGCCACCTTGTGGGGCAGGTGGCACAGAGGGGCCCCTGGGGGCGCAGAGGGGGCCCCTGGGGCTGCAAACATTTACTTTTGCTTTCTTGCTTTTCCCAGAGCTGAGGGGGAAAACCATCATTTAGGCAGCTGCTAAAAATAGCTCCACCGGTCCTGGAAAGAGAGCTTGCTTATTTTTGAAAGTGCTCCCCGCCCCCTCCCCAGCCCTGACCGTGGCTCACAGGACAAGTCAGATTGTTCAGAGTTCTGTCCTGAGGCCAACAGGGAAGTCACAACTGGGCCCCATCCACCGTGTGGCCATTGCTGTCTGGGAGGTGGACCTGCAGAGAAATAGGGAGATAGGAGGGCCTCAGGCTGTCCATTTTTTTGTCCTATCAGAGATGGATCCTACTCCCAACAGCCTCTTAGCACCTAGGGGGGACGGTATGGTGGGCGTGGAGTCTGGAAACCTGGTTTGGATACTCAACTCACACTTTAACATCTTTCTGAGCCTCAAGTGTGGGAGGGAATCCAGGCAGTGATCATGTTTACCCTGCAGGAGTGTGGTAGAAGTTCCAGATAAACCTTGACCATGGTAAATATTCAAAGAATGATCATTATCACTTTATTATGATCAGAATCACTGGATTTAAAGCGCAGCACTCCTGTTTGGGGCTTCCCAGTTGGTGCAGTGGTAAAGAATCTGCCTGGCAATGCAGGAAGCACAAGAGACTCAGGTTTGGTCCCTGGGTTGGGAGGACCCCCTGGAGGAGGGCATGGCAACCCACTCCAGTATTCTTGCCTGGAGAATTCCATGGATAGAGGAGCCTGGCGGGCTGCAGCCCATAGGGTCGCACAGAATCAGACAGAAGTGACTTAGCACGCACATACGCACTCACTCCTGTTTTAGTGGCTAAGGCAGGGTGCATGATGAGCCAGTATGCTATACTAAGTTAAACCATTTGAAATGCATGGTTTTGTGGGTTAAAAACAATTCAGCAGTCAGCTACATATGATTCAAGCTAATAACACAGGGATCAGTACACTTTCTGTAAAGGGCCAGGTAGGAAATACTTTTGGCTTTGTGGGCCCTAGGGTCTCTGTTGAATAAAACATTTATAGATGATGAGCGAGTATAGTTGTGTTGTTTTTAAGTTTCACTGGAGTATGGTTGCTTGTAGCTGTGCTTTAATCAGACTATTTTCAAACGTAGGCTGGAGCTGGATTTGACCCCCACAGCATTTGCCAACCTCTGTCATAATATGTGGGCTTCCCTCATAGCTCAGTTTGTAAAGAATCTGTGAATATGTAAGAGCCATTCACACAGAGAGCCCATCTGTAATATATACAGTCGATATTCAGGTTTCTTCATAATTGTAACAGTAGCTTATCTATGTAGCTATTAAGTGTTTACTATTACTATGTAGCTATTAAGTATTTACTATTACTATGTAGCTAGTAAGTGTTTACTATTACTATTACTGGGCGCTACTCTAGATACTTTACAAATACTAGCTAGTTTAATGCTTCTGACAACCCTATGAAGTGTGTTGACACTTCAAGGACAATAATGACAACCCTGTTATTTCCCCATTTTACAGATGAGGAAACTGAGTCCCAGAGAGCCTAAGTAACTTGTCTGAAGTCACATAGAGTTGATGGCAGTTGAACAGAACCCAGCCAAGTTTGTGAGGTAGAAGGGGATGTCAGCAGTTCAGGATGGGAGCAGGGGCAGGCTTGTGAGGGGTCTCGAGTCTGTTTGCTGTCCACAGAGCTTGAGGGGAGGGTCTTCAGAGACTTGAAGTGGGAGTAGGTATGGTGTAGGTGAGCAGTGGGGAGATGGGTGGGCGGAAGGCCTGGGAAGTACTGTGGCCTGGGATGGAAAAGCATAGACTCTTTGTTGGGAAACCAGGTTCCGGTAAGCTGGGCCTGGGGCCATTTCCCGGGTGATGCCCAGTGGCACATGAAGGGTCAGTGTATAGGGAGGAATCTGCCCGGGGAACAGGACGTGGTTGACATTCTTTATGTTTTATGCAGCCGCTCTGGGGAGCTCTGGGCCCCGTTCCCAGGCCTGGACCCCAGGGACCTGGTCGGGAGAGGAGGGCAGAGGAGTGCTGCCCCGCATCTCCAGGATGCCTGGTCTCTGCCAATAAGTCATGGCATTCAGATACGCTGTTGATTCCCTTTGCCCATTAGTTTAGCCTCAGATCAACAGGCAGCTGGTTGGGACTCTGACCTCATGTGTTCTGGACAATTGCTTCCTCTGTGCCTTTGCTTATGCCCTTGCCAGGAATGCCTTTCCCTCCTCTAGCACCCTTCCTTAATTCTCTTCTCTCTTTCAAGATGAGGGGGCATGGGTTCGATCCCTGGTTAGGGAACTGAGATCCTGCAAGTCATATGGCCAAAATAAGAAAAGAAAGAAAGAAAAAAGAATTCCCTGCCAGTCCAGTGATCAGGACTGTGTTCTCATTACCAAGGGCCCAGGTTCAATCCCTGGTCAGGGAACTAAGATCCCACAGACCATGTGCCTTGGCCAAAAAAAAAAAAAGACTTTTCTCAAAGCTAGTTCAATGTCGCCTTCTCCTGAAAGCTTTCCCTGGCTCCCTCTTCAGCCCCCAGGCTGCACTGGGTCCCCTTTCTGAGACTTTCTCACTCCACCTTTCTGTACGGTCATTGCCTCGACTCCTCCAGCTCCCCCACCAGAAGAGGTCCTGCTTGAGGAAAGGGACCAGACTGTGTTTACTCCTGCATCCTCCCCACACAGTCAGCATCCAGCACATGGGCTAGAAACGGGTTCCAGGCCTGTGTGTTCCAGGGCAACACCACTGTGCTCAGGATGCGGTGGCTGAGCAAGTTGCCTGAACTTTGGGAGTCTCAGTCATTGGTGAGAAGGGATAGTCAGGCCATTAGACGGTTGAGATAAAGGGCAATATTGTCAGCTCAGTGCCTGGCTCCTGGTTGGCACTGGGGAAGTGGCCAAGGGGAGATGACGCAGTACACCCTTGCTGTTACCCGCATGTGTGGAGGTAGGGGGAGGGGATGGAGAAGAACATCCCAGGGTCATGGCATTGGTCCCAAGAGCTAAAGGAAGGGTTCATGAGTCAGCTTTGCTTCTATGACAAGAGCTCTGAACTTACAGTCAGAATATTTCCTTGGGGTTCCAGCTCTGTCCCTTAGCTCCTTGGTGTCACTGATAAGCCGTGTAACAGCTGCTGAAGTCTTAGTCTCATCATCTGTAAGGGGGCATAATAGTAATAACCACCTCACAGGGTCATTGTGAAGCTGAAATGCTATTGCAGAGCTGTGAAAACACCTGGCCCAGCCCATAGGAAATGCTCAGTCATGAATTATTGAGCCTAAAGAACACTCTAGAAAGCTCTGAGTGGGTCTCAGATCAGGACATGTCTTCCATGGACACATGCCCTCTGTCTTAATGGTCTGTAGCTTTAGAATCAAATAGTCGTGTGTTTGAATCCTAGCTATGACCTCACTAACTGTGTGTCTTTAGGCAAGTTACTTCTCTGAACCACAGGGGTTTTTTTTTTTTCTTTTTGTCTTCCTTTAAATAACTTTTTTAAATTGGTGCCTTCCATCTCAGAGCATGAGGGGTAGCTATAGCCCTGTGGCCAGCAAATACCAAAGTCTCAAGTACTAATATTGTTCTGCTTTCACTTAAGACTTAGGAGTAAGTGCTAATGATATTGGAATTTTGAAGCTTTAATTAATGTAAATAAAAACTGGTGAGTCGAGGACCTAGGGGCCAGGGTTTGGGGTTAAAGGTTAGGATTTTCATCTTTAAAAACCAAATGGGAGTTCTGGACTCCAGTTAGAGGAAGCACTTCCTGGCCTGGGATGGAATGTGGGAGGAGCGCCCAGGGCGCGCTGAGGACAGCCTCTGGGGGAATCTTGGCAAAGGAGGTTGAGCCAGGCGGTGTGGACAGTCAGGGCTAAAGGGGCCCTCGCAGGTCTTCAGTCCAACGTGGACACAGCACGGAGGGGAAACCGAGGCCCCAGGGGGACGGCACTGTGGCCCCTGACCCACCGCTGCCTCGTGACTCGCCCCGTCCCCTGAGTTAAGAAGCTGTGCTCTCTTCACAATGTGGAGGATGTGATCATGAGGAGGTGAAGTCCGGTCACACCCAGAGGACTAGAGGAGACCCCGAGAGAGTTACAGGAGGGTCAGGGGATGGAGCCCCGACAATCTGATGTTGTAGGCCATTTGGTCTGTGTTTAGGGCCGGATGGTCCTGGGAAGGCTTTGTCCCCACAGGGATATGGGGATGAAGCAGGCAGACGGGAAGTGTAGGGCATGGAGCTGTTGGTGTTGGGGAAGTTTCCCTGGAGAGAAAGGTGGGTGGTGGGGACAGGGTGGGCGCAGGTTCAGTTTCTCAGACCCAGGTCCAAGTCCTCTGGGTTTTGTTCCGTGTGGCTTTCTGTTTTTCTATATTGCTTCTCAGTTCTCCTCTACCATTCCTCTTTGTAAAAGAGATTTTGCAGAAATGAATGGCGCTGGCCACTTCCACCTTTCCACTCCCTGCTCAGGGTCAGTGACAAGGGTTTATCTTTCCAACTAGAGGTCACTCAGAGCCTGAGGAAGAGTCCTGCCCTCTCTGGTCCAGGCTTCCCAGTTACTGAAGGCAAAGGTGGGTGGCTGCTTAAATCTGGCTAAGAAAGTTTCTTCAACGCCAGGCCTTGGTGGCCCCATCTATGTCCGGGGAAGGGCTCATGGTTCAGACTCTGGGGAGGGCCAGTCTCACCTTGCCAGTCATGGTGATACCGAAGCCACAGCAGTGGTGTTGGCCTTCTTTAATGAATATATGAGGTACTCCTGGCATTTTACTTATATTAGATCATTTATTCTTCCTTGAAACTGCATGAGGAAGATCCTGTTATTGCCTTGGTGTCACAGATGAGGAACCTGGGGTTCTTGGAGGTTAAGACCTCATGCTCAGGGTCACCCAGCTGAGAAGGCAGAGCCAGGAGTCAAACCCCTGTCCGTCTGACTTCAGAGCCTCTGCTGGAGTGGAGGAAGGATTAGAGTAGGGGTGGGAGAGAAATTGGGGTGGTGGGTGATGGAGGCAGTTCCCCCCAGTGGAGGAGAAGCAGGCAGCCTTTGGAATCTTCATACCCTCTCCTGGTCTAGAAAGGACCTTGTTTACTGTAGCTATTTCTTTTTTTCTTTTTTTTTTAATACTATTTTGGATTTTTTGTTTGTTTGTTTGTTTATTTTTTGGCTGTGCCACACAGCTTTTGGGATTTCAGTTCCCCAAATGGGAATTGAACCTGGGGCTCGGCTGTGAAACCACCAAGGCCTAACCACTGGACCACCAGGGAACTCCCTGGAGCTACTTCTATACTGAGCCGTAGAGTCTGATCTTCTCTAGGGGGTGGGGGGAGGCTGCTTGGGGGGCTGGGGCAAGATGGGAACAAAGGGCATTGATGTGGGAAGAGGCGCTTTGGGGAGGCAGTGGCCGGACCACAGCCTGGACGCTGGCGTCCTGGTTTTCAGCCCCAGATCTGTCCCCATTGTTATGTGGCCTCAGAGAAGACATTTCCTTCCCGGACCTCAATTTTCAGATCTCTACCCTGAAGCTAGATGCTTTCCAGCTCAGGGCTTATGGTTTTAGTCTTGGATGTTCAGAAGGGGCCCCAAGAAAAGGAGGAAGGGACAGACTTAAGAGTTCCTGGGGAGGAGGACACCCTCAGGAACATAAACACTCAGGAGCGGTGGAGCAGGCCGCCCTTAAAAGGGCAAATATGCAGCGCGGCCGGGGGGTGTGGGGGAGGGAGGGTTGGTTAAGGCCCTTCTCTGTGGGGCCGGCACTTCCCGTTTGGAGGTCTGTGTCTACTTCTTCCTTCTTCTCTCCTCCTGAGGCCACTCCACCTTACTCCTCATACTCAGGCGAGACCTTAAAAATATTTAGACAGGTATGAGCCTGGTGCCAACCAATCAGGGGTCACAGCTGTGAACACGGGTGTAAGACTAATGGGGTGCTCCAGCTGTATGTCAACCCTGCCCCTGATGCCCCTCCCAGGAAAGCCTGGTTCAGGCACTGAAGGGCAAAGAAGGACCAGGAAGGAGACTGGGGCGAGAGAAGTCGAGGAGGTGAAGACAGAAGAGTGTTCAGAGGGGCAGTGACTGCAATCTCTGATTCCTAGTAGTTAAGCCACCAGGAATCCTTGAGGGGAACAAGGGCACAGTCTGGAGGTAGAGAAAGCAGCTGGCAGGCTAGTGCAGAATCCTGGTGTAGGTTGGCAAAGACCTGGAGCAGGCCCAGAGTTTGCAGATCCTCCTAGACGTCAGCCATCCCTCCCAAGAACCCCGTCATGCCATCCAGTCCATCTCATCCCACCTCTGGGACCTGCCCTTCCATGCTCTGTGTCCTCAGCAAAGCAGTCTTACCTATGGGACCTGGCCTGGAGTCTGTATCAGCATCCCAAATGGATGATGGGCAGGGGACCCAGGGAGGCCCACCCCTATCTACCTATGGAATTAGTGCTTTACCGAGCCTGACACTCGGAGGCCAGGGTTTCGTCCCACCCACTCCTGCCCATTGGCTATCAAGTCCCCTGGAAAGCCTCAGTGTCTCCCTTCCTCCCTTGATATCCTCAGCTACGTGTTCCAGGTCTTTGCTGACATAAACCAGGATTCTGCACTAGCCTGCTAGCTGCTTCCTCCACCTTGGAGACTGTCCCCTTGTTCCCTTCAAGGGTTCTTGATGTCTTAATTACTAGGAATCAGATTTCAATCAGTATTTCTTGACTGATTGATAAAGACCCCTCTTTTCTGTCTCCATGAGCACAGTTTTTTTTTTTCCTCAATTGACCAAAAAATATTATTGAGCACCTACTAAGCACAAGGCCTTTTATTAGCCATAAAGGCGTGGGGGGGTGGGTGTCAAATAAGCAGGAGGCATGGCCCCTGTCCTCAGACAGCCTTCACTGTAGCTGTGGAGACAATGTGCAAACCTGGAAAGGACGGCCAGTAATACCAGGCGGGCTCAGATAATGTGTTGTTTTAGGTATCCCTGGGTCTACTAAAAAGTCTTTTTTTTTTTTTTTAATTGAAGTATAGTTGATTTACAATGTTGTGTTAGTTTCAAGTGTAACTGCAAAGTGATTTCGGTTATACATACATATGTATCTATTTTTTTCAGATTCTTTTCCCCTATAGGTTGTTACAAAATATTGCATATAGGTCTCCGTGCTCTCCAGTAAGTCTTTGTTAGCTATCCATTAATATATAGTAGTGTGTCTATGTTAATCCCAAACTCCTAATCTAATAAATTGGTAAGTAAAGGGAAGGAAGGATCAAATCCCTTTGAATGAATAACCTAAAGTTTTTATATATAAAACATGACTCTTGGATTGTATAGGGCAATATTTCTTAATATCTTTGAAAAATAATCCTTAGAAAAATTTTTAAAAGTTCTATGTTCAAATACATTTATTAATGCAACAATATATGTATTCCTTTTTAATGTAACAATATGGTTGATTTATTCTTTTTCTTAACATATGCACATATCTATTCTCTTTCAAATTCTTTTCCCAATTAGGTTGTTATAGAATACTGAGCAGAGGTTCCCTGTGCTATACAGTAGGGCCTTGATGGATATCCATTTTAAATACAGCAGTGTGTACCTATCAATTCCAAAATCCCCAACTATTCCTTCATCTCCTCCCCCGACCATAAGTTCATTCTCTAAGTCTGTGAGTCTATTTCTCCCTTTTAAATAAGTCCATTTGTATCATATTCTAGACTCCACATGTAAATGATATCATATGCTATTTCTCTGACCTCAGTCAGTATGACAATCTCTAGACCCATCTAAGTCCCTGCAAATGGCATTACTTCGTTCTTTTTAATGGCTGAGTAATAGTCCATTGACTTCCCTGGTGGCTTACCAAATACATTTAATAAATGCTAGAAAACATTTAAAACGTCTGTCACAAAGTTAATAAAGAAAGATAAAGTAGGGACTTCCCTGGTGGTTCAGTGGTTGAGACTTTACTTTCCAATGCAAGGGGTGTGGGTTTGCTACCTGGTGGGAAAACTAAGATCCCAGAGGCTTTGTGGTGCACCCCCCCCAAAAAAAGAGATAAAATGGAATCAATAAAAACACCTCTCTTGAATGATGAGTAACATGCATCATGCCTTATACGGGAGGCTAGCTCAGATGACTGATTTATTAGCTAGTTTGTTAGGGTTTGGAAATAAAGCAGTGTTCTCCTAGACTTACCTTGGATTCACTAGGAACAAGTTATGCCATAGTTATCTTTTTTCGATAAGGTTCTAGAACTTGATTCAAGGGAATGCCTTAGATTTGACATATTTGGAGCTCCCCAAGGATTCAGGAAACAATCTCCTGTGGTGTCTTTAAGAAAAAAGGGCAGGGACTTCCCTGGTGGCCCAGTGGTTAAGACTCCATGCTTCCCATGCAAGGACACAGGTTAAATCTCTGGTGGGGGAACTAAGATCCCACATGCTGTGCAGTGAGGTCAAAAAAAAAAAAAAAGAAAAAAAACCCAGAGGGCTAGATCAGTGCATGGGATTCAAAGCTGGTTGAAGGACTGTCCCTTGAGAGTGTTAATGACTAGTTCTTTGGCATTTTCAGACGAGGAAGCTGTGTCATCTGGGCTTGTCTGTGTCCTTGTTTTGGTCAACATTTAGAGCAATGATGTAACTAAAGACCAGGGGGACATTCTGATCATTCCGTTAATGACCTAGATATAGGAGAAACAACTCAACCTTTGGGTATATTACCCTAAGCACTGAAAGCAGGGACACAAACAGATATTTGTACGTGTTGGTAGCAGCGTTCTTCACAATAGCCAAAAGGAGGAAGCAACCCCAGTGCCTGTCAACAGATGAATGGATAAACAAAATGTGGTCTCTGCATACAGTGGAATATTATTCAGCCAAAAAAAGGAAGGAAATTCTGCTACAGCTTGTATGGACCTTGATGACATTATGCTAAGTGAAATAGGCCAGTCACAAAAAGACAACTGCTGTAGGATTCTACCCATATGAGATACTGAGAGTTGTCAAATTCTTAGAGACAGAGAGTAGAGTGGTGGTTGCCAGGGGCTGAGGGGAGAGGGAAACGGGAAGTGATTATTTAATGAGTACAGAGTTTCTGTTTTACAAGATGGAAAAAGTAACAGAGGTGGATGGTGGTGATGGTTGCAGAGCAATGTGAATGTATTTAATGCCACTGAACTACACACATGACAAATGGTAAAACAGTAAACTTCATGTTTATATGCATTTTACCCACAATTTAACAAAATCTTGTCCCCAAACCTGTGCTATATCACAGATACTACAGCTAGAATATCTGTAGAATATAAAGGTAGAATCTGATTTATATTCAAAATTAAGATACAAAAGTGTGGGGAGAGTATGTTGAGCAGCAGTGTGGTGGGTAAACAGTGGTCTTTCTGCTGAACCCACCCAGATCTGAAACCATGTTTAGGAAGCATTGGAAGGATCATTTGGCCCATTCAGGAAGCCCATGTATGGATAACTGGACTTAATCCACCTGGAAGCTATGTGGCCTCAATGACTAGGGCCAGTGTTTATCCTTAGGCTGGTCATCATAGAACTAGGCTTTCCCAGAGGGAAACCAAACACTTAATCCTTTCTGTTCCAGTGACCACCCATCTGTTGGGTGTCTCTCAGTTCCGGGCTCTAGCCATAGCAGTATCCTCTGTTCTCCGTCTGTATGGAAATCACATTTGACCAGATTCCCATCACTCTTGGTTGAACACCATTCCAATGATCAGCCCCATTTCTTTACCCAGGGTTCACTCTAATGGCTCCCGCAGGTCACCCCTTCTGGATGGATGGGTGAACCCACACCCTGTTGATATTTCACATTCATCGAGACATGCCTGGCTACAGCAGACTGGGAAGAAAGCTGTGCAAGCCTTCCGTCCTCTGCTCCCATGGAGGCCTGCACTGCAGGAGCCAGGCCATATAATTAGCTCAGTGTCTCCCCTGCCAGCCGAATTCAGCCCTTCCCTCCCCATTGGATTACACCTTTAAAGCAGGTATACCCAGACCCTGGAATATTCACATGAATAAGGAAGCCCTGCAGGAAAATGGACTGCCAGTGGACGGGGAACAGGCTTCCCATCTGTACAGTCAGAGTGGGTAGTGGGTAGTGCCACCTCTGCCCTGGAAGTCACATTCTGTGACTACAGCCCTCCCATCTTCTCTCAGGGCACAGAGGGAGAATCTGGAAGTGTTTGCAGTTGTGGGAGAAAGGAGCTTGGCTGTGGGGTCAGAGGCCCCTGAGACTTGGCCAGAGAAATTATGGTGGCAGAGCAGCCACGTTCTGGCCCACCTGGCTGCCAGGCCTGACCACTCTGTCCTCTCTGTTCTACCCAGATCACGATGAGGACCTAGGGCATCTGCCTGCGGACTGTCCCCCTGGCCTGCAGTGACCATGGCCCCCCGCAAGAGGAGCCGCCATGGCCTGGGCTTCCTGTGCTGCTTTGGGGGCAGCGACCTCCCTGAGATCAACCTCCGGGACAACCACCCTCTGCAGTACATGGAGTTCTCCAGTCCTATCCCCAACCCAGAGGAGCTGAACATCCGCTTTGCAGAGCTGGTGGTGAGTGAGGGGCGGGGCAGAGTGGGGGAGGGGGGGATAGAATGAGGGGCGGGGCGGAGTGAGGGGCGGGGTAGAGTGAGGGGCAGGGGCAGAGAGGGCTTGGCCATGGAGTGGCGGGCCCCAGCAGGAGCAGAAGGAGCCAGACAGAGGGCGGGGGCCTGTGTGCCGGGATCTTCACCTGCTGAAACTGCTTTTGGCTGAGATGGGTCCCAGAGCACCTCAGCTGTGGGGGAGAAACAGTCAGCACTGGGGTGGACACCGCGAAGCCTGTCCCCAGAAGATGGACCTTCCTCATATCTCCACTGGACTCTAGACCTCGCCGGGCAGCGGTAGGCTCCCATGAGAGGAGCAGGTGCAGGCTTTGTGAAGTCGGCACCGAGGAGCCTCAGAGAACCTCAGAATGCTTGACACCTTTTTCTCATCTGCTGGCTGGAATTTCCCCGGGATCCTCTTATCTCAGACATAAGAGACGGGTGGAATTCTGTAGGCAGATTCTGGGTACCTCAGAACAAGAATTTTTTTACAAAAAAAACTTTTAATTTTATATTGGAGCATAGCCGATTAACAGTATTGTGATAGCTTCAGGTGAACAGCAAAGGGATTCAGCCATACATATGCAAGTGTCCATTCTCCCCCAAACTCACCTCCCATCCAGGCTGCCATGTAACACTGAGCTGAGTTCCATGAGCTATACAGCAGGTCCTTGTTGGTTATCTACTTTAAATATTGCTGTGTGTACATGTCCATCTCAAACTCCTTAACTATCCCTTCCTCCCATCATCCTTCTCCCTGCCCCCTGCTCCAGCAACCATAAGTTTATTCTCCAAGTCTGTGAGTCTCTTTCTGTTTTGTAAGTTCATTTGTATCATTTCTTTTTAGATTTAGGGGATGGTTTTTTTAACTGAAGTATAGTTGATTTACGGTGCTGTGTTAGTTTCTGCTGTACAGCAATGTGATTCAGCTATACCTGTATATACGTTCTTTTTTTATATTCTATCCCATGGTGGTTTATCACAGGATATTAAGTATGGTTCTCTGTGCTGTGCAGTAGGACCTTGTCATTTATGCATCCTATATATAATAACTAGCATCTGCTAACCCCAACCTCCCGCTCCATCCCTCCTCCAACCCTCTCCTCCTGGACAATCGCAAGTCTCAGATCAAGGGATGATTAACTAGAAACAAGGAGATAGAGATACCTGAAAGACACCTGGATTGGGACTGGGATGATAACACCCCGTGTCTAGCCTGGGGCAGACAGAGCTCTGGCATTCACACTGGCGGCAGCTCTTCCGGACTCTCTGTGATACCCATTTAGACCACAGCAGCACCCTGTGTGTGAAACATCCTATTCTGACCACAAAGAGACAGAACAGGAAGACGGCATGATTCTTCTCTTTGGAGGTCTGGTGGTGAGACAAAGCCTGCACACCAAAGAAATTCCCAGATGGGGGAGCAGGATCTGTGCCCAGGACTCGGGCCTGAACCCCTGGAAGAGAGCCGTAAACGCAGGGTCATCTACCATCAGCTCTTGGTCACTTATTCTCATGGCTGGCCTGCAGAGAAACGATGCAACATGATTGGAATGGGGTTTCCTACTTGGATTCGGTCATGGATGTATCTGATGAAGACAATCCAGCTCTTCAAAGCATAGGACCACTGTAAGATGGAGCAATGCCTATGGGAGAAAAAGTGATCCACCTTCCTCACCACATCAGGTTCAGGAAAACTCACTGTCCCGAGTCATGCCTTTCCTGGGAGTAGAGCCAGGGGTGGGAGATAGGAAATGGCAACCCACTCCAGTATTCTTGCCTGGAAAATCCCATGGACAGAGGAGCCTGGTGGGCTACAGTCTATGGGGTCACAAAGAGTTGGACACAACTGAGTGACTAACACTTTTCTTTGCTTGTGTAGAATAATATATGAAGCCTGAGCTGTGTTTGTCAGTCCTGCTAAGATCATTTTTTCACTCAAATACTGCTAACACCATTTTCCACATTAAGCAGTTCTCCAGTTTTCTATGGACACCAATTGGATGTCCTGCAATACAACTCCATTCTGACACTTACTGCCCAGAGTTAGCACAGAGCCCACAGGTTAAGGGCTCAGATCCACGAGACTGCCCCTTACTTCACACACCCATTAGAGGTGGTGGGTCCCAGGTTTCCTACGCGTCTGTCCAACATGGCTACCAATCAGGAGTCCCCACAATCTCCTCTGCAAGTGTGGTAATTTGCTAGAACTTCTCACAGAACACAGGAAACACTTTATGTACTGTTACCAGCTTAGTATAAAGGAGATGATAAAGAATACAAGTGAGCAGCCAGAAGAAGGCATACAGAGCATAAAGCCCAGAAGGGTAAGGTTCCTGTCCTGAGCCCAGGAGCATCTGTCCCCGGAAGGTTCGGGGTGCCCCACCCTCCCATCATGTGGATGCATACACCCACCCAGAAGCTCTCTGAGCCTTGCCATTCTGGGGGCTTTTGCGGTGGTTTCAGCAAGATAGGTTTTTTTCCCCTCACTTTTTATTTTATATTGTAGTATAGCTGATTATGGGGCTTCCCTGGTGACCTTGGAAGAAAAGCTATGAAAACCTAGCCAGCATATTAAAAAGCAGAGACATTACTTTGCTGACAAAGGTCTGGTAGTCAAAGCTATGGTTTTTTCCAGTAGTCATGTATGGATGTGAGAGTTGGACCATAAAGATGGCTGAGCACCAAGGAATTGATGCTTTTGAACTGTGGTGCTAGAGAAGATTCTTGAGAGTTCCTTGGACAGGAAGGAGATCAAAGCAGTCAATCCTAAAGGAAATCAGTCCTGAATATTCATTGGAAGGACTGATGCCGAAACAGAAACTCCAATACTTTGGCCACCTGCTGTGAAGAACTGACTCATTGGAAAAGACCCTGATGCTGGGAAAGAGTGAAGGCAGGAGGAGAAGGGGATGACAGAGGATGAGATGGTTGGATGGCATCACAGACTTGATGGACATGAGTTTGAGCAAGCTCCAGGACTTGGTGATGGACAGGGAAGCCTGGCGAGCTGCAGTCCATGGGGTCGCAGAGTCGGACACGACTGAGTGACTGAACTGAACTGGTGACTAAAACAGTAAAGAGTCTGCCTGCAATGCCGGAGACCCGGGTTCCATCCCTGGGTTAGCAAGATCCCCTGGAGAAGGGAATGACAACCCACTTCAGTATCTTGCCTGCTTCTCCATGGACAGAGGAGCCTGGCAGGCCACAGTCCACGGGGTTGTAGAGAGTTGGACACAACTGAGTGACCAACATACGACTACTGCTGCTACTTATAGCTGATTGGCAATGCTGTGATAGTTTCAGGTGTGCAGCAGAGTGGCCCAGCCATACACATACATGTATCCACTCTCCCCCAAACTCCCGTCCCATTCAGGCTGCCACAGAACACTGAGCAGCGTTCCCTGTGCTGTACGGTAGGACCTGGTTGCTTATCCACTTTAAATACAGCTGTATGTATATGTCCATCCCAAATGCCCTAACTATCCCTTTCTCCCACCCTTCCCCACTAGTATCCGTAAGTTCGTTCTCTGAGTCTGTTTTGTAAATAAGTTTATTTGTAATGGTATGATAGATTTTTAGCTCCATCTATTAGAGTTTGGGGAGTAGGGCTGAAAGTTCAAGGCTTCTAATCAAGGCCTGATCCTTCTGGTGACTGGCCCCCACCCTGAAGCTCTCTAGGGTCCACCAAGAGTCACTGCAGCAGGAGAAAAGGGACTCCTATCACCCAGGAAATTCCAAGGGGTTTAGGAGCTCTATGTCAGGAACAAAAGATATTCCTGTCAGTTCTATCATTCATGAAATTCCGAGGGGTTTAGGAGCTCTAAGACAGGAACCGGGAACGAGGGTCAGAAATATTAGGTTGACACTGCTATATTTAAAATGGATAACCGACAATGACCTACTGTGCAGCACAGGGAACTCTGCTCAGTGTTACGTGGCAGCCTGCATGGCAGGGGAGTTTGGGGGAAAGTGGATCCATATATGTGTATGGCTGAGTCCCTTTGCAGTTCATCTGAAAGTATCATGACATTGTTTGTTAATTGACTATACCCCAATACAAAATAAAAAGTTAAAAAAAAATAAAGCATGATGCCACAAAATACCAAAACAGATTTTTTAAAAAAAGAAATGTTGGGTTGGCCATAAAGTTCTTTCAGGTTTTTTCATAGCATCTTACGGAAGAACCCAAATGAACTTTTTGGCCAAACCAGTATATTTCTTACATTATCCCAGTCAGGGACATCTTCCTGAGAAGACTGCATGAGTTTTGAAAGAAGGACATGGCAAGCAGTGTTCCTTCCTTTGGCCCTTTTAGTCTCCAAATATTTATTGAGCATGTTAAGTGGCAGGGTTTCTTACTAGGTACTTTGGCAAAAAACAAGAATGAGTCAGACTTGTCTCATCTGCAAGCTAGCGTGAGGTATTGATCAAACAAATGAAAAATATTTGAGAGACTGACGTGTCCTGGGCTTCGTGGGCTGCCAGGGATTTAGTGATGGACCCACTAAAATGGGTTGGTGCAGCCCCTCCCCCCAGGAATATGAAGTCTAACGAGAAGCCAGGTCTTGAACAGTAATGATGAGTGTAGAGAGTGTCTTGAGAGGGAATGTTTCGGGCAGGGGGGCGGTCTGTGGGCGTGTCTAGCAGAGAGACTTATTCTAGATTCAGGGTCCTGATGGGTCCCCTGAATCAGTGACAGATCTTAAAACAGAGTGATGGTCAGGTAGGTGAATGGAGGTGCAGAATGATGCCATGGAGTCCCTGACAGAAGAAGCAGCAGATGTGAGAGTCTCAAGTAGGAAAAAGCTGGGTCCTTTGGGGGGGTACCATTATGATGAGAATATCTGAGGATTTGAGATTCAATCCTAGGGGTGATAGAAAGCCACTGAAAAGGTTAAGCAGGGGTTTGAGGCTCTCCAATATACTTTTCTAAAAAGACCATCTGGGGTACTTTATTGGCTCCAAAGGCACTGTGTAGACCATGTGGGGGCTCTTGGTGGAAACCCAAGCTGTGGAGGATGGTGGCTTGGACTAAAGTGTTAGCCATGGAAATGGGGAAAAGTGGACAGATTCCGGAGCCACTGAGAAGGAAGGATAATAGGACTTGTGGGGACTAATGCATGAGTAGAAGTCAGGGAATACCAGGTTTCTTACGAGGATCTGGGTGGATGGTGAGACCCTCATCAGGACAGGATGTGGCAAGGAGACCCAGGCTGAGGGGACTGGGGTGATGAACTCAGTTTGCATGTGTTTGCTGTGCCTCAGTTTCCTCATCTGTAAAATGGGTTGCTGCAAATGTAATGAATAAACTTTAAGCACTGAGAACAGTGCCTGGCACACTGTCACACGTGCATGAGTGTATGAGGCACCTGAGGGCCATCAAGTTGATCCGTGCAAAGGCAGTTGGGTGCCAGGATTGGGCGCTCAGGACACTGGGGGGCTGAGAGGATTTAGGATTGTCACTGGGTCCTTGGGGATGACTTGCGAAGGAGTCACCAGAGGAAGCATAAAGGGAGGGGAGAAGAGGACCCAGGATGGTGCCCTGAGGGACTTCAGTGCTGAGTGATAGGAGAGAGGAGGAAAAGTCAGTCAGGGGTCCCAAGAGGAGCATAGCGCAAAGCAGGAGGGACGGCCCAAGGGTGTGATTGTCCAGGAAATAAGGAAAGAGAGACTCAAGAAGAAGTGGATGGTCCACAGAGTCATAGGTTACCAAGGCTGAACCAACCAAATTACCAAGAAATGCCATTTGATTTAGTGGCAGAGACCACTGGTGAGAGAAGACAAGTGTCTAAATAACCAGAATACAAAGTTGAACACAACAGCTCTGCATTCAGGTAGGGAGGGGTGTTCCTACCTGGGAAGGGCTGTAGAAGGCTTGCCAGAGGATGCCAGCTCTGAGCTTGGGCATTAGACTGTGGGGCGGGCGGGCCAGGAGCGCCGGCTGGGTAGAACTACCTGCATAAGCAAAAGCAGGAGAGGGTGCAGTGTATGCCAGCCAGTGGCAGGTGCACAGAAGTCTCTTTAATTTCTGATTCTGACCACAGAAAGGAAATGCTTCAGAAACCTCGAGCAGGGTCTGGAAAATTCCTGGGATATGTAGAGAGTGGTTCCAGGGAAGAACTTTTCTTTAGCATTTGATCTACAGGAGTCTTTAGTTCAAAAAGCAGGTGACCTGGTGGGCATAGGTTCAAGTTGTCCTTGTCGGTGCCACTCAGGATGGCAGCCGCCGGTCACATGGGGCTGGTGACACCTGAAACATGGCTGGTCTGAACCAAGATGGGAAATCCAGGGCAGATTTTGATAACTTTGAAAAAAAAAAGAATTCAAATAGCTCATTGATCTTTTTCTTTTACATTGATTACATGTTAAAATGACTCTATTTTAGATACTTTGGGTTAAATACAAGGTACCCAGGTGGTCCCATTACTTCATGGGAAATAGATGGGGAAACAGTGGAAACAGTGTCAGACTTTATTTTTTTGGGCTCCAAAATCACTGCAGATGGTGACTGCAGCCATGAAATTAAAAGACGCTTACTCCTTGGAAGAAAAGTTATGACCAACCTTGATAGCATATTGAAAAACAGAGACATTACTTTGCCAACAAAGGTCTGTCTAGTCAAGGCTATGGTTTTTCCAGTGGTCATGTATGGATGTGAGAGTTGGATTGTGAAGAAAGCTGAACACCGAAGAATTGATGCTTTTGAACTGTGGTGTTGGAGAAGACTCTTGAGAGTCCCTTGGACTGCAAGGAGATCCAACCAGTGCATTCTGAAGGAGATCAGCCCAGGGATTTCTTTGGAAGGAATGATGCTAAAGCTGAAACTCCAGTACTTTGTCCACCTCATGCGAAGAGTTGACTCATTGGAAAAGACTCTGATGCTGGGAGGGATTGGGGGCAGGAGGAGAAGGGGACGACAGAGGATGAGATGGCTGGATGGCATCGCTGACTCGATGGACATGAGTCTGAGTGAACTCCCGGAGTTGGTGATGGACAGGGAGGAGGCCTGGCGCGCTGCAATTCATGGGGTGGCAAAGAGTCTGACACGACTGAGCAACTGAACTGACTGACTGACCCAGGTGATGCTAGTGGCAAAGAACCCACCTGCCAGTGCAGGAGATGCAAGAGACACGGGTTCGATCCCTGGGTTGGCAAGATCCCCTAGAGGAGGGCATGGCAACCCACTCCAGTATTCTTGCCTGGAGAATCCCATGGACAGAGGAGCCTGACGGGCTATGGTTCATGGGATCACAAAGAGTCAAACACAACTGAATTGACTTATCACACATTATTAAAATTAAGTTCAACTATTCCTGCATAATTTTTTAATGTGACTGGAAAAATTTTTTAAAAACGTGGCTCATATTTCTATTGGACAGGTCAGATCTCTGTGAAGGAAAGTCTAAAAGGCTCTCATTGAATATAGGTATCGATATACTTAAGACTTGTACTTTCTTAGATATTACTTTCACTATCGTTTTAGAAAACACAAAGATTAGTAATATGCTTTTTTTGGTCTTAATGTAACTTTTGCTTTTATTAAAAAAAAATTCAAGAATCATGTTGAAAGGCCCATTATGTTTCCACGGCCCATTAACTTTTATTTATTTATTTTTGTTGAGTCCTGGCATAGCTCATGAATCACAGGAGAAGAATTTTCAGTAAGAGAGCCTTTTAGGCACCATTCAGCACAGCTAAACCTAAAAAAGTCATCCTAAACTACCTACAGAGTTACCTGAAACTTGATGATGTCAGAAACTTCCCAGTCCAGCTCCCAGGGAAGTGTGGGTTCACCTCTGGAGCCCAGCCTTGTGTGTGCATGGCATGGTCTGGGTGGTGGTACTGCTGGAGGGCTGTCTCTGTCGGGCACACCTCCAAGGGAAGTAGACCAACACCTCCCATGGCACAGGGTGCCCTCCTTAGCAGGAGGCTGAGTTAGATGAGTTGATGAATTGATGAGTTAGTTGAGTTAGATGAGTTGCCCAGCTCCTCATCTTTACCAGGTGTCCTCAACCATGCTGGGGCCAATGCTGGGGTTGGGGAGCCAGAGACTTTCTGGGGGACACACTTAAAGGGACAGAGACTTGAAGGATGGGGGGCCAAGAGGGAAGTGGATTAGGTGACATCCCTGGTGGTCCAGTGGTTAAGAATCTACTTTGCAACACAGGGGATGCAGGTTTGATCCCTGGTTGGGGAACTAAGATCCCACATGCTGCAGGGCAGCTAAAACGTGTGCACAGCAGCTCCTGAGCCCCATGCACTCTGGAGCCCCCATGCCACAACTAGAGGGTCCATGCTGCTGCAAGGAAAGATCCCGCATGATGCAAGGAAAGTCCCAAGTACCGCAACTAAGATCAGACGCGGCCACCAAATAATAATAATAACAGACTGGGTTGGTAGACTGATTTCTTTCTTGTCAAGCCTTGATTTATGGTGTTGACCAGCCTAAGAAGGACAAGAGGAAGAAGACAAGAAACTCCAGGCAAGAGGACTAGGAGCTAGCAAAGTAATGAAGAGATGGGCGGGAACAGGGCCCTGGAAGGGGAGGAGCCAGGGGCGGGGACAGGAAGTGAAGGAAGCCTGGATAGAAGCTTGAGGGCTTGATGCAAGGGGATGGGAGGATGGTGCTGTGCTTCAAGAGGAAGAATTGCCCTATCGTATCTTTGACGCTCTTTGAAGGAAGACAGCAGGCTGAGGAATCTGAGGAAACTGTAATTTCCTATAGGCTGAATATCCTAAGATCAACCATCTCTGGGTTTCAGACGTGTTTTCATGTCTTTGCAGGATGAATTGGATCTCACCGACAAAAACCGGGAGGCTGTATTTGCACTGCCCCCTGAGAAGAAATGGCAGATCTACTGCAGCAAGAAGAAGGTACCCTCTCTGACCCCTTCCACTGCCGCGCAGGGTCCACAGCAGGGGCAGCCCTTGCTTCCACGCTTGCTCATTCATTACGCAAACCTTTGTTCCACACCAGCATCATTCCATTCTAGGTGTCGGAGGAACAACAGTGAATGAATCAGGACAGAAATAATCCCTGCTCTCATGGAGCTTACACGCAGAGGGTTAGGGTTCTGTTCTTCTGGGCTCCAGGAGGGGTGCCGGGTCAGGGAGATGCACGATGACAAGTCCAGATTCCCTTTCCGTGGCTGTGCGCACGCAGGGAGGGCGTGCCACCCTGGGCGGTACCCAGGGGGCAGCTCTGTTGGAAGGACTGGTTTGGGGGAAGTGAATGGCCTCTGCTGGATCTTTAGCCTGGGCCGTGTCCCAGGCTGTGTCCCTGTTCCAGGGCAGCGCGCAGGTCAGGGACACACATCAGTCTCTGCTCTCCCCGCCCGCCCCGCCCCTTCATTAAAAGGCGTCAGTCTCCTGACTGCGGGTCCTCCCTAGCAGGGTGTGCAGGGCTGCAGTCAGGACTGAGCTGGGCTTTCTCTCTCCCCTCCACTTTCTCAGTGGCTGTGCTTTCTTCTCCCTTCTTCCCCCTCTCTGCCTTTCTCACCTCATCTCTTTCTGAGTCTCTCTCACCTCCTTTCTGTTGGGTTGGCCATAAGGTTCATTCTGGGTTTTCCCACAATGTCTTATAGAAAAACTCAAACTTTGGGGCCAACCCAATGTTTTAGCCTGTCTGTTTCTTTCGCTCTATTTTTCTTTCCTTGGCCCACTTTCCTCCCCATCCCTCCGCCTTCTCATCTCCCAGACTTGCAGCTTCATCCCTTCACTTCAACGTACAGGTGTTTGGGAGTCGGGGCCTATTATTCCAGCACCCAAAGGCTTAGAAGTCTCCCTCCCGGGAGAAGATGGGCAGGTCTGGGGCAGTGTGAGACTGCTTATCCTTCATGCTCCCTGAAGCCCATTTTGGCTCTTCTCTTAGTCTTCTTGCTCGGGATATTTGTTCCATCCTAGGCTCCATACTGGGCCAGACCGAGCTTATAAAGTTGGTCACTCTTCTAGAATTGGAAGGGACTGAGGAGCAACCCAGCCCAGTTTTTTATTCTACACAGGACGCAAGGAAGGCCTGGAGGGGTGATGGCCTCACCTAGAGTTGCCCGCCAGCATGACCAGTGGCTGCGCTGACGCTGGAATGCCGGCCTGCTGAGAGCCTGCAGGCTCTGCGAGTCACGTCTAGTGTGGTCAAGGCATTTATTAAGCAGCTGCAGAATACCATGCTCTGTGTCCAGGAGTCTCATTATGAGGACAGCAGATCTTTAAAAAACTCACACTATAGAAATAAAGAAGGAAAGGAGGAGAAAATGAATTCCAGGAGTAATTCATCTTCTCTCGTGATTCCCCACTTTCCAAATTGATTTACGATGGAGGTCCCTGATGTTGATTCCTTATGAAGCTAACATAAAAATGCACTAAAATGTAAGGACACTTCTCACCACCTTCCAGACCAGACTGTGTCATCTCCCAATACAGTTTCCCACTCCCCATCTTTCCACATGGCACTTCCTCTGCCTGTAACACTCTTGCCTTGTCTCAGCCTCAGTAATCTTGAGTAACTCAGCTCAGTCCTCTCAGACCCCCACCCCATCTTCCCCATTAGCCTTCTGTGTTAGATGACCCCCACCCTGGTTTCCAGGGCCCACAGTGGACAGTCCTACCACAGAGCAGTGGTCATCCTGCCTCTGGTATTAGACAGGCTATTATATGGATGGCTTTTTGTTCAGTACTTTCAGGGCTCATAGCAGTGATTGGCATGGAGTAGGTGCTCATTAAATGCACGTGGAGTGGCTAAATGGGAAGCCAGTGAAGGCAGGAAAGTGTGTGTTTCATGATATGTTTGTTTATGTGCTGTGATCCCCTCTGTAAGGCAGAAGCTAGAATTTGGGGGCCTCGGTTACGGGAGCCTTGTGGCTTTAGGCATACAGCCAGGTGAAGTCACAAAGACCCAATCAAAGCAGGTTTCTCAGTGATCTAAAATTTTAAGATTTAAGAAATTTAAAATCTTGGATTTTAAGAAACAAAATCATGAAACCCAAGTGGATGGGACTGAAAGATGCAGGGCAAAGTCCAGGCTGGCTGGCAGGCAGGTGGTCCATCAGGAAGGTTCTTGAGGAGGTAAATGTTTAATGCTAATTTGAAAGCAGGAAATTGGTAGAAAGCCAATAAAGGGGAGCATCCAAATGGGACAGAGACAGGAAGCAGGAGGGAGTGTGAAGAGCAGACCCACTGGCCGGAGAAGGGGTCTGAATTTTCAATCAGCGTCAATGCTTGTCCAGTTCCCATCATTCCTGCCCACCCCTGGGGAGGAGTTGAGGCTTTCTTTTGGGACCTGAGGACTGGGTCCGATCTGGGTTCTGCCTTCCAGCTGCACAGACCCCATCCCCCACCCCCTTTCCAAAACCCAGGACCTTGGGGCGGGGTGCAGATCTCTCTCTCCTTTTTTAAAGTTACAATTTATTGAGCACCTACTCTATGCCAGGCACTACACCAAATGCTTAATATCAATCAATATTTTCCAAAACTAAGTTTTTTTAAAGGTCCAGACTGTCACAGACTGATACTATTTTATAAAACATAGTGAGAATGATATCAGAAAAATGAAGTTTGAAAAAGTAGATGTACAAAGTACAAGTGCACATTTTCATTAGATTCAACAGACTGAAAGTCGTATTTCATTAAATGGAGTCAGAACAAGTATGACGGGGAAAAAAATAAAGTATTTTTAACCATATATATTGTTCATTGAAAGTGTATATACCTGCATGGTTTCCGCCCATGTCATTATCTGGTCCTGAGGTTCGGATGTTCGTGATGTGCGTCTTGCTGGGGAAGAAGAAGAAGCCTAGGGAGCTTCTGTGACTCCCTCAAAGTCACCCCGTCTAGGCGGGGCTGGGAGATGAACCTGAATGCTGACGTGGAATGAAGCTCAGGACTCCAGACCGTGGGCCTGTCTTGCCGGGTGGTCCATACAACCCTTCCTCTTGTTCTAGGAGCAGGAGGACCCCAACAAGCTGGCGACCAGCTGGCCTGACTACTACATCGACCGCATCAACTCCATGGCCGCGGTGAGCCTCGCGCCTGTCCTGCCCCGGCCCCACCTGGAAGGGCTCCAAGGGGAGTGGGCCTCATGTTCCCCTGCAGCCCACATCTGGGGATCAGCAGCTTTCCAGTTATTCCCAAGATTGTATCATGACCCCTCCCTCCCCTGTGTGACTTTATAGAGTCCCCAAACTATTGAAACAGTGATTAATGATGTGTAGATCACCCAGGCTTGAGAAACAGGCTAATCATTCTCCCCATTTTACAGATGAGGAAAGTGAAGCCCAGGACTGGAACCTGGGTCTTCTCAGAGCCTGACACTCTTGTCTCAGTAAACCATTTGGTGGGGCCTCACCCCTCCTGAGGCAAGGGTGGCCCCTGGTTCACAGGCAGGCTGGGGGTGCAGGGAGCTGGGAGACAGGCAGCCCAGCGCGACCTCTGCCGCTTTCTCTGACCTCAGATGCAGAGTCTGTACGCATTTGATGAGGAGGAGACGGAGATGAGGAACCAAGTCGTGGAAGACCTGAAGACTGCCCTCCGGACACAGCCTATGAGGTGATGCCCCTTCCCTCGCTTCCTCTTACATCCCTCCCCCAGTGGGCCCCTCAGCTTCTCGAAGCTTCACACAGAGGTCTGCTCCCATCCCAGGCTCCTTGGGACACACTCTCAGCATCCCCTTGGGCTTACTTTACCCTCTTTCACATCTGGGCTCCCACTTCCCCCTCTCTCTCTGAGGAGTTGGGATGCTTCCAGAAGATGAGCATGTTGGGGAGGAGAGATGAACATAGGAAGATGGGGTAAACCTCTGGTCCAGAGGTGGGCCTACGGGCAAGGAGCTCAAGAGCTCTGAGAAGGGAGGAGCCCCACCAGGGAGGTGAGAGTGGGTGAGAAATACTCTAGCCACTAGAGGGCGATGTGCTGTCTTCAGTTGAGATTTCTCCATCCAGCGTGGGAGCAGGCAAGGAAGCAGGTGGTGGCTGTCTCCAGGGCTGAAAAGCACCTCTCCCTGCGTCCCAGGCCACATTGGGAAAGGGCCCAAGAGAGCCACAGGCTCCTGTCGTGTCTGGCAATGGGCTCATTCCAGCTTAGGGGAGGCAACTGTTAAATTTTCAGCAGTTTTGCAAGCTGCTTGTTAAAACTATGATTAAAATGTAAATTATATCAACTCATGATTTAAAAAATGATATAAAAACCAAAGGTAATTAAGAACTTGAAACTTATCACTCCTTAACTACCTGATGATTTGACGGCATTTTCCTACACACTGTCACGCGTGCCCACTGAAATTGCACCCGTTGTGTGTGCCTGGTGGGAATCTGTGAATGCTACATGTCTTCCCAGCTCCACGTTCAGTGGCATCACATGACTAGCTTGAAGTCAGCTGTGCTGGGAGCATTTATACCATGGAAATTGGCAAACAGCACAAGTCAGGCCTGTTTCTTTCTCCAGAGGGCCAGTTGTTAACAACACACGAGTCTGCCTGTGTGTGTGTGTGCGTGGTCTGGGCTGACCTTTCTGCCCCAGGAGCCTGGAAGCGGAGCCTCAAGGAGAACAGGGGCTCCCTAACCCCTGCTTGTTGCTCAGGTGGGGATGGGGTCTGATTTAGAAAGGGGATACAGGAAGGTTGAGAAAGTCAGCAAGTAGAAGGGTTGAGGGGATGTTGCCCCTCATCTCCCACTTCCATTTGTTTTTCTTTCTCTTAATCAAATTCTGATGACAAATGTCACACATAGTCATAGTGGAAATTTTGTGGGATACATAAAAGTGTATAATAGAAAAAAGTAAATGATACCTATTTTTAGCAACTTAATGCATTCTATTTTTCTAAGTATATTTATATAATCATGTGAAACACAGATGCCCTTGGAATCAAATGTATTCATTATATAGAGTGCTTCCCTCAGCTTCATTTATGGCATGTCCTCAGATCATTAATTATTGTTCTACTAAATCAAGGGTTTTAAGCCTCTGTGTGTGTGTGTGTGTATGCACACATGTGTGCCATGGATGACTTTGGTACCCAGGTGAAACCTACTGACTGCTTATTAGTATGATGTTTCTAAGTAATAAAGTAGATGGTAGGTAAGGTTTAAAAATGGACCAGTTAAATTGAAATACAGCCACCAAATTTTAAACATTTGTGAGATAGCAGTAAATGTACTGCTTTATGCCTTAAATAAAAAGAACTAGCAACCACCATAATTTTGAAGTGCTGATGAGTGGAAATGATATTTTGAGATATCTGTAACAGCTGCAATTTGAGATGAAAACAGCTGTGATTTCTTTGAGTGAGAAAGTCAGAAATTCTGGTAATGTCACTATATTTTATTGCTTACCTTCATCATTGAAAGAAATGCTAAATTCAAGGTTACTGCTACTGCTAAGTTGTTTCAGTCGTGTCCGACTCTGTGTGACCCCGTAGACGGCAGCCCACCAGGCTCCCCCGTCCCTGGGATTCTCCAGGCAAGAACACTGGAGTGGGTTGCCATTTCCTTCTCCAATGCATGAAAAGTGAAAAGTGAAAGTGAAGTCGCTCAGTCGTGTCTGACTCCTAGTGACCCCATGGACTGCAGCCTACCAGGCTCCTCTGTCCATGGGATTCTCCAGGCAAGAGTACTGGAGTGGGGTGCCATTGCCTTCTCCGAAATTCAAGGTAGAGATTACCAAAAAAGTGTATTTTTTGTTTCCCATGGAAGTTGATTAGCCATAGACCCCTTAGGGGAACACATATTCCAGGTTAAGAACTCCTGCACGAAATGGTTTTTAGTGTTTTTTGCTAACATTTAAGCTAACTCAGATGTTTTCTTAGGGATCCCTTAAAGAGTGCCTTCCCCAGCCTTGATCCCTCGATGCAGTGACTCTGATGGCTTCCCTCTCGGGAAGTCTTCCTTGTCTGCTTGTAATTCTCTTCATTCCTAACCTCACTGGTGATGAATCTTCAGGTTTAACAGCCATGATAATTATCCTAATAATTATCATAATCATCCCTTTCATGTATATACCTTCATAGTTATGTCACTGACAGTCAGTAATGTGCAAATGCACAGTATTTAAAATGCAAACAAGACGTGAGTCCCTTGTGGGGTGGTAAGGATTTTAGAGCTTTGTTGTCGTTCAGTTGTTAAGTGATGTCCAACTCTTTGTGACCTCATAAACTGCAGCACTCCAGGCTTCCCTGTCCTTCACTATCCCCCAGAGTTTGCTCAAACTTATGTCCAACCATCTCATCTTCTGTCACCCCTTCTCTTGCCCTCAATCCTTCCCAGCATCAAAGTCTTTTCCAAAGAGTTGGCTCTTCACATCAGGTGGCCAAAGTATTGGAGCTTCAGCATCATTTTTTCTAATGAATATTCAGGATTGATTTCCTTTAGGATTGGCTGGTTTGATCTCCTTGCAGTCCAAGGGGCTCTTTAAACGTCTTCACCAGCAGCACAGTTCTAAAGCATAAGCTCTTCAGTGCTTTGAAAGTGAAAGTGTTAGTTGCTCAGTCACGTCCGACTCTTTGCAACCCTGTGGACTGTAGCCTGCCAGGCTCTTCTGTCCATGGGATTCTCCAGGCAAGAATACTGGAGTGGGTTGCCATTTCCTTCTCCAGCAGATCTTCCTTACCCAGGAATCGAACCCAGGTCTCCTGCATTGCAGGTAGACTCTTTACTCTCTGAGCCATCAGGGAAGCCCTAATAAGTTGACCATATAGCAACCACGGAGGGATTAGTACTTTAGATAAACTTTATAAATGAACCAAATGGCTTCTGTAGGTGGGACACAGTGGTCCCTAGATAAGGGGTAGCTAGTTGCAAAATGCAGACAGAATAATATGCAAATGCAGGATACCTGTTTGGCTGACGGTTCTGGTCTGGGCAGGTTTGTGACCCGCTTCATCGAGTTGGAGGGCTTGACCTGTCTGCTGAACTTCCTCCGGAGCATGGACCACGCCACCTGCGAGAGCCGCATCCACACCTCCCTCATTGGCTGCATCAAGGCGCTGATGAACAACTCGCAGGGGCGGGCGCACGTGCTGGCGCAGCCCGAGGCCATCAGCACCATCGCCCAGAGCCTGCGCACGGAGAACAGCAAGACCAAGGTGGCCGTGCTGGAGATCCTGGGCGCTGTGTGCCTGGTGCCCGGCGGCCACAAGAAGGTGCTGCAGGCCATGCTCCACTACCAGGTGTACGCGGCTGAGCGGACGCGCTTCCAGGTGAGGGCCTGGCGGAGGGCCTGTGTAAGAAGCCCCGAGCGCCCTTAAGAGAGCGGGGTTTGGCTGGGATAATGCACTCTTACCTAGACCATGGGTTCCTAGAGGCTAGGACATTGCTCTGCTTTATTTTTGTGGCTCTACAAGTCTGAGCCCAGTACCTGGCTCAGATAGTGGCTCCATCAAGAATTATTGAATTGCATGCCATTGCTCGAATCAAGATTTTAGGCCTCAGAACTTCCCTGGTGGTCCAGTGGTTAAGACTCTGCACTTCCACTGTAGGGACACTGGTTCAGTCCTTAGTCAGGGAACTAAGATCCCACATGCTGCTCGGTGTGGCCAGGTGAAATAAAAGGTGTTAGGCCTAAGCCTGGACCAGTGCCTACTTTGGGGACACTGGGACCAGTCCCAGGAGCTCAGGCCATACTAGTGTCTTTTCTTCTCCCTGACTGCTCCAGTAAAGAGACAGACAAGAAGTATAGTGTCTTGGTACAGAGTAAGTCTCAATAGATGTGACCTCTCATCACAAAATTTATGGTTTGCCCACCAGAATTGACTACATGCTTATTCTGTCATCAAACATTTTAAAGCACCCACTCTGTTTGGAAAGTGACCCTGGACCCTTTGCAGAATATACAGAGGAGATGAAAGGTAGTGACCATGCTATTAAAGAGCTGAGAGTGAATACAGTTACTCTCTGTATCCTCTGGGGTTCCTCCTCCAGGACCCTCATGGGTACCAAAATCTATGCATCCTCAAATCTCTTACAGTTGTGCAGTATTTGCGTATAACCTATGCAATCCTTCTGTATACTTTAAGTCATCTCTGGATTACTTATAATACCTACTGTAATGTAAATGCTCTGTAAATAACTGTAAATAAAATATAAATGCTATGTAAACAGTTGCCAGTGCACAGCAAATTCAAATTTTGCTTTTTGAATCTTTCTGAAATATAAAATATATATGTATATATTTATGTTTTAATGTGGGGTTGGTTGAACCCATGGATATGGAGGGCTGATGAGCTATAAACAGCTGTAAAGTGCTGAAACAGCATTTTGGCATCACCCAGCAAAATAGAGCAAGTCCCCAGGGCTGAGTGGGAGAGGAATAAGGCAGGACTGGGGCTGAGATGTGGAGAGGCAAAGGACGCTTCTTGGAAAAGGTGAGCTTAAAGAACGTTCGAGATGAGTTGGATAGATTGGGTACAGAGAATGAATGCAGCATTCTGGGTGGTTGGAACAGTGGGAGCAAAGGTGTGAGTCTGGACCTGTAGGATCCTGATCCCTCCCTTCTTTTCGGTCCTGCCTTTCCATCCAGACCCTCCTGAACGAGCTGGACCGGAGTCTGGGCCGATACCGGGATGAAGTGAACCTGAAAACAGCCATCATGTCCTTCATCAACGCTGTCCTCAATGCTGGCGCCGGAGAGGTGAGGCCTCTCCTCCGTGTCCTTGCTGTGCTCTGACTTTCTGGCCCTGGGAACAGGGCGTGAGTGCTGCCTGGGGAAGTGGCGGAGGGTCGGTGTGGCTGCCACAGCCGTTATTGTATCTTGGATTGTCTGTATCACGTCTTGCCTCCTGCACTAGACACCAAGAAAGAGGGGCTCCTGGGGAGCTTCCTGCATGGGTGGCATCATGGATTATGTGTGCCATGGTCAAAACCCAAGCTTGTCTGGCTGATGATGGCTTAGGATGGCGGGGGATCATTTATAGGAGGAGGACAAGTGTTGGCCCTTCTTTTTAAAGCTTTCTAAAGACCTGTTTCTGGACTGATTTCTGAGTTAGCCAGTCATAGTCTTCTAGCATCTTCTGTTAGGATGTGTGACTTCTGATTTTCCTTCAGAATGGGATCAGAAATGGGATTCCCAGACTATAAAAATAGCAAAAATGGAAGATGAACTTGAAGAGCAGATGAACTCCCCAAATTCTAAGGCAGCCTTGGTGAAGGTCAGCTTGTTAAAGGTCAAAAGGGGGAACTTAATGATCTCTGCTTTCCCCTGTTTTCTGCCAGCATACTTTTTTTTTTTTCCATCCCATCCTGATGACCTGACTTAGGTGAGGTAGGTTGAGGGAATAACCTGTCCCTAAGATGCTGACATCACCTGGGTCAGTACCAGCTATTTATCCTGACATCTGTTCTGATTAGTTGCTAACCATATCTCATTAGGTAGTTTTTATGAATATCATTCTTGTTAGGTAGATAATGTTATGCCCATTTAACTGATGAGAAAACTAAGCCTTCTGCAGAGTCACAAAACTGGTAAGTGACAGAGCAGGGATTGGAACCAAGATCTGTCTGGTTCCAAGGCGTGTGCTCTGTATCTTCAGCACTGCTCTTTGAGGCCAAAAAAAGCTGGTGAAGGATTTAAAGGAAGTGAGGCAGGAGAGGTGAAGTGCGTGACTAACAGGTGAAAGGGTGTCTCCTCCCACCCCTCCTTGCTGCTCTGGGACCTAAAGCAGCTCCGATGCATTTGCTGCTGGGGATGTGGTGGAACTGGAGTGGCCGTGAGGGGACCACTGGGGGACTCTTGCAGAAATGGAGACCAGCCGGTGAGCCTAGTACCCCCTTGGTGACCCCCAGGATAATCTGGAGTTCCGCCTGCATCTGCGGTACGAGTTCCTGATGCTGGGGATACAGCCCGTGATTGACAAACTCCGGCAGCACGAGAATGCCATCCTGGACAAGTAAGGCCCAAGCCACCCACCTACCACAAACCTATGGGGAAGGCGCCTCAGTGGGGGATGGTCGAGACCCTCAGAGAGGCTTCTGTTCCCTGGGAGACCACCTGCCACACCCAGCATCAGTTCAGGAGCAGCTCTGGGTCTGGGGGAAAGGTGGATGATGGCTCTCCCACCCCCTTGTCCCACATCACCTATGTCCCCTCCTGGCCTCCTCGCCAACCTCCTGTCTCATCTCTGATGTTAGAGGCAGGTGGACCCAGTGGTCCTCTGCCGTGGCAGTACCAATCCTGGGGGGAATTTGGAAATATAGGGGTGTTCTTCGGTTTTCAAACTGGCTGGGGGAGGCACTACTTGCATTGGTTGTAGGGAGCCAGGAATGCCCAACATCCACCGTGCCCTCCTGCTCAGCAGAGACCCGCCCCTCAAGGTGCAAGCCATCAAGGCCTTTGTTGACTAAAGAGCACAATGACGCTCCTGTGTATCACCAGTGGGCCCCTCTGGTCCACCCCCTTCACACAGGCTATTTTATTACACTAGGTCTTAAGGGAGAGCGGGTGGGTGGATGGATCCTTTTGCAGTGGAGTGGAGGAGGGGATGGGGCAAAAAATGGCAGATTGGCTTTGAGTGGAGACCTAGGATGGTCTGAGAACACTGGGGAAGGTCAACCTAGGGCAGTGATCCTTGACTGTGGGTGATTTCAGCCCCCCTCCCAACCCAGGGGACATCTGGCAGCACCTGGAGACATTTTTGGTCATCACAACTCAAAGTGGAGGGTGCTGCAGGCATCTGGTGGTAGAGGTCAGGGATGCTGGTACATGTCCTTCAACTCACAGGTCCACCTCCCCACACAGAGTCAGGGATGATCCAGCCGCAAATGTCAACCTGGGAAAGCCTGATTGAAGGTCATGGGACCCTGGGTTGGCCTCTCCAGGGACAGGCATGAGATCCTATAAAGGATGAGAGTGTTGACTTACAGGAAGCTAACTTCTTTCTCATTTTGCCTTGGCCTCATTTGCATGAAGCCTTCAGATTTAGTCATTTCAGAGGCTTACAGGGGCTGTAACCCTCACCCAGCGCTGACCTGGCGGTCATGTCTACTTCCTCTATCCCCCCATCCCGTCTAGGCATTTGGACTTCTTCGAGATGGTCCGGAATGAGGATGACTTGGAGCTGGCCCGGAGGTTTGACATGGTGAGAAGCCTGCAAAGGCGGGATGACTGCAGTGGGTCCTGACTCCTGTGCTGTGTGTTAGCCTGGTTCCCTGGTGGAGCCACCGTGGCCGGGTCTCACTTCTGGAGCCCTGGCACTATAGTGGCTGTACAGGGCCTCACCTTAAACTGGGAGAGCATCTCCCCTGGAGGAGACTGCAACCCCCAAAGGAAGGAGAGACAGTTCTTACACACGGCTACCCTCGAATGCCTCCTCTGGGATGACTTTCTCCCTGTCTTCCAGTAATCTGAGTCACCTTTCCCCATTGCTAACCTGATCCTGCTTAGCAAACAAAATCATTTCCCTGTGAGCCTTGGTAACCCTGAAAATACACACACCTGCTGCTTTAATATGGTGCTAGAAAATCCCTGTCCAAATAGAGACCTACTTTGGGCTGGTGCTTCAGTGGCCAAGCACCATCCTTTTCGATTCTAAAAAGAGCCCCAGATATAAAGAGAAGGATACCAATGTTCCAGAGGACCAGCGGCTTCTTGCTGTCACACAACTGCAGAGTTGTTCTGGCGTTTGCACCCAGGCTGTGGATCTAGGCCACGTGCTCCTGGAGTCAGCCAGACCCTGCTTCCTCCGCTTAGTTTGAATCAGTAGTTCTCAACCAGGGGCGCATCTACAATGTTTAGAGATGTTCTTAGCTGTCACATCAGGTGTGAGGAGGATGCCCCTGCATCTGGTAGATGTAGGGCTAAGATGCTGCTAAGTCATCTGCAGTGAACAGGGCAGCCCCTCACCCCCACCGATAAAGAACCATCTAGTTCAAGATGCTGGTGGTGCCAAGGCTGGGGAACCCTGGTTTATATAATTAGCACATCTCTCTCCTCCTTTTCTCTGCCCTTCTCTTTTTTTAAGTCTGGACCAGAGGCAGGGAAGGAATGCTGTCCTGTAGGATGGGGCTCAGTGGGTGGAAACAGGGTCGTCTCCCCCTCTCTTCTCTTCCCCTGCTCCTTCCCCTCCCCTCGCCCCATTCACTGTGCCCCCCACACCCTCAGGTCCACATTGACACCAAGAGTGCTTCCCAGATGTTTGAGCTGATCCACAAGAAGCTGAAGCACACGGAGGCCTACCCATGTCTGCTGTCCGTCCTGCATCACTGCCTACAGATGCCCTGTGAGTAGCACCCTGCCCTTGGCCAGTCTGAGCCCTTGGTCCGGGGCATCTTGAGACAAGGTATCAGAAGCTCCCAGGGTAGGGGTGTCTCCCCCTGTCTCCCTCCTGGCCCAGTTGTACCCCAGTTCCCAGGAGGTCGGACTGGAAGACTCAGGCCCCTACTCTACCTGTCCTCCTTGGAGTCAGGACTTCCACTGTCCCCAGCACAGGGGCTGAGGATTCAGCCCTGAGCAATGCCAACATCCTGGACCAACAAGCAGAACTTGATCCCTGCTAAGTCAAACAGCCCTGACTGCCAGCTCGTGGCAGCGTTGTGATGGGCCTTCTCGGGGCGTTCCAGAAAGAATTTTCATGCTTGCCGGAGCAGTGCAGCTGCGGAGTGGAGGTTGTGGCAATCACGTGAAAGCAAACTCGTTGCTTTGTTTGTTTTTAAAGATTTTATCAACTCTTCCATCTAACCCTTGCTGGCTCCCACCCTAGCACCCTTGTTCCTGCCTCACTTTACAAATACCAAATGACCGTGTCTATAGGAGCAGGTGCTAAATTCTTAAGATCCAGGTGTGTGCAGTGACCAAATAAATTATGCAGAGTTACTAGCAGCCACCCCAGTGTGCGATCTGAAATGAGTTGGAGCTGTACCATTTGGTGTTTAAGCTCTTCATAAAAGAGCAGATTTGGAAACTGGCATGGACCAACAAAATGGTCAACCTAGACGGACTCTCTTTAGTGGTGGTGATGATGTTGGTGTTGGTAATCAAGGTAGTGGTGAAAACTACAATTGATTGTTGCCCACTCAGGGCTGCGTCGGAGAAGGCACTGGCACCCACTCCAGTACTCACGCCTGGAAAATCCCATGGACGGAGGAGCCTGGTAGGCTGCAGTCCATGGGGTCACTAAGAGTCGGACACGACTGAGTGACTTCACTTTCACTTTTCACTTTCATGCATTGGAGAAGGAAATGGCAACCCACTCCAGTGTTCTTGCCTGGAGAATCCCAGGGGCAGGAGAGCCTGGTGGGCTGCCGTCTATGGGGTCGCGCAGAGTCGGACACGACTGAAGTGACTTAGCAGTAGCAGCAGGGCTGGGTGTGATGGGAGATTTATATAGTATCTCTAAATCTCAAAATGGCTTAAGGCATGTGTTTTATTATCTACATCCTTACAGTGAGGGAGCCTGAGAATCAGACAGTCTTTACATATGAAAGAATTTTGTTTCTTTGAAGTCAGGACTTAATTTTTAAATTTTTTTAAGAGGAATTTTTTTTTCAAAAATATTTATTTGGCTGTACTGGGTCTTAGTTGCAGCATGCAGGATCAAGTTCCCTGACCAATAATTGAACCCAGGGCCCGCCTGCCCCCATTGGGAGCATGGAGTCTTAGCCACTGGACCACCAGGGAAGTCCCCAGGGATCAGGGCTTTAGATGAATCACGTTCTACTTCTGTGAACACAGGCTTTACCCTGTGAAAGGAAATGGAAGACATTATCATTTTGCAGTGCACGTGTCAGTGGAGGGATGGGAAGATGGACAGAGTGGCCTGGACCAGGAAGCTGCCAGTTCTCCAAAACCCAGTCTAGAAGGTCTTGGTGAAAGACTTGAGAATTCTGACTTCTGCTCCCATGAGTGTTTGGTACTCCAAGGGCATTGTGAATGGGTCCCCCTAGTCTGCCTCAAAATGGAGCTGTGCAGACGTGACCTTCCTCCTTGTAGGCATTATGGTCTGCCTTTGAGGTTAGGATCTTGCTGCTTGACCCCCACCTTGGTGGTCAGTAGAAACACAGTACTTGGATTACGAACCCAGGAAGAGGAGCCTGTGGCGATCCCATGAAAAGAAAGTCCTTCTCCAGCCAGACTAAGTTAAGGCAGATGGCAGTAGGGCCCTGTAGAAATAGGCACAACCCACTCAATGCCTTTGCCTTCACAGTTCAGGGTCACCTTCACCGAGAAATCTGCCTGGATTCCAAGACTGCTTCTCCAGCCTATTCTGACCCCCCCTCTCAGTACACACCTGTAATTATTTTCATTCCTGTAGGACAATAGCATCGATAAACCTAGAGCCTTTGCTTTTTTAAAAAAGTTTCCCTAGAGACTTCATTATTCAGCATGTAATGTTTGGAGCAGATTTACTTTCTTGAATGTGCTTTTCTAAGATAATTGTTAAAAAAAAAAAAAAAAAAAGCAATTTGCTTTCCTAAGGCATGGGATGCTCAGGGTACCAAAAGGGAAGAAGGCAGCCAGAAAACATTTCAGGGAGTAGAGAAATATATCTAGAGGGTTGACACATTCATAAAAGGTCAGTTGCAGATCAGCAAAAAATGATAGGATTTATGAGCCTTCATTATCAGCAATCACATTTCCTCCTCCATCATCCGGGGAGCTTGCTGAGGAGCTTGCTTTCTTCCCCAGCCTGGCCCCAGGCGGTGACCCTAGGGCAGGGCCCCAGGGGGCTCTGCAGCTCAGTCAAGATAGGATGTCTGTCGTCCTGCAGACAAGCGAAACGGTGGCTACTTCCAGCAGTGGCAGCTCCTGGACCGCATCCTGCAGCAGATTGTCCTCCAGGACGAGAGGGGCGTGGATCCTGACCAGGCTCCCTTGGAGAACTTCAATGTCAAGAACATCGTCAACATGTGAGCAGTGGCCATCCCTTACCTGTCTTCATCTTCCTTCCCCATCTCCTCCTTGGCGTCTCACCAACAAAATCTCAGCTCCCTCTTGCAAACCCAGACAGGGCTCCAGATGGGCCCTGGGCCAAAGCATCCAATAGAACTGCCTGAGATAGCAGAAATGGTCTCTATGCACACTGTCTAAACGTGGCCCCTGGGCGCTTGACCCATGGTTAGTGTGACTGAGAAACTGAGTTTTACGTTTTTTTTCGTTTTCATTAAGTCCATGGGGTCGCTGAGGGTCAGACACGACTGAGCGACTTCACTTTCCCTTTTCACTTTCATGCATTGGAGAAAGAAATGGTAACCCACTCCAGTGTTCTTGCCTGGAGAATCCCAGGGACGGGGGAGCCTGGTGGGCTGCCATCTATGGGGTCACACAGAGTCGGACACGACTGAAGTGACTTAGCAGCAGCAGCAGCAGCAGCCATGTGACATGTGGCTGGTGACCACCATATTGGATAGTAGAGGTTTATAGAGGGTGCTTACCGCTCCCCATGATCCACGCGCATGGAGTGGATTGAGGGAGATGGCAGTGTTACACAGAGGAAGAGTCAGCAACCTATGGCTGTGGGCTAGCCCCCATCCTCCAGTTTGTTTTGTGTGGTCCATGAGCTAAGAGTAGTTTTACATTTTAAAAGAGTTGTTAAAATCACGCAGAAGACGCTGCAGCAGAGACCTCACATATGAAACCTAAAATAGTTACTCTGGCCCTTTAGAGATGGTCTGCCGACCACTGAAAATAGAGCATGACAATTGAATTATCGGAAAAGGATGTCGGAGCCTAAGGTCTCTGGCTTATCATCTTTGACTCACCCTGGGTGTAAAGAAACACCAAGAAATGAGTTTACAGTTGCATCAGTTAAGAACCAGGCCTCATGTTAACACACTTAGTTTTAATTTTAAATTCTTGCTTTCAGTATCAGTCTGAGTCTGCTGCCCTTAAGGAGGTACATTGGCTCTCAATGATTCATTGTGCTGCATTGCGAAGCCAAGTAGAAAATGATTTTTGAACCGTTCATGCTACTGTTTTCATTTGCACAAACAGCCGGGTGTTAAAGTCAAAATCCTAAGTGGTACGCTGGGAGAACACAGCTAGTAATCCAAAGGCAGCTTTATTAGGAAACCGATTAATTTAATTTTTATTTTATATTGGAGTATAGTTGATTTACAATGTTGTGTTAGTTTCAGGGGTGCAGCAGAGTGATTTCGTTATACGTAAACATGTATCTATCTATTCTTTTCCAAATTCGTTCCCCATATAGGTTGTTACAGAATACTGAGTGGAGTTCTCTGTGCTATACAGTAAATCCTTGTTGACTGCCTATTTTATATATGGTAGTGTGTAGATGTTAATCCAAAAGACCTAATTTTTCCCCTCATCTTTCCCTTTTGTCAACCTTACGTTTGTTTCTGTGTCTGTGAGTCTGTTTCTGTTTATAAGCTCGTTTGTATCATTTTTTATATTTCACATATAAGTGATATCACATGGTATTTGTCTTTCTCTGCCTGACTTACTTCACTTAGTATGATAATCCCTAGGTCTGTCCATGTTACTATAAATGGCATCATTTCATTCTTTTTTATGGCTGAGTCCTGTTCCATTTTCTATATATACCATATCTTCTTTATCTATTCCTCTGTCGATGGACATTTAGGTTGCTCCATGTCTTGGCTATTATAAATTGTGAAAACAGCTTGATTTTTTATCTTCTGCTCGTTCTTTACACTGTTTAGTGGGGAAGCTTCTCCTCTGCTGAGGATGACAACTCCTCAGGTGCAGTGAACTTTTTGCTGCTTCTTGGACAACAAGAGTCCTAGGCTCACTTTCAGCCACCAATATAGTCTCAAAGCTGCAAGTAGAAGGGCTAGTCTTAGATGTGAATCAGCATTCTAGATTTGATTCAGCCTTAAATCTCTTTCCTTCCTGGGTTGGAGCTGGAAGCTGCAGTGGGAAGAGTTAGAGAGAGAGTGTGTGTGTGAGCGTGATGATTGGCTTCTTTCTCTGTTCCCTTTCTCTTCCAGCCCCTTCTATCCCCTCCTTTCATCTAGCTAACCATTTTCTGAACCCCCACCAGAGGGAGCATGGGGCAGGAAGGAAAAATGGGAAAAGGCCCTGCTTGATCAGGTAACTTAGTGAAGAGGTTTCCTGCTCTCTGGGTTTAGCACATGGATAAAGAGATGATGTATATCCCTGGGGTCTTCAGATGTTCCTTGCTGGGTGCCTCTCACTACAAAACCCTGGTCACTGGCTAAGCCTGTTTTTCTTTTTTCCCTCCAAGCCTGCCTGGTACCATCCCTTCTATCAGACCCTGGTTCAGTGGCTATACAATGCACTGACTCAATGGACATGAGTTTGAGCAAGCTCTGGGAGATGGTGAAGGACAGGGAAGCCTGGCATGCTGCAGTCCATGGGGTCACAAAGAGTCGGATGTGACTGAGGGACTGAACAACAACAGTACACGTAGACTCATGTTGTCAAAGTGTCCACTTTTCTCTCAGGTGCATTTTTTGAATGAGACTTACAACAGCTTCAGCCGAGTTCCTCCATGATGCTCTCTGACTCATGAGCAACCCTCATGCAATCTCTCATACTAACAAATTCTTGGAGTGCCACGGGTGCCAGCCCCCCTCTGGACCTGCCTTGTCTCAGTCCACCATGCCTCCCTCCCAGTAGCAGGGGTTGTGGGTCAGACTCTCTGGATGGGTGCAAGGAAGTCACTTCCTCTGGGGGCACTGAAGGAGAGCCTCCCTGTACCCACCCTCCCCAAACCTCCCCACCAAGGGAGGATGGCAATAGCTTGCTCCAGAGAAATCTCTTCGTAAATTATTTCCTCCTTCATACCTTACCCCCTCTTTATTTTATTTTATATTTATTTGTTTATTTGGCTGCTCTGGGACTTAGTTGTGGCATGTGGGATCTAGTTCCCTGACCAGGGATGGAACCCCGGCCCCCTGCATTGAAAGCATGGAGCCTTAACCACCGGACCACCAGGGCAGTCCTTCGTCCTCTGGAGAAGGACACATGTGCATTCACATCCTCTCTTCCCATTTCCTTAACCACTGGACCACTGAGGAAGTCCCTGTTCCCTCTTTGTATCCTTGATCTGGTTGAGGAGGCCAAGAATCATGGATCTGTCTCCTCCATGCTTCCAGATTTACAAAAGGAATGATGATTGGGCTCTCACCTTGAAACTTCACCTCTCATACGTTGATGTATCTGGGTACAGCCCTCATTTAAACCCCACATAATGAGAGTTTGACATGAATAGGGCATATGACTTAGACACCCTCTGCCCACTCACTCTGAGTTGCTGGGGTGAGTGATTTCTCTTGCTGTAACAGACTGGAAGTCTGAACCATGGTAAGGCTGATATTTTGACCTCTCTCAGATGCAAGGACCTACTATTACAAAGGGGTACAAATCATTGTACAACTAGGGGAAACCTGGGACATCGTCCTAGCTTGACAACGAGTTAGCTTCATCTTCTTTATCACAGAGGGGTTGGACTCTAAAGGTGCTTCCACTTTCTCAGCCCACAGAGAGACAGGTGATGAGACCTTGTCAGGGGTGGGACCTGGAGAGACATCTGGAGAGTCAGAACCCTAGCCTCCTAGCTGCACAGATTGGAGATCAGGGCACCAATAGGGGGGACTGGAAGGTGCCATGCCCTCTGGGAAGCTATGAGCCAACAGTCAACAGATCCTTCTCTCAACCCCCTCACCCCAACCTCAGGCTCATCAATGAGAATGAAGTGAAACAGTGGCGAGACCAGGCAGAGAAGTTCCGGAAAGGTGAGGGGCTCTGCCTAAACCCACCACCTGCTCCCCACCCTCCCCTGCCCACCCCAGGATCATCCCATCTCCTACTTTTTTTTAAGTTTTAAATGTATCATCTTTTTTCTTTCTAAAAAAATTTTTTTTGGCCACATCACAGGGCATGTAGGATCTTAGTTCTCAGACCAGGGATTGAACCCGTGACCCCTGCAGTGGAAGGGTGGAGTCTCAATCATGGGACCACCAGGGAAATCCTTCACCCTTAGGAGAAGAAGGCACACACATTCACGTTCCTTTCTTCCCATTTCCCCTCCTGTCCCACTTCCACCCTAGAACACGCAGAGCTGGTGAGCAGGCTGGAGAGGAAGGAGCGGGAATGCGAGACCAAGACGCTGGAGAAGGAAGAGATGATGCGGACACTGAACAAGATGAAGGACAAGCTGGCGCGCGAGTCTCAGGAGCTGCGCCAGGCTCGGGGACAAGTGGCAGAGCTTGTGGCCCAACTCAGTGAAATCTCGGTGCGTGGCCTCTCCTCTCCTTTTGCAGAGTTGAGCTGGGACCTTCAGATCAGGCGGGGAAAAGTGGGTGTAGGGAGGGACCAAGGAGGAGAGAGAGAGGATCTCAGACCAGGATAGAGGGCACCCTTGTCTGCAAGGTGGGCACCTTTGTGTTAGATGGAAACCATGTTCCTTCCTCCAGGGGAGCAGGAAGCACACCTTGGAAAGCAGAGGGCCGGCTGGGTGTTGGTTCCCTGCCCCACTCGCAGCTGGATGCCCTTGTGCAGACCGATCTGTATTATCAGTCTTGCTGTTGCCGGCAATGACTGACTGTCCACTGTCTGTGTTTGACTTGTGGGTGCACCTGTGTGTTCAGGATGTTTAGGTGTCCAGGATGCAGGGCGAGAAAACAGGGCTCAGCTTGTGTGGGAGGTGAGAGCAGACTTTGGGGTCTTGTCTAGAGGGAGAATAGAGTAAGGGAAGGCACAGTGATTAGGGACTTGAAAGGCATCCTCGTTGATGGCTTTGTCTTCCTGATGTCTCTGTTTTCCCCACAGACAGGACCTGTATCTTCCCCACCTCCCCCTGGAGGCCCACTTACCTTGTCTTCCTCAATGACAACCAACGACCTGCCTCCACCCCCGCCCCCTCTTCCGTTCGCCTGCTGCCCCCCACCGCCACCCCCTCCTCTGCCCCCTGGGGGGCCTCCGACTCCCCCCGGCGCCCCACCTTGCTTCAGCATGGGGATGCCCCTCCCCCCAGACCCCTTCCCCAGCAGTGATGTCCCACTCAGGAAGAAGTGTGTCCCCCAGCCTTCACACCCACTGAAGTCCTTCAACTGGGTCAAGCTGAATGAGGTGAGTAACAAGGAAGATATCTATCAGATCCCTTCTACAGGTTGGGGCAGTCAGCCCATAGATCCACAGCCTGCTGTTTGCAGATCTCCATGGCAAATGCTTTCTTTGGTAGGGGTAAGGGTAGACACAATGGATGCAGAAGAGGGGGTTGCAGATGACAGGCTGTCTGTTGGGAAGAGCACAGGGAGGAGATGGTTTGGCCTGTGGTGATGCTCACATTGGCAGAGCCACCTACAAACAGAATATGAGTGTGCTGAGGGTTCCTGGAGTAATGTAGGGCCAGTCAAGGGTGCTTTCTAGACAAGGGCTTGGCTAGAATGTTAAGGATAGGGTTGATTTGAGGAAAAGGGTGGAACATATAGGTGAAGATCTTTGGCCAAGGTCTGGAGAAGGCAATAGCAACCCACTCTAGTACTCTTGCCTGGAAAATCGCATGGATGGAGGAACCTGGTGGACTGCAGTCCGTGGGGTCACGACTGAGCGACTTCACTTTCACTTTCATGCATTGGAGAAGGAAATGGCAACCCATTCCAGTGTTCTTGCTTGGAGAATCCCAGGGACGGGGGAGCCTGGTGGGCTGCCGTGTATGGGGTCGCACAGAGTCGGACACGACTGAAGTGATTTAGCAGCAGCAGCAGAGATGATCAAGACCAATGTGTACAAAGGACTGAAATGATGAAGCTATGACAGGCTAACAGGAAAAGGACAATGAAGAGTTTGATGTCAAGGTACAGCCACTTTGGCATCCTTTTAGGGGAACGTGCATGCACTGGCTACTTCTCTAGACTGCTCAGCAGTGAGAGGTCCTCATGAATATTATCCACTAAGAACCTCTCATCCCAGGATGACATGTGGGACTTGATTCCTCTGTTGGATTCTCATGAGTGTAGAGATGCCCTGGGTCACATTGAACCTCTAGTATTGAAGGCCAGTCCCAGCCTGGTCCAAGCCCTGCTCTGGTTCTGTGCTACGTCCTATTGCAAGGACCAGTGGCTTCATCCTTGAGGTAAATGTTGAGTTAGCCGAAGACTTTGTTTGGGTTTTTCCATATCAACATGGAAAAACCCAAACAAACTTTTTTGCCAACCTAATAAATACAGTAGGTTTCCCTGGTGGCTCAGATGGTAAAGAATCTGCCTGCAATGCAGGAGACCCAGGTTTGATCCCTGGGTCAGGAAGAAACCCTGGAGAGGGGAATGGCTACCCACTGTAGTATTCTTTCCTGGAGAATTCCATGGATAGAGGAGCCTGGTGGGCTACAGTCCATGGGGCCTCAAAGAGTTGGACACAACTGAGCAACTTTCACTTCAGTGACACAAGGGTACTGGCCTCTGTTAGCCTGGCCCATTCACACTGCAAAAACAGTTTGGAACTGGGGCCAGTGAATGCCCTCTGACCTTGTTGTATAGACCAGGGACTAACTCTTGGGGAAATCATTACTCTGAGCTTAAATTAGCTCAAATGGAGACTTAAGTGGGAGGAGACACAGTTTGCTAAGTAGATGGTCAGCTATTTGCTAGGTGCCTTCTCTTGGTGGTAGACCAGCTAGCCCATCAGTCTGAGCTGTGCTTTATGTAAAGCTTTCTGTTGTGGTGGGGAGAGGGCTGTGATGGATAATAACAAAAGGTGAGACATAACACTGCCCTGAAAGAGCTTTGGATCTGGCAAATTAGGAAATGTGTCCAAGGAACTACCTTGAGGTCCTGGGGATGGGTTGAAGGAACGGTTCTAACTTCTAACCAAATCAGGTTTGGCTCAAACTAACTGTAGAAATCATTCATTTCGTACCTGTTTGCTCATCTGCGAGATGATCTCTGATTCCTTTTACCTCTGGTCTTGTCATCTAAGTGGAAAGAAAGACAAAGTATGAATATAGCCCATCCATCGCTTCCCGGAGTTCTGCTGTAGAGCCACCTCTAGCAGCTCTTTGAAGCAGCACCGTTAAAGTCTGTGAGAACTGCATCTCACAGTTGTGCGCTGTATTGCTTCTCCGTGGCCTTGAGACCAGCCAGAAAGACCAGCTGCATATGAGCGGGCAAGTGGTTCTGCAGAACCAAAGGCTGTAGGCTGTGTAGAAATGTTCGTTATTCATGATTAGAAGTAGTATTTTTAAGTTGCTATTAAAATAAGAATTTTGCTTTTGCCTCCCACCCTTGCAATTTACAGTTTTGATCATGTAATGAAGGATTGATTAGGCATCTCCACAATTAAGGAAGACAGACAAGGCATCTAATGTTTTTGTGATATTTTCACCTTAAAGAACTTTGTGCTTAGGAGTTTCTCTGGGATCTAGCAATAATAAAGTCTATATCAATTCCTCAGGGACCTAGAGATGGCCAGAGTCTCGATCCTAGACTGGGAAGTCCAGGTTTGATGCAACACGTGTTGAGGAGCTCTTGTAGGGTGTGGGGAGTGGGGGGCTTTGCATCATATTTGTCATCCCAGCCCCAAGCTTTTAATTGCATGACTAAATTCAGGTCATCTCATCATGTGGGCTTTGATTTCCCAATCTGTAACATGTGGGTGATTATGATAACCAGATCAAAAGGTTGTTTTGAGGATTGACTTGATACATGCAAAGTGATTGACACATAGAAAGCCTTTAAAATAAGAATAGCAGATGAGTTACTATGAGTGTGACTACCACTCGTGCCATACGTGTGTTCTCTCCTTTAACCCTCACTCCAGCTCCATCAGGTAAACATGAGTGAGACTCAGTTTCCTTTCGTGGGATGGGGGAAGAGAAGAGAACCCCTCTGTTTGCCAGCTGCCCCACTTAGAGGCTGTGTGACCCCAGATGCTCGAGGGAAACATACTTTCTTGAGCAAGATTCCCTGGCTTGTAAAGGGTGTCCCTAGAGGGGCAGAAGTTTCAGGGATCTGGACTGAAAGTGGTGACGTCTTGGCCAGAGCAGTGTGAAGATCAAATTTGAGAATGATTGTGTGACGGGGACGCATTGGGGTGGCGTGGTAGCGTTTAGGATGTGGAAGATGTTAGGAAGAAATGTATGAGTCTCTGGCCCCAGCCCTCAACTCCACCTTCACAGAGGATCCTAGGTTCTCCTGGTAACCACGGGGCAGGGGCAGTGTTTGGGAACCAGTGAGGGGGAGCTGGGTCCTCAGCCTGTTGACTCATGGAAATGTTTCCCGATGCTGACCCGCCCTCCCTGCCTTTCCCGCTCCAGTTCTCCTTCCCATCTCCTCTCTGCCTCCCATGTACCCCATCTGAGAGCCTGGCTCCTCTCCCTGGTCCCCTACCCCACACGTGCTCCTGTACACACACATGCCCACCCACCCACACACAGAGTGGTTGTTTCTGCCATGAAAAGAATGTGTCTGTGTTGGGTTTGGCCAGTTGCCTGCATCCCTTGCTGCTCCGAGCTTCCCAGCCCGGCATTCCACAAGAGGGTCCCTGGCCTTAGGAAGGCCGCAGGAATGTCCCCACTTCCCCCCTCCCGCCCTGGCCTTGCCTCCCCTTTGCAGAGTTTAAGAAAATAAAAGTGAGTGAAAGGTATGTTTCTCTCTCAGAGCCTTGCCTGAGGGGTGATGGAGAGAGGAGGCAGCAGTGGCATTAGGAAGGTTCCCGGCTGCCCCGCAGGCATTTGTCCACTTTCTGGGAATCTGGGCAAGTGGGAGGAAGACCCCTGGGAGAGAAGACGACCGTCTCAGACACAGGAAATGCAGAGAGAGGTGGGGGAGGTTCTGCTTTAAAGGGTAGCAAAGCTCAGGGAGAGGCAAGGGGTCCTGGGCGGGGGCCTCTTGTCTTGGCTTCTAAGCCATTATTGGGATGTTGCAAGACCACTAGGGCATTCCCGGCATGGGTACCAGATCTTGTCCAGAACCCATGGAGTGGGGTTCAGTGCAAGGATCCTACCCAGAGGTGGACATTGCCTCAGCTGAGAGACCTTGGAATATAACCTTGAGCCCATTCCAGTCTCGAGGGATGAGACAGCCTCTGACCATCAGGAACTCGTGGCAGAGTCTTGCTGGCCGGGTCAGTCACTAGCGGGGCCAGGATGGCCCGGCCTCTGCCATTTGTCCACTTTCTGGGAATCTGGCAAGTGGGAGGAAGACCCCCTGGGAGAGAAGACGACCGTCTCAGACACAGGAAATGCAGGCAGCCCTGGGGACTTGAGGATCCCCGAGTATGTGGGGGCACTCTCCCTGCCGTCACTGCAGCCACCCCGACCTTGCGGGGAGACGTCCTCTGAGAACACTGGCTTGGTTTTTTTCTGGAAGGAGTTTCATAGCCCTCTTTCATGCTTGCCCACCCGTCACTCCAGTGCTACCGTTGATTTCTGGGGTGCACTGACATATGGCCCCAGGTGAAGAGGAGGAGTGGTCTCTCATCTCTACCCTGGAGCGGAGTGTTGAAGGTGGGGCGCGGGGAGGAATCACCCCCTTCTGAAGGCCTGGGAGCCTGGCTGCCGGCATCTGTGTACCTGGAGGACAGGCGGGCTCGGGGGGCACCAGCATCTCTATCACGAAGGAGCCGAGTCAACCACGGCTTCCTCCCTCCCCGTGAATCTTAGGAACGTGTCCCTGGCACCATATGGAATGAGATTGATGACATGCAGGTGTTTCGGATTCTAGACCTCGAGGACTTTGAAAAAATGTTTTCAGCTTATCAGAGGCATCAGGTAAGACCCTGCCCGCTCTGGTGTCTTGAGTCTTGACCTCCAGTCGTGACTTGACGCCACCCCTTGAACTCGACCCTCAGCCCCTCCTTGCCTCTCTTCCTCCCTCCCACATACACTGACTGATTTTATTCTTTATCAGGTATCATGTTCTTTCTGGGACATGAATTGGGGGGGAGGGGTGCGGTGCACAGGGGAAGCATCCCACTGTATTAGTTTGTATTTGCCCATCACGGGATGATGTAATATGATGTCCGTTTCTCTCCTTGGTCTTGGAGCCCTGGAAGTGGAGTAGCAGGGCCAGGCCACTGTGGACCTTATTCTTTTTCTGGCCCGGGACCTAGGAATTATACCTTCAAGGCATGATCACTTTTCAACCGCTTTTTCCACTCTGATCTCATATCCTGACACTTCCATGAGTGGAGCAGAGAATGTTGTATCAAGGACAGTGGTGCTGCTCCAGGTCACACTGAGGGGTTGAAGCTGGGTGGGGCAGGCCAGGAGAGGCCCTGGGCTTTGCTCTGAGGATGCTGTGCAGAGGTGGACCAGCAAGCCTGCTCTTCCCGAGGCAGGACGGAGTGGGGTGGACAGCAGGATGCAGGGCCAACCCAAGGTGGTAACTGCCAGGATGACCACAAATGCCGATTCTTCCATCTCACCCTCCATGAGTACGAGGGCCCAGGAATCTGCACAGCAGAGCTGGGGCCTTCCTCAGAGGTCCAGTGTAGGAAGAGGCCTCAGAGCCTCTGCTTTCGCTCTGGCCCTCCTCCCAGGGTTTGTTTATTCTCTGGGCTGTGATGTCTTCTTCCGTGTTTTCTCCACTGAGTCTGGGGTTCCAACCCCAAGGACATCCCCTAGTGCCTGTGAAAAGGCTTTGAGCCCTCCTGGGTCTGCATGTCTCAGCCGATCTCCCCATTGCTTTCTGCCAAGCCCGGAGCTGTGGGTGACCCCTCCTAAGGGCAGACAGGATCGAGGGCACAGTGACAGCTCCGGGGCAGGGAGTGGGGACTAGCCGATAGCCAAAGGGCTGCGGTAGGGTTGGGGCTCTGGCCCTGCCTTAGGGTTCTAGAAAAACCCAATGGTTGTTTGCTTAGCTTAAATGTAGGTGCTCAGGGTGTCTGATTCTGTACCCCTAGTCCAGGAAGCACTTTTGGCCCCATGGACATGTCTGCCTGGCATGGTCCGAGCAGCCACTGTGGCCCGACTGGAGCCGGAAGAGGTTCTTTGGGGCATTTGCTGCTCCTGTGATCAGTGCTCCAGAGTGGGCACCAGGGAGGGATGCAGAGGATGTGCGGCGGGTGGCGGAGGATCAAGCCTGGCCTCCCTGTATTTTGAGCGTCTTCCTCCAGGCCAGGGTTCCAGCCTTGCCTGCCCAGTCTCCAAGGTCCAAGGGGTAGGACCAGGGTGGGGTCCAGTAGGGAAGGCGGGACTCTGGGGTTTAGGACAAGCGGGGCCTGCCCCCACCCTACCCCCAGTTTGGGGATGGGGAAGAGTTAAGATGGACAGTGCCCTGCTCTTTCTCCTCTGAGCCCACTCAGTCTATCACCCCATTTCAGAGCTGGGCTCACCCAGAGGACTATCACTCTGCAGTTCACCCGGACTCTGGGGGATTGAATTCACAGCCACAGAGCTGGAGAGATCCCAGAGGCTGCATTGCCTCTTTGGTCTCCTATTTCTGTCTTGAGGTCTTGGGCATGTGGGACAGGGACCGTCCTGTGCCCTTTGCCAGTCGTGAGTTGGTGACTTCAACCCCACCCAGGTCGGGAAGGGAGAACCAGGTGTGAGCTCTGCCCCCTCCACTTCCTTGGAAATCAAAGACAGACAGGGGGCAGAGGGCAAGGGACAAAGTTCATGGATGTCTGCTTTCCTGTCTCCACGAATGCGACATGCACGTGCTTTCAGCTCAAGTTCAGTTGTGGTTGTGTCTACTCCCCTGTTTTGGAAGAGTGAAGTCATGCAGGGGTACTGGGATGCTCTATGTAGGAGAGGGAAGAAGTGCAGTCAAAGCCTGGGGTGGGGCAGCTTGAGGGCCTGTCCAACCAGGAAGTGGTGGTCTCCCTGGGCACGGGGCACACAAATGAGGCTGCCTGTCCTCCGCTTGGTCTGGCTTCTTTGTGAGTGCATGTCTGCTGGAAGCAGTTCCTGTTTGGTGCTCCCTGCAGTCTCCATCTCCAACCGTGGGGGTCTCCCTTGGGGTGGGGCAGACAGAGTAGATGCTAAGGGGTCCCCGTTCCTTTCCTACTACTCTTGGGTCCCTAAACCTCTTGGCTAATGTTGTGCATGTTTGATTCTCTATTGGCTGTGGCTGCTACCTGCCTAGGAGCTGATAACTAATCCTTCCCAGCAGGTGAGTCACTCTTGGGGCTCTGGACGCTATAACTCTTAACCACTGTCCTGGGCTGCTGCCCTATACTGGGCTCAAAAGAGGGGGCTTGTCAATTCTACCTTCTGCCTTATTACTCATCTTAACGGGGAGGCATCAGGTTGGGTCTCCAAAGAAAAAGTGGAAATGTAGGGAAAGGAGCTAATGCAAACAGACCCCTACCACAAGGGAGGTAAACGTCTACAGAAGCGAGGAGGAAGCTTCTAGGTCTGTTGTCTTACCCACCAGGCCCAAGGCAAGGCCGTCCTATAAGACTGCACAGGTTGGGCACTGCACAATTCCAGGGGCACATTTCACAAAGGCAGTGATGTGGGTGGCAGCCCCTGGAGCATGTGCATGGAAGGACCTCCCAGTGGAGGAGCCAGCCTCCTGTCTACCTCATCAGGGGCCAAGAGAAGGCAAGAAGGGGGGGTCTTTGATTTCTTAGGAATTGCCTGCTAGAACCCCAGAGGAGAGAACTTTGCAAGGAATAGTGCCTCAGTTTCCCCACCTCTGAACTTGTGGATGCTCTCCACCCTGGGCACCTTGGGCAGCACCCAAAGTCCTCAGGGGTCCAGGAACTGTGGCCCTCTGGGGACTTGGAGCCAACTTCTCACCATAAGATTGGGGGGTGGAGGGGAGGCTCTCTGGGCAGGGTGGGGGGAGTGGGGGTTGATTGGGATGTGGCATGGATCAAATCCCACTGCCCACAGCCATAGGGGTCAGTCACTCCCCCTCTAGCCTGCCCAGAGAAGGCAATGTCTGAAAAGAGGTCTTCTCATTGCTCCCAACCCCTTCTAGCCCAGGCTAAAGTCCCAGAGCCTCGAATTAGAGTCAGATATTAACCACCCTCCTTTCTCCCCAGTCTTGTTCTTTCGCTTTCTTTCTTCCGCTCACACCAGGAGCATTCTCTGGTTGGCACGGGGGTGGCTCATGGGCTGGGATTGGGCGGTGGGCAGGAAGAGGACTGGGGGAAACACACACCTCACCCTTGCCACTTGGCTTGTCGGTTGCAGAAAGAGCTGGGTTCCACCGAGGACATCCACCTGGCCTCACGCAAGGTCAAAGAGCTGTCTGTCATTGATGGCCGGAGGGCACAGAACTGCATCATCCTTCTCTCTAAGTAGGTGCCCACCCTGCCTCTGCAGCCCTGCTCGAGGGAAGGTTGTGGGTGGGAAGGACGAGCCCCCAGAGAGTGGCAGCCCGGGCTGGGTCTAGAGAGGAAGATGAGGGAGCTGAGTGCCTGGGGAGAGAGGGACTGGCAGACAGATGGGGTGGTAGTGACCTCTGGGCTCCCCCCCATCTCCCAGCCATCCCCTGGGAATGGCAGGGCGCCCCTGATCCAAGCATCCTCTCCTGGGAGCCCCCGCGGAGCAGCAGTGCAGACTCTGCAGACAGGAAACTGCCCCAGTCACGAGGCCCCTGACCTGCCTGGTCAGCGTCTGGCAGTGGCATTGCTCTAAGCCCGCAGAGGGCCCCGCTTGGCTTAGGCCACAGAGCAGCATGATGTCAGCCCCCAGGCATTTCCCGCGGCTGCAGAACAAACAGGGCAGTATCTGGGCTAACAGCCTAGCTTCTGTGCGGGGGCCTCCCGCCTGAGCTGGGGTCAGAGGGCACCACCTCCCTTACTATTCTTAGTGCTGCCCTAGGACATCCATCCCCGCTTTCCTCCCACAGGGCCCCAGGGCTCGGTGTCTCCCCCCTCAATGGCAAGGGAGACTTCTGCTTCCCCAGGGCTCCCGATGGGTGTGCATCCGGAGGGCTGTGTGGATATGTGTGTGTGTGTGTTTGTGTGTGCGCGTGCAGGGGTTGCTTCTCCCTCTCCCAGTGCTGGAACGGCTGTGTGGGAGCCGAGGGGCAGCTGTTCTGTCTTGAAGGAAGCAGGGGCCTGCCCCCTTAATGGCCTGCCCATGTTCCCATCCTCCCGTGGAGACGCTGCGGGTATTTCAGGCACGAGAAGGAGGATCAGAACTCTTTGTCCTGTTTCAGTCTACACTGAAGGTGGCCCTCTTCCTCCCAAACATCCCCATCAGTGAGGATGGAGACTCAAGCAAGAGACCAGAGTACTCATGTCTCTGTTTAGGAACTAAAATATCTCAGGCTCATGTTATAGAGGGAGCCGGGTGAGTTTAGTGTCAAAGGTTTTACCTTGCAGGGAGTGCTCTCAAAGGTAAAGGAGAGAGAGAAGGCCCCAGCTCTGGCTTCAGAAGGAGGAGGCCTGGGGTCTGTCCTGGGCAGAGGGGTCAGGCCAGGCTGCTCAGGGTGGGGTTTTGCCATAGGTTGAAGCTGTCCAATGAGGAGATCCGGCAGGCCATCTTGAAGATGGATGAACAGGAGGACCTCGCTAAGGACATGCTGGAGCAGGTGAGGCCCCTGAAACTAGGGGGCAGCTGTATCCCTTCCCGACAGCCCCCAGGGAGGCTGAAACTCTTAGGTGAAGGAGAAGTCAGGTTGGAGGAGCAAGGGAGAGGTTCATAGAAACTTCCCTGGATCAATGTCTCTGAGAGGAGACCAGAACAGACTACATCTTTTCAGGGGCTTGAGGCCCCTAGAAAGGAAACATAAGGAGTGATTCCCCCGTGAGTCTCAGGGCAAAGACAGTGGCTGCAGCCAAGTGCTGCTGAGGGCTTCCCTCATGGCTCAGCAGGTGAAGAGCCCACCTGAAATGTAGGAGACATGGGTTAGCGTCTCTTCCTCATCAGTCTGCTGTGTCCTTCAAGAGAAACCCAGAAACTACCAAACAAAGCCACAATTATTTGGACATTAAAATTAAGAACTCTATTGAGCAAAAGGCACTATTACCAGAGTGAAAAGGCAAGCCAAGCTTTAGATCTTTGCATTATGTATAGATCACAAAAATCTCATATTCAGAACAGAGGACTTTAAAAATCAGTGAGAAAAATGACAAACAACCTAAAAATGAGCAAAAGATTCCAATAGGTACTTCATAAAAGAGAATCTCCAAATGGTTCAATACCATCACTCATCAGAGAAAATATGGTAAAAGATGTTCAATACTATTCAGTTCACTTCAGTCGCTCAGTTGTGTCCGACTCTTTGCAACCCCATGAATCGCAGCACGCCAGGCCTCCCTGTCCATCACCAACTCCCGGAGTTCACTCAGACTATCTATCTGACGTCTATCGAGTCAGTGATGCCATCCAGCCATCTCATCCTCTGTCGTCCCCTTCTCCTCCTGCCCCCAATCCCTCCCAGCATCAGAGTCTTTTCCAGTGAGTCAACCCTTCGCATGAGGTGGCCAAAGTACTGGAGTTTCAGCTTTAGCATCATTCCTTCCAAAGAAATCCCAGGGCTGATGTCCTTCAGAATGGACTGGTTGGATCTCCTTGCAGTCCAAGGGACTCTCAAGAGTCTTCTCCAACACCACAGTTCAAAAGCATCAATTCTTCGGCACTCAGCCTTCTTCACAGTCCAACTCTCACATCCATACATGACCACAGGAAAAACTATAGCCTTGACTAGACAGACCTTTGTTGGCAAAGTAATGTCTCTGCTCTTCAATATGCTATCTAGGTTGGTCATAACTTTCCTTCCAAGGAGTAAGCGTCTTTTAATTTCATGGCTGCAGTCACCATCTGCAGTGATTTTGGAGCCCAGAAAAATAAAGTCTGACACTGTTTCCACTGTTTCCCCATCTATTTCCCATGAAGTGATGGAACCAGATGCCATGATCTTCATTTTCTGAATGTTGAGTTTTAAGCCAACTTTTTGACTCTCCTCTTTCACTTTCATCAAGAGGCTTTTGAGTTCCTCTTCACTTTCTGTCATAAGGGTGGTGTCATCTGCATATCTGAGGTTATTGATATTTCTCCCAGCAATCTTGATTCCAGCTTGTGCTTCTTCCAGCCCAGCATTTCTCATGATGTACTCTGCGTATAAGTTAAATACGCAGGGTGACAATATACAGCCTTGACGTACTCCTTTTCCTATTTGGAACCAGTCTGTTGTTCCATGTCCAGTTCTAACTGTTGCCTCCTGACCTGCATACAGATTTCTCAAGAGGCAGGTCAGGTGGTCTGGTATTCCCATCTCTTTCAGAATTTTCCACAGTTTATTGTGATCCACACAGTCAAAGGCTTTGGCATAGTCAATAAAGCAGAAATAGATGTTTTTCTGAAACTCTCTTGCTTTTTCGATGATCCAGCAGATGTTGGCAATTTGATCTCTGGTTCCTCTGCCTTTTCTAAAACCAGCTTGAACATCTGGAAGTTCACGGTTCACATATTGCTAAAGCCTGGCTTGGAGAATTTTGAGCATTACTTTACTAGCATGTGAGATGAGTGCAATTGTGCAGTAGTTTGAGCATTCTTTGGCATTGCCTTTCTTTGGGACAGAATGTAGTCCACTGGAGAAGGGAATGGCAAACCACTTCAGTATTCTTGCCTTGAGAACCCCATGAACAGTATGAAAAGGCAAAATGATAGGATACTGAAAGAGGAACTCCCCAGGTCAGTAGGTGCCCAATATGCTACTGGAGATCAGTGGAGAAATAACTCCAGAAAGAATGAAGGGATGGAGCCAAAGCAAAAACAATACCCAGTTGTGGATGTGACTGGTGATAGAAGCAAGGTCCGATGCTGTAAAGAGCAATATTGCATAGGAACCTGGAATGTCAGGTCCATGAATCAAGGCAAATTGGAAGTGGTCAAACAAGAGATGGCAAGAGTGAAAGTTGACATTCTAGGAATCAGTGAACTAAAATGGACTGGAATGGGTGAATTTAACTCAGATGACCATTATATCTACTACTGTGGGCAGGAATCCTTCAGAAGAAATGGAGTAGCCATCATGGTCAACAAAAGAGTTCGAAATGCAGTACTCGGATGCAATCTCAAAAACGACAGAATGATCTCTATTCGTTTCCAAGGCAAACCATTCAGTATCACAGTAATCCAAGTCTATGCCCCAACCAGTAATGCTGAAGAAGCTGAAGTTGAACGGTTCTATGAAGACCTACAAGACCTTTTAGAACTAACACCCATAAAAGATGTCCTTTTAATTATAGGGGACTGGAATGCAAAAGTAGGAAGTCAAGAAACACCTGGAGTAATAGGCAAATTTGGCCTTGGAATACGGAATGAAGCAGGGCAAAGACTTTAGAGTTTTGCCAAGAAAATACACTGGTCATAACAAACACCCTCTTCCAACAACACAAGAGAAGACTCTACACATGGACATCACCAGATGGTCAACACCGAAATCAGATTGATTATATTCTTTGCAGCCAAAGATGGAGCAGCTCTATACAGTCAACAAAAACAAGACCAGGAGCTGACTGTGGCTCAGACCATGAACTCCTTATTGCCAAATTCAGACTTAAATTGAAGAAAGTAGGGAAAACCACTAGACCATTCAGGTATGACCTAAATCAAATCCCTTATGATTATACAGTGGAAGTGAGAAATAGATTTAAGGGCCTAGATCTGATAGATAGAGTGCCTGATGAACTGTGGAATGAGGTTCGTGACATGGTACAGGAGACAGGGACCAAGACCATCCCCCTGGAAAAGAAATGCAAAAAAAGCAAAATGGCTGTCTGGGGAGGCCTTACAAATAGCTGTGAAAAGAAGAGAAGCGAAAAGCAAAGGAGAAAAGGAAAAATATAAGCATCTGAATGCAGAGTTCCAAAAAATAACAAGAAGAGATAAGAAAGCCTTCCTCAGCGATCAAGGCAAAGAAATAGAGGAAAACAACAGAATGGGAAAGACTAGGGATGGGATCTCTTCAAGAAAATTAGAGATACCAAGGGAACATTTCATGCAAAGATGGGCTCGATAAAGGACAGAAATGGTATGGACCTAACAGAAGCAGAAGATATTAAGAAGAGGTGGCAAGAATACACAGAAGAACTGTACAAAAAGATCTTCATGACCCAGATAATCACGATGGTGTGATCACTCACCTAGAGCCAGACATCCTGGAATGTGAAGTCAAGTGGGCCTTAGAAAGCATGACTATAAACAAACCTAGTGGAGGTGATGGAATCCCAGTTGAGCTCTTTCAAATCCTGAAAGATGATGCTGTGAAAGTGCTGCACTCAATATGCCAGCAAATTTGGAAAACTCAGCAGTGACCACAGGACTGGAAAAGGTCAGTTTTCATTCCAATCCCAAAGAAAGGCAATGCCAAAGAATGCTCAATACTATTAGTCATCAGAGAAACACAGTAAGTCACAGTGAGGGCAAACCAGCCACCCGCTTAAACAGCTGTAACTGAAAAGGCCAACAGTGTGAGCTGTTGGCAAGGATGTGAAGCAACTGGAACTCTCATTTGGTAAAACCATTTTGGAAACTGATTTAGCAGCACACACACCTATTCTATTTCCCAGAAATCCCACTGGGTATAAATACTGATATACTGATATAAATACTGGGTAATAAATACTATAGGAATATTTATAACTATTTATAAAACCCTCAAACTGTGAAGGGCCCAACTGTCCATCAGTAGGAAAGTGAATAGATTGTTATATATTCCCACAATAGAATAATGGTCAGCAGTGAATGGGCTTTCCTGGAAGCTCAGATGGTAAAGAATCTGCCGCCAATGCAGGAGTCCTGGGTTCAATCCCTGGGTCAGGAAGATCTGCAGAAGGGAATGCAACCCACTCCAGCATTCTTGCCTGGGAAATCCCATGGACAGAGGAGCCTGGTGGGCTACAGTCCATGGGGTCAACAAAGAGTCAAACACAACTGAGTAACTAACACTTTCACTTTTCACTTTCGTCAATGAATAAAAAATGAATTACTAATACCTAAATGTGAATGAGTCTCAGACATTCTGTTAAGTGAAAGAAACCAGACCCCAGAAAGAGCACACAGCATCATTTGTTCAAGAATAGCCGAATTTGGGGCCTCCCTGGTGGTCTGGTGGTTAAGACTCTGCACTTCCATTGCAGGGGGAAACAGGGTCAATCCCTGATCAGGGAACTAAGATCCCACATGCTGTGTAGCATGGCCAAAAAAAAAAAGCTAAATTTGATCTAAGGTGATAGAATTCAGTTAGAGGCTATACTGGAGGAAGAGGTGGCTTTGCTTATTAAAGTAGCACAAGGGAACTTTGCAGGGGATGAAAATCTTCTGTATCTTAATCTGGATGGTTCAATTCGTGGATTTGTTGTTGTTGTTCAGTCACTAAGTCGTGTTCGACTCTTTGCAACCCCATGGACTGCAACATGCCAGTCTTCCTTGCCCTTCACTATCTCCTGGAGTTTGTTCAAACTCATGTCCATTGAGTCAGTGATGCCATCCAACCATCTCATCCTCTGTTGCCCCCTTCTCCTTCTGCCCTCAGTCTTTCCCAGCATCAGGGTCTTTTCCAATGAGTCAGTTCTTCCCATCAGGTGGCCAAGAATTAAAGCTTCAGCATCAGTCCTTCCAATGAATATTCAGGGTTTATTTGCTTTAAGATTGACTGATTTGATCTCCTTGCTGTCCATGGGACTCTCAAGATAGTTTTATCAAAATTCATTGAGTTGTACATTTTAAATGGATGCATTTTATTTTATGTAAATTATACCTCAATAAATTGATGGAGAAGACTCTTGAGAGTCCCTTGGACTGCAAGGAGATTCAATCAGTGTTGCGCTCTCTCTCAAATTCTGGTTGAGTCTCCATCTGGAGCGCGGAACCTGCCATGCTTACTAATTATGCCTGGCCTTGGGCGCCACCTGCCAGGGTCCAGCCCCAGCTGATCCAGGGTATTCGAAGGAGAGACGGCATAGGTGACCTATTTATTTAAATATTTATCAAAGATATAAAGAGTAATAGAATGAGGATAGCTCAGTAGGAAAATTCAGTGGAGAAAAGAGGCTGAGTAGCTTGGTTTACGTGGGAGACCAATAAAACTTCAAGACAAGAAGTTTGCACCACTTACGTAGGCCGCAGGCGTCCTTCCGTTCTCCCGAAGGAGAGGAGACACTGAGGCCTCCCCGGTCGGATCTTAGAAGCCCAGGCATAATTAGTAAGCATGGTGGGTTCTGCGCTCCAGATGGAGACTCAGCCAGAATTTGAGAGAGAGAGTGACATGGGGAGACCAAGTTTCGGTGAACAAGGCCCACACTTTATTTTTCAAAGTAGTTTTTATACCTTAAGTTATGCATAGAGGATAATGGGGGAAGGGGTGGAGTCATGCAAGGACAGCAGTTCCTGATCCTAATCGAAGCCAGGCTTTCAAACTTATCATATGCAAAAGTTTAGGTGATTTACATCATCTTCTGGCCTGGAGTCCTGTTAACATTTTAAGAAACTTATTGTTCTCTAAAGGTGATTATTCTCAAGTCAGGCGCCAGCCTCCAAAAAGCATTGGATAAAGTTGCATTCCTATAGGGCAAAGGTGAGGTGGGCTCAATCAAGAAAAGAATTAACTCAAGGGTCCAAGGTTACAAACATTGAGGCTACTACTTACATTTCTATACACCCATTATATCAATCAATACACTGCCAAGGACACAGTAGGTAAGGAGTATGGAGACTTAGCAGCAAACATTGGCCCAATAAGTGAAAAACCCTTCACCAAGACAATTTCTAATCAATCTTTTGACTACTCAAAGGAATCTGTGTTTAGACAGTTTAGAACATCTCCTGCCTTTCACAGTTGGGAGGCTCTGAACAATCACATGTGGCCGGAAAAACCTATTCAGGCAGGCTAGAGGACTTCCAAAGGAGTTTGTAGATTGAAACACTGTCACACCCAGGAATTATTAACTGGAGCTGTAAGCTAACTCTTTTTTCAGAGAGAGGTAGTGGGGGACAGCCCCCCTGTAAAGTCAGAGGTGTAGGTGAGAGCACAAAGCAGAAAGTAGGCAGACTCTGGTTTTGGGGGTAGATGCTTGAGAATTTCCAGGGGGACTCCTGAGGCTCGATCCCGCCTTTGTATATGCCGAGCCTCCTTCCTCATGACCTTTGCCACAGGCGGAGTGCCTCACGCTGGCTCCCGGCAGTGATAGAATTCTAGTTGAGCTATTCCAGATCCTGAAATATGATGCTGTGGAAAGTGCCGCACTCAATATGCAATATGCACTCAATATGCAATATGCTGGCTCCCGGCAAATCAGTCCATCCTAAAGGAAATCAGTCCTGAATATTCATTGGAAGGACTGATGCTGAAGCTGAAACTCCAATACTTTGGCCACCTGATGCGAAGAATTGACCCATTTGAAAATGCTGATGCTGATGCTGGGAAAGATTGAAGGTGGGAGGAGAAGGGGGTGATAGAGGATGAGATGGTTGGATGGCATCATCGATTCAGTGGAGATGAGTTTGAGTAAACTCCAGGAGTTGGTGATGGACAGGGAGGCCTGGCATGCTACAGTCCATGGGGTCACAAAGAGTCAGACACGACTGAGCAACTGAACTGAACTGAAATTGGTGGTAAATAATCTGCCTGCAATAAAAAGATGGTAAAGAATCTTCCTGCAGTGCAGGAGACCTGGGTTTGATCCCTGCATTGGGCAGATCCCCTGGAGAAGGGAACAGCTACCCAATGCAGTATCCTTTCCTAGAGAATTCCATGGACAGAGGAGCGTGGCGGGCTACAGTCTATGGGTCGCAGAGTCAGACATGACTAAGAGACTTTCACATACCTCAATCACGTTGGTTTAAAAAGAAAAAGCTCATTGAGCTGTACACTTAAGAACACTGTATGTAAGTTTACCATATGTAAGTTATAGCTCACTTTTAAAAAGTGAAAAAGAAGGAAGGAAGTCTGGAGCTGGGTGCCCTGAATCCCTTGGAGCAGATGAAACATATACCACCCACAGGAGGATGCGTCTCTCTGACAGAGTTTGGGGGGCCCTTCTAATCTGAGCCTGGTCTGAGTGGGGAGGTTTCCATTGGCTGCACCCCCATGGAAGCCTCTCACCAGTATCCTGACTTTCAACTCCCCTTTGCAGCTCCTCAAGTTCATCCCAGAGAAGAGCGACGTTGACCTCCTGGAGGAGCACAAGCATGAGATCGAGCGGATGGCCCGCGCAGACCGCTTCCTCTATGAGATGAGCCGGTCAGAGCAGCGGGCGTGGCAGGAGGCAGCGGGGGCGGGCAGGCCAAGGAAGGGGGTGGCTGGACCTGGCTGGGACAGGGGCTGCCTCACCATGCAGCTTGCCCTGTCCACAGGATCGACCACTACCAGCAGCGGCTGCAGGCTCTCTTCTTCAAGAAGAAGTTCCAGGAGCGGCTGGCTGAGGCCAAGCCCAAAGTGGAAGGTACGGCCCAGGGCTGGGGAGCAAGCCCAGTGGGGTGGGTGGGAGTCAATGGACAGGCAAAGAGGGAAACTCCTTCCTTATTCTTGATGCACCCCCAAAACCAAGGCCAGGATGTGAATCTATGCTTTTTGTAGATGTGGCACTTGTGTATATGAGCACTCGCGCCAGTCACGCACCCTGTTCCCTGGGCTCAGCATGTAGGCTCTTGAGGCCAAGGACCTGCTGATATCTGCCCCAGCCTGGGACAGAAATGCTGAAAAAATGATGATAATAGTAAGCAACTAGCACCCTTCTTGGCATGGACTAACCCATTGTTACCCTGCTTGGGAGAGGTCCGAGGTGCAGAGAAGACCACCAGACACGTTATTTGAAGTGTGAGCTACTCAGAAAGTAGGGAACTTGGGTGAGGTGATCCCCAGAGGCATCTGATTTTCTGACCTGGGGAACTTCTCCCACCTATTTTGGGTGGAAACTTTGTAATTCGACAGGAAGCACAGGTCAAGCACCATGCAAAACACGGGCCGTGGATGGTCCCATTTGGAGGCCTTTCTCTCACCTCTAAGATGGATCTGTGTCAGTGGCCCAAGGCTGTGTTACTACTGGTGTTGGTGGAGCCGGGACTGGAATGCAGATGTCGTTCTTCAGAATCCAGCCCTTCCCTCTCGTCCTGTCCCAGAGGGCGTGTGGAACTGCCTGGAGATGGCAGAGGATGGAGGGGCAGGGAGCCTGGGGGAAGGGCAGGTGGTCAGGAGGGTCGGCAGCCATGAGGGCCCCAGAGGAGAGAAGCAGGAGAGGCTGTGGGCCCCTCTGTGGCAAGAACAGGCTGAGCAGGTTGGAGAGAGCCTGTGTCCTGGATGCTGGGGGGCAGGCTCGGGGCAGAGCAGAGCACGAGCCCCCTCTGCTGGACACAAGGCTGGCCCGCACGCCCTGGGAGGCCAGGTCCGGAGAATGGTCCTTCCTGGAGTTTGATGAGCTGCTTCGGGAGGACTCTGGGGGGTCAGGTGGGGCATGACAGAGCTCGAGGCTGACATTTTCTGTAATCTGGACACACACTCACATGTGCACACTCACAAGGGGTCTTCAGGCTGTGTGATCACAGATAACACGTCTGAGCGGGAAGCAAAGGGTTGAGCAGTGACGCTGCAGGGCTGTGGTCTGGAGGTATCTCCTGCCCTGCCGATGGGCGAGTCCTTACTTTTGTTCTGCAGCTGACTGCCTCTGGGGCCTGAGGCAGGGACACAGGGGTTCAGCCCAAGACATGTGCTCAACTATTTGTGTGTCTTGGATCAGCGGAGCAATTGTGAGCAATGGCCTGCAGTTTGGTGCTGTGGAACCAGTTTAGCCACTGGGTAGATTTAATCTCAGATAATTCCGTTCCCAGGAGCTCACTCCTAAACTCTCCCTAAGAAACATTCCTGGGAAAGCTAAGATTTTGCCTGTCCCAGCTGGTTGATAAGCTGTTAACTCTCCTCCCTAGCATCCATCCATCCATCCCCAGGCAGGGCTTTTGGGTCAATTTGCCAGAGTCAATTCATCAAATCTGACAAATTTACCAATTGTCCTATGAATATATTCATGAACATAGTCTTTTTGTATATATTCTTCTTATAAATATGTTCATTGCTGAATATACCAAATTCACCAGTTCTCATTAGGAACATATTTACTGAGTATAGTCAAGATGAATATGGCTTCACATGGAGATATATTCTTATGAATATATGTATGAATACATTATTCTTATGAGTGTATCTAAAATGTCTGCATTGCATATGGCAGTTTCTCCGTTTATACTGATGCCCTTTAAATTCTTGTCATTTTCTGTTTTGTCAACATTGTAGCATTTTCAGGATTCCTCTGCAGATTTTTCAGATAGCGTATCAATCTAAGAAAATCTACCACGACCCATATATGTCGCCAGAAACTTCCCAGGTGGCACTAGTGGTCAAGAACCCGCCTGCCAAGGCAGGAGACATAAGAGAGGCAGGTTCAGTCCCTGGGTCGGGAAGGTCCCCTGGAGGAGGGCATGGCAACCCACTCCAGCATTCTTGCCTGGAGACTCCTACGGACAGAGGAGCCTGGCAGGCTACACTTCATAGGGTCGCACAGAGTCGGACACAACTGCAGGAACTTAGCACGCATGCACGCACTTAAACTCATTACTGAAACGTGCACTTTGAAAAGTACACAAACCCTAAGAGTCCTAACTGATGAACCATCCCAAAGTGAATTCACCTGTGTGAGCATATGGTGGTCTCTTGTTCAGCATTATGATTGTGGGCTATTTATTTTCAGTGCTGCATTTTAGTCCATTGTATGAATATACCATAATGTGCTTAACTAATCTAGATGTAATTTAAAAAAAAGGCAGACTAGGAACCACTCAATTACCTTTCAAGAGTAATGCCACTGTGAGGTGGCATATGTTTGAGTTTAGAAGCCACTGACCAACCTACCTTCTCATTTTTTTTTTACAGCTTTTTGACAGTTACTTAAACTGCTTTTGAAGAGTTTTGCATACTTTTAGTCAAATGGCTCTCATTTTATCTTCATAGCAGCATCTTAAGGAATGTTTAGTTTGGCAGAGGCCAAAATCATAATACAATGGCTTGGTCTTCTCATCACACTTAATAATCCAAAATCATATTCTTTAACCAGTAGCCAAATTTTCAGTGGAGGATTTGTGTCCCAATTCTGCATACCCACCATAAATACAGAATTGCTAAGGGAAGGGCCAGAACAGCCTAGCAGAATGAAATACTGAAGTTTTGGTGACGGGTTAGCCTTAGATTGATTGTATTTCTAGCAAAGGTATCATTTAAGGCATTAGAGGGAAATTTTTAAATGTCTAAAGGTTGGAGAACATTTTAAAATGCTATTCAACAAGCTGTCACGTAACCTATTTAATCAAATCTAAGACACCATCAACTGCAAAGCATAACATTATAGAAGAAAAAATATGAGACTATTGCAATTGATGTTTTAATTTGACAGGGATTTTTTTTCCTTTCCAAAAAAATCAAAATATGGCACTTCAAAAGAGGCAGAAATAGTCCCATAGTACGTAACATGCTGAAATTAAAAATTTTAATCACTAGGTTTATAAAAGTAAAGGACTTTCCTGGTGGCTCAGATAGTAAAGAATCTGCCTACAATGCAGGAGACCCAGGTTACATCCCTGGTTGGGAAGTTCCCCTGGAGAAGGGAATGGCTGCCCACGCCAGTATTCTTGCCTGGAAAATCCATGGACAGAGGAACCTGGTGGGCTACAGTCCATAGGGTCACAAAAGAATCACTGAGCAACTAACACTTTAGAAAAGTAAAAGTATTATATTCTTGCATATATCCATAGGGAAAAAACAGTAATCTTTATATGGAAGGAAAGATACGTTCTCAAGTCTAGTCTTAGGAAATGTTGGCACATTTTGAGAAAGGGTTATGTGGTTGACTTGGCTTTTGGTGAGTTTGTTGGCTTCCCCTGGAGGCAGGCAGGTGTGGAAAAGATTGTCCTCTGGGACATGGGAATAGCCTCTGCCCCTCTGAAGCTGACACTTGACGACTCCTTTTCTGGACTCTGTGGTGGCACCATCCGTGGGCCCAGGAGCCCCGGCGTGTGCAGGGCTCTCACCTGTCCCTCCTCCCCCAGCCATCCTGCTGGCCTCCCGGGAGCTGATCCGCAGCAAGCGTCTAGCGCGGATGCTGGAGGTGGTCCTGGCCATCGGCAACTTCATGAACAAAGGGCAGCGTGGGGGCGCCTACGGGTTCCGGGTGGCCAGCCTCAACAAGATCGCTGACACCAAGTCCAGCATCGACAGGTGGGACCTCCCGGCTTCTGTCGCCTCTCTCTCACTCCGCCCTGGCCTCTCCCTTCTTCCCCCTCCTGTGCATGCGTGCTGTTGCTTCGGTCATGTCCAATTCTTTGCGACCCATGGACTGCGGCCCACCAGGCTCCTGTGTCCATGGGATTCTCCAGGCAAGAATAGTGGAGTGGGCTTGCCATTTCCTTCTCCAGGGATCTTCCCAACCCGGGGATCGAACTTGCATCTGCCTGTGTCTCCTGCATTGCAGGTGGATTCTTTACCCACTGAGCCACCGGGGAAGCCTTCCCAAAATAGGTCACAGCTCTCCCCTAACACCTCAACCTAATTTCTGCCAGACCTTCATTCCCAATTCCCTTGGCCCCTGACCCTGACCTGACTTTCACCCACAGAAACATCTCTCTGCTCCATTACCTGATCATGATTCTGGAGAAGCACTTCCCTGACATCCTGAACATGCCGTCTGAGCTGCAGCACCTTCCAGAAGCCGCCAAAGTCAAGTGAGGGGACCCCCTGAGGCTTCCTTTTCCCTGTGATCACGTACTCTCTCATCTAAATTTCCTCCTTCGGGGCTACTCCGGGCTGACTAGGAATGAACGGTGTCTCGGGGTTCACTCTGGGAGAACCCAACAAGAGAAACTAGTAGTTGTCATTTAGTCGCTAAGTCATGTCCAATTCTTGCGACCCCATGGACGGTAGCCTGCCAGGCTCCTCTGTCCATGGGATTCTCCAGGCAAGACTACTGGAGTGGGTTGCCATTTCCTTCTCCAGAACAAAAGACACTATTTGCTCTCAAATCCTCGTTTCAGAGATTGTCCCAGGAAACACAGTGGGGAGTGGGGAAGGGAGCCAGGGATGGGAAGAATGCTAACAGTGGAAGTGTTGTTAAGTCAATTACCACTGCAGGCAATCAGAGCTTAATCCTGCCTGCAGAGCTGGGCGACAGCATGGGACACTCACTCTGCTTATCCCCCCAAACTGCAAAGGAGGTGAACCATCATCTCCAGTCGGTCCCTGGCTGAGGAGTTTTGTGGGGGCAATGACTCTGTGACCACCACCCCCACCCCCAGAAAAAGTGCTCAGTGGTTGGAAGTCAGGGCTGCGCACTGGGATGGATGGTCCAAGGAGCTATTGGCTGGGGGCACCAAGGCCATCTGCTACAGGCAAGCAGTCAGTCCTAAACATATACAGGCTGATAGAAACATCTCCAAGAGACGCACAGTCAGAGCTCAGAGGGGAGGTGATTTGCCAGGGCCACATGTTAGTAGCAAAAGCAGAGCTGGAACCCAGGCCCACTGAGTCCCAAGGCCATTGGGGTTGACACTGCCCTGAACTAACCCCAGCTCCTCTCCCTCCCTTTGTCCCCTCCCCACCCCCCCAGCCTGGCAGAGCTGGAGAAGGAGGTGGGCAACCTCAGGAGGGGCCTCAGAGCAGTCGAGGTGGTGAGTACATCGTCTGTGCCCGCCTGGGTTTGAAGGGATGCTGCCTGGGTTGGCAGCTGCCTGTCACTGGGCCAGAGGGTGGAACCCCAGCTGCAGATCCCGTCGGAGGCATCTCTGTGACCCAAAACTCCTGGCGGGACAGACAGAACAGCTGGCACAACGGACACAGCCTCCAGCACAGAGTGGGCCCTCAGGAAAGGATAGCTGAATTATTCAAGGCTTAGATTTAGTCTCCTGAATAGGGAACATCCATCCAAGACAGTGCAACCTGTCACCATAGAGGGGATGGGAATGAATGGCGAATTAGCCACATATTGAGGGATGGGATGGGGAGGGAGGTGGGAGGGGGGTTCAGGATGGAGAACACATGTACAGCCATGGCTGATTCATGTCAATGTGTGGCAGAAACCACTACAATATTGTAATTAGCCTCCAATTAAGTAAATTTAAAAAAAAAAGGATTGATTCAGATGGATGGGAAAGAGGATCTGCAGGCCTTGGAAATGGCTCGTGGCAGGTGTTACCCAGTGTGACATGGGGACCACTGTCGTCGTCCTATTCCCGCTCTAAGGGCTTCTCCGGTGATAGGCTGTCTCTGGCACCCAGTATGGGGTTGGCCCCTATACCCAGAAACTGGAGCGCCTTCTCATCTTCACCGTGTGGGGGTGGGTAGGCAGCTAAGGGAGTAACGGGTTTAGAGAAAGAAGTAGGAGAAAGAACCTTTTGTTGCCATTATGGTGGCAGGAGGGGGCACGCTTCCTAATTTATAGTTCTTTTAAGCACTACCCGAAATGTAGTCCATGGAGCAGCAGCATTGCATGGAGATTTGGAAATGCATCTCACACTTTAATCCGCATATGAATTGCCTGAGGGGCTTATTAAAATGCGGATTCTAATTCTGAGTGAGCCCGAGAACCTATTTCAGAGAAAACTTCACGGCGCTGGTCCCAGGACCTGGAGCAAGATGGCAGTGGGGATGAGGGAAGGATCGAGGCAGGCGGACTGGCTGAGAGCTCACACTCTTCGCCACCCCTGGAATTGGAGGCTTGGGGTGTGCCCCTTCCTAAAGGCTCAGAGCCCTGCAGCCGGCAAGAAGGGTGGGGCATGGGGTGAGCCGGGACTCCTGACTCTCGTCCTGGCACAGGCCTGACCAGCACTTGGCTCTCCCTCCTCAGGAGCTGGAATATCAGAAACGGCAGGTGCGGGATCCGAACGACAAGTTTGTGCCGGTCATGAGCGACTTCATCACGGTCTCCAGCTTCAGCTTCTCAGAGCTGGAGGACCAGCTAAATGAAGCCAGGGCCAAGGTAAGGGGGCCCCAAGCCTGCAGGCTGACCCCACCCCGACTCCTCTCCACCTGCATCACTCTGACCACAGAGGGCGCAGAGGGACACACCCAGAGGCACAGAGCTTTGAGAAAGCCTGTCCTCACTCCTGCAAGCAAAGCAACTCTGTTGTAAAACTTCCATCCACGACCAGTGTCAGGCACCTTGTTGAGCGTTTTCCACCATCTGCCTCACCACCCACCTTATGGGTCTGTTGAAGGGGTATTGTCCTATTCAACAGATGTGCGAGATCCGGCGAGGTTAAGTAACCTGCCAAAGGTTGTGCTACACAGAGCTGGGTGAAGCCCGACTCCGGAGCCCAGCTTTGCTCTCAGTTGTTCTGCCTCTCCCGCAGGCATGCCCCTGGACCCCTGCTGCGAGAGTTGCATTGAGATGTGGGTCCTCATTCAGGGTCTGGGGTGGGGCCGAAGATTCAGCCTTCTAACCGGCATCTGGGAGATGCCCATGCTGCCAGTCCAAGAAGCACATTTAAGAGTCATCAGGGCTGTCTTAGAGGGTTTTCAGCAGGTTGAATTAGAGACATAGCTGTCAGTAAACAGTGCTGGGCACATGGCTAGCGCCCTACATCACTAACTCATTTAACTCCCCCAACATCATGAAGTAGTCCTGTTATCCCCATTTTACAGATGAGGAAACTGAGGCACAGAGTGATTAAACAACTGGCCCAATAACTAGATGATCTGACATCCTTTTGGGTTCTAACCAGGCAGGTCCTGGCCTGTGGATGTGCTTCCCTAGCTGTGAAGCTCCTCATACTGTACCTACACCCTAACGGACCCAGAGGTGGCTTGGGTCCCTCACCTCTGGCAGGTGTCAAGCCTTTCCTTCAGCCTTGCCCTTACCCCGGATGACAATGAGGGATCTCCCCTCTCTAGTCCTGCCCCCTCAGCCTAAGGTCCTCTACCTGGATGAGCTCTGCTCTGGCTGGAACCCACCTGCCCACTGGGCTCAGGCGGGGGACTCTCCATCAACCCTTCTCTCCCAACAGTTCTCCAAGGCCCTGACGCACTTTGGGGAGCAGGACAGCAAGATGCAGCCGGACGAGTTCTTCGGCATCTTTGACGCCTTCCTACAGGCTTTCTCGGAGGCTCGGCAGGACCTGGAGGCCATGCGCAGGAGGAAAGAGGAGGAGGAGCGGAGGGCGCGCATGGAGGCCATGGTAAGGGGGCCACCGGGGGCTGGGCATGTGTGCCGAGCCGGCGAGGGAGTGCGCACTGGGAGCGGGAGGCTCATGGTGCCCCGGGGGCCAGGCGGCAGACGCAGCCCAGGCGTCAGTCACCCTGTGGCTGCCAGCCCCTCACCTTCCCTCCTCGCCTCCCCCTCCCCACCACCCCCCAGCTGAAGGAGCAGCGGGAACGTGAGCGGTGGCAGCGGCAGCGGAAGGTGCACGCGGGCAGCGCGCTGGAGGAAGGCGGCGAGTTTGACGACCTGGTGTCAGCCCTGCGCTCCGGAGAAGTTTTCGACAAGGACTTGTGCAAACTCAAGCGCAGCCGCAAGCGATCAGGGAGCCAGGCCCTGGAAGCCACCCGGGAGCGGGCGATAAACAGGCTAAATTATTGACCTGAGGACTGGCCGGCAGCGGGAGACTGGGAGACAGGGATGGGTATCCCCCCCTCCCCCCGCGAGGGGCGAGTGGTGGAGGCGCGAGAGTGATACTTAACGCGACTTGGTGCTGGGCTTAGAGCCCTGGACTGGGTCCTGGGGGCAGGGCTGTGTGTGGCAGGACCCTGGTGTTTCCCCACCTGAAGGGGTTTCCCTCATCTCCACTTCCCATTATTCTTCCTGCACCCCAGCCCCAGGGGTCACTCTCCTGAGGCTGACTTGGACATCCTTGGCCAGCCCGGGCTGAAGGGGCCCTGTTCCCCACCCTGCAGCATGGGCACCTGTGTGTTGGCACAGAGCTGTTCCTGATCTAGACTGGAGAGAGGTCCACAGACCGTGTCCAGATTTCCCATGCCGTGGGGAGTTAGTTAACAGTGGGGTGGGGGCACCCAGGCCCGCATCTCTCAAGAGTAGGGTTAATGGAACATTGATCTGGGGTGAAGTATCCTATCAAATGGAAGAGGCATTAGAGATGCCAGCTAGGTGTTCCAGAAAGAAGAAAATGCTGGGAGGATGCTGCAGGGACCAAGTCATCATGACAGGGTGGCAGTACCCATTTCCTAGATCACAAGTCTGCTGGCCCCTCTCTGGCATGGCATAAGTCTCTTTCCCTTCCCTCCTGCCATCTCCAGTCTACTAATCCAGAATTTCAAAATTCACCTTTGGGTTCCCATGATCATGGCTCACTATCAGGCATTTGATGGATCTGGTAAGGGTTCAACAAAGACCCCATTCATTACCACACCCTGGATGCTAGGCACAGGGATCCTGGGACAGAACTCTCCTTCCCCACCCAGACCTGGTATATCTTGACTGTTGTCTTGGAGACAGTAACCTCACATGTTGGCTGGGGGTTCCAGAGGCCAGCACTTGAATGGCTAGGTTCACCCTAGAGCTCCTGGGTCACCAACATCACTTAGAGCCCACACTTCTCTTAACATCTGCAATGACCTCCTGCTCTGTTCAGCCTGCACAGGGCTGCTTTAAACTGCCTGTATCTGGCTGAGGTTGGCCCTGGGGCATTGGTTCCTGAGAAGGTCCCAAGGGCAAGAGCTTCCCCTCTGCCACCTCTAAGGGGGTAAAAGGGCACCCCCCCCCCATCAGCAGCATTCAGACGGGCCACAGCAGAGCAAGGCAGGAGAAGCCGGGGAGTACCCTGCCTAGGGGAGCCAATGGTGGAAAGCTGAGGGGGTCCCACTCACCCATCTCTGGTGCCTGATTTGGTCTGCCTGACTTCCAGGGGGCCCATTCTGGTTCTCCTGTCCACTCTCACCTTCATTCTGTCCATCTAGAACTGTCCTCCTGGGGAAGGATGATGACTGGTATCTATAGTTTTCTCTCATAAAAGGACAGAGGGTAAGCCCAACTCCAGCAAGGTTCATACTTTTAATACATTTCCTATCTCCTAGAATTAACCCCTCATCCTCAGTGTCAGAGACCTGCCTGACCCTCCCCCCACCCCGCCTCCCCCATCAACAGGCTCCCTGCCCTTCTGTCCTGCCCCCACTTCTGATTCTCACCTCTGACCTTCTCCAGCTCAGGGTTATTGCCAGTGGACAGACTGGTGGACTGGGGCCCACTCTTCAGCTGCCTTTTCTGGGGGTGGAACCAGAGTAGCTGCGGGGTGGGGGAGAAACACAGGGTTGGTGAGCCCAGCATGTGTGTCAGTTCGAGGGGGAGGGACTGGAGTAAGTGTGAGTGTGGCGGGGACAGGTGTGAAAAGGCCACCGGAGTCCATGTGAGGGCCAGGGGAAGGCCTCCAGGAAGGCTGGCTGCAGGGCAATGTGGCACCCACACGCCCCCGCTGTTAAGAAGCTGGCGCTGGGATGATGGGAAGGTTGTGGCAGGGCCGGAGTCCACCTCACCCATGGGGGCAGGGAGGCCTCCCCTCCTATGCAGCAGGCCTGTCCAGATCCCAGCGTTACCACCCACCGTGGAAGACTAGATACGCACCAGGGAAAAGAAGGGATAATGGAAGCGTTTGGCAAGACACATTGGGAATCACAGAAAAAGCACAGTTTGGTTTAACTGTTTACAGAGGACACGTATATTGTTCCAGGGCTCAGGCGTCTCACTTCTAAAGGTTTTTTGCCTTCTCTATTTATTATTTTCTAGATCTGGCCAGTGGCTCTGACACCAGACGCTGCTGTAGCCAGATGGCCAACAGTGCCTTGGACCGTGGACCATCGTGGCCGACTCAAAAGAAGGGCAGGTGCCCTGGAGACGGCCGGGTTGGTCCTCGATACACTGCGTGTTTACGCCTGTTATATTTGTTCCTTGGTCATTCCCCCATGCCCTTCCCGCCCCGCCCCCCACCCCTGCACCTGCCACCTATGAGTTAATTTCTCTAGCTGTCTTATGGTGTGTCCAGTGTAAAATTCCAATTAACTTGATGCAACCTGTCCCTTTCTCAGCAGCAGCACCCACTGCCCACCCCTTCCTCTCAGTGATAGAAGTAGGGTATGTTTAGGGTGGCAGGAGGAGGAAATTCTCCAGGTGGTTGGGGAAGGGTCTGATCCAGGCTTCACCCTCCCACTTTGCACCCAATGGGGGTGGGGGGGGGGGGCATGGCCATCTCCCCTTCCTGTACCACCTCCACACCAAGGCTGTTCCCACCAGCTCTTTCAGACGACAGATGAGGCTAATGTACAAAATCTGCAGTGTCCTTTTTGCCTGCACCTTTTTTATAAGAATATATTGTAATACTAAAAAATATTAAATCCGTACCACCCTCACCTAGCCTGCCTTGAAACCGGTGTCTCCTTCCCAGGTGAGGATGTGAAGTGTGCTGGGGAGGGGGGCAGAGCCCGTGGGGTATTGGGACCTACCAGCGCCGGGAGCACGGACTGTTACAGCCTCAGGGATTCCGCAAGCCGGTTCACATCGTACGGTACCTTGAAATCAGCCAAGGTGGGAGGACTTGGAAAAGAAAAAGCCAGTTTCCATGGTCTAAGAGCTGGGTGGCTGTTGCCGGTTTCCCAGCAGACCTGGGTGTAGGGCAGACGGAAGCAGGTAGGGTGGGGTCAGAGGGTGGGTCACACTAACCCACCCATGTCGAGAGAACCCAGCGAGCATGTTGTGCTTTGGGGAGATGTGAAAACCAGGAGCCTCTAACCGCACCCCCGGCCTCTATCGGTGATGGGAGGCGCTTTGGACGCCCCCAGCTAACGGTGCTACGGGAGACACTGCATCTCTGTGCCTCCCACTCCAAGCCTCCCTTCTCCCCCAGGGAGGAGAGCATGTTCTCTGCGTGCCCCTGCCTTTTCCAGCATCTCTGCAGCTCAGCTCCTGTTCCTCCAGGAGGCGAGGCTATAGGCGGCAGGACAGACCTAACATCACGGCTCAGTGACCTCGGCACAGACAGTCCTCACTCCCGTATATCCAAAGCTGGCATCGTGGCTTTATTTTGTGCACAGTGAGGGTGAAGGCAAGCTCCACCACTCCCCCCTGCCTGGTGTGTCCCAGGATGAAGGGGTACAGGAGGTGTGCTCGGTCAGGAGGCCTCAGGGCTGTGGCCCATGGGGGATACTGCTGAGGAGGAGGAGGGGCCAGGGAAAGGAGCTGCAGGACGGTGCAACTGATAAGCTGGAAGCCTGCGTGTCTGATGGGACAGACTCGGGCAACGGGAGGGGGATAACCTGCTTTTCCGAGGCAGCACGGCGGAGAGGCCGGGGCTGCAGTTAAAGAGAAGTGATCCATTCCCGGGGCGAGCTGGGTTCCCTTCCTCAGAGCGGGTTCCTCTGCTTATGAGCCCTTGTTCCTCCCAGGAAAAGGAGGAGAAGAGAAAACCCACTTGAGAAATGGAGGTCATGGGCTCGACTAATTGTCTCAAAGAGTTCACAAATCACACTGTGATTATCCAGCAAGGCTAGATAACCCTCCCAGGCACAACCTAAGGGTCCAGGAAGGCTGAAGGGCCTGCTGGTTTTCTCTTAGAAGACAGGAAATCCTGAAGGTCAGTGAAGGTCATCTTAGCAGTGAAGGGGTAGGCTGGCTTCAGGTTCCTACCGGCTGAAGGTAACTGGTGAAAGGAATTTGACCTCTTTCCCTTGGGTTGAAACGGCATCCCATTGCTTGACCTTGCCGGCTTGGGGGTGAGAGCTGGGGCAGGAGCTCTACATTCGATGGAAGTCCCCTCGCTGACCCCCGGTCTTGCTAACGAGCTTGATCTCTGCTAACACGATGTCCCTGCTGACGGCCTTGCACATGTCGTACAGGGCGAGGGCGGCTACAGCGGCGGAGGTCAGGGCCTCCATCTCCACCCCAGTGGGGCCCCGGGCCTGGCAAGATGCCTGGATCACCGCAGCGTGGCGCGTGCGGTCCAGCTCCAGCTGCACCTGGACATGGCTCAGCGCCACGTGGTGGCAGAGAGGGATCAGCTGGCTGGTCAGCTTGGCCGCCTGGATGCCTGCCAGCTGGGCCACCGCCAGGGCATCTCCCTTCTTGAGCTGGTTCTCCTGGATGAGCTTGAAGGCCACAGGCCCCAGGAGGACCACGGCCGAGGCCACGGCCACCCGCTCTGTGTCTGGCTTCCTGCCCACATCCACCATAGCCATCCGTCCTTCCGTGTCCACGTGGGTCAGTTGGTCAGAGTCTGGCAGAGGTCCTGAGGAGGCAGCAGGAGCCCGGGGCCCTGTTGGGCTAAGGCACTTTGGGTTGGCATCTGATTCCAGGTGGGAACTGAAGTGTCTCTGAGGGAGGCTGGACCCCAGCCACCGCTGGGCAACAAGAGGGGCCTGGGGGACCCTGCCTCCTTTCCATAAAGTCACCATCTGGCTGAAGAAACTCACTCTGTGTCTCAGAACCTGAACACGGAGAGAGTTCGTGAAAGTGCTTGGAAGGGCTGGTGGGGAATCTTGGCGCATCAAAAATAACTCTAGAATGAAAACAGACGAGGAGACTCAGTCCAAAAGGGTCTTTTGCAAAACCACCTCCTCCCCCAACTCTCTCCCCATCCCACCCCGAGTTCCCCCGTTCATGTCAGGGAACGTGGAATGAAGGGCCAAGAGCACAGTGAGAAGACAGAAAAGAGAAGATCCACAGAGAAGGGGCCCCCAGAATATAACTATGCAGGCTTCCTCACCAGGAGGTACAGAGAGCAAGGGTTGGGGTCTCTACCTGTCCTGCAGTGGAGGGTGGGGGTGCTCCCACCTGCTGCCACCATGCAAGCCTTGATCACACGACCACTCTGTCCCTTCATTTTTTTAAAACTATAGCCAGGCCTCAGCCTGAATTACCAATTAGTTACTCTCATCTTCAAATTTTCCAGGACAGGCTAACGGTAATCATCTGCTTTGCAGACAAGATTCTAAGGGAGATAATGAATCTCTTTCAATGACATCTCAAGCACATCAGAAGTGCACACGAAGCAACAGGCTGATTCACATGGTCTCAGGGGCCTGGGGAACCACCTTGTAGGCTCTTGTTACTCAAAGGGTGGTCCAGGGACCAGCACCTTCTGAGAACTGTTAGAGACACAGCCTAGACCTCTCAAATCCGAGTCTGAAATAACAAGATCCCTAAGGGATTCAAATGCGTGTGAAAGTCTAAGCGGCTCTGTTCTGGACAACTTTTGGTTTTATAAAAAATGACCCCACTTTAGTTACTCTATATCCTGACACTAACCTTACTCCTTGTGAATCAGTCAGGTCTCCCGACTCCCAGCCTTCCAACATGCTCTGGGTCCCCTAACTTGTCAGCGTCACAGATGCAACCTCTGTCCATGGGAGGGCAGGGGTGGTTGTCCAGGCATCCCCCACTCTCTGCCATCAAGGCAGCCTGGGTCAAGGCCTGATACAGGAGGAGGAGGGTGTGGAGGTGAGGGCAGAAGAGGGGTGACACGGCTTCCCTCTCGATGGCACGCTGTGGTGAGGGAGGCTGGTGTGGCTCCTGGGCTGCCAAGAGCTGCTGCTGCTGCTAAGTCACTTGAGTCGTGTCTGACTCTGTGCAACCTCATAGATGGCAGCCCACCAGGCTCCTCCGTCCCTGGGATTCCCCAGGCAAGGATACTGGAGTGGGCTGCCATTTCCTTCTCCAATGCATGCATGCATGCTAAGCCGCTTCAGTCGTGTCCAACTCTATGCAACCCTATGGACAGTAGCCCACCAGGCTCCTCTGTCCACAGGATTCTCTAGGCAAGAATACTGGAGTGGGTTGCCATTTCCTTCTAGAAACACCCTGGGCACAGATGTTCAGTTCCTGGGAGTTCACGAATTAGGTAGCTGCGATCCTGGCTGCATCCTCCATGGAAAGCTGAGCAATATGCTTGCTGAGCTGCCTAAGCGCTGCCCAGCACAGAAACATGACACCTGGCCCAACGGCACTGATGATCCAGACACACTCGTGGCCCGGTCCCCAGGGCAGAAGGGAAGGGACAGACAACGACTGCATCCGAGCCGGGAGATTCCAGAGCCGAGGACAGGTCTCTGTCTTAACCAGAAGCTCCACTCTAAGGGGACAACTACCGCAGCGATCATAAGCTTAGAGCCACCCCACTCCCCAAGCCTGATCTCTTGTGAGACAGGATGATGACTTCTCTGGATATGCAGCGAGGGGCAGCCGTGGAAGGGAAGAAAAGCAGCAGTAAAGGCTGGATGGGGCAGGAAAAGATGAAGGATGAGAACCTCAGGATGAAGTGCAGGATCGGGGGGGCGGGGGTTGCCTTATGGCAGGGGCCCTGCCCCAGGGGACCCCCAGTGACGAGGCGCGGTTACGTACTGATGGTCACCCACCGATGAGGATCATGGGCCGGTTCTTCATCTGGGAGATACTGAACATGCCTGGGGTGAGCGAAGCGTGGGGGAGGGGAGTGGGGGCGGGGGAGAAAGAGGGCAGGGAGAGAGTTCACTAAGCGCACGATGGACACAGCGGTGTGCCAGCCGCGGGGCCACGCGCTCACCTACATGCACCCCAGCAAACCCCCGCAGGACACTGCAAGGCCGCCCACGACAGAGCCCAGAGCACGTGTGGGTGCCAGGACCCCGCCTCGGTGGAAGACAATGCGTGGGATGACCGAGAGGCAATGACACCCTCTTTTCCCCCCACCCAATGAAAACGGCCCCAGAGCCTCTGGGCTCCCTTGTCTTGCACGGGCTCTGCTCTGCCAAGAAGCATCACTGTGCCCCCAAGTCAAGAGGTCCAAGAACAGTGATGGAGAGCACAGACCACACGGGGTCCCCAGGCTCCCGCCAGGCTGCCCCTCATCCTCCTGCCCCCAAACTACGGACCTCCCTCCTGCTGCCAACAGCCCACTCGCCACCCAGCCCGGCCTCTCTGCACCCTACCTGCGTGCTGCCGCTTCTTCCTGCCCACCGCAGCCCCGATGACCCTCAGCAGCTCCTCCTCAGAGGCCCCTGCCCGCAGGTGATCCCGTAGAGACACCTCTGAGTTCCCGAAGAGGCAGACCTGGAGAGGGTCACATGCTGGGTGAGGCCAACACACCCTCTGGATCCTGAGCCCTGGCCCCCACTCTTAGAGGAGAACCCCGCCCTGGGCTGAGCAGGAGGCCTCCCTTGGCTGATCAGACTCAAAGCAAGATTTCCTGCAATGAGAGGCCGAAGGTGCTAGATGGAGTAGTCAAGAGGGGCTGTAAGGGCAGGAAGGCAAAACCAGACAAGGTCCGTGTCTGACTTCTAGTATGCTTCTTTCAGTCGAGTGTGCTTTAAAAAATTAATTAATTGCCAACAGAGACAGTGCATCAAAATCTAGATTCATACCTTCTCCTGAGACATTCCATGGAATGGCCTCTTGGCTGCCAGAAGAACAGATCCCAGACAGTGGGAGCTGCATCCAAACGGTCTCCTGGGAGACCGGCACGCACAGACCATTTCCCCTCCATCCTCTCCCCGTCCCTTCACTCCTGGACCCTGCCCGCCTGCCCCGACTCTGTCTGTGGTCCCTGACTGGCGGATGATCAGCAGAGGGCTGGTGGAGACGGCATCCTGGGGTCAAACTTGATTCAATGCTCTGCTGCTTCTGGGCTCAGCGGGGACGGGGCGGTCCCACAAAGCGAGATAGCTACTACCTCCCAGGAAGCCATATAAAGTCCCTACTAAGTGCCAGCTCTGTACATGGCGCTCTGGACACAGGCACCGAAGCATCTTTGACAAACTGAGATGGTCGGAGAGGATGTGAACGAGAGCTAAACGGAAGGCACAGCCGCCTCCTCGTGTGAGCTGGTGCCCTTCCTCGCTCCCCAGCAGCCCCGAAGCTCCACTCTCTGCCCTTCTCTGCAGCCAGGGGGGGCCCCTCCAGCTGCCTTCTGCCCAGGGGGTTGGCTGTTGGGAGGTCAGAAGGAGAGAGGAGGGAGAGGCCAGGCACTTCGGCAGTGGAGCTTCCGCCCACAGCCCCGGCCGGGCGGCCACTCCGCCGGGCTCCGGCTCTCCCAGGGCCCCAGGGACGCCATCTCCTCCAGGGCCCCTTCCTCCCAGGGGAGGGACAGCAGTTTGCTACGGCTCATCCAGTGCATCGACACCCCTTAACAGGCCCCCTGAACCCTGCACTATAAACAGCCTGTTCCCAACTTCCTGCTCAGAATCCTGGCTCCCCTTGCTGGGGCCGGGGCGCGGGCGGGAGGCTGGCTGACACAGCCATCATCTCTCATCTACAGCCCAGTCAGTCCTAGCCTCCAGCCCAGATAAGCCTTTGGTTTGTTTTTGGCTGAGCCACGGCACGCAGTATGTCGGAGTTTATGGGTCTGTCTGCACTTCTCTTCCACCCCCAATCCAGTTTCCCAACCAGGACTGAACCCTCAACCCTGCAGTAAAAGTGTGGCGTCCTAACCACTGGACCGCCAGGGAATCCAGCCCCTGACTTTATGACCGTCTGCTGCACAGCTCCATTCTGATGCCCAACTTGATGGTCTAAGCCCGCCCACCAGCACTCCCACCCCCAAGCAGGTTCCAGAGCCCACCAGACACCCGGGCACCCCTCTCTCCACCCTCACCTGCGTCTCCAAGTTCTTTCTCTCTTCCTTCCCACTTTCACCTCAACTCTTATGTTTGGAACATCACTAAATGGCATCTATTTTCAAATTCAAGCTGGGAGTGATTCTTCCTAAAATACGACGTCCACCTTGTAAAAAACCTCTGCACAGCACCCTGCCGTCAACAGAACACTCTGCACCTTTGAAGGGAGCGCTCATGCCCTCCACGTGGTCTCCCCAGAGCTGACCGAAACCTGCCCTGGCCCAAATTAGGGTGAGCCTCAGATATGCCTCCTCCCCCGCACCTGGAGAGAGGCGTGTTCCGCGCTCATCTGACAAAGAATCACATGCTACCACCCTTAGCTCCTTGGTCTCAGAAGGAGCCTTTGTGCCCATAGGAAATGGGCCCGTCTGTGCCTCCCTTCCACCCGCTATGCCCAGCGCTGAACGCACAGCACAGCACAGCACGTGCTGATTAGATATGAGGAATGGATGTTGGTTTCAGGGACGAGCCCCTGGCCTGGTGGGAAGGGCAACCGGGGTAGGGGTTGGGGGCAAAAGGCACCCTGATCCCTGCCTGGCCCCCTACCTTCCATGGCACTGAGTCCCACAGAGCGGCTCCCGATCAAGCAGAAGCTACTTCAGGGACCTAAGCAACGACGGAACCAGGGAGACGGTTCCATGGGAGCCACAAGTTCACCCCCATCTGCTGCTCCCATGATCCCCCTAAACCTGACACTATTTCACCATCACTCCTGTGTACCCTGAGAGCCTCGCCTCCAATCAGGGGGCACGGCTGGAAAGAAACATACAGAGCGCAGAGGGGTGGGGGTCCCGTGGGGGAATAGACACTCACCTTGAGGTTCCCGTCAGCTGTGATTCTCAGCCGGTTGCAGGTCCCACAGAAATGCTCAGACATAGATGTGATGAAGCTGACCTGGCCTTGGAAACCAGGGATTTTAAAGGCCTGTGGGCGGGCGTGGAGGAGGAGATGCGGGTGGGCCAGCTCTCCCTCCATGACATCAGATCTGACACTATTCCCTCTCCGAGGGAGCCCTGCAGAAAGCAGCCTGCAAGGCCCTCAGACAACAGAAACCCTGAGCTCTCTGCCCGCGCCTGGCCTGCCCAAGATGAAGGCTCCTAAAGTTTCAGGGACCTGGGGGCAGCACGGCCAGAGACAGCCACGTGGAAGGGCCAGACAAGGTCCCCTCCACCACTTACTCCAATGTGCCCCACGACAAGTTCCTTAACCCACGTCAGGGCTTCCTCTCTGTCAGTGAAGCAGGGAGTCCACTATGATGGCCCTGGATCGCTTCCCGCTTAAAGAGCACTGTCCCGTATCCCTGACTCCGCCCCCAGCACAGCCCCTGCCGGCTCTCCTGTCCGAGGGTCCTACGGTGGTGGCATGATCCTCCTCCCAGCCCCAGCCCCTCCATCTGCCCCCAACCTTGGCTGTGCTGGATTCCTCCTCGGGCAGCTTCTCCAGCTCCGGCCACTGCTGCCGGAGGGTGTCCAGCATCTCCTTATAGCTGACCATCTTCTTAAAGTTCCACTTGTTGCCTGTGTTGGGGGTGGGAGCCACTGAGTTGCACGCTATGGGGATGCCGGGGCTTCAAGTTCACCCTCCCGCAGCCCAGGAACCAGTTCTCTGCCTCTGGGTCAGGAGGGCATGAGGCTCAGCCTGAAATGGGGGATGGAACCACACCTACGCTCTCCATGAGAAGCCTCCGATCCCCACCATGGGCCTGGTGCCTGCCAGACCCCTCCCCACCATCCGTGGAGAAATTCCTACACACACAGTGGGGTCTGACGTCAGCAGCGTCCACAGGGGCGGCCAGACCTTGTCTGCCCACTCAGCCCTTCCCGGGGTCCTCAGCAGCCCGCCACTGTGCTCTCAGCAAGGCCCTGGTCAGGCTCCGCGGACAGGCCTTGGCCTCCTCTTCCCCCACCCACCCTGCCCTGTGGCACTGACCGTCAAAGGGCATGTACTCGATGAAGCGCACGTCCAGGGGGAGGCCCTCGGTCAAGGCCACAAAGTCCAGGAGTTCGTCCTCATTCAGGCCTCGCATCACCACGCAGTTTACCTTGTCGTGGGACGAGGGAACCGTGAGGGTCAGCCCTGTGGTGTTCTTTTTCCGGGGCGGAGGGCTGGTTCTGGCATCTCCCTAGGCTCTCCACCCAGAGTCCCATTCCTTGAGGCTCTCCTCCAGTTCTCCATGGGGTGGAAGATCCCAGGGGTCACTGGTTTTCTCCCCTCTCTTGTGGGGAGCAGGGGCAAGGTTGGAGTGGGCCAAAGGTAGTGGGGGCTACCCTGCAGCTGCTCTGGCCAGGGATGGAGGCTGTCTTGGAGGAGGCAGGAAGTCCTCACCTTCACGGGGCTGTAGCCCAGCTCGATGGCCTTGTGGATGCCCTCCATGACCTTGTGGAAGCCTGTGCGCAGGGAGAGAAGCAAGGGTCCAGGCACCGCCTCCCTCTTCCCCTGACCTCACACCCACAGTGAACTGCTAGGGCCATCAGGAGCCTCAGAGACCACCGAGTCCAGGGACCAGAGGGTAAATATTTTAGGCTCTGTAGGCCAAGAGGCAAAATTGAGGGTATGATGTAGACATGTATCATAAAGGCTTCATTAACTAAATTCAGAATATGATAATAATTGAGTATAACTTATAACACAGCTCTGCAAATAGAATGGAAGAGTGAAGTTCTTTTTGCAGGGACAATATTTTGCTTAATTGGGATTCATGGTGAATGTTCCTTATCATTAAATTCATGGCAAATGCTATCAGCAAAATCCATTCCTGACTCGCAGGCTGTAAAAAGCCAGGCACAGGGGCTGGACTTGGCTGGTGGGCTGCAGTGTGGGGACCCTGATCTAGGTGAACCCACTGATGGTCAAGAGGAAGAAACCGAGGTCCAGACAGACAGGCAGTACCCACTGGGCTGGGGGCAGGAGGGGGGGCTCGCACTCATCCTTCAGAATGCAGGTTCCCCAACTCCCTCACAGCGCTTCCTCCTCCCCAGTGCATCCATTCACCCACTCTTCACGTTCTCCTCAAGCACCTAGTAGGCCCAGACGCTGGGCCGGGCTGGTAAGCACGTCCCGTGCATGTGAGTCTCACCCATCTCTGTGGTTAATGCAGTGAATGCGGGCCCAGGCTGCCTTCTCCTCCTGTCCCAGCTCACTCACGCATCCAAGCATCTAGGTGCCTACAGACCCTCCCCTGCCCCCCAGCTGGCCTCCATGGCTTCCCCGTAGCATTTCTGGAGTAAGACGGCAATGCTCAGTCGCTCAGTCATGCCTGGCTCTTTTGCGACCCCATGGACTGCAGCTCACCAGGGTGCCCTGCACATGGGATTCTCTGGGCAAGAATACTGGGGTCAGTTCTCATGCCCTCCCCCAAGACAGCAGGAAGAGACGACAAAGCAAAGACTGGGCAGCATTTACACAATATGCTGTTGGAAAGATCTCTCTTCTGTAAAGCACTCTCCCTCCAAAAGGAGGCAGGGGACACAGAGGTGCAAGTGGGAGGGCAGATCTGACATTAGGATCTACTGTCTCCAATCTTCGTTCCAAGAAAGGAGTCAAGGAGGCAGGGAGTATGGGGAGTGTTTGTGGGTGGGCGATAGTGGGTAGGTGGGTGCAAATAAAGCTCCCAATTACACCTTCCACCTCACCCGCCTCAGAGACCCTGCAGGTTCAATTGACCTCCACGTCAGAGTAAGCTCCCTTGATTTGAACGCCCTATCCCTCAAGGCCCAGCAGGAATGCCTCCTCCTTGAAGTCCTCCCAGTATGCCCCTACTAGGAGAGACAGCCCTAGAGAGTTCTCTCGTCCCCTCTGAAGGCCTGAACTGACACCACACAGCCAGCAAAGGTGGTCCCCTGGCATCACACTCTCAGCCCTTCGTAGTCTATAAGGCAGAGCAGCGTCCTGTGTCTGTCCTTCCACTGCGCCCAGAGCGGCCCTTCACAGGAAGCGAAGACTGCCCCAGGCTTCCTCAGCACACTGCTGGGTATAAACAGGAAGTCACACACTGCTGGGGGGGTAGGGGGGGGTGGCGGGGAGGCGGGAGGAGGAGGTGGGGCTAAGCTCCAGGCTGTTTCCAGAGAAGGGGAAGGAGAGCTGGATCTCCCCCCATCTCTCTGATCCTCCAGAGCAGTCTTGGTAGTGTACCGCCCCTTCCCAAATCAAAGGGCGTCCAACCCTCTACAGAACTTCCCACCCAACCCAGGGCTCATGAACAGCTGGTGCCAGTCCAGTGAGACCCAGAGCTCGGCCCCTCCCTGGTGGAGCCTAGCAGGAGGCGGCCGTGGATGTGCTGGCTGCAGGGGGTGAAGGAAGAGGCTTGCTACATCAGGAGGGGCCCAGAGAGCACCGCTGGGTGCTGGGGGACCCCCCACCTGGCAGCACTGGCCCTGTCCCTGGCATCTAGGATGATGGCTTCCACCCCCAGGCTGCCCCACACTTCCTCAGACCTCACTACAGGGTAAACAACTTGTCCCAGCGTCCCAGGGACTGTCTTGGTTTTAAAATGGAACGTCCTGTGTTCTGGGAACCCTCTCCGTGCTCGGCAGGGCAGAGGGAAGGCTGGTCACCACGGTTCATTAGCATCTGACCCCAAAATGTCCTCAAGGGGGTGGCCACAGAGAAAAGAGACATGTAGCAAGAGTGAGGAGGGAGGAATAAATGTCTAGGCTTTGCGAGAGCCCAGACACAGAGAGGGAGAGACCAGGCCCCTTGCACTCGCCACGGCTCCCCTGCTACGAGGGCCTGGGAGGGTCACCCTCCACCGTGAACTCCATCTGATCACCTTTCCTGCGGACGATGAACTCAAACTTGGCTGGTACCAGCGTGTCCAGGCTGATGTTGATGGTGCTGAGACCAGCTTTCTGAAGCTGAGGTAGCAGCCGGGCTAGGTTGATGCCGTTGGTGGTGATGCCGATGGTCCTCAGGCCTTCCAGCCGGTGGAGCTGGGCTGGAGAGACAACAGGGAGGGGTATCAGCCTGCTTGTTCTTAGTGAGGCTGGGAGAAGGGCTGAAAGGAGAAACTCTGTAAGATGGATAGAAAATGGGCTCTGTGTGGACTACTACTGACCAGGTTTAGCTTAACAAGAAACAAGAATAAAAACAATGATCTAAAAAAGCAACCAAAAGATCAAACACCAAGTGCTCCCTTTGCTAGAGTGCAGATGGGACCGGATGGATTAAGGAGACCAGAGCCCAAAGAGCACAGAGGAGGAGGTTCTGTACAAAGTGGGAGGGAAGCTAGCCTGCAGCTGAGGCACCTAGACAAGGAGCAGAAGCGGGGGCCCTGCGCGTGGCAGGGAGGCTGCCTTCTAGGGAACTGTATACGGATGCACTGGGTGCTGGTCACCCTACCATCCCCACCAGCAGGGTATGGCAACAACTTTTACCCCAAGGCTGCAGCACTTGAGCCAGCTGAAGGGTGTGGGGGCAACCCTGAGTAGCCGCAGATAGCCAGAAGACACTGAAAGCTACGGCACACGGAAGAAAGAGACTGAAGACCACACAAATAAACGGAAAGATGTTCTCTGTTCGGGGGTTAAAGAATTGACGTCACTAAAATGCACCATCCTAACCCAAAGCAATCTCCAGCTTCAATGCAATCTCTATCAAAATTCCAGTGGCATTTTTCACAGAAAGAGAGCAAACAATCTTAAAATATGTATGGCACCACAGAAGAATCTCAACAGTCAAAGCAATTTTGAGAAAAGAGAACAAGCCTTGAAGCATCACACTGATTTCAAACTATATTACAAAGCTGTAACAATCAAAATGGTATAATATTGGCATAAAAAAAAAGACCCGTGAGGGATTCCCTTGGTGGTCCAGTGGCTAAGACTCCACACTCCCAATGAAGGGGACCTGGGTTCAATCCCAGGCCGGGGAACTAGATCCCACATACCGCAACTAAAGATTCCGCGTGCTGCAACTAAGACCCAGAGCAGCCAAATAAATAAACAAAGCTACATGGATCAATGGAACAGAACAGAGTCCAGAGAGAAACCCATGCATGTGTGGTCAACTAATTTACAACAAGGATGCCAGAAATACACAATGAGGAAAGGACAGGGAAAACTATATAGCCAAGTGCAGAGGAATGAAACTGGACCACCCTATTATGCCATACACAAAAATCAAACTCAGTTCAAAATGGATTAAATCTTGATGAGAAACCATAGGACTCCTAAGAGGAGACAGGCAGTGAGTCCAAGGGGCTTACTTTGACACTGATCTTGGTGATGACTTTTTTGGATTAGACATCAAAAGCAAAGGCAACAGAAACAGAAATAAGTAAGTGGGACTACATCAAAGGAACATGCCTGCACACAGCAAAGGGAATGGTGGACTTAAGTCTGCCTACTGAACTGCAGAGGATATCTGCAAATGATACATATGATGAAGGGTTAACATCCAAAATATACAAAGGACTCATACACCTCAGCATCAAAAAAACAAAAACAGCCACCTGATTAAAAAATGGGCAGAGGATCTGAATAGACATTTTTTCCCAAAGAAGGTCTACAAATGGCCAACAGATTCATGAAAAGGTGCTCAATGTTAATAATCATCAAGGAAATACAAATCAAAGTCACAATGATACCACTTCACGTTTGTTAGAATGGCTATGATCAAGAAGACAAGAAATAACAAGTGTTGGCAAGGATGCGGCGAAAAGGGCACCCCTGTGCATTGCTGGTAGGAATGTAAACTGGTGCAGCCCCTATGGAAACAGTGCAAAGATTCTTTAAAAATGTAAAAATAGATCTACCCTAGGATCAGCAATTTCACTTCTGGGTATTTATCCAAAGAAAGTGAAAACATCACCTTGAAAAGATATATGCACCCTATGTTCACTGTAGCATTATTTATAATAACCCAGACTTGTCCATTCATGGGTAAATGGATAATTAAAATGTGGTATACACACACAGAATGGAATATCATTCAGCCATAAAAAGAAGGAAATCTGGCCATTTGTAACAACATGGATGGATCCTGAGAGCATCATGTTAAATGAAAATAAGTCAGACAGAGAAGACAAATACCACATAATCTCACTTAAACATGGAATCTAAATAAAACCAAAAAACTAAAAAAAAACCCCAATAATCATGGATGTGAACAATATTCATCGACAAATATGTATTGATCAACGAGCAATACATAACAAAGGGAAGTAGGAAAGCATCCAGACGGTCAAAAACAGACAACTGGTAAATTATGCTTTGTCTAGATGATGGAATATCACGCAACTAAAAATGACTCTGTAGCAAAATATGTCAGGATGTTGGGAAATACACAAAGTCCAGAGGGGAGGTTAAAAATTAGGGTGAGAAGTGAAAAAGACAGGCGGGTTGCCAAACCAAAATGTTGACAGCAGTTTCAGTTGGGCAGCAGTGATATTATTTTTGCTTATCTGAAATAAACATGTATTACTTTTGCAATAAGAAAATGAAAGTGTAAAAATAAATGTTGTTGTTTTAAAAACAAAGAGAAGACCTTTACTCTGGGGACTCTGCCAATGTGAAAAAATTAGTAGTAGTTCTTGGCTCCCTTCAACAAATCAACCCTGAAGAAACACAGAAATCTAGGAACTTAAAAAAAAAAAAAGACAATCTTGAGAAACTCACAGGATGATGGACAGTCCCTTTTGAGCTGGTACGGGGAAGGGAGTGTGGAGCTGAAGGGGACTGGCGAAGGAAAGCAGTTAAGAGAAAGCCAGCGGGGGTGGGTGGTGGGCGGATAAGCTTTCTTGCTGCCCTTATGCACTGATGCCTCAGTATGATAACTGCTTGTCCCCTTACTGAACAATCTGGTGATAGAAGCACCAGAGAACCAGCTCAGGAATTCACTAGAGGTCAGGTGTGGGGGGGTGGGGGCGGGAAGCTGTCAATGTCCTGCTGGGAGTTGAAGACCACAGTGGGGGACTGTCTGGCCTCAGGCATCCATTCCTCCACTTCCCTCCTCCAGCGCCCACTGAGGGTCATTGCTTCCTTCCAACCTGCTTCTCCCCGAGGGCAGAAGGCCTGCTGGACCTCCATATTACATCACTCCAGGATTACATCACTCCAGGAGATGCCGTTCTCATCATGCTCTAGGTGGAGAGCATCTCCTAGAATTTCACAGTACACAACCTACAGTCTGACGTTAGCATCCTTAGTTAGGAAGGGCCTCGGGGCCTCAGTTAGGGCCAGCGTCAGGGCATTAGTTAGAGCCATAGTCAGGACACTAGTTAGGGCCAGCCTCAGGGCCTTAGTTAGGGACAGTATTTGGGCCTCTGTTGGAGATATCTTAAGGGCCCTAGTAAGAGGCAGGTTGTTAGTTAGGGCAGCATCAGGGGCTTAGTTAGGGACAGGATTAGGGGGATAGTGAGGGGCATTTGAGGCTCTTAGGGACATTGTCAGGGCCTTTTTTGGGGCAAGCATCAAGGATATAGTTATGACCAGTGACAGGGAGTGAGTTAGGACAGCATCAGTGTCTTTAAAAAAGAGTCAGGCCACTATCATAGGCAGTGTCAGTGACCTGAGTAGAGACAATATCAAGACCTTACTTAGTGAGAATGCCAGAGACTTATTTGGGGTTAGGGTTTAGGGTTAGGCTGGTCCCTGGTGAGGAAGATTATAGACATGAGTGAATAACTGTGATATTCTGGCAACTTGAGCTCTCTGGGCCTATCAAAGACTACGATCTGGCCTTGAACCTTTTCCCGTTAAGTAGTGTCATACAGAATAGCTCATATCCTCAGGGCAGGAAGTTTACTGGCTAAACTAAGGAGGCCCTTGAGAAGTACATCTAGTGCCTCCCCGAACAAAAACAAACCAAAAAACCTCAACCCTCCACTCATATCAATAGAAAAAAAAAAAAAAACGATCAAACAGACCAAGACTGTAAGAGAAATATAAATACAACAAAACAAATAACAGAGGATATTAACAAAATGAAACAAAATTTTTCATGGTAAAAGGGAACAAGGGAAAGCAGTAGCTAAAAACATTATTGTGAAATAAATAACACAAAAAGATAAATGGTAACATCCACACAGGAGAAATCGATGAGCTGGAGGGTAAGACTAAAGGGCTTTTCTAGCAAAAAGAAGAGAACAAGACACCAAAATATAATTTAAGAACAGTGGAGGATCTAAGTAGATGGGTCACATCCAAATAGAGATCCAAGAAAAAAAAAAAATTAAACTTGGGAGAAGGAAGGAATAGAATAATGGAAAAAAAATTTCCCTATATCAGGAAAATTTCATTGAATGCCAACAGGATAGATGAGGAAAAGCTTATCCTAGACACATTAGGTAAAATTTAAGGAAATTAGACAACAAAGGCAACACTCGATCCAGAGAAGAAGAGCATATCACCAACAGCAAAAACCAGACTGACGTAAGACTTTTCCCAATAGCCAGACTGATTAAGGAGACAATGCAGTGACATTCTTAACATAATGAAGGAACGAACCTTGAACACAAAATTGTATATGCATTCAAATAATATTATAAAATTACTACTTTAATACTATAAAACGGTGGTGTTGGAGAAAACTCCTGAGAGTCCCTTGGTCTACAAGGAGATCCAACCAGTCCATCCTAAAGCAAATCAGTCCTGAACATTCACTGGAAGGACTGATGTTGAAGCTGAAACTCCAATACTTTGGGCCACCTGATGTGAAGAACTAACTCATTTGAAAAGACCCTGATGCTGGGAAAGACTGAAGGTGGGAGGAGAAGGGGACGACAGAGGATGAGATGGTTGGATGGCATCACCGACTCAATGGACACAAGTTTGAGTAAACTCTGGGAGTTGGTGATGGACAGGGAGGGAGGCCTGGCGTGCTGCAGTCCGTGGGGTCGCAAAGAGTCAGACACGACTGAGTGACTGACCTGACCTGAACTGCTTTAAAACATTATAAACACTGCCTGGCACATCAGATTTAACTAGATTCACCGTCAAGATTGCAGTCACCATTAGAAACCACCACAAAAACATTCATATAGGAGAGAAACAAATCCAAGAGATACTGCAAGAAATGTGCATTTACACAGGATCAAATATCTTGGTAAAGTTATCTTAAAAAGAAAGAGAGGGTGCTTACAAGAGATACAGAGGGGCAGACTGTTCGTAATAACCTGAAAGTAAAATTCTAGAAAACACCAACAATAACAGTGGGGAAGGTTGAAAAAAAAAATCAAAGGCCTAAGAGTGTGCTAAAGCTTTTGCCTTGTTTGGAAGAAAAGTGGGGGATCATTTATTTAAAAGCCAAAAAGGAGGGAAAAACACAAAAAAGTACAACAGATTTTTAAAAACTGTTGAAATGAATCCAACTATCTCAATAATTACAACAAAGGCAACCAGAATAAACTTGCCAGTTAAAAGTCAAAGCTTGTCAAATTGGATCAAAGTAATAGCTGTGTGCTATTGTGAGAGACATACCGAAAGAATAAGAACACACAGCAGTTAAAAATGAGTAGATGAAAACAGATAAAATAATCTTATGAAAGCTAAAAGCAAGCTGATATAGCTTTAGTAAAATCAAATACAGAAACCTTAAGACCAAAAATATCATTATGGAGAGAGACCTACTACTTAGTGATAAAAGATCCAATTTATGAAGAAGACATAACAATTCTAACCACATATGAACCTAATAAAATCACCTCAACTATAGATAAAATAAAAAGCAATAGGACCTCTGAGAGAAACCAACAAATCCACCCACTTATTTATTGTTGGCAGGCCAAGCAGATGGAAAGTCAGCAGAGACTAACATAACCAAAGGTTTAGGCAAGAAAATTAACCAGCTGGGTCCAATAAACAAATATAGATTTTTTTCATGTAATAATTAAAGGATAAGCTGCTCAAGAATTAAAAAAAATTATAAAAATGGCCAATATACTAGGTCATAAAGCAATCCTCAATAAATTTGAAAGGATAAGTTTCATACAGATAAGATTCTCTGGCCATATAAATTACACTTTAATAAAACTATGAATTAAAGTCCTCATCTCTTGTATCTCCTGCATTAACAGGCAGGTTTTTGTTTTTGTTTTTTTTTTACCACTAGTGCCAACTGGGAAGCTGCTGCTGCTGCTAAATCGCTTCAGTCATGTCCAACTCTGTGTGACCCCATAGACGGCAGCCCACCAGGCTCCCCCGTCCCTGGGATTCTCCAGGCAAGAACACTGGAGTGGGTTGCCATTTCCTTCTCCAATGCATGAAAGTGAAAAGTGAAAGTGAAGTCGCTCAGTTGTGTCCAACTCTTAGCGACCCCATGGACTGCAGCCTACCAGGCTCCTCTGCCCATGGGATTTTCCAGGCAAGAGTCCTGGAGTGGGGTGCCACTGCCTTCTCCGACAGGGAAGCTGACTTCCCTACAAACAGTGCTGAACTTCCTCAGAAAATTAAAAACAGAATTACCACATGACCCAGCAATTCCACTTCTGGGTATACGCCCAAAAGAATTCAAAGTAGAGTCTCAAACAGATATCTGTACATCCATAATCACAGCAGCATTATTCACAATAGCTAAAACATGGAAGCAACCCAAGTTGATCAATGAATGAATTACCAAAATGTAGCACATTCATCCAATGGAATATTATTTAACCTTAAAAAGAAAGGAAATTCTTCAATATGCTACAACATGAATGAATCTTGAGAACCTTTGCTAAATGAAATAAGCCAATCTCACACACACACACACACACAAAATCCAAATACTACAGGATTTCACTTCTATGAGGTTCTTATTCAGTTTCCCAGTCATGTCCGACTCTGTGACCCCACAGACTGCAGCATGCCAGGCCTCCCTGTCTCCCACCATCTTCCAAAGTTTACCCAAGTTCATGCCCATTGCATCAGTGATGCCATCCAGCCATCTCATCCTCTGACACCCTCCTTCTCCTTTTGCCCTCAATCTTTCCCAGCATCAGGGACTTTCCCAAAGAGTTGTCTGTCTGCATCAGATAACGAAAATACTGGAGCTTCAGGTTCAGCATCAGTCCTTCCAGTGAATATTCAGAGTTGTCTCCTTTAAGATTGGCTGGTTTGATCTCCTTGCTGTCCAAGGGACTTTCAGGAGTCTTCTCCAGCACCACAGTTTGAGGCATCAATTCTTTGGCTTTTTGCCTTCTTTACGGTCCAGCTCTCACAACCGTACGTGACCACTGGGAAGACCACAGCTTGACTATATGGACCTTTGGCGGCAGAGTAACGTCTCTGCCTTTCAATACACTGTCTAGGTTTGTCATAGCTTTCCTGCGATGGGTCTTAGAGCAGCCCACACCATAAAGACAGAAAGTATAATGGTGGTTGCCAGGGGCTGGGGAAGAAGAGAATGGGGAGTCACTGTTTAATAGGAGTAGAATTTCCGATGTACAAGAGAATAGGAAGAGATGGTGGTGATGGCTGCATAATAATGTGAATGTACTTACTACCGCTGAGCTGTACCTTTAAGTAAGATGGTAAATTTTCTGTTATGTGTATTTAAACACAATAAAAAAAGGGGGGGGCGACATCCCAACAGAATTTTCCAGGGAACATGGTAATCAGATTCTAAAATTCTCATGGACAAAGCTTGGTATAGCTAGCTAAAGCACTGTTGAAGATTAAAACGCATTTCCCTTATCAGATAACGGACTTATGAAGCCATAGAGATTAAGACTGTGTGATACTGGTGTACAGATAGACAAACTAAATAGAATAAAATGAACTCAAAACAGACCAACGCACACATAGCTGATTTATGGAGGAAGTAGGAATTATTCAATAGACAGAACTAGAAAAAGTGACTATTCATGTGAAAAAGAATGAAACTGGATTCCCCGAAGTTACCCCCAGATTAACTAAGGACTTAAATGCAAAAACAAAACTTTAAATATTTCAGTAAAACCATAGGCATTATTCTGACCTTGAGTGACGCGTTTCATTAAGTACAAAAAGCACTAACCATAAAAGACAGAACTAATAAATTCAAGAACTACTACTGATCAAACAAATTGTTACACAAAGTATGGCTTGTTTTTTCAAACTGGGAGAAGATATTTGCAACATATCTCAAGAACTTGGACCATACCAATATGAAAAACCAAACAGAAAAATGAGCACATGACTTGATCTGGTATGACACAGGAAAATAAATAAATATATATGTAGCTAATAAACACGTGACAAGACACCTGACCTCATTCTAAACAGGGAAGTACGAAGCAAGACCACAATAAAATGGCATTTTATACACAGTCCATTGGAAAGAGTCCAGAATGATAATACTGAATGTTGGGAAGGATCCAAAAGACACTTAGGTACTGCTAGGGAGAGTTTAGAGTTGTACAACCTCTGTAAGACAATGCCGAATTGTTTGCAAGGTTAAACATTCACATATCCCATACCCTGGCAATTCCTTTCCTAGAGAAAGTGTGCACCAAGATGCAGTTGCATCTTGCATGAGAATACAAGTGTTTCAAGCAGCACCGTTTATAACATCAAGAAACTGGAAAGAACCCAAACGTTCACGAACAGGAAGTGTGGTGTATTCACGTAATAGAACAGGAGACGGAAGAGAAAAGGAGACGGAAGTGAAAGAAACGAACTGCAACTCACAGTGACATCTGTGCATTTCAGTTGCGTCAAAAGAATAATGCCTGAAAGACTGCACACAGCACAGTGCTTAAAAATTCAGGAACACTATCTCATTCTTAAAAAGCAAAGGAAGGATAAACAAGGCATTTAAAAGTGTTTTCTTAAGAAGGAGAAATACAAGGTAGTGAAGTCCATAGAGGCGGTCAAAGGTTTTTTCCAGGGTTCTGATTCTTCAAAAAAAAAAATTGATGAGGTAGCGACTTTCCTTAGGAATTCATATCATTATCAAACAATGTAAATACATTTGTATAAATAAAGTGAAAAAGGCCATGCATGGATCAATAATGAGATTATTTAATGAACCCAGGGTTAGGATTTACTCTGAAATTCTATGTAACTAGAGTCCATCAAAAATAATTTGTAAAAACTTCACCCTGTTTCAAAAATCTTTCATGCCTCTTCACTGCATCAGGCCTCTTACTAGGGGCTCTGAGCTTTGGGACCTGGATGGTCCACATTTCATTTCTTCAACATAATGGAAGAACAGAACGGAGGACGGAAGAACAAAACCAAAAAGGGAAAGCCTGCAGGACTGAGCGATTCTCCAGCTAAGCTGTCATCTGACAGAGATAAGTCAGTCTTGAAGTCAGAAGCCAAAACAAGTGGCCCGCAAACATCGCCAACACTATCGCAGGACCTGTGTGTTCACAGGCATACCTCGAGGATACTGTGGTCTTGATTCCAGGCCACTGTACTAAGGCAAGGATCACAATAAAGCAAGGCACACAGAGTCTCCTGGGTTTCCAGTGCATGTAAAAGTTATGTTGGACTTCCCTAGTGGTCCAGTGATTAAGAATCCATCTGCCAAGGCTGGGGACATGGGTTCTATCCCTGGTCTGGAAAGATCCCACATGCCACAAAGCAGCACAACTACTGAGTCCAAGCACCCACAGTCCGTGCTCTGCAGTGAGAGAAGCTGCTGCAATAAGAAACCCGTGCACTGCAACACCAGGAGTAGCCCCCACTGGCCACAACCAGAGAAAGCCTGTTCAGAGCAACCAAGACCCAGTGCAGTTAAAAAAAAATTATGTTTACACTGTCCTGTAGTTCGTTAAGTGTACAATAGCATTAGTCTAAGTAAACGTACATACTTGAATTAAAAAATATTTTATTGCTAAAAATTACTACTATTAAGCCTTCAGGGAGTTGCAGTAGTAACATCTAAAATAACCGATCACATGGGATTTCCCTGGAAGCCCAGGGGCTAAGACTTCGAGCTCCCAAGGCAGGGGTCCAGGTTAAATACCTGGTCAGGGAACTAAGATCTCACATGCGGTAACAAAGATTGAAGATCTGGAATGCCGCAACTAAGATCTGGTACAGCCAAATAAATAAATATTAGAAAAAAAATAACTGATCACAGATCACCATAATAAATGTAACAACAAAAAAAGAGTTGGAAATGTGAGAATAAAATGTGACACAGTGAGCGAATGCGGTTGGAAAAATGTCACCAATAGACTTGCTCAATGCAGGGTTGCCACAAACCTTCCACGTGTAGAAAAACGCAGTGTCTGTGAAGTACAGTAAAGCGAAGCATCATCAAGTAAGGTGTGCCTACTTGATGCTTCCTTTTTTTTGAAAATTCCAAACCGTCACCATCCAATGTGGCAGCTGCTAACCACACGTGGCCATTTAAATTAGTGAAACTGTAATAAAGTTACAAATTCAGTGTCTCGGTCACAGTAGCAGCATCTGAAGCTCAAGGCTGCCTACTGTATCAGACAATACATAGAACGCTTTCATCATCCTGGGAAGTTCTATGGGACAGCACTGCCTTAAACCCATGGCAAGAAGGGAGGAACTTGCTCATATACAAGCCAGGAGGAGCAGTGCCGTATCGGCTCAGGATTGTTGGAGGGGCTCCCAAGCTGAGCTGTCTTCTCAGGGGGAGTTCTGCAGCACCAGTCCCAGGGCTAACAGCCTCATGCAGGCATCCGGAGAGACCAAGACTGCTGACTCAGTGAAACCCACAACCCCTTCACTCTGCCCCCTGGATGGGGTCCCTAAAAACTCTCATCTGGAGGGTGGGGGACAAGTGCCTGTGAATATCTCAGCTCTGCCTGCTGCCCCCTCCCCTCCCTCTAGCCCTTCTTCCTCACTAGCCCCACTTACCCTGCCCTGCAGGGCAGTTTTACTCTGAAGAAGTACCTCTGCCAATCAAAGGAGCTGGGCTGGGAGATGTCAAAGTGGCAGCAAACAGTAGCACAGGAATTCAAGGCCCTATGACTACCATTGTCTCAGAACACTGGCGGAGTGTTGGGGAGAGCTGAGGGGGTGGTACTGTCCCCCCTGCCCCGCCCCAATACACACCATTGAAGAAAGAGATCAATCATTCAAAGTAGGTCACAGTAGCCGGTTCCTTGTCCAAACCACCATCTATGTGGTGATCAACCCTCGACTATCCCCACACTACGAAGCCAGGACCAATAACCCAGGGCCATCAGAGCCGGAGAGCGCGTGAAGCGACCACTGCGTAGATCATGACACTGAGCCCAGGGTGGGGCAGGAACCTGCCCAAGTTCACACGGCGAGGGGGTGGAAGAGCCCAGAGCAGGAACACAGCTGCCACCTCTCTGGGCTCCCTGGCCTCCTCCTATGCAAGGAGAGCTCTGTGTCCCCCTGACTGTGCTCAGCCAGCCCTCTCTAACCAGCAGTGATCCTCGCCCCCCGGCTCAACCACAGGCCCGAGAGAGAGCAGAGGTGATGCCCTGACCAAGGGCAGCCAGCCAGATCTGGCCCCTTCTTAGAACCCGGTCTGCCCATCAGGCCCTGAGGAACGGCCTGGAACAGGGCAGGTCAAGTCAACTCCCCTTGGCCAGCGTGTGCAGCCCGGGAAGGATGCCAAGATTCCAGGTCAAGTGACCAGTGGGGGTTGCAGGGAGCTGGCCACAGGGCAGGAGGGAGGAAAGAGCTGGCAGGGGTCCCTGGGCCCCTTCTCAGAGCCCCCACCGCAGCTGAACTCCGTGTCAGATGGCAGTCTTCAGGAACTACTCCCACCAATGAGCTGGGATCCTTGAAGGTGGGGCCTGCGATCACTCCCCTTTGACCCCAACGCAGTGCCAGGCACACAAGCAGACACTCTAGAGAACATGCATTGAACCAGCAAGTGAGGCGGACAGCTGAGGGGTGGGGGTAGGGGGTGGGGGGTCCCACCCTGAGCAGCAGAGGCGAGGGCCTCAGCAATCAAGAAAATGAAACCTTATTTTCCTCTGACTTCATCTTCTATAATCACACACTCACAGTCCCTGCCTGACCTCAGGGATTAGAACCAGCATATGGCAAGGGCCACCCCACACATAGCACTTGCCACTTGCTGGACATTTCCTTCTTATTTCTTCCCCAGGTCCAGCCTATAAGGTAGGTTACCCTCTTCATCTGAAGGCTTAGGATGGACTTTAAAAGTTGCCCGAGGTATACCACCGTAACAGTGCAGCTGAGATCCCCACAAGGGCGCATCATACTTCAGAGATTGCATTCTGAACCACCTTCATTCATTCAGCAAACACCAGTGAGCACCAGCTGTGTGCCAGGCACTTTCCTAGGTGCTCGAAACACAGCTATGAACAGAATCCACCCAGATCCCTGAGAGCTTTCATGCTAGTTAATGAGAAGACAAAAACTAACCAAACAACATAATGTGGTAGAGTAGGGTCGCCACACCTTTTCTGTCGGAAAGACCAGAGAGTAAATATTTTCAGCTTTGCCAGCCACATGGTCTTTGCGGCAACGCCTCAGCTCTGCAACATGCTGCTGCTGCTAAGTCACTTCAGTCGTGTCCGACTCTGTGCGACCCCATAGACGGCGGCCCACCAGGCTCCCCCGTCCCTGGGATTCTCCAGGCAAGAACACTGGAGTGGGTTGCCATTTCCTTCTCCAACGCGTGAAAGTGAAAAGTGAAAGCGAAGTCACTCAGTCGTGTCCGACTGGTAGCGACCCCATGGACTGCAGCCTACCAGGCTCCTCCATCCATGGGATTTTCCAGGCAAGAGTACTGGACGTGGGAGATATGTAAATGAGTGGGTGTGGTTACATCACAATAAAACTTTATTAATGGACGGTGAATTTAAAATGTCATAATTTTCATGTGCCACAGAGGTTATTCTTTTGATTTTCTTTTTCAATCACATTTAGAAACAGAGAACTATTCTTAGCTTACAGGCTACACGCAGGCCGGTGGTGGCCCTGGACTGTATCTTGCCAACTCCTGGGAGACAAAATAGCTGGGGGCGTGTATGCAGGGAGGGACTTTAGGTCCAGGAGGCCTCCCCTAAGGAGATGACACCAGGGCAGGGCCCTGAACGAGGCCGGCTGGCAGCCCCCTGCTCCTGGCGAGGGCAATAGCACGTGGAAAGGCCTGGTGGCGTGAATGCGGGGGAGGATGGGGGTGGAGCGGCAGGAGAGAGGTCTCTGCGGATGATGGAACCAGATCACGAGGGCCTCCAAGCCTGGGGGAGGACTTTAGTCTAAATCTGACATCAAACTACTGGGCTCTGGCACTTACTAGCTTTGTGACCTTGGGCAAGTTCTCCAACTTCTCTGTGCCTCATTTCTTAACAAAAATGAGAATAACGATGGTGCCTGTTTTCAGAGGGTGGCAGGACTCTGTGAACATAACATCCCAAGGGAGTGTTGGCTTCTGTTATTTGTACTCGAGTCAAGCTGGATGGAGCAGGACCTGGGAGAGGTGGTGATAACCCTGGTCAACTCACCCACGATGTCCACCACGTCCGGCCGGATGAGCGGCTCCCCACCCGTGAGCCGGATCTTGTCCACGCCTTCTTTCACAAAGAGCCGGGCCAGGGTCAGGATTTCCTCTGTGGTCAGCAGGTCAGCCTTGGGGGTCAGAGGGACCCCCTCCTCGGGCATGCAGTATTGACCTGAGGGAAGGGAGGGGACGTGGAGGAAGGAAGTGACCATGGCGGTCAGACCATGAGGCCTCCAGTCCCCAACTCGCCCACCATGCTGTACGTTTCTCCGGAACCCCAACCCAGCTAGGAGGAGAGACCCGGCCAAGTCTGAGGTGGCACAAACCCTAGGCCAGACTCTCTCTGAGGCTCACCTTCCTCTTCTATAAAATTTAACACCCCTCCCCATCCAGCCTTGATGTCCCTCAGTGGGTTAAAGATGAGAAATGAGAGGCCAGGGCAGCCTGGCTGGGGGCAGGGGCAGGCCGAGACTGCCTCCTCTGTGAGGGGTCGCTGGGCGGGGTCTGCGCAGAAGGCCAGGGCCCTGGGCCCCCCCATCCTGCCATCATTCAGTCCCTTCACTGCATCTGGTGTGACAAGCAGTGAGCCCCACCTCTGTGTGTCCTGAGGTGCAGGAGGCCAGAAGGTGCTCCCTGCCCTGGGCAGAGCCACTCTCCTCTGTGGCAACACGTGTTCTCACACCCAGGCTACAGTCCTTCAGGTGACCGAACACCAGTCCCATTTCACAGACTGGAAGACTGAGGTACCGCCTGTCCAGGACAAGGCAGCAAAAGGGGATAACGAGGCGAGCCCTGGCTGGTGAGTGGGGCACCATTTCCTCCCTTCAGTTCCCGTGGGACAGGTTCAACAGCACTAGTGGTCAGGACCTGTCAGGGAGTCGGGCAGATTAGGGAAGGGTCTAGAATTGGTCTTTGAAGATGGAACAGATTAGGCAAGAACATCAGAACATCAGTACTGCACGGGGTAAGTATTGGTAGGTTGAACATTTACTACACAGACATGTATTTATTGGGCCATGAAGTAAACACATTTCTTACCGTGAGTTACAGTGAGAGGAAGGGAGGAAGGGAGGAAAGATGAAAGAAAGGCAAGACAGATGGACGCACACACTGTGGAAGTCCCTCCAGCAGTGGACCCGCCCAGAGCTCTCTGTATAATGTTATGCAATGAAGACTGTGTACCAGCCTGGCTCCAGACGACCTGTCTCATGAAACTGGAGTGTTTTGTTATACCCAGCAGTGCTGGCCATGGGCACCAGCCTATTTCTCCTGTTTACAGTGCCCGGCGGGCCCCATGCCATGTCCTGCACTGTGCAGACCTCAGGGAATTAGGAGGGAGGGAGGAAGAGTCCCGAGCCCGTGGTAGGTCCCGGGTCAGCCTCGACCCTGAATCCAACAGCAATTCTGTTCTCCAGCCTGATTCCAAGGAGAACCCAGCTTCCAGGATCACAAAACTCACTCTTGATCCCCATCTTGCCCCTGAACCCCACCTGACGAGCAAGGAAGAAGGCTGGGTGGAGTTTTCTAGAAAGAGGAATGGGGAGGAGGATTCCTGGACCAGGGGCGATTGCAGGGGCCGCTGCAGCAGAGGGACAGGTGCCCAGAGAGGGCCCGGGGGGCGACTCACATCTGAGGTTGCACCTCTCGGTGAGGGAGATCCGCAGGTAGCTGTGGCGCCGGCTGAAGCTGTCAGTGAGGAAGGCGGAGAAGGGGGCGGCACGCTCCCCCAGGAACAGCCTCGGCCTGGACGGCACCTGCAGTGGGGTGGGAGGAACCACGGGCTGGGGGCAGGTGTGTGGAGAGCCCACCTCCGGCACACGACCCCCACCCCCATCAACCACCCTCCCCCTCCCCTCTGACACCCGCACACACTGCCTCTCCATCTATATGTGGGCTCCGCGGTTGTGGGGGTCTGGAAGTCTCCCCTCATTCACAGGATGAGAGACAGGTCTAGAAGGAAGGCCCTCCCCTCCAAGCCCCATACTCAGCCCTGGGGGTGCAGGGCCTCTGCTGGGGTGCAGCTTCTTGGGCATCAGGGCAGGGCAAAGGGCACTAGACCCCACCCAGCCCCCACCTCCTCCCTGTCACGCCTCCCTCAAAGGACGCCCATCCAGGAACAGCCATCCCTAGCATCTTTTGGACAGGTCACCAGGAGGGCATGTGCCTCTCAGCACCCAAGAAACACGTCCAGAAACGAGGGAGGAGCAGGCAGCTACGAGGGCCAGTGGCCTGGAACATGGAACCACTTCTCCAACTCAGGCTTCCCCTTCCTTACCTTGAAAGTGAAAGTCGCTCAGTTGTGTCTGACTCTTTGCGACCCCATGGACTATACAGTCCAAGGAATTCTCCAGGCCAGAATACTGGAGTGGGTAGCCTTTCCCTTCTCCAGGGGATCTTCCCAATCCAGGGATCAAACCCAGGTCTCCCACATTGCAGGCAGATTCTTTACCAGCTGAGTCACCAGGGAAGCCCTCCTTACCTTGAGCTCAAAGCAATTACTCCTTGTGGCAGATGGGGTCACACAAGCTGCCTCCCCATTGCCCAGGGGGACCCAACAGACTACACCCACAGGAGAAGCTGGAGGCCGTAGCCAGCCAGGGTGGGTACACCTACGATGGGGGGCTCGCCTCCTGTAGAAGGCCTGGGGTAAGGACAGTACAACCAGGGGGACCCACAGAAGGAATGAGGACACCAGCCCCCAGGAAGGGAGGATGGAGATGCGGGATGGCCACCACGCTAACCCCATGCCCAGATTATGTCAGTCCTTACCCTTCACCCACCCACTGCCAGAAGAAAGGATTAAGGACCCACACTTTGGGGTATAATGGGGAGGGGATTGCTGGAGCCTTCTCACAAGGCACAAACGCATCCTGGGGGAGAGAGAGGAGGCAGCCAGCCTCCGTCCCCCTTTCCCAAGTCTGAGATCATCTGCTCTCTCTCTACCCCTCCCTTTAGAGCAGGGGTCCACGAAGTCCAGGCTGCGGACCAGTACCTCCTATAAGATCAGTGGCAGCATTAGATTAGAAATAAAGTGCAGAGGAAATGTAATGCACTTGAATCATCCCAAAACCATCCCCCCAACCCCAGCCCTAGTCTGTGGAAAAGTGTCTTTCATGAAATTGGTCCCTGGTGGCAAAAAGGTTGGGGACCCCTGCTTTAGACCACATCCCTGGGTCATGACTGATGTTGATGATAACTGCCCCACAGAAATAACATCTGCAAGGCATCTTGAGGTTCCAAAGAACGTTCCCTGCTCCATCCCCACACCTGAAAGGATTATTATAACCAATGCTTCGATGGGGCCCACGAACACCCCTGGTGGAACCAGGACTCAAATCCAGGTCTTCTAAGTTCTGCAGTCTTTCCCCTACTTGCATAGGGTGTGTCCAAGAAGGTACACAGGATGGAATACAGGGCAGGGAGAAGTCATTTCTCTAGAGTCTTTAGAACAAAGAAATCATGACCGTGTGGTCATCTGTGAGGTCTACGGATAAAGCTCTGGACTGGGGGGCAAGAACCCCTGGTTTCCAGGCTCTGTGTACCCTGACAGACTGGCAAAGTTCTCTGACTCCTCTTGGTCCGCTCTCCCAGCTATAAAACAAGGACAGTTGTGGGCTAAAAGTGTCCTGCTGTAAAAGAGGGGGTTAGCCAGGATGCTGGCAGAGAAACACCCCAGATTATCACCATCTTATAACCTAATAAAGCAGGCCTCTGGAATGGATAAAGAAGATGTGGTACTTATACCCAATGGAAGATGATTCAGCCATAAAAAAGAACAAATAATGCCATTTGTAGCAACATGGATAGACCTAGAGACTGTCATACTGAGTGAAGTCAGACAGAGAAGGACAAATACCATATCAATTCCATGTGGAATCTAAAAAAAAAAAAAAAAATGGCACAAATGAACTTGCTTACAAAATAGGAAAAAAAAAAAAGTTACAGATGTAGAAAACAATCTTATGGTTGCCAAGGGAGAAAGGGATAAATTGGAAGACTTATAAAGGGGGATTGACATACGCACACTTGTGTGCTGAGTGCTCAGTTGCTAAGTCATGTCTGACTCTTTTCGATTCCATGGACTGTAGCCTGCCAGGCTCCTCTCTCTGTCCATGGGGTTTTCCAGGCAAGAATGCACAATCGAGCTGCCATTTCCTTCCTCAGGGGATCTTCCTGATCCAGGGATCCAAGTCGCATCTTTTGCATCAGCAGGCGGATTCTTTTACCACTGAGCCACCAGGGAAGGCTGTACACACACTGCTAATAAGGCCCTACTGTATAGCATAGGGAACTCTACTCAGAACTCTGTCATGGCCTATATGGAAAAGAATCTAAAAAAGAGTGGATGTATGTATAAGCAATTCACTTTGCTGTACAGCACATTGTAAATCAACTATATTCCAATAAAAAAATTTTTTTAAATGTTTAAAAAAGAAAGAAAGCACTTCTCTGGGTCTCCTGCGGTCCAGAAAAGAGAAACATTTACTTCAGGGACCTCCCCAGCCCTGGCTGCATGTTAGAACCATCTGGGGAGTTGAAGAAAAACATTCCCATGGAGACCAGTTGAATTCAGATTTCCAGGTGCTTGCGGTTTTCATCTCTCTGGGCGATTCTAATGTACAGCCAAGGTCAAGGGCTACTGATTGACTCAAGAAGCAGAAGGGGTGAGAGAGAGAAAGAGAGCAGGGGGTGCTTCAGGCTTTTCCTGGGTCCATAAAACTGACCTCGCTCTGCTCACTTCCGGACCAGTTTCTCAATCATCTAAGAAACTCTGCTCATGGTCCAGGGACCAGAAAGTAGCCGTCACTTCCCTGAATTGCAGTCTGAAATAATCACAAGAGTGCTCCCTCCTCCCTCCCCACTCACCCCACTGCCTTTTCACTTCCCCACTTCCCCCATGCCCTTGGGGGTGAGGCAGGGACACAGCAGAATCAAGAGTCCCACCCCCACTGGCCACCAGAGTCCAGGAGCCCAGACACTCAGGAATCAACAGCTATTCACAATTGAGTAACTGGTTAATCACTCCAGGGCCCCTCCTCTCCCTCGCCAAGATGCCCTCCTCACCCTAATCTGAACACCCTGGGGGAGGCGGCTGGGTGAGGGAGGAACCCAAATGAATCCCCGAATGGGAGCCAGTGAGAAGACAGAGGCTCGTGACTCAGCAGAAACTGGAGAGCGGGTGTGGAATGGAGCAACCCAGCACGGAATTAGGCCCTCTGTTCTGGCCAAGGGTGGGGCAGGCCTGATTTCATTTTTGAAACCAAGAGTGACCTTCTCTACATTCATTCAGATCATACAGCCAGTACCTGAGGCAGCCTCCTAAACACACACAAAACACATCTCTCGTCTCCCTCTCTCTGCCAGGACTGCAAACTCATCACTTGGATATCAACACGCCTCATCCCTGCCTCCTCTCTCCTCCAACACTGCATGTCCTACTTTCATTCTTCCTTTTTTTTTTTTTTCCTTTCCTTTAAACCCCCTGGGAGGGGAAAAAAAATATTAGCACCAAAGGAGATTGGAATCCAGGAGGAATTATCGGGCAGATTAGACAGTGAAGCCTCTCGCCCAGGAGAGGCTACATGTCACAAGCAGAACACCCTTGGCTGCGGAGACTCCCCGGGCCCTGCCTGGAGTGGAAAGTCTTCCCGCCTGACTCAGCGTTCCCGAGTCATAGCAGGTGTCGAAACACCTGTGTCAATGGACAGACAGGCAGATCCCCAATTCAGAGAGAAAGGCAGTGTGTGTGAAACCCAGTTACACTTGGGTAGCCATTCATTTCTAGGCTGGTCTCTACTGTCAAAATTCTTTAGCCCCACGGAGAGCCAAGAGGGAAAGGGTAAATGTATACATACAGCTAATTCACTCTGTTGTACAATATCGTAAAGCAACAATGTGTGTGTTAGTTGCTTGGTCATGTCCAACTCTTTGTGACCCCATGGACTGCAGCCCGCCGGGCTCCTCTGTCTGTGGGATTCTCCAGGCAAGAATACTGGAGTGGGTTGCCATGCCCCTCTCCAAATTAAAACAAAAAAAATGGTTTAGCCTCTAACAGTGACTCTCAACTCTTGTTACACATGAAAATAACCTGGAGAACTTCTTAGCAGTACTGATGCCAGAGCCCCAGACCAAAGATTCTGTCTCAGCTGCTCTGAGTTGGGGCCCTGGCTTTGTTTGTAGCGTTCCTAGTCTTCTCTGCAGCCCAGGTTGAGAACCATTGGCCCAGCCACACCAGAATTCGGTGCCATGTTAATCCGGGTGATTGCAGTTCTGAGCATTGGCTTTGGAGGTGGGTAAACCTGAACGACAGGCCGGGTTGCCTACTACTCTTTCAGCTTTAGCTTCCTCATCCATAAAGTATGGATGATAATCCTAAGTCAACTGGAGGAGCTCCTGGCACACAGTAGGGGTTCAGGAAGAGACTGCTCCCATTCACTTAATCTAACGCCTACTCAGAAATGTCCAGTCATCATATATCCATGGAGGGGCACTAGTTGTATACACTATGACTAGTTTTCCCACTCATGTCAGCTTCCCTAGTCTTGCAAAGCCCTACTTAATGGCAGAGGGCCCAAGGCTGGGGTTTCCAGACCTGCCCTCACACCACTCGAAGCAGGACAAGGGGGGTCTGAGCTACCCAGGGACCATGGACACCAGTGCGATTAACTGGGCCCAAGGCAGCCAACCATATGCTACTGGTTACACCTCATCTCCTATCAGTGCAGACTGGGTGAGGTGGGGAAGGGTAGTAGGAAGGAGTCAGTTTAAGGAGGGACCTGCCCTCCAAGTGCCTTCCCTGGTATCCATTAACATCGGGCCTTTGATTTGTCTGATAAAGGCCAACTTCCAAATTGCTCTGCAGTGTAGATACCAGAGGAGCTGGGGGACAAAGAGACAGGCCAAACCCAAATAGCACTGGGCCAATTTACAGGCTCTTTGGGACGAGCTATACCCAGGGATGTTCAAAATTCATCTCTATTAAATGAGGGGACCTGGACAAAGTGCCCAGCCCCAGGCCTTGACCTCCACTCTCCCTCCAGCCCCGCCCTAAGTCTGAGGTCTTCACATCTGTAAGGATAGTCATATACGTCACTGAAACACAGCCCTCTGAGGAGCTGGGCAGGTTGGACGTTCAGACAGGCCTCCTGAAAAGTCTGCTTTCCTCCCGAGGGTGACTGCCCCAGGCCTGGCCCGGCCATCCTCCTCATGTACACAGTCCCTCCCTGCAGAAACCTCTCCAACACATGCTCTTCCCGGCCCCCCGAATAACTAGGCGCCGCTGGCAGAGAGTCAGCCTCTCCCCTGGACCAAGGCAGCATGCCCGGGACCTGAGGCCAGCCCCATGTCACCTCAACGAAGCCTGCCTGGAACCTGAGACGGAGAAAAAGGGGTGTAGCGCTTGCAACTGTGGGAAGCCCTCTGTCCTGACTGTGCCAAGCAGGCTGGCAGGGAGCTCCGCCTCCCCTACCTACCTCCCTGTCCACCTGGAGAACCTCCTCAAGCTGCCAGTGGACCCAACCCAAGGCCCCCTTCCACCAGCCTCGCAGCCAGCTCCCTCCTCACACCTCACATCGCTCTCCCGCCCACACTCTGACGAAGAGACAAGCCCACACCCTGACAAACGGACAACACCCCCTGGCTTCCCCTTGTCTCTCCCAGCACCTCCCATCCCAAACCAGACCTCCAGGGCACTCCAGGGCACGGTGGTGTGGGGAAAAGGCTCCCTGCTGGAAGGCAAGGGAGGATGGGGATTCCAGGAGCCCCCACCCTTGCTCCCACAAACTGGCAAGCTCAGCAGATGAGCAGAACACAGCTGTCTCCAAGACTCGCTCACCTCTGAGAGTCTCCGGAGGACATTCTATGCCCTCCCTCAACTGCGTACAGATGGGCTGGCCACCCCTTGGTCTTAAAGGTATGAAAAGAGGGGAAGCCGCAGGCCGAGGACCAGCGTCACACTTTGGGCACAGTGAGCGTGAAAGCTTGGGGCATCCTGTCCAGCGCTCTGTTGCGTGCTACCTCACCAGGTCTGTTTCAAATGGCCCCAAATATCTGCTGACGCCACCGCCCGCAGAGCACCGAGTAAGCACCGTACCTAGAAACACAGGGAAGCAACCTGTCTGTGGAGGATAACCCTGCTGGGAGACGTCCAGGTGGGAGGGGACTTATGGCGTGACAGGATAATTATTAAGACAAACATGAGATACTCATGCACAGCATGTACACAGGCCAGACTTTTCAAGTGTGTATATATATATTACATTAACTCCTTTAATCTCTATAACCACCCTAAGAAGTAGACACTGTTTTTCCCATTTCACAGAGGAGAAGACTGAGGCACTGAGTGGTGAAGGGACTTGCTGACATTCACACACCTAGTAAGTGACAGGGCTGGGATTAAAATTGAGGCATTCTGCTCAAGTCCACCTTCCTACCGGCTAATGATACCTCCGCCCTCACAGTGTAAAGGAAAGGGCAGGAGCAGCCTCCCCCATCCTCCCTGAAGAAAAGAAGCCGGAGCACAGGTGCGAGAGTTTGCGCTCCTGCTCACTTACTTTACAGCTCAGGGGGGTCCAGGGAAGTTCACTTCCATGGGCTCCCTCACCTGAAGATACAAACTCTACTTACCTCAGGTGGTTTACTATGAGGCCTCGGTGAGACCATAAATGAAGCCACTTAGCATCAGGCTGAAAAGTACAAAGTAAGTTAGGGGCTCAGGGTGGGGAGGAGAAACTTCCCTTTTTCCTAAATTCTTTAAAGACCTCTCAGCCATTTTGGTTTTCCCATTTTTCCCTCCATGACGTTCAGAATTCAAGAATTTGGACACACTTCTTCACCTCCCAGCAATGCGAATTGCTTATCCCAGGATTCTGAGGGTGAGGAGGGAGGTCAGAATTGGGGAAAGCAATGTAGCCTGAGACCCTCCTCCTGATTGAGCAACAGCAGGTGCTCAATCTGTTGACCTGCTGAGCCCCTGAACCTGAAGTCCTGTGCCAGGTGGTGGGAAAGGAATGACCAAATGGACCCAGAAAAGGTTTCACCAAATAAAGAGAGATGCTTCTCCCAAAATGATACCCTGACAAGATGGGCAAAATTGAAAACTTGTCACGCCAAAAATCCCTCTGAGAGATGCTGTTAAGGACTCGGGGCGGGGGGCGCTATCCTAACCCTAAAGAGAAAGCAGATTCCCAAACCTGCAAGAGCCCAGGTTCTGGGCTCCACTCTGCTCCAGAATCAGGCTGAACCCTCCTAAGGGAAATGAAGATGAAACACAAACAGCTAGTGAAGGACGGGTCACACAGCCAGGTGACTACAAAGTGACATTTTTAGTCAGTGCCACATTATGAAGTAGGTGTCACAAAAGCACGTGATCACACAGATTAACCACCGCACCCCCCTCCCCGGGGGGTACAGTGAGGAAAACTGTTGAAGGAAGAAGCTGTTTAAGGGTGTGAGGCAGGGCTGAGAGGGGTGCTAATAACATTGCACTGGTCCCAGAGTCCTGCCCGCCTGCTCCCCCATCTCTGGGAGTAACTCAGACCTGGAAGGAGGTTGCCTGGCCGGGTGGGCAGGGAAGCTCTTGAGTCAGACCCCAGGGAGCACCCCCACCCCGCCACCCCCAGCTGGGATTCCAGGTGGGACTGGGCGGTCGATCTAGAGAACATCTTTCCACACCTCTCCCTGTGCGCCTAATTAAGCGCCGAGGCGGGGGTCCCTCCCAGGAGCGGACACCACTTTCAGAAGCAGCTGCCGCCGGAGGGGCCGGGGTGCTTCTGGGCAGCTAGCTGCCTGGCCACTGCCTCCCCCAGGAAAAGTGTAGATGCGAACGGGCTCACCTCCACGACAGGCTCTCCAGGGCATGGCTGCGTCACCGGAGCCCCCGAGCTGCAGCTCCGGACACCGGCTCTCAGGACACGCCGCACCACCCGGGACACTGGCTGGGCCGCCATTGAAGCCTGCCGGCTGTGCAAGATACCACAGGGTGGCCGATTCGGGAGAACGCTAGCCCGGGACTCGCCGCCCCGGGTCCTCGAGGGGGGCGGGGCCCGGCGGGGGCGGGGCCCGAGCAGCCAATCGGCTTGGGCGCCGTGCCGCGCGGCTTTCTGGGAGTTGTAGTCCACTCCGGCGGCTCCTTTTCCCTGGCAGGTTGTGTTCTATCTAGGGAGGGCTTGGAAAACGCCAGGTTCAAACTCAGCCAAAGATCCTGAGTCTTTTCCTACTGGCAGCTCTGGACTTTGTGCCAGTCACATACCACGACCTAGGTGCTTTAGGGCCAGGTGAATGAAATTTAAGGAGATGCCAAAAGAGTAGATTTTCAAGATAATGTTTTAATGCAGTATCTCAGAAAGTCAGAATGCAAATTAATAATAATAATAATAATAATGAACAAAATATCAACATTTTACATAAAAAGATCTGAGGAAAAAAGACATGAATGAGTAATAGCTGTAGGCTTTTCCCTCACCATCTTTCTGGCTTTATCAGCCATTTCTCCCCAAAGTACGTCCTGCATTCCCTGACACAGGATTATTGGCCATTTCCTTGACTGTGTTTTCCTACCTATGCACCTCTGCCCATCTCTGCTGATTTAAAGGTCATCCATGCTCAGACACAGAAGAAATTCCATTTCACTAACCTCAACAGTGCCCTAAGCCCGAAACACATACTCAACCAAATGTTCTCTCTTTTCCTGAAACTTTTAGGCTTTTATTTCTTCCTTTGTCATAAATCCTTTAACCTATTATGGTATGTACTGTAGTTCTATATATATTTGTAATGCTCCTGTATGCAGTGACTGCAGTCTTCTAGAAAGAAGGGATCAATGCTCACGGTCATTTTGTGTCACCCACAGTGCTCAGCACAGCACATTATCGTAGTGCTTATTGAATAGTTCTTAATCAATTAAAAAAAAGCAATGTCTGAGCCTGCACATTCATGACTTATCTAAGTCCTTTCACCGAGTCTAGGTCCTGGTTGTAGGATGGTCAGCTCCCTCCTTCAGGGTACACTTCTCCAACTGTTAGTGCCCTAAGGACACTAACAATCTTGGTGTCTGTGTTCAAAAACCTACGTAGCAAGAAGTCATAGAATAAGCGGATATCATCTTTGGAATGCTCCCTACACACCAAACATCATGCTAAGTATCACTTAGTACTTACAATAGTCTTACAGATAATAGAATGTCAGCTTTGCAACTTAGGAAACAGAAGCTTGGAGAGGATAGGTAATTTTGCCAGAGTCACATGGTTGATAGCTGGCAAAACTGGGATTTAAACCCAAGACAATATGATTCCTAAAGTCAAGATTCAGTATGTATCAGGAATTGGCAAGAAGGGTCCCTTTCTCTCTCTCAAAAACAAAGAGCATAGTCTTTAAAACTTTCCATGGAATGCACCCTCAGTAATGAATCTATGTACTGCTGCTGCTGCTGCTGCTGCTGCTAAGTCGCTTCAGTCGTGTTCGACTGTGTGACCCCATAGACCCCATCAGGCTCCTCCGTCCATGGGATTCACCAGGCAAGAATACTGGAGTGGGTTGCTATTTCCTTCTCCAATGCATGCATGCATGCTAAGTCGCTTCAGTCATGTCTGACTCTGTGTGACCCCATGGACAGCAGCCCACCAGGCTCCTCTGTCCACGGAATTCTCTAGGCAAGAATACTGGAGTGGGTTGCCATTTCCTTCTCCGAATCTATGTACTGCTGCTGCTGCTGCTAAGTTGCTTCAGTCATGTCCGACTCTGTGCGACCCCATAAATGGTAGCCCACCAGGCTCCCCGTCCCTGGGATTCTCCAGGTAAGAACACTGGAGTGGGTTGCCATTTCCTTCTCCAATGCATGAAGGTGAAAAGTGAAAGTGAAGTTGCTCAGTCATGTCCGACTCTTAGAGGCCCCATGGACTGCAGCCCACCAGGCTCCTCCCTCCATGGAATTTTCCAGGCACGAGTACTGGAGTTGGGTACCATTGCCTTCTCCAATCTATGTACTAAGAATCCTTACACTCAAATAGGCCCGTCTGTTATATCACTATGGAACTGCAAGAACCAAACACTGAAAAACATCATGGAAACTCACCTTTAGTTTGAAGCTAAAATCACCCTAGCTTTTCTGAAAGTCTCGCTGCATTTGTACAAATCAGTTGCTGTCAGTTATCTTTTCCTCCCCTCTAGTCTATCATTTTTTTGAGGCCAGGAACTGTATCTTTATTTCCTAATACACACTTGGTAGTTAGTATGTTTCAAAGTTCAGACAATATATGCAGGGGTTGAAGGTGTGTTTGGGTACATTTGAAACAGTGGGACAGGCCTGGTGGAAATCTATTTGAAAAGGTCCTGAGACCCCATGGAGGACTGTTCAAGCTCTGTCCACAACTAAGTTTGATGCCCGTCTTCCCTCCTCTCAATGTCCCCCCCCCCTCCCAAAAAGGACCCAGGACAAAACTTTTGAAAGCAACCAAGATGTCCTTCAGTGGGTAAATGGGTTAATAAGCTGTGGTACACCTAGACAATGCAATATTATTTCAGTGCTAAAAAGAAATGAGTTAATGATCCATGAAAAGATATGGAGGAACCTTAAATGCATGCTACTAAGTGAAAGAAAACAATCTGAAAAAGGCTACATATGACTGTATGTTTCCAACCGTAGAACATTCTGGAAAAGGCAGAACTATGAAGAGAGTAAAAAGATCAGTAGTTGCCAGGGTTTAGTGGGGAATGGTCAATAGTTGGAGCACAGAGGATTTTTAGGACGGTGAAAGTATTCCCTATAATACCACAATGATGGTACAGATCATTATTCATCTGTCCAAAAGCACAGGATGTATCAATACAACACTAAGAATTAACCAATTTGTATATGATGAACTTTGGCTAGTTATGCTGTGAGAGCATAGGTTCATCAGTCGTAACATGTACCGCCCTGGTGGGGGATGTTGACAGGTGGACAAGCCTGTGCATGTGTGGAGACAGTGGGTATGTGGAAAATCTCTGTACCTTTTTCTTAATATTTCTGTGAACCTAAAACTTCTCTAAAAAACAAAGCCTTTATTCAACAAAAACCCACAGTTGGTTTTCTGGCTATATGCCCATTGCCTCTCTCTCTCATAATAGAAGCCTCAAGTACGCAGCCCTCTAAGAAAGTGAAGTCGCTCAGTCGTGCTCGACTCTTTGCGACCCCACGGATAGTAGCCTGGACCAAGCTCCTCCGTCCATGGGATTTTCAAGGCAAGAGTACTGGTGTGGGTTACCATTTCCTTCTCCAGGGAATCTTCCCAACCCAGGAATCGAACCCAGGTCTCTCACATTGTAGACAGACGCTTTACCGTCTGAGCCACCAGGGAACACTCATTCAAATCCCTCTTCACTCCATCGGTAGCTGTGGACTCTGCAAATTTAGGCATTTTAATTCAGCAATGAAATTTTTCAAAGTTTTGAAAAATATTATTTCAACAATTCATTTAATGTCTATGTTGTTTGGACCTTATTCACGCTGCTCTCCATTTGCCTGTCCAGATTCTCAGTGACCTTCCCCACCCTGCTCTGAGGATAGAATGTTGGTGTCTACCAGCTGTTTGATGGCATCACCCAGGCACCCTTGTCTCTGGTTTCCTGCCTAGCAGGAGGCACAAGCAGGACACTGGAGATGAGAAAGAGAGTGAAGTCAGAGTGTTTATTCCTCCTGCCTGTTTTGCTGTGGTCTGGCACTGACTGTCCTATTCTACAACTATAATTAAATGGCCCTTCCATCATGAGTCCAGTAACACCAGGTCCAACAACACCGTTTCTAGCCATTGTCCCTTCAAGCTGGGGCGGGGTTGGCTTTCCTCTGTGATGGTCACAGATGCCTCAACATCCCTGTTAGCCACTTGAACTCTGCCCACACCTCAAAAATGATCCCTTTGAAAAGCCTACCTAAATGTACTGTCGGTTTCTTGCTGGTTCCAAGACTGATAAAGGATTCAAGGACTTTTCCCTCCCATAGTAGCCTAGATTCACCCTTGTTGATAGTGGTAATTACAATAATGCAACAGTTTATCTACGTGCCTTCTGCAATATAAGCTCTTTGAGGGCTTCTGCCAAATTTAAGTCATGTTTAATCACAACACGTAGCATGGTGTTTAATGCAGAGTAATCTCCTGATAAACATGCATTAAATAGTACATTCTATGCCTTTGACTTGCCTTTCCAGTGAGGTGGCTGTATTAGTCAGGATGGGCTAGATTGTGCTGTTATAACAACCAATCCCAACATCTCAATGGCTACATGTCCAGTAAGGGTTAGCTGAAAATTGTTTCCCATCAGTGTTGTGCTGACTCTGAGCCCCAGGTTGGCAGGGAAGCTGATATCAACACAGAACATCTGGAGAGAAAAGCAGTGTGCAGAGGAGCAAACCAGCTCATAGAGCCTCTTCCTGGAAAGGTCACACATCATTCCGCTGCAAGGAAGTCATGCGGCTACATATAATTTCAAAGGGAAGAGGAGCTTAGCTTCCTGGCAGAGAGGGGAAGCAGATATTGGTGAACAGTAAAAATTTTACCAAGGGAACAAACTTCCTCTTGTGTTTTAATACAATACCATCCAAGCTGTTCTGTTCCCCTGAACAACTCTGGCCTTTATTCATCCCTGTGGGTTGCATTATAAACTGAAACCAACTATGGAGGTTTTATGTGTCTCTGCACATGTCACCATAGTCCCAGTGCTATGAAGTGCTGACTTCACCATTCAGTTGTCTGTCATCAGCAAAATCAGTGGGGAGAGTTTGTAGTATGTCTTTAATTCAGTGCTTCTTAAAGTGTGGGTTTCCGAGGTCAAGCTAATACTTGTACATACTAATATTTGTATTAATACAAATACTAATACTAAATACTTCTTAATACTGCTAAGATACTATCTGCCTTTTCCATTCTCATGCTCCTATGGCTCTATCAGTTCAGTTCAGTTCAGCTCAGTCGCTCAGTCATGTCCGACTCTTTGCGACCCCATGAATCGCAGCACGCCAGGCCTCCCTGTCCATCACCAACTCCCGGAGTTCACTCAGACTCACGTCCATCGAGTCAGTGATGCCATCCAGCCATCTCATCCTCTGTCGTCCCCTTCTCCTCCTGCCCCCAATCCCTCCCAGCATCAGAGTCTTTTCCAATGAGTCAACTCTTCGCATGAGGTGGCCAAAGTACTGGAGTTTCAGCTTTAGCATTATTCCTTCCAAAGAAATCCCAGGGCTGATCTCCTTGCAGTCCAAGGGACTGTCAAGAGTCTTCTCCAACACACAGTTCAAAAGCATCAATGCTTCGGTGTTCAGCCTTCTTCACAGTCCAACTCTCACATCCATACATGACCACAGGAAAAACCATAGCCTTGACTAGACGGACCTTTGTTGGCAAAGTAATGTCTCTGCTCTTGAATATGCTATCTAGGTTGGTCATAACTTTCCTTCCAAGGAGTAAGCGTCTTTTAATTTAATGGCTGCAGTCACCATCTGCAGTGATTTGGGAGCCCCAAAAAATAAACTCGGACACTGTTTCCACTGTTTCCCCATCTATTTCCCATGAAGTGATGGGACCGGATGCCATGATCTTTGTTTTCTGAATGTTGAGCTTTAAGCCAGCTTTTTCACTCTCCACTTTCACTTTCATCAAGAGGCTTATGAGTTCCTCTTCACTTTCTGCCATAAGGGTGGTGTCATCTATAGATGAATTTTAAACAGGTTATACAATAGTGCCTTCAAAACAGATCGAATGCAAAAGCAGATATGAAAATCCAGCTTTTCTATGAAGCTCAACAAAGAGATCTGCAAAAATGGAATACAAGGCCACCTTTCTTCCTAATTTTTGGAAAATATAGATATTTTAATAAAAATGCTTATAATAGGTATTGATTTTGTTATTTTTAAATGAGTTCAATATTTTTAAATTTCTGTCTTACTTTCTAAATGATAAATATAAAGAAAATGGCTTACTAAATATATATTAAATAAACATAACACACAGAAGAAAAACGTCTATGGGTCTTTTGTACTTTTAAAGAGTAGAATGATTTCTTGACAAAAAGGTTGAGAATTTCTGCCTTAATATATGCCTTTTCATCTTCTGCAGACCCAGAGGCATCCTAATAGTGCTTTATAATTACTCTCTGATCACATCATCTTTCCTAAACCATAAAAAAAAAAAAAAAAAAACTCAGACTAATTCCCTATTTTCCTGGGCTCCTGGTGGGCTATCTGTTTTATGAAGAGGATAGTGGTGGGATGATGGTTTCAGGGAATCCTCCCTAGGAAACCGGGTTCAATGAAGGAGCCCCACACTGGAAACCAACCCCACACTTTGGGTGTAACCTCTGCCATTTAGTCACTTTCTATTCATTTGATTCAGGTTCCTCTTCAGTTAGGAATCATAAACAGGTTTTCGGTTTCCCCAGGATTAAATCATAATGCATAAGCAAATGATCTATTGCTTTTATAGTTTGTTTAGGAGCAAAGAGTGCCTTACTAGTGCCACCAAAACCATCTTTGCCCCACATGAAAGAGATTAGATTGATTTCTTTGGGTTCATTAAGCCTCCAGGGGTCTGTGTGTCCACACCGTGAACACCTCAAATCAAATTAGCTTAACTGCTTTCCAAGGACAGGTAGCCAATAGCAATCATGGGAAATGAGGTAGGTATGACAATGAATTGGGAAAGTTGAGAAGGGATTGCCAGGAAGGATGGGTCCCAGTGGCAAACCAACTACCAGGGAGCCCTGAGCCCCTCGGCATGTGGGAGAAGAAGGTGTGGAAGGGCGCTGAGAACCTTGTGAGACCTTCCCACCCCTGCGAGGAAATTACTCTGAACTCTTTCTCCTAATCTCTTTCTGACTGTAGGGTGGTTTAAGATTGGTCCATATTTTTTTAAATCTTATTTATGTATTTTCGGTTGTGCTAGGTCTTTGTTGATACACCTGAGCTTTCTCTAGATGCAGTGAGTGGAGGCTACTCTCTAGTTGCAGTGCCCTGGCTTCTTGTTGCGGTGGCTCCTCTTGTTACAGAGCATGGTCTCTAGGGCACACAGGCTCAGTAGTTGTGGCACATGGGCTTAGTTACCCCCACGGCACATGGAATCTTCCCAGACCAGGGGTCAAACATGTGTCCCCCTGCATTGGCAGGTGGATTCTTAACCACTGGACCACTAGGGAAGTCCCAGAAATTCTGAAATACTCCTTACTTCAAAAGGTGGAGCCAGGAATTCCCTGGCTGTTCAGTGGTTAGGATGTTGTGATTTCACTGCCAGGGGCTCAGGTTCAATCCCTGCTCGAGGAACTAAGATCCTGCTTGACATGCAGCAAGGCCAAAAAAAACTGAGAGGGTGGGATGTATGGAGAGAGTAACGTGGAAACTTACATTACCATATGTAAAATAGATAGCCAATGGGAATTTGCTGTATGACTCAGGAAAGTCAAACTGGGGCTCTGTAACAACTTAGAGGGGTGGGATGGGGAGGAAGGTGGGAGGGAAGGTCAAGAGAGAGGGGACTATCTATACCTATGGTGGATTCATGTTGATGTTTGGCTTAAACCAACACAATTCTGTAAAGCAATTATCCTTCAATTAAAAAAATAAATTTAAAATAAAAAAAATAAAAACACTAGATTTTGTTTTTGTTTAAGGTAGAGCCTTGTTTCCCTCCCCTTAACTGTGGGCTGAATTTAGGAAGAGCAGCAAATGGAATGCGGCAAAGGCATTGGTGTTAGGTTTCTGAGGTTAGTTTGTGGAAGGCAAGCTGCTTCCTTCTTGTTCTCTCATCACTCACTTTCTGGGAGAATCCATTTACCATGTTGTGAGCAGCACTTTGGAGAGGCCCACAGACCAGGGAAGGACACCTCCTGCTGACAGCCAGTGAGGAACTGAGGCCTCCAACCAACCGCCTTGTGAGTGAGCAATCTTGAACTCAGGCCCTTCACTCCCAGTTGAACCTTCCAATGACTGCAGCTTTCGTGGGTACCTTACTGCAATCTCTTGGATTACCCGAGCCAGAATCACACTGCTGGCCACTGCATGAGTCCCGATCCTCAGAAACTGTGAGAAAATGTTTGTTTCAAGCCACTACATTTGGGGTGACTGTTACACAGCTGTGGACAACTAATACAGTATGCGAATTCCTCCTGTGTGTTATTTTTTCTTTAAATATACTGCTTGGCCCAATTACAGGAAAGGGGTGCCCTTTGACAGCATATCCTTGCTAAGATGGCAGAGTAGAAGGATATGCGCTCATCTTCTGTGAGAACTCCAAAATTTCAACTAACCACTGAACAACCATCAACAGGAGAATGTTGCATCCCACCAAGAAAGATATTCCACATCCAAGGGCAAAGGAGAAGCCCCAACAAGATGGTAGGAGGGGCAAAATCGCATTTGGAATCAAACCCCATACCTGCCAGAGATGCTCAGAGGGCTCAAACAAAACCTCATGTGCACCGGGACCCAGGGATCCCACAAGAGACTGAGCCAGACCCACCTTTGAGTTTTTGAGTGTCTCCCGTGGAGGCACAGGTCAGCAGTGGTCTGCCATGGGGACAGGGGCTCTGACTGCCGCAGACCTGGGAGGTGTGGCTTATGAGCCCCACCATAGAGCCACCCAGCAGACAATCTGGAGAACAATTACATCAAAGAAGTTTTCGCACTGTTCTGAAAGTTCTAGGGTGCACAACAGATTTCCCAACCTGGGGATCCAGCAAAGAGACTGAGAACCCCCAGGGAATTTGACTTTGAAGGACAGTGGGATTGGATTATAGAACTTCCACAGGACGGGGGGGAAACAGACTCTTGGAGGGTACAAAACGCTGTGTGCACCAGGACCCAGGAAAAAGGAGCAGTGACCCCACAAGAGACTGAGCCAGACTTGCCTGTGAGTGTCCAGGAATCTCTGGCAGAGACATGGGTGAACAGTGGCCTGCTGTAGGGTCAAGGGCCTCCATACAACAGTCCTTTTAAAGGAGGTTGCATATTACTGCCATTACCCCTACCAAAGTGTGGCCTCAGGTCAAACTACAGGGAGGGAACACAGACCCACCCATCAACGGAAAATTGGATTAAAGATTTACCAAGCATGTCCCTGCTCTTCAGAGCAAGACCAAGATTCCCTAACATCCAGTCCCTCCCATCAGAAAGCTTCCACAAGCCTCTTATCTTTATCAATCAGAGGGCAGACAGAATGGAAACCACAATTACAGAAAACTAATCAAACTGATCACTTGGATCACAGCCTTGTCTAACTCATTGAAATTATGAGCCATGCTGTGTAGGGCCACCCAAGACAGATGGGTCATGGTAGAGAGTTCTGACAAAATGTGGTCCACTGGAGAAGGGAATGGCAAACCACCTCACTATTCTTGCCTTGAGAACCCCATGAACAGTATAAAAAGGCAAAAAGATAGGACACTGAAAGATGAACTCCCCAGGTCAGTAGGTGCCCAATATGCTACTGGAGAAGAGTGAAGAAATAGCTCCAGAAAGAATGAAGAGGCTGAGCCAAAGCAAAAACAATGTGCAGTTGTGGATGTGATTGGTGATGGAAGTCAAGTCTGATGCTTTAAAGAACAATATTGCATAGGAACCTGGAACGTTAAGACCAAGAATCAAAGTAAATTGGAAGTGGTCGAACAGGAAATGGCAAGAATGAACATCAACATTTTAGGAATCAAGTGAACTAAAATGGAATGGGTGAATTTAATTCAGATGACCGTTATATCTACCACTATGGGCAAGAATCCCTTAGAAGAAATGCAGTAGCCCTCATACTCAACAAAAATGTCTGAAATGCAGTATTTGGGTGCAATCTCAAAAACAACAGAATGATCTCTGTTTCCAAGGCAAACCATTCAATATCACAGTAATCCAAGTCTATGCCCCAACCACTAATGCTGAAGAAGCTGAAGTTGAATGGTTCTATGAAGACCTACAAGACCTTCTAGAACTAACACCAAAAAAAATGTCTTTTTCACCATAGGGGACTAGAATGCAAAAGTTGGAAATCAAAAGATACCTGGAGTAGCAAGCAAGTTTGGCCTTGGAGTACAAAATGAAGCAGGACTAAGGCTAACACAGTTTTGCCAAGAGAACGCACTGGTCACAGCAAAAACCCTCTTCTGACCACACAAGAGACGACTCTACACATGGACATCACCAGATGGTCAATACTGAAATCAGACTGATTATATTCTTTGCAGCCAGCAAAAACAAGACCAGGAGCTGACTGTGGCTCAGACCATGAACTCCTTATTGCCAAATTCAGACTTCAATTGAAGAAAGTAGGGAAAACCACTAGCCTGTTCAGGTATGACCTGAACCAAATCCCTTACAATGATACAGTGGAAGTGACAAATAGATTCAAGGGCTTAGATATGATAGAGTGCCTGAAGAACTATGGATGGAGGTTCATAACATTATAAAGGGAGTGGCGATCAAAACCAAGAAGAAGAAATGCAAAATGGTTGTCTGAAGAGGCCTTACAAATAGCTGGGAAAAGAAGAGAAGAGAAAGGCCAAGGGAAAAAGTAAAGATATATCCATCTGAATGCAGAGTTCAAAAGAATAGCAAGGAGAGATAACAAAGTCTTCCTAAGTGATCAATGCAAAGAAATAGAGGAAAACAACAGAATGGGAAAGACTAGAGATCTCTTCAAGAAAATTAGAGATACCAAGGGAACATTTCATGCAAGGATGCACACAACAAAGGACAGAAACCGTGTGGACCTAACAGAAGAAGAGATTAAGAAGAGGCAGCGAGAACCCACAGAAGAACTGTACAAAAAAGATCTTAATGACCCAGATAACCACGATGGTGTGATCACTCACCTAGAGCCAGACATCCTAGAATGCAAAGTCAAATGGGCTTTCGGAAGCATCACTATAAACAAAGCTAGTGGAGGTGATGGAATTCCAGGTGAGCTATTTCAAATCCTAAGACATAATGCTGTGATAGTGCTGCACTCAATATGCCAGCAAATTTGGAAAACTCAGCAGTGGCCACAGGACTGGAAAAGGTCAGTTTTCATTCCAATCCCAAAGAAAGGCAATGCTAAAGAATGTTCAAACTACCACATAATTGCACTCATCTCACATGCTAGCCACATAATGCTCAAAATTCTCCAAGTGAGGTTTCAATAGTATGTGAACTGAGAACTTCCAGATGTTCAAGCTGGATTTATTTATTTTTTTAATATAAATTTATTTATTTTAATTGGAGGCTAATTACTTTACAATATTGTATTGGTTTTGCCATACATCAACATGAATCCACCATGGGTGTACACGTGTTCCCCATCCTGAACTCCTCCCACCTCCCTCCCCATACCATCCCTCTGGGTCATCCCAGTACACCAGCCCCAAGCATCCTGTATCCTGCATCGAACCTGGACTGGCGATTCGTTTCATATATGATATTATACATGTTTCTTTTTTTTTAATTTAATTTTATTTTTTAAACTTTACATAATTGTATTAGTTTTGCCAAATATCAAAATGAATCCGCCACAGGTATACATGTGTTCCCCATCCTAAACCCTCCTCCCTCCTCCCTCCCCATTCCATCCCTCTGGGTCGTCCCAGTGCACCAGCCCGAAGCATCCAGTATCATGCATTGAACCTGGACTGGCAACTCGTTTCATACATGATATTTTACATGTTTCAATGCCATTCTCCCAAATCTTCCCACCCTCTCCCTCTCTCTCAGAGTCCATAAGACTGTTCTATACATCAGTGTCTCTTTTGCTGTCTCACATATAGGGTCATCGTTACCATCTTTCTAAATTCCATATATATGCGTTAGTATACTGTATTGGTGTTTTTCTTTCTGGCTTACTTCACTCCGTATATTAGGCTCCAGTTTCATCCACCTCATTAGAACTTATTCAAATGTATTCTTTTTTAGAAAAGGTAGAGGAATCAGAAATCAAATCGCCAACATCCATTGGATCATCGAAAAAACAAGTGAGTTTCAGAAAAACATCTACTTCTGCTTCATTGACTATGCCAAAGCCTTTGACTGTGTTGTTCACAACAAATTGTGGAAAATTCTTAGAGATGGGAATACCAGACCACCTTACCTGCCTCCTGAGAAACCTGTATGCAGGTCAAGAAGCAAAAGTTAGAACTGGACATGGAACAACAGACTGGTTCCAAACTGGGAAAGGACTCCATCAAGGCTGTATATTGTCACTCTGATTATTTAACTTCTATGCAGAGTACATCATGAGGAATTCTGGGCTGGATGAAGCACAAGCTGTAATCAAGATTGCTGGGAGAAATATCAATAACCTCAGATGTACAGACAACACCACCTTTATGGAAGAAAGCAAAAAGGAACTAAAGAGCCTCTTGATGAAAGTGAAAGAGGAGAGTGAAAAGCTGGCTTAAAACTTAACATTCAAAAAACTAAGATCATGGCATCCGGTCCCATCACTTCATGGCAAATAGATGGACAAACAAAGGAAAGAGTGACAGAGTTTATTTTCTTGGGCTCCAAAAACACTGCAGATGGTGACTGCAGCCATGAAATTAAAAAACACTTGCTCCTTGGAAGAAAAGTTATGACCAACCTAGACAGCATATTAAAAACCAGAGACATTACTTTGCCAACAAAGGTTCATCTAGTCAAAGCCATGGTTTTTCCATTAGTCATGTATGAATGTAAGAGTTGGACTATAAAGAAAGCTGAGTGCCAAATAATTGATGCTTTTGAACTGTGGTGTTGGAGAAGACTCTTGAGAGTCCCTTGGACTGCAAGGAGATCAAACTAGTCCATCCTAAAGGAAATCAGTCCTGAATATTCATTGGAAGGACTGATGCTGGAGCTGGAGCTCTAATACTTTGGCCACCTGGTGTGAAGAATTGACTCATTGCAAAAGACCCTGATGCTGGGAAAGATTGAGGGCAGGAGGAGAAGAGGGTGACAAGGATGAGATGGTTGGATGACATCATTGACTCAATGGACATGAGTTTGAGCAACCTCTGGGAGCTGGTGATAGACAGGGAAGCCTGGCGTGCAGTAGTCCATGGGGTCGCAAAGAATTGGACATGTCTGAGAGACTGAACTGAAGTAAACTTGATATCTGTATCAGTGGAATTCTGAGTGGTTTGCTCTCCGTTTTACCCCACCCTTATGTGGGATCATTTTTCATCTCTCTCTGCTCTTAAGAGGTTGATTGTGTGGACTCCCTTGCCCTCAGGCTTCTGGTTGGTTTTCATACACGGAAAACACTGGTAGGGGAGCAGAAGGCAGGACAAGAGAGAGGTCTGGACATCCATCCCTTTGACTCTGATTTCCTTCCCATCATCCTAGGGAGGCAAGAGATGATATTACACATGGCTTTGTTTTATCCAGACCTGCAGAGCAAGAGTTCACTCTGTTAAGGCCCATGCATTTAAAAGAAAATCGATTCCCTCTTGATTCATTTCTTCCTTTGAACTGGAAAACAGCCTGTAATTCCCTGAAGACAATCAGATCCACTTACGCAAGCCTGATTTCTCTGCAAGCAAAATTTAGTCTCACTCTCTAGATTATGTGATTGTTTATTAAATTAAATTGGGGCAATTATCAGGGTGGAGAAATGAAACAAGGAGTATCAAAGACTGATACTTCTGGAAATACCTCAGAAGGTCTTTCTGCTCCTTTGGGACTTAGCTGAGATTGACTGAACTGAGAACGCTGCGCGTGACACATTCCCTTGCTAGAGCAGTCAGGGAGGGGCAAGCCTCTGTGAATAAGGCAGGTGCTAGATTGCGAAGAGGTTTGGCTTGGCAGCAGGGAGACTTGGCTGGCTGTCCTCACTTGCAAGTTCACTGCCTAGCCACGGGCAAATAACTTCTTGGGTTTCAAATGGAAATTGGTTTGTCTTATCTACTTCATGGGCTGTTGGTTATGAAAAAAATCATTTAAATAGAATTTTGCTGGGTTATTAAACATAAGATGAGGCACAAAGAGGTTAAGGAAGTAGGCCAAGAGCACATGGATAGCAAGTGGTGAAGCTGGGATTTGAACCCAGAAAGTCTAGCTTTAGAAGCCATGCTCTTAGGCACTCTGCCCCCTTGGTGGCCTTGACCTTGACCACATCCCTCAGATAGTCCCTTCAGGTAATTCCCTGAGTGTCTCTCTTGAGCTCTCACTTCTTTCCTGCTGTAACTTGTACTATAGTCTATGGTCGTTCACAACCTTACAAAAGATTAAAAACGAGACTGGGAATTACTTTAAAAAATAGTTATGAGTTAAAAGAACTTTACATTTTATATCAGAGCTGAATTCTAGGTAAAGTATATTAATTATAAATGAAAAACATACCATTCCCTAGCTTTTTTCCTAAATATTATGAAGCTAATGTGGATGAAAACACAAGTCCAAGATCTCTTATCGGAAGGCCTAGAGGCCGGATAAATTTCAGAATTTAGGAAAGCTTCAGGGTTTTGAAAAGTCTTATTTAGTATATTATACACACTATATGTGTGCACAAAAGTGTATGAATATGTTACATAACACAGGGTCTAGGGAAGCCTTCAGAAACCAAATATTTTTTCTCAAGAAAACAGACATTCACACTAAGTGGAATAGATCATGGCGATAAATAGTTCATATCAGTAGGTCATGTTATGTTGACAAATGAAGAACTTTATTTTTCAGAAGTAGCTTGGCTTGGAGAATTAGAGATAAAAGATTGTGGGCGTGAGATAATACAGAATCAGAATCGGGCCAAGGGTAATAAATCTAATAAACTTTTATCAGAGGGAGGAGCACATACCTCCCCCTTCTAGTTCTAGTTACTTCCTTGGGAGGAGGATGCAGTTTCCGGCTCTGTCCCCTCCCCAGGTCAAGATGAAAGAGATCTTTTTTTCCCCTGTGGTTTGGTAGACTGGGGCAGTCCTTATGCTCTGAAACACTGACCCTAAGAAAGACATCAGAGTGTTTGCTTTTGGAGGTGGAAATAGCTTCTTTTTGCACCTCCAGACCCCCTTCCATCTTCACCTTGCTCTGGGCCTCAGAAGGCTGACCTACAGGGGTGACTTGTGGCCTCTAGCTTCTGACGGGGCTCGTCCAGCAGGGAGCCTGGCAGGAGCTGAGAGTGGGGAAGGGCAGTGGCTGGGTGCTAGTCCCTGGGCTCCTGAGTGGCTGCCCTGGGAGGCCCGTCTCCTTCAGCTGCAGTCACAGCCTCTGTCAAGGCATCCTCTCCAGCATGGCTTTCTCCTTCCTGGAGTCTGCTATCTGCTCCCTCTTCCTTGTTCCTCCAGGCCTACCCCCAACACACACACACACACACACACACACACACACACGCTCACACACAGAGTCACCAGCTCCAGGACACTGCACTTTCCTTTGGAGTTTCATTGTGTTTATGATTTCCCTTTCCCATTTATCCCTATCCTGCAAATAGGCATGCTTCTTCTGCCTCATGTGTTGTTACCCAGGTCTATTTTTTGAGATGTAGGAAGGGCCCCCAGAAATGTGTGAGGGGCCCAGTGATCAGGCAAAGGTGTCAAGTGCAAGGTCATCCAGGACAGACCCAAGAGGGCAGGCATCCAATCATTCAGTTCCCTTCCTGTGGCCTCCACAGAAATCACTCTTCCTAAGAGATGACCCCTTGGTCATCTGGCTTTTCATTCTTTGGCTGTCTTTCCTTCCCTCAGAGTGCATATAGTCAGAAGGCTAGAGTTCTGCCTCTACGATACACTAGAAGGGAGACCTTCTTCTGGACAACTGGAAATTGTTCACGGGACTCAACACTATCGGCTTCGGGCACTGCCAGCCTCTTCCACCCCCACCCCCCGCCCCAGTTTTACTCCTTCCCCAATCACACCTTGTTTGTCTTCTACCCTTGACCTTCAGGAAAAGGGATGAAAGTAGAGAGAGGAAAAAAGTGATTGACGCTGGCTAGTTCATCTGGGGTCTACGCTGGCTTCAAGGCTGTGTTGCCACAGTTCTGCAGCTGCCATTTCTTGGTTCATTGCTCACTTTTAAGATAAACTTTTTCTGCAGCTCCTAGCACATGCTGCGTGATCAGTCACAGTGCAGGTATAGTCAAGAAAGATACATCAAGTCATCAAGTTCTCTAATTTAACACCGAGTATACAGAGTTCAGTCACAGGGAGGGAAAATGCGGGAAGATGGCCTGACAAACATGGAGATGACCATGTGCATCCCCAAGTTTCTGCAGCAAAGGGTCAAACGGCAGGACACAGCCACAGCCTCTACACCTCCCCCTCCTCCTGCTCCAGTTCCAAGAAGAGAACAATGCAAGGCTGAGAAAAGTTTTTATCTACAACCCAGATCAGACCTCTCCCACCTCTGCCAGGATTCATCTCCTGCTGGCACACTGTATTTCTCCACTCCTCAATTATGCTAAAATCGCTCTCTCATGCCTGCCTCTAATTACCACTTCAAAAGGCTCCCTCCTATTACCTTAACCATGTGACCGATGGGGTCATGTGTGGGCTGATGCCTGGCCCACACTCCCCAGACCCTCCAGGGTGCTCAGCAGGTATGGTTTTCAGCCCCAGTACAGCAATTCTTCCCACCTGGAGCCAGAGGGTTTTCTCAGAAGCCAGGGGAGCTCGCTTGGCAAGGGTGAGGCTGTAAGCTGTTCAACGTTGGTGGTGGGGCGCCTGGAGGCAACCCTCATCCAGCGGGGTCCTAGGAGGCAGCAGAATGACTGGGGGAGCATTCGGAGGCCTCACTCACACAGTTCCCGAGGTGGGGGTGCAGAAGGACTGCACCCTCGTTGTGCGTGCCTGTCTTGCCTATGAGGACCCTGCTGTCCTGCCTTTTCTTTCTTCCCTGCCTCCTTCACCCTGCTTCATTGCACTTCCGGTAGACTGAAAGTGAAAGTGAAGTCGCTCGATCGTGTCTGACTCTTTGCGACCCCACGGACAGAGGAGCCTGGTAGGCTACAGTCCATGGGATTTTCCAGGCAAGAATACTGGAGTGGATTGCCATACCCAAATACTCATTCACCGTCTACTTTGGAGAAATCTAAACTAAGACAGTTGGAGAGGAAAATAAAACCATTGCCAGCTTCTCTCTCCTCCTCATACGTCTCATTTACTCTCCCATCCCACTGAGAGCTTGCTCTGTCCCTGCCACTTGGAATTGCCAGGTCTTGTCAAATCCAGGGATTTTGTTCTATCACACTTGACCTCCAGGTACCAGTTGACGGACCATTTCCTCCTTGGAGCACACTCCTCTCCTGGCTTTGGGCACAGCCTTCTCTCCCATTTTCCTCTAACAATGGAAATTTCTGGTGGTAAGCTTTCATTTTACCATGGTCTCATTCAAAGATGCCCCCCCCCCTTTTTTTCTTCACTTTCCACTTAGGCATCCAGATTCCCCAAAGGCCCTCCTTAGCCCTCTTCTCTTCTCACTCCTCACATTCCCTGGGGGACCACCAACTTCACTGGCTTCCATTCCAACAAATGCCAGTGATGCCCCCATCCTCACATCCCGGCCAGACCTCTGGGTTGAGCCTCCTCCTATGCAAACCTGCCCACTGGATGGAGCCTCTTGAATGTTCTGTGCATCCTCAGATAGCGCTTCGCAGGTAGCTCAGTGGTAAAGAACCCGCCTGCCAATGCAGGAGACTCAAAAGACTTGGGTTCGATCCGTGGATCGGGAAGATCCTCTGAAGAACGGAATGACAACAAATTTCAATATTCTTGCCTGGAGGATTTCATGGACAGAGGAGCCTGGCGGGCTACAGTCCATGAAGTCGCAAAGAGTCGGATGTGACTGAGAGACCAAATACGCATTCACCAATGAAGTCTTTGTGGTGGTACATTTCCCCCCAAGAAGTCTGGAAGAGAAGGATGGAAGAGAGGCAGGAATGTGAGGAGGTGGGGTTGGACAAGTTTCGGACTATCTCTACCCTGGTAAGTATGCTAACCAAATGGAAGGTGAATGGAGGAAACTAGTGAAAAGAAAGGTGGCAAAGATATGGGAGAAGCCGAGGTTCTGAGAAGGCAGAGGCGAATGATTAAAAGGAAGGAGGAAGGTTCAGATTCAGATACTTGCAGCTGCCAGGGAAACATGCTGATGTCACCCTCACTACTTAGCCTGTTCCCTGCTTGAACCAGGAGGCTAGATCATTTGCTGGAGGTAGAGTGAAATGGAGGATTCGAGAGCAGAGGCAAACGTTTGGAATGGGGCACCAGTTAGGCAGCAATAATGGAAAGCACAACACAAACTGGCTTTAAGAAAACAAGGTGGAGGGAGTTCCCTGGTGTGGTCCCGGGGTTAAGAATCCACCTGCCAATGCAGGAGACACAGGTTCGATCCCTGGTCTGGGAAGATCCCACATGCTGTAGAGCAACAGTCCATGTGCCAAACTATTGAGCCCACACACCACAAGAGGGGAGCCCCTGCTCACTGCATCTAGAGAAAGCCCGCGTGCAGCAAGGAAGACTCAGCACAGGCATAAATAATAAACAAAACTTTTTTATAAAAGAAAATGAGTAGATTGACTGATACAACCTGACAGTCTCAAGGCAGGCTTGGATGCAGGCATCGTTTGGCCCAGAGAGTCAGGATTCCATCTGACTCCTGAACCGCACCTTCCCGCCCTCGCAGTTACAAACACCATGTCCCCACTGCAACACCCAAAGGGATGTGGTCTCCTCTGGGACTCCAGCTGGAGACAGGGGATGCTTATTTCCCAGAAGCCCCTACAATTGTCTCTTGGTGTCTCATTGGCCCAAATTGGATGATGTCCGTGATAAACCAATCCCCATATCCAGAGAAACAGGAGAGCTGATTGGCTGAAGCCCACTGCTGGAAATGCAAATGAAGCAAACCTACCCAAATAACAGCACTGAGACTCGGGGAGAGGCACTGCCTTAAAGGAAAATTTGGGTGCTTTTGGAGGAAAAGGTTGAGGTGGAGGGTGGCAGGGAACAGATGCGGTAAGTCAACCAACAAATGTCCGCCAGAGTTCATTTCCGGGGAAAATGTGAGAAGCAACTGTTGAAACATTTGTCAAGGTGACAGGGGTAGAGTAGGATAATTAAGTAGTTTAGAAACTGCACTACGGGATTAAGGACAGAAAGGAAATTTTAAATGAGTTTAGCGACTGTTGTAAGCTAATGACCACTCAAGAAAGAAATCCAGTAACCTAGCAACAATCTATACTACCTTAAAGGAAGACCAGGTGCATTCAAACACCAAACACACTCAAACCACAAACCCTGATGGTTAAAATACAAGACAGTAGATGTGGGTGTCTGAATCTTGTTACATGAAGTCAGAGAGTTATAGTCCTTGAAGAGTAACATTTCTGCATGGAGCCAAGACAGAAATATAGGTGAAAAAGGAAAGAAGCTAGGTGAAAGGGGACATTATACTGAAACCTTAAATGAATTACCATATTTTCATATGTGTTACCACCCGGTTGCTATTATATATATATATATGATTTAAATGGGTTTCTGTGGTGGCTCAGACAGTAAAGAATCTGCCTATAATGCAGGAGACCTGAGTTTGATCCCTGGTTCAGAAAGATTCCCTTGGAGAAGGAAATGGCTACCCACTCCAGTATTCTTGCCTAGAGAATTCCATGGACAGAGGAGCCTGGTGGGCTACAGTCCATGGAGTTGCACAAGTTGGACACAAACTGAGTGACTTTCACACATGATTTAAATAGCACCATGACAGTCTGATTAGACCACATAGGGCCAAAGAAGAACTAATTATGTCAGCCTTAGTGTCTGCCCAGGAATGAGGAAGAAGGTGGCCTTCTCCCCTCCCAACTGTTTGTTTAATTATAAAAGTGTAGCCCTCTTTGTTTTGGGGGCCTGAGCTCCCCTGCCTGCCTGCTTGTATTAATATCTCCCACAAGCATGCTATGCTAATAAACTCACTCTTTGCCACTTTGCCTCGTGCTGAATTCTTGCTGCGGTGAGACAAAAGAAGCCAAGTGTCAGTCAGTTCTGATACCAAGTGAGCAGTTGTAATCAAAAGAATTCTAGTCCCTTTCTAGTCAGGGATCATGGGTTCAATTCTCAAACTGAGATGTAGGTGGGTTCAAGTCCCAGTCCATGGGTTCGAGTCCCACCCAAAAAGGAGTGTGGCTTCAAAGGTGTGTTGTGCTCAGGTAGGGTTCTGATGCTTATGAACAGAGAAATCTGTACTGGCTTCACACCTCTTGGTTTTATGACTGTCTGCAGCAGGCTGGTGGTAGGAGAGGAAAAGGTGAATGATAGGATTGATCCAAAGTTGGAGGGTTGGCCTGCGAGGACAACTAGGCAAGATGCAAGCCAAGGGTAACAGAGGGCTTGAAATGATAGATGGGGAAGCTGGGAATTCGGAAGGGAGCTGATCGGATAAGATCAGATCAGTCGCTCAGTCGTGTCCGACTCTTTGCCACCCCATGAATCGCAGCACGCCAGGCCTCGCTGTCCATCACCAACTCCCAGAGTTCACTTAGACTCATGTCCATCAAGTCAGTGATGCCATCCAGCCATCTCATCCTCTGTTGTCCCCTTCTCCTCCTGCCCCCAATCCCTCCCAGCATCAGAGTCTTTTCCAATCAGTCAACTCTTCACATGAGGTGGCCAAAGTATTGGAGTTTCAGCTTTAGCATCATTCTTTCCAAAGAAATCCCAGGGCTGATCTCCTTCAGAATGGACTGGTTGGATCTCCTTGCAGTCCAAGGGACTCTCAAGAGTCTTCTCCAACACCACAGTTCAAAAGCATCAATTCTTCGGCGCTCAGCCTTCTTCACAGTCCAACTCTCACATCCATACATGACCACAGGAAAAACCATAGCCTTGACTAGACAGACTTTGTTGGCAAAGTAATGTCTCTGCTTTTCAATATGCTATCTAGGTTGGTCATAACTTTCCTTCCAAGGGGTAAGCGTCTTTTAATTTCATGGCTTCAGTCACAATCTGTAGTGATTTTGGAGCCCCAAAAAATAAAGTCTGACATTGTTTCCACTGTTTCCCCATCTATTTCCCATGAAGTGATGGGACCAGATGCCATGATCTTGGTTTTCTGAATGTTGAGCTTTAAGCCAACTTTTTCACTCTCCACTTTCACTTTCATCAAGAGGCTTTTGAGTTCTTCTTCACTTTCTGCCATAAGGGTGGTGTCATCTGCATATCTGAGGTGATTGATATTTCTCCTGGCAATCTTGATTCCAGCTTGTGATTCTTCCAGCCCAGGGTTTCTCATGATGTACTCTGCATATAAGTTAAATAAACAGGGTGACAATATACAACCTTGACGAACTCCTTTTCCTATTTGGAACCAATCTGTTGTTCCATGTCCAGTTCTAACTGTTGCTTCCTGACCTGCATACAAATAAGATAAAAATGAAGCAGTTCAGGGACTGAATGTTTGGAAGAACTCATAGAAGCTTGGGTGGGAGGAAGAGGAGACTGTGAATGCTGCCGAGAGACAGTGAGAGAGATGCAGTGAGCTAGAGAGACAAAGCTAGCAAGAAAGAGTGAGGGTGAGATACTGGCATTTAAAATTCAGAGTGAGACAGTGATGGAAAGGGGTTTCCCAGGTTCTGTTTTCTCAATGAAGACATAATGACACACAGGTCATAGTAGGCTTGATGTTGTTGTTGTTTTAGTTGCTAAGTCGTGTCTGACTCTTTTGCGACCCCATGGACAGTAGCCCACCGAGCTCCTCTGTCCATGGGATTTCCCAGGCAAGAACACTAGAGTGGGTTGCCATTTCCTTCTCCAGGGGGTCTTCCCAATCCAGAGATTGAACCCACGTCTCTTCCATTGGCAGACAGATTCTTTACCAATGAGCCACTTGGGGAAGCAGTGAGCTTGATAACAACCCAGTAAACATCTAAAACCCCCCCACCAGCCTCAGAAATATGAGACATGTCACCAAGGTTTCATCTGCCTGGGTGTCCTGTTGGTCCAGCTGGATTCTTTGGACATAAGGGTCCCTGGGGGCTACTGGCCATCCCTCTGTCTCCAAAATTATCTATAAAACTCAGAGACAACCTCAGTTTTCCTTCAGTCAGGGGTTTTGAAAAAGTTTGTTTTGTTTTGTTGTTCTTGTTATTTTGCCTTTTTCTTCCAGGATGGGTCAAGTCGCCTTAGTTCTTGAGACAGAAAGGAATGGAAAAGAAGTATGCCATGAATAGCATACATACTATATGTTGTAGCTTTTTTATTTTTTAATCAAACACATACTCTAGGCTAAGTAGATGTGTACAGAATTTCTAACAGCATTTTCAGGCAGAAGGAGTCTTAGCTGGAATCTAAATTTCTAGCTGAGTGGCTTGACCACTGACAGGTTCTGTGAATTAAATCCAATTGTTTAAATATACAGACCCTCGGTTTCTATATATATGCAATGAGCTTAATTATGGCTTTATATCAGGGGTCAGCAAACTTTTCCTCTAAAGGACCAGAGACTAAATATCTTAGGTTTGGTAGGTCTCCATTGCATCTACCCTGCTGCTATAGCAGGAAAGTGGCCACAGATAATATGCTAAACAGTAAGTGTGGCTGCGTTCCAATATGACTTCATTTACAAAAACAATCACAGAATAATTATAAAATGCAGAACTATAAAACTCTAGATGATAATGTAGGAGAAAACCCAGATGGCCCTGGGTATGGTGATGACTTCTTAGACACAACACCAAAGACATGATCCATGGAAAAAAATAGACTTCATTAAAATTAGATTATTTCTGCCCTGTGAAAAACAATGTCAGGAGAATGAGGAGATCAGCCATAGCCTTGGAGGAAACATTTGCCAAAGACACATCTTCTGAAGGATGGTGGTCCAAAATATACAAAAACTCTTAAAACTTAACAGTAAGAACACATACAACCAAACTTAAAAAATGGGCCAAAGAGCTTAATGGACATCTCATCAAAGAAAATATAGAGGTGGCAAGAAGCATATGAAAAGATGCTCTACATCGTAATTCATCAGGGAAATGAAAATTGAAACAATAATGAGATTTCTCCACACACTTACTAGAATGGCCAATGTCCAAAACAATGACAACCCCAAATGCTATTGAGGATGTGGAGCAACAGAAATGCTCGTTCATTGCTGGTGAGGATGCAAAATGGTACAGCCACTTTGGAAGACAGTTTAGTGGTCCCATATAAAACTAAGCACAGTCTTGCTATACAATCCAGCAACTGTGCTCCTTGGCATCTATCAAAGGAGTTCAAAAATTATGTTCACACAAAAACCTGCATACAGATGTTTCTAGTGGCCTTATTTATAATCATCAACCCTTGAAAGCAACCAAGATGCTGTTCAGTAGGTGAATAAATAAATAAGCTGTGCTACCTCCAGACAATGACCTGCTCTGCCAGGTGAAAGAGCAGGGCTCTACTCAGCCCTTTAGATGCCAAGTCCCCTACCTCTTGCCCTCATCTGTGCCTGGTACAGCCCTGCAGTACCAGATGGTGGCATCATTTGCTTCCAAAAAACTACACAAACTATACTACAGTCATTGCAAATATAGTCGAAAGCTTCTCCTGTTGTAACATCTGCCTGCATGCTAAGTCACTTCAGGCGTGTCTGACTCTTTGTGACCCTATGACCCGTAGACTGCCAGGCTCCTCTGTCCATTGGATTCTCCAGGCAAGAATACTGGAGTGGGTTGCCATGTCTTCCTCCAAGGGAACTTCTTGACCCAGGGATTGAACCCTCATCTCTTAGGTCTCCTGCATTGGCAAGCAGGTTCTTTACCCATAGTGCTGCCTGGGAAACCTGTAGAGGGCTATTAAAAGAAAACAGATACTGATGCCCATTTAGGCCTGATGGACAGGGAGAGAAATGAGGAAAGAGATTTAATATGGGGATGACATGTGGGTAAAGCTGATGTATTAATTAGAGTACCTATTGCTAGCCACCAGAATTAACTTATATGGTCGAGCCACTAAAAAATCTTTGGTTTATTTTTCATCTGCTTCACAGTTTGATGCATATTAGGGAAAACTCCATGCAGTCCTTCAAGGACCCAGTTGTCTTACATCATAAGACTCCCTCATCTTTTAGGAAGATGCCCTTTTATGCATTCAACCAGAGTTAGAAAAGGGTGGGAAAGAATTAGAAAAGGGTGGGAAAATGGGGGCCTAGAGAATTTTATAGGGAGGGTTTATGGGTCATGCCTAAAGATGGCAACATCACTTCTCTTTATGTTTCCTTGGCCAACTAATTCATGGCCAAACTGCAAGGGAGGTAGGGAAATCTGCCAGCCCCTATATGGGATTGACTATATGCCAGTCTGGACATATAGGAAGACTATGACAAAATGAGGGGCCAAATGAGGGACAGACATTACTCTCTACTCAAAATTACATTCCCAGTTGACAACTGAGTCTGTGTTCCTATTGGAAAACAATTCTCTGTGGGCATCATCCTCTGAGCAGAGAGCCTGAGAGCACTCTGGGCTCTTTCGTGGACGTCCTGCAGATCCTCAGAAGATGGAAAGAGTATCTCCCTCCAGAGCTGAAGGCACATTAATTTGATGTCCAGGATAATGTCTCCCTCTGGGGCAAAAGTTAGACACATTTGCTTGCAGCCCCTTTCAAGACTGAAGTTCCCTATGCTTGGGGCTCCTCAGGGGTGAAGGAAAACTATTATGTGGTCAGCATCCATTGAATGCCCTGCATTGCCCCATGGCACTGGGTGGGCAAGGGGAACCTGTGCAGACTTGAAGCTCATGCTGCTTGCTCTGCTATGAGTAATCAAGTCCCTCGTTTCTACCCAGGCATTCTGTGTCTCCCCGAAGCAACCATCAAACGGTACCAGGGTAACTTGTCAGCTTGCCAGTAAGGTAAAATCTCAGGTCCTTCTGGTTTTGAGAGTTACCTGATCAAATGTATCATGGTTAGTATCGAGTAGATGCCTTTGGCTCAGTAACCTTTGCTAGATTTAGGGAACCCCAAGCGGCAGACCTCACTCACACTTAAGTTGAACACCCTGTGCGCAGTTAGATGAAATGACATGGGTGGTGATAGTGTCAACTATGAAGCGTAGGCACCTGTAACCTGATACCAGGGTCTCCACACTGTGCAGCTTCAGGGAACTATTCACACCACAGTCTAGAAATATGCAGTGTGACTACTCCCACTATTGCAGTATTTCATTGTTCCTAACAGTCGATGGGTGTATTTTCGCATTATTTTTGATGCCATTGTGTATGTGTGTGTGTCGGGGGCGGGTTGGGGTGGGGTGGAGGGAAGCTGCCAATTAAACCAAGACAAAAATGCTCTTTTGTTTATTGAAAGAGCTCTTTAATACTTATTGAGACAGATTTATCATCTCTCAACCTTGTATATACATAGGAAAAAATAACCATTCCTATTCAATGTTACACTGGAAGATCTAGCTAGTACAATAAGAAAAAAAGAAAAGGCATAAGAATTGGAAAGGAGGAAATAAAACTATCTCAGGTTGCAGACAACATGATTGTTTATAGAAAATTGTTTATAGAAATAAACAATAGACAATTTCTATTGTTTATAGAAAATCTTAAAGAATCTAAAATAAAAATTGGTAGTGTATTTATCTTGGTTGGAGAATAGAAGGTGAATATATAAAAATAAAATGTATTTTCATATACTACTGATGAATTATTGTAAATTAAAACAATTCCATTTGTAATAGCACTAAAAAAAAGCCCATGAAATATTTAGAGATAAATCAAATATATGCAAGGTTATGCTTAAAACTATAAACATTACTGAGAGAAATAAAAGACTGTTCATGCGTTGGAAGACTCAATATTGTCAAGGTATCAATTTCTTCAAATTGATAAGTTCAACATAACCCCCAAATTGCAAAGTTCTAGAGGGTTTTTTTGTGTATGATAGAAATGGAAAGTTGATTCTAAAATTTATGAGGAAAAGCAAAGAACAAGAATAGTCAAGATAATTTTAAAAAACAAGAACAAGTTTGGGGGACTTAACACTATTTCAAGATTTACTATAAAGCTACAGCCATCAAGAAAGCATGAAACTGGCCATAGTTTAGACAGATCAGTGGAAAAGAACATAGACTCACATGTTCAATTGATTTTCAATAAAATTTGAAAGGCATTTACATGGAGAAAAAGTTTTTCAATAAACAATAATGAAACAATAGGATATTAACCTATACTCTTGAACCATATACAAAACATAACTTGAAATGGATTATAGACCCAATTGTAAAAACCTAAAACCCAAAAAGGGGCTTCCCTGGTAGCACAGCTGGTAAAGAATCCACCTGCAATGCAGGAGACCCTGGTTCAATTCCTGGGCCAGGGAAGATCTCTTGGAGGAGGGCATGGCAACCCACTCCAGTATTCTTACCTGGAGAATCCCCATGGACAGAGGAGCCTGGTGGGCTACAGTCCATGGGGCCGCAAAGAGTCAGACACAACTGAAGTGACTTAGCACTTGGCACACAAAACCCATAAAACTTCTTCAGAAAACCCAGGAGAACATCTTTGTTACCTTGAGTTTGGCAAAGATTTCTTAGGACACAAAAAGCATGAGCCATAAAAGAAAAAAAAAAAAAACTTGACAAATTGGACCTCGTGAAAATTAATTATTCTGCTCTTGGGAAGACACTGTCAAGAAAATGAAGATAGACCACAGACTTAGATAATATTTGCCAAACATCTGATAAAGGATGCCCAGAATATAAAGAAATCTCACAGCTCAATAAGAATATAATCCAACTAAAAATGATGTGAGGGACTTCCCCGGTGGCCCAGTGGTTGAGAATCTGCCTTCTGGTGCAGGAGACAGGGGTTCAATCCCTGGTCTGGGAAGGTCCACGTGGTCTAAGCCCATGTGCTACAATTGCTGAAGCTTGCACTCTAGAGCCCATCCCTGCAACAAGGAGCCCCAGCACCATAACTAGAGGGTAACCCTGCCCCCTCGCTGAAGCTAGAGAAAGCCCACTTGCAGCAACAAAGACTCAGCACAGCCAACAAATAAATAATTTAAAAAAATGATCTGAACAGACATTTCTTCAAAGGAAGTATATAAACAGCAAATAAGGCCATGGAAAGATGCCCAACATCATTAGGAAAATGCAAGTTAAAGCAGAATGAGATACCACTATAAATTAAGAGAATGCCTGTACTTTAAAAAAGCTGATCATACTAAGCCCTGGTGAGGTTGCAGAGTAACTAGAATTTTTGTTCACTGCTGGTGGGAATGTAAAATAATGCAGACACTTTGGAAAGCAGTTCAGCCATTTGTTACAAAGTTAAACATAGACTCACCATATGACCCAGAAATCCTACTCCTAAGTATTTACCCATGAGAAATAAAACTGTATATTCATATTAAAGCCTATACCTAAACATTTATAGCTTTGTTCATAGTTGCCAAAAATGAAAAACAATCCAAATGTTCTTCTATTGTGAATGGATAAATAAACCCTGATATAATCACATAATGGAATACTACTCAACAATAAAAAGAAATGAACTGCTGATAAATGCAAAAACACGGTGCTCAGTGAAACAAAATGCTGCATGACATTACAGAAAAGAGAAAGCGACAGAGAGAGAAAACAGTGGTTGCCGAGGGCTTGGAGTATGGGTGGGGGACTGGACATAAAGGGGGAATAAGGAAATTTTAAAAATATTCTATCTCTTGATTTCAGAGGTGGATATATGACATTATACATTTTTATCAATTCATAGATTTGCACACCTAAAAAGGGTATATTTTATAATATGTAAAAGTGAAGTCGTTCAGTCGTGTCCAACTCTTCGTGACCCCATGGACTGCATCCTACCAGGCTCCTCTGTCCACGGGATTTTCCAGGCAAGAGTACTGGAGTGGGGTGCCATTGCCTTCTCCAATAATATGTAAAGTTTACCTCAATAAATATGACCTAAATTTGTAAACACTGGTTGAGGGTTCCCTAATTTTTCCCATATAATTCAAGTCCTCTGATTTATTTTCAGTGAGAGTTGATGTCAGAGTATTTTCACATTCTATCATTCTCTGGGGAATCAGCACCTATTCTTAAAAGGGCTCCAATATTGCATCTGTGATTTTCTTTCAAGCTGCTGATGCTCATCCTACAAGTTTTGATGCTGGATGTTTATTGATCTAACTAAAAGATGTCAAATAAAATGTTTGAAGACCATCAGGACTCATATTTCCGGTGGCATACTGGTCAATTGCAAATCCTCTACATTTTGGCCAACAGACCATTTAGAGACAATTTAAACATGGGCTAACACCCATTTAAAGTTTGTGCACAGGCAGGCAACAGTAACTGCATTGCAGCTGCCACCTGGATAACAGCAATGGTAAGAATCTGTTAAATTCTCAGGTATTATAATGTGAATGTGCTGATCTTCACGTTGGTCGGGTATTATTACGGGAGAAGTCTACATGGAGAAGCTGGACTGCAGACCTCCTTTTGAAAATCTGTTGAAACAGTGATGTGATAGAATATTTTTAATTAGTTTTACAATTTTTTTTCAGAGAACTACGTTTTCAATTGGTTTAGGTAATGTGTGTGCACAATACAAAGTCCAAATTGTAAAACAGAGTACATGAAAAGTCTCCCTCCAACCCCTTGACCCTCAGACACCAAGTCTGCTCCCTGAGAGAAGCACTGTTGGGGGACCCCGTATGTCTGAATGGATTGAGAAGGCAGAGGCTAAAGAAGTAGAAGGAGCAAAAGGCCATTTGTCAACTAAGAAGAAAAAACACTAGTCTGGTGGCAGAGGTGCAGGAAATAAAGTCATAAATTCAGATAGTGGGGATGTATGTCATTGAGAATTGAACTTAGTTACAAATGCAAGCAATCTAAGAAACAGTGACTTAAGACAAAGACATATTTTTCTCATATAAAAGAAGTCTGGGTGAGCACTTAAGGGCTGATATAGCTGTTCAATTATGTCATTAATTCTCAGGCCTCTTCTATATTTCTGCTCTACCATCTTTAGAAGGTAGTCGCAGGTAGCGAAAGTGGCCAGTGTTGCTCCAGCCATCATATCCAGATACCAGAGGAAAAAGAAAAAGAAGAAAGGGCAGCAGCATGGGTGCTTGCTATCTCCTATTTGTCCCGATTCATTTCAACTCGGCTCTTCTCCTTTCCCATCTGCTCTCTGTTTCAGCAGGCTGGCCTGTGTGGGCTACATCAGTGGCTTTCTTGCCCTTGGTATTCTGATAGATTCAGCCAACAGGATCCACTGCAGGAGATTAGAATGTGAGAAGAGAACGGGCTCAGGACTTTTTCCTTCACTGACTCCCTTTCTACAAAGTCACATCTGGCTGACTGCCACCCGAAGGCCACTGTTCTCAAGGCACTCTGCTCTACCTGACCCTCTGCTTCCCAGCACAGAAAGAGATAACAGTTTGGCTGAGCCTAATCTCGTGTCTGTGCTTGTGCTCAGTGGTGCCCGACTCTGCAACCCCACAAACTGCAGCCCACCAGGCTCCCCTGTCCATGGAATTTTCCAGGCAAGAATAGTGGAGTGGGTTGTCATTTCTGACTCCAGGGGGTCTTCCAGATCCAGGAACTGAACCCACGTCTCTTGCGTCTCCTGCACTTGCAGGCAGATTCTTTGCCACTGCATACTAATCTTGTACTCCTGTTCTATTCTTCGTGATTTCTTTATGTTCTGCTCACATGTTTATCAAGCCCCATAATATATAAAACCTTCCATGTTATCCTAATTTCAGTGTTCCAGCTGCTTCCCTGCTAGAATTCAGAATGATATATAAGTCACAGGCCTGCTGAGTCAGCCTCTTTTAAGAAGTCTTCCAAAGAGCTTCACTCAACAATTTCTTCTTGCGGTTAGAAGTTAGATGGCCATTCTGCTGAAGGGATGTAGGGATATACATATGGCTTATTGTTGGTTGTCAGGGGACTGGTCATTAATAATGAAGAAGGAGGACTAGACAGAGCAGGCAGCTAGATGGTTCTCTTATAAGAGGGATAGAGGGAAAAATAAAGATGCCCCTCAACCCAGTGCCCTGTGGCAACCTGGAGGGGTGGGATGGGATGGGAGGTGGAAGGGAGGTTCAAGAGGGAGGGGACATGTGTATACCCCTGAGAAACATTAATTTGTCATTAACCAGTCTGAAGAGAGAGGCACAATGCATCAGTCATTGAATTTCCAAGAGCTGTCACATTTTAAAAGTGAAGGTCGCTTAGTCGTGTCCAACTCTTTGTGACTCCACGGATTATACAGTCCATGGAATTCTCCAGGCCAGAATACTGGAGTGGGTAGCCTTTCCCTTCTTCAGGGGATCTTCCCAACCCAGGGATCAAACCCAGGTCTCCCGCATTGCAGGCCGATTCTTTACCAGCTGAGCCACAAGGAAAGCCCCACATTTTAAAGGTTACTGTCAAATTCATAGGCAACTGCCCTTGAAGTTTCCAAACTTTGAAGGCCTTTTTCTCCCCTCTCTTATACAGCCTCTTGTAGAATCTGATTAACAGTAGACCTTTTTAACTCCAAAAAAACACACACAAACCATATGCACAATTGTTTAATGACATTCTTTCTGCACAAAAATCCAATGCAATAAAGTTTTTTTTTTCTTTTTTTTTTAAAGCATAGCATAGTTGTTATGAAATTGTGTCCTGGAGCTAAACTACTTAAGTTTGAAATCTGGCTCCACATATACCAGTGGTGTGTCCTTGAGCAAGTTATCTAGCCCCCATGTGTGTTTCCTTATCCATAAAGTAGCTAGAGTGGCCATGAGGAGGTACTTGGCAGACCTTCTAGTTCAAGGAGCACAGTGGCTGAAGGTCCCCGCTGCTGCACTTTGGAATCCACTGTGGCATTTGTGACCCAGCCACTTCTCCCCACCAATGATGGGGTGTGGCAGAGATACCAAGGCGGGCTCAGTTCTGGAAGATCCCAGATTCCATCAGCTAACACTAGCTTGAAGACAACCCCCTCCTGAGCTTTGATGAACTTCATTAAGCCTGCTCTGCCATCCAAGAACATTCTACCAACCTTTCTTCTCCCTTTCACTCAGGGTTAAACTTGGGCTGTGGTCTAGTGACTCCCCCAGCCCTTACCAGCTCCCCTTCACTTCCTTTCTCAAAGGCATTTTACTTAATAAAATCTTTGCACGTTTATTCTGGTCTTGGTATCTGCTTCTCAGAGGACCTGGACTAACACAGTAGGGATAACACTAGTTCCTACCTCTCACTGAGTTGTTGAGAGGATAAAGGAGTTAATTCATTTACTGTGCTTACAATAGTATTTGACAAATGGTAATAATTCAATCCATTTAACTTATTAAAGACCAGATCTTACATGACTACTATTATAGCAGACTAGATAATCCCAAGTCTTCCATTATTAAATACCATAAAATTACGTTGAAATACAGAAAATAGTCTTCTACCTGCATAGTTGAACTTACAAAAAATAAAAAACCCCAGGGACAAAATGGAGAGGGACCTAAACACCAGAGCAGTAGTCCTGAGTTCATCGTGTAGCTGTTACCAGAGAATTTCATGACAACTTTGAATGTAAAGCTGAGAATTGTCAAAGAGCTTTAGAACAAAAGTGGGGACTAAAAGCCAAACTATCAGCAAAAAGAGATCAAGGAAGCTTGTCTATCTTCACTTCTATCTGGATAAAGGGAAAAGATTCCTTAAGACACCTGCCCTCACTGAAGGCAGAGTTTGGCATTTATACCACTCTTGTGGCTGAGAACTCCCAAGCTGGTAATACCAGTGACAGAGTGAATACAAGTCCTCTTGCAGGGATAAATGGATTCTCAGGGTTCTTTTCGACATAGTCCTGAAGATGATTTCACAATCCAAAACTGCAGAACCAACAAGGAAATAACCCACCATGAGTGCTGGTGTGAGGAGCAGGATTAGATTCCCAACAACTTAAGGTAGTTATTTTTAATATTTTATTTAATCTCTGGCTGATATAATCTATCACATTAAAGAATAGAATTAAAAACAAAATATAACCAAAAATTGAGACTCTCAAAAAGAACCAAACAAAAGTTTTAAAGACTGTCCTATCTGAGTTTCTTTAGAAAGCAGAGCTGAAGGCAAGGATTAGGCTATTGATTCAGGAGATGAAGCCTGTTGAGATTAAGGCAAGGAAGAAAGGGGAAGTGGGCCAAGGAAAGACATGGAGCAAGGTGATAGGGTATGTCACAGTGCTGGCCACTATTGGATAAGCCATGGAGAAACAGCTGGTCACTTGGCAGGAATTTTGCCTAGCACCCAGGACGTCTCTGGAAACTTTTCAGAAAGAAACACTACCTCTATTTGGAAGGAGAATTTATCTCCCCCCAGCTCCCTCTTTTTTCCCATTTCCTATTGCTCAGATCTGCTCCATGGAGAGGTAACCCGTAAGTGCGGTGTTGCTCATCCTTTGATGCCACTCATTAAACTAGATCCTCTGTCCAGAAGTAGAGGAACAGCTTGGTGCAGACCCCCTAGCATGTAGAAGGTGAAGCATTGTGATCCCAGACCTCCAGCCAACTTGGGGAGCTCAGCAGAGATAGCAGAGTACCCTCACACTTGTGTGAGTTACTAGGAGCTGGAAGAACTTTGAGGATAGAGAGGCAGTTTGACTCAGAGGAGGTGAACAAGCTTCGATTCTGATATGAAATTAAAAATAGAGTCATCAAAATTAAATACTTCCCAGCAGATAGCTTGAATAGTATATGGATACAGCCAGAGACTAACTTGTAGATTGGAAGAGATAATTTAATAAGTTATACCTCTATGCTATATATATATATATATATATATATATAGAGAGAGAGAGAGAGAGAGAGAGAGAGAGAATGCTTCATAAATTTGTGTGCCATCCTTGTGCAGGGGACATGCTAATCCTCTCTGTATCATTCCAATTTTAGTCTATGTGCTGCCCTAAATAAGCATCTCTATGCTAGATTCTGAATAAAGAAAAAAAATGAGGCATGAAAGAGTGAAAAGATGAAATTTATATCCAATAGGAATTTCAGAAGGTGAGAGTAGACAGGAAGAGGTTACACTGATAAAGAACATGAATCCTTAGATTCAGTTTCTGTGATATTTTTGATGTCCAAGGACGGCTTTTGTATGCAGAGAAGGTGATTTTCATTTATTTGGGGCTGATTTTGTTTTTACAACTTTACCTACTGCAATTATAAATTTAAAAGCCTAGTTTTTCTTAAACTCCTAAATTCATAAGTTTTATTACACAATTTCATATCCAGTAAATTTTATATAAAATAGAGACAATTTCAGGGAAACTTTCACATAAATGGACTGATTACTTAAGGGAATTTGATTTTGAATAATATTATGTAAACTTGAATAGGACAGACTAATTACCTTTAAATACTTCAAATAATATTTATATGTTTAATGTATTCAGTTTTCTTTAAGACTTGGAATGTCCAAACTCAACAAACTTATAACTCAATACGCGAATCCTTCCCACATTGTTAAACAACTCTCTAATGCAGGTTCTTTTAACTACTCTACCACTGTTTATAAACTAAGTCACTTACATCATTCAACTTCAAATTAAGTGTTTAATTTGGAATCACAGGCCAATTTGTCATACATTTTAATATGCAAATTCAATTATATTTTATAAGTATTTTAAATGCCAAACAGTGATTATCTTGATTGTAATACAAAATGATTAATGCCACGGGTTGGACATATTTTATATTTCTGGGGTTAAGAGACACAACCCACTGAGCTTTACTGTGACTTTAAAATTCCTGAGCCAATAGCTCAGGATGTTGGGCTGCCCAGGTGGCTTAGTAGCAAAGAATATGATTGTCACCTGGGGCAAGTTGGAGTTGCTTATTGAACAGACACATTTATTTCAGGAATGCCAGACCTGCAGCTGCTTATGTCCAGTGTGGTCCTTCTTGTATCACACATTGACATACTGAGCCCAGTTTTAGAAATCTCGAAATTATAGGAGACTCCATGTCTATACCCTTCAGGCAAGGTTGATACCTCCTCTTCCAGTTACACAACCACATAATACTCTTTGTAACCTCTTTCCCTTTTTCATTTTATTTTTTAACTTTACAATATTGTATTGGTTTTGCCATATATCAACACAAATCTGCCACAGGTATACACGTGTTCCCCATCCTGAACCCTCCTCTCTCCTCCCTCCCTGTACCATCCCTCTGGGTTGTCCCAATTTGATCATTTGAATTTTTTAACCTCCAACCAGATTGCAACTGATTTTGTTCACTCATCTCATTACTCTCAGGCTGAACTCTATTTTCATTTTTTCCCTATGTCTTTGGGTCACAGGTTTTGGCAATCTGTAGTCTTTGGCTTTATGATTACAACAGTTGTAAATGGCATAAATAAAAATAGATGCACACTGAGAGACACTGAAGCACAGAATATAACAATAAAGACAGAGAGACTATCTTGAAACAACCAGAGTTTTGTGCCAATAGTGCTCCTACAAACATGGACTTTCTGTAAGCAGTGTGGCAAGCACCAAGCCCTCAAAGTGGCACAATACAAGAAGGGCAGGAATTATGCATATGTCCAGGGAAAGTGGCATTATGAGAGGAAGCAGAGTGGCTGTGGTGAGCAGACTAAGCCAATTTTCCAGGAAAAACTAAAATCACAAAGACTGTGCTGAAGTTGTAGATCAAAGGATTCTTGCTATTAAGAGATGTAAGCATTTTTGAACTGGGAGGATTTAAGAAGAGAAAAGGTCAAGTGATCCAGTTCTAAGCATCCTCCTTTGCTCTTATAAAGATAATACAGTCTTGAAGTAAAAAAAAGTGGAAAAATTACATCAAAGTGGAGTGATAGATAGCAGACTTCTAATTAACAACAGTTGAATAGTATCTTCAAAGCAAGAGAAAATAGTGAATCTGCACTTTTATACTCAGTCAAGCTACCATTCAGGAATGGGAAAACAAAAGTCATTTTTAGAAAGGCGAAGTCTAAATTCATTAACAAACACTGAAAAAAAACTGCTGAAGTACATGGATCCTTCCGTATGAAAACCCTTGCTATTTGCTATCTGAAACTAAGGAATGCAAAAGATTTGCATAACGTGGCATACTTTTCAATCTCAATACCCCAAATCATCATCCAAATCTAGGAATCCAAAAATTCAGATGCTGAAAACAACTTACACTAAAGAAAGAAATTAATTCACAAAGAAAGAAGTGAGCCTCAAGAAGGAATGATGAGCTAGGAAAATGACAAAGCGTATTGGTAAATCTAAATGATCCTTGATTGTTTAAAATAATAAAAAAAAACCAACCTGTTTTGGGGGAATATAAAAACTACATAAATAAAGTATGCACTCAGAGAAGGCGATGGCACCCCACTCCAGTACTCTGCCTGGAAAATCCCATGGATGGAGGAGCCTGGTGGGCTGCAGTCCATGGGGTCGCTAAGGGTCGGACACGACTGAGCGACTTCACTTTCAGTTTTCCCTTTCATGTATTGGAGAAGGAAATGGCAACCCACTCCAGTGTTCTTGCCTGGAGAATCCTGGGGACGGGGGAGCCTGGTGGGCTGCCGTCTATGGGGTCGCACAGAGTTGGACACGACTGAAGCGACTTAGCAGCAGCAGCAAAGTATGCACTGAACATGTAAAGTAGGGTAGGTGATGTGAATGAACAAGTTCAAGGTTTGGCAAAAAGCGTCGATGTTTAGGAATGTTGATGGTAGTAGACACTGTTGTCACTCAACCCATATTCTCTCTGTCCACCTAAGCTCACTTACTGATGGGACAGACAGTTTAACAGGCTGCCAGGTGTTGTTCCAGCACATGTGTCTCCCTTCTATGCCTGATGTTTTTCTCCTGAATCATAGAACTTTCTCTGCCTTAAGCAGGTGTAATCTGGACATGCAGGGGAGTTAACACTTCCAGGAATGACTTTCAATTAATGGAGGAGTCAGTAGATTAATGTTCCAACCTTCTTATCTCCTCACAGGAAAACTCTGAACCAAGCTTCATGTGGTCGTTCAGAGTATTTGAGCCCTTGGCATCCATAATAAACTGCTCATGAGCGTTTCCTAGACCTGCTTTTCTCTTCCCCCTGCCTCAATTCCCCCTTCCTTGTTAGCCCTTCCTGATGTCACCTCCCAAATGCCTGTATTCAAGGTCTGGTCCTAAGGGCAACTCTTGGGAGAATCCAACCTAACACACTGGTTAGTTTTAGCATTTAATTTATGTATGCTTGTGACAATTTTAAGAGTAAATCACTAAAATGGTACAGATAGAATGTGCAACTTCCAAACAAACATAGGTGAAAAGGAGAAATTTTTTTAAAGTCTTAAGTCAATAAAGATAGGAAAGTGATGGAGGGGGAGAGAAACTTAAGAGTGTAAATATCACATTTCATAGAATGTAAGATGACATCACTTGTAAAATACACCTAAATTTTTGCATGCTAATAAAGAAAAGATGCTAATTACAACTTAAATTATACAGGTATTATAATTTCAAAGATGTTTAAAAGTGGGGGAAAATGTGTGTCATAGAGTTGATGAAATTTGATAGTGTGAAGTAAGATTTTAGAAATACAAGTAAATATTCAATAATCACAATATGAAGGGGCTAAAAAACTCAGCAGTGGCCACAGGACTGGAAAAGGTCAGTTTTCATTCCAGTCCCAAAGAAAGGTAATGCCAAAGAATGCTCAAACTACCGCACAATCGCACTCGTCTCACACGCTAGCAAAGTAATGCTCAAAATTCTCCAAGCCAGGCTTCAGCAATACGTAAACTGTGAACTTCCAAATGTTCAAGCTGGTTTTAGGAAAGGCAGAGGAACCAGAGATCAAATTGCCAACATCTGCTGGATCATTAAAAAAGCAAGAGAGTTCCAGAATAACATCTATTTCTGCTTTATTGACTAGGCCAAAGCCTTTGACTGTGTGGATCAAAATACACTGTGGAAAATTCTGAAAGAGATGGGAATACCAGACCACCTGACCTGCCTCTTGAGAAACCTATATGCAGGTCAGGAAGCAACAGTTAGAACTGGACATGGAACAACAGACTGGTTCCAAATAGGAAAAGGAGTACATCAAGGCTGTATATTGTCCCCCTGCTTATTTAACTTATATGCAGAGTACATCATGAGAAACTCTGGGCTGGAAGAAACACAAGCTGGAATCAAGATTGCCAGGAGAAATATCAATAACCTCAGATATGCAGATGACACCACCCTTATGGCAGAAAGTGAAGAGGAACTCAAAAGCCTCCTGATGAAAGTGAAAGTAGAGAGTGAAAAAGTTGGCTTAAAGCTCAACATTCAGAAAATGAAGATCATGGCATCCGGTCCCATCACTTCATGGGAAATAGATGGGGAAACAGTGGAAACAGTGTCAGACTTTATTTTTGGGGGCTCCAAAATCACTGCAGATGGTGATTGCAGCCATGAAATTAAAAGATGCTTTCTCCTTGGAAGGAAAGTTATGACCAACCTAGATAGCATATTAAAAAGCAGAGATATTACTTTGCCAACAAAGGTCTGTCTAGTCAAGGGTATGGTTTTTCCAGTGGTCATGGATGGATGTGAGATTTGGACTGTGAAGAAAGCTGAGCGCTGAAGAATTGATGCTTTTGAACTGTGGTGTTGGAGAAGACTCTTGAGAGTCCCTTGGACTGCAAGGAGATCCAACCAGTCCATCCTAAAGGAGAACAGTCCTGGGTGTTCATTGGAAGGACTGATTGTAAAGCTGAAACTCCAATACTTTGGCCACCTCATGTGAAGAGTTGACTCATTGGAAAAGACCCTGATGCTGGGAGGGATTGGGGGCAGGAGGAGAAGGGGACGACAGAGGATGAGATGGCTGGATGGCAGCACCTACTCAATGCACATGAGTTTGAGTGAACTCCTGGAGTTGGTGATGGACAGGGAGGCCTGGCGTGCTGTGATTCATGGGGTCGCAAAGAGTGGGACACAACTGAGCGACTGAACTGAACTGAAAATCATTTAGAAGATCAAATTGTCTAATTAGGCTTGTATTGTTTTTGAAAACTATCTGTACACTGTTCATAAGAGATATACTTCAAACATAAAATATGAGGTCACATGTAAAAGAACTGAAAAAGATAACACCAAGCAAACACTGACCAAAAAAAGCTGGTATAGCTAACTCAAAATGAAGACAGACTTCATCTCTAGAAATGCTTTTTGTTGTAAGGAGGGTCAGTTCATAATGACACATTTTCAATTCATAATGAAGAAATGGTATTTCTAAATAGTATACACCTCACCTCAAACATAGCCTCAAAATACATAACACAAAAAATTGAGAGACCTACTGGGAAAAATGTCAAATCAACAGAAGGGAAATTTGGGGTACTCTGGTGGTCCAGTGGCTAAGACTGTGTTCTCAATGGAGGGGGCCCCAGTTGGATTCCTGATCAGAGAGCTAGATTCCACATTCATCCACTAAGACCCGGTGCAGCCAAATAAATAAATGAATGAATAAATTCAAAGGAGATTTTTTACATATCTTAATTTTGATGGAACAAACAAACAAGTATTTAGAAGCTATTAATGATATAATGGAGAAGGCAATGGTGACCCACTCCAGGCTCTTGCCTGGAAAATCCCATGGACGGAGGAGCCTGGTGGGCTGCAGTCCACGGGCTCGCTGAGTTGGAGACGACTGAGCAAATTCACTTTTACTTTTCATTTTCATGCACTGGAGAAGGGAATGGCAACCCACTCCAGTATTCTTGCCTGGAGAATCCCAGGGGCGGGGGAGCCTGGTGGGCTGCCATCTATGGGGTCGTGCAGAGTGGGACAAGACTGAAGTGACTCAGCAGCAATGATATAATAAATGTGATATAATGAAGTTGAGCACCGAAGAATTGATGTTTTGAACTGTGGTGTTGGAGAAGACTCTTGCGAGTCCCTTGAAATGCAAGGAGATCAAACCAGTCCATCCTAAAGGAAATCAGTCCTGAATGTTTATTGGAAGGACTGATGCTGAAGCTCCAATACTTTGGCCACCTGATGCGAAGTACTGACTCATTGGAAAAGACCAATGCTGGGAAAGATTGAAGGCAGGAGGAGAAGGGGACAATAGAGGATGAGATGGTGGGATGACATCGCCAACTCGATGGACATGAGTTTGAGGAAGCTCCGGGAATTGGTGATGGACAGAGAAGCCTGGCGTGCTGCAGTCCATGGAGTCACAAAGAGTCGGACACGACTGAGCCACTGAACTGAACGAACTGAGCATATATTGAACTCTATACCTCAAATTTAAAAATATAAATTTACTCAAACATAAATGGAACATTTATGAAAATTAGCTACATATTAGTCCACACATCAGTTCAGTTCAGTTACTCAGCCATGTCCGACTCTTTGCGACCCCATGAATCACAGCATGCCAGGCCTCCCTGTCCATCACCAACTCCCAGAGTTCACCCAAACTCATGTCCATTGAGTCGGTGATGCCATCCAGCCATCTCATCCTCTGTTGACTTCACATTCCAGGATGACTGGCTCTAGGTGAGTGATTACACTATCATGATTATCTGGGTCATGAAGATCTTTTTTGTACAGTTCTTCTGTGCATTCTTGCCACCTCTTCTTTATATCTTCTGCTTCTGTTAGTCCATACCATTTCTGTCCTTTGTCGAGCCCATCTTTGCATGAAATGTTCCCTTGGTATCTTTAATTTTCTTGAAGAGATCTCTAGTCTTTCCCATTCTGTTGTTTTCCTCTATTTCTTTGCATTGATTGCTGAGAAATGCTTTCTTATCTCTCCTTGCTATTCTTTGGAACTCTGCATTCAGATGCTTATATCTTTCCCTTTCTCCTTTGCTTTTCACTTCTCTTCTTTTCACAGCTATTTGTAAGGCCTCCTCAGACAGCCATTTTTCTTTTTTGCATTTCATTTCCATGGGGATGGTCTTGATCCTTGTCTCCTGTATAAAGTCACGAACCTCTGTCCATAGTTCATCAGGCACTCTATCAGATCTAGTCCCTTAAATCTATTTCTCACTTCCACTGTATAATCATAAGGGGTTTGATTTAGGTCATACCTGAATGGTCTAATGGTTTTCCCTACTTTCTTCAATTTCAGTCTGAATTTGGCAATAAGGAGTTCATGATCTGAGCCACAATCAGCTCCCAGTCTTGTTTTTGCTGACTGTATAGAGCTTCTCCATCTTTGGCTGCAAAAAATATAATCAATCTGATTTTGGTGTCAACCATCTGGTGATGTCCATGTGTAGAGTCTTCTCTTGTGTTGTTGGAAGAGGGTGTTTGCTATGACCAGATGACCATTACCTCTACTTCTGTGGGCAGGAATCCCTTAGAAGAAATAGAGTAGCCATCATGGTCAACAAAAGAATCCAAAATGCAGTACTTGGATGCAATCTCAAAAATGACAGAATGATCTCAGTTCATTTCCAAGGCAAACCATTCAACATCACGGTAATCCAAACCTATGCCACAGCCAGTAATGCTGAAGAAGCTGAAGTTGAAGGATTCTATGAAGACCTACAAGACCTTTTAGAACTAACACCCAAAAAAGATGTCCTTTTCATTATAGGGAACTGGAATGCAAAAGTAGGCAGTCAAGAAACGCCTGGAGTAACAGGCAAATTTGGTCTTGGAGTACAAAATGAAGCAGGGCAAAGGCTAATAGAGTTTTGCCAAGAGAACACACTGGTCCACACATCAAATCTCTACAAATACTAAAATAATCAATATCACACAGATTACATTATCTGAGTATAGTACCATTATGCTAGAAAGCAATAACAAAGATCATAGAAATATATTTGGAAATTTAGAAACCTCACTGTTAAGCAGTTTTGGGGTCAAAGACAATATTGTAAGGGACATTAAAAAATATTTCAGCTGAACAATAATGAAAATCTACATATCAAAACTCATGGAGTACAGCCAAAGCAGTACCTTTAGAGAAATTTACATCTTCATATCCTCAAAGAAGTCTGAAAATTTATGAGTTAATCATGCAACTCAAGAAGTTAGAAAGAACAGAGTTCAAAGTAATTAAATAGAGGATAATAAAGATATGATCAGCAATTAATTGTAGTAGATTGGATTATTAGTCTCAGTTTTTCATTCTCCTGTAATAGGATTATACATTGACACCCACACTCACTCATCAGCCTGTGAAATTACCCTGTAAAAACTGACAGCCCTTTCTAGGATGGCCCAGTCTGTCTGTGGAGTGTGTTTCTCTCTAAATAAATCCATCTCTTAGCTATCACTTTGCTTCTCCCTGAATTCTTTGTGCGATGAGACATCAAGAACCCGGGCTTCATTAAGTCCTGAGGCCAGGTGTGTACTCTTAGTTAAAAGACCATGAGCTTTGGTTGGGTTCAAGTCAAGTCCCAACCTGAAGGGCACTGTTTCAGGCTGAGGAGGACAAGACATGAACAGAACCTGAAACTTGGAGTCTAGATACTGAATTACAGCCATGCCTTGCTGATTTAGCTGATTCACATATCCTTTAGAAAGAAATCTTGTTTAAATGCTGAGTTGTGGTTTGATATGCAAAAGAAGGCTGAGTGCCAAAAATTGATGATTTCGAATCGTGGTGCCGGAGAGGACTCTTGAGAGTCCCTTGGACAGCAAGGCGATCAAACCAGTCAGTCCTAAAGGAAATCAACCCTGGATATTCTTTGGAAGGACTAAACGTAACCTCCAATACTTTGGCCACCTGATGTAAAGAGCTGACTCACTGGAAAAGACAGTGATGCTGGGAAAGATTGAAGGCAAAAGGAGAAAAGGGTGGCACAGGAAGAGATGGTTAGATAGCATCACTGACTCAATGGACAAGAATTTGAGCAAACTCTGGGAGATAGTAGAGGACAGAGGAACCTGGCATGCTATGCAGTCCATGGGGTTGCAAAAAGTCAGAGATGATTCAGCAACTGAAAAACAGTTGCAGCAAAAGCTAATTCATTTGTGAAACAGAAAATATATAATAGAGCATTGCCAAACCTAAAATCCGATCTTCTGAAAAGACGTCTGTCAGAAGACTTTGCCAGACATGATGGATGACTGGGGGTGGGAGTGGAAGGGAGGGAGGGAGAAACAGAGAGGAGGAAGGAAAGAGAAACAAATGACCAGACGATGAGTAAAATAGGAGACCGAGCTATAGATACATCAGTGAGCTTTAAAATGAAAGACTGCTGTGAATAATTTGATGCCAATGAAATTTGGAGCCTTAAAGTAGATAATGTCCTGGAAAAACAACTTACTGAAATCAAATGAAAGAAAAGAGAAAATTTGAGTAAGTGTATAACTATTTTTAAATTAACAAGTAATTCAGACTTCTGATCAAATACGTGATGGAATAAACATACTTTTCCCTAGTCTCTACTCAGAGTACAACCAAGAACCCTGAACATTAAATATAAAACAAACCTAAGACAACTCTGAAAAGAAGAGAGGAGGCTGACCGCCTAGGGACCACAAAGTAGTGAGTTTCCTGGGTTTTCTTTTTGCCTCATAAATCCCAGATTTGAAGCCGAATATTCCAGAAACCAAAAAGCTAAAGTGTGTTAGTCGATCATTCGTGTCTGACCATGTGCGGCCTCATGGACTCTAGCCAGCTGGCTCTCTGTCCGTGGGATTTCCCAGGCAAGAGTACTGGAGCGGGTTGCCACTCGTGCAGACAAAAGACTTTCTGACAATGCCACACTTAGCAATACTAATTGGACCACTAGTAATACTAATACTAGTATGATATCTTAGTCTAAGAAAGCTGTACTCAGGTTAAGGCTGGCATCAATATTTTTTTCTAAGAATGAGAGCTGCAGAAGGAAACGGCAACCCACTCCAGTATTCTTGCCTGGAAAATCCTATAGACAGAGGAGCCTGGGGGGCTACAGTCCATGGGGTCGCAAAGAGTCAGACACGACTGAGCTGCACACAGACACACACACGAATGATAGCTGGGTTGTTCATGTGGAGTATTTAAAGGTTCTATTTTTACACTCTTTCTTTTTTATTTGGCTAAAACTCGTGGTATATAGGATCTTAGCTCCCCGACCAGGGACCAAATCTGAGCCCTGGCAGTGAAAGTGCCAAGTCCTAATAACCACTGGATCACCAGGGAATTCCCTGCACTTTTCCCAAAATAACATATTTATTCCTAGAAGGTCTTTTATATGGATAACATCTTAAAATGACAAAAGTTAATCCATGTATATAGCCCAAGTAATGGAGAACACAGTCTCTGACTTACAGTTTACAAAGGCATGAAAATGATATGCACTGTATAGAAACCAAACTTAGAATTTTGATCTTTTCTTGGGCGAGACTTATGTGACATGATACTCTCCAGTGATGCTGCTCCTCCAAGTCAGCCATGCTATCATGAAAGTAAAAAAAAAAAAAAAATTATATATACACACACACACACACACACACACACACACACACACTTAACCATTCTGTTAAGGGTTGTTGTAAACATACAACCTTTTTTTTTTTTTTTTTTACTTTCAGTACATTATTCAGTACGTTGTATGAGATATTCAATACTTTATAATAAAGTAGGCTTTGTGTTAGATGATGTTGCCCAACTGTGTGTTGATGTAAGGCTCCTAAGCACATTTAAGCTAGATTAGGCTAAGCGCTCATGTTTGGTAGGTTCGACCCAGAGATCAAACCTGCATCTCCTGCATTGGCAAGTGGGTTCTTTACCGCAGAGCCACAAGGGAAACCATGTATTTAGTTGGTGCCCCTTGAAGGGGACTGGGCCAAGCTCTGAGGTTACAGGCACTTTCTTTTTATAATCACTCAGCTTCCTTTGCTGGTTCTTGGATGTACTCAGTGGCTACCATGTCTCAGATTTCACTCCATCTTTTTGGATTCCTTTTGGTAAGGTACATCTTTCATTTTTAACACACAGGGCTAATGGGTAGCAAACTTTCTGGATCTTTACACATCAGAACACGTGAGCGGCTATCATGAGTGCACACCCTTCGGATCTCTGACTGCAGAGAGCAGGATGGACCTGTGGTCCCCACTGCTGCTGTGAGATCCATCATAGAGTTCATGCTAAGCCTTCCCATAGGCTGCCTCCAGCCAATGATGAGCAGGGAGACCAGGGACTCCACTTGAGCTTGAGGACTTCCTGGAAGCCTTTTTGAAATTAAAAGACGTTTACTCCTTGGAAGAAAAGTTATGACCAACCTAGACAGCATATTGAAAAGCAGAGACATTACTTTGCCAAGAAAGGTCCGTCTAGTCAAGGCTATGGTTTTTCCAGTGGTCATGTACAGATGCGAGATTTGGACCTGTGAAGAAAACTGAGCACCAAATAATTGATGCTTTTGAACTGTGGTGTTGGAGAAGACTCTTGAGAGTCCCTTGGACTGCAAGGAGATCCAACCAGTCCATTCTTAAGGGGATCAGCCCTGGGTGTTCTTTGGAAGGAATGATGCTAAAGCTGAAACTCCAGTACTTTGGCCCCCTCATGCGAAGAGTTGACTGATTGGAAAAGACTCTGATGCTGGGAGGGATTGGGGGCCGGAGGAAAAGGGGACGACAGAGGATGAGATGGCTGGATGGCATCACCGACTCAATGGACGTGAGTTTGAGTGAACTCCGGGAGTTGGTGATAGGGAGTCCTGGAGTGCTGCGATTCATGGGGTCACTAAGAGTCAGACACGACTAAGTGACTGAACTGAAACTTTCTCTGCAGTCTAAGACACTCCCACACACCCTTTCTCCCTTCCTTCTCCCCTTTCCCTGGAGTCAGATTAGCCTTGTGGCCTGTGGTCTGAAGCTTCAGACACCCTCTTGGGTGCCTTTATCTCTTTAGGTGTTTGCTTCATACACTTCTTACACAACTCCATCTTGGCATGTTTCTTACAGGATCTGAACTTGTACAACATCTTAATTTCACCTCACATTTGATTTTTTTGCACCTAGAATCCTATTCCCAGTCATTTTCTCCCCAGTTTTTGATGGCATTGCTCCATTGTCCTTTAGTATCCAGAACTGCTGATGAGGTCTTTATTGTTTCTTTGCAAAAACATTTTGAAATTTTCTCATTCTTAAGATACAGAAACCTCAACTAGTAGGTACCTAGGTGTGTGTATTGTCGAATTTTTGCCTGCCTAATACTTGCTGGGCTCTTTCAATTTAATGACATATTCTTAGCTGTTATCTTCTTAGTGATTTCCTTTCCCCTTGTCCCACCCTCAGTTCCTCTGTTCTGTTCTTCTGAGACTTCTGTTAGAACTTCTTGGGTTTGCACTCGTGAGAACTATGTGTCTTGGCAAAAGAGCTGGGTTTTGTTTGTCTTCTGTAGTAGTTGGTTTGGGACTATGAGAAGCCCAGGTCACGTGGTAAGACTAGAACAGGATCTGCAGGGAGAGAGGCCCTGAGAGAACCGTGGGAAAGCGGACACCAAGCCAGGTGTGTGTGGCTTTGGGCTCTCACCAGATCAGGCTGTGAGCTTGGAAAGGCACCCTTTGTGGTTATGAGGGTATTTGGTTCAGTACAACCTATGTTTTCGAAATTTATGGAGATGAGAATATATACTTGAGTGATAGAAAATTCACTGTGTTGGAAAGCCTTCCTCCCCCCTTTAAAGACCCAGCGAGCCCGAGCTCTGTGTGGGAGGAGATGGTCTGGAAAACATCAAAGGTGATGAGGTTTCAGCTGGCCTTTGAAGGCTCCATTGTAGAATCCAGGCACAGGGATTAGCTTGGCCTGTGGTCAAGAAAGTACATGGTAGTTTTGGAGTTTATATACCCCTGTGGAAGAAGCGGGGATCATCTATTGCAGGAGATGAGGCTAAGATGGAGGGCTGGGGAGTCAGACAGCAGGGGCCTGACCTGAGGGCCCTGCAATCAATGTGAAATTTTCCTGAAGGAATTCTCCAAAGGTTTTTTTGAACAGGGAAAACATATGATCACTACGTTTGGGTTTTATTAAGATACTTATGGTAGAAGGTAAATTTCGAGAGGGATATAGGAGCCTGTCCACGTTAGGGCAAACCTGTATTTCTGTTTTCATGACTGGGACTGGGCAGCCAGATCAGGGCAGGGTGAGCCGTTGGTGATCTGTCCTAGGAGCTGGTATACTGATAATCAAGGAGGCAAGGGCAGAAATGCCCAGAGAAGAAAACTAGGAGGGTACTGCTCTGTTCCTCTGATCTAAGAGGGAAATAAGAGGTTGCTTGTGAGATGTGTGAGACGTGATGGCATTGGAGGGTGGGAATGTGGAAAAATACTGTAGGATCTGGCCAAGAAAACTACCTGGAGAGGACTAAGAGGAGAGTTCACTAATGGCAGGAAAAGAAGACTGTGTGGGAGAAGCCAGCTCCCTCGCTCTATGGGTTGGCTCATGATCTTAGCGGCTGCCCAGAAGGTGTGGAGAAAATCAAAGGTTCCTTTCTGACATCATCTCCTTTCCTTCTAGGACCCTGTGTTCACCTGGTTTTCCTTCTACCCCACCCCCCGCCCCCCACCCCCCAACCACTTTGCCCCAGTCTTAGTTGGCTAGGTGGGTCCACTCTTCCAGACCTCTAAATGTAGGGGTATCGCTGAGGCCCAGACTCTGGACCCCCTCTGTGTACTTCCACCCCTTGGATGATCTCCTCTGGCATCTTGGTTTTAAATGTCATTGGTAATCTGAGGACACCCTACTGATACTGTCTATCAAACGGCCCACTTAATATCTTTACTTGGATATCCAACAGGCATCTCAAACAAGTAAAAGGAACGACTTTTGATTCAACCTTCATCCTCTGCCAGCCTACTCCTCCCCCATGATTCCCCATCTCATAAAATGACAATGCTTTTCATCTTGGAGTCACCCCTGAGTCTGTCTTTTCATCTTTCCCTTCTGAGTCACGTTCAATTCATCAGCAGACTCTGTCAGTTCTACCTACAAATCTCTGTCCTGCCCCTGAGCACCTATCACTCCCAGTGACAGCCAGCTCCTAATATAAGCCGATACAACACTCCTCCCCAGCATTCCTGCAATAGCGCTGGACTCTGTTCTCCAGTGATCACGTCACTCTCCTACTCAAATTCTCCCTCTGGGAATGACTTCCCATCACAGTTAGAACAGAAACTCAATATGGCCCCCTAGGCGCCATCTGAGCTGGCCCTATTTCCATTTCCTACCTCCCTTCCTTTCCATCAACTCACGCAACCATCCCCATTTAGAATCCACCTGCCAATGCAGGAGATGCAGGTTTGATCCCTGGGTTAAGAAGATCCCCTGGAGAAGGAAATGGCAGCCCACTTCAGTATCTTGCCTGGAAAATCCCATAGACAGAGGAACCTGGTGGGCTAAAGTTCATGGGGTTGCAAAAAATTTGGCACGATTTAGTGACTAAACAACAACAAATATACCAACCACATTTTCCCCCTCACAGTCTCTTCCTGGAAGTTTTTAAAAATTTTATTTTGGAACACTACCTAACACCATGCACAAAAATAAACTCGAAATGGATTAAAGACCTAAACATAAGACCAAACACTATAAAACTCTTAGAGGAAAACATCGGAAAAACACTCTGACATAAATCATAGCAAGACCTTATTTGACCCACCTCCTAGAGTAATGAAAATAAAAACAAGAATAAACAAATTTGATCTAAGTAAACTTAAAAGCTTCTGCACAACAAAGGAAACCATAAATGAGATGAAAAGAACCCTCAGAATGGGAGAAAATATTTGTAAATGAAGAAATTGACAAAGGATTAATCTCCAAAATACGCAAATAGCTTATGTAGCTCAATATCAAAACAACAAACAATCCAATCAAAAAAATGGGTGGAAGACCTGAGTAGACATTTCTCCAAAGAAGACATACAGGGCCAAAAGGTATATGAAAAGATGCTCAACATCACTAATTATTCAGTTCAGTTGCTCAGTCGTGTCTGACTCTTTGCGACCCCATGAATCGCAGCACACCAGGCCTCCCTGTCCATCACCAACTCCCGGAGTTCACTCAGACTCACGTCCATCAAGTCGGTGATGCCATCCAGCCATCTCATCCTCTGTCGTCCCCTTCTCCTCCTGCCCCCAATCCCTCCCAGCATCAGAGTCTTTTCCAATGAATCAACTTTTCGCATGAGGGGGCCAAAGTACTGGAGTTTCAGCTTTAGCTTCATTCCTTCCAAAGAACACCAGGGCTGATCTCCTTCAGAATGGACTGGTTGGATCTCCTTGCAGTCCAAGGGACTCTCAAGAGTCTTCTCCAACACCACAGTTCAAAAGCATCAATTCTTTGGTACTCAGCTTTTTTCACAGTCCAACTCTCACATCCACACATGACTGCTGATTATTAGAGAGATGCAAATCAAAACTACAATGAGTTATCACTTCACACTGGTCAGAATGGCCATCATCCAAAAAAAAAAAAAAAAAACTACAAGCAATAAATGCTGCAGGGGGTGTGGGAAAAAGAACCATCTTGCACTGTTGGTGGGAATGTATATTGATTCTTCCTGTAATGTTCTAATCCACGATATTGTCCTGCCTCACTCTTATACTCCATTCAGGTTAAAAGAGCCTTTTCCTGGCCACTCTTATTATTTTCTGTGGCCCTAATCACTATATGAAATTGTATTACTTGCTTACTTTTCACTATATATTTATTCCTTCAGTGAAAATTATCTACCACCAGTAGAACATAAGCCCCAGGAGGAATTTTGCTCCCCACTGATGTAGCTTCAGCACCTAGAAAAGTATCTAGGTAATAGCAGGAACCTGTTGCTTAGTCGCCAACTCATGTCTGACTCTTTTGCAAGCTCATGGACTTTATCCTGGTACCACTGAGCCACCTGGGAAATCCAGTAGGTATTCAATGAATATTTATTCAAAGAATGGAAGGCAGCATAGTTGAGCCCAAACTGGAAACTGGCAACTGGCAGGGTAGAGAGAGCAAAGGTCAAGGGCACTGGGGAGTTGAGGGAGTTGGTGAGAATATAGCTGGCACAGTTGGTCATGGATTCAAAGGTAGACACAAAGGGGCAGAGGTCGGGAGCCTGGGTAAACTTGGCGATGGCTGGTGGGGTGGTTGGTGATCAGTAAGTGTGGGCAGAGGGTGGGATAGAAGAAAGGAGCTTAGTCAAAAAAGGAATATTGGAGTTGGATAATCTGGAGAAAGGAAAATGTGAATACATTGTGTAATTATGAATTTTTTCAGAACAGGAGCTTTTTCTTTTTTTTAGCTTTCTGTAAATAGTTTAGCACATACCAGACATTCAATTCATTGGTGAATGAGGACACCCAATCTCCAAGCTCTACAAGTGCGCATTCTTATTCTGGCTCCTTGGGTTTCCCAAAGACTGCCAACAAGGACATCACGTTTTCTTGCCGTGTTAACGTCTCACAGTCAACAATTCCTTCTACTCATTGCCACACAGGCTCCTCCAACCTCAGAGGAATTTGGGACAATGCAAATCAGGACACCTGAATTGGAGGTAGAAAAATTTGCCTGATGTTGCCCAGAAAGTAGTGTCAGAATCAAGATTCAACCACCTCATGGGCACGATGGGTAGATTCCACAAGTGTTTCCTGGATTCTCCTCAATTTCCAATACTGTAGGATTTCAGATGCAAACTAGTTCTAAATGCCTCTGCAGAACCTTTTGAAATTGCCCTTCCAATTTCTGCTGCTCTGAGCTACTCACTCCAACTGCTGAATTGCTTCCTCCTTTACTGATGCTACAGTTTTGCATACACATCCAGATTCATCTTCTAGATATCTTCTCCTAGCCATGACACTCTGCTGACATGTAGATTTCTTGCACCCAACACAAGTCCTGGCATGCAGGAAGCATGCAATGAGAGCTTGCTGAATGAACAGTGGTCAATGCAGGGGCAGTGATTCAAGAGAACAACTGAAAGCCAGGTCTTCTGCTCCATGGACCGGACCCCTTGCCTCCCCTCAGGCCAGTTCCACTTCTACCTCTGGAAACCCTTTCAACCCTCCCCTCCCCTCTTTCCATGTTCTTTCCCTAGTGATGGGTAGGGAAAACAGGCCCAGCATCTCAGGAAAGCAGGGTGGAGTCCTGTGCCGACAGGAGAGAAGAAACATAATCCTTGGGATTTATGCTGATAACGCAGCCTTGCAAAATCATTCCCCCAAACAGGGGGAAGGGTGTTTGTTTTGTCTTGCTTATTTTGCATCTGTTTCACTGCTGGCAGAACTGAACAGATGGCAAGTCAGTCCATTTCAATGATTTCATAAGTGTTAACTGAGCTTCACAACTCAGAGGCAAAGGGTACATTCTTAAAGGACAGGAAAGGTCACAAACAAGATCTCTGCGGGTGGCAGTGGGCCTCATATTCACAAATGTCCTCAATTGCGGACTTTCAAGCTTAACTTCAAATAAGATCGTCTATACTAAAATCCTAGGCACATCATAAAGGGATGGAAAGACGTTTGTGGAACTTAATTAGTGGCCCAATATCAGACTATTTTCAGTATGCTATGACCTGATTGCGTTCTATGAATTCTGAAATTATCTTGGGCACAGTATAATATTTGCAAATATTATATTATTTGCAAATACTCCTGTATTACATTCATTAATAGATTAAGTGTAAAAATTTTTCAATGATTTCAATTTCACACATGAAAGAAGGCAGGGAGTCATTTTAAGAGATCAACAAATGACTTCAAAGAACAGACAATTGGTTTTTTTTTTTTCCATAAAATTTTGACTATATCCTCTTTATCTTTGTCTCTTTCTCCCTTCTACCAGCTCCTCTCTCCCCTCTTCCTCCAACTGAGATTCAAGCTGAAGTAGATGATGTTCAAGGAACTTCCTGGCCCTAGAAATCCACCAGGAGTGGTGCCAGGAGTCCTGCTCAGTGGCTCCTGTATCATCTACCCTTTTCCCGAGATGAGCGGCAGACAGACAGACACAAGGCACGGCTCTGCAGTTGCTCTTCTCCTTCCAGCCTTCGGCTTGGCCATGCTCCAGGTTTAAATTGTGGGGAATGGAAGAATCAACTTGCTGGGCCGGACTGTGCCCAAGGCCGCTAATAGGGGTATTGCTATTCTGACCCCAGGGCAAAAAGAGTTGTAAACAGAAGCTGGGGGTCAAGAACTGGAAATAGGGGTGATTTTCCTCTTCGGAAATATTTGGACTGTAGGGCAGACACCTTTTCTTCTGATGCCCTCATAAGACACGTGCGAGCGTGCTACTGGTCACCACTGCTGGCGGGGAGGAGACATGGGCGAGGGGTGTTGTCTTGGTAATAGCAACTTTGAATAGCAGTGTCCTTGACAATGGCATCAGTATATCAGGCATTATGGCATATCTAGTGACGCTGGCCCTTTCAGCGTAGATATAGGGCCCCTAATATCTCACATGGGCTTTGGTAGCTCATCAAGCAAGGGGAGGGGGGTGGTATTCATGAATGAACTGCAGAAGGACACATCAGCCCAGGGAGCTAGAGCTTGTTTATTTATTTTTTAAGCAAATATGGCATTACTGTTACCAAGATGACTGGAGTTGTTGACTGGCACTCACAACTCCCATTGAGAAGGAATAAGAGGGGGGTGAAGGTCATTCAAAATAGCTAGTGAGGGACCCAGAGAAATGCCACGTCCTGCTAGTATTGCCATCTCTTGTCTACGTTAATGACAAGGGTCTTGGAGGATGGTTAAGGGAGCATCGCTTGCAAGGTTAGAGCCCCATATTTCCAGGTAGAGAATTGTGTTCATGTGCACAGAAGTGAGAAGACTAAGGGAAGAGAGGCTGAATTTAGAGAGACAATCAGTGAGGGACCAGGCAGAGATGACAGGGTATCCCTGTCTCCTAGGTTGATGAGGTACAGAGGCAGCTGGAGGGGTGAAGGGTGGAGTGGGGGTGGTGATCCTGCAGAATGATTTCCAAAGGTGTCCACTAGATGGCGGCCTCAGTCAGCACATGAGTCTGCAAAGGTTTCTTGGGGAATAGAGGGGGCTCAATGGAAAAATGTCATTTCACAGATGGGAAGGTAGAGGATGGGGAGGCGGGGCGATTTGCTCCGAGCATTATACCAACGACTAGCCCTGTCCCATTCTCCTTGCCTCAGACTTTTAGGGACAATGCAATGACTCTAGGTTCTGCTTCTAGAACTGTAGAAGCATTTTTTTTTTTTTTCCTTAAGAATCAAAACAAGAAGTGCCAATCTGAGCAGATCAATAAGAGGTCATAAGTTTTAGAGAGCAGCTACACTGAGGTTCCCTTTGACCTGTGGGATAAAGTTCAAATCTACAGCATGACTTGTAAGAGATTCCCTATGTTGTAGGATTTCCTTCCTTTTATATCTCTATGCTACTTAAACAGCACCATGCAGAGTGTAAGGAGCTTCATGTTCAGAAACCTATGTATTAATGGTCTCTGAACTGCTTCTTTGGGAAGCAATCTCTGACCCATTTAGCAGATTTGATTACTGCTGGCTCTCTGCCACTGCTTTATCTCCTCTAAACTGTTAAGGATGTAGGTTTGGAGGTGGTATTATGGCCAGGGTCCTGCGGACAGATGGGTATGTGGGCATTTCTAACAGTCCCCTGCTAGATGAGTAAGGACTCTCTTGGTTGTGATAGAAATCCAATTAAATCTACCCAAAACACAAAGAAGATATCATTGACATCAGGAAGGGTGCAGGTGCAGCTGGGGGAAGATTGGAATTAAGGATTTCATGATCTCCCTAGAACATTCTCATGGCTCTACTCTGCTGCTTTAAGTGTCAAATTCATTGTGCCCTGCGGAAGGCTGACTTTCTCCATGCATCACTTGTCAATTTCACTACCAGAAAGGAAAAGGCTCTTCTCAACAAAGACTTAACAGCAACAAAAAGTGATACTGCAGAAGAGGGGCATGTGATCAAAGCAGGGCCAATCATTCCTGTTGGCAAGGAACCAGGTGCCCTGATTGGTCTATCTTGGGTCATGTGTCCACCCATAGCCTATGATTGACAACTTGCTGCTCAAACTGCCTAATTGCAGTAGAGGAGGAGAATTCTTCAAAAGAAAAGTATTGTTATTGAACAAAATTGGTATTTTGTGGGGGAGGAAGGATGCTGAGCAAGTGAGAATAGATCTCTACTCCTCAGCTCCCCAGGGACCCAAAGGACACATTTAGGAAAAGTAGACAAAGTGCTGCTTCCATTAGCTAGGTCAAGGACATGTAAACCTGAAACAGAGACCTGAATTATGCACAAGGCTTGGATTTGAGGTTTAAGTAGAACTAGTGCCCTACCCCATCAAGTCAAAAGTCATAGATCAGTAATCTATGTGCTTAGAAAAAGAGCAGAGCTTCAAACTACAAGGAAGAATTTAATGAAGTTACCCACACAGTGGGCTTCCCTGGTGGCTCGGTGGAAAAGAATCTGCTTGCAATGCAGGAGACCTGGGTTCGATCCCTGGGTTGGGAAGATTCCCTGGAGGAGGAAATGGCAACCCACTCCAATATTCTTGCCTGGGAAATCCCATGGACAGAGGAGCCTGGCAGGCTACAGTCCATGGGGTCACAAAGAGTTGGACATGAGTGAATGACTAAACCACCACCACCCACACAATAAAGATCACAACACTTCCTGAAGGCCTCCCTCGTTCCAAGTCACAGAATCGGCGCACTGCGTCAGGAACACCCAGGAGGCCCAGTTCTTCCCCAACTAGTAAGTGAGACACAATCGACATCTCAGCCATCAGGGTAGATAACAAATCCTCCTTGGTGGTGAGTAGGGTTAGGAAGAAGCAGGTTGATTAGTAGAACTCTTTACTCTGCATTTACTCACTTTCATTTCTGCTGGCCCAGTGAGCTCAAGGTTATGGTTTTCACTCATGGCTCTGGTCAACCAGGAATGAGACAACCTCCTTCCGTGGGGGAGAGCAGCAGTCATCAAGGGAAACCTCTGAGGCTATGCCCTAACATTGACCACTAATTTTTATAAACTCTTGGGACTAGAGAAATGAGCAGTTCTGTTGTTGATTCTAGAAACATCTCAAATGAATAGAATAAGACATTTTAGCCTCAAATCAGAGAGTTGCCAAAGGTTGACCTCCTATTGTATTTCCCAACCAAATAATTACAAGCCTATGACAAACCTAAGACAGCATATTAAAAAGCAGGGACATTACTGACAAAGGTTTGTCTAGTCTAAGCTATGTTTTTTCCAGTAGTCATGTATAATGTGAGAGTTGGACCATAAAGAAACCTGAGCACTGAAGAACTGATGCTTTTATTGGAGAAGACTCTTGAGAGTCCCTTGGACAGAAAGGAGGTCAAACCAGTCAATCCTAAAGGAAATAAATCCTGAATATTCGTTGAAAGGACTGATGCTGAAGCTCCAATACTTTGGCCACTTGATGCAAAGAACTGACTCATTAGAAAAGACCCTGATGCTGGGAAGGATTGAGGGCAGGAGGAGAAAGGGACAACCGAGGATAAGATGGTTGGATGGCATCACTGACTCAATGGACATGAGTTTGAGCAAGCTCCAGGAGTTGATGATGGACGGGGAAGCCTGGCGTGCTGCAGTCCATGGGGTCGCAAAGAGTCAGACACGACTGAGCAACTAAACTGATAGAAAAATCTAGAGCAGCAAAGTTCACTAGAGCAGCAGAGTAACACATGTACAATGGCCACAATATAGAAATGGTCCCAAATTGAAACCATATGAATCCCCACCCTTTATTAAATTCCCTCAGAGATATTTAAGTTCTAGCAACAAACTCTCCCTTTCTTTGTTGCCATGGAGAAAACAGAATCTCTCATCCCTGGGGGAAATTAAAAGTCTCAGAGAAATTAGAAGCAAGTCTCATTGTAATTTTCTAATTTATCTCAATCAACTAGAGACAGCCTCGCTGTGTTGATTCTGTTTACATCCCTGCATGTGCCACTCACCTTTCTTGGGTCCTTTTCTGCCCTGGGAGGTGGTCCCTGGAAACTGCACCATTGGAGGTCCCTCGCTTGCTGGCTCCTCGTCAGGTTCAGCCAGTGAGTGCCATCGACAGACTGGAGGAGGGGAAGAGAGATTGGAATATTTCTTCCAGCTTTCTCCCTGCTTTGGGACACATTTCCGGCAGTGGCTGTTTACTTGAACAACTGTAGGTTTCTACCTGGCAGCCCCTTCTCCCCAGTTCTCTCTCATGGGGCTAAGATAACATTTTCCTCTCCTTTCTTATTTCAGAGTATCACCAGATTTCTTCTGTTGACAGCCTTGGGTAGCTCAACCTCCCTGTTGATTCTCTTGATTCTGTCCATACCTCGGATAGTCCCTTTAAGTACATCCTCTTCCTTCAGTCCGTTGGTGTTGCCTCCTGGTGCTTGCTGAGATCTTGAGTTCACACTTCAATACCTGGTACCAGGCAGCCTAGGTCCTTCTCTAGCCGCAGGACTCTGGGATGTCTTCCACCAATGTAAATGGAGTCATTTCCACACCTGCATTGTTGAATTGATTCCAACTTGAAGTCTCATCTGTTCCCCTTTCCCAAAGTTCCAAAGGGTAATAAGACACAGGGATGTCATAGAACCAATCCTAGATCCATGCCATTTAGGTACAATAGCAGTCTCTAAACAAGAGTGATGTTTCCAGAACACAGTGCTTATTACAGTCTCTAGACCCACATTGCTGTTGCCAGCTGTCGACACTAACACAGACGAAGTGCTACCTGGGGGGAGTTAGGGTAGACCAGAAAGCAAAAAGAGAAGAGGAAATCTGAGTTTCAGCTTCAGGGATGCCAGAGCACTCATCAATAATGCCGTTCACCAAATATTTATCCATCTTTCCCATTCCTGGTGCCTTGTGGTTGGTTAGGGTGTTATGACATGACTAGTTTAGCCAATGAATCTTGAGTCGGAATGACTGGGAGAAGTGTGTGTCTGTCTGTAGCCGAGCATTGACCATCTGGCGTGAGACTCCCCAGGAGAGCTCTTTGCTTCTGGTGAGATGAGCTGTCCAGTTCCAAAATTTTAGAAGCTTCACCAGTCTGGATCCGAGTGACTATGATGAGAACCACCAAGTTAATCCATTATGAACATGATGTATGACAGAAAAATACATCTTTAAGCCACCAAAATGGAGAGACTGTGTGTTATTACAGTACAATCTAGCTTGTGCGTGTGCTCAGGCACTCAGTCATGTCCAGTGTTTTGCAGCTCCAGGTACTGTGGCCCACCAGGGTCCTCTGTCCATGGAATTTTCCAGGCAAGAATACTGGAGTGAGCTGTCATTTCCTTCTCCAGGAGATCTTCCTGGCCCAGGGATCAGACCTGCATCTCTTGCGCCTTCTACTTTGGCAGGAAAGTTCTTAACCACTGTGACACCTGGGCAGCCCAAACAATCTAGCTTGTCCTAATTCAATTTTTTTTTTAACATAGTAGTAGTCCAGTGAACTCAGTGACCTTTGCCACTTCTTTCCAAACCTTGCAGAACCCCCACTTGAAGAGCTACAGAACCAGTCCCCTTGCTTATTCTCCAAAAACCCAATGCAATGCATCAGGCTCTCAGGACCATACTCTTTCCTTAGCCTTTGGGTCCCCAGGCCATGGCTGACTTTACTACTTCAAAGGCAGCACCCAATCTCTCTTTTCTACCAGTTTGCTGGCAGCATCGTTTCCCCACTGGTGAAGCAAAAAATATCCTGAGAAGCATCTAAGAATGAGTATTTTGAGATGAGGGAGGAACAGTTGTGATGGCAGAAGCCATTCTACCCACAAAGATTAAAGGGCTTGTTCGGAATTGCACTTTCTCTGGCCCAGGCCATAGCCCTGCCCTCCCCAGGTGGAGTAAGATTAGTCAGCAGAGACTCATAACAGGTGCAGCCACTTCCACAATTTAATGTCTCAGAGAGAGTCTCCTCTGACCTTAGGATTTCCCTGAACCCCTGCATTTCTAATGCAGACCATGATCCAAGAACCAGTCATATGCTACAGACAGTGTTAGCCACTCAGTCGTGTCCAACTCTTTGCAACCCCAGGGACTGTAGCCCACCAGAGTCCTCTGTCCATGGGATTCTTTAGGCAAGAATACTGGAGTGGGTTGCCATTTCCTTCTCCAGGGGATCTTCCCAAGCCAGGGGTCAAACCTGGGTCTCCTGCATGGCAGGCAGATTCTTTACCCTCTGAGCCTTCCAGGGAAGCCCACTAGAGACCATAATCTTCTATTAATAGCAATAGAGTGATTGGTTTCCAGATTCTGTGAACATACGCACTTTGTCTGCCATGACTGTCCAAATCTTATAAGCGGAGGAGGAGGAGTTTAATAACACTAGGTGGCATTTCCATGGGACTCTAGAGTGTCAGTGATTCCTCCAGTCCACAATGTTCCTTAGAGAAGCACAAGGAACAGGAGCTGAAATGAAAAGCATAGCAATTATTCCTTGATTGCTAGCTGGACTAGGGCCTCCTCCTCTGACACTTACTCTTTGCTAGGTATGAGGGTCAAGGAGGATGGTAGCCAGCTTCCAATATGACCTGCAATGATTCCCATCTAATGATATCCAGACTCAAACACCCCCAATGATTCCCATGCCTAGTGATACCCACAGTCTTTTGTCATCTCCTCCCACCTTGTATCAGGATTGGTCTGTGTGATTAACGGCATGCAGCCATAGCCACCTCTAGTTATAAAAGACATTGAAGCGTTGTTTTGGGTTCTCTCTCCCTTTTGGATCACTTACTCTAGAAGAAGCCAGTTGCCATGTATTTTGAACCCAGAGGAAGCCCTATGGAGAGAGAGGCCCCTGTGGTCCTCTTCCCAACAGCCTGGGAGGAACCAAGGCCTGCCAATGCCCACATGAGTGAGCTTGGTAGCAGATTCTCCAGCATCAGTTGCCGGGTGCCCTGGTCAGCAGCTGACTGTCATCTTGTGGGCTGGAACTACCAAGCTAAGCCACTCCCAAATTCCTGGCCCTTAGAAACTGTACAACATGCTGTTTGTCCTTTTAATCTAACTTCTGCAGTATTTTGGTACATCGCAATCAATAACTAATAAAAAGCCAGTGGCTCTCTGAACCCTGGGACCTCTCCAAGCCTCTGGTGGCCTACATTGTACCAGAATTTGAAGCGACATTCAGCCTCTTGGTTTTGCCTTCTGGAATTGAGCACCATGACCTTGGGCACTAATAGACATGACCAACCCATCAACTCTGTCTATCCATTTGGAAGCAGAGGGGCAAGACAATAGGAAGGGAATGGCGATACATCCTGTGATGGAGAAAGGAGGCTGTTTGAGATTTCTTTTATTCATACCTATGCAAATGTTTCTTTTTATTGTCTGTGTAATGTCTTGTTGGCTGAGCTGGGCTTTTCTCATTGTGCAGATTACGCCTCCACTTCCTCTCTCCCAAACATACCTGACTAAGCACATAGATACCAGATGACAGATTCTGCTTTGGAAACTGGGGGAGCAGTTTTGGCAGGAAAGGAAAGTCTAAGGAGCAAGTGTGAACAAAGGTAGCACGAGGTCTGAGCCCCACAGTCACAGTGTCAGAGGTTGGACCTGCTTTTTGGGAGAGACTGTGATACACAGGCAATGGCAGCCTACTCCAGTGCTCTTGCTTGGAGAATCCCATGGACGGGGGAGCCTGGTGGGCTGCACTCCGTGGGGTCGCTAGGAGTCAGACACGACTGAGCGACTTCACTTTCACTTTTCACTTTCATGCACTGGAGAAGGACATGGCAGCCCACTCTAGTGTTCTTGCCTGGAGAATCCCAGGGACAGGGGAGCCTGGTGGGCTGCTGTCTCTGGGGTCGCACAGAGTCGGACATGACTGAAGTGACTTAACAGCAGCAGTGATACAGAGTGAAGCTCTGGGCCCATGAGAACCACCTTCAACTGAGAGAGGAAGCTTTTCTCCCTCTTGGTGCTGTTAACCCAGGAACTCATGTATCTCCAGGTGGGGAAAACCCAGGATGCATGGCCCCAGCAGTGGTGGGTCACTGTGCCTTTGCAGACAGAGACAGGGTCAAGTTAGATTAAACCATCCCAGGTAGAGAACTGACACCCACCTGGAGCTAGGTGTCTAAAACTCCCATTCTGACACTAGCAGCTGAATGGAAGAGAAGCACAGGGCAAGATAAGGATGAGGGGTTGCCCAGCACCCCATGCCTTCCCTAGAAGTGCCACCTGCCCAGCACCTCAGTGTGTTCACCAGCTGCGAAGTCCTTTGAACCTCAACATTTAAGGGTCTTTTGGCTGTTTCATTATGTGGGTAGGATTGATTGAATCATTGGTCATTGGTGATTGGAATTCAATCTCCTGCCCTTCTTCCTTCCCTGGAGGTTGAGGGGTGGGGCTGAAGCCTTCAACCTTCTCATCACGTGGTTGGTTTTTGTGACAACTAGTCCCATCCTGAAGCTATCTAGTAACCTCTCCTCCACAAAAAAGTCAAATATTTATTATGCTACAGCAAGAGACTTGAGAATAAAGTGACAGATTTGGGGCGACTTTTGCTAGGAGTACCCAGAGGTCATAGTGTTGAAACTCTAGCCCCCTGCCCCAGCTCTCCAAAATGGGCTGCTCCAGTTGTAGGCATATCCCACAGGCGAGCTCTCTCATCACATGGGAGAGGGAGGGAGCCAGAGACAGGACATGTTTTCCCAAAGGAGTCACTTCAGGCAGAACTGAACTCTCAAAAGTGCCTCCCACTACCTGCTCAGGGGCGACTTCAAGCAATGTCTCAGGTGAAGTTTCCTATGCACTAGGCTAAACCTAAGGTATGGAAAAAATACAGACTATTCCCTTGAATGCTTAAAATTTTTCACTAGGAGTCTTGAAGCATGAAAACAAAAATGAGAATGTGAAACATACAAGCAAATGATCCTTGGCTCCAGGAAAAATCAGACTAAGCATATTTTGATTTCAGTATTATAAAGGCAATATAAAGGTAATTTAATTGCCTTTATCATACTGGAAATACCCCTACAGGAAAACTATAATTTTCCTTTTAAGAGGTGGTTTTATTTTTTTGTCCTTATTCAGTTTTAAAGATCTTGAGTTGAAAGCCCCTTTACTAATACCAAAACCCACTGATGGTTTCTTGGCATATTTGCCTGGATAAAACTGATTGCATTGCATTTCCCATGCAGCCATATTGTACATCGAGGGAACCAAGTCTGTGTTGGCTGTAGGAGGCTACAGGCAGGAGTTGGTCTCATCCTTCTCTAGGAGTCGGACTGTCTTCATAAGATAAGGGGACTTCCCTGGTAGTCCAGTGGTTAAGAATCCACCTTGCAATGCAAAGAACATGGGTTCAGTCCCTGGTCAGGGAACTAAGATTCCCCCATGCCAAGGAGCAGCTAAGCCCACATGCCACACCTTCTGAGCCCACGCTCTAGAGCCACAACTAGAGAGTCCGTGTGCCACAACAGAAGATGCCATGTGTCCCAAGCAAGACCTGATGCTGCCAATTAAGTAAACATAAAAAAATAAAGATAAGGTGGCGTGCACTGAAGTGAAAGAACTGAAGTTATGGTACTTATTTTAGCAATTTTCTGCAAAGCAAAATATCCTGGAAGCAAACAAAACAGTTCTTAAAGATGTGCCTTATGCTGTTTCAATGCACACAAGCTTCTCCAAAACTAAAATGCACCAATAAATGAGTTGCTTTTTAATTTCCACACCTGGGGAATTGCACAGGGCGATGGTAATATACCTAGTCCCAAGTATGGCAGTTGGTAATGGCAGTTTTCATATGCTTGCGAACAGTTGAAATAAAAGTCAAAAGCACTTCAATCTTGTACTTTTTTTTTTTGTATCTGCAAAGTTCTATATGTGATTCTTATACTCACTAAAAGACTGTAGTTTTTAATATGTGATTTGTAAAACTTCTTAATTCTTGTTTGAGGATTTTTAAAAAACGTTTACATTTTTGCCCTCCATATCTTGCTTTTATTGTTTATAAGGAGGCAGTCAGGACACTGAAATATCAAGATGTTTTTAAAAATTAAAGAGAACAAGGCCATAAAAATTTCTTTTAAGTCAGGCAATGAAATGCCTGGTACATTTAGGTCACACGCATCTGATTCTACATCAGACAATGGCTTATTAAATGCTGTCTCGGTATAGACACCAAATATTTTGCATATTCAAGAATATTCAATCAGCCATTTGACTGCTGAATGTTTACCTATTGGGATTTAACTTCCTCATTTGTCAATTGATAGTCTTAGATAAGACTTCTAAGGCCAGTTTTAAACAACACTTTAAAGATTAGAGCTTCCAGCTTCTCAGTCAACTGTTTAATAGTATCATCTCTATTAGCTAGGGTCAGGTTCTCAAATTTGGCCTCACACTGCAATCACTTGGGAAGTTTCAAAGCATCTGAAAGCCCAGACATCATCCAAAATAAACGACTTGCTCTGGAATCTTTCAGTTCCTCCACAAACAGATGCTGAGACAAAGACACTGGAATTGCCTACTTCTTGTAACTAATCCCCTATGTTTATAGCTCAGCTACTTCTGCATATTTAAATGTGATGCTCTCAGATAGAAATAAGCATTATCTTCCATCACAGAGAATGTTTCAGTGCTCAGATATCTGAACTAAACACCTTTAATTGTCTATAATACTCAAAGGGGTTCTTGAACTTTAGACTTTATATAAAGACAAGAGAATGGCTTTATAAATTGCAAATATTTCATAATATGCACAGTCATTCAATCATGTTTGGAACAAGTAGGCGTGAATAAATTTAATGTGGCTGGTAGGCTGCAATATTAAGCTTAGTTTACAAACATAATTTCAAGCTACAGATGCATGGCGTGAACCTAGTATGGCTGATTGTTTGCACTAGGAAATAGATTAATCCCAGGCAAGCCCTCCCCTTTCTCAGCTGGGTGGGTTTATTGGCTGATCCTCCTCTGAGCCCATGCTGTTCCAGATCTTCTACAGGTCTATGTTAAATCCTTTGTTACAGTGCACAAGACAGGCAGGAGGTGAACTTTGCACATATACGTGATTATTTACACACACCCACACATATAAAATAGATCACTGCTCAGTTTGCATCAGCTGTGTTTTCATAGTCCTAGTTATCTGCAATTTGCTAACACAACCCCATGATTTAGAACATAATTTACTTCCCTTTAATGTACTTTATGAAATGAGTGACAGCCATGAGTAATGGTGTTTCTGAACCGTGGCTCTCATTTGGGGGCAAAAAGACCACTTTTTGACTAACTACTGTCTGAAAGCCTTCCCTGCTGGGCTGGACATTACTGGACATTTACTTAAGACTGACCTTTGAAAGGTTCATTCAGGGGCCACTGTGACGGGTACCACCACAGCACATGTGGACAACCTACAGCAAAAATGGTGGGCTTCAGGGGTGTCCCTTGTTTACTCAGAACGAGTTGGAAAGTAAACACCAGCGATCAAGCTAGAATCCTAATCGCTGGTAGTGGTGGACTGGAGAATGTGGCTTGGATCTGAATCTGTTTCATTAAGATCCTCCCCCCTCCAGCTCTGCAAGTCTAGACCTTACACCCCTAGAGGAGAGACTAGGCATATAGAGCAGATACTGCTGCTGCTAAGTCACTTCAGTCGTGTCTGACTCTGTGTGATCCCATAGATGGCAGCCCACCAGGCTTCCCCGACCCGGGGATTCTCCAGGCAAGAACACTGGAGTGGGTTGCCATTTCCCTCTCCAATGCAGGAAAGTGAAAAGTGAAAGTGAAGTTGCTCAGTCGTATCCAACTCTTAGTGATCCCATGGCCTACAGCCTACCAGGCTCCTCCGTCCATGGGATTTTCCAGGCAAGAGTACTAGAGTGGGGTGCCAGAGCAGATACACCTGCCCACAATCACTGGGTGGAATATATGACCTGAACACAGGACGGGCCCTGGGTTGGCTGACCAACTCCACCCATGGATGAGGTTGGCCAGCCTGTCTTAGGAGGCTTCTAGGTGTGAAAAAAGAGGGAAAACTATTCTAGGTAAAAGTGCTGAGACAGTGACTCTATCCACTAGTGAAGCGTGGCCCATGGATGTCGGATTCTGACCTGCTATACTAGCCATTCTCCTCCCACAGAGGAATGAGGTGATGCTGAAGGGTATTAGACAGTCCTCTGTCCTCATGCTCCCTCAGGGAGGTGGAAAGGAGGTCCCTTCTTTCATGGTCTATGTCTGTGGTGCTCTTATGCCCCATTCTCCCCTGATCACAAGTCTACTATGCAGGTAGACCTATTAAATCTCTTTCAAGTCACCTCATGTCTTTGTCTCCTGAGTCATGCCCCTAGCCCAGGCCGCCAAAATGCTGGGATCACCACCAGAGCCTCATGTGCAAACTTTTCTTCATTTGCCCCTCTACATCCTTCCCTGGGCCCCAGGAGGCTGACCCCTACAGGCCACGTCTCTGAGGTTTTCATAACATCTGTCTTCTGGTTTGATTAGGCTAGCGGGAAGCATGGACTGAGCTCATAGGGGAGGGGTCTCCCCTCTGTTCCCCTCACGGCATTGGCTGCATTCTTCTCCAGTCCCAGCTTCTGTTAGATGGCCCCTCTTCCTATGACTCCAACTCTCTCCCTTTGAGCTTTTGGGCTTGGTGTAATAAAGGCTCCCACTAGTGCTAGTCCCCAGGTGCTGCACCATCCTTTCTGGGTTATGTAAACAGTCTTTCATCAACTTTTCGTCAATAAAACCCTATAAATGTGTCACATGTTTCCCATGGTAAGCTGAGACACCCTCTAAAAGATCCCCTTGCAACACACCCCTATAATCCACTCTGCACACAATGGCCCAGAACCATTTTTCTAAAAGGCAGCCCTGCTTCTTTCCCCCTGATTAGCACACACCAACATGAGTAAGTGCCCTCAGGCTCAAGCCCAAACTCCTGCACGATTCTGCATGATCTGTTCTCATGTTCCCTCTTGCCATCGTCCCTCTTTCTCCTTTCAGTCCAGCCAGAAAGTTTAGAGCTGCTCAAAACCTCCTTGACTGTTTACACACACAGCTGTCTCCCATCATCCACGGCTTTGCTTTCTGTAGTTTCAGTTCCCCATGGTCCACTGTGGTCCGAAAACACATGAGATGAAGAGTTCTAGAAGTAAACAATTCATAAGCTTGGAATTGCAGCCATCCTGACTTGTGTGATGAAACCTTGCGCCATTCTGCTGTATCCTGCTTGGCATGGGACTCATTCCCTTGGCCAGCGTGATGGTGCTGTGCCTGCTACCCACCCGTCAGTCACTTAGCAGCCATCTGGGTTATGGGACTGACTGTCGTGGTATCACATTCACATAACTTTTATTCCAATATATTAGTGTCACTGTTCTATTATTGTTGTTAATGTCTTACTGTGCCTAGTTTATAAATTAAACTGACATGTGTATGTATGCAGAGAAAAAACAATAGTCTATATAGGGTTTGGTACTCTGGTTGAAGGCATCTACTGGGGGTGCAGGTCTTGGAATGTATCTCTTATGGTTAAAGAGGGATGATTGCACTGCCTTCTGCCTGAAACATGCTCTCTTTTTCAAGTATCTCTTATCCCTGAGCCCCGCAATTCCAACTCTTTATCTGGATGAATTCTACTTGTACCTTAGGTCTTTGCTTGACTGTCACCTCTTCTCCCATTAACAGTCTGGTTTAGAGATTTGGTTTTCATGGCACTGGTTTATTTGCCCTTGTGTCCCAGCAAACTGTGACTTCCCTGCCTTCCTGAGGTCTCATTCATACCATCCTGCTTCCAGTCTCAGGAACAATGCCTGGGAAAGGGACAGGATGGTCAACAGGTCAGTAACCATGACACTTGTTCACTGGGTTTTTTTTTCCTGCAGAAATTATCTCCTGCTCAGTCTGCAACTGTGGTATACAACTAAGAACCTTATAAGGAAAGGAATGATACAGGAACTCTCAGGCTGAGAGGGATCCTATAAAAAGAACAACAAATAGAATGATTCTCTGGCTTCAGGTCACCCTACTCTCAGGGCTTAATGCTAATGAATGGTGCACATTCATATCTCTTTTAAAATTCATTTTCAATTGGAGAATAATTGCTTTAGAATGTTGTGTTGGTTTCTGCCATACAATAACATGAACCAGCCGTGAATATACACATATTACGTTCCTCTTGATCTTCCCTGCCACCCGTCTAGTTTGTCATAGAGCACCGGTTGAGCTCCCTGCACTATTCAGCAACGTTCCATTCGTTATCTGTTTTACACATTGTAGGGTATATATTTTGACACTACTCTCACAGTTCGTCCCACCCTCTGCATCCCGCATCTGTGCCCACAAGTCCATTCCCTGTGTCTGTGTCTCTATTCCTGCCCTGCAAATAGGTTCATCAGTACCATTTTTTCTAGATTCCATATATAGGCATTAATATATATTTGTTTTTCTCTTTCTGACATACTTTACTCTGTATGACAGGCTCTAGGTTCACCCACCTCCATATTTTAATTCAACCTCTGGATGTTTGAGAATCTGTCCACATATATAGCCCTCTTTTCAAATATAATCACAATAGAACCAGTCCCATATGTTTTTTTAAAAAGCTAATCTCACATAGAATTGGATTATGGATTAGCTGTAATCTTGGTTTACAAAGCATTCATCATCAACCCATGACTGACTTGGCATTTAGCTATTTTAATAATATAATACGTATATTCTCCACCATCCCCCTCTCCCCGAGTCACCTACATCTAACAATGCAGATTCGCCCATCCCCTGCCCTCGTTCTTCCTCCTTCAGGGAACCACCATCCTGAATCTTGTGTTGATTACTTTTCTACTTTTCTGCTTTCTTTTTATTACAACTATTGGCATAAAGAGTCTATGTTTGCATTTTAGTATTTTTAATTTTATAAAAAGGCATCTTGATATAATTTTCTATACTATACTTAAAAATAATCCTTTGGATTGTTTCACTTTACTTACTTGGTTAAAGTTCATATGTATTCTTATATGTCACTGCATTTATTTTGTTCTTTCTGCTGAATAATTGCCCACAGTAAATATATCATAATTTATTCATTCTCCTTCAGGGGACAGGCATTTGGATGGTTTCCAAAGCCACTGGGAATAACGGTGCTATGAACAGTCTTTTACATGTCTCCTGTTGTGTATGTATCAGTCAGAATAAGCTATAATTTGCTACAGTAACAATCTTTAAAATCTAAGCCTTAAAACACCAAAGGTTTATTTCTCACCATGCTATGTCTCTTTGTTGTCAAGAAGAAAGGCTCTGCTTATTATAATCACTTAAGGACCTAGGCTGACAAAATGGTCACCACTTCAAATGTTGATGGTAGGTATGTCAGAGGGAGAAAAGGGACCCCTGGAGGTTTTGGCATCAGCAATTCAGGGCTCCGGTATTGTAGTGACATATTGCTTCCACTTAGAACTCATTGGTCAAAACTAGACCTGTGGGCCACCTGGGCTTCCCTTGTAGCTCAGTTGGTAAAGAATCTGCCTGCAGTGCAGGAGACCTGGGTTCAATTCCTGGGTCAGGAAGATCCCCTGGAGAAATGGACCACTGAATCACAAAAGACCAGGAAGTTTTTCTTCTCAGAAGAGCTTTAGGAGATAATGTCCAACACTTTACAACCCAGTCACTCCCCTCCTGTGTGTATATGCAAAGAATTTTGCACACTGTGGTATTTATTCATGTTATCTTCCAAAGTGAGTGTACCAAATTATACTCTCACTTACATGATAAGAAATTTGGTGAATGCATAGCGTTTCCAACTCTTAGTATTGTTAGATTTCAAGACTTTTTTTTTTTTTTTTTTTTTTGCCAATTGAATGGATATAAAACGGTGTTTCGCTGTGATCTTAATTTGTACTTTTTGGATCACTGATGACTGTCTTGTTTTATTGGTTATGTATCTTTCATCTTTTGTGAAAATATCCATTTATATCTTTGCCTATTTGCTATTTACTTGTAGGACCTCTTCATATATACTGAATATTAGTATTTAATAATTAGTACGTATTACAGAAATCTCTGTTTGTAAACTGTTTTTTTCACTTTAATGAAAAAGACTTAATTTTAGCGTAGTCAGGTTTCTCAAGTTTTCTGTCACGGTAAATGCTCTTCCTGTTTTAAGAAAAATTTCCAAAGTTTTTTTCCAAGTTTCAAAAAATGAAACTTTAAAACTCTCAGGAAATAAGTGAATTTTTTAAATTCATGTAAAGTTACTGGATGCATATGTGTTTGAGACTTGTGTGAGGTACAGTTCAATTTGATTTTACTACACATAGTTAGGGCTTCCCTGGTGGCTCAGACGGTAAAGCGTCTGCCTGCAATGCGGGAGACCCAGGTTCGATCCCTGGGTCAGGAAGATCCTCTGGAGAAGGAAATGGCAACCCACTCCAGTATTCTTGCCTGGAAAATCTCATGGATGGAGCCTGGTAGGCTACACTCCATGGGGTCGCAAAGAGTCGGACATGACTGAGCAACTTCACTTCACTTCACACATAGTTAAAATTTGGGGGTGGGGATACTTGTTGAAAGATTGTTCCTTCACCTATAACATGACATACTACTGTCATGGAATGTTTCTGGGGGTCTCAATTCTATTTCATTTGTCTATTTGTCCATTTTTTTTTCAGTTACCAGCCAGTTTAAATTAATGTAGCATCATGCTTAGTAATTATATCTGATATGGAAACTCCCCCCTCCTGCCTTTTTTGGGAGATTATTTACCATTCCATATAAAATTTGCAATCATCTTATTGAGTTTTATAAAACCCCAGCATTAAGCTTTCAATCAAACATGATGTAATTCTCTAATTGTTTAAATCTTTCAAAATATTTAAGATTTATGTTTATATGGGTGTTATCTCTTTTTGTTGGATTTATCCTTAAATCCTTTATATTCTCTGATAGTGCTGTAAATGGTTTCTTCTCTTCAACTACATTTTCCAATTGTTCAATGCTGGTATCTAGAAATACAACCAAGTTTGAATATGTATACAACCAGACTTCTTAATATATGTTATTTCTAAAGTGCTGCACTCAATATACCAGCAAATTTGGAAAACTCAGCAGTGGCCACAGGACTGGAAAAGGTCAGTCTTCATTCCAGTCCCAAAGAAGGGCAATGCCAAAGAATGTTCAAACAACTGCACAATTGTACTCATTTCACACGCTAGCAAAGTAATATGCAAAATTCTCCAAGCTAGGCTTCAACAGTACATGAACCAAGAACTTCCAGATATTCAAGCTGGATTTAGAAAAGGCATAGGAACCACGGAACAAATTACCAACATCCATTGGATCATAGAAAAAGCAAGGGAATTCCAGAAAAACATCTACTTCTACTTCATTGACTATGCTAAAGCCTTTGACTCCATGGATCACAATAAACTGGAAAATTCTTCAAGAGATAGGAATACCAGACCACCTTACTTGCCTCCTGTGAAGCCTATTTGCAGTTCAAGAAGCAACAATTAGAACTGCACATGGAACAATGGACTGGTTCCAAATTAGGAAAGGACTATGTCAAGACTGTATATTGTCACTCTGCTTATTTAACTTATATACTGAGTAGATCATGAGAAATGCTGGGCTGGATGAAGCACAAACTGGAAATATCAGGAGATATTTCTGGAATGCCAGGAGAAATATCAATCACCTCAGATATGCAGATGACACCACCCTTATGGAAGAAAACGAAGAGGAACTAAAGAACCTCTTGATGAAAGTGAAAGAGAAGGGTGAAAAAGTTGTCTTAGAGCTCAACATTAAAAAAATTAAGATCATGCCATCTGGTCCCATCACTTCATGGCAAGTAGGTGAGGTATCAATGGAAACAGTGACAGGTTTTATCTTCCTGGGTTCCAAAATCACTGCAGATGGTGACTGAAGCCATGAAATTAAAAGATACTTGCTCATTGGAAGAAAAGTTATGAAAAATCCAGAGAGCATATTAAAAAGCAGAGATGTTACTTTGCTGACAAAGGTCAATGTAGTCGAAGCTATGGTTTTTCCAGCAGTCATGTATGGATGTGACAGTTGGACCATAAAGAAGGCTGAGCACTGAAGAATTGACGCCTTTAAACGGTGGTGTTGGAGAACTCTTGAGAGTCCCTTAGACAGCAAGAAGATCAAACCAGTCAATCCTAAAGGAAATCAACCCTGAATATTCATTGGAAGGACTGATGTTGAAACTGAAGCTCCAATACTTTGGCCACCTGATGTGAAGAGCCTACTTATTAGAAAAGACCCTGATGCTGGGAAAGATTGAAGGCAGGAGGAGAAGGGGGTGACTGAAGATGAGATGATTGGATGAAATACCCAACTCAATGGACATGACTTTGAGCAAGCTCTGGGAGATGGTGAAGGGCAGGGAAGCCTGGTGTTCTGCAGTCCATGGGGTTGCAAAGAGTAGGATGTGACTAGGAACTGAGCAACAACAATATACAGATTACCTTCTACAGTCAATGAAGATTTAATTGCTCCTTTCCAGTCCTTAGGCCTATATTTTTCTTGTCTTATTACACTGGCTAAGACTGTCAATACAATGTTGAATAAGTTTGTGAAATTTTTTGTTTCATTTCTAATTTTAAAATAAATGCTTTTAATGATTCCATTTAAAAATTTTCAATTACAAATGGCTACAGAACATTATGACATGCTTTATTATGAGCTTTTAAGATAATTGTCATGAACTCTGAGGGTTTGAGATTTTAATCCCCATGCAAGCTAGTCAGTGAGCCTACCATGGCTTTATAGACTCTGGCAAAAGACATGAGGCTCTTATTAGAAATAAGGGACTATTATTCATAGTGTCCAAGAAACATTATATTCGTGCTAACATCATATCCCCTTGCCTCTCAATACCTCTAGGAACAGCACAGGGCAGTAAAGGTGAATGATGCACATGCAGTGGATTTGCATTATCACTGAGAAAACCCAAATCTTTTGAAATAGGCCACAAGCAAATCTATCCAACATTTGGTCTGAAGTGAGACATTATCTTTATCATACTGGAGAGTGAAAAGTCTGCCATCTGCTTCAAAAAGACAATATCTTTCAACCTATTTACACAATGATCTTGAAGAAACGGGAGGTCTTGAAGGTCACAGGAGTTTCTGCTCACAAAAGATGCATAAATATAAGATCCATAGAGGATTGTCTCTCAATATTTTCTGTTAATCTTGTATGAGGCAGATTGTACTTGAAAGTGAAAGTCGCTCAGCCGTGTCCGACTCTTTGCAACTCCATGGGCTATACAGTCCCTGGAACTCTCTAGGCCAGAATACTGGAGTGGGTAGCCTTTTCCTTCTCCAGGGGATCGTCCCAATCCAGGGATCAAATCCAGGTCTCCTGCATTGCAGGTGGATTCTTTACCAGCTGAGCCACAAGGGAAGCCCAAGAATACTGGAGTGGGTAGCCTATCTCTTCTCCAGGGGATCCTTCTAACCCAGGAATCAAACTGGGGTCTCCTGCATTGCAGGTGGATTCTTTACCAGCTGAGCTATCAGGGAAGCCTGGATTGTATTTATGTGTTTTCTAATATTAAGTGAGAGTTTTCTCCCTTTCCTCTTTTGGCATTTCCTGCTTTAACTTTGCCAGTGCTCATCTTGGAGGAAGGAGTTTATGTTGGTTAGTTCAGCATATTGGTGGCTTTTCATCCTTCAACATGGCTTCAAAAGTTCTCTTTACCTACAAGCTTGTGTGAGGGGGTCAAAGTGTATTCCCCACCCAACTCCAGATGGGAATTAAGGCTTATAACATTCGGTGACCAGCCCAGATACCAGGATGATCTTCACAGTCACGCCACCCCATTCAAGGTTGGGCTGGCTCTTCTGACCTTCCACCTGCATCACCCTTCTCCTACTTTCCCACTCACCCTCAAGGAGCACACAGCTTGTCAGGAACCATACTTCTGTCAACTTCCTCTCTTGCTAACCCATGGCTGTCAAGATCATACCTCCTCTTAGGCAGTTTTAATGAAATTCCCCACACAGGCTAAATAAAATACAAAATAACCATCATGAGGCTCTGCCCCAGGCAGGTTTCCTGAGACATGTACCAGGCTCAGTTGGATGAGAATGAAACCAAGACATGAATAGGCAAGTAACCATTAGATAAGTTCAAGCCTATTGATCTCCATTGCATGATTCTTCCTATCTATCCAGAACCCTCAAGCTGCAAAACTCTCCTTAATCTGCATTCAACAGCCCAACATTTTTTCATCTTTTCCTCCTTCTCCCTTTCAAAGCTTGTCAATCGCTTGTTTTACCTTAATAGCATAAAGAACCATCTATACTGCTAGGAATAATAGACCCTGGTAGATTTATGATCTTCCCCTCTAATATAGGTATTTTATCTACCTTATTTTAAAATACTCATAATTCCATAAGAGTGTTAAAAATATTTAGAGGTAAGTAGGTACCTTGGAGAAGTATATGTTAGGGGTTGATTTTTTCTTCTTCCCTAGGATTGTTTCTGAGGTGCTAGAAACTACTGGCGTGAGAGAGACAGCCTGAGAACAAGGATCGACAGGAAGAGTATTTGGGGCTTTTATCACACCTGCAGGCACCAGAGATGGGAACTCCCACATCTGTGCACAGGCAAGAGCTGCAGAAACGATGTGGTCTCCCACCTCTACACCCCTCAGGATGCTCACTCTAATCTTGCACAAATCTTGTCTTTTCACATCTGACGATCCTCCTGGCTCGACAGACACGGGAAAGGATGTGGAAGGAGGGATGCAGAGATCTAAACAGTAACCTGGAGCTGTCAACTCAGGCTTTTTGGGTTTGTCATCAGCTGTGTGGGTGCCTCCCCTCACCAAATACCCTGTTTCTCATGGAAGTGGGTAGGGAGGAGGGGAAGATCAGTTTTGGATATGCATCATTGAAAAGGTCATTTTCTGATTTCCTAAAGCCTTTGCAACCATGTCAGAATTCCAGCCATTCCCAAGATATGGCATGCAGCCACCCCCCACACACACCCCAGGTGTAACACACACCTCTCCCTCTACTTAAATTCCTTTCCCCACTTAATCTAGGTAATGCCTTTCTCCCTCTAAATCCAGTCTCACTGTCATCTATGAGGTAGCCAGTAATGTCCTCTCCTTTCTGACCCCCTTCCTAAGAGGGGGGCTTTGACTACTGTCTTTGTTACTAACTAGAAGCACCCACAAAGCGTCAGGTGTGATGCACCATCATGCTGTGCCACATTTGGTAACTGCTTCCCTGGTGGCTCAGACGGTAAAGAAACCGCCTTCAATGTGGGAGACCTGGGCTCAATCCCTGGGTTGGGAAGATCCCTTGGAGAAGGGAATGCCTACCCACTCCATGTTTTTTTTTTTTTTAACTTATCTTTTTATTGAAGGATAATTGCTGTACAGAATTTTGTTGTTTTCTGTCAAACCTCAGCATGTATCAGCCATGGGTATACATACATCCCCTCCCTTTTGAACCTCCCTCCCATCTCCCTCCCCATCTCACCCCTCTAGGTTGATACAGAGCCCCGTTTGAGTTTCCTGAACCATAGATACAGCAAATTCCTGTTGGCTATATATTTTACATATGATAAATGTAAGTTTCCATGTTACTCTCTCCATACACCCCACCCTCTCCTCCCGTCTCTCCCCATGTCCATAAGTCTATTCTCCATGTCTGTTTCTCCACTGTTGCCTTGTAAATAAATTCTTCAGAACCATTCTTCTAGATTCCATATATGTGTGTTAGAATATGATATTTATCTTTCTCTTTTTGACTCACTTCACTCTGTATAATAGATTCTAGGTTCACCCACCTCATCAGAACTGACTCAAATGTGTTCCTTTTTATGGCTGAGTAATATTCCATTGTGTATATGTACCACTACTTCTTTATCCATTCATCTGTCAATGGACATCTAGGTTGCTTCCATGGTCTGGCTATTGTAAATAGTGCCTCAGTGAACAATGGGATACATGTGTCTTTTTAAATTTCAGTTTCCTTAGGGTATATGCCTAGGAGTGGGATTGCAGGGTCATATGGTGATTTTATTCCTAGTTTTTTAAGGAATCTCCATTCCATCTTCCAGAGTTGCTATACCAATTTACATTCCCACCAACAGTGCAAGAGCCCTCCCTTTTCTCCACACCCTCTCCAGCATTTATTGTCTGTAGACTTTTTGATAATGGCCATTCTGATTGGTTGGAGGTGATATCTCATTGTGCTTTTGATTTGCATTTCTCTAATACTGAGCAATGTTGAGCATCTTTTCACGTGTTTGTTAGCCATCTGTATGTCTTCTTTGGAGAAATGCCTCTTTAGGTCTTTTCCCCACTTTTTGATTGGGTTGTTTTTCTGGCATTGAGTTGTATGAGCTGCTTGTATATTTTGGAAATTAATCCTTTGTCAGTTGTTTCATTTGCTATTATTTTCTCCCATTTTGAGGGTTGTCTTTTCACCTTGCTTATAGTTACCTTTGCTGTGCAAAAGGTTTTAAGTTTAATCAGGTCCCACTTGTTTACTTTTGTTTTTATTTCTGTTACTCTAGGCAGTGGGTCATAGAGGATCTTTCTTTATGTCATCAAGTGTTCTGCCTATGTTTTCCTCTTAGAGTTTTATAGTTTCTGGTCTTACATTTAGGCCTTTAATCCATTTTGAGTTTAGCTTTGTGTATGGTATTAGGAAGAGTTCTAATTTCATTCTCTTACATGGAGCTGTCCAGTGTTCCCAGCACCATTTATTGAAGAGGCTGTCTTTGCACCATTGTATATTTTTGCCTCCTTTGTCAAAAATAAGGTACCCGTAGGTGCATGGGTTTATTTCTGGGCTTTCTATCTTGTTCCATTGGTCTCTATTTCTGTTTTTGTGCCAGTACAATGCTCTCTTGATGACTGTAGCTATGTAGTATAATCTGAATTCAGGAAGGTTGATTCTTCCAGGTCCGTTCTTTCTCAAGACTGCTTTGGTTATTTGGGGTCTTTTGTGTTTCCATATGAATTGTGAAATTTTGTGTTCTAGTTCTGTGAAAAATGCCATTGGCAATTTGATAGGGATCGCATTGAATCTGTAGGTTGCATTTGGTAGTATAGTCATTTTCACAATTTTGATTCTTCCTACATGGAATCTCTCTCCATCTGTTTATCTCATCTTAGATTTCGTTCATAAGTGTCTTATAATTTTCTGTGTACAGTTCTTTTGTCTCCTTAGATAAGTTTATTCCTAGATATTTAATTCTTTTAGTTGCAATGGTGAATGGGATTGAGTCCTTAGTTTTTCTGATTTTTCATTGTTCATGTATAGAAATGAAAGTGATTTCTGTGTATTGATTTTGTATCCTGCAACTTTGCTAAATTCACTGATTAGCTCTAGTAATTTTCTGATACTATCTTTAGGGTTTTCTATGTACAGTATCATGTCATCTGCAAACAGTGAGAGCTTTACTACTTCTTTTCTGATCTGGATTCATTTTATTTATTTTTCTTCTCTGATTGCTGTAGCTAGGACTTCCAGAACTATGTTGAATAATAGTGGTGAGAGTGCACACCCTTGTCTTGTTCTTGATCTTAGGGGGGATGCTTTCAGTTTTTCACCATGGAGAATAATGTTTGCTGTAGGCTTATCATATATGGCCTTTACTATGTTGAGGTGGATTCCTTCTATGTCCATTTTTTGGAAGAGTTTTAATCATAAGTGGGTGCTGAATTTTGTCAAAGGCTTTTTCTGCATCTATTGAGATTATCATATGGTTTTTATCTTTCAGTTTGTTAATATGGTGTATCACATTGATTACTTTGAGTATATTGAAGAATCCTTGCATTCCTGGAATAAAAACAACTTGATCATGGTGTATGAGCTTTTTGATGTGTTGCTGAATTCTGTTAGCTAACATTTTGTTGAGGATTTTTGCATCTATGTTCATCAGTGATATTGGCCTGTAGTTTTCTTTTTTTGTGTTGTCTTTGACTGGTTTTGGTATCAGGGTGATGGTGGCCTCATAGAATGAGTTTGGAAGTGTTCCTTTCTCTACATTATTTTTGGTAACAGTTTTAAAAGGATAGGCATTAGCTCGTCTCTAGATGTTTGATAGAATTCACCTGTGAAGCCATCTGGTCCTGGGCTTTTGATTTTTGGCAGATTTTTTTTTTTATCACATCTTCAATTTCAGTGCTTTTAATTGGGTTGTTCATAATTTCTATTTCTTCCTGGTTCAGTCTTGAAAGATTGAACTTTTCTAAGAATCCATCAATTTCTTCCAGGTTATCCATTTTATTGACATGGACTGGAATGGGTGAATTTAACTCAGATGACTATTATATCTACTACTGCGGGCAGGAATCCCTCAGAAGAAATGGAGTGGCCATAATGCTCAACAAAAGAGTCTGAAATGCAGTACTTGGATGCAATCTCAAAAACGACAGAATGATCTCTGTTTGTTTCCAAGGCAAACCATTCAAAATCACAGTAATCCAAGTCTATGCCCTAACCAGTAACGCTGAAGAAGCTGAAGTTGAAGGGTTCTATGAAGATCTACAAGACCTTTTAGAACTAACACCCAAAAAAGATGTCCTTTTCATTATAGGGGACTGGAATGCAAAAGTAGGAAGTCAAGAAACACCTGGAGTAACAGGCAAATTTGGCCTTGGAATATGGAATGAAGCAGGGCAAAGACTAATAGAGTTTTGCCAAGAAAATGCACTGGTCATAACAAACACCCTCTTCCAACAACACAAGAGAAGACTCTATACATGGACATCACCAGACGGTCAACACCGAAATCAGATTGATTATATTCTTTGCAGCCAAAGATGGAGAAGTTCTATACAGTCAGCAAAAACAAGACCAGGAGCTGACTGTGGCTCAGACCATGAACTCCTTATTGCCAAATTCAGACTTAAATTGAAGAAAGTAGGGGAAACCACTAGACCATTCAGGTATGACCTAAATCAAATCCCTTATGATTATACAGTGGAAGTGAGAAATAGATTTAAGGGCCTAGATCTGATAGATAGAGTGCCTGATGAACTATGGACTGAGGTTCGTAACATTGTACAGGAGACAGGGATCAAGACCATCCCCATGGAAAAGAAATGCAAAAAAGCAAAATGGCTGTCTGGGGAGGCCTTACAAATAGCTATGAAAAGAAGAGAAGTGAAAAGCAAAGGAGAAAAGGAAAGATATAAGCATCTGTATTTAGAGTTCCAAAGAATAGCAAGGAGAGATAAGAAAGCCTTCCTCAGCAATCAATGCAAAGAAATAGAGGAAAACAACAGAATGGGAAAGACTAGGGATCTCTTCAAGAAAATCAAAGATACCAAAGGAACATTTCATGCAAAGATGGGCTCGATAAAGGACAGAAGTGGTATGGACCTAACAGAAGCAGAAGATATTAAGAAGAGATGGCAAGAATACACAGAAGAACTGTACAAAAAAGATCTTCACGACCCAGATAATCACGATGGTGTGATCACTGACCTAGAGCCAGACATCCTGGAATGTGAAGTCAAGTGGGCCTTAGGAAGCATCACTACGAACAAAGCTAATGGAGGTGATGGAATTCCAGTTGAGCTCTTTCAAATCCTGAAAGATGATGCTGGAAAGTGCTGCACTCAATATGCCAGCAAATTTGGAAAACTCAGCAGCGGCCACAGGACTGGAAAAGGTCAGTTTTCATTCCAATCCCAAAGAAAGGCAATGCCAAAGAATGCTCAAACTACCACACAATTGCTCTCATCTCACACGCTAGTAAAATAATGCTCAAAATTCTCCAAGCCAGGCTTCAGCAATATGTGAACCGTGAACTTCCTGATGTTCAGCTGGTTTTAGAAAAGGCAGAGGAACCAGAGATCAAATTGCCAACATCTGCTGGATCATAGAAAAAGCAAGAGAGTTCCAGAAAAACATCTATTTCTGCTTTATTGACTAGGCCAAAGCCTTTGACTGTGTGGATCACAATAAACTGTGGAAAATTCTGAAAGAGATGGGAATACCAGACCACCTGATCTGCCTCTTGAGAAATTTGTATGCAGGTCAGGAAGCAACAGTTAGAACTGGACATAGAACAACAGACTGGTTCCAAATAGGAAAAAGAGTTCATCAAGGCTGTATATTGTCACCCTGCTTATTTAACTTATATGCAAAGTACATCATGAGAAACACTGGACCGGAAGAAACACAAGCTGGAATCAAGATTGCCTGGAGAAATATCAATAACCTCAGATATGCAGATGACACCACCCTTATGGCAGAAAGTGAAGAGGAACTCAAAAGCCTCTTGATGAAAGTGAAAGTGGAGAGTGAAAAAGTTGGCTTAAAGCTCAACATTCAGAAAACGAAGATCATGGCATCTAGTCCCATCACTTCATGGGAAATAGATGGGGAAACAGTGGAAACAGTGCAAGACTTTATTTTTCTGGGCTCCAAAATCACTGCAGATGGTGACTGCAGCCATGAAATTAAAAGACGCTTACTCCTTGGAAGGAAAGTTATGACCAACCTAGATAGCATATTCAAAAGCAGAGACATTACTTTGCCAACAAAGGTCCGTCTAGTCAAGGCTATGGTTTTTCCAGTGGTCATGTATGGATGGGAGAGTTGGAGTGTGAAGAAGGCTGAACACCGAAGAATTGATGCTTTTGAACTGTGACTCTTGAGAGTCCCTTGGACTGCAAGGAGATCCAACCAGTCCATTCTGAAGGACATCAGCCCTGGGATTTCTTTGGAAGGAATGATGCTAAAGCTGAAAGTCTAGTACTTTGGCCACCTCATGCAAAGAGCTGACTCATTGGAAAAGACTCTGATGCTGGGAGGGATTGGGGGCAAGAGGAGAAGGGGACGACAGAGGATGAGATGGCTGGATGGCATCACTGACTCGATGGACGTGAGTCTGAGTGAACTCCGGGAGTTGGTGATGGACAGGGAGGCCTGGCGTGCTGCGATTCATGGGGTCGTAAAGAGTCGGACACGACTGAGCGACTGATCTGATCTGAATCCTTTGTATTTCTGCATTGTCTATTGTAACCTCTCCTTTTTCATTTCTAATTTTGTTGATCTGATTCTTCTTTTTTCTTGATGAGTCTGTCTAAAGGTTTGTCAATTTTATCTTCTCAAAGAACCAGCTTGTAGTTTTATTAATCTTTACTATTTTTTCTTTTATTTCTTTTGTCTTATTTCTGCTCTGATCTTTCTTTCCTTTTACTAATTTTTGTTTTTTTTTTTGTTCTTTTTTTTCCATTTGTTTTAGGTGTAAAGTTAGGTTGTCTATTCAATATTTTTCTTGTTTCTTGAGGTAGGATTGTGTTGCTATGAACTTCCCTCTTAGAACTGCTTTCGCTGCATTCCATAGGTTTTGAGGTGTCGTGTTTTCATTGTCACTTGTTTCTAGAAATTTTATGCTTTCCCTTTTGCTTTCTTTAGTAATCTGTTGGTTATTTAGAAACGTGTTGTTTAATCTCCATGTGTCTGTGTTTCTTACACTTTTTTTCTCGTAATTGATATCCAGTGTTGATATCTAGTGTTGTGGTCAGAGAAGATGCTTGATAGGATTTCATTTTCTTAAATTTACTGAGATTTGATTTGTGACCCAAGATGTGGTCTATCCCGGGAAATGTTCCATGTGCACTGGAGAAGAAGGTGTGTTCTTCTGCATTTTGATGGAATGTCCTGAAGACATCAAGGAGATCCATCTCATCTAGTGTATCATTTAAGACATGAGGTGGTAATCCTGTCTGCAGATGATCGGGTTTGTATTTTTGTTTTGTTTGTTGTTTAGATGAGGGGTCCTGCACGGGGTGGTACTGGTGTTTGGGTGATGCCAGGTCTTGTATTCAGATGGTTTCCTTTGTGTGAGTTCTCACTGTTTAATACCCCCTAGGGTTAATTTTCTGGTAGTCTAGGATCTTGGAGTCAGTGCTCCCACTCCAAAGGCTCAGGGCTTGGTCTCTGGTTAAGAATAAAGATTCTGCAAGTGATTTCTTATGGTATTAAGCGAGAGTAAAACAAATATCCAAAAATAAGAAACCAAAGGTGAACCCCACACAAATGACAGTTACAAAATCAGGCAAATAATAACTAAAATAATGGAATATACACATATATATATACACCCATGAGCAAAGTCAAAATATCCAACAAAAATAAAGTACAATAGACTGACCCAGTGAACAAAGGAAATAAAAAATTATATTTACCCGTTAAGAACAAAACTAACTAAAGCACGAAGTGGAAAACAAAACTACAAACCTAAAGCAAGGTGCTAAGTGGGGAATAAAGCAATGAAAACAAAACTAACAAATATATTGAGAGGAAAGGAAGGAAAGAATAGATATGCAAAGTTAAATAGAGGTAGATGAAGATTTATATACATTAAAGATTAACTCCAAGGGGAAAAGAACAGTAGGAAAGGCAAAGGAATAAATGTAGAAAAATATAATAGGTTTAAAAAATTAAAAGTTAATTTATAAAAAAGAGAAAAAAAGGAAGAAGAAAAAAGGGGAAAAAAAGGAAAACTCCCCAGAACTGCAAAAGCCCAACATAGAGACAGGGGTTTACGACAACAATAAAAAATGTGACTGAGGGGGGAAAAAAAAAGCTCAAAAGCTTCGATTTCATAGTGCCAATAAAATAAAAAACTACAACAGAGAGGGGGAACAAAAAAGAAAAAAATCCAAAATAATCTACAGAACGAGTCAAAACATAAAAATAACAAATGTTTTTCTTGAGTCGCTGCTGTCAGAGTCCTTTCCCTTGATGGGAGTCACCTCCCTAGGATGCCCTCCAGCACTGTGCTGATCTGTGGACCTGCTGTGGGGGCAGCTCAGATTCTAATCTGGTCCTACTCCTGTGTGTTCTTGACTCCAGTGTCCACAGCTATTAGAACTAATGCATTTTCTTTTGTGGGAGCTCTCCATGACCTTTTATACATTCCATAGACACAGAGTCTGCCTAGTTGATCATTTGGATTTAATCTGTAGCTTGTACAGCTGATGGGAAGGTTTTGGGCCTTCTTCCTTAGTCATACTGTCCCTGGGTTTCAACTGTGGTTTTATTTCTACCTCTGCATGCGGGTCATCCACTATGGTTTGCTCCTGAGGCTGTCCTGGAGGACTTGGATTTTCCCCTGTGAGGGCCAGGTGTGGAGGTGGTGCAGCTGCTTGGGTCACAGGGTTTCTGGCAGCACCAGGTACTCAGGGGAGTTGGTGGCTAGGGCAGCAGGAAATACAGTGCTCTAGAAGGGTGTGGCAACCAGCATTAGCCAATACGCTCCAGTGTTCTTGCCTGGAGAACCCCCCTCCCTGCCAGAGAAGCCTGGCCAGAGTCGACAGGGTCGCAGAGTCAGACACTACTGAAGTGGTCCTATGCACATAGATGCGAGAGTGTTTTTGCCTGTGGCAGCTCTGCCCCAGTGCGAGTTGAGCGTGAAGGTGGCGCAGCTGCTTGGCTTGCGGGGACCCTGGCGGCGCCAAGTGTGCAGGGACATGGACTGCCTCCTCCGCAGGAGTTATGGCCCTATCAGAGTCTTTTTTCGAGCCTCTTGTAGCTTGGTGATCAGAAGGCCTCTTTGGCCAGTCTTTCTCTGTAGCTCTGCTGTTCAGGCACTTAGAGGGCTCCCTTGCTGGCGTCCTTCTGTTGTTTGGCACATCAGGCACATAAAGGGGTGCCCTGGGTGGGGTCCGCGTCTGTGGTTCACTGCGTCAGGCATTTGATGGGCCAGCCTCTCTGTTGCTAAGCTGCCAATGCTGACGTGTGGGGGGAGAGAGGCTATGGTGATGGCTCAACCCGCTATGCATGCCTCAGCAGTATCATCTTGCTTCCATGGCTGCCTGGCTTTCCTCCACAGGCATTTCCCACCACAATCTCCTCCCTCATACCCCCTCGATCCATCTTCCTGCAGTCAACAGCAGCCCTCACCCTGGGATTGCTCCACTCCCTAAACTCCAGCTCCCAGCTGCTGCACCTTCAGGGGGATCTATGTCCCTGTCTCGGGTATGTATGGCTGTGGTAAGGACTGTCTGATTCTCATTCCATTTAGGCTGCCACAGATCAGCTGTTTCACACTCTCAGCCTTAAATGTTTCTCCTCTGACTCAGACAATTGCCTTGATGTGGGGATCGGACCCCTGCTTCAGTTCCCCCGCCCGCCAAGGGCAGGTCCAGTCCTACTAACGCCCCTGTCTTTCCCCCTAGTTCCTTCATCCTACTGAGTTTTGTGTGGGTCTATATGTTCTTTTCCTCTGTTCAGGTCCTCCTGTCTGCTCTCAGCTGGTGTTCTGCATGCACTTACATGTCTGAAGGTGTATTCCTGATGTATCCGAGGAGAGAGATGTACTCTACGTCCACCTAGTCCTCCGCCATCTTGTTCTCCCCCCACCCCCACTTCCTATTCTTGCCTGGATAATTCCATGGACAGAGGAGCCTGGTGGGCTGCAGTCCATGAGGTCACAAAAAACTGGACCTGACTGAGCAACTAACACCCTCACTCCCTTTCTAAGTAGGATTTCTGGGAAGCAAGGCATCCCTTTCTCTCTCTCTCCCCGGTGGCTAGCACAGCAGCATTCTATCCATTTGTTCAGAGGACATTTCCCCAGGCAGCCAGGAGGCTGTGTCTCTCCTTGTCAGGGTTCCTCGTCTATCAGACTGACGGTGACAACAGGTCCACTGTGACTGCCATAGTGCGGCATGGCACCCTCGCCTGGTGAACAGCCCCTCCACAAATCAACAGCCTTCCTCCTGATGGGAGTTCTCCTAGTGGGAGCCATCTGTTTTGGTTGGGATCTTGACTGATATTTATAACTTTATAAAATATGTTTATAAGTACAGTTTATATAATGTCATTATAAATATGTTTCTTGGGTTTCATAGCTTAATATTTTATTACTACACGGCTACAATTTTTCTTCTGAAAAGTGATGGATTGTGGTAAAGAATCCACCTGCCAATGCAGAAGACACAAGAGACACAGGTTCAATCCCTGGGTCAGGAAGATCCCCCTGGAGTAGAAAATGGCTACCCACTCCGATATTCTTGCCTGGATAATTCCATGGATAGAGGAGCTTGGCAGGCTACAGTCCACAGGGTCACAAAGAGTCGGACATGGCTGAGCATGTGCACACATGCACACACACACATGGGGGGTGGGGCCTGTGATCATACATTGGCATCTTGGAGAAAATAGAGGATGAGAAGCCACTTGGTCTTTAAAGGGGATGCTAACCCCTGCCCCAGGCACAGGCAGCCCTGCTTCCTGGATGGTGAGCAGCTTGTACTGGAACCCACTAAGCAAGGGCAGAGCCACAAGCAGTCTCTGGTTTGACAGAGGACTGGGCACCCCATGCCTGGCTGGCTGAGCGCAGGTACCCCCACCCAGGTTGTGTGTGGCAAGGCTGCCGAGCACCAACCCAGCCCAGTGCAGGCCAGTGCCCTGGGCCATGTGAGGGAGAGGAGCAGGTCTGCTCGGCCGCAGTCACGGACTGTGCAGCCTGCAGGCAGTTTGCTTCCCTCTGAGGTCTCATCTGTGGGGGACCCACAGCCATCTGAACGGTGCTGACATCCTTGTTAAATATTTAAACTTCATTTGGTGGAGCAGCAGGGAAGATGCAATTAGATTTTACAGGAAAAGATGCTTCTGAGAGCTACTTCGTGCTGCATCAGGGGACCCTGTACTCTCCCTTCCACGGTGCAGCATCCTCCAGGAGCCTTTGATTCCTCTCAGGCTAGGTTAACAGTTCGCTTGGGATGGGACCCTGGCTGAAGGAGAGGCTGTGAGTCCTGATGGGGATGGGAAAGGGCTAGAGAAGGAGAGGACCACATGCTAGACAGGACGGGAAGAGAAAGTGTTGCACGTGCAGGACAGAGGATGAGATGTGTAGGAAAATAGGTGCTCGCATTTGGGCTGAATAGTAGTAGATACTTATCAGTGTTTTAAAATTCATAAAACACTTTCATATTCATTCTTATTGAATCAACAGAACTATGAGGTCAGATTACCAGTTGTAAATCCAATGAGCATAGAGTTTGGGGAAAATTTCCCCAGAGTCTCAAAGCTGTCCTCCCATTCAAGTCTGATGACACCTCTCTCTGGGCCATAATATCAGACCCTCAGCCTCACAGGGTCCAACTCTGTCACATTCTCCAGCCACTGCTCTCACATTCTGCCTAGAAGTTCCTCTCACTCCTGACCCCTGCAGGCAAAGCTGGAAGCATGGGCACCAAGCAGTTGATGTCCAAATGGGCATCAGGGGAGAAGAAAACAAGGAGGAGCTATGACAGAAAAGCTCATGTGAAGACAGAGACTGGAGTGATGTAGCCACAAGCCAAGGAACACCTGGAGTCACCAGGACTCCTTAACTAACGAAAGAAGGGGGCCAGGAAATAAATGCTCTTCAACTTTGCCCCTGGGATGGATGATTCTGGGGATCCTGACATAGTTCCTAGAGTCTCAGGAAAGCACACTTTCATCATGCACATCTGTGACCAGTTTAATGAATAACACATGCTTACCTTGGGATCCCTTCTTTTCTTGTTGCTAAATCTGTTTCCTCACTCAACCTCTTGGACTCACTTCTACAACTGAATTGCCTACACATAAGCCCTTGCTTTAGGCTTCCATTTGAGTCTCTCGAGCTACGACCATCGTAATTCCTTCTTCCACCGGTGCAGGTGGTAGGGGTGGGAGCAGGACTGATACAGATGGTTTGCTAATTACTACCTACTTCCCCCCCGACCCCCGCCCACACTGCTGTAACAAGTTACTGCAAACCTGGTGGCCTAAAATAACAAATTTATTCTCATTAGTTCTGCAGGCCAGAAGTTCAAATCAAGGGCCACACTACCTCTGAAGCTATATACAGGACCCAGTATAGGGGACCCAGGTTAGATCCCCGGGTTGGAAAGATCCCCTGGAGAAGAGAATGGCTATCTACTCCAGTATTCTTGCCTGGAGAATCCCATGGACAGAGGAACCTGGTGGGTTATAGTCCATAGGGTCACAAATAGTAAGACATGACTGAGAGACTGTTTCATTTTCAAATAAGGTTACATTCTCAGGTTCTGTGGGTTGGGATTTTGACATATTTGGGGGGCATTGTTTGCCCTATTATACAATGCCTTTGCAGAAAATGTGGGGATATATAGGCACCTTGAGCTGAGAATACACAGAAGAACTGTACAAAAAAGATCTTCACGACCCAGATAATCACGACGGTGTGATCACTCACCTAGAGCCAGACATCCTGGAATATGAAGTCAAGTGGGCCTTAGGAAGCATCACTATGAACAAAGCTAGTGGAGGTGATGGAATTTCAGTTGAGCTCTTTCAAATCCTGAAAGATGATGCTGTGAAAGTGCTGCACTCAATATGCCAGCAAATTTGGAAAACTCAGCAGTGGCCACAGGACTGGAAAAGGTCAGTTTTCATTCCAATCCCAAAGAAAGGCAATGCCAAAGAATGCTTAAACTACCGCACAATTGCACTCATCTCACACACTAGTAATATATGAACCATGAACTTACAGATGTTCAAGCTGGTTTTAGAAAAGGCAGAGGAACCAGAGACCAAATTGCCAACATCCGCTGGATCATGGAAAAAGCAAGAGAGTTCCAGAAAAACATCTATTTCTGCCTTATTCACTATGCCAAAGCCTTTGACTGTGTGGATCACAATACACTGTGGAAAATTCTGAAAGAGATGGGAATACCAGATCACCTGACCTGCCTCTTGAGAAATCTGTATGCAGGTCAGGAAGCAACAGTTAGAACTGGACATAGAACAACAGACTGGTTCCAAATAGAAAAAGGAGTACGTCAAGGCTCTATATCATCACCCTACTTATTTAACTTACATACAGAGTATATCATGAGAAATGCTGGGCTGGAGGAAGCACAAGCTGGAATCAAGATTGCCAGGAGAAATATCAATAATGTCTCAGATATGCAGATGACACCACCCTTATGGCAGAAAGTGAAGAACTAAAGAGCCTCTTGATGAAAGTGAAAGGGGAGAGTGAAAAAGTTGGCTTAAAGCTCAATATTCAGAAAACGAAGATCATGGCATCCAGTCTCATCACTTCATGGCAAATAGATGGGGAAACAGTGGAAACAGTGGCTGACTTTATTTTTCTGGGCTCCAAAATCACCACAGATGGTGATTACAGCCATGAAATTAAAAGACACTTACTCCTTGGAAGGAAAGTTATGACCAACCTAGATACAATATTGAAAAGCAGAGACATTACTTTGCCAACAAAGGTCCATCTAGCCAAGGCTATGGTTTTTCCAGTAGTCATGTATGGATGTGAGAGTTGGACTGTGAAGAAAGCTGAGCGCCAAAGAATTGATGCTTTTGAACTGTGGTGATAGAGCAGACTCTTGAGAGTCCCTTGGACTGCGAGGAGATCCAACCAGTCCATCCTAAAAGAGATCAGTCCTGGGTGTTCATTGGAAGGACTGATGCTGAAGCTGAAACTCCAATACTTTGGTCACCTGATGTGAAGAGCTGATTCACTGGAAAAGACCCTGATGTTGGGAAAGATTGAGGGCAGGAGGAGAAGGGGACTACAGAGGATGAGATGGTTGGGTGGCATCACCGACTCAATGGACATGGGTTTGAGTGGACTCTGGGAGTTGGTAATGGACAGGGAGGCCTGAAGTGCTGCGGTTCATGGGGTCCCACAGAGTAGGACACGACTGAGCAACTTAACTGAACTGAGCTGAGAATCTCAGGATCTGGAAACCTAGAATAGAAGTCAGGCAAAGAGAAGGTGCAAGCATAGAAAAAGAGCTAGAGGGAGAAGAGCCCGGTGGTACAGTGTGCAGTAGTGGCCAAAATGCAAGGCTGAGAAGCTAGATGTAACCAGTGTGTGGGTACCTCTCATGGTACCTAGGCAGGTTGTATAAATTGGAACCAGGCCCCAACAAGCTGACCCTTAAAACAAATTTCAAAGGTAACTAGATCTCATCCAGGTAACTTTGCACCTTCATGGAAGATGGAATGCACAGGTCCGGGAGTATAGCAGACTAGATCTGGTAATTAAAAATTATCTAGATCTCAATTAACTAGATCTCAAAATCCATGCTCCAAAGGAAGTACAAGTTTTCCAGGTTTGGTCCAGAGAAGAGTACAAGCTTGAGAGGCTGCATGGAAGGAAAAGAAATGAATAGGCTCTATGTATTGGCTGTCTAGGCACTAGGCACTCAGATATCTGAGTCTAATTAAAAATGCTCAATAGCTAGGTATTTTGAAAGTAATGGACACAGATTATAGGCACATCTGCTATGTACTCTATGCTGCTGCTGCTGCTGCTGCTAAGTCACTTCAGCCGTGTCCGACTCTGTGCGACCCCATAGACGGCAGCCCACCAGGCTCCCCCATCCCTGGGATTCTCCAGGCAAGAATACTGGAGTGGGTTGCCATTTCCTTCTCCAATGCATGAAAGTGAAAAGGGAAAGTGAAGTTGGAAAATCATAAATTTGCTTGTAGTAAAATCAACCTGAAAAAGCCACTATTATATTTAATGCTTGCAAAAATGAGGTTGCACTGTTTTTTAATTACATCTTATATTTTCATTATGTCAAAGTACATCAGCATTTTTTCATGATGGTAGAACATTCTATTGTATATCACATTGCCAAGTATTTAAATTGTAATTTTGTGTATTTTTTCCTATTATAAGCAGTACAATGACTGCTTTTAAATACCTGTCTAATGACATTAATTTTCAAGAGTAGAATTTGCTAGGTTAAAAGGGTATGTGTATTTTTTTCCTTTCAAGCCTAATTTTCTTTTATCAGTCAGATGAGGTCTGATATGTACAACCCAATAACTTTTGACAAAAGTGTACACCTACTCAAGATACAAATCATTTGACTCACCTAAGAAAGTTCCCTCAACATGCTCTTTTAGTAGTCAACCCCTAACTCTACCTTTCATAGGCAAACAGTATTCTGATTTCTTTCCTATTAGCTTTGCCTCTCCTTGAACTTCTTAACTATGGGATCATACGGTTTCTCTTTTGTGTCTGACTTCTTTCAATGAACCTATTTTTCAGATTCAGCCATTCTGTCTTGTGCATCCACAGATCATTCTTTTTTACTTTTATATTTATGCATTTACTGTAACTTTTATTTCACTGTAGAAAAAAAATGCTGTAATTTGTCTGCTGCTGATTTAATATCATTGTTATTTTCAAAAAGATTTATTTACTTAGAGCTGCACTGGGTCCTTGTTGCTGCTCATGAGCATTCTCTAGCTGCAGAGGGGGGGCTCCTCCCGGGCTTCTCATTGCAGCGGCTTCTCTTGCTGTGGAGCATGGGCTCTAGATGCGTGGGCTCAGTAGTTGTTGCACACGGGCTTAGCTGCCCCACAGTATGTGGAATCTTCCTGGACCAGGGATTGAACATGTGTCCCCTGCACTGGCAGGTGGGATTCTAAGCCACTGGATCAGCAGGGAAGCCCCATATTGTTGTTATTTTTATTGTACTGTATAACTATACAGTCAATCCTCCATGTATGTGGATTTTGCATCCACAGAGTCAACCAACTTTGGTTTGAAAATTTTTGGAAAAAAAAAAAAAAAAAAAACAAAAAACAATTCCCGAAAGTCCTAAAAAGCAAAACTTGAATTTGTTGTGTGCTGGCAACTATTTACATAGCTTTTACACTGTATTTGCAACTATTTACATAGCATTTATGTCGCATTAGGTATTAAAAGTAACCTGGAGAAGGCAATGGCACCCCACTCCAGTACTCTTGCCTGGAAAATCCCATGGATGGAGGAGCCTGGTAGGCTGCAGTCCATGGGGTCGGTAAGAGTCGTACATGACTGAGTGACTTCACTTTCACGCATTGGAGAAGGAAATGGCAACCCCCTCCAGTGTTCTTGCCTGGAGAATCCCAGGGATGGGGGAGCCTGGTGGGCTGCCGTCTATGGGGTCGCACAGAGTCGGACATGACTGAAGTGACTTAGCAGCAGCAGAGATGATTTAAAGTGAAGGATGTGCATGCATGTGCCCTCAGTCATGTCTGACTCTGTGGCACCCTATGGACTGTAACCCACCAGGCTCCTCTGTCCATGGGATTTTTTGAAGCAAGAATACTGGAGTTGGTTGCCATTTCCTTCTCCAGGGGATCTTTCTGACCCAGAGACTGAACCCACATCTCCTAGATTCTTTACCACTGAGTCAACTGGGAAGCCGGAGAGCGTGCATAGGTTATGTGCAAATACCACGCCATTTTATAGAAGGATTTTGAGCATCCATAGATGTTGGTATGCATGGGGCTTGTGGGACCAGTCTCCCCACAGATACCAAGGGATGACTGTACCACAGTCCCATAATTCTGATTTACAGAAAGGGTACAGGAAAATGGTTAAGTCCTAGAATGCCAGGGTCTAAAAGATCCCCACATCTTTGCCCCTGAAAAGTTGGAGATGATCTAATGCCCAAGGGGTTGGGGATTTTCTTGGTACAATTCTATCAGGTCTCTGAGAGGCTCTGGAAGCTTTAGGTTAATCATCACTCATTTACGACTTCCTTCTGAGCAAGACAGGGAGTGGAAGAGAGGCTTGGGAAGATGTAAGGGTTCGGCTTTTGGATAATAGTGTTTCTCCCTGCCTGGTAATTTAACAACTCCAATACTCCCAGGGGCAGTAACTCTGGAGGAGGTCGGTTAATTACTGCCAGACTGCAGAATAAAATTTCCCCAAGACCCCCATTTTCTGAGCTGCACTTCATACCAATTAAAAGTTTAATCCAGTGGGACTCTTTCCTGGCAAATTAACATCGTGGACTTTGATGAACTGATGCCTTTAATAGACTATGGTATTTTGGTGGACTTAAGTCACAGCTGTTGGTGTGCTAACCTCTCCCCAGTGAGGTTAGCAAGGCTAGGTCTGGGGGATTTGGGTCATTGGTACCAGGTGAACCAGAGCTGTGAGGGTGAAGGAGAGTGAAGTTTGGTTAGGAAAAGTCCTTTCATTGAGCTCATTCATTTTTGACCAACCTATTTATGATCAGAAGCAGCTGACAGGAATTCAATTATTCTGTAGAAGTTCATTCAATCATTGGAGTTCTTATAATGCCAGACACTAGGGACAGGAAGATAAATATGACTGTTTCTATCTCCAGGAGCTAAGAGTTCAGAGGGAAAAAGACCTCAAACACCCTCCTGCCCCCATATACACATGTTTACACCCCAAATCATGCCCCACTGCCTGATTTCATAGTTATGCCTATGAATCAAAGCTTTATATCTAGAATGTTCTGGTTAAAATCTACTACAATGGACACATTCTAAGTGTCGCTCTGTTTTTCTCCTGGCAATTTTAACAAGTACTATGGTATACCTAGCTTCCCTCATGGCTCAATGGTAAAGAATCCGCCCGCCAAAGCAGGAGACTTTGGTTCAATCCCTGGGTAGGGAAGATCCCTTTGAGAAGGAAAGGGCAGCCCACTCCAGTATTCTTGCCACAAAAATCCTATGGACAGAGGAGCCTGGAGGGCTACAGTCCATGGGATCAAAAAGAATTTGACATGACTTAGCAACTAAACAACAATGGTATACCTGCTCTTACCAGCACTGGGGGGTAGAGAGTACAGAAGCAAGGGGAACTCTACTTAGGAGTCACTATCCTTTTAGTCTGGAGGATGGCCTCTTAAAATCGAGAATATTGGATTGCCTTAACTTCAGATGGGGCCCTATCTCCAAATTATTTCTGGGCTCGTCTAAGTACAATCAGATACCAGGAGATGGGGTTGATAATTAGATTGGAAGAGCTCATAGAATTCCGGTTGTCAGACTTTATATCATTTTTAATAGCAGCATCTATTTTCCAAATCAAAAATCAGACTTGGGTCTAAAGTCATATGTTTCCTGCTGCTACAACTTCATCCCATTCCTTCCCATCTTAAGGCTGGTGCAGGGGCTTCCCTGGTAGTCCAGTGGTTAAGACTTCATGCTTCTACCGCAGGGGCCACGGGTTTGACCCCTGGTCAGGAAGCTAAGATCCCTCATGCTACATAGCGCAGCCAACATAGAAAAAGACTGTAATGAAATGGAGCCATGGGCACTACCTCCCTCACTGATAATAAGGTTGTGGTGGGGATCGCTACCTAGTTAGTTGTCCTTCATTGAGGAGCTGTTGAGGTTCTTAATAAGTCCTTAGAGGGGTCTACTCAGCTCAGGGATCTAGTCAAATACCTAAGAAGACCTTGGGAAATTCTCACTCTTGCCAACAGAAAAATCAAGGGTGTGTGAGTGCCCTGCACTTCCTCAAGCTAAGCTCTCCACCTTTTCTGTAGCATGTGCCCACATGGACACATAAGTCAGGCTGGATCCAAAAAGTGTGGAACAAATGACCATAAGTACCCTTCATTCCCAAATCCTCACCATGGGTATAGATCTGTCAAGGGAGTTTTTGCCTTAAAATGTCTTGCACAAATGTTGAAATGCATGGTAAACATTCCTCCTCTATCCTAGACTGCTTTCCCTATCCCCGCTTGAATTCATACAGACCTTTATTTAACACAACACCTTCCCCGTTTCTCCCGTCCTTCTTTTCATGGCTAATTGCTACTCGTTCTTTAAGGCTTAAGTCTTCCAGACTTCTGGGAAGACTAATACCTCCATAGCAGGGCTGCATAGCAAAGAGTACCACTGTTTATTGATTTCATTAAGAGCACTTTTACTCGCCCACGTGTGTCCATGTGACAGGATTTGGTCAGTGAAATCTGATGTGTCACTTCGGGGTTGAAGCATTGCAGTCCCTGTGGTTGATACACCATTCTCTCCGGTTCCCCTGAAACCTCAGTTAATAGTGGAAGCAGGCGTTGATGTGGAAGTTCAGAGTCACATGAGCGGGCGCTACTCTGGATGGTCCCACCAGAGGAGATTTCAGCATGATTGAGAAATGAACTTCTGTTGCTTAGAGACCCTAAGATTTCAGAACTGTTTGTTACTAAAGCATAACATAGCATATCCTGCCTACTACGTGGCGTGCGCATGCTCAGTCGCTGAGTTGTGTCCCACTCTTTGCAACCCCATGGACCTTAGCCTGCCAGGCTCCTCTGTCCATGGGGTTTTCCAGGCAAGAATATTGGAGTGGGGTGCCATTTCCTACCCCAGGGGATCTTCCTGACCCAGGGATCAAAACTGTGTCTCCTGCATCAACAGGCGGATTCTGTACCAGTGTACCACCTAGGAAGCCTCTATTATGTAGTATCAGACTCCAAATATTCTAAGCAGGTATCAACAGCTCATTGTCTTACTTCCTGTGGCTGCCACTTTGAGTTGACCATTCATGTTTTTATTTCCCAAAGCACCGCAAGCCTGCTGTATCTGTTACAAATTTTGAAAGCTCAGTCACTTAATACATTAATGTTTTAACTGGTGCTCACATCATATACAGTATAGATTGAGACAGCACTCTAAGTCTTAGAGCTGAACCATCTGAAACACTTGGTCTTCAGCATTACTGTGGCTGGAGAAGAGAACAAAGAGGAAAAAGCATCAGATGTATATATCAGCACATATTATTTCCATTCATTCCATTGGCCAGAAATTGTCTCAACCTAATTGCAAGGGAGGTTGAGAATATGAAGAGCACATGGACTATTTGGTGGAAGCCCACTGTCTCTAGTTCACCCACTGTCTGTCCTGGTAGAATCCCATGGTCTCTAGCGCAGCCACTATCCACCCTGGTGGAAGCCCGCTGTCTCTAGTTCACCCATTATCCATCCTTTGCTAAAAAGTTGGGGGTTCAGGATGAGGGATTACACCCCTGCAAAGCTGGAAGCAAAATGTTAAAATCCTTCTTGAAATCCTCAGCTAGCCCCATTCCAGGAATTTCTTCGTGTTCCCTTGGAACTCATCTGCTAATGTCTCCTGTAAATATCCTCTCCTTCCCAATGAAGTTCACTGGATGCTCACTCTTCATCCCACATGGTATCTATTTTACTTTCTCAAAGTCTTTGCAAAGAAGGGAGGTACCGATTCTCTTGCCTAAATGGAACCATCTGTCACAGTCTCCATTCAAAGCAGAGCAAGACTCTGTGGGATGCTCTGGGGGCACTGAAGCCCTTCTGTGTCCCTCATTTCTTGTTCCTAGGAAAAAAGCTGCCAGCTTCCTAGACCTTCCTTAAGGCCCAAATGGTAGATCCACCCTTTGGTTGGATTGCTTACTAATTAGGAGAACAACAGTGCAGGATGGGGCTGATCTTGTTCCTCCTTGGGGGATGTGAATAACACTTTGATACACACTTGAGTTCTACAGGAACTAAGGCCCCACTCAGGTGGAGGAAGGTAACTTCAAGTTTAGCACAATCCCAGACTGGTTGAAAGCAGAAGGCTTTTTTGAGATTCCTGGAACACTCCCCTGTTACCAATCAGTCAGAGGAGGGTTACACACTCTGCAGTCCTATAAACACTTCTTCCCTGAAATCCACCAGGTCTTCTGAGGATGAGTCACTGATTCTCCTCATTTATTGGACCCAAAGTAAACCGTTCTCTGATCCAAACTCCAACATTTCAGTTTGCTTGGCCTCCTGTGCATCAGGCACATGAACTTGGGTTCGACAACACCCTCTTAGATTAATAAATCACAGAACATTTAAAATTGATTTTTCCAAAGTTGAATTAGATCAAATTCTCCAACAAAATCCTCTCTTACCAGTTGTTTCTAAATCAAAGGGAATTGATAGAGAGTTGGCTTTTCCTTTAGAGCAGGTGTTAATAAACTCTGTCAGTCTCAATGCAGTCTCAAACTATTCATCTGTTTTTGTATTTTTATTAGAACATGGCCACAGCCATTCTTCTATGTTTTGCTGTGGCTGCATTTGGGCCACTATGTTATGATGAATATTTGAGACACAGACCAATTATCTGGCCCTTTAATAAAAAATTTGTTGATCTTTAGAATAAACTCAAGGGAGTGTTTTCTTTGTATACACCTGACTTATTCTTTGCTATTTGTAAGGCCTTCCCGGACAGCCATTTTGCTTTTTTGTATTTCTTTTCCATGGGGATGGTCTTGATCCCTGTCTCCTGTACAATGTTGGAGAAGACTCTTGAGAGTCCCTTGGGCTGCAAGGAGATCCAACCAGTCCATTCTGAAGGAGATCAGCCCTGGGATTTCTTTGGAAGGAATGATGCTGAAGCTGAAACTCCAGTACTTTGGCCACCTCATGCGAAGAGTTGTTTCATTGGAAAAGACTCTGATGCTGGGAGGGATTGGGGGCAAAAGGAAAAGGGGACGACAGAGGATGAGATGGCTGGATGACATCACTGACTCGATGGACGTGAGTTTGAGTGAACTTCGGGAGTTGGTGATGGACAGGGAGGCCAGGCGTGCTGCAATTCATGGGGTCGCAAAGAGTCAGACATGACTGAGCGACTGAACTCACTGACTGACTGAACTGACTGACTTATTCTTGCAACTCTCTAAACCCCCACCCCGTGTAGCCCCCCTGCAAACTCCCTTCTCACTGCCTTTCATGCTTTTGTGACTGCGACCAGGAGGCTTCCATCTGCTTCGTGGCTTCATCTCCAGGCCTTGCTTATGAAAGGTACCCAAGACATTTGTTGAATGCCTGAGCTTTAACATTATCTCATCAAGGTCTGGCCTGCGAAAGTAGTTGCTTTCCCTTTATTTTTTTTCATGGAAATAGAGACACCGTGGGAACCACTGGTAATGAAGACTGCTTAGAAGGATGCTTTCAGGTGGGACTGGGTTACCAGTGAACTTAATAGAGTTTCCTGCAGCCCCAAGGACAGCAGCTAGAATGCCCCAGCCAGAGGCCTTCAGTGACCACAGTACAATGATCATTTTCTGTGAATTCCTTGATGTGTAAAAGGGATGGGAAGGCTGACTTAGAACTGAACACAGGAGCCAGGGACATGTCAACACCCCGATCTAACTAGGGTACCCTGATGACCCCAGAGCCATTCTGAGCTGAAAGCTCCTCTTTCACAAATGAGGGAGGTCTGGACTGATAAGAACCAAAGGAATTGGACCCCTATGGAAGGGAAGGCTTAGAGAGAAAGGAGGATAACCTGGAAGATGAAAGAGACCCATCCCTTTTTGCAAACTTGGCTGCCATCTCTACCTGCAAACAAAGTATAATGACCAAACAGGTCATTTGGGTTTTTCTGTAATGTCTTATGGAAAAACCTAAATGAACTTTTTGGCCAACCTAGTAGTTCATTGAGACAGGCCCTTCCCTGAGCTCTACCTAAGCCTCCACATGTCAGGGCTGTAATTACTTCTCTCCTTCACAAGCCTTGACATTCATAAAGCCCTGCTTTCTGAGCTCAACTCCAATAGCCCAGACAGCCCCCTGGAGTTCCTTTACTTGTTCAAACATGCATTTTCTGAACACAAACGCATATCACATTTAATTAAAACATATTGCCTATCACCAGGGAATAAGGATGAATAAGACAGTCCTTCCTAGAGGAAGTTTACAGTTTTACATTGAAGTTTGCAAACTGGTCCAGCTCCCTGGTGCTGGATGATTTGCTCACCCCTGGATAAACTCTGCAGAGCTTCACTATAACCCCCACCCCTCCATCAAAAGGACCACAGGAGGGAATGGATGCTAAAGACTTGCTGTGTGACCCTGGTCATCTATACCTGGTCCATACACCTTTATCTGGGGTCAAGTGGTAAAGGCCTTTGTCTCTCTTCACAATTTACTCACGTCCTGAGAGGTATACCCTTAGCAAAGCTGATCTTGCTCCTCTCCCCACAACAAGACTTGCTCTGAAATTTAAATTGGGGAAGAAGTTTTGAAAAGAACATCTCCAAACAAAAAATAAATTAAAAAAAAAAAAAAAACAGACTTCCCTGGTGTCCTGTAGTTAAGAACCCACCTGCTAATGCAGGGGACATGGGTTCGGTCCCTGGTATGGGAAGATCCCACAAGCCTAGGGACAACTAAGCCCGAACACTCCAACTATTGAGCCCATGCTCTAGAGCATCCTGTGCTTTGCAACAAGAGAAACCGTTGCAATGAGAAGCCTGCACACCACAACAAAAGGTAGCCCCCACCCACCATGACTAGAGAAAACCCACACACAAGGAAGAGCCAGCAGAGCCAAAAATAAACTAACCCCCGCCCTACACACACACAAAAACAGAAGTCACGGGAGCCCGATTATCCAGGTGGGGAAATTGGAGGACTTGCAGGACCCCAAGCGTGCAGAACTGAGTGCACTCTCAGCAACCTCCCTGTGCTCCTCCTGCCTTTGTCCCTTTCCTCTCCACGATGCCACCTGAAGTACCACTTTCTATTAGAAGTCTCCTAGATGCATTGGAGAAGGAAATGGCAACCCACTCCAGTGTTCTTGCCTGGAGAATCCCAGGGATGGCGGAGCCTGGTGGGCTGCCGTCTATGGGGCTGCACAGAGTCGGACACGACTGAAGTGACTTAGCAGCAGCAGCAGCCACGCATAGAAGGTAGAGGGGGCACTTCTCAGTACCTGTGAAAGCAGGAAACCAAGGGACTGATGGACGTTTCTGGTGCCTTTGGATATAACTTGATACGCTGGTAGCCAATTATTTACAAACGATGTTTACTTGTAAAGGACTGGACACTTTCAAATGGACAGTCCAGAGTTTTCCTTGTACAGATCATTTGCTTCTCCTCTACTGCTTCATCACTCCATCATTAAACCCTACATCAGTTTTACGCAGAAGGGGAGACTGAGCTCACAGAACAGGCCCGTCACATGGCCTAGAAGACCACATTCTCCTCCTCAAAGCGTGAAATTCTTAATGTCCCTGGTGCACTGTATCCATGGACAGGAATGGGAGGGACAAGGGAAGTAGAGAGAACCCATCATCACTTTGAAACCCCAGCCCCAGTGCCCTGAGGCCTCCCAGGAAATCTTCTGCCTGAACTCCCACCTCACCTCCACCCAGAAGAAATGGACTTTGTTACAGACCGAGTTTTACTTCTTTTCAGGTGGGGCAGCCAGAGTGCTTTTTGGGATTTGTACCTAGAGGATTAATTACTCACTTTGTCAACAGTGTCGAGAACAATAAGCAGAATCACTATTAATGTTAGAGGATGCAGGCTCAAGAAGTGGATGCCTTTTGTATGAAAAGATCAGTAGAGTTAAAGTACTTTGATAAGAACTTCCAAGCCCTTCTTCCATGCAGCTGCCTCAGTCTCCCTCAACTCTCCCCAGCTGTCTGTGACTTTCCTTTGGCGAAACAATGCATTTAAAGTTAGGCATAAATTTGCCAATTCTTCAGTCCACAAGAAAAAGAAGCCCCCTCTAGCCACCCCCACCCCCAATTTTGTGGGCATGGGGAGAGGCAGTAGTACTGTCTGGACATTAGAAGAAAAGTTCTCCTGAAGGATGCAGTGGCAGACATCCACACAGCAGCTCCCTGCAAAGGGACTATACACGGTACAGACGCTAAAGACTCGCCTTAAATACCTAGAAGAATTCTTATACCTTTCTGGGACGGGTTAATGGGCATTTTTCAGGGGAATTCATCGTAATTGCATCCCTCTACCATCTTGTTGCAGCTTCTTCGTCTTTGGACATGGGATATCTTTTTTTGGTGGATTCCAGTGTTGTCCTGTCGATGATTGTTCAACACCTAGTCACAGTTTTGGTTTTCAGGGGGATTCATATCAGAAAACTCTTGAGGCATTCTGACTAGTCTGATTAGCCTTAGTCAGTTGGGATTTTCGGATATGGTAGTCTTATTTTATCAATGAAAATTGGGCAAGACCATTCTACTTTCCAAACCAAAGTCACACAACGACTAAAACGGCAAGATCAGACAATGGACTCAGTGGTCTGAGCTGAGTCTAAAACTTCAGGATACCCCAAGTTGAAGTGCCCAATGTCTTAGGTTGGATCCTGTCCAGGAAATAAAATCCTACATGCTGAGGGACAACAGAGCCGTACACCACAACTACTGAAGCTTGCGTTCCGCAACCAGAGACGTCACCGCATTGAGAAGCCTGCATACCGCAACTAGAGAGTAGCCCGCGCTCAGCAACAAAGGCCCAGAGTAGCCCAAAACTAAAGAGATCAGAGGCCGTTATTTGGGAGGTGAGCCCAGGAAAACACTGGTAAGGGAGGGGAGAAGTGAGACAAAGAAGGGAAGGCAGTCAGTGAATGATGGATGATGCTACCAAGCTCAGCACCACTCCAGGGCGTTCAGAGAGCCCAGGCATCTCAGGCAGCCGGGGTGTTCATCCGTCAGCTCCTGTTTGTCGGTCACCGGCTGAGGGTGCTCCCTGTGGTGCTGAATTCCTGCCCCTTCAAGCGCCATGTGCCAGCTGTCAACAGCCAGAGAAAGCCCTCAGATGAAGAATCATAGGTGCAGCTGGAGTCGGACTTGAGTCCACTGCAGTGTGAAGGCCAGGCGATGTGGGCAGGCCACCATCTGACATAAATGGGTTCTCACATATGCCAGGCTCTGTAGCATCTGTTTAGAGGGCACTGCCGCGTGTATTTAAGAACCAGGCTGCAGAGCCTTGGAACCCCTAGCCAGGTGATGTCTTGAGACTCAGAGCCTGGCGCTAGCTCCTGTGGGAATGGGCTCAGCTAAGGGGCCTTTGCGGGTGTCACCCAGGCACATGGCCTGCTAGAAATGTGGGGGTTGAACATCTCTGTCTCCTCTGGAGCTGATTCTCACCATAGGCCTCTGTCAAGGGTTGGCAAGTTTTCTGTAAAGCACTAAACATGTTAGGATTGAAGGGCCATCTGTTCTATTTGAACAATTCAATTCTTCCAATGTAGAAAACCTCTGCAGCCATAGCCAATTATGTAAGGAGTCCTGGGATCACCAGGATGAGTTGGTGATCCTCGTTAGAAATGTGTACCAGCCGCCTTGGGAGCAGATCCTCCAGCCCCAGTCAAGCCTTCAGAGCTGCAATGAACCAGAACCACCCAGCTTAGCTGCCTTGGATTCCTGATCCCCAGAACCTGATACAATGTTAAGCTGCTAACTTTTAGAGTAACTTGCTGCACAGCTGTGTATGTGCCCATTAACTCATTTCTGTCTGACTCTTTGTGACTCCATGGACTAGAGTCCGCCAGGCTCCTCTGACCATGGGATTTTCCAGGCAAGAATACTGGAGTGGGTTGCTATGGCCTCCTCCAGGGGATCTTCTCCACCCGGGGATCAAACCTTCATCTCCTGTGTCTCCTGCATTGGCAGGCAGATTCTTCACCACTGAACCACCAGGGAAGAACTTGCTGTACAGCAGTAGATGACAAACACATGCACAGAGGAAAGAAGTAGACTTTCTGCCAGTTCTTGGGAGTGAAATTTGATGGAGGCATAACTGAAATGAAGAGAAAAATGGGAGAACTTGGCCCTAGATGTGTTCCTTGAGATGCATTCATCCCCTACCCACTGTGTCCTAGGAGGCTGATCTGTAAGGACTGACTCCATTACTGCTGTCTGGAGGGGCTCAGTCCATAAGGAGCCTGGGCAGAATATCAGAGTAGGGGAGGGAGGTCGTTTCTCCTCGGCTGTGCCCTTGACCAAAGGGCGCTGTGAAGAAGAGCCGTGATTTTTCTCTGGGACTCGTTCACCCTCCCCACCCCCAACCTCCAGGCCCAAGGATGGTAAGAGCTGTGTGGCTTGTTACTGACCACTCCTGTGGTTCCTCTACCCTCACCCGCAGCTCTGAAATGAGCTCTTCTGGAAAGAAATCCTCACCGAAGGATCCAAACCTAAGTGAGACTCCTGTTACCTATCGGGACCCCACGGACAGAGGCAGAGGAGTGAGCCGCTACTGGGCTCTGACCTCAGCATCAAGAGCCTCACCTGGCTGGCAGCTCTCTGGGACAGTGCAGGGAGGGATCTGGGAATTGGTCCAAACTCTGCTGACAGGTGGGAATGAAACAGGAACGACCTTAACATCTGTCAGCACTACATCACCACCCCATTCGGATAAGCAAATATATTTAAATTTATATTTAATTGTAGGATAATTGCTTTACAATGTTGTGTTGGTTTCTGCCATACAACAGTGTGAATCAGCCATACATACACATATGTCCCCATCCTTCCTGAACCCCCTTCTCACCCCTCAGCCCATCCCATCCTTCTAGGTTGTCACAAAGCATGGGGTTGAGTGCCCTGTGTTATTCAGCAACTTCCCACTAGCTATCTATTTTAAATACGATAATACATACGTTTCAGTGCTATTCTTCAATTCATCCCACCCTCAATTTCCCCTGCTGTGTGCACAAGTCTGTTCTCTATGTCTGCATCTCTATTTCTGCCCTGCAAATGGGTTCATCAGCACCATTCTTCTAGACTTCATAAATAGGCACTAATATACAATATTTTTTTTTCTGACTTCACTCTATATAACAGGCCCTAATTTCATCCACCTCACTAGAACAGACTCATATTCAATCCTTTCGATGGCTGAGTAATATTCCACCCTATATATGTACCACAACTTCTTTATCCATTCATCTGAGAGTTAGCAGAACTGCAGCATTTCCTGGAGGGGAGAATGCTTCCCTTTTCTTGGTTTGTTTTCTCTTTTACAATCACCTAGGATGGTGGTCCTGGAGCTAGGGGAGCTAGAGAAGTTTGTCCTTTACCTATGAGTGCTTCTGACTAGCTCCCAGCTCCCGTTGATTCCTGCTCTTGAGTGTTGAGATCAGGGGAGCCCTGCTTGCACTGCTGTTTGACCCAGCGGCCAAGGAATGGCCAGGTTGATATTAGGAGCAGTGGTGGTCAGGATTCCTATAGAGGTAGATGGACATGTAGGTTGTGATAAGCAATATTTTAAGCTGTGCCAAGAGCCCCTAACAGTGGGACATGCCCTAAGAGTAGTGTGTGGCACAGCCAACTGTAAGAAAAGAGCAGCTCTTAGGACAAAGACCGGGCAAGGTTCAGGTTGCAGAGCCTTGAGAACCCCAGCCAAGGTAGGATCCTGAGACTCTGGGGAGCTTGGACTCAGCACCTATGAGGATGGGCTTATCTCAGTCCAGAGGGTATCTTGGGGATTTCTAATCACCCAGGCACTCCCCTAGCTGTCTTCCTGCCTGGAACTGGGCAAAAGAAGCAGGCAATATGGCCTTGCCTGTCCAGACTTCATCTCAAGGAGACAAGGAACAGGGTGGTCAAGCGGTTGCAGCAGGGGCCAGGTGGGGACAGATGCAAAGGGGTCTGGGGTCTAGTTTCATACAGCTCAGCCTCCAGCCTGGCACTCACAGCTGGAGGAAGGCAGGCAGAGCACCTCCATAGGAATCCTGACCACCACTGCTCCTGATATCAGCCTGGCCATTCCTTGGCCGCTGGGTCAACACAGGGCAAGCAGGGCTCCCCTGCTCTCAACACTCAAGAGCAGGAGTCAACAGGAGCTGGGAGCTGGTCAGAAGCACTCGTGGGTAAAAGACAAACTTCTCTAGCTCCCCCAGCTCCAAGGACCACCATCCTAGGTGATGGTAAAAGAGAAAACCAACCAAGAGAAGGGAAGCGTTCTCCCCGCCAGGAAGTGCTGCAGTTCTGCTCTCAATTAATTACCGATGTTTATCTAATTACCTAGTTCCTTAACACGTTTACTCCTCTGTAATCACTAGCTCTCTGTCCAAGAAGGATTCCCATGGGCCTAAGTCCTGCTGTCTCAGTCTGAATCTGGCTGTTTCTGGAAGGAGGGAAGATGGGAAGGCAGCAGAAAAGGCCACAAGTTTGATTCTGGCCCATCCCTTCAAAGCCAACTTCAAGTAGCACCTTGATTCAGATCTATGTCAGGAGGAACTGAGGGGACCCACGACAAAACCCCACTCTCTTGTGAAAGCAGCAGGGACCCCACCTGCACCCTCCCCGGGGATTCAGGAGGTGTACTCTTGGCTTCCATAGCCTGGAGCCAGAACAGAATTGGCAAACAGCAGCCTCCTGGGAAAGAGTCTTAGAGCCGGGATCTGGGTGGTACATCTGCATATCAAGGAGGAACTTGAGGCCATGTCTTTCCAGGGAAGTTTGTGCCCAGTGACAGCAGGTATCGGTATAATGCCCTGGTTGTTTTGGCCCCAAACTGATGGGCTCCAGTGTGCCCTGCTGGGTGGCTACAGGCTTTACGTTGGCTTCACAGCTCTTCCTCTGCCCCACCCTGCTTCCTTTCTTTTCTTCTTAGTTGCTGATCCCTAACAAACTTGCACCCATGATGGAGAAACGATATACAGAGGAGATAGATATTCATAGTCCATCCTTGAAGGAGCTCCTTATGGTAGATGGGATCCAGAGCAGGATTCAAAAGGCTATTTAAATGAAAGGAGATCTAGATGAAATGCAGAATCATTCAAACAGGCCATGGAGGTGGGGTGGGGTGGGGCGGGGGGTGGTGGTTAGGGAAAAGTGGTATAGCAGCAAAAATTGTGACTCTGCCATTAAGTTCACTTCAGTCTAATAGTTCCCTGTCTTTAGCCCGAGGTGCACAGGTTATCCCCACCACCCCTCCAGACTGAGAACAGCCTGCCCTATCTGCTGTGCTCCCAAGGACAAAGGACATTTGCCTCCGTGGGCCATCAGCCAGCTCCCTTCACTGGGACACCAACCCGCCTCAGACCGGTCCTCAGAAGCCTCCTGCTCTCCCAGGGAGGATGCATCACTGAACTGCTTAATCACTTCACTCAGAGCTGCATCATTTAACATCATTGCGGCAGTTTCCTTGACAGCATACAGGGGCGTGGCACACAGGGCTGACATCCATGCACACCCCAGGAGAGAGTGTCAGCCACCTGTAGGTTCCCACACAGCTGGTGGGGAGCAGATGACAGGGACGGGATGCGGTGAGCCCACCTTCCAATTGCTACGCACATCCTCTGCCTGCCTGGGCTCCCTCAGATCAAAGGGCACCAAGTTCGCTTTAACTCCACACTTTAAGGGGAGGAATAGAGTAGTAAGAACACAGGAATGGGAGCTGAGTATCAATTATTGGCTGCTGCTGCTACTGCTGCTGCTACTGCTGCTGCTAAGTCGCTTCAGTCATGTCCGACTCTGTGTGACCCCATAGACGGAAGTCCACCAGGCTCCCCTGTCCCTGGGATTCTCCAGGCAAGAACACTGGAGTGGCTTGCCATTTCCTTCTCCAGTGCATGGAAGTGGAAAGTGAAAGGGAAGTTGCTCAGTCGTGTCCGACTCTTCACGAGCCCGTGGACTGCAGCCTAACAGGCTCTTCCACCCATGGGATTTTCCAGGCAAGAGTACTGGAGTGGGGTGCCATTGCCTTCGGCTACTTGTGGGTTATTCTGTGTTTTTTCTCAGTGATATTCTGCTTTGCTCTGCCTGTGGGTGGCTAGCCTGTGGGGACTGCAACACCCATCTGGCTTGATGCCACAGGTTGAAATGGAGTTTGGGATGCAAGGTCTTACTAGGTATTAACACCTGTGAGAGGGAGGTAAGGAAGCTGTACTAAAACAGAAATCAAATTGTAATACACACCCAGTGAACTCTGGCCAGGCTGACAGGGACTTCTGAAGTCTTGCTCAGCTATGCCATCTCCACAGGGCACATTGAACACGACCTTCTACCTCTCTGAGTCACTGGCTAGGGGCTGCTGCAGGTCAGCATGACCTTGAATGATGGCTGTCTGCTCCTGGGCAGCAAGATAGGCCTTGAAAGGGGACAAATCTGTCTCCCATACCTTCAGTCTGACGTTCAGTGCTTTCAGCCCACGGAAGGCACCTACAGAGGAGGGTCAGAGTGGGAGGAATGAGGCTGCAGAGTTTATTCCCCAGGCTTCCTGATGCACCATCATCTCTGGAGGGACCGAGTCCCTCTACCAAAAGCCACAGCTCTTATTGGGCTGTTGGGGCCACTATGAGGGAAGCAGGAGAGACTCCATCTTTAAGCCTGTCATCAATCTTAAAGACAGGATATGAACTGGGCCTGAACTCTGCCCAAGAATGAGCAAACCATTGCTAACAAAAACCAGGTCTCCTAGAGACTTCCCTCCCTAGAGATGACAAATGGAGATTGGAGTTGAGGTCAGGCTGCCCCTGTTGGGTTAACCATGGAGACATCCCCCCGTCATGTATAATCATTGTTCCCCACTTTAACCTTAATTGTTTGTTCTACTAGCTAGCACCTGCTTGGTGTAAAACTCAAACATATACATCCAAGACGTTGCTAATGCGTAACCAGTCATGTAGTGAGGGGTATAAAACTCAGCCTCTCAGCAACATCAGGGTCCCTGTTGGGAACGGATTCTCCTTGAAGCCGCTGGCGTGATGAACTGTACTCACCGTCTAGAGTGTCCTCCGAGGTGTGAGTTGCGACTCTGGATTCCGCGACAGGGCTACCTTGGACTAGGTTCCAGTAACAACCTCCTCTCCGCACCCAACCCAGTGCTGTGGTGGTTACAGTTCTCTGTCTATATGCCCTTGCTGTTTCACTATTATTTTGTCAGTTTCCTCAACCCTTCCTCTCTTTAAAGAGACCCCTTTATGACCACTCTGTAGTTACATTCACGTGGGATGCCATCTCCTTCCTGCCAGGATCTGACTGGACCAGTAATCCAGGGATTCTCTTCATGCTGGTTCTCTTGTTCCATGTTCCTTTGTAACATCTAAGATACTATACCATACTGTAGTATGCCGCTGTATATAGTATACCTCTATAGTATAGTACCTCTGTATATACTATACCTCTCTATATATAGTATATAGCATACTATACCTCTGGAGATAGGAGATAGATGGGCCCCAGGCTAAGCAGCTGCAACCTGTCTCCTGACACTTTGAGATAAATATTAGCAGAAGCATTGGGCTCTGATTGGATAAAAGACAAAGCATCCACATTTTTCCCATTCTTCTGGTAAAGGGGATTTCCTAGCCCACACATGCACAGGGAAGGCCCTCAGTCTAGGGAAGGGGTCCAAGACACCAGTCAGCTTCCCAGAAACCCTCAAGCTGGAGTCCGTCTTGGCTGAGGGATGCACACGCCTACCAGGAAGGACCCTGGGTCAGGTCAAATACAGCCACAAGCAGGATGACTGGCCAGAGACAGCCTGGAAGGCTGCCTCTGTTAAGTGATCTAAGCTGCCCAAGTTGGGCGCAGCTCTCTGTGTCCACCCCTGTGCTCTTCTACATGTACTTTGCTTCTAGAAAATGCTTTGTCTATTTCATAATCTTGGTCTCTGATTTTTTTTTTCCCCCAAAAAAGACAAGGATTGAGGTTCTGCTTCTATTCGACTTGTAACCGGGAAGGGTTAATTTTGAATTTATTCCAGATCTGCTTCTGCGACTTTAACCCTCACCTTGCCACTTTTGTTATTGTAGGCAGAAGTAATGGCCTGCCTCAGGGAGATTACTTGAGCCACCCACCTGTGAAGGACTGTAAGGAAGTGAAACTAACATGTCCCCCTGCCTGTGGCTTGCCATTCTAGGGGACATTTGCGAGGACTGAATAGTCTTTTTATTCTTTCCTCACGCACCCTCCCCTCCCCCCATCTCTGATCCATAGAAGTGCCTGGCAACCAGGCCCCGACAACAGGGTTATTTTGAGGCACTAGCCTGCCATCTTCTTGGTCAGCTCCTGAATAAAGTTCTTCGGCTCAGATTCATTGTCCTCTCTTGCAGCTAGCAGAGCGAGCCTGGACTTGGTAACAGTCTTGCCCCCTACCCCTCACTCCAAACCAGTTTTTTAATCTCAATAATCTATATGCTGCTGTTTGTAGAGTTAAAAAACAAAAAAAGGCAACCTATACTTTAGATCTCAGTTATGGTTCCTAGAAAGAGATCCTGAGATGAAGACAGGGGTACAAGTGATTCACTAAGTAAGGGTTACAAAGGGGATCGAAAAGAGTCTGGGAAGCAGAAAGGGGAGGGAATCAGAGTAGGTGTTTGACTCAGGCAAGGTCCCACATAAGGGAGCAGCAGCCTGACCCCACAAGGGAGCTCGAACAGGAACTGTGCCTCCAAGTTTGATGGGTATAGATCACCTTTGCCCTAGGGGGGCACAGTCATTGACTAGTGATTGCCCTAGGAAAGCAAACTCCAAGTTGCTGAGGGTCTGTTCCTGTAGATGAGGTAGTTTCAGGCATGAGGGCAGCCCTCCAAAAAAGAGTTAGTAGAGGTACAGACTATTGGAGGCAAAGGCTCAAAGCCAGGGAGAGATGGACAGAAATGGTGAAATGGGTTGGAGTGACATGAACAAGATGGCAGAAGAGCAAGCACCAGTTTTTCATCCCCCCCTCCGTGGAAACACTGAATAATAAGCAGGCCGAAAGAGCTTTACAAGAACCCTAGAACCAAGTTAAACTGCAGCAACCAACCTAACCAAGAAAAAGCTGCAGTCGTAACAGTAGAAAACTATCTGAGATTTTTGTTTGCATTACTCTACCCTCTTTGTGGTCAGTCGGGAGGAAGCTGCCCAACTCCTGGGTCATCCCCCAGGAAGGAAGGGAAAGAATAGAACTTGCTTGCAATGTTCTGGTTTATCGGAGGGCTGCTTGAAGGATGGCTTCTGTCTCACTCGACTTGGAGCTCTGATGGAAAGGGCAGAATAGTCTGAGTATCAGATTAGAGGCCCCTGAAACTAGTGGCAGTTACCACAAGGTGAGAGCTGCTGGGGGACTGCAGACACATGGGCTCCTGGGGGCAGGAGATTATGGGCAAAGGACTACAATAGAACATGAGGAGTCCCTTTGCAGGTGAGGTTTTCAGGGACCTGAAAACTTTTAAAGGCAACTGTGGATATAGAGAATTGAAGCACGCATAGGAAGATGCATCACCAAAGGTTTGAGAGAAACCTGAGCTGTTATATTGGACTGATTAGCAAAGTTTTTCTTACATATAACTCTGTAAAGACTGGGAGAAGTGTTTTTTCAAATGCCCAATTTGCAAGAAACAATTACAAGGCATATGAAAAACAGGGAAACATGACCCATTTAAAGGAACAAAATAAATCTCTAAAAATTGGCCCTAAAGAAAAACAGTTCTCTGAATTATCTGAATTACTTGAGGAAGACTTCAAAAACTCATCTTAAATATGTTCATGGGCTAATAATACACAACTAAACTAAATCAGGAAAATGATCTATGAACAAAATTAGGATATCAGAGACAGAAACTATCGAAAAACTATAGAAAAAAAGTTCTAGAGGTGAATTACAGCGACTGAGGTGAAAATTTTACTAGAGATTCAACAGCCGATTGAATAGGCACAAGAATCAAAGAACTTGAGTGATTTGAAGTTATTCTTTTGTTTCTCAGAGTCAAAAAAGAAAAGTGGCTGCAAGTCCAGTAGCAGAAACCCACTGTGAAACCTGAGGGCATTATGGAACAATATCAAATGGGCCAGTATATGCATTATGGGACTCCCCGAAAAGAAAAGAATCAGAGAGCTTATCTGTAGTACTACGGCCCTAAAACTTTCCAAGTTTGAGGAAAGAAATGGACATACAAATACAGGAAGTTCAAACTCCAAGTAGGATAAAGAGACACACACTGAGATGTTATCACACTGCCCAAAGAATCTTGAAAACAGCAGGACAAAAATGACTTATCACATAAACAGAGCACCCATAGACTATCAAATTTTTCTGCGGAAAACTTACAGACCAGAAGGCAACAAGATAAAGTGCTGAGAGAAAAAATTGTCAGAATACTCTATCTGGCAAATCTGTCTTCAACAACGAGGAATAAATTCTTTCAGATAAAGAAGAGCTGAGGGAATTCATGACCACTAGACTGTCCTTGTGGAAACAGTTGAAGGAGTCCTTCAGGCTTAAAAGAAAGGATGGTCGACAGTAACTCAAAGTCACCTGAAAATATAGAGTTCTCTGATAAAGGTAAATGTATGGACAAGTATAAAAGCCTGGATTATATAAATTTCATAACTCTTAAGTTTTAAAAGACAAACAGGAAAGTTAAATGTTTGGTACACAATATTTAATGATGTCATTGTGATATATCAAGTGTGGGATACTCAAGTAGCTATGGTCAATCTATGACAAAGGGGGAAAAAATGCAGGAAAAAAAAAATGGAGAAAAGACAGTCTCCTGCAAAAGAGATGCTGGGAAAACTGGAGAGCTACATAAAAGAATGATAAGAGAACATTTCTCACACCTTATAAACTCAAAATGAATTAAAGATCTAAATGTAAGACCTGAACCCATAAAACTAGGAGAGAACACAGCATAACACTGACATAAATCATAGGAATATTTTTGGGGGGGGGGGTGTCTAAGACAAAAGAAATAAAAGCAAAAATAAACAAATAGGACCCAAATAACTTGAAAACATTGGACAGAGGAAACCATGAACAAAAAAGACAACCTATTGTATGGGAGAAAATAATTGCAAATGATATGAACAATAAGGGGCTGCTATCCAAAATATATAAATGGCTCATACAACTCAATATCCAAAAACTTGATTAATAAATGGGCAGAAGTCCTGAATAGACCTTTATCCAAAAAAAACAAAACAAACAAATATATATATATATATGTATACACACACAATGGCCAATAGGCACATGAAAAGATGCTCAATATTACTAATCAGAAATGCAGATCTAAACCATAATGAGGTATCACCTCATACCTGTCATCACAAAACCTACAAACAACAAATATTGGTGAGGATGTGGAGGAAAGAGAATCCTAGAACACTGGTGGTAGGATTATAAATTGATGCATTCTTTGTGGAAAACAGTATGGCTTCAAAAAAAAAAAAATAGAACTACCATATGATCCAGCAATTCTACTCCTGGGTATATATCCAGAGAAAATGAAAATACTGCTTCAAAGATACATGCATCTCAATGTTCATAGCATTATTTATAGTAGACAGGATATGGAAGCAACCTTAAATGCCCATCAATACATGAATTGGATACTAAAGATGTGATGTGTAGCTGTATCTCTACATGCAATGGAATATTACGTAGTCATAAATAATGAAATTCTTCCATTTGCAATGATGCAGATGGACCTAGAGTATTATGCTTAGTGAAATTAGTCAGAGAAAGGCATTCTCTATACTATCACTATTGACTATGCCAAAGCCTTTGACTGTGTGGATCACAATAAACTGGAAAATTCTGAAAGAGATGGGAATACCAGACCACCTGACCTGCCTCTTTAAAAATCTGTATGCAGGTCAGGAAGCAACAGTTAGAACTGGACATGGAACAACGGACTGGTTCCAAATAGGAAAAGGAGTACGTCAAGGCTGTATATTGTCACCCTGCTTATTTAACTTATATGCAGAGTACATCATGAGAAACGCTGGACTGGAAGAAGCACAAGCTGGAATCAAGATTGCCAGGAGAAATATCAATAACCTCACATATGCAGATGACATCACCCTTATGGCAGAAAGTGAAGAGGAACTCAAAAGCCTCTTGATGAAAGTGAAAGAGGAGAGTGAAAAAGCTGACTTAAAGCTCAACATTCAGAAAACGAAGATCATGGCATCTGGTCCCATCACTTCATGGCAAATAGATGGGGAAATAGTGGAAACAGTGTCAGACTTTGTTTTTGGGCTCCAAAATCACTGCAGATGGTGACTGCAGCCATGAAATTAAAAGACGCTTACTCCTTGGAAGGATAGTTATGACCAACCTAGATAGCATATTGAAAAGCAGAGACATTACTTTGCCAACAAAGGTCCGTCTAGTCAAGGCTATGGTTTTTGCAGTGGTCATGTATGGATGTGAGAGTTGGACTGTGAAGAAGGCTGAGTGCTGAAGAATTGATGCTTTTGAATTGTGGTGTTGGAGAAGACTCTTTAGAGTCCTTTGGACTGCAAGGAGATCAGCCCTGGGATTTCTTTGGAAGGAATGATGCTAAAGCTGAAACTCCAGTACTTTGGCTACCTCATGTGAAGAGTTGACCCATTGGAAAAGACTCTGATGCTGGGAGGGATTGGGGGCAGGAGGAGAAGGGGACGACAGAGGATGAGATGGCTGGATGGCCTCACTGACTTGATGGACGTGAGTCTGAGTGAACTCCAGGAGTTGGTGATGGACAGGGAGGCCTGGCGTGCTGTGATTCATGGGATCACCAAGAGTCGGACATGATTGAGCGACTGACCTGAACTGAACTGATCCTATCACTTCATGTAGAATCTAAAATTAAGAAATGAATATAAAGAAAACAGAAATAGATTCAGATAGAGAACAAACTTATCAGTGATGAGAGAAAAGGAGGACCAGATAAGGTAGGGGATTCAGAGATACAAACTACTGTGTGAAAAATAGATCAACAAGGGTATGTTGTGGAGCACAGGGGAAAAATAGCCATTGGTTTGTACAATTTTAAGTAGAGTATAATCTATAAAGATACTGAATCACTATATTGTACACTGAAAATAGTATATTATAAATCAACTATACTTCAATAAAATTTGCAAAAACAATAAAAAAAGACCAAATGTGGGAGGTAAAACTATACTGGAGTAGTTTGTATTTAATTGAATGTATCAATTTAAATTGTTATAGTTAAGGATGTTTGATGCATCCCATAGTAGCCATAAAAACTATTTATAGAATACACACAAAAAGAAATGAGATGGAAATCAGAACACATCACTACAGAAGTAAATTCAATTACACACAAAGGAAGGGAGTAAAAAGGAAAAGGAGAACAAAAAGCTACAAGACATATTGTAATTGTTTAGTCTCTAAGTCCTGCCTGACTCTGCACCCCCATGGACTGTAGCCATCCAGGCTCCTCTGTCCACAGGATTTTTCAGGCAAGAATACTGGAGTGAGTTGCCATTTCCTTCTCCAGGGGATCTTCTTGACCCAGGGATCAAACTTGTGTCTCCTGCATTGGCAGGTAGATTCTTTACCACTGACTCACCAGGGAAGCCACCCCCAAAATACTGCTGCTGCTGCTAAGTCGCTTCAGTCGTGTCCGACTCAGTGCGACCCCATAGACGGCAGGCAGCCCTCCAGGCTCCCCCGGCCCTGGGATTCTCCAGGCAAGAACACTAGAGTGGGTTTCCATTTCCTTCTCCACCCCCAAAATACAGAAAACAACAAAATGGCAATAGCAATTCCTTCCCTATCAGTAATCTAAATGTAATGAATAAATGTACTTGATCAAAAGACAGATTGGCAGAATGAATAAACACAGGATACAACTATATGTGGTCTATAAAAGACTCAGTTTTTTCTTCTCTTACTTCTTCTTTGATGTTCTTCCCTTTATAGGTATATTTGAGTCTCTGATCTATATTTTTATTCTCTAGTTACAATTTTATTATGTGAATTATACTTCAACAAAACTGGAAAAAACTTAGGAACTCTATCTTTTAAGGTGAAGTGAAGTCGCTCAGATGTGTCTGACTCTTTGAGACCCCATGGACTGAGGAGCCTACCAGGCTCCTCAGTCCATGGGATTTTCCAGGCAAGAGTACTGGAGTGGGTTGCCATTTCCTTCTCCAGGGGATCTTCCCAACCCAGGGATCGAACCTGGGTCTCCCACATTGTAGGCAGATGCTTTACCGTCTGAGGTACCAGGAAAGCCCATTTTAAGTTAAGGAGAAGTCTTTAATGACAGCCCTTCTTCCAATCTCTCAGAGCCGACTCCTCATCTACAGAGGTCTTGTTAGGGGTCTGTGGAAAGGGGTCAGCCTCCCCCATTTCTGCCATTTCCACAGCGCAGTGAACTACAGGGAGCAGCTCAGCAACCCCTGCTAGCTGGCCTTGCCCAGGTCAACCTCAGAGTGGCGGTGGGGCCTCTAGCAGAGATTATGTCACTTGCCATTGGGGTGGAAGTGGACTCAGTCCTCACCTCCACTCAGCCAGGGCCCAAGCCAATCTACCCAGCCGGCCTGGACTCCAGTTCTTTTTTGTTTTGTTTTGTTTTAAATTTTTTTTTTAAATTTTATTTTATTTTTAAACTTTACAGAACTGTATTAGTTTTGCCGAATATCAAAATGAATCCGCCACAGGTATACATGTGTTCCCCATCCTGAACCTTCCCCTCCCTCCTCCCTCCCCATTCCATCCCTCTGGGTCGTCCCAGTGCACCAGCCCCAAGCATCCAGTATCGTGCATCGAACCTGGACTGGCAACTCGTTTCATACATGATATTTTACATGTTTCAATGCCATTCTCCCAAATCTTCCCACCCTCTCCCTCTCACAGAGTCCATAAGACTGTTCTATACATCAGTGTCTCTTTTGCTGTCTCGTACACAGGGTTATTGTTACCATCTTTCTAAATTCCATATATATGTGTTAGTATACTGTATTGGTGTTTTTCTTTCTGGCTTACTTCACTCTAGTTCATCTCCTAGTCTGTTCCATCTACCTATTTCCAAAATCCATCAGTATTACTGAGGATCACCTGGAGTATCAGAAACCTCTATGTTCGTGGACAAAATTATGGAATAAAAAGCTATGGTACATATACACAATGGAGTATTATTCAGCCATTAAAAAGAATACATTTGAATCAGTTCTAATGAGGTGGATGAAACTGGAGCCTATTATACAGAGTGAAGTAAGCCAGAAAGAAAAACACCAACACAGTATACTAACGCATATATATGGAATTTAGAAAGATGGTAACAATAACCCTGTGTACGAGACAGCAAAAGAGACACTGATGTATAGAACAGTCTTATGGACTCTGTGAGAGGGAGAGGGTGGGAAGATTTGGGAGAATGGCATTGAAACATGTAAAATATCATGTATGAAACGAGTTGCCAGTCCAGGTTCGATGCACGATACTGGATGCTTGGGGCTGGTGCACTGGGACGACCCAGAGGGATGGAATGGGGAGGGAGGAGGGAGGAGGGTTCAGGATGGGGAACACATGTATACCTGTGGCGGATTCATTTTGATATTTGGCAAATCTAATACAGTTATGTAAAGTTTAAAAATAAAATAAAATTAAAAAAAAAAAAAAAGAGAGAAGGCAACACTGACCTCTCTCCATGCTGCTGCTGCTAAGTCACTTCAGTCGTGTCCGACTCTGTGCGACCCCATAGACAGCAGCCCACCAGGCTCCCCCTTCCCCAGGATTCTCCAGGCAAGAACACTGGAGTGGGTTGCCATTTCCTTCTCCAATGCATGAAAGTGAAAAGTGAAAGTGAAATGGCTCAGTCGTGTCTGACCCTCAGTGACTCCATGGACTGCAGCCTTCCAGGCTCCTCCATCCATGGGATTTTCCAGGCAAAAGTACTGGAGTGGGGTGCCATTGCCTTCTCCATTCTCTCCATGCTAGAAGTTCTAAACTTTAAGTTCATTAAGTCAGGCGATGAGTGTTGTGATATAAACAACTTAACATTTCTTGCCAGTAGACCTGCCTTGCAACAAATCCCCTCAATTTGTTAGAGAGTCTTTTACTTTTTTTCATTTTTATTGGAGTATAGTTCTTTCACAAAGTTGTGTTAATTTCTGCTGTGTAACAAAGTGGAATATATATATATATATACACACACGCCCTCTTCTTTTGGATTTCCTCCCCATTTAGGTCATTGCAGAGCACTGAGTAGAGTCCCCTGTGCTATACAGCAGGTTCTCATTAGTAACCTATTTCATACGTAGCAGTGTATGTATGCCAGTTCCAGTCTCCTAAAGGATGTTTTGTAGGGTGCATAATTCTAGGTTGGTTCTCATAACTTTCTCAACACTATTTCACTCCACTATCTTCTTCCTTGAGTGGTTTCTGAGGAGAGTGAGCAAACTATGTCGCTTCAGTCAAGTCCGACTCTGTGTGACCCAGGAACAGTACAGTCTACCAGGCTTTTCTGTCCGTGGAATTCTCCAGGCAAGCATACTGGACTATTGCGGTATCCACCTCCAGGGTTCTGAGAAGTTAGGCCTAATTCTTTTCTTTCTTGCTCTATAAATAAGGTGTTTTTTCATTCAGCTTTTAAGTGTGTTTGTTTGCTTGGCTTTTAGGATTTTCTTCTTTATCTGATTTCCTGGTTTGTAAATGGTTGTAAATACTATGCCTAGGTGTAGTTTTTTAGGGGAAGCATTCATCCTAATCCTTCTGAGCTTCCTAGATCTGTGGTTTGGTGTCTGACATTAACTTGGGGAAAGTTCTCAGTCATTATTGCTTCAAATATTTCATCTGTTCCCTTTTCTTCTAATCTTCTCATTATGCATATGCTACAGGTTTTGCAGTTGTCTTTCAGTCCTTGGATTTTAAGTCTTTGTTTTTGCTTTTTGGTTTGAGGATTCTATTGGTATATTCTCTAGTTTGGAGATTCTTTCCTTTGCCATGTCTATCAAGTCTATGAAGTCCAAAGACATTCTTCATTTCTATTAGTGTTTTGATTTTTCTAGCATCTTTGTTTTCTTAGGATTGCTGTCTCTAATTACACTGCCATCTGCTCTTACATGCTGCCGACTTTATCCTAATGAAATACTTGGCATATTAATCATAGCTGTTTTAAATTCCCAGTATATTTCCAACATCCCTGCCATGTCTGGCTCTAATACTTTGTCTCTTTAAATTGGGCTCTTTCATCATTGGTATGCTTTGCTTTTTTAATTGAGTTATAATTGACATAACATTGTTAGTTTCACATGTACCAGGTAATGGTTCAATATCTGTATGTGTTGTGAAGTCACATTTTTCTTGACAGCTAGATATGATAATTTACTATGTAAAAGGCACTGTGTTCATCGGCCTTTAGTAATGTGGTGGTGAGGTATGAGGTTAGAGTGTGGGGATGTTCTATAGTCCCATGACTGGATTTCCCAAGTGTTTCAGTTCTTCTCTACTCCAAGGTGGACAGGCTGTCTGGTGGAGTAGGGTACTTCCCTTCCTCAGGTCAGTTAGGTTCTAATGATATGCCAGCCATCTGGTCTCTGGTAACTACTTTCCCATCAAAAAGTTTACAAATAATAAATGCTGGAAAGGGTGTGGAGAAAATGGAACCCTTCTATATGATTGGTAGGAATGTAAACTGCTACAATCACTGTAGAGAACAGTATGGACCTTCCTTAAAAAACTAAAAATAGAACCACAATATGATTCAACAATCCCACTCCTGGGCATATATCTGGATAAAATCATAATCTGAAAGAAAGCATGTTCCCTAGTGTTCATTGAAGCACTATTTACAAAAGCCAAGACATGGAAGCAATCTAAATGTTCATCAACAGAAGAATGGATAAAAATATGGTACATATGCTATGCTATGCTAAGTCACTTCAGTTGTGTCTGACTCTGTGTGACCCCATAGACGGCAGCCCACCAGGCTCCCCCGTCCCTGGGATTCTCCAGGCAAGAACACTGGAGTGGGCTGCCATTTCCTTCTCCAATGCATGAAAGTGAAAAGTGAAAGTGAAGTCGCTCAGTCATGTCCGACTCAGACAATGGAATATAACTCAGCCATAAAAAGAATGAAACAATGCCATTTGCAGCAACATGGATGGACCTAGAGATCATTATACTAAATGAAGTAAGTCAGAGAAAGATAAGTATATGGTATCACTCATATGTGGGATCTTCTTTAAAAAAAAAGAAATGGACTTCTTTGCAAAACAGAAACAGACTTAGAGACATTGAAAATAAGCTTACAGTTACCAAAAAGGAAATGTGGAGGGGAGAGAGAAATCAGAAGCTTGGGATGAACACACACACAGCAAGGACCTACTGTATAGCACAGGGAACTGTATTCAATACTCTGTGATAACCTATATGAGAAAAGAATCTAGAGAAGTATATCAGTTCAGTTCAGCTGCTCAGTCGTGTCCGACTCTTTGTGACCCCATGAACCGCAGCACGCCAGGCCTCCCTGTCCATCACCAACTCCCGGAATTCACTCAGACTCACGTCCATCGAGTCAGTGATGCCATCCAGCCATCTCATCCTCTGTCATCCCCTTCTCCTCCTGCCCCCAATCCCTCCCAGCATCAGGGTCTTTTCCAATGAGTCAACTCTTCACATGAGGTGGCCAAAGTATTGGAGTTTCAGCTTTAGCATCAGTCTTTCCAAAGAACACCCAGGGCTGATCTCCTTTAGAATGGACTGGTTGAATCTACTTGTAGCCCAAGGGACTCTCAAGAGTCTTCTCCAACACCACAGTTCAAAAGCATCAATTCTTCGGCGCTCAGCCTTCTTCACAGTCCAACTCTCACATCCATACATGACCACTGGAAAAACCGTAGCCTTGACTAGACGGACCTTTGTTGGCAAAGTAATGTCTCTGCTTTTGAATATGCTATCTAGGTTGGTCATAACTTTCCTTCCAAGGAGTAAGCGTCTTTTAATTTCATGGCTGCAGTCACCATCTGCAGTGATTTTGGAGCCCAAACAAATAAAGTCTGACACTGTTTCCACTGTTTCCCCATCTATTTCCCATGAAGTGATGGGACCAGATGCCATGATCTTAGTTTTCTGAATGTTGAGCTTTAAGCCAACTTTTTCACTCTCCTCTTTCACTTTCCTCAAGATGCTCTTTAGTTCCTCTTCACTTTCTGCCATAAGGGTGGGGTCATCTGCATATCTGAGGTTATTGATATTTCTCCTGGCAATCTTGATTCCAGCTTGTGTTTCTTCCAGTCCAGCGTTTCTCATGATGTATTCTGCATATAAGTTAAATAAGCAGGGTGACAATATACAGCCTTGATGTATCCTTTTCCTATTTGGAACCAGTCTGCTGTTCCATGTCCAGTTCTAACTGTTGCTTCCAGAAAAGTATATGCTAAGTCACTTCAGTCATGTCCGACTCCGTGCAACCCCATAGACGGCAGCCCACCAGGCTCCCCCATCCCTGGGATTCTCCAGGCAAGAACACTGGAGTGGGTTGCCATTTCCTTCTCCAATGCATGAAAGTGAAAAGTGAAAGGGAAGTCGCTCAGTCGTGTCCGACTCCTAGCGACCCCATGGACTGCAGCCTACCAGGCTCCTCTGTCCATGGGATTTTCCAGGCAAGAGTACTGGAGTGGGGTGCCATTGCCTTCTCCAAGAAAAGTATATATGTATATGTAATTATAATTAAGTTATGGAAGTATGTAACACTAACAGAATGTAACATTATGTAACAGTATGTAACATTAATAGGAAACTTGAAAAATACTGAACAAGCTTACATATAGTTCCACCATATAATTTTTTTTAATAATTAAAGATTTGAGATTCAAATTTTCAAAAATTAATAGAATGAATATACAGAGAAGTAGAAGGATATAGACCTGAAAAGCACTGTGAACCATGAATATATGTATAACTGATAATATGTACACGTTGCTGTACAGCTGAAACTAGCACACTTTGTAAATCAACTCTATTTCATTGGGGGAAAAAAAAAAACAACTAGTTTCCCTGAGGTCAGTCCTTGTTCAGAACAGATGGCTCTAGTATATCTCAAAATAGTGGGTCTTCTCTTTCCCTCTGTGAGAATTCTGCAGTATTTACTGTATAACATGGTTGAATTTCAATACAGTATCCCCTGAAGTTTTTAATCGAGTTGTCCACATTAAGCCCCTAGCACTTTGTCAATCATAGGCTTTCCTACCCAGCACTGGTTCCCACAGTTCTCGCTTGAGAGTCTTGGCCCTGGTAAACCATGACTGCCTGTGTTCTCCTGTCTCTCTGATCTTGGGGACAGCAGTGTGCCCTGTATCTTACCCTCTTATAGATTCAAGAGGAATTGTCGATTTTTCAGTCGACAGTTTTTCACTTGTTAAGACACAGTGGTAACTGCCAAGCTCCTGACATGAGGAACTTCAAATTTACTTTAGATGTAAGGACATGTGTAGTATAAAAAACAAACCAACCAAAATACCCAACAAAATTCAAATTAAAAGACTTTGAGGCCAGAAGGGGGCGCTCTCATGCTCTGAGGACTGAACCCAATGGGAATTTGAAAGACTTCCTGGCAAGACCTCAGCCAAGGAGGAGACACCATCACAATTCCACCAGTGAAAAGCCACTCTGAACTCTCAGTTCCTCCAATGAACTCTGTTTACCACAGGGCTAACTTCACTTTTCCCTTTCCTTGTGTTGGACTTGCACATAGCTTGCCATGGTTGTAGATCCCAAATACAATTATTTCCTGATCCCAAGGAAACTTTTTTTCTTTTTGGTTAGAGAAATAGCTTGCAGACTATTTAAGCTGAGAAAATGGTTCAAAGTGAAAGGATGAAAAAAAGAGATATTCCATGCAGAAAGTAACAAAAGAGCAGGTATGGCTATAGCAATGTCAGATAAAATAATTAAATGAAAAACTGTCACAAGAAACAAAGGACATAATGATAAAAATATCAATTCACTAAAAATTAAATATATGCATCAAACATCAGAGCTCTTACATGTGAAGTAAACATTGACAGAATTGAAGGGAGAAATACAGTTCTACAATAATACAAGACTCCAGTACCTTATTTTGAGTAATATATAAAGAACTCCAATAAAGAAATAGAGAACTTGAACAGTACAGCCCAATCGTTCCTATCAGATATACACAAAACCCTTCACCCAACGAAAGAATGCATTTCAAGTTCACATGAAACATACATGATACACTGTAAGATCTCAAAACAATGATTAATAAAAAAGATCAAAATCAGAGTATCACAATAGAGTAAAACTAGAAAATAGAAAAAGGATGACTTGAAAATCCACATATGCCTAGAAGTTAGACAATATGATCTTAATGGAGTAAAGAAGAAATCACAAGGGAAGTTAGAAAGTATCTAACAAAAAAATACCAAAATTTATGAGGGGTAATGAAAGGAATATCGTAACAATCATTTTTAGCTGTAAAAACAAAGGATTTTTAAAACAACCTAACTTTATCACCTTAAGGAACTATAAATAGTAAAAACTAAACCTAAAGTTAGCACTAGGCAGGAAATATTAGAGATAAAATATTAGAGAGAAAATAGAACAAGCAAAACTAAGACTTGGTTCTTTTAATCAACAAAATCAACGAACCTTTAACTATTTGACTAAGCAAAGGAGAAGACTTAACTAAAATCATAAATGAAAGAGGAAATATTGTAATTTTTATTCCTATAAAACTGATTGCAAGATATGAACAATTAGGTAATTCCATTTTTGGTACATATATGAAACAGATGAATTCTTAGAAACCACCACCAAAACAAATTGTGACTAGATTATTTGACCAGACCTATAACTTATAAACAGATTGAATCAGTATTCAAAACACTTCCAAAGCAAAGGCCAGGATCAGATGGCTTCACTGGTGAGTTCTAATGGATTCTCAAAGGATTAAGAATACTCCTCAAACTCTCCCAAAAAAACTGAAGAGAAGGAACTATATTCAAACTCACTCTATGAGACCAGCATTACCCTGATACCAAAACATATTAAGACATTACAGGAAAATAAAACTACAGGCCAACATTAATGACGAAGGTTGATATAAAAATTCTTAAAACACTAGCAAACAATTTAATAGCACATTAAAGGATTACACACCATGGCCAAGTAGAATTTCTGGATGGTTCAGCATATGAAAATATGGTACATTAACAGAATGAAAAGCAGGGTGTGGTCACATGAACTTTTCAGTTTATGTAGGAGAAACTGATAAAATCCAATAATCCTTCATGATTAAAAAACTTCAAGAAACCAGAAGTAAACTCAAAATAATAAAGGCCACATATGAAAGTTTACAGCTAGCATCATAATTGTGGAAGATTAAAAGCTTTTCCTTTAACACAGGGCTACTCGCAGGACACTTTCTTTTGCTTCCATTTAACATTGTCCTGAAAACCCTAGAGCAATTAGGGGAGAAAAATAAGTAAAAGGCACCCAAATTGGAAGTAGAAAATCTTTTAGCAAACATGATCTTATATATAGAAGACTCTAAATATTCCAGACAAACACTAGAAAAAATGAGTTTAGTAAAATTTTGGGATACAAATACCAAAAACCAGTTGTATTTCCATATACTACAATGATCTGAAAAAGGAAGTCAAGTCCATGTACAATAGCATCAAAGATAAAATACATAGGAATAAACTAAGATTAGAGCCTCATATTAAAATGATGCTGAAAGAAATTAAAGATGTCAATTTACAGAAAGACATTCCATGTTCATGGATTTGACTTTAATACTGTAATATTAATACTGCCCAAATTGAGGTACAGATTTCATACAATCCCTATCAAAGTCTTGATGGTATTTTTTGTCGAGGCAGGAAAAAATCCATAAGATTCATGTGGAGTCTTGAGGGACCCTGAATAGCCAAAACAGTCTTGAAAAACAAAGTTGGAGGTCTCATTCTTCCCAATTTCAAAGCTTATTAAAAAGCCACAGTAATCAAAACAGTGATATATTTTCATAGAGATAGACTTATAAACCAAGGAAATAGCCGCCAGAAATAAACCCTTGCATATTTGGTCAAGTGATTTTTTGATAAGGGTGTCAAAAACTGTTTAATGGAGAATGAACAGTTTCAACAAATGGTAATGGGAAAACTGGATATCACATGCAGATGAATAAAGTTAGAAACTTAGCTACACTACACTATAAACAACAAAATGGATCAAAGACCTAAACATATCCTAAGAGATTAAACTGCAAAACTCTTAGAAGAAAACACAAGGGAAAAGTTTTCTAACACTGGGTTTGCTAAAGATTTCTTGGCTATAACAAAATCAAAAAAAAATTACATAGAAATTTAGAACTCAAAGGACAAAGAATGAAGAGATGACCACATGCTGAGATAAAATATTTGCTGATCATTTCTGATAGGTTAATACCCAGAATAAATGAAGAACTCCAACTCAACAAAAACAGATAATCCAATTGAGAAATGGGCAAAGGACTTGGAAAAGATATTTCTCCAAAAACATACAAACAGCTAACAAGCCCATAAAATGCTAAACATCATTAATCATTAGGGAAATGTAAATCAAAACTATGGCTTTCTGTGTGGCTCAGCTGGTAAAGAATCTGCCTGCATGAGGGAGACCTGGGTTCAATACCTGTGTTTGGAAGATCCCCTGGAGAAGGGAAAGGCTATCCGCTCCAGTATTCTGGCCTGGAGAATTTCATGGACTGTATGGGGTTGCCCATGGGGTTGCAGAGTCAGACACGACTGAGTGAGTCCTTCTCCATTCTCAAAAGTATAATGAATACAGTCTCATTAGGATCAGTTCAGTCACTCAGTCGTGTCTGACTCTTTGCAACCCCATGAACCACAGCAATGCCAGGCCTCCCTGTCCATCACGAACTCCCGGAGTCCACCCAAACCCATGTCCATTGAGTCGGTGATGCCATCCAACCATCTCATCCTCTGTCATCCCCTTCTCTTCCTGCCCTCAATCTTTCCCAGCATCAGGGTCTTTTCCAATGAGTCAGCTCTTCTCATAAGGTGGCCAAAGTATTGGAGTTTCAGCTTCAGCATCAGTCCTTCCAATGAACACCCAGGACTGATCTCCTTTAGGATAGACTGATTGGATCTCCTTGCAGTCCAAGGGACTCTCAAGAGTCTTCTCCAACACCACAGTTCAAAAGCATCAATTCTTTGGCGCTCAGCTTTCTTTATAGTCCAACTCTCACATCCATACATGACTACTGGAAAAAAATAGCCTTGACTAGATGGACCTTTGTTGACAAAGTAATGTCTCTGCTTTTACTATGCTGTCTAGGTTGGTCATAAATTTCCTTCCAAGGAGTAAGTGTCTTAATTTCATGGCTGCAATCACCATCTGCAGTGATTTTGGAGCCCAGAAAAATAAAGTCAGCTACTGTTTCCACTGTTTCCCCATCTATTTGCCATGAAATGATGGGACTGGATGCCATGATCTTCGTTTTCTGAATGTTGAGCTTTAAGCCAACTTCTTCACTCTCCTCTTTCACTTTCATCAAGAGGCTCTTTAGTTCCTCTTCACTTTCTGCCATAAGGGTGGCATATCTGAGGTTATTGATATTTCTCCTGGAAATCTTGATTCCAGCTTGTGCTTCCTCCAGTCCAGCGTTTCTCATGATGTACTCTGCATGTAAGTTAAATAAGCAGGGTGACAATATACAGCCTTGACGTACTCCTTTCCCAATTTGGAACCAGTCTGTTGTTCCATGTCTAGTTCTAACTGTTGCTTCCTGGCCTGCATACAAATTTCTCAAGAGGCAAGTCAGGTGGTCTGGTATTCCAATCTATTGAAGAATTTTCCACAGTTTAGCTCATTAGGATGGCTACTATTAAAAAAAAGTGGAGAAATTTGAAAGAATGTGCATTGCTGAGGGGAATGTAAAATCGCATAGTCACTATGGAAAACAGTATGGTGGTTCCTCAAACTACAGATAGAATTACCATGTGATTCAGTTATTCACTTTTGAACCTATACCCAAAAAAGTTGAAGGCAGGATCTTGAAAAAATATATGTATGTATATATACCCATATTCATAGCAGTGGGTTTCCCAAGTGGCTCAGTGGTAAAGAATCCACCTGCCAAACAGGAGATATAGGTTTTATACGTGGATCAGGAAGATCCCCTGGAGAAGGGAATGGTAACCTACTCCAGTATTCTTGCTTGGGAAATCCTATCGACAGAGAAGCCTGGTGGGGTACAGTCCACAGGGTCGCAAAGAGTCAGACACAACTTAGTGACTAAACCACTGCAACCATTCATAGCAGCATTATTCACAACAGCCATAAAATAGAAGTGACCCGTGTCCATCAACAGCTGAATGGATAACCGTGATGTGGCGTGTGTATGTATGTGTGTGTGTATATATATATGTGGATATCCATATATATAGATATGTAGATATCCATATATATAGATATATGTAGATATCCATATATATATAGATATACAGACTTCCTTTAAGGCCAAATGGCAAATTCATATGCTTCAACATGGTTGAAACTTGAGGACATTGATGTTAAATGAAGTCAGCCACAGAAAGACAAATACTGTGATTCTACTTAAGAGGTACCTAGGGTAGTCAAATTCAGAGACAGAATGAATGGTAGTTGCTGTGCAGGAGGGGAGAAGGGGGATGGAAAGTTGTTTAATGGGTATTGTAGTTTCTCTTTTGCAAAATGAATTCTGGAGATTGGTTACACAGTGTGAATGTACAGTTGACCCTTGAACAACCTAAGGATTAGAGGTGTCAACCCCCTCAAATTATATTTGACCCTCTGTATTCCTGGTTCCACAACTGTGGGTTCAACCAAGCTTGGATTGTGTAGTCCTTATTATTGAGAAAATCCATCTATAAGTTGACCTGCACGTTGTGTTGTTCAAGGGTCAACTCTATGTAATGTTGAAGTGTACACTTAAAGATGATTAAGATAAGGTTGATGTTACATATTGCATCACTGTTAGAAGGAATTCGAGTCTGGAAGGAGCAGTGAGTGTCCACTATACTAAATTTTTTCCTATGAAAGGCATTTTGTAATGATCAACTTGGGCTCTTCAATTGTTGCCCTGGGATACATTTGTAACTCTGGTCTTTTGCAGTATGACTTCAGAGGCCACTACCTCTTGCCTGAACTGCAGAGCTGGGAAAATAAAGGTGATCTCTTTGGAAGTCCCTGGGATCCTCACACAATGTCACAACTGATGCTCCCCTAGATTAAAGAGGGGTCTGCTGAACCTCAGAACTGTTATCTGAAAACGTGCCTCAGAGCTGTAGAGGATGAAGGAATCCAGGTCAAGCACGCAGTACCATCAGGTAATTACAACACAGGCCCAAAGATAACCCAGGTCCTGGTAAAGCCTGGAGTCTCTTCAAAGGAACAGAGTCTAAACAGTCATGACATGTACTCTGCTCTCTAAAAACTAGTAAAAATCTCAGTAAACTGAAGTCTTCTGCTCAGTGAGACAGCTTAAACAGCCTCAGCACTGAGGCCCTTCACCAACCCCCACAGGAAACAGCTCCTCCCTAAACTGTGATTAGCCTCCAAACAGACTCATTCCCACTCAGCCCAATATTTTTCTTTTTAACTTCTGCAATGATTTCTCTGCTGGCAGTAAAGTAACTATTTTACACACAGCTTCCCTGGTTCTCATGTTTTCCTGATGACTTGGATCTGAATGAGGCCCAGGAGCTGGAGGGATGGCAGAGATGAGGGAGGGGAAGGAGGTGGCAGGGAACACTCATACATTCACCATTTGAACGTATCCCACTAGTGACTCGGAGAAGGCAATGGCACCCCACTCCAGTACTCTTGCCTGGATCCCATGGATGGAGGAACTTGGTAGGCTGCTGTTCATGGGGTCGCTAGGAGTCAGACACGACTTCACTTTCACTTTCACTTTTTACTTTCATGCATTGGAGAGGAAATGGCAACCCACTCCAGTGTTCTTGCCTGGAGAATCTCAGGGATGGGGGAGCCTGGTCGGCTGCCATCTCTGGGGTCGCACAGAGTCAGACACGACTGAAGCGACCTAGCAGCAGCAGCACACTAGTGACTATTTTCTAGAAGTTAGCCATGTGTCATGTAGTGTTCTGCCAGGACTGTGGGTTAGGAAGAACATATGCCTAGGTAGAATTTTCCCTTCAATTCATTACTTGGGAAAGACGGAGTCCAATTTTGAGACTCTAAAATGACTTGAGTTTACAACCACTGTCTACAATGACTCCTTTTGATGCCGTCTTAATTGCTTTATTTTAAATACAAAGTGTCATCTGAGAAAGACACATTAACCAGAGAAGCCCCCAACCCACGCTGGTTTTGCACTGCTAGAGGTCCCCTGACAGAATTGGTGAAGGCAGTTAGCTGCGTGAACACACACACACACACGAGCACACGGAGGGACACCAGCTCATTAGTTACCCTCTGGTGGATGTCCCGTGTCCTCAGCCAAATTTCAGGTGTCGCTATGAAGCCTTTGAGAAATCACTGTAAAAAGCAGAGTAAGTTAACCATAGGAAACAAACATCTGATCATTCATTGAAAGATTAAGAGGAAAAACTGCTGTTACTTTATGGGAATGGGTCCCCATGGTTCGGGATCAACTTTCCTGCAGTTGTGTCTGATCCAAATATTGCCTATTATGTGGCTAAACACACGGACTCTGGAAAACTTATGATTCAGTATGTCACTTGGGATGACACAAATGTCAGAGCTGCATATGAAGCGTGGACTGTTATGCGACTAGAAAAGGCAGTATTGAAAAGAAATGTCTGACGATTTTAAGGGTATATCTAACCCAACTGGTAGACATTTGACAGTTTTGGCAGTAAGAGGGTATATTCACTGTGTCCAGAAAACATTTATGTCTTCTCACTGGAAGATGGAAGGGCATTTAAGGGCACTCATTGTCTGTATGGGGCCCAGGGCCGTACGCTGCAATGTCTTTCAGATGTAGAAACCCTGGGCTAATCCAATTGCAGCTTTAGTGCTCATAAACCAGTTAGTTCTTACACGACGGACAAGATAACTATCCTGCAATTAAGAAATTGTCTTGTACCCTTTATTAACTCTCATTATATATGGCAGCTATTGCAAGTTGGTTTCTTATAATGTCATATATGAAACGAGTCGCCAGTCCAGGTTCGATGCATGATACTGGATGCTTGGGGCTGGTGCACTGGGACGACCCAGAGGGATGGTATGGGGAGGGAGGAGGGAGGAGGGTTCAGGATGGGGAACACGTGTATGCCTGTGGCGGATTCATTTCTATATATGGCAGAACCAATCAATATTGTGAAGTTTAAAAATAAAATAAAATTAAAAAATAAAAAAATAAAAACCCATTCTTGCTCCTTTCTCTCAACACAAGTCCCTGCCTTCAACTTTGGAGCAATTTCAGTTCCCTCTCACTCCACATATCTCTTAGGATCACACACCACCCCCTCAACCTAGCAGGGGGTGGCCTCTTCTGAGGTAGGTTAATCCTTCCATGTTTCCTGAATCCCAGGTTTTCCCTTTCTCTGATATACTCTATTGATTATCCATCCATCCATCCTCCTGCACCTTCAACGTCTCTCCCAGTGGTTCATTCCCCACTGCTTAATACTCCTGTCTCCCTGATCTAGTTTAAAAATCTTTCGATGTGTTTCCTAATTATCACGGGTTTCCTCACTGATCAGCTCCTAGAAGAACTTATTCATTACATCAGCAGATCCCAAATTGAAGTGGATGTGCCCTCAAACTACCCCAATAAAATGTCCGGGGGTACAGAGACTCACATGAATATTGATGAATTCTGATCAGGACACTGGACACACAGGTTGAGCCCTGGTCATTTGTGCATTGGATGGTCAGGGGGCACTTTGGACACAAGAGACGTGAGCAAAGAGGGAGCTCTCCAGCCTGGAGGTGCTAACCGGCGCTCCCTCAGGCATGGCTCTGCCTTCACTCCACAGTGTGTTGTCCTAAGTGGATTGGGGCATGTTATTCTAACTAATCAACACACAGGGAAGTGCGTTGATTTAGACGGCTACAGACTGAAGAAACTAACGCAAGCCCCTGAGAATAGGATTGAGAAAATGATCATTTTTGTTCCTGCTGCGTTTCTTCAATAGCCATGTTAAGAGACATAATAGTTCAATAAATCCACCGAAAAATTTAACTGAAACTTAAGACATGGTAATGTTTGTCATTAGGAGAAAGATTCCTTTTCTTAGATGTACAGTGACTCGGCATGTTAAATTTATAGTAAGCATGCAGAATGCAGCGAAACCTCTAATTCTGTCAGCACTCTGTCAAGTTATGTAATTATTCCAGTACTCCACACAATTTCGCTAGATTTAGCCATAAATGTTTAGGAGTGAAAGATAAAAAATCCATTTACTGTTGGGGAAGCATTTGGCTCTCCCTACCATGATGGAAATTGCTAGAATACACTGGAAATAAAACCAGATGTATTCCTCTATCCCCAAATACTATTGGCAGATGCATGGAAAATACTGAAGATTTGAAGAAATAGGTTTAGAACAAATTATATAGTGTGGGAGGTTGCTATACAGTTGAATGAAAATATAAATGTTTTGAACATGTCTTAGATTATAGTATCTGTCAGATTCTATTTCAAAAATGATATACAACTAAAATTACTTTTGTGAGCCAACTTCAACATGAAATGACCCCATCGTGGAAAATATAACTGTAGCCACAGTTGATATCAGTAGGTTTATGGATATCACAACACATGTGCAATCCATCCATCATATTATTCACAAACAAGGAGTCTCCAGGGTGAAGTGGAAAATAGTGTATACAGTGTTAAGTTGTCATTGATGGGATTAATTTCATGAAAGCAAGACTTCATAAAATCACTGCAGACTTCAAAATCACTGCAGATGATGACTGCAACCACGAAATTAAAAGACATTTGCTCCTTGGAAGAAAAACTATGACCAACCTAGACAGCATATTAAAAAGCAGAGACATTACTTTGTCAGCAAAGGTCCATGTAGTCAAAGCTATGGTTTTTCCAGTGGTCATGTATGGATGTGAAAGTGCGACAATAAGGATAGCTGAGCGCCAAAGAATTGATGCTTTTGAATTGTGATGTTGGAGAAGACTCTCGAGAGTCCCTTGCACATCAAGGAGATCAAACCAGTCACTCCTAAAAGAAATCAGTCCTGAATGTTCATTGAGAGGACTGATCCTGAGGCTGAAATTCCAATACTTTGGCCACCTGATGTGAAGAACTGACTCCTTAGAAAAGACCCTGATGCTGGGAAAGATTGAAGGCAGGAAGAGAAGGGGATGAGAGAGGAAGAGATGGTTGAATGGCATCATCAACTTGATGGCCATGAGTTTGAGCAAGCTCTGGGAGTTAGTGATGGACAGGGAAGCCTGGCATGCTGCAGTCCATGGAGTCACAAAGAGTCGGACACGACTAGATGACTGAACCGAATTGAAGACTTCATAGTTGAATCTTCATGATACTTTGCAATAAGAACCATTTACCATTATCTATTGCAAAAAGAAAATATATGGGGAAAAAAATCTAAAATAGAGTGGATACATGTATAACAGATTCACTTTGCTGTACACCTGGAACTATAAGTCAATAAAAATAACAAAGACAAGTGATGCATTTGTCTTTTCAAAATTGCAGATGTTCCACCTTTACTGACCTTGACAATAGATACCCTCCTGGAGAGGGTCGAGTGAACTTGTAGCAATGACAGGACAAACTGCTTTTGAAGAAATTCATGCTAAGAGAACCATATTGTAAAACCTCATTTTGACATGATTCCAATGTTGAGATTTTGTTCTGGGAAAAAAAAAAAGCTTACAGTCTCTTGTGTCTGCATACTAAAATCTGGAAGGGTTTTAATACATTAGAAGGGTTATGTTTTCAAACAATTTCAGCAGGTTTGGGCTAATTGGTTGAAGATGTAGAAATACTACATCTTCCAAATAGTTGCAACAATTGATTGACAGAGAAGATGTGAGATGTACAGAAGAATCTCAAGAACAAAGAGTTTTGTGTAATTGGTAAATGGAAGTAACCAGTGAGTTTCACAGTTTAATGAGAGAACAGTGTGGTTCATCTGCAGCTACCCATCTAAGATATTTCTCAGCTGTGACAACCCTTAACCAAGAATCAAAACAAAATAAACTTAGAGCTTCAAAAGTCTGTATCACAGAGTGGTGAAAACAAAGCAGAAAACAGAGCGCTTGTCTTCACATCCTTGACAAGTTAGTGTTTTCATTTTTGGTGAAGAAAGGTTTTGTATCAAGAGTATTTTATGATATTTGAGAATAAAAATATACATACTACCTTAATACAGCTGCGTATACATATAACATAAGTATGCATGTGTTCAGTGCTAAGTCGCTTCAGTTGTGTCTGACTCTTTGCAACTCCATGGACTGTAGCCCGCCAGGCTCCTCTGTCCATGGGATTCTCCAGGTAAGAATACTGAAGTGGGTTGGCATGCCCCTCTCCAGGGGATCTTCCAAACCTAGGGATCAAACTCACGCTCCTGCATTGCAGGCAGATTCTTTACCACTGAGCCACCAGGGAAGCCCTGACATAAGTATACAGACATAACAATATCACTTGTCTACCCAGATCACAATCTATTTGCTGGCTAGTATGGTATGACCTATTTTCATTCTAGGAATTAGATTTTAGCTAATGATTTCCCACATTTATCAGTTGAATCTTCCTTGATTTGACACCATTTTTCTAATTCCTCCTCATGAAAGCTCCTTTCCTATGGGTTTCATGGCAACTTCTCTTCTTTTTTACTATTAATTCTTGAAGTTTTTCTCCAGGCACTTCATTCCACCTGTCCCTTAAAATTTGGTGTTCCCAAGGTGCTCAGCTGTTTGTGTTTCTAGATACTCCCCCTGGAGGGGACTGGAGATATTTCTGCACTTCAAACTCTTTGAGCTCATCCTCCAGCCATTGCTACAGGGACCAGTCCCACTCAAGAGCAGCTCAGCATCATCTTACCCGCCTGGCACCCTGGCCTGGAGCTTCTGACATGCCTCAGGGATGCCTGTGGGAATCTGCTCAGGGCTGATACATGTAGCCCAGAAAACCAAGGAGTTACACACAGCAAAACTTGATCAAAAGGGATGATGAAGTCTCCAGGATAAATGCCTCCCTGTTCCTTCTGACCTGTCCTGAAGTTCCATGGGCTGGAGCTGTCAGTCACCTGAAGTGGAGACCAGCTCAATAAAGCTCTGTATCGTCTCTCATTTCCCTACTACTGGAACAGCATGTAAGATACTGAACAGCTTAAGCTAGTTTTGCTTCCCTAAAGCAGTTTGTTAATTAATCAAACCTTGAGTGCTTTTACAGGAACAGCACTGTGTGTGTGCAAGACGGGAACCCTTGTCCCCAGCATGACCCTGGAACCAAGAATCATAAATTTATGGAACCCAAGTAATAACAATATTGCCACCAGAGTCCTTTACAAAACAAGATGTTCTTCAATAAGAAAAACCAGTTTCCAGCAGCCCAAGTAGCTATGTTACCATATATGGATTGATTTGAGACTAGCCTATCAGCCAGCCAAGTTTGAAATTCCCCTACCCCTCAAACTTTGCCCCCAACTCTGACTCGGGGAGACAGGTTTGAGCATTGATCTTGCAATAAAGCTTTCTTTCCTCAGAAACTAGTGCCATAGTATTGGTTTCTACACATACTGGGCAGTGAGCCCTTGCTCAGCATCACTCCCTCCCACTGTACTATGTTCCCAATAAACCACCTGCAATTCAGTCTCCACTTGGGTCCCCTTAAAACAGAATCTGAAACAAAGACATGGAATAAGCTCCATAACCAACCAACGTACTTCGACGTCCACAGGTCTCCTCCACCAGGTTTCCATCCAGCCTAACTGCCAGTGTCCATGTCTACCTGAATGACCCACAGCAATCTTAAGGCCCAAGAGAAACACTCAGTTCGTATCTTCCCTTTATTTTAGTAAGAGGCACGATCATTTGAGTTGATCACTTCTGGGGGCCTCAAATTATTCTTGAGATCTCTGTTCTCACTCCTTTAACAAGTCACAATTCTAAATTCTGTATCTGTATTCCCTCAGCCATAGAAGCCTTAGTTAGAATCCCAACTAAAAACCCAACTATTGTCTCACCTGATTTTGTTCACCCCCATTTTTTACCTGCTTTAATCATTTTATGAATATTTATAACATAGTTTAAAGATTAATTCAGTAAAAATCTACATGTATAAACCACTCACCAAGAAATAGAGTTTTAGCACTACATTTGAAGCCTCCATTTTCTTTTAGGATCCAAATTCGAGCCCATCCCATTTCTTTGAATAGTCCCTTGAAATTGGAACCATTTACAAGGCAGATGATCTAGAACCTAAATTTGCAGGTTTTATTCCCATGGTATCATTTGTCATGTTCTTCTGTCCCTCTCTTCTATAAATTGAAAGTTAGATCTAGACACTTGGGATTCAAGCCTGTATTTTGGCAAGAACAGTTAATAGGGGACTGTTTCAGGCCAGCTATTCTGGGGTGCAGCAAATATTTTTCCCACAGGTTCTGACACTGTTGTAATAAAGTAAAATAGCAAGAAAAATGAGGAAAGGGAAGGAGGGATGGCAAACACGACAAGAGTGCATCTGAATTGGCCATAGTTCTCTGACCAGCTGATTTCTCTGGAAGTCTTTCAAGAGGACAAGGAAGGTATTTCCCCTCAAATCCCCCCGAGAAGGAATGGTTTGTCCACCAGCTCCTTCCTCCCACTGCCAGAGCTGCCCCAGGGACTATAGACTCCGCCCCCGACCCCAATCATCTGATGTGCATTCAGAGGGTCTCCAGTGCCCTCAGGTTCCCAGAGGGAGTCACCATAAGGCAAGGCTGTGAGCAACCTGATGCTCCCCTACAGCCCTCGAAGATCCCTCACTCTCAGGCAGCAGCTGATGCAGCAGCAATGTCTCTCCCCAGACTACAGAAAAGTCCTACCCAGCATTAGAGGCATGGGACTCGGGCCAAGCGAATGTTAGAATGGCGCACATCTGAATCTAGAACTGCCATACCATAAACTTTGATCAGAAGGCACAAAATGTCTCACTTTTTGACAAGAGAATACCTTGATCATTTTCTAGAATCATTATCTTCTGTGCTACAAGACTCAGGCGAATCCTTCACCGTAAGATTTATTCATGTTGTTGACTGTGCTTGTAATTCATTTTCAGGGCTTACTTCAGCCTCCCCTGACATCAGGGTGCCTGAGTTGATAGCTGCTCAACTTTTTGTGTTCCTTGAATGAGGATGGGTACCCTTATTCCTACTATTAAAGTCATCCAGGCCACCTACCAGCTCAATCTCCCCCAATGAGCAGGATGGGCTAATGTAAAAATTCTGCTAACACTGGGTTTGGAAGTATAGCCATCCTGGAATAGGAATACGATTACCAGCGGAGGAGAAATCAGTAATCTTGACACAATCCAAGGTCATGCCAAAGGGCAGGATGAGTTCGAGAAGATCAGATACACTGACTTTGTAGAGAGACAGATGGCAGCCTCATGCTTCCCAGGCCACAAAAAAGACAACAATAAGGGGACTGCCTTGGTAGCCTCAGGGAGAGCAGGCCGTCTCGTCAGCAGAAAGGTAGGCAATGGGGCAAGAATGAGCACACGTCCAAGGCTGCTGATGTGATCAGCATCCATCTCAGGCCTTCCACATGACGTCAGCTCCCCTCTGCCTGAATGATGGTGACCCAGCCTGGCTAACAGAACCATTTCCATGTATTACCCAGCCTGGAACTGGAATCTGCAGTTCACCAGCTGCTTCAGGGTCTGCAGTCAGAGCCTCCCTGCTCAAAGTGAGCTCTACCTGAGGCAGCACTGAGCGATGGGAAACAAGGTCATAGCCATTAAAGGCACAAATCTGGGAACTGATGGATGACTCAGAGTTCCTCATTGGGTTGGTTGAGGCCTTCTCTAGCATGTCTCACAGCTTGACAACTCTATCTATCCAATCCGCTTCCTCCTGTTCCTTTCACAGTTGCTCATTGCTGACCAACCTCTTATACGCCATACTTTCAGCACCTGCCTTAGGCAACCTGCAACAGCTCAGTGTCCATGTGCTTCTCCCCTACCACTCATTCTAGATTTCTCACCTTCAGACCTTGCCTGTATGGTCTAGGTTACTCGCAGAAAGGTTAACAGTTTTCATTCCTGAAAGGTTTAACCCCAGCCACCAAGCTCTTGGTTACTGAAATTCATGGCTATTGACAGTCACAGAGGGACCAAAAGATGCCACCCCATGATTCCCAGACATGTTCCTGCCCACCCCACCACCATCTAAGGGCAGACTTACCTCCATACCACAGCCAAAGTTATATAGTAATTGCTTTCTTGTGTCTCCTTGGCAGGAAACTTCCCTCTGTCCTTCTAACCCATAAATCAAAAACGTGCAACAAAGCATAAATTTGTGGCAGAGGGAGGCATCTTCCCTGGGTGGGTCCCGAGTAGGGAATGTAGGAGTGGCCATTCCTATCTCCACTCCTTGATGCTAGGTTGCTGCTGCTGCTGCTGCTAAGTCGCTTCAGTTGTGTCCGACTCTGTGCGACCCCATAGATGGCAGCCCACCAGGCTCCGCCATCCCTGGGATTTTCCAGGCAGGAGTACTGAAGTGGGTTGCCATTGTCTTCTCCAGATGTTAGGTAGAAGATGAGGATATTCTATTGGCAGCATCGTGGATGTAGTTAAGGGCTGGTGCCAGCCTCTGCTTTCTGATATCCTACCATACCCACATACACCAGGGAGCCCAGCTGCCATCTACCTTGGCCTACAGAGGCTCTTTGCCAGAAGCTTCTCAGGGGTTGGTGGCTTCACTACTGTTCTCCTTTGGATCCAGAGAAAGGAGTAACCTCTGGGATATCCAGGGAGACAGATATCACATGACTTCTCTGGACAAATATTCAAGCCATCCAGACCACTTGTAAGAACTCCCCACTAGCACCGATCAGGATTGCCGGATATAGTTGAGCCCAGATATTCTTTCTGCCAACACTGGGTACTGCAGTGGACCCATGCTGGAATGGGAAGAGGAATGCTCCTCTGAGATGATCAGTCATTGGAGATCACAGGTCATACCAAAGAATGGGATGAACTGGAGAGATGAGTGAAATCACCCAGACTTCAAGTAGAGATAGTAGGTGGAAGAGTTTATATTCAACAGGAAATAATTCCAGCAAGGGTCTGGTTTGAGACCAGAGCAAGGGAAATAGAGGTGGCCATAGCTGGACTAGCTAGGCAGTTTAGGAGAGAGGGGACCTCACTCGTCAAGCAGGAAAGGGGGCCGTGGGAGCATGACAGACAGTGCCGAGGCTGCTGCATGGTCTGCATTGTCCTCATTCTTCCCCACACCTTACCCCCTCTCTGCTCAGCCATCTGGCACAGCCAGCCCAGCAGACAGATTTGTTTCCACTAAGTCAGCAGTTAGAATATGCCAGTTCACCAGCTTCTTCACCAGTTAGTCAGAGCCTACCTGCTCAAGGTGAGTTTCTCTCTGGGGAAGAACTGTGATGGAGTGAAGTGCTGGGTCATGGCTGTTTCTGATCCAAGTTGGGGCATTGATGAGAACTCCAGTGTGAGCATGCCCATTGAGTTGGCTGAAGCTTTCTCTGGCCTGCTTTCCCAGTCTGACTTCATCTGCCCAGTGTTTCCTCCTAGATGTTGATCCCTGATAATTACCTTATACCCCCAATTATATATCAGTCCTTGCTTTGGGAGGATCTAACCTGCAATGGGTCACTGCTGCTATTGCCTTCTTCTACTGCCTATTCTAGACTTCACTTGCGTGATCTAGATTTGCCCAGAGTGGGTAACTCAGACATTCATCTCTGAGCAGTCCTTAGTCTTCACCTGGCTTACCAATCTCTTACCAGATCACTGAATCTGCAATTCCTGCTATCACCAGGCAGGAAGTAGCAAACAGGGCCTACTGAGGCCCACACATGCTCCCATTATGTAGCAGCAGCCCTCGTTCTTCATAATGGCTAGGGTCAATCATATCATTAAAATTTTTCACCTGTTAGTCGGTCCTATAGAGTCTTGTAGTATCTTATGTTTGGAAACTCTTGTGTCCTTTTATGGGAACATTACCCACTTTACCTTCCTCTGTTAAAAACTAGACCATCTAACGTTGTAGCAAGAGGGAGCACAAGTTCCAAAACAGATGCTGAGTTGGAGAGGTAGCATATCCACTCTCACACTAAATATCCTCAGATGCTACCTATTAGTGCCATTAAGCAGTGGCTATGCATGCATTTTAAGACAGAAAGGTGTCAGGCATCAAAAACTGATACACCAGCTCTGGACAAGAGGCCATACTTCGGCTTTGTCAGGCCAGGTCTGTGCTGCCTACCACAGTAGACTGTTCCTGTGGGGCCTGTGGTCAGACTAGTGGTTGATGATCACTGAACCCATCTGATTACCGCAGGTCATACACACACCCTGAATGGGGAGATGATTGACAGAGACCATGATTCCCACATGCTTTAAGACTTTAAGGCAACAGTAGTATCTTCTAATCTGCATTAGTATTAATTCTACTTTTCCACTAATTTCACAATCATTCACCTGAAAGACTTCTTTACCCTTATCACTTACTCCACAAATCAAGAAGTAACATGAGGGCTCTACCAATTTCCAAGTAGGTCAATCCTCTCAAGCCTTTAGTGTGATGGAAAATGACCACAGAGTGGATCCAGAGACCCACTGGACCAATAATAAGGCCAACTTCGGGTGGACTTTACTTCCACATACCTTTACTCTAATGATAATCACAATGGTGTGATCGCTGACCTAGAGCCAGACATCCTGAAATGTGAAGTCAAGTGGGCCCTAGGAAGCATCACTATGAACAAAGCTAGTGGAGGTGATGGAATTCCAGTTGAACTCTTTCAAATCCTGAAAGATGATGCTGTGAAAGTGCTGCACTCAATATGCCAGCAAATTTGGAAAACTCAGCAGTGGCCACAGGCCTGGAAAAGGTCAGTTTTCATTCCAATCCCAAAGAAAGGCAATGCCAAAGAATGCTCAAACTACCACACAATTGCACTCATTACTTTACACTAGTAAAGTAATGCTCAAAATTCTCCAAGCCAGGCTTCAGCAATACGTGAACCATGAACTTCCTGATGTTCAAGCTGGTTTTAGAAAAGGCAGAGGAACCAGAGACCAAATTGCCAACATCCGCTGGATCATGGAAAAAGCAAGAGAGTTCCAGAAAAACATCTGTTTCTGCTTTATTGACTAGGCCAAAGCCTTTGACTGTGTGGATCACAATAAACTGTGGAAAATTCTGAAAGAGATGGGAATACCAGACCACCTGACCTGCCTCTTTAAAAATCTGTATGCAGGTCAGGAAGCAACAGTTAGAACTGGACATGGAACAACAGACTGGTTCCAAATAGGAAAAGGAGTACGTCAAGGCTGTATATTGTCACTCTGTTTATTTAACTTATATGCAGAGTACATCATGAGAAATGCTGGACTGGAAGAAACACAAGCTGGAATCAAGATTGCCAGGAGAAATATCAATAACCTCAGATATGCAGATGACACCACCCTTATGGCAGAAAGTGAAGAGGAACTCAAAAGCCTCTTGATGAAAGTGAAAGTGGAGAGTGAAAAAGTTGGCTTAAAGCTCAACATTCAGAAAACGAAGATCATGGCATCCGGTCCCATCACTTCATGGGAAATAGATGGGGAAACAGTGGAAACAGTGTCAGACTTTATTTTTGGGGGGCTCCAAAATCACTGCAGATGGTGACTGCAGCCACAAAATTAAAAGACGCTTACTCTTTGTAAGGAAAGTTATGTCCAGCCTAGATAGCATATTGAAAAAGCAGAGACATTACTTTGGCAACAAAGGTCCGTCTAGTCAAGGCTATGGTTTTTCCTGTGGTCATGTATGGATGTGCGAGTTGGACTGTGAAGAAGGCTGAACACCGAAGAATTGATGCTTTTGAACTGTGGTGTTGGAGAAGACTCTTGAGAGTCCGTTGGACTGCAAGGAGATCAGCCCTGGGATTCCTTTGGAAGGAATGATGCTGAAGCTGAAACTCCAGTACTTTGGCCACCTCATGCGAAAAGCTGACTCATTGGAAAAGACTCTGATGCTGGGAGGGATTGGGAGCAGGAGAAGGGGATGACAGAGGATGAGATGGCTGGATGGCATCACTGACTTGATGGACGTGAGTCTGAGTGAACTCCGGGAGTTGGTGATGGACAGGGAGGCCTGGCGTCTTGCGATTCATGGGGTCACAAAGAGTCAGACACAACTGAGCAACTGAACTGAACTGAATGAGTGTTTTGGGTTTTTCATCAGTAACACATCTGACCCTGTGTCAAATGACTCCTGATTGATCTGAGTAGTTTCCTTTCCATAGAGTGGAGTTACCCACTTTACATAACTGTCCATAGACGCTTTTGGGGAGGGACTTGGGGAATTACTCCATGTACTGGTCATGACATTGTGGGGTCCTTCCTCAGGGCGTCTTGGCCTGTACTGACTCAGGTTTAATAAGTGAGCAAAGGACACTGGCTTTTCATTGGGCCACAAGTGTCCACATCCCACTCTTCCACTCTTGATCCCCTTTGGTTGGGCAAGTCAGGTGACACTTTTGGTGGTCATCCTTTTCACCACTCCATGCATCACAGTCTAGCAGCCCTGTGGTTTGGGGTTTCTGCTTGCCACTCTGGCTTTGTGGCTCTTTATGGGAACCCTCAGAGGCAGTGGGGATGTAGTTAAGGACTGTAGCCAGCCTCTGCTTTTCTGAATCGTACCATCCCCATGGATACCAGGGAGCCCAGCTCTATGTATCCACAGCCGTCCACTTTGGCCTGTGGAGGATCCCTCACAAAGGGCTCACAGTGTCTGGTGTCCTCATTAACACTCTCCTTTGTGTCTAAAGATCATCTCTGTGGCATCCTGGAGAACAACCAGCACAAGGCTTCTCGGGCCCAATATCCAAACCATTCAGACCACCTGCTTACTGCACCTTTCAGCTTCTTCCAAGGATAGACCACCACCACAAGGGCCTTCCCAAGCATATGTTTATATTGAAGCACCAAGGACCAGGGAAATAACCACTGAACAGTACCAGAGACTCACTGGACTAGTTGACTGAGGACTTTAACTGGTCCCATACATCCTTAGTCTAATTGGAAATTCATAAGGCAATTTTCCATCCTTCATATTAACATGTCCAACCCTTTATCCAACAGCTCCTGAAAGAGCTTAGTATTTTCTTTTTCCCCAGTATATTGCTACTTAGATAGTGACTATAGGTTCCTTTCTGAGGTAAACTTTGAGAATTGCTTCTGTATGTAGCTGCTGTAGCATTAGGAATTTTCTTCAAGGGGAGTTAACTAGGGTTGGTTTAGGTGAGAACTGAGTAAGGGATAAGTGGCTGCTCACTGGAAACTTGGTGTCCGTCTTCTCAGACGCTCCTGGTCTTTGGTTACACAGGTCAAGCAATACTTGCATGGCCGCTGATCATTTGTACCACTAACTACAAGGTCTAGTTGCCTCTTAGATCACGATCTTTCATTTGCTGTTCTGGCTTTACGGCAATGTGGATGTGATCAAGTGTTATTGCCTGGCCTCTGCTCTTTCCAAATCCTACCATCCCCAAGGACAGCAGCAGGTCCAGTTCAATATAAACCTTTACTCTGGTCAGCTCTGGCCTATAGATGGCAGCCACCCCCATTTTTCAGTGATGCTGGTACCTTCCATCATTAGTACCCTCCTTGTGTTAAGGAGCATCCTGGGGACCATCCTGGTTTTTCTGGCGATGTAATAAAGGTCTTTTAAAATGTCCACTTCTGGTCCTTAAGACTTTCCCGAGGTCATTGCCATCTCGTCTTCATTTGCAGCATGTCAATGGCCCTCAAACTTGGCTGAAGTTAAAGTCACTTGAGGAGCTCTAAATATCCTGATGCTTGGGCCTTGTCTCCTGAATTTTACAGAAGATTATGGGAAGTTTGGAGAAGGCAATGGCACCCCACTCCAGTACTCTTACCTGGAAAATCCCATGGATGGAGGAGCCTGGTAGGCTGCAGTCCATAGGGTCGCTAAGAGTCAGACACGACTGAGCGACTTCCCTTTCACTTTTCACTTTCATGCATTGGAGAAGGAAATGGCAACCCACTCCAGTGTTCTTGCCTGGAGAATCCCAGGAATGGGGGAGCCTGGTGGGCTGCTGTCTATTGGGTCGCACAGAGTCGGACACGACTGAAGTGACTTAGCAGCATGGGAAGTTTAAAGGTCAAGACTTTTTAAAAAATATCTTACAGTGACGTGAATACACAGCCAGTTTGAGGACTGATACTATATGCCACCTTTTCATAACCCCTCCCTTGCCAAAGCTTCTGATAACCATACCAACAGCATATTAAGACTGGTTCCATACGTCTTTGTCAAGATATTAGTCCACTGAGAGCACCCCAGAAACTCTCCATCATCCAGCCTTGTGTTCTGCACCCCTGCTCCAACATCTTCAAGTCATTTCTAAGTCTTAGAGCTCCTACTGACAGAATCACCAGGTCCTATGTATCCTTCAGGGAATAATCCTGTTCCTGTCACAAGAACAGACTGCCTCTCTTGGGCCATGCTGGACCTGACACCCATAATTGTCCTAGAAGCTTTGGGGGATACTTTACACCTCTTACAAGGAGGAAATATCAGCTTGAGATATGTCTCAGATGAGAAAAGGGAGAGGCTGAGAGGGTTCTTCAGGACTGGGTGGTTCAAGGACCTGAAGTGCCTCTGTCCAGAGGTCCCTGGACCAGGATCCTGCTCTATCAGGGTCCACTGTTGGTGTACGAGGCTTGCCAGGGTGAGAACGTAACATCCCTCTAACTCTGTTGTCCTGGTATCCTACTGGGCCCAGTCCTCAGCTCCATGTGCACTTTGGCATCATTTAAAGGAGTTCTCATCCTCTACAACCAAAGTCTCTATTTTGCTGAACTGAGCTCCCGTTTCTCTTCAGTGCTACTCTGGCCATTAGCCAGGTTCTCAATCCTGGTGATCACTACTGCCTCTCTCTCTCTCTCAAATGCTGGAGAAGTTGTCTGAGCAAGTACATCCCCTCTGACCTCTGTCATCCCCATTCATATCAGATAAGTCTTAGTAATCATGATGCTATAGTACAGAGGTTCCCAAACTCAGTGTTGGAATCCCCTGGAATGCTAGTCAAGCACAGAGGCCCCAGGCTCACTGAAGCAGGAATGAGTCTGGATTTTGTATTTTCAAATTCCCCAGGTAATTCTAATCCCCCAAATGTGAGAATTATTGGTATATACCAAGCCAGGCTATATAACTCACAGCTCAGTCAGTAAAGAATCTGCCTGCAATGCAGGAGACCAGAGTTCAATTCCTGGGTCAGGAAGATCCGCTGAAGAAGGAAATGGCAACCCACTCCAATATTCTTGCCTGGGAAATCCCATGAACAGAGAAAGCCTGGTGGGGTCAGTCCATGGGGTCACAAGAGTTGGACATGACAGTAATTAAACCACCACAGCACGCCAGGAATTATTAAAATAGAGGTGGGTAAAGAAAATCAGCGAAAACATTAGGGACTTCAAGGCCAAGCATGGGCTCAGGTTTGGAATATCTGGGGCCCCAAGACACAGAAGTTCACTTGCTCAGGCTCTTTACCTCAAATCCCCACCGGCTATTTACGAGAAAGACAGGGACAGAGACCAAAGCCCTGCTTGGTGGGACAGGCTTGCGAGGTAAGACTGGATGCTGTTGGACGCAAGTACAAACACTTCTTTCCTGGACCTCCTCTCAGAAGGCACTAAAGCCTTATGCCATGGGAAGAGGAGTGCGAAATACTCTTCCCCACTGAACCTGGACCAGACCAAAGCTTCTGAAGGAAGAGAAGTCAAACCCATCTGCCTTTGTAGGAAGGAAGGCATTTCTTCTCCCATTTCTAGGATGAAAGGTAAGGGTCACAGCTTCTAGAAGAGGGGTACCTGGAGCCCTGCCACAACTCCTACACCCGTGGAGGTATGCTGCTGCTGGAACAAGGCAGAAGGGACTTTCCTGCTAAGACCAGAGGGCACGTGGCTGCCATGGGGATGGGACAGAGCTGCTCAGAAACCCCCATTCCAGAGGCTCAGGAACTCAGTGAGACTGAGACTAACACTGGACAAGAACAGAGGACACCTCTGCCCACACCGCAAGCCTAGCAAAGGCAATAAGCACAAAGGTCACTGCCAGGGCAGGACAAGGTCATGGAGAGAGACCCTTTCTGTGGCCCAGAACAGTTGAAAGCTGAGGATGAGTAAGAACACAGGAAAAGTCTCTGACACTGTAAACTTCTGGCTTCCTGGGTTGCTCAGTGGGTAAAGAACCTGCCTGCAATGCAGGAGAACTCCAGAGATATGAGTTTGATTCCTGGGCTGGGAAGATCCCCTGGAGGAGGGCACAAGAGCCCAATCCAGTATTCCTCCCTGGAGAATCCCCATGGACCAAGGAGCCTGGTGGGCTATAGTCCATAGGGTTGCAAAGAGTCAGACATAACTGTAGCTACTTTGGGTTAGCACTGTAAACATAAGGGAGAAACAGACTCTGCTGGAGATACTGGAAGCAGTGAAAGCTACAACAACCCCAGGAAAACCCCACATCTGACGAGACTCGCTATCCTACCTCTCCAACATACTGTCAACAGCCCAACAGCCCATTTCCAGGTGCAAGATTTATCTGTACTGTTCATAAAACTGGCACTCAGACATGTTGCGAATGGAAAGAAGGTAATGAATTGCAAAGGGATGACACAGTCAGCAAAGCCAGTTCAAGGATGCTTCAGACACTAGAGCATCACACAGGCACTTTAACTAGGATCCTATGAGAGGACTTGGTGGAAGGGATAGACAACATACGAGGACCCAAAGTAGACTCAAGTATGCAGAAGTTTAAAATGACAGCTGCCTTATAGCAGGTGTGGATAGGACAGAATGAATGCTTCAGTACACATGTCTATGACAAGGTTATTCATACGGGAAAAAATTTGAGTATAGACTGTATCATGGGCAAAATATCTACCAACTGCTGATATAAAGATGCAGATATAAGAGCCAGCTTATTTTATGTTGTCTTTCTAAAGTTTTGACTTGGGGATAAGATAGAAGGAATTCTGTGGCATGTAAAAAGCACACAAGAATGTTGAATAATTTACTATAAAGAATTAAGACCTAGACGGGATGGGGGTAAAGGGAGATCCAAAGGGGAGGGGATATATGTATACATATAGTTGATCCACTTTGTTGTATGGCAGAAACACAACATTGTAAAGCAATTATATCCAGTTAAAAAAATTTAAGAGTGGGTAAGTATCCAAGAAAAAGACTATAAACTGGAAGAAAATATTCACATCATATAAACTAAAAAAAGACTCGTGTTTTGATTACATAATGAACTCCCATACGTCAGTAAGAAAGAAAAAGTCCTCGATAGTAAGTCTTAAAGAGAGTTCATATAGAGTTAACCAGTAAAGGTGGTTAACACTGAAAATCATGGACAGAAGTTAAACAAGATTATAGAAGCACCAGGTGGGCAGCTGTTAAGGTAAAAACTATCTGACTATCAGTGAGTTCCAACAGAAGACAAATGGCTCCCTTGGTTTAGACCACGAGGAGGGTTTCTTTGCCGAGGGATTCCTTACAGGATGTTGGTGGCATGTAGGGGAAGCACAGTGGTTAGTGCAGGACCAAGGGGAGAGGCTGTTACTCTCCCCTGAGGGGCTGGGGGAGGAGTAGTCACCTTCTCTCAGCTCTCTTGCCAGTGCTCCCTACTGGCAGGCCCTAACCAGAGACCAGAGGGCCTGCGAGATGAAGTCCATTCAGATCAGCCTCCGGAGCACAGGAGGTGGACAAAGGAGGTCAGACGAGCCAATGAAGGATCTTCAAAACTATACATTGCTAGGAACTCTGAACAATGACTTTCATTTGTAGCTGAATGGGCACATACAAAAGCTTTAGTCGTTTCCAGTAAAATATAAGGTCTGCACACCCAGTGACTCCTGGACATACACCACAGAGAAGCTTAAACCTGTGCCCTGGGAGATAGTCTGGAATACTCATAGCAGTACTGCTTAGACAGCAAAGCCCTGGAATGAAGCCCTTGCCTGATTTGGCTCCCAGTTTTGGTCTTTGCCCTTTTGTTCCACTCAGGGTACTACAGGGAGCTCACCCTTGAATTCACAGGCTGCGTTTCCCTGGCTCCTCCTTTAGCTAGCTCTTAGCTGCTTTTTGGCCAGTGAAAGGCCTGGTGAGGGGCTGAAGGGTGGGAGAACCCAGGGTGTCTTTCTGCTTACTCTTTGTTTCAGGAAGCTCCTCTGACTCAGGTAGGCCGGCCTCATTTCTGCCTCTCCAGGGGCCCTGCCCTGGGCTTCCTAAGACTCTGTTTGCTACTCTGTCTCCCCAACCTAGCAGCAGTAATATACCCCTGAAACTGTTCATTTCTTGGTTTCCCCACCATCTCAGTCCATTTCCTAGCACCTCGATCTTCAGAAATAACTCATTACTTGGCTTGAATTCTTTTTGTAGTAAATATTTGGAATGCTTCATTTCCAAGTTTGTTGTTGTTGTTCAGTCACTAAGTCATATCCAGCAGACCCCATGGGCTGTAGTATGCCAGGCTTCCCTGTCCTTCACTGTCTCCTGGAGTTTGCTCGGCTTCATGTCCCCTGAGTCAGTGATGCCATCCAACCATGTCATCCTCTGCTGCTCCATTATTTCACCTTCAATCTTTCCCAGCATCAGGGTCTTTTACAATGAGTTGCCTCTTCATATCAGGTGGCCAGAGTATTGGAGCTTCAGCATCAGTCCTTCCAGTGAATACTCAGACTTGGTTTCCTTTAGGATTGACTTTGTTGTGGTGTGCAGGATCTTTAGTTGCTGCATGTGGGGTCTAGTGCTTTGTCCAGGGATCAGACCTGGGTTCCCTGCATTGTGAGCATGTAGTCTTAGCCACTGGACCACCAGGGAAGTCTTTTCTAGATTTAGACCCCGATTAAGAGTTAGAAGATACACTGCACTGAACAAAAAGATGCCAAAGATGAAGATTGCCGAATTCATTGTATAAAACTAGCATAGTTCTAATACCACAGACAGAGAAAAGTGAGGTATATATCAACATCATTAACAGATGCAAGAAGTCTAAAAATATTGGAAAATCAAATACAGAAGTGTATTAAAATAAATAGGGACCAAGTAGAGTTTGTCTCAGAAATGCAAGGATAGATCACTATTGGAGGATATTAATAATTTCATTACTATGTTAGAGAAAAAAAACACATTATCTCAAGTTTTAAAAAATCATTTGCAACCTTTATGAGTGAATTTTGTCAACCTAGGAATGAAAAGAAACATCTCTAGCTTGATAGAGAATCTTCCCAAGGCTTAGAGCAAACATGTTTAATGAACCATTAGAAGCATTCAATTTACTGAGATGGTATTACTACTATTGTTATTAACATTGTCCTGGGAAATTAAATACTGCTAACATTAAACAGGGAGAAATATTTGTAGCTATGATCATACTTCAAGCTCAAGAAGAAAATTCAAGTTCAAACTGAGTACATGTTAGAATTATACTTATTATTCCTCCCCTCATATGTCAATGTTTCAGAAAGCTCATGAAAGACAACATAGCCATACTTAAAATGACCAAGGGGCTTCCCAGGTGACTCGGTGGTAAAGAATCTACCTGCCAATGCAGGAAACATGGGTTCTATCCTGGGTCAGAAGATCCCCTGGAGGAGGAAATGGCAACCCACTCCAGTATTCTTGCCCAGAAAATCCCATGGACAGAAGAGCCTGACAGGCTACAGGCTCTAAGGTGTCAGAGAGTCAGACATGACTGAGCACACATGTACACATGCAAAACGGTGGGGAGGGGGGTCAGGTGATGCATTAGACCCAAGACAGGGCTCCATGCAGGAACCCAGGACGTCAACCCTAGTTGTGATGTGTGGCTTTCTTCTGCTTAAGACAATATTTCCCAAGGACACTTACCCTCATCCCCTTGGGAAGGTACAAAGATAACTTCCCGTGGCTCATGCTCAAAAGTGGGGAGTGGGGAGGGACCCATACCAACCAAAATAAACCCAGTTACTCAGGCCTCTTGCCATCCATGGGCTCAGATACACTAGCTCATTCCCTTCAAAAGTCAAAATTACTATAGATGGGGCCTCCCTGGCAGTTCGGTGGTTAATAATCCACCTATCAATGCAGGTGGCACAGGTTCAATCTCCGGTCCAGGAAGATCTCACGCGCCTTGGGGCAACTAGGCCCGTGCACCACAATCGCTGAGGCGGAGCCCTAGGGTCTGTGCTCCACAACGCGAGAGGCTGCAGCACTGAAAGAGCTGATCACAGCTAGAGTGGCCCCAACTGGAGAAAACCCTCCTGCAGCAACAAAGCCCCAGCACAGTCACAAAATTAAAAGGATGTACATTACAAAAACACATTATTATTCCTAGTGCTTACTGACACTTTAGTCAACTCTTCCCCTCCTTTTCCAATCTCATTTTAGCTTAGAGATAAGCGTAAGCTGAGGAGAGAAACAGTTTGTTCAAAGCTAAGTGACTAGTTAACAGCCAGATACCCCTCATCCACATCATTTATTACCTGACATGTCTACTCCATAAGCAAAAAAAAAAAGCTATTCCCCATCCATTCCAGTACCTAAACAGGCCAGCTCTTGCATTTATCGGTGCTGTTTTAATACATTAATTTCTGCTTCTGTTACTTTCTTTACTGATCTCATTTAAACAGAAAACTTGTTTATGGGATTTGGCTAAAATTATAGTTTCACTCGAAGCTTCTGTAATGTCTTTAAAAAACACATGTTTTTAAAAATTATTTAAGTTATGAGTTTACCTCTGGGCACTTGATTTATTCTTTGAACCAGTACTTATGAAGCAGAGCATTTTAAATTGGAAGAGCATGGGAATTTCTGTTGCATAAGTTATATTCTCTTGTGACAATGCAATTTCTGTCTTTTGAAATGTAAGATTCTCTGGCCCAATATAGAGTTGATTTTTATCAGTCTTTCATGGATGCTTAGAAAATTCAAACTCTTAATAGGGTACAAAGTTCAATGTCTAATTATCAGCTTAGCACAGAGCTCCATTTTTTCCTAAAAAAAAAAATCAGATAAGAGATGCTGAAATGTAACCCAACAGTCACCTTCTTGGATATATTCCAGAGTATTCTCAGATTCATAAATATTCTAGAATATTCGTTTTGGTGTTAAGGAAAGTTGGCAAAGAACCTAGATGCTCATTACAGGAAATGAAAAATAGAATTACAGAAGTTAGAAGCCATGAACTGCATGTAGTGTAACAACCAATTTTGGTGTTAAATGAAACTGAAAGATCTATAGCACAATATCATTTATGTAAATGAAAAGTACATGTAACATTTTGTATTATCCAAGGATAAATGCACTTTTTCAGACATTTAACACACTCTCAAGTGACTAGCTATAGGACAGGTTGAAATTAGAGCAAAAAATCAAGGATAAGGAGAGAAGAGGAAAGAGGTTACAATCATTCTGGTTTAGATTATTTGATATTTGGTACCTCTGAGCACACACTCCTAAGACATCAGGCTCATGCAGGTTAGCTGATTTGTCCTCAGATCCTTTGCCTTCCACCCCTGCAAACTACTATTTGCAGATTCCTGTGCTGTGATGGGCAACTTCTAAGACAGCACTCATGATCCCTGCTTCTTGGAATTCACATCATTCCCTAACACTCTCCCCTTCAGAGTGGGCAGGACCCGTCACTTGTTTCTGAAGACTAGACTACAGCAAGGGTGTCACTTCCATGCTTGTGTTTTATGAGACAGCATCCACACAAGATGAAGGTCACGATTTCCCTTTTGGCTTGAATGAAGCAGCCATCTGTGTTAGGGAAACACACATGGCAAGGAAATGCAGGAAACCTCTAGAAACTGAGGAGTGCCTCTGGTCAGAAGCCAGCAGACTCTGCAGTCCAGACACTACCAAGGAACTGAACTTTACTGCCCATCTGAGTTTGGAGGTAGATTCTTCCCCAGACAAGTATCAGTATGAAAATGTGCAGCCCAGCCAACACCAGGATTGCAATTTTGAGAGACTCTGAGGACCAGTGAAGCTGTGCCTGGACTCTTGATACTTAGAAATTGTGATAGCTGTATTGATTTCAGCTGCCAAGTTCAGTCCTATTCTTATGTAGCACCACTTAAGAAACGAGTCCATCAGCAACTTCTGGCTAGGTTCAGAAAATGGCTTACTTACAAGATATTGGATAGAGGACAGACAAACTCATGTATTTACCTTCTCTTTCAGCTTGAGCATCATCTCAGTGACTCCAGGTTGCCCTCTCCTGCCAGATAGCCTCACATGACCCTGGCTCCTAGGCTCTGGGAACATCAGATCTTCACTTTCACAAGCCTGCTGTTGCTCATCTCTGGGTTACTGCACTCATTCCATTTCACTTTATTTTTATGGTAGCAATGTAATGAATTCTCCTGAAGTCCTTCCAATAAGGAAAACTGAGCCAATGTTGACAAAAGGCCCAAAGAATTTGTTCTTGATTTCTTAATGAAGTATCATAAATACATGCAAAATATTGAGAAACAAAATATCTGAGTGATGCATCATCTATGGATTGGATAATTCCTATTGTTACAAAGCCCATTCTCCCCCACTGATCTATATAATCAAACAACACCAAACGAAGATAATTTTCTACAGTAATTGACACTGTTCAAAAATTCATCTGAGTAGAAGCAGAGTAGCCCAAGTCATTTTAATACAGAACAAAGCAATTTTATTACCTGATTTCAAGACTTTAATAGAGCTATAATAACCAAGGCAGTGTGGTATTGGCAGAAGGTAGACATACATCACTTGTCACACCAGGCTTTCTGGGAAGCAGATACTGAGAGGAATGCAAACTTTTTTTTCAATTTTATTATTTTTTATTTTTAAACTTTACAATATTGTATTGGTTTTGCCAAATATCTAAATGAATCCACCACAGGTATACATGAGTTCCCCATTCTGAAAGAGAAATGCCTTTGAAAAGGAAGGAGGAGGAAAGGTGGATCAGGAGAATCCATCAGGTTGCAGTATAGCCTGACAAAACCCTCTGAAATGAGGGAAATTTGGTCCTGAGGGGAGGTTCATAATGGATAGACATAACTAGTCTTTGATCAAGGTAGTGGTGGATGAGGGCAAGCTTTTCTCTGGGCAGCCTCAAGCCCATGACTGACCAAAGTAGTGGTACAGAAATTGGTTGGGGGAAACCCTGAAAAGCAGGAGACCTCATGTCAAAAGCTAAGGCAGACCTTGAACAGCTAACAACTGGAAGATGTCAGATAACAGTGCCTCATCTACCTGGGAGCAGGCAATGGCACCCCACTCCCGTACTGTTGCCCGGGAAATCCCATGGATGGAAGAGCCTGGTAGGCTGCAGTCCATGGGGGTCGCTAAGAGTCAGACACGACTGAGTGACTTCTTTCACTTTCATGCATTGGAGAAGGAAATGGCAACCCACTCCTGTGTTCTTGCCTGGAGAATCCCAGGGACGGAGAAGCCTGGTAGGCTGCAGTCCATGGGGTCACACAGAGTCGGACATGACTGAAGCAACTTAGCAGCAGCAGCATCTTCCTGGGCAGTGAACCCTTTCTTGAATGCATCAATAGTATAGGGAATCCAGAAATTAGTTTCCTAGGGTTCAAAGGATCCTTAACAAAGGCACCCACACAATTCAATGGAGAATATGTTTTACAATATAACTAAAACTAGATATCATACGAAGATAGTTAACCACAAATCCTACCTCATATTTCAACCCACACATAGGTTAAGTTAGGTCTGTGATCAATCTCAAATTAAATGCCAAAGCTAAAAATATGTATAATATCATAAAAAAATAAACAGTAAAGAGAAAAAAAAAGCATAACCTCCACAAAAATAAAAAAATAAAAATAAAAATAAATGCCAAAGCTATAGAAGTTTCTGAACTTTACCTAGGACTGCTACTGACCTGTTTAGCCTCCCTTCTTGAGGGGTCTATAGATGCACTCATGTATTTGGGTTGGCTAAAAAGTTCATTTGAGTTTTTCCATTAGATGTTACGGAATGAAATTTTGAGCCAATCTAATACAGTGGCAGAGTTGAATTTGCAACAGAGACAAGTAGTTTTGGCTCTCAAAGCCTAAACTATTTAGAACCTCAGCTTTTTTTCAGAAAAGATTTGCTCAGCCATTCTATTGAGTTTGCTAGGTTATCTGGTACCAGCCACATAGGCTGAACCTTCCTGAACAGAAGAGCCTGGTCCTTCTCTGGACCTAAATGGGAGTGTGCAGGTTTTCTTTCCACTCAGTATTTGCAGGGCAGTGATCCCAAACTTATAGACAGCCACACCAGGGACTGTGCTCTATTTACAGTGGATGGTGCAATAATTCATCTTTTACTCTGCACTGTTGCTGCTACTGCTAAGTCACTTCAGTTGTGTCCGACTCTGTGAGGCCCCATAGATGGCAGCTCACCAAGCTCCACCATCCCTGGGATTCTCCAGGCAAGAACACTGGAGTGAGTTGCCATTTCCTTCTCCAATGCATGAAAGTGAAAGTGAAGTCACTCAGTCGTGTCCGACTCTTTGCGACCATCTCTGCACAGAATATCCTAAAATACCCTTGACTACTGATCTTGTAAAAGTTTGATGTGACATATCTTGAATCTTTGGTTTGTCTTCCACCCCAAGAAGTACACTCCTTACCAATACTTTTGATGTGTTAGCCCCTCACTGCTCATCCAGTCCAATCAGCATGCCATCAACAGAGTGGATCAATATGTCCTTCAGTACATTCAGATGGTCCTGATCTCAAACTACAAGAGAGTTGACATAACTCTAGAGCAAAATCAAATTTATGATGTCTGTTCCTTGTTGATGTGAGCCACTTCTGATTCTCAGAATAGATATTTACCATATTAATGTCTACATGCCATGTATCTCAGATACGCAGATGACACCACCCTTATGGCAGAAAGTGAAGAAGTAAAGAGCCTCTTGATGAAAGTGAAAGAAGACACTGAAAAAGTTGGCTGAAAACTCAACATTCAGAAAACTAAGATCATGGCATCTGGTCCCATCACTTCATGGGAAATAGATGGGGAAACAGTGACAGACTATTTTGGGGGGATCCAAAATCACTGCAGATGGTGACAGCAGCCATGAAATTAAGACACTTGTTCCTTGGAAGAAAAGTTATGACCAATCTAGACAGCATATTAAAAAGCAGAGACATTACTTTGCTAACAAAGGTCCGTCTAGTCAAAGCTATGGTTTTTCCAGTAGTCATGTATGGGTGTGAGAGCTGGACTATAAAGAAAATTGAGCGCCAAAGAATTGAGGCTTTTGAACTGTGGTGTTGGAGAAGACTCTTGAGAGTCCCTTGGACTGCAAGGAGATCCAACCAGTCCATTCTGAAGGAGATCAGCTCTGGGATTTCTTTGGAAGGAATGATGTTGAAGCTGAAACTCCAGTACTTTGGCCACCTCATGCGAAGAGTTGACTCATTGGAAAAGACTCTGATGCTGGGAGGGATTGGGGGCAGGAGGAGAAGGGGACGACCGAGGATGAGATGGCTGGATGGCATCACTGACTCGATGGATGTGAGTCTGGGTGAACTCCGGGAGTTGGTGATGGACAGGGAGGCCTGGTGTGCTGCGATTGATGGGGTCGCAAAGAGTTGGACACGACTGAGCAACTGAACTGATCTGAACTACTTCCCCTGGAGGAAGAAATGACAATCTACTCCAGTACTCTTGCCTGGAAAACCCCATGGGCAGAGGAACCTGGCAGGCTACAGTCCATGGGGCTGCAAAGAGCTGGACACAACTGAGCATGCATGCACACGTGCACCCACTTCCCCGGGCAAGATGTAGAATATTTATTACCTGAGAAAACTTCCTCTTACTCCAGGAAACAACTGATCCAATTTCTCTCATAGATTAAGTTGACTGTTCTAGAACTCCATACAAATAGGGTCCTAAGATACATACCCTTGTCAACCTGTGTTGCTTCATCTTCTCTGTTAAGCTTTACTGCTCTTATCACCCGGGCAAAAATCAATTGTATTAGAAACCATTCTAAATTTTTCAAGGAGGAGCCAATATGGCGGAGGAGTAGGATGGGGAGAACACTTTCTCCCCCACAAATTCATCAAAAGAGCATTTAAACGTCGAGTAAAATCACAAAACAACTTCTAAATGCCGGCAGAGCACATCAGGCACCCAGAAAAGCAACCCAACTCTTTGAAAGGAGGTAGGAAAAAAATATAAAAGACAAAAAAAGAGACAAAAGAGGGAGGGCCAGAGTTCCATCCCAGGAAGGGAGTCTTAAAAAGAGAGAAGTTTCCAAACACCAGGAAACCTTCTCACTGCCGAATCTGTGCCGAGTTTTGGAAGCACAGAGGGCAACATAACAGGGAGAAAAAATAAATAAACAATTAAAACTCGCAGATTGCGAGCCCTATGGTAACTCCCCCAGCAGAGAAGCAGCGCAGATGCCTGCACACGCCATTAGCAAGCGGGGCTGGGCAGGGAGGCGCGGCATGGGCTGCATCGCTTAGAGTAAGAATCTGGCCCGAATACCCTGAGCGCTATCTGAGCGAAATAATTTGGGCTAGCAAACCAGACTGTGGGATATCTACCACGCGAAAAGCCAGCCCTAACCTAAGACACCACCAGGCCTGCGCACGGAACAAAGGACTGAACAGAGATAGCCGGCTGCAGACCTTCCCCCTCTGGTGACAGGCAGCCAGAGCCGGAAGAGGAAAATCGAAGCCCCAGAGAGACATTATCTATAAAACTGTAAGCAGGCTTCTTTGCTAACTAAAACTTCTTGGGGGTCTGGACGGTCAACATCTGCCTGAGAAGGTGTGCCGGTTTTTCACCCAGATAACCGAGTGGCGGGGAGGCAATAAGTTGCAGCATTGGCGCTCGCCAAACACCTCATCACCTGAGCTGCTCGGACCTGAAAAGAGCACAAAACGCAGGCCCAACCGAGTCTGCACCTCTGAGGACTACCCGAGTGCCTGAACCTGAGCGGCTTGGACCTTGGAGGTGCATGTAGCCCAGGGCCGGCCTCGGATTGTTCCCAGAGGAACAACCTAGAGCCCAAGCAGTGTGGGCAGGGAGGCTATACGTGCCGTGAGCGGGGGCAGACCCAGTGTGGCTGAGGCATTGCGAGCACACGCCAGTGTTATTTGTTTGCAGCATCCCTCCCTCCCTCCCCACAGCGCAACTGAACAAGTGAGCCTAAAAAAAAAAAAAAGTGTCCTCCACCGTCCCCCTTGTGTCAGGGCAGAAACCAGACACTGAAGAGACCAGCAAACAGAAGAAGCTGTAACAGAGGGAAATGCCTTGGAAGCTACAGGCAATAGATTAAAACCCTGTGGTTACTATGGACTACATAGGAAGGGGCCTATAGATCTTGAGAAATATAAGTCGGACCAAGGAACTAGCCAAAAATGAACTGAACCCACAATACTCACGACAAAACCAGAGAAAGTCCTAGATATATTTTTTACTATTTTTACAATCATTCTTTTTTAATTTTTTTTTAAATTTAAGTCCTCTATTGTTCCTTTAATTTTCACTTTTATAACCTATTACCTTGCAAAAAAAAAAAAAAGACCCTATTTTTTTCTTCTTCAGCAAACTTCATATATATATAATTTTTTGACCTTTTTTTCTTTTCTTTAACATTGTATTTTTGAAATTCCAAACTCTACTCTAGATTTTTAATTTTAGCTTTTTGGTATATGTTATCAATTTTGTACCTATAGGTTTTTTTATAATTTCTATGACTTTTTTTTCCCCCTGTTTCTTTCTCTTCTTCTTTTATATAACATTGTATATCTGAAATTCCAAACTCTGCTCTAGATTTTTAATTTATGCTTTTTGGTATTTGATATCAATTTTGTACCTGTATTTTCTTTATAATTTTTGTGACATTGTTTTTGTTTGTTTGCTTGTTTTCTCTCTTTATTTTTCTTCTTCCTTTTTTTTAACATTGTATTTTTGAAATTCCAAACTCTAGATTTTTAATTTTCGCTTTTTGGTATTAGTTATCAATTTTGTACGTGTATTTTCTTTATAATTTTCACGACCTTGTTTGTTTTTCTTTGTTCGTTTTTTCTCTTCTTTTCCTTCTTCTTTTCTTTAACATCGTATTTTTGAAATTCCAAACTCTACTCTAGATTTTTAATTTTTGCTTTTATGTATTTGTTACCAATTTTGTACTTTTAAGAACCCAATCTTCAGGACCCATTTTTCACTAGGGAGCGAGATTACTGGCTTGACTGCTCTCTCTCCCTTTGGACTCTCCTTTTTCTCCACCAGGTCGCCTGTGTCTCCTCCCTAACCCCTCTCTACTCTACCCAACTCTGTGAATTTCTGTGTATTCCAGATGGTGGAGAACACTTAGGGAACTGATTACTGGCTGGATCTGTCTTCCTCCTTTTCATTCCCCCCTTTTATCCTTCTGGCCACCTCTGTCTCCTTCCTCCTTCTTCTCTTCTCTGTATAACTCTGTGAACATCTCTGAGCGGTCCATTTGTGGAGTGCACATAAGGAAGGGACTACTGGCTAGCTCACTCTCTCCACTATTGATTCCACCTCATCTCATTTGGGTCACCTCTAACTCCCTCCTCCCTCTTCTCTTCTCCATGTAACACTGTGAACCTCTGAGTGACCCTCACAGTAGAGACACTTTTCATCTTTAACATAGTTGTTTTATCAATGGTGCTGTATAGAAGGAGAAGTTTTGAAACTACTGTAAAAATAAGACCAATAACTGGAAGCAGGAGGCTTAAGTCCAAACCCTGACTCCAGGGAACTCCTGACTCCAAGGAACATTAACAGGAGCTCATCAAACGCCTCCATACTGACACTGAAACCAAGCACCACACAAGGGCCAACAAGTTCCAGGGCAAGACATACCAAGCAAATTCTCCAGCAACAAAGGGACACAGCCCTGAGCTCCAAGATACAGGCTGCCCAAAGTCACCCCAAAACCATAGACATCTCATAACTCATTACTGGACATTTCATTGCACTCCAGAGAGAAGAAATACAGCTCCACCCACCAGAACACCGACACAAGCTTCCCTAACCAGGAAACCTTGACAAGCCACGTGTACAAACCCACACACAGTGAGGAAACGCCACAATAAACAGAACTCCACAAACTGCCAGAATACAGAAAGGACACCCCAAACTCAGCAATTTTAAACAAGATGAAGAGACAGAGGAATACCCAGCAGATAAAGGAACAGGATAAATGCCCACCAAACCAAACAAAAGAGGAAGAGATTGGAATTCTTTATCAGGTAGATTTCCTAATAATGATAGTGAAATTGATCCAAAATCTTGAAATTAAAATGGAATCACAGATAAATAGCCTGGAGAGAAGGATTGAGAAGATGCAAGAAAGGTTTAACAAGGACCTAGAAGAAATAAAAAAGAGTCAATATATAATGAGTAATGCAATAAATGAAATTAAAAACACTCTGGAGGCAACAAATAGTAGAATAACAGAGGCAGAAGATAGGATTAGTGAATTAGAAGATAGAATGGTAGAAATAAATGAATCAGAGAGGATAAAAGAAAAACGAATTAAAAGAAATGAGGACAATCTCAGAGACCTCCAGGACAATATTAAACACTACAACATTAGAATCATAGGGGTCCCAGAAGAAGAAGACAAAAAGAAAGACCATGAGAAAATACTTGAGGAGATAATAGTTGAAAACTTCCCTAAAATGGGGAAGGAAATAATCACCCAAAGTCCAAGAAACCCAGAGAGTCCCAAACAGGATAAACCCAAGGCGAAACACCCCCAAGACACATATTAATCAAATTAACAAAGATCAAACACAAAGAACAAATATCAAAAGCAGCAAGGGAAAAACAACAAATAACACACAAGGGAATTCCCATAAGGATAACAGCTGATCTTTCAATAGAAACTCTTCAAGCCAGGAGGGAATGGCAAGACATACTTAAAATGATGAAAGAAAGTAACCTACAGCCCAGATTATTATACCCAGCAAGGATCTCATTCAAGTATGAAGGAGAAATCAAAAGCTTTTCAGACAAGCAAAAGCTGAGAGAATTCTGCACCACCAAACCAGCTCTCCAACAAATACTAAAGGATCTTCTCTAGACAGGAAACACAAAAACGGTGTATAAATTCGAACCCAAAACAATAAAGTAAATGGCAACGGGATCATACTTATCAGTAATTACCTTAAATGTAAATGGGTTGAATGCCCCAACCAAAAGGCAAAGACTGGCTGAATGGATACAAAAACAAGACCCCTACATATGTTGTCTACAAGAGACCCACCTCAAAACAGGGGACACATACAGACTGAAAGTGAAGGGCTGGAAAAAGATTTTCCATGCAATAGGGACCAAAAGAAAGCAGGAGTAGCAATACTCATATCAGATAAAATAGACTTTAAAACAAAGGCTGTGAAAAGAGACAAAGAAGGTCACCACATAATGATCAAAGGATCAATCCAAGAAGAAGATATAACAATTATATATATATATGCACCCAACACGGGAGCACCACAGTATGTAAGACAAATGTATGAAAGGAGAAATTAACAATAACACAATAATAGTGGGAGACTTTAATACACCACTCACACCTATGGATAGATCAGCTAAACAGAAAATTAACAAAAAAACACAAACTTTAAATGATACAATAGACCAGTTAGACCTAATTGATATCTATAGGACATTTCACCCCAAAACAATGAATTTCACCTTTTTCTCAAGCGCACATGGAACCTTCTCCAGGATAGATCACATCCTGGGCCATAAAGCTAGCCTTGGTAAATTCAAAAAAATAGAAATCATTCCAAGCATCTTTTCTGACCACAATGCAGTAAGATTAGATCTCAATTACAGGAGAAAAACTATTAAAAATTCCAACATATGGAGGCTGAACAACACGCTGCTGAATAACCAACAAATCACAGAAGAAATCAAAAAAGAAATCAAAATTTGCATAGAAACGAATGAAAATGAAAACACAACAACCCAAATCCTGTGGGACACGGTAAAAGCAGTCCTAAGGGGAAAGTTCATAGCAATACAGGCACACCTCAAGAAACAAGAAAAAAGTCAAATAAATAACCTAACTCTACACCTAAAGCAACTAGAAAAGGAAGAAATGAAGAACCCCTGGGTTAGTAGAAGGAAAGAAATCTTAAAACTTAGAGCAGAAATAAATGCAAAAGAAACAAAGGAGACCATAGCAAAAATCAACAAAACCAAAAGCTGGTTCTTTGAAAGGATAAATAAAATTGACAAACCATTAGCCAGACTCATCAAGAAACAAAGGGAGAAATATCAAATCAATAAAATTAGAAACGAAAATGGAGAGATCACAACAGACAACACAGAAATACAAAGGATCGTAGGAGACTACTATCAACAATTATATGCCAATAAAATGGACAACGTGGAAGAAATGGACAAATTCTTAGAAAAGTACAACTGTCCAAAACTGGACCAGGAAGAAATAGAAAATCTTAACAGACCCATCACAAGCACGGAAATTGAAACTGTAATCAAAAATCTTCCAGCAAACAAAAGCCCAGGTCCAGACGGCTTCACAGCTGAATTCTACCAAAAATTTAGAGAAGAGCTAACACCTATCCTGCTCAAACTCTTCCAGAAAATTGCAGAGGAAGGTAAACTTCCAAACTCATTCTATGAGGCCACCATCACCCTAATACCAAAACCTGACAAAGATCCCACAAAAAAAGAAAACTACAGGTCAATATCACTGATGAACATAGATGCAAAAATCCTTAACAAAATTCTAGCAATCAGAATCCAACAACACATTAAAAAGATCATACACCATGACCAAGTGGGCTTTATCCCAGGGATGCAAGGATTCTTCAATATCCGCAAATCAATGTAATACACCACATTAACAAATTGAAAAATAAAAACCATATGATTATCTCAATAGATGCAGAGAAAGCCTTGGACAAAATTCAACATCCATTTATGATAAAAACTCTCCAGAAAGCAGGAATAGAAGGAACATACCTCAACATAATAAAAGCTATATATGACTAACCCACTGCAAACATTATCCTCAATGGTGAAAAATTGAAAGCATTTCCTCTAAAGTCAGGAACAAGACAAGGGTGCCCACTCTCACCATTACTATAAAACATAGTTTTGGAAGTTTTGGCCACAGCAATCAGAGCAGAAAAAGAAATAAAAGGAATCCAAATTGGAAAAGAAGTAGTAAAGCTCTCACTATTTGCAGATGACATGATCTACATAGAAAACCCTAAAGACTCCACCAGAAAACTACTAGAACTAATCAATGACTATAGTAAAGTTGCAGAATATAGAATCAACACCCAGAAATCCCTTGCATTCCTATACACTAATAATGAGAAAACAGAAAGAGAAATTAAGGAAACAATTCCATTCACCATTGCAACGGAAAGAATAAAAATACTAAGGAATATATCTACCTAAAGAAACTAAAGACCTATATATAGAAAACTATAAAACACGGGTGAAAGAAATCAAAGAGGACACTAATAGATGGAGAAATATACCATGTTCATGGATTGGAAGAATCAATATAGTGAAAATGAGTATACTACCCAAGGCAATTTATAGATTCAATGCAATCCCTATCAAGCTACCAACAGCATTCTTCACAGAGCTAGAACAAATAATTTCACAATTTGTATGGAAATACAAAAAACCTCGAATAGCCAAAGCGATCTTGAGAAAGAAGAATGGAACTGGAGGAATCAACCTACCTGACTTCAGGCTCTACTACAAAGCCACAGTTATCAAGACAGTATGGTACTGGCACAAAGACAGAAATATAGATCAATGGAACAAAATAGAAAGCCCAGAGATAAATCCACGCACATATGGACACCTTATCTTTGACAAAGGAGGCAAGAATATACAATGGATTAAAGACAATCTCTTTAACAAGTGGTGCTGGGAAATCTGGTCAACCACTTGTAAAAGAATGAAACTAGAACACTTTCTAACACCATACACAAAAATAAACTCAAAATGGATTAAAGATCTAAACATAAGACCAGAAACTATAAAACTCCTAGAGGAGAACATAGGCAAAACACTCTCTGACATACATCACAGCAGGATCCTCTATGACCCACCTCCAAGAATATTGGAAATAAAAGCAAAAATAAACAAATGGGACCTAATTAACCTTAAAAGCTTCTGCACATCAAAGGAAACTATTAGCAAGGTGAAAAGACAGCCTTCAGAATGGGAGAAAATAATAGCAAATGAAGCAACTGACAAACAACTAATCTCAAGAATATACAAGCAACTCCTACAGCTCAACTCCAGAAAAAATAAATGACCCAATCAAAAAATGGGCCAAAGAACTAAATAGACATTTCTCCCAAGAAGACATACAGATGGCTGACAAACACATGGAAAGATGCTCAACATCACTCATTTTCAGAGAAATGCAAATAAAAACCACTATGAGGTACCATTTCACACCAGTCAGAATGGCTGCAATCCAAAAGTCTACAAGCAATAAATGCTGGAGAGGGTGTGGAGAAAAGGGAACCCTCTTACACTGTTGGTGGGAATGCAAACTAGTACAGCCACTATGGAGAACAGTGTGGAGATTCCTTAAAAAAACTGGAAATAGAACTGCCTTATGACCCAGCAATCCCACTGCTGGGCATACACACTGAGGAAACCAGAATCGAAAGAGACACGTGTACCCCAATGTTCATCGCAGCACTGTTTATAATAGCCAGGACATGGAAGCAACCTAGATGTCCATCAGCAGATGAATGGATAAGAAAGCTGTGGTACATATACACAATGGAGCACTACTCAGCCATTAAAAACAATACATTTGAATCAGTTCTAATGAGGTGGATGAAACTGGAGCCTATTATACAGAGTGAAATAAGCCAGAAAGAAAAACACCAACACAGTATACTAACGCATATATATGGAATTTAGAAAGATGGTAACAGTAACCCTGTGTACGAGACAGCAAAAGAGACACTGATGTATAGAACAGTCTTATGGACTCTGTGGGAGAGGGAGAGGGTGGGAAGATTTGGGAGAATGGCATTGAAACATGTGTAATATCATGTATGAAACGAGTTGCCAGTCCCGGTTCGATGCACGATACTGGATGCTTGGGGCTAGTGCACTGGGACGACCCAGAGGGATGGTATGGGGAGGGAGGAGGGAGGAGGGTTCAGGATGGGGAACACATGTATACCTGTGGCGGATTCATTTTGATATTTGGCAAAACTAATACAATTTTGTAAAGTTTAAAAATAAAATAAAATTAAAAAATAAATAAATAAATATTTCAAGCAAAGGAACTTTTTCCTGATTGGACCTTGACTGCCAACTTAAACTTACATTCCCACAAAGGAAACTTATCATGTTCTTATATCTGTATACATTGCTAGGTCAGCTTAGCTGGTCTTAAGACTGTTTGGAATATCCAGCTTCAGAAATTTCTTGTGCTCTCCTGATTTACTTTAATAACCAAGGTTATTTGAGCTTTGAAACAAGCTAAGAAAAACGTCCCTTTTTCTTTTCTCTTGTAGACACTGGTAACTCCAAAGATTGGAGTTAACTGAACGAGCTTAGCTATGAAATACTCTGGGCCTGATTTTATTTTTAATTGGAATAGAGATATGAGTCATTTCTTCATTTCATTATGGTAAAATCCTGTTTTTCTAGGCATGTATTCATATTATCCAAGTTTCAGATTGGCATAAAGTGGCTCATAGCATTCTGTGTAATTACACTCCATTTCCTAAATGCAAATATTCCTTACTTGGAGCATCTTTTGACCAGTTATTTTAGTCTGAGTTTCCCCAAAAGCAGACCCAAAGATAAGTGCAAGCAGATTTTGGAAACACCAGTATTTAGCGAGTAGAGTGATGAGATGAAAGAAAGCAGCCAATGTCTTGCTTTAGGAAGACTTAACACTGGAAATGACTGGAGCCTAGTCTCCTGGGAAACTAAAGGCATCCCATCAGAAGGGCAAAAGAATAGGGTGTTTACAGACTAATTCCAATAAACAGTTGGTTAAGCCTTGCTCCAAAGACACGTTAATTTCCTAGCACTTGGGCCCTGTCCTGTGCAAAGAAAAAGGGTCTCTTGTGGCTTTGGAAGAGCCCTCAGATGTAACACTGGCAGTTAGACACCAGCCAGCACCTGCTGGTATGGTAAGACCTGAGGGGTGTGGGTGGACACGCACCAGCCTTACCAGATCTGTCTACCTCTTCCTTGGCCTTTCCAGAGAGTCTTGGCCTTATTGCATCATGAATTTCATTAGGGTCTGCTGCTGCTGCTAAGTCACTTCAGTCGTGTCTGACTCTGTGCGACCCCATAGACGGCAGCCCACCAGGCTTCGCCGTCCCTGGGATTCTCCAGGCAAGAACACTGGAGTGGGTTGCCATTTCCTTCTCCAATGCATGAAAGTGAAAAGTGAAAGTGAAGTCTCTCAGCCGTGTCCGACTCTTAGCGACCCCATGGACTGCAGCCTACCAGGCTCCTCTGCCCATGGGATTTTCCAGGCAAGAGTACTGGAGTGGGGTGCCATTGCCTTCTCCTCATTAGGGTCTGCTATTGTGTAAATATATCTTATGCAACATACCTATAGAATCCAAAGGTGGGAAAAAACAGTTTGAGGTTTAGCTGTCAATATAAAATGCAGGGAACCAGCAGGAGGACCTCCACCCACGGCAAAGGTCATGAGGAAGGAGGCTCCACATACGCAAAGGCGGAATCGAGCCTCAGGAGTCCTCCTGGAAATTCTCAAGCATCTACCCCCAAAACCAGAGTCTGCCTACTTTACTACTTTGTGCTCTCACCTACACCTCTGACTTTACGGGGGGCTGTCCCCCACCACCTCTTTCGGAGAAGGAGTTAACTTAGAGCTCCAGTTAATAATAATTCCTGGGCGTGACAGGAGTGTTCCAAACTTACAAACTCCTCTGAAGGTTCTCTAGCCTGCCTGACAGGCTTGTCCGGCCACATGTGATTGCTCACAGCCTCCCAACCGTGAGAGGCACGAGAGGCTTTAAACCTTCTAAAAACAGGTTCTTTAGAGAAGTTCGAAAACTATTAGTATAAGTATAGTGGGCTGATTAGAAATTGTATTGGTGAAGGGTTTTTCATTTGTTGAGCCCATGTTTGTTGCTAAGTCTCCACATCCCCTGCCCTTACACACATTAATGAATATATAGAAGAAATAAGTATTAACATTTGATATTAATCACGTTAGACCTTAGGCTAAGTAAATTCTTTCCTTAATTAAAGCCCACTACACCCTCACCCTATAGGAATGTAACTTTATCTGATACCTTCCGAAGGTGGCGTCTGTTTCAAAAGTAATCACCCCTGGAGAAATAAGTGTCCTGGTTGACTGACCGCTGTCACAAGGAGAGGGTCATAAATTGTCCGCAGGCCCCCTGGCCAGAAGATGATGTAACACCCCTAAGACCTCTGTATACATTTGTATGAAGCACCTGACTTTGATAAAAGTCAGGACTGCTGACCCTGCGTGACTTTTACATAACATCTCAGTGTATAAAAGTAGACCATGGAAAATAAAGAATTGGAATCAGTTTCTCGAAATACTGGTCTCCCCATGTCGCGCGCTCTCTCAAACTCTGGCTGAGGCTCCATCTGGAGCACAGAGCCCGCCATGCTTACCAATTATGCCTGGGCTTCTAAGATCCAACTGGGGAGGCCTCAGTGTCTCCTCTCCTTCGGGAGAACGGAAGGACGCCTGCGGCCTACGTAAGTGGTGCAAACTTCTTGTCTTGAAGTTTTATTGGTCTCCTGCGTAAACCAAGCTACTCAGTCTCTTTTCTCCACTGAATTTTCCTACTGAGCTATCCTCATTCTATTACTCTTTACATCTCTAATTAATATCTAATTGAAGCTATTGTATCCTGATCCTCGCCGACGCCGTCTCTGCTTCGAACTCCCTGGATCAGCCGGGGCTGGACCTTGGCAATAAAATATTAAGAATGGCTTAAGTTTCTCTTTAAATTTAACTTTCCATTGCTGTTGTTCAGTTTCTAAGTCATGTCCAACTCTTTGCAACCCCATGAATTACAGCACACCAGGCTTCCTGGTACTTTACTATCTCCCAGAGTTTGCTCAAACTCTTGTCCATTGAGTCAGTGATACCATCCAACTGTCTCATCCTGTTGCCCATTTCTCCTCCTGCCCTCACTCTTTCCCAACATCAGGGTCTTTTCCTAATGGGTCAGCTCTTTGCATCAGGTGGCCAAAGTAGTGGAGCTTCAGCTTAACCCAAGTTATGATTTCTGGTACTTATTCTAGTAACTTACATCACTTGTTTTGAGACAAAGAATTTCAGTAGTTGCTAAATTCTTAACAGGTGGGTAATTAGGCTGAAGTCAAAGATAAGAAAGTTGTATTTTGGTCAGAGAAGATGATCTACAGGTAGAGTTCTGGTGGCCTAGCTCTGCCCCCTTGGCACACCTGAGCACATCTGATTTCAGTGTGGCTGTGAAGGATGGTGTCCTATCTCAAGAGCTCACCAACCTCTTCTTCTTGCACTTTCTCTGAAACCTGGGAGCTTATTCAGCCTACAGGCAGAGCAGTTCAGAAGTGGAGAGTTGATATTCCTTGGGAGCAACACTCCATCAGCAGGGGATGAGTGGTGGGGGCACGTGCTCTGGCCTCCCAACCTGTAGACACACCCCTGCAGCACATCCTCCAGGGCTCCTCAGGTCCCTACAGGGTGAAGCCCCAGCTGCCCACAGCAGGAACCAGCTAAATAATGCTTCCTTTACTGCTTTCATTGTCACATTCTTCCTCCCTGTTCCCTGGGATCACCTCCCAACTAAGTGACCCACATTCGTGTTCTCTCAGGCTCTAGTTTCTGGGAACACTAGACCAAGACAGGATGTTAAGTGTCTTGAGGAGTGATGAAATTTGCTTTGTGGCCTAGTATCTGGTCAGTTCATCAGCATTTCATGTATACTTGAATATAGTCTAAGTTACTGAGCTCACTGATCTGTGTTTCCCTCAGGGCAGCGGTCCCCAATCTTTTTGGCAACCAGTTTCATGGAAGATATTTTTTCCACAGACTGGGGAGTGGGGGATGGTTTTGAGATGATTCAGTTGCATTATGTTTATTATGCCCTTTTTTCTATTATTATTATACTAGCTCCACCTCAGATCATTAGGCATTAGATCCTGGAGGCTGGGGACCCCTGCCTGAGGTCATGTCTGCTAAGTGTATTATTTGTTCCATCTTCCACATTCTTATCTTTGCCTACTTGGTATATCACATACACAGCACATATCAGACACGTTACATACATCACAATCCTTTCAGTCTGACCTGCCCCTCGTTCTGGCAGTTGATTTCACATTGACATAAATGCCATGGTGTTCACACTGACATCAACTCCTGCCCCTGGGTTTCCTTATTCAGATGGAGGCACAGAGTGCCCATGCCCCTGCTCAGTGCCTATGTGTGTGCAAATGAAGATGTATAGAAAAGTAATGTGGCACAAGTCAGCCCCTGACACACAGCAGAGGGGACTCAGCAGGTCAGTTCTTCCTTTTCTCCCTGAATGAGCTGACACAGACTACGTCAAGTTTCAGAGAAGGGTCTTGTGGTCTTGAGAAGTCAGTTGCATTTTTGCACTTTTTCCTGACTAACAGGAATTTTGGCTCTGAGTCACATCCCCCTGGTTTACCTCTAATTTCAGCTGCAGATGCTTTGGATAGTTCTAGACAAGCTTGAATTCATGCTGACGGTGTCCAGCCTCAGGTGCCCTACATATCTTCATGCTTTCTGCCTCAGGGTTTTCACGAAGCCACTGAAGACAGCCCCATTTTTGTGCCAGCACAGGCTTGAAGTCAACTCAAGTGAAGAGGTGTTGATACCTTCAGGGCACATCTCCAATGGGATGCAAGAGTTACAGCTAAATACCCTGGATGCCCATTCTTCACAGAGATGGAGTCTGGAAGACATTCCTTTCTCTTCCTCAGCAGAGGCAAGACTCTGGCAGCACTGTTTAAGGCTCATCTCTCCTAGGTTGAGTTACAGGTGAAAAGGAGAGCATTGGGTGATGGAGCGGTTCCAGTACCTCAACGGTATTGGGTTATAGAAACCCATGCTTGTAGGACAGCGCGACTTTAAAAGACTGATTTGGAAACCTTGATGAATGAGATGCTCAGATCAGCCTCCTAGCAACTCAGGACATACTGTGAAAACCAGGACACTTCAGTGACTTGCTTTAGAGAGATCTCCATCTCCTACAGCTAGATGACAGATTGTATTGAAAATCCACACTGAGCATTTGACTGTAAAGGTGGTAGAGATACAAAGGACACTGAATGAAAATTTGACAGGTCTCCTTTGCTAGATTCAGAGCCTTTATGGGCAAAGAATGGGGACCCCAAGACTCAGGATGGGTATATTTGGGTTGATGTCCCTGAGAATCCTGAACTTTCAGATATCCCCTCAAACCTGCAGGCTTGAAGAAGTGCTCCCCCTAACCTAGGCTAGAAAGAAACAGCTTCCTGTTGCTTAGAGATCATGGAAAGATCACACTTGATGTATAGACTGTGAAAGATGTAACACGTCCTCCTAAAAATCCACCTCTTCTCCTTATTATCTCAAAACTAAATTGGCTCATAGCAGCCTCCATCCCCAAGCCAGGAATTGTCTTTGTCCTGAGAGGAAGAAACTTCTTCACTGAAAATGTCACAAGGCCTGAGAAGTACATACTGTAGCACTTGTGAGAACAGGCATGGAAGGTCTGCCTTGAATGTTGCACAGTGGGGTTAAGAATGTTGGGCTGCACGAGGGAAAGTGTGACATGAGAGCGCTTCCCCAGGACCTAATATCCTGGCAGGGACATCTGGAGATGACCTAACCAGAGACTGCTGAGATGGCGGTTTTGAAGCTTGGAGGTGATGACAACCTGTAATAAGTGACCTGGAGATGCTTGAACTGCTTTGGCAGAGTGTTGAGAAAGGGGTCAGAAGGTAGAGGGAGGACATTACAATGAATTTTCCCCCAAGATCAGAAAATCCACTAGGAAAGTTGTGTCTTCTGGGCCCTTCTCAAAGACAAAGGCAATAAAGAATGCATTAGGGTGGCAGCAACATCATTGAGAAGCTGTCTTTACAGCTAAGATATAATAGCAGTGGATGCTGCTGTGGAATTAGGCTCCTTGCATCAATAGGGAAAGTAAGATTCTATACAGAGGTCAGGCGGTAGCATTTTGTCTCCTGATTAGCATTTTGTGTTTGATGGTAATATATACTAAATAATAAGCAAGGTCTGCGTGCAGTGTATCTTAACCAGTGTCAGTTCTCTGCAGGTCAATATAGCTGGTGTTTTAGGGTGAGATAGACAGGCAATAATATTTTTTCACTTCTATTATGAGAAAAATACATTCAAGGGCCAGAAAGCAAGTTTTTCAGGTACAACAATTAAATAAAATAGTTACAATCTCTATGAAGTGTCTAGTCTGAGCCAGTTGTCTCATTGGAGAATGGGTTTCCTTGAGGAAAGACCTACAATATCATCAGAAGTATTTTCCTATCTTCCCTCAGAAAATCATTTTAGAATAACAATACCAGGTAAAGAACATCCAGACGAGGTGCACTCGAGTGAAGTATATGGAGACCAGGTGATAAATTGAGTCCTGGTTCAAGTTCATGCCACAGTGTGGTCAATGGTTCACTGGATCTATCCCATGTTTCCCAGTCCTCAGTGAAGAAATTGATCAACTTAGCATCTTGTTAATACTCACAAGTGGCTTGTCAACTGGTGGAATAATATATCAACATAAGAAAAACCAAGTAGAATTCCCTGAAACAATGTCATAATTCCTGATCCATCCCAACCTCTGACTATGTAGCCTGGGGAGAATGCTCTTCCCATTTCACTAATCTAGAGACTTAAGACCACTCACCAAGACCTCCAGGCAGGAAATTGTTGGATTCTTGAGTGGCAGTGGTGGGGGTGACAGAAATAGACTTTAAAATCAAATAACATTTAATTACATCAGCCTGTGAGCCTTTTTCACCCACTTGTTGGACCCAAAGGGAGAAGATGACAATATTCACCCAGGAGCTCCTGAATAATTAAAAACCTATGAAAAGAGTATCAGTTCATTGTCTCATCTTTGGGTCTACATGTCAAAGACCAAGTTTCTAGGGATCTCTTCCTGCAACAGATCTAGGCAGTACTAGCCTTGAATGCTTAAGCCCACCCTCCAATGGAAAGTCATTCCCATAGCCAACCTCCCATCCTGAAGACCTCAGGCTGCTCTGGGGCAGGATATACTCCCATTATTTCAAGTCTAGGGAAAAGGGCTTTGGAATTTGGCCTGAGATGCAACTTCCTCTGAAGTGATGTCTGGGATATGAGTTCAATAGTTACTAAATTTGTAGAATTGCAACTGTTTAGGGGCCTTAGGGGGAGAAGGAAATGGCAACCCACGCCAGTACTCTTGCCTGGAAAATCCCATGGATGTAGGAGCCTGGTGGGCTGCAGTCCATGGGGTCGCTAAGAGTCAGACACGACTGAGCGAATTCCCTTTCACTTTTCACTTTCACACATTGGAGAAGGAAATGGCAACCCACTCCAGTGTTCTTGCCTGGAGAATCCCAGGGACCGGGGAGCCTGGTGGGCTGACGTCTATGGGGTTGCACAGAGTCGGACACGACTGAAGCGACTTAGCAGCAGGGGCCTTAGGAAAGAAAGGTTAAAAAGAAGTCTCATGCAGGTGTCTATTGTATGCCAGTGAGCCAATTTTATAAATAGTTGTGTCCTCAAAGGACTATTTTAGCCACTGAAGTCAAGAAAGTTGATATTCATAGCCATCTTTAAAGATGGATATACCAGAGTCTAGCTCCCCATAGGAGACCCTTTAACATGGGACAGCCTGATTCAAGGGCAAATATGATGGACAATTTGCCCCCCACTTGGACTCAGATGTGAACAAATGCATAGGAGTTCAAGCATATACCTCTCCAGTACATCTGCTTCAGGGATTCCAAAGACTTTGGCCATCTTGTTAATGCTATCTGTGGTGGGACCTCTTGCTGCATGTCAGTCCTCTCCTTATTTGCAGGACAAGCTGAAGATGCTGACTTCAAATGCCTCTTAATCTTATTCAACTGATTTTGGTGGTACCTACTGTACCGAAAGTGCATTTTCAAGGCCACCCAAACTGTCCAAAACATCACAGCATTTTAAGTTCACTGCCTGATCATTCTAGAACAAGCATGGCTTCCCTGAGGACATCTCAGGTCAGTGTAATCAGAGAACACATGCAAAAGCCAGGACCTTATAATATTTCATATGCAACCATTTAGAGATACAGAGAAGGCAATGGCACCCACTCCAGTACTCTTGCCTGGAAACTCCCATGGACGGAGCCTGGTAGGCTGCAGTCCATGGGGTCGCGAACAGTTGGACATGACTGAGCGACTTCACTTTCATGCATTGGAGAAGGAAATGGCAACCCACTCCAGCGTTCTTGCCTGGAGAATCCCAAGGACAGAGGAGCCTGGTAGGCTGCCGTCTACGGGGTCTCAGAGAGTCAGACATGACTGAAGTGACTTAGCAGCAGCAGCATTTAGAGATAGGATTGTCAGCTTGATGGTAGCAAAATAAGTTGCTGTTTTAGTGATATACCATGAGTAAATTATGCTAAATCCCTGGTTCTATCAAGTCTAAGTACTTTCATGAAAAATATAAAAAAAGTTATATGCTATGACTTTGTTATAGTTAGAATGAAATACAAATTCTGATTATAAATTCAATTATAGTTGATGTATATATAGCTCTATATTATGGTTATCAAGAAAGAATTTTTCTGATACTGAGAATGAACAATACTCTAGTGTCTGTACTGTGGTTTATTCAATAAAGGCATGGTTAAATATTTGTATCTTAGCTTTTTCTTGTATTTGGTCTTTTATGGCTCAATGGCTTTAGGTAAAATTATTGAAGTGAGAACAGACCTAATGGTTGATCCTGCCTGCCTGCCTTTCAGAAGCATCCTATTGACTTGGGCCAATTCATGAGGTCAATTACTGTATCCCACCAACATCAAGTGTTCAAGCAGATAACCATCCCTCACATTAGTTTTCACATGTACTCTTATGCAATTAATTTCTGTATGTTTACTGGTTGTGTTTTCTGAGGTAAATTGTCCCCAGTCCATTATGTTGTTTTGAGACAGTTTAAAAGTTTACATAACATTCACCCTAATTCAGCAGTTTTTAGTATATTTGCAAGAATTGTGCAACTACAACCCTCATCTAATTCTAGGACACTTTGATATTTAATTTAGTAGCTCTACAAGTTCACATTCTTCTGCCTGTTCAGAGGCAGTTAACGGCATATTTGAAATTATCTCAGTTATACTTTAAGAATTTCTATTTCAGTTATTTAAAAAATATTGGATATTCTCTAAGTGGCAAGACTTCATATTTTCCTTTAGTGTTTTTAAAAAAAATTTAGAGGAGACCATTTTCAGCACTATTAGGTTCACAGCAGAGTTGAGCAGAAAGTAAAGAGTCCCTGAATACATCCCCACCTACTTTCAGTCTCCCCAGTCTCAACATCTCCCACCAAAGTGGTATATATGTCACAATCAATGAACCTACACTGACACATTATTATCCAAAGTCCATAGTTAACCTTAGGGTTCATTCTTGGTGTTGTCTATTCTATGGGTTTGGATAAATATATAGTGACTTGTATCCATCATTATAGTATCACACAGACAGCTTCACAGCAATGAAGATTTTCCATGCTCTGCCTGTTCATTCTTCCCTTCCCCCAGCCCCTGGCAACCACTGATCTTTTTACTGTCTCCACAGTTTTGCCTTTTCCATAATGTCATATAGTTGGAAGTACAGTGTGTAACCTTTTCTGACTGACTGCTTTCACTTAGTAATGTGCATTTAAGTGTTCTGTGTCTTCTCATGGCTTGATAGCTCATTTCTTTTTAGTATTGACCAATATTCCATTTTCTGGATAGACCACCAGTTATTTATCCTATTTTTCCACTAGTTATTTACCCTATTTTTCCACCAGTTATTTATCCTATTTGTCCATTCACCTACTGAAGGACATCTTGGTTTCTTTCAAGTTCTGGCAATTAGTCTTTTGGGCATAGTTACATTTCTTAAATATTTAAGATAGCCAGTTTAAAGTGTTCAATAAGTCCAATATCTGTGGTTCCCAGGATAGTTTTTGACAGCTATTTTTCTTATGGATGGGCCATATTGTTTCAAATTTTTGTTGAAACAATGGACATAAATATGGTAGCTCTGGAGATTAGGTTCTCCCTAGGATTTGCCATCTGTCATTTACTCATTTAGTAACTAAATTCTATGAAGTCGGGATTCATCACTTGACTATTGAAGTCTAATCTTTTAGCTAAGTGATGTAAGGAAATCTGCCCATCAGTAGTTAATCACCTGGGACCAAAAGGCTCCCAGTATTTGCTGAGGGGGTTTGTGCATGTGTTAGCACATGCCTGTAGAACTCAGCCTGGCAGTTGAAAACTGCCTTAGCCTTCATTTTCTGCTTGTTTAGAGTTTCCAGATCAGTGACAGGTAAGACTTAGAACCTTCCCGAGTGTCTTTTCTGGAATATGTGCAGCCCTACATATGTGACTTTCTAGATTTCTAGGAAGGTATTGGAGCTTTTCAAAGATCTGGGCATATAATTTCCAGTTTTTCCTGTTAAGTTTTTTGGTTATACCAAAGTTTCCCCCAACTGATATCCAACATCTTAGGCAACTGCTTTGTTAAACTATTGCCTCTATTTTTGACAAGGTCCCCCAGGGAAAAGTTTTGAATTAGGTGACCACCAAGTCAGGTCAAATAAAGACAGTGTTTTGAGTAGGGTCTTCCAGTGGACCAAACAGGTCAAAAAGTGACAATATATTCTCCAGATACAGGATTTAGAAAGAGTTCTGACTTCATTCTGCTCTCGTGATTCCTAAGTTTGCTGGTTTTCAAAGCTACCACAGAGCTGGGGGTGATGGTGGGAGAGAATAGAAATAGAACATTTAAAAAAATACCACAGAGCTTGCCATTAGAGATTTCCCTGAATTGCTGCAAGGTTTTAGTTCAAGTTCTGAAATAGCTGATTTTGACAATTTTCCCATTGTTCTTTATGGAGGATCTTTGGGCTTCCCTGGTGGCTCAGATCTGCCTGCAGTTCAGGAGACTTGGGTTCAATCCTGTGTTGGGAAGATCCCCTGGTTAAGGGAATGACTACCCACTCCAGTATTCTTGCCTGGGAAATCCCATGGACAGAAGTGCCTGGTGGGCTACAGTCCATGGGGTTGCAAAGTGCTGGACCTGACTGAGCAACTAACACTTTTATTCTTCTGTTGTCACTGATGTCACTCATCTATTGGTTTTATATACCTAGCTATCAGCCCTTTGCGCCCTTCCTTGTATCCACACGGGAAGACCAAATATGATTTGGGAGCACGTAGCACTGACAACTATGCTTCCTACCTTCTTGGAGTAAAGTAGGAACATGACTGGGTTCTTGTCCCACTGTGGGAAAAGTGAGATACACCTGTGCTCCTAAGCCCAATCCACACACCAGTGCCAATTTACAAACGTATCAGTCCAAGAGTCAATGTGCTTGCATTGGACTATAACATGCATTTCCTGCCACTGAGAAGACTTGCTGTCAGGATACCCCCAGCTGAACTGAAGTGTGCTTATTGATGTAGTTGATCTACATTCTGGTACAAACTATTTCACTGATAAGTGAAATAGACTATGGTCCAACATCTTCAGTACCATTGATATGTACTACCTCTAGGTCTGGTCATAAGCCCTCTAGATATCATTCATTCTTCCATACCCTTGGACACTTTGGAAGACAGTCCAGATAGAGTAACTGAGATGGAAGGAGCAGGAATTCTTAAGTCACTGCTTGGAGATGAACCACTCAACCCTCCCTGCTCCAATGAGTGAGTAGAATATTTGTATTAATATTTATAAATATTAATTTGTAATTGATTTGCTGGGATTTAGGGATATTTTAACTGAATCATAGACAGCATATTAAAAAGCAGACACATTACTTTGCCAACAAAGGTCCGCCTAGTCAAGGCTATGGGTTTTCCAGTAGTCATATATAGATGTGCGAGTTGGACCATAAAGAAAGCTGAGCTCCAAAGAATTGATGCTTTTGAATCGTGGTGTTGGAAAAGGCTCCTGAGAGTCCCTTGGACTTCAGGGAGATAAAACCAGTCAATCCTCAAGGAAATCAGTCCTGAATACTCACTGGAAGGACTGATGCTGAAACTGAAGCTCCAGTACTTTGGCCTTCTGGTGCAAAGAACTGACTCACTGGAAGAGACTCTGATGCTAGGAAGGGTTGAGGGAAGGAGGAGAAGGGGATGACAGAGGATGCGATAGTTGGGTGGCATCACCAACTCGATGGACATGAGTTTGAGCAAGCTCCAAGAGTTGGTGATGGGCAGGGAAGCCTGGTGTGCTGCAGTCCACGGGTCCAAACAGTCGAACGCAACTGAATTGAATCATGTACTGCTCTATACCACCATGGTGTATATACTGTATACATTTCCTAGTATCTTCAGTATATTATCAGTTTTCTATATCTTAGTTGTCTTTGTTAAAAGTTCAGGAAATAAACTGCTTTACCTCTCAAGTAAAGCATCCCTGTTTAGTTTCTCTAGCCTATTTTTATACATTCTACTCTAGTTTCAGAATGTGGAACAAGAGCTGCTCAACCCATTTTCCAAGTTCCAGTTAGTTGATACTCAATTTTAACTGTATCAACTTACTGAATAATCCTGGCATTGCCTATTGATTTGTGATGCCTCTGGCAACAGGAATTTAGATCACAAGGGTGGTTTTTGGCTCACTCTGTCTTATTGTTTTTTTCATTATGAGGCTGAAACCATTATAGTAGTGGTTACTAGGATAGGGCTTGTCCTTTTGAATTCATTTTCAATATAGTTGGTTACTTTTTAAGGTAGTTCATAAAATTTCAATAGAATTTTTATATTCACCACCAGTCCTTCCTGGGATTTTAGATTTTTAATATCTTTTGAGGATAAAGTTTCTATTCAGAATGAATGAATTACTACAGAACTGCTAGAGATAAAGAAGTTCAGGGATTTAGAGCTTAAAGGTCACAGAGTAAGACACTAAGATGGGAGTTAAATGTGGATCCAATTTCAGAACCTTCACTTATTCTAACAAAGCATGTTACTTGCCAGTCTAAAAACTTCCTTTTGAGAAAAAAATAAAAAGGCTTCAGCTGAACTGACTCAATGAGCTTCTCTTGCGGATCCTACTGGGCTTATAGCCTCTCCCAAGATGTAACAGGATTCCAGACTGATGCTCATCTCTCAAAAACACTTTAACAAGGAATTCCTCTTATTATCCTACAGATAGAACAGGCTTCCTCCCAACTAGCGAATAGGGTTTTAGCAACCAAGGCCTGTATTTGAGCTGCCTCTTATTCCAAACCTAAAGCCCACTATTTTAGTAACCTTTACGAAATTGTACGAGATTACACAGTCTAGATTTTGGGGATTCCTCATCTATTTAACACCATTAAAAGTAAGCCTATCATTTCAGTGTGGATGGGGTGTTCTTATGAGAACACTAAGCCAATTCAAGGGTACTGAATTCTGAAATACCATCCATCTCTCAATATCAAAAGGAAACTGCCTTGGAAGAAGTCTGGCTGTCAGTTAGGGGCCCTGCCAACCAGAGGACAGGCTGCAGCTTGACTGACTTATCAAGGCTCTAGATATGCAAATAAGCATATGATGTGGAGCAGGTTAAAGACACCATGTTAGTTGAAACCATTATGCTTTGGAACCTTCAGATCATTTTCTAATTATCATGCAATAGCATCATGACATCACAGGTGTTGACAGGGCTGGCAGGAGACAAGTGGCAGCATCTATTTGTGAGCTGTAAGTTCCACTGGAAACTCCAGTGGGAGTATTGTTGAATACCATGGTTTGAAATCAGATTGTTTTTTCATTTGCTAGAATTCCAGGACCATCCAGAAGGCAAGCAAAGTGGGAAGATGCTGTCTACTACATTCTTGCAGTGTAATAATTGTGTCTGTGTAGCTCAAACCAGTTTTCCATTAAGAATTCTTTTATGGATAGTCGCTGTAAAGCTCCAAGCGGCATCATTTGCTGGAGGCTAAGGAAACATTTCTTCAAGCCACCAGTATGCCTTCTCCAGCATCTTGGCACAGATTCTAACCTTTTTCTCCATTGACTGTTAGGACTGGTGTCCCTGCCTAGCAAACACAGCCAAAGAGACTGTTTTGAACACTGGGAATTATTCTGAAGGGCCCTGTTCCCCTACCTTGTACTTTTATTACTTTTGGCCTCAGACACATTTTAATCGAGGTAGATGTCACTTCCATACACTTATTCCTATCTTGTTCTTATTGGAAGGAAAGCTATGACAAACCTAGGCACTGTATTAAAAAAGCAAAGACACCACTTTGCTGACAAAAGTCCATATAGTCAAGGCTATAGTCTTCAGTATTCATGTACAGATGTGAGAGTTGGACCATAAAGGCGGCAGGGTGCTAAAGAATTGATGCTTTTGAACTATGGTGCTAGAGAAGACTCTCGAGAGTCCCCTGGACAGCAAGGAGATCAAACCAGTCAATCCTAAAGGAAACAACCCTGAATACTTATTAGAAGGACTGATGCTAAAGCTAGAAGCTCCAATATTTGACCATCTGATGTGAACAGCTGACTCAGGGGGAAAGACCCTGAAGCTGGGAAAAACTGAAGGCAGAAGAGGGTGACAGAGGATGAGATGGTTGGATGGCAGCATTGATTCAGTGGACATGAACTTGGGCAAACTCTGGGAGACGGTAAGGGACAGGGAGGCCTGGCTTGCTGCAGTCCATGCAGTTGCAAACAGTTGGACACGACCTGGTGACTGAACAACAACAAGCTTCGAACAGCAGGAAGTTACCAGTTATCTTGGATACAACGGTTGCATTTACTTAAATCAGACGACAGTACCTTGAAAGGACTCTGGCTCCCTGAAAAGCCCTTTGCAGTAAGTCATTTTCTCTTTTGCTTACTTTCTATGCAGCCAGCCATGGGTTAGGAGGCAGCTCTGCTGATCCTGGCTGGGCTCATGTTTGGAGGTCAACTCACTTAAGATGAGTCTACAATGGCCTGGGATGGGACAGGAGAACTTCCATCCACAGGGTCTGGTCTCCAGCAGGCTCCTCCTAGCTCAGGCTCATTCTCATGACAGTGGCAGTGGGTGAGGGGTGAACATGCAAGGCCCTTTGAAGCCTAGGTTGGGATGGGCAATTTTTGTCATGTTCTATCTTCCAAATCAAGTCACAAGGTTAACTCAGATTTCAAGGGCAAGAAAATAAGCTCAATTGGCAGAGCGGTGAAGTCACCTTGTGAAGGGTATAGACAAAGGATGGAGGACATGATTTGGGTTCTGTATTTTTGGTCAACCACATGGGCTAAAATCCTTAAGTGAAACCTTGATGAGAAAATAACAATGAATTCATATGATGTCAGCTCATCCATTCACTAAATTGAACACTATAAATGTAACAGAGAGGCACTGCACTTCTGAATGTGAGGATACAGGAAGTCCAGTCACCTATGGAGTCTTCTTTCCAAAAAATGTCTAAACCCACAGCATCAACTATAGATTTGCAGTAACTATGAGGGAAAGAACAAGTTAAACACTGAAAAAGTTTGCCAAGTTGAGAACATAGGACATTGTCCAGGACAAGTGACCTCATTTCTCAATATATCAATGACATGGGAGATGAGGAATAAATTTAAGTAGTCTAAATGCTAAGAGACATGCCATAGGCAAGCTCTTCATATTCTGTTTAGAATCACCCATCTCCTAGACCCTCAGCCAGGCACTGGTTGATGCCATGTTGACCTGTACCTTAGGCTGCTTCATACCTGTAACTTCTGGCTCCTTCCAGTGATGGTGAGCTCACAGGAAGTGCTACACTGCATGGATGAAATTTCTTTTTCTCTCTGGTTGTCAAATAGGCTAACTAACCATTCAGGAGAGTGGGAGAGTTTATTCCTTAGGAGAAATTCTGACCAATGACTGCTAAGAGATAGAAAAAATTTTTTCTCCCCCTTGCCATACTGTCTGTCTATGACTCGTGAGACCCAGCAATCAGCTGTGATCTTTGTGAAGCAGTAGCCAGCTTAGCCTTCATCCATGAATTTATATGTATTTCTCATTCTTCCCTTTCTTACATTCCTTTTCCTCTCATTGTTGCTACTTCAGTTGCGCCTCTTAAGCTTTAGCAATAAATGTTTGCCTCAGTTCTATTTTCTGGGGAACTTGGATTTGGGTTAAGACATATGACCCAAATGCATTAATCAGCTTGCTTGGAGCTCAGTTTGAATAAACCAGCTCTAGGACACTTGAGGTGAGCGGTGAAGCTTGACTGTTAAGATATTAAAAGGACTGTTGACTTTGTTAGATGTCTTTTGTGATCACAAGGAGAGACCTTATCAGTATTTGTGGGTAAAGGATACGCCTAGTATTTGCTTTGAAAGAATTCTGGTGAAGTACAATAAAGCAAATCACCTAGGGGGATAATAAAACAAGAACTGAAAAAATGTTGAGTTGCCGAAGTTGAATAATGGGAACGTGGTTCATTATACCACCTCTGTGTGTGCATTTTAAAAGTTTTCTATCAACTTTAACTCCTGTTTTCTACTTTATCCAATATTTGAGTCCTGTGAAATTCTAGTTCTTGTTCTGTAGATTCACTGAAAGCTGTCAGTTGACTGACTTAACGCTTGTTACACTATCTAGTCGTGGGGTTTTGCTTTATTCTATGAGTGCTTTCAAAATGAGCTTGTCAATCATTCGGGGAAATCTATTATTTCAGCTTTTTGAGATTTTTACAATATGTTTATAGCTTTTCTACCCTCCATTATCTTCTTATATTTTCGATGTATCCTTCCTGCTTTCCTTCTGGAAGAGTTCCTCAATCGGATCTTCCAACTCATGAGTTTGTTTTTCAGCTGTATCTAGTCTCCCACTTCTATTACATTCTGTTAACTCATACTTTTCATTCTTACATTTAAAAATTTTTGCTATTTTTTTAAATGGAAATATCTTAAGTATATTTGTTATACTTCACACTCTCATTCTAAGTGTTCTGCTATTTCTGCTTCCAATGGTACATAATGTTCTGTTTTCCTTTTTTAGGTCATTGTAGTCCTCTAGTATCTTGTTTTGGCCTGTGAAGGTATCCAGCTCCCTCTGAGGAAAATGATTTATCTAGTAATGTCATATTAGGTAGAGATCAAAGGCAAGATTCTCACTTGTTTCAGCATTGGTAAGTTCACTGACAGGGGAGAAAAGGGTCAAGGACTTTCTGTGAGTGCATGCTCAGTCATGTCTGACTCCTTGCAACCCCGTGGACTGTAACCCGCCTAGGCTCCTCTGTCCATGGGATTTCCCAGGAAAGAATACCGGAGGGGGTTGCCATTTCCTCCTCAGGGGATCTTCCCAGCCCAGGGGTCAAACCTGTGTCTCCTGCATTGGCAGGTGGATTCTTTACCACTGAGCCACCTGGGAAACCTGTAAGGACATTCTGTAGTTTCCAGGAAAACAACAGGTCAGGGTTTCCCTCCCAGGAGAAGCAGCCGTGGGAGGAAGCCGACTCTCTGGACTGGAATCCGCCAGCTCCACAATGGGACAAGATGAAACACTGAGTGCCTGAAACTGATCAGCTGCCACCTGCATTCGTTGACCTGCTAGGGCTCTCCTGCTTGCCTGATTTTACCAAGTGAATGTCTGCATTAACCCTTGTTCTTTTGCCACTGATTTTTCTGCCAGGCAATAATCAGCAATGATCTCAAACCAGTCATACGGAAAAGGCAAGTGCAGAACTGAAGCCACTTTTCTCTAATACTCACAGCTCTAAAACTGCCCTTTGTCTCAGATCACAGCTTCTATATCCATGGGGGCCGTATGAACAAACTCATCCAGGCAGTTCTCATTTATGCTTGTTCCCTGTGTTGCCACCTTTCTACAATTATTAGTGTCCTTTTGACTCTCAGGCATCCTGTTTGGACAATTACATGGATATTGTGGCAACCATGGAGATCTCATCACTCAGATCTCCTTCAGAGGCATAGCCAGCTTTGAGGAGTGCAGTTGGCTCACAGCCTCCAGTTAGAGCTGCTTTGGAATCTGCTACAGCATCAGAATCAAGGACACTCTTCACCCAGGGAGTTCCCAACCAATGAGTTAGCTGGGCATGGCAGGGCACTAGTGTCTGTCTAGTTCTGCCAGATGAGGACACTCCTGTGGGCAGCCTTTGTGCCAGAGGTCCCTGTGATGCTGGCTGAGGCTTTCTTAGAGCCACACTGACTTCTGGGTGTCTTCCTGCCAGACCTGAATTGACCTAGTCATCTCCATCTATAGCCCATACAGAAGGTCAAGCCCCACCACCTTTCAGTCTCCCCAGAGTCTCTCACAGTAGTTATTCCATATGTTTGCTTCTATATAGTTCCTCCAGGGTTGATGGCTGAGTGAGGCAGAAGCCACTTCTGGTTTATTGTCTTAGCAAGAAATCTCAGGCTGGAGGTGGAGAGGGGGGGCAGGGGTATTTTCAGTGCTCACGGTCTCAGCCTCATTCAGGTAGGAGCTGTGCAAACTTTAAAATTAGATTTGTATTTCACCTTATTCCTCCAGTGGTTGCTAGAACCACTCTTTGGAGGGTATTACCCAGATGTTGTCATAGGTTACTAGGTCATGTAAGAGTGCTCACTCCTAGAGCTGTGGTTTCAAGTCAGCTGAGTTCCTCAGCCTCCCCACAGACAGCTGAAACCAGTTAGGTCACAGTATGATGTTATTGGATCTAACATAAGTTGAGTAGAGGAATCCAGAATTCCCAGTTACATTACTCTGATCATTTACCCTAGAAGAAACAGACTAAATGATACAGAGGAACAGATTAGTGAGCTGGGGACAGAGTAGTAGAAGTCATTGACACTGAAAAGAAATTAGGACAGTTTAAGAAAACTCAGACATCAAGTGCACTAGTATTTGCATTATAGAAATCCCAGAAGGAGAAGAAAGGGGCTGAGAACATATGAAGACATAAAGAGGAACACACCAAGACATTGTAACTACAAAGTCAGAGAATATTAAAAGCAGCAAGGGAAAAGTAATGAGTAACATAAGGGAAGCCTTATAAGGCTATGAGCTGATTTATCCTATTTTAAAAATAGCTGTTTCTTAATACCAGCTTTATCCATCATAATGTGTGTGTGTGGGGGGGGGGGGGCTCATTTGTTAGGTGGTGTCCGATTCTTTGCAACCTTGTACACTGTAGCCCACCAGGCTCCTCTATCCATGGGATTCTCTAGGCAATACTGGAGTGGATTGCCATTTTTTTCCCTCCAGGGAATCTTCCCAACCAAGGGATCAAACTCACATCTCCTACATGGCAGGCAGATTCTTTACCACTGAACCATCTGGGAAGTCCCATCCATCTGTTTCTCATGATAAGATCTTAGATAACTTGATTTTGAACATACGTCAAGTACATTATTCATGAATGAGGCAATTGGGGGAACCAGAAGGTAGAGAATGCTCATCTGGTACACTGGGGAGCTTATCCCAGATCTAAGTGACTAGGTAGTTATACAGCAGGGACAAAGCTTAGCACAACAGACCATAGCAAGGGAGGGACATTTCAGTACCCTCAGAGAAAACTCAGATTTTCTAGGCTCTCATCTGGATTTGGCCAATGGGAACTGAGAGATTGAAAGGCAGGTGGACAGGAGACACTGGGGTGTTTTTCCCACTTCTGAGTCTCCAGCATTTCGAGTCCGACCCTCTTTTCTCCCCGTTTCCTCCTAGCATCCCTGGCATAACTCAGGACTCTGTGCAGTCTCTGCCACTGTAGTCTTGACACTGCTTCTTCCCCCACCTCAACCCTTTAGCCCTAAGGCTAGAAGCGGCTACGTGCTGTTAGTCTGGATTTTGTCACTAGTTCTCATTTGGCTTCCAGCTTTTAATACTTTTGTAGCTTGCTGCCCACATTGAATTCCTGCTATTGAACTACTTGACTCCAGTTTCCTGAGTAGACCCAGATGATTAACAGCTGATTTATTTCAAGAATAAGCCATTACATTACCATCTCTTTCAGCTGGCACAGGTTAATGTTGAGGGCATGGGATTATTTAGACGTATCTTAATACATAAGCCATTAATCATAAGTAGCAAGTAATATATCTAGAAGACAATAGCTACAAATCAGTTTGCTCATAAATTAGGTGTGCCAACAAACACGAGTTTCTCTCTTACAAGGTGCTCCTCAGCACAGAGGTTTCAACAGACCAAAGTCAGCTTGCATAAGCACAGGATCCTTAACATATCAAGCAAATAATGGTAACTTTCTCAAGTCTTCAAAAATGCTTGTTTTTTAAATCTAGTTTCATATCTATTTTGGAGATAAAACTTTAATTGTCAAGCTGTAAATATTGATTGATCCCCATGCTACCCCCAGCGGTTTAGGCTCTAATACAATTGGCTAGCCATCCTCCAGCCTGGGAAGTTGTACTTCAGAAGGCTGTGGCGTTAACTCTCGACACTGTCTATTCTAACCACCCTTTCAAGGAGCCTCAAATATCTGCCATTTATCTATTATAAATGCCCTTAACTTTCAATCTTAACTCAAGTTGATCCATTCCTTCAACCTTTCTACCTGTTAACTCTTCTGTACCCCACCCTACTCCAAGGTGCACAACAGTGGACAGGAAATCAAAAATTCTGGCATGGGCATTTCTAGAATGCTCTGGTGTTTGTCTTTGCTATAGACTAGATCTGAAAGTGTTTGAGACACTGATGCTTACTTTGAAGGGCAGAGCTTCTGTCTTGACCCCTAGTTCCAAGTCATACGATCTGCTTAACTAGAAGGAAGGGTATCATTGGGGAGGGGGTCTTTAACATGATCATTTTCATAAGAAGGAGAAGCACAAGAGGCAAATCTTATTAGTTTACCCTAACAAATCATGGCAACTTCTAATATGACCTTGCAGGCCATTTCTTGAATCTGTTTTTCTACCACTCAAGCTTAGGATAGTTTTTCTTTGAAAGAATATTCCTAGGAATACACATGTTTGGGTACCTTTGCCTACTCTATTTTTACCAGTAAGAGACTTTACACTGGGCTTAGTCAAGCCCTGAAGTCTCTCTCTGGAATTATCGAGGAAACAGCTCACCCAGTTTTTCTCCTTCCTTCTCCTTTTAGTTTCCTGGAGTAAGTCCCTTGGTTCTGTCAGCTCAAGCCAAATGCCAAGTTTAGAGGGTCCCATGGAAACTGGTTTTTATTCCAATCCCAAAGACAGACAGTGCCAAAGAATGTTCAAACTACCACACAATCACACTCATTTCACATGCTAGCAAGGTAATGCTCAAAATTCTTTAAGCTAGGCTTCAGCAGTACATGAACTGAGAACTTCCAGATGTACAAGCTGGATTTAGGAAAGGCAGAGGAACCAGAGATCAAATTGCCAACATTCATTTGATCATAGAGAAAATAAGAATTCCAGAACATCTACTTCTGCTTCATTGACTATGATAAAGTTTTTGACTTTGACTTGTGTGGATCACCACAAACTGTGGAAAATTTTTAAAGAGACAGACCACCTTACCTGTCTCCTGAGAAAACTGTATGCAGGTCAAGAAGCAACAGTTAGAACCAGACATGAAACGGACCGGTTCAAAATTGGGAAAGGAATATTGTCGGGAGCCACGTTAGGCATTACTGACAAAATGGAGGCACGCCCCCAACCCCCTCTCCTCATCCCACAGACACAGTCTTGGGATGAAGGAGTTAGGTCTTGTGATTCTGACTTATTCTTTCCTTTCTTTGGTTGAGTTGGCTAGAAAGAATGTTAAGGTGCTTATTGTTCTTGAGAGAAGCATGAGAAAGCACAAAGCCTTCTGCAGTTGTGCTCAGAAAATAATCTATAAAGTAACCATTGACATTTGTTCAAGGATCTTTACAAAGAATGTTCCAGGATGAGCATGTAGGCTGCAGCTTGAGGCCATGGGAAAGATTGTTATCCAAGACCTGTTTGTGAGGGGAATGTTTATATGGCAAAGGAAGTTTGCTGAGCTTAGGGTTTAGGAATAATTTAGAATAGCTAGAAGCCTTTATGGGAAATAGATGGGGAAACAGTGTCAGACTTTATTTTTTTGGGCTCCAAAATCACTGCAGATAGTGGTTGCAGCCATGAAATTAAAAGACGCTTACTCCTTGGAAGGAAAGCTATGACCAACCTACATAGCATATTCAAAAGCAGAGGCATTGCTTTGCCAACAAAGGTCCGTCTAGTCAAGGCTATGGTTTTTCCTGTGGTCATGTATGGATGTGAGAGTTGGACTGTGAAGAAGGCTGAGCGCCGAAGAATTGATGCTTTTGAACTGTGGTGTTGGAGAAGACTCTTGAGAGTCCCTTGGACTGCAAGGAGATCCAACCAGTCCATTCTGAAGGAGATCAGCCCTGGGATTTCTTTGGAGGGAATGATGCTGAAGCTGAAACTCCAGTACTCTGGCCACCTCATGCGAAGAGCTGACTCACTGGAAAAAGACTCTGATGCTGGGAGGGATTGGGGGCAGGAGGAGAAGGGGACGACAGAGGATGAGATGGCTGGATGGCATCACTGACTCGATGGACGTGAGTCTGAGTGAACTCCGGGAGTTGGTGATGGACAGAGAGGCCTGGCGTGCTGCGATTCATGGGGTCGCAAAGAGTCGGACACGACTGAGCGACTGAACTGAACTGAACTGAGAAGCCTTTTTAGGACATAGTGAGCTTAGGATACTAGGGGCAAGCAGGATTTTAAAAGATAAGAAATAAACTGAGGGATGTGGTATGCAGCCCAGACATAAGCATGAGTTACAATGTAACTCTGGTTGAAGGGCAACAATGATTTATAGAGACAATAAATCTGGGTGAGGGGGAGCTGAAAATGTAAAACCTCTGACCTAAGCTTTTGTCAAAGTATAAAAGAAGTCCTGATGCTTGAAATAAACATGCAGTCCCACACCTTGAGTCAGAGGCTGCATCATTCTCTGCCGACACCGCTCATCTCTTCAGGCTGATTCCCTGGCTGCTGGAGCTGGACTCCAGGAGAGTATGTCAAGGCTTTATATCGTCACCCTGCTTATTTAACTAATATACAGAGTACAACATGTGAAATGCTGGATTGGATGAAGCACAAGCTGGAATCAAGATTGCTGGGAGAAATAAACAACCTCAGATATGCAGATGATACCACTCTAATGGGAGAAAGTGATGAGGAACTAAAGAGCTTCTTGATGAGGGTGAAAGAAGAAAGTGAAAAGGCTGGCTTAAAACATTCAAAAACAAGATCATGGCATTTTGGCCCATCACTTCATGGCAAATAGAAGGGAAAAAGAAACAATGACAGATTTCCTTGGGCTCAAAAGTCACTGCAGACAGTGACTACAACCTTGAAATTAAAAGACACTTGCTCCTTGGAAGAAAAGCTAGACAGTGTATTAAAGACAAACCTAGACAGTGTATTAAAAAGCAGAGACATCATTTTGCCACAAAATGTCCATATAGTCAAAGCTATAGTTTTTCTAGTAGTCATGTATGAATGTGAGAGTTGGACCATAAAGAAGGCTGAGCACTGAAGAGTTGATGCTTTTGCATTGTGATGCTGGAGAAGACTCGAGAGTACTTTGGGCTGCAAGGAGATCAAACCAGTCAATCCTAAAGGAATTCAACCCTGAATATTCATTGGAAGGACTGATGCTGAAGCTCCAATACTTTGGGCACCTGATGCAGAGAGTCAACACATTGGAAAAGACCTTGATGCTGGGAAAGATTGAAGACAGGAGGAGAAGGGGGTGACAGGGGTTGAGATGGTTAGATAGCATCACCAACTCAATGGACACGAATCTAAGCAAGCTCCAGGAGATAGTGAAGGACAAGGAAGCCTGGCATGCTGCAATCCATGAAATCAAAGAGTAGTGTCTGAACACCTGATGCTCTCTGGGGGTCTGTGTGCCCCTGAAACCCAGGGCATTCCCTCTTGCTTCTCTAGGAGACCTTCACTGCCTCAAATTCATAAAGCAATACTAGATCTTTGGCTAGTAACCGACGGTGAGACTTGTTTCCCAAAGTGAATTGATTGGAACCACGATTGCTGCCTGTTATTAAGAACTACAGGTAAGACAATAACCTGGAAATTGAGTCAGTCTACATCTCCAAGACAAGTTCCCTGGATAACCATGGACAACAATGAACAGAACTCCAAAGTTTATCCCTTGCTTTGAATACATCCCTGGGCTCCCAGCTGATATCCAAGTATCTACATGACATGTCCATATGGGTGCCATGATAGGCATCTCAGGTTTAACATGCAAACCACTTGGATTTGCCCAAAACTTTTATTCTAAGCTTTTGCATATTACTGTCAGCTCGAAAACTACATGTCAAGACCAGAAGGCAGGGATCGTTCTCAATTCCTTACCCATCATTCTCTACACAGAAATGAGCAGATCTTGATGATGGGTCCTAAGTGATATTCTGAAATTCACCCAACTCTTCCATTTCTACTGCATCATCTTAGTCCCAGCAACACTTCATCTGCTTCTCTATGAGCAGATGGCAGGGGCCAATAGTGTAGGCAAAGTGATCCAAAAAGAGAATCATTCATGTTCCCCTGAGAGGGATTTTCCTAGAGGCTTTCCAAGATGAAGCCCACCTTCCTTTCAGGATTCTTCACAGTAGCTCCTGCTTCTGTTTCTCCCCTTCAGTCATTAAGTTTTAGCCACACTGCTTCCCTTCAATCCTTCAAGCATGCCGAAGTGCTTCTGCCTCAGGGTTTTTATTTCCCATGTTCTCCATCTCATGTGACTACGCTAGAGCACCTATGAGCGTAAGATCCAGGAATTTAAGATGGAATGAATGGAAGGGTCATCTCGGAAGAGTTCCTGACCACTTTATCACTGCCCTCCACAGTTCCTGCCAAATGTTATCTTTCCCTCTTTTTCTGCCTGTCATTCTCAGGATAGTTGTTCCTTGAAGGAACAGTCATAGGTTACCCATGCTTGGGTAACTGTGCTTTCCTGTTCATCTTAACTAGTAAGAAATGTATCACTAACCAAAGGCAGCTTGTTTGACTCTTACTCATCTCTATGAAAGCACAAGATCCTGTACCCGTGGACCTCATCTGATTAGGTTAGTAGGAGTTAGGCAAAGAAGTAGGCTGGAAGATCTTCAAGTAAGAACTTGCTGTTGAGTTGTAGAGAGTATTAATACAGCCAACAGCCTCCATCTGCAGCTCTTGGGATCCACCCCAGCATGAGGTAAGGCTACAGTCTTGAGTATGGAGCACAGCCAGGGACTAGGACAGTTGAGGGACTCCTACCTGCGGGTGTTCTTTGCACCAGATCTTCTGGAGATTGCCAAGGCTCTCTTGGGGCTGCACTGTGGTCTGAGTTGTTCCTGCTCAGTTTTTCATCCTTCCCTTCTCCTTTCACAGGTGCCAGATCAGCGTTACCTGAAGGCTGAAGCTGGTCTATGCCTGCCCCCTTTCCCCTTTGTCTTTCATAGGTATTGATCAACTGTAAGTTTTATACTTCCAAGTCTGCTTGGCAACAACTGTTTTCCAAAGGACCCAGCATAGTTGATAAGAACAGCTTGAGACACTAAGCGGTTGAGGACTGAGACACCTTACTGACCCAATCGCCAAGACAACCGAATGCCAGCTGCTTGTGTGGCATGACTAGCCCCTCACACGGTGACAGGCCAATGGGTGGAAATGTTGCCAACAGTGACTCGACAGAAGGCTCCTATGCAGGGGGAGTTCTCTGGCCAAGGCAGTGATTCAGGCCTTAAAGTACAGGGAAAATGAAACTGGCTCCTTACTTCACTGTGTGTAAGGGATGCTCTACTGCAGAAGGATGAGGTAACAGGCATTTCCATGATCAGGACCAAAGAAAACCAGAGGGTCTTTTTGGTAAAAGACCCCTATCTTTTAAGAAACACTTATCTCCTTTGGGAGAGCAGATACAGCTGAGAAGCAAATTTAGAATCTGAGATTCATCAAGCTTAAAAGATGGTTGACAATACAATATTGTAAAGTAATTAACCTCCAATTAAAATAAATTTATATTAAAAAAAAAAAAAAGGTTGAGTGCTGTCAAGGCAGTGTCTGCTACAGTATCAGAGCCCTGGGTGGAAAAGCTTAAGGGACTGTGAAACATGGGCCAGGGAACATCCGGGTATATGCTCTCAAGGACTGTGATTCTCCAATAGCCCTGAACCCACACCCTCAGAGCCTATGGAGGTGATTCAGCTCTATTAGGAGGTAGCCTTCCCACAGGTAGGAAGACACTGCAAAGGCTTCCACTCCACACTAATTCCCCCACCAGGAGACATCCTTTCTTGGATGCCAGGCTTAAAACTAGGATTAAATCTCAGCATACCCAAGCTTCATCAATCTCAGGATGTACTGGGCCTGGAGGAAAGCATTTATACCCCCAGAACTAGAAAACAAGCACCATTCAGGAGGTTTGAGGAACTTTTCTCTGGCTGGATTTTGAGAATGCTTTTTCAAAGGGCCAGAATGTAAAGCTTAGGAGCAATGTCAGGATACTAGATTTAAACCCTGGCAAGGACCCTGCAGCATAGGGCAAACTTGTATCTTAGAATCGGCCATCTCGAAGAGGCATCTAAGCCATCTGAGGTGCCTTTTTCTAGCCTTCTAAATTGGCACAAAGGAGGAGGCACTAAACAGCTTGGGGAGGTGAGTATACTGGAATGGCTGAACTATGCAAGGCCAGCAGATATTCTGTTCCATGAAAGGATACATTGATCATCATTAATCAGGGCCAACATTGGAGTGATAAGGACTCCATATCACTAAGTTCACTGGCATGTCTCCTACAGACAAGCCTGTTGATAGGACAGGCAGTCCCAAAGCTGGGTTCATTAACAGTTTTAAACATGGTGGACTCAAAAACAATAAATGCTCATTTAACCAGCAGAAGTCACTATATCAGCTAGAACGGTGGAAGGGTGGCCAAAAGGGTAGCTTGTCCCACAGAAAGGTCAGAGGTGATTAAGTCTCTGGGGCAAAACAGAATGGCAGCTCCGAACAGATGCTGCTGAATTTACACACAGGCATGCATGAAAAGGAGACTCAGGGAAGTTGCCTCAATGTTACAGTGTCTTAGCCACTTCCCAGATATGAACGGTTTTTAAACCTGTAATCTGTTGACTAAAAAAGTAGCCAGGTTCGTGGCATACTGCATCAAGTATATCTCTGGTTCTTCTCCAAAGACACCAACTGGGCAGTTACTAATGTCCAGACATTAAATTTTACTTGGACACAAGGTCCAAGCTGACATCAAGACCTCAAAACCAAAAGTCTTATAAGAACTTTGAGTATGAGCCTAAGGGGTCCAGATAATAAATGGAGTTATGGTCAGAGTATGAGGTTCAGTGGGTCTGCTGGGTCCATACACTCACTCAGAGCTCATCTTTTGTCTCTTGAGTGTGTAGTTGGCAGAACAGTTGAAATAACGCACACATGGGCTTCTTGGACCAAAGATTAACTTGCTGTCAGAGCAGGAAATGCCAAGTGGGAGTTTCTGAAGCTAGCTAATCCCTGGCCAAGAGTGAATAAAATCACATTTTGGAGTAGCAGGTTGGCACGTGTTAGTACCAGCCTTAAAGATGAAGGCTTCAGGGCTGGTGCTGTCTGTTACAGCATCATTTAACTCAGTCTGGACTGTATAGAACTGAGATGGGTTCAATGACTATAAACTCAGCCTAGTAGTTAGTCCTACGTGCTATCATTCCAGAGGAGATGTCTTTGGTAGGGCAGATTAATTAGACTTCTGACATATGGTATGTGGTCAATTTTAAGGTGAAGTTCTTTTCCATCTCCATCACAAGAGAGGGTCAGAGCCAGTTTGAATTCATGTGGAATTTTTAATATACAATTAGAGATTTGCCCCCAGGGCTGTGGTACCTTTCAGGCTCTGTCATAATCTATGCAGGATGCTTAGGCCATCTGGACATCTTAGAACATGCATCTATTATAGAGTCACACTGATTGTACAGTGTAGGAAATGGATAATACACTGGAAGCCTTGGTAAGATATGTGCCCCTTAGAGGATGGAAGTTATTCCCCGATGAAGATTTAGGGACCTGCCCCTTCAGGAAAAGTTGAGGTCAGGGCTGGGAATAATGTGACCACCTCTAGAATAAGACACAAGTTGTGTTAGACATAAGTGTTTCCTTCACTGCTACAACACCATGTAGGATTTTTTAGGTTCCAGAAAAATACTAAACATAGGAATATTGCTTTAGCCCATACAATAGAATGTTAACTCTGACATGAACCCAGGACAGGAAAAGATGCTGTAGTATATCTAGGCTCTGATACAGCACCCCTGCCTCATGGGCCATACAATCCAGTGAGGTGATGGGTAAGTCTGTTACCTTAAATTGTGGTAACATTTTCACAAGTGTTTGCATGTGTCTAGGATCAGGTCATACAGACATAAGTAACTGCCTATCAGTTTGTAATAGGGGATTATGAACTGAATTGTCCATGAGAACTTAATATAAAATTAAGTCAAGCCCCAGAGGGAAAAACAAAACAGGGTCTCCTAGGGCTAACAAGTCCAGTCATGTCATCTGATGCAGACAACCATATGCTATAAGAAGTGGTTGCAATATTCCTGTGTTTAGTATATATTTCTGGAACCTAAAAACAAATCCTACATGGTGTTGTAGCAATAAAGGAAACACATCTTGTGTCTAACACTTGTGTCTTAACCTGAAGGTGGTCACATTATTCCCAGCCAGAAGGCTACCAGCCTCTGGTGTCGAGGAAACCATACCCACATGATACCAAGTAGGCATCTATCTGGGGTCAATTAGCACTAGACCAAATTCATCCAGGCTCAGGACCTATCCATTAAAAGATGAAGATGGTATGTCCAGAATTGAATCCAAACATCAGAGGGCACGAGGTGCCAAAGGCAGGTGGCCCAGATTCTCCTTGTCACCCATGCCAATTGTCTGAGGACCCGTCAAGCTCACACCTATGATGTACTGAGGTCTACTATGACCAGTTGAAGGAAGAAAGAATTTAAGTCTGATAATGGATGGGTTGGTCCAGTGTGTCTTCAAGCTGAAGAGGATGGACACACTCAGTGGTGGCTTTGAAGTACAGGGGTTCACAGAAGACCCAGGAAAAAGCAAAGTGATCCTGAAAAGGAGCAAAGCAGGAGGCACCTGATTTCAGGCCATACGGTAGAGCTGTAGTATCGAAATATGGAACTGACATGAAAGGCACAGGCCAGTTAAACAATTGAGGGACAGAAATACAAGCATGCACTTATGCTCAAGAATACTCAGTGGAGAAAAGGCAGTCTCAATAAGTGAGCTAGGAAAGTTAGTCAATCTTTTTATACACACAGTCTCACACTATTCACAAACATTCAAAGGTTTAAGTGTAAAACCAGAAGCCAAAAAAACTCTTCAGAAAACAAGAACAAATCTCCTTGCCATGGGTTTTGGCAATGATTTTTGGGATAAGATACCTAAGGTATAAGAAATAAAGAAATGAGTGGGACTAGAAACTAGAAGCCTCAGCACAGCAAAAGAAATGATGGAAGTGACAAGAACCTACATAATGGGGAGAAAACATTTGCAAGGGGTTAATATCCCAAATATAAAACTCATACAAAATAAATTCCATTTTTAAATGGGCAAAGACATAGACACTTTTCCCCATAAAGATATGAGAATCACCAGCAGGTACCAAAGAAGTTACTCAATATCATTAATCACTAGGGAAATGCAAGTCAAAATCACTGGGAGATCATAGCCTCTCACATGTGTCAGAATGGTTATCAATGAGATAACAAGTGCCAGCAAGGATGTGGAGATTATAATCCCACCAACAGTGCACACAAACTGGTACAGCCACTGTGGAAGATAAGGAGGTTCCCTTAAAAAATTAGGGCTAGAAATGCAGCAGTGAGGGAAAATCTCCCTGGTTGGTGTGTCTTTGAGGAGCACACAGTGGAAAGAAAAGCAACCTGAAGTAAGGATATACACAGATTTTCAGGCAACAGAAGGTAACCTGGTCAGCAGTCTGGAAGAAAGACTGAAGGATCAGAGGCAAGGTGGTCTGGGGTAGATGCAAGCAGAAGACCATTTGGGAGTAGGCACAGGTGTAAAGTCATGGCCCACGCTAACGCCTATCAGTGGAGAAGGCGATGGCACCCCACTCCAGTACTCTTGCCTGGAGAATCCTATGGACAGAGGAACCTGGTGGGCTGCAGTCCACGGGGTCTCGAAGAGTCAGACACAACTCAGCGACTTCACTTTCACTTTCATGCATTGGAGAAGGAAATAGCAACCCACTCCAGTGTTCTTGCCTGGAGAATCCCAGGGACGGCGGAGCCCGGTGGGCTGCCGTCTATGGGGTCGCACAGAGTCAGACACAACTGAAGTGACTTAGCAGCAGCAGCAACGCCTATCAGAACGCATTCAACGTGGTATTAGCATTTAACTGAGTTGACAAAATAATTTGAATAGTTGGTGTCAGTCAGCTTCATTGGTCATCTAAATGCCATCACAGTCAAATACATAGACTGGGCAGCAGAGATAGCAGCTATGCAAGAACCCAAAAGCACGGTTTCCCATGCACCAAGGTTGATTTAGGTACCACCACCTATGAATGTCTGACCTGCCATCAGTGGAGGCCAACCAAGCCTGATTTAGCCTATTCATGGAGGCCTAACAATCACTTGGTAGAAATTCCTTTACACCCCCTTCCATCCCAGAGGGGCCAACAATGAATTCTTAGAGGTTGACACTAACTTTGGATATGTGTTTACTCATTTTGTTCAGAGCCCCAGCCAACATTCTTCCTCCAGGGACCTACACAATGTCTCATCCCCAGTCATGGAATCCCACACAACACGACATCTGACCAGAGGCTCTTCTCCACAGTGATGGTGTGGGAGACAGCCCATGACGGTGTGGGAGACAGCCCATGACGGTGAGGCCCGCTGGTGTCACAGAACACCATCCGGAGGCTGCCAACTGAAGGCACAGCCAATAAGTCAGGTCAGAGGCGTTACTTTGCCATGATGGCAAGGCATCACTAACGATGCATCTTTGTGCCCCAGTAAGAAGGTATCATGGGCCTGGGAACCAAGGGTGCCAAGCAGAAGTGGTCCCCCTTACTTTCACTACCTGTGACCCACCAGAGGACTTTGTGGGTCCACAGGCCTGTCTTGGAAGTGTTAAAAGCCATAGTCCCAAGGGATTTCATTTTTGCAAGGGTTCCAGTGAAGCACAAGCTACAGATGTTTCTAGGACACTTTGGACTTCCTGTGTCTAGAGACCAGCAGTGAAAAGAGAAGACACTCAATTCATAGAAGGTGGCATGGTCCTCGTTATGTAGTGGGGGCAGGCAGAAAAGTGTGGAACTCTTGTGGTTCATTTGGGCACCTTTTGGTTCTGCCTTGACCAACAGTGACTAACAGCCACTCAAGCCCAAGTAGTATACGATCAAGGGCTCAGACTCCTTAGGAACTCAGGTTTGGGTCATATCACTAAGCAAGCCATGAAGACCAACAGGGGTGACCTCTGAGGGCAGAGAGAATGAGTATAACAGTGAATACCAGCTGTGACTCAGAAGTCCACTGCAGCAATGGGCTGTCAGTCATCCCACTAGTGTTTCTATGTCTTCATCCAGTAGGAGACACACACTGGAGTGCTGGAAGACCCTGAACATGCATGTTCCTTGAACACGCATGGAGAACTACATTCATATGGCACGAGGGTGGACTGCAACAGCCATAGAGGCATGCCATCCAAATTCCCCCTTAAGAAGGGACTTCATACCTGTGAGGAGTGAAGTTAACTAACTGCTTCCAGCTCCAACATCGTAGGGATCCACCACAGCATTTGAGCTGAAGCCACCCTCTGAGTACTTCATCAGAATGGCAGAGGTCCAGGGTTTGGCCGTCTCTGTTCATTGGAGGATCTCGTCCCATGGGGCATTTGAACTGTTGCTTTAGACTGAGCTGTGGTCTGAGCCTTCCTGTGTATTTAAGAATCAGACTTAAATTTGTAGCCTGAAGGCTTTTCTCTGCATACTTCTGGCTCCCTTTAACATTAGCCCAGTAAATCTCTTGTACTTTCAATTCCTGAGGATTCAACCAACATATCTCATGTACACCCCAGTACTGTTGGACAGTGCCTGGCACATTGTAGGTATTCAGATATTTAAGTGGTACTTGGTGCTAAGATAGAAAGGCAGGGCTTCTCCAGCTCTCACTTTGTAAGATGTTTTAGAAAGGGCGAGGAGAAGGCTACTCAAGTTGTCAAAGCTGGATACAAATATTGAGTAAGAGTTTGTACTGAGTATTTCAGAAACTGGAAGATGAGTTGGACCTGCATGAGTATTACTGGAAACTCGTTTTGCCTCAATAAATGAAAAAGGGGGAATAAGGAACAAAGGAGCAATGTTCTCAGTGACCATTCCAATCCCTGAAATTTTAGGGAAATGATGGCCAAGAAAACTGTTGCGAGTTCTGTCTAACTCAAGGATGCCCATTTTTGTCACCATCTGAATCTAGGGAAACCCAAGTTATAGGCACATCTTTGACCTCTTCAAGACATTCCACTGGCACACGACAGCACCTAGACATGAACTGAGTAGGCTGCCGCTGACATAAGTGTGCCTCTCGAGTTCTACTTCTAATCCCTCTGGACATGGATTTCCTAGTCAGCTGTAGGAGTAGAGTTTTACTTCATCTTATAGTTCCTACTTGTCTCTATGGCTCCAATATATTTCCTCTGAGGGTCCCCTCTGCCCTTGGTTTCCCCTGAACCAAGTCACCATCATTTAAACTAGCACCTGACTAAGTCGGTTCCGGCCCCTGAGAGGGAAATGGAGGTATCATTTTAGGGGGCCCTTGAGAAGCAGGAGACAGTTGTTGACACGTTAAAATACTGAATTACTGTATAAATACAGGCTCAATAGTGCCTCAGCTTTGTTTTAGAAAGTTCTCTGGAACCTGGACACTGTCACATTAGTTCAAGTTCATGCCAAGTAGGGGATTTCAGCAAAGCCAAGATGTACTGACTTAAGAAGTTTTAGCTCTTACTAACAAGACTTTAAGGAAGACGAGAGCTGGAGCATTACATCTTGTAGGACCAACCCTGCACGTCTGATCATAACTTGTTCCATCACTACTACGCTCGCCCTTCTTTGGCACTGCCAGTCAGGGCAAACACCCAGCCCCGGGTGTGGGGACCATGTTGCCTACTTAGACCCTCAAAGATCTGGCCTACCAGGGCTGTGGGGTCAATGACAAGTTGATGCCAGAGAACAGACTGATTCTATCGCACATCTCAAGCATCAGCTTCAGCTCCAGGGTTGGGGTTGGAAGAGATGGTTCAGAGCAGCAGCAGGTCTGCCCTTTGACTCCAAAGCTGGCTGTGGGAGAGTCAGGTATGACCCAGGCAGCAGAGTTCCACGGCAGCCCTGAGAATGCATCTCGGGTCTAAGGCGGGGTTGGGGGGGGCGGGGTGGGAGGGGAGTTAATCAGGATCCCTTACTGCTGTGCTGTAAGATCCTTCACTGCCTTTAGCAAGGCCACACTTCTCATGATTACTGTCAACCAATGATGGGTTATAAAACAAACACTAAAGGAGGTCTGTTCCTGGGAGATGTGGGGCCACTGACAAGCAGCTTTGGTTTGACTCTCAAGTTGTATTGAATAGCTCAACCTGCATTCTGCCTTTCATTCCTTTACTATTGCATTGACTGCTCCCCAGCCTCTTCGGACCTCGCCCCCATTTTCTCACAGGCGTTTCTTGCATGCTTAACCTGGCCTTGGCATCTATCTTGCAGAACCTAGACCACATTTCTTCAGTGACAGGATTCACCTTCACCATATATCAGATGCCTGAAGTGATCCTACATAAACTCATTTTCCAACTTGCTGAGGCCAGGAGAACCTTCATGTTAACTGAAAAGAATATTACCAGGAAATGCAACTATAGGCCAATTCCCCATAAGTACTGCAAAGATCCTTAAACTCATCAGGTAAATATAAAAAATCATGACCATGGACTGATCCTGAGAATGCCAGGTTAGTTAAAGTCAGTAATTCCCCACACTAATAGAGAAATCATCTTTGGGAAATGAAGATCTATTCAATTTAATACCCATTTATTATAATAGTTTAACAAACTGGGAGTAAGGGGCAACTTTCTCAACCTGAAAGGATGTTATTGAAAGACCTACAACTTTCACAATCCTTAATTCTGAAATACTGTTGCTTCCAGTCTTGGGGGAAAACATTCAATATCTACTTCTATTCAATACCACATTAGGGGTCATATCCAGGGCAATAACACAAGGGGTGGGTTTATGACATTTATGTCTACGTGTGTTCAACTGTTTATTTACCCTACAGAAGTAGGCAAGCAGGTAGACAACAAGCAGTGGGTTAGACTCAAATTCTAGCGCCAGCAGCCTCAGCTCCAGTGGACTAAGGAAGGAATGAAGTTAGAGGTTCAAGGTGCTTCACTCCACCTCCCATCCCAGAGCCTGGACACTGGGTGCTTAAGTTGTAATTCCTTTCCATAAGCTCCCAAAGAATACCTCAAGTGTATGACACTCAGCAGCAAGGGCTGAGGGAAGCAGTATGACTCATAAGACCCTGGCAAGCTAATTAGGGTTTATTCTAGAACAGCGCTTCCACCAAGATCCTAGCCACCCTGCTTGTGAGTAAGCAAGGCTCAAAGACAGCCGACAGCTTGGAGCAAAAATCTGTACCAGGTGAGGACCAGTGGATCTACTTCCCAGGTCCAGCCTCTCAGCCTCTTACCCTGCTGCTCCCCTTCCTCATCTGAGGCCAGTCTCACCTAGCTTGGGGGGCCAGGGAAGTCCTGGCTTCTACTTCCAGGGCCTTTTTCACACCTATCTCCCCCACCATCATCCCAAGGCGCCAAGAAGGGATTCTAGGAAGGGCCCCACTAGGACCCAAGTGACCTTGGCTATTTCTCCTTCACCCTTAAGTTGTAAGACACCTTTCTACTGCAACTCTCTATCAGACAAGTCATTTAGACATGGCCAGAAGGGCATATGGGAAACCTTGGGCCTCATAGCCTCTCCTCCTCTGCTCAGCCTGTGAGGTCAAATCACCACCACCCCAATAGGTAATACACCCACCCCTAAAGAAGGGGATCCTCCACGGTAGGGAATGGAAGGACTCTGTAGGCCAGTATCTCAGTGGTCTAGTAGGTTCTTCTATTCCTGGTATTGACAGGATAAGCTGTGTATCTACAACATCTTTGCATATACACTTTGGTTAAATATAAAAATAGAAGTTGGACACATACTACAGGTACTGACTTCATTCATCATTTCCTTTAGTAAGGTTTCCTGGCCTCTAGATCAGTTTTGGTGAAGTCTCTTTTGTGACTCTGTTTAACACAAACAGAAAGCACTGGCTTTAAGTACTTCCTGTTATGATGTTTACTGCATAACTCATGATTTCTGTGGCTGGCTTACATTATAGATGGCCAAGAGAATTTTTTCTTACTTCAAGCGACCATAACAGATGAAGCAACAGTAACAAGGGTACAACTTGCAAGTGTTACCACTTATTCAATTGTGTATTCCAATGTCTGTTACCACATACCCTCTGCCCACTGCTGATTTAGCTCTAGTTCCATGGAAGCCGAGAGGTTGATACACAAGGAACAAGATTGAAATTAAGCTCTACACTTCTTGCCCCAGATCTGCTTCTAGTGAGATCAGCCCAGCATCTACCAGTAGAATGCAAAAATTCATTCAACAGATGTCCCTGCATCCCAAGCTTTTGGCTGACAATGCTGCAAGGCATCCTTAAGGTTTCAGAAAGAGTCAAGTTCTTGCCACTAACAACCTCAATACTTTCCTTTTCTCTCCTCTGATTCCCTCAACTCTGGCTCTATGGGACTCATTCCCAAGTATTCCACTTCCCTGGAAGCCCACTTGTCTTGGGCTCTGTTTTGAAGGAAGCTAAGACAGTAGAAAGCCTTAGAAAGCAGACTGGAGATAAAAGTCTGGAACTAGAACAGCCTGAGAGTATTGAGTCTTGTGATGCTGCTGCTAAGCAGGGTGGTGATAATGCCCAGCTCAGTACAGCATCACAGTTACTAAGACTTACCTTTCAGAGCCAGACATTCTGGAGTGTGAAGTGGGCCTTAGGAAACACTGCTGCCAATAAAGCTAGTGGAGGTGATGAATTCCAGCAGAGCTATTTAAAGTCCTAAAAGATGATGCTATTAAAGTGCTGCACTCAATATATCAGCAAACCTGGAAAACCCAGCAATGGCCACAGGACTGGAAAAGGTCAACCCTCATCACAATTCCCAAGAAGGGCAGTACTAAAGAATGTGTTCAAGCCACCGGACAATTGCACTCATTTACCATGCGAGTAAGGTTATGCTCAAAATCCTTCAAGCTAGGCTTCAGCCATTACATGAACCAGGAACTTCCAGATGTTCAAACACTGGGTTTAGAAAAAGGCAGGAGGAACCAGAAATCAAACTGTCAACATTCACTGGATCAGAGAAAGCAAGAGAATTCCAGAAAAACATCTAGCTCTGTTTCATGGACTATGCTAAAGCCTTTGACTGTGTGGATCATAAACTGTGGAAACCTCTTTAAGAGATGGAAATACCAAACCATCTTTGTTTCCTAATAAACTTGTATTGCTTAAACTACCACACAGTTGCACTCATCTCATGCGCTAGTCAAGTAATGCTTAAAATACTCCAAGCCAGGCTTCAGCAGTATGTGAAAACTGAACTTCCAGATGTTCAAGCTGGTTTTAGAAAAGGCAGAGGAACAAGAGATCAAATTGCCAACATCTACTGGATCGAAAAAGCAAGAGAGTTCCAGAAAAACATCTATTTCTGCTTTATTGACTATGCCTTTGATTGTGTGGATCACAATAAACTGGAAGATTCGAGAGATGGGAATACCAGACCACCTGACCTGCCTCTTCAGAAATCTGTATGCAGGTCAAGAAGCAACAGTTAGAACTGGACATGGAACAACAGACTGGTTCCAAATAGGAAAAGGAGTACGTCAAGGCTGTATATTGTCACCCTGTTTATTTAACTTATATGCAGAGTACATCATGAGAAACGCTGGGCTGGAAAAAGCACAAGCTGGAATCAAGATTGCCGGGAGAAATATCAATCACCTCAGATATGCAGATGACACCACCCTTATGGCAGAAAGTGAAGAAGAACTAAAGAACCTCTTGATGGAAGTGAAAGAGAGGAAAAAGTTGGCTTAAAGCTCAACATTCAGGAAACGAAGATCATGGCATCTGGTCCCATCACTTCATGGGAAATAGATGGGGAAACAGTGGCTGACTTTATTTTTCTGGGCTCCAAAATCACTGCTGATGATGACTGCAACCATGAAATTAAAAGACGCTTACTCCTTGGAAGGAAAGTTATGACCAACTATAGATAGCATATTCAAAAGCAGAGACATTACTTTGCCAACAAAGGTCCATCTAGTCAAGGCTATGGTTTTTCCAGTGGTCATGTATGAATGTGCGAGTTGGACTATAAAGAAAGCTGAGCACCAAAGAATTGGTGCTTTTGAACTGTGGTGTTGGAGAAGACTCTTTGAGAGTCCCTTGGACTGCAAGGAGATCCAACCAGTCCATCCTAAAGGAGATCAGTCCTGGGTGTTCATTGGAAGGACTGATGTTGAAGCTGAAACTCCTATTTTGGCCACCTGATGCAAAGAACTGACTCATTGGAAAAGACCTTGATGCTGGGAAAGATTGAGGGCAGGAGGAGAAGGGGATGACAAGAGAATGAGATGGTTGGATGGCATCACCGACTCAATGGACATGCGTTTGGGTGAACTCTGGGAGTTGATGGACAGGGAGGCCTGGCATGCAGCAGTCCACGGGGTCACAAAAAGTCGGACACAACTGAGCGACCGAACTGAACTGAAACCTGTATTCAGGTCATGAAGCAACAGTTAGAACCTTGTATGGAACAACTGACTGGTTCAGGATTTGAGAAAGGAATATGACCAAGCTGTTTATTGTCACCCTGTTTAACTTTTATGCAGAGCACATCATGCAAAATACCAGGCTGGATGAGCTACAAGCTGGAATCAAGAATGTTGGGAGAAATAAACAGCCTCAGATATGAGGATGATACCACTCTAATGGCAGAAAGCAAAGAGGAACTAAAGCGCCTCTTGATGAGGGTGAAACAGAACAGTGAAAAAGCCCACTTAAATCTCAAAGTTAAAAAAAACTAAGATCATAGCATCTGGCTCTATCACTGCATGGCAAATAGAGGGGGAAAAAGGTTGAAGCAGTGACCGATTTTCTCTTCTTGGGCTCTAAATCACTGCAGATGGTGACTGCAGCCATGAAATTAGATAATTACTGCTTGGCAGGAAAGCTATGACAAATCTAGACTGTATTAAAAAGGAAAGACAGCTTGTTGACAAAGGTCTGTCTAATCAAGGTTATTTCCAGTAGTCATGTACAGATGTGAGAGCAGGACCATAAAGAAGGCAGAACACCAAATAATTGATGTTTTAAAACTGTGGTGTTGGAGAAGACTCTCGAGAGTCCCTTGAAATGCAAGGAGATCAAACCAGAAAATCCTAAAGGAAATCAGTCCTGAATCTCATTAGGAGGACTGATGCTGAAGTTCTAAAACTTTACCCACCTGATGCGAACAACTGACTCACTGGAAAAGACCCTGATGCTGGGAAAGATTGAAGGTAGAAGGAAAGAGCAACAGAGGAGGAGATGGTTGGATGGCATCACCGATTCTATGGACATGAAGCTGAGCAAACTCCGGGAGATTGTGAAGGACAGAGGAACCTGGTGTGCTGCAGTCCATGGGGTTGCAAAGAGCCAGACACGACTGAGTGAACAATCTGTACTGCATTTGGATGAGGCAGAGAGTGAAGGAGAAACCTTTGTTTATCCAACAGTTCCAGCACTTGAACAATGTGGGCACAATGGTAATTATAAATTGCAGAGTTGGCTGGTACTGAAAGGATGGTAGCCTCAGAAACCACCTTAAAAAAAAATCAGCTAGCTCAGGGCATGTGGCCATAGCAGTAGGCCTTCATGACAACCTTGGAAGACCATCATATCCTACAGCTAAAGAGCTATAATAATTAGGTTATGGGTTTGGAGAGTGGCAAGAATTTGGTAAGTTGCAAAAGAGACTTACATGTATAATTTTAGCACATTTTCCATACTGAAGTCAAAACCCAATAAGGAATAAGCAGGACTCAGACCTGGGTCAAGGTATGCTGACTAGACACACCCAAGAATGTTCAGGCAGATTCCTTTGAAACCTCCAGGAAGGCCCCTACCACCTACAAATGGCAAGCCACTGCCCACTGTCTAAAGATCAGACAGCTTTACTTGAGGTAGATACAAGATAACACATGAGAATGGCACTGAAACATGTATAATATATAAGAAATGAATCGCCAGTCCAGGTTTGATGCAGGATACAGGATGCTTGGGGCTGGTGCACTAGGATGGTACGGGGAGGGAGGTGGGAAGGGGGTTCAGGAAGGGGAACACATGTACACCTGTGGCAGATTCATGTTGATGTATGGCAAAACCAGTACAATAAAATAAAAATAAAGGAATGATAAGTGGTTAAAAAAAAGATAACACGTCAAGATTATCCCTGGTGTTTTTTTTTTTTCCAATTGTACCAGAGCATGTAACTAGGGTCAGTGCTCTGCATACCCTGAAGACAGATATATACCATTTGCTTCAGGAGGGAATAAACATTTATTGAAATACCTGCATTACTTAACACACATCAGTAGGAACTGGGAAGCGGGATCTTGCAGGTGTTGGAAATGAAATGGGCTGAATTGGCTGGATACGAGAGTTCTCCCCCATGATTCAGGGTTTAACTTCTTAGATAAGACACTGAAACTGCTATTACACTGCTGGGATTTTTCCTTGAAGCTTGGACATAATGGCCATTAAGTTAGCCAGTGACATAGAAGTTCCAGAATGGTTCAGAACATACTGGGAAGGCTCAGCTGCTAGGGCAGTGAGATAACCTCATGGAAGGGACACATCTTGGACTTCCCTGGTGGCTCAAGTGGTAAAGATTCTGCCCGCCAATGCAGGAGTTGCAGGTTTGATCCCTGGGTGGAGAAGATCCCCTGGGGGATGAAATGGCAACCCACTCCAGTATTCTTGCCCGGGAAATCCCATGGACAGAGCAGCCTGGTGAGCTACAGCCCATGGAGTCGCAAGCGTTGGACATAACTGAGTAAACAGGCACACCTTACAGAGAACCCACCAGCTGACTCTGCTCCCTCTAGTGGGGGGAGAGAGAGACCCTTCACTAGGGCACAGAATGCAAGAGGGAATGGTCATTTGTAAGCTCAGTGTGGACTATTTGTCCTCTGTAGGCTAGGAGATGCTACCTCTTCTGGAATACTGGTTCTAATAATATTGAAGCTAGAGAGCAGCAGTAGCAGATACTTGGTATGAGGACCACTGGCACTGCATCCTTCACTGCATTTATGGTCTTTGTGTAAGTATAAAAGGCCATGGCAAGTGTCAAGTGAGTATTCTCCATGTGAACCCCACCTGAGCTGCTTTGTTAGATGTGGTATCTTTAATACCAGCATGACATGCACTTGATATGCTTCATGCACTTAATATGCTCTGCCAGCATGGCCAAGATGTTCTCCTTAAGCCCCATTGAGAGGATTTGAGGCAGTTCTCACTTATGCAGGAAAGTCAACAAGACAAGTGCACAGTTTTGCAAGGCTGTTACCTCTCCCACTCTCTGCTGTATAGACCACAAGGTCTTGGTCACCTTAACATGCCACAAGAATACCACATTGTTTGTCAATATCATGCTACTTAGATCTGACAGAGTGGAACAAGGTCTCTAGCTACCCAAGACACATAGGGCAGGTGGGGAGAGAAAAACACTCAAATATGGGAGTATTACCTCCCCAGGGTTTAAGCATCTGGTCATGTTATGTATGCCTGGGCACTGAAGGAAAGGGCACATTATCATGCTTTGTACCGATATCAAAAGAACAAATGGTAGTACTCCTACTACCAAAAGAGCAACATGAAATATGCTGGGCTTTTGGATAGGGGCAGCATGTAAATATACTTTGGAATGTCATTCCAACATATTTGTCAAGTTATGCTAAAGGTTTCTGGTTTCAAATGGGGCCCAAAGATAAGATTCAGGCTATTCTGAACAGTGCCAGCTGTTCTGCTAATTGGTCTGTAACATCCAGCCTATACCAAGGCTGGAGACGTTTTTGGTTAAAAAAGGTGGAAATAAGGGATATACAGTAAGCCACAACTCAAGAGCATTTGAGAGCCCTTAAGTTTCTGGAACAAAGTCATGTTAACTGTAGCACAGAACTACAATAAGACAGCTCCTGACACTGTGTTAGGCCCTTGGAGACTGGGAGTCTATCTTTGGGACATCAAGTGACTGACAGGAGCTAGTACAGAAACCCAATCATAAAGTTGGGTGGGCACAACAGAAAGCAATTTAAAAATAAACAGTACATTCAGGTAGAGTATGAGGTCTTGAGGGTATGTGTTATATAAGCAGGTGGTCCAGACCCAATACCACCTACCTCTTTCCCTAAATCTACTCCCCATGAGGCAATGGGTGCATTTATCCTACAAAATAGAGGTAAAAAGACCCAGCTGTAGTTCAAAGCACAATGAAGGTGTTTACAGAATGTCCCCTGCTGTGGCATTACACTCTACTAGGGCAGAGTCCCAGAGAGCAGTCAGAGAGGGAAAGCCCGTTAGTGGCCAGAGCTTCAGAGAATAGTCAGTCATGCATTGGGAGACACTGACCTGAAGGAAGGCTATGCAGGACTCGTACACAAATGGCTTTACTGTTTGGTCAATGCCTGGAAGGAAGGAGAATGGGAGGATGGATGAAGGTCTAGGGAAGGAGTGTGTCACTGGATCTCTAACAGGGGTAATAGAGAAGGATCTGGGTGCCTCCTTCTAAAGCTCAAAAGACATCCAAAGAAACTGACCAAGATGAATGGATGGACTGGCTCACTTGAAGTCAGCCAGCCTGTGTCCTTGGGCCCTACAGGGCTTCCTTGGAGATTCATGAATGAAGAATCATGGTAGCAGGAATGGAGGCTCTTGCATTGACCCAATAGCACGTGTCCTCTCAACAAAGCTTACCTAACTGCTGCCACCACTGAACACCTAACCTGTGAGCAGCATAGGCTTATCTTGATGCTGGTCTTCTGTATAGAGACACTCCAATGCACTTAACAGATGTTACAGTTTCTCAGATTAGTTTGTGGCAACCCTACCACATGGTCAAGTCCATGGACACGTTTTCCAACAGCATTTGCTTATTTCGTGTGTCATGTTTGGGTAATTCTCCATGCTTCAGACTTCCATTCTTGTATTTGTTACGGTCATGTGTTATCAGTAACCTTTAGGGGACACCATGAACTGCCCAAAATACAGCAAACTCAAGCATGTATGTGTTCTCACTGCTCCACTGACCAGCCGTACTGTATCTCTCCCCTCTTAGGCCAGTCAATAATGGCCTCTAACTTCAATATTGTGTTTCAGGAATTAGGGAGGCCCAAGTGTTTAAGTATTATGTGTCTCACTTTAAAATCAAGAGCTGGAAATGATTAAGCTTAGTGAAGAAGGCATTTCAAAAGCTGTAATAGGATGAAAACTAGATCTCTTGTAGACAGCCAAGTTGTGAATGCAAATTAAAAAGTTCTTGAAGGAAATTAAAGGTTCTGCGCCAGTGAACATATAAGCGAAGCAGCCATATTGCAGATCTGGACACAGCAGTCTGAATAAGATCAAACCAGCTGCACTATACACTTAGGGCCTTGTTCTGGATTAGGCTTTGGCTTAACGCTCAAGTCTATGAAGGCTGAGAGAGGGAAGGATGCTTCAGAAGAAAAGATTGAAGCTGGCAGAGGTTGGTAAGTGAGGTTTAAGGGAAGAGGCCATCTCTAACAAAAGTGCAAGGGAAGCTGAAAGTGCTGATGTAGAAGCTTTAGTACATTATCCAGAAGATCTACTAATCAAAGTGGCCCCACTAAACAGTTTCAATGTAGAAAAAGACTCATATTGGAAGATGATGCCATCTTGGACTTTAATAGCTAGATAAATCAAGTCCTGGCTTCAAAGGACAGGCCCTTAGGAGTTAGCTAATGTAGCTGGTGATAGAGTTAAAGCCAATACTGTTTTACCATTCCTCAAATCCTAGGGCCCTGCACTCTACAAAGCCCAGGTGACAACACACCTGTTTATAATATTTATAACATGGTTGACTGAATATTTTAAGCCCACTGTTGAAACCTACTGCTCAGGCAAAGATTACTTTAACAAAAAGTTACTGCTTACTGACAATGTACCTGATCACCCAAGATTGGATGGACATGTACAATGAGATTCATGCCATTCTCCTTCCTATTAACATCTATTCTGTAGCCCATGGATCAAAGAATCAACTCTCAGGTCTTACAACAGACCTGTTCTCATGGTAGGTATTCAAGATGAAGGCCATACAAAATTAGTTCAGAGATATGAACCTTTGCTAAGTATTCCTCCTTGCCTTTGGGCATAGAGCTTTGTAGACAGTCAGCTGATAGAACTATATTACGATTTGAGGTCAGTTTAAAGAATCTGAAGAGCCCCTGATGTTCATCTTAAATGAAGTGGACCCAATTTGAGTGGGATACCCACTGCTCTATTCTATCCTACAATCCTGGACACGTTTCTACCAAACTGGACTATGAAGTCTATAACAGTCCACAGTTTTGCCAACAAACCAGTCAACTGTGATTATAGTATCCACAATATCATTTACAGTATTTACAGTTGGATAGCAATGATCACCTTCCAGTAGCTCAAGGGCTCACATGAGCAGTCATAATGGTAATGAGCACTTCTATGAGACCAGGACCGACTACACCCTCCAAGTACTTGGACACATCTTGTACCATTTCCATCACTTAAAATATGGCTGGCCTCCACTCTGAGTATAGGGCCCTCCGTTTGCCTTCTTAGTCCATCTGCATCCACAGGGCTCCCAGCAATAGCAGTAGGTGTGAAGGTGGGGAGGGCAGGGGTGGTGATCTGTAATATTCACACTTAGGAAAGGTTCACAAACTCTTGCCTGCCTTGAAGGCTGGGGCAGATGATCTCAGTGCTCTGCTCATGTCCTCTCAATCCCTTTGTCACTTTGCTGTCCTTATTTGGACAGTAGAAGCTTGTTTACATGTGAAGAGGCTCCAAGTGCCTGGGGAACTTACATTCTCCTGTGACATTCTGAGACCAGCACACTGAGATTTCCATTCCCAGCACCTTAAGCCTTCATCCTACATTAAACCAATTGGACATCCCAAACTCCTAGTTAGCCCGTGGAAGCTAAGTCAGCTGCAGTTAACTAGATACCTACTTGGTAACTCTTACCTTTAGCATCTAAATTCTCAGAGCTCTGCAATCCCCACCAAGTTATCTGTGGCCCTTCTAGCATTTGGTTTCTTATCCTAGTTTATAAGCATTGATTCTCTAAAGCTTTTGACTTTGACCTTTCAGCTGTGCTGTGTAAGGATATCCTTGTCCTCTGGACTCAGTCCCAGCCATGGCTACCTAGAGACAGATGCTCTATCTGCCACTTCCCCCAATATAAAGGCCACTTTTGTTCACAAGACTCCTCCCAATCTACTGGGAGCCAACACCAGCCCCAAGTATGAGTCAGCATATGAAGGGGCTCAATATCTGATACTAAGAATCAGTCCAAAGCACTTGCTAGTTGGCCATAGATGTCCAGGGACCATCCTAGCTGGCATGCCAACATGTACTACCTTGTACCATGTGTCTGAATGCTCATAGCTCACTCGTGGAGTCAAGTCATGGAGACATTCACGAAAGTGATTTCCTGCCTTCAGGAGACATACCTCACCCAAGCTGTCCCTTATATTGAGCACCCTGCTGGTCCTGGCTTCCCCATGATGTTCACTCAGCGTGTGAAAACTCCTGATTCCCAGGCCAGCTGGGGCACCTGGTCATAACTCTCATGGCAAGCTCATGAAGTCACTCCTTCTGTCCCCACTGCATTTGTTTCTCCACCTGGGCTCAATCCAGAACTACCAGTTACCCGAGTACATACTAGAAACAGGAACATAGGGATATCCTGCTTTTAAGTGTGCACACTACTTTTCCCTGGCAAAAGCACACTGAAGTTCAGAAACCCAAGACTTGACTTATGCATGCTACCTGAGGGATTTCTGTGAACTGTTAGGATAGAACCCAGATCCTCTCCAGGTCCACTGCACATACCATTTAATCTTCCCAAGGAGAGAAATCTAGACAGAACCCATGAGCAGGGCCTTAAGATCTAACATGAAGACCTTTGCTCAGGACCCTGGTTTTGAGATTCAAAAGCTAACTGCCTTAAAAAGCTGAATAACAGCTATAGCTCACAAGTAGTAACTCATCCTATTTAATACACAACAAGCTGTGTGGTCAGGCATGAGGGTGAGCCAGCCAAGCCAACCCGAGGGAGAAAGTGACTAAGACCCGAAGGGAACAGGTGCTGGAGCTGACAAGGAGCCCCAGCAGTATATTGGTCTTTTTTTTTTTTTTTTTTTTGGCCTGGCATCAGAACCTATCTGCCATCTCACAGCAGAAGTGGTTTCCTGAGCATTGTTAGACCCAAGGAAGAGGACGATGTCCTTCACGCGCTTCATCTCAGTGCTTCTAGTGTCAGTCTGGATGACAGCGCTATCAGTCAACCTACAGTCAGTCCAAGTCCTAAAACTCACTTATTGCTATAAAAACTTAGCCACAGCACTAAATTTAAAACGGGTTCAGTAACTCCAATTCCAGTATAGCCATTCAGTATCTTGTTCATTTGGCTCTCCCACCTCTACCAAGCACACACGTGTCCCCGTCACCACTGGAGAGGTGGTTCTGTCATAAACACCCTTGTTCAGTCTAGCCGGGCTGTACAAGTCAGTTTTTCTCCATCCCACCTCTTCCATTTAGGACAGCTTAAGGTGGGTCAAGAGATATTTGTCACAACCTCCAGAAAGCGAATTGGTAACTCAGACCAGCACTGATATTTGAAAGGGCCAAGTCGACTTCTATGCACAGATGGCCTTTATACATCTTTAAGTGCAAAAATGACACTCTTATTTTACTTTAACTCTTTACTATTGAGCTTGAGCATTTTCCAAGGTACTGCCACCCTGTACTAGCAAGTTTGTCACTCCTCTTAATTACATGGCCACTGGATTATACCTTTCCTTAAATATGATCCAGATCAATCCTGAGAAGTTCTGTAGACATTGCCATTTTGGTGTATGAAAGCTTGGAAGTTTCACTTCCTAACAACATGTGGAAGTGAAAGACCTTGTTACCCAGGATTTGGGCAGGCATTCTGGCCGGAGTCTAGAATTAAGTCAGGAGGATTACTACTTTGCAGTTTGGTAAACAATCCGCAACACCATTGTTTAATTCTGTACCCACTTGACAACAATGGTCTCTTCATAATGAGTATATTATACACAGGGGTAGTTCCTGACTTCGTGTTTTAGCTCCTGACTTCGTGTTCTAGAACAAGAGTTGCTCAATGGTCTGTCATCTTGTTTACTGTTCTATTAGGAGCAATAGTTCCAGTTCACTCTTGTCAAGAGGCTTATCCTTCAAGAGATAAGAGCTAAGTCTGAGCTGGTTATATGGCTCTGGGGGCTACAGAGCATATAGAGAGTCTCTGTACACCCTCAGGTGTTCAGGGTCTGCCTTCTACTTGTAACTTACCAATCTGGTTTCTTTCTGACCTTCAGTAATTAACCTTGAGTTCATGGTTGAGCTCTGTCTTTTGATTTTGATTAAATTGGATGGCCCAGCTCCTGTTTCTGAAGCTGATGCTCCAGTTTGGTTCTAGAACAGTCAGGGTACAATGGTATTCCAGTCAACCAGAATCGTCTTTGGGGACATCGATCAAGGACTGGTAACTGCTCACCCTGCATCGAGGAACCTCCTTCCCTGAAGTCCTTATCAAAGTGCTACCCCACAGTTAAAGCCATCCCTATACCTCAATAGGGATTCAATACCTTAACAGCTGCTAAGCTTATGTACCCCCAAGGGGCCCCCAGGAATCCCATGAATCTAGAGAACTCATGGAATCCCTGTGTCTACATTCCATGGAAAGGGGGGGGGGCATTATCAGGCACCTGAATAGGAAGACTGATCATATAACAGGTCATTCAAGGGTTATTTTTGAAATTGATAGCCAGCTGGATCTGGGGTCTCTCAGGAAATCTATGCCAGCATATTTGGGTGAAGGGCTTATCTGAATTCATCTGGGATAAATTGGCCCATTTACCTCTGGGCAACCTATAACCTGGAGGACTAATTACCATGAATCTGGCATAAAGGATCTGTGGCTAAAATTTGCTTTTCAACAGTGAAGAATGAGTTCAGGTCTGATAACTCTCACCTCTAAGAGTCTAGTCCTGGGTTTTCTGCCTGAAAGGGGGAAAGATCAGATAAAGGGTGAACCACAAGTTAGTCAAGCAGATTAAATTTGATGCAAGAATCACTTAAATCCACCTGGGCTCATCAGGTTAGACTGAAGACCCATCACAACGTCAAGAATGAGCATCTCGACTGAAAAGGGGCCACTTGGATGCATAGTTTTCAATACAGCAAGGAACTGGATGTCGATAGGATGGACAAGGCATGGTGAGTCTGCTAATGCTGCATCACAGCTGCCACGTCACCCTGCTTCATGCAGAATGACAAGACTGATGCTCATGTTCGCTAATAGCACCTGCCAGACTCTTCCAAGGCATCCTATTGTGAGGACATTCTAAAGTGACAACATACATGTGTCCCCCTTAGGGCTATGTGTACTCATTTCCCACTTTCACATGGAATACCAAGTCAAAACAGGGATCAAACACTTGATCAAAAGCATTGGTTCTAAACCAAGCCTACTGAACACACATGTCTGCCTCCATTGCAACATTGAGACAGACCATATTTGAAGTCTGGGGAATTAAGATTTCTAGTTCCTCACGTACCAGGCCCATAGAGGTGGATCATGCAGGCAAGGAGTCCTAGTTGTTAAGGACACAGTGTGACCAAGGCCTACAAGGTCTGAAAGGTGTAATCTGATTCTGACCTCATGACATTTTATTGTCCAATTCTCTAACACTTTAAGTTCTACCCTGACTGGGGTTGAAGGACACGTTGCAAGTGACCAGGAGGAGTTGGGTTGCATTTTTCTTCATTTCTTTGAATTTCCAACCACCAGACCTTAAGTATTCTGATCTCAGTAGTCTGCCTCAACAATTCCCCAGTTCAGGGTTGGCAACTGCCTTGAGCTAGACCAATTTCAGTGACTGAAAACACCCACTCCCTGGCATCATGCTTTGTTTTAAAAAGCCCTTGCCTTCTCCCAAAGTTGAACTAAGGCTACTCCAGTTAAGTAGGTTAGATGGTTCTCTGCTCCATGAAGGAGTTCATAAAAATTAGATTCTTAAAGGATGAAGGAGATCTAACTTACAGGAGTTGACTTTCAATTGTTTAAGCCAACAGATGCATTAAGAAATCACTCTGCATTCTCACCTCACATGGAAGTAGTTTCTGTATCAAGTTATTTGACCTCCATAAAGAACAAGTGCTAGGACTTGGCTTTTGACAGCTAAGTAACTTCTGGGTAAGAATTTCCATTCAGAAACCATTTTTCATGGGTCATGGAGAAGCTTATATGGTTTTTCAGGAATGCAGGTCCCTGCAAGCTCTGTTCTAATATGAATATACTCTCAATAACCCAGGCCCTTGTTAATGTCTAGGAGACATCCAGTAGCCAGTCCACCAGGATACATTAGTTGGTGCTATCTGAGCACTCAGGATTAACTAGAGGCACTCTTGGTTAACAGGGTTAGGTCATAACCTGGAATGAATAGTAAGGTCTCTGCAATAGGAGAAAGGAGGTTATTTCATGGGAAGAAGGGTAGGATGTGGTTAACACATACCAACAGAACTGGGACAATTTCTGGGCAATGCAGAATATAGAGCTGGTACAGAGAGTGTCGATTAGGAGTATCTTGTGACAGCATTTAACATCTCACTAAGTGCCTGGGACCAGTCCTAACCTGCTACTGGGACGGTTCCCTGGTCTTGGACACAGTGGCCTCTAGTAAAGGGGGTGGGGTTAAGGGATCCATAGCCTCTGAAAGGCAATCATGGTAGCATGCATAATATAACCAGAGGCCCCACCACCTGACCATATTCCCTGGAAAAGCCTATCCTTCACCAGAGGAATAGTGAACATACAAGGGAGGGTCACTGACATCCTGTGGGTCAGAATGGAAGTCAATTCTGCTATGAGATCAGTCTCCCTGGGGTCAGTTGCAATTCTGAGAGTCTAGAGTAGAGGCCAGGTGGCTGTATTTAACTAAGGCATGATGAACAGCAAGGGCAGAATGGTCTTGACCTGTAAGAATCTTTGGCAACAGAGCAGACCATGGCATGCCTAGGGGTGGAAGGTGGACAGCCAACAAAATTACTGCTTGATCTGTGTGATCAAAATGGTCAACAGGGGAGAAGGCAAGTTAGTCATTGCAAAGGAAAGTCATGGCTATGATGGATTTTTTGGCATCAGCTTAGGTAGACATCAGTCCTAGACATTAATCCAAACATTTTTAGGTGTTGTGAAAGTATTTGAGTTGATTAAAAGCTCATAATTATTTGACTTTAAGGGAGATTATCCTACATAGGATGTGGGCCTGATTCTATCAGTTAAGAAGTTCAGTTTAACTGCCTGTGAACAAGAGAGCTTTGACCCATGCCTGTGAGTTCCACTCAAAGGTGATCCATCTTGACTGCACACCCTACAATCTTGACTTGCTTCACCACCTTCTGCAATCACATAGGTTTAAACTTGAGTTTATGACAAGAAATCAGCCTGTGGGTGTACCTGTTCTAGAGTTTGCTTCTCTGGCTTAATCTTAGACTGATACAACCCTCAGTTTCCATAGTTATGTTACTAGACTCAGTCCATGGATTGAGGCCTATACAGAAGGCCCTGCTGTGCTATGGCAAATACAGTATTTCCTCATCCTTACTTACTAGGAACCAATGTCCATTTACTTGGGTAACTACTGAAGGGTAACACTCATACCTGTCACAGCCGGTTGGATAGAGGGTCTGAACTGATGCTGATAACTGGATCTCAAGCTTGATTAATCCCCTTGATGGGATGGGGCAGGTACATGGAGGCTAGGTGGACAGGGAGACCAGGAATCTTGCAGTGGCTTCAATCACTATAGAACTACTATGGTCATCTTCCTCATCCCGAGTACTAGTCAGATGAAGATGCAGCCACTGACAAGCTTTACACTAGTTCCCTGGCCCACAGGACAGAAGCCATCACAGTGGGCAAAAGCCAAGTGGAATCTCCTAAAACTGTTCTCCACCCAAAGTCAAGAGTAACTCAGAAGCTGTACCATGCTCTAAAGAGGTACTAGTACAAGGGGTGGGGCTCTATCACGTAGCTTGACCCACTAGGATGGCCCCTAGAACAAGGTGAACCATGCATAATTCTAGACTAAACAAAATGGTTCTGTTCTAGCTGCTCAGCCAGATGTGGCATCTCTACCACTGATCAAGGCTATTGATCTGGCAACTCCTTAACCCTTATGAGATTGCCAGCCATTCATATTCACTAGGGAAGGGCAGCAGCACTCATGGTTTTCCATCAGGTTTCCCTGCTCTGCCACAATAACCTCCAATGGCTTTTATAATCTTGAATTTCAAAGCCATCATTCTGGCCCACTAGATCAGTAGCAAATGTTCACTGTTATGAGTGAATGATTGATGCCCCTACTATGGCACACATAACAAAGGGAAGATAAACCTTTCAGGTATTCAGGGGTCTGCCATGTTTGACTTAATGGGTCAGTAGTTTGAGGTGTCTTTACTCAAGACACTAGTTCCATTAGTGCCTCACTCCTCCTACCCCCTTGGGTAGCCTCTTTGGATTTAAGGGGCAACATAATCACATGCTTGGGCTCAGTACTACTTTAAGTAGAGTTCAGAATGAGAGCTGTCTTGCAGGTCCAGGAATCAGTACAATCTCTCTAGCTTCAACCATATGGCCCTGCGTGCTGGTGGTGCCACGTGTAGCAAAGATACATCACATGCGAGACAAGGTCTGTAGCACAGAACTATTAGTTGTTTAGAAATGCAGCCCCTGATCTACTTCCAGGCTCTAAAAGGTCCAGATTGACTGCAAGACATCAAGCGTCTATGAGAACTGGACCCACCATTTTGTACACATTTTGAACTTAATTCTTGGTACATCAAGAACTTACTGAACAGAGTGGCATGGTGGGTGCAACACACAGGGGCCCAGAGCCCCATGTCACCAGTAACTCTCCAGCTCACATGTAGACCTTATTGGGAATTCAGTCTTTCGACCAACCTGAAGTCTTGTTCAAAATGGTCAAGTATTGGTATGAGGCCAAAAAAATATGCTGTCCTGCAGCCTCTTTCACAACCCCAAAAGCAGTGGCAAAAGAAGTCCTCTTAGACCTGAGCACTCTCCGGTCCTGTGCTTGGTGAGGGAAAGGTATACAAGGATCGACACTCCTGGTTAGTGACTGACTACTTAGCTGGTGGTCAGGGGCCTGTCAGGGACAAGACTGTAGGGAGAGTCACAAGGAAATTTGAGACAACTTGGATACACCTGAGGGAGCTGACTGCAGGTCTTGTTCCTTTCTATTTCTATAACTCAAACTCAAAAGATTTTTAAACTTGCATTGGGCCCCTGTGGTCCCCTCTGGAGGTGCACAAACATCTCAAGATATTGAACTGGATAGGCAGGCTGGGAAATTCGAGCTGAAGCCTGACCACAGTTTATCAGGAGCCAACTGAGGGTGTCCTCTCTCCAGAAACAACTCTCTCAGGATGCGGCTTCAAGACTAGCTTTGTGTTCAAAGGTCAACACATATCCATGTGTATGGACATCCAGAGTCTGTTACTTACATGAACCCTAGTCAATCTTTTCCTATGTCTCATGTCATGGGTTGGGGGTCCTAGGCTGAACTAGCTACTTGGCAACATTAGGTGGGGCCTCCCCTTGCCTCCATTCAGAGGCTATCAGGCACATCTCTCGAAATGCCAAGAAATTCCACACACACAGGATACGGGAACTGGAACCCCACTTCTCCCATTGGGTATGAATGAATTGATGAAGGAACCTGGTGGAACATGAAGGGTTATGAACAAAAGATGAGGCGCTAGGGACTAGCAATGATGTGCACCTACTGCCAACCACAGGGCCAACAGGAAAAAGTTATCTGAGCCCATCAGGAGCCAGAACTATAGAAGAGGGGCCCCTTGGCAAGAGCAGCAGGCCTGGAGGAACCTACCTACTGTGAGATGTAGTGCTTAAGCAGGGAGGAAGTCAGGAAAATGTACCCAAACCTCTTGTCTTCTAGCTAGTGCATCTCCATGGCCAAACCCACCTGGAAATGTCAACTTTCAAGGGAATCTGGGAAAACAGGAAGTCACAGGACTTCCTGTGCAGTCCACAGGAAGCTCTCATTGGGAAACAGCAGAGTAGATCAAAATTAAGGAGCAATGGATGACAGTCAACTCACTTGGGGGCCAATGTGAAGTGAGGATCAGAAGAGAACAGCCATATAACACTTAGAGGATAGAGTACAGGGCTTGACCCCCCGTTTTTCCAGAGGTGCCACCTGGCAGGGACCACAGAGGCTGGAGCAAATCTGCAGTGCCAAGAGGATCCTCCTACAGGAACAAAGTGGGTTTCCCAAAAGCTAGTTGGGAAATACAGAGCAGAATCATTTTGACTTAGAGATACGAGAAGTGCAATATTTTACTCATCCAAAAATAGAGTTAAATCACTGCTGGCTACAGAGCTAAGTAGAGGTGAAGACACTTCCAGCTGCAGAATTCACCACCACTGGCCTCAGCCTGTGGACGTTCCTGGCACTTGGCTTCCAGGCTCTGTGCAGCTCCCATATACCCTTCTCTCTAAACAAGATTAACCTCGTTTTTTTCATCCTATTACCAGAGAGGCCAGCTACCTCCATTTTCTAATGGAGCTTCATCTGATGATCAATTCTGATAGAGGGGTCATTATCCTCCAGCAGTGCTGGAACAAATTTGAGGAGATACCCCATGTCCAGGGGCAAAGAGAGCCCCAGAAAGATGGTAAAAGGGGCGAAATTGCATTTAGAATCAAACCCCATACTCAGATGCTCAGAGGGCTCAAACAAACCTTGTGTGCACCAGGACCCAGAGATCCCACAGAGACTGAGACACACCTGTATTTGAGTGTCTCTGGTGGAGGTAGTTGAGCTATTTCAAATCCTGAAAGATGATGCTGTGAAAGTGCTGCACTCAATATGCCAGCAAATTTGGAAAACTCAGCAGTGGCCACAGGACTGGAAAAGGTCAGCTTTCATTCCAATCCCAAAGAATGCTCAAACTACTGCACAGTTGCACTCATCACATGCTAGTAAAGTAATGCTCTCAAAATTCTCCAAGCCAGGCTTCAGCAATACGTGAACCGTGAACTTCCTGATGTTCAAGCTGGTTTTAGAAAAGGCAGAGGAACCAGAGATCAAATTGCCAACATCCACTGGATCAAAAAAGCAGAGTTCCATAAAAACATCTATTTCTGCTTTATTGACTATGCCAAAGCCTTTGACTGTGTGGATCACAATAAACTGTGGAAAGTTCTTCAAGAGATGGGAATACCAGACCACTTGACCTGCCTCTTGAGAAATCTGTATGCAGGTCAGGAAGCAACAGTTAGAACTGGACATGGAACAACAGACTGGTTCCAAATAGGAAAAGGAGTACGTCAAGGCTGTATCTTGTCACCCTGCTTATTTAACTTCTATGCAGAGTACATCATGAGAAATGCTGGACTGGAAGAAACACAAGCTGGAATCAAGATTGCCAGGAGAAATATCAATCACCTCAGATATGCAGATGACACCACCCTTATGGCAGAAAGTGAAGAGGAACTCAAAAGCCTCCTGATGAAAGTGAAAGAGGAGAGTGAAAGTTGGCTTAAAGCTCAACATTCAGAAAACTAAGATCATGGCATCTGGTCACATCACTTTATGGGAAATAGATGGGGAAACAGTGGAATCAGTGTCCGACTATTTTTTGGGGCTCCAAAATCACTCCAGATGGTGGTTGCAGCCATGAAATTAAAAGACGCTTACTTCTTGGAAAGTTATGACCAACCTAGATAGCATATTCAAAAGCAGAGACATTACTTTGCCAACAAAGGTCCATCTAGTCAAGGCTATGGTTTTTCCAGTAGTCATGTATGGATGTGAGAGTTGGACTGTGAAGAAAGCTGAGTGCCAAAGAATTGATGCTTTTGAACTGTGGTGTTGGAGAAGACTCTTGAGAGTCCCTTGGACTGCAAGGAGATCCAACCAGTCCATTCTGAAGGAGATCAGTCCTGGGATTTCTTTGGAAGGAATGATACTAAAGCTGAAACTCCACTACTTTGGCCACCTCATGCGAAGAGTTGACTCATTGGAAAAGACTCTTGATGCTGGGAGGGATTGGGGGCAGGAAGAGAAGGGGATGACAGAGGATGAGATGGCTGGATGGCATCACTGACTCAATGGACGTGAGTTTGAGTGAACTCCAGGAGTTGGTGATGGACAGGGAGGCCTGGCGTGCTGCAATTCATGGGGTCGCAAAGAGTCGGACATGACTGAGCAACTGAACTGAACTGTGGAGGTAGTGGGTCAGCAGTGGACTGCCGCAGGGGCTTTAGGTGTAGCAGACTGGAAGAGGTTGCCATTAACCCTACCATAGAGCCACCAGAACTTCCACAGGACTGGGAAACAGACTCTTGGAGGGCACAAATAAAACCTTGTACACACCAGGACCCAGGAGAAGAGGAGCAATGACCCCACAAGAGACTGATCCCGACTTGCCTGTGAGTGTCCAGGAGTCTCCAGCAGAGGCATGGGTCACTGGTGGCCTGCTGCAGGGTTAGGAGCAGTGCATGCATAGGACCTTTTGAAGGAGGTCACCATTATCTTCATTACCTCCACCATACTTTGGCCTTAGGCCAAGCAACAAGGAAAAACAGCACCACTCATCAGCAGAAAATTAAAGATTTACTGAGCACAGCCCCGCCCATCAGAATAAGACCCAGTTTCCCCACCCCCCAACCCCAATCCCCAGTCTCTCCCATCAGGAAGCTTCCATAAGCCTCTTATGCTTTTCCAGAGGGCAGATAGAATGTAAACCACAATCACAGAAAACTAACCAATCTGATCATATGGACCACAGCCTTGTCTAATTCAATGAAACTATGAGCCATGCCGTATAGGGCCACCCCAGATGGATGGGTCATGGTAGAGAGTTCTGACAAAATGTGGCCTGCTGGAGAAGGGAACAGCAAACCACTTCAGCCTTCTTGCCTTGAGAACCCTGTGAACAGTATGAAAAGGCAAAAAGATAGGACACCGAAAGATGAACTCCCCAGGTCAGTAGGAGCCCAATATGCTGCTGGAGATAAGTGGAGAAATAGCTCCAGAAAGAATGAAGAGACAGAGCCAAAGCAGAAACACCACCCAGTTGTGGATGTGACTGGTAATGGAAGTAAAGTCCAATGCTATAAAGAGCAATATTGCATAGGAAGCTGGAATGTTAGGTCCATGAATCAAGGAAAATACAAAGTGGTCAAACAGATGGCAAGAGTGAACATCAACATTTTAGGAATCTGACTAAAATGGACTAGAGTGGGTGAATTTAACTCAGATGACCATGATTAATCTACTACTGTGGGCAAGAATCCCTCAGAAATGGAGTAATCCTCATAGTCAAAAGAGGGCAAAAGGCAATTTTTGGATGCAAGCTCAAAAATGACAGAATGATCCGTTTCCAAGGCAAACTATTCAATATCACAGTAATCCAAGTCTATGCCCCAACCAGTAGTGCTGAAGACATTGAATGGTTCTATGAAGACCTACAAGACCTAGAACTAACACCCCCAAAAGATGTCCTTTTCATTATAGGGCACTCGAATGCAAAAGGAGGAAGTCGAGAGATACCTGGAGTAACAGACAAATTTGGCCTTGGAGTACAAAATGAAGCAGGGCAAAGACTAGTAGAGTTTTGCCAAGAGAATGCACTGGTCATAGCAAACACCCTCTTCCAACAATGCAAGAGAAGACTAAATCAGATTATAATCTTTTTGCAGCCAAAGATGGAGAAGATCTATATACAGTCAGCAAAAACAAGACTGGGAGCTGATTGTGGCTCAGATCATGAACTCCTTATTGCCAAATTCAGTCTGAAATTGAATAAAGTAGGGAAAACCACTAGACCATTCAGGTATGACCTAAATCAAATCCCTTACAATTATACAGTGGATGTGACAAAGAGATTCAAGGGATTAGATCTGATAGAGTGCCTGAAGAACTATGGACAGAGGTTTGTGACGTTGTACAGGAGGCAGTGATCAAGACCATCCCCAAGAAAGAAAAGGCAAAAGGCAAAATGGTTGTCTGAGAAGGCCTTAAAAATAGGTATGAAGAGAAAAGTGAAAAGCAAAGGAGAAAAGGAAAGATATTCCCATCTGAATGCAGAGTTCCAAAGAATAGCAAGGAGAGTTAAGAAAGCCTTCCTCAGTGATCAATGCAAAGAAACAGGAAAACAACAGACTGGGAAAGACTAGAGATCTCTTCAAGACAATTGGAGATACCAAGGGAACATTTCATGCAAAGATAAGCACAATAAAGGACAGAAATGGTATGGACCTAACAAAAGCAGAAGATATTAAGAAGAGGTGGCAAGAATACACAGCAGAACTGTACAAAAAAGATCTTCATGACCCAGATAACCATGGTGTGATCATTCACATAAAGCCAGACATCCTGGAATGCAAAGTCAAGTGGGCCTTAGGAAGCATCACTACGAACAAAGCTAGTGGAGGTGATGGAATTCCAGTTGAGCTAATTCAAATCCTCAAAGATGATGCTGTGAAAGTGCTGCACTCAATATACCAGCAAATTTGGAAAACACAGGACTGGAAAAGATCAGTTTTCATTCCAATCCCAAAGAAAGGCAATGCCAAAGAATGCTCAAACTACCGCACAATTGCACTCATCTCACACGCTAGCAAAGTAATGCTCAAAATTCTCCAAACCAGGCTTCAATGGTATGTGTACTGTGAACTTCCAGATGATCAAGCTGAATATAGAAGAGGCAGAGGAACCAGAGACTAAATTGCCAACATCCACTGGATCAAAAAAGCAAGCGAGTTCCAGAAAAACATCTACTTCTTTATTGACTATGCCACAGCCTTTGACTGTGTGGATCACAACAAGCTGTGGAAAATTCTTAAGAGATGGGAATACCAGACCACCTGACCTGTTCCTGAGAAATCTGTGTGCAGGTCAAGAAGCAACAGAACTGATCATGGAACAGACTGGTTCCAAATCAGGAAAGGAGTACATCATGCTGTATATTGTCACCCTATTTAACTTATAGACAGTACATCATGAGAAATGCTTGGCTGGAAGAAGCACAAGCTGGCATCACGTTTGCTGGGAAAAATATCAATAACCTCAGATATGCAGATGACACCACCCTTATGGCAGAAAGAACTAAAGAGCTTCTTGATACAAGTGAAAGCAGTGAGGAAGTTGGCTTAGAACTCAACATTCAGAAAACTAAGATCATGGCATCTGGTCCCATCACTTCATGGGAACTAGATGGGAAAACAATGGAAACTGACAGACTTCTTTTTGGTCTCCAAAATCACTGAAAATGGCGACTGCAGCCATGAAATTAAAAGACGCTCTTGGGAAAAGTTATGACCAAACTGACAGCATATTAAAAAGCAGAGACGTTACTTTGCCAACAAAGGTCCATCTAGTCAAAGCTATGGTTTTTCCAGTAGTCATGTATGGATGTGAGTTGGACTATAAAGAAAGCTGAGCACCAAAGAACTGATGCTGTTAGCTGGTGTTGAAGACTCTTGAGCATCCCTTGGACTGCAAGGAGATCCAACCAGTCCATCCTAAAGGAGATCAGTCCTCAATATTCATTGGAAGGACTGGTGCTGAAGCTGCAACACCAATACTTTGGCCACCTGCCACAAAAAAAACTGACTCATTAGAAAAGACCCTGATGCTGGGAAAGATTGAAGGCAGGATAAGAGGACGACAGAGGATGAGATGGATGGTGGCATTACCGACTCGATGGACATGAGTTTGAGCAAGCTCCGAGAGTTGGTGATGGACAAGGAAGCCTGGCATGCTGCAGTCCATGGGGTCACAAAGAGTTGGACACGACTGAGTGACTGAAGTGAACCCTCCTGTTAGAAGAGGTGCCAGCATCTCAGCTAGGGAAAGCTGCTGTGTTGCAGATTGTTTGAAGAAAGAAAAGAAAACCACTCTAGGGATTGTTCTCTCCCTAGCAGGTGTAGAACAAGTTAATGTATCTCTTAAATTTGTGTTTGGTTTAGCATAGCATTCTGCTATCTGAGAATGTTGTCAGCGTTACACAGTGTAACTTCAGTTAACGTCAGAAGGGTGGCTAGCAGTAAGGAACGTTGCTTGAGGTTGTGTAATACATTAGTACTACAATTTTAAGATAAATAACCACATACTGATTAACTCATCTCAGAAATAAAACATTTTGCACAATGATCAATTCCCAGGTTGGCCTCAGCATGAGCTCATGTCCTCACTATCTGACATTTAAGTGAACAAGGCTGAGAGTTGACATGCGAGATACCCCAACCGATAAGCTCAGTTTTATTTTCAATTTCAGCCATGGCCTGAATCTGAAGCCTCTAGATTTCAGACCGCTCCACGCAGGCAACTCACTTCAAGCTGACAGCACCTTGCCCAGAGTAAGCCCTTCCTGCATTCACTTTCTGCTTCAAGGCTCCCAACTCTGGATGCAGGCAGGAGCATGCTAAGCTTTAAAGCAGCTCACACACACATAAAACTGATGGTTAAATATGCCCATCTCCTTATCCTTCAAGCAAATAAATCCTGGAGGTATTTAGTGAATCTGAAGGGGTCTCAGCAAAACTCAGCCCCTGATACTAACAACAGGGCTGCCAACGTTCTTTCTTCCATCTCCTACCCTACTCTGACCACAGCCCAAGTAAGATACCCCTACATGAGTCCACTCATTCTTAAGGGAATCCAGACTAAGACAATCCCTTCTTACTCAGCCAGATGAGGAACCCAGACTCAGAGGGGGTCAATTGAATTTTTATAATCAAGTTCGATTTGTTTTAAAAAAGTGTTTGGCTCAGGCAAGAAAGTCACTTAATATATACCCCAAGTTCATTTCAATCAACTAATGTTTGCCTTACAAATAGTGAAAGAAGCAAAAAGCAGGGGAGAAAGGGAAAAGGTATATCCAACTAAACCCAGATTTCCAAAGATCATGGAGAGACAAGCCTTCTATGAACAGTGTATGAAACAAGAAAACAAGTGGAGAGACTAGAGATGTCTTCAGGAAAATTGGAGATAAAGGAAACATGTTGCCCAAAGATGGGCATAATAAAGGACACAAAAGTTAGAGACCTAGATGCTAAAGGGAAGAGATGGAAAGACACAGACGAACTGTACAAAAAGATTCAAATGAACCCAATTCCTACGAAGGTGTGGTCAGCCACACAGCCAGACATTCTGGAGTGTGAAGTCAAGTGGGCCTTAGGAAGCACTGCTAATAAAGCTAGTGGATGTGACGAAATTCCAGTAGAACTATTCAATACTCGATGATGCCATCGAGATGGTGCATTCAACATGTCAGCAAATATGAAAGACCCAGCAGTGGCCACAGGACTGGAAAAGGTCAATCCTCATCCCGATCCCCAAGAAGGGTAGTACTACAGAATGTGCTAACCATTGGACAATTGCACTCATTTCCCACACTAGTAAGGTCATGCTTAAAATCTTGCATGCTAGGCTTCAGCATTATACAAACCAAAACTTCCCGATGTCCCAGCTGGGTTTAGAAAAGGAAGAGGAACCAGAGATCAAGTTGATAACATTTGCTGGATCATAGAGAAAGCAATTCCAGAGAACATCTACCTCTGCTTCATCAACTACGCCAAAGCTTTTGACTGTGTGGATCATAATAACCTATGTATGGAAAGCTCTATAAAGAGATGGGAGTACCAGACCATCTTACTTGTCTCCTGAGAAACCCGTATTCAGGTCCAGCAGTAACAATGAGAACCCTCTGCAAAACTGGTTCAAGATTGAGAAAGGAGTAAGACAGGACTGTCTGCTGTCACCCTGTTTGTTTAATCTATATGCTGAGTACATCATGCGAAATGCTGGGCTGGATGCGTTACAAGCTGGAATCAAGATAGGTGGAAGAAACATCAAAAACCTCAGATATGCAGATGATACCACTCTAATGGCAGAAAGCAAAGAGGAACTCAAGTGCCTCTTGATGAGGGTGAAGGAGTGTGAGAGAGCTAGCTTAAAACTACATGTTAAAAAAAACTAAGTTCATGGCATCCGGCCCCATAACTCATGGCAAATAGGAGAAAAGGTGGTAGTGACTGATTTCCTCTTCTTGGGCTCTAAAATCACTGCAGATGGTGACTGCAGACATGAAGTCAGAAGATGTTTGCTTCTTGGCAGGAAAGCGATGACAAACCTAGACAGCGTATTGAAAAGTAGAGACATTACTCTGCCGACAAAGATCCATATGTCAAGGCTGTGGTCTTCTCAGTGGTCAAGGGTGGTTGTGAGAGCTGGACTGTAAAGAAGGCAGAGTGCTGGAGAAGACTCCTGAGAGTTCCTTGAACAGCAAGGAGAGCAAACCAGTCCATCTTAAGGGAAATCAACCCTGAATATTCAATGGAAGGACTGACGCTGAAACTCCGGTATTTTGGTCATTGATACAAATAGGCAACTCATAGGAAAAGTCCCTGATGCTGGGAAAAATCGAGGGCAGGAGAAGAGGATATCAGAGGATGAGATGGTTGGATGGCATCACCGATGCAATGGACATGAACTTGGGCAAACTTTTGGGAGATGGTGAGGGACAGAGGCCTGGTGTGCTACAGTCTATGAGGTCACAAAGAGTTGGACACAGCTGGGTGACTGAACACCACAATGGTTGCCTACCACTGCTCAGGGACTTGTCACACACAGTCACATCAAGTTTATAAGGGGTAAGTTTTAGGAAGATAGAACCGTTAGGGAAACTAGTCTTATTTAGGCTTCAGAGACAAAGAACAGGCCTCTGACCTTGCTTCTATGCTGCGTGGACACTGCCCTGACTGCCTGCCGTGAGTACAAGCCTGGCAGCACCATAGACAAGATAAGGGAAAAATCTTAGACTGAGGCCTGGAGGATGTCCAGCCAACCAAGCCCTAGGCTTAACATTTCAAGTTTTACATGACAGAACCAACAGCATTAACACCAAGCCAGAGCTGCAATGTGCTCACAGACTGACTATCAGTTTGCATCCTGAGATTATAAGCAGGAACCCCAAACTGCAATTTTTGAAGTCTCACCCGCAGAGCAGACACTGTGGAGGCCTGTCCCCAACTGGGACTCCAGATGTGATGTGTCATGGGACTTCTCAGCACTATTTGAGTCTGGATGTTGGTCAAAACCCAATTTGGTGATGCATCCTCTATTTCCTTTAATGTTAGTATATTGAAAGTAAGCTAGATAATTCTCTAATATTGGTATTATTTGTATATAATGAATGGCTTATTTTGTTAACAAATCCTTTGAACCTGAGATGAAAGTGAAAACTTGCAGCAAAAGGACCAAGTCTGAAGCACCTCAAGAATCATAAGTTAAATTCCAGCACTTTTCCAACAAGGAGAACGGAGTCTGCCCAGACCTCTCACTTCTCCCATGTACTTTGTTACCCAGGTCTGACCCAGTTCCTTCCCCACATCTTAGACCTGAAAATGTCTCTTGAAAAGAGGGTTAAGCCTTTGTGGAACTTAACAGCAGGAGTTGGAAACAGACATTTGATAAAAGCACACCCCATAGAAACTTCAGAGGTATTGTCTTAAAGCAAGTGAGATGGTGGTTGGTGGTGAGCAAGTGAAGAGGAACTAAGTCTATCCAGTCATTTCAAGGCAGCAGGCTCTGGAGAAAGACATACACATGTACACATTAAAGGATTCTCCAAACAAGTCCACCTTGACATTACTTGATGGAACTACTAACTACAAGGTCTGTTAGTGGTGTTCACTTCAGCATGAAATGCTTCAACCCTCCAGACTCCAAACTCACACTGTCACCCCACTAGGGCCCTACACTGCAGAATTTCACTGCCAGACATTCTGGAATCCTGAGCACGACTAAGTAGCTGATGAATATTCTCTTTAATCACAAAAGAGAAGTCTCTTATGTAAGTCTGCACGGAGTTGCTTATAAGCCTGAGTAGGCATTAACAGCCCAGTTACCCAACTCCTATGCAATTCAAGACTTTGACAGTGGCAATATTAAATCTTTCCCCTTGAATTTCATATGAAAGTTAAAGCTTCAGCCATAAGACTTAGAGCTAGATCTATTAAATTGCTACTTAATAGTCTTGAAGCTGCAGGCTGGTGAGTTATCTATTAGGCATGCACGTAGGCTGCTTTTAACAGAGCTGAGTGCCTCAGGGTGAGGTCAGAATGAAATTTCTAGAAGGGTTCTCAGCAGGTTGAGTTTCTTAGGGTTTCACCTACTATAAGAAAGCATACTAACAAGTCCATGGGATATCTAGTTTGGAGGAGCTCATAGGAAGGTGGCCGGTCCTAAACATCTGTCCAGATAGAGCTAGTTTCAAAGAATCTCAGAAAGCTCATAAACCAGCTTCAAATAGTTACTATTAGTGTTACTTCCTAGTTCCTGTCAACTTTCTAGTCTCAGAACTTCAAGTTTGAAACAATGGTGGATCTGAACAAAGGGAAAATATACACAGTCCAGAAGACCAGAGATATTGGGTAGAGGCTAAGATGTAAATAACTGGTCAAGTTAGCAGGGACCATTTGCAAACACAGCTGGAGCGGGTGATAGGAGCCTGGGGCATTCTCTCTCCAAACGCAACTTCCCAGCATCCCCAGACTGGCAGAGTAGGTACAGAGAAGCCCCCCGTTTTGAAGAGCTAGGTCTGGTCTCACCTGAAAGCATCTCTAACAAGATATGCCTTTTGATGGTGTAAATGTTTATGACTAGTGTATGCCCCATTTCTCGTAGCAGAATCTTGGCCGGTCAGCCCCTGCACAGCCATGGTAAGGGGTATCTGAGGCCCTTGGGTTGTTACAGCCTCTGCTGAAGCCTTTATCCTCGAGTCTTCCTCTCACCACATATCCTGCTCTTGGCTTCTGCTCTGATTAACTCTACCTGTTAAACCCTGCCATCTGATACTGCTTCTTTGGAGAGGGCATTCCTTCCACTAGGACACCTCACGTTGCCTCTTTAACCCCATTGCACCCACAAGACTGCCTTCTCTGCTGCTTATCCAACTCCAGGGGTTGTACTGAGTTACTTGTAGTTGGATCTGGGTAGCTCGATTATGAACCAATTCCAAGCACAACCTTCATCCTGTTCAATTTAGCAAGAGATGAGAGACCCTTTAGTACCTTCTCCCCACAGTGCTTCCAGCTCCAGCACCTTACACCTCCCACTCCTTTGACAGATCAGCAGGTTCTCCTCACATGCTGCCCCTCAACGAGGGCCATTGGCATTGCTGTGAGCATGCCAGGAGGAGGTCCTATCACAGAGAATGTTGACAATCAACCCACTTTAGCAGTTAGCCCAGGAGGTGGGACTGACACTCCTGCCAGTCAGCATGAATGTTTGCCTCTTGTTAATTAGATCATCTGTATCTTCATTTCTAAGTGGTTATGTAAAAGGTGCAAATAGCTCATTAAGCCAGAGGAGAGATCGCTAGAACAAATTTTTCCAGCTCAATACAAAACAGAACAGATACTCCCATCTCTCACTTGTGGTATATCCCAAGGTAGTTTCTCAGAAGTTGTCATGTCTAATGCCGGATGGATGAGGGGGAGTCCTTCTGAGTGTGCACATAGGTCCTTAAGCAACAATGATGCTCATGAGACTGAGGATTGGACCTGGCCAGGAAAGGAAGAAAACAGGCCTCAGGTAGCAATACGGAGGTCTACAGATCCTCTTGAAGGTAGAAGGCTTGAGGACACAGTTTAGCAACAGGAGAGGTGGGTATAGAGAGCTTGTCAACACCCCCACCCATACCTGCCCACTACTAACCAAATGACACCCAGAGGAATTTGACTTGGGTGAACTGGGCAGGTGGGAAGCCTTGTCCTTCACTTGAATTCTTCCCAGTTAAGCCCCTTAGTAGTTAACTATCTGAAAAAGCAGCTCAGATCGAGTTCATTCTCTTTAAAAATGCATGACACAGAATGAGAGTTCATCCATACCAAAGCACCAATGGGATGAATTTAAGGAGACCATGTCCCCAGTCACTGAGAGCTCCAGTCCTAAGTGATCAGGTCCAGTAATGCACAAGTTGGTGGACTTCCAGTATTTATCAATTGTGATTCAAAGGGAGAATTTGGTTCTCAAAAGCTTTGAGATTTTTTTCTAATCACTTAAGACGTATGCCTACTTGCACAATACCTACCCAAACAGTAGCAACTGGGGAGCAGGCATACGAGATTACTCGAGCAACACTAGACCATGGCACTGCTGAAGATCTGAAGCTTCACTGCTGCTCTCCACATGAAGCGAGGCAGGCTGCAACATGAAACTCCCTGGCTGGAGATGAAAAATAGGACTGACTTCCCAACAAAGCACCAGAGGAAGAACCCCACAGCCAGAAGTGCACTCAGTCCTGAAAGAGCTTGGAGCCAGTTCCTATAGTGCCCCTCACAGATCCCACCTGCCCTCCCACCTCCAGCCATATGCAATGAACAGGGTCAGGTGGGACCCGTGGACTCAAGCTGACATTAATTTTCTACCCTTCTTTCCTGCTTGAGGGCAGTGTTTGTGTCTCTTTTCTAGCTAGGTAGAGCAGATCTCCAGGAGATTGTTCTGTCAGGCAAGATACTTCTCTTGAAAACCTCAGACCCTTTTCCTCCATACCCAACACCCCAAACCTGGGAGAGAAAACTCATGAAAGCAGGGAGCCCCCTAGAACTGGGTCCTTTAATGCTTACCCTTCAAGGTAAGTCTACAGATGCCTCCACTGGTTTGTTACCCTGTAAGCGATTCTGCTGGTTACTCACTGGTTTTTCTGTCTCTCCAGTTTTCAGGACAGAATTTTGTCCTGTGATTTCAAGCCTCTGATCTAAAAGTTGTTGATTCATTTCGTTCCTCACTCCTCTCCTTACAGCAAAAGTCAACTTTCCAAGCTCTTTTCATTTGGGGGCAGAGAGTCAGAGTTAGGTTAACTTAGAATAAGAGTATCTCAAGTCAGCAAAGAGGGTGACAATCAGGGACATTTCATTGAAATCTTTTGTACTGGCTTAGAACAAGATTCCCTTTGTGTTAATATTTCAAGGGATGGAAACCTGAAGTCCTGTTCCATTCTATTATTGAAGCAAGGAAGGCCTTTTTAGGAAATTCCAGGGGCCCTGAGGAGGGCCATTGGCCAACTAGGTATGAAGCAAGTCTTTAACTTACAAGATAGTCTAAAATGGGCAGAAAAACTGCAACATCCTTGATACAAAGTGCTCCTTTCCAAAAAAGGAAAGTAATTGGGAGATTGATATTTTTTTAAAAAAGACTTTATAGGAAAACAAACTCATTCTGAAGTTAGGAGTATGGACAGATCTGCAGGATCTCAAGCTTCCCTGGGATTCTCATCTTGAATTGAGGAAGTAAAAGCAGAAACCCTTTACTCTTAAAGATTTTCCTTCTACCAATTAGGTTTTCCCCACTTCCCTGGTGGCTCAGATGGTAAAGAATCTACCCGTGCAGTGCAGGAGACCTGGGTTGCACCCCTGGGTCGAGATGATCCCCTGGAGACAAGAATAGCTACACACTCCAGTATTCTTGCCTGGAGAATTCCAGAGACAGAGGAGCCAGGTGGGCTCCAGTCCATGGGGGTGGCAAAGAGTTACAACTGAAGGACTCCCACACTAAAGAGAAATTCAGATGCTGACTGTTAAGTGAAGGGGTTGTGAAGATTTAAAGCAAGTTCCGGAAGAGTCTGTAGTGGTTAAGACCCTTGGGTCTCTGGAAGTGGTTGAAATAGCCTTCCTGTCCCCAAAGAAGGTCACTGGGACATCCCAGAGGGGTGAGAGGAACCCAGGGACGATTGATAGTGAAACAAGAGCAAGGTTTCAGTTTGCCTTTCACCTCAAGTTCCCTGAAGAATGGCACTGAAACATGTATTATATATGAAATGTAGTCGCCAGTCCAAGTTCAATGCATGATACTGGATGCTTGGGGCTAGTGCACTGGGATGACCCAGAGGGATGGTATGGGGAGGCAGGAGGGAGGAGGGTTCAGGATGGGGAACACACGTATACCTGTGGCGGATTCCTGTTGATATATGGCAAAACCAATACAATATTGTAAAGTTAAAAAAAAAACTGATGGTCTTTAGTTTAAAGCAGAACAAACAATTCAATGTTGTGAAGCCTATCTCCCCACCCAGGGCTTCCTTTTAGTCTGAGACTGTCATTCAAATCTATATTTCTTCAAGTCACCCTAACACAGTTGGGGCTGCCATAGGGCCACCACTTGTAATATCAGACTAGACACGCTATGAGCTGGTCCAAAGTCTGCCCCAGGCCGATGGAGCCTGATGGGCCAGAGAACAGGGAGTCAAGTGTTCAGAGCCCAGGCCATCTCTGTAGAGGCCCATGGCTTATGACACGAGTCCAGCTCTAGAAACCAGAGCTGCCCTCAAGAGGGCCTTCTCCCCTGGGGCACAAGCAGGGAGGTTCCCTTATTCCTCAAGGAGTGGCTTCTGTTCTTCCTGCCAGGAGGCCTGAGCTTGAGGACCTAGCTAATGAACCCCCACTACCTGTCACCCACCACTGGCCCCAGGATAAGCCTGAGCTACAACAAAGGCTATATAGTTTAGTGATAGAGAGGAGACCCCAGGAACCAACTTGGAAGAGGGAGAGGCTGCCAAGGTAAGGCTTGAGGGTAGATTACACTAAATAAGGAGCTATGCAGAGGAGAGAAGCCTTTCAAACAACCTTGGATGGAACAGGTATCCATCGACTTGGGCAGGTAAATGAGTACTGGCCTGTGTGTAGTCATAGGACTGGCAGTAAGTCAAACTTCCCATGATCATCACCGAAACCTCATAGCTCAGTTAGCTTTTTAGCTCACCCATTGTAACAGGTCAGATGCTTAGAGAATTTAAGCAACTTATTCAAGACATGAGAAATAAAAGGCTGAAACCAGGCTCAAGCAGTATGTGCCCGAGGTCTGTGACCTCAACCTTTCAGTTTTAAGACCCTCCATGGCAAAAGAATGTGGTGAGCCAATTTCGAGAGCCTGGGAGCCAAGCTTTGTCATGAGCAGCTTCCCTATGGCTAATCTACAGTCTAGATTCTGCCTAGTTCTGGACCATCTTCCTTTCCACTCAGGAGTCCCCTGGTATGAAGGAAATAGAATACAGAAAGTCCAGACAAGCAGTTGGACTTAACAGTCCAGTAGCAGCAACAGCTGGCAGCCCTGTGTCGACACTTACTTAGCACACTCCTACCTGGCTGCCAGCTGAGTAAAGCTAGGACCGCCCCCACCCCCACACACAGGACTATAATGTGTGACTGTGTGCACATCATGACCTGGCAGAGAGCCCAGTGTCACCTAGGCAAAGTTGGTTCTGAGTGATGGCCCAGACTATTGCACAATACCCAGGCCCTTTCATAGGCTCTGGCACATATCAGACTGGGTTTAAGCTCCCACCATGTGCCCATCATCCTTTTGCCTCCCCCAGGGACTTGGCACTAAACCGAGTGCTAGGGCTGAATGAGTTCCTGGCTTATTACGAGATAAAGCTATAGCTCTGGCTACACACCACTGAGGTTAAGAACTCAGGTTGTAGCCAGCGGTACTTGTAAGACTCTAGCCTCTCTATAGAGGTCCTAATTCCTTGTCAACAAGGAATCCAGCAAAGACACTTCAATCTAGAAGATCAAGATTCTATTGGTCCCCCTGCTTTCAGTCTTTAGGGCAGAAAAAGCTTTCAGATTAGCTGGCCCAGCTCTGACCGTGTTAGAAAGTCAGCTATACTTTGAACCCTGAACCGTTAACAAGTAACTTTCATCCAGACCTTAAGATGTGGCATTTGAAGCAATTTTTCAGGACAAGAACAAACCCATACAATCTGGATAATCTGCCTGGGTAGGGGAGGGAGCTACGCAAGCATGAGGTACCAAGTTGGATTCAGAGAGTCTGCCAGGCTACAGGAAGGTTATAACATACAACAGGAGTTTCATGCTACAGGGAAGAAGGTGCCAAGTAAGACGCTTGTGGCACAGAACCCCATGAGCCCTGCACTAACTCTGTGAGGCAGTCTATGGAGCAGCAGCTAGAATGTATTAAGCACACACCATGATGGGTACTGGTCTACAGTCTCCTATCGCCACAGGATCTGTTTAAGCCAGTTTCCCAGAGATTGGTAACTTGCCCAGGTTCTCAGAGCTAGTAAGTGACAGAGCCAGGGAAAGAACCCAGGTGAGCTCCAGCCCGTATCCTGTCATACCACATGACTATGAAGGTCTTTCCATGAGACCAAGGCTCTCGTCAAGTGGCTCCATAGAAAGACCTGAAAGCAGATTCCGAACCCCAACACTCCCACCTCCAAGGTCAACAATTTCGATGGAAGCTTTGTCTTCAGAGGAGCTGCTTTAGAAACTGATGGGTAAGCCCTCACCAAGTTTGACCCAAAACTGGTTCAGCTGGACGAACTCCACATCAACTGGTCATGCCCAGTTATCAGGTAAGGTCAGCACCACCCACTCGTTTCCCACTTCAGCAGGTTGAACTGCATCTTGGCCCCAGGTTCTCCCACTTTTCAGGCCAGCCCATGTGGTCAGTTGCCTGCTCACTCGCCTAGAGTTCTTCTGAACACTTAGGACTTGCCTTGCTTCTCTAGAGCCTTCTGCCAGTTGGAGTTTAATACTGAGCCCTTCCACACAGTCACCACAGTTGATACAGGCTCTATAAGCTACTCTTCATGTGAGCGAGGACCTACAATCTAGACCTATGCCAGCAGGGAGCCCCCAGGAGCCCTTTACCTATGATCCTATTAGAGAAACTCTAGTCAGTCCAGTTTCTACTTGGGCGCTCCCCTAGAGTGGATCCTCGCCCTCCCCAGGAGGATTTGAACAGCACAGACTATAGGAGAAAACCATCTCCAAGGGCTGATAGCTTAATTATGACCTGCTGTCCCAGTTCAACTTATACTGATATTCTTTTCAGCTGGGGAAATCCATGAGTCCCCAAACATTTATAGTTTTTGCCAGATTTGAGTTCACATCTGTGCTGGATTTGCCAATAACAAGTCTACTCTGTAGTACCCTATTCCCAGAGGAAAAACTTTAGGATGCTTAAGGAAAACAAGTGGGAGTGCCTCACCTCTGAGACCTGACCACAGAAGCCAGGCCACAGGTTGTTTGAAAACACGTTTGAGCAGGAAAGCTTCATCACCCTATCACAGGAAGGGCTAATGCTGAGTCACTGCTTGCTGAAGTTTGAGTTTTTGGCTTTGGGGAGAAAAGTCACCCCCTTCAGTGCATATACTCCAACTCAGGGTCCCATGCTCTTCATGTGAGCTTAGAGTTCATACCCGTGGAGCTAGGCAGAGATAGTTTCCCTCCATCCCTTCTGCCTGTTGATATAGGCCGTTAGTCCCTGGAATAACCCACTCCCAGAAAGATCTTTCCTGGGAGAAAAAGACAGCTTCCCAAAGAAACTATAGCTGTTTTACGTACCAGGATTTTTTAAGGCTTCAAATTGGTAAAAGAAAACCCCTGAAGAAAGATTTTTACACAAAGGTTGATGTGGGGCCTTGAGCCAAGGAATTCAGACAGTCTCTCAAGAAAATTCTCTCCAAAAGCCTCTAGAAGGAATCACAGCTTTACCAACACCTTGATTTTAGTTTTTTAGAGACCCTTTTTTCACACTTCTGACCTCCAGAACGTTAGTAAATCGGTACTGTTTTAAGTCACACACAGAGGCTTTTCAGATGTAAGAAAGCAAGCAGAGAAGGGAAAAAAAAGAAAATCCCTGGGAGAAAGAGGCAGGGTTTGTGTTCTTATGACCCCAGGACTATCTGTGAAGAAAACAGAAGAGAAAATCCACACAGAACAGCACTAACCGAGACTGGTGTGTGGAGACAGCGAGCCCTACACCCCTATTCCCAGAGTTTTCTCTTCTGAAACAAAAGGAAGCTTTATACCCTACCCTCTAGGCTTATTAATCTGCTTTCCCTACTCCAACCCTGAGAAACCTTCAGCAGCCACAACCACCCCAACCAAACAGCACTGAGGCGCACACTGCGGATTTTATAGGCTATAGAGACTAGTCCCACCCCACTACCCCAAAGCACTCTGGGTGGGCAGTGGTTCCTCTGTTTCTCATTGGCTCCCTCTCTCTCAATCAGCAGATTGTCTCCACCCTCCTTGCTCATTTCCTGTCTGTAAGTCACCAACCGCAGTGTAAGCAAGGGGAGGTTTTAACAGTCTGCACTCAACCCTCGCCTAAAAATGTGACTTCTCCTGTTTTTAGGCAAGATTCCAGAAGCAATCTTGATTGGAAAAAGAGGCAGCCTCTTCACAGACAGAATATATCATTCTTTTTCTATGTTCACCCAACCATCTGAATCAGGGCTCTTTCCTGGAAATTATGTTTGAGAAGATCTTGATGAGAGCCTTGGAGTCTGTGGTTTCCCAGAGGCACCGTCAAGATGTATGTCTTTAAGGAAGCCAGCATCCTACTAAAAGGTGGTATTGAACAATTCCCTTCTAAGAAATAGGCTTCTGTTTACCTGTTATGGTTATCCCCGTATTCCCAATTGCTCCTTTGGATTTGAGTTTCTCCAGCAGCTGCCTCAAATAAGTGTTATTTCTGGAAAAGAAAGAAAAGTGCAGCGTTTAGGAGGAGGTGGCCGCATTCTGATCTTCACCACGTCTCTGCACTTAGGGAATGAACCACAGGTGGGAAGTAGCTTTCATAAGTCAATTCACCTGAGTCAGTTTGAGTTTGGCCACGTTCCCCTTCTGGTCCTGAGTGAGGTCACAGGAAAGAGGAGCCTTTTGATGAGAGGAACTGGGGTGTTTGAGGTGATGAAAGTTTGAGGGCAGCCAGAAGATAGTGGGAACACACAAAACTTTTGCCAAGAAGGCAGCTGTGTGTGCACCATGCCTGTGGTAAGTGAACTTAATATAAGATACCCACCCTGGGATCAGAAAAACTTCAAGAAAGGAAAAAGCAATTGGGGCTGGTGCACTGGGACGACCCAGAGGGATGGAATGGGGAGGGAGGAGGGAGGAGGGTTCAAAAATAAATAAATAAATAAACTCGGTGGTTAATTCTCTTGTTGCTTATTTGAAAGCTGATTCCATAAGCATTGTTTCCTAATCAAAGTAACTGTTGATTCCCTCCTTTCAACAGGCCCTTCATTTTCCTGACTTCCTGTCTTCACTCCTGCTGTTCCTCAGTCAGTCCTTTTCCTCATTTTCTGCCACAAGTCAAAATTCTAGCCATGTAAGACCCAGCTGAGATGCTAAATCTTTGTGTTGTCTTCTCTGATCTCCCAGTTTGATTCCACGGGCTCACCTCACTTTCTGAGATGGTTAGAGAATTCAGATGGCCTACACTTGGTCTTCTCCCTAAAAGACCTCACACCCTGATTAACAGATCACTCTTGCCTTGCTCTCTCATAACATCCCTTGCACCTCCATATAACACACACTGTATTTGCTTGGTGTTTGGTTGCTATCACGCTTGTCTACTGCCACTGCATTACAAGTGCCTATAGGAGGGTAAAATGACTGCTTCAACTCTGTGTCAAGAATATGGTACAAACGTAATGTGTTTCTTGAATGAATTATTGGGGGAAAAAAGAAGGGGAGGAAATGACTGCAAAGAAATCAAGAAAGTTCTGCCTCCTTCAATGTTCTCTTTGTAGCCTCAGTTTGGTCTGGGGCCGGGTGGGAATGAGATAAACTTCTAGTATTCCTTGGGCTCGAGAAACAGTTCCAACTCCATAAAGTCAGATCAGGAAGAGCAGATATTACCAGAGTGAGAGAGGGGAGAGACTTCAGGGCAAGAACTAAGTCCCCTCTCCCTTATCCATAGTTTATGAGTTCAAGTACTGCCTGACACAGCTATGAATAAACTTTGAGAACTTGGGAGGTGGTATAGTGTGGTCATTAAATATGTAGATTTGGGGTTCACATCCTGGCTCTGTGGCTTACTGGCTTGTGACTTTATGTGACTTGATGCAAGTTATGTAATCTCTTTAAGCTCCCGCTTCTTTTTAGGCAAAATGGGGATGATTACGATCATAATAGTACTCACCTCTCAGGATTATTGTGAGGTTTAAGTCAGCCAATACATAGAAAACAGAATAGTGACTAACACAAAGTACGAAATTATTATCAACATCTGCCATGTAACATTCTTGGCTAAATCATAACTGCTAAACCTTATTGAGCTAGATATTATTCACTTGTTCTAATGGGAAAATGTAAATTCAACACAGCTGTAGACCAAAGAGGCATATTGAGAATTGCTGCAAGGTTAAGGGGTTGTTGGTCATGGCTCCTAACCTGTTGCAGAGATAAGTCAATTTTGACTCCATGTTGGAACTGTTTGACCTGCTTTCTGTTGCTTTTGTTATTATAATCACACATAATGGCCTGCCTCAAAGAATCTTGCCCCTCCGCCTGACTGTTAAACAAAGAGCGCCTTTGTTCAGAACACTGTCCTCCTGTAGATGGCAGGAAGGAAGAAATGAACACATCCCCCTGCCCGAGACTTGCCATTCTAGGAGATATTTGCAAGATTAATGGCCTTTTTACTTTGTTTCCTCACCTCTCCTCATCTCTGATCCATAGAAGAAACTGGTATCCAGACCCAGGTAAGATCTTGTCAGTCAGCTGACTTTCTGAATAAGGTCGTATTCCCTGACTCAACATCTGAGCTCTCAGATTCACTGGCCTGTTGTGCAATGAGCTAGAGCAAGCTTGGACTCAGTAACAAACCCCTTTCAAGGGCACCGGTGCCTTCCCCTCACCTAGTCCACATGCTCCTGTTAGAGTCAGAGCTCTGAGCACAAGAGGGCCCTGTGTGACTCAGGATGGAGAGGGTGACTGATGTGTTCATATTCTTATTGGAGGAGAGGACTTCTCATCCATTTGCAGAGAACTAACTATAAATGATTAATTTCGTCTGTGATATATAATGACTTTGCATCACGAGGGCTGTCGTTGTATAGTGACAATAAGACAAAACAATATTCTAGGATTCTAATTAGTTTCTGGAAGAAGCAAAAGGGGCATAATGGTTGTCTATTTCCCTTCCCAAGGAGGAACTGAAAAACAGCTATGGGACTGGGGTAGCCGTGGCAGTGAGTATCCGAGGAGGAACAGAAGTGCGAACAACAAGCCTACAACCTGCAGGCAGAGTCTCCTCCTCTAGTGAAATTCCCTGGGAAAATACCCATCCCTGAGCTGGGGCCTTGGCAGAGATGGGTGATTAAGATCATTTGCATTGGTGGTGGCTGAAGAGGGTGTGAGGATGTGAGAGAGGGACAGGTGAAGTCTGTTCTGAAGACAGTGGTTTCTTGTCCTGTCCCTGGCAGGATGGGGACAATCATTCTTGTCCACCTGCTCCCCATTCCACCGTTACCTGGAACGCTGAGAGCTTTCCTCTAAACCAGCGCTTCTCACATGCACTGCACACACAAATCCCCCAGGGACCCTGTTAAACCATAGACTCTAATTCAGTAGATCTGGGTTGGGGTCTGAGATTCTGCATTTTCAAATGTTTCCAGGTGATTTTCACGCTGCTGGTAATGGGAAGAATTTGACAAGGTCAAAGACCTTATATCCGACAGCTCAGTCACCACCAGGAAGCTCTTTAGAAATGCAAATTCTTGGGCTCTGCCTCAGAACCAGAAACTTGTTTTAACAAGCCATCCAGGAGACATGGACATTGGCGCGTATTTAAATTACAGAGTCACTGTTACAGATGATAAATGAACTAGTCTCATTGGAAGGACAGATGAAGTTTTAGAAAAGTGGTGTTCAACTAGCCAAGAGCCCCAGGGTGGGGAGACTTGCCCAAGAGGTTACCCAGCCAAGTCCTCTTCCAGGTGGGCCCTGGAACAAGTCCCTTGCCCAGGGGGCACCCGTCACAGGATCTTCCATAGGAACTCATTCTGATAAGGAGGCTTTCCTGCAGTGCGAGCTCCCAGCATCCACAAGGGGAAGCCTTTCACAGAAGCAGGAGAGGTGACCAGGATTTGATGTTGGTAGAAAGTGGATGCAGAGAAAGGGGTAGGGATCTCGGGCCTTGCTGGTAACACAGTACAACACTGACAAATACACACAGCCCCTGGGCTGATGAACACAACTGACCTCTATACCTGTTGGAGACACACTGAGGGTCCGAGGCCTGAACAACGGTCCAGCAGGGTCCTTGAGCTCAGAGGAGAGAAGGAAAGGACAGGGGAACACGTCTCACAGAATTCTCCAGCTGTCTTCACATCCAGTTAATTAACTAAATTAAACCCTAAAAGCCTTACTAGATTTGGAGGGGACCTTTGATGTCTCTGAGCACCAAGCCCAGGGAGGCGGGCAGTGCTGGGTTGGGAACATCTCCCACGGATGGCCGAGCAGCATTCTGTTAATCGTGGCTATTAAACTGCTATCCTGGGAGTTGTTTTTGAATCATGTGAAATAGATTAAGAGTCTGTTTTTGAATCCCTCAGGGTTTCCTGTGGTGCATAATTATAGATGCACTGGAAGAAGAATTCAGGTCAACAATTACTTTAATGAGATGTCTGAAGAGCATGGCCCAGCAAGGCGGAAGGCAGAGGAGGAGCTGGGAGAGGATATAGGGTGGGGGAGAGACAAGAGAAACTGGAGGAAGGCAGGGAAATGGGCAGGACGAGGGGCAAAGATAGGAAGGTTTCTGCAAGGAGAGCAGAAGAGGGAGAGGAAGAACGCAGAGCAAGAGAGCCCGAGGGGCAAGTAGAGGGCAGAGGAGCAGACTTCACTGTGTCTGGAACATTTTTGCTGCTGCTGCTGCTGCTGCTGCTAAGGTACTTCAGCCATGTCCTACTCTGTGCGACCCCATAGACGGCAGCCCACCAGACTCCTCTGTCCCTGGGATTCTCCAGGCAAGAACACTGGAGTGGGTTGCCATTGCCCTCTCCCATGCACGCATGCTAAGTCGCTTCAGTCATGTCCGACTCTGTGCGACCCTATGGACAGCAGCCAACCAGGCTCTGCCATCGACAGGATTCTCCAGACAAGAATACTGGAGTAGGTTGCCATTTCCTTCTCCATGGAACATTTTTAAAGACGGAGAAAACATTCAGAAAGCAAGAAAATGGCGCTGGGTGCCCATGGAGAGGTCTGCAGTCTTGGATTCAGATGCTCCTCTCATGGATGCATCTGGAGACAGTGGGGAGGCATTGACAATGGGCTTTGTCATCAAACAGACTCGGGTCTAATCCCTGATCTTGCCCTGTTTGACCTGTGTGACTTTTGGCAAGTCACTAAACTTCTATGAGCCTGCTCCCATCTGTAAAGTGAGGGTTAACTATATAAGGTGCATGCCTTGGTCTGTTCAGGTTATTATAACAAATTACCATAGGCTAGGTAGCTTGTAAACAATAGAAATTTCTCACAATTCTGGAGGCTGGAAAATCCAAGATCGAGGCAGATTTGGTGTCTGGTGAGAGCCTGTTTTTTGGTTTATGGCCAACTGTCTTTTCATTATGTCCACACATGGTGGATGGAGTGAAGGGGCCTTTTCGGAAAGGGCCTTGATCCCACTCATGAGGCTCCACCCTCATGAATTAATCATCTCCCAAGGGCCCCACCTCTAAACACTATCTTACTGGAGATTAGGCTTCAAATGATGTATTTTGGTGGGCCACAAACATTCAGGCCACAACAGTGCATAACACTCCTGGAATGAACTGTATCTGACATACAGTAAGTCCCAATAAATTATTGTTAGAATGAGGAATCCAAGAGGTTAGTTTTGCCCAAGGGCTCATGGCTAGTCAGTAGCTGAATTGAAGTTTAAACCCTGATTTGTCTGATCTCCAATGCCACAGAGGAAAATGTACATAACTGCTCTTTTTTGGGAAATGCAAGGTCTGTTCCCCAGAGAGTCAACCTCAATCCATGAAGACAGTCCTTATCAGCTGGTGCCAGGGGTTCAAGGGAAAATGAAACAGTTGCCCATAAACCAAAAAACAGGCTCAATCTAGCCATGGTAGGACTTTAGACATATGTATGAAGGTCAGGCAGAGAAGGCAATGGAAACCCACTCCAGTACTCTTGCCTGGAGAATTCCATGGGCGGAGGAGCCTGGTAGGCTGCAGTCCATGGGGTCGCTAAGAGTTGGACACGACTGAGCATACACACACACACACACACACACACACACACACACATGAGGTCCCACTTCCACAAGTTGGTTTTTACAGAACATGCCCTTGTTCACGCTTGCAGAATATAACAGGGCATTCATTCCTGAGTTCATTCCAGGGCTTACTGAGTGCCCATACTAGACCCAGTACTATTAACATTTCAGGCTCCCAAGAGCATATGCCTAGTGGGATAACTATGACCATCTTGGTAGTGCACTGCTCAAATCTCCCTTCAAGTTCTAGAATATACTATCTTTGGAATCTATGAGAAGGTTCACACTGAGGCCACAATCTTCCCCAGGCTGCTTTCAGCAAAGGCAGAGCATGGGGTGGGGTGGGGTGGGGGTGGGGTGTGTGTGCTAGAGCTGAGTCAGCCTGCCAGCGTGGAACTTCTTTAACAGAGGGGCGCTCAGACTCCAAAAGCCTGGTTGAGGCTTCCTCAGAGCTGCACTCCGGTCTGAGGCTCTTTCTGCCCCACCCTCTTCCTTCCCTCTCTCCTTTCTCAATAGGCAGATCAGCATCCCAGTCTGAAGGCTCTCCCTGTCTCCTCTTGATCCCTCTTCCCTCACCCCCTAATCCTTCACAAGAGTTTCTCCCAAGAAGTCTCTTGCACTTCTATCTTGGCATCTTTCCCAGAGGAACCAAACAAAGGAACCAAGACCCATTGTTTATAGAAAGATTAAATGACAGGATAAGCAGAAACCACAAGCCCCTTGTAGATATCTCTTGAATCCATCCACTTTGCTCTAGGTCCACAGTCCGCACCTTAGTTCAAGCCACCATCTCTGTCCGTTAGATCCTGGTAGGACACAGATATCACACTCAAACAGGATAATTTGTTGAGGTTAACAAAGGATAATTTAGAAAATTCTGGTCCTGAGATATGGATTTAGGCTAAAGGAACAAGGGCCACAGTCTGCCTGCATCACCTGGGGTGGAGGATAGGTACCCCCACCTCGCTCTCCTTCCTCCCTCCTATCTCCTGTTGGTGCTCCTTTTTGGCCAAACCCAAATGGAAACCAGAGAAGACAGGAGCCCATTTATGGAGGCCCAGGTCTGCTTCCCGGAGAAGGCAATGGCAACCCACTCCAGTACTCTTGCTTGGAAAATCCCAGGGACGGAGGAGCCTGGTGGGCTGCAGTCCATGGGGTCACTAAGAGTCGGACACAACTGAACAACTTCACTGTCACTTTTCACTTTCATGCACTGGAGAAGGAAATGGCAACCCACTCCAGTGTTCTTGCCTGGAGAATCCCAGGGACAGCGGAGCCTGGTGGGCTGCCATCTATGGGGTTGCACAGAGTCAGACATGACTGAAGCAACTTAGCAGCAGCAGCACCAGGTCTGCTTCCCATGGGCACGGACAGAGCAGGGCCAAAAGCGAATCAGGAGAGGCAAAAAGAAGCTGCCTGGCACAACTGTGTCTCGCCCAAAGCTTTGCAAGATCTTATTTTACCCCACTGCCCTCTTTTAACCTTTCTCCCCATTCAAACCAGAGTGACATATTAAAGAGTGCTGACTTTCCCAGCTACTTAACTCCATCCAGTGGCTCCCCTCAAGGACTAACTTGTACAAGGTCAAGGAATGTCTGCCTGACTCAAGGCACAGGGTGGCCCTTGAAGTAAATAAAATGCTATGGGCAAGCCATGTATTTTGGAGTCCAGGATGGTGCTGATTTCAAACATTTCTTCCTCTTTTCCCCAAATATTGAAAAGTCCTGGAGTTTCAGTGTCTGTGTATCCAAACTCTATCTCCTAGGTACCACTAACTGGGACCTACGATGGGGCAGGCACTCTGGAAATGTCTTTCTGAATAGGATGACTAATCTGCACAATGAGTGCCCCCATCTGTGTTTTTCACGTTAGAAGAGGGACTCAGTGGTCAAAAACGAGTTGCCCACAGGCCATCTGGGGACCCAGTCGAGAACAAGTCACTCCTTTTATGTTTCCATGTCATCCTTCCCACAGGCACACTTCCCCTAGATGTACCTTCCTTGTGGGATTATCCCAAGGACGTGCTGTGCTCTGCTTAGTCACTCAGTCATGTCTGACTCTTTGTGACCCTATGAACTGTAGCCCACCAGGCTCCTCTGTCCATGGGGATTCTCCAGGCAAGAATACTAGAGTGGGTTGCCATGCCCTCCTCCAGGGGATCTTCCCAACCCAGGGATCCAACCCAGGTCTCCCCCATTGCAGGTGGATTCTTTACCATCTGGGCCATCAGAGAAGCCCAAGAATGGAGTAGATTAACTCATGCAAAGCATTTAGAACAGTGCCTGGACCCTAGTCAGTGTGCGGTCGCTGTTAGCTCTTATTAACATGTCATCCTCTTCCAAGCTTTTGTATGGAGTATCATTTCTGCCAAGCAGACCCTCCCCCACCACCTGGCACATCATATTCATGCAATTTCATGTAATGATCAAGACTCGCGGCATCCTGGACGCTGTCCAAGGCTTGCACCTCCTGACTGTATTGACTCCAGGGACTCTGAAGAATATGTCAATAGTTTTGAAGAATGAGAGCATGGGTTAACCCCCTTGGATAAGGATGCCGAATGGACTTGATCTGTTCTCACATCAGGAAAGCCTACGTGTCCATCTACTTCCCTGCTCTCTGGGCACCTGCTCAGAAGGATCACCCCACCCTCCTCCCAATATTTCTTCCTTCGCATCCCTGCAGGCACGCACTGCAGCTTCCTCAAGGGAGGTATTTTATTGTAAGTCACGGAGTGGAGAGAGCACATCACAAGTATTAATACATCCCTCCCCTCTCCTCCCTCCAGTTTCTCCACATCCCCCATCCCTTCACTTTGTTCCCTCCCCACTTTTCCTGCTCCCACTGTCTGCACAGGTTGAATTACCCTCCTGGGCCTGTGGACTTGAGATGCCCTCACTTCAACAGGATCCCTTGAATCAGACATCTCTTAGGTACCACTTCCCATCCTGTTGGCCTTCCCATCCATCCTCCAGCCCCAGCTGTGGTACCCAGTTCCACACAGGCTGAGAACAGCTTCCTGTGCATGTCTTCGGACAGCTCCCCATCTTAGCCTGAATTGCACACCTTGGATTCCTGTCCTTGGACTTTTCTGATGCTGAGGGATGGGACAGCTGCAGAGACCCACTGGGCACTCTCACTGGCACACCTGGCAATACAAGGGGAGTTCACACCCTTGGCTAGTGGTGGTGGAAGGTGAAGGCTTTCCCCTTTTGCCATCCTCTGCCCAGGTCTGTGGTTCACTGTGGGAAGCCCTGGTGGGAAGGGGACCTGCAACAAGGCATCCTTACCTGGTTCTCATTCCTTCTCTGTTTCATTCCCCTGATTACTTCCAATGTAAACTGCTTGCACACAAGTCACTTCTCAGTCTGTTTTGGGGAAATACAAATTAAGACACCATTGTCTCCTGGAACAATATTCCTTCCCATCTTCCAGTTTTTTCCATGGAATTCTTCATGAGCTCCTTTCCACCTTTCAAAGTCTGACCCATCCCTCAAGGATCATCTGAAATTCCAGGCCCATGATTGCATCAACCCACAAAGATCTCTTCTCTTCCTGGGTAGCTGGAGCCCTTTCTAAGCACTTAGAACAGTTGTATGTTCTTATTTTCTTCTCAACATTAATAATGAATAACTAATAATTGTTGATGCATACAATTGTTGGCTTCAATTCTAAACCCTAAAGAAATTATAAACACCCCGAGGCCAGGCCTGTGTCTAAGTCCCCAGAGAGCCTGGCATAGAGGGTAACCTGAACTGTGGGATTTTCCCAAACTCCTTCAGTAGGGCACAGCTCTCTCTTAAGCACCAGAGCCAGGTGGGGAGGCCCCTCTTTCCTATCTCTGCTGTATCTGGTATCTAACCGACAGGAAGACATGAGCTCCTCACTGCCTTCCTAAAAGCTCTATGAAGAAAAGTGAAGGATTTCCTTAGTGGTCCAATGGCTAAGACTCTGAGCTCCCAATGCAAGGAGCCATGGTTCAATCCCTGGTCAGGGAACTAGATCCCACGGGCCACAACTGAGAGTTTGCATGCTGCAACTAAAGATCCCACATGCCACAGTGAAGTCTGAAGATCCTACATGCCACAACTAAGACCCAGCACAGCTAAGTCCTGGTGTAGCTAGCTAGCTAGTTAGTAAATACATACATAGAAAAGCGAATGGTCACTCATCCCAGCATATGAATCTGCAAATCCTTCTTGACCTCCAAGTCCCAGCTTAAATGCAATCTTCTCCATGTGGTCTCATCCTTCCAGAAAGACCCCTCTGTGCTCTAAACTTCAGTAGTTCTTTATCTTCACCCTTTTAATGAACCTTCTCATTTTCATACACGTCTTGCAATTAGTTATCCATCATTTGTCTCTCATTTAACAATGAGTGAGTTAGTCAGTTACCAAGCCCCAGGGCCCACCCCTTAGTAGCTACTCAATACATTTTGAATGAGTGAACAACTGGTGGGGGGAGGAGAGCCTGAGAGGCTACAGGCAGACAATTATCAGGCTTCCTGGCATCCTGTTGTAAGTCTAGGGAAGCCCACAGTTACAAATTCATAAAGATGATGGAAGAGTCTGCTACTTGTCTCCTCAAACCCATTCTTCTCTTCTGATACAAATTTCCCAGCCTCCATCTTATGTCTAAGTACTGATGTCTGTGAACAGAAATGGTGTGACAACAAATTACAAAGTATGGTCTTAAAAGGAAAAGCCCTGTGTCCCCTGGGAGGGCAGGAGCTGAGGCAGCCATTTTGGATCATGAGGTGAGAACTAGATGTTGAGGTTGGCAGAGCAAAAAGACAAAAGGAGTCTGGGCTCATAATGACTATGGAGCCGCCTTGTCAGTCCTAGACCACTCACTTGAGACTCTTACATGGGAGAAGCATAAACTCCTTTGTTGTTTGAGCCAGTCTTATTTGGTCTCCCAGTTAAAGTAGCTGAACTTGTTTTTTAACTAAAGCCAGACACATTCTATAAGTCTAATCAGTTCTGAAGGAGTGAAAGGAAAGCACACTCCAGAGAGATGCTGGGCTGAGGGTCTGTGGTGGGTGTAGGCTGGGGCTGAGGGCAGCTGCATGGCTGGATGGGCTCAGAGCACAGTGCTTGTGTGCTCTTAAACAGACTCTGCTGCGGTTCTGTCATTTCTTCAAACTGGACAGAAGTGACTGTGCTAACTGGACTCAGGTTCGCACTTGGAGCTCAGATGGAGAAGGGCTGGGGAAGGTGTGCCACCTGAGGAGGCCAAGGGCAGAAAGCTAGTGTAAAGAACCCTGGTGGGAGACACAGAAGGCAGCCACGAGTTCCTAATACAGACACCGAGTGTACAGGGGCCAGAGCAAGATGCTGAATCAAAGCCAGACCCAATAGTTGGGGACTAGGATGGCGGGCCCAGCAAGCAGATTCTGGGATGACTTCCATGAATACAGATGAGTAACATGGAGTATGGTAGTATATGGTGTATTCTACTGAATTAAAGATTCAGAAGGGCAACAAGGAGCAATTTTTCACCCTGTGTCCTCACTCATGATCCTAGGCTTGCAATCCCTGCCCTGGCCTGTGTCTCTATTTGTTAGCTTCACTTATCCTAGAAGACTTTTCTTGGGTGTCACCTTCTCCAGGAAGCCCTCCATGACACTACAGCTAGGTCAGCTGCCCCTCCTCTGAGCTTCCCCTAGACCATGCTCTTCTATTGTAGTTATTAATGTGTCAATTATTGCAGGAGTACAATGATTGCAACACAGCTTATAACCAAGTTTAACTGAGATGCCCAAGAGTAATGATCTTCGCTTGATACCCTCAGTGTTTCCCATGATTGCCAATAACATGAAGGGAGAAAATTCACCTGAACGGGACCACAGGGGCAAGTGGGTGGGTGACCAGATCGGTTAGAAGCACAGCATGGGGGCCTCAGACATCACAGAAGGTGGACAGTGAATGGATTCTCTAAAAGCCCATTGAGATCCTGAGCAGGGTGGGGGGATTACACTGGGAGGTGGGAACAGGCAGTGAACAGAAGGAAATGGTCAGGGCTGAGTTGATCTCAGCATTAGCACTGCCCAGAACTGCCTAACTCATGTCATCACATTCCCAAATCTGGTACCCGGAAGGAACAATTACCAACAACCCAAGCAGCAAGTAAACATCCTAAGAGTGAACACTGCACATCCCTGATTATGCACCACTCGTCCTATCTGTTTTTCTACTCTGTGTTCTGGGAGAGAAGAGGTTGTAGAAAATTCAACATCTGCCCCCCCCAAGATACACACCCACTCCCTGAGATGTGTTTTCTTGGGGGAGGAAGGTCAAAAGGCCACCTTTCAATCTAAGGAGAGGGCCCAGGGAGAGGAATCATGATCTGATGTCTTCTGTTCCTATTTAATCATTTCATTACTAATTAATAGGGTCATTACTGCAATTCAAAGAGAAAGAACTGTGATTAAAGGTTAATGCCGTTGCTGCACGCATCACACCTCAAATTATGTTATAAAAATGTCCAGCGTATTTAATTGAACCTATAAGTAACAATGTAATTACACTTAATAACGTACGTGCCTTGTATTTATTTGTTCCTCTCTGAGGTACAGGGAGCCCCACGTGGGTGGGTTAGGGAAGATCACGGTGACTCGCCGTCACAGCGTGCCCTCTGTCTCCCGATCCTATCAGCTTCCGGCCCCCGCAGGACAGGAATGCTAGCTGACTGGTTGCAAGAAATCCAGCCCTGCCCCTTCAGCACTTCTCAGTGTTCAGTTCAGTCTCTCAGTCATGTCCGACTCTTTCCGACCCCATGGACTGCAGCACACCAGGCCTCCCTGTCCATCACCAACTCCCGGAGTTTACTCAAACTCAAGTCCATTGAGTCAGTGATGCCATCCAACCATCTCACCCTCTGTTGTCCCCTTCTCCTCTCGCCTTCAATCTTTCCAGCATCAGGGTCTTTTCCAATGAGTCATCTCTTCGCATCAGGTGGCCAAAGTGGGACAAGCTCTAATGTAGGTGTTTCCCAGGACGGAGGAGAGGCAAGGGGAGGGGCAGAGAAATCGGCCCCTGGCTGAGCCCCTGGCACTGCACAGTCTTGCCAAAGGGCTAGGATGCTTCTAACTTATGTGTCTTAGCCTGGGTAGCACATGAACAACGATCATTTATTTCTCATGGTTCTAGAGCCTGGGAAGTTCACGATCAAGCCACAAGCAGCTTCAGTATCTTCCTGATTCATAAGACATCTTCTGGCTGTGACTGTCCATAGTGGAAAGCGTGAGAGCTCTTGCACTCTCGCTCTCTTTTTTTTTTTAGTTTCTTTTTTTATAAAAGCATGGATGCCATTCATGATGCTCTACCTTCATGACCTAATCACATCCCAAAGGCCCCACCTCCTCATCCCATCACTTTGGGGGCTTGGTTTTAACCTGTGAATGCTGGGGAGACACAAGCATTCAGTGTATATAGCACTATGATCTTTTGTAATCCCCTCCTTTGAAAACACCTTTTCCTCCTCTTGGAATGTCCCCTCCTTCTTCACAGAGTACAGTACATACAGCTATTTGGCTCTCAGCATTCATTCTCAACTTCTAGTATTTTCTTCCATTACTGCAAAGGCTGGGAAGCTTAAAACTGGCTTTTCTCAGACTGTCTTGCAGCTCGGATTCTGGATGCGAGTTAGCCACCCTGCTTCCCGCCCCCAACACTGGATGTACTCACGGGAGATCTGGAAGGTGGCAGTGAGCCAGGGATATTGTTGCTCTGGCTGTCTCAATAACAAGCAAGTTCATGGAGATGTGACTATTTCTATATCAGCATTCCTTACCCTAGGGATGATACAGCGGAGAACTGAAGGAGTAGAGGACTTGGGCAAGTCATTTATTTTCTCTGTGTCACTTCTCAAGTGACAGTCAATAAAAAAAAGTTCTACCATTTTTACAAAGTTGTTGTAAAGCTCAACCTTCCAAGAGTATCTTTGAGAAATTGAAATAACGTTTGTGATCATAAATTATTATTAGTCCCGTGCAAGTGTTCTATCTTAAATCAGAATTTCTTCTAAGGCAGCTGATCTCAGATGGTTCGGTTTTTCATTTTCTATAGATTTTAGCATATAATTCGGAGAGCGTAGATTTATTTCCTCTGCTGGCTCCCCTGCCACAATCCATATGTCTCTGCACACATACTCCTAGAAGGTTTTGCCAGGAAAGATTTCCTTGTACAGAACCAAAGGAGCCTTCCTCGCTGGCATGTAGCTTTCGCTAGCACTGCTCCTCTTTATTCTATATTTGGATCACTTGCCCGTTTCACAGCCAGTCTCACTGTTGAAGCCAGTCTCCTAGGGTCCTCTGTGGAGGCACCGCTGCCCTCTCCAGCTCTCTGGCACCATGTCCCTTTGTGATGAGCACTTATACGTTTTGGCCAACAATTCCCCAATTTCACCCTCGAGTTCCTTCACTGCTCTCGAGTGAGTGCCATCTGGTCCTGGTGATTTGTCTATGTTTAGTTTGTCAATTAGGTATAAAATCACTTGCACATTTACTGCTATTTGAGTTGGTATCTCTGCCCCGTCAGTCCCAAAAGACAGTCTAGAAGTGGGAATTTTATAGAATCGCATAGAACGATAGGACCTCAGAGCTGAGAGGGTCCTTGGAGAGCCTTTCAGAGGAAACATCATTAAGCCATTCATTCAGCTATTCATTTATCCTAGAAATAATGACTACCTACTATGTGCCAGGCTGGGTGCTGAGATAAAGCAGTGGGCAAGAGAGACTCTAAAATTGTCCCTGGGGGCTTCCCTGATGGTCCAAGGGTTAAGATTCCAAGCTTCCAATGCAGGGGCCCTGGGTTTGATCCCTGGTTAGGGAACTAGGTCCCACGTGCCTCAACTAAAACCCAGAACAGCCAAATAATTCGTTGATTTGAAAATAAGCAATTTGGAGCTTCCTTAGTGGCTCAGTGGTCAAGAATCTGCCTGCCAATGCAGGCGATAAGGGTTGTATCCCTGGTCCCAGAAGATCCCACGTGCTGAGAAGCAGCTAAACCGGTGCCCCACAACTATTGAGACTGTGCTCTCGAGGCCAGGAACTGTGACCACGTGCTGAAACTACAGCCAGTACAGCCTACAGCCTGTGCTCCGCAGCAAGAGCAGCCACCGCAACAGGTAGCCCCCACTTGCCACAACTAGAGAAAAGCCCCACACAGCAGTGAAGACCCAGCGCAGCTACAAATAAATAAATAGATACAATTATAAAAAGAAATAAATAAAATTGCCCTTGGAGCCTCTGTCAGCATCATCCTGCAAGCATCCTCTTTCGTTAGTGGCTAAGGTGGGGCAAGAAGTGGAAGTCCTCTGTCCCCTGCCACCTGTCTCCCAGAGTCAGCCCCATTAATGACAGGGAGAGACACACAGGAAGAGAAAGATGGAGGTGGTTCAAGGGCATTACGGAGAATAAAACAAAGGGAACTGGGACGATGAGGGGTGAGTATAAGGTCAACATAAAGACCAAAGGGAATGGGAAAGGATGCCATATTGATTGTAAGAGAAAGAAGTTAAGAGGAGAGAGAGGGTGATTCAACACTGGGGTTAGGATTGAAGGGAACAGCTGAGAAACAGCGGGCAGGGGTCTCAACCCCTTCACCCTCTTTATGCTTCATTCCTTCCCATCTGCACTCTGATTGGCAGGAAGGGAGGAGGAGGTGATGCATCCATTGCTGTGAATTGAGCTCATCATCATTATAATCAAGGGAGAGGCATTTATCATCCTAACAGATGCTCCCCTCTGAAATATCTGATAGCCCAGAGTCTGCTCCCAAGGGGATAAGAACCACTGTGACCCTTACAAGATAAAGAGTATCTTTATCTTGATGGGATATTCCCAGCCTTAATTATGTAGAGCCCGGGCAGAATGAAGCCAGGAATTTGTGAGTAGGGCAGAGGCAGAAAGGAAGAAGTCCAGAAGAGAAGGAAAGTGAGGCGTCATGTAAGAAGATGCTGGAGATTGTAAAGAAACCCTTTGCTCTGTTTTCTGGACTGCAGGTACTGATGATGGGCCCTAAGTGGACAGCGGGAAGTCCAGAAAACAGGACAAAACATCTGTCGGCAACTCCCACACTGAACATGGAACATGAGTGAGAATAAACCTCTGTTATAAAAGTCGCTTCAATTCGGGGCTGTTACTGCAGAATCCTCTAGCCCATCCTGGCTGATCAAGGGAGGCTGTCGGGGCTGGTGAGGCAGGACAGCTCTGGTACTGGCAACAAATCAGAAAAGATCAAAGCCAAGGCTTTGACTACACAAAGGGCTCCGTGCCAGGGAGGGACAGATAGTGGCCATGGGATGGAAGGGTCTGGGTGTCTGCAGGACTGGCCCAAAGAGACCCTTTGAGATAGAAAAGAAGCTACAAATTGTCATCAGAGATGAGAGCCTTACCTGATGACAGAATGGGCTCTGGCGCCACGGCTCTTTCCTCTGCTTCCTGAGCAAGTTACACTGCGCTTCAGTGTCCTTTTCTATAAAGTGAAGACAGCAGCACCTATGTGTAGGGTTGTTGCTGGGGCTAAATGAGTTACCCGCATGTGAGGTAACACGTGTGCTTAGAACGCATATCATGAACCACCCACATGTAATGAGGTACCACGGGAGCTTATGAGGTGTGCATCCGACTCACTACAGGTGCTCAATACACATTATCCCTCAGTATTTTCTTCCCAAGGCTCCCAACTTGCAGATAATAAAACTGAGTTCCAGACAGGCTACAAGACTTCCTAGAGATGACGTGGCCAACTGACAGCAGAGAAGGCCTCCCCCACAGCCAGCCAGGAAACGGGCTGACTCTGCATGTCGTGGGTGTGGAAGGCCAATGACAAGCATTTAATTCGCTCTTAAGCCAAAACAGTTGTTAGTAAATTAAACATTGATTGTAAAAGGGTCTCCAATTAAGATTCACTAATTACATCACCAGCTCAATTGTCATGCAGTTTATATACAATTACCCAAGAACAAATATTTAATTACTTTCCTCTTAATACATTAAACTAATATGATTCCTCAAGCTGTGAGATAGAAATATAGAAACATTTAATTGACACGGAGACATGAAATCAGACAGTTAATGAGACAACAGACGTCTTGTCCTGTCTGTTGGTGTGACATAGCCCCGGGGTAATGAGAAGGCAGGGAATCAGTAGCGAGAAAGCCCTCCGATCTGTATCCTCCACTCCTGTGATTGTTGAGATGGAAGTGGCTGGGGGATGCTACAGAAGCCTGGACCATCCCCAAAGGGAGAAGGGGAGTTGTCCACAATCCTCGTGGGCCGAAGCTGTTGTTGGTTGAATCTGCATCGAGGCTTAAGGTCCCCTTCCACTCCGCCTTGCTTCCTTCCTTCTCCAAAGATGTCAATCCTGAAAGCACTCCCTACTGCACATCCTGAACACTGAATTGCTTTGTATGGTCTCTTCAGAAAAGTCCATATGCAGTAGGAAGCCAGTAGATTTTTCTGAGCATGTATGTGGCATGACCTGACTTTCACATTAACAGTCTGTAATTAAAGGGAGGCAAGAGGTGAAGCTGAGACAACTGTTAGGATGCTTTTGTTGGGCGTGAGAGCAGAGCATTTAGATTCGAGGGTTTCCCTGGTAGCTCAGTGGTAAAGAATCCGCCTGACAATGCAGGAGACTAGGTTCAATCCCTGGGTTGGAAAACCACTCCCCGGAGAAGGAAATGGTGATCCACTCCAGTATTCTTGCCTGGGAAATCATGTGGACAGAAAAGCCTGGCCGGCTACAGTCCATGGGTTCGCAAAAGAACTGGACACGACTGAGCTACTTAGCAACTAAACAACAATAACTCTAGATTCAAAGGGTGGAAGGATGTCAGTCAGGGGGCCCTGGAGGAGGAGGAGGAGGACTCTGAGAGTCTGGTGTGGGATAGAGAGGGGAAAGGGCTGGGGGTGGGAGCCTGTCTAAAGGGCAAGTCATGTTCCTCAGGCACCTAGCAAAGGGATCCCCCAGCGAGTTGCCCTTGGGACCACCCCTGTGTACCCCCGGGCCACTGACCCCTGGGACTCCCAGCACCCATGGGGATGCTGGTGGGGTTGGTTTGCAGCAGGAGCTACGCAGCTTACATCACGTAGTTATTTCACAAACTGATGAAATCGCTGTAATAGATTAATAATCTGCAGTGTAAAACTTATTACTTCCTTAAACCTGTCAGCTCAAGAAAAACCAAATTTGATTTATAATGTTCTAGAAGCGCAGAGCTCAAGCTATAAACTCTGGCCTTGAGGAGACGGGAAGAGTCTTGACTGTAAATCTTTTCCCTGAGGTTTCTGAGACACCGGATTGCATTCAATACTGGCTCTGCCACTGGCGAGCTGTGTGACCTTAGTCAAGTTATTTAATCTCTCTGAATGTCTTTCTTCTTCTGTAAAATGGGAGTGATTGCCATACTGGATAGTCTGCCCACTGAGTCATGAGTAACAGATGAGATATTCGTGTGGCCACAGTTGATATGCTATAAAGGGACAGAGGAATGGCTTTCCTGGTGGCTCAGATGATAAGAGTCTGCCTGCAATGTGGGAGACCTGGGTTCAATCCCTGGGTCGGGCAGATCCTCTGGAGAAGGAAGTTGCTACCCACTCCAGTATTCTTGCCTGGAGAATCCCATGGAGAGATGAGCCTGGCAGGCTACAGTCCACAGGGTCGCAAGGAGTTGGACACAACTGAGAGGATAACACTTTCACTTTCAAAGGGACAGAGAACGTGGCCTGGGTGTTGTGGCTATATGCCAGTGGTCCCCAACCTTGCTGGCAACAAGGACCAGTTTCATGGAAGACAATTTTTCCACAGACAGAGGGGAGGATGGTTTCAGGATGATTCAAGTGCTTTATGCTTATTGGGCACTTTATTTCTATTATTATCACATCAGCTGCACCTCAGATCATCAGGCATTAGATCCGGAGACTGAGGACCCCTGGGAGATTTTCTCTGGAATAAGCACACCAAGGGGAGAGGATCTGAAGTGACCAGATTCCTTCTACCAAGGAGACTTTCCAGTTCAGATGTGACTACTTCCACTGCTGAGCCCTGAAACCCTTGATACACATTCCTCTAGCAGCATTCGCCTCAAAGAAAATCTTTCCCTGTGACTTTTTTTTTGTTTGTTTCAGACTGAAAGATGGGGAAGGGAATTTTCAGATATTGAGTGTCCATGATATGCCCAGAGTGTTTCCCAGGTGGCGCTAGTGGTAAAGAATTTGCCTACAGGAGACATGAGACTAGGGTTCGATCCTTGGGTCAGGAAGATCCCCTGAAGGAGGGCATGACAACCCACTCTGGTGTTCTTGCCTGGAGCATCCCATGGACAGAGGAGCTTGGCGAGCTAGGGTCCATGGTGTTGTGCAGAGTTGGATGCAACTGAAGCGATTTATTACACAGCACGATGTGCCAAGAACTGTGTGAGGTGTTGCTAATATATCACCTCCGTGCATATTTCTGTTAAAAAATTTTTGTGAAAAACTTTGGAATGGGGAGAAAACAACAAAGATAGAAACTGCTGGGTGTTCTCTACAGTGCAACCTGCCAGCTGACGCTGAGGCCTGTGTATGTTATTGCCTTTGAGCCATTTATAACTGTGCAAGTTCCACAACACTGATAGTAATGAAATAATTCTCATCCTTAGAAATGCAAATGAAATGTTTGGTGGCCATGCAGCTCATTATTACCCAATGGTCATTGACCAGTTTTGCAGATACTTGTAAATTTATTCCAATATTCCCGATTGCTCACATATATGTGTTCTTTGAATTCTTCCCTCAACTGGTTGTCATCTCTTGCTGGTTCTCTCATTAACCAATGAGTTAAATAAATTCTTTGGCATGTATTTGTTTTATGTTTATATGAGTCATGATTTTAGCTTTTAAAAATTATCTTTTAATACTGTATATCAGGGGTATCAGGGGGATGGGAGGAGGGCTCAATAGGAAAGGAATATATAGACATAGATATAGTTATGACTGACTCTTGTTATACAAAAGAAACCAACACAACATTGTAAGGCAATTACCCTTCAATTAAAAAAATTAAAATACATGAAAAAATACTTTCCAACATAAAAAACTTAAAAATAAAATAAAAAATTGTAAAATACTACATATCAGAAAATTGAGAAAATCTTTGCCCAGGGTCACAGAGGTAGAAATCTCAGAGCTGGGATTTGACCTTGGTTCTGTCTGGTTCTGTCCACTTTATGGAGTGGCCTCAATAGGTCATGCACTCTGTTTTTCTCTCCTTCTTTGTGTGAGTCCTGAAGGTTTAAAGGGCCTGGGCCTCACACTTAGGAGTAATTACTCTTGGAAGAGACAAAGGAGCAGGATCAGACTGGTTTCTGGGCACTACTGTTCATGTGATAGGTGGGCGGGTGAGGGATGGAGAAGAGCTAAGTCCCTGGAGAAGGGCTTGGGAGTGAGCATAGAAAGGGATGGGTGGGACAGGAGAGACGGTCCTCCCTTTTTTCTACAAAACACCTCCCACCACCTGCCACATCCTGAATTCTGTTTGTAACTATGGTGTGGAGTGAGGAATGGGAAAGCCCCAGTCTCCATCTTGAAGGATCTTGGATTTAGTTCCCAGATTTTCCTATGAAATGTTCTGAGTGAAAAAATAAATAAATAAATAAATAAATGTTGCCTTCCGTGTCAGGAAACAAAGGATGTTGTAGCCATTACAGCTGCGGCATTAATGAGCCCTGAGAGAACCAGGATGCCCATACACCTGAAACTAACATCACATTGTAAATCAACTATACCTCAATATTAAAAAAAAAAAAATTAGGGACTTCTCTGGTGGTCCGGGAGAAGGCAATGGCACCCCACTCCAGTACTCTTGCCTGGAAAATCCCATGGATGGAGGAGCCTGGTAGGCTGCAGTCCATGGGGTCACTAAGAGTTGGATACGACTGAGCGACTTCACTTTCACTTTTCACTTTCATGCATTGGAGGAGGAAATGGCAACCTACTCCAGTGTTCTTTCCTAGAGAATCCCAGGGATGGCGGGGCCTGGTGGGCTGCCGTCTATGGGGTCGCACAGAGTCGGACATGACTGAAGTGACCTAGCAGTAGCAGCAGCTGGTGGTCCAGTGGGCTTCCCTGGTGGCTCAGTGGTAAAGAACCCCTTGCAACACAGGAGACATAAGAGGCGGGGGTTTGATCCCTGGGGTGGAAAGATCCCTTGGAGGAGGGCATGGCAACCCACTCCAGTATTCTTGCCTGGAGAATCCCATGGACCGAGGAGTCTGGGCTACAATCTGGGGTCGCAGAGTCCGTCATGACTGAGCAGCAGCAGCTGGTGGTCCAGCAGCTAAAGACTGTGCTCCCACCAGAGGGTACCAGGAACTGGATCCCGCTCTCTGAAACAGAGAGTTTGCATGCCGCAACGAAAGATACTGCATGCCGCAACTAAGATGCAGTACAGCCAAATAAATAAATATTTTAAAATAATACAATAAAGTAAAAATTAAAAAGCAGACAAATCCGCTAGTATCTGAAAAAAAGAGAGAAAGAAACAGGATGCCCGCCATCAGCCACTGCAGCCGCCCATGAGAGAGCACCCAGAGGAGACCCAGGAAGGGATACCACAGGGTACTGGCCCCAGATAGCCGAGGTACATGTCAAAGGAATGATTGCAGTGATCCCAGACTCCTGCATCCGATAATACAAAAGCGCTAAATTCCTAAACTTGGGACGTCTGGTTTTCTTTAACAGTAATCTTCTGAAGTCCTGACTGCCTGGGCTTTGTTGCAAACACTCCTATATACCCTGGTTCCTCCCTTACCTCTTCAGTGGTCCCTTCGAGCTGACAGGCTGTCTCCCAAGCTTGAAGTCCTCAGAACATCCACAGAGTAAAACATTTCAGTTGTGCAACTTTTTCAGTCGACATGCAACCTCGCAGAGTCCTTCCGTGGGTCCCACAGCTACGTGCCTGGTTGGCCCAGATGTTTGGGTCAGCCTCCTAACTTCCAGTTTCTCCAAATTCAGTTTCTCCCTCGCTGATGAACCCGCTCACGTGGTGTTCTACCAAGTTAATCCTCCTGAAAGAATGCTTTGAATGTGGATGGCTCTGCTGTCTGAAGTGCTCAGGAAGTACTGGGTTGGCCAAAAAGTTTGTTTGGGTTTTTCCACGGCATAACCTGAATGAACTTTTTGGCCAATCCGGTATTGCTGACTGCAGAGCAGGCTGCTTTCCCTCATTCTTTTTTGTTACCGGTGCTTATATGAAATGCTTACCCCCCACTGGTTAACATTATAAAGCCTCCCCTGGGGGACTCCCAAAAATTATAAGAAAGGAACGTTCAGGTTCACATGGAAAGACCTTAATAAATTACCACCTAATAATATCACAAGCCCTGGCCATCGCTGGTTTATGGGTCCCAAGCACCCCTCACTTTCTAAGCATCTGTCTTGCTTATTGCCTGTCTCCTCAGTCACAAAGTCAGCCCCAGGAGGGCAGGGATTTGGGTTTGGTCTTCGGTTTTGGGGGGTCTTTTGTCTTGTTTGTCTTGTTTACTGCCTGCTGCGTAATGAACAACCCATGAATGTTTGTTGAATGAATAAATGTGTGTGTATCATGGTCATCAACTAAGCAGCGAAAGACTGAATCACTTGGATTTTCAGATGAGGAAACCAGGGTTCAGGCACTGACTTGCCTAAGGGTGACCTAGCTAGAGGGTGACAAAGCCTGGATTCAGACTCAAGACTCCTTGGTCATGGCACCTGAACACACTGGCCAGGCAAGTGATGCTGAATAAAGATACACAGCAGGTCGCGATGTGAGAGAGCCATCCTGACCTGGAGTGTGAAGGACATGAGTGTGGGAGGAGCAGGCAGGGGGCCACCTCTGGAGAAGGCTTTAGAGACCACAGGGAATGGACAGGACAAGCTTAGAGCCAGAATCAGCAAAGCTCGTCAGGGCCCAGGAGGCCAGACAAAGAGTAGGTATGGGGAGAAGGAATAAGACGGGGGAGTAGGGGTTGGTGCTCCATTCATTCATTCAATCACCCATCCATTCACTCAACATGTACTGAATATCTACTATATTCTGGACACATTACTAGGCTCTGGGAATTAAAAAAAAAAAAAAAAGATTAAGACACAGCACTTGCTTTCCAGGGAGTCTAGACAGAGAGAAACACATAATAAGCAGAAGCTGTAGGAAACATTTGTATGAGTTTGGTGGGGCACAAAAATAGAAGCACTGAATTCATGGGGAGAGAGGGACAGAGGCATGTGAAGGAGCAGAGATGGCGTCACGGAAGAGCTTTGCCTTGAGCTGAATTTTGGGTGACAGGTCGGTATTCACCAGAAGCTGGGATATGCAAAAGAGGACTCCAGGCAGAAGGAATGCAGGAACAGCTCTAGAGGCATGAAACAGGCTGGTGAAGGGGCCCACCATATAGGTGGGTGGGTGCCTGCGGCTAGGGAGGAGGGACACATAGGCAGGTGGAAAAGCTAGGTGGGGCAAGGTCAGAGTCCCACATCTGGGGCTAGGGCACACAGACTGTATTCCATCCATCAGAGGGGTCAGCAAGCTTTGTACCAGAAAGTGAAAGTGAAGTCACTCAGTTGTGTCCGACTCTTTGCAACCCCATGGACTGTACCCTACCAGGCTCCTCTGTCCATGGGATTTTCCAGGCAATAGTCCTGGAGTAGATTGCCATTTCCTTCTCCAGGGGATCTTCCCAACCCAGGGATTGAACCTGGGTCTCCCGCATTGTAGACAGACGCTTTACTGTCTGAGCCACCGGATGGTAATTACCAGAGGCTTTGGATTCTGCTGTCTTATTACAAAAGCAGCCACAGTGTGTAAAGAAATGGGTGTAGCTGTGTTCTAGGCAAACTTTCTTTAGGGAAGCGGGCTGCAGAATGAATTTGCCTTCCCCTGTCATCGACCATGAGCAGCTACGCAGTGTTTCAACAAAGGAGAGCCTCCAAAGATGATTTATGAGGCTAGAATGTGCCAGATAGATTGAAACGGGGGCTCGTGGGGAGCCGAGTGAAACAGCCCAGCTGTGAATTAAAGTCTGAGCAGGATGGAAGCAACAGCAAATGAAAAGAAATGTAAAAGCCACTTTGTAAAAGCTAAACGAAAAAAGGAGATGCAGAGGAAGGGAGAGTTGAAAGAGGATCCCAGATATGAGCCTGGGTAGGAGGGAGAAAAGCGATGTCTTCGTGATTTAGTTTTAGGCAGTGCTCTGCCACTCTATAAAAGAGATCTAGATAAAGATATTCATCAGGAATTGCAAAACAAATCAGAAAAATCGCTGCCACATGACTGTCAAGGCAGAGATTCTTTTTAGAAGCAAATATTACCTGCAGGTGGAAGGGAAGGGATTTCGGGTGGTGGGAAAGGGGTGGGGGTGAGGGGCAAGGCGAAATTGTCCAAATAAGCTTTTTACTAACTTGAAGGGAAATGGATACATCTGGAAAATTCAGAACTGTTTGCATAAGTGATGCCAGGCTGTTCCGACCCTGTTTCGCAAACCCCAGGTGTTACATAAGATAATGTTACTAAAATGTTTGGGGCTTCGGGAGAGAAACTGTATAAACATGTGGTTTTACTATAGCTCATAAAAGATGATTGTGTGAAAACCTCAGAAAAATTGAAACTCTGTAAAGTATAAATGAATGGCTTCCCTTTTTCTTTTATGGCTGCGCCTCGCTCAAGGCTTGAAGATGTGATTAGAAATGAGTGTCTGGGGGCCGGGCTAAGATCTGAGGATTTAGCAAGTGGCCTCTGTCTGTCTATCATGTTCCAGTGACTCTGGTGTGTGCGGGAATAGAGATGGTGGGGAAGAATGCAAGGGTATGTGTTCATGGGTGGGCCAGGCCAGGAGTGGGAAGTGAAATGAGTGAACAGAGTCATCAGCTGGGGCACAGGAAGGGGGCTGGTTTAGGCAGCGGAGGCTCTGAGCCAGAATCCAGGGGGGCTTGACCTTGATGTGTTGCCTTGGCATTTTCCATTTCCTCAAGTAAAATGAAATGTGAAATGGACTTTTTTTTTTTTTTAGCAGCAGTATTTTGTTTTTATCTGCCCACAAGGGGACAGAACAACGGTTGCCTTTGAAGAGCCAGCTGTCTGTGCAGCTCTGGGTCTGCTCCCTGGAGCAGGCTGTGAGATCCTGAGTGAGTCCAGATACCAGAAAATCAGACAGAAAGAAATGGAGGAGGATGGGAGGGAATGACTGGGTACGGTGGGACGGGCGAAGGGGAAGTGAGTGGGTGGTGGGAGAGAGGAGGCTTACAGTGGACCACTTGGCAAGCTTTCTCATCAGTGGGAGACGCCTGCTTCCACCAGAGGGAAGCCCTATAGCGTGGAAAGAACCAAGGCCTGGCAAACACCTCAGGGGTTCAAGTCCTGGGTCTGCTACTTGCTACTTACTTAATCTCTCGGAACTTCATTTCCTTATCTGTAAAATGAGCCTGCAAAGATCTCTGGGCTTTTTAAAGACTTTGTAAACCACCAAGCCTTTGTTGTTTGTTGTGTTTAGTGCATAAGTCGGGGTGACTCTTTTGCAACTGCGTGGACTGTAGTCCACCAGCTTTTTCTGTCCATGGGATTTCCCAGGCACGAATACTGGAGCGGGTTGCCATTTCCTTCCCCAGGGGATCTTCCCCTCCCAGGGATGACACTTGTATCTCCTGCACTGGCAGGCAGACTCTTCACCACTGAGCCACCAGGGAAGCCCCAGCCTAGGGTCTGCCCATTCAGTTCAGAGCAGCCTGTATGCATATATGTATACTGCCAAGTCTTGATGCCAACAAGAACCCAAGAGTTCTGACTTCACAGGTCAAGTTCCACCCTGGTTTTCAGTGAGTGGTTTCCAAAGGGCTCAGAGGTCTTTGGGGCCTGGTTGCTGAAACCTTCTTTACTGACAGACTGTGCTACCTTCTTGGCTTTGCAGACAAAGCAAGTCACTCCTATTGCCTGCAGGCAGAGAGGAGGGGCGTGAGCCCCAGTCACTGTGTAGCTCAAGGTAGACCATAGAGCAAGGAGGGCTCGGGCAATGGCAGATGGTGGGGTGCAGAGGAGGGAGTCTTCTCTGGCTTATTAGCTGTGTCTTCATGAGCTGATCACATTACCTCTTAGAGCTATGTCCTCTGCATCCACACAAGGATGGAAAAGGTGTGTGAGTTCGCCAGGAAGAGTAAGTGAAATAACCTACGGAAAAGCAGGCAGCAAAGAGCTGATCTTGGTTTGATGGTTATGATGTGCAGGTTTGAGTCCATAAGTTAATTTTCCTTTCTACTCCTCATTTGGCTAATCCTGCCGCTGGAGCTGTCTGATGGGAGGAAAATCACTCTGAACTCCAGGAGGGCAGAATTCATGTTTTATCTCTATGCGCCACAGTCCAGCACAGGGTTTGGCAGATGGGGCTTTTTCTGCCACGGTCAGCATACAAAAAAGAATGCATTTAATGGGCCAGCCAGAGAGAGTGCCCTGTACTCTTGTGGCTGGAAACTAGGAAAGGCCTGGAAGAAATAAAACAGCTCTGATCTCCCCTTCTGTGTGTCGAGGTCCACTCTCTGCCCCTCAGCACCCAGTTCTGGCCCTGGAGAGGCTGTACCTACAGAAACTACGTGAATGGGTGCCTTGCCTTTGGGCTCCTAATTGGGTTCAGTCAGTGAAAAGTACCAGGAGGAGATCAGAAAACAAGGCGGAAAGTGAGACGAGGTATTTATTACCAGGGATCCCTCTTGGCTAGGTTTCCCAGGTGGCACAGTGGTAAAGAATCCGCCTGCTGATTCAGGAGACACTGGAGGCACGGGTTTGATCCCTGGGTCAGGAAGATCTCCTGGAGAAGGAAATGGCAACCACACTCCAGTATTTTTTGCCTGGAAAATCCCAGGAGGAGGCTGGTGGGCTACAGTCCATGGGGTTGTAAAGAGAAGGACACGACTGAGTGACTGAACAATAAACAGCAACAATGCCTTCTTGCCAGGTCACTCTGTTGATGGCTGAAGTCCACTGAAGGTCATAGCTCCTGTTGGACACTCTTTTCCTACAACCACCATCTGTGGTTCTGGAAGTAATGCTGTCCTTTCATCCCATCATGCCCAGGGGAGGCAGAAGTCTCCTGCTGTTGCCACACCAGGATAAACCATATCCAAATAGCAACTCACTCCAGTATTCTTGCCTGGAGACTCCCATGGACAGAGGAGCTGGGCAGGCTAAAGTCCATGGGATCACAAAGAGTCAGACATGATTGTGCAACTAACTTTGACTTTTGACTATTTTTTCATCCAGCCCAGAACTTTGTAAGTAGACCCTGCATTAATCTCCCCATTGACTTCTCTGTCTGTTAACATCCTGGGACCTTCTCTTCTACAAAATTTGTCAGAGAGGCTAGGAAACAATGAAAGGTGATTTTATGTAGAAACGAAGGCTACAAATAACATGAAGACCTGGAGCCCATGAAACCCAGGGGAGGGAGGTTATTGTAAGGATGTTTCTGAGCATGAGCAGAAGTGAGCCTGCTTCATCCAGGATGGCGGGTCTGAGGACCCAGGGATCGAACCCGGGTCTCCATTGTTTCCTGCATTGGCAGGCAGATTTCTTACCACTGAGCCACCTGGAAAGCCTTTCGATAAGTCACTTGCACTCAAATCCTTATCCTAGGGCTGCCTCATTGGGTCAGCTTTTTATATGGTGCCTGCACTTGTGAGTTGGTTCCTGAGCAGCAGAGGCTGAGAGTCTTGTTCAGTTAGCTATTTATCTCCTGCCCCTTCTCGCTTCCCCCATTCCTTTCCTCCTGAAAGCACTGCTCCCCCTCCCCAGTAAGTCACAAACAAGAATCTCCACCTCAGGCTCTGCTGCTCAGGAACTGACTCACAAGCAGAAAGAGAGACACAGATGTAGAGAACAAATGTATGGACACCAAGGGGAGTAAGGGGGTCGGGTGGGATAAACTGGGAGATTGAGGTTGATATACACTTCTATGTATAAGAGATAACCAGTGAGAACCTACTATATAGCATGGGGTGGTGGTGGTAATAATCTGTTTGTAGGACATATATTCAGTTCAGTTCAGTTCAGTCGCTCAGTCATGTCCAACTCTTTGCAACCCCATGAATCACAGCACGCCAGGCCTCCCTGTCCATCACCATCTCCTGGAGTTCACTCATATTAAGTGAGTTCACTCATATTAACCTTAAAAATGCATTCCAAAATATATTAGGTACAGACAAATACTGTTTGAGTCCACTTATATGGGGTACCCCTGCTGCTGCTGCTGCTGCTGCTGCTAAGTCACTTCAGTCGTGTCCAACTCTATGTGACCCCACAGACAGCAGCCCACCAGGCTCCCCCGTCCCTGGGATTTTCCAGGCAAGTTCGTAGAGTCAGAAAGTACAGTGGTAGATGCCAGGAGCTGGCGGGGGGTGGGGAGGGGAATGGGGAGTTAGAGTTTAATGAGAACAGAGTTTCAGTTTAGGAAGATGAAGAATTTGGGAGATGTTGAGAGCTGTACATCAATGTGAATATACTTAGTGCCACGGAACTGTACTGCTAAATACAGTTTAAATGGTATGTTTTATATTCCATGACTTTTACCACACAAAAAATTTTCTTTAAAAAAAAAGCTGGGTAAGGACATGGTCCCAGCAGGAGCTCGGAGGTGCAAATTGCTCCACGGGGTTGGTCCTGCCTTGAGCCCAGGAGGCCAGCCTTGTGTTCCCTGTGCAGTTGGACATCAGCTGAGGTGTGGGGAGGGGAGGGGACACGGCCTCCGCTGGCCAAGGCCCTTCCTCTTCATCATCCTCCAGATCAGCCTCCGGGTGGAGGCTCCCCGTGGAGGCTCCCTTTGGCCTTGGGCAATTCTCTGGAGTGGGAGCCAATTCTCCTGAGTGGGAGCCAATTTTCCATTCAGGAGACAACGTCAATTCTCCTGAATTTGACAAACACCTGCGGCCGCAGGGAGCTACAGGGGCACCAGCATCGCCCTCTACAGGCCTTCTGTAGTATTACAAACTTGGTACATTTTCTTTTCTGTGGTCACTTTTACCCGTGAACTCTGCCAGTGAACACCATAAGGAGAAGGAGCTAGATAAGGGCTGATCCCTGAACTCAGGAGCTTGCAGTCTACAGAGGGAAACAGGAAAAAACCAATTACCCAGCAAACAAGAAATTTACACAGCATAAAATCGAACTGCGGTGGGAGCTTAACTACGAGCTACAGAATACCCAAGTGGGAAAAGATGACCCTGTAAGGGTTTGATAAGGAAGCAGTATTCCAGCTGGTACTTAGCCATTATCTTGAAGGACTTTACTAAATATTGCTTAGATTCTGTGCAATAGAATGGATGCTAAAATACTGCTTAGATTCTGTGAGGCTCAGACTGCTGTGAGAGTTTCTGTCTCCAAAAATGAGAGTCATCCTCCCCGCACTGTATACACACATCACACTCTTGATCCTAACATTGGAATATTAGGCATTTTTCTGGGCTGCTAAGTCACTTCAGTCGTGTCCAACTCTGTGCGACACCATAGATGGCAGCCCACCAGGCTCCCCCGTCCCTGGGATTCTCCAGGCAAGAACACTGGAGTGGGTTGCCATTTCCTTCTCCAATGCATGAAAGTGAAAAGTGAAAGTGAAGTTGCTCAGTCGTGTCTGACTCTTCGCAACCCCATGGACTGCAGCCTACCAGGCTCCTCTGTCCATGGGATTTTCCAGGCAAGAATACTGTAGTGGGTTGCCTTTGCCTTCTCCTTTTTCTGGGCTAGTGGGTTTTATTTTTTTTTTTTTCAATTTAGTCTAATTTAATTTTTTATTTTTAAAATATCAGGTTTTGAAATGGCTATGAGCATTCTCTCCTTAGCCATCTTACACCAGGGTCTCCTGCATAGCTGGACGTGCCACCTCTCTCTGTACCTACATACACACCTGCCATCTCCTCCACAACTTCATAACATGGGGGAGGTGAGGTGCGGGCTGGGTTATCAGTCAGTGGGGACCAGGCCTCCATCCCTGCATTGAGAGGCTAACCCCAAGGAGCTTCGTGCACACCCTCTCCCTGCCTCTGCCCCATGTGGTGTGACAAGGGCACAGCCCCCAGCGACAAAGTAATAGGTTTTCACCGTCAGTGTTCAGTTCCAATTTCCTGTCTGGCCTTCCGTGAGCCACCCTGAGCCAGTCCTTAATAAGTGTCCGCATTTTCCGTCCTGCTTAAAGCCTGTGTCTCGGGGGCTGCTGGCAGTCTGGGAACTTATCAAAAGAAAACAGCGTCCTGCTTGAATTGTCTCTGCTGAACCTGGGTCCTGACCCTCCCCATTGCAGAGCCTTGGCCAGAGGGTGAACATTCTAGAAGCTGGGCATAGGGTAGGACTGGGAGTTCTAGGAAGGCACAGGGTGTCTCGAAGCAAGGAGACACGTTTCAGTCTCAAAGCTCCTCTCCATTTATTTAATCTCTCAAGATTTCAGTCAGCCAAGCCTAACCTGACAAGTTCCACACACCAGATAAAAATCATATTTCCTCTTGAGTGAATCATTCATTTCACACAGACCAGCTGCTACCTGAGAGCCTCCCCCAAAGGCATCAGCAGTCCTGAGGCACCCCCACACCTCCCAGACCTTTCCTCCCTTGTGAATGCGCTTTCCTCCACTGTTAAAGTGCCTGGTGATGACAGGCTAGGGACTCTGGGAGGAAGAAAGTGCTGAAGCCACAGGTTTTGTCTTCAAAGGCTCTGACACAACAGGAGGGTGACAAGTTTGGGGGAGCTGGTTCCTCTCTCCTTAAGAAGCATTAGAAGGGAATTCCCTGGCAGTCCAGTGGTCAGGACTCTGAGCTTTCAGTGTGGAGGGCCCAGGTTCGATCCCTGGGCAGAGAACTAAGATCCCACAAGCTGCATGTCCTACCCCCTCAGAAAAAAGGCACTAGCAGAAGGAGTGACAGCTTCTCCAGTCCTGTTCTCTGCATAGTTGTCCCCGCAGGCTCCCCAAGAGATGGGAGCAAAGATGAAAGGGATCCAGAATGTTCCACAGGCCTAACACAGTGTAATATGCATTTTATAAGTCAGGACATTTCATCATCTCTGTGATTATTCTCATTTCTCTCTCATGGACACTGAATTGCCCAGGGCCACACAGCTGGTCAGAGCTGGCAGCAAATTCAAGGCCGTGTCCAAAGCTTGCTGGGTTTCCATCTCCACTCACTGATCATGTAGGTGGCGGTTTATTATGCACATTTTGTAGATCCTCACCCCGAAGTCTATGGTGCTGCTTCTCCTGCTGCCAGACTACAGGGATCTGGAAAGCCAAGGGCGGGAGGGGGTGGGTGCCCTTGTTAGTAGACCCAGGGAACCCAGACCCAAATGCCTTCTTCCTTGCGCAGGGTGCTGGGCCCTGTTGGCTTAGATACTCAGATGCCAGGGGAGAGATGTTCTGCCAGGGGACACACAGTGGCATCCAGAGAAGCACGGGCCTGTAGGCCACGTGCCCCCCTGCCCAGGTCCCCACAGATGTGCACTGAAGCAGACGTAGCTCTTCTCACGTGGTCCTGCTTTGTCAACACCTGAACCAGAGCTGGCCACAGCAGTCCAGCTACAGACCTCCTCACACATCTGCTTTTTATTCAGAGCGCATCTATGGGTGATGCTGGGTTTGATGCAGGTCACCTGCGGAGGTTACGGCAGGCGGGTAGTATGCTTCCCTTTTACCAACGTGGTGGTCTCGTGATGAGCCCCTGGGGTCCTCTTCAGGAAGGAAGCCTCTGTTTTCCCACCTGCAAGTCTCTTGAGGGTTTGCCAAGGCTAAAGAGAGCTCCTCACCCAAGGTCACACCCTTGCGGAGCAGCCCCCAACCAGCCCCTTCTTTATCGCCCCCCACACCCCGCCATGGGATTGGCTGAGGCTTGAGGCTCCCACGAAGGCTGCATGACAGCCCAACTTCTCCCTCTGCCCATTTCAGCTTTCCCCTTCCCCCTCCCCAACAACCCCAACAAAGCTCCTGCATGCTAATCTCCAGCTCAGAGCCTGCTCCAGGGGAGCCCCTGCCCCCCAGGGCTAGGAGCCCCAGGGAGGCGACACCTGAGGAGACAGGAGAAGAACCAGGCGCATCATGGGAACCCTCTCCTCTGTTTCCTGTTTTGCCGCTAAGGCACGGTGTGGTCGTGGAGTAGCCAATGGGCCTGTCTGGACCTCGGTTTCCCTCTCTGCACTCAGAGAAGGGTGTGGACTGGATCATCTCAACAGCCAACATGATCTATGACCACTTGATCCTAAGGAACTCATGTGAGAACTGCCGTGGAACCCACAACTTCTGCACTTTCTGGGATCTCCCCATCAACCCTGCCATTGTGGCAGGAATTGGGGCATGGTCCCTGCGACTCCTGGAGAGACTGTCCCCTGGGCCCAAGCTGGGAGCTCAGGAAATCGTTTCCTAAGATTCACTACCTCCCTCTTCACTTTCCCCCACGGGAGCTCTCCCCACATCCCTAGCACCTTCCACCAGCTTGGCATGTCACACACCAGGAGGGGGGTGTCGGAACCCCTGCCCCTCTCTTGGCCCCAAGCCTGGTGACAACCTTTGCCCTAGTTGACAAGAGGAAGGTGCTGGGTGCCAGCGGGAGGCAGGAGGCTGCTCCATGAAATGCATGGATGAGTTTGTACCCAGGACTGGGGATGTAGCTGTGGACAGTGGTCCCCAACTTTTTGGCACCAGGGACCGTTTTTGTAGAAGAAAATTTTCCCATGGATTGGCGCGGAGGCGGATGAGTTGGTTTGGGGATGATTCAAACACACTACATTCACTGTGCACTTTATTTCTGTTATGATCACATCAGCTCCACCTCAGACCATCAGGCGTTAGATCCCGGAGGCTGGGGACCCCTGGGTACAAACTTATGTGGTCGTCAGACTCCAGATGCCAGGCGGCAGATCTCCCCTGCCCCCCTCCCACCCGCCCTTCCCTAGGGCAGCTTTCACATGGCCGCCAAAGAGCGCCAGCCCTTAGGCACGTCTGGTTTCCTGCAGACCTGGGACTGCCCGCTTCCTGGCACCCTGACCTGTACCCTCGCCGTGCCAATCCCTTCTTTCCCATCACATTAAGGGTCAGTCCCTCTCCGACTCCCACCATCCCTCTAGGGCCAGCTGGGCAGCGAGCACCCAGCCTTCAGCACTCAGCTTGTTTTTTTATAACTGAGCACAACAATCAGCATTAGATGGAGTCGGCAATATCCCCAAAGCCCATATGGCCAACTGAGCGAGCAGTGTGTCAGCCTGTGAGCAGAACACCCGTGAGGGGCTCAGGCTGATGGGCACCAGGCCTTGGCAGGGCTCCCTGAGGGCAGGGACCCGCCCCTCTGCCCCTGGGTGGCTGCCTATGGCCTTTGACTCCGCAGTGCGCACGTCACAGACCTGAGCCATTGGTGAGCCCCTTTCTCAGCACTTTTCCTCTTCACCTCTAGGGTCAGCTCCCTTTATGAAAGCACTAGTGCAAATCCCATCTCCCTTATCAGATGGGGTGCTCCAGTGGGCAGGAACACCTTACAGACTGGGGCTCCCTGAGGCGGGGCTGCATCTCCCCTCAGACTGGGGCTCCCTGAGGCGGGGCTGTGTCTCACCTCACGCTGGGGCTCCCTGAGGCGGGGCCGTGTCTCCCCTCAGACTGGGGCTCCCTGAGGCGGGGCCGTGTCTCCCCTCAGACTGGAACTCCCTGAGGCGGGGCTGTGTCTCCCCTCAGACTGGGGCTCCCTGAGGCGGGGCTGTGTCTCCCCTCAGACTGGGGCTCCCTGAGGCGGGGCTGTGTCTCCCCTCAGACTGGGGCTCCCTGAGGCGGGGCTGCGTCTCCCCTCAGACTGGGGCTCCCTGAGGAGGGGCTGTGTCTCCCCTCAGACTGGGGCTCCCTGAGGCAGGGCTGCATCTCCCCTCAGACTGGGGCTCCCTGAGGAGGGGCAGGATGCTGAGTGAGGGGGATTCTGCACCTGCTAGATCCTGGAGGGGGAAATGGCAGCCCACTCCAATATTCTTGCCTGGAAAATCCCATGGACAGAGGAGCCTTGTGGGCTACAATTCATGGGGTCACAAAGAGTTGGACACAATTTAGTGACTGAGCACTCGCACGTGGCTCATTGGAAAGCAGTCCTAGGAAGACCATGAGGAGTGGGACAGTGAGGCAGGGAAGAGAGAAAGCCAGGAAGGAGTTCATGGATGAGGGGCTCACCCCTGTGGGTACCTGGTGCTCAGTCCTGCTGGAGACCCTTTGAGACATTGTGAGGAGTATGCCTAAGAATTGTGCACTTGGAGGGGCAAGAAGTTTGATATTTATCCATCAACTCCTGTGCATTCTTGGTTGAGGGCCACTCCTAAGACAGTAAGCCCTAACACTTCCAACGTGGCTGTTCCAGCAACGGGGAACACTCTAAGACAGAGAGACACAGGAAGGCGCGGGTGGCCAGGGCAAGAGTTACAGGTGACTTACTGGATAGCACAGGAGAATATGGTTGGCAGCACCAACAGCACATGAAAACCAAAAGTAAACCACACACACACACACACACACAAATGGTTATTCAGGTGTGGCCACCTGAATATTGCCAGGCACGTTTCAGTTAACATGACACCAAAGGAACTCACACCTTTCCTTCCCATCAGTCAACCCCCAAAGCTGCTACTTCTCTCACTTCACCACCTTTTGCAGAACCATCCAACCAACTGATCCAAGCCATTGGTCTAACTTGCTAATGGATCCCTCACTTCCCCAGAGTCCTTCATCCAGCCACTCTATCTTTGAAGACCCCTGGGGAGGCCCACCATCTTCCATGTCTGCTTGGTTATGGCTTGCCATCCTCCAGAGCTTCACTGCTGTTCAGCATTGTTTGGTTTTGTCTCCAGGAAGGCATTCCCTTCTTCCTTGACAAGACAGGTATTTGCCGATCAGATAGCCTGGCTGGCAGCTTCCCACCAAGCCCCTCACCAAGGAAAGGGCAGTGATCGAGCCCCATCTTTCAGTCTGAATTCTAGAATCCCCACTCGGAGGAACTCTGTCTTGGAAAAACAAGATCCCCTCGCTCAGCAATGCTAAGGTTTTTGTTTGGCATATCAACCCTTCCCCTCTTTCTGAGGCTCCCTGGGAGACATTTCTCTGTTTTCAGAACCAGCGCTCCCTGTGTTTCTCCCAGGCAGCCAGAGTGTTTTTATGCGACGGGCTCTGTGAATCAGCTGATGGACTGAGCCTCCCTTTCCACTGATTTTCAGAAAATCAGCCAAATCCATGGCTCACCCTAGGCAAGTGTAAGGACTCAAATACCCCAATGTGAACTTCATTCATGATCTCATTTTATCTTTCCTATTTTGTTTTTTCCTGCTTCCTTCCTTCCTGTCCTGTCCATTTAATTTGATTTGATGGTTTATGCCTTTATCTAAGCTGCCTTTTTAAGACAAAGCAGATTACAAATACATAGAGACACACACATCAGCATGCAAACAGGTCTACCTCTTATTATTGTCAATAATGTTATCTCTTCCCACCCCAAGACTACCCCAGACTGGTGCTCACACATGGCTGCTACACAAATAATCTCCCTCTGGTAAAATGGCCTACTTCTGGGTCTGATCCCCAGTCCATCGTCCATGTGGCTGCCAGGTTAATCTTTCAAACATGCAAAGTCTTTAGGGTCACTCTTCTGCTCAAACTTCTTCAGCAGTCCCCTCAACATCTCCAAGATAAATCTCTCTTTTCCTCTCCAAAGACCTGGCCCCTGACTGCCTGTCTGTTCAGCCTCATTTCACATTCTTCCCCGCTCCCCCTCCACCCCGTAACCCCCAAGACACCCCAACTGACATTCCAGAAAACATTCCATGAAAACACCAGACAATCTTCCCTGTCCACCTGCCATACTCCTCTTCATCCTTTGAGATGCATCGCAAAACCACCTCCTCTGTGAAGCCTTCCCTGATTCCCCAGGCAGACTCTGAAATGCTCCCGCTATATGACTGATGGAATGTGAGAGTGTCAGCCACAACATCAGATAAAATGTGAGGAAACCCAGGACCCTACAGACTTGCATTCAAACGTCTTCCAAGCTAGAGCAAAAGACACTAAAATGTCTTAAGAGAGAGAAGAAAATATGGAAAGTCCAGGCAGGCAGGCAAGGAAGCTGGGTGGGTAAAGAAAGGTATGTATCATTCCCTTGACTTTTCTCAGAAGATATAGTTAGTTTTGGGTGTGATTCGAACACAGGAACAAGGATTGCAAAAGCTCAGATGAAAAAGAGGACCTCCCCAACTGTCATAGAAATCGTCCAAGGACCAAACACATCCATATGCTCTGGCATACAGCCACCATCTCCATGTCCACTTAGGAATCAGGGCAGGAAGCAACTGCAGTTCACGAGATACTTGCAGTGTAACAGACCTGAGTTATTGACCTAGTAACTTTCACTCTCTGTAGGCAGTAACTCTGCTTGCCTGCAACTGCTAAGTCGCGTCAGTTGTATCCGACTCTGTGCGACCCCATGGACGGCAGCCCACCGGAATCCCGTCCCTGGGATTCTCCAGGCAAGAACACTGGAGTGGGTTGCCATTTCCTTCTCCAAAGCATGCAAGTGAAAAGTGCCTGCAACAGTGATCCTCAAACATGAGCCCTGAGCCAGCAGCATCAGCATCGCCTAAACTTGTGAGAAATGGAGAGCCTCAGCCCTGCCCCAGACCCACAGTTCAGAACCTCTGGGGTCAGGGCCCAGCAACCTGAGTGCTAGCAAATCCTGCAGGAGATTCACATCCTTGGATGCATGTTAGAATCAATGATGCTGATCCCCAGTGCCTAGGGGATGTCTTTTCAACACTAAGTAGTTTTATTTTTTAATAGCTTAAAAAAAAAATTATTTACTTATTTGGCTGTGCTGGGTCTTAGTTGTGGCACACAGAACCTCCACTGCAGCATTCAAACTCTTAGTTGAGGCATGTGGGGTCTAGTTTTCTGGCCAGGGATTGAACCTGAGCCCCCTGCATTGGGAGTGCAGTCTTAGCCATTGGATGACCAGGGAAGTGCCAACTTTAAGTAGTTTTAGAAGAGATATCAAATCCATGGCATTCATGTGTTCAGATTAGTTAAGGAATACATTTTACAAACAGGGATAATGTGTGAGTTTATTTGATGGGTTTTTTAAAAAAATATTATCACTTAAGAAATCTCAGAAATTGGTGTTAAAATTCCAATTTGATTTTTAAAATTGTTTATTATGCAGCATTCCAAATACAAATGTTTATAGTATAGTCCTGTGATTCCCTATGAATCCAAGCTCAGTTTCAACAACTGCCAACTCAGGACAAACTTTCCCATCTTCATCCACTTCCCCCCTGAGAACAAATCCCACATGTCATAGCATTTTATATATATATATATATATATATATATATATATATATATATATATATATATATGAAGTGACAATGATGTCTTAGTAATATCTAGTGTCCAGTGTTTGAATTTCTGTCTTACGAATGCCATAAACTGTTTTTTTTTTTTAATCAAGAAGCAAATAAGTTCCACACATAATGATTGGTTCTTTCTTGTGCTGTGCTTAGTCGCTCAGTCATGTCCAACTCTTTGTGACCACATGGACTATAGCCCACCAGGCTCCTCTGTCTAGGGGGATTCTCCAGGCAAGAATACTGGAGTCTGTTGCCCTCCTCCAGGGGATTTTCCCAACCCAGGGATCCTGCATTACAGACATATTCTTTTACCACCTGAGCCACCAGGGTTCTTTCTTATAGTTTTTTAAATTGACCACTTCATTTTTCTTTTTTAAATTTCCTTGTGACTAATTTGTTGAAGAAACTAATTTAAAACTAATAGTTGATTTTTGGCCTGTGATTTTTAACACTGAAGTTTTAAAATCATTTGAGTAAGTTTGGTGAAAACATCACTATTAGCCTGATATTCATAAATTAAATGCAATCAATTTACTACAGTTTTTTAAACACCTGGGAACCTTTTGTTGTTTGTTATAAGTTTTCCCTCTAAGGCATTTGATGGTCTTAAAGAGAAAAAAAAATATTAACTATATGAATACAGTTAAAAATATTAAGCAAACCTAGCTAAGTGTGTAAATTGGATTCTTCAGAGAGAAATGTGTTTAACTTGAATTGATGGGACATTATTCAAAAGTCTCATGAAAAGTGATCATTTCACTTTACCTAAAATTTACTAGATTTGTAAATAAAACAGCAAGCAAGCACTGTAATTGAGTGTGGCGGTTGTGGTTAGTCACTAGGTCATGGTTGACTCTTTTGTGACCCCATGAACTGTAGCCCACCAGGCTCCTCTGTCCATGGGATTTTCCAGGTAAGAATACTAGAGTGGGTTGCCATTTCCTACTCCAGGGGATCTTCGTGACCCAGGGACTGTAACGGCATTTCCTACTTAGCAGGTGGATTCTTGACTACTGAGCCACCTGGTAGCTAATTTAAAAACATTTTGTCTTAAAAATCAATTTAAAACCTATACAGTTGTAAATAATCCTTCATGCACAATTACACATGAGCCCATGCTGACATTCTCAGCCCACTTCAGTTACAATAATTACTGTATTATTAATAATGCCCATGGCTTGTGCCCTGCCCTGTCTGCCTGCCGCCTTGTGAAGTCTGAGGCCTTTGCAAGAAGAGGCTCTCTGGCCTGAAGATTTCAGGCCCTGGACCCTGCCTGCATTAGGCTCTGGGGAGCCCGGCTGGCTTCACTGCTGCCCCGGGTGCTGGAGTGCTGGCCAGCAGACCCTTCTCTCTCTGGGGACAACTGCAGCTTCCCAGAGCCGCTTGCCCAAGGCCGTGCCCTGCCAGAGCAGCCCCTCCCCAGTGCCTGATGCCTGGGGGTGGGAGTGAGGAAAGCACTCCGAGGCACCAGAGCTCGCAGGGGTGGTCCAGGCTGCTGACGGCCAGCATCCCAGCTCAGTGCCCCCTCTCTGCCCAGGCTCTGACCCCCAGTGCGTGCGCGCTCAGTCCCTTACTCGCATCTGACTCTCCAGGACTCCACGGACTGTAGCCCTCCAGGCTCCTCTATCCACAGGATCTGTCCCAGCAAAAATTATGGAATAGTTTGCCATTTCCTCCTCCACGGGATCTTTCCAACCCAGGGATTGGACCTGTGTCTCCTGCGTCTCCTGCATTGGCAGGCAGATTCTTTATCACTGTGATACCTGAGAATTCCACTGACCCCCAGGATTCCTCCTTAAGAAACATCCTGCGTGCTGTTCTTTCCTTGAGAGCTTGTTTCCTGGGACACTAGCCTGCAACCTTACCCACAGAGAGGAAAAGCAGGAGAGAATTATTCCCAGCTCCAAAAGAAAGCTTTGATAAAAGTGTAAGATTCAGGAGCTGCCCAACACGAATGCTCAGGAAGAAGCTGTCCTGGGCACAGATAACTGGCATTCTTAGCCCCCACATGGCAGGCACAGTCAGGACCACATCTCCAGGTGGGAAGATCATTCATCAGAGGAAACAGGAAAAGCCAAGAGCACAGAACTAACCAGACAAAGAGGGAAAGCAGAGAGTTTAGAAGAGGCAAGTGAATCTCCACTTTGACAGTATCTACACTTAATCATGTAAAGTCAACACTGTCAGGAAGTGAAACACACGCTGTGAGAGACCTTAAGGTGTAAAGGTTAAATTTTACCGTATCATGGCAATCTAACTCTTCTCAGCATTTAACATGTGTTTTCCTACACTTCATTTTTTATTATCTTTAACTTAACATTTGTATACTCTTAAATATTTCAATACACTTCTTTGGACTAGGCAAGATATACATCATTTAAAAATACATTATTTCATCAAGTAGCTCAGACCCCCAAGATATAAAGAAGCATGACTCAAAAATAAAATAGAGGAGGGACGATTCTGAAAACTAAACTCACCTCCCATGCAAAAAAGGGCCTCCCCCTTTATTTCACTTATTCCATGAACATTTACTTAATGCCAATGGTGGGTGTGATGTTACACTTGGCTCTGTGGGAAAATGGGTGAAAAAGGCAGAGTCTCAGCCCCAGTGAGGTTATGAATAAAGTTGCTAGATGAGAAAGGAAACATATCTTTCTTTTGTATTCCTTATAATTTAGTAGAAGAATTATTCTTGGTTCCATGGTAATAAAGTTGATATCTAACTGCAAGTACATAATTCCTCATACATATTTTTAAATTCCAAGAACTGCTATGAAGCCAGTGAATAACAGAATGAGATATAGTAAGAGATGTGATTAAAGACTTATCCTGCACACGGAAGCTACTCCAGATGGATTCCCTAGGTGCTTTTCTTAACTTTTGAAAAATCAAGGATGCTTGAGTTTTATGAAGTTTTAAGAATATAAAAAAAGGTGAAATGTCAGGTAACATTTTTGCAGGCTAATACAGACTAACTTTCACATCTGACAGACACCAGTTAGGAAAGCAAACTGGAACAATTCACTTTGGAAAAATAGATACAAAAATACCAGTTAAAAACTTAGGAAATAAAAACACCTTAGGAGAATTACTTATGAAACCCAAGCCAGGTTTAATCATGAAATTCAAACCATCATACAGAAATTATAATTATATTATATTAATTATATTGAGGAGGGACAACTGAAAACTAAACTCACCTCTCTTGCAAAAAAGGGCCTCCCCCTTTATTTCACTTATTCCATGAACATTTACTTAAAGCCAACCGTGGGTGTGATGTTACACTTGCCTCAATATAATTAATCATATTAGCATAAAACCCAAACTAACAAGTGTTGTTACATTACCTTTATATATTCTGGAAATAACTTTGACGTGTTTAAAAATCCATTTTGTGCAAATCAAAACTATAATGAGTTAACACCTCACACTGGTCAGAATGACCATCTTTAAAAAAATCTACAAATAACAAATGCTGGAGAGGGTGTGGAGAAAAAGGAAACCCTCCTAAACTGCTAATGAGAACGTAAAGTGGCACAGCTACTATGGAGTACAGTATAGAGGCTCCTTTAAAAATAGAGCTACCTGGAGAAGGAAATGGCAACCCACTCCAGTATTCTTGCCTGGGAAATCCCATGGATAGAGGAGCCTGGAGGGCTACAAGCCATGGGGTCTCAAAGAGTCAGACCTGACTTAGGGACTAAACAACATATGGACTCTTAGAAATAAGTTTGATACTCATTTTACATCTGGAAAATGAATATTAATATTTCCCTAAAAGGGGAAGTTATTCATGTGGCTCAGCTGCCTCAGAAGAGATGGCTTCTTACACACACTTTGAAAGAACTGAAAATAAAAGTATCTTCTGTTAAAAAAAAAATAGAGCTAACATATGATTCAGCAGTCCTACTCAACATATATCTGGACAAAACTGTAATTTGAAAAGATGCATGCCCTGCAGTGTTCATAGTTGCACAATTTATAATAGGCAAGACATGGAGACAACCTAAATGCTCATTGACAGGTAAATGGATAAAAAAAGATGTGGTGTATATACACTATGGAATACTATTCAGTCCTAAAGAAGAAGGAAATAATGCCATTTGCAGCAACATGGATGGAACTAGAGATTATCACACTAAGTGAAGTAAGCCAGAAAGAAAAAGACAGACACCATATGATATCACTTATATGTGGAAACTAAAATGTGATGCAAATGAAGTTATTTACAAACAGACACAGACTCATAGATACAGAGAACAAGCTTACAGCTACCAAAGGGGAAGAGGGGAGGAATGAATTAGGAGTTTGGGATTAGCAGATACAAACCACCATATATAAAATAGATAAGAAGGTCCCACTGTGTAGCACAGGGGACTATATTCAATATCCAATAAACCATAATGAAAAAGAAAATTCCATTTTGTATACAATTCTAAGATTCAATGGGTAGCTTCTCTCTTTAAATTATTTATTTTAAATGGAGTGTTCATCTCATTTCAACCTACATATGCTGAGTGTTAGTTAAATGCAACGTACATTATGCTATTGGAGAACTGTTAGAATTATACTCTTAAGAAGCGAAAAAGAAAACAGAACCAAACCAAAGATGCCTTCTTCATTCTATCTATTTAATAATTGTGCCAGAAGAGCCTGCAATAACTTACAGGAAAGACAAGAGGGAAGACAATAAAAGGCATAAATAACAAAGGAATACAAATGTTGCTTTTTGCTGGTGACCTAGAGAATCAAAAGAAATCAACCAAAATATTATTAGAAGTAAAAAATGAATTTTGTAGAGTTATGGGATATAACATGCAGCCTCAAAAATCCATTGTGTTGTCATAGACCTGGTAGCACACTGAAAATAAAGCGAGAACAAAGAGCTCATTTATAGCAATAAAAAACTTGAATATCAACCCGCACTGTGAGAGATTTATTCAAATAATGTTATAAATATTTAAGGGCAAAAAGAAGACATTAATACGTGTAGAGAGAGCTACATCGTGCCTAGAAATACCACAGGCAGTGAAGTAACAGGGCACCTGTGCTTTCCTGATGCTCCTTAGCCCCACTGGTGCTCCCTTTCTGTCTACCCAGACGTGCCCACGTCACTGGGAAGGGAGAACACAGTATGGCGGGCACAATCGCCAGTGTTGCCAGCTTACTCTCTGCTCTGTCCATTTCTTCATCCCTGCCTCTGTCTGACTTTCCCAATTCTGATTCCCACTCAGTGAATTTCAGGTCTCAATTTCTGGGTCATTTTCTTGCTCATTCATTTTGAAGCATCCCTTCTTGGTGAGCCATCTGTCAACCAATTGGTGGTTGTCTTAACTGGCCAGCCTCCAGACACCCGTCTTTGGGTATTACCTTAGCCAGCAGTGCTCCCAGTGCATTTGGACAATATAAGTATGAGATTTAATGCAATTCAAATTCAAACTTCTGTGGGATAATATAGAGTGGAATCCAACTGGGAGAAAAAATGGTGAAGAAATAATTTAGAAAAGGTGATAGGGACTTCCCTAGTGGTACAGTGGATAAGAATGAGCCTGCCAATGCAGGGGACACAGGTTCAATCCCTAGTCCCAAAAGATTCCACAAGCCTCAGAGCAACTAAAACCTGTGTGCTACAACTACTGAGCCCAAGCTCGAGAGCCTGCGAGCTGCAACCACTGAAGCCCATGTGCCTCGAGCCCGTGCTCTGCATTAAGAGAAGCCACTGCAATGAGAAGCCTGTGTGCTGCAACAGAGAGTAGCCTCCATTCGATGTAGCAATGAAGACCCAGTGCAACCAAAACTAAATAAACGCAAAAATTAAAAAAAGGTAATAAGGTATGCGTGTATGTTTTATGAACTTTTCTCTTATAATTCACTATCAAAATATATATGAGAAAGAAAAAGTAATTATGATGAGCTAATCTGAGACAATAGCTTCAGAGAAGACAAATGGTGTTTTTCCAAGGTCACATGGGCAGTATGGAGAAAAGACAGGTTTTGAACTTGTATCTTTTGATACCAAAGTCTGGGCTCTTAAGTGCTACTCTACAGACTCCATAGGGACCAGAGATAAATATAAAAATCCAATCCATAAAAAATATAGAAGAAAACATAAAAGAATATTTATCTCAGTTCTGGGGAAAATAAATTTATGAATATTAAAAATGGAGGTTATCAATGGAAACAAGATGAATGTGTTGGCAATCCATAAAACCAAGGACTTTTGTACAACAAAAAGCAATAAAATAAATATCAGAAGAAAAGCAACTGAAAAGGAAAATATATTTGAATATAATCAGAAAAATTCATTGTTCCAAATGTATGAAGACTTGATAAACTATATAAGGTCGATACCCAGATTCTACAAAATAAGAGATAAGAAAATGCTAACTCAAGAAAATTTAGACAGTAAATCATCTCAGGAAAAATGTATTCATACTATAAATTAAAGGTATGCAGATGAAAACAAATTTAAGATGTAATTATACACATTTGATGAGCAAAACCAAGTAAACCATTTTTAAGGAGGTGGGAATGGGCTATTTTCACATTAGGTTTTCAACAGCTACAAGACTGTCTTAACCATAACTCACATGGGGTCTGTTACTGGCCCCTCTAAGCAGCTTGGGAGGGGTGGTGATTCATTCTACCTGGTCCGGACTCAGCACAGAAAAGAAAGTTAATAGAGCCATAGATGCTAGACCATTTATGCTCATCATCATTATTATTCACATGATTCATTTACCTACTTCCTGTCATCCTCCTCTTTATTGGGGTTATTGAACGATAGACATTTCTGGAAAGAGCTCAGGGGGCTATAGCAACTGGGCATCTCTTAGGTTCTCAGGCAGAGGTCAGGACAAGAAGAGCAAGGGCAGAGGCAGAAGGGGGGCCCAACAGCAGGTCACCAATTTGATGGGCCAGGGCCTGAGCCAGAATATAGTGAGAAGACCTAGGGCCGTGAAAACCATCAGAGTGAAAATCCAGACACCCAGGATGTGGAAGACCAGGATATGGTTTGGATATCTTACCCAATGGCAGCTTCACATTCCCAGTCTGTGTTCATTTAAAGGGGAGATTTGCGAGATACATAAACACCCAAGACTGCCCAGAACTCCAGACTGGTCCTCCTATCTATCCATTTACACATGTATTTCTGGCTGTCTGGGATGCTGTGGAAATAACCACTGACCATTTGTGGCACTTCCTAAGGAGCAAAGGGAATGTAAAATGAATCATGGAAGAAGGTAAGTTACAAATACCAGCTACGACCATATAACCAGATTCAGAAAAGACGAGGCAAGGAATTACGAGTTCTTTTCCTCATTTTGGTATGAATATATTTTGCATTTATTAACCCATTTTCCCTCATCTCATTCTATCATCTAAGTAAAAATGTATTAATAGTAGTTAATTTTATATCTTACTGTCTGAGTTTCACAATATTAAAGAGAAAATATGACATGGACTGAAGGGAGTTAATATAATGCAAAGATGGATAAAACGTGTCTCTTCTTTTGAGGAGGGGGTGGGGTGTTTTTAGTTGTATAAAAGACAGAGTTGCCTCATGTTAGGCAGAAGGTTGACTTTGCTATTGTCTATATTTGGAAAGTCAGTAGAGTTAAAAGAGCTGTGTATCCCCATGTCCTAACTTCCTTATATAGTCCTGACTTGTAAAGGTTAAAATGATGTGACTTAAGATATACAGAGGCATTCAATTAATGGTGTTTTATTTTTATTAGTAGTATATTGGGATCAAATGCAAGTCTATCAGACATTATAAATAAAATATGCTAACATGTTTATGACTGAGAGAGAGAGAATGAGGGAGGAACAGAGATGTGAATGGATATTAAGTCCTTACAGTGTGGGTTGTGGTGGGTTTGTCCTGTGTTAACTTAGCCGTACTAGAAATGCATTTCCTAGAATGCGTGGTTTGTGGCTCGAGTTGGTCACAAGAAAAATTGAGCAGTTTGCAAGGCAAAGGCAAGGATATCCAAGACGGTGGAGAAGAAGGACAGGTGCTTATCTTATCCTGCGAGAACTTCAAAATTATAACTCACTGCTGAACAACTGTCAACAGGAGAATGTTGGATCCCACCAAAAACAGATACCCAACATCTAAGGGCAAAGGAGAAGCCCCAACAAGATGGTAGGAGGGGCGAAATCATGGTTAAGAATCAAACACCATACCTGCCAGAGACACTCAGAAGGCTCAAACAAAACCTTGTGCACACCATGAGACCCCACCCCACAGAAACTGACCCAGACCTGCCTTTGGGTGTTAGAGTATCTCCTGCAGAGGTACAGGTCATCAGTGGCCTACTGCAGGGGCAGGGGCTCTGGGTGCAGCAGACCTCAGTATGGCATAAGCCCTCTTGGAGGAGGTCACCATTAACCCCACCATACAGCTACCAGGACTTACACAGGAATGGGGAAACAGGCTCTTGGAGGGCACAAACAAAACCTTTTGTGCACCAGGACCCAGGAGAAAGAAGGAATGACCCCACAAGAAACTGACCCAGACTTGCCCATGAGTGTCCAGGAGTCTCCGGTGGAGGCGTGGGTCAGTGGTGGCAGCCTTCCACAGGGTCTGGGGCACTGAGTGTCGTACCTTTTGAAGGAGGTCGCCATTATCTTTATTATTTCCACCATGGTTTGACCTCAGATCAAACAACAGGGAGGGAACACAGCCCCACTATCAACAGAAAATTGGATTAAAGATTTACTGAGCATGGCCCCACCCATCAGAACAAGACCCAGTTTCCCCCTCAGTCAGTCTCTCCCATCGGGAAGCTTCCATAACCCTCTTATCCATCTCCATTAGAGGGCAGATAGACGGAAAACCACAATCAAAGAAAACTAACCAATCTGATCACATGGACCACAGCCTTATCTAACTCAGTGAAACCATGAGCCATGCCATGTAGGGCCACCCAAGACAGATGGGTCAAGGTAGAGAGTTCTGACAAAACATGGCCCACTAGAGAAGGGAATGGCAAACCACTTCAGTATTCTTGCCTTAAGAACCCTGTGAACAGTATGAAAAGGAAAAAAGATAGGACACTGAGAGATGAACTTCCCAGGTCAGTAGGTGCTACTGGAGATCAGTGGAGAAATAACTCCAGAAAGAATAAAGAGACAGAGCCAAGGTAAAAACAATACCCAGTTGTGGATGTGATTGGTGATGGAGGTAAAGTCCAATACTATAAAGAGAAATATTGCATAGGAACCTGAAATGTTAGGTCCATGAATCAAGGCAAATTGGAACTGGGCAAACAGTAGATGGCAAGAGTGAACATTGACATTTTAGGAATCAATGAACTGAAATAGACTGGAATGGGTGAATTTAATTCAGATGACCATTGTATCTACTACTGTGGGCAAGAATCCCTTAGAAGAAATGGAGTAGCTATCATAGTCAACAAAAGAGTCCCAAGAGTACTTCAGTGCAATCTCAAAAATGATGGAATGATCTCTGTTCATTTCCAAGGCAAACCATTCAATTTCACAGTAATCCAAATCTATGCCCTGACCAGTAATACTGAAGAAGCTGAAGTTGAACAGTGCTATGATAGACCTACAAGAACTTCTAGAACCAACATCCAAAAAAGATATTCTTTTCATTATAGGGGACTGGAATGCAAAATAAGGAAGTCAAGAAATACCTGGAGTAACAGGCAAATTTGGCCTTGGAGTACAAAATGAAGCAAGCCAAAGGCTAACAGAGTTTTCCCAAGAGAACACACTGGTCATAGAAAACACCCTCTTTCAACAACACAAGAGAAGACTCTACACATGGACATCACCAGATGGTCAATACCAAAATCAGATTGATTATATTCAAAGATGGAGAAGCTCTATATTGTCAGCAAAAATAAGACCGGAGCTGGCTGTTGCTCAAATCATGAACTCCTTATTGCCAAATTCAGACTTAAATTGAAGAAAGTAGGAAAAACCACTAGACCATGCAGGTATGACCTAAGTAAAATCCCTTACAATTATACAGTGGAAGTGACAAATAGATTCAAGGGATTAGATCTGATAGAGTGCCTGAAGAACTATGGATGGAGGTTCGTGACATTGTACAGGAGGCAGGGATCAAGACCATTCCCAAGAAAAAGAAAGGCAAAATGCTTGTCTTAGAAAGCCTTAAAATAGCTGAGAAAAGACAAGAAGCTAAAGGCAAAGGAGAAAAGGAAAGATATACCCATTTAAATGCAGAGTTCCAAAGAATAGCAAGGAGAGATAAGAAAGAAGACTTCCTCAGTGATCAATGCAAAGAAATAGAGGAAGACAATAGAATGAGAAAGACTAGAGAGTTGTTCAAGAGAATAAGAGATACCAGGGAACATTTGTGACATTGTACAGGAGACAGGGATCAAGACCATTCCCATAGAAAAGAAATGCAAAAAAGCAAAATGGCTGTCTGGGGAGGCCTTACAAATAGCTGTGAAAAGAAGAGAAGCAAAAGCAAAGGAGAAAAGGAAAGATATAAACATCTGAATGCAGAGTTCCAAAGAATAGCAAGAAGAGATAAGAAAGCCTTCTTCAGTAATCAATGCAAAGAGATAGAGGAAAACAACAGAATGGGAAAGACTAGGGATCTCTTCAAGAAAATCAGAGATACCAAAGGAACATTTCATGCAAAGATGAGCTCGATAAAGGACAGAAATGGTATGGACCTAACAGAAGCAGAAGATATTAAGAAGAGGTGGCAAGAATACACAGAAGAATGTACAAAAAAGATCTTTATGACCCAGATAATCACGATGGTGTGATCACTGACGTAGAGCCAGACATCCTGAATGTGAAGTCAAGTGGGCCTTAGAAAGCATCACTACGAACAAAGCTAGTGGAGGTGATGGAATTCCAGTTGAGCTGTTTCAAATCCTGAAAGATGATGCTGTGAAAGTGCTGCAACCAATATGCCAGCAAATTGGGAAAACTCAGCAGTGGCCACAGGACTGGAAAAGGTCAGTTTTCATTCCAATCCCAAAGAAAGGCAATGCCAAAGAATGCCCAAACTACTGTACAATTGCAGTCATCTCACACACTAGTAAAGTGATGCTCAAAATTCTCCAAGCCAGGCTTCAACAATGCATGAACTGTGAACTTTCAGATGTTCAAGCTGGATTTAGAAAAGACGGAGGAACCAGAGATCAAATTGCCAACAACCGCTGGATCATCAAAAAAGCAAGAGAAGTCCAGAAAAAAAAACATGTATTTCTGCCTTATTGACTATCCCAAAGTCTTTGACTGTGTGGATCACAATAAACTGTGAAAAATTCTGAAAGAGATGGGAATACCAGACCACCTGACCTGCCTCTTCAGAAATCTGTATGCAGGTCAGGAAGCAACAGTTAGAACTGGACATGGAACAACAGACTGGCTCCAAATAGGAAAAGGAGTACGCCAAGGCTGTATATTGTCACCCTGTTTATTTAACTTATATGCAGAGTACATCATGAGAAACGCTGGACTGGAAGAAACGCAAGCTGGAATCAAGATTGCTGGGAGAAATATCAATAACCTCAGATATGCAGATGACACCACCCTTATGGCAGAGAGTGAAGAGGAACTAAAAAGCCTCTTGATGAAAGTGAAAGAGGAGAGTGAAAAAGTGGGCTTAAAGCTCAACATTCAGAAAACGAAGATCATGGCATCTGGTCCCATCACTTCATGGGAAATAGATGGGGAAACAGTGGAAACAGTGTCAGACTTTATTTTTCTGGGCTCCAAAATCACTACAGATGGTGACTGCAGCCATGAAATTAAAAGACGCTTACTTCTTGGAAGGAAAGTTATGGCCAACCTAGATAGCATATTCAAAAGCAGAGACATTACTTTGCAAACAAAGGTCCGTCTAGTCAAGGCTATGGTTTTTCCTGTGGTCATGTATGGATGTGAGATTGGACTGTAAAGAAGGCTGAGTGCTGAAGAATTGATGCTTTTGAACTGTGGTGTTGGAGAAGACTCTTGAGAGTCCCTTGGACTGCAAGGAGATCCAACCAGTCCATTCTGAAGGAGATCAGCCCTGGGATTTCTTTAGAAGGAATGATGCTAAAGCTGAAACTCCAGTACTCTGGCCACCTCATGCGAAGAGTTGACTCATTGGAAAAGACTCTGATGCTGGGAGGGATTGGGGGCAGGAGGAGAACGGGACAACAGAGGATGAGATGGCTGGATGGCATCACTGACTCGATGGACGTGAGTCTCAGTGAACTCCGGGAGTTGGTGATGGACAGGGAGGCCTGGCATGCTGTGATTCATGGGGTCGCAAAGAGTCAGACATGACTGAGCGACTGATCTGATCTGAAGGGAACATTTCATGCAAAGATGGGCACAATAAAGGACAGAAATGGTATGGACCTAACAGAAGCAGAAGATTTTAAGAAGAGGTGGCAACAATACACAGAAAAACTACACAAAAAAGATCTTCATGACCCAGATAACCATGATAGTGTGATCATTCACATAAAGCCAGACATCCTGGAATGCTAAGTCAAGTGTGCCTTAGGAAGCATCACTATGAACAAAGCTAGTAGAGGTGATGGAATTCCAGTTGAGCTACTTCAAATCTTAAAAGATGATGCTTTGAAAGTGCTGCACTCACTATGCCAGCAAATTTGGAATAATCAGCAGTGGCAACAGGACTGGAAAAAGGTCAGTTTTCATTCCAATCCCAAAGAAAGGCAATGCCAAAGAATGCTCAAACTACTGCACAATTGCACTCATCACACACACTAGTTAAGTAATGCTCAAAATTCTCCAAGCCAGGCTTCAACAATGCATGAACTGTGAACTTTCAGATGTTCAAGCTAGATTTAGAAAAGACGGAGGAACCAGAGATCAAATTGCCAACAACCGTTGGATCATCAAAAAAGCAAGAGAAGTCCAGAAAAAAAAAACATGTATTTCTGCCTTATTGACTATCCCAAAGTCTTTGACTGTGTGGATCACAATAAACTGTGGAAAATTCTGAAAGAGATGGGAATACCAGACCACCTGACCTGCCTCTTGAGAAAGCTACATGCAGATCAGGAAGCAACAGTTAGAACTGGACATGGAACAACAGACTGGTTTCAAATAGGAAAAGGAGTACATCAAGGCTGTATATTGTCACCCTGTTTATTTAACTTATATGCAGAGTACATCATGAGAAACGCTGGGCTGGAAAAAGTACAAGCTGGAATGAAGATTGCTGGGAGACATATCAATAACCTCAGATATGCAGATGACACCACCATTATGGCAGAAAACAAAGAAGAACTAAAGAGCCTCTTGATGAAAGTGAAAGAGGAGAGTGAAAAAGTGGGCTTAAAGCTCAACATTCAGAAAACTAAGATCATGGTATCTGGCCCCATCACTTCATGGCAAATAGACGGGGAAACAATGGAAACAGTGACAGACTATTTTGGGGGGCTTAAAAAGTCACTGCAGATGGTGACTGCAGCCATGAAATTAAAAGATGCTTGCTCCTTGGAAGAAAAGCTATGACCAACCTAGATGGCATATTAAAAAGCAGAGACATTACTTTGCCAACAGAGGCCCACCTAGTCAAAGCTATGGTTTTTCCAGTAGTCATGTATGGATGTGAGAGTTGGACTGTGAAGAAAGCTGAGCGCCAAAGAATTGATGCTTTTGAACTCTGGTGTTGGAGAAGACTCTTGAGAGTCCCTTGGACTGCAAGGAGATCCAACCAGTCCATCCTGAAGGAAATCAGTCCTGAATATTCAATGGAAGGACTGATGCTGAAGCCGAAACTGCAATACTCTGACCACTTAATGCGAAGAACTGACTCATTTGAAAAGACCCTGATGCTGGGAAAGACTGAAGGCAGGAGGAGAAGGGGAGGACAGAGGATGAGATGTTTTGGATGGCATCACCAACTTGATGGACATGAGTTTGAGCAAGCTCAGGGAGTTGGTGATGCACAGGGAAGCCTGGCATGCTGCAGTCCATGGGGTCGCAAAGAGTAGGACACGACTGAGCAATTAAACTTAACTGAGCTTGCAAGGCAAGTAGTCCTGCTTCCTCTCTGAAGGTCATTGTGGATGGGCCTGCTTCTTTGGTTGGATCCTGACTGGTAAAAAGTCTCCTCCCTGTGGCATCTAGCATATTGCTCTCTGTCGACAGAGCCAGGGACCACATATCCCCCCTATTTCCATAAAGACAACTCTCACTTCCTTCTCTATGAAGACTGAGTGTTGGAATGATTACAACTGGCCTTTCTTCCCTTTGAGAGGGTAACAGGCAAGAAGGCCAGGGGTCTCCAAACAGAGGAAATAGGTTGCAAGTGTCAGACATTTTTTATCTTCTCTTAAGCGGCAGGAGGAAACAAACTAGTGTTACATTTTTTCTCCCCCCTTCTCTGTACAAATTTCAAAAGAGATTTCTCTGAAAATTCTGTGTTGCCATAATGAAACCTGGTTCCACCTGAACTTTTCTCAAATCTTGAGCTAACCAATGCATTTTTCTTAAGGAAATGTTTGTTAATGTTAAGCTATGTTAATGTGCTATGTATTTACCCCAGACTCTATCTTCAAGTAGGTTCCACCTAAAGGTTCAGAACCAACTTGACAAACCAGTCTGTTATACTCATACATTGTTCTCCTAATCTATGTTAATGAAACTATATATTTGTATGGAAATCTGCCTTTCTTCAAGATTCAAGTCAATCCTTTTATGGCCCAGGATGACTCACCTGGTGCCAGATTATCTCAAAATGCATCTTGTGGATGAGGGGCCTGATGCCATTCTTTGAGTTTTGAGACATTTCCTTTTTTTAATTAGCAGACTGCTAGTAGCTATATAACAACCAGCTAAAGACTAGCAGGATGAAAAACTAGCACTGAAACCATAATCACAGAAAACTAGTCAATCTAATCACATGGACCATAGCCTTCTCTAACACAATGAAACTAAGCCATGCCCTGTGGGGCCACCCAAGATGGGCAGGTCTTGGTGGACAGGTCTGACAGAATGTGGTCCACTGGAGAAGGGAATGGCAAACCACTTCAGTATTCTTACCTTGAAAACCCCATGAACAGTATGAAAAGGCAAAATGATAGGATACTGAAAAAGGAACTCCCCAGGTCTGTAGCTGCCCAATATGCTACTGTAGATCAGTGGAGAAATAACTCCAGAAAGAATGAAGGGATGGAGCCAAAACAAATACAATACCAAGTTGTGGATGTGACTGGTGATAGAAGCAAGGTCCGATGCTGTAAAGAGCAATATTGCATAGGAACCTGGAATGTTAGGTCCATGATTCAAGGCAAATTGGAAGTGATCAAACAGGAGATGGCAAGAGTGAATGTCAACATTCTAGGAATCAGCGAACTAAAATGGACTGGAATGGGTGAATTTAACTCAGATAACCATTATATCTACTACTGTGGGCAGGAATCCCTAGAAGAAATGGAGTAGCCATCATGGTCAACAAGAGAGTCCAAAATGCAGTACTTGGATGCAATCTCAAAAATGACAGAATGATCTCTGTTCATTTCCAAAGCAAACTATTCAGTATCACAGTAATCCAAGTCTATGCCCCAACCAGTAACGCTGAAGAAGCTGAAGTTGAATGATTCTATGAAGACCTACAAGACCTTTTAGAACTAACACCCAAAAAAGATGTCCTTTTCATTATAGGGGACTGGAATGCAAAAGTAGGAAGTCAAGAAACACCTGGAATAACAGGCAAATTTGGCCTTGGAATACAGAATGAAGCAGGGCAAAGACTAATAGAGTTTTGCCAAGAGAACACACTGGTCATAGCAAACACCCTCTTCCAACAACACAAGAGAAGACTCTATACATGGACATCACCAGATGGTCAACACCGAAATCAGATTGATTATATATTATTTGCAGCTAAAGATGGAGAAACTCTATACAGTCAGTAAAAACAAGACTGGGAGTTGACTGAGGCTCAGATCATGAACTCCTTATTGCCAAATTCAGACTTAAATTGAAGAAAGTAGGGAAAACCACTAGACCATTCAGGTATGACCTAAATCAAATCCCTTATGATTATACAGTGGAAGTGAGAAATAGATTTAAGGGCCTAGATCGGATAGACAGAGTGCCTGAAGAACTATGGACGGGGGTTCATGACACTGTACAGGAGACAGGGATCAAGACCATCCCCGTGGAAAAGAAATGCAAAAAAGCAAAATGGCTGTCTGGGGAGGCCTTACAAATAGCTGTGAAAAGAAGAGAAGCAAAAAGCAAAGGAGAAAAGGAAAGATATAAACATCTGAATGCAGAGTTCCAAAGAATACCAAAGAGAGATAAGAAAGCCTTCTTCAGCGATCAATGCAAAGAAATAGAGGAAAACAACAGAATGGGAAATACTAGAGATCTCTTCAAGAAAATTGGAGATACCAAGGGAACATTCATGCAAAGATGGGCTCGATAAAGGACAGAAATGGTATGGACCTAACAGAAGCAGAAGATATTAAGAAGAGGTGGCAAGAATACAAAGAAGAACTGTACAAAAAAGATCTTCACGACCCAGATAATCACGATGGTGTGATCACTGACCTAGAGCCAGACATCCTGAATGTGAAGTCAAGTGGGCCTTAGAAAGCATCACTACGAACAAAGCTAGTGGAGGTGATGGAATTCCAGTTGAGCTGTTTCAAATCCTGAAAGATGATGCTGTGAAAGTGCTGCAACCAATATGCCAGCAAATTGGGAAAACTCAGCAGTGGCCACAGGACTGGAAAAGGTCAGTTTTCATTCCAATCCCAAAGAAAGGCAATGCCAAAGAATGCCCAAACTACTGTACAATTGCAGTCATCTCACACGCTAGTAAAGTAATGCTCAAAATTCTCCAAGCCAGGCTTCATCAGTATATGAACTGTGAATTTCCAGATGTTCAGGCTGGTTTCAGAAAAGGCAGAGGAACCAGAGATCAAATTGTCAACATCCACTGAATCATGGAAAAAGCAAGAGAGTTCCAGAAAAACATCTATTTCTGCTTTATTGACTATGCCAAAGCCTTTAACTGTGTGGATCACAATAAACTGTGGAAAATTCTGAAAAAGATGGGAATACCAGACCACCTGACCTCCCTCTTGAGAAACCTATATGCAGGTCAGGAAGCAACAGTTAGAACTGGACATGGAACAACAGACTGGTTTCAAATAGGAAAAGGAGTACGTCAAGGCTGTATATTGTCACCCTGCTTATTTAACTTATATGCAGAGTACATCATGAGAAACGCTGGACTGGAAGAAACACAAGCTGGAATCAAGATTTCCAGGAGAAATATCAGTAACCTCAGATATGCAGATGACACCACCCTTATGGCAGAAAGTGAAGAGGAACTAAAAAGCCTCTTGATGAAAGTGAAAGAGGAGAGTGAAAAAGTTGGCTTAAAGCTCAACATTCAGAAAACAAAGATCATGGCATCTGGTCCCATCACTTTATGGGAAATAGATGGGGAAACAGTGTCAGACTTTATTATTCGGGGCTCCAAAATCACTGCAGATGGTGACTGCAGCCATGAAATTAAAAGATGCTTACTCCTTGGAAGGAAAGTTATGACCAACTTAGATAGCATATTCAAAAGCAGAGACATTACTTTGCTAACAAAGGTCCATCTAGTCAAGGCTATGGTTTTTCCAGTAGTCATGTATGGATGTGAGAGTTGGACTGTGTACAAAGCTGAGTGCCAAAGAATTGATGCTTTTGAACTGTGGTGCTGGAGAAGACTCTTGAGAGTCCCTTGGACTGCAAGGAGATCCAACCAGTCCATTCTAAAGAAGATCAGTCCTGGGTGTTCTTTGGAAGGATGTTAAAGTTGAAACTCCAGTACTCTGGCCACCTCATGCAAAGAGTTGACTCATTGGAAAAGACTCTGATGCTGGGAGGGATTGGGGGCAGGAAGAGAAGGGGATGACAGAGGATGAGATGGCTGGATAGCATCACCGACTCAACAGACAGTGAGTTTGAGTGAACTCAGACAGTGAGTTTGAGTGAACTCCGGGAGTTGGTGATGGACAGGGAGGCCTGGCGTGCTGTGATTCATGGGGTTGCAAAGAGTCGAACATGACTGAGTGACTGAACTGAACTGAAAGACTAGCAGGGGGGCACTCTTTCTGCCCCCTTCAGATGTCTATGTCAGAAGCTTTCTCTATCTCTTTTATACTTTAATAAATATTTATTGCACAAAAGCTCTGAGCGATGAAGCCTCCTCTCTGGCCTTGGATTGAATTCTTCTCCTTCAGATGCCAAGAATCCCAGCGTCTTTCAGTGGTTCAGCTGCAATGTTTCAGCTTCATCTTGTTTAGACCCCGCCCCCAGAGACAGGAGCAGCCAATCTGATTTGAGATCACCAGACATCCTTTGACCACAGTCCCACAGCTGGGAAAAGTCCGTGTCAAAAGGCCACTGCTCACCTGGGGCACATTCTCTTACCCTCTCAGACAAACACACTTAGACTAAAGATAGCCTTCTCCTACTCTTCCTGTACCCATCTGGCTTCAGCTAAGAAAAGAGAGGCTCCACGTATAATTTCATGATGAAGGATGAAGGATTCTGTCACCTTGTCCTATATAACAGTTATTGTAGACAGAGAGGAGGGAAGGAGGGAGTGTGTGAGCATGTGTTTGTGTGAATGAACATTTGTTTAGCAGCTAATAAACATAAAAGGTAATCAACAAAATTAAAAGGTGTTCTATTGTTTCTAGGTTTCAAAACAGCAGACATTAGCTTAGGTATTTCTTAAAAAAAAAAACATTTCTTCTGATGCAGCAGGAAGAGAGCAGTGCACTATTCATCATGACCTTTTGGAGCTTTCATTGAGCTTTTTTTAGTATTGAAAATAATGCACCTTCAGAAAGAAGCTTAGTAAGCATGACTGCTGGTTTATTTATATCAAGTGATAGAGATTTTTAAATTGTGAAATAGATCATACATACAGGAGAGCACAAAAACATAGTTACTATAATGTGGTAAACCAACTATAGTTCAATAAAAAATAAAATGTCTAAGGTATAGTTTAAAAAATCATTATGAGGTTATTTAATGTTAAGACAGGCCAACACTTTAGACCAGTGGTCCCAACTTTTTTGGCATCAGGGACAAGTTTTGTGGAAGATAATTTTTCCACGGACCTGGTTGTGGTGGGGGGGGGTGGGCAGGCAGATTCTGTTTCACCCACCACTCACCTCCTGCTGTGAGGCCCGGGTCCTAACAGGCCACAGACGGCTACTGGTCCATGGCCCTGGATTAGGGACCCCTGCCTTAGAAGCCCCTGTGAGTTACTCCCCAGTTACATAGTCCCCCACTCACAGAGGTAACCATTATACTGTTCTGTTTTAATCATTCTTTGTTTTCGCTTTTCGCCACCCATGCATCTTCTCTCTATTAACAGAGTCAGGCACAAATCTAGCTGGTATAAGGACAGAACAATGTGGCTCCTCTTAGATGAAAGCTCCTAAGAAAAACCAAGCTGAATTGAGTCTTTTGGTCAGAGTCTGGGAGAGGTTAACTAGGCACACAGGTAACCCAAGCCAGAGAAGGAGAAAAGCTGGGACAAACGCAGCAGAGACTTCCACCTGTAGATTGAGAAGAATAGGGCAAGCAGCAGCGGGGATCCTCACACATGAGCTGCCTGTATCTGCACGAATGCTGCCTATGCCTGCAGCTGTCACCACAGGACCTCCGTTTATTGCATTTGCCTCATGATGGGTCTCCTCTTATATTTCATCTTCCTCTCTCTCAATCTAGTCTCTCATCTTTAGTGAAGCACAGTGCACAGCTCATTGTGGAGAAAGGATGCAGAGGAAGTCCACTTTTTGATTCTCTGAATGTCAGAAAATATCTTCTCTGCCCTCACGCTTGGATGATAAGCTTGGCTGCAAGTAGAGTTTGATTAATCAGTGACAACTTGCCTCAGTCTTATATCAATGATAGCATGCTTCCCTGAGTACACTTGTGCAAACCAACCAATCCAGGAGAGCCACTGAAAGTCCATCAGTAGCCAACTTACTGCAGTGAAGTCTTCTCTAAAGTAATTCTTGCCAAGCCTAACACAGCTTACTCCCTTTTCTAAAACCATTACAATCCCCACATTATCCCTGACTCCAAAACTTTACATAAGTGCAGCCATCTTTGCTCGGATAAATTGTTCCTAACTAGTGTAACTTTTCGTTAAGCTAATAATGAAGCAAGCCCCTGTGTATAACTACCTAATCACATACACCCTCACCCCTAGATGTCACTATTATTTTTTTGTTTTAATCTTTTTTTAAAACTTTTTACCGCCTATGCATGTACACCTAAACTAAGTATCAGGCCCCAACCTAGCTACACAAGGAAAAGAGTAGCATGGCCTCTGTTACATGAAGGCTTCCAGGAGAAGCTGAGCTGGGTGGAGTCTCCTGGCCATAGCTTTTTGTCTCAAATGTTAAGGGGCAGCCTTTTTCTTTCACAAAACTAAGGGATTAAAAAACAACGACCGAGTGCTCACTCACACTTAGGATCACTCTCACATCAGAAACTGATGCCTGTATGATGTGTTATTGCTTACAATTTCTGTTGGTCCCATTTGAGGTTCTACCCTTCCAAAATCCCTGGGTTGCTGGCCCCAGTCTTGGTCTTCCTTAGCTTAAAACTCCCCTCCCAGCTTCATGCCAAATCTAATAATACCTTCTGGAAATCTTTCAACTCTTCATGGGGCAAGAGCAGTCAGTCATCCAAAGAGGAAGAGTGCTGAATGGGTAATCAGGACCCTTGGGTTCAAGTCCTAGTTCAACAAGTGATCAGTGAAGTCACCTCGTGTTCCTCGCTGTGCTTCTGTTTTCCTGTCTGTGAAATAAAGCTTGGACGAAATCAATAGCTCCCCACCTTGGCTGCACATGAAAATCACCAGGCAGTTATTTTAAAATACTGACTTCTGAACTCTACCCTAACCAATTAAACCAAACCTCTGAGGACAAAGTCTGGGCTTCAGTATTTAAATCTCCCATGTGAGTCTAACATACATCCGGGATTGAGAACTTGCACCAGCTGACCTTTGAGGGACCATTCAGTGCTCACATTTGGCCTTCTAGGAAGTACTGTGATACATCACTGAATAAGTTGGAAATTATGTCAGTAGGACTCTGTTTGTTGGGTTTCTAAGAGAACAGGAAGTAAAAGACTCAACACGAGAACATCTATGACGCAATTTGTCTATATGACAGATATCGATGAGCCGTATGCATAATGGAAGCTGGTAGAATCAATGACCACAAAGTGCAGATTGCAGTCTTTTCTCAACCATGCCTGCGACTGGTGACTGTAGCTGTAAGTGATAAACACAGTGGGGAACATCCATCAATCACTCTCTGGCTTACAGAGGCTGCATGCATTGGGAGGTGGGGGCAGCTCCAGCTTGTAAGAACCTCAGTCGAAGCAGCTGAAAGACATTGTGACCACATCTTCAGGGTCCAGGGTCCCTTCTGAAGCAAAGTTGGAGCCCAGATATCATTAAAGACATCATCCTTGTTCAGTTCAGTCGCTTGTCGTTGACACTAATTAACGGGGCTCCCCCGTGTCTGGCTCTGATGCCAGAAATGGGCAGACCTTCAAGGGCCATGTCTGAACTCTGTGATTTTGCCGCCTTTTTTTCCAAAAGATCAGCAGTCTTTTTTTCCAAAAGAGGTTTCTTGGGAGAAATTCCATACTGATATTCTTGACGTGTTTCTGTTATCAGCCCATCTTGCATCCAGGTTGTCTGGCTATTCTTTAGATTTTTTGTGAGCTGCCCCACTATCCTTCACACAAAATTTATTTTTTATTTAACAATTTGTATTTCTTGCAGCCAAAAGAATCTAAACTGTTGTAGCCCCCATCCTTAAATTTCCCAACACAGGGGTCGAACCTGGGTCTCCTGCATTGCAAGCAGATTCTTTACCATCTGAGCAGCCAGGGAAGCCTTTAAATAGTAACAACTTCCACTTATTGAATGTCTGATATTCATCAGGTATTTAACTATATTATTACTCATTCTAAAAACAACCCTGTGCCAGAGTTGCCCAAATAATAAAATTGAGTTTTGAGTAATTTGCTCAAAAACATAAAGCTAGCAGTCAGCATAACCAGGATTTGAACTTACTTCGAACTTTTGAAAATGCTATTTTCCTGCTATTCCATGCAAAAAAAAAAAAAAATTTTTTTTAAACTATCTAATAACTGGTCCTTTCTGCTAGCAACTTCTACCCATATCCAAAGTCACTTATATGAGTCACTGAGTACATCTCACAAAGAGGATGGGGAAGGTCATGGGAGATTAATCTATAGTCCATGAGCATCTCTGTTTTTTATTGATGACAGGAGCTTGCTGGGGTCAGAACTAGGCTCTTGGCACCAAGGGCTTCAGGATGCTCAGTCAAAACTAAATATGGAGGTGATAGGAACAAAAATTCCTGCCCCCGAACTTCAGCAAATGAAGAGTCAGCCTCAGGAAACCTGCAAATTAGATGCGCTTCCCAGGTTAGATGTGGATGAGGGCCTGTGACTGATGAAGAATGTGGCTAGAAAGGAACATAAGAGTCATTTCCTTTTAACTTCTTCTTCTTCTTCTTCTTTTCATTTGGGAGAACCAGGGTCCAGGGAGGGGAGGACTAAGAAGGAAAGGGTGGCCAGGTTGCTCACCAATGCGGTGGCTGAGGCAGTCTGACCTTTTCGTATGTTTTTTTCCCGCTGGTTTATCCCATCATCGGTCACCTCAGTATCTCTATTTGTGATAGTGATGCAGCTTTTGAAAGGGGGTCAGATTTAGAAACTGGCCTGTCTTTGTCCCCCACAATCTGAGTGTGTATACTTGAAACAGGTTTTGTCCTCAAGACACGCAGGCTCTGGGAAGGAAGTCTACATCTTCCCACGTGGAGACCCTGTGATCATCCTTTACTTTTTCTCTAGGGATGCTAATTATTAGATTTCTGAAACGCAGATGTTCAGAAGTGAAAGAAAACTGATGCAGTGGCATCCGAGAATCCCAGAAGGGGCTGGATTTCAGGTGGACGCCCTCTGTGTGACAGATGACATTCCCCTGATGATTACAAGCTGGCGATGCTGCTCAGGGAAGCCAGCCCATCAGTCTGTCTGCCTCAGATGTTGGCAGTCCTGGAAGCCCCCTGTTGTCCTGAAACCTGAGGATGTACAAACTTCTCCCTGGTGAAACCACCCACTGCTTCCTTCAAAGGGGCCCTGCTGATGGAAGGGGATTCCCAGACCTGGAGGAAAGAGCATGAGACACGAGGCGGTTCGTCGTGCCTCACATCACTGATTGCAGCATGTCTGTGGCAGACAGATCCTGCCTCAGGGTACCGAGGAAGCCTCTGCTTTCTGCCTCCAGGCTTTCTGCGGGGCTGCAGGACTTAGTCCACACCTGAGCACAGCCGGGAAGTGCTGGAGAGTTAGTAATCCAAAGGGCGACTCAACTACTGGAGGACAGAAGCCAGTGAACAGACAGGTATCCCAGCTATTGATCTTTCAATAGCGGGATAGTTATTAATAAAAGGGACAGTTCTGAGGTATATTCTACATGGTTCCCCAGGCTGACCCTAGCAGGAATGAACCCCAGTTTTCCACAGTGGTCCCCAGCTCACTCAGTAATACAGTCTTTCAAAAAAATTGTAGCAAATTACACACACACGTATGGGCTCCCCAGGTGGCGCATTGCTAAAGAATGCCTGCCAATGCTGGAGACGCTGGTTCAATCCCTGGGTTGAGAAGATCCCCTGGAGAAAGAAATGGCAATTTGCCCCAGTATTCTTGCCTGGAAAATTCCTTAGACAGATGAGTCTGCCAGGCTACATACAGTCCATGGGGTCCCAAAGAGTCAGACATGACTGAGCACGCATGCAAACACATCCATATATATGGACGTAAAATGATGATTAAAATGGTATACTTTGTTTATATATATTTATATTATATTTTGGGCTTCCCAGGTGGTGGTAGTGGTATAGAACCTGCCTTTCAATGCAGGAGACTTAAGAGATGTGGGTCCGAGTTGGGAAGATCCCCTGGAGAAAAGCGTGACAATATATATTATTTATGTATTTATATTATGTATTTCAATAGATGATAAAGTTTGCCATTTTAACCATTTTAAGTGTACAGTTCAGCGGCATTAATTACATTCACAGTGTTGTGCCATCATCGCCGCTATCGATCTCCAGGCCGTTTTCATAATAATTCTGCGCCTTAAGCCAGAAATCCCTCAACCCTTTCTACCCCTAGCCCATGATAACCTCTAATCTCCTTTCTGTCACCAGGAATTTATCTAACATATTTCGTGTAAGTTGAATCATATTTGTCCTTTTGTGTCTGGCTTATTTCACTTAGCATAAGGTTTTCAAGATCCATCCGTGTTGTATCAATAGCATGAATCAGAACTTCATTCTTTTTATAGCTGAAAAATATTCTACTTGCATGTGAAGACCACATTTTGTTTATCCATTCATTTTCTGATGGACACAGGTTGTTTCCATCTTTTTAGGTACATATCCAGGAGTGAAATTCCTGAGTCATATGGTGACTCTATATTTAACGTTTTGAGGAACTTCCAAACTGTTTTCCATAGCAACTGAACCATTTTGTATTTCCACCAACAACGTTTAAAGAATTCTAATTTTCCACATTCTTATTATTATTGTCATCATAGTAGGTGAGAAGTGGTATATCATTGAGGTTTTATTTGCATTTCCCTAAGAACTAATGATTAGCACCTTCTTGTATGCTTATTGGCCATTTGTATATCATCTTTAGAAAAATGTCTAAGTCATTTTTAATTAGGTTGTCTCTTTTTGTTGTTGTGTTTAGGAGTTATTTATATATTCAGTAATTAAACACTTGTGTGGTTTGCAGATCTTTGTTCTCATTCTATAAGCTGTTATTGTCCTTTGATAATGTCCTTTGCATGAAAGCTTTTAGTTTTGATGAAGAGTTGGACATGACCCAATTTATATACTCTTTTCCTCTGTTGCTCATGCTTTTGGTATAATGTCTGAGAACCCATTACCAAATCCAAAGCCATGAAGATTCACCCCTTTCTTTTTCTCTAAGTGTTTTATGGTTTTAATTATTACATTAGGTTACTGATCCATTTTGAGTTAATTTTTATATAGTATGAGGTAGGAGTCAAACTTCATTTGTTGCCATTTGGAAATCCAGTTTTCCTAGCACCATTTGTTAAACTGACTATTCTTTCCCCTTGAATGAACTTGGTACCCTTGTTGCAAATCAACTGACTATAGATAAATGGGTTTATTTCTGGACTCTCAATTCTATTCCATCTATTCTTACAACAATACTGCTCCGTTTAAATTACTGTAGCTTTTTAGTATATTTTGAAATTGGAAAATATGTCTTCCAACCTTATTATTTAAAAAAAAAATATTTTTTTGGTTATCCAAGGCTCTTTGCTTCTGCTGCTGCTAAGTCACTTCAGTCGTGTCCGACTCTGTGCAACCCCATACACGGCAGCCCACCAGGCTCCCCCATCCCTGGGATTCTCCAGGCAAGAACACTGGAGTGGGTTGCCATTTCCTTCTCCAATGCATGAAAGTTAAAAGTGAAAGTGAAGTCGCTCAGTTGTGTCCAACCCACAGCAACCCCATGGACTGCAGCCCACCAGGCCCCTTCATCCATGGGATTTTCCAGGCAAGAATACTGGAGTGGGTTGCCATTGCCTTCTCCAAGGCTCTTTGCAGTTCTATATAAATTTGAGAATCAGCTTTTCCATTTCTGCCAAAAAAGATTTGAAATTTTGATAGGGATTGTGCTGGGTAGTACTGCCATCTTAACAATACTAAATCTTCCAAGTCATGCACAAAGAACATCTTTCCATCTACTTGCTGCTACTGCTGCTAAGTTGCTTCAGTCGTGTCCGACTCTGTGTGACCCCATAGACGGCAGCCCACCAGGCTCCCCCGTCCCTGGGATTCTCCAGGCAAGAACACTGGAGTGGGTTGCCATTTCCTTCTCCAATGCATGAAAGTGAAAAGTGAAAGTGAAGTCGCTTGGTCGTGTCCAACTCTTAGCGACCCCATGGACTGCAGCCTACCAGGCTCCTCTGTCCATGGGATTTTCCAGGCAAGAGTACTGGAGTGGGGTGCCATTGCCTTCTCTTTATTTAGGTCTTCTTTAATATTTTTCAGCAACTTTTTATAGTTTTCAGTGTATAAGACTTTTACCTCCTTGGTTAAATTATTCCTTAGTATTTTACTCTTTCAGATACTGTTGTAAATGAAGTTGCTTTCTTTTCAGATTGTTCATCGCTGGAATAGAGAAACACAACTGATTTTTGTTCTGTTGATTTTATTTCCTACAAATCTACTGAATTTGTTTATTGCTTCTATTAGCTTTCTTATCGTTTCTTTGGGATTTTCTATATATAGTATATGTCATCTTTGAATAGGAATCTTCCTTACTAATTTTGATGCTTTATATTTCTTTCTCTTGTTTAATTGCTCTAGCTAGAACTTCTAGTACAGGGTTGAACAGCAGTGGTAAAAACAGGCATTTTTTCTTTTTCCTGATCTTAGAGAGAAAATGTTCAGTCTTTTACCATCAAATATGATGTTAGCTGTGAATTTTTCATAAATGCTCTTTATCATGTTGAGGAAGCTTCTTTTCATTTCCAGTTTTCTGAGTTTTTATCATGAAAGGATATTGGATTTTGTCAAATATATTTTCTGCATCAATTAGATGATCATCTGGTCTTTTCCCTTCATTCTATTACATGGTTTATTACATTGATTATCTTGTGCTAAACCACCTTTGCATTCCTGGGATAAGTCATATTTGGTCATAGTGTATCACCTTTTAAATATGCTGTTGGATTTGGATTGCTAATATTCTGTTGAGTATTCCTGCATCTATAAGCATAGGAGATATTGGTCTCTAATTTTTTCTGTGATGGATCTTTATGTGGCTTTATTATTAATGTGGTTTTATTATTAATAATGCTAGCCTCAAAAACGAACTAGGAAATGTTTCCTCTTTTCTCTATGTTTTGAGAAGGATTGGTATTCATTCTTCTCTAAATGTTTGGTAGAACTCACCACTGAAGCCATCAGATCCTAGACTCATGATGTCCCATTTATTAGTTTTCCCTTATTCCAGTCTTTCTCTCCCTGTTTCCTCACTTTGGCAGCCTGGGTTCATCTCCCAAACAAACTTACTTCACCCAAAGCTTCCTTCAGCCTCTGCTTTCAGGGGAATCCAAGCTAAAACAAGATATAATGAAATTCCAAGGTTTTATATGAAAATGGAAATGTTGTGTGAGAGAATATTGACTCATTGGACAATCCAGGGAGATGGAGAGAAGGGGAAAGAGTTTTCTATCCAACACTGGTGAAATAGGTATTAGTATGATGGATTGGAGATTCAAGAGAGGATGCTGAAATGTTCAGGAAAACTGGATCCAACAAGATGAGAAATAGCTGGATGAGTTACTTAAGAGTGGAAGAGCCGGAAAAGGGGTCAGAGCCCATTCAAAAGAAAACAATAGATCATATAAGAGGAAGAAAGTGGGAGAAATGAAGAACACACTGGTTCAAATGGAAGACTCAGTACCCAGCCACTGAAGAAGGTAAGGGGTAAAGGCTAGCTGAGGAATTTCTATGGGCAGAGAACAGGATGAGCTGGTGGGCATGGGATGGGGTTGTGGCAGCCCTGAGAATATGCCCTGCAGACCTCCAACTGCAGGGAGCTTAGCTGTCTAAGGGCCCCCAGTGCTGTGCTCTGAAACCCAGTATCATGTTTGTTCCAGGGCAACATTCCATGTCTCAGTGGGCTGCTCCCACCCCACGACTGAGTGCAGTGGGATACACAGGTGAGCAGGTCCCCGAGAGACCCAGACACCTCTGACAGGGGATTTTGGCCTGAGAACAACAACCTTGCCAAACCCCCTTTAGCATATATAGAGGCCTAGGGTGTTCCAGCCAACCTCCCTTCTCTCTTTCCTTCATTCATCACCAGTTTCACGTTGCAGTCTGAGGACTCTCCTAGCCTTTACTGGCTCCCTCCTCTTTTTGTCCTTTAGCGTCCCCCTACTAAAACCCTCGCACATTTAATTCCATCCTAGCACCTGCTTTTTTAAGGACTTGAACTAGACATTGTCTGTGACATGTCCATTTTGACCCAAGGTTAGAAGGTGGTGTGCAGGCAGAAAGGGGCTATGCTTCATCAGGCACCTTGGGGAGCAAGGAGACTCTGCTGGCCTGGGACAGGAGGGGGTGACCCAGCAAGAGAGGGCAGTGGGACAACAGTCCCAAGGACAGAGGGAGACGAACAGCCAGCGCCTGGGAGGACCCTGGAAACAGCACCGCTGAGACAAGCCCCCTGAATGCATGAATTGGTGCTAAGTCATTTGGGTGAGGTGCTTCATACTCCTTATCTCTATTTCGCATGGTTGGTACCCTGAAGTCACCCACATTGTATTAAAAATAGCTGTGTACACTCCAGTGGCGGACAACACTGCTGTCCATCTTCCCATTTCTTCAGGTGGTGGCCGCAGGCACTTACAAGGAGCAGAGATGCCGGGTACCCGGCCCAAGGGACTCCTCCAAACCCCATCTACTGCCTCAGGGATGATTCAGGAATGTCTCAGACTACTTCGTCCCTGAAGCATTTTACATCAGCTCTGTCTCTGTGTGCCTTTCTTTCGTTTGGCAGGAGATCGCCCTCCATGGAAAAGTATTCTTTAGATTCTCCAAGAAACACACCACTGGTGGAAGGAGGCTCTTCAGCTGCCCTTGAAGCCATTCCTTCCAACCTCTCTGAGGGTCAGGCTAGGCTGAGCATCCCTGGAAAGATGTCTCAGCAGGGGAACCAGCCTCCTGGTCCAGATGGGGAGGGCTGGCTCTCTGAACCCACTGCCCAAGCTCCCAGTGGGCAGACACCCAGATTATCTAGAGGACTGGTTCTCTCTGCCCTCAAGGGCTCTAACAGGCTAGATAAAAATTTTCCCTCCAGATCTTTCCCCCTGTGCACTGCATCACTGGGTCCACTTTCCCTCGAGCCCTGGTTGGGTTTGGCCAGTGGGAGGCACTGGCAGGAAGTAGGGGAGAGAGGAGTCAGGGTCCTGGTCTCCTGGCCCTCTCTCAGTGGTGTTGCTGTGAGCCGGCCACATCCCTTACCTGAAGGTCACAGCTCCGCTTCCCTCGGGGTTCCATGTGACAGCCCTCCCCTTGGCCTTCCTGACCTGGAGGGGAATAGAACCCCTCCCCCACTACAGTACCATCCGCTATCTCCCTTTCCCTGCCTGCAGCTTTGTAAGTGTCCCTTTATTTCAATCTCCTCAAATGACCTGATTGGAGGTGCCATCTGTTTACCATCAGGACCCTGATGGATGCACCTGATCTCCCTGAAGAGGTGCAGGGACCTTTACCAGCTCACTCACGCTCCAGCTTTCCTCATGATGGCTGCGTCCCAGCCCTACTCTCCAGGAGAGATGCCTTTCTCTGGGGCTGTGTGGAGGAAAGGGTAGTTGACGAGCTGGGGTCAGGCACTCCAGGCTGCTGTCCTCCTGCTGACTCAGGTGTGACCTGAATCAGTCCCTCTCTCAGGCTCTGCTCTGCTCTCTGTAACGGCGTCGATGGTCATGCCTGGTGGCTCTGCCCATGACTGAAGCCCAGGGTTCCTGTGGTTCCAGGCTCCCTCCTTGGGCCAGCCAGTCACATCAGTGAGGACCGCTCCTGCACTGGGGGAGGGGGTCCAATGACACAGACCTTCATCACTCCTCCTCCTCTTGGGGACAAACAAGATCTTCCCCAGAAGACACACAAAATTCCCCCTCCCCTTACTCCTAGGATACCAGGGAGTTGAAGACAGGATCTAACTTTGGCTTCTGAGGGCTCGGATGGGAGAGTTAGCAACCTGCCGACCTCCGAGTTAGAAAGCAGGGTGTGGGACTTCTCCTGGGAACTTCCTGCCTCTGCAGAAAGCCTTCAGGATCTCAGAATATCCAGAAGGAGATGAGTTACCCAATTAAGTATCTGCGGCTTCCTCAAGACTGAATAAGTTTGTGATGAAACCATCCAACATCATCCATGAGACTGAACGTTCTTATTTGTGAACAGGTGAAGATAAATTCATAGAAATCACTGAAGCAAAGTGACAAATTGAGCAGGGTTCTGCACCAAGACTCAGCCTTAATGTGGAATGAGTATTCTTGCTGGCAAGGGATAGTCCTTACTGGATGTGTGGAGAAGGGGGTTGGTTGCTGAAGGGCTGGCAGGGGTGGTGAAGGAACATGTATCAGCCAGGTTCTGTGCAAGAAAAGAGATTGAAGACATGGGATTAAGTGCCTGAACATCTCCAAGATCTGGAACCATGTGGGCTTCAGTCGGGGTCCAGGACCCTGGAGCTGACCTATCAATGGAGCTGACCTATCAATGGAGCTGACCCCAGAGGCGACCACTGTTGGTCACTGTTGAGTTCAAGGTCCACAACCATGATGCAGGATCCAGGGACCCAGACTCAGGAAGCCAGCCCTGCAGCTGTGTCCCCATGCCCACCTGTCTTGAACCATTCTCAATGCTGGTGATCAGCTGCAATGTGATTTTCAGCTGCTGTGTCCACCGCCGTTGCTTCTCAACCCAAGAACAAGAAGAATGGGCATCTGAGTACTGCCACAGGGGGGAAAAGCCACATCTCTACAACCTCATTTTCCAGCAGGAAAATAGCCAAAGGCAATAGCAAGGTGGCCTCCAAGTCACCTTTGTCCCTCAGGTCTTGTGCAAGGATATTGAAATCAGAGAATTTAATTCACATGCAGAATGATAGCTACAAAGAAATCTAAGGAGTGTCAGTTTTAGCTTCCTAGCCTTGGCAGGGCAGGGAGACACCCTAGAAGTAGCGGGGAATGGAGGGTGGACAAGCTGCTCCATCACGCCCCCCACAGACAGCCTCCTGCATTAGGAGGAAGCTGTGGGCCTGAGTAAAACTCCCCTGGGGGCAGGCCATTCTCTTATCAGTTCAGTTCCTTGCATAGTCATGTCCAACTCTTTGCAACCCCATGGACTGCAGCATGCCAGGCCTCCCTGTCCTGTTCTCTTATACCTTCCCCAAATTTTCCTCTCAGAAAGGGTTATGGAGACCCAGTATGGCTGGATCTCATGTCACACCCATGTCAAAACAAATGGGGCAATAACTTGTATACAGATTTGATCTAGTAATTAATTGTATGTGGTGTGAAGAGTGTGAGTGGGTGTGTATGTGCGTGTGTGAAAGAGAGCGAGAGAGAAGGGAAGAAGAGACACAGACACTGGTGTTTTTGTTCTGGAGTAATGTTGATATTCAACCGTTCAAATAATTTCACGTCCCCAAGATAACAGAGGTTTCGGACATACAGAGACTTGGGTTTAAATCCCAGGTCTGCCACTCTGTGACCCTAGACTAGTTGCTTGTCTTTTCTGAGCTCGGTCTTTTCATCTGTAAAGTGGAACGAATGACACTGACCTCACAGGGCTATAGGGAGGAGTAAAGAGATGAACCTGAAAACTTTGCAGTTTGGTGCCTGGCACATGCACACAGGGGGCTCCAACGTCTATTCTGCTGTCCTGATCAGTGCATTTTGCAGGAATAGCCAGTGCTCATGGCAGGAAATTGATTGTCCCTCCAATAAATACCAACTGCTTCATGGTGTCCGAGAAGCAGACACGATGGCATTTCTTACCTTGTGCTTCAGGGAGCCCTCCACAGACCCTCATCACCCGGTGTTCTAGGTGGCACACCTTTCCAGAGATGATCTCTTCCAAACAGCAAGGGTCACGAGGGCAGCACAGGGAAGAGAAAGGGCAGTGAGAGGTCCTCAGACAGTCACAGCAGCAGGCGTTTTTACACTGTAGGTCAAGACCCATCAGTGAGGAGCCTTGGCGGTTCGGTGGTGGAATTCCTGCCTCCCGTTAGTGGGGAGCAAAATCAATTTAGAGGGTTGTGACTAGTATTTGTCCAAGCAGAAGAGGATGGAAGGAAAAATAAAAAGAGACGAGGCAGGGGATAAGAAAAGAGACTCTGGGCCTGCATCTTAACAAGAGCGCTATTTTGAGAAACTGTTGTTTCTGTTCATAGATTGTGTGTGTGTGTGTGTGTGTGTGTATCTGTACTAGGTCACAATGTGCAATATACATTATTTGCATGTGGATAATGACTAACAATGGTTGTGAACTAGTAACCAAGAGAGCTAGCCCCTTTTCAACGGGGGTCAACTCAGACCAATCAAAGATTGGTCAACTCAGATGACCAATCTGCTATACAGCTTGTGACGAAAAGGGGTTTGATGGAGAATAACTTCACTGCCCCAGAGATAAATGTTTACGAAGAAGTCTCTAAGCCCTGGGCTGCTCATGCCCCAGGTCCTGCGGTCACTTCTGGTGGCCACAGGGGACCCTGCGTCAGGCTGCAGGCGTGGCCCTTTAGAGCCGCGCGGTGGCCGCACACCCTCCAGCCCCCCGTGCTCTCCCCCACCCTGCTCTCCTCCTGCCTGCTTCCTTCCGCCGCTCCTCTCCTGCTGTCTCACCTGCTGCTTCCATGGCTGAATGACTTCGTGTTCTCAGCCAGCAGATAATTCCTGTAACTTCACAGTCTGCACACGGTTGCCACTGCCGCCACCAGGCCTGAGCCATCTCAGGCTCTCAGGCTTGCTCCTGGCCCCACTGATGGGACACGGGAGACACCAGGCCCCTTGATCTTTCCAAGCCTTTGTTTCCCCATCTGCACAATGGGTGTGATGATCAGCCGTGCCCAGGCTGCTCACTAACACAATGGAAGAGCCACACAAGATGATAGAGCGATTCTCAAAACCCACGAGGTCCTTCCCAGGAGCTGGCAGGTTGAAGGGCTTTGGGGCTCCTCACAACCCTCCCTGTCCTTCCCCTTCCTCCCTCCCCTCAGAGCAGCCCATGGAAACACTGGTTTCCTACTCCATGCCCTGCACTTTAGGAAACTTCTGTTTTGGAAGGAAAGGGCCAATGGGAAACAACTCTCACCTCCAGGACGCCCAGTACTACCTCGGCTTTGATACTCTCTGGTTTCCTTACTTTGAACCCCACCCCCACCCCAAGTTGAAGGGATCTTCCACTCCTGCATACAACTGGTTGATTGCAAGACAAATGGAAGAGCTTTAAACTTGTAATGGTATTCATGAAAAGTCAAAATGAAAGTCACCCAGCTGTGTCTGGCTCTTTGTGACCCCACAGAGTATACAGTCCATGGAATTCTCCAGGCCAACACTGGAGTGAATAGCTGTTCCCTTCTCCAGGGGAATCTTCCCAACCCAGGGATCAAACCCAGGTCTCCAACATTGCAGGCAGATTCTTTACCAGTTGAGCCACCAGGGAAGCCCTATCCATATCAGAATGTAAACGGCTCGACTCTCAGATGGATAAACAGGATCACTGCACTCTCTCATCTGGTTTTGGACAATGTGGTGCCTCACACCAAGCCCCCCCGCCCCACCCCAGACAAGGCTCAGAACTGGGTATTGCAGATGCATGGTGGGCCCAGAGATCGAGGGAAGCAACCTCCTGGGACTCGAACCAGGAATCAGATGTTTAAGACACAGGAAACACCTTAGAGTGACTGTCCAACCGAACGCCTGTGATGATAGACACGCTCTAGTCATGCTAATAAAATAGTAATACAACAGCCACCAGCCAGGCGTGGCCACTGAACACAAGTGAGAGTGCTGGTGTGACCGAAGAACTGAATTTTTAATTCTGCTACATTTTACTTAATTTCCGCGTAAGTGAAAACAGCCACGGGTGGCTGGTGGCTCTCACACTGGACGGCATCACCTGATATCTCCTTCCAGTCCCGCCTCCTTCATTTCTCCCTGGGCGTCTGGCCTGATCACTGCTTTCCACATGGGACACTGACTCTGAAAATGGTGAGCAGGAAGGCCTTCTTGATCCCCTGGGCCCACCTCCTGCAGCCCCACGGCCTCCCACCTTCCAGCATCCAACAGGCTCTGAATCCGAGATGCAGCTATAATGGCAGCACAGACAGCAGCCGGGAGAAGGGGAAAGACAAGGGGGTAAATGCACACTAAGGAAACCAACACGAAGATTAAGTGATTAAGGGAACAGGGCTCCTGCTGAGACAACCCTGCCTAATGAAGCATCACAGACGTCAATCTTTGCACCACGACACCCTGTGCCGGGCCCGGTTCCCTCCCAGCCAAGGAGCCGCCACTTCTTCTTCAGTAGCTGCGGGTCATCTGCAGCCAGTGACCCTTTCCCGCCCAGTAAACCATCTTCCAAGGTGAGCTGGGTAGGTGCCAACACATTTTTCCATGATCCTTTTCAAAATAAACAGAAGGAAGCCAGGCTACATACAACCATGATCAGGGGCACCCAGCATGAAATCAAAGCCGGTCAAGGAGATGGGGTGAGACCAGGACAAACCTGGGAGCCGTGGAAGTCAGACCCACCTCTACTGGGAAACCTCTCCCCCAGGTAGGTCACTCACTAGGACTCAGCTTTCCCATTTGCTATGTGGAGTTGATGGTTACATTAACACAGGACAAAAGTCTATGCCTAGTGCTCCGTGCGATGACTGGCATATAGTAGGTACCCAAGGTGTGTGCTGAACTCATGGCTTCATTGATTAATTCGGCTGTACAACTGGTAATTATCAGCAGTGACCAGCACTCCAACCAGACATTATGTATGGCCCTATGAAGAACATCATGCAGTAGAGGACCTGCTTCTGGGATGAATTTTCACTTAGGAGTGGAAAGAATCTTATTTCCCCTGCTACTCACTGCAGGGAAGGCTGATCTTTTGTGCCTTCCTGCTGGCAGAGAAGCCCTCAAATACTCTGGTTTATAGGCATCACCCTGCTCCCAAAACACATGGAATCTTTGGGCCTCAGTTCCTTCACCTGTAAAATGGGGTGCATTCCCTTCCAGCTCTGCAGCTCAAAGATCCCATAGCCTTCCTGCAGAGGGAGACTTGAGTGCACCTGGGGACTCATCAATTTCTTCTTCCTTGCCTCTGGAGCAAAGATTCTGATTAGACTGGAGTGACGGGAGAGGGACACTGCAGCCTTCTCCTCCCTTCTTTGTCTTCCCCGCTAGTCCCAACCTAGCCTCTTTCATTCCTCAGCTCTGAGGGGGAATTTGCATATTAATTTGAAAATGAGATCAGTTATTAGCCATAACCTGTCTTGTATCATCCAATGCATCTGGACCTGGATTAGATTAAATATTGCCACAGAATAAAGATGGGAGGGGAAAAAAAACGAAATAATTTAAACTCATTATTTTACTAATCCTCCTGCTTGGCTGGGCTCCCCGGAGGTGAGTTAGGAGGTAATTGAAAACAACGGAGATTCGCTGAGAAGACATTTGAGATGAATGCTGCCAAGCCACGCTGTGGAACACATGGGACTTGATGGTTTTTCCCTCTCATTTACCCACAGGGAAGGGAGGAACATGGTGGAGTGAGGCAGAGAGAGACTCCAAGAACACCAGGGTAGATGGATGGAGTTTGAGGGCATAGGGCCCAGTGCCAATGAGGCCAGGGACTCAGTTTCAGGTACAGTGCAGGGGAGTCTCTGCTCCCCAAAAAGGTTCCAGGAAAGGGGAAGAGGAGGATGCCATGAACCCCTCTTCTACAGACCCTTACCCACCCTGCTCCTTCTGTGCTCTGTGTAGCCTTATGCCTAAGAAAGTGGTAAACTGAGTCTGCAAAGGGGCAGCTCAGTCTTGTTTTGTTTGATCTGATGGCACAGTGCCTTTTTGTAGATGAGTTTAACGCCAACACTGTCAAATCAGGAAATTTCACACAGAGATTAAAACCTCTGCCTCCCTTGCCAATGCTAACCTGGGTCTGGTTCCTTGAAAGCAGTGTGGGCTGGAGCTGAGTAAAGAGGCCCACTAACATAGGTGGAGCTTGGGGTCCCTAGAGAACCACCAGCAGGGCTTCCTTTCTCTGTTATCTGCCTCCACGCCCCCCCTACCCCCAGGCATCTATGTTTGCAATCTCATATTTCAGGGCATAAAGGCCCTTCCCTTGCAGCTCTCAGGAAATGGATCTGCTGCAATGCAGATAATCAGAATCCCAGACCCATCTCCCTCCTGGTCAGCCATATAAGGGCAGGAGCAGGGAACTGATGTTTCTAGAACACGCACTCAACCAGGTGCTGGGCCAGGTTAACGAGAGATGAGAGAAGTGGCTCTTAGTGTGGGGAGTCTTGAAGGGGAGATGGCTGTGTCTGTATGAAAAAACACAAACCAAGAAAGAACTTCCTGGCACAGGTTCTCAGACAGACTGATCTGGGTTTCTCTGCTCTGATGGAGCTCCCTAGAGACGGGTAGCTCACGGCAGAGGACTGGATACAGCCCCCTGTGGACAGATGGCATCCTGACCTGTGTATTCCAGGAGCAGAAGCTCTGCGAGGCTGGGGAGAGAGCCCAGGGAGGCATGAAAACACAGCGGTCTGGACTGCAGGCCAGGCTCTGCCAGCAGTTCACTTCGAAGATTGCCCTGGGGCAAACTGCGAAACCCTTTAACCGCTGGTGCTTCCGGCCCTCCCTCTTTCCAGGAGCCAGAGAGCAGTGATATGGAGGGATGGCAGAGCTGCTAGGGATGGGACCAGAGCCCCATCTCTTCCAAGTGCTACCCGCCCTCTCCCCTCCAGAGTGTGGGACATCTAGCACCACCCACAAGGGACCCCATCTCCTGCCACAAACCAAATGCTTGGATATTAGCTCTGTTTACCACCGCTGTAGCTGCTGCTTAATTAATTCCTAATGAAGAAAGCAGTGTGGGTCCCTGCAGAGGCAGACACCGCCCTTCCTGCCCACTCCTGCAGGCCTGCACTAGTATTATAAGTTCTCTTCTAAGGCTGCACCATGAGCAAGGCAATTATCCTCTCTGGGCCTCAGTTTGTTCATCTGTACAATGGAGAGTTAGACCATTGTTCAGAAGCATATTATTTTCTGTTTCTTGTCTGTATACCATTCCCCACCAACTCCATCATCTGAATCTCAAAAAAAAAAAAAAAAGAGTGGGCAATAATAATAAAAAAAAAATATATGGTTTGTTATCAATTAAGCCCTCTAATCACGTGTGAATCATTTCATTGTTTCCATCCAACCGAGCCTCAGCTCTATGAATGGGGGCAGACAGTCCCTTCTTCCTAAGTGACTCAAAGAAATGAAGCCAAGTAAACCTCTAGCTCATATCTCAGCACTGTGATTCTTGCAGGCTTATTAGAGAACTTGGAAAATGACCGGTGGTTGACAAGATCTCTGATGGGTAAAGAATGAATCTTACATTTGGGTTTCTGTTGCCACAGAACAGATCCCATGAATCACTGCTGGATCGTCACCCACTGTGCTTTGCTCAGCCCTTATCGCCAGCATCAGGCTTCTTTGTTTAGGAGCCTGTCTCCTCAGCCAGGAAGGGAGCGGCATCCTATTGGTCCCTCCAATGTCTGCTCCACAGCAGGCTCTTAGAGAATGATTGTGAATGAAGAAATGAATTATGTGTAATAGCCTAGAAGCATTAATCCACTGAGGATGAGGACTGGGAGGCTCTGTCTGGTTTATCTTCAGTATGTTCCAGCGGGGCTGGCCCTGCCAGGGGCTTCTGCAACACCTGGTGTGCTGGGCCTTCAGGTTAAGCCTTGCTTGCTCCCTTTGCCAGGCTCCTCACACCCTGGCCCACTGTTATGCATCATAAAACTTTGGTGCTCTGGGCCAGGATCAGTGAGCGAGACACTTGCTAGGCTGCAAAATTTCAGAGGGAAACCAAAAAAACCTAGTAACCAAATAGCATTTTAATACAATATTTCTAAAAATGAAAATGGATGCAAAAAGTGTCCGTGATGAACAAAATATCAGTATTTTCAAGAAAGGCAAGATCCAACCCTACACTTGCAAAACCCTGCCTCACTCACCTCCACCTCCACTTAAGAGTCTTTCAGGAGATAATGCTTCAAAAGTAGCAAACTGGGAATCTGGTAGTAACATTTCCATCTGTTGGCTATGACATTGACCTTTTGGTTTCCTGAGGTGTAGTCTGGGGTACTGGTTTTCAAATGGATTCCAGTGTGTGACATCAGGGCCCCTTCCCCCACCAGCCCAATTAGAATTTAAACTCCCCAGACAAGGCGGCCAATGAAGCCCCTGCCAGCTGGTCTGGAAGGTGAGCGTTTTAAAGAGAGCCAGTTCGGCCAGGCTGGTCTTGCGGTGGCCCACAGTGAATGTGATGAGGTAGTCATGTACTCCATCCCTTGAAGTCAGGTTCTGCCATAATTCTGCTGCCTAAATGCCGTGGGGTGGTGTGTGCTCCACGCGACAGGACACAGGTGCTAAGAAGGTCCTTATGGGTCTTCTGAGCCTCACAGCACAGGGAGAGCCTGGGTCCCCCATCCCCAGGGACATTTGGCGATCTCTGGAGTCAATTTTCATGGTCATAATTGTGGAGGAGGATGCTATTGGCATCTAGAAGATAGAGGCTAGGGGTGCCACCCAACAAGGAATTATTCAGCCCAATCTGTCAATAGTGTCAAGGTTAAGAAACCCTGGTATAGAGAAACTAGGAAACATTAGTTCAGATCGACCTGGCTGACAAATGAGGGACAATCCCTGCTTCTCTGACTCCTCACTGAAAGGCAGTCACCTCTCAATCAGCCCCCTAAGTCCTGAAAGCTTTGTGGTCAGTTCCTCTGTCCACATGTAGGATCAACCCTAAGCATTTATGAGAGAAGAGTTTGTAATTTCCTTAGGTCCCTAGAGGTTTCTTTGGCTTTCAGAAAGTCCCTCCTAAGATCTAACCTTAATCTCTCCTGCTGCAGGTCATGAATGTTTGGTTTCCCAGAGGTCTCTCTTCTGCTCCATCCCTTTTTGAGCCTTTGAAATAACCTACCATAACACTGCTGATTGAATTTCCCTGTTCAAGAAGGGGAAAACAGCTCAGATATCACAGGGAAATGGCAGTTCTGCCTCCCTAACACCTTGTACATACTGAGATAAGCAAGCACCCAGGTACCTCTTACTTCATCCAGGCGGCCTGTGTGGGGTTCATTATGATGACCCTCAGGCTCTCAAGTCAGGGCTCACAGGCTGGAACAGAAACCCCTCTTTGCCTCAAAGTGACAAAATTCCTAATACACAGATGGATCCTATTTGAGAAAGAGCCCAGGGAGAACCTGTTTCTGTAGACTGGATGAAGTGGGTCTGCTCACCAGAGTCGTCCCTTCCCTCAGCAAACACTTGCTGAGTACTTCCTGTGTCCTGGGGCCATGACGCTTAACCCTGATATACCTTAGAATCCTCTGGAGGGCTTGTTGACACAAAGACCCCTGGGGTCACCCCCATCGTGTTGCATGAGGCTGGCTGTAGCCTGCAATGGACCACTCACCATAGCAGAGCAGGAGTGAGCGGTGGGGACAAGAGGGCGTGAAGTAATAGAGAAGAGGTGTCTGGAGCAATCTAGGGGTTTCCCAGGTGATGCAGTGGTAAAGAATCCACTTGCCAATGCCAGGAGATATGGGTTGGATCCCTGGGTCATGAAGATCCCCTGGAGGAGGGCATGGCAACCCACTCCAGTATTCTTGCCTGGAGAATCCCATGGACAGAGGAGCCTGGCAGGCTACAGTCCATGGAGTCGCAAAGAGTCAGACACAACTGAGCACCCACGCATGTCTAGAACAATCCACCCCTTGAACCACTCAGACCTTCCTGGGCCTTCCTCCCTGTCCGACCCATCATCGAGTTTTCTTCACAGTGGTGGCTGCCTACAATCTCTGTCAAAACTGAATACAGGAAGGTAAGCGAAACTTGCTATAGTTTCTGTGATTGCAAATAGTCCTGAGACCGAAGCTAACATCCATCATCTCCCTCCTCCAGCACACATGTTGGGATCCCTCCCCCTTGGCCTGCTGGTCTGAGCTGGTCTCCTGTGAGATACCACTGAGCCTCATCTCAAGGGCTCTGTGCTCTCAGCTGCCCTGCTCTTGTCAGGCTACGACCGCAGTTGTATTTTACCATGACCAGGCATGGAAGCCCAGGAGACAGCTCAGCAGATTCTTGAGTTCTAGACAGGTTCCTCCCTGCTCATGACATGTACCAGCAACCCCAGCTCCTCATGAGGGTCAGGGCCAGTTACTCCTGCTTACAGAGTCTCTGCTTGCTGGTCCACTGGCAGGAGGAGCTCAGACTGACCATGCTGTGGTTGCAGCTTCTAGCGCAGCATGATCCACTGATATAGAAGCATATCCCCTTCCTGGGAATCTGACAGAAAACAAGGTTATGAGCACAGACAGCAAAAAATCTCAAAGTGTTTCCATTCGCTGAGAGTGATGGTGAGAGGTGGGCCATTCATCAGCCACGGGTTCAGTCTGCATCCTAGGGGATGGCACCCCAGAGCTGAAGAGCACGTCAACTGAGCTTGTCTTTCCCGTTTACCTTCACACACACTCATGCATGTGTAAGAAAGAAAAGGAAGAAAGTGAAGTCGCTCAGTCGTGCCTGACTCTTTGTGACCCCATGGACTGTAGCCTGCCAGGCTCCTCTGTCTGTGCGGTTTTCTAGGCAAGAATACTGGAGTGGGTTGCCATTTCCTTCTCCAGGGGTTCTTCCCTACCCAGCGATCAAACCCCAGTCTCCCGCGCTGCAGGCAGACTCTTTACCGTCTGAGCCACCAGGGAAGCCCTGGTGTGTACATAGGCACCAACACACATTTACATGCTCCCACACAGCCATGTGCAGGACCATGGACAGAGGCCTTTCCCAGCTCTGACATTCCATTTCCTATGAGATGTCTCCACCTACGCCCCAGTTCTTTCCATCCTCTGGTCTCTCTCAGACCTACTCTCCTCCAGCCTATAGGCAAAACCCTAAGAGCACACAGATGATTCTGGAGGCAGAACAACTACTGTCCTTGACCCTCCTTGAGGATAACATTCTATCCAGTCCAAGACTAGTGTTCGACTTCCAACCCAAGGCTCTCTGTGCTTCATCAGCCAGCCCTTACTCCATATAATACTTTCTGGGACACCTCCATGTGCCGCTCACTCATATTCACATACGCTCACACACACACAAAGTCATAATACCCTTCTAGCATATACCTACTGGACCCAGCAGCCAGGCCTCAGCTAAAGCATGTTCATTTAAACCATATGTTATATAATAAAAGAATCTGTTCCTGGGTCCTGGGAGGGAATCTCAACATGTTGGGATTTCCCATGCTATTCATGGTGGGCCCTTAGACAACACCCGAGTTTATGTTCACAAGATGACTCAGGATGCTGGCTGGCCACTCCAGAAAGATGAAATATTTAATTAGATGGTTGGGGCTTGGAGCCACATATCAGCCAGAGCTCCTGGGAGGGGCAGGGGACTAGAGATTAACTTCAATCATGTGGCCACTGTTTCAATCACGCCTACATGATGAAATCCCAATAAAAACCCTGGACACCATGGCTCAGTGAACTTCTCCCATTGGCAACACTCAGCATGAGCTGCAAGAGTGATGCATCTTGAGGACACAGAAGCTTCCCGTTTGGGGCCCTCCCGGACCTCCTCTGTGGCTTGAGGGGTGGGGGGGTGGGGACTGGTCCTGATGTGTATACTTTATAATAAAATTGTAGTTATTGCATAAGTAAAGCACTTTCCTTAGCTCTGAGTCACTCCAGTGAATTATCCAACTTGATGTGGTCATGGTAGCCTTGGATTTGTAGCCAGTTGGTGAGACGTACAGGAGGCTCTGAGAACCCTTCAAACTAGGGCTAGTGTCTGAAACGAGGGCAACCTTGTTGGATGATGGTGCCCTCAATTTAGGGAGTCTGACCTAACTCTGAATGGTTAGCATCATAATTGCACTGCATGGCTCCCCACTCCAGTACTCCTGCCTGGAAAATCCCATGGACGGAGGGGCCTGGTAGGCTGCAGTCCATGGGGTCGCGAAGAGTCGGACACGACTGAGCGACTTCCCTTTCACTTTTCACTTTCATGCATTGGAGCAGGAAATGGCAACCCATTCCAGTGTTCTTGCCTGGAGAATCCCAGGGACGGCAGAGCCTGGTGGGCTGCCGTCTATGGGGTCTCACAGAGTCGGACACGACTGACGCGACTCAGCAGCAGCAGCAGCAGCAGCAGTGCCGTGTGAGCTGGAGTGGAGATGGCAAACAGGCCAGGGACGGCCTAAGAAGGACCGGGCTCCCAGGCGGCGCTAGTGGTAAAGAAGCCGTCTGCCAACGCAGGACACTCGGGTTCGATCTCTGGGTTGGGAAGATACCTTGGAGAAGAGAATGGCAACCCACTCCAGTATTCTTGCCTGGAAAATCCCATGGACAGAGGAGCCTGGCGGGTTGCAGTCCATAGGATCACAAAGAGTCGGACACGACTACGTGACTGAGCAAGAAGAATTAGGTGAGAGGGAAAGAACAGGAACAAATGACTCACAAAGGCAGCTTAGAACCCACCCCCTCCCCAGCTGTTCACAGTATTTAGAAGCAGGCTAGATGGTCAGTCCTTGGCACTACTGAAATATTAAAATGCTTTCATCCCCATGGCTGTGTTGAGCCCTCCAGCGCCCCCACCCTGCCTCTCCTTCAGGATTCCCCCCAACACCTACTGCTCTGAGATATAGAAGCGAAAGAGTTAAGCATCTGGGGTAGCGGGGATGCCACACCCCCGCCCACGGGTCAGTGCCAGAGCCCCCCATTTCCTTAAATATTGTAAATTTCAGTCCACAGTTCCAGGAGTGTCAGTAGGAGACCTGTCAGAGCAAACTAGTTTCTAGTCTTAGTTCTGCAAGGACTTTGTCAAGAAAGACTGGTCTAAATCAGGGTTTTTAGGCTAGAAAAGACAGAAGAATTGACTGGAAAGTGAAAAATTCAGTCAATTTGGTTACTTGGCAGCTTGTACATTTAGAAATAATCCATTGGTCGGGCTGAATTCAATGTTATTGTGGCTCTCTATCCCCTCTCTTCCTACGTTCAGCCAAAATAAGAGTTAGCAAGCTCAGACTGCATCTCAAAGAGCTCTCTGTATACAGAAGGAATCTAATTGCTCTGTTCCCTTGCTCAGATATTTCAGCCAATTTCAAGACACATAAATAAGCCTGTTATTCGGGCAAAGAGGAGAGTGGGATTTATTGATTTAAATGAGTTGATCTGGAGGTCTCTGGGGAAAGGCACCTGCATTATTCACTTGCAAGTCCCAGGGTATAATTTACAGTGAGTTTTCCCTTAATGCGTTGGACCTAGTTGAAGCTAGGGCATAAATTTCCTCAAGTCATTATTATTATAATTTATTATTCATTGAATGTTGACTCAGTGTAACACAAGCAGTGGCGGAAAGACAGGATCCTCCCAAAGGGCAGGACAGCCAGGGCCCCGGCAATCCCAGAGGGAGATGGAAAGAACTCGGGGGGATCGGAGGAGAGTGCCATCTCCCCAGGACTCCCCAGGAGCTTTCTGGTGTCCACTAAAGTCTACCCCGGAGAAACAGGCTTTCAGCAGGGAGAGTACACCTGCAGGCTTTGTGGGAAATCGCCCACAACTTGGGCTAAGTGTTGACCTGAATTCATTAGGATGGGAAAGGGCCCCTGCACAGGACAGGGACAGAAGTGAGACCCTGGGGTGGGGGAGGAGATGCTTCCATTTGGGAGCCCCTCACTCATTTTCCCTCCAGGTGCTGGGTTAAGAACTTAAGGGTTTGGGCTGTGAATGCATGCTCATTTGATGAGTCGTGTCCAACTCTGCGAACTCATGGACTGGAGTCCATCAGGTTCCTCTGTCCATGAGAATTTCCAGGCAAGAATACTGGAGTGGGTTGCCATTTCCTGCTCCAAGGGTTTGGATTAGTGTGCGCAAAATAGATAGCTAGTGGGGAGCTGCTGTGTAGCACAAGGAGCTCAGCTCGGTGGGTGGTCTGTGATGACCTTGCAGAGTGGGACCGGGTTTTGTGTGGGAGGGAGGTTCAAGAGGGAGGGGTGGTATCTATACATATAGCCGGTTCATGTTGTACAGCAGAAACCAAGACAACACTGTAAATCAATTATCCTCAAAAAAAAAAAGAACCTAAGGGATCAGGCAGGTGGGAGGCAGCCAGGTGCAGGCATCATTCTCCAGCCCTCCCCGACCCTAGCTCACATCTGTCCCTCCTCCCTCTTCCACCCAGTCTGTTCTCCAGTGCGGGACAGAAGTATCTCTCTTTACCCCTCAGTCACATCAAACAATCGTGCAGCTTGGAGGCACAGGCAGGCCCAAGTGACAGAACGTTTTAGCCCTAGCAACAGCAAGCAATTAAGTGCAGTTTGGAGCCGCGCATAAGTGCAATCGGAATAAGAGGGGAGATGAAAATGACATGCTTGCTCCCTCCCTCCTTCCCTCACTCACAGAGCATCGGAGCATGGGTTGTGAACCAGATTCTGTGCTGTATCCTCAGGGTGCTCACTACTAGCTGTGAGGGTGGAGGCGTGAGGACTCACGAAGCAGTGTGCTCTGCCAGGAAGGGATCTGGGGTGCTGCGAAGTTACCGAACCTCAGTGAGCCTCAGCTGCCCCACTCTAAAGGTGGGGTGCCACCCACCTCACGATGGTGGTGAAGGAAATACGCACCAGCGATTAAAGCACACGCCCAGTGACAGTTAGCTCTCTGTCATTAATGATAAGTGTCACTCTGTTGGTGGGAAAGTAAATTGGTGTAGTCTCTACGTATGGAAAACAGTATGGAGTTTCCTCAAAAAATTAAAAATAGAACTACCATATGATCCAGCCATCCCACTCCTGGGCATATATCCACATAAAACTACAATTCAAAAATATGCATGCACCCCTGTGTTCAGAGCAGCACTATTCACAATAGCTAAGACATGGAGACAACCTGTCCATTGACAGATGAACAGATAAAGAAGATGTGGTGTGTGTGTGTGTGTGCGTACACACGCACACACGCACACACACACACATGATGGAATACTACTCAGCCATAATCAAAAAGAATGAAATAATGCCATTTGCAGCAGCATGGCTGTAACTAGAGATTATCATACAATTCATAAGTGAAGTAAAGGAGAAAGACAAATACCTTATATCACTTATATGTGGGATCTAAAATACAACACAAACAAACTTACCCACAAAACAGAGACAGACTTATAAACAGAGAGAGCAGACTCGTGGTTGCCAGGGCACAGGGTGGGGGAGGGAAGGGCTGGGAATGGGGATTAGCAGGTGCAAACTATTAAATATAGGATGGATAAACAAGAAGGCCCTACTGTACAGCACAGGGAACTATGCTCAATATCCTGTGATAAACCACAATGGAAAAGAATACGAAAAAAGATATATAATGGGATCACCTTGCTGCACAGTAGAAATTAACACACTGTAAATCAACTATACTTCAATAAAACTAAAAAAAAAAAAAGTCACTTATAGACACAGTGTATTGAAAAGCTACGCTTCCACCAAGCAACCACTTTTATTTGAAATTGTCAGTGAAACACATATACACAAACACATAAATATCTATATTTATATGCAGCTTGAAGAATTCTCACAATTCCACACTCAGATGGAGAAATAGGTCATAACTGGGACCCCCTGGGAACCCTGCCCTACCATCTTTCTATTCATCGCCCCACCCCCAAGGATAACACTTATCTTGACTGACAACAGCATGGATTAGTTTTACCTGTTTTCGTAGTTATTATTTAGTGGCATTTCACAGCATGCACTCTTTTGCATCTGACTTCTTTAATTCCACCTTCTGTTTGGGTTGGGGGAGGGTCATCCATTTTGCAACTGACTTGTCTTTGTCAGTGAATTCTGCAACTGATCATATTTTCAGGGAGCTGAGAGCTGCTATAATGACCCCCTCCATAAACCCCCTAGAGAAGGGAATGCAAACCACTCCAGTATTCTTGCCTGGAGAATCCCATGGACAGAGAGCCTGGTGGGCTACCTTCCATGGGGTCGCAAAGAGTCGGACATGACTGAGTGACTTTCACTCACTCACACTCACACTCACACTCACCAGAAACCCCACAGGACCTCACAGGGAGCCTTCTGTACACTCACCTTGCCCTTGCTCACTCATATTCCCCCATGAACTTTATTTTGTCTCTTTTGGTGAAGTGTAAGGATGTTTCTGACTCATCACACATCCTATTTGGAATAATACATTTGAAAAAACGATAATAATAATTGAATGCTAGTTCTGCCTTCCCTAGTCCAAGGTTCCTCTCACTATACAACTATTTTAGGAAGATGATGATGACGGAGGAAGAGGAGATGATGTGGATGAAGCTGAAGCTGGTGATGGCAGGTGACGTGTATTATGTTGCTCATATGTCCTGGGCCTTATTGTAGCCTCCTGACCTGTACGGACTCATGAATTCTTCATCGCAACACACATGGATCCCCATTTTCAATTAAAGAAACTAAGGCACAGAGACGCTAAGTATCTTGCCCAAGGCCGTCCAGCTGGTAGGTGGTAAAGCTTGGTTTAGAGCCCAGCCTAAAGCCGTCTGGTTCAGAAGCTCTGCTGTTAGTACTGGCCGGTACTGCCCTTGAAGGACTTCCTCCAAGCCACCTGTATTGTCATCCCTTTTGAGGAAGTGCTCCTGACTTACTCCTCTGATCCTCTGCGTCAGTTACCAAAGTACCAATGACAAGCCTGATCCACAGCCTTTCACAAACTTCTGTGTGTGTGTGTGTGTGTGTGTGGCTGGAGAGTAAGAGATGCCCCTGATTCTAATGCAAATGAGCACACACCACAAAGGCTAAAGGCTCCAGCAGAACAGCCTCCCTCCACCCCTCCCCCAGGCAGCACCAAGTACAATTATCACTGTCTTTCCGCAGAGCCGGTGGCAGCCTTTAGCAGCATCAACAGCTTTTAAATCACAAAGGGAGAATGCAGGCAGATCAGGCTGACCAGTTTACAGAAGAGCCGTGGCTGCCTGGGCAGGAGGGTCGGCACTGTAATCTGTGGGAGGATTGACCCAGGTCTGATCAGTTTCCATATCAATTTCCAGACTCTTTAGGTTCTTCATTTCTACACTTCACAGCCATCCCCTACAGCAGGAGTTACCTTTTCCATTTTCCAGTTGAGGAAACTGAGGCGCCAATAAGATGGAGTCAATCAAGCCTGAGCAGTCTGGCTTGATTTACCATGAAAAAGAAATCTCAGTGTTTGTTAAGAAGAGAAATACACTGATTTTTTTTTTTTCTGCAACAAAATCAAAGGGACTGGGTCCCCAGAGCAGACACAAGAGGGAAACTTAGGTTCAATCCAAATTGCGGTGCAGGTAAAGACAAAGCTCCCCAACAGTCTTTGAGCATAGCAGGCTCCTTTCCTCCCCGAGCAGCCTGCACGGGCAAACTACAGTGAAAATATGCACCGACCTCCAGCTCCCCAGGAAAGCTCCTCCCAAAGTCCTTCCTTGGGCTTTAATCCTTCTTACCACTTAATTTCTCAGTAAATTCTGTTGACAACTAGCCTGTGCTTTCTCCAAGAGCAGTAAACATCTTGCAATTTATAAATCACTCCATCAGTAATTGCCTGCAGAAGAAACGAAGCCACCAAAGACTGAGTGGTGAGGATGCAGAAGAAAGAAGGGCTGTCGAAGACAGGGGTGACGTTTAAAGAAACAGAGACAGGCCCCCCCTTTAGCACCACCACCATCCAACCCTACTCCCCTCGGTGCCTAGAAAGGGCTGCCCATCCTCAGAGACTCATTCCTATTGCCACACAGAGAGCACAGGATGAATGCTAAACATATCAGGTACCTGGCATTTTCAAACTATGCAGTGAGCATCATTGTCCCAGCTCTCATACTACGTAAGAGGGTGAGTAGTCTGTCCAGCCTGCAAGTGGCAGGGCCAGGATTCAAGCCTAATTCTGGCTGACTCCAAACCCATGAAGATTTCCAAGGCCCCCTTGGTCTCCAGTGGACAATGGCTGTCAAGAGTACTTGACTGCAACCCATGGGAAAACACAGATGTGACATTTCCCTGTGCTGGAAACTGTCCCTTCATCCCTTGGGGTCCCTCTGCCCCAGGAGCTGCAGGGCACTGTGCCATGGTTTTTTCTTGCCCTCTGGCCTCTGGGACACTCCGCCAGTGGGCAGCCCCAGTAGAACATGGAAGGGTGGAGGGTGAAGTTGGGGTATTTTCTCTCCCGGCTTCCTTCCTGCCGGGTCTCAGCAGCCTGGCCGTTCCTCCAAGGAAGGCCATTGCTCCTCTCAGAATGGCCTTTTCTACAGGACCCCCTTGTTGGGTTCTGGAAAGAACTCCCTTCCCACATTACTTTTGTCTGAGGGGTAGTAACAGCCCTGCAACCGCCGAGTCCTGGTCCTGCATCTTTGATTTCCCTATTCTCTGCCTTAATTAACAGTCCATGAAGCCCTGCTCAAATTATTCTCATTGAAGTGATTGGCATGTGGTAGCCACGTGTTCTGGGAAACAAACTCACTCAGAAAGACAATGCAGATAGTGGAGTGCAGTTTTTTACAACACCGGGCCCAAGGCAGAGTCTCCTCTTACCCAACTACCCCAACCAACTTTTGTAAAAAACTTATATACCTTAAGTGTACTCTCAAGCCCACATCCCCAAATACCTTAAACCTAGCCTGGAAAGAGTTAAAGGGAGATATAAGCTGGTTACAGCCATGATCATAATCAGAAGAGTCAGCTGGTTATACATTGTAGCCTGCACCAATGGGTACCATCAAGATGACAAAGGTGATTGACTATGTAGGGGATTATTACATTCTTTTTGGCAACACAAAATCTTGGTATGGAATCTGGTGTTTGTCAGTCCAGGAGGCCAGTTTGGCCATAGGTATGTTATCCCCAAGGCTACCAGGCACATAGTCCAAAGCTCACTGAGAGTGCAAAATGGAGTTTCCTTCTTTTGCAAGATGCAGTCAGCTCGGCCTGTTCCGTTCCACCCTCAGGCACAGTGACCCAGTATGCTTGTGTGTGTGTACACACACACACACACACACACACACACACAAAACAAAATTTCAAGAAAACATCCTATTCTGCCAAACCCTACTCTGACTCACCAAATAATTACATATTTTTTCATGGCTCACATTTTGGAAAAATCCATTTTATACCACAGCCATGATAGCATCCACAGTGATCATCTAACCTGATCCTGTCTTTTTGGAAACAGGTGAGGAAAAAGAATTGGTTTAGAAGGATATATTGCATAGCATGGGGAATAGAGCCAATATTTTATAATAACTCTAAATGGAGTAAAACCTTTAAAAATTGTGACTCACTATATTTTACACCTGTAACTTATACAATATTTTACAGCTACTATACTTCATTTAAAAATAACTGGTCACAGAAACTTTCTCCAAATTCTGGACTAGAACTTGAATCAGGTGGCCACTGACCCCACTTGTAGCACCCAGACCAAGTCCCCCTTTGCTTTGGGGACCCTTGACTCTCACATGGAAGTGGCCACAAGATGGTCATCCCCTTACTAACCAGATTCTCCCTCTTACTCCTGGCCCTTTTCAAGGCTTCCACTTACTCTTCCACTCACGAATGGCACCGCCAGGGTTGATGGAAGCCGTGCTCCTCGGGGCTGGAAGGAGCCCAAGTAATCACTCAGCCCACGCCTCTCATTTTACAGGTGAGGAAGTATGTCACCTAAAATACAACTCACCACTAAATCAGCACAGGCTTGATGCACAGCACAGTGGCTGAGGTCCAACAGTAGAGAGAAAAGTCCGCACACTCTTACAGCAAAGGCAGAACCACGGAGCACCGTCTTCAGCACGTGCAGTCAGGGAGCAGCCCGGGGGGCCAGGAGGTCCCCACCACGGCCTACCACACCTTCCAAAGGCCGCAGAATCAGGAGGAATTCACGGTGGAGGGAAAGGAAGCCTGAGGTTTTACCTGATTGTAAGCTCTGCGTTCCCTCCTGAGAATCAGCATTTGCCAACTGGAACTGAGGAGGCAGAGGTGGATGAGGTAAGGAGAAGGACCCGTAGTGAAAGTCGCTCAGTCATGTCTGACCCTTTGTGACCCTGTGGACTGCAGCCCGCCAGGCTCCTCTGTCCATGGGAGTCTCCAGGTAAGAATACTGGAGTGGACGGCTATAACCCCAGGGGATCTTCCCAACCCAGGGACTGAACCCAGGTCTTTCACATTGCGGGCAGATTCTTTACCATCTGAGCCACCAGGGAAGTCTGAAGGGCCCATAAGGGGAGATGATTCCTGTCTTTGAAACTAAGCAGGACTCTGTGGGGCACCTAGCCCTGAAGGCTTTCAAACAGTTCCTAATCAGGGAAGGGAGGGAGGCTGGGACGAGGGAGAAGCGGCCAAGAAACCACATTGCAGCCTTGGGGCAGGGTCCTGGTTCACTCAAGGGATACACATAATCCTTGCTCTCTACAGAAATAAAACACCCAACAGATGGAAGATGTTAGCGTCCTTCATTCCAGAGAAGACCACAGTTTGATAACCCAGAGCAGCTCATCAGGAGGCCACCTGAGACCAGATTAAAGGAGCACAGGCCCGGCACCAGGTGGCGCTAGCGGTAAAGGAACCCACAAGAGACGTGGGTTCGATCCCTGGGTCGGGAAGATCCCCCAGAGACGGGAACGGCAACCCGCTCCAGTGTTCTTGCCTGGAGAATCCCACGGACAGAGGAGCCTGGCAGGCTATAGTCCATGGAGTCACACAGAGTCGGACACGACTGAAGTGACTTAGCACAGCACACGCACACAGGCCCTGCACACACCTCAGTCCTTATCAGCAACTCCATCCTTGAACCATTGCTATAAAACTCCTCACCAAATCCCCCTGGGGTGGGACACAGTTTTTCAGGGTTCTAGTCTGCTGTGTTCCTCTTCGGCTGGCAAAGCAATAAAGCTATTCTTTTCTATTTCACCCCAAATTCTGCCTCTGAGATTCAATTTGGCACCGGGGCACAGAGGCTGAGTTTCTAGCATCTTCTCAGTGGCTAAATCTCCTTTCCCAGTCCCTCTGGCCATGACCTCCAAAGTGGGGAGCATGGAGGATTAGAACACAGAATTGAGGGAGCAGGAGGGAAGAATTACAATTTCTATCTGTGTTTATTTTTATCCTTAAAAAAATGTTTTCCTATTATTTAATATCCTGGATTTCAGGATTACATGTATAAAACTTACACGTTAATACCCTTATTTTGAGGGTGAGAAGTAAAATGTGTTCATCCTTGGGATACAAATCCACACAGGTTCCAGGTCGCTGCTCTGGGGAACCGGGGGCTCTCAGAGTGTGGGCTGGGTCAGCATCACCTGGGAAGCTCTGTTCAGGGCCCAGGTCAAACCCGCTGCAGCAGCTTCGCTGGACCAGAAATCTGCATGTTAAGCAAGCTCCTCTGGGAAATCCATGGCCATGAGCCTTTCTTTGTTGAGGGTCACTCTGGGCTTTGCCTCTGCAGCAGTGGGAAGAACCCACTTAGTCCACAGCAGTCCTTCTGTCTTCCCTCCCCAGGGCTGCGTCTCACAGAGAAATCGGTCCTGGCAGCCCCAACTTCCACATGCGCATGCAGAGTGTCTGGCCAAGCGGGGAGGCTGGGGGCAATGAAGTCCTCAGGATATGCGCCCTGACAGGGAGCTGCCTCTGTCTCCTTTAGCTCACGTTTACCCAGAGCTGCCCTGTGGCCTGGCGGTGGCTCTGGAAGGCTCTCAATCTGCCTGCTGGGGGAGCCTGGCCTTTCACTGGGACCAGGTTGGGAACTTCAGGATGACAGCCTCTGTGAGGGTAGGAGGGGAAGGCCCCAGGACTGGCCTAAAGTTAGGGAAGTAACCCCCAAGACTGGCCCACAGTTAGGGAGGACTTTCTGATGTGAGAATATTGAAGTGGAAAGTTACGAAGGACCCACCTCAGGGAAATGAAGACAGAGAAAAAGAGGAGGGGAGAAAGTGAGACAGAGAAAAAAACAGATGAGAGAGAATAAGACAGGCAGAGACTGGAAGAGGAGAAGAGAGAAACAGACAGACAGCTGCTCTTGAGAGGGGGGCACGGTGAGGGGTGGGGAGTAGGCACCATAGCACACCTGCCCGACAGAGCTGGGGAGAGGGCAGGATCTGGCTCATTTTAGGAAAGAAACTGTGCCCTGCAACCTGTTAGTCTCCATATTCCTTTACAGTGGCCCCAACAATGGCTGCAGGAGAGAGGAAGGCTCTCTGACCAGCGATGCTCAGTGTTTCTGGGACTTTTCCTGGAGAAGGTGAGGAAAAGCATTTTGCACTATCGATGCTTTTGCATTGGCCACTGGAGCCTGTTTACATTCGCGTTTTAGCATCTGAGCCATAAACCAGCAAATTACCTGTTGGCTGTTGTGGCCGGGATGCTCGCTGCTGATGGCATTTGCACGGGTGACAAGTACCAGGTGGGGTTCTCCAGGGTGACTGCTATCATCGCAACATCAGGAGTTTATCTTGGGAGCATTTGGGTTTTGCTGATTTAATAACCAAGGCCTGGAGCCTGTGCTGTGGGGGAAATGTTTCTTCTGATGAAGGAAATTGGCGAGTCCAGTGTCTCCTCCACAGGTCAGGCCAGAGCTTATTTAAGAGAGCTAAAGGAAAAGGTGCGGAGAAACATTTGCTTGTTTAATTGGCCATAGATTCCCTGGCAATAATTTGCAGCAAGATAAGGGACCTCTTCAAGGTCATGTATCTAGGCTGGCTGGGTGAGGAACAGGAAATTCTGGGTGCTTGGTTTTTTAAATGAGTTTGCTGATTTCTCTCGGACTCATCCATCAGCTGATGAATGTCTATTGTTTACCCGAAGGTTCCTGCCTGGCTGGCCTGGCTCTCTGCCTGGATCCAGTGTGTCTGGATGAAGGCAAAGTTGAAGGACTTACCCTGGAGTTTGGCGTGTCAAAGGCCTTATATCCAGACCCCAAGGCACAAACCCCAGCCCAAGGTCAGTCAGCCACTGAGCCTCGAAGTGGAGAGAGAGCTCTGCGGAAGAGTGATGGGCAGCAGTGCCCATGTCACAGCTTGCGCAGGTCCAGGCTGGGTCTCTCCCTGGACCTACACCCTAGTCCCAGACTGGTGATCTGCTGGAGCAGATTCTGTATTTCCAGGGTCTTAGCACATGACTTGACACTCAGCAAAGGCTCAGTAAGTGCTGGAACGAATGAATGATGTAGCAACTTGCCCAAGGACATCTAGCTGGTAGAGGCAGAGCCAGGATACCCAAGACTAGCGCTGTGTTCCTCATACTCCCGCCTCCCTCCTCCACACTGTCCACCAAGGCGTACAGCAGGAAAAGTATATAGACATCTGGCCCCAGGCCCCTGGAGTCTGAATCCTGATTTACTTCCTAGCTGTGAGATGGCCTTAGAGGCACACCTCTCAGATCCTTCTTCAAGGAGGAATTCCCTGTTCAGTGACAAGGAGGGCAGTTAGCTGACAGCCTCTGGTTATACACCTTCAAGGGGCCATCCCAGCTCTGGAGCCCAGGCCAGTTCCTCCCAGTCAGGCCCAGTCAATGAATGACAGCATGGCAGGTGTTGGGGCCCAGTCTTTTCCACCCAGAGCCAGACTTACCTAATGGGCATTCTGGTCCAGAGCTCCTCACTGGGCTGCCTGAGATGCTGCCGCGGTGCATGACCTGGTGCGGTGGTCTGGGACATTCCTACTCCATTCCCCGTCTCAGCTCGCAGGTTTGCATTGTGTTCTGAAGACTCTCTCTGCCCTTGGACCATAGTTTACTATGTAATAAATACGATGATACTGTCCAGGAATAACTATACCATCACCTGGACCACAGTGATTGCTGAAGGAGGAAAGTGATGGGAACACATTATCCAGTTTTGGTCAACGAGTTATGAGATGTTTGGTGTTGGGGGGCTTCTTCAAAGCTACTTCTTGTATAGGAACCTCTTAGAGAGAAGCTATTTATCTGCAGGTGGTTCTGTAGCCACCAATGTGATAGGGGCTGGTGGGCAGGTGGTCAAAAAACTGATGTAGGAGTGGAGCTGAGCCCAGGGAATCACAACGACATGGAGCCAGAGTCCCGTTGACAGTGGGAACCCCTGGATCAAAGCATGCTGGAAGCCAGCAGGACTATCTCTGAACTTTTCAATAACTAATTCATTCAATTATATTACCTAACACTAAGCTAAGTGTTCTGCCTATCATTTATAATAAAAAATAATCCTGATATAATTAGGGGGAAAAAAAGAGGGAATCAACCACCCATCCACTGACCTACCCCAGGCCAGGTCACAAAGCAATGAAATCTCTTATGGTAAAATTTCAAGCACATGGCAAGGAAATCTCAGGAAGAGGTTTGGGAACAGAGGATTCAGCTGGTGTTCTCCAACTCAGATTACATAGAGAGTGGATGCTCCAGAACCCACGTGTGGCCTGAGAGCTGGAGAGACAGAAGCCAGGGTTACAGTGGTGGTATTTCCAGCAGGTGGGATACAAACCAACCCCTGGGGCACGGAGAGAGCCAGTCCACCTGCCCACACATATACACACACCCCCAAAGTGAGAGGAAGGTTCAGGAGCTGATCTGTGTTGGGAACCAGAGTAAGCCCTAAGGTACACCTGACATCCAGGCTGAGGCCAGGGTTACACAGAGCTATGACAACCCATAGCTGCCCGAATCCAGGGCTTAATCTTTGCCCCTCTGCCCCCAACTCCCAGGGCCAAGCACCCTCACCCCTTGGCTCAGCACCCTCACCCCTTGGCTCAGCTTCCTCTCCCAAATGCCATGCAAATTGCCCTGTACAAGCCATTGACAGGTCCTGCTGAGCTAACTGCACTCCAAACGCCTAGAACACGGATTGTCTCAATCAAAAGGAGAAAAGGCACACAGCCAATTAGGCCCTGAGTTATTTGACTAAGTGTGCCAGCTTAATGGCAATTATTAATGACACGGTAGGGAGGGCAGAAATGTAATTACCATTACCGACAATTTCTTTTTGTCAGAGGTGGCTGTGGGGGATGGGAATCTGAGAAACCCATCAAAGAAACCCAACCAAGTTCGTCTTTCAAGCCAGGGCTGGGAAAAGGTGTCAAAGGCCACAGCCAGTGGCTTTTGAGGGACACACCAGCCCAGGGAGGCCATCTGGCTGACCCTGAAGGTGGTTGAGATTTTGGTGTGGGTTCTGTATGGTGAAGTGATGGTCAAGGTGAGGATGTGGCTGTGGTCCTAGCTCTGCCCTGATGCACCAGGTGAACCTGGACTAGTCACCTTTCTTACCAGGGACTCAGTCTTTAATTTATCAAAGAGGGGTTGTTCTAGAATTAGTGTTTCTCAAAACAGGAGTCCGTTGGCACTTGAGGGGGTCAGTTCTTCCCGTATAGGACTATTCCACACGCTGCCCCATGGGGATCCCCATATTCACTAGAAACACCCACTTCCCCACCCCCTCATGGCCCCAGCCACTGTGAAAATCAAAATCCACACACCCACTCATATCTCAATATATTCCCTTGGGAGACTGTCACCCTGGCTAAGGACCTTTTCCAAGAGCTGGGGCGGGGGGCTTCCCTGTACCTCAGGGTCCTCTCATGAACAGTGGGGATTATGGTGCCTTCCTCACTGGGCTATGAAGATGAAATGAGATACTGCTTATAAAAGTGCAGCCCAGTGCCTGGCACAGAGAACAGTAACTGTTACCATGGTGACACACAGAGCCCCCTCCCAAATATCTACTGTCTAATGTCAACTCTGCAAAGTACATGCCATTATTCCCATTTTAGAGCTGGGGAAACCAAGGGCCTGAGAGGTTACATAACTCAACTGGTTTCAACAAGGGCTCAGGTTGACTTCCCAGCCTGGCCTCTTAAGAGCCCATCTGGAGGGCACATGACAAGGCCAGGTACTCACTGGTGTCTGTTATAGGATGTCTGCATTGTGGGGTGGAGACAGGATGAGGCTTGGGGCTGATCACTGTTGGTCCCTGAAGACGGACTGGAGGCGAAGCCTTGCTGAATTTGCCCAACTACACGCTTCTCCTGCCCCGGTTTGTGAATTCCAAGTTCAGGTCAAGGAGATTTTCTCCTTGCTGACTTAAGATGGTTCTAAGGAATAGGAAGCGAGGGGCTAGGCTCCAGAGCCAAGGTCTGCAAGAGCAAAGCCAGGGCAGGGAGTTCACAGACTGGATGGTGGTGGGGGAGGGGGTGGGGGTCAGAGGTGGCTGCAGGAAGGCATTGCACTGGCAGGACACCCCCTCCATGATATTCTGGGGTGACAGGGGAAGGTGGCAGGGGACGGAGCTCAGAGCCCCGAGTCGGTATCACAGAGAAGCCACAAAAATCTCAGGGACATCCACGGGATGGTAGTCAGCACCCCTGAATATTCATTGGAAGGACCGATGCTGAAGCTGAAGCTCCAATACTTTGCCACCTGATGCGAAGAGCAGACTCATTGGATAAGACCTTGATGCAGGGAAAGATTGAAGGAGGGAGAAGGGGATGACAGAGGATGAGATGGTTGGATGGCATCACTGACTCAACGTACATGAGTTTGAGCAAGCTCCGGGGGATGGTGAAGGACAGGGAAGCCTGGTGTGCTGCAGTCCAAGGGGTCACAGAGAGTCAGGAATGACTGAGCGGCTGAGCAATAGCAACCCCATGACCTCCCACTCCTCACGGTATCTATGAGGCCCTGTGTCATCCCCACGTGTCCTCCTCCCCAACCTCTGACCTCATCTTGTGCTACTGTGTCCAGATACACAGACCATTCTGTTCTTCCCCGCTCAGGGCCTTTGTACTGTGGCTGGTTCTGGCTGGAATGCTTCTCACCCAGACCTTCCCATGGCTGATTCCTCATTATCTGATCTCTTGGCTCAGAAAGGCCTTCCCGGAACACCTCAGCTGAAAGAGTCAGAAACTCCACCCTACAGAATCGCCCACTCTGCTTTTCATTTGCTTCTTAGCGTTTAGCAATGGTAAGCTTTGTTATCTTACACTGTTTGCTACTTATCAGTGTAATATTCTGAGAGCCTAGAACAGTGTCTGGCACTAAATAGGTCCTCAGCAAATGCCAAATGAAGGACAGAGACACAGTTTCTGATGGCAGGGTCCCGAGTCTGAGGGGAGACACAGCCCCTCCTCAAGGAGCCCCAGTCTGAGGGGGACACAGCCTGCCTCAGGGAGCCCCAGTCTGAGGGGAGACACAGGCCTGCCTCAAGGAGCCCCAGTCTGAGGGGAGACACAGGCCCGCCTCAGGGAGCCCCAGTCTGAGGGGGACACAGCCTGCCTCAGGGAGCCCCAGTCTGAGGGGAGACACAGGCCTGCCTCAGGGAGCCCCAGTCTGAGGGGAGACACAGGCCCGCCTCAGGGAGCCCCAGTCTGAGGGGAGACACAGCCCCGCCTCAGGGAGCCCCAGTCTGAGGGGAGACACAGCCCCGCCTCAGGGAGCCCCAGTCTGAGGGGAGACACAGCCCCGCCTCAGGGAGCCCCAGTCTGAGGGGAGACACGGTTGCTTTTCTTGAGGCAGTGCAATAGTTACCAGCAAGTACTGTCCAAACACGTAAGCCCTGGAGGAAGTGTGGCCGAGGAGCCATATGCTTACGGAACTACCTGGAAGGCTTCCCATAGGAAGCCACCTCTGAAAACTGGAGGCCCCACATGTTAGACCCCTAGTGGACCAACTCCATCCTTTTAAATCAGAGCCAAATAAAAGTGGTTGTACTCAGGGCAACTTTCTGGAGGTCCAGTGGTTGGAACTCCAGGCTCTCACTGCTGGGGACCCAGGTTCGATCCCTGGTCAGGAAACTAACATCCTACAAGCCACATGGTGCAGTCGGAGAATAAAAAGCAAAGCACAGCGTGGTCATGCTTAGACGCAGGCCACGAGTGTGACTAGTGACAGACCCCTCGGATCTCTGACCTCAGGTCCTGACATACCTACCTGACTAGTCCTTTTTGTGGTGTAAATACTTGTCTGCATCTTGATCGGAGAAGAAGTGGTCACAGGCCACCATCTGCTTGGAACTTCTCCCCTCTTCTCTGCCCTCTGGTGCTTTCAGTCTATATCCCCATTTATAGATTCCAGGACCATAGAGTGGGATGCAGTGCCCAGCTTACACCACAGTCTACAAGTGGCACCTATGTGGCGTTGTGCGGTTCACAACCTGTTTAGCTGTGTGTAGCAGCCCTGGTAAATTCCCAGTCTCAGGGCTGAAGGGAACCTCAGAAAGCCTAGAGTGCAGTCACTCAACTTTAAAATGAAGAAACCAAGGCTCCTGGTAGAGACCAGGCTTTTCCGGGGCCATGCAGCGGTGCCTCAGTGAAATGGCTGGGCTGTGTGTACCCACAGCTCTTGGCTCTGAGAGCAGCACCATGAGATGTCCCTTCCTCGAGGATGGTCAGAGTACCCCCTTCCCTCCCCTGCAGCACACCCTTGAGCCTAGCCTCTGCTCTCATTCAGACTCAGTACATGCCATGCTTGGGGTCTTGCTCTGTGAACCACACCACCAACCTGTGACCCCCACCATTGGTCCACTCAGAGAGGGGGGGGCCCCGACAGAGTGGGATCCTCATCTGTATGTGGGGTGAAGGGAGCAACAGGGAGGTAGAGAGGACCCCAGTCCTCCTGGCAGAGTAAAAACACATAGTCAGACACACTTGGATAGAAACTGCTCTGCACCACCCCTAACTCTGCCCCTGCCAGGGGTATGACTTTGGCGGTTCACTCAGCCTTTCTGGGCTCCAGATTTCTTGACTATAAAGAGGAGTAAAGGTAACCCTGGTTTCTCCCCTCATCTCTCACCCCAGTGCAGTGAGGAAATTACACAAGGTAAATGATGTGTGGGACCGAGTGTGGCCCACACCATGGCTCTGCCGGCCCCTTAGAAATAAGCCCTCCTTCCGGACGACTTTCTCAGCCTCTGTTCTGCACGTGTGTGTTATGGCTCTTCCCCGCGGAAGCTGTTTAAAGGCAGGAACTGTTACTGGGAAGAGATAAAATCCTTGGCACAGCTCAACCATTACCAGAGATGTTTAACCAGCCCGTGTTCAAGGCAGGAGGACACGCATGGAAGCGTTTTATCTTCCTCCCACAAAGAGAGTGCAGAGCCCCGCGCCAAGCTGAGATGAAGGCTTGATTTCTTTTTAAAATAGACGTTTAGGATTCTACTGATGCTTTGCTAACTCCCAGTCAAATCACGACATCAAGGAAAGAAAAACTCCATTTTCTGTTAAGATGTTGAAATGGCCCTTTCTAATTAGGTGGCGGGCTCCGGGAGGGGGAGCCCAGGAAGGTGGCCCAGAGCTGGGTCCGCTCGTCATACATTTCTGGGTCTGTGAGCCTCTCGGAGCTGAGCCTGCAAGTGCTGAGTGAGGGGACTGGCCTCCTAGCCATCCTGCCCTCTGAGTCTCCCACCAGACTAGGCTGTCCCCCGGGAGGGATGTGAAGTCTGTTAATTACTAATCAGATACATGTTTTGCATATGTCAGTTGGTCTGATCATCTACTTTGAATTAGCAAAGACAAAATTGCCCGCAAAATGCAACTATGTGCAAATAACACCATCCATCTGGCCCACTGCTCCTGAGCTCCTTGTCTACCCGGAGGACGTAGACTCATCTATTAAAGCTCAGCTCAACGCTGGTGGTAACAGCAACAACGAGCACTGCAGGTCTCTTTTGCTGTCAGTCACCACACTAGCTGCTGTCCACGTGTTAACTCGTTTCATCGTCACGTAACTGTGGTGCTTAAGAATGGCCACAAATTCTTCCCACTGGAGAGTTTTGAGTCTAAGTATTTTCACCTTGAATCTGGACAGACCCTGGGTCCGCTTGACCAGTCCAATGTTGGGGAAGTGATACCGTGCCAGTTTCTAGACCCAGTCTAAAGACGCAGCCTCCACCAACATCTCTAGGCACGCTTTCTTTGGCAGCCTCAGGCAGTGGTGGCAGGAGTCTGAGTAGCCCAAGACTGCCACCCTGGAGGGGCCACATCCATGCACTCTCGTGAACAGTTCCAGCTGGACCCAGCCTTTCGGCCATCCTGGCCAAGGTGCCGGGCATGAGACCCTCGAGCTGAATAACCACTGAGTGACCTCAGCTGATGCCAGGTGGGGCAAAAGCACCAAGCAGCCAAGCCATGAGTAACTGACCCCCAAATTGTGAGCTATAATAAAATGGCAGGAGAACTTTGTTATGCAGCCGTAGATAACAGAACAACCTTTTGAGATAGGTCCAATGGAATACCGTTTGACAACGGAGAAAATTTAGACACGGGGAAGTTATGTAGTTTGTCCAAGGTCACACAGCTCATAAGTGCTGGAGCCAGGATATAAAACCCAGACATTCTGGTACCAAAGCCCAGGCTCCCTTTTCTCTGAACCTTGAATGGACTACTGCTCCATTATCCGAGCATCTCTTGAACTTCCCCACTGGAAGGTCTTCTCCCCTACAGGATATAAGGCTGCTGGCAGGCAGATACCAGCTCTGAGTCAGTGCACAGCTCTGTCCTGGCACAGAGGAAGAGCACTCAGTGTTTGCTGAGAGTGGAGGCTGTAGCAGGGAGGATGGATGGATGCATGGAGCGATGAACAGGTGAATGGACCTGAATGGGATACAGCCTAGAGAATGTGGAGCTAGAATTGTTTGGGATATGAGTTTATTAGAGGTGCTATGTGAGAATCAGCATGAGAAGGGCAGAGAGAAGCTAATCATGTGGTTCTTCACACATTCTTCTCCAGGGTCTCATGAAGAGTCACTCTTTGAGGCTAAAGATTAATTTTTAAAAAACACTTCTACTTTAGTGTTGCCTCCGTTCTTTTTTTTTTTTTTTTTTTCTTTCTTTTTCTAGCACAGTTTTAACAAGGACCAAAACCAGAACTAGATGTCAGGAGCCTGAAATGTCTAGTCACTATCTGCACACTAATTTTGCTTCTGAATGTCCTGGTAGCCCAGGTTAAAGGGAAAATGCATTGAGTTCTTGTTTGGGGGAGATTGGCTGGTCTCTTAGTTCCAGAATCAGAAGCCCCAATAACTGCCTTGCAGAAGGCTCACCTCCAACCCTCAGGCAGGGAGCCGCTCCACACTCAGCCTCCAGACACATGCACCCCATGTATTCACTGCCAGTCCACCGTGAATGCAGTGGTGCTTATTCTGACTCTTCCTCTGCTGCTCTCATGGACACTGGCTGGAGTCCATTCATCTCTCAACCATGAATCCTCAGTACTCCAGGTCCTGTGCTTATTGCCAGAATAGTCCATGACCTTCAGATCTTCCAAACCTTCTGGAGAAACAAGAGTCCCTGGGCTCCTTCCTTCAGCACTCTTTTAAGGGTCCAGGAAAACAAGAAGATTTCTATTACAGTGTCCAAGAGTATTTTTTCAGGAAGAATGGTTACTCTGAACCTCAATGGAAATTTCCACTGGGGCTTTTCTGTTTTCTAAAGCCCATTACATACACAGAGCAGCATGAAATTTACAGGATGCAATCTCTTAGATATTGATGGTTACGTTATACAGTTCACACGAACAGATAAAAAGAGGCCGAGATTCATCTGGTGAGATGAAATCTCTCCTGCAAAGAGGGTGGTCTCTGCTCAGAGTTCAGAAAGAGAAGTCTGCACTTCCTGGAGGGATCTATTGCATAAATGGCTCTTACAAAGGATAACTGGATAACAGACCAGTTGACTCAGAGACGTTAATTATCTCATCAACCTCCTGAGAGTGACCGGGACAGCAGATTCTGAGCTCCTAGAGAGAGGGACGAGGACAACCAGGCACAGTGCTCGTCCCTCCTGCCCTGCCGCCACCAGCCTCTGCCATGTGGCCTTGCTCAAGGCAGATAATTAACAGACCCCAGGAAAATGCTTAATCCTAGACCCGAGTCTCTCTACGCAGTCTCCTGTCTGGCAGCCCCCATCCCAACACACACACACACCTTCCCCAGTCTCTGTGTTCATGGAACTAATACATTGTACTACCACCTTGAAGAACATGTGAATCACCGAGCAAAGACAAACACAAAGCTGAAGATAAGTTATTTTTGAAAACTCATTTTGAGGCCCCAAAAGCAGGCTTCTCCAGGGTCAGGGAGGCTGTGGAAGATGACAGCCAGATGGGGCCATTGGCCGTTTCCTGCATGCATCCCTTTCTCCCCGACTCTCTGGGCCTTTGCACTGTCTGTTCCCTCCACCTGGGATGTCCTTTTCAATTCCATCTCTTTCTGGCAAAATGCCATCTGTCCCTCAAAGCACAGATATTCTCAATCTCCCCACCCCAGCATAAGCTTTCTGAGTTTAGGGCCCTCACGTCTCATGTCATAGAGTTGCTTCATGGTAGTGTGGACTCTAGAGCCAGTAGCCTGGGCTCCACTTAAGGCTGCTACTTAGTAGCTGTGTCAGAGGGAAGAACAAATCTGACTCCATATTGGGTCTATTTCTTTTACTTTAACCTTTGTATTCTATTGCTTTGGCTACAAGAATGTTGCCTCTAGCCTGAAATATACAGGACAACCCTTTCTCAAAGCTCTGACCTTTAAAGGTATATAATACTTTGCCATTCACATAGAGATAAAAAGTTGCAGAACAAACATTCACGTTGTTGTAGGTTTATAGAAACATAGTGACCAGACCTACAGGGATTGCTGCAGGAACAAAGGATTTTGACACCGAGAAGTCTGCAATAGCTAACCACACCCCTCCCCTTTTACTATAAAAGAAGCCTGAATTCCAACTGGGGTAAGATGGTTCTTTGCAATACTAGTCCACCATCTTTGCATCTGCTAGCTGTTCCTTGCCCCAACACCTCATCACTCAGTTTACTGGCCTGTCATGCAGTGAGTAGTACTAGCTTGGATTTGGTAACAGCTGTGCAACTTTGCACAAGTTACTAAATCTCTCTGTGCTTTAGATTCCCTTTCCATGAGATGAGGAAGATGACAATGTCTACCTGATCAAGGTTGTTGAGAGAATTTTAAAAGCAATGAATGTAAATTGCTACATTATCACCATCCCTGGGAGGCTGCAGGCATGGGGCTGGGCACTTCAAGGAGTTCAGACTGCCTCCTGAGCTGCAGTGTGGAATAACGAGTTGGCTGCTGTTCACTCTGGAGGGAGGACAGACAAGCCTGCAGTCAGGGCGGCTCCAGGGAGGAGGCAGGGCTGGAAACCCTGCCCAGCATACCCTAACTGCCTCTGCCAGGCCCTGACATTGTCCTCAGCACCAACTCCCATCTCCCCCTCCTCCAGACTCAGGGGCCATCTGAGAGCAGACTTGAAAGGGAGCTCCTGCCTCAGATCCACTCTGCAGGGGGATGCCGGCATTGGTAGGCTGGCAGTCCACTCTCTGGAGGAGGGGAGGACCAATTGTGATTTACAGTGTTTGTCAATTTCCAAGGTATAAATATTCCCAGCAGGGCCAGTTTCAAGCTCCTGATATGATGCCGTTGACTGCAGAGTGGAGAAGAGGCAGTTGCCTTCTATTATACAGCAGTTTCACTATGTGCCTATAGATGTAAATATCTGGAAGAGCATGGATCAGAGTGAAACACACAGAATTAGCTGAATAATTAGAAAGGGATAAGGTGTTAAAGTGAAACTTCCCTGGTGGCTCAGATGGTAAAGAATCTGCCTTCAATGCAGGAGATCCAGGTTTGATCCCTGGGTCAGGAAGATCCCCTGGAGAAGGAAATGGCAACCCACTCCAGTGTTCTTGCCTGGAGAATCCCACAGAGGGAGGAGCCTGGGGCGCTATAGTCCATTGAGTTGCAGAGAGCTGGACACAACTGAGCGACTGAGCAGGCACACACGCAAAGTATCTACAGCTGTTTCTAGTCTGCCAGGTGCAGCCACAGTGATCTCATTGGCAGGGTGTTTATGACGACCCCTAGTTTACAGAGAACTCCCGCCCCCACACACCACAGAAGGTATGAGGCTCCAGGATAAAGTGACTCCTCCAAGATCGCAGCTAATCAGACCACCCTGCCAGACCAGTGTTCCATTCCTTTGATGACAAACCTGGGTTTCACCCTCAACCCTGCAGGGACCTCCCTTCCCTGTCAGTCCTGAGTTAATGGGTCTGCCTCAGAATTCAAAAACAAGTTGAAAGGGGAACAGAGGGAGCGGTTCACTTTTCTGATGACTGGTGGGCCCAGAGCGTGCTCAGCTCTCCTTGTTATTCTTAGCGGGGATGCTCTCGCCTGGCAGCGGGGAAAGCAGGAGAGCGGGAGCTGGTGGGGAGGGGCGGGGAAGTCGGGCTCCACGGGTTGGCTTCCAGAAAATGAGATGTCAGCTGGCAGGAAAGAATTAATCAAAGGAAGTAGCCCCTGCTGACCCAGGCTCATTCATAGTAAATCTTGGATTCTGGAAGTTTCTCCATGGCCTCTGCTGCTTCTTAGGGGAGCCCTGGGAGCCAGGTATGGAAGAGTGGTTGTTGTGAGCAGGTTGTGAGGTGGGGGTTTCAATTACCAGGTCCCCAGCTCTTTTGAAAATTACTTGCTTGTAAAAGGGAAATCAGTTACTGTTTCCTGGATACCCTTTTTCTGGAGAAGACCAAAGGCAAGCTGAGGAGTAGCCACGCCTTTTGGGAACCTTGGGCAACAGGAGCTGGATGAACCTCGATGATTGCAAGGCTTCCCAACCCTGTCCAATGCTACCAACCACCTGCCGTTGTCGTTAAGCAATTCAAATCCTGGGCCACGGCTGTCATGTTAGCAGGCATCAGACTCACCTGGAGAGCTTGTTCAAGCAAATGAGGGCCCTGGCCCTGGAGACTGAGCCTCAGGAGCCAAGTGTGGGACCTGGCATTGTGCAAGTGTAACAAATCCCCAGGTGTGCCGGCTGCTGTTGCAGCCGGACTCCACTTTGAGAGTCCCAAGACCAGCTCCCCAGACCCGAGCCTCAGGGAAGAGATCTGTGCTTTTCACAACTCCCCAGGTGGTTCTTCACATCAAGACAGCTCAGGAAGCTGCTCACATGAGGGCCACCTGTGGCTGAAGCCCCCCGGACCCTTGTTACATGGCAGGTTCCCAGGCTTTGCCTTGATTCTGAGGACTTAGAACCTCTGGGGCTGGGGCCCAGGAATCAGCATTTAACCATCTCTCTGTGTGATTCTGAGCTAATTACAGCTTGAGAGTCCTGACCGTGTATGCAGAGGAGAAAACTGAGGCCCAGAGGGGTGAACCGGCTGGGTAAAGCCCTTGCTACCACTTAGAAATCAAAGTGAACCCCAAACCGGGTTGTTTTCCAATAGAAGAACAATAATTCAAGGTTCAGGCGAGCTCGGGTTTGCCCTGGAAATCTCAACGTCTGCCCCTGAAGCCTGGACAGGTCGGCCAGAGCCCTCTGGATCCTGGAGTTCTCTCTCTTCTTAGGAGCAAGAGTCACAGGGCACCAGCCCCCAAACACACCACCAGCCCTCACATTGCCAAGCACTGTGGCCATGCCTTTATACCTTTGCACAACCTGAGATCTCAGCCTTGGGTTCCCTCTCTGCCTGGCATCTCTCACATCTCAGCCCTCACTCACCCCTCCATTAAAGCTCCGTCACCTCCAGCCGGCAGTAACGCCCTCCCCTGGACTCACACTGATTTTGAACAACTGTCCACTGCTGCTCTCGCTGTAATGACAGGGCCAGCCTACTGAAGGATCACAGCTGTCCCCACCTTCCAGAGGTTTGTCCTGCTTGCTGATGCCTCTGTCGTCCTGGCCATAGTAACAGGTGGAGAGGAATACCAGAATGGTGCTACCGATCTGGTAGTTAAATCCCCTTCATCTGCCTTCACTTATCCAGGTTGTTTTAAGACTTACCTGTCCTCTAAGCAGCAGGTATCCTAAAAGATAAGATGTTCTTCAAACCGTTTCCCAGGAACTTGGAATCAGTTGCCTATCTCAAGCTGAACAGGTTAAGATCAAATGGGATTCCTGACCCTTCAACTGGGCATGCACTAGCGTCCTTAGAGCACTTTGCACATGTGAAGCCCTGTTCTTTAGTTACACCTTGGCAGAAAGTGATTACTGCACCTTTTTCCAATCACCTTGCCCCAACGGCCCCACGTCCACAGGCCTGAGACTGCCCTGCTTATTTATTCTTTATCCCATAAACACCAGAGGCCCTTGCCTTCAGAGAGGAGGATTTGAGATTTCTCCTCCTGTCTCCTTGAATGGCTGACTTGCAAATAAACCCTGTATTTGCTGCAAATCCTGGTGTCTCAGCATTTTGGTTTGCTGCGCATTTGACAAAACAAACGTGGCTTAGTAGCACTACCCATGGAAGCATCGTGGAGGCATGACACAGGTGGGCTAGAGCTCTGGAAAAAGCAGAGACATCTAGAGAGCACTTTTTAGAAGGAAGAGGAGGTTAAAGGAAATTTTTAAGGAGTTTGGGTCTGTGTGCTGAGTTGCTTCAGTTGTCTCCCACTCTTTGTGACCCCATGGACTGTAGCCCACCAGGGTCCTCTGTCCATGGGATTTTCCAGGCAAGAATACTGGAGTGGGTTGTCATGCCCTCCTCCAGGGGATCTTCCCAACTCAGGGATCTAACCCAGGTCTCCTGCATTGCGGGTGTATTCTTTACCATCTGAGCCACCAGGGAAGCCCAAGCATATTGGAGTGGGTTGCCATGGCCTCCTCTAGGGGATCTTCCCAACCCAGGGATTGGACCTGCATCTCCACCATTGGCAGGCGGGTTCTTTACTACTGGCACCACCTGGAAAGCCCTTGGGCCTCTTCTGTGAGATGTAATTCTTACCTTACTCCTCTCCCAGAGAATTTTCAGCAAAACTGCCCAGTATTTCAGAAAAGACAATGGCACCCCACTCCAGTACTCTTGCCTCGAAAATCGCATGCACGGAAGAGCCTGGAAGGCTGCAGTCCATGGGGTCGCTGAGGGTCAGACACGCCTGAGCGACTTCACTTTCACTTTCATGCATTGGAGAAGGAAATGGCAACCCACTCCAGTGTTCTTGCCTGGAGAATCCCGGGGAAGGGGGAGCCTGGTGGGCTGCTGTCTATGGGGTCGCACAGAGTCGGACATGACTGAAGCGACTTAGCAGCCCAGTATTTGCAAAAACTTCTGGATACAATTTATTCTGTATCATTAGTGTGATGCTGATGTGGTTCCTTAGATGGAAAAAAGAAGGCCCATTTTCAATAGGTCCTGACACTCTGTCCTGTCCTGTATTATTAGTTATTGCTGCTTGATGAGTTACTTGAAGACTTGGTGGCTTAAAACAATAGGGGCTTCCCTAGTGGTCCACTAGCTAAGACTCTACACTCTTCTAAGTTCGGTCCCTGGTCAGGGAACTAGATCCGACATGCCACAACTAAAAGATCAAAGATCCTACATGCCACAATTAAATAAATAAGTGAAAATAAAATAAGTAAAAAATAAAGCAACAATGAGTATCTACGGTTTCTGGTTCAGAAACTTGGCTGCAGCTTAGCTGGGTAGTACTGGCTAGAGATCTCTCACGAGGCAGTCTGTAAGACATTGGCCAAGGATGTTTTCACTGAAAGGCCTGGCTGGGGCTGGAGGAGCCTGGGGGGAGAAGCAGCAGCTTCCAACATGGCTCCCTCACGAGGCTGCTGCGCTGATGCTGTGCTTGGCAGGAGGCATTGTTCTTCCTCAGGACAGCCTCTTTCTGGCCGCATGAGTGCCTCGAAGCTGGCTGGCTTTCCCCAGAGTGAGCAACTCAAGACAGTGAGGCAGACGGAACTAGCAATATCTTTATGACCTAGCTTTGGAAATTATAAAGTTATTGGCACTTCCACTACAGTTCTACTGACCAGGAAAGAAGAATCACGAAGTACAACCCCCCTTCAAGGGAATTCGGCTCCTCCTTTTGAAAGGAGGGGTGCTAATGATTACTTGGGCAGATATAAAAAAAATCCCCCGGTTGTAGTATATGGGACACTGGGTGGCTGAGTCTGGTACTTAGGAGATGCTAACTAAATGTCTGGTGAACTGGACAGACAGTCACTCTTTCTCTGATGCCACTCTGCAGCTGAGATGGGACAGGAGGCAGCAGTGACTGGTGTGGGGCATCACTGTCTGTGGGCATCTCTAGCTGTCTGATGCCGCTCTTGGCTGTTGACCTATGCTGACGTATGGAGCCAGCCTTCTTGGTCTGGGTCTCTGACCAACAGTGTCCTTCCTGCCCTGTGCACCCTTCTGGCTCCCAGCCTCCTGTGTATTGCCTCCTACGTGACTCCTGTTGACTCTAAAAGGCCAATATGGGCAGTCACTTCCACATGGGCTTGCTGCTAGGCCTGGATTCCTTCCTTATAGAGGGAGACTCTAGAATTCCCCTATGATGTGGGGTGGGAATGACCTTCCTCCAAGGCTACAATAACATGGCTGTTAATCAAACCAGCTCCTTCCCTTATCATCTTGACATGTCCATTTCAGCCAAGACTGCTTGTTGCTCTTCTCCCACCCGGAATGCCCTTCATCATCCTCTCTGCCCTGCTAGCTCCTACCCCCTGGGAGACAGTGTGGTGTCATGGAGAGAACACAGGCATTAAAATCTAAAGCCAGCAACTCAAGACTCTGCTTCTCTACATGGTACTTGAGCACCTTGGACAAGTCAGCCCAGGACCTTTCTGAGCCTCAGTTTTTCTCATTTATAAAATGGGTATATTATACCACCTTAGGCTGTCATTTTAAGGCTTAAATGAGAAAACAGATGGGAGTCTGGTTTTAGTGCAGCACTATAGGGAAGGAATTTTTATTTTTTCTTCTCATCTTCCTGAGCCCAAGTCAGTTTTCTCTCTCCCAGGAGACATTCTCCACATTTATGAACCTTTCCAGTCATCACAGTAAAGAATCTGCCTGCAATGTGGGAGGCACAGGTTCGATCCCTGGGTCTGGAAGATCCCTTGGAGAAGGGAATGGCTACCCACCCCAGTATTCTTGCTTGAAGAATCCCAAGGACGGAGGAGCCTTGTGGGCTAGAGTGCATGGGGTCACAGAGAGTCAGACACGACTGAGCGATGTTCACTTTCACTTCTTCCAGTCATCACATTTCAACCACTCGATTGTGCATTTAATCTGGGCACCCTCCCATTTTTCTTTTCACTGCCGTTAGGCCAGTTTCTGACATGGAACGTTGATTCCTGTGTCTCTACCACAGCAGGGGATACAGTGCTGAGTCTACATGGGTGCTTGGAGAATCCACACCCACAGACCACACATGGGCATGCTGACTTCTGGGGGCTCCATTTTCTATTTTGTTGATCCCCATTTAGTGGGGATTCTGTGCAGCCAGTCTGCTCCAGCTTCTATTTAGTTTTTTTTTTTTTTTTTTTTAATTAAGGTATCTGTGTCTGGCTGTGCTGGGTCTCTGTTGCTGTGTGCTGGCTTTCTCAAGTTGCAGCAACCTCAGGCTCCTGTCCAGATGTGCTGCTCAGCCTTCTCATGGAGGTGGCTTCTCTTGCTGCAGAGCACCGGCTCTAGGCACACGGGCTTAGCTGCCCCACAGCATGTAGGATCTTCCCCAAGCAGGGATCGATCCATGTCCCCTGCATTGGCAGGCGGATTCTCAACCACTGAACCAACAGCGAAGTCCAATGTAGCTTCTAATGGCCCATGTCTGCTATTCTCATCAAAGACCTTCCTTTGGGAATTGCTTGGTCCACCCTTACAGTCAGCAGTCAAGTGCCCGGGAGTTTACACCCTTTCTGGCTCCCAGCAGTCCTTAGCCAATGACTGACCCGTGCAGAGGTCTGAAAACCCACCTCCCTGGCCTTAGAAAAGTGAAGGTGTCACTTGTTCTTTAGAGCTCCCTGTGGGATCAGGCTGAGGCTGGGATGTGCCCTGAAATCGCACCTTGCCTTGCCTTTCTTATTTCCCTGATTCCCTTCCAGTTTCCTAATTAGATCTTTTTTGTTTTGTTTTGTTAGATGAAATAAGTAAAATTCTAGCCTCTTTTATTAGATCTCAGGTCATGTATTCCGCTTAAAAAAAAAAAAAAACCACACACAACATATAGTTTCAACTAAGAGTTACATCAACTAAATTTTTCTTCCAGATCTCAAAATGCTCATGGAGAGCCAACTTCCAAGATACATGGCGCACAGCACATACTTGAAAGTTGACCCCACAGAAATATTCATGTAAGCAAAATACGAATTTGTTTCTCATTACATAAACATCACCTGGGCTTAATTAATCAACACACTTGTTAAAAAAAAATTAATCTGTAACCAAAAGCACTATCGCATTTGTTAGGTACCATTCTTATTCAAATTATACCCCCCAAAAAGCCTAAAAATAACTCAAATCTAGAAATTAGTCCAAGTGCTAAGGCTGCCTATGGCTCTTGCTGTAAAATAGTTGCTGAGTCTGATTTGAATATCTGAAAAGAATGACAGAAATATAGGGTTCTTCTTGATTTCAAGAGAACTTCCCAGAAGGAGGTGGAGGGCCAAGAAATCCACCTGCCTGCTTTGTGGCAGCTCGAGAAGGGGCAAGGCCAAGAATCTTCTGGATGTTCTGTCGAATTGACATGGTACAGAGAATATACAGGAAGATGAAGGAACAGTCTGTGGTGTCATCCCAGAGCAAATTTCAGTGAGACGGTCCCTGGATGTAGGACAGGGGGGTGAAAGGCAGCTTTGCCACCACTCTGCCATCAAATATGGAATTAAACATTCCCATTAAGGCAGTAAAACAAAAGCCAATTGCAAACATGGATTTCATTCGAACCATTTGACAGATCTCTGTTGTTATTCTTCAGTTTCTCTTCTTGCCGCTCAATCTTCTTTTTTTGTTGTCAACCAGCTGACTCTGTTATTGTTTCCTTCTTCTTTTCCAATTTTTTACTCTGTTTTTCCACTTCTGCCTTCAGTCTCTTGTACTTGTCTGTCCTATAAACCAGGACCCAAGTTATACCCTCAGCAAGCAGAGCAGTGCACACGGAGATAAAAACGATGAGCAGCGTGTCTGCAAACATCGTGCTCATCTCGAGACGGTTCACTCTCTGCACTCCCACCCTGCACGGGGGAAGTCCTTGACAGCCAGGAAAAGCGGAGCGAAAACGATTTTCCTAGATTTCCTAATTAGATCTTTTGCGTCTGAATCCTCAGTTCCAGATCTACTTCTAAGGAATCCACCTAAGAGATCCCCATCCATAAGAATGAGCAAGGCAGCACGGATAAGCCACACGCACCAAGCTCTGCAGAGAGGGAAGGGAGGGAAGAAAAACACATCCCTTTCCCTCCTTTTGGTTGCTTCTTGATCACCACCACCACCACAACTCGGGGAAGAAAAAGTGATTCATTTTCAGTTTACCTTTTCTTTAACATAATAAACTTCCATGTTTGGAGGCTTAATTGGATCTATTCTTGGATGTGACAAAAAGTTAGTAGGAGATGAAAGGGGCACATCAAGAAAAAAAAAAAATTCCAAGTGAATAATTTAAGATCACATCCATAATTAATGGCATTTGGCATGTTTCCCCTGGAAGCCTAATCACAGCATGGAAGTGCTAATTAGAGTGGTTTGGTGCAAATCAGTCATTGCAGGTGTGGAGAAGCTGCCTCTGTTCTTTCCAGCGCCAGTGGAGGCTGAGGTGCTGGCTCCTCAAATAGGGCGGGGCTTGAATAAATGATAGGCATCCAGGATGGACGAGCTTCAGCAAATGATGGAGCTCCATTTGGAAGCATTTAATGGTGTGAAATTAGTTTCTCTTCTTGTTGAGGAGAGGGACACATACATGGTGTGTGTGTGTGTGATGGCGGTACACAGTGGGTTGGAGCTGGAGAGACATTTTCGGTGACTTCTTTCCTTCTCTTGTCTTTGGGGAAGACAAGGGAATGAAACAGGGCTGGAGCTGGAAGGAGGGGAGTGAGGAGAGGAGGCAACCTCTCCGCCAGACCCTGCACCCACCCAACACCCAGCGGGATGGGAGAGGTGACCTGTTGCAAAGACAGGTGCATCTGGGAAAGGTAAGGCACCAGAGTGTCTTCAGTTTACTCTTCCGTGTCCACTCTCCTCCCCAGGAGGGTGAAACCATGCACAGCCCTTCCTGGTGTGGTTACTGGTTGGATTCAACACATGGGGAGCACCTACTAGAGACAGGCAGGGAGGAGGGAAGAGAGAGCAAGCTCAGGTGACTTATTCCCCTCTCCTTCCTCCCCTTTGCAGGGGTCTCCCTGCCCCACTAGGACTGAGATTCCACTTCTTGTAGGACAGCGCTCTACTCACAGCCCTCAGATCTCAGGGCCCAGGTGACCTGGGGCTTAGGGGCCTGGGGCACCCACCCCACCCTCCCCCAGCCTGGGCTACAGTGTTCCCCCTTGTGGTTCCCTCCCTACCTGCACCTTTGAAAAGTGAAGTGAAGTGAAGTCACTCAGTTGTGTCCGACTCTGCGACCCCATGGACTGTAGCCTGCCAGGCTCCTCAGTCCATGGGATTTTCCAGGCAAGAATACTGGAGTGGGTTGCCATGCCCACCTCCAGGGGATCTTCCTGACCCAGGGATTGAACCTGGGTAACACTCCTTTATTAAAGTTGCCTCAAATGACCCTAATTTGAGACTGACATTGCTTAACAGCTCTGTCAAGACTCTGAAAAAGAACTCCTTCACAAGAGTGACATTCTTTTAAAATGGAACTCTCTCTCTGAAAAGCCAACATTTTCGCCAATATTCTTTGGCAGTCTTTATAAAATGCATCCATCATTTCCCTGCCATCTTAAAGAGAAGTAACTTCACACGATTGAAAGCCACTCTTGCTAACTCTTTATGAACATCAACTGTTGTCCTGTGCTGGGCACTGCAGACTTGGATGACTGTTACGGGCTGAATAGTGTCCCCACCCAAATTCAGATGTTGAAGCCTTAATCCCAACTCACCGTATCCGAGTCTAGAATCTTTAAGGAGGCAGTTAAGGTTAATGATGTCATCAGAGTGAGTCTCCATGCGGTAGAACTGGTTTTCTTACAAACAGAAGGGCACCAGAGCTTTCTCTCTCCCCCTGCGCCCACAGAGGAAAGGCCGTGTGAAGACACAGCGCTGGGACTTCCCTGGCGGCCCAGTGGCTGAGGTGCTGTGCTCCCCATGCAGGAGGCTGGGTTCAATCCCTAGTCAGGGAACTAGATCCCACATGCCACAACTAAGGGTTCACATGCAGCAACTAAAGACCCTGCAGGCCACAACTAAAGCAGATGCGATGCAGCTGTTGCAGGGAGGAAGCCAACTCTGACTCCATGTTGGAAACTGTTTCTCTGACTTGCTTTTAGTTGCTTTTGTGATTACAATCATGATTACTGGCTCGCCTGGAGGACCCTGCCCCTCTGCCTGCCTGTGAACTACAGTGCCCTTGTTCAGCTCTTAGAGAGATGGTTTGTCCCTGCCCACCTGTGATCAGGACATGAGTTTGAGTGAACTCCGGGAGTTGGTGATGGACAGGGACGCCTGGCGTGCTGCAGTCCATGGGGTAGCAAAGAGTCAGACACAACAGAACGACAAAACTGAACTAAACTGACCTTGTGAACAGGAGAGGTTAACACACCCCTTCCAAATGCTGGCCATTCCCTTGGAGATGTTTTGCAAGACTGAAGACCCTTTCAATTTACTTCCCCACTGCCCCTCCCTCTCTATTCTGTCTTCTGACTTTAGTTCCTCATTGCTTCTTTCTCTCTGATCTATAAAAGAACCTTGTATCCAGACCCCAATAAGTTGGCTATTTTGAGGTGCTAGCCTTCCATCTTCTCAGTCTGCAGGCTCCCCAATTAAAATCTCTCCCTTGCCTCCACACCTCGTCTGTCGGATTCACTGGCCTGTCATGTGGCAAGCAGAGTGAGCTTGGACCTCGTAACACAGCCAAATAAATAAATGGATAAATACTGAAAAAAAAAAGTATGGAGACCACAATCTATAAGACAAGAAGAGAATCCTCACCACAAGCCAACCCTTCTCACACCCTGATCTTGGACTACCAGCTTCCAAACTTACGAGAAAGTCACTGTCAGTTTAAGCCACCCAGTCTACGGTGTTTTGCTTTAGCAGCCTGAGCACAGACTCACACAGAGGCTCCAGAATGTAGAGAGGTTTGCCCTTACCCGAGGGACTGCAAATTTCAGCGTCCACCGCACTCGGGCTTTATAGTTCCTTTGCCTCAGCTCTGAGCTATCACCTCTCGCCGCCAATAAGATCACCCCCTTTAGCACAGCCACCCCTTCCTTACTTAAATCTTACTCGTTTTCTAGTATTAAACTGTCCTGTGTGATCAGAAAAAGAAAGCTTGTTAGAAGTGTGGATAAAGCGAGAGTTCATAGGTTCCGAGTGAGGGCCTGAATTCCTCTCCCTGAAGAGCACATGTGTTTTAATGCAGAGACTTTATCGCAAGGACTTTTTAGATGCCCGGAAGCCACTGCTTTCTTACTCTGGTATCCTTGTTATACTCTTGTAAAGCTGAGGTTGCCGAATGGTGGCCTAAGGAAAAACGCGGCATCATAGTAACGTCTCACTTTCCTGAACTGGATAGAACTCAGTGAAACTTCTTGTAAAATCAGGTCTTCACCTCACACCTGAGGATCCTCTGGCTTGAAATTATTAGAAACTTGGCTTCTGGCCCCTGCTACAGGCCCCCTGGTAAGAGAGTGGGCTCCGGATTCATTTGGCCAAGTGGGTTCCTGGGGTGTTTGCTTAGCTCGCAGGCCCCCCAGTAGCCATGCTTCGTCCGGGCCAGGACGGCCCTGCAGCCACTGATGGGCCGATTTTACGAGGGGCCGCCTGTGGAACGGCGTGTACGACTCCCCTCCAGCGTCCTCGGCTTGTAATGCTCATTGACCGAGACAGCTAATCGATCGTTGCTCCTTGCCAGCCCCCAAGATATCGACCTGGGGCTCAGGAAGACTTTATAAGGAGTCATCGGGGGGATTCTTTCAGTTCAAATTGAATTGTGGGCCATTAAATCTCTTTAGTTGAAGACTGTGCCTCATATCGTATGCCAATGTGCCTTCTGAATTTTTAACCAGCATAGGAGAACCACCACCTTTCCTACAGACTTCTCAAGCAGGTCCCGGGTTTTCTTTTTTTTCCCCTCCAGCAGATCTGGTTAATTGTTATGGATTTTTCCAGCAAGTAAAAGCCTTTGGAGTTTGGAAAGAGCAGGCTTTGTTTTTTCTCCTAAAGAAAACCAGCTCAGGTGCTTCTGCCTAGAGACACAGGTAGGAGGGAAGAAGGACAGAAAAGGAGAGAAGGTGGGACCTGGGGAGCCGGCCATCCAGGGCATCGCAGAGGAAACTATTGATCAGATGTCACAGGTGTGTACCCCACACTTGCAGCTCAATACACACAAGCAGACTCACATGCACAAACACACATTCACACCACCAGGCACATATATGTAAAACGAACTTCCCAGTAGCTCTGCGGTAAAGAATTTGCCTGCAAAGCAGGAGACGTGGTTTCGATCCCTGAGTCGGGAAGATCCCCTGGAATAGGGCACGGCAACCCACTCCAGTATTCCTGCCTGGAGAATCCCATGGACAGAGGACCCTGGTGGGCTACAGTCCATGGGGTTGCAAAGAATCAGACATGACTGAAGCGACTGAGCACACACACACACATAAACACACAGTCACGTGTGTACACACACACTTGTGCGTGTACACATGCCCAAACATACACAGGTGCATGTACACACGCCAGCTCCATCACTGTTAGCAGGTGACATTAGGTAAGTTATGTAAATTCTCCCAGTCTTGATGTTCTCATCTAGAAATCTGGAAGCAATCCAGGTCACGGTGCAGAAAAGATTAGTCCATGGAGGAGAATCCTCAGGCGCGTAACAGGTATTGAATGTCTGGCCCTCCGCCTGCAATCCTTGGTAAGGTCTACTGTGGAATCAGAGATGGGAGGAACCTAAAAACATCCTTGTTGTATCCGTGAGGACACTGAGGCTGCGTGGAAGACATGCTTCATCCAAGGTCACCCAGCGAGTCACTGCAATTGTGTAAAAGAAAGCCCCTGTCTTCTTGGTTCCTTGTCTTTTGAAGTAAAATGCTGACTCAAGAATTAATGACTGGGAAATGTGAAGATGTAGAAACAAAGAGTAGCTGCTGGGCTAAGGTACTGGTAACAGTTTAGACTATAATTGTGCCACATAACAGAATCACCAACTCCCACTTCCCTGAAAGGTATAGATAAAAGCCTGACACACATTCTGAAGTTGTTTTTACAGGATGAGGAAAACTGCTGACCCCAATAAGAGAGACCCTAGACTGGTAGAAACCCGAAGGCTGATGATGCTTGAAACTTCACCTTGATGCCAACCAATCCCTGAATTGTCCACAAGCTGATCACGCACTGCTCCTTGAGCACTATAAAACTCCTCCCTACCCCCTCCAGGCAGGGTTGCACGGTGTTCAAGGAGTTAGCGCACTGTGCCCCCCTTTGACTAGCAAAGCAATAAAAGCTACTCTTTTCTATTTCACCCAAAACTCTCTGCTTCTATTTGGCACCGGTGAACAGAGGCTGAGTTTCAGTAACATCAGTACTAGGTGGGAAAAATCCTGGGCTGCTTTCTTCCAGGACTGTTTTCTATTACTCTCCCTCCATCAAGGAGAAGGAAGAGGCTCTGTCGGCCACATGCTCAACCCCAACAAGATTAATAGTTCTTATTAACAACTCACATTTGTGTAGCATTTAATCTTTTCAGAGAGCAGAGGCTAATTAGAAACTTCAGTCCTAAGAGAGGCTGCCCTGGGCCTCTGGTGGGCACCCCTGGCCAGGGTGAAGGAAGGGAAGGGGAGCCAGAAAATAGGTCTCATTGAATACAAAGACGTCACCCCAAGTCTGAGCTCCCAGGCCTGTGTGCGTGCCTAGAGAGAGCAGGGTTGCCCAGAAACAGCCTCGGGCTCCCGTGCCCAGCAACACCACTGATTTCAGCACAGTGGCCGGGCATCGTGGGGACAGAGGCCAGGCATCGTGGGGACGGAGGCTGGGCTGGGAACCAGAGCTCAGATGCACAACACAGCACATGGTCAGGAGCAGAGGAGGCCCAAGGTCAGGGGCACTGGGGTCAGAATCAGGACGAGAACTCCATTCAGTAGGTATCGCCAAGCACCCTGCTGGTCTGAGTGGCTGACAACACACACAAGGCGAGCGAGGGAGACACCCTGACCTTGTGGTTTAGTGACGCGTGAGCGCTCCCGCATGCGGGTACTATTGTCAGGCTGTCAGTGTAATCTCCCGGCTCATCCTCCCAACAAGTTTATGAGGTAGGGTCTGTCATTATGCTCATTCTACATGTGAAGACACAGAGACAAAGAGAGCTTAAGTCTCTCGCCCAAGGTTTAAGTGGAGGAAATGGCGTCCATATCCATACACTAATGGATATGGATATGTTCACTTGGGTTCCCCTACACAGGCCTGACCTGAGTCAAGGACTTGTGTACAAGTAGCTTAGTTAGGAGCTGGTCCTGGAAAACTCAGGCAGAGGAGTGGAGAGGTGGCAGGGAAGGGAAGGAAGCCAGGGCCGTGTGCACGGACAGTCAGATCCCCAGCTGATCCTGCTTCATCCTGTTGGGGGTCCAGGAGCCACTGCAGACCTGTGCTTTGGGCTTGTATACCCCTAGAGATGAGGGAGCTGGGGCATTTATACACCTGTTCCTGTCAATCACGGGCTGAACTGCTCCCGGGCTCGTTATCCCCAGCTCTTCCAGCCTGTAATGTAGGGGCACAAAAGCCTTCCAAGGTCAAGAAAAGCCCTCAGACAAAAAAATTGAAAAAAGCATTTGGAAGTGGGCCGGCGTGCACCAGAGGGGACATGGGAGGGGGCGCTGACAGTGCTCTGTGCGGCCACTGCGATGTTCTAGGTGGCGGAAGAGGACAGGGATCCCCACCTCTAGCTCAGAAATTGAAGCAGGTAGACCCCAAGGAGTGAGCGTTTGAAGATCTGAAATAGCTGATACACTGGATGATGTCCCCACCCGGTCTTGTCCAAGTTAACAGATCAGCCCCTGCAGCCCCATTCCATGAACTTCCCCAAGTCCTGACACAGAACACGCCTATCAGGCCTGAACACGGAGCACTTTAAGTTCAAGGATGAGACAAAGACCTCGCTTGATCCAACAGCTTCACCTAGCCTGCCCACACCCTTGATCTTGAGAGACACGATAACGCCTGCACCTTGAGTCCTGTTTAGGTCGCTAATTCTCCGACCCTGGCTGGGGAGCTCCCACAAGGCGAGGCATGCAGGCTGGAGAAGGAAGGGACTGGATGTCCTGCTGCACAGGGCCACCCACCCCTGAAGTTGTGAGCCCTGATGCACTGGGAGCAGCAGCCCAGCTCAGGAGCTGAGGGCTGGTGGTGATAAATATATACATCCCCGTTTGCTGCGAGTTGGTGTAACTGGGCTGAGTACTGGAGCACGCTAGTGGAACGTGGAGAAAAGTCAATAGACATATGTAAAAAGAAATCATTACATTTAAAATGATTTCTCCCCTGCAGGCCTTGGGAAACTGTCGCTATCAAGGACAGAAGTGGGCCTCTGCTGAGCCTGGAAATGCTTCTGGGCTTGGGTGGCTGTGTGGTCCTGCAGACAAGACCAGCCTTCCTTATCTGCTCAGGCACGAGTTGTCAGGCACCACCCAGGTGACACCGTTACTGGCTTGTGGGTGAGGAAGGAGCCTGTTCACAGCGACTCCCAGCCCAGGGAAGGGTCAGAGTCTCTTGATCTTGCTGGAATTTACATATATACAACTTCCAAGTACTCAGGGCATCACTGAGTTTCAAAAGTCTGTGGCTTCATAGACACAACAGCTTCTTCATTTGCAGATTGGAGATAAAAACGACCCCCAGAATTGCCATCAGGAATAGCCTACGAAGTACCTAAAACACAACACGAAGCCTGGCGCTGGGTGTTATCATAACTACACTGGGCTGTTTCAGCTCTTGCCATCTGGAAAGTGGGCTCCTCGAGGGAAGAGGGGTGACTTTGACTTCCTCTTCACCAAGGCCACAAGCTTGGCAAACTGTGATTTTTGGAAAGGAGTGAATGAATGAAGGAGTCAATGAGCAGAATTGCGACAGCTGCTGATACATAGTAACCTCAAGCTTTACTGTGTGGGATTTTAACCCCTGATTAGGTAAATCTCCCTGAACTTTTCTCTCAAATACCCATCTCAACCCTATTTGCTAATATTTTCTATTGTCATTTGCTTTACTGTTTGTCTCTTTAGTTACAATCAAACTTGGTGAGGGTGGGGCCATGTCTCCCTCCTCACAGTGCATCCCCAGGGCTGAGCATGGTCCCAAAGCTGGTGCTCAGTGGTTGATGGAAGGGAGGACAGGAAGAGGGGCAGGGAGACAACGAATATGAAAAGTGTGAGAGTGACTTGGGAAGCCGTAGGCACTGAGGCACCAGGGGCTGTCGCTGCCCTTGTGATGGGAAGGCAGGGTCCTTGGCTGGGACTGGGGGTAGGGACGGAACAGACCAGCAGGAATGAGTCTGAGATGAGGAGGCCTTGACTGCCCTGCTTGAGCTCTGTGACCATCTCCCCTAGCCCCAGACCCCCGACTGGCATGCTCTTCCTGCCGTGGCCTCTGTGTTTGCAGGGAAGAGAGTTGGTTTGGGCTCATGGATGCCTGTTAATGAATCTGGCCTGTGGAGGGATTTCATTTCCTCCTTGCAAAGGTCACTCTCTCCCCCATCACAAGGTAGAAGGTGGGCAAAACAGAGAGGGGACCAGGTGGCTCCTCGGGGGAGCGCCCCTGCCCAACGCCCTGGAGCCTGCGCCCGTGCTGTACACCCCCGGCTGTGCTCGGGAAAGGCACAGAGGCTCCCTGGTGGCACAGAGCTGTCTCTTGGTAAAAAGCTGTGCTTTCCACCTTGTAATTAGGATGGCTCTGCCTGCAGCACGATGTTCCTTCTAATCACCAAAGGATAAGCTAGGAGTTAGCATAATGCAGTGTGTTCCTCCTCACACACACAGGCAGAAGGACAGAGAGAGAGAGAGAGCATGAGCAGCAGATCCAGAGGTGGCAGGCTTGCCTGGGAGAGAACAGACATCTTCTGGAGCAGAAAGACTAGAGCATCACCAGGGCTGGGGGCAGTGAAGGGGGGGGACAGCTACTGAGCTGGAGGAAGGCAGGGGCATGCTCCCGGCCCTGCCCTCAGGAGCCCCCGTCTGCGGGGAGACACAGCCCTGCCCTCAGAAGATCCTCAGACTTATGGCAGAAGGGAGAGAAGTGAGCTCCATGAAGCTCCTACCTTGCGCCAAGGGCAGGCTAGGTGCACCCAGCACCTCGCATCGCCCTGTGGGGTAAGCAGGGCTGCATGTCCTGCACCAAGGGCATCCCTGGTGAGGGCGGTGCCCTGAGGGAGGCTCGAGGTGTGCCTTCTGCCAGCTTACAGACAGGGGAGGGGAGGCTGAGGCTATGCCCGAGGACTCACAGCGCAAAGTACAGACCCAGGATGTGGTCTCGGAATTCAGGTCAAGGGCCCCTTGGGCAGTGGCTGGTGTGTGAGGGAAAGTGGGACAGAGAGAGTGAGGCCTCCCTGCAGAGCCCACGTCTCGGTTGACCTGCCTGGGAACTAAGGCTCTCAGACCTTCCCTTTCCTGGGAAGTGGTCCCTGCGACTGGAGAAGGGGAAACGGAAGGGAAAGAGCAAAGCCAAGTTTGCACTGCTGTCCTGGCCCCGGAGGTGAGCATCTGGTGCTTGACTCCCTGGTTCATCTCAGGAGGCCTGGGACAGATATCTCAGGGCTAGAAACCAGGCAGTGAGAGGGAGGAAAATTCTCAGTCACCGCTATCCCCTCTTGACCAAGGGTAGCTGGTGCTTGCTGGTTGCAGGCACCTGAGCGCCAAGTAGGTACTCCTGATATAATAGGGACAAAACCTACTCCATATTGGATCTGTTTCTTTACTTTAACCTCTGTACTCTAGTGCTCTTGCTACAAGTGAAAAATGTTGCCCATAGCTTGAAACATACAGGCTACTCCCCTCCCATCCAGGATGCCACATAACATTGAGCAGAGTTCCCTGTGCTATACAGTAGGTCCTTGTTGGTTATCCATTGTAAATGTAGCACTGTGTATATGTTGATCTCAAACTCCCCAACTATCTCAGAAGGGCTGGGAGCTCTTGAAACTGCCCTGCTCTCTCTTGCCTCCTGGACTTTGCACCTGCCAGTCCCTCTGCTGGGCATGCTTTGCCCCTTCCCCATTTTGCTTTTCTAGATGACTTCTAGATCTGAACAAAGACGACATGTCTTCCCGGAAACCTTTCTGGAAGCACTCCCTCAGCCCGTGTGGCCTCGTCTAGAAGGGCCTTCCACGCTGACCTCTGTGAGGTCGCGGACTACATGCCCTTTGCTGTGGAACATGGTGCAGGCCGGCACCCGGGGCTGTGGGGGCTTCTTGCGCTGCCTCAGAGCTTCCCACAGGAGTGGACCTGGGAAGTCAGGGGGTTTTGAAAGCATCAGACAGCTCAGTGCCGGCCACAGATCCCAGCCCCCGTGCCTCCAGCCCGTCTGCCAGCCCATCAGCGGTCTTCTGCCTGCTCTCCCCTGGTCCCCAGCTGACTCAGCAATGCCCTGGCAGGACTGTTTTTCTGCTCTCAGTGACCTGTGACCAAAGCCACTTGCAGCTAATTAGCACCGGCTGTGTGTCTGACCCCTGCCCCTGGCTGGCGCTCACCACCCCAGCTCATTCCCATTTAATGGGCTCAGCACCCGCCTGGCAACCTCCATCCTCTCTCCCTTCACATGACTGAGCTTCCAGCTTGAGGGTTTGTTCCTTCTTTCTTTCTGGCTTGCTTCGTTTTATAATTAACACTTTCTTCTTGCTGTTCTCTTCCCTCCTCCACTCACTGTCCATGTGATGCCAGCCTGGGTCCCCCAGAGACAGACTGAGGCAGTCGTGGGCCCTACGCCTGGGGCACCTTCAGTTGGGGCTGACATGGTGATGTGGCGGGACAAGGACAGGGCACAGGGATGCACAGAGGGAGGGACCCCAGAGAGCATGAGGCCCCCAGTCTACCCACTGTGAAGAGGAGAAAACTGAGGTCCAGAGAGGGTGAGCATGCTGACCGATGCAGCGATCTAAAATGTCTTAGGCCTGGGTTCCCCCAGCCCCCAAAGCAAAGTCTGAAACAGGGTCTAGGGGTAATGGAAAGAACAGAAGTAGAGGTCTGGGAAGAACAAAATAGGAAGGTGAATAAGCTGATTTGAATACTCTACCATCAAACTAGGGGCCTCTATGTGCTCCTAAAATGTCTACTCAGGGTCGGGGTGGGGGTGGGTGGAGGGCACCGCTTATCCTTCGGTTCCTGACCATCACTGAGCGATGGCCGTGTCATGCCACAGCAGTACTGATACTTTTCACTTTTCAAGGTTGATTGTACATCTGCATGGCTGGGCAGGCTCTAGGTGTCCACTGCCGAGGTGGGGAGAGGGGCGGGACTGAGCAGACAGGGTGCTGTTGGAGGATGCTGTGAGAAGCTGGTTCCCACAGCAGCAGCCGAGATAAAGAGCTGGAATGAGAGGCAGGGCACATGGACTTGACACATGATGAAGCCACACAAGGGTCAGACAGCATGACCAACTGCCTCGGTCAGGAATGTGTTGGGCAGCAGTGATCAGAAAACCCAACTTCAGTGTCCAAAAAAGAAAGAAGTTCATTTTTCCTCCCATAAGAATAGGCTACAAGTTCAAGGATGTCAGCACCAAAGTCTGAGATTTTCTTCAGGTCAGTTCAGTCACTCAGTCGTGTCTGACTCTTTGCGACCCCATGAATCGCAGCATGCCAGACTTCCCTGTCCATCACCAACTCCCGGAGTTCACTCAAGCTCATGTCCATCGAGTTGGTGATGCCATCCAGCCATCTCATCCTCTGTCATCCCCTTCTCCTCCTGCCCCCAATCCTTCCCAGCATCAGAGTCTTTTCCAATGAGTCAACTCTTCGCATGAGGTTTTCTTAGTCTTTCCTTTATGAGCCCAGGATGATTGCTGCAGTTCCAGCCATCACATTTGCATTTCCGGCAGGAGGAAAGTGGAAGTATGGTGGAAAGGAGAGGGGCAGCATCTCTATTAGGTCAGCAAGAGCTGTCTCCATGGTCCCCCCAGTACACATTGATTGGATAGAAGGGTTGTCACTTAGTACTCTTGGGTGGAAAGGGAGGGGGTTGGATTGAGGGCTGGGGCAGTCAACCAGTTCTTTCTGCCACCCAGACATGGCCCCTTTTCCTTTTCTTTGTGGGGCAGCTGGCCCATTCCATTTCACTACCCACGTCCTTTGTTATTTGTAACTCATGGCTAGACCTGAGTGGCTCTGGTCTTTGGGACCATTTAGGCCACATGTTGGATTTTTTTTCATTGAGGCTAGTCAGAAAAGAGATGGAAAATCACCATGGGTTGCTCCTGTTTTTTTCCTTCCTCCACTTTTATCTTCCTTTGAAAAAAGAAGCCCCTGGGAGAGACGAAGTGACCATCATCTTACTCCTTCAGTGGCTGAGCACTAGCCATGATGAGAAGGATGTGTTTTGATGTGTCTGCTCTCCTTTCCTGGCCAGTAGGTGATTTCACCCAGCGATGTACCTAAAGGCGGATGCTGAGGAGAGAAATGGGATCTGGGTCCCCAATTTGTCCCTGTGTCTGCTCAGGACACTGGGACCCTGGGCAGCGTGGGGCACCTCCCATCTGCACTCTTGACCCAGCCACCTCCTCCCAGTTAAGTTCAAGTCCCAAGCAGTTATTCAGACTCCCTCCAAACTTCAGGTGGGCAGGGGCACTCATCTTCCTGTCTACCTGGATAGCTTAGCAGGAAAGTCTTTGACTGGACACCCCCAAGCCAATCCCAAGACAAGAATTCAAGTAAGAATAAGGGACCTGGGAGATAAGACAAGGAAGGGAAGAAGCCCATGTTACCATCCTAGGTCCCACTGTGGGCGATGAAGGCTGATTCCACAGGCGTCCTCTGGGAGACTGAGTGGAATGCAGTTCAGTTACCCGCCCGTGATATATACACCTAAAACCCTAACCCTCAGTTACTGGCCAGGGCTGATCCCAGGGCCCATTAACTCCCAGTGTTCTAGCTGCCACGTGAGCAGGCAGAACAGAACCCAGCTGCCAGGGAAAGTGCTCTGGAGAAGAAATGCAGGTGCTGCCAGCTGAGAGTTAACCTGAGAGAGGCTAAAATAGTCAATGTCGGGGCGAGCAGGTGAAGCGCCAGCAGAGGGTCCCACAGGCAGGCGGATGTCCCAGCTGAGGGGCCGTCCCAGTGGGCGCTACCAGCATTCTGGTGGAATGACTTTTCTTGGGTGGAATAATCTCTTTGCAGAAGGCGGACAACCCCAGCCCATGCCACCTCCTTGTCACTGTGACAACCAAGAAGCCCCCACACACTGCTCATGACTCTCCCTGCATTCGGGTAGGAAACGTCCATCTAGTCAACCCCTTTGTTTCCCAGATGAAGGCAAGTGACTTGTCCAGCAGCACACAGCTAGTTCTGAGAGGCCTAGACGGGTGTGGAGGGCAGGCTTCCTGTGCCGTGAACTGGCTTGTTCGCAAAACCACTTGGGCGGTTCGCCCTTGCTTTTTCACGCCTTAATGAAAAATGATTGCGATGTTCCCTGAGCCCGGGGCTCATGTCCCCTCCCTAACCTGGCAGTCTCCTGCTGGGACCCATGCCCCTCCTGCTTGTTCCAGCCTCCCTGGAGGGGGCCCGTGTGCCCTATGGCCGATGGGCTCTGTATGAGGACAGGGTCTAGCATGGGCTGTCACTGGACAGGAAATTCACTCTTGAACAAGGCTTCCCCGATGCCCTTTCTTGCTGCTAACAAGGCCCTTGACTAGGAACAGAACGCTCTGGGGACGCTGCCCGGCAGACCCCCCCCCCCCCCCCCCCCGTCCCTGCCTCCATTACACCCATCTGCTGTCGGCCCGGCACCTGCATCCAGGCCCCTGGCTCCTCTGTGATTGGCAGCCCCGCTCGGGCCTGGCGCCGGCTCCTGGCACGGGTGCCTGTGAGCGCAGCACCAGCCTCAGAAATGATGGCGCATCCCTGGCTGCCGCATTGAGGGGCCCAGTTACCCTCCCCGCCTCCAGCCAGGATCCACCTGGCCTGGCTCCCTCTCTTCTGCTAAGGCCCCAGACCAGATGGAAAATTATCAGAGCTGATTTACAGCCACAACGAAGTCAGCTGAGGGCGAGGCGTGGATGCTAGCAGGCCCTGCCCTGCAGGAGGGGCCTGCAGGGTAGCGATGGGGGGATGCTTTGGGGAGAGACAGGACGTGCCCTAAGGCAGAAAGTCGGACCAAGAGCGAAGGAGAAGCGCAGGGCCAGGGGAGGAGAGAGAGGAGACGGAGGGCAGAGGCTGGGGGAAGAGAGGGGGCAGGCAGCCCGTGTTTATGGAGGCCTTGCCATATGTCAGGCTCGCATTTTCTCGTGGGCTTTGCTTTACCGCCGGGCTGTCCAATCTGGTAGCCACTAGCCTCAGGTGGCATTTTAAATTAAAATTGAGATTAATTATAATGAACTATAATTGAAAATTCAGTTCCTTAGTCACCCGAGCCACGTATCAAATGCGCCATAGGCACACGTGACTGGCAGCGGCTGCACCACACGGCGCGGATACAGAGCGTTTCCACCGTGGCAGAAAGCGCCACTGAGCAGGCTGGCAGGGGCAGGCCGGTACTAAACAACAGTGGACACCTTCATGTTGTTAAGATGCACCTCTCTCTCTCTCCATCCATCCGTCCATCCATCCATCTACCCACCTATCTACATATCTACCTAACATCTACAGCTAATCTATATATAGATATGAAGCACAACATGTAATAAATCATTTATATCAAGCCTAGATGGTATTTATCCAAAAGGTCAGCAAATATTTGCTGTTAAGAACCAATAGTAGATACTTCAGGCTTGAATAGTTTAGGCTTTATGGACCCTGCAGTCTCACAATGTCTGCATTCTGCTATGGTAATAAGGAAGCAGTGGTAGGGGGTAGCTGTGTTCCAATAAAACTTATAGTCACTAAAATTTTAAATTTCATGTAATTTTCACAAGTCACAGAATATCCTTTTGACTTTTCCAACCATTTAGAAATGTAAAACCCTTCTTAACTTGTGGGTGAATAAAAAACAGGTGATGCACTGGATTTGGCCTGTGGGCAGGGTTTAGATCACCCCATTTCACAGATGTGGAAACTGAGGCACAAGCACACCATCTAGGTTTTCTGAGGTCACACAGCTAGAAATGGCAGAGCTGAGATTTGCACCCAGGTAGTTGGGCTCCAGAACCTCAGTTCTTAACCTCCTGACACATTAATGAATGATGTCATTTTAGGGAGGGGAGATTGCTTGGAAAACGACAAGTGCAATACGGTAGCAAACTGGCAATGGGTGAGTGGAGTGGTCACCTGGAATTGATGAACATGGAAGACCTTACTGAGAAGATGCCTTTTGACATAGACAGGGATGACTAGAAGGATCCAGCCAAGGGATGAGCCAGGAGAGCATCCTAGGCGTGGAGGGGACAAGCGTGATGTCCTATAGCAGGACCACAGGCCGGTGTAGCTGGAGCACAGAGGCACAGACAATGCAGGCAGAGATGCGTGTGGCCACAAAGTTCATGAACCACGATAAGCAGCAGCACTATCGTAAGTGGGATGAGTAACCTTTGATATTTTAGCAGGAGGAGGATTGACACGATTCACATATAAAATAAAAACAGCCCTGGGTGCATAAGAGAGTAGGGCAGCTAGTTAGGAGGCTATCGCAAGCCTAGGCACCAGCAACGAGCGGCTTGTAGAGGTGCAGGGGCCGTGGAGATGTAGGTGCAAGGATAGTTACGGGTAATGTCTTGAATTGGAACCAACAGAATGCATTATTCATGTGCAGGTGAGGGGAGAGGGGAAAGTCTGGAACTGAGATAAAAACCAGTCAATCCTAAAGGAAATTAATCCTGAATATTCATTGGAAGGACTGATGCTGAAGCTGAAACACCAATACTTTGGCCACCTGACACAAAAAACTGATTCATTAGAAAAGACCCTGATGCTGGGAAAATTGAATGCAGGAGGAGAAGGGGACGACAGAGGATGAGATGGCTGGATGGCATCACTGACTCGATGGACATGAGTTTGAGCAAGCTCTGGGAGTTGGTGATGGACGGGAAAGCCTGACAGGCTGCAGTCTATGGGGTCACAAAGAGTTGGACACAACTGAGTGACTGAACTGAACTCAGGGGGTTTGAGTGATGTGTGGCAGGTACTGCCATGTGGAGACTGGAAGAACAGGAGAGGACCAGGTCTCGGGTGGGGAAATCAGGACTTCTGCTTTGGGACATGCTAAGGTGGAGATGAGGATCTGAGCAGTGATGTCAAGCAGCTGGCTCTGTAAAGGGGTCTGGAGCCCAGTGGAGAAGCCAGGGCAGGGGTTCTACACCTGGGACCAAAGAAGATGGGTCCCAGTGGGTCCCAGACCTGCACGCAGTGTCTAGGGGAGGGCCAAGATGGAAGCTCCAGCAAAGGAGGGCAAAAAGGAGGAGGAAGCAGAGCACAAGTGTGAGGTCATGGAAACCAAGAGAAGAGACAGTTTAAAAGATCTAAGAGAACTTAAGAACATGTCAGAGGATGCAGGATGGCCCAGCAAGATGGGGTCAGGTGACTAACCGATGGGATTTAGCCACATGGCAGGCAAAGGTGACCTTCAAATAGCAGCAGCAGGTGGTAGAACTAGAAATTTCCAAAGAATTGCCTCCTGGTTATGTGGGGGCCAGAGCAGGGCAGCGGTGAAGGCGGCAGCTTGGGGGAGCCCTGTGGGTGGCTGAAGGTGGCAGGGATTAGGTTCAGGCCAGTCTTGTGATGCTCTGACCCTCGCGGGAGTGGCATTCCTGGAGCTCATTTCAGGAGCTCCAGGTTCCCTGAATTGCCGGAGCCACAGCTTCCAGAAACCTCCACCGCCCCTTGCCTTGCTCGCTCCACATCCACCCTGTGCCCCAGGAACCAGGGCACAGCTGGCAAGTGCCCTTCCATAAAAGACCTGCGTTGCTTTCCCTGCTCACCAGCGCCCCCTCCAGGTGAAACTTCTCACCTCCCGAAGCGTGCGGGTGGAGGGGTTCTCGCCTTCCTCCGTCAGCCTGGTGACCCAGGTCGTGTGCTTCCCTCCAGCCATGGGGTGCGCTCCCTGCCCCGAGGCCAGGTAACTGAGGAACCTGTGCAAGGCTGCAGGTCACTGCAACCACCAGGGCGAGGGGACAAGAGTCACCTATGCTTCCTCCTGGAGGAGCCACTGACCACGTTGCAAGGTCCAGGGCAGGAGGTCACCAACGACCTCCCTTTCTGGCAGCAGTATGCGCAGGGGTGGGCAAACTTGGTCTGCGAAGGGCCACACAAAATACTGTCGATTAAATGGGGAGTCCTGTGATCTCTGTCACAAAGACTTAACTCTGTCTTTGGGTCTTGAAAGCAGCCACAGACAAAAGATAAAGCTTCATTTATTAAAATCAGGTGGTGGGCTGCAGTCTGCAGAGTCAGGAAACTGGGGCAGGAGGGGGTCTCAGGGGGAGAGAGGTGGACACTGGGCTCCAGCAGAGAGGATGAGAGGGCCTGGGAAGGACCTCAAACTGGGTGCTCGAGGTGGGGAAGTCAGAATGCCAGCCGGGTATTGGCCAGGGCCCTCAGAGGGAGGTGACATGGTGTACAGTCTGGTGCTGACCTCCAAGCTTAACTTTTTGGCAGGAGGCAGAGAATCTAACCTGCAGGTACAGGAGAGACGGAGGGCAGGCAGGGTGGGTGTGGGCCCATGTGTCAGGGGAGGGCTAGTAGGAAGGGCTAGGGGTCGATCGAGGCTGGAGGAGACACGGGCTGCCCATCAAGCCATGTCCCCGGGAGATACAATTGTTTCCTGTGATTCAAGTCATCGCAGGCTTTCTGCACAGGACAAGCGTATCTGTTACCCCTTCCCACTGAAACGGCAGCAAAGACAGTCCAAAGGGAGAGTATCCAACACCTGCAGGCAGGAGGGACCCGAGGTCTCAGTGGAGAGCAAGGGTGAGATTGAGTCAGATCAGGGGAATCCAGAGCAGAAGGGCCACCGCCCAAACTCACCAGGACTCGGAGGGCAGCGGGGAGGAAGAGACTCCTTCCCTTGCAGCTGACAAACGTGGGGCCAGATGAGGACGGCAGGTCACAGTCGAGGTGATTCGCTGGAGGCCTGTCTGGAGAAGGGCTGTGCTGTGGGCTGCCCCAGGCCCCAATGTGGAGAATGGCTGCAGGGGCGGTGTTTACCCCGGGCTGGAACCAGAACGGTGCTAGCCGCAGAATGACCTCCTAGAGACAGCTGGGATGTAGGGGTCACCCTCACACCTTCCTTTCTGTGTCAGCATCCACGCTCTGCGTGTTTACAGAGCTCACTGGAAGGCCTCTCATTCTGGGGACATCTGACTCTCGTTTTAACATTTTATACTCTTCTTTATTGAGGAATATTTTACTACAAGCATGTATTACATTAAATTTTTTAAAGATGAGCTACGATAAAACATACCATATTTAATGAAATTCTAATGTTTATACTATTTGAAGAGTTTTTATAAATAATCATAAAGGCAATGCTATGAAAACGGTCAAGGAAGATGAATAGGTGATTTATAACAAGCAAAAGGCTGGTGTGTCAGAGCCCAGACAAGACACAGAGTTCACCCCCAGAGGGTTCAAATGACGCTAAGGCCAGGTGGTACAAGAGGTAAAGAACCTGCTTACCAATGCAGGAGATGTCAGAGATGGGGCTTCGATCTCTGGGTCAGGAAGATCCCCTGGCGGAGGGCATGGCAACCCACTGCAGTATTCGTGCCTGGAGAATCCCATGGACAGAGGAGCCTGGCAGGCTATAGTCCTTAAGGTCACGAGGAGTCGGACATGACTGAGCAACTAACGCTTTCACTTTTCACATAAAGGATCAGCTTATGGGGGGTGAACAGGGTTAAGGGAATAAGCAAGGGATGGGGAGGCCCCCAGAGGCTGTCACCACTCAAGGCTAAAGGGATTTAAGTTCCACAAGAGGTAGAGCATGCAGAGGGGCTGCCCTGTGGGAGCTGTGGTCCCAGAGAAAGCAAATGCCAGGGACATGGGGCTAAACTAGGGGAGAGATTCCCCACCCTCTCTCCCGCCACCCTTGACTCCTCAGCCAGCATTCCAGAAAAATACTCCATAGGCAACTCACACACAAAATCTGCACTGTAGCGTTCTTCATAACAAGAGACCGGAAATAATGGTAGCCTGTCGAGAACAGTGATGGCAATGCTGGTAAAGATCAGGAGAGATAATGCGTGAATGTATATGCACATATGTGCCAGGATTGATTCTAAGCTATTTGCATGTATTATCTCATCTAATCTCGCAATAATCCTGTGTGGCAGGTACTATTACTATCTACATTTTACAGAGACTAAACGGAATATTAATAGAGCTGAAGTAAAATTACAATATAGCCACACTGCAGAACATGGTACAGCCATTTAAAAAGAGGAAATAGGTCTAAATACGTGAATCTGGAAAGAAACACACTGAAGAAGAAAAGGTCATAGAAATATTTGTATACCGTAATCTCATTCTATTTTTAAAGTAGCAGCTGTGTGCATGTGTGCATGTGTGTGTGTGTGGAAAAAAGGTCTGGAAGGACACACTTGAAAAAAAATGGTGGTTACCAATGGGGAGGGGGCTACCAGGGGTTTGAAAGAGCTTCATTTTTATCTTATGTATAATCAGAATGTACTCACATATTCCCTGTGCACAAAAAATGAAGGAATAAGCAAGTGAAACCTCCTGTTGACACTGGAGTTTCAATCCAGCAACCCTGTTCCAGTGCTGACTGGTTCCTAGTCTGTGTGTGTTCTTAACCCTTTGCTTCTCTAGAAGTTTGTCTGTGAAGCGGGGTACTACTGGTACTAGCGGGGTACTGTACTCCCCTTACAGCTGGTCTCATGAGGAGTGGATGGGGAGCCCGTGAGGAGAGCCCTGCAGGCCTGCCCAGGAAGCACTGTGCTTCCAGCCCTGAGACAGCTGGGGAAGGTGGGGGCCCAATTCCGGCCTTAAGGCTCCCTAGTGCCCACAGAACACTGTCCTCCCTGCCCAAACAGACCTCAAAACCCAGACCAAGACTTCTCTGGTGGCCCAACGGTTGAGAATCCGCCTGCCAATGCAGGCAATGTGGGTTCAATCCCTGGTCTGGGAGGAATTCCACATACCACCAGCGACTAAGCCTGCATGCCTAGAGCAAGAGGAGCCGCTGCGTGAGAAGCCCGCACTGCGCAACTACAGAAAGCCTGTGTGCAGCAAGGAAGACAGCAAAAACCCAGACCCAATGTCTGACCCACCCCAGCGCAGCCAGGCATGGCCTCTGTCCTTGGCTCCTCAGTTTGGCAGAAAATGGCCTGAAGAGTCACGTCCTGGGAATCAGCAGCTATATCCCCTGATAAGAGCCTGAAACAGAGGCCAAGGGCATTTAGTAGCAAGTGGACCCCACACATTCACCGCTATGACTTTCTAGACCTCAATGGTAATTATTCACAGAGTGCTGCCAACCCCCGCTGAAGGTCTGCTTTACCAAAGCTCATGTGCTCTGGGCACTCTGAGGAATGTTGATAGGGACCTGAGCACCGCCTGGGAGAAACAGCTGGTCTGTGCCTTCTCCGGAAGCTGATTCTAACAGGAATGCTCACCTAACACCGACAAGGATCTGAATTTTGCATCTCCATGGACTATCCTATAAACACACGAGTGTGCAAAGTCTGGAAAGGTAAGCACTAAGCTTGCGCAGAAGTTACCTCTAATGAATGTTGTGTGTGGGGTGGCTGGGGTTGAGGGGTAGGGGGTCCATGAAGCAGGTGCTCAGGGAAGATATTTCTACTCTACTTCAGATATTGAAGCAGTGCTTGACTCTGCTACAATGAGAATGCAAATATTTCTTGCAGAAAAAAAAGTTAATAAGAAAAAAAGGAGGAATGCACCAAATAGGATTTTTCTGTGGAATAAATAAGATCACAGATTAAGAATGCATGGTTGGCCCTTAATAGTCATAAAAAACTGTTCCAGGCTGTGTGTGTGCTCCGTTGCTTCAGTCATGTCCAACTCTTTGCAACCCTATGCTCTGTGGCCCATCACGCTTCTCTGTCCATGGGATTCTCCAGGCAAGAATACTGGACTGCGTTGCCATTTCCTTCTCCATGTTTTAGGCTATTTAGACATAAAACACACATTGTTTATTGAACTCTGATGGGGTGCCAGCTGCTGTTAGATGTATTATCCTGTGTTGATCAGATGACTCTACCAGGTAAGTATTATTTGCCCCATTTGCAGATGGAGAGAGTCAGGGCACAGGTGGAGCTACACCCAGAGCCCTCAGCTGCACATATACAGGTTAGTGAAATCCCAGAGTCATGGGAAACAGATTTTCTTCTCCCAGAGAAAAGCAAAGAACCTCACAGAGAAGATGCTGCTCTCCCTACCTGGGAGTCCTTGGACAGAACCATGCACATCTGTTCTCATGCTATTGGGAGCAAAGTGCTAGGGACACTGGAAATCCTGCAATTCTGCCTCGCTGGAATGAGTCTGGGAGGAAGGGGCAGGTCCTGGCAGAGGACCACCCAGAGGAGCGTGCCAGCTTGCCCCTTTCAGTGGGCACTGAGAGAAGACTCCAAACAGAGGGTCGTGTCAGTTTTGCCCCCCGGGATGGTCCGGCAGCTACTGCCCAGGGGATGATGAGCAGGGTTGGGATCTGAGCAACTCCCCTTCTCCCCATAAACTGGGGCCGGCAGCCAGCTAGCTCACAGCTGCCCTCTCCCAAAGTGAAGATGGATTTAGTAACAGCAGCTCAATGGGCACAAACCACACATAGATAGGTTGTTACCCTCTCTCCAGACTGGCTGTGCTGAACGCAGGGCTCAGCTTTCAGAGCCAACTTCCTGCGTCCTCCCCTGCCTTCCTCACAGCAAGAGGCAGATGGAGCCTTAAATCCCCCACCGCTGCAACTCACCACAAAGAGAAAAAGTCCCAGCTGGAACTGCTCTCCTGGTGGCCGTGCCAACCCCAGCCCCAGGACTCCCTGGAGCCCGTGATGGGGGCCTCTCAGCTGCCCTCCGAGTTCCTGGGGGCTTTCCCTTCCCTCCCCAAAGCCTGTAGCCACTAGGTGGCAGCCAGCCAGAGGCCCCATCACAGCGTGAGGCCCGTCCAGCACAGTGCACAGTGTGTGTGCTCAGCTGTACTCGACTCTGTGACCGCATGGACTGTCGCCTGCCAGGATCCTCTGTCCACGGGATTTCCCAGGCAAGAATCCCGGAGTGGGTTATTTCCTCCTCCAGAAGATATTCCCAACGCAGGGATTGAACCTATGTCTCCTCCATTGGCAGGTGGATTCTTTACCTCTGCGCCACCTGGGAAGCCCTTCGGGCAAGTTTACAACCCAATTATGTGGGCTTCCTGTGGCTGCAGAGAGCCCTGTAGCTAAGACTACTCTCAACCTTGACTGGGTCCTTTGGTGGGGGGCTCTGCCTGCTAATACAGGAGATGCAGGATATGTGGATTCAATCCCTGGGTCAGGAATATCCCCTGGAGGAGGAAATGGCAACACACTCCAGTACTGTTGCTGGAAAAATCCCATGAACAGAGGAGTTTGGCAGACTACTCATGGGGTGGCAAAGAATCAGACACGACTGAGCAACTGAGCACACACCTTCTGGATTCATCTACGAATTCACAGTTCCTGGACCGGGTTAGTGTCACTACTCCACCTTGTGGACATTATTGGAACTGCACCCTGAGGAGGCACTGCACAACGTGAGAGGCACTGAGATGCTTTTGAACTGTGGCGTTGGAGAAGACTCTTGAGAGTCCCTTGGACTGCAAGGAGATCAAACCAGTCCATCCTAAAAGTGATCAGTCCTGAATATTCATTTGAAGGACTCATGCTGAAGCTGAAGCTCCAATACTTTGGCCACTTGATGTGAAGAACTGACTCATTGGAAAAGACCCTGATGCTGGGAAAGACTGAAGGCAGGAGGAGAAGGGGACGACAGAGGATGAAATGGTTGGATGGCATCACCGACTCAATGGACGTGACTTTGAGCAAGCTCCAGGAGTTGATGATGGACAGAGAAGCCTGGAGTGCTGCAATCCATGGGGTTGCAAAGAGTCAGACACGACTGGGCGACTGAACTGAACTGCAACCAACCAATGCAAATAAGGAGATGGGCGGGGAACTCGGCATGATGATGTTACTGATGACCACAGTGGCGATGCTGAGTCAGTGAGTTTGAAATCACTTGCTTCTTTCCACCCTCTTCCCACATCACCTCCTCACAGAGGCTTTCTCTGACCACCTTAAAATAAGACCCATCCATCTTTCTGCCCCTCCACATTGCTTTATTTTTTGTAGCAGCTATCATCACCTAAAATATTATTGGTCGGCTCACTGGTTGACAGCGTGAGCTCCAGGAGGGCAGGAACTTTGCTTTGTTAACTGGCATATCCTCTCCGGCTAAGAGTACCTGGTATATATGCAATAGGTGCTCAATAAAAGTGTGGGGAATGAAGCCATTAACCAATGATTCACTAACCCACCAGTAGTCCCCTGAGCCCCAAGCAAGCTCGCATAGCCCTCTCCTGCAAACCCAGCTGTGCACCCCCTGCTAGGAACAATTCCCATGTTGGGCCCGTAGGCTCAGCTTCCAGCCAGCCTGTGCTGGTCTGGCCCTTCATGGTCAAGCCCCTGCCTCAGTTCCCACCTTTAGTATCTGCATCCCTCAGCATCATTCCCTGTGCCTATGGCCCTGCCCAAGCCAGAGTGGCTTCAACTCACTGTTCATCCATTGTGTGCCTGGCCCTGGGCTGGGAGTTTTGTGCACGCTGCCTCTAATCTTCATAGAAACCTGCAAGGTGGGTGTTAATTACCTTCATTTTTCAGATGAGCAATGAGTTCAGAGAAATTAAGGATTTTCCACATGTGATTTCTGCCACCCCGGTGTTTCCTAGAGACTGTGCTCCGTGATGCTAATGGGCAAAACAAGAAAAATTTGTATGAAGCAGAGTTTCCATGGTGAGAAATTTTAGACAACATGACACATGGCAGGATTGCTTATACCAGGACTTCTCAGAACCTATACAATACCCACAGGCGCTACAACCCTGCAAGTGAGAAGGAGCATATGGATGACACAGCTTTCCAAACTTATTTGACTTCGGAATCCCCTAATCAAGGAGCACCTCCCCAGGACATGGCTTGGGATTCGACACCGGTAACCTTGGAAGCATCAAGATCCATCTCAATTGCTCTGACCAGGGATGCCCACAGGGTGGGAGTGGACACATGTCCAGCATTTCTGCATGTACCTTGCTTGATCTAGTGACAGGCTCGTGAGGAGGGCTCATTTATCCTCACCACTTTCTAGGTGTGGAAACCGAGGCTCAGAGATGGAATCTGCTCTATTTGCCTCACAGATATTTGAAGCAGTAGAACATGACTCTTCCCTGGGATGATGAGGGTGAAAATAATCATGAGGGCCCATGAGGAACCTGAAGGCAGCCACGGGGCTGCATGGAAGCAGCTGGGGGTAGGGGTGTGGCTGCGCCCAGCCCTTGAGGGTGCCCCCCTCACCAGCCCTGACAGACAAAAGCCTACAGCCACAGCCCTCCACCATCCTTGGGTCCACGTTCCTGCATGCTCCTGCAGTTTTAATTAAACACTGCGTATGGCGGCTCATTAAAGAGAAAACAGTTGTTCTATTTCTAAGTAGCCTCAGGACTCCTGACTATTTTTACTGCTTGAACAACATTGCAGAGGATTTTATAGTGTTTGAACTTGGCATTACCTCTGAGCCCAGCAAGACCTCCAGGCCAGGGCTGAGAGACCATTCTCCCCGCTCCAGGACACCTCCCTCACGGCACCAGGGATCCACCACAGGCCCCTCCTCCCGCCAGCAGCGTCCTTCTCATTACTGGTGGTTCTGTAATTACTGGAGGTTCGCCTCACTTCGGAGCTCCAGTACACACCATTTGGCAGTTTGGTTCCCTCTTTTGTTCTTAGTGCTTTTCTGGGAAGCAGCCCATCAACAGTATTAGCTTATCCTTGGATAGCACTTCCTGGGCACCAGGCACTGTTCTAAGCTCTTTAACTGTATAAACTCCCTGAAGTCTCACAACACATCTGTCAGCTAAGTAGTGTCATTCTCCCAGAAACTGATGGGGAAACTGAGGCAAAGAGGGGTTGGGTTCCTTGCCCAAGATTATAAACTCTTAGTTGGTGAAGCCAGGGCTCAGACACAGGCTCTAGAATTGGTACTCTTAACCACTATATTATGCCATCTGCTAATAATCTCCCAGGTTTGGCCCTGCTTGTGTCTACGACCTGCTTCAGGGCTGTAATTCTGCCACCAGATCCCAGTCCAACGATGGCAGCAGGCTGGGTCACCTGCCTAGGTCTCCAACCATCACCTGACCCTGGACTGGCCTCACCTCTGGCACACTGCATTTCCCGAAGAGGTGCAACAGCACCTCTCGTTGCACATGCTCTTGGAGAACCTCCCCACTCCCCCCACTCCTTGAACAAGGGCAGACCTTTGTGACAGCCTCAGTGAATAGTGTAGCTGAAGTGACACCGTATGGCTTCAGAAGCCTGATAACAAAAACATCACGCATATCTGTCTTCTCTGCGGGGCCTTGGCCACCAAGGTGTGAGCAAAGCCACACAACTGTCGGAGAGACCCATGTCTCCTAGCTGTCAGTCAGCACCAACCAGCCAGCTGGGGGTCGGGGTGGGGGCACTCTGAAAGCTAACTATTACCCACCACTTGAGTAACTTAGTAGATGCTACGGGAAGTAAAAGGCCAACTTCCCCACCCAGCCCTGCCCAAATAGTTGAGTCCTGAGCAAAATCAATGGTATTGCCGTTTGAAGTCCCTAAATTTTCGGGTGGTTTGCTACATAGCAATAGACAACCAGAACACCTGCTGTGACTGTCTTCTGAAGCATTTTGTGGCTCTGATGTACTGTGTTTGGTCTACCAGAGCAGACATCCCCCCATTTTTCTGTCTCCATGATTCCTGTCCTCCCTAATAGAGAAAGTGAAGGCTGATGCTCTTCCATCTGCCCATCTCACTTCAGGGAACAGGGCACCACCAGGCTGGGTCCAGACACCACCCTTCCCCCAGGAACTGAGATCCATCCTCTTCATGACAAAGACTAAGTCTCCTAGGCAGTGGGGTCAATTCCCACCTACTTTCTAGATCACCAATTCTCACGGCCGCAATGCCTCACTCTGCCGTGCGCTCCTTCTTTTGAGTTTTACATTTCATTTATGGAAGTTGTATTCAGTTCTTTTGCAAATTGGTCAATTTTGGTAGCTGTTCTTTGCTTCACACCATACTTTCGATCCTTTCATTCTTCAAACATATTAAGCTTCCTACTTTTGTACTTGGTATCACGATTACAATAGTCCCCATTTGGAGGATCTGATCCTTCAATTTGTTGCTTCTAATAACTCTTGCTCATGGTGGCTTGTTTCCTTGTGTGTTTGGTGGTTTTAAATTGTGAGCTCATGTTCTTTGCAATTTTTATCTGTGAGAATCTTTAACATCTGCATTTAAAGTGTGTTCTCCACACCAGTCAGAATGGCCATTATTAAAAAGCCTACAAATAACAAAAGCTGGAGAGGGGGTAAGGAAAAGAGAACCTTCCGAACTATTGGTAAGCTGGTGCAGCCACTGTGGAAAACAGTATGGAGGTTCCTCACAAAACTAAACATAGAATTACCATAAGTTCCAACAATGTCACTCCTGGGCTTACATCCAGACACAACAATTCAAAAAGATGCGTAGAATTACCATAAGTTCCAACAATGTCACTCCTGGGCTTACATCCAGACACAACAATTCAAAAAGATGCGTGCATCCCTGCGTTCACAGCAGCCAAGATGAAGATACAGCCCAAATGTACATCAGCAGACAAATGGACAAAGAAGATGCGGTGCATATACATGCAGTGGAATATTAGCCACAAAAAGAATGAAATAATGCCATTTGCAGCAACATGGAGGCAACTAGAGAGTATCATACTAAATGAACTAAGTCAGAACAAGAAAGACAAATACCATATGATATCACTTATATTTGGAATCTAAAATATGACCCAAATCAACCTATCTACAAAAGAGAAACAGCCTCCTGGACACAGAGAACAGAGGAGGCTGGGGGAGGGATGGAGTGGGAGGTTGGGACTAGCAGATGCAAACTGTTATCTAGAGAATGGGTGAACAACAAGGTCTTCATGTATAGCACACAGAACTAGTAATATATTCAATACCCAGTGATAAACCATTATGGAAAACAGTATGAAGAAGGATGTTTATATACATTTAACTGAATCACTTTGCTATACAGCAGAAATTAACATGACACTGCAAAACACTATCAGTTCAGTTCAGTCACTCAGTCGTGTCCGACTCTTTGTGAACCCATGAACCGCAGCACGCCAGGCCTCCCTGTCCATCACTAACTCCCGGAGTCCACCCAAACCCATGCCCACTGAGTCGGTGATGCCATCCAATCATCTCATCCTCTGTCGTCCCCTTCTCCTCCTGCCCTCCATCTTTCCCAGCATCAGGGTCTTTTCTGATGAGTCAGCTCTTCACATCAGATGGCCCAAGTAGTGGAGTTTCAGCTTCAACATCAGTCCTTCCAATGAACACCCAGAACAACTATACTTCAATTTTTAAAAAAGTGTGCTTTCCATAAAAGACATGGTTTCTGCAAGGTTCCTAGGGTACCACCAATCTGGAATCACAGGCAAATTTCACAAAAATTTACAGGTCTGTCTTATTGCACTTCACTTTTTTGTGCTTCTCAGATACCGTTTTTTTTGTTTGTTTTTTGTTTTTTAAACAAATTGTAGGCTTGTGGTGGCCCTGCCTCCTGAAGTCCATCAGTGCCACTTTCTAACTACATTTGCTCACTTTGTGTCTGTGTGCCACATGCTGGTTAATTCTCTCAATATTTCAAGCCTCCACCAGCAGAAAGATCAAGACTTGCTGAAGGCTTTATTATTTTTAACAATAAAGTATTTTTAAATGAAGGTATGCATATTATTTTCTTAGACATACTGCTATTGTGTGCTTAGTAGGCTACACTATTGTGTAAGCATAACTTTTATGCACTGAAAAGCCAAAAACAAAAAAATGTGTGTGACTTGCTTTACGGCCATTATTGGGAACCAAACCCACAGTGTCTCTGAGGGGTGTCTATATTAGATTAAATACGAACCTTCAAGGACATGCTACCACGGCCACAGTTGGCTCTTTTCAGGTCCCCCAGGTCCACCTTTCCTCTAAGGGTAGAAGTCCTTTTTAGTCGGGGTGTAGTTGCTCCACAACGTTGGGCTACTTTGTGCTGTGCAGCGCAGCCATCAGCTGTATGCGCACAGATATCCCCTCCCTTCTGGGTCGCCACAGAGCATCGAGTAGAGTTCCCCGCGTTATACAGCAGGTTTCACCGGTCCTCTGCTCCGTGCACAGCCATGTATACACATCAACCCCTCTCCCCCAACCCACCCCACGCCCCTCGTTCCCCCTTTGGTGTCCATACATTTGTTTTCTATGTCTGTCTCTACTTCTGTTTGGCAAATAGGTTCATCTGTACCATTTTTCTAGATTCCAAGCATGTGTGTTAATAGACTGTATTTGTTTTTCTCTTTCTGATTTACTTTATTCTGTATGACAGTCTCTAGGTCCATCCACATCTCTACAAATGACCCACTCTTGTTCCTTATAATGTCTGAGTAGTATTCCATTGTGTATACATAACACATCTTTTTTAGCCATTCCTCCGACCATGAGTAGAAGTATTTAGGAGAAAAGTCTGCTTCAACTTCCACTCTCATTCCAGTGCCCCAATGTGCAAAAATTTGCCGCATTTTAATCTGAGTTAGTTTTCTTATTTTCTTACCCAAGATCCCCAAGACATGCTTAAGGCACTGTGTACCCCTGGAGGAGAAGAGGCCACTAGAAATGGAGGAGTTAGGGTTAAAACAACAAAGGAAAGACAAACATTTTTATGAAAAAAAAAAAAAAAAAAAACTGGATCGGTACCCATTGCAAGAAAAATATTTCATGCAACTAACAACTAAAATTGTTTTCTAAATGACTTGGCAGTTCTCCCTGACATATCAATTAATTACAATTCAATTTTATCTTTCCTTGAAGTACATTCTTCTACCTGATAACAAGTGCTTACTATTTACTTCAGTGACTATAGGCCCTAAAAAGCAATTCTCAAAATACTCTTTTCACTTCAAATATCTTAACTCAGTGGATCTTTCAGTGGTTCAGCATTTTTATCCATCTGGTTAATCTACATGCATCTGGTTTGACAATCTCCACATTATAGAAGATGTGTGATCTATATGTTGCTACTCCTGAATCTAGTGGCTTTAAACCATAACATTTAAACAGTCTGTGAGCCAGTCTGGGCTCAGCTGGGTGGTTCTTCTGGCCTCAGCTGGGTTTAACTCACATGTCTGGAGCTGGGCTGGGTACTGGCTGACAAAGACTGGTCTTGGCTAGGAGGACTGGGCTGACTGTTCTGCTCCATGTGGCTCTGTTCCAGGCTGGCCTAGGTGTGTTTTCAAGAGAGCATTTATGCAAGCCTCAGAGGGGTCTCACCCATGGATATTTCACTGGACAAAGCCAGTTACATGACAAGTTGAGAGTCAAGGGATGGGTACCACTCTCCCAGCTGAGAACATACAACAAAGGGTGTGAGTATAGGGAGAGGGAAGAATTGTGGCCAAATGATGCAGCCTGTCACAGCCAGCGTCAGCCTCCCCCTTGCAGGGAGCAGGTCAGGCAGCTGGTGTAATGGACCATCAGGGTGTCCCACAGGCACTCGGGAGCAGATGGACAGAACTCTCCTCCCACCAACCACTTCAGTCATGGCTTCAGAGTCAAGGTGTCTCACTCTCTCACTACACACATGTTGCTCCTGGTAACAATGTGAGGCTGTCACGGACCACCTAGGAAGGCAGCAGTCAGACAGAGCTGGTCTTCCTGGGGCTAACGAGTCTACCCCCAGCTCAGGAGAGAGCAGCGACTCAAGTCTCTGGACACGTTGCTGAAAATAAATGTGGCTAGAGTTCAATCACTTAAAAAATGAACATCGTTTCTTTCCTATATTAACTGGTGATGCCTTAAAATAGATGACCTGGAGAGAATCTATCAAACCTTCAGTTTGTCAATATCATACCAAGGAAAGGAGCATAATTCAGAAAGCAATTATGAGAAATTGTGTAAGGCAGTGCAGAGTTCAAGGTCAGGGGCCAGGCTATCCACTTGCCTCCATGCACCAGAGCTCACCCCAGGGCTGGGGCACACCAGGTGTGTGCTTAACAAGTGCACACTGTCCTTGGCTTCAAAGAATATACTTGTGATGTTTTGGTGCAAAGAAAACCACCAAGTAGATGAGCCTGAAAAAGATTCGGGGAGTCCCTCAAGGGCCTTTGGTCTGAATCTAAGGTTCATATGTGGTGTATTTGTCAGAACTGTCACAGGACCAAGTGACAGAAACCTAACTCAGGGTCACCCGAAAAGAATGGGGGATTTATTGTCTTAGAACCCTCCCTGGGGATTTTCAGACAAAAATCTCAGGAGAGAGAGGCCTTTCCTGGTCACAGAATTTCCAGATGGAGGTGAGTCCAGGGCTGGTTATTGATCAGCTCCTCAACAACTGCCCCCCTTCCACCTACAATGTGAAGAAAAAAGGTCAGTGAGATTAGAGTTTAGGCAAAGAAAAGCTGGGAAGCAGATGAGAGGGAGGGAAAAAGACAGAGCTGCTGTATCCAAGTATTCCTGAAGCCAGCTTCTTTGCCAGCCTTCCTGGTTATTTGGTCACCTGAGACAATAAACCCCCCATTCTTTTCAAGTGACCCTGAGTTAGGGGCCCCAAACTGGAAACAAGACAATATCAATCAACAGAATGGATACAAAATCTGTGGCAGGTTCACATGTGGAATACTCCCTGGCACAGAAAATGAACACTTGTACACAACAGATATTTTGTTAAAAGCTAGACACACACAAAAAACATACTGTGTGCGTGCATTTACAGAAGCTCAAGAAGAAGCAAAGCCAATTTTGGTGACAGAGATCAAACAGTGGTTACCCCGTGGGATAGAGACTGGAAAGGGGCACCAGGAAGACTGAGGATGTGCTGGAAAATGGGTTATACGGGTGTAGTCTTCACTTTGACTTTTCACTTTCATGCACTGGAGAAGGAAATGGCAACCCACTCCAGTGTTCTTGCCTGGAGAATCCCAGGGACAGGGGAGCCTTGTGGGCTGCCGTCTGTGGGGTCGCACAGAGTCGGACACGACTGAAGCGACTTAGCAGCGGCAGCAGCAGTCACAAATAAGAAGGCATCAAGCTGTACACTACAGATCTGTGTGCTCTATTGTATGTACGCCATACCTCAATGTAAAAAACTATTCATTATCAGGTTTGACTGAAGTTCCAAGCCCTTCAAATGGCACCTGTTCTTTAATTCATTCATTCATTAAAAAGAGAACCTGGGGTTTCCCCATCTAGGCTTCCTACTGGATTTCTCAGTTTATCTCCCTACAGGTGATTTAGTGAGACCTCACTCAGGAGACCATTCTGGGGTTCAGCCCTCCCTTTACCCAGTTCCCAAATTCCAACCAAGTAAACCCAGAAGTTCCAGAGGGGCCCCCAACTTTCCTGGGCTCAACCATCAGGGTGATCTGGGGTTGAGGATGCCAGCTCTCGAATCCCATTCTCCTGAGCCAGGTGGCCCTTGTGTGGCCAGGAGGGGCTGGAGCTCCCTGGAGGAGCTGAGGAGGCGTGCCTGAAGAGGCAGGATGTGGGGAGATCAGTCCTCCACACTTACTCTGGAGGAGGACCATCAATACAAAAACATCTTCATAGAAGGTTCTGGAACCAGACACAGGACCATGTTTACAGGGGCCAGACACTGGGGAAAGGTCTCTGTTTTGAACTTGCTTTGCAGGTTGGCTAATTCCTTACTTTCCCACTCGATGACTTTGATCTTGCCCATGTCAACTTCCTCATAGCAAAATGAACCCACCCACTTACAGACTTAGCTTGACAGATAGGATGGGGAGCAAGGTGGGAGGAGGGTTCAGGATAGGGGAGACACATGCATACCTATGGCTGATGCTGATGTATGGCAAAAAACATCACAATGTTGTAAAGCAATTGTGTGCTTAGCCACTCAGTTGTGTCCAACTCTGCAACCTCATGGACTGTAGCCCACCAGGCTTCTCTGTCCAGGAGGGATTCTCCAGGCAAGAACACCGGAGTGGGTAGCCATGACCTTCTCCAGGGGATCTTTCTAACACAGGTATCAAACCCAGGTCTCCCACACTGCAGGTGGATTCTTGACAATCTGAGCCACCAGAGAAGCCCTCTAAAGTAATTATCCTCCAATTAAAAAGAGAGCGATGCTGCAGAAGGACTAATCTAGTTTACGCAGTACCTTTTGTGTGGAAAGAACCCTTCCTCAAGAGGTTGTACTACCTTACATGGAAATTTATCATAAAATACTGATTTTCTTAGAATAAGATATAATTGCCATCTGTTGTAAAAATTTTCATATTAAGTTTTCAAAGCCACAGTTTCTAATGTGACTGATAAACCCAGGTATTGAACCCAGGTCTCCCACACTGCAGGTGGGTTCTTTACCATCTGAGCCACCAAGGAAGCCCTGTAAAGCAATTATCCCCCAATTAAAAAAAAAAAAAAAAAGACGTTGCAGAAAAACTAGTTTACACAGTACCTTTTGTGTGGAAAGAACTCTTCCTCAAGAGGTTGTTACATGGAAATTTATCATAAATTACATGGAAATTTATCATAAAATACTGATTTTCTTAGAATAAGATATATAATTGCCATCTGTTGCAAAACTTGTCATATTAAGTTTTCAAAGTCTCTAATGCGACTGGTAAACAGTAGGACTGTGCAGTGTACAGCCTGAGCAACCACACATATATATGCCTGCCTGCAGGATATGAGGCCCTATGAGAATATATGAGGTTTGCCTTATTTTTCTAGCCAGGACACTTAAGTTACCTCCTTTATTCTTGCAGGGCATTATTCTTTCTATGGACTGAATTGTGGTTCCCAAACTCACCCCTGCCCACAAAAATTCATGTGTTTGAGGCTTCAGGAGAGAATTAGGTTTAGATGAGGTCACTGGTGGGGGCAGGGGTAGATGGACTCATGATAGGATTAGTGCCCTCATAAGAAGAGGAGGGGGACTTCCCCGGTGGCTCACACAGTAAAGAAACTGTCTGCAATGCAGGAGACTGATACCTGGGTTTGATCCCTGGATCCGGAAGATCCCCTGGAGTAGGGAATGGCAACCCACTCCAGTATTCTTGCCTGGAGAATTCCATGGACAGAGGAGCCTGGTGGGCTACAGTCCATAGGGTCGAAAAGAGTCAGATACAACTGAGCACAGTAGCACAGCAGGAAGAAGAGGAGGCACTTGGCTCTCTCTGTGCCATGTGAGGACACAGCAAGAAGGCAGCTGCCTGCAAGCTGAGAAGACAGCCCTCACCAGGAGCCAACCAAGCTGGCACCCTGACCTTGGGATGTCCAGCCTCCCGTGAAATACTGTCTAAACCACTCCGCCTGTGCTTTTTGTTATGGCAGCCCAAGCTGAGTAAGGCACATACTGGTACCAAGAAGTGGGGTGCTCTGCCACAGATACCTAAAACTGTGGAACTGACTTAGGAACTGGGTAATGGATAGAGAGTAAAGAGCTGTAAGATGCCTTCTAGAAATATGTATGTTAAGGGGGATGTGGTGAGGCCTCAGACAGAAAAGAGGAACATGTTAATGGAAACCGGAGGAAAGCCATGACCCCTGTTTTAATGTGGCCAAGAACTTGGCTGACTTGTCTCCAGTGTTTTGTGGAAGATAAACCTCCAGGGGATGAAATCGGACACTTAGCTACTCGGATCTCTAAGCAGAGCACTGAAAGAGTGGTTTGGTTCCTCCTGACTGCCTACAGTAAAACACAAAGGAAAAGAGGTGAACTGAAGCAGTTGTTAAGCAAAAAGAAGCCAGAACTGGACAATCTGGAAAATTTTCAGCCTATCTGTATTACAAAAATGAGATGCCTTGACCTGAAATGAAGATTAAGGGTGTGGCTGAACAAGCATTTGATTAGGAGATCATGGGCACAACTCTAGGACTTAATCAGACATCTCAGCAGAAGCCAGAAATGGAGATGGGATTACAGTCATGCCTCAGTATCCACTGAGGGCAGGGAGGGGGCAAGTTACAGAAACTTCACATTTAACAAAATCCAAGGATGTTCAAATTCCTCATATAAAATGACACTGTATTTGCATATAACCTATGCACATCCTCCCACACACTTTAAATCATCTCTAGATTACTTGTAATATCTAATACAATGTAAAAGCTATATAAACAGTTGTAAATACAATGTAAATGCTCTGTAAAAAATTACCTGCATGTGGCAATTCAACTTTTGCTTTTTGGAACTTCCTGGAATGCTTTTTGCTGTTGTTCTGTTTTGGAACTTTTTTTTTTTTTTAATACTTTTGACCTGTGGCTGGTTGGAACCTGGATATGTAGAGGGTCTACTGTATACAATTACACTGCCCATTTGAACTATAGGAGACAGAAAAAACAAGATGAAATGAAGGAAAACTGCTGGACTTCTTTGATGAGCCAACAGGGCTGGGTCATAGAGCTGTCTGACTGTGAGCATGCACTATTCTCCAGGAAAAGGGAAGATGGACCCCAAAGGCAATTCAGAGGCCATCAGAACCACCCTCTAAGTTTCAATAGGCCAGACAGCCCCCAACAGAAGTCTAGAGGCCAGGACTGCCTTGTGGGTTCAGGACAACCTGTGGAACCTTGGGGCCCGGGCTGCCCAGTCTTGGGGCCATGACCGCAACTCAGCAGAGCTGCAGAGAAGGGACTCCTGGCCCAGTGGTTCTGGAAGGCAGGTCATCGAACCAAAAAGGACTACCTTGAGACTGAAGATCTAGTGGTGTTTCCCTTGCCAAGTTTTGACTTGCTTGGGATCGGTTATTCCTTTTTCCTTTTCTGTTCCTCCATTTTGGAATGGAAATGCGTAACCTTTGCTTGTAAGCACATCACTTGTGGATTCACAGGTTCACAGTTGGGAGAGGAACATTGCCTCAGGATGAACCCTACCCAAGTCTTACCCACATCTGATATTTAGGTGAGACTTTAGACTTGATGCTGGAATTAGTTAAGGCTCTGGGGGCTGTTGGAAGGGAATGAATGCATTTTTTATGAGAGGACACATTTGGTGGGGGAGCAGGACTGGAATGTTATGGATTGAATATTTGTGTCCCGACCAATCCATCTGTTGAAGCCCTGATGGGACGGGATCTGTACATAGGGCCTTTGGAGATAATCAGGTCACAAGGGTTGGAGCTCTTGAGATGGGGTCAGTGTCTTCACAGGAAAGAGACATGGTAAGAGCTCTTTCTGCCCGGTGAGCACATAGTGAGGAGGAGGCTGTCTGCAAGCCCAGAAGAGGGCTGTTACCAGAAGCCAACCAGGCTGGCACCTGGGTCTTGAACTTCTAGCTTTCAGAACTATGAGAAACAAATTCCTAATGCTCATGCCACCCAGTCTGGCATGTTATGGCAGCCACGGCGGATTAAGACAGTTCTCATCATCTGTTAAAGTAAATACCCCTGAAGATACAGAGCTAATAATGGCTGAGCTATATTATCCCTCAGAGGGACACTTGAATTCCGGGGTGTAAACCCAGCCCCCTAAGAGAGAAGTGCTTCTGGTGGGCCTTTGAGCTGCACGGCTGTCACTGGGCAAGGGTGTATTTAAGGGAGAAAGGAGGCGCTGCCACATCCTGAGAGACTCCCTCCCTCATCAGAAGGCAGCCAACATGCCCGTCCACCCATGCCTGAAGACGGCCTGGCTCTGGGTTCCAAGGCCTTTCCCTCTGGGAAGGAGGCTGATCCATCAAGATGCCAGGGTATGAAAGTCCCCGAGGCAGGAGTGTGCCATCCCCACAGCCTCCTTCTGGCTGTAAAATTAGCCCTGCCTGTTTCAGGGAGCCATCTGGCGGGTAGGAGGAGTAGGGAGTAGGCTCTGACCCTGCCGGGGGTGCCTGGCTTAGAGACAATAAGAAAAGTCATCGAGCGGCTTCTATACGCTTCCTTCCTGCTTTCGTATCTGGGAGAAAGAAAAGGCATTCTGGTGATGACAGCGGGCCCTGCGAGGGGAAGAACGGGGCTGCTCTTGGAGGGGCCGGATCCCTGGGGAATCCACGGCCTCCCGAGCTCCACAGGGCTTCCTGGAGGCTGAGTCTCTCTGGTCCCTTGTTCATTCGGCATCTCCCAGGGGTGCCCTGGTGTGTGAGCTGAGGGGAGACAAAGATGTGCAGGAAAACACCCCCTCTCCTGCCAGGAGCCCACAGCCTGCCGTGGGAGTCAGGCTCGCAGCCAGTCATTGCCAAAGGCTGTGTGGAGTCCTGTAAGAGAAATGGCAGAACAGTGATACTGCGAGGACGCGGAAGAACGAAGAAAGTCTTCCTGACCCTCAGGGAAGGCTCCCGAAGGAGGTCACGTTTACACACAGTATATCAGAGTTCAAAGGCAGAGACAGGGTGGTCTGGGAACAGCCGAGGGGCTTAGGATGGGCTGGCAATGGACAGACCAGACACCAGGTGGGGCGAGGTCCTTCTGGGCCTGTGGGTGGCACCGTGTGGTTTGGATTTTATCACAAGTAGGTGTTCATCCAAAGATTTTGGGCAAAGGCAGAGGGTAACTTCCCCAGAGAGCAATGGCATGCCCTCACCTGAAACCTGGACTCTCCCAGGAAGGAGCTGCGGGGGTCCAAGCCCTTAGACCCTCCTCCCTGGAGCCTGGCTGAGGCTGGTGGCCAAGGCCTTGCAAGTCCAGCCCAACCCTGATCGTGCTCTGAGTGGGTTTGGCCTGCATGTGCTGTCATGATTATATACCTTCACTCATTCGGGAAACCTTTGGTTCAGCTTCTCCGGTCATGGCTCAGGTTTTGTGATAACATGTGAGAGTCCAGGAGTAGGTGAATCTTGAAAGAAGAAATCACTGGGTCATACTGAGAAACTCACAGAGCTCCCTGCCCCACGCAAGGCTGGGGGTCCAGCCAGAACTGGGTCCTGGGAAGGTCCCAGTCAGGGTCTCAGGCTCTCAGACAAGGCATCTGTGTTCCTCTTTCTCTCCTGAGAATGTCTACAGGAAAATATACATATGCAGGCATGGAGCCCGGGCCACACACAACATGACTCACAACCAAGGAAATAGGCCGCCACCTTCCCTGCTCTGTATGTAGGGACTCCTGATTTCCTGCAAACAAATGAACTTGACTTTAACTCCATTACTAGGGCTAATCTGTCCCATCTCCACCTGCCTCGCACAGGACATGGGCTCATTCATTAGCAATGGTGTGTGCACTTTGCTGAGTCCTCCGGAGGGATCTGTTATGCGGTGTGTCATGACAGTTCACCCAGGAAAGGGTCAGGGGCAAAGGGCTAAAGGGTAAAGTGGTTCCTCTCCACCCTGCCTGCCCCCCAGGGGGCAGCTCTGTGCCCTTGGCCCCTCCACTCACTGACCCAGTGGTGAGCTCAAGGCCACAGCAGCATCTTCCTGGGCTGTGCCCATTTTGTCTGTAGCCCTTCTGGGTTTACAGGAGGGAGAAGAGGGAGTCTCAGAGAAAGAGCTCAAGTTAGATTGTCTAGGGCAGTGACTCTCAACCTTCAGGTACATCAAGCCCCCTGGAGGGCTGGGAAACTCAAGATAGCTGGGTCCCACCCCAGAGCTGCTGCTGCTTTTTTTTTTAATTTTTACTGGAGTATAGTTGATTTGCAATGTTGTGTTTAGTTTCAGGTGTACAGCAAAGTGAATCAGTTAAACATAAACATATATCCACACTTTTTCAGACTCTTCTCCCATATAGAGCATTGAGTAGTTACCTGTGCTACACAGTAGGTCCTTATTAGTAATTGATTTTATATACAGTAGTGTGGATATCAATCCCAATCTCCCAATTTATCACCCCCCGCCACGACTGTCCCACCTGGTAAATGCAGCCATGAAATTAAAAGACACTTACTCCTTGGAAGGAAAGTTATGACCAACCTAGATAGCATATTCAAAAGCAGAGACATTACTTTGTCAACAACAGTCTGTCTAGTCAAGGCTATGGTTTTTCCAGTGGTCATGCATGGATGTGAGTGTTGGACTATAAAGAAAGCTGAGCACTGAAGAATTGATGCTTTTGAACTGTGGTGTTGGAGAAGACTCTTGAGAGTCCATTGGACTGCAAGAAGATCCAACCAGTCCATCCTAAAAGAGATCAGTCCTGGGTGTTCATTGGAAGGACTGATGTTGAAGCTGAAACTCCAACTTCAAACTTCAACTTATGTTGAAGCTGAAATACTCTGGCCACCTGATGCAAAGGGCTGACTCATTTGAAAAGACCCTGATGCTGGGAAAGATTGAGGGCAGGAGGAGAAGGGGATGACAGAGGATGAGATGGCTGTATGGCATCACTGACTCGATGGACGTGAGTCTGAGTGAACTCCAGGAGTTGGTGATGGGCAGGGAGGCCTGGTGTGCTGCAGTTCATGGGGTCACAGAGTCGGACACGACTGAGCGACTGAACTGAACTGAGCCATGTTTGTTCTCTATATCTGCGACTATTTCTGTTCTGGAGAGAAGTTCATTTGTACCTTTTTTTTAGATCCCACACATAAGTGCTATCATATGATATTTGTCTAAAGAAGGTCTGGGTGGGCCTCAGACTCTCCTTTCTAACAAGCTTCCACATGATGCTGACGCTGCTGGCTGGAGGCCCACATTTGGAGAATCACTGGTCTAGCTCCTTACCTGGCACCTTCCTTACAGGTAATGCTGGAAACACTACATCTGCGTCTTCCTCTTAGATGCCTTTTCCCAGTCACCACTCTCTACTGTTTTCTTTTCTTTCCTGTCTGACCTCTTCCCAGACTGTTATTCCCTAGAGAGCAAGATCTGTCTTAATTACCTGTGGATCTCCAGAAAAATCTTAGCAGTACTCAAGCTGCTTGGAGGGCAGTGGGTCTCTCTGGGGGAAGAAGTGGGTGGAGGAGGGGTGGGTCCCAAGAGGCACTGTCACTTTTTCCTTCTATATGCTGCTACATTGTTCGCAGTTTTAAAAGGAGAATGGTTTGTGTGTTACTATGTGATTAAAAAATTATGTCAAGAGAGTGAAAATACAAGTCATAGACTGGGAGAAAACAATTATAAAAGACATCTGATAAAAAATAAAACGGTTTCCAAAATGCACAAAGAACTCTAAAAACTCAAAAATAAGCAAAGAACCCAACTAAAAATTGGGCCAAAGACCTTAACAGATGCCTCATCAAAAAAGATATTCAGATGGCAAATACGTATATAAAAATAGGTTCCACCTCATCCTCCTACACTGTTGATGGGAATATAAGTTGGGGCAGCCGCTATGGAAAACAGTATGGAGGTTCCTCAGAAGACTAAAAATAGAATTACCATATGATCCAGTAATCCCCTTCCTGGGAATATACTCAGACAAAACTCTAATTCAAAAAGATACACACACCCCTAAGTTCATAGCAGCACTATTCACAATAGCCAAGAGATGCAAACAACCTAAATGTCCATCAACAGATGAATGGATAAGGAAGACGTGGCACATACATGCAGTGGAATATTACTCAGCCACGAAAAGAACAAAATAATGCCATTTGCGGCAACAAGGATGCAGTTAGAGATGATCACATCGAGTAGAGTAAGTCAGAAAGACAAATACCATATGTCACTTATATGTGGAATCTAAAATACAGCACAAGTGAGCCTATCTATGATCCAGAAACAGACGCACAGAAATAGAGAACAGACGGCTGGCTGCCAAGGTTGGGGAGGAGACGGATGGATTGGGAGTCTGGGGTTGGAAGATGCAAACTGTTACATTTAGAATGGACAAACAACACGGTCCTAATTCATAGCATAGGATATTCAATAGCCCGTGATAACCCATAAGGAAAAAGAATATTAAAAAAGAACATATATACATGTATTACTGAGTCACTTTGCTGTACAGCAGAGATTGGTACATTGTAAGTCAACTATACTTCAATAAAAAATAAATATGCTCCACCTCATACCGCCAGGAAAATGCAAATTAAAACAACAAGAAACTACTACTGCACATCTATTCGAATGGTCAAAATCTGGAACACTGACAACACCAAATTCAGGCAAGGATGTGGAGAAACAGAAACTCCTGTTCATTGCTGGTGGGGATGCAAAGTGGTACAGTCTCTTTGAAAAGCAGATTGGTAGTTTCTTACAAAACTAAACATACTCCAATCATACAATCCAGCAATCATGCTCCTTGGTATTTACTCATAGGAACTGAAAACTTATGTCCACATAAAAGTCTGCACATGAATGTTTATAGCAGCTTTATTCGTAATTGATGTCCTTCAGTAGCAACCGAGATGCCCTTCAGTAGGTAAACGGATAAGTAAACTGGTACATCTAGACAATGAAATACTATTCAGTGCTAAAAAGGTATGAGCTATCAAGCCATGAAGAGATGTGGAGGAAACTTAGATGCATATTATTAAGTGAAAGAAGGCAATCTGAAAAAGCTACCTACTGTATGTTTCCAACTTTAAGACATTCTGGAAAAGGCAAAACTATAGAGATAATAAAAAGATCAGTGGTTTCCAGGGGCTAGAGGGGAGGGAGGTATGAATAGGTGGAGCACAGAGGCTTTTCAGGGCGCGAAAATGTTCTGTATGCTACTGTAATGATGGATGCATGCCACTGTATCAAACATTTGTCCAAACCCATAGAATGTGCAACACAAAGAGTGAGCCCCAAGGCCAACTATGGACTCTAGGTGATAACGATGTGTCAGTATAAGTTCATCAGCTGCAACAAAGGCACCTCTCTGGTGGGTGATCTTGATAATGGGGAGGCTCTGCACACGTGGGAGTACATGATAAATCTCTGAACCTTCCCTTCAGTTTTGCTGTGAACCTAAAACTGTTTTCAAAAAAGTTAAAAAAAAAAAAAGAAAGAAAGAACGGATAAAGGACCAACCCTTTGACTAAAGCATCCTCTCTAAAGATACTAACTCTGCTATCCCACACCCCCGCTGAGTCCTAAAATGTATCTAGCTAATAGCATTACTAAGCGCCAGGTGCTGCTGAAAGACTTTCAAATACAGACTTATTTAGTCCTCAGAACCACCACATGAAGTGGGTACTTTTTATTAGCCCTGTTCCCCATGTGGGGAAACTAAGGCACAGGGATGTCAGTTACCTTATTCAAGGTCACTTGTCTAATTAGCAGTGGGGCTGACATTCACCCCCTGCTGGACTCATTCTGGGATGTGTCCTGACCTCTAGGAGGGCTGTACCCCACTTAAGTTATGGATACCTTGAGGATGGTCAAAAGATGGAGTCATATTTATTCACATCTAACCCACTTTCTTCTAAAGAAGATTTGAGGGAACTGCTACTTGATTTTGTTATCCAGAGCATACATTGCATAGAAAAGCTACCTTTAAATAAATTTCTGCTAGAAACACAATACAAAAACATAAGCTTAAGCACAATGGCTTACCGCCCCTACTCCCTCCAAAAAAAAAAAGTCATCAGAGTAGATGCGATCTATGGCTTCTGAGAGTTCCTGTTCATAGTGGTCTCTCACTCGCTACTGGCAGGCAAGCAGCAGCAGGTGCCGGAAGGAGTGGCAACGTTTATGGGGAGGGGGCAACTTTTAAACACAGAACATTCTCTACATTAACTTGATTTCTTCCATGTGTGGGGAAAAGAGCTGTATGACTCGACTGGAGTGGAGGAACCCTTGGCCCCCCTCTCAGAGCCCCCAAGTTCTCAGTGGAGCCTGAAGCTGATAGACTGGAGGGCCTTAACAGGAGCTCTTCCTCTGAGCAGCTCAGGCCCCATCCAGCCTGAGTCACCGTCTTCAGCAGTGAGAGAGGGGAGGAGCCTGGCTTTGCTCTCTTTTCTCTACAAATGCCCTCCAGGTGATCCCACTGTGTGGCTGGGGCTGAGAACCACCAGGAAGGCCCACTGCAATTTTAAAGTTCCGATTCTCACTCTAAAATCCCTCGGTTTTTTAGAAGTACTGTGTGTTCTTATCCTCTCCCACAGCCCCCAAGTCCTTGCCCTGCCTTTCCGGGGGGGCAGTGCTGGGTTGGCTTGGAATTTAATCACCTCCTTGGAACCAGCGCCCAGCTCCCCAGCGGGCTGCTTGTTCACCTCCGGTGAGGCCAGTGGGTTTATTTATGGTTTCTGATTTTATTTATTTCCCCGCCTCAGAGCTGTTCTTCTGCATACAGAGAACTTGGGCTGTCTGCTGCCTGCCGGCCCAGGGCCACCGTGAGCCAAGCCAGGATGGATGGCAGAGTTAGTCCAGCCCATTGGCTGAGAAGCTGGGCGCCTTCTTGGGGTGATTTATGCCATGCGGCAAGGCCCTGCCTGTGCCCAAACGTCTCCCCCACGAGCTTTCCCAGCACAGGGCTTTGGGGGAGGGGGGGTGCCTGGAAAATTCTGTTTTAATTCAGAGGGCTCGGCTCTGCCTATTTATTCTTTTGCTTGGGCACCAGCCCAGGAGGGCGTCAGCCGGATCTTGTTTTAATGCCTGTTTACCCCCCTCCCCCACCTTCCATGGCTAAGGACTAGTCTGGAGGAGTGAGGCCGGGAAAGTCTGCATTGGAGGCGACAAAGAGGGGACAGGCCCATCATTTGTACCTGATTTCTATTTTTCCTGCTGTTAATACCTCACTTGACACCCACTCCTGCCCACCCCCTCCCACCACCCTAACCAGGGTTCTGCCAAGTAGTTGGCATATCAGGCAGGATCTAAACAGGAAATCAGAAATCAGTTCAAGTACCCAGTGGAGGGAATGTAATGCTGGGGCTTGGTCACATAGACACTGGAGGAGTCAAGAGTCAAAAAGGGTAGGAAAGCAGCTTAGAAAGTGTTGTGGTTGTTTAGTTGCCCACTAAACAACAACTAAAAGAGCGGCCAACTCTTTTGCCACCCCATGCACTGTAGCCCGCCAGGCTCCTCTGTCCACTGGGATTCTCCAGGCGAGAATACTGGAGTGGGTTGCCATGCCCTCCTCCAGGGGATCTTCCCAATTCAGGGGTCAAACCTATATCTCTTATTTCTCCTGCATTGGCAGGTATATCCTTTACCACCGAGCCACCTAGGAAGCCCAACTTAGAAATTAGCAGCATCCAGAAGCCATGGTCAGCTCTGAGGCTGGAGGGATGAGTCGGGGGAGAAAGGAGAGGGTGTGTGTTGGCAGAGCCTGGAAGCTGGAGCCACCAGGACAGCTGGAACAAGAGCGAGACCACAGCTAGAGCCAGAGCTAGGCCGGAGCTGACCCCTGGCAGGGAGAGAAGGGCCCAGACCCCACAGCGTCTTTCCTTACCCTGTGCTCCCAGCCTGGGATATGAAACCCCGCTGACAAGGAGTCTGGAGAAGGCAGATGAAAAACCAGGGCAAGGACTGAGGCTAACAGGCCCAAGACCAACCCAACGGGATCGCCAGACTGCACCTGCTGCGAGGCCACTGAGCCAAAACCCCACGGCTAGTTGGGGGTTGGACCCAGGCCTCTGTTTACCGCCACAAGGCTGGGACCTCCCCATCGCAGGCCTTTCCCTGGACCGGACATAGCAGGCCTCTGGCCCTGGCCCGCTTCTTTAGGACCAAGAACTGCTTTGAAGGCAGATGGTGGAGGAGAAAGGGTTGACTACTATGGTGATAGAGGACTCACCGAGCTTCTCGTTCTGGGCTCTGGCCACATAACTCCCTGCAGGAGAGTCAAGGCCATCCGCTCACCAAGCCATTTCCTCCTCTGAGCCCCAGTCAAGGATGCATCTCCCAGCCTCCCTTGCGCCCAAGCAGGGCCCACGTGACCAGAACCAGCCAATGGCGTGTGAGCAGGAGCCTTCCGCGTCTCTTCCAATCCAAAGCGTTTAGAAGCAGGTGGGACGTTCTGTGTTCTTGTTTCTCTGCCACAGTTACCCGGAAGCTGGGGCGTATTGAAGACGACGCCTCAAGACAGAAGCAGCCTTGATTCCCGTCCAGAGGATCACACAACCTACAGTGGAATGTGTGTGTGAGGAAAATCTTTATTGCATTAAGATACTGAGATTTGTGACTACTGAGAACACGCTGTATAGTACAGGGAACTCTACTTACATAAAGCTCTGCGGTGACCCCACTGGGAAGGAAGTCCCGAAGGGAGGGGATATGTGTATATCTATGGCTGATTCCTTTTGCTGTACAGTCGAAACTAACCCAACATTGTAAAGCAACTGTACTCCAATCAAAATTAATTTAAAAAAAGATACTGAGATTTTAAAGGGTTTTCTGATTTTTTTAACCACGGCATAGTTGACATTACCTTAATATAGTTGCCGTATGCTATAATAGGCCCTCCCACCATATCAGCTCCCCTCTTATGTGCTTCTGTATCCACCAGGGCAGCCCTGGTTGCATTTCTGTGGTCCTCGCTGAGACTGTGATCTCCACGGAGGCCAGGAACTGCTTTAGTACCATGGCATTATCCCTAAGCTAGCAGAGTGGCTGACACCAAGGGGGAAAGTAGCTGTTGACTAAATCGATGAGTGAATAAAAAATAAATAAATAAAAGCAAGGCTGGAACTAGAACTTGGCATTTACCGGAGCACTAGAAGGAAAACACTCAATCCAAGGGAGGCAGAATATAGCTCAGGAGAAGCTTAATGGATTAGACAAACTTAGGACAGATGAAATACAAGGCAAGGCTTTCAGAAGTTAAGCACAAACCCCTCTGGTCCAGAAGGAGGCGAGGAGAAGACCTAAGGGGACCCAGGGTCATAGGGACCATGAACCTGATAATATCCTCAGGGAGGGGCAGCCTCCACCACTGGGACAGGGCCCAGGAGGGAGGAAGCCGCACATGCAAGACATGGTGCGATCATCCCACTGCACTTGGCCTTCTCTTGGAGTCTTATTTTAGCTGTCACATTTAAGAAGGATTTGGAGGTTTTGGAGGGGAGCCAGAGCCAATAGGAGAAATGATGAAAAGTTGGGGAAAAAAATAGAACTTGTAGAAAAAGCCGAGGGGGTGGGTGGGAGTTAAACGGGGCTGGGGGAGGCAGGCAGAGGCTAATGAGCACCTCTCTAACTCAGGGGGACAGAACGAGGGGATCTGGGTTCCTATAGCAGCAAGAAAGACCCACGTTAGACTCCAGGCAGTGAATCTCCATTTAAAGGGAGTGATAGGTTGAAGGAGGTGATTGGGCCTCTGGTGACGTCAGCACCTCCCTTGGCTGTCCCTCTTCTCAGGACACCTCAGTGGGCCCCTCCCTGGTCCCATAAAGGGCCGGACACAAAGGGCGCCTGGGAAATGTGAGGCCCTAGAGGTGTCGGAAGATGAAAGAGGTCTGATGATGCCGCTGGTGTCACATGACAAGAAAGGAGAAGACCCTGACCGGTGTCTGCCTGCTCTGGTTTATGTGAGTCTGGGGCAAGGGGCTGGACAAGATGACCTCTGTGGGTTTGGAAACTCCTCACACGACCTGAAGACAAGCATTGTGTGAGTAATTTGATATTTGACACGTTCCCCTCAGTTTTATCCTGTATGGTTATATCCCTAGGAAACGTCTTAACGTCTGTTGGAGCAGATGACACGTTCTAACCGTAGCCCTGGGACAGGCTTTAGAGAAGGGGTCATGGAGAACTAAGGAAGGCTATGTATCCCTGGATGTCAGGACTGGAAGGATGCTGGGTAGAGCTGGGGGCTTTCAAATATGATTTTCCTGCAAGAGAAAATGGATCCAGTCCCCCTAGCTGAAGGACTTCTGTTCTTCACTAGCCTACATCAAGATCTGGGCAGGAGATGCGAAGTCCCTGGGCCAGAGATGCACCTCACCTGTAGGATCTTTGCTCCATCCTGCTCTGGGCGCTGCCCTGAGGCACAGCCAGGTGGCCGCCTCTTTCTTTCTCTCCACAAGGGGGCAGTCTATGGGCTTCCTCTTGATTATCTGGTGATTTTAAGCCAAATCACAGCACCTACTTGGGTCTATGGAGGCCAAAAAGGCTGATATAGCGCACTCCCATCAGCTGACTTGCATCTAGGGATAGTTATTGGTCTTATCGGGCTCCTCAATCCCACCTGACCCCTACCATCTTTCTCCCACCTGAATGCTGCAGCCACCACTGCACCTGGCCACTAGAGGGCACCACGCCATCACCACCACCCTAGAAATCCCACCCTCTCCTTTTCCCCCCTTCCTTATAGCACAGGAGGGTTCATATTGGCACAGCTAGGAAATCTCAGGGTAATCTAGGGAGCTTAAATCAAAAGGCATAAAATCTGAAGGATAGACAAAAATGCGTGCCCAGCCCTGTGCCAGATGCCAGGGATTAAAAAGTGAATGAGACCCACACCTGTCCAATCAATTCCCAGTCCTAAATGGGAAACAAGGCAACAAGTAATTCCTATGCAGAGCAGTGAGCCTAGGGAGTTAGAGAAATGTGCCCATTGAAAGAACACCCGAGAGGGACCGCTGCTCCCCAACTGTGGCAGGGGGCTCAGGGAAGATTCCTGAAGGAGCCGAGTCTTGAAAGGTGAGCAGGAAGTAGGAGGTGGAGGAAAGGGCATCCCAGGCAGTGGGAACAGCATGAGCAGAGGCTCAGAGGCTGACCGTTTTCACTGGAATGGGGGGTGATCAGAGCTATGCCATAGTCTGGGCAGCAGGCTCTGCTCCTTTCCTTGTCAGTCAGAGGAAACCCCAATTGTTATACCAAGAGCTCAATGGGGTACCCAGACTCTTTTGTAGACCGACCCTCCCTGCTTCTCCTCTTCCTCCCTTCTGTGGGGGGTGGGCACCATTCTGTCCTCAGGTCCTCAGGATTCTGACCTCCTGGTTTAGGTGTTGTTATCATTTTCAGTTTGCTGACGAGGAAGCCAGGGCTCCCTGAGATGGAGGACCCTGCTCTTGTTTGACAGCTAGTGAGGGACAAGGCAAAACTCTCATCCAGGCTCTCTGACCCCAGGGTCTATGGTCTGTGCTGGCCAGGAGAAGGGACAGCGCCAAAGGTTCTCTCTCCACACTGGCCTATAAAGCTGGTCATCTGTAAGCAGATTTTTTTTTAATGGAGGTTTTTATGGTAAATGGTTCTGAAAACTGTTTTTTTTTTTTTTTTTAAGTTAATTTATTCATCTTAATTGAAGGATAATTACTTTACAATATTGTGGTGGTTTTTGCCAAACATCAACATGAATCAGCCACAGATGCACATGTTCCCCTCATCCTGAACCCCCCTCCCACCTCCCTCCCCACCCCATTCCTCTGGGTTTTCCCAGCTCACCGGCTTTGAGTGTCCTGCTTCATGCATCGAACTTGCACAGGTCATCTATTTTACATAAGGTAATATACATGTTTCAATGTTAATCTCTCAAATCATCCCACCCTTGCCTTCTCCCGCAGAGTCCAAAAGTCTGTTCTTTACATCTGTGTCTCTTTTGCTGCCTTGCATATAGTATCATCGTTACCATCTTTCTAAATTCCATATATTTCCGTTAATATACAGTATTGGTGTTTCTCTTTCTGACTTACTTCACTCTTATAATAGGCTCCAGTTTCATCCACCTCATTAGAACTGACTCAAATGCATTCCTTTTTATAGCCAAGTAATACTCCATTGTGTATGTGTACCACAGCTTTCTTATCCATTCATCTGCCAATGGACATCCAGGTTGCTCCCATGTCCTGGCTATTATAAACAGTATTGCAATGAACCTTGGGGTACATGTGTCTCTTTCATTTCTGGTTTCTTCAGTGTGTATGCTCAGCAGTGGGATTGCTGGGTTGTATGGCAGTTCTATTTCCAGTTTTTTAAGGAATCTCTACACTGTTCTCCATAGTGGCTGTACCAGTTTGTGTTCCCACCAACAGTGTAAGAGGGTTCCCTTTTCTCCATACTCTCTCCAGCAATTATTGTTTGTAGACTTTTTGATGGTGGCAATTCTGACTGGCGTGAGATGATACCTCATTGTGGTTTTGATTTGCATTTCTCTAATAATGAGTGATGTTGAGCATCTTGTCATGTGTTTATTAGCTGTTTATATGTATTCTTTGGAGAAACGTCTGTTTATTTCTTTTGCCCACTTTTTGATTGGGTTGTTTGTTTTTCTGGTATTGAGCTACATGAGCTGCTTGTATATTTTGGAGATTCACTCTTTGTCAGTCGTTTCATTTCCTGTTATTTTCTCCCGTTCTGAACGCTGCCTTTCCACCTTGCTTAGCGTTTCCTTCATTGTGCAAAAGCTTTTACGTTTAATTAGGTCCCATTTGTTTATTTTTGCTTTTGTTTCCGTTACTATGGGAGGTGGGTCATAGAGGATCTTGCTATGATTTATGTCAGAGAGTGTTCTAGGTTTTCCTCTAAGAGTTTTAAAACTGGTCAGCCACATGTGAAAAAATGAAACTAGAACACTTTCCAACACCATCCACAAAAATAAACTCAAAATGGATTAAAGATTTAAATGTAAGACCAGAAACTGTAAACCGTTTTATTTACTAGTTACGCTGGATCTTCACTGCTGTGAGAGGTTCTCTCTAGTTGTGGCAAGTGGGGGCTGCTCTCTAGCTGCGGTGCAGGGTCTTCTTACTGCAGTGGCTTCTCTGGCTGCTGAGCACGGGCTCTAGGGCGCGGGTTTCAGTAGCTGTGGCACGAGGCCTCGGTAGTTGTGTCCCCAGGATCTAGAGCTCAGACTCAATAGTTGGGTGCACAGGCTTAGCTGCTCCACCGTGTGTGGGATCTTCCCAACCCAGAGATCCAACCCGTGTCTTCTGCATTGGTGGGTGGACTCTACCGCTGAGCCAACAGGGAAGCCCTAAATGGAGTTTTCAGATTACAAAAGTAATGCACACTCTTTTATAAATCAAACAATATAGAAACCCATAATATTGACAGTAAAAAAGGCCCTCCTAATCTCTTCTCTCCTTCCCCAAAATAACTACTACCTGGGGTCTATTTTCTTGTAGACTTTCCCATGAGTTTGCAAATGTATGTTATTGTATGTTTTTAACAGAATTAAGTTTCTGCAGTTTGCTTTCTTCACTTGACAGTCAACCCTGGACAATTTTTTATACCCATGCACGCTGCTCTATAAAAGAGTGGGTGGGGTGGGGGACCCCCACTTAGTGCTGCGGAAGCCAGGCTCAGGGCAGGTTAGTTGCCCCTGGGTACACAGCCCACAAGGGACAGGCTTGCTGGCCCCCCAGGATCCAGGCATCCAGTGGGGACTTGCCCACAGCTACACCCGCCCACTCATCACTTTTCTCCCAGCAGCCTTGGCACCATCATCAGCTGCTGGGAATTTTTAGGAATGGATTTCTGTGTCATTTGTAATAGATCAGGAATATCCCAGCAAGACAGATTGCCTGAGACTTTTGGGTGGTTTTGTGTGTGTGTGTGTGTGTGTGTGTGTGTGAGCTGATAAACTCCTGTCAGTTGAAAATCAAGACTCATCCCTCTTGCAGGTTGATGATTCCTTCTTTCAGGAAGGCAGCTTCCGGCTAAGGGTGGAGGGCTGGGGTGTAGGGAGTGTGGGTGGTTGGGGCAGAATGCAGCAGGGCCGACCTGCTGACCCAGCAGCCTCCTGAAATAGCCCTACACCGGACTGGGGAAGGTGGGCGCCATGGGAATTCAACTACGGAGCATCCCTTTGCCTCTCGCTACTCAATGTGTGCTCCCAGCATCACCCGGGAGCTGGTTAGAAATGCAGAATCCCGGGCCCCACCAGAGACCTGCTGATTCAGAATATGCATTTTAACAAGATCCCCAGAGGACCCCCGTGCAGAGCACAGTATGAGTAGCACAGTTTTGGCAGCCTTCTGGAGCCTGTGAAGCCAGCCCGTGGCTTCTTTTCTAGATGTTTAGCTGAATATTAGAAACTTAATAAGAGCTAGCAATTACAGGGACATGTCTATGTTCCAGGCAGCACTGCGAGTGTTTTACTTGTATTAACTCATTTAATCCTCACAAGGACACTGCAGTGAGGTGCCATGACTGTACTGATCTTACAGTGGAAGGAACGGAGGTGCAGAGAAGCTTCCTAACTTGCCTGAGCGCACACACGAACATGTGGGGGAGCTGGGATGCCACGCCTGGCCCCTAAGATCTCAACCACTACATGCCACTGCCTGTAGGAAGAGGAGCTGGTCTGACACCACAGAGCTGTTCTCACAGGCACCTCCTGAGCAGCATTTCCCAGCACTGGCCAATACGTCTTGTTCTGTCCCTTTCTGCCTTCTGCCGCCCCATATACTGACCACCTAAGGGAAGCCAGAAGGCTCAGCACCGGTGTCATCGCTGCCTTCACAGCGACGCTGGGACCAAGAAGTAGTGACCCCACACTACATTCGCAGAACGCGCCATCATCCATTATCTCCCTTCATCCTCCCAAGGACCAAGTGAGATGAGGCAGGCGTCATTTTCTCCATCAGACAAGTGGGCCAAGGAGGTCAGAGACGCCAAGTGACTTAGCCAAGGTCATACAGAGCTAAGCCGCAGCTGGGCCTGCTGGCTGGCTGGCTGTGTTCCTTTCATCTCCCCAGGCCGCCCGCTTTTCTAGAAGACTCCGCCCCAGTCTCCCCACCCCAAAGGCAGCCCACATCTCCTCTCTGTGCTTCCGCAGCTCTGTGGGGAAACCTGGTCCCTGGTGGAGCCTCAGCCTCCCTCCCAGGCTGCCTCCTGCCTGAAGCAATTATAAATCACGGCGTTTTCCCTTCATTCAGACCTGATGTTTAATTCATCGCTATTCCGGCTGCTTTAATGCAGAACATTTATTCAGCAGAATAGCTTTGTTTTGCCTCCCAAGCTTTATTCTGTTTAGAATACCATTTCCATTGCCGGGAGTGGGGGGCTTGCTATTAGCCAGCTTCCAAGAGGCCCCTCCTCCCATTCCTCAAGAAGGCCCAGCTCTGCCTTCTCTGGGGACCCAACCCAAGGCCATAAGTCAGCTTCTGCTCCTGATGAGGGGTCCAGATGTTTCTCTCCTTGGTCCAAGCACCTGACATTTTCCATTTGTTCACTCTCCCTCTCCCCCAGACCATGTGCCTGGTGTAAGGAGCAGCCTGGCTCCTCGTTTACTGGCTCCCAAACCCCACAGCTGGGTAACTTAGTCCCTGAGGTTTGGACCTGCCTCAGGCCCAGGGCACGGGAACTTACAAGGTCCTGGGCAGGCAGCGTGGCTGTCATGTCACACCCTTGAAGTTCCGGACTCATGCCATTGACCACATCTTCAACTTCCCCCAGTCTAGATAAGTCTAGAACTCTGAGATCCTGGCCTTTGATGCTTATAGGACCCACCTTCTTGATATACCTCCTGATGATCATTTCAATCAACCTGGGTATCAACACATTTAAAGTCGAGAAAATGGCAAAGACAGCTTAGTGTCTACAAAATATCCATTTCTTCCCTCTTTCATAGCAACAAATCCCTTAGCTGAGCACAGGGCTTGAAACTCAGCTTATGTATAAAACTACATTGCCATCCTTCCTGTAGTCAGCTATGTCCATATGACTAGATTCTGGCCAATGAAACCTAAGTGGAAGTGTTATGTGGGACTTCTGTGAAGCCTTCCTTAAAAGAAGGCACAGTTTTCTTAATTTCTTTTCTCTTACTTGCTAGTTGGAATATGGATGCAAAGGCTGGGGCTCCTGCTGGCATCTTAGACCATGAGTTAGCAGTCACATGCCAAGTATAGTTAGTGTTAGTCAACTCAGTCGTGTCCAACTCTTCGAGACCCCATGGACTGCAGCCCACCAGGCTCCTCTGTCCATGGAATTCTCCAGGCAAGAATACTGGAGTGGGAGCTATTCCCTTCTCCAGAGAATCATCCTGACCCACAGATCAAACCCGGGTCTCCTGCATTGCAGGTGTACTCTTTACTGTCTGAGCCACCAGAGAGGGACCCAAAGTGGAAGGACCCCAGGTCCCTGACACTGAAGATCCACCTTGTGTCCTTGGTTCATCTTTGAATTTTTTCTGCAACAGCAGTAAGAGTCTGTCTTATTTTAGCTACCATTATTTTGTATCTTTCAGATATAGATAGTTGAATTGATTCCTCATTAATGAAGATGCAGCCATTTGATATGTGTGATGGGACCTGCTTAACTGCCAGGCCCAGTGCCTGAACCAGTTTCTGATACAATACCAGTGGATGTGATGTCTGATAGGATTGAAGAACAGGAGGGAGATAGTGGAAGAGAAAAGAGTCTGGGACACAGAATGAAAAGTATGTGAATACAATTCAATCTGCTCACTTTACAGATGAGAAGACTGAGTTTCAAGGAGTATGAATCATTAGTCCACAGTCACAGACTCCATCTACCCCTCCACTACCACTTAGAGACGCTTGGAAACATCAGAGAAAAACTGACATGCTTTCCGACTCTGCCATGGGCTGGGTCTGCTCGGGCGAAGCTCTGTTCTTTTTCTCTTGTGAGGTGCATTTATTTATAAGATACCCGTCTTCCCCTTATTATCACACAAAGCAGATGCAGGGGAAAGAATCGATCCTTCTTGGGTTGAAGCTGCCTGGTAGGAAGTGAGTTGCCTCCACCTGCCTGGAGGTGGAGGAAACTGCCTGGAGGAAGGCAGTTTCTATTTTCCCATACCGAGCTTCCGAGTCTGTCTGCAGAGGCTGACCGTAAAGCATAGGCTGGGAGAACAGGCTGTTCTGGTTTGAATCCTGGCTGTACTACTTAGTGACAGCACGAACTTGGGACAATTGTTTAACCTCTCTGTACCTCAGCTCCTTCACCTAGAAAAGGAGGTTAGTTTGTATCTGCCTCATAAGGTTATACTGAAGATTGAGTTAGTCCGTAAGGACCCAGCGTAAGGGGTGGCTATTACTATTGTCCATGAATTGCCAATTAAGATCCCCCTGCAAGAGAGACCCTGACATGGTTGACATTTGCTCACTTTTCAAATTATCATATGCTCCTGGATGGTTCTCCGACAGCGGAGGGTGACTGTTAATAAAACAGTACTTAGAATGGTACCTGGCGAGTTTCATGATCACATGGCCAGTTAGTCCCAGAGCTAGCAATTGACCCTGGGCTTCCCAACTCTCCGCCCAGTGTCCTTCTCCCTAGAACATCTCCTGAGGCAGACTGGTGGACACATAGCAGAACTACATGGAGCATTTAATGAATGAATGAATCATGTCAGGAGGGAAGAGTTGCTCCAACACCACCACCTCTCTTTCTCTGGAGCCCCTCCTGAGCTCTGGCCCCTGCCCCAACAACGTAAGAACAGACACAGTGGGGAGGAAGGCTGACCCTTAGTGTGGACCCCCAGACCACGTCCCATCCCCACCACTCATGTGGGCCAGGGTCCCTCTCCTCCACCCACATGCCTGAAGGCTGTTTTCATTGTTCTCCCTGGAGTGATCTTCAGAGGTCCCAGGCCCTTCTCTGAGCCTCAGCCTCATTCTAGGAGTCATGGCCCGGGCCCCTGTCTCTGGGGCTCACTCTGCTCAGAGTCACCTATTCTGGCCTCAGCACTGACAACAGAATGACTGCTGTCAGAACCCTGTAGCCTGGTGCTGGCTTGCCCTGCTTTTGTGTGTTTGTCTGGCCACACCGGGTCTTGATTGCTGGGTGCAGGCTTTCTCTAGTTGTGGCGTGTGGGCTGTAGGTGAGTGAGTTCCGTAGTTGTGGCGGCTGGGCATAGTTGCTCTGCAGCCTGTGGGATCATCCCGGAACAGGGATTGAACTCGGGCTCCCGACAGTGGAAGTGCGAGGTCTTAACCACTGGACCACCGGAAAGTAGTCCTCTTTTTTTTTTTTTTTTTTTACTGCAAAGGTGGCACCCTCCTTCCTCTCAAGGAGAAGAGGGGAATGACTTGATGCTCCTTTCCACAAAGCCCTCCCTGCAGGCCCAGCCGCCCCCCTCCAACATCTTCCTCGCCGGCCCTTCCCCCGCATTTCCTGAATGCTACCTGGCTCTTCAGTTCCTCCTTTAACTGTTCTTGTCTTAATTCCATCCCCTGCAATTGGAGCCTGAATAATGAGTTATTTTACGGGAAGATGGATCTGGGTATTAGGGCACCGTTTAGTTTGCCATTACAACAGCCAATTTTGGTTACATGCTCAGCTGTGAAGGGGGAAATGGGCCAGGTGGCTGGAGCTTTCTAAAGCCGGGTGCTCGTGGGTGGGCGGAGGGGGTGCAGAACCAAGGGGCAGAGGAGGCGGGAGGGCAGAGGGCATGGAAATCTGTCCTGTTTTCGCCCACAGTCTTTATTCTTAGACTGTGACACGGGGAAGAAACTGCAGGACTGAAAAGGAATGGAACCCTTTCGGGAAGGGCAGGAAAGATCAGGGTTTTGAGGCTGCAGAGGCCAGGAGTGGAAAGGTATTTGTTAAATAACTGAGTGAAGGACCCCCCCCCCCCCACCACCTCCCCAAATTAAAGGACTTTTCAGACTCATCAATATTTCAAGGCAACAGAGGGGCTGAATATGCCTTCCCTCCATGGCTCATACTAGACCCAGTGGAGGGCTTATGGTTCCTTCCCCACTGGGTCTCCAAGTCTGACAGGGGAGATGCAGCGCCTGCCCTCAGGGAGCTCCTAGTCTGACAGAGGAGGGAGGTTCTCTCTCATGTCACCTGCACAGGGGGCCCTTCCCCACCTCCCACCTGTCTCTCAGTGTCCCGTCATCCTCTTTATTCCCTCACGTCACTTCTCACAACCAAGCAGTCCTCTTTTGACTCACTTGCCTGTCTCTTCCTCAACTAGAACAAAGCCTCCCTGAGGGCAGCGATCTTGTCTACCCTGCTCACCTGTTTCCCTAGTGCCAAAAACAGTGCCTGAACTTCATGGTGCTCGATAAATACTTACCAAGTGAATGAATGAGTCCCAGGGAAGGCCTGGTTCAGGGGGCTGGCCGTGGGAGACAAGATGTGGTCCTAACACTCCTGCACCCCTGGAACCCCTCCTGAAGGCGATAGACCCTCGCCCCGGGGGAACTGCACACACATCCTCATCAATGATCTGAAAATAACCTCGGGGCATTCACGGAGAGTCCTGCGGGAGCTGCAGTCCTCCTTGGAAGCAGGATAAACAGAGCCCCCAGCACTGAGTGTGGAGTCCGCAGACTTGAGGTCTGCCCTTTGGAGAAGTCACCACAGGTCTCTGAAGTTCAGGGTTCGCGCCTTCACTGAGCATGCGGTGCGGCCGCGTGTGGTAGCGCTGCCCCTGCACAGGCTTGTGTGGGCACTGTTACTAGTGGCATCCTTCATCAGCATGGTGGCATCTCAGGATCTGTCTGTGTGAGACCAGCGAGCCCATGCGCACTGAGAGGAACCAAGTGAAGGTTACCCCATCAGGAGGCTCAGCTCAGCCAGAACTGAACAAAGCGATCTCTCCAACTCTGGGCACAGAGGGGCCATCCTCTGAGCCTCCAAGGACCTCAAATATCCCAGTGACCAGTGTGCTTCCAGTCTGGTCCATCCGGTAGATAACCAGAAGACCAGGGCTTGATTTGCCTGAAGCGTTTGGGTACCAATAGCAACAGAAGTTGAACAGGCTTTAGCTACATTACCAAAGCTATTAAAGTTAAAAACCACTAAACAACCACAGCTTGCTTCCCATCATCCACCCCACAGGCATCCAAAACAAAACCAACAAGAATGTGTTAGAAGAAAGCAGACACTGAGATTCATTAATACCTTGTGTTTGCCCTGAGCTTTAAAAGCCAGCCCCCGAGCACTGCGAATAAGCACCCACCAGGCACTGCTGAACAACTCAGTGGCCTCTCCCAGGGCACCCTCAACTCCTCCACCCTAGAAATCTCAAGGGCTGAGGTTTGTTTCGAAGACCATTATCAGAGGAGTTTCTGAGCATAGCTGTGACCTAGGGGAAGGATGGGTGGGGGATACCTTTGACGTGAGTGGTCCATGGGTCAGAGTTGAAGACTGCAGGGGCAGGCAGAACTTTCAGAGAGGGGGTCGTACAGTGGGAACTTGGATCTGGGGATGAGGGAGATCCTCTGTGTGGGAGCGGAGGCACTGACTGTGAATCCCGGGGGCAGAAGTAAGCCAACAGCATCGGTCTGCAAATAGCCCTCATCCTGCAATTGTTGGAGGGCTCTACAAACAGAGGGAGGTTCTGCAAACAGCACAAGTGCGGCAAGTGTGTCAAATAGCTTTGGACTCTCTGAACAGCAGCTTGCTCTTACACAGAGAAGGATGCAGTCATCAGGGAGCTGGTGAGCAGACGGTCACAGGATTCATACCCCAGGATTAAAGTCACAGACAAAAAGACCATCTGCCCGTGCCCACAGGAGACAGATCGGGGGTCGTGTCAGTGTCCCAGGGGTGCTGTCATAAACAGGATGGTCCGAAGACCCAAGCCACCCATCTCTCTCTGCAGGACACTCGTTGCCCTCACCTTGGAACAATCGGATGGGGGGCAATTTTCCAATCCTTCTCCACAGTTTCACCTTGGTCCACAGAGTAACACAACTCCTCGCTGGGAATCTCTGGATGTTTGCAGGCTTGGACCATACATTTAATAATGTATGGTCATAACAGAGGGAGGTTGAGCTCCTTGCAGAAGGCAGAGCCTGGTGGCGATCACATCATGCGGCATTGTTGAGTCCTTCTGGTTTACAGTCCATTTGGACATCCATTATTTATAGCAGCAGAGTGGCTGTGAACAAGCTGAGACTCAATTAAGATAACGTCTTCCCACACAGAAGCAGTGGTTAATGCTGAGGAGTTACTCCAACTCACCCTCTACACTGCACAGAGCCAGAGATGCAAGAGACCAAGAGAGACTCAGAGACAGAGATGGGAGCAGAGAACAGAAAGACAGGAAGAGAAAGAGGGCAGCAGACACATGCTGAGCCAAGAGTGGGCACCTCTCCCCCCAGCCCATGTCAGCCCTCATCCTCCGGCCTCCACACTGAAACCCCTGCTCCCTGTCCTGGAGGAGAGAGTGGGTTTCCTGGAGTTGACTCCCTGCAAGTCCACTGTTGCCCTCTCCTCCTTCCCTTGAACTGTCCATTTGACAGTCGGCTTTTCCAGCACGTGGGAGAATTTGATTTGTCCCCTGAGAACCGTGATGCATCTCCTGCAGGGAGAGGGGATGCCAATACCACCTGCTGTGCCTGTCTGCCTGGAGTTTCTGAGCTAGAAGACAGGGGAGGCTGGTGGGAAGTGAGGCCAGCAGGGGTCCTAGGAAAGAATGGCTGGCGGGAAAGGGGAGGAGGGGCTGGGGGCCAGGGTGGAGAGAAAGTAGGTGGCCCACTTACTCTTAGTAGCAGCGGTGGGGGAAGGGGGAGAGGGAGAGGGAAGAAAAGGGAGGGAGTAAGGGGGCTGATGTGAGCAACCTGCAAGGGAGGCAGGTAAGAGGGCACAGGCAGACAGTGAGGTGGGGAGGGGAGAAGCAGGGCGGGGCCTCCCCAGGCTGCATTTCAGAGCAGGATGGGCAATGAAAGCCCAGCATGGGCAATGACGGCACTTCGTTGAGAAGCCGCCAAGGGCACACAGAGTTGAGCATGCTGAGGGCAACGGCAGCCAAGTTCCCCGAAAGTCCTGGGCCCCACATGCCCGCTCGGCTCACGGATGAGGACAGAGGCCTGGCTGAGCACTTGGGGCAGCAGCTCTGCTGGTGGCAGGGGCCGCTACAACTGCCAGAGGATCCAGACCTGGGAGCTGGAAAGGAGTCTTCTGCAGAGCCTGCGTCCTGCTCAAGGGGGCAGCCCGAGGCCCCATCTGCTGCCGTGGGTGAGGATGCTGAGGCATCTCCTTCCAGCTCACCCCTCCTGCTGTGCATTTCTGGGGGTTCCGGAGGGGCGGTCCTCCAGGATGCCCTGCAGAGTCCCGCTGAGTCTTGGTCACAGTCACCCTCCTCCTGATGCTCAGACTGTGCCCCCTTCCCATCACCAGCACCATTTCTTAGTTTGTAAGCTTAGGACTTCCCTGGTGGTCCAGTGGTTGAAAATCCACCTGCCAATACAGGGGACTCGGGTTCAATCCCTGGTCCAGGAAGATTCCACAGGCTGAGGGGCCACTAAGCCAGTGCACCCTGGAGCCCGTGCTCCACAACAAGAAAAGCCACCACAATGAGAAACCTGCGCACCACAACTAGAGAGGGGCCCCCGCTCGCTGCAACTAGAGAAAAGCCTGCGGACAGCAACGAAGACCCAGAGCAGCCATAAATGAGGAAATAAAATGTAATTTGTAAGCCTAAGGGCAGTTGTTGTATGTCACTGACTGCTGTGCATGCCCATGTGGACACCCACCCCCCGACCCACACCCACACACACAAAACACACACACAATCAACAAGACTCCAGACCTACTCCAGGGAGTGCCGTGTCAGTCGGGGTGTTTGCAAATCAACTCTGGGTAGTTTAATCAGAACAAGACATCAGGACTTTGTGGGAGCCAGACTGACGTCAGAAATGATGCCCACACGTCGGCTCTTCTCCCACCAAGACCCCATGGCTGTTCGGTCAGGCACATGTTCATGGCTCCCAGTGCTGGGGTGCAGGGTCCTGGACCTCCACCACTGGCCCCCGGAAGCCAGACACCTCCACCATGGCTCTGACCAGGAAACAGACACTTGCCTGGCACCTGCGCCTGCACACCTGTCTCAAGCCCAAGCCTCCTGCCTGGGAGTCCCTTTGGTAGAGTCCTGGTCTACCCCTGTGCCTCAGCTGTCATGGGGGCTGGGAGGAAAGCCTGGTTTCTCACTGCAAGAGCAAGACTCCCAGATGGGGAAATTTTCAAACAGGACAAGATCTGCGGATGACCAGGGAAGTCCCCTAGAGGCTCTGAGGGGTGGCTAAGTGCAGGAGTAGAGGGGGAGGAGCCTTAAGCAGAGGGGCCACTCACTGAATTAATCCCCCACGTTTATTCCAGCACTCCATTTGGGGAAAGCCAAAGGGGTACGGCAGACATGCTTCCAGCACTCAGCAAGGTACAGCCCCAAAGATAGGATGGACACAGCCCATCATCAGTTGCCATGGAAGCCATGGGAAGGTCCTGCTAAAGCACCTGTGATTAGACAGAGCTGGAGGAACCAGCAAGGATGAGGCGGCTGAATCCAGCAGAGTCCTGCTGGGAAGCAGGTGAGGTGTACCCCTGGTGTCTTCCCACCTGTAGGTCACGTGCCTGGGAGCTATCCAGTCGAGCTGGAGAAGGGCGGCTGGATGGGAGCGGCAGGGGTGCCCCTTAACTGGGTGTGTTTGCTGATAAAAAGAAAAAAAAAAAAGGTACCCAGAGAACCGGCCCAGCAGGCACGGAGCAGGGCAGCCTGGCTGTGCACACATCACACTGTCGACCTGCTCTCAGGCTACTTCTGCCCATCGGCTGCCTGTGTTCCCTCCCCGCCCAGCTTGGAGCAGGCCCATAAAAGACAAGAACACTCCCCGCTGGATGCTCCAGAGGTGGAAGACACTTGTGCTGGATAGGGACCGGGGACTGGTGGGCACGGGACCCCTTGCCTTGCCCCAGGCAGACATTCACCCACCAGCCTTCACGCAGGTGGTAGGAGCTGTCGTCTGCCCACCCTTTCACGTGTCCACCCTAGACCCTTCGCAACGCGTCAGCAGACATCTTCCTGGCATGAATTACTCCCCACTTCCTTTTATCTTTGTGGTTTCAGCTTTAGGGATCCGGGAGCAGCAGGCAGGTTCCCAGGCCTCATCGGGCCCGATGCATCTCTAACCAGACAGAAGTGTGCATCTGGATTTGTCGGCCGACAGGTACAGATGTAGGAGGCTCTCACCCATGAGACAGAATCGCTCCTGGGGACTGAGAGGCTCAGACGGCTCAGTCAGAGGCAGGCTGCATGCCTCAAATGGGGGGCAGAGTCTGCTGGTGGAACCCCCTGCAACAGACCAAGGTCAGCAGGCCCAGCACTTCATAAACTGAATTACGGCAGCCTCCACCTGGGAGCGGAGAATTTCTAAGGAGGCATTTCTCATCATCTCCTCCCTATCACCAAGGAGTTCTTCCCAGCCAGTGCAGACAATGGGATGAACAAAATCTCAGAGACAGAACACCAGGGGTGAAAACCCAGCTCCACTCTCTGCGCGCTGAGTGACCTTGGGCCGCTCACTTACCTGCCCCAGGTCTCTGTTAAGTGTCTTGTGCAAGTGGGCCTGTTGGGAGCAGCCAGTGGACTCTGGGTGGCTGTCCAGTCTCCAGTGCTTCTGCTCCTACCTCTGTTAGGTGATGTCATGGAAGAAACCTGGCCTGTACGTGCTGTGTGGCATGGGGTAAATTACTGAAGCTCTCTGAGACCCAGTTAGTTGACTATCTAAAAAAGAGATGGTGACAGTACCTGCTTGGTTGTGCTGTTGAGGTGGTTAACACCTGCGAAGCCCCAGGACAGGCGGATGCCCCTAGACCCTGGGAAAGGCTGCTGGTGGTCTTGTTGGTGGCGGTGGTACAGGAGTCCTGTAGCACCCACCTCTGAGAGTTAGAAGACGCCCACTTGTTCATCTGCCTCTCCCATCAGCCTGGGAATTGGCCAGGGCCCTGGACTGTATCTGGCCTGTATCCTAGGGAGGGGGACACATTCCATGAACCCAGCTTTGATGCATCAGTAAAAGGGAGGCTGCCACATGAAGATACATGTCACACAGTGCTGAGTAGAGCTAGCAAGACCCCAATGGCCTCCCGTCCACTGTGACTCCTCCTTTCTGAATCTCAGTTTTCCCATCTGTGATGTGGGGACAATTGGCTTAAATGATGTCTCTGAAGCACTCAGCACCTTCCCTGGCTCGTGGTGGGTGCTTAAAAAATGGTGGCTGGAAGTCATCCCATGAAGACTTGCTCAAGAACCTCCCACCTGTCCCTTCTGCTGCCTGCTCTAGTCCAGGCCAGTGTCCCAGGCTCCAACATGACCCCAGCTCACTGCCGACCCCCAAGAGTCCTAGTCAACTGGTTATTGGAAGATGACTGTGAAAAATGAATTCTCACAAGGAATTAATAGGTTCTACCTTTCCCAGGACCACCTGCATTTACAAGAAGTTTGGAGATGGCATTATTCACAAGGTAGCAGGCAGGTAAAGTACACGGTTAGAGCAGTAAGTAAGACAACAGGGAGTGATAGGAACCAGAGAGAAAGAGAGAGCACAGCACTCAAATTCAAAATCATGAAATGCTGGTTGACCAAACCAAGCACCACCCATGAGATAAAGGCGGCTGCACTGGTGGAATTCAGGCTGAGTTGAGGATGGAGCATGAATCGGGGAGGAGCATGTCCCCCTTCTGCCTTCAGACCAAACCAGGGCAGCTCTAAGTCTCCACAACCGGCGAAGAAAGCCTCTTCCCCGTTCTCTCTAAGGAAGCCCTAGAGTGGCCAATGCCCCACATGCTGCTGGAAAGGCCCATGTCCTCAGTGGCCACTGCCCCACAGCCCAAGCTGGCGCCTACCTTGTCCTTTCCGCCTTTAGAAAGGTGGGGCCTAAATGTCAGCCGATGATATCAGAATGCATGGCAGCAACCAGCTTCAACTGGAAGGAAGGAAGGAAAAGCCCCGCCAGCACCTACCAAGCCAGTCCAGAAGAGGAGCAGAGCCCTTCACGGCCACATGAATCCCTCGCCTGCCTGGCCCTGGGGAGGCAGCAGCTGGGCACAGGGAAGTGGCATGCTCAGGTGTGGGTCTCGCAGGCACTTCCCTCTCTGGGCACAGGCATGCCAGGCAGGGGCCTGGGCCCTCACCTCTGAGCCACCCAAAGCCCTGCAGTGCCTCCTCCTTCTGGATAGACCTGCTTCTGAGCTCCCTGGAGGCCCCGAGATGGTGGAGGTGAGCCCTGCGGGGCCTGCACAGCCTGGGCAAGTTCCCAGGAAACGCTCCTGACAGTGCACACACTTCTCTAGCCGGCCTTCTTGAAGGGGGCTGCTCACTGGGCACTATCTCCTCCCCGGGATGTACTGGGACTGTCTCCACAGCCTGATCAGCTCAGTCCTCAGACTCACGGTGAGCTGTGGTCTGGATTTGCTTTCCTATTCCTTTCAACCCTCTGGAGGAGGGAAGGGCCCTTGGCCTCTGAATGAGGGCAGTACTGGGTTGTTTTTGAAAGGCTCTAGCTGGAATTGCCACCATCTTTCTTTGCTCCAGCATCCACATCAGCTGGGTCAGTGAGTCCAGCTGGCAGTCCCTCCTGGCCACTCTGAGGGCCTCTGATGCTGGTTTTCCTAACACCTGCAGCTTCTTCTCCAAGACATCACGTGCTTATCACAGACACCGGCCCCATCAACTCCCCCCCTCCAACACCCAGGTCCCCTTAACCCCAACCTAGGTCCCTTGGGGCTCCTTTGATATGGAACCAAATCCAAAGGCAGGCTGTCCCAGAGGGCACCGGGCTGGGAGTCAAGAGTTCAGAATGCCTGGGCTTTAGCTGTGCACACATCATGTGGCTTCTCTGAGCCTCATTCTCAGTAAATTCATCCTTTATGTCCTGACTGGTGGTGAGACCTGAGATTTCTAAATACTGTTTTTATGAGCTGAGTGGACTTGGCCACAGACATACACACACGCAAAGCCCCCAGGAAGCTGGGCACAGCTTTGCTGGGTCAACACAGAGTCACTGGCCAACTACCCTCAAAAAGGGTTGGGGGATGAAAGGTGCTGGGGAAGGAGTGCAGCTGGAGATGAAGGTGGGCAGACAGCCAGAACTGCCTCCGGCTGATAACCCATCCCCGTCTCCTGACAATACACCTCCCCACCAACCCATCCCCCACCTGATAACCCACCTCTCATCTGACAATACATCCCCTCAACAACTCATCCCCCACTACAATCCATCCCCCCACCAACCCCTTACTTGATAACCCATCCCTCACCTGATAGCCCTTCCCCTCACCTGACAACCTGATCCCTTAACCAAGGCTTTGTGGTTTGAGGGCCCCTGGCCCAGACTAGGCTAAGAGAACCTGCTGAGGGCAGGCTGGAGGGAGGGCAGAGGAAGTAGGCAGTGGGAGAGACTTAGAGAAAAACTCAAAGCAGGTAAGAACAGGAGTGAAGGATGCGGTCCACACAGGAGGAGAGTCTATGCTATGCTAAGTCACTTCAGTCATGTCCAACTCTGTGCGACCCCATAGACGGCAGCCCACCAGGCTCCCCCGTCCCTGGGATTCTCCAGGCAAGAACACTGCAGTGGGTTGCCATTTCCTTCTCCAATGCATGAAAGTGAAAAGTGAAAGTGAAGTCGCTCAGTCGTATCAGACTCTTAGCGACCCCATGGACTGCAGCCAACCAGGCTCCTCTGTCCATGGGATTTTCCAGGCAAGAGTACTGGAGTGGGGTGCCACTGCCTTCTCCAGAGGAGAGTGTGAGCTGGGCCAAAGCTGGGCGCTCAGGTCTCTGCTTCCCCGCCGTTGCCTCCTTGGCTCCGGTCTCAACGAGACCCTCCCAGAGCAGTGGATGCCATAGCAATGCCCATGACCTTAAGGCCGCACCTCCAGCTTAATCCACATCAGTGTCAGACTGAAGGCCTCACTGTCACTCAGGGATATTTTTAACCTGCCTGCCGGGCCCCGCTACCTGGTGTCTGTCCGGAAACTAGGCCACAGAAGCCATGGAGGAGGCAGGTCCTGACCCCTGCTCCAGCCTCGGAAGGCTCCCAGTGAGTGGGACATGAGTGAGGGGACAGAAGGGGCTCGCTTGCCCAGCCAGAAAATTTGTGCCACCCACCAAGTGAGTGGAGCTTCCAGAAAGGGCTCCCCATGCCCATAGTAAGCGTAGGTTATTAGGCTGTATCTCCCACCCAGTCCTAACAAGCGGCCCCTCGACAAATGCCCCAGCTGTGTGCATCCTCCTGGTGTGCTGGGAGGTGGGGGGGGCACAAGCCTGCACACTTGAGCACCATGTCCAAGGCTTTCACCCACACCACCTCCCCACCAGCTCCTTCTGCAGGGATGGTGGGTTCACTGAGGACTCAGACGGCCTAGGGCTCAGTGCAGACTCCACTGATCTCTATGACCCCGAGTGACTGCATGTGAAACTTTCTGGCTCTTAGTTTTCTCATCTGTAAGATGGGCTTAACAACAACATGACTAGAAGGCTCAAGATGGTGCCTGGCACATTGTGAGCACTAAGTGTGTGCCAGATTGTATAGAAAAACTAATTAATTAGGAGGAGAGGCTCCAGACCAAGGCTGCTTGAGTTTAAATCCTGATGCTGCCACTCACTGGCTGAGTGTCATTGTGCGTGCGCGCATACTCGGTTGTATCCGACTCTTTGTGACCCAGTGGACTGTGTAGCCCTCCAGGCTCCTCTGTCTATGGGATTTTATAGGCAAGAATATTGGAGTGAGTTGCCATTTCCCATTCCAGGGGATCTTTCCAACCCAGGGATTGAACCCATGTCTCCTGCATTGGCAGGTGGACTCTACCACTGAGCCATCTGGGAAGCCCCAAGTGTCCTTGTCCCCATTACTTAGCCTCTCTGAGCCTCAGTTTCTTCCTCCCCAAGATGGGAAAAATCTCTCTACTTCACAGGATCATTGTGAAGATTAAATGAGCTAATATGTAAAGCTCTGAGAATGGTGTCTGGAACACAGCAGGTGCGCGGTTAGCGTTAGCGCTGATGATTAACGGCGATTCTGGGCAGATTATCCTCCAGCCGGGCTCCCCCTCTCCTTCCTGCCCCCGCACTCAGCTGGCACAGCTGCCCTCTGTTTGTTCTCTTTCCTTCTCTCTCAAGTTCTGTGCTTTTTTCAAATCCCACCTCCTCCAGGCTGCCTTCCCCAGCAACTCTGATTATGCACTGCTTCCCTTCTCCCATCCCTTAGGCCTGACCCCCCCACATTATTCCTCTGAGAAAATTTCATGTGCTAGTCTGAGGCAGGGGCTCAGCCGGACCCACCTCTCCTCCCCACCTCAGTGCACAGAGCCCAGCCTTGTGCGGGGGGAGCAGCAGCAAAGTCAGAGACTTAAGTCACTCGTCCTTGCCGAGTCTGCACCTGTCTGCTCCGTGCAGGCATCTATTCCCGGACGGGGGACAGTGTGTGCTAGGCCCCAGTACACACACGTGCATTCACACACATGCGCGCACGCACGCACACACACACACACACACACACACACACACTATGCTTATGCCCTGGTTAAGGCAGAGTCAGGCTGTTTCCCCCAGAAGAATCCCCCATTCCCACTAATGGCAACTAAGATGCATTTTCCCCAAGCCCAGGCATTTTCTGGGTTTATCGGTCCTCCCGACCCCTGAGAGATGGGGTGCACCTAGGAGGCCAGGTGGGGCTGTTGCTGGGAGACACCTGACCCCACAAAGGGGTACCAAGACAGGACACCCCAGGGTCCAGGGCCCAGCACGGGGGCGGGAGGTGATGGAGGGGCCGAGGCACACAGTCCCCCTCCTGGGCTGGGAAGAACGCCAGAATGTTACTGTTCTCTCTCCCCTGAAGGCCTGACAGACAGCAGGTCAGACTTTCTGACCCTGATGCTGTTCATGCTTGCTGTCTGCAGGCCACACTCAGCCCCAGGCTCATCAGAGGGCTCTGCTGACCAGTCTCCCCCACCCCTCACAGGCCTGACTGGACTCCCAGGAGCTCCCTGTCCCCCCAGGACCTGTCACAATGGCGGGCTGTCCCCCCAGCCCCCCTTCCCTGCCTCCCCCAGTGACTGCCTCTCCTTCTGGGCTGCGTCCTGACTGAGGCAGTCTCACTCGTCCCACAGGAGCCTCCTTTGGTGGGTGGCCCCCTTTTTCCTGTGACCCAGGACAAGGAAAAGGGAAGAAGGGGGTTCAGCAGGGCTGGGGCGAGTGTTTCCCTGAACTCATCATTCTCTCTGGGTGACAGAGGGCCACTGTCATCCCCCGAGTGCTCAGCCCTCTCTAGCCTCCATGTCAGTCTGCCTCCAAATGAATGGGGATGGAAAGAGGTCACCCTGCAGTCACCTTGGGGGAACCTTGAGCCTGTCTGCTCGGCCCTCATGCTGCTGTCTTGCTCTGGTCTAAGAAGGTCTGAAAATGGTCCTTACACGCATCTATGAATCTATGAATGAGAACCAGAAGTTAACCCTCTCCACTCTGTAAATTATCCCCAAGGATAATACCTTCCCCAAAGGAGGTTTGCTTGACAGAGGGAGCCCAGGCCAGGGGAGAGGGGGATGAGAGAAGCCTATGAATTTAGCCAAGTGTTGGTCTGTGCACTCCAGCCACACACAAAGCTAAACTTGAGTCCTCTTCCCTAAACCACATGGGGTTAATGCAGTAATACCAATAGGCATTTATAGAGCACATCACAGCTAAAGGATGCCTTCCACGCGCTCTATCAATTAGCTACCCTTCTGCTCTACAAGACAGTGGTGGAAGACTGTTTACTTCTCTTCCATGTGGGAGGGACCTGGGCCTCAGAGTGGCTGGTTCAAGTCTCAGCGTAGAAGAAGGATCCAATGTCTCTGGTGCCCTACCCAGATCTCCACCTGCCAGGCACCCGCCCCATGCTGCTGCGGTGTTGGCTGCTAATGACTCACACTGTGCCCTTGTCCAGAGGATTGTCCGTAGATGTCAGGAGCCTCTTCCCTGGGAGATGACGGCCAGGAGGTTAAGGCCTCCGCCACATGCCCCTCCCATGGGAACGGCCCTTGGTGATGACACTGGGCAGGGATGGAAAGCCAGCGTCTCGTCTTAAGGTGGGACAGCTCTGCATGCCATTCAGGTCCAGAGCTCCCGTGGTCAGGCCTTGGCTTAGCCTCACCTGAAGTGACTTCTTGGCCCAGATTCTGCTCCTCCTGTTCCCCTTACTCCCTCACAGCGTCTCCTGAGAGCACTCTCTCAGCAAATAACACACACTCAGGGATCCCAGTGAAGACCCCACTTCCGGGGAACCTGAAGGGCTGGAACACAGGGCTTCTGACCTGAAACCTGCATGTTCTTAAGACAGTTCTTGGGGCATCCTGGGGTGCTGTTGTGATGACAACCTAGCTTTCTGCCAGGGTGTCATCTCCCTCTCCTTCTCCCAGAGGAGAAGCAGGTTCTTAACCCCTTTCTAGGAACCTGAGCCCTGGCACCTCCCACAAGCCACAGCCTGCTCCCTCTCTCCCCTCCCTGTCCCCAAGCTGTGGCAGCCAACTCCGTGACTCCATCCATCCACGTTCTCCTGGGCCCCCAGATCACTGCCCGGTTCCCTGACTTGTTAAGCAGTGCAGATGGCAATTAACTGCATGATATGAAAATATCCAACCCTAATTATTTCAGGGACGAGGCCAGGGACCATAAATAAACGATGAGTCTTTCCAGCATCTCCTCAGCTGGCTCCTGCCTAGTGTGTGGAAGGCTGGGGGGTGGTGAGGGGGACCCTTCCCCACATGGAGTTCATCAGCATGGGGGTGGTGAGACAAGGGGTAATGCCCAGGGAGGGGGCATGAATTTACCAGGGGAAAGCAGGCCGCTCTTCTGGGCATAGAAATACACAACCATTAGGGCTACTGTCCTGGTCCTGCAAACAGGAAGCAAATGGTAGGTGGGCTCCCTGGATGCCCTCGAATGAATAATTGATTGTAGAATGCGATCTAGTGAACAAATTCCAGGAGGATTCCCAGTCACCTCCTTCGCCCACATCTGCCTCTCCTTTCCTGTCCCCTGCCAGGAGGAGGCGAGTTTTTCATTTTTCCCAAATGATTAATTTCCCTCTCTGCCTCGCCCGGAGGTGGGCTCCCTCGGGATATGCCCCTAGGGAGCCGTAGTCGGACACCAGGGAGGATAGGCCTAATGCTCAGATAGAGATCTGAGCTGCTCAGGGGCTACCCTTTGCTAAGAACAGTATGTCTTTTTCCAGGAACATATCACAACAAAGCCAGGAAGAAAAGGAAACAATTTGTATTCATGGATTCTTTTATGCGCCAGAGTGAACGCTGATGCACACATACACAAAGACACACATGGGCACACACACACACACACACACACACACACGAACAGATGGGGCTCCCACACTTTGAAAGCCTGAATATGAACATTGATATTTATGGAGGGAGAGCTATTTACTTCACCAGAGGATTTGCAACAGGGTTGCTTTAAACAGTAAGCAACCAAACCGCATTGAATAGAATTTGATTTACAAAAAATGTGACTTACCTGTACATTTTCAGAAGCCTGTGCACTGAAGGGGTGTGGATGTGTATCTGTAAATAAGCAGAACTTGTCAGGGCCTCTGGTCATCTAGCTGTGGGAGGAGGCATTTCTGATGCCTGGCTACACACCTGAGAGGTCTGGTCACAGTGGGGGCTCCTAGCTGGCCCTACACGCCAGTTCCTGCTCCATCTCCAGCTGGTAAAGAGGGAACCAAACCCCAACCCAGGGCTCATCTCCAAAGAGGTCCCCCACCCCTGCATGCTCTTCTCATACCCCTGAGCACCCCACTGGTTCAGACTCCCGTGAATGTTTTGATGCGAACAGCTAGAAAAGAGCTTATTAACCATTATCAACCAACTCCCTCATTTGACAGACGAACAAAATGAGGCAGGGGCTTCCCTGGACATCCAGTGTTTAGGACTCTGTGCTTCCACTGCAAGGGCCACAGACTCAATCTGTGGTCTGGGAACTAAGATTCCACATATAGCTGCAGCATGGCCAAATAAAAATGAAAAAAGAAAAAGAAAAAATGGGGCAGTGGCCTGTCACAAGCCCAGAGCCCACTTGATCTCGGGTCTTTCCTGCCTTACCCCTGCCACCTTCACCCTGCATGGTGAGGCCAAGAATGATAAAGAAGGCTGCTGGGAAGTAGCCTTGCTGTCTGGTTTCCTCCAGGCCCAAGCCTGCCCCTCATTTCTCTACCTGCCTCCTCCCCTTTCTCCAGGTGATGGATGTGTCTTTTGAGGGTGAGCAAGCCTGTGACTCAGTTGGTAAAGAATCCACCTGCAATGTAGGAGACCTGGGCTCAATCCCTGGGATGGGAAGATCCCCTGGAAAAGGAAATGGCTACCCACTCCAGTAATTTTGCCTGGAGAATTCCATGGACAGAGGAGCCAGCAGGCTACCGTCCATGGGGTCGCAGAGTCAGACACGACTTCACAACTAAACTACGAGTATATGACAGTCCTTTGATGAAATTAAAACTCACTCCCTGGGAAACAATCTTATCTTCTTGTTAAGGTCTAACCCTTCAGAACCAACTCCCATGTCAACTGCTTAGCTGGGGTCCCACGAGATTGTCCTGGTAACCCTCAGAGGAACCGGATACCCACAGACTTAAAGACGGAACAAGGAGTAAGATGCAATTCTCTCCTAATTTCCAGTCCAGGACTTGCACCAGCAGACAAACGCACACACTTCTTAAAATCTAAGCTTGTTTGTGTAATGACAATAAGGCTTATTTTAAGAGCAAACACTTATTAAAAAAGAATAGGTAACGCATTTGCACGTGGCCCCTATTATGTGCCAGGTGGCGTTCCAAGCCCTTTACATATGTTAACTTACTATCACAACAACTCAAAAGGAGGTTCTATCCTTCAGTTCAATTCAGTCACTCCACTGTGTCCGACTCTTTGCTATCCCATGGACTGCCAGGCCTCTCTGTCCATCACCAACTCCAGTGGTTTACTCAAACTTATGTCCATTGAGTCGGTGATGCCACCCAACCATCTCATCCTCTGTCTTCCCCTTCTCCTCCCACTTTCAATCTTTCCCAGCATCAGGGTCTTTTCAAATGAGTCAGTTCTTTGCAGCAGGTGGCCAAAGTAGTGGAGTTTCAGCTCCAGCATCAGTCCTTCCAATGAATATTCAGGACTGATTTCCTTTAGGATGGACTGGTTGGATTTCCTTGCTGTCCGAGGGACTCCAACACCACAGTTTAAAAGCATCAATTCTTCAGTGCTCAGCTTTCTTTACACTCCAACTCTCACCCCCATACATGACTACTGGAAAAACCATGGCTTTGACTAGACAGACCTTTGTTGTTCTATCCTTACTGCCCCTTCAAACCCAGAGTGGTTAAGTAACTTTCTCAAAGTCACACAGCTGGTAAGCGGCCCAGTGGGGAATGGGGCCCAGGGGATGTGACTGCGGAGAACAAGGTCTGACTCCTTGAACCCTGCTGACATCTCTGGCCTCAGAACTTACCATCTCTCCTCACCCAGCTCTGCTTCTGTTCTCTAGCTACCATGTCAATTCTCACATAGGGCTTCTGTCTTTGCTCTTCCCTCCACACAAAATGCTTGACCTTCAGACTTCCATGTCTCCTGGGACAGGCTGAGCCTAACATGATCTAAAGCAGCCACCATGGCCACTCCATTCACCCTTCACTCACTACAGATCCATCTGCTTTATCTCCTTCAGCATGCCTCACTACCTGACATGGTCTTAGCTCTTGGTTTACTGTTTCTGCCACTAAGATGTAAAGTCCACGGGCACAGTGATCTTGCCCTGTACTTCACTGCAGTGTGCGCTGCACCCACATGGGCTTGGCCTGGCCCTAGTGGGCACACACTGCTGTGGACTAGAGCGTGCACAGGGAGGCCTCTGCACCAGGAGCAGCCCACAGACGGCCATGTGTGTGAGACAGTGCTCTGCAGCGTAGCATGAGCCAGAAGTGGTAAGACCAGCCTCTGGCAGCCCGTGCTAAGAGACAGAGTGCGTCTGCGGACAGATCCATAACCACCCAGCCTGGAAGGATGCAGAACAGAAAAGAGAACCTCCGTCTTGAAGCCCAAGCATCTCTACCACCTGGCCCAGGCCTTTTGTGTCGGTTGCCTGGAGAAATTTAAGACTTGATTAAAAAAGGGGAGGAATAGGCCGCTCCAGAGTCCTCAGAAGGGACAGGGGCTGGGGTGGTCCAGTCACTCTAGTTATTGAGCTGAGCTTCTAAATATAGCCAGGCCAGGCAAGGAGTCTTGAGAAGGCAGGTCTGAGAACAGACAGGATGGAGGGGGCAGCCTTCCCCCAGCTCTCTCCCGAGAGCCTCAACCACTTGAAGCAATGTCATTACATTTTGTGGAGGAGGTCTGTTAACACAAAAGAGGGGGCTCCCCACCAGCACCAGGTACCAGGCAATGCTGGGGGCGAGACATGGGCAGTGTTTTTTACCCGTGGTTGCTCGGTGATTGTGCTGAGAATGACTAGGTGACAGAGTGACTCCCAGGTGACAGATGAATGTGGCGGGGATGCTGACGTCACCTGGGGGATGTGATCAACGGGGAACCGGGGCCCTGGGCCAGTGACGTGTGCTCTGGAGTGTATCAGGGGCTCTCTGGGGCCTGTCAGGTGATACTGGGCCAGTGGGTCTAGGCGAGTGGACCACCACCCCACCCATGGTGCCCATCTGCCCTTTTCTTCCCTTCCTGGGGTAAGAGGATGGCAAACCATAGTGTTCCAGTCCAAGTCCTCACCCAGAGCTGATTTTCCTATTCAGATGGTGACCACAGACCACCCTGGATGCCAAATCTCTCTGTGCTCGGGGTCCAAGAGGACAAGAGTGGATCTAGTCAACCAGGGCTACATGGAGGCAGTTCCGCACAGACCCCCCTCTCCTGGTCCCTGGATGAATTCTCAATTCCACATGCCCTTTAGTACTCAAGACGATGTCAGTACTCCAGACACAAATATTGATCATGGAATTCCAATATCCGAGACGAAGCTGGATGGCCTCTGAGGCCCTTACTCTGTCATTCCAGCGATTCTAGATCCCAATATACCCAACATTATCATTAATATGGTGTAATTGGTCACAGTGTGTTCAACAGTGCATTACTATGAATGTGATGGAGGCTGTTAGTCTTTTGTTTCTCCAGTTTTGTGTGTTACAGACTTCACTTACTGTTTCTCAGCTATAAAAACGCAGCCCTCTGAGCTCAATCTTTCTCTGTTGCCATTTTACCAATTAAGGAACTGAGGCCACAAACTAAAGTCCCGCCCTCGCACTACAACTCATAAAGAGACGTCAGCCCCCACGCTGTCAGCCCATCCACTGCCCTCTGTCCCACTGTCTGCTCCCTCCACAAGCCCAGAGGAACACGTTCCCCCAGAATTTAAAGCTAGGGATTGCTCCCTCAGGGCTCCTCTTCCCTAGAAACAACTGCCAGTCTTAACTGACACCTGGTTAGACTCAAAGCAAATCTCTTCCCCTTCCAAGGCCTCAATCACTTTCTCTGATACGTGAGGCGTGTGGGTCTGGGGCCCTCAAACAGTGCCACGAATCCTCAGTTGAGTGCCACCTTGTACCACGCAGTCCTCTGACCAGTCTATCCTTGCCCAGGCCAGCCATTCCTCAGACACAAGGGGATGGGAGGAGGGAAGGGGATGGGAGGAGGGGGTGCAGGGATCCCTGAAAAGCGTGCCTGTCCTGTCAACTGGAGATGGTTCCTCAGGGAGAACTGTGAGGACCCTGGGGGGCTGTGCCTGTGTTTTCACTTCTCACTGTGAGGGGCAGAACGTCTTGTACTTAACAGTGTGTGCTAAGTCACTTCAGTTGTATCTTGACTCTTTGAGACCCTAGGGACCATAGCCCACCAGGTTCCTCTATCTGTGAGATTCTCCAGGCAAGAACACTGCAGTGGGTTGCCATGCCCTCCTCCAGGGGATCTTCCTGACCCAGGGATCAAACCCCTGTCTCTTATGTCTCCTGCACTGCCAGGCAGGTTCTTTACCAATAGCACTACCTGGGAAGCCCACTCAACAAGTCACTGAACGTGAATTGTTCTGACTTCCAGCATTCCGGCATTGCTGACCTCTGCCTTCTTAAAGTTCACCACCCAGGTGTTAGGACTTTAGGAATTAAGGAATTTTCTGGGTTCCCCGTCAATTCCAACACAGGCAACTGTGTTTATTGAGGGCTTCCTCTGACCATCACTTAACAGGATTGTGACCTTGGACACAGAGGTTTGTTTAACCATGCTGTGCCTCAGTTTGCTCATCTAGAACATGTGTATCCTACCCTACGTCACAGGCTTAGTGAAGAGTAACTGGCAGAGCACATGCATAAAGAAACACAAGCTTTCTCTCTCCCTACTCAGAAAACCCTTTCTGCATTGCTAAGAACCTTCCTTTTCATGGAACCTCAGAACCAAGGAAGGCTAACAGTGGCCCTACCTCCTGGGCTTCCATCCTTCATCACAGATGCCATGGCTTGGCCCATCCAAGTGTCCTTTGGAATATTCCAGAAGACCAGATCCTGGAACTCCTCTCTGCTCCCCTTTCCCTCATCTCCAGCTCAGCCCCACTCTCCATACCCAGGAGTAACAGCTGACCCAGGGATAAGGAGACTTTCGGCTCTTTGGAGGTCAAGACCTGAGGGGGATGATGGGTAGAGCCCAGCTACAGAATATTTATTTACAGGCTTCTTAACTTGTCCCAGATGTGACAGCTGTTGTGTCCCTGAGAGCATGTGAACCCCCACACCCACTGATCCAGGTTAAAAACTGACAGGGAAGAGAGGTAGGTATCAGGAGCCCTCAGGCGCCCAACCTCCAAAGCAGGAAGAAAGCGCACCCTGAGGCCAGAGCACAGGTTCCCCTTCCTCAGAGGCCTGGCCCCTGCCTGTATGCTGACACACACACACATTGGCTGCCACATCCACTCCGGCCACAGACTCCCTGGTGCCTGGGACAAGAGTGGAGGGAAAAGAAAGGAAAAATCAGGAGTCCCTCCCCATGTTCTGAGCTTTAGGAGTCCCTATTGCATTGTTCTAACCAGGAGCAGGGGGTCTCTTTTGCATCTCTCTCTTTGTACTAAGTGCTCACTTCTAGGTTTCAGGCTGTGCCGAGTTCTGCTCGGGGAGGCCCAAGGAACAAATAGGCTCAACTCATCCCTAGTTTCTAGTTTGATGGTTCCTGGAATACGGTTCCGCCCACCTCCCAAGCCGCTTTCTGGTACTTAATGTTCAGAGACTTACTTTCCAGAGGCTATATGGTACACTCTGCTCAGGTGCTGGAGTCAGTGAGAGACAGGGCTGCCATGTGTTCACTGCACCTCTTCTGAAACTGGAACACAGTAAGCTTTCAAAGCCCCACCAGGTTATAAAACCCCTGGTCCTTCTCCTCCCTCCAAGAGGAAGGAGACAAGTCCTGGCTGATTGTCACATTGTCCTGCCTCCCCATCACACCCGTTCGCTTATTCATCCCTCTCACAAATATTTCTCAGGCACCAGTTCTGTGCAGGGCCCCTTCTAGACACTGAGAATTCAGCAGTGAAGAAACACACAAAGCCATTGTCAGGCAAGGCAGTCAGAGTATAAACAAATAATTAAATGTATCATACATAGGAGATAAGTACTACCGTGAAAAGTTAAAAAAAGTAATAGGATGGAAGTGCTTTTTTATAAAGGGTGCACAGGCTGTGCCTCTGTGAATAGGTAATGAAATCTAAGGAGAAAGAAGAAAAAGTGAGCTCTCTAAATATCTGAGGCAGAAGTATTTCAGGAAGAAGAAATTGCCAGGGTCTTTTGAAGGCAGAGAGAGCAAGACTGGCAGGTCTGAGGAACAGCTAAGGGACCTGGGTAAGTGGGAAACACAGGCAAGGGGGCGGGGGAGCTGTTGAGGATGAGGTCAGAGGTTGGTGGGGCGGGGGTGACGGGGAACAGATCACATGTGATCATGTAGGCCACTGTTAGGACTTTGGGGAGCAGGGAGTTTGACACAGAGGAGTGACACTGCCTGACATAATTTAAAAAGATCAACTGACTATTCTGAGAACAGACTGAGGTAGGAGAAGGAAATAGCAACCCACTCCAGTGTTCTTGCCTGGAGAATCCCAGGGACAGAGGAGCCTTGTGGGCTTCCATCTATGGGGTCGCACAGAGTCGGACATGACTGACATGACTTGGCAGCAGCAGCAGCAGCAGGAGAAGGAAATGGCAACCCACTCCAGTGTTCCTGCCTGGAGAATCCCAGTGATGGCGGAGCCTGGTGGGCTGCCGTCTATGCAGTCACGCAGAGTCAGACACAACTGAAGCAACTCAGCAGCAGCAGGAGAGTGGGGGGCCAAGAGGGAAGCATAGGAATCATCTAGAAGGTTACAAAATAATTCAAGAGGGAGAAAACATGGACTGGTCCAAGGCAATTCAGATGGAAGAAGTTAAAAACGGTTGGGTTCTAAAAATATGTTGAAGATAGAGTGGACAAGAGCTGTTTACAGTGAGCATTCAGAGAGAGAAAATGAATGGTCAACTTGGAGTTACAATGGAGACCGTCTAATCATCCCTCTGATGACCCAGGAATCTCCAACCCAACATCTCTGATATCATGATATTCAGTCACTTAATGCACATTCCCGTCCCGGGGAAAGCAGATTCACCACTTCACACAACAACCTCACCTGGTCCTTGAAGTTCTTTCTTATACTCACTCGAAGTTCGTGCTTTCTCTCACTGCTCCTAAAGCAACACAGGACAGGGCTCCACCTCCTCCCACAGGCAGTCCTCCAGACTGTTTGACCTCTCCCTTGGTTCGAATCCCATCAATGCCATTTCAGTCCCTCTGGATGTGAACAAATCCCTGAAGGAAGTAGCTTTGCTTGTTCTACCTAGGTAGAAGGGCCAGGGGGCTGATTGTTCTCTGAGCTCCTTCTAGAACATCATTCACAGATTTTGGTAAATGATTTTCTGCCCAGGACACAAATTTAAATTTGGCAAATGCACTCTTCCCCTACCCTTTCTCAGGTGAGGGAGTTAGAGAATTAGCTTAGATCTTGCTTTTCACCACTGAGAATGCCAAAGCCATTATAAGAGAACCTCCTGGGAGTTTCCTGGCGGTCTGGGGGTCAGGACTCCATGCTTTCACTGCCAGGAGCCTTGATTCCATCCTTGGGGAAAGAACTAAGATGCCACAAGTTGGGGGACATGGCCAAAAAAGAAAAGAAGAGCACTTCTTTAGGTATCAACTGTCAATATCCATGTCCACACTCTCTGTTTTCCTTCCCATAACAGAAATGGACCATCCATGTTCCTATCTAAATCCAGTCCCTCCACTTTTCTGCTATATCCACCCCTTCTCTCATGTTTAAGAACACTGGTGACCCTAAAAGTTGGAGGGAATAATAGAAAAGAGCTAATATTTTTAAAACAAAACTCAAGAATCCTTTATACAAATAAAAGAAAGCCTATATTTATTTAAGTCAACCAAATGCCCGGGAAAATTGACTGAGAATGATCAATTCAGAGACACAGCCTAAAAAAGGATTAGATTTTAAAAACAAAGAAACCATACCCAAGGACTCCAGGCACAATACCCATAATACCTACAAGAGTATGAAAAAATTAGATTGGCATCAGTGTATCTAAGAGCTACTTGCAAAACAAGGCAAGAATGGAACATTATTCTGAAGTAACAAAGAAAAGAAACAAATTGTGAGCCAAGGACTTTATACACAACAAACCCATCATTCACTTATCAAGGCTATAGAAAAGTAAATTATATATGCAAAGAGTGAAAGAATCTGTGCACATAAGTCCTTCTTAGATGACCTGTTAGAGGATGAATTCTATCTAACCAAGAGATAACTGGGGAACATTTTTGGCAAAAGAATGATGGAGGATGTAGTATATTTAAAGTGTATTTAAAGCATGTTGATCTAAAATTTATACAAGGATTATGAACAAAGGTGGAAAATACTTTGTAAATGTCATATGTTCTGATAAAGTAGAAAAATGCAACTTAAAATTTGAGCTAAGAAGAAAGACAGAGGAAAGTAGGGTAAAATCATTGTTGCATAGGGAACAGTTAGAAATCAAATGGTACCATTTTGAATTGACTATCCAGAGAATAGTGAAAAATACTGACTATCCATATCCAGATAGAGTGAAAAAGCTGGCTTAAAACTCAACATTCAAAAAACGAAGATCATGGCATCTGGTCCCATAGCTTCGTGGCAAATAGACGGAGAAAATTTGAAAACAGTGACAGATTTTATTTTCTTGGGCTCCAAAATCACCATGGATAGTGACTGCAGCCACAAAATTAAAAGACACTTGCTCCTTGGATGAAAAGCTATGACAAACCTAGACAGTATATTAAAAAGCAGAGACATCACTTTGCTGACAAAGGTCTGTAGAGTCAAAGCTAAGGTTTTTCCAGTAGTCATGTATGAATGTGAGAGCTGGACCATAAAGAAGGTTGCTGCTACTGCTGCTAAGTCACCTCAGTCGTGTCTGACTCTGTGCGACCCCATAGATGGCAGCCCACCAGGCTGCTCCATCCTCGGGATTCTCTAGGCAAGAGTACTGGAGTGGGTTGCCATTTCTTTCTCCAAAAGAAGGTTGAGCACTGAAGAATTGATGCTCTCAAATTGTGGTGCTGGAGAAGACTCTTGAGAGTCCCTTGGACAGCAAGGAGATTAAGCTAATCAATCCTAAAGGAAATCAACCCTGATTATTCATTGAAAGGACTGATGCTGAAGCTGAAGCTGAAGCTCCAATACTTTGGCCACCTGATGTGAAGAGCAGACTCACTGGAAAAGACTCTGATGGGGGAAAGATTGAAGGCAAGAGGAGAAGGGGACAATAGAGGATGAGATGGTTGGATGGCATCACTGATTCAATGGACATGAGTTTGAGCAAACTCCAGGAGATAGTGAAGGACAGAGAAACCTGGTATGCTACAGTTCATGGAGTCACAAAGAGTCAAGATAGAATTTAGCAACTGAACAACAACATCCAGATAGTAAAAGGCTAAGTAAGGATTTATCTTATTTTAATTTTTATCTCCTTAAGTAAGGAGATTGAGGATATTTTAAAAGATATCAATGCAAAGGTAACTATCAAAGCAAAATGTACACTTTTATAAATGTCAAAGCAATTTTTTCAAGAACAAAGAGGCATACAGAGAAAGAAAAAAAGTAAATATAACATAATCATAGATTAATTATAATATAAAATGTTGTAAAGAATTTACACCCAATATATTAGTCATATCAAGAAATGTAAAGAAGATTAACTTGTTTAGTAAAAGAAATAGATTTTCAAAATATCTTACAAAGGAAAACTTTGGAGTCTTCCATATATATAGGGGAAATATTTAAAACAAAGTGATTCAAAGGCTAAAACAATGAAAGAGGATGGGAAAACTTATGCCAGCTAAATAGAACAACTCCAAAGCAAGGACAGCAAGCCTAATATTAGGTAATGCAGAATTTAGGCCAAAAACATCAAACAAGACAAATAAAAACATATGGTAAAAAGTCACAATCTGAAATACAATAAAATACAGACTATGTACCTGATTACCAAAAGTGAAGTGAAAATCGCTCAGTCATGTCTGATTCTTTGAGACCCCATGGACTACATGGTCCATGGAATTCTCTAGGCCAGAAAACTGGAGTGGGTAGCCTTTCAGTTCTCCAAGGGATCTTCCCAACTCAGGGATCAAACTCAGGTCTCCTGCATTGCAGGCGGATTCTTTACCAGCTGAGCTACAAGGAAAGCACAAGATTACCAAAAAAAAAAAAAAAAAACAAAACAAAAACCCCATCTTTTTGTAAAATAGAAATTAGAGCAATATAAGGAGAAATAGAAATAATATTGATAAGAGAGCTTTACACACCACTCAGGATGAGAGGGGTACGTGAACAAAAAATAAGTGTGAATAGAGAAGAGTTTAACATGAATCATAAATTAGATATCATAAAATGTATTAAACGCTGCACCCTTTAATAAAAAATATCCTTTCTTCTCAAGCAGACAGGAAACAGTGAAATTGATCATATATTATATCACAAAAGAAACATAAGTAGGTTCCATAGTAGAAATATTACAAACAGAAATTTCTGATCACAATGCAGTAAAAGTAGAAATGAAAAGAAAAAATAAAAAATTAAATGTCCTTCCAAAGATGGAGAAAAGAGGACTGCCTTTACTCTCCCACCTAAAGCAACAGCAAAAATATCTAAACAAAATACTGCATGAAACAATGGTTTTCAAGACACCAGACATCAAACCCTGAAGAATAATGATCCCAAAGAACTGGGGAACAAATGAGACGCATTCTACAATCCCACCGGTTTGGTGCCTGGAGAGGGTTTCCAGGCACAGGAACGCTAAAGCTAGGCAGAGCCAAGTGAACTCCCTGATTTGAGAAATTTAGAGTTCGAGGAGATCAAGGTCACCAGAGTTCAGACTACCAGAGAGAGAACAATCGATGAGAGTTCCCCTCAAATATTCAGCAGAATGCTGATCGGCCCACACATGTGAGGAAACCACCTTAGTCTAGTCAGATCATTGTAGCAAAATACCAAAGACTGGGAAGCTTGCACGTAACAGGAGCTTATTTCCTATAATTCTGGAGGCTGGAAGTCTGAGACCTGAGTACCAGGATGGTCTGGTGGGAGCCCTCTTCAGGTCTCAGACTTCTCACTGTAGCCTCACATGGTTGGAAGTGCTAGGAAGCTCTCTAGAACCTCTCTTTTAAGACAGTAATTTCCTAGGAGAGTTCAATCCTCAGGACTTAGGCACCTTCCAAATGCCCCACCCACTAATGCCATCACCTCTGGGGGCTAGAATTTCAACATAAGAATTTGCCAGGGAGAGGCTGGAGGTTGACACAAACGATCAAACCAAAAGCACTGCCCAAAGCCTCCTAAAATGATAAAAAAGAAACACTGCCAGATATTCTCAAAGAACGAAGAGTAGTGTCTGGTCTAGCCAGCTGAACTGGAAAACCCCATAATATAATTTCATGTAAATTATATAGTGTACTCAGAAGGATCTTGCCTCAAAGGTGGGGAATAATTAGCCCTAGACTAAACACTGCAATGGCTCTATCTGACAAATCTTTAAACTAAGACCTGAAAGGACTGGACTTTTTCCAAGTAACTTAACAGAAACCCAGAACAAAGCTCAGGAATATTTATAGGAATACAGAAATATCCAAAACACAATAAATTAAAATTCCTAATGTCTAGCGTCTAATAAAAATTACCTGATGTACAAAGAAGCAGGAAAATATAACCCATAATGAGGAGAAAAAATCAATAAAACCAACCAGAATTGGCAGCAAATGTTAGAATTAACAAATACAATGGATGGGATTAATACAGAATAGACATTAGAGAAGATTAGTAAATTTTTTAAGACACAGCAATAGAAACAACCTAAAACAAAACACTCAGCAAAATCATAATTAAAAAAAAATGAAAAGACCATCAGTGAGCTGTAGGACAACTTCATGCTGCCTATTATACCTATGATTGGAGTCCCCAGAGGACAGGATAGAGAAAGACCAAAAAAATCTGAAAAAAATACTGGCTTAAAATATTAAAAATATGATTAAAAATACTAATCCACAGACTCAAGAAGGTCAACAAACCCCAAGCACAAGAAACACAAAGAAACAAGACTAAGTCAAATCATAATAAATTTACTCAAAACCAAAGGTAAAGAGAAAAGTTTAAAAACAACCAGATAAAAGTCAAAAACAATACAAGCAAGACTTGAAGCAGCATCTTCAAAATACTGAAAGAAGTTAAATGTCAACCTAGAATTCAATACCCAGTGAAAGTATCTTTTGAAAACTAATGCAAATGAAGAATTCACGCCCTGCAGGACCACACTGCAAGATTTGCTAAAAGTCCTTCAGGCAGAAGAAAAGAATACCAGATGGAAATACAAATTACACAAAAAATTGAAGAACACTGAAAATGGTTGCTATATGGATAAATAATAAGATATATTTCTTATTACTTAAATCCCTTTGAAAGATAATCAGTTTTAAGAAAACACTGTAGAGTTTATAATATGTGTAAAAGTGAACTCTGTGACAGAGATATCATAAAGGCTTCAAGTAGATAAATGGAAATATGCTATTGAGAGATTTATAATATACATGATGTAATATAAAATCATTTGAAGATAGGTTGTGATGAGTTAATGATGCATACTATAAATCCTAAAACAACCACTAAAATAGCAAAACAAAGAATTATAAACCACATGCCACTGAAGGATAGAAAAATGGGAGTAAAAATTCAAATAATTAGAAAGCAAGAAAAGAACAAAGTAAAAATAAAGGATATGGGGAAAAACAGAACAGATTGCAAGATGATGTACTTAAACCTAACTATATCAAGAACCACATTACCTGTAAACAATAAAGAGGCCGAGATCGTTAAAATGGATAAAAAAGCAATCCCCAGTATTGCTGCCTACACAAACCTCACTTTAAATACAAAGACACAAAGAAGTTAAGGTAAAGGAATGAGAAATGATAAGACCAACTTCCTTATCTTCTTTCCTTCTTTTCATGGGAAAGTATTTAGTTTTTCACTTTTAAGTGTGATTATGCTTGTAAGTTTTCCAATGATATTCTTTATCAGGTTATGGAAGTCTTCTTCTCTTCTTACTTTGCTTAAGAGTTTTTATCAGGAATGGATGTTTGCCTTTTTTCAAGTGACTTTCTGAATCCACAAAAATGATCATATAACTTTTACCTTTTAGTTTCTTAATATGGTAAATTATATTGTTTTTTTAAATGTTAAACCAGACTTGAATTCTTGGGATAAATCCCACTTGGTCATAACACATTATCTTTTTAATATTTTGGTGACTTTGATTTAAAATATTTTTAATAATTTTTGCATCTGTTTTTATGACAGATATTAGTCTTTTATTTTCCCTTACTTTTTGGCTGCACCATGCAACATGCGTGATCTTTCCTAACCAGAGTTTGAACCCATGCCCTCTGCATTGGAAGAACAGAATCTTAACCACTGGATGACCAGGGAAACCCAACAGTTATTAGTCTTTAGTTTTGCTTTCTTATAATGTCCTTGCTTATTTTTATCAAGGTTATACTGGCCTCATAAAATAAGTTAAGTAATACTCTCTTCTTTATAATGTTCTGGAAAAGTTGCTGTTGAATTGTTATTATTTCCTCCCTGAGTGTCAATAGGATTCACCGGTGAAGCTACTTGGGATGAAAGGATTTTTATTTGAAGGTTTCTAATTAGAAGTTAAAATTTTAAAATAACACAGGTTATTTTTCTTCTTGAAGGTTCTGCTGCTGCTGCTGTTAAATCACTTCGGTCGTGTCCAACTCTGTGTGACCCCATAGATGGCAGCCCACTAGGCTCCCCCGCCTCTGGGATTCTCCAGGCAAGAACACTAGAGTGGGCTGCCATTTCCCTCTCCAATGCATGAAAGTGAAAAGTGAAAGTGAAAAGTGAAAGTGAAGCCGCTCAGTCGTATCTGACTCTTAGCGACCCCATGGACTGCAGCCAACCAGGCTCCTCTGTCCATGGGATTTTCCAGGCAAGAGTACTGGAGTGGGTTGCCATTGCCTTCTCCGTACTTGAAGGTTCTAGCCAGAGCAATAAGGCAAAGAAAAAAAAAAGCATCCAGATTACAAAGGAAGAAATAAAACTGTCTGTATTTGTAGAAGATTTCTACATTATTTTCTATGTAGAAATTCTATGGAATCCATAAAAATAGTTACTAGAATAAGTGAGTTTAGCAAGTTTGTATGACACAAGGAAGTAGAAAAAATCAATTTTATCTCTATATATTAGTAACGAACAATAGAAAATTGAAATTAAATCAATACCATTTACAATGGTATTCAAAATGTGAAATACTTAGAAATAAGTTTGACAAAAGATGACCAAGACCTGTATACTGAAGCCTATAAATCACTGCTGAGGCAAATTAAAACAGACATGAGTAAATAAAGAGATATGTTATGTTCATAATTTAGAAGACTCAATATTGTTAAAATGTGAATTCTCCAATTTACATTAGACTCAAAGCAATTCTAATCCAAATGTCAACAGTGTTTTGGGGTTTTTTTTGGTCAGAATTCACAGGCTGACTTCCTATATCACATGGGAACTAAAGAACCCAGAATAGCCAAACCAACTTTTGAAAAGAAGGATAAAGTTGGTGGATTAATGCTACCTGATTTCAAGACTTATTATAAAGTTGAAGACAATGTAGCATTGTTATGCATGCTTGTATGCTCGGTTGCTTTAGTTGTGTCCCACTCTTTGTGAGGCTATGGACTGTAGCCCACCAGGCTCCTCTGTTCGTGGGATTCTCCAGGAAAGAATACTGGAGCAGGTTGCCATGCCCTCCTCCAGGGTATCTTCCCAAACCAGGGATCAAACCTGGGTCTCCTGTGTTGCAGGCGGATTCTTCACCTACTGAGCTACCTGGGAAGCCCAGCATTGGTATAAAAATAGGCAAATAAGTCAGTGGAACAGAACAGAAAGTCTAGAGATAAGCCTACATATATGTGAACAAATTACTTTTGACAAAGATGCATATAACAATTAAGTGGAGAAGGAATAGCCTTTTCAACAAATGGTCTTGGAACAATAGGATATCCATATGCAAAAAATAATAATTTTCTGTCCATACCTTGCATCATAGACGAGAGTTAACTTAAAAATAGGTTGTATAACTAAATGTGAAATCTAAAAGCAAAATGCTTCTAAAGAAAACATAGGAGAAAGCATTTGCAACCTTTGGTGAGGCAAAGATTTTTCACATATGATGTCAAAACCATGACCCATAAGAGAACAAATTTATAAATTGTACTTCATCAGAATTAAAAACATCTGTTCTTATATTCCTAAGAGAATGAAAAGACAAGCTACACATCAGAATAAATACTTGTGAATTCTATTCCTGACAAAGAATTTATATACAGAATATATAAAATCTCTCAAAACATAAACCGTACAAATCTATAAGAAAATGGGCAAATAACTTGGACACTCCACCAAAGAAGATACACGGATGGCAAAAAAGCACCTTAAAAGATACTTACCATCAGCAGTCATTAAAGAAATGCAAATTAAAACCAAAACAAGATACTACTACACACATTATATAATGGCTAAAATTAAAAACAAAACAAACTGTGCTAAGTGTTGGTGAGAACGTGGAGGAACTGAAACTCTCATATACTCTCCAGGGAACATAAAAACCACAGACTATTTGGAAAATAACTTCGCAATTTTTACAACATAGATACATCATATGAGCCAGTCATTCTATTCCTAGGTATTTAATCAAGAGAATGAAAGCATATGTCCTTACAAATTTTACACTAATGTTCAGAGCAGCTTTATTTGTTTTAACTAAACTGGAAACAACACAAGCGCTCATCATCAGCTGATAAATATTGATAGATAAACAAATTGTTGTACATATTTCCAATTTGATTCTGTTCTGCAATAGGAAGAAATGAACACTAAAACATGGATGCGTATCAAAATAATTATGCTGAATCAAAAAAGCCAGATAATAAAAGACTGCATCCTTTATGATTCCATTTATATAAAATTCTATGAATGCCAAGTAATCTACAGTAACAAAGCAGGTCAGTGGTTGCTTGAAGGAATGAGGGGTGAGAGAAATTACAAAGGGATACAAACAAACTTGAGTTTAATTGCTCACTAACTTGATTGTAATGGTGATGATTTCACTGGTGTTTATAATTGTCAGAACTTATCAAATTGTACTTAAATATATGCAATTTCTTCTATTAATTATACCTCAATAAAACTGCTAAGAAAAGACTTTCAGATCAAAAAATATTTGTAATATGTCCTTCTGACTGGAATTGAAGAACAATCTTTTATTAAACAATTCTTAAGTGATTACAAAAATGCCAACAGGAAATAGAGAATTCTGGAAAAATAAAAGATAATTAAAACACTAAATATCCTATCAAAACATATTTAACGCATAGATAAGAGGAAAATTCAGTCATAAACACATATATCACTCAAAAGAGCAGAATAAAAATAATACAATTAAAATTTCACCTCAAAAACCAAAACAATGAATTACCCCTAAAAAGCCCAGAAAAAGAAAATAATAAAGCTAAATACATAAATAGCTCAGACAGACAACAGGGCAGTAGTAAAGCTAAACAATAAATATAATCCCAGGGTGTTTTGGAAATTAACAATGGAGACAAAATAGTAATTCATCTAATTTAGAACAAAATAGAAAAGCATGAATTTATATAATAAGAATTGACAAGGAAGAAATAACCATTGATATATAGACTTCCCTGGTAGTTCAGTGGCTAAGACCCTGTGCTCTTGACACAGGGTGCCCAGGTTCGAACGAACCCTGACCAGGGAACTAGATCCCACACGTCTGCCACAATTAAGACCTTGTTTTTGTTGCTGAGTCACTAAGTCGTGTCTGAGTCTTTTTCAACCCCATGGACTGTAGCTTGCCAGGCTCCTCTGTCCATGGGATTCCCCAGGCAAGAATACTGGAGCAGGTTGCCATTTCCTACCTGGTGCAGCCAAATAAAGAAAATGAACACTAAAAAAAAAAAGTGCCCCTTTTTACACACATATGCAAATGAACTGGGTGGAAAGAGTAGGGGATTGAGTAAAAATTCACTGATTATGCATTGTATATGGTTTGAAATTTAGAATCATGTTAACATTTTACATATTCAAAGAATAAAATTGAAACAACATGAGGGAAAAGATATTTACATCATCTCTAGGTATCTTCCAACAAATTACTTATTAGTTACAAAAGAAAAAAGTAACAACTTTACAATGGTTAAATCTGGCTTAAAAACATTTTGAAGTGATGAACATTAGCACTATCAATAATGGGACAAGCCAACATCATGGCCCTCTCCTGTATTTCACTGACAAAATTCACTTAAGCCGAGTTTCTGCCAAGAATACATTAACTGAATCCAATCCACATGTAATAAAATACAAAAGAAGAGGGAACTGTTTCAAATTGAAGACGCTTGGAACAACTAAATGCAAATAGTTATGCTGAATTGAATCCTGGGCTGGAAAACATAATTGGTGTAAAGGACACTGCTTGAATAATAGAGGAAATTAGAATATAAATTGTTGATTAAATACTAGTATTGTATAGATGGTAACTTTCCTGATTGTTAGCAATTCTGAGCTTATACAACAGAATTTCCTTATTGTTAGGAAAAAAATAATTATAAAGGAGTAAACAGGCACGATGAAATTACTCAATGAGAGAGACGGAATGATAAAGCAAATACAGCAAAATGTTAACCATGAATAGATCTAAGTATGCATAGACAGCAATTCATGTACTATCCTTGGGACTTTTCTATAAATTGGCAACTAAAACAAGATACATGTTAAATAATTGTATTCATACCACTCCTATAGCAAAGATTCCCTTCTGTACCTTAAGTATCCCAATTTTTTAATTTCATAACACTTAAGTTCTAATATCAAATACATAGTTTGTGTATTATGAATCTCTCTCCATAAAAATACAAGTTCTCAGTGATAGGAATCTTTGCTATTGTGTACAATGAAGAAATCCTATTTCTACAACAATGTACCTAGCATTTCATAGAGGGAAGATAGATACTCTTGAATTAGAGAATAAATGTATAATTGGATAAAATTGGCTCTAAAGTCTGACAAGTCAAATCCTGGCTCTTAGTGTTTCTTCATGCAACACGGACAGGTTACTGAACTTCCTCAGAACTTAGCTCCTAATAAGCACTTACTTCAAAGGAATATGGGGAAGATGACACCCACAAAAAATGAGCAGTAGGAACTCCAAAAGTTTGTTTTCCACAAAGGCAATGAATGAACTGGCAAAAACTGCTGAGAATCAACTTTTTTCAGAACTCTGGAATCAAATCAAAATTTAACCACAAGCAGGGAAATAATTAAATAATTAAGGAGAAAAAACCAGATGAGTCTAGATAAGACAGCTTTGAGACATTTTAACTTACCATGGTACAATACCACCTCCTGCTTCCCAGCTTGCAGTGGCCTGAAGACAATGGCTGGCATTCCCAGTGTGTACCTGGTACCAGAGGGAGCAGAACAGGCCTTATTCGCAAATGTGGTTTTTGTTTTAACCTACTTGGTGGTTCCTTGAAAAACTGTCTTAAATGGCTTGCTTATTTTCACCTAAGAACATTCCCAGGGTTGAAGCAGCTACCTAGAAAAACTTTCCTCAAAACATTTAAAGGCAAATGCATGTATGCATGTATGTATATACATGCATACTTACACAGTTGCTTCTGGAAACTGGGAATAATAGTTGGGGAAAACAATAACCTGAAAGCTTGGAAGGAAAGGCTAGGGAAGGAGATGCTTTGGGGAATAAGGATTTTGAAAAGCTGTCACCTGTTTCTGGGAATCTAGAAGTCCATGCCCACATTCACGGCTGGACACATGCTCAGAAAAGACCTGAGAAGGTCCTAGGCTCTTACCTCTGGCTGACTTCAGGCTCTGCAGGAGCAAGGAGTGAAGGCTTATGGCAAGTTGTAATCTGCTTGGCCGAGTGCTGAATGCATGTACACACACACACACACGCACAGTCCATCTGCAAAGACTGGGATGTTTTTTTTTTTTTCTTTTAGTTCTAAGGGCATAAGGAAATTTCTCTTGAATCACTGTGTGTGCTTAGTCGCTCAGTCATGTTTGACTCTTTGCAACCCCATGGACTGTAGCCTGCCAAGCTCTTCTGTCCACGGTGATTCTCCAGGCAAGAATACTGGAGTGGGTTGCCAGGCCCTCCTTCAGGGGATCGTCCCAACCCAGGGATTGAACCCAGGTCTCCTGCATTGCAGGTGGATTCTTTACCGTTTGAGCCACCAGGGCAGCTGGTGGCTGACCATTAATCGAACAGAACAGACTTTAATGACCACATATGACAAAGGATACAAACTTTACAAGTGCAGAAAAGTCACAAAACAAAAAGCAAGGGAAATGCAAATCAAAACCACAATGAGATGCCCACTCCATGCTTACTCAGATGGCTATAACTTTTTAAAATAAAAAGTGATGAGGATGTGGAGAAACTGGAAGCCTTGTACCTTGCTGGTAAGGCTATAAAATGGTACATCAACTGCATGATGGCAGCTCGTCAAAAGTTAAACAATTAGGACCCAGTAGTTCCACTCCTTGGTATACATCTGAGGGAACTGAAAACCTAGGTTCAAACAAAAAACATGTACACGAATGTTACAGCAAAACTATTCATCACCAAAAGGTGGAAGCAATCCAAAATGTCCATCAACATGAAACAGATAAATGTAATATGGTATATCTGTGCAGGGGAATATTATTTAGCCTTAAACAGAAGGAAGTAGTGATACATGCTACAACATGGATAAATCTTGAAAATACTATGCTAAGTATTAATAATAATTTAAAAAGCCAGACACAAAGTTATATACCTTGTGTTTTCACTTACATAGAAAGTCTAGAATAGCCAAATCCATCAAAGTAGAAAGCTGATGCGAGGTTGCCAGAGGCTAACAGGAGGTGAGAATGGGGATGAACTGCTTAATGTGTGTGGAATTCCTGGAGGTGGAGATGTATAAAAAATGTCCTGGAATTATTAATAAGTAGTGGGAATTATTGGACAGTACTGTGAATGTACTATATGCCACTGAATCATACACTTAAAAAATGGTTAAAATTATAAACCTTATGTTATGTGAATTCTATTTCCATTTTTTTAATGGGATCTCAGTTCCCCCACCAGGGCTGAACCCTGACCTCTGCAGTTAAAGCATGGAATCCTAACCACTAGACTACTAGAGAACTCCTTATTTCAATTTTTAAATAATTAATATGAGATGCTCAAATACAATGATGTATTTTGAACTTTTCAGGACTGAGTCTTTCAAAATAAGTGCCCAATAAAAACGGTCTCCTGCATTGCAGGAAGATTCTTCACCGTCTGAGCCACCAGGGAAGCCCCAAATAGTAACACATGGGCCTCTTCTCTAGGAAGTCAGAGGAATCCTCATCTGCTCAGCAACTCGCTCCCATTGGCTTGAAACCACGACTCTGATTAAGGACCCGGGTTCCCCAGGTCCTGCTGCAGGGATACAAGGAGGCAGGGGATAATGGCAACTAGTCCTAGAAGACTCTGGGTCCCCAAAGCTGGCTGAGACTGGTGAAAGCTTCGTTTATTGTGACAGGGCCTTGGTTGGTGGGAGGAGGTCGAAAGTTGTCATTAGCAGGATCTGAAGCCACCTCTGCCCCTAACCCTCACGAGGCCTCAACCTCAGGGCCTTCTGGATGGTGCTTTTCTCTGAGGTAAAATAGAAGTGAGGACTCTGGGATCAGAGGCATCACATCATCATCAGTGTGGTTTGCTGGTCTGCTAACTATAAAGCGGGCCACTGCTCTCAGAGGCCAGACTGTAGCTTATCTATATCCTGGAAGGTTCTGGGGGCTCACAGTCCCTCTCCTACTTCCCCTTCTGCCGCCCTCACCCCACACCTCCACCTCCTTCCCACAGTGCTTGGCTCATCCGAGACACAGACGTTTCCCAGAAGCCCCCAAACTACACGGAGTCCAGCAGGTTTCTTTCCTTACACTCTTGCCCTGGGACAGCTGGTCTGAAGTGAAGTTGCCCAGTCGGGTCCAACTCTTTTTGCGACCCCGTAGACTGTAGCCTGGCAGGCTCCTCCGTCCATGGAATTTTCCAGGCAAGGATACTGGAGTGGGTTGCCATTTCCTCCTTCAGGGGCTCTTCCCTACCCAGGGATCGAACCCGGGTCTCCTGCACTGCAGGCAGACTCTACCGCAGGAGCCACTAGGGAAATTCCCCAGAAGCTGTGGAACGTTCTGGCAGGGGCAGAGCCCCTCCCCCGCACTACCTCCTACACAACAGCAGGGCGAAAGGAGCAGAGAGGGAGGGAGGCCTCTGATTGGAGGAGGCTTGGTGAGAGGGCGGGGCGGTGGGCGTGTCCAACGGCCCCTGAAGAAGTCGTTGGGATCCGTTAAGTTCCAGCGGCACTTGGCTCATTTTTCTCTAAGATGGCATGAAGCTGACTTAGTTGGAGAACGGGCTTATGGGGATCTTCCCTTTCAGGAAGATGAGAACTGCTATAAGGATTCAGGAAAACCCCTGAGGCCCAGGATGTGGAGAACCGGGCGCCCCGTCCCTCACCGCCGGTTGGTTGTAGACGTTGTGGAGGGAGGGGTGCAAGGGGTTTGGTGCTCCGGGTCCCGCCAGGAGATGGGCGGTGGTTGGAGACGGGCCCCAAGTCCTTCACAAGCCCCTTCCCCCTCACCTCGGGGCTCATCCTAGCATTTCTCCGCTCTTTTCTCCCTTTACCTCTGTGTCTCTCTTGTGGAAAGATTCCATTCTTCCATCCCAAGGAGGAGAGCCACTCGAATGTCCTGAAAGACACAGGGACTCCGAGGACAGGTATGTGCCGGCCCATCTCTGTGCTCCCCGGGCTTTTCCCCGGCCTCCCTTTCCCGGTTTGCGGGTATCTTTCCTAACTTCTTAGTCTCATCTATCACCTTCCTCTCTGCTGTGATTGGTGAAGGGTTGGGGTGGATGAACTGGAGATCTGGGGGGTGAGGGGTGGGGGGTCCGGGATCAGTTTCAAGTCCAAAGATGCCCCTACGAGCTCTGTGTGATCGTGGGAAATTTACTGACCCTTTCATGAGTGTGTGTTCTCACCTGGAAAGTGACAAAAATCATAATGCTCATTGAATCACCGTGAGAGCGGGAGTGATTATGTCAGTGTCTTTGGAAAACAGATGTGCTGCAAATTCCTTATTGGGGTTTTAACTCTGTTCTTCCCGATGCCCTCCCCGCAGCTGCTGTCTTTTCTGTGTACGAGGTTTCTGCCTTTTTCCTCCCACAGGATGGGTCAGTCAAGCCATAACAGAGCATGGAGCCAGTCCCTTTGTTCACCCTGTCATCTTCTAGGAACTAGGAAGCACCCTTCCCGGGTCCCTGCTCCAGTGGACTTCCCCAGTTCTTCCTTCCCAGCCTTTGCTGTGGCATTAGCCATCTGGAAAAAGAGCTGCTGGTAGGACCTGGGACTTTTGTTCACACCCATAAGCCTTCCCTCCAGATATCCAGTACTTTGCCTTCAGGAAGGAGACTTGAACTTCAGGCAACAGGAGAAAACCAAACCTTCAAGGGCTTTGGTTCCCTCTAAGGCCAAGGTTCCCAAGATCCTTGGTTAAGAGATCTGGGCCACTGCCTTCCCTTCCTCACTCTTCTTTTCCCTGTTTGTCCCAGAGTTCTGCTATAACCCCAAAGCTTTTCTGTTTACCATCAACATGGAAACTTGACTCTTCATATAGGTATATTTTCCCTCTTTTGTGCATCATCCTGTTCCCAAAAACTGCCTTTTCATGAAGGAGGCTTGTGGGACTCAAGGGGCCTGGCCAGTCACCCAGGCTCCCCCAAAGCCTCAGACCACTGGTAATGTGGAGAAGTTTAATAAAGATGTCATTACTTCTTGACTGTTGTAGCTTGTGTTCAGTGTGCTGATTCAGAAATGAAGACTCATAGGGATCATTTTTATCCTTCCCACTCAAACCAGGTGGAAGGGGTTTGCATCCCCAGGGAAATAAGCAATTCGAGGTGGGTAGAGGGGATGTTATAATGGGCACCCCAGCCTGCCCACCCCTGCCTTTGAATAAAACTCATCACTGTCTCCTCTAGGGACCTGGAATTACCTGGTTTACTAGACACCTGGCAGAGTTTTCTGAGTATTTGCATTGTAATAGGGCAGGAACTAAAAGGGAACAAATTTATCCACCAGAAAGTCAGGTCAGAGGAAGCAGGTAAACAGTGATTCATATTAAGGCCCTAGAATTTTATTAGTTGCTATTTTTATAACTTTGTTCTTTTAGTCCTTGATGGAGGATAAATGGAGAATTGTAAAGGAACAAATTGGTGGTGGGAAAAGGGTGGAGGAGGGGGGTCTTTGTCCTCATTCGAGCAGGGATGGAAGAGCGCAGGTATCACATCACTGGCCTGTGAGGTGCACCTGGGAGGTGTGGGCAACATCCCTGGATCCTGCAGGTGGGAGTGGCAGTCCTGGAACACAAACATCTGCTTCCTGGGGCCTCAGAGGTTGCCCAGTGCCTCTGCCTCTCTCCCATGCCTATCTTCCCTGTGTACCATGGATACCAGAACTGATGTGGCAAGAGAACAGACCTCCCTAAGACTTTCCTTCTGGGGCCCTGGTTCTGTGTTTTTCTATGTCAGTGATGATCACAGAATATTCTTGGAGTTGTCTTCTGTAATGGCTCTGGCCACCTTTTAAAGAGGAGGAATGGTGGAGTCTGGATAAACCTGGAGCTCCTTGAAGCACAGAGTATGCTTCATCTGTCTGTTCCTTGGTGCACTTAGGAATGTAAGGTATGGACCTGTGTATAATCACGCCACCCAGCAGGAATACTGGTGAGTGGAGGAGGGCTTCTTTGGAAACCTCTGATCTTTCCAGCCTTGAGACTCTGGGCCTAATATGCATATAATAATAGTCCAGTCACTCAGTCATGTCCAACTCTTTTCGACCCCATGGACTGCAGCGCACCAGGCCTCCCTGTCCATCACCAACTCCCAGAGTCTACTCATTTATGTTCATTGAGTCAGTGATGCCACCCAACCATCTCATCCTCTGTTGTCCCCTTCTCCTCCATCAAGGCTACGGTTTTTTCCAGTAGTCAGGTATGGATGTGAGAGTTGGACTGTGAAGAAAGCTGAGTGCTGAAGAATTGATGCTTTTGAACTGTGATGTTGGAGAAGACTTGAGAGTCCCTTGGACTGCAAAGAGATCCAACCAGTCCATCCTAAAGGAGATCAGTCCTGGGTGTTCATTAGAAGGACTGATGTTGAAGCTGAGACTCCAATACTTTGGCCACCTGATGCAAAGAACTGACTCATTGGAAAAGAACCTGATGCTGGGAAAGATAATAATCACTAGTGGCCTGAAATAGAGCAATTAGGCAAGCGCACTGCACACCCCTCCCTTCAAAGGAGTTGGGTCTTTTTCCCATTTCAGAAATGCTCATCTGTAAAATGGCCATAGTATCTCTCTACCTCCAAATCACAGAGCTCTCTACAGCACAAATAAACCCATAGGATTTGAGAAGTTACAGATTCATGATGCTGGAGAAGGCAATGGCAACCCACTCCACTACTCTTGCCTGGTAACAGTGTTACCATTGATCCATATCATTAATCATCATGAATCTGCTGCTGCTGCTGCTGCTAAGTCGCTTCAGTCATGTTCAACTCTGTGCGACCCCATAGACGGCAGCCCACCAGGCTCCCCGTCCCTGGGATTCTCCAGGCAAGAGCACTGGAGTGGGTTGCCATTTCCTTCTCCAATGCATGAAAGTGAAAAGTGAAAGAAGTCGCTCAGTCGTGTCCGACTTGTAGCGACCCCATGGGCTGCAGCCTACCAGGCTCCTCTGTCCATGGGATTTTCCAGGCAAGAGTAGTGGAGTGGGTTGCCATTGCCTTCTCCAGCATCATGAATCTGTAACTTCTCAAATCCTATGGGTTTATTTGTGCTGTAGAGAGCTCTGTGATTTGGAGGTAGATACTATGGCCATTTTACAGAGGAGCATTTCTGAAATGGGAAAAAGACCCAACTCCTTTGAAGGGAGGGGTGTGCAGTGCGCTTGCCTAATTGCTCTATATTACTTCTCTCCTCTTTCCAACCCTTACACGATGGGGAACACATGTATACCTGTGGCGGATTCATTTTGATATTTGGCAAAACTAATACAGTTATGTAAAGTTTAAAATAAAATAAAATTAAAAAAAAAAAAAGAAAGTGAAAACAAAAAACACAAACAGTGACATGGGGTTTATTTAGTGCTTAGTTTGTCAGGGCAAAGTTTGACTCAAGAAGCAAGGGAGAGGCACGGAGAAGTCACTAGATACTTGCTCAGTGCATCTCTCCATGTCTTCTACTTTTTAATGTCAGAGTCCGTCTTCATTGCTCACCTTCCAGAAAATTCACTGAAATTCTAATGTCATTAGCTGTTGCATAGGTTACTTTGGGGGCAACTGCAGTTATTGAGTGATTAAATCTCCAGCCCTCTCCCTAACTAGTTGTATGACCTACAGCCAGTCATTAACATCTCTGTATCTGTTTTCTCAGAAAATGGATAATCTAACCCCTAGGTCACCAGGATGGGTGAAGACTATGAGGAACAATACATGAAGTATATGAGATGCTTACCACACTGTTTGATAAATAACGCTAGTTCCCTCGCTCCTGCTTGGACAATCCTTTGTATTCTGAAAAGAACTAGCCTATTTAGGGTGTATCACAACCAAAAGGAAGGCAGTCCCAAGTCCTCCCTCCCCAAGCTGGTTCAAGGCCAACCCAGATTCTGTAAAACTTTATGAAAGATTTCCATCTTTCTGTGCAGCAGCCCTCTTCCCAGATACTGGCTGTGGCAGGTCAGTGCATTCTGGAACAATCTGAAAGGCCTGGGGCTCATGACCTTCCATCATTCTCCACTCATCTAGTCTCCAGCCATCCCCTCGTGGAGACCTGGAAGAGGCAAGTGGGTTTGATGGTGCAGCTGTGCCCCAAAGTCTCCAGTATCATGGAGAAGCCAGCCCTTTCTTCCTTCAGTAGACCTTGAAATACAGGTGCAGACATAGCCACGATTTAATGACAACCCACTCCAGTATTCTTACCTGGAAAATCCCATGGACTGAGGAGCCTGCAGGCTCCTCAGTCCATGGGGTCGCAAAGAGTCAGACACGACTGAGCAACTTCACTTTCACTCTCTTACTACATGGGTCAAGAATCTTTGCAAGACTGGTTCCTTTGAGAAATCAGAGCCTCAAAGCTTACCGCACAATCACTCAAATCCTAAAAACAACCAACTCCTTGGTGGGCCCTGCTCGCCTCCTGGCTTCACTGGGTAGAGGGCCCTCAAGGGCACTCCTTGTGGAGTGCACCCCAGCCTTCTGCTCCTTCCCCCTGTTCTAGATGAGGATGGTCGATGGACTGGATCCACACCTTGGACCTGCACAGCTGTCCTCCCAACTACTCTTCCTATCCTGCCCTGCATTCCTGTCCTGCTCATCCTTGCTTGGACCCCTCTCACATCCGTTCTTTTTTGCTTATCCCAAGATGGATTAGAGTCTATGACCCCTCTCCCATCTGGGCTGTCCCCAGTGGGCCAAGCCTCATATCCACATAGAATTCCTGCAGAGCTGCCCTTCTCAGCCCCATCTCTCAACTTCCTAGGGTCCTGTAGCCTTTGCCTGCCTCTCCAAGACCTGCCTGTGTGGTTGTCTTTCCTACCTCTGGCTGCCTGCCTTCCTGTTGTGGCAGCCAGCACTGTGATGGCTGAGTGTTGGGGGTGTCATGTGAAGGCAACTCCAATTGTGGGGTCAGAAAATTTAGTTTGAGACCCACTCTGCTTCATAAGCTCTATAAGAACTTGGGGGGAAATGGGCAACTTTCATCCTCAGTTTGGAACATCTCTAAAGTGGGGAAAGAAGTAATGTATAAGTTGGAGTTTTTAGGTAAGGAATGGAGGCAATGGTAAACCATGTGAAAGAATTCGTTTTTTGATAGTGAGATGCCACACAGGCTCTCTACCTCTGCTGCTGACTTTATGTATCATAAGTGTCTCCAGTTACATTTCATCCTCCACCATTCTGCAGACAAAGTTGGATGTGGGGAAGGAACACTGGTTGACCACCCCTGGAATTGGATACTCTTTAATTATAATTTTATTTATTTTTCCCCTAATTATAATTTTATTGATCTTTTCTTAATATTGTATTATCAGTGTTATATAGGTTACTTCAACATGTTATGAACCCCATGATACATTGAAAGTATTATAGTTTTAAACAGCAAACAGTCTTTTAAAGAGTATGAAATGAAAATTTTGGAATTTTGAAATTTTACCATTTATACCATATCAAAACATCAAATTCCTTGGAATAAACCTAACAGAAGATATACAAGCCCTTTATGCAGAAAGTGGGGGAAACATTGGAGGAAATTACAGAGACCTAAATTAGTGGAGTGAGACACCATGTTTGAGTTATGAGTCAATATTGCAACGATGGCAGGTCACTGGATCTGGTCTTCAGATTCACTGCGATGCCAATCAAAATCTCAAATGTGTAGAAGTGTGTGTGTGTGTGATTTTAAAATCTTAGCCAAGGCACCTGAAAAAGAACACGGCTCACCAAAGAAGCCATGGTGTGAGTGAGCGCTCAGTCGTGTGCAACTCTTTACAACTCCACGGACTATAGCCCACGAGGCTCCTCTGTCCATGGGGTTTTTTCCAGGCAAGAATACTGGAGTGGGTTGCCATTTACTCCTCCAGAGTAGACTTGGATACTCTTGCCTAGGCCCGCTCCGTCTTGTATTTTACTCCAAACCAAAGATGGAGGCAGCTCAGGCAAGGGGATTTTATCATGCCTGGCACAGACCCCCATTTTCCCATAAATCTCAAGGAGGACGGAGGGCCCTAGAGCTCAACAGAAAAGTCCCAGGAAAAGTCCCAGCCTCCGCTTCCCTAGCAGGGCAGGGCTGAATTAACCTACAGCCGTTTGAAGGATTCCTCAGAAGGTAGAATCTCAACAGAAGGCTTAAAAGTGTGAAGATACAGGAAGAATGAGGCCCCTTGATCGCTGTCGCAGCACTCCCCACCTCCTCCCAGACCTCAAGGTGACCCACAGTTGTCTCCATTTATTTTTCGACATGGAAGCCAAGCTCTTAGGGTGTGGGGGTCACTGATCCCCAGCATCGTGTCCTGCTGCCCTTCCTGAAGCACCTGTGTGCTGGCAGCGCTCACAAGGGGAGAGCTCTGCACGCTCCAGCCAGCCCCTCCACCTCCAGAGTGGGTGAGATGTTTCTCTAACACTCTTTCTTCATTCAAGCTGGGACTAGTGTGATGTTTCAGAAGTAAAAACCAAACTGGGAGCCAATTATGATCTTTCCACCCCAAGCAGATGGATGTTTTTGCTACAGGAGACCTGGATGTTAAGGAGAGGCAGAGGGGGCTGGGGAGAGGGCTGCCTGGGGTCATCCCATCACCCCTTGGGAGTACTCATCACCTGACTCCAAAGGGGACCCTCTGGCCCCTCTACTTTCTTGTACAGAGCCAGCCTCTCCCTGTTTACCTGGCACCTGACAGAGTCTTCCTATAAGTACTTACATTGTAGAAGGGTCTTCTCACCCAAAGGAATAAGGAAAAGCCAGTGGGAGGTTTTCAGTGGCAGCACTTGTCATTCCAGAGCCCTGATGGTTTGATTTTCATCATTATGTCAGACCTGGGACAAGGGTGAAGGGGGAGCAGGGATTGGGGAATCGATGCGTGAGGGAACCTAGGGAAGAGGTCTGGAATCTTCCAGGTCCTTCTAACTGCTGGGACAGTGGATCTCAGAAATTAAAGGAGCATCAGGGACTGCAGAGGCTACCATGTACTTTCTGCTCCTTTCCTGCCTCCTTCCTTCTCTCAATGACATGACCAGGGTTGATTCAGCAAGGAAACAGCAGCTCCTCCCCTCCCCTGACTGCACCCAGGGGCGATTTTCCCTGCAGGACTGTGGCTCTATAGCTGGTTTCCTACCATTGTTGGGCCACAGCAGTGTCTGCGAGCTACTTTCTCTCTGGGCTCTGGATTTCTTGTGAAGGAAGGAATGACGGCTCTGCAAGGGCCCACCAGGAAGCATAACCATCAGGCACTGGTCTGACTGGAGTACAGGGAGCCGCTCCTTGTCTGGGGTGGATTCTGAAATTCATCATGCGTGAGCTTACCGGTAATAAGATTACGAATAGTTTTCATGGATATTGAACAGGTGATTCTAATGCCCATTGAGGGAGGCTAGCGTGGATGACCTCTAATAGCTCTGTGAGCCCTGAGATTCTGTGAGCCTGAGATCCCTAATATTATTGCTAATATGCTGTAACTTATAATAATGTTTTCAATGATGCATATCATTAATAATAATGACCGTTATCACTCTGCCTTTCCCAACCCGATGTGTGATCTATATAACTAAATGGTAACTCCTCAGGCGTACATACCAGAGATGATACTTACCACTGTTACTTTATAAGAAAGAAAACTCAGGCCAAAAAACAGACTCTGAAGCCAGCTCCTCACACTGGATGCCCCTCCTCCTCCAGGAGCAGGTGCTCCTGCCTCAGGCTATTCAGGACCCTCCAGTTCTTCGCAGCTGTCCATCTGCCCTCTTCCAGGCCTCCTCCCAGCCACCTCAGAAGTTCCTGGGATTGCCACAGTTGTTATCCCTCTGCCCCTGCTTGTCCAGTACAGGATTCTGGTCCTGCCTGGGTCCCTTTGACCCAAAGCTAGTCACGTCACCATGCTGGTCCCTTTGAAACTTAAAATCTAGTGAATTCTTCTAGTCAGAGGTGCCGTGTGGGCTTGAGGCCAATCCATCCACCCATACGTCTCCTCCTGGGTAGTAGATCTATAAGTTTTAAGGAATGAAAATAGGCCACCTCTGTAAAACCAGAGACCTGGAAACCAGCTTAACCCTGCCCCTTGAGGAAGTGTGTAAGGCCCTCCAGTGCGTGCCCGGTGTCCTTCACTTTTATTTTGATTTCTCTCCACACTAGAGCGTGCTCGGCATGCAGTAGGTCAGCAGATGCTTGCTGAAAACACCCAGTGCTGATTGCTCCAACTCTCTCACTTTTTATTCTGGTTCATTTTCTCAAGTTCAAGGTTCACATACCAAGATTCAAGCTCTGACCTAAAACCCAGCAAGCTCTGCATCTCTAATGGTCTCTGCAGTTCTGTAGGTAACTTCAGTGTAAATCAATTTATTGAATGTTTACCCAGCTCTGCCACTCACTAGCTGTGTGACCTTGGGCAAGTTATTTAACCCCTCTCTACCTTAGCTTCCCCAGTGGGGATGATAATAGTAACCCATTTGATTGGATTGTTTTGATGATAAATTGAGACAATCTATAGGAAGCTCTTAGAACAGTGCCTGGCACACAGGAAATTCAATGAATGTCAGCTATTATCAATGTAATCTTGCAGTTCAACGTCAGCTTGGAAAATACCAAGCTTGTGTCAACCTATGAATGGATGAGAACTTTCCCATAATTAGGGTAGTTAAGGCAACCAGCCAATCCCTGGTAGGCAGAATATTATCCTCGAGAGATCCCCCAAGGAATGTGTGGAAAGGGTATGATAGGAAACCCAGGAGGGTAACATTCAAGATTACTGGATGTAACTGAAGGCTTAATTCTCTTCTTCTTGGCAATATTCCTTCTCAAATGGTGAACAAGATACTTGCTTGTTACCCGGACATGCCAAGTCAGAGATGGAGGGGACAGGTGTGGGGCTCTGAGGTTTTGTCTCATGGGAAAGTGGGATTGGTCACAGAAAGGTCAGCTGATAGATGTAACCATGGTTTGGGGAACCAAGGACACCTCAGATACAGCACTGGGGATTCAAAGGAAAGACATTCACCCAGGAAAGACATATAAACTCTGGATTTATATCGCTGCTGGATGTGCCAGAAAGGACCAATGAACACATGTTACAGAGGAGGTGACAGAAGAAGAGGGGGTATGCTCATCATCACCCCCCAGATGGGCAGCCTGGACGGAGGGGCCCAGGGCCATGGGAAGTTGGTCAGTAGGCTGACTGGCTGTGGACCAGACGGGCTTGGGGATCCCATGGAGATGGGTGAAATTCCAGATTCACCCTCTCATCAACAGGAAGCCAGGTAAGTAACTGCAGGCTGCACTGACATCCCAGGAAGGGCCTGGATAGTGAGATCTTCCTCAGCGCAGCCCCAGAGAGACTCCAGCACTCAGTGGTGGGGAGAATGCTGGCTGTGTTCACCAGGAGTACACTCAACTGTTGGCTAAAAGGATTAGAAGATCCTTATCCCAACAAAGCAGGACCATAACCAGACTAGAGCCTGCAATCTGGGTCCGTTTCCCCGGAGTCAGTGAGCAGAAGAAAGATGCCAAACATTGTTCCAAATAAGATCATGGGACAAGACCGCTGCACTTGTCCAAAGACGCTGGATGGCCCTTCTGGGGATCACAGGATAGCTGGAGAGGGAAAGGTCAGCTTCCCTCTTTGGTCTGTTGGGAAACATATTAATTTCCCTCTGCTAGAGGCTGCAGGGAAGGGAAACCTATGAGCCTTGTAAACATTCACTGCTGTGAGCTTGGGAACTTGAAATAAGAAAATGAAAGCTGAGAATCTAAGATCTTTGGTTTAAAGGCTGAAAACACAAATAGATATTTTTAGACTGAGAAGGGGGTAGTGTTCCTTTGAGATGTTTGCGGAGCAATCCATGTAGGGGTCTGATTTTATTATTCAAAGGTAGAAACCTCAGTTGTTTACCTGTGAGAAGCCTTCTTTTCACAGCAAACTTTTCCTGCCGCCAACTGCATCACACGGGTCTGGGGATCTAAGCGTGATGTGCAAAACTATGTGTTTAGATTTTGCCTGCTCCTTGCCAACAGTGGTTTTTTTCGGATGCATGCATGCTTAGTCGCTCAGTCATGTCCGACTCTTGGCAACCCCATGGACTATAGCCCACCAGGCTCCTCTGTCCATGGAATTCTTCAGACAAGAATACTTGACTGGGTAGCCATTCCCTTCCCAAGGGATTTTCCCTACCCAGGAATCAAACCTGGGTTTCCTGCATTGCAGGCAAATTCTTTACCGTCTGAGCCACCAGGGAAGCCCTTTCTTTTGGATAACTGTGTCTATTTCACCAGCAGCAGTTTGCAGAAATCCCTATGGCTGCAAAAACAAAGGAAGCCCCACCCAGTTTACTGAAGCCCTGAGACCTTTACTGCAAACACTGAGAACAGACAACAGAAGACACAGAAGTACTCAGCCTGTACTTAGAAAAAATCGATACCCACAGACTCTGCGAGAAAAGTTACTACCCATGTGGAAAGGGGGACATCTGAGACAGTGACCTTCCTCTTACCTGGTTAAAAATGATATCACTTAAAAAAAAAAAAGCAAGTCTAAGTTCTTTTGGAATTTTAGTGCTGCAATCATGGCAAAATGAAAAAAATCTCCTTTGAGGAGAATCTGTGGACTGTATCAATTTGTGGACTGAACTTGGGGAGAGAGGGTTGAAGTCTTGCCAGAAAGATTAATAATTCAGCCAGGCTCAGAGTGTATCAGCTACCTCTCTTCTGCAAGAGATCAGAGAGCTAAAGCCTTCTGTCTATCAGGAAAGAGGATCTGGTAGGCAAACACCTCTTCAGTTAGAGGTTTTTGAATTAGGAAGAGACAGGAAGATGGGTTTGGTCTTTGGAGTGAGCTATTGTGAGGTTTTCTGTCTTTAGGAGACAAAGTTACAGGCTTTCAGGGCAGAGAGGACCAGATGATGCTGGAGGTGGAAAACTATTAAACAAGGGACCTCTAGAGGTCACCAGGCCAGGAGGAGGAATGGTAAGGTCTGGGCAGGACCATCTGAAGCCTGGGTGGATTTTCCTGGCCAGAGTAGGAATGTACTACTTTTTGGCCAAAAAAGGCCAAAAAGACTAATGTGGGGTCAGAAGAAGCCACTTAACCAAGAGGACCTTGAGTCAACATTCTGAGAATTTTAGTCCTTGAGGCCAAACCAAGGGCTTTCAGATTAGACTATAAATTTGACTACTTCAGCCAGGACAAAATACTGTCTGAAGCTAATGAGTTGAAGGGAGGAAGAAAGAGTGAGGGAGGTAGTGTGATGTCATGGGAGGAGCTAAGGGTTTGCAGCCAGACTTACTGTGTGACCTTGTGCAAGTTACTTAACCTCGCTGAGCCTCAGCCCTTCATCTGAAAGACTGGCATAATAGTATTTACCTTGAGAGGCTGCCGTGAGGGTTTAGTGATACGTGCAGCTGAAGCAGCAGCGCAGGACCTAGAACTGTAGGAGCTCAGTATCTGTTAGCTTCCTTCCACTTCCAGAAGCTGAGCTCGCAAGTCAGTGGCTGTACACGTAGAGCTGGCTGTACGAGCTCCGTGCGGTTCTCAAGCACTTTAAAGCCAGTTAGTCTGAACTGAGATGTGCCGTGTGAAACACACATCAGATTCCCAACACTATGTACAGAAAAAGGGTACAATATCTTATTAATAATTCTGTAGTGATTATATGTTGAAATAAAAATATTTTAATATATTGGGTTAAATAAACTATATATTAACTTCACCTGGTTCTCTATACTTGATTTAATGGCCTTCTAGAAAATTTAAAATTACAGTGCAGCACAGACTTTACACCTCTTAGACAGTGCTGACCTAGACACTAGAGGAAGATAGGGTTGGGAAGCTGTGTTCCAGAAGCTCATTTGTTTCTCTCCCGTGGGTCTGTGCTTTGGTTTGTTGTCTCGCATGCGTGAGTGCTCAGTCACTTCAGTTGTGTCAGATTCTTTGTGGCTCTGTGGACTGTAGCCCGCCAGGCTCCTCTGTCCATGGGGATTCTCCTGGCAAGAATACTAGAGTGGGTTGCCATGCCCTCTTCCAAGGGATCTTCCCAACCCAGGGATCGAACCTGAGTCTCTTATGTCTCCTGCATTGGCCGGCAGGTTCTTTACCCCTAGCCCCACCTTGTTGTCCTGCTTCCCCAGTAAAAGACCCTTTAGAAAAAAACAAATGCCATCTTGGGCTCACCCAGAGTGGGTGGAAGGCACTCTGGCGCCCCTAGTGGCCATGTGTGGTGGTGGCCACTGTCCAGGAAAAAGGAAGCAGGGCTGAAGGTGAGAGGACAGAGCCGTCAGGTGGTAGGTAGCCTGGACAGACTGAACTATTCCTTCTTCGCCTGGAGCTTCATTCCAGACCCTCTACTGACCTTTACTCCAGGAGGGTGCGTCCATTCTCTCTTAGTTCGGAAGGCTCCCGTGTTTTATGTGAACTTGGCAGGAAGCAGGCTCTCACCAGGCAGAACCAGACATAGGTGTGAGAGAAAAATGCCATCTCAAGGCCACCTTCAGAAAACCACAGTTTCCAGAGAAATAAACAGCAGACTTCACAGACACAGGAATGTTCTTTTTTTTTTTTGTCTCTCCGAAGAAGTGTGGTTAGTTGTTTTTAAAACTGTACATTTTACTGTACACTATTTTTTTTTTTTTTTTAGCAAAGGAGAAGGTTGGCATTTGTATTCTGCCCACAGGGATGTCGCTTTCCAAACCTGACAAACACAAGTGCTAGTAACATATCATGTCACGACAGAGCTTGGAGCCGCCGACGAGAACAGACAGTTGGTTCCCCTCGCTTCCCAAGTCTACCCCTTTTCCTCTAGGCGTCTGAACCCAAAGGCAAAAAGAGAGTGGCACTTGGGGTCACCTCCTCAATGGCTACATTTAGAAAAGGCTGAGTGAGAAAGTGCAGAGGGAAAAAGGAGAGCAGGAAAGTGGGGCAGAGAAAGGGAGGGTGGGGGAGATTTTCTTTCACGCCACCGAGGCTGGAGGTCTCCCATGACTGCAGAAAGCTTGTGCTCCAGAGCTGGGAGTGGAAGTGAGCTTGTGGTCTCAGGAAGAGCCCGGCCCGGTCTGTTGATGACCTGGTCAGGACCAGAAAGGGACTGGGGGGAGGCAGAGAGGCACCAGCAGAAAAGAAATGAAGACAGGAGAGAGGAGGGAAGGTGAGGAGAGAGAGGAGGGGGCAGGGAAGGAGGAAGGCATGGGGTCTGGAGGCTCCTGGGCGGGAGCCAGAAGGCAGTCCTGCATAGACGGTTCCCTGCCCTCTGCCTGTGTGTTCTGGGCGGGGCTGGGAGATCACCAGCTCAGCTCCAGGCCTGAGCCCATCAGAACGTTTCAGCCCCAAATGGGCTCACCTGTATGCTTTGTAGGCTGTGTGGTCGGCAAGTGGCAGAAGGAGGGAGAGGGAGAGACGGAGGCTAGGACTCTGTGGTGGAGGTTTGGGAGAGAAAGGAATGAGGTGGGGAGAGGTAGTGTGTTGGCAGTGAGGCGAGACCTGGGATAGACAGGGGCCAAGAGAGACAGAGATGCTGGGGAAGACCCTCCAGATGCTTCCAGATGCCTTCCTCCGCACTGGCCACAAGTCCTCTGTCTCCTCTCGCGAGTGTCTGTGAGTGTGGGGTTCAGTCTCCAGATGGACAGAAACCCATGTGCCCCTCCTCATCTTGTCATTTCCATGACAGATCCGCCTCCTGACTGGCATCATGGAAGGCAGCCCTTGTGTCCCCGTGTCCCACTCTGAGCCACCTTCTTCAAGAACAACGAAGGACAGGCTCTAGACACAGAAACGCCCTAGCCACGGTGAAAACTTGGTAACAGATTTCAGACACCACCCCCAAGAGGTACGTGGTCTTGGGCCCTGCCCTGACTTGGTCACTAACTCACTATGTGACCTTGGGCAGGCCCCCTTGGACTCTGGCGGGAAGGAGAGAGAAGGTTAAGGGTGAAATGATCGCAAACACCTCTTCGATCTTCAAAATCCTACAACTCATTTAGTTATGAAGAGTCCTTAGTCCTTCGAGCTGGGATTGGAGATTTGGTACACTCTTGGTATTTTATGAATTAGGAGCCTGAGGTCCCAGAGAGAAAGGGTCTTGCCTGCTGTATTCAACTGGGTATTGGGTGGTGGCTCTGAAACCCAGACTCGCAGCTTTGGACTCTGTGTCCAGTGCTCCTTCTGCTCCTTCGAGTCTGCTCCCCTTAAGAGAAAACCTCTTGGCAAGCCCCTCACAACCATGCCCCACCCCGTCCCAGCTTCCCTTAAAAGAAGCAAAAATCCCAAAGCACCTCCATAAGTTAACATACCTTATACCCATGGGTCTCATAAAACCCTTCTCCCTCTCCCGCATGTAGAGTCCTGGAAGTTACCCTTCTGGTTTAAGCTGATGTGCTGGGTGTGGGGCGTTGTGTTTGAGAAGCAAAGGAAGCTGGGCCAGTGATGGGGGGTTCACTCACTCCTCCTGAGTGTGGGGACTTGGGAGTAATGAGAGAGTCTAGGTGGAGGACTTCAATCTTCCCCCAAACAAATGTGCCACCCAAATCATTCCCTGCTTTGCTCAGTTGGCAGCAACTGCCCACTACCAGGGCTGCTGGGACCTGCTTTTGTGTAGCATAAATTCTCCATTATCTGTGTCACTGAAGAGGAGGAGTCTGGGACGTGGAAGAAATAAATTAAGAAACAAAAACAACACTGGAACCATCCGCAATCCAAAGCCGCTTGCTTATAGGCTACATTTGTGATTAGAAGGGCAGGAGCCCTGCCTTTCCAAACACTCAGGGCTCAGTCTGACATGTGAGCGATCGAGTCCGCTTTCCCTGAGCACACCCCGACGGGTGGTGGGGGACGGGCCTGGGAAGGTGTGTGTGGGTGGCGTAGTGGGGAGGGGGGAGGCCGTTGACAGGGAGACAAAATGGTCCCTGGATGTAAACATCACCATGGAAACTCCACAAAGACTTGTGGGTAAAGATGCTTCCCCTTCCCCCACCCTGGTAGGGTGGGAGGGAGGAGGCCCACCCCCAGGCCTACACCGTGCTCTCCATCACCCACTCGGAGCTGCCAAAAGTTCCTCGGGCCCCCACCAGCCCACTCTCCTCGAAGGGCAAGAGCATGCCATTTACAGAGAGGCTGCGCTTTGTCCAGATGTTCGAGACCCTCCGTGGGGGGCTGTAGCCACCGGGGGCGACCCCTCCGGTAGCCGCGGCCGCAAAGTCCCCCATGTCGAAGGAGTGGCTGCGTTTGGCCTTGCCCTCCAGGGGCAAGGGGAGCAGGCTCCTGGCCCTGGCCGCGGGCGGCCCCAGCAGTGGCTCTCGGTCCGAGGGGTGGCCCTTGGCCGACGTCCCAGACCCCCTCCCGCCTGGAGTCCTGGAGTCCAGCAGCTCCTCCTTTCTCTGACTTTTGAGGTCCAAGGAGGCGAAGGCCCCCATGAGGCGGTCAAGGTTGGGCTTGGGGCGGGGGGCAGGGGGTGGGAGCCTCCAGGGGCCCCGTCCCAGCCCCTCCCCGATGCCCAGGGAACTGGAGGAAGAGGAGTCGCTGCCTCGGGCCAGGCTGGCACTGAAGTCCATGAGCTCGTTGCGCACCACCACCTTGGGCGGTCCGGGCACGGGGGCCCCGCTGGGCACGCTGCCCAGAGCGGGCGGCTGGGCCCCGTTGGTCTGGGAGTGCACGTTGGTGACGGCCGCCGCGGGCTTCCCCGCGCCCTCCTGGTTGCAGACCTTGTAGCGCACCATGAGGATGACGATGAAGACCAGCAGCGTGGCCACGATGATGCCGCCGATGACCAGGATCATGGTGCCGCCCAGGATCTGGCTGTGCATGGACTGGCACTGCGGGTAGTCGGCCTTGGTGAAGAACTGGGCGCAGCCCACGATGTTGGTAGCCGTGAGCGTGGTGGCCGTGTCGTCCCACATGGCCAGCACGCACAGGTCGTAGCCAGTCCCGGACACAAGGTTGTTGACCACAAAGGCCTTGTTGGAGGCTGGGATCATCCTGGGAGGTGGAGGGGATAGGTCCAAAGGGGGAGGGATGGTGAGGAGCAGTCAGGTGATGGGGGGACAGGGGCAGAAGTGGAAGAAAGAGAGAGGGTGACAGAGAGGAGACGTGGAGAAGGAGAGAGCCACAGGCACAGAAAGAATGAGGCAGAGAGGGGAGGTGACGGGTGGAGAGACAGGAAAAGGGAGAGAGGGCGTGACAGAGAGGAGGGGGACCCAGGCAGGAGAACAGAGATGGGGGGAAAGGGGGCAGATGTGTCAGAGCCAAATACACAGAGAAAGAGACATCGGCAACCAGGTGCGGAAAACAACCCAGAAGATGTGGAAATAAATCGATGTTGAGTGTGACCAAGAAGGGAATGGAACAGGAGGTAGTTGACGGTGGAAAGCAGTTAAGAGTTGGAGGTTCGGAGACCAAAGGGGAGAGATTCAAGGGAGAGAAGAGAGAGGAGGCATGGGGGAGGGGCGGAGGGGGAGGCAGAGAGATTAAAGATGTGAAGAAGCAGCAATTAAACAAAAGGGACTCCCCACCCCATTCTGCCTTGTCCGCTTCAAACAGCCCCTCAGTCTCTGGGCCATGGGGGTGAGACTCAGGTCAGCCATGCACCCCGCTGTCTGTCCTGGGAGATTCCCCAGCACTGACTGAGCGCCGTTCCGAGCCTGAGCTGTGCTGTCACCGACAAGGTCCTGTCCTCGGGGGCCAAGGCCATCCTCCTCTCCAGACGGCTTTCTCACGTCTCAGGAGGGACAACTTCACTGCTGCACACGGGTTGGGGTGGGTGGGGGGGTCTAGGCAGAAGGAAACTGGAGGCGTGAAGAGGGGTGTTGCTTGGAGGGGAAGGGCAGGGTGCAACGTTGACGACTGGGGGGAACTCTGCTTCCCAGAGGGAGGGGAGGGGTCCTCCATCACTGCCATAGCAGGCCAAGGGCATCCAAAGACCCCCGGGGCAGTATCACTGGTTGGGGAGGCCTCTACGGCTCCCTCCACCTTAAGGGAGGGTCAGAGAGGGCAGCAATCTCCCCACACTGGGGCCGGTCCACCCTAGCCTTAGCCCTTCCAGCATGCCTTCTGGTGGGAGTTCGTAGAAACGACGCCTGTCTCATCCCACATACACTCTTGCAGAAATACTCACCTCGGCCGAAAGGAGCCACATCTCCCTGCAGCCTCCCCCACTGCCCCCCAGACGAACACTCCCAAAGAGCCCGGTGTGCTCCTGTCCCCTGCTACTCCAGCGCCATCTGTGCCCGTCAATGGCTCACACCCAGGCAGCTTAATTGAGACCTCAAACATGAAATCCTGGAGCCTGAAGACTTCCACCTGGGAACTGCGCACGGAGGCTGGGACTGACAGGCAGGTATTGACGTCTTGTCAGTGGGCAGCCCTGGAGGCTCCTGCCTCGCGCCTCACTCTCGGCCCCTCTAGGCTGCTGGGGAAGCCACACGAAGAAATTGAGTCCTCTGCCCCATGCCCACCCCCATCCTATAGCTACAGTGCGTGGGGCAGAAGAGGTGAGTGGAGGAGTTGGGGGCCTGGATCCAGCAAAGGCCCTGCACCCAGCCCCTTAGGTCTATCTGTCCCACCTGTGCGTCATGGCAAGCCTGGGCCCTCAGATCACAGAGGACTGGCCAAGGCTCAGAGAGGTTAAGTGATTTGCCTGAGGTCACCCAGCTGGGACTGCCAGGATGAGGCAGTTGGGGCTTTGACACTAGCTTCTAGATCCACAGTCTGGGCTTATTCCTTTCCACAAATGAGGATGATTTTCCTCATCTCAGTGAAAACCCTGCCCCGGCCTGTTGCAGATCAGCCAGCCCCTTCCATGGAGCAACTCAGCTCACTGAGGCTCACGCTCCTCCACAAACAGAAGCTCGGTTCTGCTGGGCCCGCTGCTGTGCAGAGTCCACTTCCTTCCACCTCAGGGTAGCGATGTGAGCGTCGTGAGTTGGAGCGGCAGGAGCTATGCACACCCAGAATGGTGACAAATAGTAGGGTGTGTGCTTAGTCGCTTCAGTTGTGTCCGACTCTTTGCGACCCTATGGACTATAGCTTGCCAGGCTCCTCTGACCATAGGGTTTCTCCAGGCAAGAATACTGGAGTGGGTTGCCATGCCCTCCTCCAGGGGATCTTTGTAACCCAGGGTTGAACCCGTGTCTCTCAGTCTCACGCACTGGCAGGCAGGTGCTTTACCGCTAGCGCCCCTGGGAAGCCGGACGACAGTAGAGCAAATGCTTCAAGGCAAGTGTGTTCAGGCTGTGCTTTAGGCACCCTATGTCTATCAACTCGCTTAGCCCTACAGTGACTCTCTGAAGCAGCTACTGTCGTGGTCTTTTTTCTGCAGAGGTGTTAGGCAAACGTAACATGGCCAAGTCAGTATTCAAACCCAGGCAGTCCAGCTCCTGTCCACTCTGACCCACCTCACTCAGCCACCTCTCTGGGTCATGAGCAATAAATGAACATATCCCTTTAGGGCGGGGATGGGTTGGCTGGTTTATTGAACCCCTGGTATGTGACAAGGGTTTTCACACTCAATATTGTGTTTAAACCTCACCACAATCCCAGGACACAGGAGAGGGACTCTGAGCCTAGAAATCATCTCAGTATTTAGCTGTCTTATCCTGGAAGCAGACCCGGCTATTACTACTACTACTACGAAGAGTAGCCAACACTGAGGGCTTCCTCTGTGCCAAGATCGTTAAGAGGATTAACTCATTTAATCCAACAATTGTTGGGAGGTCATTATTATTACTGTTTTACATGTAAGAACCTGAGGCACAGAAAGGTTAAGTTGCCTGCCTGAGAGTGCCGAGCTAGTACGTGGCAGAGCTGGGATCCGAACCAGACAGTCTGGCCCCAGAGCCTCCGCTCCTGATCGCTGTGCCTTGCTGCCTCACAGCCATTGCCCTGTCTTCCTGCCCTCCCTGGGGCGACGTTGTGTGGACCCTGCCCGGCCTCTCCCCATCCCCCTTGCTTCCCAAGTCAGGGAAGATCATGATGCGATGAAGCTGCAACTGGGCTGCTGTTAAGGGAGGTGTTTCAGGGTGAGGCTGATCCTTAGCAAGCAGCTGGCACCGAGGACGAAGGGTCAGGCTGGGGAAATCCTTGCACTGTAAATGGTCCATCAGAAGCAAGGCCACATAGAAAAGCCTGCTTCCCAGGATTAAGAGCAGAAAAGCAGCTCTTGTTTTCTCTGGGGGGTTGGGGAGTGGGGGTGGTGTGTGTGTGTGTGTGTGTGTGTGTGTGTGTGGACTTAACAGGAGAACTAGAACCAGCTGGCTCAAACCTCCTTGGAAGTCAAGCTTTCCTTTGCTGACAATAATAACCAACATTCACCAAGTGCTAACCTTGTGCTGGGCAGTTTACATGTAGTATCTCATTTAGCCTCCTGACAATGATAAGCTATCATTCCCACTTAGGAAAGGAGGAAGCTAAACAGTTTTCACTTTCCCTTGGGGGAATGGAGCTGAGACCAGATTTGTATCTAGGATTCAGAGCCTGGTTCTTAATCACAAGCAAGACTGCTCCCCACTCCAGGCAGCGAAAGGATGGCCTGCGTGAGAAAGTCATGTGAATCAGGCACTATCCAAACCCTAGTGACAGAACCAACCTCATCTGCTGCCCATGTGGCCATGTCCACCCCATTTTGTTCCTGACTACTGACTGCCCCCAGGCTAGGCCTGGGGAGCCTGGATCCCTCTTTGAGACAGACTGGGACCTGGTGCCCTTCACTGCAGTGCTTGCCCCTGGACAAACGTCTCCTCGAGCAACGGCATACAAAGAAGATTCCCTTCTCCAGGGGATCTTCCTGACCCAGGGATTGAACTGGGGTCTCCCACATTGCAGGCAGATTCTTCATCATCTGAGCCACCAGGGAAGCCCAACAAAGAAGCTGTTGCTGCTGCTCCTAAGTCGGTTCAGTCATGTCCAACTCTGTGCGACCCCATAGACGGCAGCCCACCAGGCTCCCCCGTCCCTGGGATTCTCCAGGCAAGAACACTGGAGTGGGTTGCCATTTCCTTCTCCAATGCATGAAAGTGAAAAATGAAAGTGAAGTCGCTCAGTTGTGTCCAACTCTTAGCGACCCCATGGACTGCAGCGCACCAGGCTCCTCCCTCCATGGGATTTTCCAGGCAAGAGTGCTGGAGTGGGTTGCCATTGCCTTCTCTGACAAAGAAGCTACAAGGGACTGAAAGTAACTCGTGCATGCACAGTTGGGGCAAATAACAAGCTACAAAAAGGCCAAAACCCAACTGCCACTTCTGAGGTGCTAGAAGCAAAAGCAGGGTCCTGTGCATGATCTCTGCACGCAGCACCAACACAGGGGTGGGCAGACCACCCAAGCCACCCTTTGAGCCTGATCCACCAATCTATCCCACGCTCGTCCCATTTAAGGGACCAGCTCAACCCCCTCCCCGCCGGGGGGTGAATAAGGGCAACTGTACTTGTTTCTGCTTCCTCGTGCTGCAGCAGGAGCCCCAATAAAGCCCTGCCTGAATTTCTCATCTGACCCTTAGCAATTTCCATTGATTAAAGAGTCCAAGAACCCAGGTTATTAACAACTTCACTCCTACCCACACCCTACTAGCACTCTGGCTGGGAGGCTGTGCCTTCTGAACCTCTCCCACTTTCCATCACCACACTCATGCTTTTGCCTGGGCCTCGCCATGTCTGGTCTGGATGGATGCAATGTTCTCCAAACTGGCCTCCCCGCCTCTGGCTGTGCTTCCTTGAAGTCTGTGCTCAGCACCATCATTTCCAGAGTGCTCCAGCTAAAGCACAACTCTGGACGTGTCCCCTGGCCGCTGAAACAGTCTTCAAGGGCTAACCATGACCTACAAGGGATGTCCAGGGTCCTGAGCTGGGCTCCCAGTCCAGACTTCCCATCCCATTCTTGCCCTTCCACTCACACACCCCCATCCTAGCCCATGTTCTTAAAACAACTCAGAATCAGTCAGGCCTTGTGGTGCAGAGGGCACACTCACAGAGCAATGGGATGATAAAGGACCACTTGTAAAGGGACTCGTTACAAAGACGTGGACAGGGGATGGGGACCACGGAGCACAGGCAGTGACCCAGGGCTAGCCGCAGCCAAGCTGTTTCCAGATTCAGGAAGGAGACTCACGCAGGTCGGCACTACTCGGAGTGTGGCCCATAGGAGGGTGGTCGTTCATGAGCTGTTTGTTCCTGGTCCATGATCAGACAGCACAGACGTTGAGAGTAAGCTTTAAGAATGTTTTACAGCCATTTAGCACTGGTTGTGACACCTGAATGAGTGATCATTTTTTTCTGATCAAGTGTTTCTATGATATTCTTACAAAAGCATTGGTCTGCAAAAAAGAAAGCTGGTCGTTCACCACAAATACCTTGAGAAGCACTGGCCTAGGCAGAGCAGGGTGCCTCAGGCTTGGCACTGCTGGCATTTGGGTGATGAGTTTTGGCGGTGGGGCGGTCCTGTGTACTGTATGTGTTTATTAGCAGCATCCCTGGCCTCTGCCCACTGGGTGCCAGTAGCCCCCCTCCCCAGTTATGACAACCAAAGACGTCTCCAGACATTACCATCTGGGGACAGAATCACCGTCTGTTGAGACACATCAGTCTAGAAAACTTGGTTGAGGGACAGAGACAACCAGTGGCAACGGTACAGGGTGAGGACCAGACAGGTACCCCAGCCTCAAGTCTCTTCCCTCTTCCCAGGCTTCTGCTACTGCTCCCCATGACCGAACCCAGCTGAAAGCCAGAGTTCATGGGCGCGCGTTGGTCAGCCTTTCAGGGCACACAGCAGTGGGCAGAAGGGGCAAATGGATCTGGAGAGGCAAGAAAAAAAAAAAAAAAAAAGATGTCTGGCACAACTATTGGGTCATAGCCCTCTTTGTGAAAGCCTCATCCTGAAATCCTGATAGATTTCTTTCCATCACATAAACTGGCAACATCTCTTTTAGTAGAAAACATGAATTGCTATTTTAAGTTGCTCCAAAGTGTTAAATTTAATTAAGCTCATACGCTCTAAAGCACAATTTAAAACTGCCACCCCAAGCACTTACCCAGGAAAAACAAAACAAGCGTTAAGTGGCTGCTTCTGAGCTGTTTTTCCTCCTTTTTTTTTCCCCCCCCTATTAATATTCTTTTGGTATTTGTTCATTCAGTTTAACACTAGCAAATAAATATACAGCTGATTTCTACAGTTGATAGCAGAGGTTTTAGAAGAAATCACACAGGGGCATATTGGTTACTCTCTCATAGTGGTCATCATTCTCATACTGGTTATTCTCTGCCATCTGTCTTCCCTTCATCTGCCCACTCCTGAACGACGAGGAACTACATTTCCCAGACTCCCTTGCCTGCCCCCAAGCTCCTTTGCTTCCCAGGTAGAGTTGGCCAATGGAGGCCCTAGCAGGTAGGAGGAGGGGAGAGCCAGGTATTTCTTCCTCTTTTTCTGCTTCAAGTGGTATCTGCTTGTCAGCTCCTGAGCCTCCTCTGTGATCCCACCTTCAGGGGTTCTAGCTCCTGCCAGATCGACCTGGATCTTAGGCTCTGATCAAACCATCTCCTCCATGTACCTGAAGTCCTGGGGTGGGCTGGGTGGTGGCGGTGGCTTCTGGCTATAGCTAATCTCTGCGATGCTCACCCCTCAGCAATTCCATCACCTGTAACCCCACCCCAGTACCAGATTCCTTCTTAGATCTAGAGTGCTCATTTTTTCCCTTGACTGAATCCTAGGTGACATAAGAACATATACTTTACACGACAAGAAGGAAAAAATTGTTTTTTCCTTGCCTTTCCGGAGAAAACTGTCATTACTTCATGTCAGTAGCATCACATCTTATCTAGTAGAACTCCAGCTGAAGGCAGCACTTTGCCGCCTTCTCGGAATCACTCATCACTCCCCAAATCTACCACCTGGCACTTTTGCACAGAGCAGACCCTCATCCTGGAAATCACTTGTGTTTTTCCACCTGGTGACCTCGTCTTTCGAGGCCTGACTCAGCGTCACCTCCGACCCCATCTCTACTCTCTGCTCCCACAGCCCCTCCTGCCTTCCTCCAATAGAGCCCTTCTCCACAGATGCCCGTGTCTCCCTGGAGGACATGGGCTGTGTCTTCATCTTTGCATCTCCTCTGCCAATTCATAGTATCTGGCCTTGAGTCACGGCTGAGTAAATATTTACCCTATGGTTGAGCAGTGAATGAAAGAGCGCTTTGCTAAATGTTAAGGCCTGTACAAATTTGAGGGATTCTTAGTTAAATATAATACGATGGCTGGTGACTCTCAGACACTGGCTGGTCCAAAGGAAATCTTCCTGGAAAGGCATTTTTCTACATCTTTGAAGGGCACCCCTGACAATCTTTATGAACTTGCATGTAGATACGTGTTGGACTGTGTGAGTGCAAGTGAATGTGTGTGTGTCTGTGTGTGTGTGTGAAAAGATGTGTGGAAGACATGTCTGTGTGTCTATCATTTGAGAGTTGACTGCCTGAGTATTTGTGTGTGTGTGTGTGTGTGTTTGTGTGTGTAAGTGTTCACATACAAATGGTACACAAAGGTTCTGGTTCCATCCAGCGTTGGTTACTGCTATGTCCCTCTTCTACCCAGCTTCCTCAGTGCCCCAGAGACTCCACATGTCCCCCAGTACTTCTGAGGGGACTCCCCACATGACCTCTCCCAGAGACACTTGCAGGCCAAGCCTACTTTTCCCTAACTGCTACCTTTAAAGCTACTGCTATCTTTACTACCGGAAAATGCCATGGCACCCCACTCCAGTACTCTTGCCTGGAAAATCCCCTGGATGGAGGAGCCTGGTAGGCTGCAGTCCATGGGGTCGCTAAGAGTCGGACACGACTGAGCGACTTCACTTTCACTTTCACTTTTCACTTTCATGCATTGGAGAAGGAAATGGCAACCCGCTCCAGTGTTCTTGCCTGGAGAATCCCAGGGACAGGGGAGCCTGGTGGGCTGCCGTCTATAGGGTCGCACAGAGTCAGACACGACTGAAGCGACTTAGCAGCAGCAGCAGCAGCTTTACTACCACTACTACCATTAAAGCTATACTATTCCTGGAACATCTGGGAATGGGGATGAGAGAGGTTCTTAGAGGCCACCTGAGCCTGGGGGCAAAGCCTGTGAGCGGACCACCGTTGACGACTGGCCCCCTTTCGTGGGCTCACTCCAGACCACACTCCCCAGCCACCTGTGCCCTGGGCGGTGTCCAGGTGGTGAGTTCTGGCAAAGGGGACACAGCAGCAGCAGTGTGTACACCTCTGGGCCAGGCCCGGAAACAGGGGGAGTCCCTGCTCCATTCTCCCTGGACCCTGGGTGCGGTGACCAGCCTCGGCCCACCCGAGGGGTGCTGGAAACCTGCATGTGAGGTCTGCCTCCTGCCAAGTCTGTATGTGAGGAAGGCCTCCTGACAAACCCGGGAGACCACCCTGGACCCCCGGGAGAGAAAAACATCAAACTCCCCCATGCTTGAGCCTTTTGCATTTGCCTCCATTTGCCCCAGGAGCTGGACTCTCCTAACTAATCCAGCCCCCTGCAGATATGATGAGGTGACCCTGAGGAGTTCATTATGTGTAGGTGTGTGACAGAGAAAAAGAGAGGGGGTGAGTGTGTGTGGGGGGGCAGGTGACTGAAGGGGAATGTGTGTGTTTGTGTAAGAGGAAGCAGTTGGTGCTGGTGTCTACACAAGAAATGCAATTCTTGCCTTCCTGGAGTTGGGAGCAGACACCACATCTTTCACCCCAGCCTCCATCCCCTCAGCTCCCAGCACTTTGAGGTGCTCTCCCTTCCTCCCCCTCCCCCGCCACTCCCCCATCAGCGATGCACCAGCCTCCTGCTGAGCCCCGGCACTAATTTGGAGACCACGTCAAGCTGCCCCCACTCCACTTCGCTGGCTCTGCACCCTCATTACTGGCTCTTCACAGAATCCCCAGCCTGCCAAGCTCCCTGGCCAGCCATGACATCTCAGGGCACATGAAAGGGCCTCATTAAACCAAGGCAAGCAGCCTGGATCCCCAGCCCCTCCCTCTATCTGCCAGTCCCAAAGGGGCCGGTTGGCTTCCCTGCACAGCTGCCAGGAAGGAGAACCATGGGGCTGGGTCTATATGGCATATGATTTATTGAGTACATACTATGCACCCAGAACTTGATAGGCAGGGTCTCTCTGATTCTGCACACTGACTCTGTGAGTAGGAATAATTATCCGCACACTACAGATGAAGAAACTGAGGCTCAGGCAGATCAGTCACCTGCTCAAGTTCACACAGCTGGAAGGCAGCTGAGCCAGCTTTGTAAGCCAGGGCTGCCAGACCACCCAGCATGATCTTCCCTGTACCGTATTATTACCTTGAACTCAACTGGGCAGAATCAGATCAAGGCAGAAGCAAATCTCAGTGTCTAGCTGTTTGACAGCAAGTAAAACACAAAAAACACAAATGTATATTACTACAATGGCAGGTAACATTTATTGAACACTTACTATATGCCAATCAGTGTTCTAAGCACTCTACCTGTATTAACTGATTTAATCCCCACAGCAGCTCTATGAGGGAGGTACTATTACCCCCAGTTTACACAAAAGAAGAACTCAAGGCTCAGAGGAGTTAAGTGATCTGCTCAACAGAGAAAACATTTGTGCTTGGCCGAGACTTGAACCCAGCACTCTCAATCAATGCTCTTGATAACCCTGAAGTACCTCTCGTAATAATGCTCCCCATTTTAGAGATAAGAATTAGCTGAATTGACCTGAAGCCACAGAGCTAATCAGAGACGAGAGTTCCACGAGTGGTAAGCATTGTCCTACTGCTCTGAAAGCTTCGGGAAGGCCTGAAGGAAATGAGGGGGCTGCCTGGTTCTCTGTGGGCAGTTTTCCCATAGAGGGAGCTGCTGCCAATGCAAAGGCCCTGAGGCAGGGACCTTGAGAAGACCGGTTTGGCGAAAACAGAGTGATGGAAAGGGAGAGTGGTGGGAAATGAAATCACCAAATTAGGAGCCAGGAGCTGGGTTCTAGAGGCCTTGTCTGGTGTGCCAGCTCCGAGGATTAGACGAGTGCTGGTATTGAGAAGAATTCTGAGGCTGTGTTCAAACTCAGCAGAACAGACTGCCGTGGGTCTGGAAGGACCTGTCTTTTGTATTTGTCGTTTCTGATCTCGGGATCAGAGAGCAATTAGAGAGAAGGACTGTAATTACCAATATGTATCGCAGAATCCCCTCTTCTGGTCTTGCGCCAGGTGCTGGCCTTCCCTGAATGCAGGGCCCTGAGTGATAACAGGGGCAGGCCCGTGGCTCCTTCTCAGAACAGGATTCCTGTAGAGCCGGCTCGACTCAGTGAGGGCTCCGAGAATCAAGAGCCTCTCATTAGCTTCTGAGAAGGGCCAGGGGCCAGGCTCAGTCACTGCCCCACAGCCCCTGCCCCTCCTGAGAACACGGGGGCTCACTTGGGTGCCTGAGGCACTCTGTCTTATTGGCAATGATTTTGCCCATCAGAAAGTAAAGGAGCCACATTCAACAGGAGTGAGATTCCGAGGCAGAGAACCCCAATATCCATTCCCACAGCCCTGAGGACAGCAGGCGGGGCTGGGGATCAAAACTCCCGGTTACACCGGCCTCAGATGACCTCCCTGGCTACCCACCCCCACCTCTCCTCTACAAATGGCCAGTGCGTCCTGTTAAGGCCCAGGTCAGGTCAAGTCCTTCCTCTGCCCCATGCCCCCAGTGAGGCCTGTCTCACCTGGTCAGGGTCTCTTGTGCCCCACAGGCCCTTTGTGATCTCCTCTCAGCTCTCCCAGTTCCCCTCATCCTACTCAACCCACCCACTCTGCACCAGTCTCCTGGCCTCCCTGCTACCCCTCAGACTTGCCAAGGGTGCTCCTGCCACAGGGCCTTTGCACTGCCTGTTGCCCTTACCTGGATGCTCCTCCTCCAGATGTCCTACACTCCCTGCCTCATCTCCTTCAACTCTGCTCCAACGTCACCTCCTCTAACTGCCCTATTTAACACTGCCAGCTTCCCCATCTGTTGCCCCCTGCAAGCCCCTTACTCTGCTCTGTCTTTTCCCACTGCATTTTTATTGCCTGACAGTCACTATCATTTGCTTATTTACTAGGCTTCCTGTTAATTATCTCTTTCTCTCTCCTTCCACTAGAATCTCAGTTCAGGGTTAAGATAAGGGTTTTTTGTCTCCTTTGTTCGCTGATATTTCCTCAGCCTCTCAAACAATACTTGGCACATAGTGGGCCCTCAAAAACATTTTGAATGAAGTGAATGTTCTGTATTGGCATTTCCCAATACAGTAGCTGGGCTTCCCAGGTGGCTCTGTTGGTAAAGAATCCACCTGTAATGTAGGAGGGTGGGGAAGATCCCCTGGAGAAGGAAATGGCAACCCACTCTAGTATTCTTGCCTGGAAAATCCTGCGGACAGAGGAGCCTGGAGGGCTACAGTCCATGGAGTCACAAAGAGTCAGACACAACTGAAAGTGAAGTCGCTCAGTCGTGTCCGACTCTGCGACCTGTGGACTGTAGCCCACCAAGCTCCTCCATCCATGGGATTCTCCAGGCAAGAGTACTAGAGTGGGTTACTGAGTGACTAACAAATAAAATAAATAAAACGCAGTAGCTATACGTGGCCGTTCAGTTCCTCCGTCACACTAGGCATATTTCAAGGGCTCAACGGTCACAAGTGGCCAGTGGCCACTACACTGGACAGTGCAGCTGGGAAGCAGCCCACCGTCACAGAGTTCTACTCACCAAGGCTCTATGCCCCTCTCCAGCAGGTGGTAGGAGTCCTGCCATCTCCCACGTGAGCCCCGGCACCCCCAAAGAGGTGGGCCAGGCCGGGGAGTGTTGTCAGGCTCACAGACACCCTCCAAACAAGGACAATTGATCTTGTAGGCTTCAATCCAGGCCTCCGAGCGCTCTGTCTTCCTAGGCCTTCTCTCCGTGACTCTGGAGAGTTTCAGCCCTTCTTTTCAGCCCTTCCAGCTTCCCTTGGCTCCTGGGCCTTCTAGGTTCACTGGGGTCTCTCTGGGGCTCCCCCAGGCCTGACTCAAGCTTGTCACCCCTCCCCCACAGTGCTCTGCCTCTCTGCCTCTCACTCAGCCTGTGGTCCAGCCCCTTTCCAAGCAGCCTCCCTTTACCCACGGTCCACAGGCTGGGCCAGCCCCAGGCCAAACCAGAAAGGCTTTGGCCCCTCTGGTTCCCTATTGCTATAGCACATTCCTGCATTCCCACTTTTCATTTACTAGCTATCCTTAGACTTCTGCTGTATCTCTATTAAGAAAAGTCCCTGATGAATCCAGTCACCATTATGACTGTCACCCTTCTCAGGAATAGACACCTTTAGAAAGAGAGGTGGTAGAGGGCAGTGGTGATCCTGGAGATAGATGGATGCTGGGTTCAAACACTGCTTCTGCCCCTTCGTAGCTGAAATCACTTACTGGTGGTGGGAGGCGGGGCAAATTCTTTACCTTTTGGGGCCTATTTTCCTAGAAATATCCTATTTCTGTAAAATGAGGCATTTATAATCTCCCCTCTATGGGGATGTTATAAAGTTTAAATGAGTCATGATTCATGGGGAACCTGGATCAGTGTCTGGCGCACAGTAAGAGCCACTGGAGAGTTTGTTATATAAAGGACTGGGTGATGCTGAGCTAAAAGTAACATTTATCTCTGACAGTGGAAATCCAAGCCTCAAGGGTTCGTGGCTGGCAAATCTCTTGCAAGCATCTCATGGGAGATGTGGGAGGTGCCTGGATCCTGGCTGGGCCAACAGGAGCCCTCGTGGCTTCAACAGCATGTCCCCCCCCCCCCATCCCATCCCCCATGCTCCTGCTGCATGTGACTCCAAAAGTCTTTTTCAGATGATACCTGGTGACAGTGTTCGTTCAGCCCTGGCTGAGTGATTGCGGAGATTACTGGAAAATAAACCAAAGGGAGCCAAGTCCCAGCAAGCTGCCTCTTCACCCACCTCCCCAGGGTCAGGACTTACCTGATGACAGGTGAGGATCTGACCTGGGGAGGCCCTGCCTTTGCTCCATGACCCGGCACTTGCAACAGACCCAGCTACCTGGCAAGGGTTTGGGAAACCACCAGCCTCTGTGTTCGGCTGAGACCACAGTGTCAGGGCAGGAATTCCTCCCTGTTCCACGGCATCCCTTCATCAAGAGGGTAAAGCCGAGAGGTCAGCGTGTGAGTCTGGGGCTGGACCCCCAGAGTTCCAAGCCCAGTGCCATTGCTCACTGGCTCTGTGACCTTGGGCAAACCACTTAACCTCTTTGTAGAGGGGGACAGACAACAGAGCCTCCCTCACTGGCTTGCTATGAGGATGAAGTGAGCCAGTGCCTGCAATTGAAACTGTCCCTGGTCCATCACGAGCTTAGAGGATGCTACCGATTCTGACCGAGGGGGGTCATCTGGTCCCAATGAGGCCAGAGAAGAATCCGCAGCATGAGGTTAGATTAAATACTAGCTGGGGAGGCAGGTGCACAGCCCTACTTCAGGCATGCTGGCCGAGCTCTGGTGGTGGGACTCTGCACTGGCCCAGCCAGCCCTCCAGCCCGGCCTATCTCTGCTTGACCCGCCACGATGCTGCAGCTCCTTCTAGGCCTCCCTCTGCCACCTCCACTCTCAGATCACAGGAAGGGTGGGCCGAGGGGGCCATCGGCACCTCTGGCTGTTGGCCCTCCACTCACACACTTCCACGGACACACCAGACAGCCCCACCTCCAGCTTCACGCAACTCTGAGCAGCTCAGAATTCCTGCTCTCACTGCTGAGGTCTGACAGTTGCCGCTTGGTCCCACCAGTCGCAACTCAACCCCATGGGGACACCCACGGGACAAGGCGTTTCTTTCTTGAACATATGTTGGCGCTTCCCAAACTGTGCAGCAGCTCTCTCACCCCGCCTTGCGTTTCCACTTCTCCGGAATGAACATTTCCATCCCTCCCCACCATCTCCTTGGGACTTGCTCTCCAGCTTGCACCCCAGCTGCTTCCCTCTGATCACATGCCCATCTGTCTTTGGCCCTCCTCTCTGCATGTATGAGTGTCGGGGGTGGGTTTTAACTCTTAGAAAAGCATCAATTTCCCTCAAGTAGACCCTACTTTTCCTGAGGCCCCCCACCCTAAGACACCACTCCGTTCGGGAAGCCACATCGCAACCACAGCTCACCCTGAGCAGGCGGTTAATGGAAATGCCCTGAGATTACCCACGTTTAAGCCATACTGCTCCCATCCTGCTCCCTGAAGTCACGTCTCCACCACTGTCGGCTGAGCCCACCCAGGCAAGGCCCCCTACCCACACCAGGCCTCTCTCTCTCTGTATATCCTTCTCTCTCTGTCTCTCCTCATCCACGTTTCTATGGATATGGGACTTTTCTCTGCATTTAACTGTCCTTGGCTTCCAGCCCCTGAGGATTGGGTCAGCACAATACAAAATGCAAAGCGCTAGTCACTCTGTCGTGTCTGACTCTTTGCGACCTCATGGACTGCAGCCCACAGGCTCCTCTGTCCACAGAATTCTCCAGGCAAGAATACTGGAGCAGGTAGCCATTCCCTTCTCCAGGGGATTTTCCCTGACCCAGGAATTGAACCTGGGTCTCCTGCATCACAGGTAGATTCCTTATCATCTGAGTCACCAGGTCGGCACATCGCAGGGAAAAAAACTGTGGTCTTTGGAACCTGGCAGAAACCTCTCTTTGAAGGCTGGTTCTGCCCCCGACTGATGGTGTAACTCGGGGTCTTTTTCCCTCTCTCTGAACCTCAGTTTGCTCACATGAGAAATGGGGAGAGCAGTACCAACCTCCTGCAGTGTGAGACATGATGTATGCTGGGGAAAACATGACTGCCCCTCCTCTCCTTTCCAGGGCCACTCGGTACCCCAACGACAATGACGACGGCAATGATCATTGCCATTTATCTCCTCAAGGAGCTGAGAAAAACTTGCTCAATAACAATTCATCACTTACAGAAGAAACACAGAAGGTGTCAGACCAATTATACCTTGTTGTAAACACAGGAGTGAACAAAATGAAGATTCCCCACCAGCCACCTCCAAACGCACTAGAACAGCCAGCAGATGCCAAGTCAGTGCCACCCAGGGATATACCCGATCAGACAACCCTGCCCAGCCAGCAGATCTGTGATTTCCCAGGGGCACCGCCCAGAGGCAAAGTCACCTGTGGCGCCAACTCCTTAAAAATGTCACGCCGGCGCTTACTTAAGCTACAAATATACTTGAATCAGAATGATGCAGAAGAGATTAGGATGATCCTTGCACAAGGATGACATGCAAATTCATGAAGCATTCTGCATTTCTATGAAATGTTGACACATGTTACAGCTTGGGTGAATCTTGAGGACATAATGCTGAGTGAAACAAGCCAGACACAAAACACAAATGTCGCGTGTCTCCCCTTACAGGAGGTACCTAGAGTGGTCAAATTCATAGACTGACAGTAGAAAAATGTTTGCTAGGGGCTGCGGGAGGAGGGAATGGGGAGTTAGCATCAGATGGGCACAGAGTTTCAGTTTAGGATGATGGAAAAGTGAAGATGGATTCTACAGCAATGCAAATATACTTAAGGTTCTTGCACTACAGACTTAAAAATGGTTACAATGGTACATTTTATGCTATGTATATTTTAGCACAGTAACAAAGTGGCCAAAAAAGACGCTTGTTGCCTTTTACCCCCATTGTAATCCCCTCCCTCTATCAGATCAGAAGCTTCTTGAAGAAGGGAACTGTATCACTCTCTAGGTAAGTCTGTGCTAGGGTGAAAAAAGCTTATTGACCATGCAATGTAGGTAAGTCGCTTCACATCTCTAAGTCTCCCTCAGTTTTCTTGCCTACAACATGGGTTAATAGCATGGATCCTATAGTCTCTTTGTGAAACTTAAACACAATAGTATTTGTTAAGTACTGAGTACAGTGCTCAAGATATGTTTGTGCAATAAAAAGCAGCCATCAGTAGAAATTAACACATTTTAAATTAATGTTTCAACAAATTTTTTTTAAAAAATAGCAGTAATCAGTATTACCTTTACCAACTTAGCAATAAATGTTTCTCTGTGCTGTTTCTTAGAGGTCTCAAGAGTTTACTGGGGAAAAAAAGCAGTCATGATGATACTTGGATTTGGTGCCTGAAGATCGAGTTCAAACCCTGGCCCTGGCAGCTACTAGCTGAGTGAGACTAGGAGATTGTTGGGAAAACCTACCAAGCTCCTGTCTGCACGCGGTAAAGTGCTTGCAAAGGTGAGGTGTCATTTTTTTTTTTTTATGAGGACCCTCAACAGCTCTGCATGAATGAGGAACTGAGAAACTGACAGGTGCTCCAAGTTACGTGCCTGAGGCTGTACCCCACGACCGAGGGGGCTGCTCGACTTCCGGCTCACTGAGCTGCAGGGCCATCGTACTTGCCGCCTTACCCCACGGAGAGATGTCCTTTCAGCTGGTGGTCTCGTGGAGCCCGCTCGGCACTTCTCCAGCCTGCACTTCTGCTGATCCTGCCCCGGACATCTCTGCCTCTAACAAGCAGGCTGACCAGGAAGGGATGACTCAGTGTAGGGAGAAAACCTCTGTGGGCAATGGGGAGGCCACTCTGTCCAGTGGATGGAGAAGCGGAACTGTCCACACCCACCAAATATTCTCCAGTCCAGCTGGAGGGACAAGGCTCTAACCCTGGCTCTCTCATGAACTTGCTGTGTGACCTTGGGCAAGTCACCTTCCTTCTCTGTGCTCCAGTGTCCAATTCTGACATCTAGAACTCCACAAGAATATTACCGGGAGAGGGGTGATGGGAGTGAGGGAGAGGCAGGAGGAGGGAAGGCCAGGCACAGTCATCAAAGGGCTGTGGGAGTTCGGGCACCGGGTCCCCAATTCTGAATGGGATTTGACACCAGAGTGACCTGGGCTCTGGGCTTCAGTCCTGACTCACATCTTACTGGCTGCATAATCTTTACCCCAGTGCTTAACTTCCCAGAGCTTAGTCGTCTTGATTGTAAAAGCAGTCTGCAAAGCTAATCTGCAGAGTCGTATGAGAATTAAATTAAGGAAGGCGCTGACATGCAATATATAGTCAATAGATCATGTACGTATCTAGTGAATGCTTACTTTATCACCTATCCGTCTATCATCTGTTTATCTATCATATCTATCTGTCTTCTACCTATCACCTATCTGACTATCATCATAGTGTTGTCATAGAGAACATGAACACCATCCAAGCCACCCACCTCCCAGTAGGACCTCTTGCAGTGGCAAAGGTGAACTGCCTGGGGACATTGGTGGGGTGTCTGGGGGTTGTTGCCCCTGTACTAAGTGGGAAGATCAACTTCACTGTGGGACTTCCTCATGAGTTGGGAGTTTTCAGGTGAGGCTGGCCTGGGCCTAGCCATGCATCCTCATGGTTTTAACTGGGAACAACTTAAAGCGGTATTTGTATCCTCCCCTCCCTCACCCCCTCCCCCAGCCTGGGGGCAGCAGCTCCTGTGGGGACAATGAGCCTCCAAATGTGCTTCAGGGTCCCAGGAGGACAGCCCGCCCTCGGTCTCTGATCTCAGCAGGGAAGTAATCCTGTGAGCACAGCACACAGTTCTGGAGCTTCCTGGGAGTCTCTCCAGCGCTGTTTATTGGGGGTGCACAGGTCCGAGGCCCCAGGCTCACTTTCTCCCTCTCCTGGTTGGGCCAGGGAGGGGCCCTGCTGCGGCTGCAGCGGGGGCTAGGCTGGTGAGCTGCCTGCTACTCTCCCAGCCACACAGGTGGGATGGAGGGTGAAGCCCGGCAGGGGAGCTGCGTGTGTGTCCACTGACTGGTGTGCAGGTGTGTGGGTGTGTTGTGTGTGCATGTCTACTGGCTAGGGTTGAAGCCTCATTAGTGCGTGAGGAGATGAGAGTGCTGGCTTGAGGCTGTCAGTGAACATGAGCATTTCGATGAGGCGAGCATTTGAACAAGCCAGAACGTGGAGAAAACATGCTCCAAGCACCTGCAAGGCTCCACGTGGTCTGGCCCCACGACCTCCCTGCCCAGTCTCCCGGACCCTGCCCCTCCCTGTCTCCCTCTACGGCAGCCACCCTGGCTCCCGCTACTCCCCAGACATGCTCCACCCTGAGGCCTCACCCGGGCTGTTCCCTCTGCCTGAAATGCCCTTCCTGCAGACCCCTGCTTGACTCACCTCCTTCAAGTCGTTGCACACTTCACCTTCTCAGGGAGGCCCGCCCAGCCCCACTATTTAATATTGCCATCTGCCCACACCCCTCCCCAGCCCCGTGCCCCTTACCCTGCTCTGTGGATGGATTCTTCTGGGCCGAGCACTGACTGCTCCCCGCATGTCTATAATCTGCCCATTTATCCTGCTTGTTGCCGGTTCCCCATGAGGCTGAGGATCTCCGGGTGTTCTGTTCGCTGACTGCATCCAGAGCACCCAGAACAGTAACATTTATTTTATGGCGTATTTGCCTCCAGTTCCTCATCTGTACCATGAGGACCATAACAGAAGCTATCCACTTTGAAGAGCTGTTGGGCAAGGGAAATGAATGAATTACCTAAAAGCACCGATAACTGTGCTTGGCACAGAGCTCAGGCTGCCTATTATCACTACACTCCGTCACAGCCTGGGAGATGGAACCGAGTGAGTGATCCACGCGAGGCTGAAGGTGCTTAATGCACACTTATCGCCTCACTCCCCCTCTACCCCTTGAAAATTCCCAGGAAGGAAAATTCCCTGACATCCTCCAGTCATGGAACCCATAGTTTTGGACCCCTTTTGGGTTAGGAACCTAATTATCAGTAAATTTACTATCTGTGTGGGGTTTTTCTGGTTGTCATTGTTTGTTTGTTTGTTTTAATCAAGGGAAGAAGCGAGCCAGACTCCAGCCCACCCCACCCCAGGCTGCACGGCTCTGGGGCCCTACCGGTATTTAATAGCATGTGACCGGCAAGCGCGTCCTCTGATGGGCGTGAGAGCAGCCTGGACCACACAGCACCTGAGCCCCGGAGGCAGGTGCCCAGATTCATCTCCCAGCTCTGCAGCCCCCACTAGGCTGGATGGCCTGGGGCAAGCCCCATCCCCAATCTGAGTCGCCACTCTTCCCTGGTGAGAGGCTGTGATTAGACTTTTGCTAAAGTCTTCCCAGACTCATCTGTTCATCTGACTTTCACGGGGCATCTATCTGTCGTGTGCCACTGCTGCTGGGGGTACAGCCATGAGCAGGAGACACAAGTCTCCACCCCGTGGAGCTGACACTCCGGGCAGGGAGAAAGCAGACAGTAAGTGAGGAACACAACTGGTAAATCACATAATATGTTAGAAAGTGGAGTGTGCTATGGGAAAAAGAAAAAGCATAGCAGGTTAAAAGAAGGTGAAAGGGCTGGGGGCTGGTAAGGAGGGCAGACTCAGCTCCATGTGGGCTGGTCAGGGGTATTTAGAGGTGACATTTGAGGCAAGGGATATCTTACACTCCAGAAGCCTATGAATCGCAGGGGTCTTGGCACCGCTCTATTCCGTTAGGGGTCCCCTGGAGTCCCCATCTCTTCTTTTCCGTCCTTCTCTGAGTATACTGAGCCCCAGCTCACCCAGTGGGTGATGATGGGGCCAGAAGACAGATCAGCCAAGTCCCCAGCGGTGGTGAGTGATTTAGCACCGTCTTTATTCACACTCCGATATTTCACGGCTCCCGTGGCTCTGACGGAATAAATATGACCTTTTATTCTTCACTTTGCTTAAGACTCAAGGTCAACAGCCCAGCTGTGATCTATCGGCTGCTCCCTCCACTGCCTTCTGTGAGCCAGGGAGCCCCAGGGCTGTCAGAGACTCATGGTGCCCCCTCCCCGCCCCACAACCCCCTGCCCCTTGGCGCTGGGCCTGGGCCTTGCTTGGCCGAGGAGGCAGCAGCCATGGTTGCTCCAGGGGATGACGGCTCACGGAGGGCAGAGACTGAGCCATAAATCTCCCTCCTCTCCCCGGAGCACCCCCATCACCAGGGCTGAACTCATGACCCAGGTTTCATTTCAGCCCTGGGAGGAGGCAGCCGTGTTCAAAGGGCAAGTCACACATTAGAACGCCCAGGGTACGGCCATCGTTTTTTTTTTTTTTTTCAGCATAAAGGAGTAAAAAGCCTGTCTGCCTCAGATGGAACCCTCCAGGCCCTTCAGGCAGCCGAGGCCTCTTGCTCTCAAAGAAGCCTGGCTTTGCTCGCCAGACACCACCAGGACTGCCTGGAAGTTCTTCCCTGTGTCTTAACTGAGACCCCTCCCTGAAGCACTCCCCTATCCTGCCTCTCCTCTATGTGTGCATGGTTTGGGGGGGGATGGTCTGGTCTGGTTCAGATTCCCCCTGTTTCCTCCTGGTGCTTCTGAGTGACCTGGGTTTGCTAATAGACCAGGTGGCTGGGAAGGAGCGGCTACACTGTCTGGAAAGGAAATGTGGTCACCGACCTCTATTTTGAACACACCACCTGTGACCCCGAGACACTTGCCTTGCTCCTCTCCATCCTAACTCATGTCCTGGGAAGGAAAGGAAGGGTCAGGAGCTCTCTGGAGCACAGCCAACCTAGACTTGAATTCTGGTTCTGCCACTTTCAAGCTGGGAGACCTTAGGCAGCTTACTTACCCTCTCTGATCCCAGAGATTCCTACCCTGTTAAGCGGTCTTAGGCGTAACAGCTGCCTCCCAGGGGTGGTGCACATGCTTGGTGCCCCGAGAAGCACACAGCAAGCACTCAGATGCTAAGTACGTATTATCAAGGCCTCGAGGTGTAGGCTCCGGAGTCAAATCCCAGGTGAGACACCTTGACCTCTTCGGATCTCAGTTTTCTCATCAGGATCATAACAGCACCTTCTTCATTGGGATGTTGCAAGAATTAAATGAGTTAATGAATGAACTTAGATGAGTACCTGGCATGTAACCATTTCTCAGAAAGGTAGGTTCTCACTCTCATTGTCATGGCTGGAGAAGAGACCGCCCACAACCACTCAGTACTTTTGACCTAACCCCCATCAACTGCCTTTGTGACTTATAATTCCACTGACCACTGACCTGAGCAACCAGGGCTCTCTTGGTGGCTCAGATGGTAGAGAATCCGCCTACAATACAGGAGACACGGGTTCAATCCGTGGGTCAGGAAGATCCCCTGGAGAAGGGAATGGCAATCCACTCCAGTATTCTTGCCTGGAGAATTCCATGGACAGAGGAGCCTGGCTGGCTACAGTCCACGGGGTTGCAGAGTTGGACATGACTGAGTGACCAAGCACACACGTATGACCTTCAACCAAGTGCATACAAGGACTTGCAACATAAAAACATGTAAAACAAGATGAGTAAATTTTTAAAATGTTTTATGGCAGATCAAAAGTCATTAAGAAGGCTTGAACTGGAGGACGCCAGGATGTTTGTTGTGATGTCCAAACACTGACCTCACTTATAATGCCCACATACCAACCAGGTGGCCACACATCCCTGGGGCCACTTCAGACTGGGAAGAACCCAGGGAGGAGGGGGTGTGGGGGCTTCAGAACATGTGAGGGGAGTGGCTTTGTAGGGCTACCTTGTCTGTGTGGGAGTTGGATCAGAGGAGACCAGGGGGCCTGAGGCTGCCTTCAGATGTGGGGGACTTCAGATGCAGTCCACTCTGTTCTGGTCAGGCTGCATCCAGTTGCTGGATCCCACACATGCAGGAGGGCATGACCTGACACGCATCTGAAGCAAGGGACACAGCCCAGGTCCCTCCTTGCTCCAGGGACAAACACGGCAGTCCTTTACCGGCAGTGCCGCCCACATTTCTTCCCTGATTGAGCTCCTACTTGACCTTCTGGGTCACCTCGTCCAGGAAGCCTTCTCTGACCTCCCCAGCATCTGCTCTTGTCAAGCCTCACACAGCTTATCATAGCTATGGTATCTGAATCAGACTATACAAGTACACAGTCCTTTAATGCCTCCCTCCCTGGGAAATATGAGCTGCAGAAGGGTGAGGGTGTCCTGTTCCCAGTTGTCTTCCCCACGAGTGGCCCAGACCTGGCATCATAAGCAGCAGATGAAAACCTCTAGGATGACTAAAAGTGAAAGGCAGAAGTGGAAGGCAGCAGGGAGGGAGGATCTTGAATTTGAAAAAACAAATAGTACTAGGTGAGCCAGGAGAATTATCTGCAAAAATTAAATATTGTGGAAGAAGAATGAGTTTTATGCCTGATGAGGATGAAGACAGAATCTAAGGCTAGGTGGTAGAGAGAGGTAAAGTTTGGGGCCTGTAAGGGAAAAAAAAAACAAAAAACCTCTCAACTTAAAGGCACCCAGCGGTGGTCTGGGCTCTTGAATAAAAAGGAGGGCAGGTTCTTGTGTCTGGAAGTTATCCCTCATGTGGGGCCAATCAGCATTCCAAGAAGGTGGTAGGGGTGGGGATGATGGGTAGGAAGGGTGGTGGGCATTGTAAGGACTGGTGAAGAAATGAGAAGGTGGGCCTGGATGACCTTGAACTGTCCCCTTTTCACTCTGGACTTTTCTCAGTCTATGGGAGTAGCAAGAACTATGCCCATTTTAAAGAGTCACAAAAGAGTTTTAAAGAATGAACAACCGAATTAGTCCCAAGACCTTGACTTCCCCCCCCTCCCTGAATGCTCTCAAGCCCTTAGCAATAAGTCCACACAAGGCAACTGGGCTTTGAGGTTTCCTAACGATGCCTTCCTGACTCTCCCTGCCACCTCCTGCTAGAGCCTCCACTGCGGCCTCTGTCATGTCTGTATCCACTGTCTGTCAGGCCCAGAGGAAACCGCCTGAGTGAGTATCTCCCATGACAGATGGAAAGAAACACATCTCTAATGGTGGAATGTCAACCTCCTGATCTTACATGAAGGCAGTATTTCTGGGTGGGATTCTATTCCTAGGCCCCCTCTAGGAAAGATGAGGGACAATGGGGGGACTCCTTTCCTGACCTCAGGAGGGCAGGCTCCACCCACTCACTTTTGCTGCAGGACTGAAGCTTCTTTCCAGCATCCCTGCCAGAAGGAAAGGACTGCGGAGCACCAGCCTAGCCGACCTGGGAATTTTCAAAGCCTCCCTGTTCCACACAGACTTTTCTTTGATCGACAATCAAAGCTTGAGGGGAAAGCAGCCTTTGGAAGCAGCCCTTGGCAATGGCTCACACGCAGTGGCATTCTGACGGGTGGTAAAAATATCTCTCTGGTGTTCAGTGCCGGCTGTTACCACCATCGCAGTTTCCAAGATCCTGTCTCCATGCCCAGGGCCTCAGCAGCCTCCCCACCTGTCCACACACACACACATACACACACACACACACACACCCCAGAACCCGAACACGGGTCACCCAGCCCCTGACCACCGGCCACCCTCAAACCCACAAGGGCCGCCCCAATCATTGCAGCCAGGCACCAGCAAAAATGCTTTTAAGAGCCACTAGAGAGGGAGATTTAGTCTCAGAAATACTGCAGCACATGCCTAATGAGCTAATTAAACAGGAACATAAATAATTACTCCCCTATCAGAGTGAGAGGACTTGGGGGGAGAGGGCGGGGTGCTGACTGGAGGAGCTGGGAGAGTGATGGGTGAGCTGTGATGCTCTGGAGGGGGAGATGGGAAACTCCTCTCTCCGTCGTGGCTGTGGGCTGGGCCTCGGGGAGGTTCCCGGGCCAGGCAGACGCAGCTCCAAGGATTCTGCCAGAAAAATCATCACAAGATGCCATTTTGTTCCCTTCCTGAGTATTTCCTGCTCATTCATATGCCCACACCCTGACCTCCCTCCCACTATTATAACAAGCCCAGGAGGGGAAACTTCAGTGGAAGGGATCCTCCTCCCATTTTATGGATATGGGCATTCTGGAGCAGGAGGGTCTCAGGACATAGCTAAGACTCCAACAACCAGGGTGTACCTGGTCTCCCTGCTTCCGCCCCTGCCCCCTGTGGTCTCCAGATTCTGTAGTCAGCCAGAATTGTCTTTCTTAATCACATCATGCCACTCGCCTGTGCTCATCCCCGCCATGACTCCCATCTCATCCCACATAAAGTCCAAGGCCTCACCATGGCCTGCGAGGCCCTACCTGATCCAGCCACATCCAATTCTATGACCTCACTCACTGTCACTCTCCCTCCAGATGCAGTGGAGTCTGGCTGCGTCTCCCAGCAGGACAAGGACATCCTACCCCAGGGCCTTTGTTGTTGCTGTTTCCTCACTGCCTGCTCTTTCTCTCACTCCATTCCGGTCTCTGCTCCAATATCACTCTTTAGGAAGGCCATCTCTGGCCACCCATATAAAACAGCGCTCCCCAGTGCATCCTTACACTACTTATTTCTTTTCCTAGCACACATTTAACATTTTTCATCCCTCTCCTCCATAAGAACGTAAGCTCCTTGTAGACCAAGGCTTTGCGTTTTTTGTTCTAACCCTATGGTCTTGAGTAGATTCTACCCCAAAGCCAGCACTCAACAAGTATTTACTGGTTGAATAAATAAAAAACCTAGATACCAAGAGTCAAAGTGCAGTTTGTGCCTAGACCATCCAGTTCCAAATCCGGAGTTCTTCCGTCACAGGTCGTTTCTCCCCTCAGAGCTTGACCCTGGCTCCCCACGGCCAAAAGGAGAAAGCCTGAAGTCAGGACAGCTACAAAGTCTAGCTCTACCACCTCCAAGCTGGGAGATCTTGTAAGTCACGATGCCTTCCTATCCTTCAGAGTCTTCATCTGTCAAATGGCTTAAAGTACCACGTAAGAGAATGAAGTACACGGCACATCTTTAGAATGGTACCTGGAACGTAGTTCAGTTCAGTCGCTCAGTCGTGTCTGACTCTTTGCAACCCCATGAATCACAGCACGGAATGTAGTTAAGGCTCAGTAAATACAGCTACTGTGTGTGACACTCCAGGCCACCCACAGTCTACTCTCTTCCATTCTCTCCGAACAAACCTCCTATTGTTTCCATAGACCAGAGGGTATCCAAAAGTGGCCCCGGATGAACAGCATCAGCATCACTGGGAGAATATGTTAGAATTGTAGATTCTCAGACCCCACTCCAGATCGAATGGGTCAGAAACCCAGGAGGGTAGGGCCCTGCAGCGCTGTGCTAACAGTGCTGTTTGTTAGGTGCTTCTGACGTGTGCTCAAGTTTGAGACCCACTGCACTAGAGACAGCGTTTCCACCAAATAAGCCAGGTGTGGTAGACTGAGCTGTTGGACCTATTCCTTCACTTCTCTTTAATTGGGCTTTCTCGGTTGTTCAGTGGTAAAGAATCCTCCTGCAATGCAGGAGATGCAGGTCCGATCCCTGGGTCAGGAAGATCCCCTGGATAAAGGAAATGGCAACCCACTCCAGTATTCTTGCCTGGAGAATCCCATGGACAGAGGAGCCTGGTGGGTTATAGTCCATGGGGTCGCAAAAGAGTCAGATATGAATGAACAACTAAATACCAATAAAATGAAATCTCCACAGTCTTGCCATGGCCTGATGGTGGGTGATGTGCATGCCCTGCCCCTTGACTGGGCTTGGCCTTGTAACTTGCTTTGCCCCATGGGATTTAGCCAATGTAATGCTAGCGGAGGCTTGATGTTTGCTTCTTCACCTGCCCTCTTCATTTCTGCTATCACCATGAGAAAAACATACTCTGGATGACCACTGCCCCTGTACCTGGGCTCCAGAATAAAATACACAGAGAAGATTTAAACCAGACTTGGAGCCTGGAGCCCAGCCCAGCTGAGACCCAGTGAATTCCAACCAACTTGCACACCCACAAGGAAGAAGATTCAAGAAGCTGTAAGCTACTGAGATGTTGGGCTTGTTTGTCACGCAGCATTACCACTATGGCAGCACTGACTAATACACCAGGGTTTTCAGGGCTCCTTGACCGGGCCTGATCATTCCTGCCTTGGCCTCTTTCTTATTGCTTCCACCTAAAACAGCTAACTCCTCCACTCTTCCTTCCAAATCCCACCTACTCCCCAGGACACAGCTTATAGCCCACTCCACCTACTTCCAGAAGCTCTGCCCACCCAGCCACAGAATACACCCCTCCCCACCCAGGCTTGTGGATGCACTTCCATTAGCTCATGAAAAAGCTCGAGTAGATCAACTTCACCAAGCAATTCATTTACATTTTCACCTTTTAGGTGGTCAATTACTAAATTGCACAGCCCCCTAACTTAGTATCATCACTAATGAATTACCTGGTTAGAAGGTTAAGTGTTTAATAGTTCTGTGTGACGTTTAATCTCTGAACAGGTACCTTCTTGACAAGGCAGTGGAAGTTGAGCTCCCACATCTGGAACCTTACTCCTCCCCCCACAGCATCAGCACTGCAGCCGCAGCACAAGTGGGAGGCCATCTCTGGAGCCCACCCCCGCTAGAAATAGCTCTCCTTTGTAAATAGTTAATGAGCTTATTCATCCGCATTGCACGTCTCCATGGCCCCGCTCTCACCCTGGGCTGGCACATCACAGTCTGTGGTTCTGTGTGATCCTGCTCGCTCACCACCCCCCACCACCTCTGAGGCTCTGAAGATGATGGGCGTTAATTTGACTTCACGTCTGGAGCCCTTCTGTCACCCACAGGGTGCCCACTCTCATCACACACGCACTTGCCAGACCATAGGTCTAATTGGCAAAGACTCAGACATCCCCCTCGGCTTCTTTCTCTGTCTCAGTGTCTCTAGAGATGAGAAAAGAGTGCTCATACAGAGCAGAAAAGCAGCCCAGATCATCTCCCTTCTGCAGGCTGGATTCAGCTACACGTGCAGGCTGCTGGCTCCTGGGATGATGTGGGCAGGTGGGTGCCAAGAAATGTGAATGACACTGATGCTTTCACCCATAGAGCTCTCTGGGGCTGCACACCGGCCGGACATCCATCCTCCTCCCCTGACTCCTCAGCAGATCCCTGACTTTATTTGGGAAAGCAACATGCCTGAACAAACAGCCAACTTTCTCAGCCTCTGATACAGACTGAGGAAATACAACGGATAGAAGTGGGAGTCATGGGGTGGGATTCCTGGGGGATTCTTTCAGTGGGCTGACTCAGGGACTTCTCTGGCAGTTAGATGGTTAAGACTTCACCTTCTAATGCAGGGCTTATGGGTTCAATCCCTGGTTGCAGAGCTAAGATCCTACATACCTCCCAGCCCCACCCCAACCCCCCAAAAAACTAACATAAAACAGAAGCAGTATTGTAACAAATTCAATAAAGACTTTCAAAAACTAAGTAAATAAAGGGGCTGACTCATCTGAATGGTTGGTGCCTGTCTTCCTTCATCTGGCTTTCCCGGGAGCAGACTCTAAGACAAAGATTTGAGTGCCAATAGTTTATTTGGGCCCAGGACTCTCTTCTTTTGGGGAAGAAGGTCCATACAGGGTGTGTTGCTAAGCAAGTTACCATCGTGAGCAATCTGGGTTCAGTCATATCGGGACCCTCTGGGGACTGCATAGAATACGCCTCAGCTGTCCTTCTTCCCCCACTAGGGGAGGAAGCTGGGGTGTTAATCCTCCCCAGCATAGACCGGGGCTGCTTCTGGGGACATCAGCTCTCCTCCACTTCAGCTGCCCTCTCTGTGGGCTGGGCACGCAGGAGGAAGTCCTGGGGGGAAGGGTCAGCAAGCCCAGAGGCAGAGAGCCACATGTGAAAGGTTGTGCAACTTGAGAAGGAGCCTCAGTCCCTGAGGTCCATGGAACTCCCATGCCAGTCCTGAGCACCAGCCCTCTGGAATTCCATTACATGACAGAAACAAATCCCCAGTTTGGTCAAACCGCTATAGTCAGATCTTGGCGATAAGAAGCACTTTGCACTATCTGAAGCTGCTCTTTTTCACGCCTTACATCTCTTCCCATTTCACAACACCTTTGGGAGTCACTAGCATCCCCATTTTACAGATGAGAAGCCTGAGGCTCAGAGAAGGACAGGGAGGGGAGATGAGAGCCCACGTCTGGAGTCCCTGATTCTAGCCTCCTGGTATTCATCACTCAGCCTCAGCCGAAGGGCAAGAAAAATGACTCCAGCAACTAAAATGCACAAGGTGCTGTTGCTTCCTGAATGTTTCACATACTTTATCTCCTTGGAGATGATCCCGTTTGAAAGAGTTTGTATTTCAGTGTTATAGATGAAACAAAGTCTAAGAGAGGTGAGATGACAAGGGCATGGGAGAGCCGGGGTGGGAACCCCGGTCTGCTGACTTCTCTCACCAGAAGTTCAGATACCAAAGCCCCACCTGTGGGACTTATAGCAGCTTGCCTCCCAGCAATGCCCATTCCCCAGGCACAAGGGCCTGATGCGGAACACACATCAGAGTCACTGGGGGAGTTTTAAAAACACGGATGCTTGGGCCCCACCTGAAGCTGGCTTGGGATCTCCTGGAGACAGGATGCAGCTCCCCATAGATTCCAATGCACAGCCAGGCTTGGGGAACACTAGGATGGTGGGAAACCCCAGGTTTGGCGTCAGAATGCCTGGGTTTCCCACCTGCCTGACTTCCGGCTCTCCTGGAGCTGTTATCAGGCTGAACGGAGTTGGCTCTCTGGTTCTCCCTTCACTACAAGGGGGAAAAGCCACATTCCAAAAGAAAAGCAGGCTGGATACACACTGTAATAATTTTACTCTTGCTAATTTTTCTCTCTTCAGAGATGTCTTCAGACAGAACTTTTGGAGAATAGAGGGAATGACATGTAGAGAATTCAGTCACCTCTGAACTGATACCCTGAAGGTTTTGCGTCTGAGTGGTGTTCATCTTGTGTGGAGCAAGAGGGGCAGGATGAGAAAGTAGTGATGTGATTTGAGATGCTCCTGGAAGGCACCCCTGAAAAATGTCTCTCCTATGCTGAAACCTGCTCTGGGCTTTGAAATTACACCCTTAGAGATTCACTCTTTTGGGTCTTTCAGAGTTTCCGATTGAACTACAAAGATTTCTGAAAGGGATTATGTCTTACACCTTGATCTCTTAAAACGTTATCAGATTGTTTTCCCAGTTTACAGCTCTCTTGGAGTAAGTTTTGAAGAATGGAGCCACAAGAAGAAGCCTGGAGAACAAGGACAAGAAGAGGGGGCCAAGTAGGGAAAGTTGTCAGGCTCCTAATAACAGTAAGTACTGACATGTTTCTGATACTTCATAGTTGACCATGTAAATGTGCTTCCACATATGTGATCTCATTCAGTTCATGCCACTATTGGTATAAATATGAGAGTGGCTTAGTGATTTGCCCATGGTCCCAGGACTAGTAAATGGTAGAGCTGGGGTGCAAACTCAGGTCCTGGAAGTGCTATATCACTGGCAGTGCATTTGGCCTAGCTTTAAAAAACTACATTTCTCAGCCTCCCTTGCAGACAGATACGGCCAAAAGAGATAGAAGCAGAAGTTACTGGAGGGAGAACCCCCTCTCCTTTGCCCTCTTATCCTTCTGCTTTTCATCTTTCCCAGTGTATAGAAAGGAGATGTGATAGCTAGCATGCCAGCAGCCATTTCTCACCATGAGGAAACCTCAAGGACAGAATCTGTGTGCTGAGGATGGCTGAGCAGAAAGGTAGGAGCTGGGTCCTTGGTGGTCAGGCTGCCCAGAAACCCAGACTAAACTCCCTTCCACTGACTTCTTTCACACAAGAGACATAAACCCATATGAATTTAAATCTCCTTTGGTTGAGTTTTCTGTTCATCCTAATTGCTATGGCTAGGCCTTAGAAATGTGAGGAAAGCCACTAAAACTGGAAGAGAAAATCTCAGCAGCCTCCCCGTGAATTACCCCATCCTTCCGAGAAAAAGAAGTCACAGTTGGTGTCCCTCAGCCCAAGTCTCCAGCCTTAAGGAAAACTCCTTGGGATATTAGTGAGAAGTTTCACACAGCATGTACTTGGCATTGGATGTGGGTATGATATTTCTAGTCTTTGCTTTGTGGAACCTTGGGAAATCTCCTCAATTCATTAAAGACTCAGTTTCATGAGCTTTAAAATGGGTATAATATTTGTTTTGGCCATCCCTGCTTGTTGATGTCAGATTTCAATAGTCAGACCGTGTAAAAAAAATATAAAATCCAAGGCAGGCTGATTTTGGCTCTAACCAGGGAGTTCCCGGGAATCTTTCTACCCCAGTCACCCCAACTTTCTCCTTTACACATTTTTTCCCTGACAGTCGGGTCCAATTCAACCTTTCAGTAGAAGCTGAGATGTCTGTGGAAGCAGCTGAATCAAAGAACCCTCCCCCTACGTAGATGGGAGCTCTTATATCTGGTATAGCCCTCCCTGGCTTCCTTGGTGGCTCAGATGGTAAAGAATCTGCCTGCAATGCAGGAGACCGGGTTCAGTCCCTGGGTTGGGAAGATTCCCTAGAGAAGGGAATGACTATCCACTCCAGTATCCTTACCTAGAGAATTCCACGGACAGAGACACCTGGTGGGCTATAGACCATGGGGTCACAAAAAGTTGGACACAACTGAGTGACTAACACTTTAGGGAGCATCCTCCCCAGAAGTTTCTCCCCATATCCACAGGATCATAGGTTCATTAGTAAATTTCCCTCTACCCTATTGTGGAGTTCCAATTAGCTGCATTTTCATAGGGCAGGGGGCAGGGGCAATATCCACTGGGGTATTGATTCAAAATGATGGAGTAGGCAGATTGAATCTGCCTCCTTATTTTTTCCCTAGATGAGAGACAGACCAACAGGAATAATAATAATTAAAAAATACCCCACTCTAGGCTTGCAAAACTCAATAAGGTGGTCCAGCCTCCTTCAAGGTGGGGATTATGTCATGGAGGAATATGGTACGGGAAGGGGGTTCAAGATAAAGTTGCAGCGGGTCATAGAATGGCTACTATCTTCCACCACCTTCAGGGTCTCTTGCCTCATAAGCCCTCACTTTTGCTACGTGGAGATGATGACAGCAGAATAAGCTTCACGAAGACAAGGCTGCATCCTGGGTAATTCCATGCTGTGCTTTAGAAGTAAGCTGGCTGTTCCCCTGGCCCTCCCGGGGACTGTTCCAACATCACGCCTGGTGACAGATGTTCTTGATGACTCTTAGAGACAAGTGTTTGTGAGTGTCACTTGGGCTGATAATGACATGCGGGACACTTAACTTACCATGTCATACCAGGGATGAGGCACAGCGGGGATGCCCTGTTGCTCTCTCCTTGGGGAGGGGAGGCCCCTTCTTTCTGACTCATCTCTCCCACCTTTCTTCCCCTCATTGACTCCCCTGCTTCTGACACTGCTCCCATGAATGCTAGTCACTTCCTGAAAGGGCAGGCCCTGGGCTGACAGATACAGGAGTCAGTCTTCCCCAGTCACATGGTCCCACTTGTGGACTGTCTGTGTCCAGTATGACCCAGAGCTGCCTGCAGGGCTCAGTCATGGGTACTCAGGGAAGGCAAATGCCTTGGGAGGTCAGCAAAAACCCTTAGATAATTAGAGAGCTAATCATCTGATAATAAAAAAAAAGCAAGACACTATTTCATAGCCAAATTCAAATCCTGAGTTATCCATGGTTTGGGATTAACCAGGCCTCTGCTTCCCCTACCTAGTATGTAGATTGTTGTTTGTCGTTGTTCAGTCACTAATCGTATCTGACTCTTTTTCAACCCCATGGACGATAGCCCACCAGGATTCTCTGTCCATTGGATTTCCCAGGCAAATCAACTGGAGCAGGTTGCCATTTCCTTTTCCAGGGCATCTTCCTGACCCAGGGATCAAACCCACCTCTCCTGAATTGCAAGCAGATTCTTTACTGCTGAGCTACCAGGGAAGCCTACATATATAGACTGGAACCTGATGGTTCACACACAGCTCCCAGCTCCCAGGGTTTCTGCAGGACCATGGTGTCAGTCAGTGGTGACCTGTCAATAACATGTCCAATCTGGTTGGACAATTAAACCTCTGCCAAGGTCCCTGTCTGTGACCTCAGGCCCTGGGCTCAAACCCCTATGAGACAGGGCACCCTAACCCTGGGAGGCAAGACGCCATGTGGCCCCAACTGGCAACTGGTCAGCATATTGTCTTGATCATGGGATAATAAGCCTTAAACAGAGTCACAGACCATCAGGGTGGGATCGTTTAAGTCAAATGTTACAGTCAGGCTGCCCACTGGGCATCCCTGGTGTGGAATCAGCTTGAATCATCCTGGTACAGGCAGCTCACTACCTTGTGGCAGCCCTTGTTTTGTCTGCTGTCGGGCAGCCCTGACGTTCACTTCCATTCTGTTCAGTTCACCAGATATTGACCCACTAGCCGTCGTGGGCCAGGTCTCGCTAGGAGCGGGGGATACGGAGATGAGTATGCATGAGTGGCACATGTTAGACAGGAAGAAAGATACAAGCCAAGTCCTTCTGCAGCCAGATGGAGAGCAACAAGAGAGGTATGTACAGGTTCTGCTATTGGAATTTTTTTGTTGTAATGGGCCGATGCCTGCTTTAGAGTGTGTGTGTGTGTTCTCTTCTACTCGTACATTCTGTGAATAAATTAAAGGATATATGACTTCTTTCCCAAATCCTGTCATCACCAACCTCTGTCCCTCTCACAAGATTCTAGAATCCCATTCTCATCAGTGGATCTCTGGATATATTGCCACTGGCGAAGATAATCTCTGAAGACTGTGTCTTCCTATAGTAAATGTGTTACAGCTCTGCTCTGACCAGCTCAAAATGACTCAGTGGTTAAAACCGCAACCTCCGATGATCTCAGCACTTGACTTCTGTTAACACAGCCCCCAATTACAGGAGTCTTTTGGCAGCTCCATCACTTTTCAGCCACAACATCCTTGAGATCAGCTAAAACTCTGAGCTGATGCCACACAAAACTCCCATCAAGCCAGATTTTCTTCATCTTGAACTATGGCAGCTGAGTTTTTGAACCAAAGAGAATACATGTTTTCTGTGTCATTATCCATGTCAATAAGAAAATATACTGAGCAGTGCAGAATGGGGCAGGTGCGGAGGTACAAGCCAGAGGCTTTCTCCCATGTGCACAGCAATTAGTTAAGCAATCTGGCCCCAGGGCACCAGCCTGAGCTCTCTGGAGCTTCCCACTAGCTGTCTATTTACACATGGTAGTGTGTATTGTGTCAATAGGGGTGGGGTGGAAGGGAGGCTCACGAGGGAGGGAACATATGTATACTTACAGGCGACTCACACTGTCGCGTGGCAGAAACTGACACAACATTGTACAGCGATTATTCTCCAATTAAAACTAAATTTTTGGAAAAAAAGGAACTAAAAAATAATCTGGTTGACCAGTTACAAGTTCATTTCATAGTTTACACATCTCCGTTTTGGCCCAGACTCAGGGTGGGGTTTTTGTCCGCTGTCCGCGACACTTGTGATGCACTCTGTTTATGGTGCTGAGTCACAGCCACGGGAAACCCGCTAGGATGCTTTCCGACAGCATCTACCACCCCAGAGGTTCTGGTCCACCTGCCCCATGGAGACGCATGGGGATGAACACGTCTCATGGAGAGAATCTCGTGTCAGGAGGGATGTCACTGCGAAGGGCTGTCCTTGTGAATGATGAGGGAGGTAGATGAAAAGAACTAGTGGGTCACAAAATAGTGAATATAACAAAAGAAAGACTCATGGATATAGAGAACAAACTAGTGGTTATACCAGTCCGGCGGAGGGGCAAGATTGGGATAGGGGATTAAGAAGACTAAAGATTTAAAGATTAAGAATAATTTAAACTATTAACGTTTAAAATAAATAAGCGACAACGATGCATTGTACAACACAGGGAATATAGCCAGTATTTTGCAGGAGCTATAAATGGAATATAACCTTTAAAAACTGTGAATCACTATGTTGTACATCTGTAAATTATGTACATCAACTATACTTCAATTAAAACATGAAAAAGAAAAGAACTGGGTCACAGTGTCCCCTGAAGACAACTCAATACCTGGGCATGATTTGGCCCCTTGGGAGTCCTTATGGGATTCTGGCAATCGGCATTCTTTGCCAAGGGCTTACAGACATCTGTTGAGCAATCCTTTCTGGAATTTGGACTGTCCACGCCCAGCCTAGCATCCTATGCTTTATAGAGTTTAGTCTTCAAAAGCAGAGTATCTGCACTTTTCCCATCCTGGGCACTCCTCTTTCTGTCCGTGCTGTCTCAAGCTCACTCCCATGGGCTTGGAACCTTGGCTTGTATCCTCTAGTCCTGGGACGTGACCCTTGGGGCTTGGGGACCAGAACAAACACAGGGCAGTATGATGTGTCTCTGTTGTCCTCGGGTCCCTCCCTGAGTATTGGTCTTGCCCTTTCCACATGGCCTGGATTCAAGTTCTGTCTCTGAAACCTTGAGCCAGTTTCTTATATGGGAAGTGGAATAACGGTAGTTCTCAAACCCCAGGGTTTTGGGAAAACTGTTGAGTTCGTATGTATCAAGTCCTCAGAATAGTGCCTGGTTCAAACAAGCTCTCAATGCAAATTTGTAACATTATTGCTGTGGCTGTTCTTGCCAGGGAAAGGGAGGCAATTTGGAAACTGTGGCTTTGCCTGCTGCTCTTGTCTAGTCTTCCCGCAGCCTCCTTCTCAGCCAGGAGGTTTGTCCTTCCTGTGACAAACATGGATTAAAAGCCCTGCCGTGAGCATCTCTGTATCGTATATTGTTGTTGTTTAGTCGCTCAGTCCTGTCCAACTCTTTGCAACCCCATGGACTGCAGAACGCCAGGCTTTCCTGTCCTTCACCATCTCCCAAAGTTTGCTCAAACTCACGTCCATTGAGTCAGTGATTCCATCGAACCATCTCATCCTCTGTCGTCCCCTTCTCCTCCTGCTTTCAACCTTACCCAGCATCAGGGTCTTTTTCAATGAGTCAGCTCTTCCCATTAGGTGGCCAAAGTATTGGAATTTCAGCTTCAGCATCAGTCTTTCCAATGAACATTCAGGGTTGATTTCCTTTAGAATTACTAGTTTGATCTCCTTGCGGTCCAAGGGACTCTCAGGAGTCTTCTTTAGCACCACAGTTTGAAAGCTTCAATTCTTTGGTGCTCAGCCTTCTTTATGGTCCAATTCTCACATTCATACATGATTACTGGAAAAACCATAGCTTTGACTACACGGACCTTTGTCAGCGAAGTGATGTCTCTGCTTTTTAACATGCTGTCTAGGTTTGTCATAGCTTTTCTTCCAAGGAGCAAGTGTCTTTTAAATTCATGGCTGCAGTCACCATCCACAGTGATTCTGGAGTCTAAGAAAATAAAATCTGTCACTGCTTCCACTTCTTCCCATCTATTTGCCGTGAAGTGATGGCCTGGACGCCGTGATCATAGTTTTCTGAGGGCTGTCATATTCATCTTCGGGTAGAAACCTTTCTGCCCCTCGTGTGAGCACGTCGCTGTTGAAGGCTGAGCATATCACAGAGCCACTGTGCAGCCCGGTTGGTGTCTCTTCTTTCCCGTGGGGACAGTTCGCTTTCTAAAAACCTACTGCTCTTCCTTGGAGTCTCCTATTTGTCTTAACAGCCAGTTGCACTGTAAGGACGAAGGTAGAATGGCCACGGTGGCTGAATTTCGGAACTGAAGCCAGGGGCGCGACCTTGGGAGAGTTTAATTCTCTTGGTCTTTTATACTTCCTGGTATGTCCAGGAGAATGAAATGAGATGCTTACTTCTTGGAAAGCTACGTGTAAAACCCACAGTAAGCTGGCAAAAATGTTGTCTAGTAGATTGCCGTTACTATTAACTAGCTACAGACTCACACTGTCCTTTTCCTTTAAATTTTGGAAATCTGGCTTCTTAAAGATTGAGCTGCGTATCTAACCTTCCTCTTCCCTTTGCCCCCCAAGATGGCAGACAAGATAATGGTCTCACTCTCACCATTACTGTTACTCCTACCCCAATTGCTAATAACAACAACAATAATCACTTATATTGCCTGAACACTTACTACGTGCCTGCACGATTCAGAAAGCTTTCCATGATGTTTCTCTTCTAATCTTCAAGACCTCAATAAGGGGAAGTCAGCACTGTTATCTGCATTTTTTCCCTAAGCTTCCTGATGCTTCCATTTACTTTTCTTTATTGCACTTTGCTTATTACACTTGGCAAATGCTGTATTTTTTACAAATTGAAGATTTGAGGCAATGCTGCATTGAAGAAGTCTATAGGTGATGTTTTTCTAACAGCATTTTCTCACTTCATGTCTCTGTGCCACACTTTAGTAATTCTCTCACAATTTCAAATTTTTTTCATCATTATTATATTTGTTATGGTGTCCGTGACCAGTGATCTTTGGTGTTACTACTATGATTCTCTGAAGGCTCAGATGATGGCTGGTATTTTTTAGCATTAAGGTATTTTTTAATTAAAATATGTACATTGTTTTTTTAGACATAATGTTATTGCACATTTAACAGACTACAGTATAGTATCAGCATAACTTTTATATGCACTGGGAAAGCAAAAAATTGATGTGGCTTGCTTTATTGCAATATTCGCTTTATTGCCATGGTCTGGAACCCAATCCAAAATATCTCCAAAGTCTGCCTGTATTTCTGTTTATAAACCTAGTGTCTCCAAGATCTCAATCACCAAATAAAAGTGGTTTGAATTCAGCTTTGAGTGGCTTCAGAAGCATAACTCCGACCCCTCTTGGGGGTCCTCCCAGGATTTCTGAGATGCCCCAGGGAGGGGCTCTATCTTGGCTGTCTTGGCTTTTTGCCACCTTGATGCCAGCATCTCTTCCCTTGCAAACTGCATTTCCTTTCATCCTATGCTTGTGTAGGCCTCAGAGCTGGTAGCTTTTCGCCTTTACTAAAGTTTATATCAAAGTCAAAACCATATAATAAATTCACAAGTGAAGAAATATACTTATTTTCAAAAGGTCAACCTTACACACTATCAAAGAAATGCAAAGTAAAACAAGTTCCATTTTTCACCTATGAGATTGACAAAAATGAAAGTAATTATATATCTATAATTGGCAAGGGTATGGTCAAAATGGGTACCTCTCACTGGTGAGAGGATAACTAAGTGTTTATATGCAATGTATAAAGATCATTATTTACCTATGAAACCAGTGACTCAACCCCTAGGAAAATAGGCTAAGGAAATCACTGAAGTTTTGCATAACTATATTTATGTAAAAAGATATATCCATTGCTGCTTTACTGCTTTTTTGCTTTTAATACTGAAAAATGGAAACAGCCTAAATGTTGAAAAATAAAAGATTGATTAAATAAATTATGTTATAGCCAAATGAAAAATATTTTAATATTGTGAGATATAAGCAAGGTACAATGCTGAGTGGAAAGAATTAAGAAACAAAAGGACACATTAGATTGATCATGAGTATTGTTTTAAACTGAAATAAAACTTAGAGACCAAATGCTCTGGTTAACTATGAGTGGTGGGATTACAGGCAATTTTTCTCTATCTCTTTATCATTTTGTCAATGTTCCAAATTTTCTACAAAGACTGTTACTTTTGTAAGCAGAAAAATACATATGCATATTGTTTAATTTTACATGTATGTCACATATATAACAATATGTATTATTTAATTTCATATATATATAATATGAATGCATATACTTCAGTTAAGTTCTACTGCTATTTTCTTTACATGCTGAGAAGGAAACTGCCCCCCAGACAAGCCACATATGTGACGCAAGGTAAGGGAAGTTCCTTGGCTCCACCAAAGTCCACGGGGCTCCTACCCTCCATCTCATTTGGTGAATAAATGCCTTTCTTTGCCCATACCTTCCCATCCAGAGACCTATTCATCAAGTGAGAAAATCAGAGCTGGAAGAAACCTCATCAATGGATCAAGGTTCTTGAGCTCTCTTGCACCATGGACCCTTCAGCTGTCTGGTAAAGTCTATGGGATCCCTTCTCAGAATAATCATTTTGAATGCATAAGATAAAACACACAGGATTTCAAAGGAAACCATACATTCCTTGAGCTGTAAGACTCTAAGCCACATCTGTCATGTTTAACACAAGCAGGAATCTGGCTGCAAAGGAAACACACCTGTGGTCAGACCCTGACCCTTTAGCTTGGATCCATTATCTGATGGAGCCTTCCTTCTGAACAACTTAAACAGTTCTGTTGCAGCTTTTGAGTCTTCACCTCCCTTCTACCAGCCTAAGAAATGACCCTTTGATCCTCATAGCAGATCGACAAAGTCAACACTATTGTCTCCATTTTACAGATGAAAAGACTGACACCCGGAGAGGTCAGGACAGCTGGGCAGGATGACCTAATATCCACTGGCTCACATGATCTGCTCTGGTTAATCAGAGCTCATCCGGGACTTTGACGGAACAACTGGGACAGGGAGGCTTTTCTTCTAGGGCTGCCCAGAGGAAAGAGGTGTGTGACGGTGAAGCCAAACACAGAAGAAAAGAAAACTTAGGGAAGCAAAGAAACTGAGTGCAGAATGCTTGTGGGCCCTTTGATCTAGCTGGGTCTGAGGCAGGATGCTGAGTTTCAGTTACCTCTGCCTGTTTCTTCTTTCAGCCAGTGTGGGCTTCCCTGGTGGGTCACACTGTAAACAATCTGCCTGCAGTGCAGAAGACTCAGGTTTGATCCCTTGGTTGGAAAGATCCCCTGGAGAAGGGAATGGCTATCCACTCCAGTATTCTTGGAGAATTCCAAGGAGAGAGGAGTCTGGTGGCTACAGTTCATGGGGTTGTGAAGACTTGGACACAACTGAGCAACTGACAGTTTCACTTTCACCTGCAGACTAAGTCAGGTGTGGATTATCCCCATTTTACAGATGAGGAAAACTGAGGCAGGACAAGACAATTAAATGATTAGCAAATGGCAGAGTGATGATCTGAATTCTACACTTCCTGACCTTAGCCATGACTGCCTATGAATCTAGGTGAAGGCCAGATTCATCCTTTGTTGGAGGAGTCAGATCTTCTGGCCAAGAGATCTGCTTATTATTATTGTGTGTCCTCCATCTAAGGCTCAAATGTGGCTGATTCATGTTGGTTGATGTATGACAAAAACCATCACAATATTGTAAAATAATTATCCTCCAATTAAAATTAATTAATTAAAAAAAAAGAAGAAGAAAACTCGGAGCTCATAGTCGTTGAGACCACCAATCACCGCCAGACCTCTGGGAGGCACTGTCCTCCCACATACACATCTCTTCAGGCTGCACATGTAGGGCACCCTCTCCTTAAACTTGTGCATAACGTTCATTCTATTTCCCCTCACCTGCACAAATGGCACAGTTTGTCCCTGGAATCGCACAAACACCGCTGGGGGGGTGGGGGGGATGGGGGGGCGGCATCGGTAGGAACAGCTCTAAACCCTCCCCATTACTTCCTCCAGGCCCATCTGGACACCTCCCTGCATTGCGGCAGCCCCGGCTCACCTGTAAATCAGTACCTCATCGTCGGAGCAGTTGTACTGCAGCTGGTACATTTTCACGCGCGGGGCAGACTTGCTGACCGACCACTTGACCAGGGCCGAGGTGGTGGTCACGTCGGACACCAGCACAGCCCGTTCCGGGGGGCTTTTGGGAGGCTCCCCGCCCCCACTTCCTCCACCTCCGCGGCTGGTCTTGCTGGAGCCGGTGATGTCCGAGAGGCGGGACTTGGGGGGCGCCGCCCGGCTGGTGCTGTTGCTGAGGTGCGGCAGCTGGACAATGGAGACCTCCACCGTGGCCGTGGCCTCCCCGGCGGCATTGGCGGCGATGCAGGTGAAGGCGCCGCTGTCCTGAGACGTGGTGATGAGAATGTCCAGGGTGCCATTGTCATACACGGCGGTCCTGGAGGAATTCCCCACCAGGCGGTCATCGGGGGCCACCCAGTGGATGAGGGGGCTGGGGTCCCCGATGGCCTTGCACTTGAGCGTGGCCGCCTGGCCCTCCAGGACAAGCAGCTTGTGCGTGTGCTGGGTGATGAGTGGCGGTTCGCACACAAACTCCTCCTCGCGCACGTGCCAGAAGTAGCGGCCCTTAAGGCCCCCCGGGGAGCCGCACGTCTCCAGGTCGTCGTCCCGCTCCAGCCTGCGGAGCCAGAGAAGCTCACAGTTACAGTGCAGGGGGTTGCCCCCGAAACTAAAGGACAGGGGTGGGGCGAAGGGCGTGGCAGTCAGAGCTGAGGCCTGGGAGCGGGCGAAGATGGGGTCCGGAGGCAGCTTTTGCAGCCGGTTGGAGGTGAGGTCCAGGCGGGCCAGTTTCTGCAGGTCGGTGAAGGTGCCCTCGGCGATGTGGTCCAGCAGGTTGTGGTCGAGGCTCAGCTGATGCAGGTTGATCATGCGCCGCACAGAGCCCCAGGGCAGCCCGTGGAGGTTGTTGTAAGAGAGGTCCAAGTCCTCCAGGGTCAGCAGGAAGTCCTCAAAGGCCTCCTCCGCGATGCCGCCCAGCTGGTTGTTGTTCACGATGAGATGCTGCAGGTTGACCAGGCCCCGCAGCGTGTCCTCCCCGAGGCTGGGCAGCCGGTTGCTGTCGAGGTGCAGGGAGCGCAGGCTCTCCAGGTCCAGGAAGGAGAAGGGCTGGATGTGACTGATAGTGTTCCTGGACAGGGTCAGGTCCACCAGCCCCGTCATGTTGGCGAAGTCCTGGCGGCCAATGTGGATGATGAAATTGCCACCCAGACGCAGCTCCACTGTCCGCCGATCAATGTCTGGCGGCACGAAGAGCAGCCCCTTGGAGGGGCACAGGGTCCCCAGTGACTCAGACAGGTTCTGACAGACGCAGTACTTGGGACAGGCGTCGACCACAGCAAACGCCATGCCAAACGCCAGCAGGCCACCAAGCAGGATCTCCATGGTCTGGTCACTCAGGCCGTGGTGCCTGGAAGGGAGGGACACAAGGTCAGGGTTGGGAAGCGACTTCTTAACACCCTCACCCGCAGCGCCCACTCTCATACCTACCGGCTGCCCTAGGGAGCAGTGGAGAATGGCATCAGCTCATGCAGGAGTGATCTCTTCTAGCAATCCTGCTGATAACAGTTCTAATGTTTCCTTTCTCCTTAGCTCTTATCACCTTGGAACAGCCTACTTGATTTTCTTATTAATTATGTTTATGGAATATTTTCTATCTCCCCAACTAGAATGTCAGTCCCAGGAGGGCAGGCCCTTTTGTCTGTTCTGTTCATCGCTCTAATCGCTTCCCAGGTGGCTCAGTGGTAAGGAATCTGCCTGCCAATGCAGGAGACACAGGTTCAATTCCTGGGTTGGGAAGATCCCCTTGAGAAGGAAATGACAGCCCACTCCAGTATTCTTGCCCAGGGAAATCCCATGGACAGGGGAGCCTGGAGGGCTACAGTCCTTGGGAGTCACAAAGAGTTGGGCATGACTTGGTGACTAAACCACAACAGTTCATCTAGCACAGTGCTTGGAACACAGTAGGTGCTCAATACTTGTTGGATGCATGGATGGATGGATAATTCCATACCAGTGGTTTGTTTAGTAATCTTTGGATTTGAAACGTACATTATAGCAGCCTTTTGAAGTGGTTTTGCCTTCTTAACTGGATTAGACTCACTGTGAAATCAGATTGGACCAGCATTCCCTAAGAACAAGAAGGTGAACAAGGAGAGAGCTATCCCTGGGAGTCGCCAGGGTAAATGGGGAACTGGCTTTGGATAAATTCTTTATCATGGAGAATCCACAGAGTGGGTAAGTCTCTGGGAGCTTAGGGGAGTGAAGAGGGTGGGATGGGAAACCAAGGCATAAACTTCTTCTGAGCACTCAGTACATACTGGTCCCCTGCCCAGATCTTCGTATAGATCACCTCATCTGGGCTTTGGGAGCACCCTTCACAGGGAAGGACTTATCAGTGTATATAGATGAGGACTTGTCTGTCTAAGGAGCCTAAGAACCTCCTTCAGGTCCTTATGAAAAAGTCACTTTCTCACCGAGGCCTTACCCTCTGTGCACATCCCTCTTCCTCGCTCTGCTTTCTCCTTGGAATCAATCACTATCTACCTTACTGTATATTTAGTCTATGTGTCTTGTTACCGTTTGTCTTCTTAAATGACAACAAAGCTCCAAACAGTTGGGACTTGTTTTTAATTCACCACTGAATAAAAGGCCTAAAGCGCCGCCTGGCACATAGAATGTGCTTTTGCAAGAATGGCTAACCAGGGAAGGAAGGGATGGGGCTTTGGTTCAGGTCTTTGAACCTTCGAATAGTATAGGTTTCTCACTATTCCATGTTGCATGCAGTGTGGCTGTATTTACGTGGTGCTAAAAACATCCACTGAGCTGGACTTTTGGAAAATCGTGCACACTGGTTTTGTTGCATCACACAGACCAGCACGTCTCAATTTGCCTTCTAGGAGTGTGAATTGGGTTCTACAAGGAAGATGCCTAAGGCCAGTGAATTGGGAAGTACACCCTCTCTTGCGAAAGCTCTCTACACACTAGCAAGTTCAGAAGGGTTGAGAAATTCTGTGGCAGTAAAGAAATTTGGATTAATGTTTAATGCTGTGTGGCTTCTTTTTTTAGTTAAATATACTCCTTTTTTGCATAACAACTATTAATATCTTGAGAAAACAGAGCTCCATTGCTCTGCTTGAGGAGCACAGATGCAGACAACTAGCTGATACAAAAAAACCAAGATATATAGTAAATTTAAAAACCCATTCTAAATTAATTTAGAATAATTAACATATTTGTCAGTCTATCTTCTATGAAATATGAGACATCTCTTTATATAGCAAGACTTTTTTTTTACATCTCAGTAAATATTTATGGTTTTCTTTAAAAAATGCTTTGTAAATTAAAAAAACCTATTCAAATTGAATATTACTTTACTGTGAAGATTTGAATTCCATCATTGTATCTCCTTAAAGGTAAATCTCCCACCTGAGATCCTTTAGGGCTAGAAACTTACTCTACATTTCATCTGTAGGATTATTCCTGAATAATACTGTCTAATAGAAATGTACTGTGAGCCAAAAATGTAATTTTAAATTACATACATATTAAATTACATTTAAATTATACACCCATATTAAAAACGTGAAAAGAAACAAGTGAAATCAATTTTGATCAGGTATTTAATTTAGCCTACTGTATCTAAAATATTATTTCAATGTGTAATCAATACAAACAATTATGAATGAGGTGTGTAGCAATCTTTTTCATTTGTACTAAGTCTTCAAAATCTAAGAGTATTTAACACTTAGAGAACATTTCAAGCGCTCAATAGCCTTATGTGGCTATGGGCTTCCACACTGGACAGGACCATTAGAGCAGGGGTTAGCTAAGTGTATTCCAAGGGCCAAATATACCCTGCCACCTGTTGTTGTCAATAAAGTTTTATTAGAACACAGCCTTGCACACATCTGCATATTGTCTATGGCTTTTTTTTTCATGCTACAATGGTGGGAGTAAGTAGTTGCAACAGATAGAATGGGGCCAGCAAAGCCTAAAATATTTATTGTCTTGCCATTTATAGAAAAAATTTGCTTACCTCTGTTCCACAGGATATCTCTCCTTTTCATCTTCATTATGGTCACCCTCATTAAAAGTCTTTGTCAACATGCCTAATTCCATGCAACTCTGCTCTGAAGTCCCGTGAGCAACTGCCCACCTTTCCAGTCCCTGCTCTCGTTGACCTCTTCCATGAAGGGTACCAGCCTGCCCTGACCCTGATACCACCCAGCCACATCCACGCTAGAGGTGTCTGCCTGCCACTTCCTCAACATGCAAATATGTCTGACCTTCTAGGTTCACACTTAACTTAGTCCTAATAACACAAACAGGAATCTTCTCCATCTACATTGGCCTTCTTATCTTTTTGGCGTAAGAACAAGTCTTTGCAAGAGCTGGTTCTGCCCATTTTTTCACTTTATTTCTCCCAACTCTCTCTCCCTTTGTTCTTCTTGCTCCAACTACATTCAGCCTCTTTCACTTATAAATGCCAAGCTGCTCTTCCTCTGGGACTTACTCCTTGCTCTGGTCTCTTCCTGGCTTCTCTCCCACCTCCACTCCTGGCTAACCAAACTCCTAGTCCACCTTTAGGCTCAGCTTAAACATCACCTGCTCCAGGAAGCCTCTCCAAAATCTAGACCAAAATGGACCCTTCTGCTATTTGCCCCTTAGTACCCTATAGTCAAAAAACCTAGACAGCATATTAAAAAGCAGAGACATTACTTTGCCAACAAAGTTTCATCTAGTCAAAGCTATGGTTTTTCCACTACTCATGTATGGATGTGAGAGTTGGACCATAAGGAAGGCTGAGTGCCAAGGATTGATGCTTTTGAACTGTGGTGTTGGAGAGGACTCTTGAGAGTCCCTTGGACTGCAAAGAGAGCCACCAGTCCATCCTAAAGGAGATCAATCCTGAGTATTCACTGGAAGGACTGATGCTGAAGCTGAAGCACCAACACTTTGGCCACCTGATGCGAAGAGCCGACTCATTAGAACAGACCCTGATGCTGGGAAAGATTGAAGGCAGAAGGAGAAGGGGACAACAGAGGATGAGATGGTTGGATGGCATCACCAACTCGATGGACTTGAGTTTGAGCAAGCTCTGGGAGATGGTGAAGGACAGGGAAGCCTGGCATGCTGCAGTCCAAGGGGTCACAAAGGGTCACAAAGAGACATGACTGAGTGACTGAACGACAACAACAACCCTATACATGTCCTATGTATCACTCACCACACTTACATAGTTCCTTAATCACTTACATGTCTGCCTTCCTAGACCGGAAACTCCATGAGGCAGGGAATGTATCTATCATGTCCACCTGTCACTGTATCTTAGCACCAATACCACACCCACCCAATAGTAAGTTGCCCAATCAATATGGAATGAATGAGTGAGTGAACGAACTATGGTGCTGAGCCCAGTGAATTTCTGGCATTGTCACTGAGTTCTGAGTTCTGTATCAACACTGGCCAGAGCCAACACTCACTTGGCTAATCAGCTGAGAAAACCATCTTTGTGGGGTGGCCTGGTCACACAGAAGCTTCAGAAGCATCTTCTGCCGGTCATCTGCTATGCTCTCCAGGTTGGCTCACTGCGGTCATAGAATATGCCTCTGGCCACTGCATCTGCTCAAGGAGAGGTGAGAGGTATCCCCTATACTCACGGGGGACACAGGGACAGCCACAGTCACACCAAGGAGGTCCCTCGATAGTTAAACTGGAGGTGGCTGCATGCCTGCATGCATGTATGTATGTGCATGTGTATGTTTATGGAGGAAGGGGACAGGGTTTGAGAAAGGCATCCTCCTTATGAGCTCTTGTCACACTGCATTTTCTTTTTCTTTAAAACTTTTTATTTTGTATTGGGAGTGTAGCTGATTAACAGTGTTGTGATAGTTTCAGGTGGATGGCAAAGGGACTCAGTCATACATATACATGTATCCGTTCTCCCCCAAACTCCCCTCCCCTCCAGGCTACCACATAACATTGAGCAGAATTCCCTGTGCTATACAGTGGGACCCTGTTGGTTATCCATTTGCAATATAGCAGTGTGTACATGTCCATCCCAAACTCCCTAACTATCCCTTCCTCCCATCCTTCCCCTCTGGCAACCATCAACTCTGCATTTTTGGAGGCTCAGCAGCACTTCCCAACATCTCCCCGTCATAGCACACATAGCAAACAGTAATAATCATTGTCAGGTACATGTGAGTTCAGGGCCGAGGCTGTTGGTGGCCTGTGGGGGTATCTTCCACTGCCCCTCCAGATCCTCTCTCCACCCTCTCCAACCCTGCCCTGTGTCCTGGAAGGCTGACCAGTATGGCAACATCAGAGTCACATGGACTGACCGCCCTGTCCCACGGCGTCCTTGTGCCTTTCAGTCCTGCCTCCATTGGCTGCCCTCTGGGAGAGAGTGACAAGGCATCAGCAAGCAGGAAAGATCTGGACACTTTGGGATGCACAGAGCCCATGGTTTCAAACAGTTTCGTCCTTGTAAATTATGCTAAACAAAACACAGTTGTTTTAAAAAAAAGTTTGTTGAGGATTAACAAACGTCTAATGAATTCAAATCAATGACATAATAGAGCTGGGTAAATATATTTTAAGTAATCAGCATGGAAGATTACTGACAGAGAAGTGACTATTGAATCTTAATTAAAATTGTATTCTGAGAACTGTCACTTAATATATTACTCTCATAGCCAACAAAAAGCAGCTTAAACCCCAAGTTGGGAGGGAGGTGAGAGGAACAGGGTGAATAACAGGCAATTAGTGCACACCCTAGGGGGCAGAGGGCTCTCTCTTTTGAGAAGGGATTTTAGCAAATGCTAGAAGGAGCAACCCAGGTCCCTCTTAGCATCTCGGAATGGTGTAGGTGGTGGAGGGGACCACGGAGGGGTGGAGATTAGGAGTAGAAGGCTGGGATCAGGAACAAAGAAGCCAATGAAAGCAGGCAGGAGGGGCCATAGGATTATTTGCGGGCAAAACTGAGAGAGGTGCATGGGGATCTGAAGGAGGCTGTGAAATGGATGCTGGTATCAAATGTCAGAATCAGCCTTCATGGGAAGAATCCATCTGCAAGGGAGCCAGACCTTGTCTGCTCAGAATGTCTATGAGCCAGGACTGGGGGAAGGGAGGGGCGAGTCGGGAAAGTTGCCAGAGAAACAGAGGCGATGAACTGAAGAGGAAGAGAAACAGTCTCCTCTGGACCTACAGTGCCTGAGAAAATCAGCACATCTCGAGGAGTTTACCCAGGGTAGGAACGGTGTCTCCTGTCTCCTTCCCTAGGTTCTGCACTTGTTTTTCACAACTCTGCAAGGTGAGTACTAAGGCTGGTCCAACGGTGCTGTTGTGTAATTAGAAAGAGGTGTCCCCACTGGCGGAGAAGGCAATGGCACCCCACTCCAGTACTCTTGCCTGGAAAATTCCATGGGCGGAGGAGCCTGGTGGGCTGCAGTCCATGGGGTCACTAAGAGTCGGACACAACTGAGCGGCTTCACTTTCACTTTTCACTTTCATGCATTGGAGAAGGAAATGGCAACCCACTCCAGTGTTCTTGCTTGGAGAATCCCAGGGATGGGGGAGCCTGGTGGGCTGCCATCTATGGGGTCGCACAGAGTTGGACACGACTGAAGCGACTTAGCAGCAGCAGCAGCAGTCCCCACTGGGCATTTGGAGAGCTCCTTAGCTGAACAGATTTGTTCAGTGAGTAACCTGCCCTACCATACCTGACGACCTGAGTATTGCTACCCCTATTTTAACCACCAGGAAGGTTCAAAGAGATTTGGACCTGCCCAAACTCTCCCAGCTCCCCCGAGAAGAATCAGAATTTGAACTCAGGAGAGTCTAGCTTCGGGCCGTCCTAATAGTAGAAGAGGAGAGAGAAGAACCTGATAGAGAAGAGACACTCCAGAGGCTTCCACGTGCCTGGTGTACATAGAAACTGGCTGCCTCTACTACGAGATTGCTTAGTAACCTGGGACGGCCCAGCTGTTCAGCTAAATTTGGGCACTTGTGTTTCCTGCTTGGGGAGGAGCCTAGAAGGAATGCTGGTGTTCTCAGAAGCTGAGGCTTCACTGGCTCAGGAAGACCCACCTGTCAGGCCCAACGGTAGTAAGTCACTCATACACACACACACACAATGCATGCACACAATTAAATATACTGGCAATGAATTTAGAGTTGTGGAACAAGGCTGGTGGTTTGTACAGAATCTCCAGATGGGATTTTACATTTAAAACAAAAGGGAAAAAAGAAAGATGAGGACAGAAAGGGAAAAGCTAAGGGACATGGCAGACAAGGTGGCATAAAATGAAAGTTCCCCTTCCTTCACTTGATGTGGAGACCACAGACTTCCCTCCCCCACTTCCCCCAGCCCCTGGGCCTTGCTTCCCCGTCAGAACCACTTCAAGCTGTTCCAGACAGAAGAGGCAACATTTAGCAGATGGCTGGAACGATATATGTGATATCTCTCCACCCTGATTTCCATTTAAAAGATACCTTAGCAACCAGCCGAGGAGCCACCCGCCCCTGGAGCTTGTAAATCAAGTAAGATGCCTGTCTCTGCTTCAGGTGAAAAGAAATGGCCCCTCCAGGGTGCTCCAGGCTGATGGGAAAGTGTGAATTAATAAGAGTGGGAGGGGTTTGAATCCGCTAGGAGAGGCAGCCGCCTGCGTTTTGCCCTCGAAGAGAGCTGGCTGCTCCCCATAAATCACACCACTCAAGACGAGCTCTGAAGGGACCAACTCTGGAGCCAGGGGACTAGAAAAGGAAACTTGATTCCCAGACATGGGCTTCCAGAAGACGCTGCTTCTCTGGTCTAGGAGTTGCCAGGTGGGACCCTGCCCCCAGCCTGGGGTGTGGTTCCAGTTGGACACTTCCAGCCCTGCCCTTGCTCCAGGCCCACCACCTTCCAGGCCCTCCAGAAGTAACAGTTTGGGGCTTCTTCTAAGGGTAAGAAAAATGAGTTAGTATTAGAGAACGGTATTCCCCATTCCCCTCTCTGATGCTGACTTGTATAGGAATCCTTCTAGAACCTTGAGAAAGAAGGGAGGGTGCAAGTTCAATGAATGTGTTGGAGAGGAGATAGCTCCTGACTTCAATGATCTCAGTCTGACGGGGGAGGCATAGTCTTTGACCTCATGCTAAGTTGCTTCAGTCATGTCTGACTGTGCGACCCCATGGACTATAGCCTACCAGGCTCCTCTGTCCTTGGGATTCTCCAGGCAAGAATACTGAAGTGGGTTGCCATGCCCTCCTCCAGAGGATCTTCCCGACCCAGGGATTGAACCTGCGTCTCTCATGTCTTTTGCAATGGCAGGCAGGTTCTTTACCACTGGCGCCACCTGGGAAGCCTAGTCTTTGACATCAGGCAGCTTCAATTTTGATTACAGCTTCTAGTTTGAAGAGAGAGAAGGAGAGAGAGAGAGAACGAGAGAGGCAGAAAAAGCCAAATTCCCAAGGGATCCCTCTGCCCTTGGAAGGTCCAAGTTCCATGGCTGCAGAAAGACACCCACACAGAATGGGCAAAAACATTCCCTGTGCTGTCCCCGGGCAAAGCCACAGAGACAGAAACCACATCCTGAATCCCGGGACTGCTTCATAAACTGGAAAGAGTGGTCTTAGATAGCAGAGGTAAAAGGAAAGAAAAGGGGAAATGGAATCTAAAACATCGAGGGCAGATTGAGCCCATTTAGAGTCTGTGTAAACTTCTATTGTGCAAGGTAAGCAGTTGTTACGGTAAGTAAGTTATTAAGCTCAGAACTGCTTCCTCTCTGTTCTGGCTCTCTGTTTAGCACTCTGCCTCCGTGTTAAAGCATCCCCGGTAGCTTTCATTGTATTGCAGTGTAATTATGTGTTTCCCTGTCTTCTACCCCATTCACCTGGGAACCTCTTCTTGGCAGGGACTGTATTTTGTTTAGTTCTGAATCCCCAGTAGCAAGGCCAGTACCTAGCACTGAGCAGGCACTGGGGACGTTTGAAGGGACAAGGAATGAATGAATGACCAAATGAATGGATGGATGAGTGCTCCAACATACACCTTGGCACCTTTGACACTCTGTTCATGCCCTCTTACTGCAGAAGTGTGCTCACTCCCATCTGGGGCAGGCCAGGCAGGCTAGGGCAAATTCATGCCCTGGAGAGCAGCCCCCCAACCAAGGCCAGCAGCGGGGATGAAGGATAAACCCCTCAACTTCCTCACTGGTTGGGTGGGATGACTCCGAAGCACATTCTGCGCAGTCTCCTTCAGGTCCCCAGTGAGAATGAGCCCTGGCAGCCCTTCGCAGTAACCTGCTTCTTATACAACCTGTCCCGGCTCCTCATCTCACCTCCTACCCATCTTCCTTTTTTCCAAGTGCCCTGCCATCACGGGCTGAATACGCCACTTACGCTCAAATCCTTGTTTCAAGTCCATTTCTGGGGAATCCAGCCCAGGGGACACTTCTTAATTATAACTCTCAGGATTTAAGGTACCCACTGAGCCTGGACCATTGGGAATTAAAAAAAAAAAAAAGAAGGATCAAAAAGCCATGTACATTCTTGTCAAAGACTAACACAAACAGGCCACTCACTGAAGGAAAGGGACTTTTAGTTGCCATGCAAATGGTTGGTATTGAGAGTTGAATGGGAAAATGTCTCTACCCAATGTAGTCACACTGGGGTTGTAGAACACGAGTCCTCTTTTGTCTTGAGACCTGTGTGAGCCAATATGCGGATGAGTGTTTGTGCGTGGTGAGTGTTTAGTGTGAATGAAGAAGACCTGTGATCGGAGGGGTGTGGAGTGTGAGTGGAGAGGAGTGTGTGTGTGTGTGTGTGTGTGTGTGAAGAAGCGGGCGTGTCTGACTGAATGTGCCTTTGTGTATGAGAGAGGGGGCGTTGCATGAATGGAAGTGATGACTGAGAGAACTTGTGTGCTTGGTGAATGGAGGGCTGTGTGGGTGAAGGAGGGCCTGCTTTTACGAATGAGGGCCTGGATGTGAATGAGGGTGTGTGAGGGACAGGAGGCGAGCTTATTCGTTCGGCTTTGATAGGGACAAATACTGTTTTGTGGGCGTGTTGTCAACTACGAATGCATTAATCTCCATGGTTGCCTGTGATCTGGCCCTGCTTAGGGGACACAGACAGCCCACAGGGCTGGCAGCTCGCAGCAGCAGTTTAGGCCTCGGCCTTCCTCTCCATGTCCTCCTGTCAGCGTCCACTCAGGCCCTCAGGTGTGAGTGTGTGGGGGCTCTGGTTTCACACAGAGATTTTGTGCTTTTATTCAGTCATGACTTTCAAGACTCTCTTTCTGTCTCTGCAATACCCCTGGCCCCATTTCAAGCATCTTTTCGATTCTGTCACCTGAAGCCTCAAGCAAGGCTTCAGCTCTCGGAACCTGGGTGGCCTGCTTCCTTCTTACCTCACAGGTGGAGTGTGGAGAATGTGGATACACAGGGTTGCACTTCTAGTCAATCCAGGCTTTCAGTCCTAGCTCTCTCTCCCAAGGACTTCTCCAGCAGATTCACATCCAATGACCCAGTCTGTCACTTTAGCCCTTTCATTCTTCTCTGCTCTAAATCACAGAGCATCCCCAGGTTCACTGACTCACCAGCGCCGCCCTCAAGTACCCCTAGCCTCTCCCTAGTCCCCACACTCAGGGGAGCAAACTGAGTGTGTGGCCCCCTCTAGGACCTTGGTGATGAAGGGAGCAGTGGGGTGGATAATTCAAAGCGGCAGATAATCCAAAACTCATTTCCATTTGGCTGGGGAATGTTCACTCTATGATTTACTCTCCTCATTATGTTTGGCTCTGGCTAAAATTAAAATTGGCTTTTCTTCTTCAAGCCACCCAGGCTACACTGTAGGCAATGGTGGAATAGCACTGAAGTTTAGTCCAGCTAGGGAACTTAATTATAGGCTAACATCTGACGAGGATATCAGCCTTGAAGGTCAATAGAAGTAGGGGTTGGATTTCACCCAGCAGACTGGGCTCCCTGAGGCAGGGCTGTGTCCCCTCAGACTGGGGCTCCCTGAGGGCAGGGCTGTGTCTCCCCTCAGACTGGGGCTCCCTGAGGATTGGGCTGTGTCTCCCCTCAGACTGGGGCTCCCTGAGGCGGGGCTGTGTCTCCCCTCAGACTGGGGCTCCCTGAGGAGGGGCTGTGTCTCCCCTCAGACTGGGGCTCCCTGAGGCGGGGCTGTGTCTCCCCTCAGACTGGGGCTCCCTGAGGCAGGCCTGTGTCTCCCCTCAGACTGGGGCTCCCTGAGGCGGGCCTGTGTCTCCCCTCAGACTGGGGCTCCCTGAGGCGGGGCTGTGTCTCCCCTCAGACTGGGGCTCCCTGAGGCGGGGCTGTGTCTCCCCTCAGACTGGGGCTCCCTGAGGTGGGGCTGTGTCTAGCATCTGCCCACAGTTCTTCCTTTGGGATGAGGATTATTAGCAGCGTCCTGCTCCTCACAGCCCCCTCTCCTCGCCCCACCCTGGGAAGCTGAGGCGAGGGCCCGGCCTCCCTGAAGCAGCCCTTCCCCACAAGTCCACAGCTGGGCCTCATCAGGGGCTGCTCGCCGGCATTATATCACGAAAGCTCCCAGGCTGCTCTGAGAAGGACGCTGTCTCACGCCCCAGGCCTGCGGTTATTTACCCTCCCTTGTTATGTGCCTTTGGTACAACATTTAGCATAGCGTGTTTAATCTTGGACTCCTAATAACACCTCTGATTATTCAAATAAAAAGAATTTAGGCAATCAAATTGGCTTGATGGGAGTTTATTTGGTTATTTATGGGTAGTAGGGAGGGGGCTGCTGCAATGGAGGACACAGTTACAGACGAGGATTCCCACGTTGCCACCTCCAATGTCAGGTCTTTAACTGGCCTTGGGACAGAATCCTCATCACCTGTTGGCCAACCTAGACTCACAAGGTGACACACGAAAGCAAGAAGACTTTTCAGGACTTTCCAGTCGGCGCTGCCTTTGCTAACCCTAACCCCACAAATTCCCTCGGCAGACATAAGTCTTGAGAAAAAGTCTCACTAGAGAAAAGGCCTGCGAGACTGTCCTGTGTCACATGCCCCAGGCGAGCAGCACTAAAGGGGTAGGAGGGGTGGTGAGGCGGGGCTGTCCAGCCCTTCCGGGGGGTGGTGGTCTGGGGCGCCAGGCCTGTGTGCCCTCTCCACCTCTGCGCAAACTGCTCCTCACAGTCCAGGTCTGGTTCCAGCCCCTGAGGCTCCTCCCACTTTGTGAAAAGTGTCCTCTGTGCCCGCCCCTTTCTGAACAGAAGGGACAGAGAGACATCAGTCAGGGAGGAACAGATGACAGAATCGCAGGTGTACCTGAGGGAGGTTTAATGAAGGCACTGTTTACAGAGGTGTGGGCAGGGTTAGATGCGGGTTGGATCCCTGGGTTGGGAAGATCCCCTGGAGAAGAGAATGGCAACCCCCTCCAGCATTCTTGCCTGGAAAATCCCGTGGACAGAGGAGCCTGGCAGGCTATAGTCCATGAGGTTGTAAAGAGTTGGACACAACTGAAGCATGCACGTATGGGCAAGGTTAAGGAAACCCAAGATGGGTGACAAGGCCCCCAGGGGCTGGCAACAGAGGGGGGCTTTTCAAATCCTTTCACCCCAGGCCCGAAGGGGTGAAGGCAGAGGGCAGTTCCCAGAACCCATGCAGAGTTACAGCCACAGGAGAGAGATAGGGATGGATACAACCCACTGACCTACTAGGGCCTGGGAGGGAGCCAGCCAAGGAAACAGGCCCCCCTCTCATCCTCTTTCTCACCTCCTGCTGCGCCTCCCAACAACCAAATGGAGGAAGCCAGAGGACAAAGGATACTGTAGGAGGCAGTTCATATAGGCCAGCTTCCCAGGGCACAGGGCAGGGCAGATAAAGGAGGAAAGTTCACTTGGAGCAACAGATGGAAAAAAAAACTGCACACACAGAACAGCCTTCTCTCTTGTCAACTTTCCCAGTGAGTTGTCGGATAATAAAAGTACTTGTAAGTGTAAGGAGAACAGGGAGGAAAAGGAAGAAGGGGAGAGAGGAGAGAGACATGAATCCATTGGAAACAATAAACCCCACAGACTCAAGGGCAGTAAATATGAATTCAATTTGCTTTTGCCATTTACACAGCCCAGCCTTCTTAAGCGCTGACAGGCTGATCAGATAAAAGTCGCTATTGCCACCAGGACGGCACATTTAAATTTTTATTGCAAACACCAGGCTCCATTACCCTGGGATTTGCTCTCTGCATTCCTAATATTGTCTTTCTTCATGTAGGAATAGAAGCACTCTGGCTCCCAGGGGCAGACTAATTCGACAGGAAGAGTTTAGTGCTGGAGTTCTGAGACCTGGGTCCCATCCTGGCCCTGCCCAGGACTTCAGCAAGCCGCCTCTCCTCTGCAGGCCTCGGTTTCCTTATCTGGGGAATTTGGCTGGATGGTGTGGGGGGGCAGGGGGTGTGAGGGGTCCTCTATTCAAATCCATTTCCAGCCCCGGCCTGGTGAGATCTGGATGGGGAGCAAAGGAGACTCAAACCAGCTGAGCACCCTGCTGCTAAGTCACTGCAGTCGTGCTCGACTCTGTGCGACCCCATAGACGGCAGCCCACCAGGCTCCCCCAGCATCCTAGCGCACTCCTAACCTGGTCCCTTCCTCACGTGTGGGAAATGAGAGACCTTGGCTGCCTCTCTCTCCATCCTAATGTCTGAAAATCTCAAAGAGCTTCTCTTTTTCCTTTATTTTTTCTGTTTGCAGACTCATCTCTCCCTCCCCTTTACCGCCTTCCTTTTCTTCCTGCCCCTCTTTCTCTCATAATCCTCCATCTTTCCCAAGTTCCCTCTGCCTGTATGCTTCATCCTCTCCTTTCTTTCTCCCTCGGCTTCCTCTCTGGAGATATCAGAATCGAGATCTGGAATGGTACAGTCAATCCCCAATATGACCTTCCACCCACCTCTACAGACTTGGGGATGAGCCTGATCCCGCAGCAAGGGCTCAGTCATTCCATCAGGCTTCCGTGGAGCAGCTGCTCTATGTGGCAAGGAGGGCGTGGGCATGAAGGTGGACAGAGTCAGATGGGACATCTCCCCTCTCCTCAAGAGGAGCTTACACACACACATACTTAACCAGGAGCCACCAGAGGAGGGGAGTGTATTGAGTGCATCTGGCACTTTACACATGGCATCTCAGTTAAACCATTTGCTGCCATAATACTATTTACCCATTTTACAGGTGGAGAAACTGAGGCTTGGGAAGCTTCTATAACTTGCACAATGACTGAAGAAAAAAGGCAGAGCTGTAACTCCAAAAGGCAGTCCAGATATGCCCAACCCTACCACAAATGGCACTGTCCTCACAGAATTCTTCAGAAGACATCCCTCCTAACTAGAGTGATGGAATCCCCCTTGGAGGAAGGGATGTGAACTGTGGTCTTGAAGGATGGGTGATAGGCTATCAACAACTAAGGTTGATTCTCTTATGGAAATTATTCTAGAAGAACAAAGATTCACAGTACTTGGTAGACTGAGGAAGATCTAACAAAGCTGGGTAATTACAGAAACATTTTAAAGGAAAGTGCTTCTGAAGGCCCCAGTTTGAGAAGCACTGTGGTTAGAAGCTTGACTTGGAGGCACGTGGATTCCAGAGTCCAGCCCCCTTCATGGGCAAAGGGTTACCACTCACAAGCCTTGTGACCTTGGGCAAGTTGCTTCCCTTCCCACTACCTCGGTGTGCTCATCTGTAACACTGGATGATCTCACAGGGTTGTGGACGCTGACTGGGTCCCTCCATGTCAAACACCTCAGCAGGGCCACACAGAGTGAAATCTCAAACCTGTGTCACCCACTATAATTCTTCTTCTGGGGATGGTCTTTAAGTTGCAACTGGATGTTTTCTTAGATTTGCTACTAAAATCAAAAGCTAAAAGGTAAAACATATTCATAGAACTCAGCACCCACAGGGGACCTCAGCCACTAGTTTAAGAAATCTTGTCATTGTAGGCTCCATGGGAGGAGTTAAGGCCAGGAAAGCTGGGGTCTAGGACAATAACTGAATCTTCCTCCAACCCAGCTGCTCGGATTCTAGGATTAGGCTTGAGGGTTGCTTTGGATGTAGGATGCCTCCAGCCCAGGGAAAATGTAGCCAGAAATGAAGAGAGAGTAATTTTTTTTTTTTTTTAAGTGAAGGAAAGAGTCTTCAAAGGTAAAAGTGCTTAGAACCTATGAAAGTCATAATGAAGCTCTGATCAGGGTATTTTATGGCCACTCACTACGGGGCCAGAAAGAAAGTGTCCCCGCCTCTCCTCTCTTCTCACTCCAGGCTCCTTAGTAATTCTATCCCCAGCCTGTTTCTTCACCAGTGACCCCACCAGAACAGCAGTTCCATGTTCTGTTCATTAGGCTTCTGTCTTTAGGTGTTGAGTACATATCTATTGTGCTAAATCATTAAGCAGCTATAAATATTTATTGAGCACCTGCTGTGCTGGGCACCATACAGATTTCTCAATAAACAGTTCCTTCCTGTCCTCTGGGAGACTGCAATCTATTAAAGGCAAGACAGGAAGAGCCAGCCCTGAGGGAGAGGGGAGAGGTGGAGCTGGCAGCAGACACATGAAGGAAGTAAGATCTGCCCTGCCTCCTCCTCACCCTGCAACTCACCAAGAAACAGGGGCTGTGTCTCCCCTCAGACTGGGGCTCCCTGAGGTGGGGCTGTGTCTCCCCTCAGACTGGGGCTCCCTGAGGTGGGGCTGTGTCTCCCCTTAGACTGGGGATCCCTGAGGTGGAGCTGTGTCTCCCCCAGACTGGGGTTCCCTGAGGGCAGGGCTGTGTCTCCTGAGAGTGGGACTCCCTGAGGTGGAGCTGTGTCTCCCCCAGACTGGGGCTCCTTGAGGCAGGGCTGTGTCTCCTCTCAGACTGGGGTTCCCTGAGGATGGGCTGTCTCCTCTCGGCAACTGGGGCTCCCTTGTACCAAAATCCTGTATTTCACGATCATAATAATAGTTCTTCATAAACGCTCTGTGTATGCTTCTTTAGTGCAATAAATGAACACCTGGGGCTTCCCTGGTGGTCCAGTGGTTAAGAGTCTGCCTTGCAATGCAGGGGATGCAGGTTTTATCCCTGGTCAGAGAACTAAGATCCCTCTTGCTGTGAAGTAACCAAGTCCACAAGCCACAACTACTGAGCCCTGATACCACAGAGGCTTTGTAAGACACAGCGAAAGGTTCCACAAGACGCATCAAAGATCCCAAGTGCCAGCACTAAGACCGGACACAGCCAAACAAATAAAAGAAAAGAAAAAGAACTGAATACACCATTGACCTTTTCATTAACCTCAAGCTCAGCATCCTCCCAGTTCGTGCGTCAGTTTCCCCCATGTAAATGTGGGCATTCAGTTCAGTTCAGTTCAGTTCAGTTCAGTAGCTCAGTCGTGTCCAACTCTCCGCGACCCCATGAATCGCAGCACACAAGGCCTCCCTGTCCATCACCAATTCCCAGAGTTCACTCAGACTCACGTCCATCGAGTCAGTGATGCCATCCAGCCATCTCATCCTCTGTCGTCCCCTTCTCCTCCTGCCCCCAACCCCTCCCAGTATCAGAGTCTTTTAGAATGAATCAACTTTTCGCATGAGGTGGCCAAAGTACTGGAGTTTCAGCTTTAGCATCATTCCTTCCAAAGAAATCCCAGGGCTGATCTCCTTCAGAATGGACTGGTTGGATCTCCTTGCAGTCCAAGGGACTCTCAAGAGTCTTCTCCAACACCACAGTTCAAAAGCATCAATTCTTCGGCGCTCAGCCTTCTTCACAGTCCAACTCTCACATCCGTACATGACCACAGGAAAAACCAAAGACTTGACTAGACGAAACTTTGTTGGCAAAGTAATGTCTCTGCTTTTGAATATGTTATCTAGGTTGGTCATAACTTTCCTTCCAAGGAGTAAACGTCTTTTAATTTCATGGCTGCAGTCACCATCTGCAGTGATCTTGGAGCCCACAAAAATAAAGTCTGACACTGTTTCCACTGTTTCCCCATCTATTTGCCATGAAGTGATGGGACCGGATGCCATGATCTTCGTTTTCTGAATGTTGAGCTTTAAGCCAACTTTTTCACTCTCCACTTTCACTTTCATCAAGAGGCTTTTGAGTTCCTCTTCACTTTCTGCCATAAGGGTGGTGTCATCTGCATAGCTGAGGTTATTGATATTTCTCCCTGCAATCTTGATTCCAGCTTGTGCTTCTTCCAGTCCAGCATTTCTCATGATGTACTCTGCATATAAGTTAAATAAGCAGGGTGACAATATACAGCCTTGACATACTCCTTTTCCTATTTGGAACCAGTCTGTTGTTCCATGTCCAGTTCTAACTGTTGCTTCCTGACCTGCATACAGATTTCTCAAGAGGCAGATCAGGTGGTCTGGTATTCCCATCTCTTTCAGAATTTTCCACAGTTTCTTGTGATCCACACAGTCAAAGGCTTTGGCATAGTCAATAAAGCAGAAATAGATGTTTTTTTGGAACTCTCTTGCTTTTTCCATGATCCAGCAGATGTTGGCAATTTGATCTCTGGTTCCTCTGCCTTTTCTAAAACCAGCTTGAACATCAGGAAGTTCACGGTTCATGTATTGCTGAAGCCTGGCTTGGAGAATTTTGAGCATTACTTTACTAGCATGTGAGATGAGTGCAATTGTCCGGTAGTTTGAGCATTCTTTGGCATTGCCTTTCTTTGGGATTGGAATGAAAACTGACCTTTTCCAGTCCTGTGGCCACTGCTGAGTCTTCCAAATTTGCTGGCATATTGAGTGCAGCCCTTTTGCAGCATCATCTTTCAGGATTTGAAATAGCTCAACTGGAATTCCATCACCTCCACTAGCTTTGTTCGTAGTGATGCTTTCTAAGGCTCACTTGACTTCACATTCCAGGATGTCCGGCTCCAGGTCAGTGATCACACCATCGTGATTATCTGGGCTGTAGCTTTAAAGTTGTTGTGATGTTATGATGTTAACCACAGATTCAGAAGTGAGCCTCACCTTCAGTGTCTCTTCTTCCCCCAGACTTGGCTCCCTTTAGCATCCCCACAGGCACAGCCGTCACTGTCTGGTGATGCCTTCTCCCACCTGAACTAACTGGGGACCTGTGCTTAGAGAATCTTGAAAAAGTTTGTCCTTAAATTGATATATTTCTCAGAAGGCCAAAGACTTGAATGTGGCTTCAGTGATTCCTACTCTTCAGCACTTGAAATGTACATGACACCATCAACATCATCCATCCTGATCTAATGGTGAACACTTTAGAGTAATCATTACTCTTATACAGATGAAGCAAGTGAGGCTCAGGGAGGTGTATAGGTGACTGGCCAAATCCTCTTCTTAATCAGTGGCCGCTGGTGCCTCTGGGTTTGCCCATATTGTCAGCCCCGGGACCCTAGGACTCACTCATTCTCCTGGAGAGGCAACCAACAGAATACACCCAGGCTCTAGCCCAACAGTCAGCACAATCACCTTATTGTCAAACACTTAACTGAAGGAGAATGGGGAGCTTATCTTAGAATTTCAGGGTGGGGGTTCCCTGCCCTGACATGTCAAAGGTCAGAGTGCTCCCAGAATTTGAGCACAAGTACATGAGAGGTCAGGGGGCTGGTTGTTCCAGAGTGGTCTCCTTCTTACTGGCCTTAGTGGGGGAGTTTGAATCACACCATCGCTTGGCCTCAGGCTTCAGGGCGGCTGCCAACACAAGGAAAGGACTCATCCCTTCCTGCTATGAATGGGAGAAGTGGATCAGTGCTCGGTTGAGGCAATAAGTTTTATGTTTCTCCTGTAAACCTTGGGGGGTTAGTGCTCAGCAAGCCAGTGCTTCTTTTGAGATCCCAATTCAGGTAAGGTAAAAAAAAAAAATCCTTATTCTGATAAATTAGGGGATCAGAGTGAACTTGACGCCAAGGGGGAGCCATCCTTGGTGCCGTGTGACCACAGCCAACCTCGGCTAGCCTACCAACCTCAGTTGTCTCCAACATACATGGGAGGGGAGTTTGGGAGCAAGGCGATCTCTGAGTCCTCTTCCAGACCTAACCTTTCCTAATCCTATTCTTGCTGCAACACTTTAAAAGAGCAGATAAATCAATGGTTAAACTATTAATGGCTGATTAGGTTAACTGAGAATTCTGCACTGCCTTAACCAAGGGACTGAGTCCCTAATGAAATTTTAGGCATTATCCCCTGACTTGTGGGAGTGGTATTTGGTGAGACTGCAAGGCTGGGAAGAGTCTAATCATTTCCCCTAATTCACGTCACATAAGTGCCTCCCATCTTTTGACAGTAAGCAGGACCAGAAAGAACAAATGCCTGTGGCTTAAGGTCTCACGGAGAAGGAAATGGCAACCCACCCCAGTATTCTTGCCTGGAGAATCCCATGGACGGAGGAGCCTGGTGGGCTACAGTCCACAGGGTCGCAAAGAGTCGGACACAACTGAGCGACTTCACTTTCACTTTCACTAAGGTCTCTTGAAGAGCTAAGGAGATTGGATGGAGGCAGCTTGATAAGTAAAGGAAGACTCAGCCTGCTTTGCTGAAGGAAGGAAACAGGGTGACTTCCTTCTGTAGTTGAGTGGAGGAGTACTGGGGAAGTCAGGCTGGAGAGTTGAGAGGGTGATCAAATCAGTCAGCTCTTCCTCGACACCCAGCATTGTGCACTTCCCCCATGCAGTGACAGCATGGAGCCTCCAGGCTCTGTAGTTATTATTTGTTGTCCTCTAATATCCATTCTCCCCTCCTCCCTAGTAAGAATTTCCAAGTGTTATTTGGCCACAAGGCCATGCAGAATAAAGACCACATTTCCCAGCCTCCCTTGTACCTAGGTGTGGTCACATGATCAAGTTTTATCCAATGATCTATAGGCAAAACTCTAGTATGTGATATCCTGAAAGTGAAACTTGTGTCCTACTCTTTTGACCCCACAGACTGTACAGTCCATGGAATTCTCCAGGCCAGGATACTGGAATGGATAGCCTTTCCCTTCTCCCGGGGAATCTTCCCGACCCAGGGATGGAACCCAGGTCTCCCACATTGCAGGCGGATTCTTTACCAGCTGAGCCAAAAGGGAAGTCCAAGAATACTGGAGTGGGTAGCCTATCCCTTCTCCAGGGGATCTTCCTGACCCAGGAATCAAACTGGGGTCTCCTGCATTGCAGGTGGATTCTTTACCAACTGAGCTATCAGGGAAACCCTATGTGATACCCTAGTGGTGTACTTTAAAAAAGGATACACCCTTCTTTGCCCCTCCCTCTTTCCTAAGACTGGAATGCTGATGCATGTACAGAACTTGAGCAGCTATCTTGGCCCATGAACTGGCAGCCAAGTGTTGAGGATACAAAATTATGAAACAGAAGGAACCTGGACACCTGGTGATCATGGCACCACTATTCAGTCCTGGAATCTCTGAAGGCTTTGTCTTTTGTTTTAATTATAACTTTAAAAAATGTTTAAGACATAAGTTTCAAAAATAGTAAGAGTTCCCAAAGACACTTCACCCCACTTCCTGCCATGATAATATCTCACATACCCATAGTTATGAATACATTTTTAAAGGAGGAACTTGACCTTATTACAGTGCCATTCACTTGAATATGGACCTTATTCCTTGCACTTTCTACAAGAGAGAGAAATAAACATCTTTTTCATTTAGGCTACTTAGTTTTGTTTTTTTATCACTCACAATGAAATAAAAAAATTTCTAACTGATATAATTTCCAAAAGGTATAAGATGGCATCCAAATCCCACTCCAGAGAAAGGCACATGGTAGGCAGAAGGAGCTGGTCCAGATACAGGGAACAAGCAGACAACCTTCAGGGCAGTGTGGAGAAGCCCTTTCAAAGCGTGGGAGGCATAGGACTATCGTGCCATCTTCCCTTTGATGGTACTGGTGAACGGACTGTCCTCTCCCACCTCCTTGCTCCTCCACTGCCCTTGGCAGGCCTCCCTGTCCCCACGCTTAAATCTTCGCTCGTCTTTCTCTTGCTGGATCCACCTCTACCCCCACCTCTTACCTATGCAGAGCTCTGCATCCCCTGCTACTTTAGGGAGACCTGAGATGCTCATTAGTGTTGCTGGTTCCTGGCCCGTCAGAGTCACATGTCAGGACAGGGAAGCGAAGGCGGGTGACATTTGTTGGTATTTTCAACTCGGGTGAAAACAAACAAATTGCACTGGAGTTAAATGTCAAAGGCTCCTGAGCGTGCTGCCTGGGAGGGAGAGGGGATCATCTCCACGGGGGACAGCCTTCTCTGTGTCCCTGAGGGGGTGTGTGTGGGCGATGCAGCTGTGTTGGAAGTCTACCAGGAAGGCCGAGTGGGCTGTGTTTGTCAAAGTCCACCTTCATCCCACCATGGGCAGTCCAGTTAGACATGCGCAGTCCCCAAGGGAGGACATGCATTCCTCATCCATTGCTTCATCCAGAGAACATTTAGTGAGCGCTCGCTACATGCAAAAGACTCGAAAAGAGGGGCTGAGGGGCAACTGATGATGAGACAAATATGGCTGGTCCCTGCCTCCTGGGAACAGGCCTCCCTTCGAGAGGACAGAAGGCATCTAAACATACAATGTAAGAAGAAAATGGTCATCCTGGCCAGGGGTACAATGCTCTTTGGGTCCTTGGACAAAGAGGGAAGGAGAAATCAGGGATGTATTTCAAAGGCTTTGCCACGAGGCTTGAAGGATCTACCTTTAGATGTGCATGGAGGAGGGTTTAAGGGGACAATCAGCTCAAAGATAGCACAAGCCTCGTCTACCCACATTGCCATCAGCTTTAGTATCATTGTTACTCCCAAACAGGATGGAAATACACTCATGAAGCTGAACGCACATGATGTAACCCAGTAAGGAAGGGTTTCTGGGGTCCATGAAATTACTGGAATTGTGTGCTGAATTTTGTGTATTCAAGCACTTCTGTGGAAGGAATATGCATAGCCTCCACCAAATTCTGCAAAGTAGAGGTGATCTCCCCCTAAGTTGAACCCCTATTCTAGAAGCTGGCAAGAGGTAAGACCTTGCTGGATCTCAAACTATGACTTGTCTAAATGGATCCACTCCATGAAGAGCAGGTTGGAGATTTTCTAAATGCAGCCATTCCTTTACAGACTCTATTCCTGAGATCTGATTTGGAGAGACTAAACCAGTTCCAGCCCCAGCCCCAGCTCGGGGAGGGGGGCAGGAGGCAGAGGACAGGGTGAGGAGGGGCATCCAGGCAGGGCCAGCTCTTCTCCAAGGAAGCAGCATCCTCTGCTTAGGTCCAGCCCTGCAGTGATTGAATTATCCGCCCTTTCACTTAATGAGCATCTCTCTGGACTGGCCATGAGACCTGTGTTCAGGAGAGCAGACATTTCATTAGCAGGATTCAGTGGTGCTCTGTTGATCCTGGTTTCCTGACAACTAAGAGAAGGAGCCAGAGTCCTAAGCACAATCCTTTTGTGAGCCTTGCCTCTTTCAAAACGTGCAAGCTCTCATCCACCCCCCAGTCTCACGTGTAGCTCTGTGTGACTAGGGGAGGGAAGAAGGCCCTTGTAGGGGACTCCAGAGTATGTGAAGGCCTAGTGGGGCTATGCCCTTGGGCCCGGACCACTCTGGCTGCTGAGAGATGATGAGGAGACACATCACTTCTCCCTTCCAGATTAGGAATGAGAAAGAATTCCACAGGTGGCTGGTGGACAGTCTTCCAGGAACCATCCCTCCTTCATCTTGTCAGTTCCAAGGGTACCTCTCCCCATGAAAATGACATTATGGACATTCCAGGTCACTGTCAGGATCACCATTATCTTCCTTGCTACACAAGGAGAAGCAGAGGCCCAGGAAAGAGGCAGGGGGCATTGATGGAAAACCCTGGAAGGACGTTTAAAGGGATCAATGTTACCTCCTCCGTGAAGGTCTTCTGGAAACAAAGGGTGAGACACACCAGATTTGTTGTGTAATGCGACAGTGCATGGGTTTCCAAGGTGGCGCCAGTGGTAAAGAACCCACCTGCCGATGCAGGAGACACAGGAGATGCAGGTTCTGTCCCTGGGTCAGGAAGATCCCCTGGAGGAGGGCATGGCAACCCACTCCAGTATTCTTGCCTGGAGAATCCCATCAATGGAGGAGCCTGGTGGGCTACAGTCCAGAGGTTTACAAAGAGTCAGAAATGACTGAACTGACTTAGCACACACGCACATACCTGGCGGTGCAGTTGGGAGTTCTTCCAGGTCAGCCCGCTTACCATCCATGGTATCAGCTGGCCTCAAGGCCAGAGTCATGGCTGTTCAACATCGTAAGTCCAAGGCCAACTAACCCCGAGTCCGCCACGCCATCAGTCTGCTCCCGCAAGACCAGTAGCATGATCCATAAGGAACCACATGAGCTGTCAAAGCCACAGGAGCCAGCGGTGATGCCAGCCAGGATTATAACATCCCTGTCCACGCTGGTGAGCTCTGGGCCCAGCTGAACTCTCACCTCAGGGCATCCTGGGTATGGTAGAGAGAGGTGCTCTTCGGTCTTTGGGTCTGTAGTGTGTGAAGGGAGCCTGCCCCAAATCCTCTACATCAGAAGCGAGAACTGAGGGATTAGACACACCTGATCATTCCATCAGGTCTAGAAGAACTTACAGATGGGTCACAGGGGCTCTGAATGGAGCCACACAGGCACCAACAGAAGAGAAATGACTGACGACCTTAGCAAGGTTCCCTGCAGTCAACCATGAACAAACAGAATAATCCTTCCTCCCTGGCTGCTGCTGCTGCTGCTTTGGTCACTCAGTCATGCCCGACTCTTTGCTACCCCATGGACTGTAGCCCATCAGGCTCCTCTGTCCCTGAGATTCTCCAGGCAAGAATACTGGAGTGGGCTGCCATTTCCTACTCCAGGGAATCTTCCTGACCCAGAGATTGAATCCACATCTCTTGCATTGGCAGGCAGATTCTTTACCACTGAGCCGCCAGGGAATCTCCCTTCTTCCCCACACCTCCCTATAGCACAGGAAGAGGAACTGATATAGAGACAGGGAGGGAGGGAGTTAGAAGGATAGAGTGAGAAAGAGAAAAAAGGGAGGAAGGAAGTTGGGGGGGAAGGAAGGAGAGAGAGGAAGAGAGAGGGAGAGAATTATAAATGAATACATGGAGCTTTGGAAACAGACACACTGGCTCCCAAGGGCAGGAGGCTGGTTGTAGCTTAAGCTACCAATGCAGAAACAGAGTGTCCTGTTGCCAAGTACAGGCGATGGCGCCGTAGGTGATTTCTTCCCCATGGGGGATGTCCCGTGGCCCTGCTTCCCTGTGATTCACCACTGCAGGTGGATCCAGTGAACAATCAGCCGTGCTTCCCTATGTGTGTCCTGTAAGCTGCTGTCACCCTGGAAAGTTGCTGGTTGTGTCTGGAGCTTGGAAGGAGAAGGAAGAGGGGAAAAGGAGAGGTGGAGAGTGAGGCTGTGGCAGCGCCGTTGTGGATAAAGAGCGATGTGACTGGCCAGCCCCGACAGTCTCAGTGATATCCCACTATGGAGGATGGATGAAGTCTCAGCTCCCTCTAGCTTTAGGGATCTAAGAGGAAAGCATCCTTATAAACAGCACTGCCCCACTGCACCCACAGCCACCACCCTTAGCAAAGCCACTCCCCCACTGTAACTCCCCAGTAGTGGAAGTCCCCACTCATTCCCCTACCCAGACACACACACACACACACAACTCTGAGCCTGGCTTTGCTGCCCAGATGCTTCTTTCCTTTAGGTTCAAAAATCCCTCTTTTTTTCCCCCCAAAGGCATTTCCCCAAGGGAAGTGTGGTCAGGACTGGGTGTTTTGCAGGAGGGCTTGAAGTTATACTCACTGATCCTTTGCAGGGTCTCTGATTTTCTGGGGGGCAAGTTTCATGTCCAGGATCAGAAAGCCACTCATACTGACTATCATCTACAGCAAACTCATGTCAAGGTTGTCACAGACATGCCGGAGCTCAAAGTCAATAGGCATGTAAGCCCCATCCATCATTCCTCGGGTTCAAACATCTACCAGCCTCTCCCTGATTCGGGTTAACCCTCAGTCCCCACGAGCTTTTGTGCTTGACTAACTCTCTGCTCCATCTCATCCTGTTAGGAGTGAGCCTGTTCAGCTGGGATGCTCCAGACCAAGAGGACGGACTGCCAGATCCAGTGGGCAGGTAAAAAGTCAGAACTTCATTACTTTAAAACTCCCTCAACATTCTCAACCTTATCCATAATTAAGAAAATGCAAATGAAAACATCTGAATATCATCTTCCATTGAGAGGGTGGATAAAGACTGTTAATATCCAGTGCTGTGAGGCTATAGGCAAATAAGCACAACCAAACACTGTTGGGGTGGTAGGGAGAGGGGGTGCAAATTAGGATAGATTTCCTGGAAGACACTTTGGCAATACCTACAGAAATTCAAACGACGTCCACTAGTCCACATCTAAGAAGTGAATTTTGCATAGATACCTGTACATCTGCACAAAGAAGTAGATACAAGGATTTCATTACAGCATTGTTTGCAACAAAGTCTTCATATGATTTAAATGTTCACCTATAGCACATCTATATTTGAAGTGCTGAGTTGCCAAAACCTAATGTATCATGAGATCTTATACGTACCCAGAAAAGGACACATACTTTATCTATTTGTCTGTCTATCTGTCTATCTACCTATCTTTGATTTACAAGCCAGACAGTTTTTGGAAGGTCACAAAAAAATTGTGGTTTCTCTGGGAACTATACTTGGAAATCTAGGGCATAAAAAAGACTTTCATTTTATCATTCATACTTTTTTTTTTACTGTGTCCATTCTTTATTTAAAGGTACTACCTCTATAATAAAAAAGTAGTTATAAATATCTTGATTCCCCTCATACACCATATTGTCATTGCTCCTGCCTTTGAGCCATTTCCTCCATGTGGACCACAGCAGGTGCTCTCCGTTGCCCTTGCTCTCCCTCCTCTGTGAGTGGCTGCTTTTGCATCACCACGGGATTAGTGTGTATCACTCTACCAAACACACCATGATCTCCTGGCCTCACCTGCCTCCCAGATCATTAGCTGCATCTCAGTCGTCACCCTGGCAGAACACTTTCATGCAGACAAGCGTGGCCTGGAACCATACCCCACACCCCAGGGCATGGGATCTGGCTTCTAGAGCAGCTCTCTATGAAGGGACCAATGGAAAGCAGGAGGTAGGAGAAAGTCAGACAGCCAGCTTTTTCTATCGCCTCTTCCCTTCAAAGGACGGATTTCCCACACAACCTGTCCAGAGAAGTTTTGCTTGGCTGAGCAGGTTTATCTGATGCCTCCTTGGGGGCTGTTGTGAGGCCATGGCCATCGCAATGATAGTGACCCATCACCATGTGTGCTCCCATCCTTCCCTGTCTGTCTCCCCTTTGCCCTCACTCTCATTGCCCCGGGACTGTACCTCCTAAATAAGCATCAGCACTTCATCCCTGCCCCAGGCTCTCATTTCTAGGAACCTCGGGCAAAGATAACCACTCCAACAATTACTTGTTTCTAGGCCTCTTTGCATCTTTCATATTTAGGGTACCAGAGAAGACCCAATCTTTGTTGAATAGAGTTCAGCTTGAACTGAAACCTCTTGGATACTGTGGTAGGAAGAACGCTCAGATGGCCTCCAAGAGGCCCAGCTCTTGAACAATTCCCTCTCCACTCAGGGTGAGGAAGTGGAATGTGGGGACTTGTGAATATGCTGGCATATTACTCCCATGATTATGTTACATTATATGACAGGAGAGTTTTGTGGATGTTACTGAAGAAGGTCCCTAATCAACTGACTTTGAGTTAATCAAAGGGGAGATTATACTGCATGGGCCTGATTTAATCAGGTGAGCCCTTAAAAGGGACTCAGCCCTTTCTAAGATCAGAGAGATTTCTCCTGCTGGCCTTGAAGGTACACACTGCCATGCTGTGGAAGGGCCACGTGGCAGGGGACAGCAGGCAGGCTCTAGGAGCTACGGGATTCAGCCAACAAGAGAGTAGGGGCCTCAGTCCTACAGCCACAGGTAACGGAATTCTGCCAGCAATCTGAGAGAGCTTGGGAGTGGCTATCTCCCTACCTGAGCCTCCGGGTAAGAATTCCTTGATCTCAGCCACGTGAGATTCTGAGCAGAGGATCTACAAGACACAGTGAGGCAGTACGTCTGTGTTATTTAAGCCACAGCATTTGTTATGTGAGTGTGTGTGTGTGTGTGTGTGGTCAGTCACTCAGTCATGTCCTACTCTTTGTGGCCTCATCGAGTGTATGAGGCTCCTCTGTCCATGGCTCCTCTGTCCATGGGATTTTCAAGGCAAGAATACTGGAGTGGGTTGCCATTTTCTCCTCCAGAGGATCTTCCTGACCCAGGAATTGAACCCGCATCTCCTGCATTGGCAGGAGGGTTCTGTACCGCTAGCGCCACCTGGGAAGCCCCGGTTATCTGTTGTACAGTGATTAAATCTAACCCAGATATCCAGAAGTGTGGATTCTTTTCAGACTAAAAAGAGGAGGCACAGAGAGTCAGAGGAAAATGAAATCATACCGGGGGAACTGGATTGAGGAAAGAGAGGCTGAGGGAAACCAGACCCAGGCATGCTGACAAATTTGTTTCCTAAGCCAGAAATAGCCAGACTCGATAACTACTCTGGATACTAGTAATTGCTGCTATCTTTGTGTCTTCTGCTCTCATATACAGGAGTAAAATAATGGTGAGGATGACGACGACGACGATGATGATAGTACAATGCTAACCCCTTACTGTGCACAGCTCTTTATAGTTAAAAAAAAAAAAAAAAAACTGGTATTTTTTTTTTTTGCACGTTTGATTCTCCAAGAACTCCAGAGAGAATATTTCCATCTTCATTTTACAAGGGAAGAAAATGAAAACAGAGAGTTAAAGCCTCTCTGTGGTTACATCGTTATTAAATGGTTGTCCAGAGCTCAAGGCTCATGGGTGCCTCCAAGGAGGAACAGAAAAGAGAAGAATGAAGGAGGAGCAGCTCTGTTCCTTGGGTCAAGGCCATGGGAACAAGTCTGAAAGGCAGCCCTACTTAATGCTTACTTAGAGGAATTTTGGCACCTGGGGAAAACGGCATTCCAGAGTTCCCCTCACCCCATACATGTTTTCTCTAGCCAGTAGCAGATCAACCACACAGCCCTTCAGTTTTTTACTCAATGAAGGATTAGACTGGTCAGTGTCTCTCCACTCTGGGCATCTCACACTCTCCCTTCTGCACCTCCCCTCCCTTTCCTCTTTTTCCTCCTCCTCTTCCCCTATTGAAACACACCTGTTCTGATTCCCAGTCTCTGCCCACTAAGAATACCATCGCCATATGGAGGTGTGAATGAATAATGATGATTGTACATGCCTGTCTCCAAGCCAAGAGAAAGTGTGCATTTTAAGAGGGCTTTCCCACGGCTCTAATCCAAAAAAAGGGATGGTAATTATGTGGATTTGGGGCCTTGAAATATAAGTAAGCTGCCTACTCTGCAAGAAAGCCTAGCATCTCACAAGAAGGTTCTGGTTATGGGATTAGCCTTTTTCTCCCCCAAATGACTATCTTATCAGTCACAAAGGTAATTATTTGTTGTGATTTCTAGGGGAAAAAAATAGATGAAGCTTGCCTTATTATCAGACTAGGGTTACATCAGAAATGAGAAAACTCTTTAAAAAGCTTGCTGTTGCTGTTCAGTCTTAAAGTTGTGTCTGACTCTTTGCAACCCCATGGGCTGCAGCACTCTTCCCTGTCCTTGATTATCTCCTGGAGTTTGCTCAAACTTATGTCCACTGAGCTGGTGATGCCATCCAACCATCTCATCCTCTGCTGCCCCTTTCTCCTGCTGCCTTCAATCTTTCCCAGCATCAGGGTTTTTCCCAGTGAATCAGCTCTGCTCCTCACATGGCCAATGTATTGGAGCTTTAGCATCAGTCCTTCCAATGAGTATTCAGGGTTGATTTCCTTTAGGCTTGACTGATTTTACTCCTTGCAGTCCAAGGAATTCTCAAGAGTCTTCTCCAGCACCACAATTTTAAATCATTAAAAAAAAAAGGCTTTGTGCCATTATTTTCCATGAGATCTTGAGCAAAAAATTCATGTCTAACATTCACCCATACCCAACTTCCAGACAACACTTCTCAGCTCCCTTGCAGGTCTGTGAGCTCTGTGACTACGTCACAATGGAACATGAGCAGACTGTGTATCTTCATCAGACATGATTACCTGGTCTTTCTCTTGCCCCGCTTTGAGGACCAAAGGGCTGGCTTCATGTTCCAGATGATGAATGTACAAGAAGATGGAGCCATCATCATCCTGGATCTTTGAGGACCACATGGAAGACAGTTGCCCTGAAGAGTCTCTCAGGCCCCTTTTACTTTGTGTGGGTAAGAAGTAAACTTCTGTTGTGTTTGGGTACCAAGATTGGGGGCTGCTTGTTATTAAAGCATAACTAGCTTATCCTAATTAATACATCTAACTTCACTGAGCCTGTCTTCTCTTTGATGATGTGGAGAAAATCTGCCAGCCTTCATCCTAGGGTAGCCACAAGGAACAGAAACCATAGATACTGCTTTGCAAACATGAACCAGTGTCAGATTAAATCAGAGAATGGGCAGTTCACCAGAAGGGAGGTTTTGTTGACCCTTGGTTCTGTTCCTCCATGTGAGCAGGGATGGCCTTGGTGTAGGAGGCAGGAAGACCTCATGAAATGAGGTCCTGCTTAAGAGCAGCAGAAGCCCAGCAGTCTCAGAAAATCGCAACACATGTTCCTTTTAGTGCTCAGCTCCACAGCTGTCCTGAGTTTTCCAGGTGGTGCAGTGGTAAAGAATCTACCTGCCAATGCAGGAGATGCAAGAGATGCAGTTTCGATCCCTGGGTTGGGAAGATCCTTTAGGAAATGGCAACCCACTCCGGTATTCTTGCCTGGAAAATTCCATGGTCAGAAGAGTCTGGCAGGCTATAGTCCACGAGGGCACAAAAAGTCAGACACAACTGAGTACACACCACAGCTGTCCACAGTTATTTTCCATAATTGGGCTCTAAGCTCCAGTTTCATTGGGAGGTGATGGTCCAGAGCAATGGGAAATAAACCTCAGCTGCTTCTATTTCCTCAACAGTCAGAGCAGAAACACTCACACTCAGATTCCTTATGCTAACAGAACCCATCCCTTCCCCAGGGCTCCACCGGGCACAAAGTACTATCCAGAGACTATTTCCCAGCCCCTTGTAGGGTTAGGTGTGACAATGTGATCTTGTATTTTCAAAAGAAAGTGTGCAGAAGTGATGAGTGCAGCTTCTGCATCACTTGCTCTAAGGAAGAGCCTTTAAGCTCAGCTTCTCTTTCCAGTCCCCACGTGTTAGAAAGCAAATGTGCCAGCCTCACAGCTCCAACCACGCAAATGAGCACAATGCCCAGGGGAGAGTTGAGCCACAAGATGGAAGGAACCTGGGTCTGAACATTCTTTCAATCACAGTGGTCCCACCAGCCTGAACCAACTAGACTGTTCTATGAGAGTAAAACACACTTTCCTCTTATTTAAGCCACTCTCTCAGGACTCTGTAACAGCAGCTTCACCTTTATCCTAACTGAAATGCTGGGTGAAAAGAGGCTTCAGTGAATGCTTTAGTTTATTTCACACATGCTTTCCAAGAACCCATAGGGCCAATTGCAACAGAAGCAATCTTTCCTGTTTATGGAAACTGGCTAAACATTGCTTCTTCCCTAAGAAGGAAAGCCAGGTTCTTCTCCTAGGCAGGCAGGCTGGGGGCTCTGAAGAGTCTAGTGATCTGTTGCCCGTATCATCTAACACTTTTCTTTTCCTATTAATCCAAGGAAACTGTATCTCCAGCTTGGCTGCCACATTCTCAACAAAGTGGACAGAGTCTATGATGGGACTGTCAAAGGAGTAAAGTCTTAGACCAGAGGAGCTGCCACGGAAAAGGCCCAGCTGACACAGGCTGACACAGGCCCCCTGGTATCCCTGCCCAGGGGTGATAGATGGGACCGGGTAAGAGACTTGGGGAGGATGTGAGTAATGTATAACTTGTTTGTAAATTGCAGTGAAATTGAAAACATTTTTCATGTAAATAGAGATATTTTAGGTACAGATACAAACATGTGCCCTTTGTCTTGATGCACAGCCCACCATTTCTTGCTTCCTAATGGCCTCCATCTCCTCTCTGTCAGTCTTATCTATCAGTCTCGTCAGGCCCAGAACAAATGCTACCTCTTTCCCCTGAAAAACCTGCATGTTGTCCACACCCAGATCAATTTCTCCCTTCTCCAAACTGGTAAAGCATTTTCATCTGTGCTTCCTTGGGGACCCTTGGAACTGTGTGCCTTGTAGATGAGTTGGTGAAAATACATAATGAAGGCTTGCAGAGTGGCTGGAGAGAGGACCTTTTAATGAGAGCATCTAACATCTGTCTCTGGCTTTCTGCTAAAGGACTCAAATATATGCTCACTTGATTTTTTAAAATTAACTTTTTTATTTTTTTGGCTGCACTGCGCAGCATGTAGGATCATAATCTCCCAACCAGGGATCAAACCCATGCCCCCTGCATTAGAGGCGTGGCATCTTAACCACTGGACCACCAGGGAAGCCCTTCTCACTTGATTTTTATGTCAGTCCTAGAAAGTGAAAGTGAAGTCGCTCAGTCGTGTCCAACTCTTTGCGACCCCATGGACTGTAGCCTACCAGGCTCCTCCGTCCGTGGGATTGTCCAGGCAAGAGTACTGGAGTGGGTTGCCGTTTCCTTCTCCAGGAGATCTTGCCAACCCAGGGATCGAACCCAGGTCTCCCACATTGCAGGCAGATGCTTTACCATCTGAGCCACCAGGGAAGTCAATCCTAGAGTCAGGTACTATTGTTACCTCCACTTGAAGGATAAGGAAACTAGCACCAAGAGGTTAAGGAACCCATGGTCACCAAGCTAACAACTGGTGGAGAAGAGATTCCAGCCCAGGAAGCTGCAGTAGAGAGCTGACAGTTATGGTCATTGCATACCGCTGCCCTCATTCATGAGAGGGACAAGCGGATACCCAAGAAGCTGGGCACAAGGAAAATGTTCGTGACAGAGGAGGTGCTGCAGACAGGAACAGGCACCCCTGTGTTCAGAAGCCCCTTGGGCTTGTGTGTGGGGCCATCACATAACAGCAGGCTTGAGTTTTGAGCTACTCAGCTGAGACAGCAAAACAATTCTGCCAATTAAGCCAAACATCTGGTCAATGTAGTGAAAAATCAATCACGAGGGGTCTGGCCACAGACCCAGGGCTCCTCCCATGTCCCAGGTGATGGAAGTGAGGCTTCCCTAGTTCTGAGACCCTAATTCGCATGCTCCCCTTTGATTGATTGGGGAGATTCACACCTAAAGCAGACCTAAGGACATCAGGAGAGCAAAGGAGGGACAAATCCTGTGGGCTCTAAAAAGTGCTTCAGAATGGAGAGCCGCATTCACCGCAGATCCAAAAAGCACATTCCCAAGCCGGGTGGTAAATTCTGTACTGCCTGCTGTAGAAATGCAAATTGCCATAATAAATGCCGATTATCCCAATTACCTCTAATTGTCTGGCTTGTGTAGCAAGAGCATTACCATAGGAGAGACCAATAAGGGAGCCGGTGTATTTAGCAGAATACCCTATCCTGGGAGTTGGGTTACAAATGAAGTAGGTGAGCTGGGCCAGGAAGCCCCCTCTGCGGTCCCTGGGAGGGATGTCGCAGAAAGACAGGGGCTTCCCAGTCTCCCAGCTGCTTGGGGACGGCACTGATGCAGTGACATCTTTATGCAATGGTCATTAAATGCTATTTTAAAAATTGGCTGTGTGCTGGAGAGATAAGGGCAGAGAATATATGCTTGTTCTCCATGCTTCCTTCCTTCTGGCCAGCTGGGTCTGCGGAACAGCTAGTGGGGAAGGGCGGCTATCGGATGGAACATGACATTATTTTCCATCATTGTAATGTAACATTTGATTCATCCATTTATTTAATCAACCAGCTGGGGCAAGCATACACTATATACCCAGCATCTGGAAACACAGAATTTTAGAGCCAAAAGTGACATTAGAAACTGTTGCCCACTCTGTACACAACCATCATACCAGGTGATTTCATCCCTTGCAGTAGCAAATAATTTCTTGAGTTTCTGTCATGTGCCAGGCATTGTTCTAGGCACCAAGGACAGACACAGCAGTGAATAAATGAGACAAAACAGAGGACAGACAGGGAATAAACGAGTTAAACAAAATAGAGAGAATACTAGAAGGCAGTAAGTGTTGAGAAAAAACAAGCAATGGAGATGATGGAGATTACTGATGACCAGACTTGAGGTTGAAATGCAATGTAATCAGGTTGACATGAAAGAAGATGACATAAAACCTGAAACTGTAGCAGAAATGATAGACTGGCCCTGCCACTAAAAACATACATGCTTTTAGTCAATAACTGAATAAACCAGAGAAAATGTGGTACAAGACAGAAAAATGTGGTCCCCAGTTATTGACAAGTACATCAGCTAGGGTCTTGTCTGTAGTTATGTAGGCTCATTTTTTATTAGCTTAGGTAACATCACAAGGCTTGCTGGGACCTCTTAATTCTCTTACTGTATTGATTAAAGGCATAATAAATGCAAAATGCACGATTTGCCCGCACCCTTGTGAAATTAAAACCTTTCCATTCACTGATAGAGCAATAATTACTACAAGGAACTAAGGGCACCTCAGCTAAACCAAGCAATGATTTCATTTGCCCACGAAGAGGAAAACAGGACCTCAGCAAGTAATCTTCACCTTGGTTGGGTCCAAGGACAGAAGCTTTGTGGGGTCAGATGATGGAGGAGGCTCCAAAGATGACTGGATTATGAGGGAAGCTATTTAACTGCTTTCATACTCTCTTGCCCAATTCAGGTACAACCATGGGGCTTTGCTTGAAGATGCCTTCTCCAAAGATATGTGGACACCCCTCCAGGTGCCCTCAGTACCTGATTCACAGCCTCCCTGCCCTAAGCCCTCTCAGTCTGGAAAAAGCCCCAACACCACATTCCTCACTTCCCTCTTCCATCCCAAACTTTTTTGCTGACATCCTGGTAAAGCAGTTCCAACTCATCAATGGGGCCACAGTGCATACAAGCTCAGGGATATCTCACAAGTGACGGCACTTGACAGCTTATAAAGTTCTTTGTGTCCGTTATTTCATCGAGTTCTCACAAAAATCCTACATCGCTGTTTAAGGAGAAGGGCACCCAGGTTCAGAGGAAGAGTCTAACTAAGGTAACAAAGAATGGAAGCCAGGCCTGTCTGGTCACAACGCACATGGCCACTATTACCTCATCATGACCAGTTGCTTCCAGAGTCCACGGTGCCCTTCTTTGTGGCTGGGCATATGGCTTCTAGAAAGAAGACATTTCCCAGCCCTTCCTGCAACTAGGTGTGGCCATGTGACTGAGTTCTGGCCACGGAGGTGTAAGTGGTAGAGGTAAATGCAACTTATCAGAAGTGTCCTAATGATACAAATGAACTTATTTACAAAATAGATACAGACTCACAGACTTAGACAATGAATTTATGGTTGCCAGTGGGGAAGGATGCAGAAAAGGGACAATTAGGGAGCTTGGAACTGACACTTCTATATTTAAAATGGGTAACCAATGAGGTCTACTGTATAGCACAGGGAACTCTGCTCAATCTTATGTGGCAGCCTGAATGGGAGGGGAGTTTGGGGAGAATAGATACATACACATGTATGGCTGAGTCCCTTGCTGTCCACCTGGAACTCTCCCAACATGGTTAATCAGCTATACTCCAATACAAAATAAAAAGCTAAAAAAAAGAAGTGTCCTTACAGGAAGGTGTGATATACTCTTATTAGAATATAATTTGGTCTTCATTCTGGTCTGGGCCCAGAGCTCCTAAAATCCTTTATAATTTCCTGTGATGAGAGTCATAAAGGCATCTTCTGCTATGTTAATGGTACTTTTGGAAAACACCTAAGGATGGGGTCTGGTTGCTGGGGAGTCAACCATTTGGTTAGAGTTTGAACCTTCAGTCATACCCTCCTGACCTCTTGGGAGGGGAGTGATGCTGAATCAGTCACTGGTAGCCAAAGATGAATCAACCATGCATGTATGACGAGTCCTCAGTGAGAAGGCTCTGGAGAATGTCCAGGTTGGTGAACACCTCGTACAGGACATGGAAGTGTTCTCTGCCCCTTCCCACACATCTTGCCCTGTGCATCTCTTACAATGGCTGTTCCTGAGTAATGTATATATTTCTATAAGAAACTGGTGAGCTAGTAAGTAAAATGTCTCTCTGAGTTCTGTGAGCTGCTCTAGCAAATTAATGAAACCCAAGGAGAGGACTGTGGGGAACTTCTAATCAATAGTCAGTTGCTCAGAAGCATAGGAGACAAAACTGGACTTAAAACTGGTGTCTGAAGTGGAGAACAGTCTTGCAGGACTGAGCCCTTAAGCTGTGGGATTCTGATACTATTAATATCTCCAAGTAGATTGTGTCAGAATTGAGTTGTAGGACACACAGCTGACTCTGGAGAATTTTGGGGTGGAAAAAGAACACAGGTTGGAATTAGTGTCAGAATCATAGAAAGTTTGGGTGGGTCCTTCTCCTTCCTGGTACCTGGAATGTAGATGTGATGGCTGGAGCTGCACTGGCCATTTTGGGCCAAGAGGTGAGTTTGGAAATGGAGACCATAGTTAACAGGGAAACAAGGTAGAAGGAGGCCCAGCTGCCTAGCTGGGCTTTTAGGTAAAATGGAATAAACCTCTATTGTCCAGTTTGGATTTTCTGTAAGTCAAAGTCACACTTTATCCTAAATATTTCATCTATAAACACAGCTGGCTTTATAACACAGACATAGTCTTTCTACCTCTGCAACCAGAATCCTAATCTGAAGGCTCTTCTTCTCTCCCCTGGACCACTGCAATAGCTCCCTGCTTCTAGGCTTGCTATTTCATACACCAGGGAGGGACAGAGGCACCTACCAAGTATGCCCATCTGGCTATATCTCTTACTGTCTCAAAACCTTAAATGGTTTCCCCTTTGCTACAAGATGGTGCTCAAACCTCTTCTGGTGGGAGAGAATGCTCCATGACCACACCCCTGCCTAGGTCTACAGAGGAGTTCCCACAGTCCCCTGCCCAGTGTTGTAAGCCAGGCTGCTTACTCCACTCCATCTTCTCTGCATGCATCATACATTGCTTTCCCAGGTCTGTTTGTTCATGCCATCTCCTCCGTCAGGAACAGTGACCTGCCCCTGTGATCTGGCCAACTCCTAAATGTCCTTCAGTGTGAACTCAGGCTTTAGCACTGCAGGATACCGTCTCTGATCTACCCCTTATCCCCCATCCAGACCATGTAACTCTGGCTCAGGCCTATACTAAACAGACCACACTACATTATAACCATCTTCTTTGTGTCTCCGCTTCACAGAGTAGGGACTGGCATCAATTTCATCATTCCCTCACTGGGACTTGGTAACGACCTGGCCAAATCAGATATTCATATTTTTGGTGAATAAATAGATGAATTAACTGTAGCAGACTCTGTTGATGAGTGGACCATATCACCTCAGGACCATTCCAATGCTTGTTGATGGCTTCATACTCTAGCATGTGGGACTCTAAAAGCTTTCTCTGGCCACAGGAGTTCCCTGAGCTAGGACAGACAGGCCAGAAATGCTGAGAAATTACTTTCCCCTGCAACCAGGCTTGGATGGGGGTGGATAAATACTCTCTCACTCCTTGTGTGGAACAACTCTGAGGTGTGATCTATACAAATTCCTTTGGTGGGCTCCTCAAAGATGTCCATATCCTAACCCTGTGTATATGTTAGGCTATGTGGCAAATGGGGAATTGAGATTGCAGATGTAATTAAGGCTGCTAATCAGCTGACCTTAAAATAGAGGTAATCATGGAATATCTTGGTAGGTCCAATGCAATCAAAAAGATCCTTAAATGCGGAAGAGGGAAGCAGAAGAGGAGGTCACAGTGGTGCAGTGTGAAAAACTCTGTGGCCACCTCTGAAGGATGAAGCCATGAGCCAATGAATGTGGGCAGCCTCTAGAATCTGGAAAGGGCCAAGAAGAGGATTCTGCCCATGAGCCTTCAAAAAGGCAGCATTGCCAAGACCTTGGTTTCAGCCCAGTGTGAACAAGTGTGGAGTTCTGCACTATAGAACTATAAGGTAATACATTTGTCCTTTTAAGCCACTAAGTTTATGGTGTTTGTTACAGCAGCTACAGGAAACTAATACACTCCTAGAGCTCCCCAGTGGGACTGAGTTCCGGTTGTTCAAACCAGTAATCTGCTCATTAACACACATTAACATTGGCTTCCTGCCTTTCCTGATCTCATGTCCCCATTTCTCTGCTAATGCTTCCTGAGTTCATCCCCAATAGATTGAGGGTAATCTATTTACCCTCAAATCCTTGCCTTGGTTTGCATCTGGGGGACATGACATAAGGCATTAGTTAATTGGAATAACTAAAGTATTACTTGAACAATAAGGCCTGGGCTCTCCTGACGCAGAATTTGAACCAGGTCTGATACCCAATAGCTTCAGGAACTTTGGGGGGATTAAGTTCCCAGGATGATCACATTTATGGGAACTTGGAGACCTAAGAGATATACCGCAGTGACCAGGGGTGAGGGGAAGCCCAGTAGGAGCTCAAAAGGAGAGGTGGGCTGGAGCGGGTGGAACAAAGAGGAGAAAGGGCAGGTGGAGCAGCAGGGGGCTCAGAAGGGCCACCCAGAGAAGGAAGGCAGTGACTTCCCACTCACCCTCTGCTTCCTTCAGAAAGGTGCCTGTAGGAAATAAGAGGCTTTAGCCTGGAGAAGAAGAGGTTGGGGAGGGACAGTAGCTGGAGAATAGGGTGGTGGTGGTGACGTGCAGTGCCCTAAAAAACCCAGTTTATGGAAAGGAGAGAGTGGTGCCACAGAAGAAGTCAGGTTCCAGCTGTGAGCTGGGCACTGTCTCTCGAGCCACAAAGCACATCCTTTGAGTGTGGAATTTCTCTGCAAAGGATCCAGGAACTAGAATAAATGGGATGACCTTTGCAGACCCATTCAAATCTGAGTTTGGAGCTTTTATGACCTTAAAACCGCCCCAGGGAACAGACAGCATGGCCAAAGAGAGGGAAAATCAGGAGAACCTATAAATGCACTAAGCAAAGGTCTTCCTGGCACAACCACCACCTGCTCTGAGGCAGCAGTCCCCAGCATTCTTGACACCAGGGACTGGTTTCATGGACGACAATTTTTCCATGGACAGTGGTGGTGAGGTGGGGAATGGTTTCCAGATGATTCAAGAACAGTACTTCTATTGTTCACTTAATTTTTATTATTATTATTACATCAGCTCCACTTCAGATCATCAGGGATTAGATCCCAGAAGTTGGGGACCCCTGCTCTAGGGGAAGGGCCAGAAGGCAGAAGCAGAGCTCTGGCCTGGAGAGCTCCCAGTCTGAGGACAGAGACCCAGCCCCATCTTTAAGGAGACCCTGATATAATCAGGGGGTGGGGGATCAGGACACCCACCTGGAAGACATCCATTGGCCACACACCCAACAAAGCCTTGGAAGAGTGGGTGTCTTCACTACGACGTGATGTGAACAGAAAGGAGAGGACCCCACTCAAGCTCCTATCAGGATCACTCCCCCTAGAGGGTAAGCCACAGGGTCTTGGGCTGGGCACAGCATGAGATTTACAGAGAGAACGTGCTCTGACCTACTTCTGCTTCTCTGTGTGCTGTGCTGCCATATTCAGCACCATGGACTGTAGCCCGCCGGGTTCCTCTGTCCGTGGCATTCTCCAGGCAAGAATACTGAAGTGAGTTGCCATTCCCTCCTCCAGCGGGTATTCTCAACCCAGGGATCTCCTGCGTTGGCAGGTGTGTTCTTTACCTCTAGCGCCACCTGGGAAGCCCTCTGCCACTCAGATCACCCCAGACAAGCTACTCCTCTCTCCACCTTAACTTTCTCATTGGCAAAATGAAGACAACATATGTTTTACTTATCTCAGTAGCTGGAAATTTGAATGAGATGCCAATGGTGATGATGATGGCAATGATGATAGTGTGTATGGTCCAAACATGAGGCCCTCTCCCCTTCCCCTCTGCCTGCCTCCCAGGTCCCTGATGTCCTTTCTTTGACATCAGTTGGTGGCCAGAGGGGAAGAGCTTCCTTCAGATCCCATCTTGGGGCAGGCCCAGCTGCCCATGTTCAAAGAGACTGCACTCAGCCTGCAGACGCTGTAGCAAGCTCTGGGCTGGAGCCAAGGCCTGGATTACAGGACATGGCATCCCCTCCTATGCCTGCGTCCCCCTGCAGTCCAGCCATGCTCATGTCTCAGAAGCTCAGAGCTGGAGACACGGTGTCTGAGGAACATGGTAAGTGACTCTTGGCAAAGTCCAGTGAGATGCAATAGGGACTTTTTTTTTTTTTCAAGTGAGTTATCTCCAGGCTGGGAGGTAAGAAAAGAAAACAAGGATGCCTCAGAGAGGTCTGTACTGCTCAAGGACATCTCAGGGACAGGAGGCAGGGGGTCAGCTCTGCTTTCTGGAAGCACAAAGGAACACTGCACCTTCTCTCTTGCACAATGGCAAGAAGACAGCTCTCACTGCAGGAGCTTCTGATAGAAAAAAGAAAGCTAGCCCAGCCTTACAGATGGTCCAGTCTGATGGAGAGATACAGCCCCTGTCTTCAGGTGACTCCCAGTCAACTTCCCACCTCCAATTTCAGGAAAATCTCTCAGGTGAAAGACACCTTAGGATGCCCCAAGCGGATAGGGGAGACACACCTGATTTATGGTATCTCCCCTCATGGCAGAAGAGACCCCATGGCTGTGGCAGGTGGCCCCAATCTAAAGGGGATGGACGGCCTCTGCTTCAGAAATCTCCAAATCTGATTCAGGACCTGACCTCAGATGCCCAAACCCTGGCCTGAAGGATCTCGTAGTGAGAGGATTAGAACATACACAGAGAGCATCTGTCGCAGGCTAGTGCAAACATCACCATGTGGAAAGGGATATAATGGGTTCATCTGGGAATGATTCCCCTGAATCAGATATGGAATGGGCTGCCTTGCGAATACCTCCACCCAACCAACCCCAGACCTTGCTCATGACTTTCCTGAGTGGGCCGCAGGCTCTGCTGACCTACAACAGGAGGTTTAGCATCTACTCCAGAAACACTTCTGTTATTAATTCTATCAATTCTGCTTACTGAGCCCCTGCTCTCAGCCAGGCAGTGGGGCTTCAGAGAGGAACCTCTTTGAATCTGGCCTCTACCTTCCAGAAATTCCCACCCAGTGTCAGAAAAAGGGAAATGAACAAGTCCTCCTCCCATCGCTCTTCTTTCCTACCCCAAGCACTTGGCGTTTGGGTCAAGGATGACCTCATCACCTTAACTGAATCACATCTTCAAAGACCCCCTTTCCCAAGTCAGGCAGCATTCACAGGTTCCGAAAGTTAGGTGGTGGACTTATCTTTTGGGGGAGTGGACCATTCAACCCACTTTAACGGTCATCTCGGGTGAGCTCTTGTCCCTTCTCGATGTCCCCTACATGTGTCACCTCAGTGCTGTATTGAGAGGTCCCGTAATGCCCTGTTGACATGTTCTAACCTCACTGGCTGTCAGGATTGCCACCTCCCTGACCTGTGCCCAGCATGGGGTTCAGTCCCAAAGTTGGTGCTCAAAAATAACCAGCTGCGTTTAACACACAGCGAGGCAGCTATAAATACACTACTTTCTACACTTTTCTGGATGCTTGAAATTTTCATAATTTAAGAGAAAAAGAAACATGATGAGAAAGACATGCAATAGAACCACACAGAGAGGAAAGCTAAGGGAAATGTCCAGGACTCAGAGCAATGGGGGGATTCACATGTGGGGGAATCAGGTGTGGGATGGGGGAAGTGAGTGCAGATGTAGATTGTATTCAAGCTGTTTCCTGGGAGTTAGTGCATGCCCTCCATTACTAAAGACAGTAATGAAACAGCCACATAAAAGTGGCTCATAGGAAACCAGTGAGGTGTGCGACTCAACCACGTCTAGGTACCTGAAATCCAAAGAAGAAAAAATCACAGAGTAGAAACGATACGAAGAGATGAGTGGACAGAGCGCTGAGGAGCTGAGAGTGGGCTGATCTATGTCTGCTGGATTGGGGTGGGGGTGAGGGGTACATGACACAGAAAATCAACACCCCCAGGCTCCCCTCCTGCCTCTATTTCTTACTCCCATCCTCTCAGGCACATCTCTTCTCCTCTTTGGCTTCATTTGTAAATTGGAAATAGCGTCAGCCCTTCCTTCCTTTCTGGCCAGTTCTGAAATGCACTGAGGTGACACACGTAGGGGACATTGAGAAGGGATAGGCGCTCACCCGAGATGACCATTAAAGCGGGTTGAATGGTCCACTCCCCTAAAAGATAGGTCCACCTCCTAACTTCCGGAACCTGTGAATGCTGCCTGATTTGGGAAAGGGGGTCTTTGAAGATGTAATTCAGTTAAGGTGATGAGATCATCCTCGACCCAAACTCCAATGACAAGTATCCTTCCAAAGGACAGAAGAGGAGATACAACGACATAATGGAGAAGGTCACTGAGGACAGAGGCAGAAATCAGAATGTTCCTGCCACCGCCAAGGGACACCTGGAGCCACCAGAAGTCAAAGGGGGAAGAAGGATTACCCCCCAGAGCACTGGAGGGGGCACCGCACCAGAGACTTCATTTCAGACACGTGGCCTCCAGAACTCAGAGAGGACACCTTCCTGTTAAGCCATCCAATTTGTGGAGGAAGAGAAAACAATTCTCATCACTGGCTCACGCTGTCTATTCTCCGTGGATCCACCCCCTCTCCAATCCATTCGCTTTCCTGCTCAGACCCCTGCAGGCTAGTCCCCACCAGCTGCATTTCACAGACTCCCCTTTGCTCTGGCTTTCTTGGGTTGGTCTCCGGGGGCACCGACAGGAACCTGGAGAGTGAGGCAGGGCATTTTCCCCACCACCCTGCCATGGCGTGGGTTTCGTGGCCATCTGGCCATGGCTGTGTCCAGCGGCCACAGCTCCTGTGGGACGGCCCCTCTCCCTGGCCGCAGCTCTCGGGGGCACCTTTGCCCCCTCCCCTTGCTCCGCAGTCCCCAGGGATGGTAACTGTCCCAGCCTTGTGCTGGGAGTGCACCTGCCCTAGTGGGTCCTGCTGCCCTGCCCACACCTCTGCAAACCATCTGCTCACTCATCCCTCTGGTAACGCTGGGAGTTAGTCATCCTTGTAGCCGTGTTCCTGCTAGTCAGTGCCCACTGGCTTGGGGCAGAGGGACAGACTTCTCACCTCAGAGCCAGCCCCTTCCGTTTGAATTCTCACTGGCAGAGTTTTCTCTCGAAACTATCACGTGCGGTGACAATGGGCCCCTTGTCACCTGAAGCAGGTGCCCGGGCCTCCATGTCTTCACCTGCCACACATCCCCAGCTTCCCTGTGGAATCCCACCCAGGACTTCCCTGCCCCGGCCAGCTCAGTCCCCTGGGGCATGCCGGCTTGGGGCCCACATGCAGGGTGGGCCCGCCTCTAAGAAACATAGCGCCCCTCCTCATGCAATAGAAACAAATAGTGGAATTATGCCAACTGTTTATGCCAACTTAGCCAATGATTGAAGAGGCTGCTTTCTGCCTGCTCTCATCGGAATTCCCTGAGAGAGGAGAGAGAGAGATATTTGGAAGGTCGAGCAGCTTGTGATGACCCCCAGCCCCATCCCCCCTGACCTCAGCACCTGCACCCTCCTCCTGCTCTGGCCCCCACATCACCTCCCATTGCTCTGACTGTTGAGCTCTGACATATGCAACCGCCAGGCCCAGGCCCACTTCAGGGAGCACCTGGATGGGGTGGAATGTGACAGGCAGGAGACAGGATGGGGTAGAGGATGCACACGGGTACGGGCTCCAGTGTCAGAGCTGGACACGACATCAGAGCCACCTGAGCCAACTCTGTCCCTACAGATGAGGCCGAGGGCCAGGAGTGGCAGCTCACACCCAGAGAGTCCCTAAGCCAGTGGACAGCAGACGAGAAGAATGCTGGCAAAACTGAGCATGTCCAGCAGGCCCAGGCCTGACAAGTGAGGGGCATGGAAGCCGATGGTCAAGAAGGAGGAAGGGTTGAAGGGCCAGGGGACCCTACTTGTCCTATCCGAGTCTGCAGGTGCAGGTAGGAAGCTGGCCTGCAAATATCCGAGGGATCTCAGGCTGAAGGGACAGACTTCTCAGTGGTTCTAGAATTTCAGCCAGGGCAGGAGGGGAAAGGGAGGCAAGTTTGGGGCTCAGCATCCAAACATTTTTTTTTCCAAAACTCCAAACTCCAGGAAGACGGGTTCAGCCTCCTGGAGAAGTAACAAGCAGCCCATCATTGGATGTGTTCCAACTGGGCTGTGGGATCCAGGGATGCTGCCATGTGGGTCTCTGTAAAGGATGTTACTCTGACGGATAAAATCTCTTCCTGATACCCTGAAGTTGTTCTGTAGAGGTGGCATGCCGTGGAGTCCAGAGCATAGACTGGAGGCAGCTGGCCTGGATTCAAATCCCCCCATGTTATTAACAGCAGCGTGGCCCGGGGCAGCTGGCTGAAGCTCCCTGCTGTACAGTGGGGGTAAAAATGGCAGCACCCCCTTCGAAAGACCACTGTTTCATTCTGTATCATGTCAAGAGATGCCCTCTGTGAGGTGACTTGTCTACACCCATAGCCAGAGCAGATTTGCCCATAGGAAGAAGGTGAACAGGGGACCCCATGTCTGCAGGCAAGGTTCGTGAGAGGGTGCAAGTGCCCAGAATCAGTGAGGCGCCCACCACTCACACTTATTTAGTAAACTTTGTCCCCAAGCATCCCACGTGCTGGTGGCAGTTTTAGGGACCCAATAACCTGTCTGAACGCATGCTCCACCCCACACAGGGGCCTTGATGGTAAGCCTCCCTTATGTGTACACAGAGGTTAGAGACAAGGTGGTTATAAAAAAAAAAGCTGGACTCTCCCCCACCTCCCCCTTACCCTCCCCTCCCCACTGATGCTTCCCATCTTCCTCCCTGTTCCCTCCTTCCCCTTCAGTTTCTCTTGTTTCCTCTTCTTCCAGAGCCGGAATAGGTATTTCCAGGTCAAAACAACTGGTCAATTCCACCAGTTCAGGGACCTAGTGGGCAGGGCTTTGTGAAAGCCTGAAATCCAAGGACTTATTCTCACAATAACCGCCACTGCCTGCCTGAACTCACTTGTTCACCAGCTGAGCTGGCGTCTGAAGACCTGACCTGTTAGGGGGAGAATCTGAGGGCGTGGGGAGCAGGGGGGCCACTGTGGTCATTTTTAGTCCAATAAGGACTCCCAGGGGTCCAGCCCAACGACCTTGGGGAACAGTCTGCTGAGTGTCCCCTCGGGCCCCACAGAGCTCCAGCGCCCTGCCATGAACCTGTAGCCTTGGTCCTTGGGAAGTCCAGCGGCCCAGTGCACGTCCCTCCTCCTGATGCTGATGTTGGCACGAATCATTCAAGAAACTGCATCCTGTGGTTCCAAGGAGGCCCTATGGGGAGCCCTAGACATCTCACGACTCCGAGCATCAGTGGAGACAATGATGTCATATTCTCCCCCTCGGCCTCTGCTCTGCCCAGGGCTGTCATCCCCACCTTCAGCTCCCCTGGCGGTCGGACAGGCAGGAACCACATCATTCATTCCCTATATCCCATTTTCATTGGCTCTCAGCTTTCCACGACTGTGATTCTCCTTGGCCTGGAATCTCCTGTGTCTTTCCATCCTGGTGTTCACACCCTTCATTCACTATGGGCTGCATCCTCCAGTAGCTCCTTAAACACCTGTTTCTCAGGTTGCTATGGGAACGGGTTTCACTGGCTGAGATGCTGGGCCACCTTGTGCCATCAGAGGAACACAGCCCACACCAGGCCCATTCCTGCTCCTCTGCGTCTGGCTCCCCCCATCCTCCATGACCACTCACACCTCATCCTCCCATTTCCCTGCCTCCAGGCCCCGCCTCTACCTTCTTTTTCCTCATAATTTGAGACCTCCTGGGCACCAGCCCAGCTCCGAGGCTCTGCTCTCTGCCAGGTGGTGGCCAGGAATGATGGTTCTAAACCGACAAGCAGAACAGCCCCCAGCTGCCACCCCTTGACAAGACGCCCTGTTAGGCAGCTCAGGTAATGTCACACCTCCCCTCAGCTTAAATGTCAAGTCTCCAGGAAGCTCCTGAAAAGGAGACAGTGTGTGAGACTAGAGAGCGCCTCTGCTTCAAAGTCAGAAAAACCTAGAGTAAACTCCAGCCAGGCCATCTGCTAGCTGGGGTTAGGAAAGTGACATAACCCGCCTGAGCCTCCACTTCCTCCCCTGAGCTGTGAGGAGGTGATAGATAATGACTGAGACTCGCTGAGTCCCAGCACGATGCCCCACGTGTCATTTGCAGCTGATTCAGGTAATCCTCCCTACAGCCCTGAGGGTGGGCATTGCCGTTCCCACCGCCATTTCATTGATGAGGAAGCTGAGGCACCAAGTGGTTAAATCACCTGCCCATGGACACATGACTAGAAAGTGGGCCTCAGCTCTACTGTGGCCTTAATCACGATCACACACAACTTTTCACACATGTCTTTCTCACCCGTTAGGATGCAAACATCCAGATGTTCCCCGGCTCACAGCAGGCACTCGGTAAAGGCAAGATGGTCTTATGGTTGTTGGTAATCTAGACACTCAATATACCAGCAAATTTGGAAAACTCAGCAGTTGCTACAGGACTGGAAAAGGTCTGTTTTCATTCCAATCCCAAAGAAAGGCAACGCCAAAGAATGTTCAAACTACTGCACATCTGCACTCATCTCACACTCTAGCAAAGTAATACTAGGCTTCTAATTCTCCAGGCTAGGCTTCAATAGTACATGAATGGAGAACCTCCCAATGTTGAAGCTGGATTTAGGTAAGGCAGAGGAACCAGAGATCAAATTGCCAACAACCATTGGATCATAGAAAAAGCAAGAGAATTCCAGAAAAACATCTACCTCTGCTTCATTGACTATGCTAAAGCCTTTGACTATATGGATCACAACAAACTGGAAAATTCTTCAAGAGGTGGAACTACCAGACCACCTTACCTGCCTCCTGAGAAATCTGTATGCAGGTCAAGAAGCAACAGTTAGAACTGGACATGGAACAACGGACTGGTTCCAAACTGGGAAAAGAGTACGTCAAGGCTGTATATTGTTATTCTGCTTATTTAACTTATATGCAGAGTACATTATGCAAAATGCTGGACTGGATGAAGCATAAGCTGGAATCAAGATTGCCGGGAGAAATATCAATAACCTCAGCTATGCAGATGACACCACCCTTATGGCAGAAAGTGAATAGGAACTAAAGAGCCTCTTGATTAAAGTGAAAGAGGAGAATGAAAAAGCTGGCTTAGAACTCAGTATTCAAAAAACTAAGATCATGGTATCTGGTCCCATCACTTCATGGCAGATAGATGGGGAAACAATGGAAACAGTGATGGACTTTATTTTGGGGGGCTCCAAAATCACTGCAGATGGTGACTACAGCCATGAAATTAAAAGACACTTACTCCTTGGAAGAAAAATTATGACCAACCTAGACAGCATATTAAAAAGCAGAGATATTACTTTGCTGACAAAGGTCTGTCTAGTCAAAGCTATGGTTTTTCCAGTAGTCATGTATGGATGTGAGTGTTGGACCATAAAGAAAGCTGAGCATTGAAGAATTGATGCTTTTGAGCTGTGGTGTTGGAGAAGACTCTTGAGAGTCCCTTGGACTACAATGAGATCCAACCAGTCAATCCTAAAGGAAATCAGTCCTGAATATTCATTGGAAGGACTGATGCTGAAACTGAAACTCCAATACTTTGGCCACCAGATGCAAAGAACTGACTCATTGGAAAAGACCCTGATGCTGGAAAAGATTGAAGGCAGGAGAAGGGGATGACAGAGGATGAGATGGTTGGATGGTATCACTGACTTGATGGACATGAGTTTGAGCAAGCTCCAGGAGTTGGTGATGGACAGGGAAGTCTGGCCTGCTGCAGTCCATGGGGTTGCAAAGAGTCAGACATGACTGAGTGACTGAACTGAACTGACTGAATGAAGACATGGCATCTTCAGGCAGGCCAGTGGCACGGGATTGGTGTAGTAAGGGAGACTGGAAAAGAAAGAGCAGGGACTTCCCTGGTCGTCCAGTGGTTAAGACTCTTGCTTCCACTGAAGGAAGCATGGGTTCCATCCCTGGTTGAGGAACTAAGATCCCATGTGCCAGGTGGAGCGGCCAAAAGATTTTTTAAAAAATAAGGAGAGAAAAAAGAAACAGGGAGAGCAGGACACAGGCAGTTATCTCATGACTCTTCTGCAGTAGTTTCCTGGGGTGACCTTAACAAATTGCCACAAACTCTGTAGCTTTAAACAGAAATTGATTCTCTCACAGCTCTGGAAGCCAGAAGTCTGAAATCAAGGTGTCAGCAATGCCGGGCAACCTCTGAAGGCTCTTGGGAGGAATTCCACCTTGGCTCTGCCAGCTTCTGGGTGCTCCTTGAAATCCCCAGCCTTCCTTAGCTCATGGCCGCATTGCTCCAATCTCTGCCTCTGTTTTCTTGTGGAGGTCTTCCCTGTGCCCCTCTGCATCTTAGGAGGTGTGGGGAGATGATGCCTTTTCTTTGTTGCTTATAAGGACACATACCTGGGGATTAGGGCCCAGCTTAATCCAGGATGATCTCATCTCAAGGTCCTTATTATCGCTGAGGTCCTGAGTGCACTTATCTTTTGGATCCATGATTCAACCCATGACACATTCTTCACGCTCCTTACATAGAGAAGATGGTGCTAGAAGACCATGTGCTCTTCTGGGTCTTGAAGGAAGAGGATTGCACCACATCAACCAATGAGGCTGGGCGGCCACTAGTGGGGATGGCCCTGGCTGCACCCACTCTCATGATTGCTGAAAACTGGGGTTGCCATGTGTACCCAGCACATGGAGGAAGGGCAGAGCCTGCAGAGTGCCAGTGGACAGGGGCTGGGCTGGGCTGGGAATCCCAGCACCCGCTGAGACTGTGAGATTGCATTTGACTGTAGCCGTACTGCTCTGAGAAGGCAGCTGGGACAAAGGAGCATCACAGGGAAGAGACCAGGATAAGCCCAGAAGCGGCTCTAGAGGGAAAGTAGGGAAGGATTTGGGATTTCGTTCAGTATCACAGACAAGCACCGGCTGGCCTCCCACCAGTTCTGGCCGCAGCATTAGACAGAGCTGAGTGCAGGGCATGCAGGGTGGGAATAGACAGAGTCAGATCCTGGGCCTTGGGGCTAGGGGGTGTCAAGGAGCATGCAAACAGAGCTCTGTAGGTTGTGCAGAGAAAAGGTATTATCAGCACTTCAAACTGAGTGGGTCTCTTTGTTTCAGTGAGAAGACTTGATGGGATGTGTAGGGAATGGGGATACTGAAGCTGAGAGAAAGGCTCTCAATCCCTTAACCAAGTGCTAAGACTAAGGTTCTCATCAGAGCTGCCTTTTTTTTTTTCAAGTGGTTTCACACCTCCTATTTTGCAGAGTCCTCACTCCTGTGGCCCCTTCCATCCTGTTGCACATTCCAGAACACTTTTCTCTACGGACCCCAGGTTGGTGGCACCCCCCACAGGGCACTGCTTATGAGCTGGATCAACTGCCCCTGGTTTCATAAGGGAAGGGCTTCCCAGGCGGCACTAGTTGTCAAGAACCCACCTGTCAATGCAGGAGACCCAAGAGACGTTCGATCCCTGGGTTGGGAAGATCCCCTAGAGGAGGGCATAGCAATCCACTCCAGTATTCTTGCCTGGAGAATCCCGTGGACAGAGGAGCTTGGTGGGCTACAGTCCATGGGGTTGCAAACAGCTGGACACAACTGAAGCAACTGGGCATGCACAGAAGGGAAAACTGAGGTTCAATGAAGATTGGTGATTTGCCCCAAGACACACAGTTAATCAAAGGTAGGGCTCGGAAGAGGATCTAGGGATGTAGAATCTCCAGCTGAGCTGTCTGCCCCAGGGTGGCATCGTGACTTTCCTGGGATCTAGACGTGTTTGCCTTGCTGGGCTCCTTCTGCCACAAAAAGATATTAAAAATTGTATTTTATGATTGCATTGGTATAAAGAGGAATACAATCCAGGCCTGATTAAACATTAAAATATTTTATTCAACTTTAAAGACTTGAGAATGGGTCTACTCAGCCCAGTGTGTCTTCTAGGGACACTTTATCGTCCTGCCCCAGCCTGGTCTGGTGCAGCCCTGCCAAGGAACCTCTCTGGACCTCAGTCACGGGGCCTCCCTGCCCCACCCATACCCTCAGACCATGTCAGGGGCTGGATCATCAAATATGCAGACTTCCTGCTCTCCCCTGCCCATGGCAACTGCAGTCCCCTGAAATGTCACCTGCTTCCTGTGTGCTATACATTTCTGCAGACTCACCACCTCCAAGTAGCCTTCCCGGATAACTAACAAGCCTATTAGGAGACCCTACTTGGAATTCCCTTTGTATGGAACCATCTTGAAATGGTTTGAACTGTGTGTCTCCCAGCCTCACTGTAAGTATAAGGGTGAACCTTGGCTCTCCTGTGGGCACCACTTCCCAGGTACACCAGCAAAGCCTGGTACAGCACTGGGCACACAGGGAGCCCTCTGGGCAGGAACAACCCCTGGGCCAGACACACAGAAGTACTCGCTGTTTCCTGTTTCCTGCTTAGGAATGCTGCTACCTCTCCTGCTTTTCCACCAGGCAAACTTATATACATCCTTCAAAGCCCCAGCTCAAGTCTCCTGCTTCCAGAAGCCCTCCTTTACCTTCCCAGAGAGAAGCCATCTCTCCTCTTTCCCACTCTCCACAGTTCCCAGCACACACCCCACTGGAGGACAGATCATACAACCCCCTCATCATGCTTTACAGGGCTGTTTTCCCAGCGCCCTGGGGCTCCCTTAATAACAGGGCTCAGCCCAAGCCTCAGGAGTCAGTAGTGACCTGACGGATGTTTTCTGCCCCAGCCTCAGCCCACGCGCAGTGGGAAGCAGAGTCAGGAGCAGTATCCTATTTCCAGCCTCCTGGGCTGGACCCCAAGGAATGTCTTAGGTCTAGATGCCAAAAGACCTAGATGTCTGGTTCCCCCAAATCTCTTCCCATCTTCTTCATTAATTAAAATCACCTTCAACTCTTGATCGCTAGGGAGTGGATTATCTAGGTCATATCTATGGCTCTCAGCCCTGGCTGCATGTCAGACATGTGTGAAGCTTTTATAAAATTCCCACACCTGGGCTTCGGGCAGATCAATTACATCAGAAACTCTGGGAAGGGGGACCCCACCCACCCCCGCATTAGTATTTTTGGTGTTTTTAAAAGACTCTTCAGGTGATTCTAATTATCAGGGGGTGAGGGGCATTCAGCCTGGGGTTGAATGAATTTTCTTATCAAAAGGGTCCCCTTCTGTTCTCACGATGTTCTATTTCTAGGCTCATTTCCTAAGCCAAGGGGAAGGCTGGCTGGGAAGAGTTTCCCCTGGATGGTGTGATTCGGCTGCCTGCCTTTAACATGGTTTTCTCCGTTGTCTCTGGGCCCAGAGACGTTGAGTCTGTCTTTCACAAGGTCACCCAGCTAGACAGATGGCAGAACTGAGTTGATAAGTAGGTTCTTTCAACCAATGATTCAGTGGCGGGCAGGGCAGAGGGACTCTCACTAGGGCACAAGTGAAATGGACAAGTCTTGGGGATGGTGAGCAGCGTGCCTTTCCCCAGCACCCGGGGCTGGAAAGGTGTTCCCGCTCTGTCTCCCTGGGTAACACCTCCTCAGCCTCTCTGCGGCTAGCTCTGGTCCCATCCTGCCGTGTCCTCCCACGTGTCCTCTGTCAGTAAACAGACCCCCAGGCTGTAGCTGCACACTCTCCACCTCCTATCCCCCCCGAGCACTCGCTCTCAGGGCTCCACGCGAAGCTCTGCAGTGGCCCAGGCAATGAGTTACCCGCACTCTCTTTGGGGACCCGACACTCCTCTCCAAGCCCAGAGATATTTCATTTCTCAGACAATGCCACAAGAAGCTGTTTACACGCACACAGGATGTACTACAGACGCAGCAAACCGTGAATATCGTAAACCTGTTTGCAGCTTCTCCTCCCTCGCGTGATAATTAGACAGCCTGGGTCACACATGCAAAGTGGCAGCGCCAGGGCGGGAAGCCACAGGCGCATGCTGGCGCAAGGGGACCAAGCGCCCTGTCTGCTGCCAGGCCAGGCTCCAGGTCAGGGCCTACCCTGCCGCCCTCTTCTACCTCCTGGGCAGGGGAACAAGGTGGTACCCTGCACACCCTTCTTCTGTCCCTGATCCGAGACATGAGTCGGGGGCTGAACCCACACTCTGGGTCCTCACACTTTTGCTTGGTCCTCAGAATAACCCTAAGAGGTAAATGCTATTACTAGCTCATTTTATAGGCAAAAAGCAATAAATCATATTATCACCATTATCCCCGCAATCATGGTTAATATCTGTGCGTATTCACTATCTGCTAAGCTCTGAGTCTTTTCCACATATCAATTTATTTAATTCTTGCAACAGTCCTATGAGTAGTATGATTATTATTCTTGTTTTACTGATGGGAGAAATGGGCAACAGAGGGGTTGAGTAACTTACCAATGGTCACACAGCTAGAAAGCAAAAGTGAGGAAATAATCTAGTCATTTGTTGAATAATAACAACTGGAAATTCAGGGGCAAATGAAATAGACACAGCCACATCTCTCAAGGGCAGGCAAATTAAGTTGCCAAGCTTCCCTCCGCTGGACAGCAGCGGGGTTAGGACTTGATTAGGAGCTCTGGGTCTCTGGATTCAGTATACTTTCTGCTTGACCAAGCTCTCAGCCTTTTCTAATGAGTGGGTATGTGTAGGTGTGATAAGTGTGTGTGTTTGTGTGTGTGCATATCCACCTGCATAGTATATGAAAGGTTAGATCTGAAATTCATCTTATAGTGATACACTTAAGAACCAGCCACTGTTTTGGGCTATCCTGCTGATCATATCAGAGAAGGCAATGGCACCCCACTCCAGTACTCTTGCCTGAAAAATCCCATGGACGGAGAAGCCTGGTGGGCTGCAGTCCATGGGGTTGCTAAGAGTAGGACACGACTGAGCAACTTCACTTTCACTTTTCACTTTCATGCATTGGAGAAGGAAATGGCAACCCACTCCAGTGTTCTTGCCTGGAGAATCCCAAGGACGGGGGAGCCTGGTGGGCGGCCATCTATGGGGTCGCGCAGAGTCGGACACTACTGAAGCGACTTAGCAGCAGCAGCAGCAGCTGATCATATACTATGTGTGTATGTGTGTGTGTGTGCATGTGTGTGTGTGTGTGTGTGTGTGTATTTAGTCACTCAGTTGTGTTTGACATTTTGTGACCCTGTGGACTGTAGCTTGTGAGGTTCCTCTGTCCATGGAATCTTCCAAGCATGAATACTGGAGTGGATTGCCATTTCCTACTCCAGGGGATCTTCTCAACCCAGGGTTCGAATCAATGTCTCTTGCATCTCCTGCATTGGCAGGTGGCTTCTTTACCACTGAACCACCTGGGAAGCCCCAATTATATAGTAGGTCACAACAAATATACTGATGAAGTTAAACTGCATCAAATCCAGCACCATTATGTTCCCTGCACATCTATAGACTGGAGATGCAGAACCATTACCTTCCAAGGAGTCAGTATAGACAAATAGTTGAAAGGCAGGTTTTAGAATTTTGTTTAGCTCAAGACCAAGTTCCTGGGGCTTCCCTGGTAGTTCAGTGGTAAAGAATCCACCTGTCAATACAGGAGACACGAATGGGTTCAATCCCTGATCCGGGAAGATCCCACATGCTGCAAAGCAGCTAAGCCCATGCACCACAGCTATTGAGCCTGTGCTCTAGAGTCTGGGAACCACAACTGCTGAAGCCCAAATGCCCTAGAGCTCTGCTCTGCAACAAGAGAAACCACCGCAATGAGAAGCTCACACACTGCAGCTAGAGAAGCCCCACTCGGCACAACAGAGACAAGCCCAAGCAGCAACAAAGACCCAGCACAGCCAAAAATAAAAAATAAATAGAATTATTTTTTAAAAGAGACCAAATTCCTACAAGTACCAAACGGGAAACCTCAGGCAAACTGCTTATCTTCTCTGTGCCTCAGCTTCTACTTATAAAGCAAGATGAAGATGGTTCCCGCCTCACAAGATTAGGAGAATATTATGCACTTAGAACAACGCCTGGCGCTGCTGCTACTGCTGCTAAGTCGCTTCAGTCGTGTCCGACTCTGTGCGACGCCATAGACGGCGGCCCACCAGGCTCCCCCGTCCCTGGGATTCTCCAGGCAAGAACACTGGAGTGGGTTGCCATTTCCTTCTTCAATGCATGAAAGTGAAAAGTGAAAGTGAAGTCGCTCAGTCATGTCCGACTCTTAGTGACCCCATGGACTGCAGCCCACCAGGCTCCTCCATCCATGGGATTTTCCAGGCGAGAGGACTGGAGTGGGGTGCCACTGCCTTCTCTGACGCCTGGCACTAGCACTCAGTAAATTACGGCTATCATCACCATCATTACAATGAATAGCACATGTGTCTCTCTCCATCTTTTGTGTTGCCTCAGCACTTGAGAAGACTCACTTTCCTCAAGCTGACAAGGAGTAAAAAAGCAGAGTTTGGGGGACGGGGAGGGGTCCGGTTTCACACTCCTGAGCTAACAGCTGCTACAGTGTCAAGGTCCCTGGGCCTGCGAGACAGAGCATGCGTGTTTCCCCGTCCCAGCCCTGACATCACACAAGGCACTTCCCCTGCAGTGCGGCCTCACTTTCCTCATCTGTAAAATGGGAAGTGTACTAAGTAACTTTTAAAGATCCCTTCCAGCTCTCACTTTCTGGAATTTCTAGGATCTCTCTCCTCTCTTCTTCCTGCTATGAACATCTGGTACTGTCGCCCGGGATTCTGAGGGGCACTCTGAGTTGGGAGGACATCAATCTGAGCCTGTGTTGCTAAAACACAGGAGCAAGGTCCTCGATTCACAGGTGAGGAAGCTGAGACCCAGAGCAGGAACCCAGCCAAGTGGAAGGACTGTCCTCACCATAGGCTCTCCCTAGAAAGTCCTAGGGCACCAGGGAGGGTGAAGAATGTGCCTGGGTCTCCCTTTTATGAAGGGCAGAACTTGAATTCTAAATCAAGTCCATCTGGCTCCATATTCCTTTCTTCCTCCTCTAGGTGAGGCCCTGCCAGCCTGAGGAATCTGTGCTGCTATGAAACTCTGTGTGTGTGTGCACACGCGTGCATGTGTGTGTGCGTGCATGTGTGTGTGTGCTCAGTCATGTCCATTAGTTTGGCAAAATAGTTTGAGCATAAAACCTGAGATTTTTTTTAAGGCCTGCTTCTAGGAAAATCTCAAGGACTCTTGAATATCAGTGTTTGGGTAGAGGCTCACACTTACTCCTCTTTTCCAGGTCCGTATATGGAAGCCTCGAGGGCTAGTAGAAATGATAAACACAAATTTAGCACTTACTGTGTTCCAAGCTTTGTTCTAAGAGCTTTGCATATATTAACTTACTTTTTTTTTTTTTAACAGCACCAGATTAGCAGTATGATCTCTGTTTTTCAGATGAGGAAATGGAGGCCTGAAAGCTGGTTTCACATAGCTGGATACTGGGGAAACTGGAATTCAGTCCCTCTTGTCTGGTGGGCAGTTCAGACTCTAATCACCAGCAGGGGTCATGTCTTAGGGCCTGAACATCTTAGAGCTGAGTGTTCTTAAGTCTGAAGCCTGACTCATTGACCAGGTCACTGTGTGGCCTTGAATGAGTCTATGACCTCCGAAATGAGGATACGAGTGCAGAGTTATGATTGGGAATTATCAATAATGTATTAATCTATCATCAAGTCTCAGAAGTGACTTGGTGGGACATAAACACTTAGCAGGTGCTATTATTTGTGGTTTGTAAAAATATCAGATGGCTGAGGGTGCTTAATGCAAAACCTAATTATGCTGAACTTCATAGTAACTGAGATGGAGCCTAAAATATTATCAGCTATACATGTGGAGAGCAGGTTTAAATAAATGCTCACGGGAAAACATCCACAAGAACCTTTCTAGAGCACTTACATGTCATTTGCAAACGCCGTGCTAATTTGAGTGAGTCACCAATGGCTGACAGGCCCCTGACAAGCGTCTGGGTCTGTTTGGGCTTGGGCCTGGAAGGAAAGAAACTACTTATTGAAAAGCAGTGTCTGGTTCAGACTGTCATCAATGCCGACAGGTCCTCCCTGAGGATCGAAATCAGCTTGTCTGAGGTTTGTTTATTTTTCTTGCTCAGAATTCTAGAAACAGCAGAAATGGAAAGCAGCTTGGAGAAACTGAGGTCCAGGGAATCTGGGTGCACAGCCTGGCCCCAGGGTGCCTGGAGAGGCTGGCCTGAGGGGAGGGGGCTTCCCCTCCTCTGCTTCCACATGGCTGGAGGCTCCCTGGGCCCATGTCTGAGAGGTCCCTATGCCCGGGGACAGGAGATGGGGTCTCCGGGAGCTCAGTCCCACAGCCCAGCCATCAGAGCCTCAGTTCCCGAGGCTGAAGATTACAGAAACCCTGCAGCAGCAGTCCAGACCCATGACACTGCTTTAAGTGTTTTACTTACGCTAACACATGAAGCCCTTCCAACAACCCAGTGAGACAGATATGATTATCGTCTCTGCTTTGCAAGGGGGAAACTGAGGCACCGTAGCTAACCAGCCCTAGCAGCTAGAAGGGACACTGGGGCTGTGGGGCCAGGCAATGTGACTCTGGGGTCTGAATTTTTGTCCCCTGGGCCTCTTGGATGTATGTCAAGCACTGTGCAGATGGAGGAGGTACTTTTAGGCAGGAGTGGGGAGAGTAGGAGTAGAGAAAGTGTTAGTTTCTGAAATCCCCTCTTCCTAGTAAGCCCAAGTCTGAAAAGGCTTTCTCTGTGGGTCCCTTGGCCAGACCCGGGTGACAAGCCCCACAGAGTCCCCAGTTCTTGAAACAGAATCTGGGAGGCAGAGTACAGCTGGACCAGCATGCCAAGAGGAAAGGATGCCAAGGTCCGGGGTCCTGAGGCCCACATGGAGAAGGCTTCTATAGGGCGCGACTCACATCCTCTCTTCAGAAGGAATCTTACCTCTGACACCCACCCACCCACCTGCTTAGCATTCCCCAAGCTCCCCACTCCTCCTCCTGCAAAGGATATAAGGACAGCCAATAAAATCTCCAAACTTGTGGTCTTTTTTCTTTTTCAAAGATGTCGCCCATCTGTGGTTGCCATGGAGACACCTGCCAGCTCCTCTGAAGTCAGGCCTCAGCTCCCTCCCGTGGCCTTGGCAGCTTCCCCCCAAGCCCTGCACCCTCTTTCTGCACCCCGCCGTCCCACCCCCGGCCATCTTTGCCCTCGCAGGTCCCCAGCCCCAGCCTCCTGTTCCTCCTGGCCAGGCTGTTTCAGATGCCATGGGCGGAGGCGGAGACGGCTCAGGCTGGGGTGGAGAGGACTTCAAAAGAACCAGGCACACAAGCGGGTAAGTGACAGTAATGAGCTCCCGGGTGGCAGGGACCTCTGCCAGGGACGCCCGGACATGACTGAGCTGTCCAAGGGGCCAGGCCCGCTGCACTGCCAGCTCACTCGGCCTGCGGCAGCCTCCGTCCCCTCTGTTCCCCTGGCCTCTCCTCTGTCCTGCGGGCTCTCTATTCTTCCACCATAGCCCAGAAGGCTCCCATGTAGTCGAGAAGAAAGATTCTGTGAAAATGGATTGGCTTGATCCTGGCTGAGGAATTTTACCGTTCAGAGCCTCACCTTTTACACCCACAAGGGGAGACTGAGTGTTGCTGTGGGGCATAAATGGGAAGTGTGTGCAAATATCAGAGACACAACAGATGCCAGAGCAACACTCTTCCCCCTCTGCTCCTCACTGTTCCCATCCCTCCTCCCCGCTCCCCCTGCTTCTCGACTTCTGTCTCCGTGAATCCACTTTGCTTTCCCCTCTTTGCCAGCGTCATCCTTGCTCTGTCTGCTCTCCACCCCTTCCTCCCCAGGCTTTATTGCTTCCAGCCTGGAGTCACCGGTTCTTCCCTTAGGTCATAGGACTTCTTGGGGAAGGTGGGGGTAGGGGATGCTTGGTGTCCAGAAGGGACAGCCTTGACCTCTGATGGGAAGCCAGCGAGAGCATGAGGACGACAGCGGTGGACACCCTCTATGAAGCACTTACAACGTGCCAGATTCTATTTGAGGAGTTTTCCACGAAGCAGCTCATGGAATCATCCCACCGCCCCTCTGTGGCACTTAACTACCGCCATCCCCACTTCATGCCTGGAGAAGATAAGCAGTGGCAGGAAACGGGGAAGGAGCTGCAATTCTACAGCATGGGACACAAGAGGGGAGGAGGAAGAGGGGACCTGGCACCTCAGGGGACAAGCAGCGTCTTCTTGCCCTTCCTTTTGCCAGGTCGCAGTTGGCTTTGACACAGGTCCTGCCATCACATCCGAACTACTCTGAATCCCTGAAAGCATCCTTGGTTCAAGTTCAAGTTCACCCACCAACCTCCAGAGTCTGTCCACGTGCCCAACGCAGAGTACATGGCCATCTCTGTAGACTTTCCTACTAGGAACAGGCCCGTCCCTGCAGGCAGCAGAATTCTCAGTCTCCTCTGGCAAAACCTTCTCCATCCTGCCGGCCCATGCCAGCTCTGTAGGGCTGGGTCCCGTTACTCACCTCTCACCACCTTTCTTTAGCAGTGATTCTGCGCCAGCTGCCACCCCACTGTCAAGGAAACCATCTCATTCCAGGAGCAAGGGTTTAGCAGCAGACAGACAGGGACAACGGGCCCTGCCAGGGACACAGTGTGGTGACAGGTCGAGGGACAGGGCTGGCTGAGAGCTCTCATTTCCAGAGGCTTCTGCCCACTTACTGCTCAGCAGCTTTTTATTTTCTCAGCCTCCTGGAGCCTCCTGGCTATTTGCCACTTCTAAATCTCACCTGCTCCACTGCGGGTCCAAACTGGGGAAGGAGGGCTCCCCTCTCTGGATCCTGCCCCAACTTTCTGAGTCCCAGAGCAGTTTATCCCAGCTGCCTCTCTAGTGTGAGCCACAGCTGCACACACTCAAATGCACACACCAACCACCTGGGACTCCAGGAAAGAGCAGATCCTGATTTGGAAGATCCAGGTGGGACCAGAGATACTACATTTCTAGCTCTCTGGACATTATTTGGGAGTCAGGGTTAGTGAGAGCCTAGATGACTGAAGGAGATCCAACCAGTCCATCCTAAAGGAAATCAGTCCTGAATATTCATTGGAAGGACTGATGCTGAAGCTGAAACTCCAATACTTTGGCCACCTGATGCAAAGAACTGACTCATCTGAAAAGACCCTGATGCTAGGAAAGATTGAAGGTGGGAGGAGAAGGGGACGACAGAGGATGAGATTATCACCTACTCAATGGACATGAGTTTGAGTAAACTCTGGGAGTTGACAATGGACAGGGAAGCCTGGCGTGCTGCAGTCCATGGGGTCGCAAAGAGTCAGACACGACTGAACTGGAACTGAGATGACTCAGGATGGCATCCTAAGAGCAAAACCTTTGAGAGCCAAGGGTCTAGGGGTCCCCAAAGCCTCATATGGCCCCCCAAGGCCTTCTTCTGGGATGCCTCCTTTGGAACTAGACATCACACAATTGCTCTCAGCTGCTGCCTACCAGTCATACAGGCCTGCTCATGAGCATCTTCAGACTAAGACCGTGAGTTCTGAGCCACGGAGCGCAATACCTCTAAGCCACAAAACGTAGCACCTAGTCCCTTCCATGGAGGAATGTGGTCCTTAGATCCCTCCAGACCTCACACACTAACAAGAATGGCCGGGTGAGAGCTGCACAGAAGGGCTCTGTCGTCCTCACTCACCCACAGTCTGATCCCACAGATGCTGGCAGAGTTCAGGAGAGATGAGAAAGCTCAGGGAAGACACAGCGAGAGTCCAGATGTCAGCTTGTATGTCAGTAGCTCAGCCGTGTCTAACTCTGCGACCCCATGGACTGCAGCCAGGTTCTTCTGTCCATGGAATTCTCCAGGCAAGAATACTGAAGTGGGTTGCCATTTCCTTCTTCAGGGTTTATTCCCGGGGATTGAACGCAGGTCTCCCACATTGCAGGCAGATTCTTTACTATCTGAGCCACCAGGGATGTAGTCTTGGCTAGTAGAAAATCCCCCAAATGAGGATCTGAGGGGCGCAGTGAACCACTCCCCAAAGAGCCTAAGAATGGTAAGAACCCCATATCCGCTTTATGAATTGTATTCCGACCTTGTGCAGAAAAGGTCACCATTAACCTACTTCCCCTTGGGTTTACACTTCTATCTGTAAAAGGTGTATTTCTCAGCCAGGTCATTTCTAGAAAAGATCTCATCCATCAGTCCAAGGGGGTCTGTGTGCATTCAGACACAAGAGGATGGGCCAGGCGACATATCAAGGTCACTCACAAGTCAGAGAAAATCTATGAATTCCCTACCAACAACCGGGCATCGTGGAGAGAAAAAGTCCCTTCCCTACAGCAGTGTGTGGTTTTGGCTTTGATTAAATCTCAAGATTAATTTTTCCCAGTGACAGAGTGGCCAGCCTGGAAGCCATAATCCTTTCAGTAGTTCAACATGTTTATGAGGGTGAGAGGGTGCTTAATGCTGCAGTTAAAATGCTAAGCTGAGTAATCAGTTCATTAGGAATTTACTCAATATGTTTGCTGTCTGCAGCTGGGCCCCACTCCACTGGACAGAGATAAATCAGCAGACAATGCAGATAGTGACAAGATAAACTCTTCCAGCATTGATGTCTGTGCTCAGACATACCCTGACCCAGAGGAGCAGTCTCTGGCCCAGTACCCCATGAGGTCTTGGACCAGGTCAGGCTGCTTGCTGGCCAGAGCTGGGGAGAACTCAGTGAGGAGTACACACAGAGACTGGACTCTAGCACCCCCCAAAATTAGGTCAGTTCCAGCCCAGAGACTCTGGGTTATCACGGCCCAATGAACTTGAGAGATTTTACATTTCCCTAGGAGATCCTGAGACACAGATTCGAGGACACGTGGTTTACTTGGGGAGTCACCCCTGAAAACACTGGGTGTAGGGGAAGTGAGAAGGAAAACAGAAGGCAACCCAAAAAGTGTGTGTTATCGAGCAAGTTACAATGATGAGCAATGGAGCTCAGTCCCACTGGGGCCTCTGAGCAACTTGTAGATCCCACATCAGAGTTCTCTCTGCTGCAGGGTGAGGGTGTTAGGACAGAAGTGCCCAAAGGTCACTGTTTTGAGGGCAGTTCCAGCAGTGAAGTCCCCCAGCACTTCTGGCCTAGAGACTTGCCTGTGTAGAGTGCTCCAGCGGCCAGGGAAGGCCCATAAGCTGAAGATGCAGGTGGAAGTGGTGAGAACTGATGTGAACATCATGGGGTTGAGGGTGAGGGTCATTGCTGCTCCATAGAGAGTAAGCAGAGCCCAGTAGGACTACAACCCCCAGAGGAGTCATATTAGAAGAGACTTGGGATGCATGGACTAAGTAGTTTCACTTTCTGACCCAGTAAGAACTGCACTCATCTCTAAAAAGGGCAGGACCCCGGACCCCCAAAGCACAAGGACTCCTCAGGGAATCAGCAGGTAGCAAGCCCTTGCTGTGGATTGATTCAGACTTCCAGAGGGGCCCTTGGAATGGTGGGAGGGCCTCTCAGCAGCACCCTTTCTGGGTTAGAAACGGACAGGAATTTGGAAGATGCTCTGGACCACTTCTCTGGATGGAGAACGGCTAACAGAGGCATCCTGTGTTAGGGCAGGGAGTCTTATTTGAAATTTTAATGTATCATCTGGAAGAGAGAGTGTGCAGCAGCGAGAGCTGGAGATGTGCAAATGGCACCAAGTTTTTTGGGGGAAGCGAAATGTCAAGCCAATGGGGATACACGACAGAATCCCACAAGGGTGTGTGTGAGTGGGCAGAAAAGCAACAGATGAGACACGGTGTGGGCAAGTGTAAGATAGTGTATTTAAAGACCAATATCTCAACTTCTACAGGACTTCCTTCTGAGATGATGCACGCTGTGGTGGTTTTATTTTGGGAAGAGTAAGGAGGGGCAGGAGAACTGACATTTACGGAGTGGCTACTAGGTGCCAGGTAAATAAGACACGTCGGCTTTATTGAGTTCTCTGCTTGCAGAGTGGAGAAGTGTGCTTCAGAAGGGCAAAGTAAGTTGTCCAAGGTCACACAGCTGGGGGTGGGGGCTGAGACTGGACTTCCGATTCAATCTGTGTTCTTTCTGGTCTGTTCCCTGAAGACGTGAGCTCACTATGTGAAATGGTCCGAAGACCACCAGGGAGCAGCCATAATAGGAAGACACTGGAATCAGATGTCACTCCTGGTCTCTTCTGCTCACCTCTTTTCCTGGTTCTTTCAGCAAAACACCGAAGTGCCCCAGGCCCTTCCTGGCCCTTTCTTTTCTTTCTTCCTTTCCCTTGGGGTAATATCATTGTATGCTGATGAGTCCTCTCTAGTCCCCAGCCCTGACTTCACCCTGAGCTCTTAGACCCACGATTCTACCATCAGGACCTCTCCCCTGGGGTGACTGACAGACATCTCAGACCTAACAGGGCCACATCAAGCTCTACATCTCAGACCTAACAGGGCCACATCAAGCTCTCACTGCTTCCCCTGGAGCCTGCTATTCCTGCAGCCTTCCTCATCTCAGGAAATGGCAACCCTGTGGAGCCCATCCTTCCACCTTTGTACCTTGAACACATCCCAGGAAAGTCAACAGAAAGGCAGGGAGGTAGGCAGATGGCTGCGGAAGGGGAAGGACCTCTTACTTTTGGAAAGATGGAGGTAAAACAATGGCTGGGCACCCGAAGAACCAAGACATAGATGGTGAGAAGTCCGTGTGTTTTACCAGCAGCTCCAAGGGTGGTAGGTAAGGGAATGGCTAGGATTACAGACCTGCCCCCAAGAAGTGTGGACAATACACGGCAGGAGCAAACCAAAGGAAGCCCCCAGGCCCACCACCCACTGCTACCTGCGAGCCCTGCCCCACACCCCCAACCTGATCTCTGGACCCAGTCTGCTCCTCTGCACTTTCGTCTGACCTGCGCTAATCCCCTCCACCCACCAGGCTTCAAGGCAGTGGGAACCGGCCAGTCTCTGCACGCCCTGGCCCCACAGCAGCAGCTCTGATGTGAGCACCAATCCCAGACAGAAATGGCCTGGAGTGGAGAGTGGGGACTCCAGACCCATCTGGCAGGTGTCCAGGCAAGGGCTCCGCATAGCAGGGTCCCAGGGCCCCCAGTCACAGCCGCGGCCCTCAGTTCCTCCCTGTCCGGGGGTTGGTCGAGCAGGAGAGGGAATGGCTCCTCTTGTTGTTGGGAGGATGGAGCCGAACAATAAAAAGCCGTTAAGTCACTGGATTGGAAAATGAGAAAGCAGAATAAATAGGCTCCTGGGAGGGAAATAGGTCTTCCCCGCTCTTTGAACAGGAATAAACAGGGAGAGCGCCTGTCAGGAGGGGACTTACACCAGGAAATAGGTGGCTTGGGCCTGTAAGGAGTCCCTGAGGGGAGGACTGAATGTTCTCTCCAGCCCAGACTTTCCTTCTCCTGGACCACCAGGCAGCAGGGATCCACTGTGTTGGTCACCTGCCTGTCCCTTCCCCATCCACACCTGTCCTCCATTCCCTCCACCCCGGTCCTCCCTGACCCCAGCACCCTCCGCCAGGGTGTCCTGTCCTTCACTGAAGCAAACCCACCTCCCATCGAAGCCTCATTTCCTGTGGAAGCCTTCCTCACCTTTCTCTTCTCAGACCCGCTGAGTCACAGCCACACATTCTGGGCACCACCCCCACCACTCGATCCCTTGTCTGACCATTTGTCCAACTTCCCATGGCCCTTAGAGTATAATGACTCTGTTTACGTCTCCTCCTCCAGGAAGTCCTCCCTGATCTCTACAGCTCACTGGCAGATTTAATGCCTCTTCCGTGTACCCACTGCAAATTGGAGTAATTCTAGTTATAGCCTAAGCCTCCTGGTCTGGTCTAAAGGTGAATCACTCCTGTATGAAGGAGCCTCACCTTCTGTGCCTCCTTGAGAACAGGTCCACTCTGTATTCCACAAGGCTTCAGGGTGTTGGGTTAGGGAATGACTAGGATTAGGGATCACCTACAAAGTGTGAAATGTTCGGAGCAAACCCAAGGAGGAGAACTGACTCAGCCACACAAAAAGCACCTGCTGGAGGAGCATTGGATTGATTATGGTCAATTTTATTTTCTTTTCAAGGTGTTGGAGTAAACATTTCACGCAGCATGAAGCACGCAGCCTGGTATAAACTTTGTCCTTTGTACAGAGACAAGTACAACCCTAACCTCTTCCCCTACATACATGTAGGCACGTGCCTCACAGCATGGACAGGGACAGACACCCTCACACAGACTGCCTCCACCCCGCTGCCCTCTCTGATCCCTGCTGGTCCACTTTGTTGCACTTAAAAACCACTGACGATCTCTTACCAACATGAAGCCTTACTGCAACAAAACAGCGGATCAAACCCCTTTCCCCTGAACTCCACTCAAACCATCTCCACCCTGCAGAGCTGGAAGGGGGTTTGAAGTAAGCTTGCCTGACCTCTTAACTCCATGGATTGGGTATCTGAGGCCCAGAGTGAGGCAGTGCCTGTCTGAGAGAGCACAACTGGGGTGGCATCAGCAGGGCTGCACTGTGTCCCCAACTCTGCCACTCTTTAGCTGCGCCACCTCAGACTGGCACTGCCTGGGACCCCGTGGGCCCCTCATCACTCATTCAACAGTGTTCACTGGCTGCCCATCTCAGGGTGTGCCTGGCGGGCAGGCAAGGGGCAGGATGTACCCCTGCCCTTGTCAAGGCCACCACCTCGTGGAAGAGAGAAGATTCCCTCCCCCAGCAGTGCCTACAAAGAACACCAGGTGGGACCCTGGTGTCCCAGGCCCTAACTCTACTCTGCCACTATTATGCTGTGTGACTTTGGGTAAGCAGCTTACCCTCTCTGGAGTCTCTAATTTCCTCTCTGGAAAAATCAAGGGTTCAGACCCTGGGGTCTAAGGTGCCTTCCAGCCAAGCCACTAATTCTCCTGGATCCAAGGAGGGGGCCAGTTAGAGCAGGGTTTCCCACAGGAGCCCTCACCTGAGTCCCAGAGGTGGGGGAAGCCAGGAGGCGAGGTTCTGCCCCTGGTCTGTTCTAATTCCTCCTCTCCTTACTGCTGGGGAGACAGTGGGGTGATGGGCGAGGGCTGCCTTGGGGAGGTGATGAGCAGATGTGGTGGGAAGGACTCAGGTGAGGCTTAGAACTCTGAGGAAAGAAATACTCCTTCCCCTTCTCCTTGCCTCCTGAGGAGGTAAGCGCCTTCCCTCAGGGGTCTGTCCTCTGCCTGATTCAGGGAAAAATGTAAAGGTGCAGAGGAAAGACCAGAGAGAGGGCCTGCCCACCGGCTCCTCCCTCTGCTGTCTGTCATCTGTGCCCATTCACTGCCCCTCTCTGACTCATGGCATCCCGCCCACTCCACACATATGCCTGGGGGCCCGCCGCTCCAGTCCCCCACTTGGCCCACCTCACCCCCATCTGCTTCTCCTGCACTCCAAGCCCACTTGGCCACGGCCTCTCCGGGTCCCCTCTAAGTCCCACCTGCCAGTTCAGTCTGCCAGGATTTCCCCCTCCCCCGGGCAAGTTGCGGATCTGCCTGCAAGGCTTCCACGCCGGGCCCTTCGCTCCCGCCGGGCCCCTCGCTCCCGGATGGCGTGGGCAGCGGAGGCTGGCCGCCTCTTACCCGGAGCCGGGACCGGGAGGTCGGCCGGCGCCAGAAGGAACGAGGGCCCAGCGTCTGCAGCTTCAGGCCAGCCGGTGGAAGAAGGCAGACCCCGGCGGAAGCGAACATCTTGTCAGGGTTCCACGGCGGCCTGGGAGGAAATGGGACCAATTAATCCACATTTGCCTCTCCAGATTGGAGTACAAGCGGAGAGATGGAAGAATTAACCTTTTCAAAAATGTAATTTCACAAAATCATCTCGCTTGGAACAGACTCTCGTTATTACTGTTATTGATGGCCATGTCCGCTTCAGGCCACCACCGGCCTGGAGAGACGAGGAGGGACCCCAGCTACCCCGTGGACAGAGTGGGGCTGCCTGGACTGCAAACCCAGGCTCGGGGTTCAGTCACAGACACCCCCGGAGCCCCCACAGCCCTCAGGGGTCACTGGCAGCCACTCTGTAGGAGCGCCCTCCCTGGGACTGAGTCCCATGTCACTCTCGACCGTCAGGTGAAAACATGGCTCCTGTGACCCTTCTCCGCCTGCCGACCTCTCTCACGCTGCCTGGTCCCTGCCCTTCTTCTGGAGCTCTCGTGGCTGGTGCTGGGGGTCCTTCAGCAGCCACCCCGCATGTGAGGCCCACCAGGACAGGGACCGTGAGGAACCCTCTGCTGGAGACCTTCTCCCCAGCTCCGAGAAATGGGTGTTAGGCCCCGTCTGCTGCCCACCTGCCTGTCCACCCTCCCAGGCTGCCACCTTCACTTATGCCTCTCGGCCCCAACTCCTTCAAAGTCTATGGCTCTTCTCTGTAAAAGGGGGACCAGGAAGGAAACCAGTGTGGCCATAGGGTGGTGAGAAGACAGAGGAGTAGCCACGAGGTCAGGGCGGGATCACGTGAGGTCTCGTGTGCCTACGTGACCCTGGAAGGTCTTGGGCTTTTACTCTGAGTGAACTGGGGAGCCACAGCAGGATTTGGAGCAAGGGAAGGGGCATGATATGCCTTGTGTGGTCAAAGATTGTTGCTTACCCATTCTCCAGAGCCTCATCTATTCAAGCTGGCCCATTGCCTCCCCACAAAGTCTCCTGTCCCTCCGTGGGACCCCATGGACCCCTCTTCACTCATTTAACAATGTTCAGTGGGTGCCTATCTCATGTCCATCTCAGGGTGTTCCTGGAGGGCAGGCAAGGGGCAAGATGTGCCCTGGCCTTGTCAAGGCCATCATCACATGGAAGAGAGAAGATTCCCTCCCCAGCAGTGCCTACAAGGCCCTGACTCTACTCTGCCACTATTATGCTAGGTGACTTTGGATAAGCAGCTTACCCTCTCTGAACCTCTACTTTCCTCTCTGGAAAATCAAGGGTTCGGACCCTGTGATCTGAGGTGCCTTCCAGCCAAGCCACTAATTCTCCTGGATCCGAGGAGGTGGAGGACAGTGAGGGCAAGTTTTCCCACGGGAGCCCCCACCTGAGTCCCAAAGGTGGGGGAAGCTGGGAGGTGAGGTTCCGCCCCTTGTCTGCCTAGACTCTCTTCTTCTTCCTGCTCAGCTGTCCCCACTAACTCTGCAGCTCCCCTCGGCTCCATCTGTCCGGCCCCAGCTCCCCTGCCAGCCCCATCTCTGGCTCTGAGCAGGAAGCACATTGAAGTTGCCAGGTCAAATCAGATCCTCATGTGCAACAATTTAACAAGAGATGGATCTGACGTATGTATGCAGCTTTTAAACAGAGGTTCCTAGGAGCCGGTTATTTCACTCAGAATGAAAACAATTGATTTTCTTTAGAGCCACTTTCTAAGGTTTATCAGCCTTGATACAACCGGCCAGGTGTTTCCAGGGGTCCAGTGCTGCTCACTTGCCCTCAGGTGAGGCCCTGCTCCCAGGAAGTGGGTGAGCATCACAGCATGGCAGCCGGGGCCCCCACCTCTGCTGGGAGGAACAGGACTCCCAGGCAGGAGGGGGCGGATGGGGCTGGACAGGGAGGTCGGCCTCCCTGCAGACCTAAGCTCAGACCCAGCTCTACAGAGCATGAGGCATTGAGAGTGGAGGTGGCTGCAACTCAACCATGCCCTGGGAGCTGGGAAAGCAGGAGAGGCCACAGGGCACCCCTCCCAACTCACTGCTGAGTCGGCCCCTCCTCCTGGGATCTGACTGACAAGGAAACCCAGTTCTGACCTTGGGGGCTTCCCAGTGTGCAAGCGTGCAAGGTGGACAATAGCAGTATTCACATGCATTCTGAGATGTCCGGTGTAGTATGGTCTTCTGAGAACAGAGAGTAGGTTCAGGGCTGGGAGAGGAAGGGGCTATGAGGCCTGGGGGTGGTCAGGAAAGACCTCTCCTAGAAGGGGACGTGTGAGGCAGCTGGGTCTTGCTGGGGAAGAGCTTCAGGGCAGAGGGGACACCCTCGAGTCCTCTGTGCGTGGGGGCCTGAACGAAGGCTGGGCTCAGGGGTGGAAGAGGCACCCCTGCTCCCGTCCACCTGCTGGGGCTTCTGCACGTTTCTCTGGAGGGTATTCTGGTGCACTTGGTGTCTTGACTTGTACCTTGACACTGGTTCCTACATCCCAGGCTAGGTGGGTCCTCTGTGCATGGGCAGACAGCTCAAAATCAAGACTGGATGCCCAGCTGGCCTTGGGTACTACCTTCTGCCTTCATGTCCCTCTTGACATCTTTGGGCTAGACATGCCCCCTGTATATAGTCCTGTCCAACACCTCGCTTACCGGTGAGCCCCATGGAAACTATGAAAAGCCCCTGTGCTCTCCAGCATCTCTGAAAGCCCTCCACTTCTGTCTCCTCCCCTTCTCCCAACCCTCCTCCATCTCTTGAAGTCTGGTTTCTGTCCCATTGCCTTGCAGCTGGCTTCTACCTCTCAACCAGGCTGATGTCTGACTTGGGCAGTCCACTTAGCTGGGTGCCGGCCTTACCTCTGGGCACTGATTCCTAGCCTGTGAGTCAATCCTGCTTCATCCACATCCAGCCAATGGTCTAAGAACCCAGAAATGGGAGAGTCCCAGGTTGAAGTTAACCCTGGACCCTGAGTTCTGACCAAGGGCAGACCCTGCAGCTGAGTGAGTGTCTCAGCCATTCCAGCCTGGTTTTCACCTAAGCCTAGCCTCCTACTATGGTAGGATGGTGTTGTTCTGGAAAAGAGTAGGCAGGGTGAAATGGACCTCGCTAAGGACACGCTGGAGAGGAGCTTCCCGCTAGTGCAGTGGTCAGTCTTGTGTTTACAACACAGACTGTTAGGAGCCTCAGGGAAAGCAGCACAGAATAGGAAAACAGGTTCTGAGTAGTTATGGAAGCCAGGTCCCATGGGAGACAGGAAGCCTGGGCCCCATCCTTCCTCTGTTCCTAACTACCAGGGTGACCTTGGAGAAGGAGCACTCTTGTTCCTCAGATGAAAAATAAGGTGCAATGGATTAAATCAGGGGTTTTCTAACCGTGTGCCGGGGAAGTTTCCGTGGAGCCCTTCCAAAAGCCCCTCAGAGCAGAGGTGAGGATTCGGGCCTCAGACCTCCACCCTATTTCCATCAGTAGATGGCTTTCACTTTCACTGTTTGTTTCAAGCTGCCTCAAAATGCTTCCTGTAAACAAGAGTTGAGAGTTTGACAAATCGTTTTAAAACCACTTCACTAGATGACTTGGAAATTCCAAGAATTAAAGATTAGCCACCCATTGATAACCTCAGCACTTGGCTCGCTGCCTCTGTCTTTTCCTCTCCACCATGTTCCTGCCATCATCTGCAACATCTTTAGGATCCCTCTGATGGTCTGTTTCACACCCTGACCCCTCAGCTCATGGACCGCCACCCCCGCCTTAGCACCAAACATCTCCTGTCCTTCTTCTCCACCTTCCACACACATGGCTACACTGTAGGCCACATCATCTCCAGTAACAACCTCACTCAGAATGCTTAACTTCAAGGACCCCCAGTCTAACTTCATCCCCTTTAGTACTCCAGTTATGCTGTGTTAACAAAATACCGACTGAGACGTCCCAATCCGGTCATCACTCAGCCCAGATTTCACAGATTTCAGCCCCCCAACCATCCCCTTCCCAGTTCTCTTGATGTCCTTGGCCCTTCCCCCTCCTTCATATTCATCAGAAAAAATACCCACCCTGGTTAAACTCCACCATCCACTGCCTCAGCAGCTCCAGCCCACCAGCCAGTTGCTCTCTAGGAATTCTCTCTAGAGAATATCACACCACCTTGTGAACTAGTTCACACTCATGACTGGACATACCTTTGAACTCTGCCAGGTAATGTTTCTGGACTTTCCTCGTAAACCTACTTTCCAGCTCTCTGAAAACATTATTTCGAAAATGCCCCTCATCTCTTAAATGATCATCTTCTCTGCTTGGCCCTTCTCACCAGATGATGGCTTTGATGTGTACTTCATAGAGAAATCGATGACATCAAAAACCCGTCTCTTCTTCCTACCCATACCTCACCCATCTACCTACATCTGTCCTCACCTTCCCAGCCTCCCTTTTTCTTGAAAAGAAAATATATACACATATACACACACACCATTGATTTCAAGCTCTTCCCCTGTGAACAGGAATCCTATCTGGGCTCATCTTCTCCAAGGTTCTCCTGCAATGATTCCCGCCATCCCTGCATCACCACTGTCTCTCTCGCTCTCTTTGGATCAACCTTATTGACAAACATGTCTTACTAGTTCACATCTTAGAAGAAATAAATCTTTCCCTTGACTCCACATTGCTTTTTAGCCCCTCTATTTTCTTGTCCTGTCCCACTTCACCTCCAGCCAAAGGTTTACTAGTTAATACTGTCTCTACTGGGGCTTCCCTCATAGCTCAGCTGGTAAAGAATCCACCTGCAATGCAGGAGACCTAGGTTCAATCCCTGGGTTGGGAAGAAGGGAACAGCTACCCACTGCAATATTCTGGCCTGGAGAATTCCATGGACTGTATAGTCCATGGGGTCGCAAAGAGTCAGACACGACTGAGCGACTTTCACTTTCACTGTTTCTATTGGGCTTCCCTGTGGCTCAGTGGTAAAGAATCCACCTGCAATGCAGGAGACGCAGGAGAAGAGGGTTCAATCCCTAGGTTGGGAGGATCCCCAGAAGGAGGAAATGGCAACCCACTCCAGTATTCTTGCCTGGGCAATCCCATGTACAGAGGGCCTGGTGGGCTACAGTCCACGGGGTTGCAACCGAAGGGACTTAGCATATGACACTCAAAATTTTACCTCCAGCCTGGACCTTTCCTCTTGACTCTACCAGAACTGCTACCAACATGCCATCTCCACTTGATGTCTATTTGGCTTCTCAAGCCAAAACAGAACAATAAACCCCGTCTCCATACCTGCTCCCCTTGGAGCCTTCTCCATCTCCAATGCCCCACCAATCACTCATTCAATTGCTCTTGATTCCTCTTTCCCTCACATCTAATACCCCATCCATCACTGAACCTTGTTGGTTGAACCTCCAAAATGTGTTCTGAATCTGACCCTTCTCACTGCCTCCACTGATACTGCCTGGTCCAAGTACCATCATCTCTCAGCTGGACCAGTCTATTTATCCTCTAACTTTCTCTATCCTGTAGTTCTGGCCTGCCTTCAATCTGCCCTCCACAGAGTAGCTGGAGGAAACTACGTAAACCAGAATCAGGTCAGGTCAGCCCACTGTTTTAAAGCCTTTCAGAGACTCCTGTTACACAGGAGATAAAAGCCACAGTCCTCACTGCAGCCTACAAGGCCCTGTGTGATCCAGCCCCTGCCCACCCCTCCAGTCTCATCTTTCTCCAGCCCTGCTCTCACACTGGAAGCTCCAGACCCCCGGCTGCAACTCTTCCCAGTCTTGGAATCTTTGCACTTATCCCTTCTGCGTGGATCCCTCTTCTCCCCACCCCTCAGTCTTCACACACCCACTCGTCATCATTCAGATCTCATTTCGTGTGTCACCTCCTCTGAGAAGCCACCCCTGCCCACCCTGGTCACAGGGCTGCAACCCCAAGCCCACTGTACTGCCACCGCCCCTTACATTAACCTATTTTATCTTGTTCAGAGATACTGAAAAGCATCTTTACTGGGCTTCCCTGGTGGCTCAGTGGTAAAGAATCCACCCACCAGTGTAGGAGACACGAGTTTGATCCCTGGTCCGGGAGGATCCCACATGCCTCGGAGCAACTGGGCCCGTTCGTCACAACTATTGAGCCTGAGCTCTAGAGCCTGGGAACCGAAACCGCTGAAGCCCACACCCCCTAGAGTCTGTGCTCTGTAACAAGAGAAGCCCAAAACCACAACTAGAGAGTAGCCCCTGCTCACTGCAAATACAGAAAAGCCCATACAATAACGAAGACCCAGTACAGCCAAAAATAAATACATAAATAAAATTACTTTTAAGTGTTTTTTGTTTTTAAAAGCATCTTCCAGATGGGCTTGTGTGTGATTCTCAGCTTCCTCCCTCTGAAATACTAGACCCTGAGGGCAGGGCTTCCATCTATGTGGTTCCTGACTCTAATCCTAGTATCTAAAAATCATCTGGCACACAGTAGGTGCTTATTAAGTTGACCTACTAGTCCTAGATCTTCGGTTCCTTGCTGACTGTCCCTAAAATGCCTTCTTGGTTTTTAAGGTAAGTGTTCCAACCCTGATGTGCCTCTAGGGGCTGGTATAAGGTTATTGGATGTGACAGAGCTTTACAATCTGTAAAGCGCCCTGCAAAGTCTTCGGGCCCCTTCCTGACTCAGCATTAAGGGGCTTGCCTCGGAAAGGAGTTTATAGCATCCCAAAGCGAGACTCCTCTGAGCCCGCTGTAACCTGCCTATCTAGCTCAGAAGTTGGTTCTTTTGTTTTCACCTTGGCTTCTGCTCCTTGTCCCAGCCTGAGATTCCCCCTCGGGGATTCCTCTGGATTCTCTGTCCCTATGGAGTAGACGGCTCCCCAGATCTCACAGGCTGAGGACCCCAGCACCCCTCTCTTCTAGCATCTTCTCCAAGCCCCCCGAACTCTGCCTGCTATCCGTGTCAATCCCTGATAGCCAGGACTCCCCTGGTCTTTCCTGCCTACCCAGATACCTGCTTCTAAACCTGTCTTGTGGCTTTATCTTCTCCTTTTCTAGGAGTCATCCACTGCCACATTAGCATCTAAGAAGTCCCTTGTGCTTCACAGAATGTGGGGTGAAACAGAAAAGAATGCACTTAGAATAGTACAAGGATGGGGAGAGAAGAAGCTGAGTGTCTGACAATGCCTCAGTTTCCATGTATGCACAGAGGAGGCTGTGCAGCGTAGATGCCCTAGATTTTCCAAAACACACCCCACCCCCACCCTGCCTTCCTGTCTTCCTCAGAATTGATGCATGGCCTTTGCAGAGAAGGCCTTGGGCTCCCCAGGATGCTGGGATGATAAAAAAAAAAAAAAACACACCAAATTCTGGGCAGCAATCAGCTGCACACAGGGAATTCTTGGAAGGCTAGAGAAATGTCACCTCCCCAGTCTGGGACCACAAGAGCCATTTATCATCCTTACTGTTGGGTGGGGGGCAGTCCTGAGATGGAGCTGACCTTGAGGAAGGTGAGAATAACTTATGGGGTGCCCGCTGGGGTGCCCAGAGACCAGGGGCCTAGGAGGGCCAGGTAGAGATGGGGGAGCAAGGAGAGGGGGATGAAGTTCAGACTGTCCAGAGGGAACACGGGCCAAATGACAGTGGGTGTCCAGACCTGTGTCCACACTAATGGCTCTTCCAGAAGGTCAGGGAAGCCTGGAGAGACTGAATGGGGAAATTGAAAGACGGCTGGAAGGGCTGTCACAGCCAGAGAGGTAAGTAATGAGTGTCTGAGCCCAGCAGTCCAGGTTCCTACCTCCAGGTCCTTCCTAGTAATTGAATCTAAGCTGTGTTTGTGATTGAAGGGTCTACAATTAAGACCTGAATCCAGACATGCCAAGGGCTATAGGCAGAGAGGCCAGAGCCTGTGGGAGAGGAGCCTGGCATATTTGTAAAGATATTTCTAGATATTTCGGGCTTCCCTGGTGGCTCTCAGATGGTTAAGAAAGAATCTGCCTGCAATGAGGGAGATCTGGGTTTGATCCCTGGGTCAGAAAGATCCCCTAGAGAAGGGGATGGCAACCTACTCCAGTATTCTTGCCTGGAAAATCCCATGGACAGAAAAGCCTGGCGGTCTATAGTCCATGGGGTCACAAAGAGTCAGACATACCTGAGCACGCATGTACACATCTCAACAAACAAGCACAGACACTTGCTCCCAGATGCAGATACATCCAACCTGGATACCCCTGGGCACCTCGGTATACAAAGACATCTATTCTCATCCATCTCTTTCACTCACTATGCCCATGCTCAGGCCAGCCAAGACCCCACACAGACATGCAGATACACACAGCCCTGCGGTAGGAGCTTGGATATGTTGGTGAATGAAGCTGACCAAGATCCCTGTCCTCAGGGAGGTGACATTCTAGGCCACCATCCACGGAGATGCACAGACACATCCCCTCAGACCCCTGCACATAGATTATTTACATACATGTAGGGCCTCAAACTGACTCCCAACAAATATGTATTGAGCACCTGCTTCGTTCCAGGAAGCAAGCTTGGTGTAGAGGAGATACAGGTGGGCAAAACCAATATGGTTCCTGCCCTCATGTGTGTTAGCTGCTCAGTTGTGTCTACTCTTTGGGACCCCATGGTCTGTGCATGAGATTTCCCAGGCAAGAATACTGGAGTGGATTGCTATTCCCTTCTCCAGGGGATCTTCGTGACCCAGGGATTGAACTGGGATCTCCTGCATTGCAAGAAGATTCTTTACCATCTGAGCTACTAGGGAAGCCCCCATAAAGGCACTCTCAGAAACATAAGCCTAACAATGCTACACGCAACCTGCATGCACACACTTGTGTGCACACACATGCACGGCTCTTGGTGACTTTAAATACAAACCCAGATTCAAGGCATTTTTATTATACAAGGCCCCAGGAAGCAGTTCATTTAGAATGAGGAGCAAGTCCAAAGTCAGATCTGTAAGCGGCCCATTCCTCTCCCCAGCTGTGTGCACCTCTCCTCCAACCTCAAGTCATCTTCTCCGCTCCATCCTCTCGTGTCCTTCAAATAATGACAGCGCCAGGGGCTGCCTGCAGCCTTGAGCTCCCCTCTTGCTGTTCAAGATGCCTCCCAGCCTCACCATCAGGACAGGAACCAAACGCAGGTCCACCAGCCAGCAGATTTTGCTGAGCCATTGCATTACAAATAGAGTCTGCTCCTTCCAAACTTTTTTTTTTTTTTTGGTTTCTTCTTTGGCTTTTAAAGAATCAGAAATACCTTGGCAGTAAAAATGCACTTTGGGCTGAAAGCTGACTCCCAGGGTCAGAGCCCAGGAGAAGATTTCTGCTACAAAGTTTCAGAGAAAATAGCAGGTGCTAAGCAGTTCTTATTTTCCAAGGGATAGAGAGAAAACACAACTGGAGTGGATTTAGGGCTTTGCAGGGCTCCTCTTCAGGTTGTGGTGTGTGTGTGTGTGTGGTTTCTCTTTATTCCCCTGCTGGACACAGTGGAAACAGAAAGAGCGGGCAGAGAGGAGGAGGTCAGAAAGCTGGGTCTGCAGCTGGTCCCTGCCTGAGACCAGGGACCCACTGGCCCCATAGTGGGTCCAGGGCAGTGGATTTGGAGCCACTGAGCCAGGTTTAGGCCCCCAGCTCTGCCTTCTCTGAGCTGCAGGAGAAGGGCTTTTTTTTTTTTTTAATCTCTCTATGCTTCAGTTTCCTCATCTATAATATAGGAAAAACAACAGCAACTACTTCATAGGGCTACTGTGAGGGTTAAACAAGTCTATATATTATAAAGAATTGTATACACATCATTCAGAGGAGGTCCTGTAAGCCCGCAGAGGATGTCGGCTCCTGTCAGCCTCCCACCCTTCTCCCTTCTCCCCAAACTGTGGCGACCAGCTCCCAGACTGCGGGATGGATGGAGGGTGAAGCCATGGCTCCATGGATGGATGGTCACCGCTGAGAGGGCTATTCTGCTTGTCCCTGCATCTTCTCTGCAGCCTTCCTCGGCCAGCTCTGTGCTCCGGGAGCCTGGCCTCTATGGACTGCATCCCCCAGACCCTATTCCTTCTCTTTCCACTTGGGTTGGCCAATGAGAGGTCAGACGACAGGAGCAGATGAGGCTGGATACCTCTGCTCACACTTCCTCTGGCTTCAGCACCTCGCTTTCATTTCATCTCCTGATCACTTCTGGCCGGGGTAGGTACCTAATGGCTCCTACACTGCTAGTCTTTGGGTGCCTGGCATTCTTGTGGATCTGTCAACTCTGCCCACAGTTTTGTGAAAAATCCCTTTCTTAAATACTTTGAAGGACAGTGAAACCAGCAACATACAAGGAGACAGTCATGGCAGCACATGAGGTTTTCACATAAGGATGTTCATTACAGTGTTGTTTATAATGACCAAAAAAAAATGGAAGGAACCTAGAAGTCCAACCACCAGGCATTGAGTGAGTAATCCAGACAGTGTTCACTGGACTGCAGCTACTGAGAACAATGAGTGCACACATATTCACCAATACTGGGGAACAGTCACTACACCTCTCAGAAAAACAGTAGGCTGCCAAGTCTATGGGCAGTCTGATACCATTGAAAATAATATCCACAGGTTTGGAAAGAGAATGTATGTGAAGCACATATACAAAAATGTCAACTGCATCACCCTTGAATATGTAAATTATGGGCAGTGGCTGTTTTATTCCTTAGTACATTTCTGGGTGGGGAGATGCCTTCTCTTCATTGAGCAGAAATTATTCTACTGACTAGAAGTTATTAACAATATAGGTGCAACTATTAAAAATTGTATTTTAAAACATATTTAGGGGACTTCCCTAGTGGTCCAGTGCTTAAGACTTTGCCTTCCAATGTAGAGGGTACAGATTCAATCCCTGGTCGGGTAGCTAAGATCCCACCTGCCTCAAGGCCAAAAAAACTAAAACATAATATAGAAGCAATATTGTAACAAATTCAATAAAGACTTTAGAAATAGTCCACATCAAAAAATCTTTTTAAAAAATGCTTAGAGTCACAGGAAAATAAACATCATAAAATGTTAAGTGAAAAAGGCAAAATTATTTCGTGTACACACACACACAGATTAGACATTAAACCAGGGTCTCAAACCTTGCTCAGAACTAAAGCTCCTGTCCCCACAAACTGCCTGCCCCCCCTGGGTTGGGAAGCCCTCTTACTTACTGCTAAAGTGGTTTCATGCTGGACTGTTTTCGGAATATGTGAAGTGATGGAGCCCAGAGTGGAGGGGGAGGATGTGTGTGCAGAAAATTCACCTGGATCATGTACAAGACAGTCCCAGACTTCTGCTGCCGCCGAGCGGGCAGCAGGCTCCTTCTGCAAGGGGGGCGTCTCTCCTCCTTCAGGTTTGTGTCTGTGATTGTTTATAACCTGTCAGCAGAGCCCAGCGAGGCCTCGCTGGGCTCTGCGGGGGCAGCGGGCAAGGCGGAAATGTTGGTCACTGAGCTCCCTAACATGAGAAAATGGCCTCACAGTGCGTCTAATCACCACTTCCCACAAGGAATTTCACCGTGCGTGCTCATTTGCTTTTTAATCATCCTCTAAATATGCATTTTCACGTTATACCCTAATGGCACCCAGAGAATCATTAGGATCTGTTGGGACCTTAATCCATGGCTTCAGAAGTCTCTAAGTATGTAATTTCGCTCCATGACGCAGGTTCCTAAAAGTCCACAAATAACCATTTGCATGATAAAGTCACAACTCCAGAATCAATTACAGCTTTGGCTGGAGAGAATTTATTTCCTTTTTGAACATTAAAACGTGAAATCGGGAAGTTGCCGCACAAAAGCCTCCCCTTGCCCAGGTGGGAAGAGGGAAGAGATCACAGCGCCCCCTGGCGCCCTGACGGACTGGGCGCCATCGTGGAATCACCAGGCAGGCGGCCCCGGAAGGGCCTCTAGGGTGGCTCTCGGTGGGGCTGGCTGTGGGATTTCACTTCTCACAGGGATCATTCGTCTTCTCAACCCCCACCTCCATCTTAACTTCATGCCTCCTAACGGGCATTGGGGGTCCCAGCTGTGACTCTCCAGAGAGCCCCAAGACGTCCAGATATGTGAGGGGGCCCAAGTGACCCAGAAGCCTGATGGGCTGCTGTCTATGGGGTCGCACAGAGTCGGACACGACTGAATCGACTCAGCAGCAGCAGCAGCAGCATTAGTCGCTCAGTCGTGTCTGACTCTTTGCCACCCCGTGGACTGTAGCCCACCAGGCTCCTCTGTCCATGGAATTCTCCAGGCAAGAATCCTGGAGTGGGTTGCCATTTCCTCCTCCAACGGACCTTCCCAACCCAGGGATTGAACCAGGGTCTCCCACCCTGCAGGTAAATTCTTTACCATCTGAGCCATCAGGGAAGCCCACAACAGAGAAGGTACCACTATTAGTCTAAATAGTGGGGCTTCCCTGGTGGTCCAGTCATTAACACTCCACATTTCCACTGCCTGGCACGTGGGTTCAGTTCCTGGTTGGGAAGCTAAGATCCCACATGCTGTGTGGTACAGCTGAAAGGGAAAACAAAAAATGATACTGATAAGCCAACTGATGGTGTCTAATGGTAGTGATTCAGGTCGACTCCCCATGTTGTGGGGATACCATGGGCCCTGGATTTGGAGTTGGGAGCTAGCACTTGATGCCTGCAAGGCTCCGCTCAGCATCTCTGCTAGACCCAAAGAGCCTGGACTCGTCTCACACCTGGCTGGCTCTTAATAACTGCTCCCCGATGCCTCCAGCTACTCCCTGTGTCAGACTCACGTAGCTTGGTTTAGTTCATGATCTAAAGAGGGATATCTCCTCCCTGTCTTCTGTACTCTAATGAAACACAGATGGAATTTTGAACACTACAGTTTACTGAGTGCTTGCTCTGTGTCAGACACGCACTACACCCTGAACACACAGCATCTCCTTTCATGTTCACGATGGCTTGCTGAGACAGGCTCCATCTCAGGGAAGGTAAGAGACGCAGAGCCAACTGGAAGAAGGGTCCCCCAACACCATAGGGCCTCTCTTAGGGGTGAGCAGATTCTTCAGACCCTCTGAACCTTGGTTTTCTTATCTGAAAATTGGGCACAATGATGCTTCTCACTGGTTGCCCTGATGAGGAAATGAGAAAGTGCTGCTGCACCAACCAAGAAGGTGCTGGGCCGTCTTGTTTTGACTTGTCCTTTTGGTCTTGCCTCTAGTGGATTCTTAATGATCTACTCATGAAACATGAAGGCCCTGAAAAGTTTCAGATTCTATCTGAATCTGATTAAACCTCGAGCCACAACTCAGAGTCAGCCATTCTGATTCTGATGCCATGATGACAGTAAAATGAATAAGAGTCTTTTAGAAGCCAGACGCCTGATGGCGATCGTAACTGTCCTCAAGGTGGGAGACTCCTCCCCACTGGAAAGGTGGGGAAGCCGGGGTGTAGAGCTGGTCACTAGCCTGCAGTTCAGCACCAGTGTGGGGAGAGCAGAGGCTCGGGAGCTGGGTCAAGTTGGTGCCCACACCTGGCTCTGTCCTGACCCAGCTGTCACCTGGGACTAGTTTCGCGTCCTCTGAGTACCCACCACTACCTCCTAGTCTTGGATCTGATGATCCAAACACGGTGCCGGCGCCTAGTACCACTGGCTATGTTACTAGCCGTAGTACTACACAGTACAGCTATGGTGTTTCCTGCCCAAGGACACTCCATGGGGAAGGGGTGGAGCCGGGCTCGGGTTTCCTGCCCTGCCCCACTCCAGGGCCCCCTCTGCGACCCCACAGCCTCCTGCCTTGAGCCGCCCCCTCAGCCTGCTCCCTCTCCCTCTGCAGCCATCATAGGCAGGAGGGATGGAGGTCTCTGGAGGGGTCTGACCTGCAGAGGGGGAGGGGGATCCACCCAAGGGGACCTGGGTATTTTGCCTGTGCTCAGAGAGCCTCTGCGTCCCCTACCATGCCTCCAACAGGAGCTTAAACCCTTGCCCCACCATGAACTAGTGGGCCACTGAGAGCAAGCCGCCTTACTCCTCTGTGCCTCAGTTTCCTCCCTGGAAAGCCCTGCAATGGAAGGAGACCTGGATTGATAAGGGCACCTATTTCTAGGGTTGGCACGTGTAGCAAAGGGCTTAATACATGTAAGACATTGAAAGCTGTGCTCAGCAGGCAGTTAGCACCCCATAAATGCTCAAAGATACCATCATCACTAATAGGAAGAGTCATATCAGAAGCACTGTGTTCTAGTCCCCAAAGTCTAGACTCTCCCCATTCACCATACGGTCTCAGCACCAGCCCGGGAGCCAGCGCACGGCTGCTCCCAGCTGCAGCTCTGCCAGTGACCTGGCGCGATCTCGGACAGGCCACGGCTCCTCTCCCGACCTCAGTTCCTGCTGCCATGCAGTGATGAGCAGACAAGATGATTTCCAGGTCTTCTTCCATTTCCGGACTTTGAAATCCCCTCCTTCTAAGGACCACGGCAACCAGCATGCCAGATTCTCTCTCCACCAGCAGGATCTGTGCTGGAGGCATATGGGGATGTGGTGGGGGGGATTCACTCACTCATTCGGTCAGCACACTTTTCAGAGAGCCTCCCACCGACAAAGCGGGCTCTCTCTTCTGGAATGACCCAGCCCATAAGGGCGCACCGGCACCTCTTCCTTCCCCAGCTCTGATTGAACCACCCAGCTCCTTTCTAAGAATAATCTTTCTCTCTTCATAATCATGACTTTCTGTCCCTGGTCTCCCAGGCAGGACTGCCCACTGGACAGTGCACAGGCTTTGTGTCCAGCAAGTCTGAGTGGACGGTCACCCTCCACACCAGGTAGCTCGGGGACACTGGGCCACATTTCCCAGAGTGAGGGTCATGATTCATTTGTGGGTCATAAACTTAGTGTAGTCGGTTGTGTCTGGCATTAAGATGTAATGAAGGCTCCCCTGGTGGTCCAGTGGTTGTCTCTGCCTTGCAATGTGGGAGACAACGGTTTGATCCCTGGTGGGATCCCTGGGCTTCCCAGGTTGCGCTAGTGGTAAAGAACCTGTCTGCCAACGTAGGAGACGTAAAAGATGCAAATTTTATCCCTGGGTCGGAAAGATCCCCTGGAGGAAGGCATGGCAATCCACTCCAGTATTCTTGCCATGGAGAATTCCATGGTCAGAGGAGGCTGGTGGGCTATAGTCCATAGCATTGCAAAGAGTCAGACACGGCTGAAGCAACCTAACAGATGCGCCGGGAAGATCCCACGTGCCCAGGGCAACAAAGCCAGTGCACCACAACCGTCCAAGAGCCCAGAGAAGCCACTGCAATGAGAAGCCCGTACACTGCAGCTAGAGAGTAGCCCCCATTGTCCACAACTAGAGAAAGCCTGCATGCAGCAATGAGGACCCAGTGCAGCCATAAATAAACATTAAAAAAAAAAAAAAACCATAATGAAAGAGCAGAAAGTGGAATAAAATGGCACAGAAAATAGTGTTGTACAGAGTAGGAGGCGAGTATAGCCGTGAGATGTGAGTTGCATGTATTACCATAGGATGTGTCAGAGAAGTTTGGAAGCCACATACCTAGAGCACATAATTTGACTTCCCAGGCCTCGGTCTCCTCCTCTACCAGGAAGGTATTTTGAGATGAGACTAGCATCAAGCCAGGCAAGGCTGGAGACCCCAGTGAGTTCTTCCCCGGTTGTCTGGAGGCCCCGCCTCTGTCCTGACATGTGAGCTTCAATCTGCGGGGAGCTGAGTCACCAGTCCCACCCCTGCCCCCAAACCCTCTGCCCTCAGGTGATCAACGAATCAGTCACAGGAGAAGAAAATGCATATCCATTCTGCAAACATTTGCAATCCCTGGTTGGTAAGCAAGAAAAATGCATATAATTCCCATGAACATTTATCAAGCACCTGCATCACTCCAGGCCTCAGGCTGGGTGCCGGGGTGCAGTGATGAGTAGACAGGCCACCACCCCAGGGAATTCACAGTCCAGCATGAGAAGCCAATTAAAAAAAAAAACCCACAGACATATGCCCAGGATGCCAGGCTGGGCAACGTGCTGGAGGAAGTGAAAGCAGGGTCAAGGGCAGACAGAGATGCTCTTTCAGATTGGGCGGCCACATTGATGGTCATTCATGCCTGGGCCATAAGCAGGCAGGGTTCAGGGGTAAGTGTGTAATGATGACAGGCTCTTGGCTCTGAAGCGCAGCAGGAAGATGAGATTTACAGCAGAAATAGAGGAGAGTTGTCCAGACACCTGGGTTAAAACTGGGTGGGGTGGGGCGAACTACAGATTAGCAAGGACAAACCTAGGTGTAGCCAGGATTCCCTTTTTGCAACAAGGAACAGCAGAGCTGATTAATGTAAGTGAACAGGAGACGAGTGGGCATCCCAGGGGATGGGGAGAAAATGGGCAAATGGGGCCTAGAGCAGGAAGGCACAAACAGCAGAGCCATCGTGCCCACTGATGGGACGATGAGGGGAGACCTTGAGGAAAGCCAGAAGGCCAGATGGAGTCTACTCTTGCGGCAACATTTATAGCAACATTTGGGGGGCACCTATCACATGCCAGGCCTGTGATGAGAATTTTTCACGTGTTATGTAATTGAATCTTCACAACCCTTGAAGTAGATGTTACAACATTTCATCACATCTAAGGCTCTTTAGATTAGCAAATGGACTGTTAATTTTGGTAGCCCTGAGAAAGAAATGTCGCAGCTATTTAAACTTTGACATGTCATAGATTGTCACAAGCATTCCAATCTCAGAGATGTTAAATAGAGATCTTAGCATTGGGAATGTGGCCTTGTGATCCACAGGAAGTAGGGGCAGTGGGAGGGTTGATACATTGATCCACAGTCATACAACTCATAAGGCCCAAGGGGACTTGAATGCCGGCCAGTCTGGCTCTGGAGCTTGTTTTCTGCCCTGAGAACATCTCCTTCCTGTGAGAGGCCAGGGTCACAGGGGGGTGCTGTGGGGTTTCAAGAGGAGGCATGAAGTGTGGTCCAGGAAGCCCACAGGGCAGATGGGAGAGGAAGAGACCACTGAGAAGGTGGCTGTGAGAACCAGGCGTGCGGTGGTGGAGATACGGCCAGCTCCCAGCAGAGGAGAAGGGAGATGAGGGGAAGAAAGGAGGTGTACTATCGTGATCCAAGGTTTTAATATGATGACCCTTCTCAGCCTGAGGCAGGGTTTTCTATAAAGCAGAAATAATACAAGGGTATAGGTTTCAAAGAATTACATCCAACACTGACAAGAAGGAAGGACAAGAAACAGAGAAAGGAGGAAGAATGAAGGGGAAAAACAGGCGAGGGAGGGACCCAGAGGGTGGCTATATAATAAATGGCAGAGTAGGTGGTTGAGGGGCCTTTAAGAGTCACTTTGGAAGCCCTGAGTCAACAGAACCCTAGAGAGAAGCAGCCTGGGGCTGATGTCAGACTTCTGGACCCTTAGGAGCCATATCATCAAGGCAGGGACGCCCACCCCTGCCAGCTTCCCAGGCACTAACCAGAGTCCCCAGACCCCATGAAGAGACTCTCCTGCACACTCTCCTAAGGGGAGGCTGGAGCAATTAGAACCAACCTCTGTGCCTCTTGCAAACCCAAGACCTCGAGTCATCCTCCTGTTCTGCCCAGGTGTCTACTTAACCTTCTACCGCCCCCATTTCCTGTGGGTAAGGATGCCACATTTCAACAACCCTCAGATGTTTCTTAACATTTCTGAAACTGGAATGCGTCTTAGTCAATGCCATGTCAAAGTTTAATCGGCAGTGGCGTGACTTTCTTAGTCATACGAAAAATAACAGTCCATCTTCTAATTGAAGAAGTCTTAGGTTCCATGCCATATTGTATCCCCTTCTATATCCTGGACACACCCTAGTGGCAGAGACGATCTACACCCCCGGGGCCAGGTCCCCAACCCTGGTTCTGGCCCTACTTCAGCCCTGTTGGAGTCTCCCCCTCAGTGCATTGAAAATGCACAGAACAGACCCTGGATCCCTCCTGAGACCTCACCAGGCCCCAAAGCTTCCTGGACCCACTATCTGAGCCACTCTGGGATAAGAAAGGTCCCCCTGGAGGACACCAGGACCCCACCCTTTACACCAAGCCTCTAAGGAGAGACAATCCCTGCAGGTTTCTGCCCAGGAAAAAAATTAACTACAGTCAGTATCCCCGAGTTGTGGAACAACAGTAAGCCAGGGAGAGGAGAGAGCAATGAAGACAGAGTGCCCTGGGCTAAACGGGGTCAGGGATCACAAGATCCAGTCTGCTGTCTCCCAGCTTAGCCAGGAGGAGAGCTGGCTTCTCTGTTTATAAAAATGCAGATAATGCTCATAACAGCGGTTCGTTCAGCAAGTCTGTAGTGACAGAGACTTACCAGCTGCTGGATCGAGAGGTGAGGCCCAGAACAGTTACCCCTGAGAAGCCAGGGAGCTGGGGCAATTATTTGTTTGCAAGCCTGAGTCTTGTATGAATATAACAATTGTGCATTGAGGTGATCAAGGCAGAACAGCTGAGGAAGTGCTTACTATATCCTGTCTCTTAACAAATATTTTTGAGCATCTACTCCGCACTAGGCCTTGTGAATGGAGAACAACATGGATGGTGGTCCCTGCCCTCCTGGAGCCAACATTCAGGAGATGAGAGATGGATCACAAACAATACACAAAACAAATAAGGTAACAATACAGATAAGAGTCAAGGAGGGGGAGGGGAAGAGTTCACTCTGGGGTCATGGGTTGTGATTTTAAGAACGGTCAGGAAGGCCTCCTTAGATGGTGACATGATCAAGGAAAATGCCCCCAAAGTGATGGCTGGACTGAGTCTTGAGACATGAACAGGATCTCACTAAGCCAAAGGGGGTTAGAGGGAAGACCCTCCTGACACATGGAGCAGTATGTGCAAAGGTCCAGGGGTCAGCAAGCTCTGGGTCACCCCAAGGAGCTACAAAGAATAGGGGGCCCAGCAAGAAAAGATATGAGAGAAGTAGCTAGCTCATGAGGGTCCAGTTAAACCAGGCTAAAATTATCTGAGCATTGCCCAACATGCTTGGGGAAACGTGAGGATCTGAAGCGGAGAAGTGATGAAGTCCTGTGTTCTGTTTTTAATAGGATTTGATGCAAACGGGGTATGAAAAGCTCTGGAAAAATGCCAAATGGCATTCCCAGAGAGTGTTCCACACGGTACTTACCCAAGCCCTAAGAACTCTGCATGAAACAAAGGTTTTCATGATCTATAGAGTTTGGGCAAACAAACAAAATATATGTGTTTACATTTGTGTATGCGTGCATGCATGTCAAGTCACTCCAGTATGTCCAACCCACAGACTGTAGCCCGCCAGGCTATTCTGTCCTTGGGATTCTCCAGGTAAGAATATTGGTATGGGTTGCCATTTCCTACTCCAGGGGATCTTCCTGACCCACGGATCAAACCTGGGTCTCTCCTGTCTCCTGCATTGGCAGGTGGGTTCTTTACCACTAGCACCACCTGGGAAGCCCATATTTATGTATACCACATTCCTTTTTTTGGAAAAACACAACGCTGATTTGCATTGTAAAGGATCTGAGGATGTCTGCAATAAAGACACTTTCAACCTTTTCAGTTCTAGTGTGGTCACACTAACCTGACCACACAGCTCTTTTTCATTTCTCTCTCCCCACACCCTCACACTTCTGAACCCTCCTGGAGAAAGAGCAGATCGAAGGACATGATACCAAGCAGTTCCCATTTCCTGTAGTGTGTGTGCTCTTCATGCAATCCACCTCCATCCCTCCCCGGCTCGAGACCCCGTTTCTAGAACTCCTCAATGGCAGCCCCACCCGGACGGCCATCTGGGCAGCCTCCAACCCAGTCAGCCTGCAGCAGGTGAGCCCAGCAGTCACTGGTCACTCTCCACAGAGATAGCATAATCCAAAACAGCAGATAATCCAAAAGCCATTTATTTTTGGCATGCTTAAGTGAGTTTATTTTTACTTCATCCTTACCTTCCTGATTTGGCCTCACTCAGACACATGCTAAAAAGAGCCTGCTTTTTTGGAACACATGCTGAGAGAAGGGAGGAAGAGGGCCCAGGGAAATGCTTGGGGAAGCCGCTGGGGAATTTCATCCACAGTGTGGCTCGTGTCTGCTTCCTCACTCTCCTGTTGAAAAACCCTCCTGACTGGAAACTGTGTGCTGATCTGGTGCTGAAACTGTGCTCCAATCAGCAGTGACAGGAAAGAAAAAAAAAAGAGTGGAACATGTGGTTCAGAGAGATCTGTTGCAAAAAGCACAAACGAGCTAGGGGTAGGGTTGAGGGAGTTTCACTCATTGAGATCCGAAGCTCTCTGAAGCGTGCCCTTTCCATGACAGTGCCCAACTCCCAGCTGCCAGCACCTGCATCTTTCTCCCTGAGGGCTTCTCTTGTCTTAAAGCCACTCTGTCTGCCCACATGGTAGGTCAAAAGTGCCAGGAAATTAGCACCTGCCCCATCCCCAATGCAAGAGGTCCTCAATCAATGTTTGCTGGAGAAGAGTATAAATACCCCAGCTCACTGGCCACACAGGAGGTGCAATTCTGAGGCTAGTGTGTTTGCTGGATTGCTACATTCCCCAGTAGGATTAAGCTGGAGCTGGCACTGGGGTAACTGACTTGAAAACCCACCCCTTCTGGGCTGCATACCCTGCTCTGTCTTGCCATCCTCCATTCACACCACCCATCAGTGTTTCTTGAGCCAAGCTACAAAATAAACTGCTTACACTCAGATCTTGTCTCAGGGTTGACGTCTAGGGAACACACACTAAAAAATCCAGCTCTTCCTGGCTGGGGGAGCTGGACACAGCCTGGTGTGAGTCTGGTTTTCCCTGGCATTGGAGAAGGCGCATGACCTGGCTCCATGCACTTCTTCAGAAGGTTCTGCGGTTGCCTATGGATGCTGGATATTCCTGAGCCCTTGTTAGTATCTCCGACCTGGGGAGTTCATCTTTCAGTATCATATCTTTTGGCCTTTTCATACTGTTCATGGAGTGCTCAAGGCAAGAATACTGAAGTGGTTTGCCATTGCCTTCTCCGGTGGGCTACATTTTGGCAGAACTCTCTACCATGACCCGTCCATCTTGGGTGGTCCTACATGGCATGGCTCATAGTTTTATTGAGTTAGAAAGGCTGTGACCCATGTGATCAGTTTGATTAGTTTTCTGTGTTTGTGGTTTTCCAAGTCGGTAGGTGCCCAATATGCTACTGAAGACGAGTGGAGAAATAACACCAGAAAGAATGAAGAAACAGAGCCAAAGAGAAAACACTGCCCAATTGTGGATGTGACTGGTGATGGAAGTAAAGTCCAATGCTGTAAACAGCAATATTGCATAGGAAACTGGAATGTTAGGTCTGTGAATTAAGGTAAACTAGAAGTGGTGGCTTCTAGTTTTCACTTTTCACTTTCATGCATTGGAGAAGGAAATGGCAACCCACTCCAGTGTTCTTGCCTGGAGAGTCCCAGGGACGGGGGAGCCTGGTGGACTGCCGTCTATGGAATCACACAGAGTCAGACATGACTGAAGTGACTTAGCAGCAGCAGCAGAAGTGGTCAAACAGGAGATGGCAAGAGTGAACATCGACATTTTAGGAATCAGTGAACTAAAATGAACTGGAATGGGCAAATTTAACTCAGATGACCGTTATATCTACTATTGTAGGCAAGAATCCTTTAGAAGAAATGGAGTAGCCCTCCTAGTCAACAAGAGTCTGAAATGCAGTTCTTGGGTGCAATCTAAAAAACGACAGAATCATCTCTGTTCATTTCCAAGGCAAACCATTCAATATCACAGTAATCCAAGTCTATGCCCCAACCACTAATGCCGAAGAATCTGAAGTTGAATGTTTCTATGAAGACCTATAAGACCTTCTAGAACTAACACCCAAAAGAGATGTCCTTTTCATCATAGGGGACTGGAATGCAAAAGTAGGAAGTCAAGAAACACCTGGAGTAATGGGCAAATTTGGCCTTGGAGTACAAAATGAAGCAGGGCAAAGGCTAACAGAGTTTTGCCAAGAGAACACACCAGTCATAGCAAACATCCTCTTCCAACAACACAAGAGAAGACTCTACACATGGACATCACCAGATGGTCAATACCAAAGTCAGATTGATTATATTCTTTGCAGCCAAAGAGGGAGAAGCTCTATAGAGTCAGCAAAAAACAAGACCAGGAGCTGACTGTGGCTCAGATCATGAACTCCTTATTGCCAAATTCAGATTTAAATCGAAGAAAGTAGGGAGAAACACCAGACCATTCAGGTATGACCTAAATCAAATCCCTTATGATTATACAGTGGAAGTGACAAATAGATTCAAGGAATTAGATCTGATAGGCAGAATGCCTGAAGACCTATGGACAGAGGTTTGTGACATTGTACAGGAGGCAGGGATCAAGACCATCCCCAAGAAACAGAAATGCAAAAGGGCAAAATGGTTGTCTGAGGAGGCCTTACAAATAGCTGAGAAAAGAAGAGAAGTGAAAAGCAAAGGATAAAAGGAAAGATATACCCATATGAATGCAGAGTTCCAAAGAATAGCAAGGAGAGAAAAGAAAGCCTTCCTCAGTGATCAATGCAAAGAGATAGTGGAAAACAATAGAATGGGAAAGACTAGAGGTCTCAAGAAAATTAGTGATAACAAGGGAACATTTCATGCAAAGATGGGCACAAAAAAGGACAGAAAAGGTATGGACCTAACAGAAGCAGAAGATATTAAGAAGAGGTGGCAAGAATACACAGAAGAACTATACAAAAAAGATCATCATGGCCCAGATAATCATGACGGTGTGATCACTCACACTCACCTAGAGCCATCCTGGAATATGAAGTCAAGTGGGCCTTAGGAAGCATCACTACCAATAAAGATAGTAGAGGTGATGGAATTCCAGTTGAGCTATTTCAAATCCTAAAAGATGATGCTGTAAAAGTGCTGCACTCAATAGGCCAGCAAGTTTGGAAAACTTCAGCAGTGGCCACAGGACAGGAAAAGGTCAGTTTTCATTCCCATCCCAAAGAAAGGCAATGCCAAAGAATGCTCAAACTACAGCACAATTGCAGTGATCTCACATGCTAGCAAAGTAATGCTCAAAATTCTCCAAGCCAGGCTTTAACAGTACATGAACCGTGAACTTCCAGATGCTCAAGCTGGATTTAGAAGAGGCAGAGGAATCAGAGATCAAATTGCCAACATCTGTTGGATGATCGAAAAAGTAAGAGAGTTTCAGAAAAAACATCTACTTCTGCTTTATTGACTATGCCAAAGACTTTGACTGTGTGGATCACAACAAACTGTGGAAAATTATTAAAGAGCTGGGAATACCAGACCATGTGACCCACCTCCTGACAAATCTGTATGCAGGTCAAGAAGCAACAGTTAGAACTGGACATGGAACAAAAAAATGGTTCCAAATAGAGAAAGTAGTACATCAAGGTTGTATATTGTCACCCTACTTATTTAACTTATAAAAAGTACATCATGCAAAATGCTGGGCAGGATGAAACACAAGCTGCAATCAAAATTGCTGAGAGAAATATCAATAACCTCAAACATGCAGATGACACCACTCTAATGGCAGAAAATGAAGAACTGAAGAGCCTCTTGATGAAAGTGAAAGAGGAGAGTGAAAAAGTTGGCTTAAAGCTCAACATTCAGAAAACTACGATCATGGCATCTGATCCAATCACTTCACAGCAAATAGATAGGGAAACAATGGAAACAGTGACAGACTTTATTTTCTTGGGCTCCAAAGTCACTGCTGATGATGACTGCAACCATGAAATTAAAAGACACCTGCTCCTTGGAAGAAAAGCTATGACCAACCTAGATAGCATATTAAAAAGAAGAGACATTACTTTGCCAACAAAGGTCCATCTAGTCAAGCTATGGTTTTTTCCAGTAGTCATGTATGGATGTGAAAGTTGGACTATAAAAAAAGCAGAGCACTGAAGAATTGATGTTTTTGAACTGTGGTGTTGGAGAAGACTCTTAGACTGCAAGGAGATCAAACCAGTCCATCCTAAAGGAAATCAGTCCTGAATATTCATTGGAAGGACTGATGTTGAAGTTAAACTCCAATACTTTGGCCACCTGATGTGAAGAACTGACTCACTGGAAAAGACCCTGATGCAGGGAAAGATTGAAGGCAGGAAGAGAAGGGGATGACAGAGGATGAGATGGTTGGATGGCATCACTGACTCAATAGACATGAGTTTGAGCAGGCTCCAGGAGTCGGTGATGGACAGGGCAGCCAGGAGTGGTGCGGTCCATGAGGCTGCAACGAGTCAGACATGAGTGAGCAATTGAACTGAACTGTTAGTATTTCCAAAAGCATTTCTACCGAGTTAGGCCTGGGAAGGTCATCAAGAAGGCTTCCCAGGGACCAAAATATTCACAAAGAAACAGGAACAAGGACGCTTGTTCAAAGAAGGATGCAGCCTTGTCTCATCTGGGGGCAGCAGAGGAAGCTGTCACACACTGTGGGATGGCAGGAAGAGGTCACCTGATGTGATTTGTAGGAATCACTGGGCGGTCACCTGTTTTCCTAATTAGAAAGTTACCACCCACGGGCTTCTCCCCTAGCGTCAGTGCACCATCTTGCAGACACGTGGTGGTGCAGGCCTCCCCACCTTTCACCACAGTTGTCTCTCACACACACCCCACGCTGGTCGTGGACTGCTCCCACTCAAGTCTCCAGGCTCCTGAAAGATTAAGGGGCGGCCAGGAGAGAAACAGTCACCCGCAAGGGGCCTGGATGGATAAGTCCCCAGTCTGAGCCTAGGGAAGATACCTCCATCTGTCTGGATCTCCTCTCTGAGGAAAGGGCAGGGAAGGAGCCCTTCCACCCTCATCTGTGATGGGTTCCTTCCACCACTTTTTTTTGTAATTGAGCAGCCACTATGCACCAAGCCCTCTTCTGGGCGCCCAGGATGTATACTACGAATAAGCCTGCTTATAAAAAAAAACAGTGCCTTTTTGCACAGGGTTTATATTCTAGCTCTTGCTGGGATGCAACTGCCCTGCCAGTGACAAAAAGATCTGGTCTCCCAGGTGTTCTGATAAGAGAACTGGCCCCATTCCTCTTGGCCGCCTTCCTCCACACCCCCAGGATCAGGCGCAAGGTCCCAATCTAAACTTACTGGGTTGAATTGACAGGTTGTCTCCACCACCTCGTAGCAGGTCAGTGCTACCTGTGACACAGGGGGATTGAAGGCTTGGTTCTCAGGAGGAGGACCTGAGCCCTTCAAGACACAGAAAGCTCACAATGAGGAGGCCAGTGCCCCCTACAGGATACACCTTCCCACTGACCCCAATCTCAGATTCTTAAGACAAAATGCACGCTGCACCACATGAGTTTCAATCAGGGCAGAGCGTCAGGCCCTGGTCTCTGCTACAGACCCTGGACAAGGGCAGAGAAAGGTCTTAAACTCCCTTCACCCGCAGAGCCAGCTCTCGCGTGGATCTCCTTGCTTGTCTTGGGCTCCGTCATCCCAGCTAGGATCTCCCACCAAGGATGCTCCCCACCACCTGTGCAGAGGCACTTGAAAGAAGGAGGCTCATTTCAGTATCACTCTGTGCAAAGCCTGATTAGGGGTGTCAGTGAGTGACCTCCCCTCACACACACACACACACCCAGCAGCAGTACTCACACGATGGCACAGCGTCATGGGGCTGGGGAGAATGGTTTATGCGATTAGCTGCACTTGGGGATTATCTCTGCTCCATTAGTGCAGATAATTGGGCGTTGACAACAGAAATTGCATCACTCAAGTGCTAAGAGGAGAGCGAGGGTGGATCAGGCTGGTCTTCCCCCACCTCCCACCCTCTCTGTGCCAACCCCTTATCTCCCAGCTGACCTCTCTCCAAGTACAAGTGGGTGGTGAAGTACATGGAGCCCAGCTTGGGCATCAGGCAACCTGGTTTCTAGTCCCAACCCTGTTCCTAATCCACTGTGTGATCTTGGGTGAATTCCCACCCTCTCTGAGCCTGTTATTTCACTGGTCAAGCAACAGGATCTGGACTCGAGGGCAATAGGCACAGCTGTGAACATTTAGTGTGTGCTGTGAACTCAGTCTTGTGCTAAGCAGTTTCATGCAGCATCTTATTTGATCCTGTGCTGATTTTATTCTGTCCCCTGCTCTCTCTTCAATGCTTGGCACATGGCTGATGACCAATAAATACTGGTTTGTTTGATAAGTGCTTCCAACTCCTCTATGAAGCCAGAATTATTTTAATCCCACTTTTCAGTGGGAGAAACTGATGCACAGCAAATTAAATGCAAATCGCTAAGGTCATTTCCTGTCCTGCTGCACTCAGATGATCTACCGACTACAGATGTCAAACAGGGGCAGGGACTTGGTCCAATACACCCCGAGTCCTGGGTAGGGCAAGTGCTCAGTAGACGAGAGGCTCGATGACAGGCAGTGGGCATCATTTTCTGTCATCTTTCCCTGATAACTCCACAGTACTAACAGCATCTGACACACAGTAGGTGCTCAGTAAACATGCACTGAGTACATGACGAATGAATTTTTTAAATTCTCATAACAACCCCGTGAAAAATAAGGAAACTGAGGTTCAGACAGGTGAAATGAATTGTCTATATTGATAAGCAGGGAGTCAGAGATTCAAACAGTGTTGGGGGGGCCCAACCCCCCATATTCATATTCTTTGCTTCGAAATGCTTACCACAAAGGGACACATGTACTGCCCCACTCTTGACTTTAATCTATTTGACTTGCTTTGGCCAGTAGAGCAGGGTGACATGATACTGCGCCAGTTCCAAGCTGAGGCTTCACGACACCTTCCAGTTCCTCTGGCTCTCTTGTGCGTCTGCCACTGCCACGCTGATATGCCTGGGCTAGCCTGCGGTCCCAGGAAATGAATGAGAGATGCGAGAGCAGAGCTGCTCTTGCCCAGCTTAACATTGCTGCTTTCAGCCCCTGGCTTTGAGTGTGGCTTGTTACTCAGCAGCAGCTGACAGATACAACAGGTCTGCTTTCATTTCAGGTAGGAAAAGTGACACAGAAAAGCTGTCCTAATAACACACAGGAGGTGCAGGTAAGTCTAGGGCAGGCAGAAAGGGTAGAGGAGGAGACATTTGAACTGAGGCTAGACAATGAGTAAGGTCCGCCACTCATTCGACAAACACCAAATGAGCACATACTATGTGCCAAGCACCGGTCTAGGCACTGGAGTTTTTCAGATAAGAAGGGACAGGGAAGGGCATTCCAGGCAGAGGGAATGGCATACATGAAGGTATGGTGGTCCGGGGAACAACATGGTGTGTCTGGGCATGTGGGAGACAAGGCTGCAAAGGCAGGCGGGCCAGGTGGATGAGGTGGGTCTCATGCTGAGGTGACAGAGACCTCTTGAAGGATGTTAAGTAGTGTGACGATGAGACCTGGCTCTAATTTTAGACAGAACCCTCTGGCAGCCATGAGAACTGCTGAGCAGAAGGCAGGAGGGCCAGCCAAGAGAGAAGCTGCAGCATTTCTGACTCACAGCAGTGATGGAGGGGGTGGACGATGGGCAGCTTTTGGATATGGACTGAAAGGGAGGGGCAGGATGGAGGAGCCAAGGATGAGGCCCTGGTCTCCAGCTTGGGCAACTGGGCTGGGGGGCTGGGGGAAAATGGGAGGAGGGTCAGTTCTGGGGATGGGGGTGAGGGGGAAGGAGACTCGGCTGGGGTGAGCTGCCATTGCAGGAGGCGGGAGAGGGGGTGCCCTTCCTTGCAGCCTTGGGTCCTACCCCACCACTAGGTCATCTGTCCGACCCAATCAGAGGCGGCTTGGACTTTCTGTCTTCCCCTGGCCCCCAATCAAAAAGGTCCCTCGAATGGCCATGCAGTCCACACATCCTGAGGACAGGCAGCTGGCTCCGTGCTGACATGGAGTGTCCAGACAGTGCCTGTCTGGAGAGGGGCCTTTGGAGGCAGGGGTGGGGATAGAGGGGCAGGCAACCACTGCACCCGAGCCCCGGTCCCTTCTGCCGGACCCTAGCTTGGAAACAATAGCAACCTGGACAGGGAGAAGCAATGAGAAAGCCAGAGAGGAGTGGAGGGAGGCAGGAGCAGACAGACCCGCTGAGGCCTTCAAAGATGCGGGGCTGCTGTCTCCCCAGCTGTCCAGCTGGAGAGAGACAGAACTTGGGGCACAGAGAACCCTGGAGCCAGAGGGAAAGGAGAGAAGGGGAGGCAGGCAAGTGCAAGGAGCGGGTGTGTGGAGGGGAGGGAGACGAGAGGAGGACGGGAGGGAGCACTCTGATGAGAAGGGCTGTGATTCTCACTTCTGTTCTGCCAGCAGCTGAGATCTTGGTGCACCCTGAGAGGATGGAGGGTGGGGTGGGAGAGGCTTAGAATGGTCTGGATGGAAGACACCACTAAGAAACCCTCTTTCTGGGGCGCCGGGACCCCCAACCAGGATCTCAGAGCCCAAAGCACCTGGGAGCAGAGGCAGGGGCACCAGAGCAAGGGGGCTTCTCTGACAATTTGAAACAAAATGGGCACAGTGTTCTAATACTAACAGCCTGTTATTAAAATCAAGTGCTATTTTACAAAATGCATTTGCCAGGGAATGGCTAATTACAGGCAAGGCGCGTTTCTGTGTGTTGGTGCCGATTAATCCTGAGCAGTTTAAGCAGTCAAATTTTATACATATAATTATCACTCAAGATTCGCAAAACAGCAACAAGATGCTCTAGGGCTCTGCCCTTGAGGGACTGTGGCTGAGGGCTGTCTTGGGGGTGTGGAGGGAGGTGGGCAGGGAGCTTCTTTGTGCTGAATCACACCTTGAGCCACCTCTTTCTATCCATCTCTTACTTCCCCCATGGGAAGGAACAAAGCCAGCGATAAGGAGGGGAGGGACCTCTTGGGCTGGGGAACAGCTCCCAGAAGGGCTGCTAGCAAAGTTCCACCACCGTGAGATGGTGCTCGATGTGGGGTTTGAGACAAGGTGAGTTTCACAGCCCAGGTTTTCATGTGTGAGATGGGCGGCCTGGGGAGTGAGTCAGGGAGGGAAGCCACACCTCCAAGGCCGGAAGTAAGGGAGAGAGTCTTTATATGGGGTCCTAGGTGCTGCTCAGCCAATGGAGGGGCAGGAAAATCACACAGCCTCTGGGGTGGATGGGTCCTCATGGCAAAGCAAGAGGTAGGAGGTGGTGGCTGCCGCCAGCTGCAAGTCATGCTGGGAGATCCTGGGGGAGAGTGGCAGGGAGCTAGGGCAGGCCTGCCCAGTGCAGGGAGAAATGAGGAAAACCTAACCCGCAACCAAGGTCTGACTGCCCACTCTGGGAGGAGGGGTGCACCCAGGTACAAGTCAGGCTGAGTCTAGGGGCGCCCACAAGCGTGGAGTCATGGGGCATGTGGGCCACAGCCAAGGGAACGCGGAGCTCAGAGATGATGTGATGGAGCCGGAAAGCTGACAGTCCAGCCTGTTTTGCTGGGAGAGAAGACCCAGGGCAGAGCCCACCACCCAAAGCACCTGTAACCTTGCCCCAAAACTCACAAGAAGCTGGAGAAGCGACGTGTGGGGAGAAGGGAGGGTGAAACAGAGAGTTTTCTGGCTAAAGCTACTGGTAACCCACTTCACTGCTGGTACTGGAGTGGAACCCAAGCAAGCAAGGTCAGCAAGGGGACCGTGCAAAGGTCATTGTCTACCTGCACGGGAATTCCTGGGCCCCTGGCCTTCACTGCTTCAGAGCTCCTGGGGGCGGGGCCCTGGAATCCTGCGAGCACTACAGTTTGCAAACCATTGGCTTGGAAAGGCAGCAGCATCTCCATGTGTACCCAGAGTGTTTAAAGGAAAACAAGAGTAGAGGACCAACGCCTCTGATGCTTTAGCTGCTTCCTGTTGGTTGGCTTCTCTGCTCTGTGTGATGGGCTAGGAGCTGGGCTGAGTGTCAGGGTGGGGGTGCCACGGGATGTGTGCAAGCGGGGTGAGGGCCCAGGACTGGATTAATGAAGCTACTGTCCCAGCGACGTTAGAGAGACCAAGAGCATCAAAGTCTCCACAGGTGTGAGCTTTTACACGCCTGTTACCATTTTTGTTACAGTGGCTCAGAGGCTCAAGGGACTGTTTGAAGGCCAGAGTGACAAACGGGATAATACCTAAGTGCCTGGCACGCAGTAGGCGCTCAATATATGCTCAGTATTGGTGAATTTGAACCCCTCCTTTTCCTCCCTCTAAACGTCCACTGAGGACTCCAGTTCCACCCCTTTGGACAGCTGCTTGATGGCATCACCACTGAACTCACCAGGAGTGGGTTTTACAAGCTCAGCCCCACTGCTCAGCGGAGAAAGTTAATTACACTGAGTCATTAAACCAAAGCACTCCCATTGCTTTTAGTGCTGAAGCAGCTTCAGGTGCTTTATCACCAAAAGCTCTTGTAAGTTGGCATAACTGGACCTTATTTTACCAGAGACCCTGTGAATAATAGTTCAGCCCACTGGGCACCTACTGTGTGCTGTTCAGGACCAGGTGCTGGCATGCATGGCCGTGAGAGCTAAGCTTGGTGTCAGCCCTGTTCCCCCATGCACACAGGATACTGGCTGGAGAGGCCACGTGAGACACCTGGGATCTCAGGCAGTCAGTGACAAGAGGGTCAGCCACCTCCCTCTGCCCTGAACCGCATTCTGGACCCTACATCATGCACACACACCTGCAGACCTCCTCTCCCTTCTGTTGTGAAGTAGGTGGAACTTGGCCTCTGGTATTTCCCCTTCTTGTACCTTCTCCATCCTTCTTGGGGCCTGGCTCACCCAGGCAGGAGACCAAGGTTCTCCTGCTTCATTGCCTATTCCCATCCCAGCCAGCCTTTAGACAGTGTCTTTTTCTTGCGTCAAATGAAAAGCGCTTTCTGTCGTTAAAGAAATTTGAGGAATCAGAGGGATGGTGGAGGAGATATTCCCAGGGCCGAGGAGCCATCCGGTACCCTGAACTCAGGCTGTGACAGAGACTTGTGGACAAATACATCCTAAGAGTAGCAGATCCAATTTGTCTTCATCCTGAACCTTCACGCCTAAGCCCTGCTCCAGGAAGTGGGACTCGGGGTTCAGTGGTTCCAGAAGCTCTAGACTCTGGAGAAATAGGTTCTTTCCTATTAGAAAGAACCAGTGTGGCATCACAGATAAAGCACTGCTCTTGGGGTGGGGAGAACTGGGGTCTAGTCCTGGTATTACATTCACCTGGCTGTGTGACCTTAGGAAAAGTCACTTCCCTTCTCTAGGCTTCAGTTCATTATCTATAAAATACAGGGCTGGTAGAGATGGACTTCAAGGTATCCTCCAGTTCTGTAAATGTATGGACACTAAGGAGGGGAAAGCGGGTGGGATGAATTGGGAAATTGGGATTGACGTGCATACACTACAATGTATAACACAGATAACTAATGAGAACCCACTGCATAGCACAGGGAACTCTGTTCAGTGCTCTGTGGTCACCTAAATGGGAAGGAAATCCAAAAGGAGCAGATATATGTATACCTGGACTTTCCAGTGGTAAAGAAACTGCCTGTCAATGCAGGAAATATAAGAGACACAAGTTCGATCCCTGGGTTGGGAGATCTCCTGGAGAAGGAAATGACAACCCACCCCAGTATTCTTGCCTGGAAAAGTCCATGAACAGAGGAGCCTGGTGGGCTACAGTCCACAGGGTCGCAAAGAGTCAGACATGACTGAAACAATTTAACACAGCACATATGTATACATAGAGCTGATTCACTTCATCATACAGCAAAACTAACACGACGTTGTAAAGCAACTATGCTATGCTATGCTAAGTCACTTCAGTCGTGTCTGACTCTGTGTGACCCCATAGATGGCAGCCCCTCAGGCTCCGCCGTCCCTGGGATTCTCCAGGCAAGAACACTGGAGTGGGTTGCCATTTCCTTCTCCAATGCATGAAAGTGAAAAGTGAAAGTGAAATCGCTCAGTCGTGTCCGACTCTTCACGACCCCATGGACTGCAGCCTACCGGGCTCCTCCATCCATGGGATTTTCCAGGCAAGAGTACTGGAGTGGGGTGCCATTGCTTTCTCCAAATACTGCAATTGAAAAAAAAAAAAAAAAAAGGATGTCCTGCCGTTCTGGTCACTGGACTCTGACTCTGTGACAAGACAGTGGCCTCCACTCAACTCCACTGACCCCAGTGGGGCAGGCGGGTGACCGAGGACAGGGAGCTGAAGACAGGAGCAGTCCCCAAGCCACTGGTGCCCACCTGCCTGGAGCCGAGCTGCCTTGCCAGTCTCAGAAATCACGCAGCGCCTGAACGGCCCTGCTGCAGGCTGGTGCCACAAGGCAAATTACAGCCTCTCGAGGGTGCCTGTGACAAATGACGACTAAATGGTTTGCTTTCCGTATGCAAATGAAGCCGCCAATTTACATTCATTTGCACCTGATGGGTGTCTGAAATGGATGAATTTGATTTGTGCTTGATCTGTAAGTGTCTAATTTATTAATCAATAAAACGTCATGTACAGGCACAAGGATTCCCCAGTTCCAGCCGGCCTCCATATATATGTAAATAATGCAATCTCTCAATCTACTTGTTATGTAAATGTTAATATAAAACTGACAGAAATATGCATCTGCAGAACTTTATGAGCTGAGGGAATTGAGATTTACACCAGCTCCTACCCACCCTCTGCCCCATGGCTCTTCCTCTTGCCACACCTTCCTCTCACTTTTCCCTTATGCCAGCTCACCCCTCTCACCTCCTCCAGGAAGCCCACCCATTCCTCTGGCCTTCCAGCACTGCCAGGCCTCCACCAGGGGCTGCCACTGTTACCTCCTACACAATCTTGTCCTGGAACTCTGCCCCCAAGACCCCACCTTACATGATCTACCCACCTACATCTCTCTACTCTCTCCATCTCTGTGTATTAAAATCTACCCTCTCAGGAACCAGCTAAAAGTCACCACCTTTTGCCAAAGTGGACACTGAGCATGCGGGCAGGAACCTATTCTGGGAAGAGGAAGGGATCAAAAGTCCCAGTCTCCAAGATGCTCCTGGTTTCATTCCATCCTCTGTTTGCTGGGCGCTGCTCTGGGCACGGCTTGTGGAGCATCCTCTGCAGGGGGGGGAGGGGGGCTGCTGTTGTCTCCTGTCTAGTTGATGAAAACGATGCTTCTTCAGAGAGCTTACCTACTAGACAGGGGCAAATGGGCAGGATTGATTCCAGGCAGCACCATCAAGAGTCAGTCTCAAAACCAAATTATGGCCTTTTCCCAGTGAGCAGAAAAGGTCATTCCAAGCCGTGGAAGCCAAATTAAACTTCTTTTATAGTTTTCTTTGAAGGGGCCGCAAAACAAACCTTAGCAAGGCCGGAAAATGATACCTTTCTCCAGCCTGTCCCACCAGGAAGGCGTCATGCCTGGATCGCACGACCATCCGTCTTTAGCACATCAGTTCTTCACATTGCCTGGAAGGTCTCTCTCCATTTATTTCCCCCCCTCCCCCGCCTGTTACTGTGAGGGCAAGGCCAGCTGTTCCTGTCCCATTGGTGCCCCCAGGGCACCTGGCACTCCAAAGACAAATGTGTGGAGCCATTGGAGGGGCCAACAGAACCCCCCACCATTCACCTGCTTCCTGCCCCTCTCCTCTCTGCACATTCACCACCTCCTTAACCCCAAGGATCTTCCTGGTGGCTCAGATGGTAAAGTTTCTGCCTGCAATGTGGGAGACGCGGGTTCGATTCCTGGGTCAGGAAGATCCCCTGGAGAAGGAAATGGCAATCCACTCCAGCACTCTTGCCTGGAAAATACCATGGATGGAGGAGTGTGATAGGCTACAGTCCATGGGGTCGCAAAGAGTCGGACACGACTGAGCGACGTCACTAACCCCAAGCTTTAGGAAATCACGCTCAGCCCACACTTTATAGATAGAGTCTACAAAATTTGATAGAGAGGGACAAGAAAGAGTGAACGTCCACTGACATTTAATCTGCACGGGGGACTTGGCAGATTGAGACCCAGGAGGTGAAGCAGCGCTCACAGCATCACACACCCAGGTGAGGGCACAGCCAGGCTCAAAGCCAGGTCTGTACACAGTCAGGTCCATCCTTAGGCAGGGTTCGTCAAGGTCTAAGCTGGATGACCTGAAAAGAGCTGAGAAGGACACCCCTATATATCTTCCCAGTCCATCATCCTCACTGACTCTTATCCTACTATTACAGATTCAGGGGCTCTTCTCTCATAGGAGGGCTCCCCAGGTGGCTCAATGGTAAAGAATCCACCTGCCAATGCAGGAGATGCAGGAGATATGGGTTTGATCCCTGGGTCGGGAAGATCCCCTGGAGTAGGAAATGACAAGCGGCTCCAGTATTCTTGCCTGGAGACTCCCATGGACAGAGGAGCCTGGCGGACTACAGTTCACGGGGTCACAAATAGTTGGACATGACTGAACACATACTTCCTATAGGAATCACCTTTGAGAGCCTGCGGATCCTCACTACAGGAACCAAAGGCAAGAATCCAGACCAAGTGGTCTGTGGCTCTGCCAGATCCCTTCCTCCTCAAGGTCAGCATTAAGTGATATGTTCCTGGTGAGAAGGGGCTGCAGAAAGGGAGGGCAGGGTTTTGATGAAGCCCATTATATCTCCATCAAGAGGAAAAGACAAACGCTTTGTATTAAAAGGGGCCACTGAGGGCAGAAACTGGGGTTTGCAAGCGGAAGTTCATTCCTAGCTGCACCAGCCATGGTGGTGGAGGGAAGTGGCCCTGAACGTGGGACCAGTTACGGCTCACATGCGGCACTTCTAGAAATTCCTCTGGGAGACAGGTGTTTCACTCGCCCTTAGAAGTGAAATGGAAATGGACCTTCTCTGCACTGGAGAGCAGTTCTCCAGAAACTTTTAAAAAGGAAAAGCCTAGAGCTGCAGTCAGATTAAGCCTCAACTTCTGGTCTCCTATCCAACAGTGCAATATACCAGGACAGCCCACGGCACGAAGATGAAAGGATGGAAAGGAACAAGAAGGAAACTAACATCCACTGGTGTTTATCCTAAACCAGAGGTTGCAGATTTTATTTTATTTAATTGGTCCCCATCCTGTATGAGGTAATGTACTATTTATTATACCCAAGGAGCTAGTGAGGCTCAGAGAGATTCATCTAAAGCCACACAGCTAGCAAGTGGCAGAGCCAGAATTGGAAAACAGGTCTGTCTAACCACAAAGCCTGGACTCTTTCCAGGGCCCAGAGGCTCCAGTTATGAGCCACTACAGATGATGTGCCAATCAGAAAGAAAATTAGGAAACTGGACTCCAGATTGTTTAGAAAGAATGAATATGTGCCTGGCCAGAGATATGCTGAGTGTATAAATGATTAAGTAGAAAGCTACCATACTGAACTTCAGAAGAGTTTGAAAATGATCTAGTATAAATTATTCTATCCATTCATGATTGCCTAATGATGCTGTTTTTACATTAATTAAAACAAAACATGCTAAGGCATTTGAAACTCCATGGTCAGAGCCTAGATTTGGAGCCAAGTTCAGCTTGTAGTTCAGGTCATGGAAAGGAGATGGAGGGACATCTTGTCACCAGATGATAATAATAATTGTAACTTCTAATAGCTATAATATGCAGTTACTAACTGCATGTGCTTTAAACACACAAAATCATACAATCCTATCAAGTGGCTGTGGTTATTCCCAATAATAGAACAGAATACGGAGTCTCAGAGAGGTTGAGAAACTTGCCCAAAGTCACACAGCTGGTTAGCGCCAGAGCCGGAATTCAAATCCATTTTTCTGTGGTGCCAGAGCTCAAATAGCCCCTATAGCATATCCTAGTTTTTGTTTTGTTTTAAGTATATTAAAGGAAGCAGTTGGGTTTTTGTTGCCAACTCTCAAACCTATCTTCCCCCTGGCAGCTTGCTAACGGGGACCAGGTTGAAAGCAGTAACTCCTGGATGTCCAGGCACTCCAGGTACCCTTGTGGGCACGTGGGCCCAACAGAGGAACCCAATGGGAGGCCACAGCTTCTCAGCTCTTAAATACAGATCTGTTCTTCAACACGAGGAGGAAGCTGACCTAGCTGACCCTAGAGAATTCCAGCGCTCAGAAGTTGGGAGCCCTTGTTTCTGTCTTCCATTGTTTTCTCTGGGGTTCCCTCTTTGGGGTACTAAGTGCCTCCTGTCTGCCCTGCTGCTGCTATGCTAAGCCAAGAGGCATGGCTCATTCCAGAGGCTGGGGGCTCTGGGCTAGACTAATACTCCTTCCTTCACTCTTCCAAGAGGCAGAGTCTTCTGGGCGCTCTGATCTTTACCCTGGGTCCCCTCAGATTCTCTAGGAGGCCTCCTAGAATGGTCACTCCAATGAGGCATGCCAGTTCCCCTATTCTCACTGCCCACGACATCACCTGGGCTCAGTTCATTTGCAAGTCTGGGGAAAGCACTGCCTTGGCGGCTCCCACTCCTCTAGTAGACAGAGACCTCCCCACGGACACATGTGTCTTGACTCTCTCTTTCTTTTTTTTCCCCATAGGCTTCAGGAATGTTCTCAGGATGGAAAGTAAAAGATGCTTGAGGTCATGGCCCCTTTTGTCTTTTTTTAGAAAAAAAAAAAGTATAAATTTGGTGAGGAAATTACTTGTGGTGTTCTAAAGAGGAGCTCTGAAGGCACTGATAAGATGTGGGAGGTCAGCCAGCACTTCAGAGGACCCCAGGACCTTTGCACAACCCTCAACTGAGTAGGAAAGAAAAGTCCCAATCATGACAGAAACTGAAATTCCGTATCAATCAAAGGTGAGAGGTGAGGATTCAGGGTGAGTATTACGGTAGTCGAAATAAAATCAAGAACGTGTGAAATTTAGTCCCCACCTAAATTTGTGACCAAGCTGTGTACCTAACTATCCACATTGTTTCCTGCAGCTGGTCAATGTGGCCTTAGGGAAATATAACTCAGCTTAATATTTGCTTAGGACTTCCCTGGCGGTCCAGTGGATAAGAATTTGCCTGCCAATGCAGGAGAGAAGATTCCACATGCCGAGGGGCAGCTAAGCCTGTGTCCCACAGCTACTGAAGCCTGGGTGCCCGTGCTCCTCAACAGGAGAAGCCGCTGCAGTGAGAAGTCCTCTCACGTCCTCTCTCAATGACAGGAAGCTCTCTCACAGCAACAACATGAATAATCAACTAATTTAAAAAATTTAAAAAAAAACGTAAGTCAGTAAAAAAAAAATATTTGCTTAAACCAAATAGAATACAGAAAGGAAATAAATTTGCTGTTAAGTCATCAAGCAGCACATTTTAAGCCCAAAATGGAAGGTCCAAGAATTGTCTTACGAGTAGATTATGCATATTTTGTCACAGCTTCCTGTGTTCACATCACTCGTAATATTTCATGAAAGGCAATAGAGAGTCTGAGCTGTCTGGGTTTAAACCATAGCTTTGTCACTTACTAGCTGAGTGACTTTGGGCAAGGTTGTGAACCTCTCTGTGCCTCAATTTCCCCAGCTGTAAAATGGGAGCGATCATTGCATACACCGGACACGGTCCATGTGACAGTTCAATCAGGTTACATATGCGCATGCTGGCACATAGTAAGTAAGGTTCAATCAACAGTAGGTAGTATTATCATTGTTGTTGTTATTTGAATGTGAGGGATCCTTGTGGTTTTGTAGGGGTTTTCTCAACTTCCTAATTTCATATCACAGACACTCAAACAGAAGCATAGATTTTCACTTCTGGTGGTTAGAAATAACTGTGGTCCCTACAGGGAAATGAATTAGGCAACATGCGTGCTGTGACCTGGGGAAATGGCAGGCCTGGGGCAGGTGATCCAGAAGGGATTGAAGCAGAGACAGATGCCAGCTGCCTGCTCCACCCAGACTCTGGACTCTGGGTCACCCAACATCCAAGCCTCACCCTCCTCCACTCTCCTCTGCGGCTGAGACAGAAAGGTGAAGTCTAACAGACATAAATGGAAAGTTCCACATTTGGGTTGGAACAGTCGATTGCACAGGCAGAGGATAGGGGAGCTCTGGCTCGGAAGCAGTTCTAGGAATCCAAAAGGGACTGAGTTAAGTTAGTAGGGGTGGGCAGTGATGTTCAGAACAGGGGAGGGTAACTGGACTAAGTAGATCGTTATGAGAGAAAAGATTTGGAGGCAGGTAGTGGGAGTGGAGGATACAGGAGGCAGTGGTAGTGGTGGTGATGGTCAAAATGATCAGGCTTGAACATCCACTGGATCATCGAAAAAGCAAGACAGGTCCAGAAAAACATCTATTTCTGTTTTATTGACTATGCCAAAGCCTTTGACTGTGTGGATCACAAGAAACTGTGGAAAATTCTGAAAGAGATGGGAATACCAGACCACCTGACCTGCCTCTTGAGAAACCTGTACGCAAGTCAGGAAGCAACATTTAGAGCTGGACATGGAACAACAGACTGGTTCCAAATAGGAAAAGGAGTACGTCAAGGCTGTATATTGTCACCCTGCTTATTTAACTTATATGCTGAGTACATCATGAGAAATGCTGGGCTGGAAGAAGCACAAGCTGGAATCAAGATTGCTGGGAGAAATATCAATAACCTCAGATATGCAGATGACACCACCCTTATGGCAGAAAGTGAAGAGGAACTAAAGAGCCTCTTGATGAAATTGAAAGAAGAGAGTGAAAAAGTTGGCTTAAAGCTCAACATTCAGAAAACTAGGATCATGGCATCCAGTCCCATTACTTCATGGCAAATAGATAGGGAAACAGTGGAAACACTAGCTGACTTTACTTTTCTGGGCTCCAAAATCACTGCAGATGGTGACTGCAGCCATGAAATTAAAAGATGCTTACTCCTTGGAAGGAAAGTTATGACCAACCTATACAGCATATTGAAAAGCAGAGACATTACTTTGTCAACAAAGGTCCGTCTAGTCAAGGCTATGGTTTTTCCAGTGGTCATGTATGGATGGGAGAAGGCAGTGGCAAGCCACTCCAGTACTCTTGCCTGGAGAATCCCAGGGATGGAGGATCCTGGTGGGCTGCCATCTATGGGGTTGCACAGAGTTGGACACGACTTAAGTGACTTAGCAGCAGCAGCAGCAGCATGTATGGATGTGAGAGTTGGACCATAAAGAAAGCTGAGCACAGAAGAATTGATGCTTTTGAACTGTGGTGTTGGAGAAGACTCCTGAGAGTCCCTTGGACTGAAAGGAGATCCAACCAGTCCATCCTAAAGGAAATCAGTCCTGAATATTCATTGGAAGGACTGATACTGAAGCTGAAACTGCAAAACTTTGGCCACCTGATGCGAAGAGCTGACTCACCAGCTCAATGGACATGGGTTTGGGTGGACTCTGGGAGTTGGTGATGGACAGGGAGGCTTGGCATGCCGCGGTGCATGGGGTCACGAAGAGTCGGACACAACTGAGCAACTGAACTGAACTGAACTGACCTCTCCACTAACATGTGACCCTAGTGACCATTTTCTCCCTGAATCCCACCCCTTCCTGGGTTTGAACCTCTGACCACCCCCTCCCAGCTGCCTGTGAGAATCTCCCTCTCTGTCTGCCCTTGAACCCTGGTATTCCCAGCACCCAACTCTGTGCAGGTTTCTCTCCTCACTGTCTACACTCCTCGCGGGTGACCTGGCCCTGTTTCCAGGAGCCACAGGTGGCAAGCCATCCACCTCCTATCCCAGCCCCAGGGCCCAGTTCAGTTTCTCTTGACTGACCCCTCAGGCACCCTAAATCAACCTCAGTTCAGTTCAGTCGCTCAGTCGTGTCCAACTCTTTCTGACCCCATGCACCGCAGCATGCCAGGCCTCCCTGTCCATCACCAACTCCTGGAGTTTACTCAAACTCATGTCCATTGAGTCGGTGATGCCATCCAACCATCTCATTCTCTGTCGTCCCCTTCTCCTCCTGCCTTCAATCTTTCCCAGCTTCACAATCTTTTCAAATGAGTCAGTTCTTCGCTTCAGGTGTCCAAAGTATTGGAGTTTCAGTTTCAACATCAGTCCTTCCAATGAACATCCAGGACTGATCTCCTTTAGGATGGACTGGTTGGATTTCCTTGCAGTCCAAGGGACTCTCAAGAGTCTTCTCCAACACCACAGTTCAAAAGCATCAATTTGTCTGCACTCAGCTTTCTTTGTAGTCTAACACTCACATCCATAAATGACTACTGGAAAAACCATAGCCTTGACTAGACGGACCTTTGTTGGCAAAATAATGTCTCTGCTTTTTAATGTGCTGTCTATGTTGGTCATAACTTTCCTGCCAAGGAGTCCAAACTAAATTCTCTCCTGCTTCAGCCATTGTGTTCCTGACCTTGGTTACTCTCATCACTCTTTGGCTGGTTGCTCCAAACCTGATCCTTTCTGGGGGAATGGGGAAACGGAATATTTTTTAAAAGCTGTTTGTGGAAAGAATTCCCTGGTGGTTCAGTGATTAGGGCTTGGAGCTTTCACTGTGGGACCCCAGTCTGATCCCTATTGGGAACTGAGATCTCACAAGCCTTGCAGTGCAACCAAAAAAAAAAAAAAAAAAAAGCTGATTGTGGGACTATAAGATGCATACAGAAAAGTTTCATGTTATAAGTTCAGTGAATCTGCACAAAATAAACACACGCATAGAAGTGTGAAAACACCACTCAGATCAAGAAACAGAACAGACCCAGCCCCCCTAGAAGCCCATCCCCTACATGGGTGACTATTGTCTGGATTTGTTTCACCACAGATACATCTGTTTCTGTAATTTATATCAACAGGCTCCTGCTGTTTGTATTCTTTTATGTCTGGCTTTTTTCAGATGTTCAGGAGACTTTGTTCATGAGACTGTCGCAGAGTGCGCTGTGATTTTCACCTTTCTTGCTTTACTGGACAGTGTTCTTTAAGTCACATCTCCTCTCCTCTGCTGGGGAGCATCTGGGCTGCATCCCATTGGAGCTATTGTAGATATCCAGCGCTGCTGTGAACACCGGAGAACACATCTTTGGGGGGCATATGTGTGCATTTCTGCCACCTCTATAACTAGGAGAGAGTTCCCGGGTCCCAGACTCTGCACAGAGACAGCTGTAATCAGTCCTGCCCAATGGTTTTCTAAGTGTCTGCCCTGACATCGCCTCCCTCCAGCAGCACAGGAGAATTTCAGTTGCCCTTGGAGCTGTGTTGACTCCTCCCTCCTTCTCCCTTGTCTCCAAGGAGCATTTACAGCTGTCTTATCTGTGTGCTAGTTTTTTGTTTTTGAGGGTGCTTCCCCTGGGCCCTGAGTCCTGCTGGTTCTATTTACATGATAGGTTTTTAATCCCTGCCATCCTCTCTGGTCCCACTGCCATCCTCTTTTCTGCCCTCATTCTGTCCTGGCTGGGCTGTCACCAATTCCAGTTCTTCCTTAGGAGTCTGAACTGCCCCTTCCCCCACTCCATCCTCCACCTCTCAGCAGGATGTCCTCCAGCATCGCCACTTTCTGCTCAAGAGTCTAACAGTCCCCAGGATCTACACTTGATCTTTGCCAAAAGGCCAAGAAGCAACAGTGCCCAGCACCTAAAGCAAAGTGGCCATGAAGAAACCTGGGAATGCATTGTGGGCAGATGCTGGGTCTCCTCACAGCTCCTGGAGCATCCCCGTGCTCAAGACACAGGAGATGCTCCACTTCTCATTCTGCCCCCACTGACCCTTCCAATCTCACCCCCTGAAGTTCCCCTATTGACCCCGCACCAGAGATGGCTGCCCCCTGCACAGCCATGGAGTCACCCAAGGATTATTATTGCACACCCACCATGTGCCAGGTAGGTGCCCTTCCCTTGACCTGAAATTCTTTCCCCCTTTTGGGGCTTGTTTCAGGCAGACAGCACAGGCTGCAATCTAGTCCTACTTGGGGGTCATCAGTCCCAGAGGTGGTGGGAATGGACCTCCAGTTCACGGCAACTCACCTCGCCCACTCAAGAGTGAACGAAAGCTGCCTTGTTCATGCCCAAGTGGGCTGGGAGAGGTGGGTGGGGCCACTGCCAGGGCAAGACGCATTCATCCTAACATGACTAAACTTTCGTTTGTGCCCAGCTGCAGAAGGACAGGAGCTGACACACTTCCCAACCGTCTAAGCCGCCACAGGGGCATGAAGCTACCCGTATCCCATAAAAGAGCCATTTTTGGCTTTCCAAAGGCCAAAGAGAATCCCTGTTCTGCTCAGATGGTCTCCTAGCCAGCTGCACTCCTTATTGTACCCAGTGGTCAGGAAATACAGACTGCTATGGGCAAATGCTGGCCAGCCCCCACCTCCAGGTAGCCACCAATTATGTAGTCTCACGTGAGGGTAACGTGCCCGGTGGTCACGGTCATCCTATGACAACCAGATCCCCTAGTGTTCTTTTTCACTTTTGTCCCACAGTGGATATTTCATAAGACAGCGTCACATATTTTATCTCTTCATGTAATAGTACTATGAATTCATGTAATAGCCTGAAGAATTGATGCTTTCAAATTATGGTGCTGGAGAAGACTCTTGAGCGTCCCTTGGACTGCAAGGAGATCAAAGCAGTCAATCCTAAAGGAAATCAACCCTGAATATTCATTGGAAGGCCTGATGATGAAATAGGAACTCCGATACTTTGGCCATCTGATGCGTAGAGTTGACTCATTGGAAAAGACCTTGGATGATGGGAAAGACTGAAGGCAAAAAGAGAAGGGGGCAGCAGAGGAATAACTGGTTAGCTAGCATCACCCGCTCAATGGACATGAACTTGAGCAAACTCCAGGAGATAGTAGAGGAAAGAGGAGCCTGGTGTGCTACAGTTCATGAGGTCGCAAAGAGTTGGACACGACTTAGTGACTGAACAACAACAAAACAAACCAACAGCCTTAGGAGACTGTTACTCTCACTTCCTGGATGAAGAAACAGGCACAGAGAGGTGCAAAGCACACAGCTAGGAAGTGGCACCGAGATTAAACCCAAGTTGTTGAACACAAAATCCAGCCCACCCCCAGCACCTCTGCCCTGCCTACAGAAACCCTGATCCTTGTCCCAGAGGCCTTATCACTTACTCCCTACAAAGTGGTTCCAGATTTCCCAGTCAGAATTAACTCATCTCTCCTCCATGCTCTTTACCTGAACTTTTATTATAGTAATTATAGCAGCCTGACTTTTATGATCGTCGTTATTTACGTGTCTGCCTCCCCGACTGGGGCTGGGAGCTCATTAAGGGCGGAACCCTGTCAATTTTGTGCCTTGAGCCCAGCAGGTGGGTATTGAGCACAACACAAGAATGATATCAGCAAGGCGGTTATGAAGGCCTCCAGCCTTCAGGCTTAATCAGGTCCTCAGCTTAATTCACCTGGACTGCAGGTCAAGCACAGAAAGGTGACAGGTTGCCTATGGTTGTAAAAATGCAACAGAACTCTTAAAAGTCTTAGTGCCAGAGTCTTAGGCTCCGACAGGAGGAGGATGTTTCTCAGGGCTTTTTAGAATGTCTTAGTGACCATTCTCTTGGTTCACTCATGGGTCTCTATTTTGCTTTGCTCTCTCTCTCCTCCTTCCTCTTTCTCCCTTTCTCTGTCTCCTTGTCTTTTCTTTCTCTTTCCCTTAACTGGACGAAAAACAGAATCAAAATATATTTTCTGTTGCTTGTTGTACCAACTGAATTTTTTTCTGTTCCCTGCTCTAAAAAAGTATCTGAGTGGGCTGTTTTCTACTTTACTGCTCTCTTGCTCAACACACACACACACACACACACACACAAGATTTCCTTTAAGGGATGCTCAAGTCATCTCCTCTGTCAATTACTGACAACTGACAGGGGGAAAAAAGCACCCTGTCCATCACCCCAACCAAACTAAGGTACAGCTTCCTCGATGGCATCAGGTCATCCAGCCAGCACCAAATGCCCCAGGAGCAGAGGACAGGACATCCCTTCTTTGAACAAAAAATAAAAGATCGATGCATGCCCTGGGTGTACAGACCCGATGTCCTGATGAAGGAGATGAGCAGTGCACCTGTGGCAAGTGAAAGTGAAAGAAAGTGAAAGTCACTCAGTCGTGTCCAGCTCTTTGTGACCCCATGGACTATACGGTCCATGGAATTCTCTAGGCCAGAATACTTGGGTGGGTTGCCTTTCCCGTCTCCAGGGGATCTTCCCAGCCCAGGGATTGAACCCAGATCTCCTGCATTGCAGGCGGATTCTTTACCAGCTGAGCCACAAGGGAAGCCCCTATGGAAAGAGGGGTTGCTAAATCATAAGAAGCATGTTATGGAGGAGAGTGGATTTGGAAGCCAAGTGTGTAGACCTCAGCATAGCCTGAACTGAGGAAAAAGTGAGAAGGCAAGGTAGATGCAGAATCGAACAGCACCAATGTGCTAATGTTATTACGCTAATATGATGAATAGCCAAGTTCACTGAATACTTAGACTCCATCAGGCACTGTTTTAACTTCTTTCCAAGCACTGGCTCATTTAATTCTTACATCATAAGTAGTCCTATAACTATTATCCCCATTTTCCAGATGAGAAAACTGAGGCACACAGGGACGAAGGAGCTTGCCTGTGGTCACACCGCTGGTAAATGGCACAGGCCAGGCCGTCTGAGCTGCAGAGTCTGAACCACTTTCTAAACATTCGAGGGGATTGGGAGCCCCGAGGCCCAGTATTAGCTCTGTCACCTTGTCGTGTGGACCCTGGATAAGGCACTGCGAGATGGGCAGGCTTTGAAACCAACTGTGTAGCTTCCCTGTGCCTCAGTTTCCCCTCCTGGGAGTGAGCTTCATAATAATAGATACTTCATAAGGACTTTCTGAGAATTTACTGAGAAGCTGCATGTAAAGAGCTTAGGGTGTTGCCTGGCACAGAAGAAGAAGCTGATTTGCACTGGGAATTGCTGTTAATGTCATCTGAAGTCATTCTCTGCCTCCCCTCTCTGGTCACCCTCCTTGGGACCCTGGACACAGGCTATGGGCCACCTTGCTGGGAGGAAGAGGAAGGGGCAGTGGGGTGTCAGACAAGACCAGACCAAGAAGGATGCCACTTACTGAGCACTACCAAGTGCCAGGCGCCCTGCCTGCCGCTTCTAAAATCCCTGGGCAAGAGGCCACTACTCCATTTCACAGATGAGGTGCCAGAGGCCCAGCATGATGAAGCAACTTGCCCAAGGCCCACGATGGAGAACAGCAGGGCTGGGATTTGGACTGAGGTCTGTCTGGCTCCAGTATTCCCAGATGGAGCTGGTGATAAAGAACCTGCCTGGCAATGCAGAAGGCATAAGAGATGAGAGTTCAATTCCTGGGTTGGGAAGATTCCTGGAGAAGGAAATGGCAACCCACTCCAGTATTCTTGCCTGGACAGAGGAACCTGATAGGCTATACAGGGTCGCAAAGATTAGGACACGACTGAAGAGACTTAGCACACATGTCTGACTCCAAAGCCCAGGCTTCAAATCACCTCCCTGGGGCAGCCAAGGGTCAGGCCTCGGGTCTCTGTCACTCCAGAAAGCAGAAAGGGGCCAAAGGGAGAGGGGCCTTGGTGCCGCCATGCTGTGTGATCATAAAAAAACCCTCTCGATATCACTGCGTCTCAGCCACCCTGCCTGTCAGATGCAATAATGGCAGGGAGTGCCCTTTGGCGGGCATCGGAGCATTTACAACAAGGCTGCATGATTAGTGTCATTATCAGGATGATTACGATGGCTCACCCCGAGTAAGCAGATGGACAGCTGGGTCCTGGATGCTCGGGAGAGCTTGGGGCAGCCAGAAAGCCAGGCTGTGACCTGAACCAAAGCTCCAAAGAGGAGGGAGGAGCAGGGCTTGGACCATCCCTGCTACTGCCTTGGTGTCCCGGGGATGGACAGGAACCACTTGGGGTTGGGAGACATCCCCGCTCCGGCCACTGAGACACCAGCTGTGATGAGAATCCACTAACCACCTGGATCTGTCCTCCCCGATTTGGTCACCCCACTAGCAAACGGCAGGACTGGGAACCAGCACCCCACCCCAGCTTGCCTGCAGCCCCACTCCCAGTCCTGCAACCAAGCCGTGATGGTGGTGGTGCAGGGGGGAGGGGGGACAGGAAGGTGCGAAGGGCCTGTGCTTTGCTGATTATACATCAAGGCTCTCATTATACCCATCTCATCACTGTGCTCAGGATTTCCAGTGAGTGCAGAGAACCTGCGTCTGTTGAAGCTTCGTCTGACGTGCACAATGCAGAGGAAAAATAATTCTATTAGGGAAAGGGGACAAGAAAGACAAGGAGAGGGAGGGTGACCTGGTTTTGCAGCTGGCTCAGCGATGTACAGGCAGATGGTCTGACCCATGTTGGGATGTTAGAAAGATTCTGTCCAGGCCCAGAATCGGGGAGTCAGGTGAGAGATGAAAATAAAAGAGGCTGAGGTCAGGTGCCAGCTGCATGTGACCAGTCACCAGACAACTCTTCAGGCAGAAGCAGCACAGAAAAAAAGATGTAGAAGGATTATGGGGGGGGTGGGAGAAGGATGAAAAATAGTCTAGAAGGCAGTCAGAACCTAGGAGAACTCTCATACTGAGGGGAGACACAGCTCTGCTCTCAGGGAGATGTAGTTTGTAGGAGAAGAAATAACCTCTACTTGCATAAAGCTTCTGGTGTGAAAAAAGTTAAAAGTCTTGCCTTTCCCAAAGTGATGCGCAGGGAATTTACATAGGTATTAACAACACCCTGAGGTCAGGATATGACTCTCGGTGTATTCAGAACTAAATAGAATGATGAGATTGGTACCTGGATTTTTTCCTCACTTCACTGAATTATGCAAATGAAAAGAACCAGAGTGATGAAACCGAAGGGTCTGTGTCTGTGTTTAGATAAACAGAGGTATGGGGAACATGAAGAGGAGCCTGTTCTCAGCTGGGAGCCACTAGGAGGTAGGTAATAGCCGGGGAAACCCAGCCCTGCCCAGCAGAGCAGGAGGAGGGCTGGCCTGGAGGGGCTCTGTGCAGGATGGAGCCTCCACAGCAGAACCGCAAGCCCATCTTCTCAGAGGGCAGGTTCCTGAATGGAGGACAGATAGAGGGCAGCTAAGAAGCCAGAAACTCAGATCTGGTGGAGCTGCTGAGGCCTTGAATCTCATCTCCTGTCCCCAGGCAGAGAGAAAACCCCAGAGGATAATCACACCAATAATTACCACTATTAACATAAAGCACCATTTATTGAGTACTTAACCTATATCCAGCACCGTTTTCATGACCTTCTGTGTATAGGCTTTCTTAAACAACATTACGAGGTAGGTTATTATCCCTGTTCTTCAGGTGAGGAAACTGGGGAACAGAGAATGTAAGTTAGCACCAAAAGTTTAGCAGCTAGAACATGGCACAGATGGAATTTGGACCCAGGGGATCTACAATGTGGCTATCCATTTTTCGCTTGATTGCAGGGACTAGGAGCTAAGTACTTGGAAGGCTGCTTTTGTTAGGGTACCTTCTAGAATAATCTGAAGCAGAGAGCAGAGGCTTATCACCCTAGACATAGAAGGTCCAATAGGAAGTGACCTAAGCACCTAGAAGAGTACACGTCCTCAGGAGTAATCGTGAAGTGAATCTCCTCCAGCAGAGACATCATCTAGGGCTACATCCCATCACTCCTGGGCCACAACCAGGGCACAGCCACAGGTTCCAGCAGAGCCCCACACTCAGTGTGGCCAGAAAGAGCCCCAGGAACAGACACCCAAACAAGGAAATTCCCAAGGAGCAAGCACCATGGGAACTGAAAGACTGAGCTGAAAGCAAGACCCATCTCAAGTGCCCCCTCCTCCAGGAAGCATCCCCGACGGCTCCTGCTGCCCCCTCCTTTAGACTCCCCCGTCTTCACCTCTCCCCAGAGGTGGTTCTGAGCCACGCCTGATGGGGTTGGTTCCTGTCTGTGTGGGGGACCCCACTTTCCCATTGACCCACAAACTTCAAAGCAAGGGGCAGAGACTTGGCATCATGTGCCACCCAAGCCCTCAGTGCCTTGGCATAGAGTTAGGAACAGGGGGCCCCCCTTGGTGTTAAAGATGGATGGCTGGGACTTTCCTGGTGGTCTAGTGGCTGACTCGGAGCTCCCAATGCAGGGGGCTCGCATTCTATCTTTAGTCAGGGAACTAGATTCCATATGCCGCAACTAAAGTTCCCAGGTGCCTCAGTGAGGACTGACGATCCTGTATGCCACGACTAAGACCCAGCACAGCCAAATAAATAAATAAAAATTTAAAAAAAAAAAAAAAAGATGGACGGCCATCAAGGTCACAGGGAGCAGCTGGGGCACATTACCCACCCCAACTCCTTCAGTGCTCAAGCTGCAAATACGAGACCCTAGGACCTCCCAGAACCTGATGGGGCCCTGGGTGGCCCAGGGAGCCCCCTCTCTTGTGCCTCGTCATCTCCCCTGTGGCTTCAACTTCACCATGCTCAGGCTTGAGGATCAGAGAGGGAAGCCCTGGAGCCTCCTCCCACCACCTGTCTCTTTGGGTGCTAAGGGGAGAAGCTGCCTCTTCACTTCCCTCTTTGCTGTTATGAGAAAGTGTTGCAGGAGAAACAATTACTTGAGTCCTGGGCATTCGGGGCTCTCGGGAGGGGCCAGAAGTGAGGGGCTGCCCCATGGAAAGAAGGGAAGGGGCTGGGGCTGAGAGGGGTGATGGGAAGCCACAGGTCCAACGACACCCCAGCATCCAGGTCTCTGCTCGGCACTGCACTCTCCCCTCTGCAGGGGCCCCAGCCGCCCACCGCCCACACCTTCCCTGCTGACAGCTCATTCCAGAAAAGGTGGCCCCAACCACTGCTCCAGATTCCTGCGCCCCAACCCCAGTGTGAATTACCATAAACACAATGGGCCCAATTAGAGATTGGCTGGTTTAAGGGAAACATTCATACCCACGCCCTCTCTTCCTCCCTTCCAGCGCCAGGCAAATTGGCCACTGTACTCTCTTCCCCACTCACAGCCTCTCCTGAGCACACCCAGTCACCACAAACCCCAATCACCTCTTCCCCAAATCACAGCTCTCTACTGACACCTCCCAAGACATATCCCACCCCATCCCCAGTCACCACCGTCCCCATTCATCCTCTCGGACCCAGACCCAGGGCGTCTCCTCACGACAGCCCCACCTCCATCCTGGCCCCCCATTCTGTGACATAATTCTTCACCAGGCCCAGGACAGGGCTTCGTAGGGCAGGGAGTGGAGTCCATCGTATAAGCACACTATCAGATCCTGTCTTTTTGAGTTTGTCATAATTGTGTGCGTATTTTTTTTAAAGAAACATTGCATTGAAAGATTCTTCAACTCAACTGCCTGGAGCATCCACTTCAATTTTGCAGCCAAGCTGGGCGCCTCGCCCTGTTCCTGCCTGACACATATTCCCTGCGGCTGGGGGGAGTCTGGGACCCTCTCCAGTCTCCTCCGTCTCTAATGACACAGCAGCGGACACTACTATCAGTAGCCGGATACTCACCCTACCCTCTCCCCCTCCCCAGCCTCAAGTCCATCACCCTTCCTGTAGAGTGAGACACCTTCCCCTCCATCTTGCCCTCCATCTTCCCCTTCCCAAGGCCACACCTGAGGAACAGAGGGCAGAGGCTAGAAGCACTTGCTAACACAGGTATCTCAAACCTTCCGCAACAGAGCTGAGGCTGTCTTTCCTTTCTGGGGTCACTGACCACCCCCATCCTGTCCACACTGCCCCAGAGGTGCGACATCCCCAACTTCAGTCATTTCGATGTTTCTCCCCCAACCGCTGCTGACAAGGGTTCGGTAGAAACCAACACTAACAGTTTGGTGCCCAGAGGAATAAATAAAGCTGAGGAGTTCTCACCGATGGAGGCGGCAGCCACTCTGGGCAGCCCTGAGTGGTTTCCAGTTCCATTCGTTCATTTATTCAATCAGCACATCGTGGGCACACCCTTTATGTAGCAGGTGCAGTTTGAGGAGCCGCGGATACAGCAGGGAAGGAAACAGACTCGCTGCCCTCAGAGCTTCCGTTCTGAGTCCCAGGGGGAGGCACAGCCCCACCCGCACAGACGCCCCACTCACAGACCACACCTGTCTGCACCGGCACTGGATTCAGGGGCCCCGTGATGCTGAGCGGCCTAGGAGGATCCACTGGACTGTCTCTGTGTCTTGAGCAAAGAGTGAAGACAGCTCTAAGACCCTACGTAGGGTAGAAAAGCTTACATGGGTAGGCAGCTGGGATCTCAGTTTTCGATCGTGGCACCTGCCTTATTCACTGTGGGTACGGCAATTCCCAACTCCGTGTCACCACCTGTGACCAGGACAGGCTAATCCTCACTCCTCCTCTCCCTTCCCCATCACCTTTCTGGGATGCTGTGAGATACCAGGAGAGGACAGGCGCTGTGATATTTGAAATCTTGCAAATCTCGCCCAGTGCAGAAAGAGTGCTAGACCCAGAGTTAGGGTCATGTTGCTGGCGTGGCCACAGACAATGCATGCATGCTAAGTCACTTTGTGACCCCATGGACTGCAGCCCACCAGGCTCCTCTGTCCATGGGGATTCTCCAGGCAAGAACACTGGAATAGGTTGCCATGCCCTCCTCCAGGAGATCTTCCCCACCCAGGGATCGAACCCGCATCTCTTATGTCTACCTGCACTGGCAAGCGGGTTCTTTACCACTATCACACCACCTGAGAGGCCTGGGCACAGACCATGGAGCACTGGCAAATGAGTGAATGGATGTTGAATTTGACTTGGTTCAATACCAGCTCCAGCCCACCAAGTCCCAGGAACTTGAGAAAGGCTCTGTGCCTCAGTTTCCTCATAGAGTGCATGGGGAAAGCACTACCCCCACACCTGATAGTGTTACTGCAAATAAAATATTCAGAATAGTCCCTGGCACTTAGCAAGTGCTGCGGACATGTGGACGATCAGGAGCTTGCTGGATGACCTTGGGCCAGCCTGTGCCTCCTCTGGGTTGCAGGTGTTCCATCTGGTGAATGAACAGGTTGGACCTAAGCTCCCCTCTGGACTCCGAACTTTGGTAAAGCATCTTCCCTCTGGATCGGCAGCCCTAGACCCTTAGTTAGGGTCTACCCACTCCCCATCTCTGATGGCACAGAGGCCTGGAGCATCTCTAGGTGCCGTGGCTGGGGAGGAGGAGACAGCCAGAGCGGTCGTGGATGCTGCGGTTGTCTTTGTAGATCTGCTGTGACTGGCATCATGGGGAAGGAAAATGTCACCCAAGGGGCGGCCAGCTGCCTCTGCTGAGATATTGCTGAGAGCAGAAAATGTAATGGTATCTTCATTATGAAAGGGAAGCTTGGAGTGGGGCTAGCCTTCTGCAGAGACATGTGTTTATTTCCTCCTTCACTGGAGGGCAGCTCGGTCTGGTGGTGGAGACGGCCCACGGGCCTGGGGACCAAGAGACAACTGGACCCGCAGAGGCCCAAGGGGCATAGTAGGGGCCTGCGGAGCCCAGAGAGGTAAAGCTCTCCTCGATGGAAGAGGGGAGCTGGCAAATGAAGTCCTTCTCCAGCTTCTTCTTGGGGCTGGAAAGAGCCTGCCTGGAGGGTGCAGGAGGCCCCTGGGAAAGAGGGAAAGAGATTTCTCCCCAGCAAAGGAGGGTGGGTACCTTAGAGCTTTGAACCCAAGATATGTCCTGGAGGCTCACTTCACCCCCTCATCTTGCAGCAGCAGGACTTTGAGTACCCAGAGCCAGTAGACACAGAGTACATGTGCCCTAACTCTGCCATGGGCACCCCACTGGAAGAGGCATCATCAGGTCCTGACCCTTGCCTGGGTGACTAGCAGCAAATTTCAAGCTTCCTGCAATGAGTGGCCATTTCAACCTGGGGTGTTTCTGCCTGGCCTGGACTCTCCCCATTAATGCTGCTGCACCCCCAGTAACCTCCCTGCTCAAACTGTGCCAGATGGCACCTCTCTGCACATATGTATGTTTCTGGCATGCATGCGTGCTAAGTCACTTCTGTCGTGTCGGACTCTTTGCGACCTTATGGATTGTAACCTGCCAGACTATGCAGCCCATGGAGTAGCAAAGAGTTGGACACAACTGAGCAACTGAACTGAACTGAACTGAGGCTATTCTATGGGAATGAGGCTCTTCCCTGGGACTCTCCAGATAAGAATACCAAAGTGGGTTACTATGCCCTCCTCCAGGGGATCTTCCCAACCTAGGCATCGAAGCTGCATCTCCTGAAACTCTTGCATTGCAGGCGGATTCTTAACAACTGAGCCACAGGGGAAGCGCAAGTGTCTGGCACACCTGTCCATTCATTCATTTAGCCTCATGTTCCCCCAAAGGACCTGTCTGTGCCAGGCCCAGCCCCCAAGGAACACGCAACTGAGCCCGGAGGCAGAACGTGTCCCCTGGGGACCCCCGAGGTCTTTGTTCACCATAGCCCCCACTTTCACTGAGGTGTCCAGAAGGGATAGGGTCCCTGAGATCCAGGATGGAATGTGGTGGGGGTGAGGCAGTGACAGAGGCAGATACCACAGTGCTGAGGGCATAGGGGTGCCCTCGGGAGCCTTCTCTGCCCAATCAGGGAGCGAAGATGACAGAGAGGAAGCTCAGGGTTGCAGTGGGCGGGCAGCAGAGCCCAGGGAGACACTGAGCTTACTGACAAATCCCCGACACGCTGACCACTGGTGTTGGTGACAGGTCTCACACGCAGAGGATTCTGGAAAACATGGCTTGGCTGGACAGGGGCCACGGCCAGGGCAGCCACAGCCCTCCAGCCCTCCAGCACCACCTCCCCCGTAGACACACACTGGACAGTGGACTTCCGGCCCATTGAGAGACGCTCATTATGTTACTCAAACATGCGCACCCATCAGACACCATAGCAGTATGCGTTGTCACACAGGCACCCAGAAGATCACCCCCGCCTATGCATGGAACACATGCACATATATCTACAGAGACACAGACGGACAGCTGAGGATGCCCGCGTGCCCAGACGCATGCACACACAAAGAAGTGACCCATGCAGGCACACACCACCGTGCCTCTGTCCTCCCAGCCAGCTGCAGGGACTTCGCCACACCCAAACTCGGTCATTCAGGAGAGACTTGGTCATTCAAACACACGCACGCACACATGTAAACACACACACACACTCCATTTCTATGTGGGCTGCTGCTTTGGCCTGAATGCTTGCTGCAAGTCCTGCTCCCATCATTTCTGACAGGAGGAGCGAGAATACCGTGGCCAGAGGAAGCCCACATACTCCACCTTGAGCCTCCTAGGCCCCTGGGTGATTGCCTTTTCCAGGGTTGCAGGCTGTGAGTTTTCCAATTAGGAAACCTGAGCCCTGAGAGGCTCAGGGGCAGCAGGGGGTCATTAAGGATGCAGCTCAGGCAGTGCTTGTGGGAGGAGGAAGGAACCGGGGCAGGCAGGCCGATGGCTGGGCGGGAGGCACTGCAGCACAGCCCAGCAGCCCCAGAGAGACAATCAGAGTCTCTGCCCACAGGTACAGAGAGCTGAGCCCCTGTCCCCGTGCACCCCAGCCTCAGTCAGCAACTTCCTCATCTCTGCCCAGGACACCTACACCACCTGGCCTCTGAGCCTGGCTGAGTGCAGAGAAGTAAGATGCTAAAATAACCCTCTTCCTCATTGGCTCTGTATCCAGCCCTGCCCCCAGCTCTGACCACACCTTGCCTCTTCCCAGAGGCAATATTCACCTTGGTCCCCCTGGCCCTCCTAACTCCAGCCAGAACGAGAGTCCCTCAGACACCTGCCTTGAGCCTGCACCCAGAGGGCTGGGCACCCCTAGCTGCCCTCTCCTCCTGGGAGGAGTCCTCCAGGCCTCTGGATGCAGCAGGAGCTCTGAGTCCCCAAAGCCACCCATCCACGTTTTCCCCAAGATACCTAACACCAAAGCACTCCATAGACAAAGGCAGGGTTCCAAGGTGAACAGGGGCTACGGATCAGAGTGCTAATTCCCGCTCCCCCATCCTGCCACCCAGATGACTTCTCTGCAAAATGGGCCACACACCATTTCCAGAGTAAAGGATTGGGCCTGATGACTTCGGGAGCCCCTGCCAGCCCCCAAAGCTGGGGTACTCTCAATTGACCTTGAACGGTAGAACTTCGACATCGTCAGGCACACTGATGGACGTCTCCCTGACTTAATCAGTCCCTCCATGGCAGGAAGTCCAGAGGAGGTTCATCCCTCTCCTTCTGGCTTCTGTTTCTCTATCAAGCCTTTAGACGGGCGCCTGGGGCACCTGCATATGACACCTATGTGTGTATGTATGTACCTTTCTCATTGCCACCAAAGCCTAGGTGAGCTAGGCTTTTGGCAGCTGAGTCATGTTCTTGGCTTCCTTCAGCTCTGGTCTGCACACACCCAGGTGTCTTGCACATCTGTACCCTGACTACTCTAACTTGTGACTCCCCTCCTCCCTCCACACACCTAGGGAAACCAGCTGTGGGGAAACAAGACTGATTTTTCACCGTGTTTATAAATCTCTTAAGCTCTGCACAGTGCTGTTTTTTCTTTTCTTTTCTTTTCTTTTTTACAGCTCAAAGCCTAGCTGGAATGTTGCTGTTTTCACAGAGAAAAATCAAAGGAAAGGGATTATAATTATGGGTCAAGTCCTGAGTGGGAAGCAGCTGCTGGTGCTGGGGGCTCCCCTTGCTCAGGCATCTTTTGTATCAGCAAAGAGCCAGGCATCCTAGAGGCGGGCTAAAAGGGACGTGACCAGGGTTTTTGTCTCTTCCCATTTTCTCCCATTTCTTGCCCTCATCAAATGCCAGGCTCCTGTCGTCTCCTGAATTGTTCTCGGTGAAGCAAATGCCTACAGCCAGGTATGAAATGCCCAGCTCATCAGCCGCAGAGGACCCTGGGCCTGGCCCACTCACCGTGTCCTAGCCCCAGTGGCCCCCAACTTCCTTACGGGACTGGCATGGACCATCCCCACCCACCACCACCATCCCCACCCCGAGATTCTGGGCTACCCAGAGACTCACAGTGGAGCACCATTCATCAGTCCTACCCAAGTCTCAGAAGTCCTTTTCCAACCTGGCCAGCTGGGAGAAGGAAAGAGAAAAGGAAGAGAGAGAGAGAAGGAATAGTAGCCCTCGCTCTGAGCTCAAACTCTCCTTCCTTCCTTGCAAGCACAGTGACCTGCCCAACCCACAAAGTCTTCAGAGTCTCATCCGCCTCCATGAACGCCAGACTTGAAAGTCCCACCTGAGGCTCATGTTTTCAAATCTCTTGGTTTTTTTTTTTTAAACACAAACTTTCAGCATCATCTTGAAGCTGCCATTAAAAACCCCAGGCCTGGTGGTCTTGCAGTTGAGCATTTCCATCTGGATTTGAGTAAACAGCCATGAACAATCCAGTGTTTCCTGCAGGGCCACATGCCCTGTCCACCCCCCGCCCTCCCTCTCCCCAAGGGTCTGGGAGCCCAGACCTCCCTGTCTCAAACCTCTGACTCAGAACATGTGAGCTGGAGAGTGCCATGGAGTCACTGCCTCCGATGCCCTCCTGTGATGGAGGAGAAGAAGAAAACCACCCAAGCTCAAAGAAGGGTGAGCAACAACTACCTGCCTTCCCTACTCTTCACAAAACAGCCCAGCAGCTCCAGGGATGGCCCAGAGCCCCAGTTCCTACAGAACCAAGGGTAACCTGCATGTTTACGGTCCTGGCCAGAAACAGCAAGTCCCTGCTCAGTATTGGCCCCATGGGTGACCTCAAGCAAAGTGTTTTCCCTCCTTTGACCCTAAACCCACATCTTTCTAAGGAGGAGGATAGAGCAAGTGGGTGGCAGTGCCCTTTGCAGCTGGGATGAGTTAGGACACATTAACGGAACAAGTGCTGCCCCACAGGAGGGTGGTTGGAAGCATGTTGTCCCAAATTCAAATCCAGCTCTCCCACTTAGGGAGCGGATGAGCTGGGATCAGTCACTCCTCTTCACTGAGCCAGGGTTTCTGCACTGAAATCAGGGGTAACAAGAGCCCACCTGATGGAACTGTGGGATCCAATGAGCTGGTTCATGCAAAATGCTCAGCACAGAGCAAGGTACACAGTGGGTGCTTAACACTTGGTATTATTATTTTCTTCTCTTGGAAAACTAATCAGATAACAAGGTACCCAGCCCTCTAATTCGGGAGAACAGTGCATGATGGAGCCCTGGAGGTGTGGGAACATGGATGAAAGCGAGGTCACTGGGCAGCGCGGGGTACCAGAGGGCTGTGGCCCCTGCAAGACCACTCACTCATTCCTGCTGCAGAGCCAGACACACCGGCTGCTATAGCATGCTGTTGGTCAACAAGAGGGGGAGCAGGAGCCACCCGCATGGAAAACAAATTGACTGAATGATTTGCATTCCCCCAGCTCCCACACTCAGGCACTGGGGCCACCCCTGGAGCATGTTAAGAGGGTGACTGCAGAGGTGGAGGCAGGATGTGGGGGGAGGAGAGAGGCAGACACAGGAGGCCCCAAGGTGAGGGGAGGAGGAAAGCGTGGGAGAGAAGGGAGGGGGAGGAAAGGGAGGAGGTGGAAAAGAGGAAGGGGGAGGGGAGGAGAAGGGGAAAGCGAAGGATGCAGGGAGGAGCAGAGGGCAAGGGGGCTGCAGTGAGCCTCAGGATCTGGACGTGGTGAGCTGAAATGATAACTACAGCAGAATCCCAAAGGCTGCAGACATCCTTTGGCCTGTGAGTAGAAAGGAATTTGAAAAGAAAGCTCCATGAGGGTAGGGACTATTTTTAACTGTTTCTTTTTTTAACTCTTTGTTGAGTGTGGTATCTTCAGGCCCTAGACTCATGCCTGTCCAGGGAAACATACAATCACCATTTATGGAATGAGAATATATCCATGCAGGCTATCAACCAACAGGCTGTAGCCCAGCAGCTTCTGCCCTGAGCTCAGGGAGAGACAGGGTCGGGGACACAGAGAATCCCAATGGCTAATTTTGAGGATCTAAGCTGGGCTGATCAGGGGGCTGTGGTAAAGAGAGCTCAGTACAGCAGCCCCCGGATGGTGGGCGACAAGTGGTTTTGCTGGTGGGCAGCACAGGACAGACAGCACAGAGCCATGATGGAACACAGATGAAAATGCGGATCAGGTATTGAAGTTAGGACATGTTCCAAAGGATTTCATGCCAAATCCTGTGCATTGCAACTCTTCCTTTCTGGAAAGAACGTGGCGCCATCGACTCCAATGACCTCGAGTCTCCTTGCAGCCTCTGTAAAGCCCCCAACTGTTAGACCTCAATTCAGTTGGAACAGAAGTGAGTATCCAGGTCCAAGTACATTAACCACCTCCTGGCCATGCTGGTGGGAAGCCCAGGGGAGCCCCTGATGACAGGCCCTTCCTCACTGGCTTGGCCAACTCTGTGATATGGGACCACTCACTGGCTTTGGAATCTGAATTCAAACCGCAGCTCTGCAGCTTCCAAACCACACAGCTAGAGGCACTTGGCAAATAGGATAAACTCGTGTTGATCGAGAATTTACTGTGCTCCAGACACTGTTCCAGGTGTTTGCATGTACATTCACTACCTCGTGTGGCAGATACTACTGTTATCCCATTTTTCAGATGAGGAAACTGAGGCACAAAGTCACAAGAGTGAGTGGTAAAGTTAGGATCTGAACTCAAGCAGTCAGCCTCCCCAGCCCTGGCTTTCACCTTCCATGACACCTGTGTAACCTCTCCGAGACTTTGTTTCCTTATTTGTCAAACAAGGTTCATCACAGTACCTTCTTTTTAGAGTTACTGAGAAGATTTGAAATAACATTATATAAAATACTTGGGAAAGGATAATATGTGTTCAAGAAACAGCACCTGTTATATTTTACTGATTTAAGAGTGTATTTCTGTTGTAAAAATGGCAATAAAGTATATCTTGATTCATGTCAGGAAATGGCCCCAAACCGTGGTTGCTCTTCTGCCCCATAAAACCTCTTCTATCTAGTACATTATTCAGCTTATTATGAATTAGTGCCGCCCTTTGCTGAGAATCTTTTGTTTCCCCTCCAGATCCACCGTCCAGCCTCTCTACCCTCATCACTGCAGGGAGGCTAGTCCGTGTGTCCAAAATGAATGGCCCTCATGCTCTCTGCTCTGCGTGCGACAGGACAAACAGGGAAGAGCAGAAGGAGAAGGAAGAGGGAGAGGAGAGTGGATGAGGGTTATTTATCCCCACCCCTAATGCCTCCATGTGAGTCTCGCTGTGACCTTTAAGCAAAGGTCACACTCTCTGGGTTTTAGGAACTACCCCCTCCCTTTATCCTTTCAAGTTTAGGAGTACTAACAACCCTCACTCTACCTAGCCTTATGGTATTTCACCATCCCTGTGGCTTCTTCCCAATGCCATACCTGCACCTTTGGAAACAGTTCCTTTAACCCTTTCAAATAACTCATTTGAGGGCGTCATCTGTTTCCCAGTAGGGCCTGACCCATGGACAGCGTCAACTAGATGAAGCCTGAAACCATCTTTTTCACTGAAGTTTGCAGACTTTGGGTCAGATCTTGTTCTAATACTTAACCAGTCATGTGACTTAGGTAAGAACTTCAGTTTTCTCATCTCTTTTCCCATGGGAATAAAATTGAGGGTAAAAAAAATTGTACCTACTTTTTAGGTTATTTTGAGCCAATGCACATAGAAGGATAATAAATAACAGCCATCAGCATTATTAGTGTTTGATATATCAGGAGTATAATATGGCTATCTTCCCCCAAGTCCTTGCTTCTGCTTGGGGAGTTATGTGGTTCTGTGAAGTAGATTCCACCCACTCCCAGCAGCAATTGGTACATTTAATTCCAGAGGCCATGGTGATTGGTTATGAGAGGAACATATGGCTCCAGCAGATCCAATCAGAGTGGGACTCAGAACTCCTCCCAAGACTGTTGGGAAAATGTATTTTCTCTCCTTCTAGATGGCCTGATCTGTGGACATGCAGCTCACACCTGCTACAGCCATCTCACTACCCCCAAGGAAAGCATCCTGAGGATAAAACCAACTCACAGAGGTTGGGGAAATGGAGCCAGACTCTGGTGAATCCAGCCTAAAGTTCCAACTGCTTTCTTGATACACAAACCAATAATGTTCATTTTTAGAAGTCAGGTTGAATTGAGTTTTTGTCTATTTGTCTTAAATTGCATCTAGTGGATTGACACTTTGTTACCAGAAGTGGAATGTTGACATAATTGACCCTAACCATCAGGCAAAGTGTTTACAACACGCCAAAGACATGTGCTGGCAAACAACAAAGATGCTGCGTCTAGGGCCACCATGGACAGCGCCCTACACAGCCCCAGGGCGCATTCACTGAACCTTCATAGCCATCAGAGACCTGTGGCTTCATAAGACAGCTTTCTTGCAAATGGCAGTAGAATGACTTGAAGAAGGGGAGGTTTTTTAAAAATTGGCACAGTGATGTCAACTGGGGAAGCAGCGGGCCATCATTACCCAATCTGGCAAACCGTCAGCACTTGTATGTAACAGCAGGGAGGGTGGTTAAAGTGTTGCCCCAGTCTCCTGGGGTCACAGATCTGTGTGCCCAATAAGGCTGTGGCAGGTAAGATAAATTTAGGATTCTGGAATATACTGACTGCTTCTTGGGGCCTTCAATAAGAATGGGGTCTCACAGTACAGAGACAACCTATGGTTCAAGGTGGCCTTTTGAGAGCAGAAGAAAAAAAAGAAAATATGGCTCTGCTATGAGACACTGTCATTGCCACCTGTGGTTTATAATCCAAATTTTCTTTAGATTATGGTAATCTGGATCCTGGCAGGGATGGAAAAGTGATGCTGTGGTGTGTGAGCAAAGGTAAGTGTAGGTACCATAGTGGCACATAAGATTGAGATCCATAGGCGGTCTGAATCCCTGGACCACACACAAGTATCTCTTGAAATAAATTCCATTCCTGTAAAGGAGGACAATCTCTTCTGTTGTAAGGAGGCAGCCAAGGTGTAGGCAGTGAGCAAAGGGCAGATCGGTGGGGCCTCCCTTGCCCAAAGAACAGGCCCCAGGAGGTAGAGTGTGGAGGCAGAAGCTATGAAATTAAGGACTAGGGAATAAGCAGAGCAAGGAGGTCTGTTGCTAGGAGACAATTCTCAGACTTAAGACTTACTCAGCAATACCTCTTGGCTGCTGTTATTGGCACATGGTATTGACTGGGAGGTAAACAGACTGGAAATCTAAGGTCTTTAGAGAGAGTTACATTGTCAAGTCTGGCTGACAACGACCTTTGATTACTCCAACCTAAGGCGATGCCCAAGTTCTAACTGCTAACATAGTAGAAAAGAGAAGCCCTCTGCTATGTCCACCTTAGAGGGGTCTTGAGAGGACAATGGCCCAGGGAAAGCCTCCCACCATGACTGGCTAACCAAGGAATGTGCACACTGCTGCAAGAAGATGCTAGGGACCACACACCCATGATAGCAGTGTGGCTTTCCAGTTTTATTGTTTTCCCAATGGAAGGAGTATGTTTTTGTTTGCTTGATTTATTTTTTGCAATTCTCATATTCTTTCTCCATATGTGCATTGAGACATAGATAGCTTATCATTTAACAAATCAAGGCCTGAAACATCAGCAGATTCATCTGCTTTGGATGAAGAGAATTTGGAGCCCTGAAAGATGCTGGACTAGGAGCTGTAAGAAGCACCTGGGTGAAATCTCATACCCTGCTCTAGACATGAGGTGAGTCCACTGTATGCAAGTGGGTATTCTGTAACATGTGCATGTAGTACAAGAGTATGTGTGGCAACCAAAGAGGTGGAGTGCCATGGACATCTGTGGTTGCCTTCCAAAGATGCATCACTGAAGCACACAGATTCTATAGGACCTCCCATGGGTCAGCCTAGGGAAACTGATTCAAACTCAGCTCCATGTACATGGAGCACATACATGACGCAAGGACAAATAGTGACTGCTCGTGACCTGAGCCAAAAAGACTATTTCCTGAGGAAACTGTGGGCCAAATGTGTCCATTTAGAGAGACTCTCAGGGACACAGTACTCAGCAATAAGTGATTACAGAGGCCATCTGCATCCCAGCACTGTTCTAGGCAATGGCGGATCCTACAGTGAACAGAGCCATGGTCTTTGCCCTCCAGAAACTCATATTCTTCAAGAAACCACAGGATACAGATGCAAGACCAGGAGGGAAGCCAGAGGAGGAAGAAAAGGCCAGCACACAGAGGACAAGACACAAAGAGCCAATGAGAAGTGGAGCCCGCCGCCTGCTCAGGCTGCTCCTGAAGTCCATATTATGGCCCAACTTTTCAAGCACGTGAACCAAAATTACTCTTGATGGCTTTAGCTTTGAGTTGGGTTTTCCATTACTTACATTCAAAGATATGCTGTGTATGAATCTCTCAAGCTTAATCCACTTCTCTGGATTTCATCAGAACACCCAAACCCACTGGCAGGAGCCTAGATCATGATTGATAAATATGTGTTGAATGAGTCAATAAATATGACCACCATGAAACATGGGAGAAGTGGCTGTTGAGGGCTTATCCCAAGGCAGAACTATAGAGGCCTATAGATGCTATGATGCTGTCTTAGTGAGCAGTCAACCTAGCAATTCAGGAGGGTGGCTGAAGAATGAACAGAGCATTCTCCAAACAGACAGCGTGCGTGCATGCTTACTCATTCAGTCGTGTCCGACTTTGCAACCCCATGGACTGTAGCCTGCCAGGCTCCTCTGTCCACAGGATTCTCCAGGCAAAAATACTGGAGTGGGTTGCCATTTCCTTCTCCAGGGCATCTTCCCAACCTAGGGATTGGACCTGGGTCTCCTGAGAGACATGTGTATTAATTACTCTGATCAGCTTTGACATGCAAATGTGACAGAATCGAATATTAAGAAAGATCAGAGGCAGATAGAAGATTTTAGTCCATCACGTCCAATTCGCCCACTTAACTGATGAGGAAGTTGAAGCCAAAAGAGAAGACAAGACCCACAGGTATGACAATCCGATTACACAAGTGAAGGGCACATCAGTTGCCACACAGTTCCCTCCTTGGGGGCCAGGGCATTTCACTCCATCCAGAGAAGAGTGGTTTTCAAAGTCTGATCTCCAAGTGCAGCAGCAGCCTCACCAGGGAACCCAGAAGAAATGCAAATTCTCTTGGGTTCCACCCCAGACCTACTGAATCCGAAGCTCTGAAGTGGGCCCCACAATCCTAGTCTTGCCAAGCTCTCCAGGTGTATGCTCAAGCCTGAGAACCACTCTTCTAGAACAGTGGTTCTCAAACCTGAAGGTGCATGCAAATTACCTGAGGATCTTGTTAAAATGCCAGTTCAAATTTAGCAGGTCTGGGGTAGGACCCAAGAACTGTCATTTCTAACTAGTTCCCAGGTGATACTGATGCTCTGTAAACCAACCACAGTTTGAATAGCAAAACTCTCTGTATTAAAGCATTATTTTGCATCTGCTCCCTATCACTTGTACAAATTAGAACTTCTTACCAAGGTAGCTGAGCAGACACAATCACGGAGGACTTGAAAAAAGTAAAATCCCAGAGAAGAACTACACCATATAAAAGAAGATCTATTTATAGCTAAAGACCATTAGATAAGTCAAATATAAAACATAGGCCACTAAAGTCCCCAAACCTATTTTTCTTGTCTTTCTCACTTAAAAAAAAAACAACAAAAAAAAAAACTTTCATTATAAAAGCAATATCAGTAAAAGGCTTTTAGAAAGGAAAGGAAGAAAAACACTTACACTCTAATCACCCCAGCAACTATTTTTTTATATTTGCATAATCCTTCCAATCTTTGTTCATACATATCCATTAAAAAAAAAAAAAAAAACTAAAAACCCAGCTCCTATCATGTACTATGGAGTCTTCTGAACTAGAATAATTCTGTTCTGGAGTGCTCTTATCCAATTCTCATTTATCTTAATCAGTAAAAACCCTTAATCAGTCCATTAATATACTCAGCTATTCAACAAGTTAGTTAATTCTCTGGGCCGTAGAGGTCCATCTGCCCTGGAGAGTTTTGTTCAAGGACACAGGGGTCCTTTGTGTCTCCCATGGCTTCAAGCATGAGAGACCTCTCCTCCCTCAGCTGACCTTTCAAAGGCTGCAGAGAAGGAATCACCCTCAACTTCCCGCTTCTTCCCTCCTACCTACTCACTTGGGTCCCTGCACTGACGGATCCCTTCATCCCCACCATCTGAGAATAAGGGCTTCCTTATTGCGTACAGATTCCTTCCCCTTATCCCCATCCTCTCCTAAGAGGGAGAAGAATGGTCTGTGTGATACATGAAAGCAAAGCAGAGAGTTTGTGGAAGAGCAAGCTGCCCAGAGGCTGCCCACAGGTCTGGGTTGTAGGAACGTGTGAGTGAATCTGGGATTCAGTTTATGAGATCACCTCACTTCCGGAGGCTTCTGCCTAAATGCACTAACCTCAGACTCTCCTCAGGGTCTTTCTTCTTGGGCCTTCCAAAATGCTGTCTTCCCTACCTTGGTTCCACCAGAGAGTAAGCTAGAATTCAAGACTGATAGAGAGATGAATGGACTAACAGATGGATGAATGAGATAGATGGACAGGTGGGTGGATGAATGGGATAGAGGAAGGGTGTGAGTGGATGGAACGATACAGGGATGGATGGGTGGAGAGACAAGATGATAGGAGATAGCTTGGATGGACAAACTGACAGAAAGCAGGAAGGTCCCAAAGAAATAGGTAGTTATCTGTACTCTTTTCATTGTCTGTTTTCCAAGAGCAATGATTAATTCAAGGTAAAGAGGACCCAAAAATTGGATGTCAAATCATAATCACACCTCCATAAAACCACAGACTAAGCTAAAATGGGGCCCCCTTTTACAGATGAGCAAACTGAGACCCAAGGAAGTCCAGTGATTGGCCTGAAGTCTCAAACACTATTTATTTTTCATGCTTTCGTTTTCCAATCTCTCAATCTGTCTCTCTCTCCCTACTCAACCTCTCTTCCTTCTTCTCCCTCCCTCCCTCCTTGTCTCTGAAAAACATCACTCTTATCCTTTCACCTGCCTATCTTCCACCTATCTTTTATCTCTGCCCCCAGCCAGTTTCCTGGTTCAAAGTCACCCCACAGCCAATCAACCTACAAGCACAGTGGTTTCCACAGCAGAAGCAGGTGAGACGACATTCTAACAAAGCCGTTTTCAATGATGTATAATTAATTATAACGTGTAAGAAAGGCCTTTTCCTTGCAGGCTGGTGGAAAGTTCTTCCTGACATCTAACACAGCTCCGTCCTTCTCTTTACGGTTGATTAAATAATCTCCCCCACTTCTCTTTTCCCTGAGAACATAAGGCATTGTCTTTGCCAACCTTGGAAAGACCAGGACAATGGAATGCACTCTGCAGGGGGCCCCTCCTGCCGGCTCCTCCACAGGGGCGAGGGCGGGGCGAAGGGAGGCGGGCGAAGATGAGCTCAGCGCCGGTTAGGAGAGGAGACCCTCCTGGCTCTTTCTCTCCCCTCCGCGTGCACGTGAAGCTGAGCCGGCAGGATGCAGGAAACCTTTCTCAGAGTATTGATCACAGAGGCATGGGTGGCTGCCAAGGGGATGCTGCGCTGTCTGTCGGGGCCCCATCCGGGAGGTGAGAACTGCGTGCAGAAACCCCTCCTCACAGGCCCTGCTCCAGGGGGCAGGGGTGGAGTCTGCAGCTCCTGGCCTTGTGAGACACATCCCTTATTGTCAGCCCCATACCCCTGTACTCCCTCTTTGTTCCCAGCCAGTTTCTCTCTCATCCTCCAAAAGAGCTAAAGAACCAGTCTTCCCAATCAGGAAATCTCGCCTGCAACAGATGAGAGGCGGTGGAGATTCTGGTCCAGCCCCCTCTACCCTGACCTGGAACCCCACCACGGAGCACCCACCCCACCTACACGTGTCTCTGACATGCATCCTGCCCAGAGAGTTTCCTACCTAGAAACTATGGATGGTTTTATTGCGTCGTGTCTTTCTTTTTATGCCTACATCTGTGTCATCTCAGACTGGAAGCTCCCTAACAACAAGATATGTATTAAAAATAGATAACCTTAACAATAATAATAATTCATTGAGAATGTACTCTGTTCCCGGCTCTGTGCCAAGCATGTTCTGGGCACCGTGACCCCAGGTCTGCTGTTGGCCGACCTGGCCTCCTCAAGCTCCACCCACCCCACCCACCTGAGCCACCTGGGATGGGGTCTGGCTTGGGGTCTGAAGAGCCTGGGAGGAGCCATGGCCATCAGAAGTCCTCTGAGGCCCCCCTCCCAGGCGTTGGCCCAGGCTTTTGTGCCAGCTCTCCAGTCCCCTGATTCTACAGCCTGCAGGAAACCAGCCCTTCTGGTCCTAGTCTGAACCCTGACACCTGGTCGTGTGTGGGTGCTAAGTCACTTCAGTTGTATCTGGCTCTTTGTGACCCCATGGACTGCAGCCTACCAGGTTCCTCTGTTCATGGGATTCACCAGGCAAGAATACTGGAGTGGGTTGCTGTGCAGGCCCCTCTGACCCCAGGGCAAGAGCCCTTCTGCCCAAAAGGACAAATGTAATCTGAAGCTGCTCTGAAAGGACAGAGCAGTAGGGAGGAGAGAGGCCATGCACTGTGCTCTCCTGAAAGGGCAAGGGGAGGGGAGAAGAGAGACACCTGGAGTATGATCATTCTCCTAGGACGCCCTGGCCCTGACTCTGCAGGACATCCCACCACTACAGCTTCAGAAAGCTACTTTATCCTCAGGACGGCATGCAGGTGGTGGGCACAAGGTCACCCAGCTGGTTAGTGATAGGCAGCTAAGACTCAGCGGCTCTCTTACACACACACACACACACACACACTCCCCTACTAATGTCCTAGGCCCACTTCTGAATGGCTGATTTCTTGGACTCCTGTCTCCCTGTCTAAGTCATCCCAAATCTGGCCCACTCCAAAATTCCTGAGGCCATGGCCACCAACAATGAGAGCACCAAAGATACAAATCCAGCTCAAGGAACTCTTCAGTTTTGTGTGATTTATGTCACTATTGATGGAGCGCTCCTAAGACAAGGGGTGTAATAATACCCAGGATCATAATCCACACCCAACTGCCCCGTGTCCCCCCAGGCACTCCTTCCCGATTGGCACGCCTCCAGCCTCTCTCCATCAGGGGCTGGCTTCATGCTCTGCAGGTCCCCCAGCCTAACACCCTGGAAGGGTTTGTGGTGGGGTGGCTATGAGCTCACAACAGAGGGTGCCCCATGATCCATCAGTCCCTCCTTCAGTCAGGGGCAAGGCCCCCACTGGTCCAGCACATATCTGACCTTCGGAAGACATAAGCCTGCCCTCAAAGCACTGACAGGTGGCCAGCAAAAGTGATGTCCTGACTGTCTCACAGAAATGATACAGAAAGGGAGGAAAAGGTCAGGAAGCAGAGGTGCAGGGGTTCAGAGAAGGAACAAGAATGGTGGAGATGATGGTGGGGCCAAGGCTGCCACTCCTGGCCTCCACCCCAGAGAGCCACAAAGAGACAAGATCCCCAGGCAAGGGTCTGTGGAGGCCTTGGTGTCAAGGGCCAGGCTTGGCCTTGAGGGCCCAGCAGGACATCAACAAGTAAAGATGAGAGTGAGGTGTACTCACAGGGGAAAGAAACTGGGGTGGCAGAGGTGCTACGAACCATTGCATCACAGATGCTCCTACACACCTGTGGTTAAGTATGCAGATCCTGGCTCTGCTGTGTGACCTTGGGCAAGTTCCTCACCCTTTCTGTGCTTCATCTAAGAAACTGGAATGAGAGCAGCACCTACTTCGTAAGATCCCTGAGAGAGTTAAATGAGCATGTACAGTGTTATGACAGTACCTGGCATGTACAAAGTGCCCTATGAGTGATAATTATTATTGATGTGGATGATAATGATGTTATTTCATTGCATGGAAGCCTTTTCTAACTGAATCCCCACCGATTTGCTGTTACCTGGTTTCTAGACTTTGGGTAAGAGTTTATTTGCCCATTTACGTGGAAAGTAACAAATTTCAGGACTGAGCAGTGGAGCTCCGTGAAGGGGTGCCCCATGCCTGCTGACTCTCCTCAAGAAGGGGAGAGGGGAGAAGAGGTGTCTGCTGGTTGATGGTGCTTTCTGGGGCTCCGGGGCCTCAGTAAGCAGAAGTCTGCAGGGAAGCTGTCTTGATCACCCGAGGGATCCTCCGACACCATGGCTCCTTTGGCCCAGCTCGCCCATGGATCTAGGCAGGAGCAGCCCACCCGGGGCCTGGGAACGGGAGGAAACTCCCATCCTACACCCTTGGTGCTCCCAAGTGAACAACGCATGGCTTCTCTCCTGGCCACTGGCTCATGGCCATGAGAGAAGAAGCCAGGACTTCCTTCCCCTGGATGGCTGAAGGCCTGGGCCAGCGCTCTCTGTGAAGGACCTGCCGTTCTGCTCTCCAGCCCCACGGCCAGGATCAGCACAGACGGCTTTGCGCCGGGGGTGGGAAAAGGCTGCGGCCACATGGCTCCTATGGGACTTAGACGGTCAGTGAGCTGAGCATGAGAGATCAGTGGGTCACAAGAAGGCGAGGGTTGGGGGCACAGCGGAAGAAGATGCCCTCCATCTGATAGGAAAGATGGTTCCTGACTTCTGGAGTTTGGGATCTAGTGGGGAAAGGTGACGGCTATACTTACATTAGAATCATTCCGTAATAATAAGCATTATTATTTGTACTATCAGCTCCTACTCATATTACTCAGAGCTCCTCCTCTGCTCCTCCAAGCACTTTCCTTGCATCCTGTCATTTAATCCCTACAAAGCGCACTGGGGGGTGGGTGATGTCATTATACGGGTGAGGAGAAGGAGGCAGGGGGAAGCTATGGAACCCGCCCAAGGTCCACAGCGGCCAGAGGCAGCTCAGGGTCCACAGGCCTGGCTTCACCGTGACCCTGAACTGTGCGGGAGACAGAGGCTGCCAGCTGCACGCACCCAGGGGAGGGCCAGCATCGGGGGAGGTGGCCGCCGGGCTGCTTTCTGAGGACAATGAGGATGAATGGGGGGCGCTCGGTGAGGAGCTGTGTTGGGGTGTGGGTCCCAGCAGCGAAGCGTGTCAGGATGGTGAGATGAAGCTGCAGACTGTGATGGGCGTGGGGGTGGGTGAGGCAGGGCTGCCCTGTTCTCCAGAGGGTGTCCTGTGCAGAATGGGTTGAGGGGGTGAGTGGTGGGGAGGGGTCAACCTCTGAATGCTCCCCTAGCAAAGGGCAGGGGCTGCCCAATGATGCTGCAAGTCAGCGCTCCTCAGCAAAGTGCTCAGTCTATTGCCTGATGCCACTGTTTGAGTTGGGACTGGAGTTTAGTTACTCCGGCCTCCGTAAACCCTGCCTAGAGCACAAAAGGGCAGAGAATGCGATGCCCCCCCACCCTGGGAATCCCTGGTCCAGCTGGGACTGTCCCAGGCCCGAGTAGGGGAGGCTGTCTGGGACTGTCAGGGGGAGCCTAGCACTGTCTGGGGGAGAGAGTGGAGAGGGAGAGAAGAGAACCCGAGGGGTTACTTAGTCCCTTCTGTTAATTACCCATTTTTTTGATTACCCTGAGAAGTGAGGCTTGAGATTAGTGAGGGATCAGAGATCCAACACGCTTCCCTGCTGGGATCTGCACCCCAACAAAGCTTCTTGCCAAGTCCCCGCATTCATCTTCATTGTCCTCAGAAATCACTCCTTCAGGCTCCTTCTCTGATGCTGGCACTCCCCTGGGCACGTGCAGCTGGCACCCTCTGTGCCCCGCACAGTTCAGGGTCAAGGTGAAGCCCGGAGGGATGTGGGGGGATGTGACTCAAGCCTGCCCATCCTCCCCAGCCTAGCATCCTCCCAAACTGGGCTGCGCTGACTCCCCCTCTCCCACCCTGCAGACCCCCGCCTCCCCACCCTGGTCAGTCTCCCCCAGGCTGTTCACAAGTCCTCACTCCTCTGCTGCTCTCCCCAACCCCACTCATGTGAGAGCAGCCAATGCACAAGGGCTGGTCTTTCTCCCTCTTCCATTTCCCAGACTCTGTCCTGACTCGGCCATCCCAAAGCCAAGGACAGCTTTAAGCAGCTGTCCACACACACACCCCACCCTCCCCAGACACCAGCTCCTGGAGAGCAGGACCGCATCTCCTTCATCTCTGCCTTGTCTTGATTAGCCCTGGGCTGAGTGCTTAGAGGAAGCTCAATGAACATTCAGTGAGAGATCTCTTTGTTCCTGTGGCCTTAATGTATCACAGCGTGGGAAAAGGGAGAGTCGCTCTGTTGTGTCCAGCTCTTTGCGACCGCATGGTCTACACAGTCCAGAGAATTCTCCAGGCCAGAATCCTGGAGTGGGTTGCCTTTCCCTTCTCCAGGGGATCTTCCCAACGCAGAGATCGAACCCAGATCTCCCACATTGTGGGCAGATTCTTTACCAGCTGAGCCACAAGGGAATCACAGTGTGGGGGACACAGAAAATGTGAGATGAGTGTTTGTGGGCTGAATCCAGGCCAGGAGGCACCTCCCACTGGGACAAGCCTCCAGTCACCGCCACCTCCCACCTTTCAGAAATCACGTACTCCAGGCTCTTTGGGCTCTTCCTGTGACCAGGCCAGGAGGCTGTGATGTATCCTCGGGCAGGGGAGCCCTTGTGAGGCCAGGGATCCTCACATGTTCAGAAATGCCTGGGCAGCACCGCAGAAATACAGGGGCAGGGATGGCAGGTGGAGGGCATGCCTTCCTCCCGCAGGGAAAGGGTCTGCGGTTGCTGGCACGCTGCTGAGTGAAAGTTCTCTGTCGGGATGGGTCAGCCAGAAGATGGTCCAGGAGGAAGGCTGTCCTCACTAACACACATTGGAACAGACAGACGCTCCCAGCATCCATCCCAGCAGGTCTGCCCAATCTCTCCAGGTCAGTGTTCATCCAATTGCGGTTCAAGACCCACTGATCGGTGATGGAATCAATGCAATAGATCATGACCAGTGTGCTTAACAGAACAAAACAAAACAGGGTAAGGTGGGATTAGATGGAATAAAACAGAATAGAATAGCATAGGGCATAGCACTTTGTAAGAATATTAGTTCACAAAACTTTTGTTTCTGTTATAATTTCCACTATACACCCGGGTGTCTGTATGTGTCAAATGTACCGACTAGGTTGTGGTGTAAAATATATTTCTTACTCTGGGGTTCCAGTCAAAAAAAAAAGTTTGAAAGCCACTAATGTAGGTGACCTAGATTGCTCACAAATCTACCAAATCTACCCGACTTGTGCCCTCTCCTTATCATTTGATTCAGCCATGAAGTAGCATGTCCATCTGCGGTAGTGATATTTTTAACAGACTCTTTTTTTCTTTCTTTAAAAATATTGTAATAGTCTTCTATCTTGTTTCCATCTATAGCACACTGTTCCCCCTATTCTTGGGCATTTCCATTCTAATTTTTACAGATAACATTTAAAAAAAAAATTTATTGGGGTATACCTGATTTGACTCGTGGAGCTCCAACTAGTCCATCCTAAAGGAAATCAGTCCTGAATATTCATCGGAAGGACTGATGCTGAAGCTGAAGCTCCAATACTTAGGCCACCTGATGTGAATAAGCAATTCATTGGAAAAGACCCTGATGCTGGCAAAGATTGAAGGCCAGAGGAGAAGGGGACGACAGAGGACGAGATGGCTGGATGATATCACTGACTCAATAGACATGAGTTTGAGTAAACGCCAGGAGTTGGTGATGGACAGGGAGGCCTGGTGTGCTGCAGTCCATGGGGTCGCAAAGAATTGGACACGACTGAGCGACTGAACTGAACTGAACTGACTGACTGACTGGAGCTTAGCTGGGCATGTTCAGCATGGATGCGTGTTCTACACACAGTTGCCAGGCCATGAGGCAGCACCGTGAGCTGGGGCCCCAGGGGAAGGGCAACGGGGACAACCCCCTTGAAGCTCTTTGCAGCTCCCCTGACTCCAGAGAAACAGAAAGTAAAGGACAGGCTTTGTGTGGCTGCAGGAGAGATGGCCTGCTGGAAGGGACCCCAGGCGGTTTTTGCGGCGACCCTCATTTTGTAGTTGGGGACCCTGAGGCCCCTGCAGAGGGAGGCCAGTGGCTGGGGGCTGCCTGGAGCAGAACCCATGTCTCCTAAAACTTCCCGTGAGCACAGCTCCCACTGCTGCCCAGGCCTGCCCCAGAGGCTGGCACACTGTGCCACAGGGAGGCCACAGTGATGGTGCCGTCTCCCGTGCTGGGAGCGGGGAGCTGGCTGCCATAGACCCTGCCGGCTCAGGGGGCTTCCGGGAGCAGCTGGATCCACTGTCCACAGGAAGGCACCTTTGCTCAAGGATTTGACAGGAAATTGCTCAGAGATGAAGCAAAGGGAGGCACAGCCATTTCAGATACTAAAAAAACAAGAGCCCTAGCTTTACCGCACTTAGCCTTGATGGGAGAGTTGGGATGAGGAGGGAATGCCAATGAGGATAAGTTCCAGAAGGGCTGGAGGCAGGGGATGCGCAGCAGCAGGCCTGGGAGGTCCACCAGGGCTGCTCTCTTTCCTGGGCTCTAGGTGAAGGCTCCCCCCAGTTAGGCCTTCCAACCCTGCTCTCCAACCTCAGGCTTCAGGGAACCCCGGGGCATCCCCCTCCATCTGCTGACCTGGAGTCAAGGAGCCCCAAAGCCCCACAGTTAGTCTCCCTCACCTCCATAGCCCCAGGGCCCAGTCCAGGGTCTGGCTCATAGCAGACAGGAAATTCATTGAGTGTTTGAGGAATAAATGAATGAATGAATGAAGATGAAGTCCAGCTAGGGCATGAGGACAGTGACAAAGAGAAAGAGCATTTAAAAATGAACATATGGTGAGAGGCAGAGGAAGGTGCAGAGGAGGAATGAGGTGGGTGTTATGGGCAAGGCTGGGCCGGAGCAACTACAGGAGGCTTCCTGGAGGCGGGGGTTACAGGCCAGCAGCAGGAGGCATGTGGGCAGTGGAGTGCCGGGATTGGAGAGCACAGGGCGCCCAAGGGGACAGAGGAGGGGTGTCAGTCTCATGTTCAGACCTGGCAGGTGCTGGGGGGCCTCCTGAGCTTGGATGAATAGAAGCAACTAGGAACTGGCCCAGAGGGTGCCAAGGGAAAGGTACAAAGCGAGGAGGAGGAAAGGGCCTGGAAAGAGACAAGATTTCCAATCTCACATCCCCAAGGGGAAGCAGGGTCCACCTGGGGAATGGGCCACTTTGCCAGAACCCTGTGGCTCCAGCCAGAGGCAGAGCTTGTCGGAGTCTCCCCCTGCCGCCCCCAAGCTGAAGGGCCTTAGTCACTGGAGAGCAGCAGGAAAGCAGCCCCCCGGTTCTGCCATCACATGTGTGTCAACCAGGCAGAGAAAGCACTCCAAAGAAACTCAGTCTATTTCTGTCATCACTTGGAAATGAAGACTTCCCTAGAAACTGACTGTTGAGGTTCCTTTGTACGTGTAAAGGCACTTGCGTGCGTAGGTGTACATACACACACACACACACACACACGCGCGCGCACTGCATTATTCCCGAGAAGTCTGAAGTGGGGCTTGCCGATGGCTGTGCCCCTCAAGGGATCACGGGTGAGCCTGAGGGAGGGGCTGGCCACAGAGGACACGAGGGTCAGGACCTGCGCCTCTGTCTGTGCAGGGGTGTGTGTCCTGTGCGGGTCTCCCCAAGGCCCAAGTCCAGATTTTGACCCAGGTTGGCTTCTGGTCCCATCCATGTCTTCCCGAGCATTGACTTGAAGCTGACAGAGGGCTCAAGGGGCACCACGTGCAGACTCCTCCCTGCACCCCTATGTGGTACCCACAGATGACTCAGGTGTGGATGGGCACCTCTCTCTGCCCTGCTCTCATTGCCTCTCTGCATCCAGTCAGTAGCTCAACGTCTGGGACTTTCATCTCTGCTTCTGTCCAGTGTGGACGTGTAAGGACAGCCACAGGGGCAGTGGCTGGGCCAGTGAGCTCCCTTGCCTCCTGCTCTGGGAGGCCCTCGGGGGTCCTCAGGCTCGCAGAGTCCTCACTTTCCCATCAAAGGGAGGAAAGGCACGGAGAGCAGCCACTGCCAGGGCTCCCTGTCAATCCACACCGCTCAGCATGGAGCAAAGGCCATTAGGGAGCAGTGGGTTTGAGAGGCTTCTGTCTGGATGAACATCACCTGTTGTTATTTTTAAAACAGTCTTCTTTGTGACTCGGCTGGAATTCAACAGAAGCAAAGGTAGAGACGGGAACAGTGGAGTCCCCAGACGTTCCACCTTCCCCGTCGGCGCTCAGGGCCTATCAGGAGCCTTGAGGGTGGTGTCATAGTCTCATCTCCTGGACTGCTGAGCAGCAAGAATAGAGATCAGAGAAGAAGCGACGCGATGGATGTGGAAGGCGCACCAGTCTCCCAGTATGTCCAGCCCTAGCTCCAAAGTCTTCAACAGCTTCGCCGCCTCCACTCACTTCCTCACCGTCACCCCACAGACACACCCTCTGCATGCTGACACAGTGTTGGATGCGAGACACGGATGATTAATTTTTGTTAAATGACTATCGCTAACAACTGCGGTCCAGGAACTGGGCTTAGTGCTATACAACGTTATCTCATTATATTACCTTCCGTCATCGGTGCAACAACCCTGTCAAATGAGCACTCTTTTTTATCCCCATCTTAGGGGTGAATGTTGTGGCTTCCCTGGTGGCTCAGATGGTAAAGAATCTGCCTGCAATACTGGAGACCCAGGTTCAATCCCTGAGTTGGGATGACCTTCCGGAGAAGGGAATGGCAACCCACAACCCACTCCAGTAATCTTGCCTGGAGAATCTCATGGACAGAGGAGCCTGGTGGGCTACAGTCCATGGGGTCGCAAAGAGTCGGACATGACTGCTTGACTAACACACTAGAGGTGAACATACTGAGGCTCAGGGAAGTCAAGTAACTTTCCCCAAATCACTCAGCCAGTAAAGGAAGGCTTTGGGATTTAAATTCAGGTTCATCGGAGTCTGAGGTTCAACTCTTAACCATTCAAATACTAACCATCTGTGGGCCAGCTCCCAGAGTGTTTGGTGTCCTGTGGAGGATGCAGGCATTGGAACAAAAAATAGACACTGTAATATACAGGCCTGTTATGATCAGGACCAAGGGTCAATAGCAATAGTCATCCAACCAACATACACTGAGGGTCTATCATGTGCCAGCTGCTGCTTGAGGGCCTGGGAGAACAGGTGGACACAACAAAGTCCCTGCCCTTGTGCAGCTTACAATCTAATGATCCGTCCAGTTTCCCAAGCCAGAAACATAAGGTTCGTTCATCTTTAATAAGGTGAACTCGTCTCACTCTTCTCTGATCAAAGTATTATTCAATCATCATCAAGTCCCATTGATTTAACCACCTAACTAGCTCCAGCACCTGCCCACTTCTCTCCATCCCACCTCTACCACCCCAGTCCAAGCCACCATCGTCTCTCTCCTGGACCACTCCGGTGGCCTCTTAACTGGTCTACATTCATTCACTCTTGTCATCTTCCAAGGAGTTTCCCACCATGCAATTAAAGAAAGCTTTTCAAAAAGTAAATCTGGTTCCCCTTCCTTTAAATTATAAGCCTTCAATATATATCCTTCCTATTATATATAGAACTGGTAAACAGCAAGGTCCTACTGTACAGCAAAGAGAACTAAATTCAATATGCTATGATAAGCCATAATGGGAAAGAATATTTTAAAAGAATGTGTGTATGTATATGTATATATATACATGTATATATATAATTGAATCACTTTGCTGTATAGCAGAAATTAACACAACATTGTAAATCAACTATGCATCGATAAAAATAATAGTAAGCGTTCAATGCCTTTCCATTGTCCCTAGCAAAAACACTTCTTAACTACTTGTGATGCCCTGTCTCTCCAGCCTTTCCCTACACCATGACCTCAACAACCATCTCCAACATCACAGTAGTCATGCCCTTCATCTGCACAATCACCCCAACCTCCTCCACCACAAGCCCTCCACCACTGCAGTCCTCAACATCGCAGGAGCCTGACTCTTCACAAACATCCTTTCCACCTGTGTGCCTGAGCTACGTGCATGATGGAGGCAAACAGCTCTGCCATCAGAGCGCTGACGACTTGAGACAAAGACTCAGAAATACATCATCATGGCACCTGTCTGTTCAAATAAAAGCCTTAAGACTGCTGTGGAATTCCTAGCCTTCCCACATCTCTAAGAAAAGGTCTCAGCTCATAGTAGAGGGCACTCTGCTCTTCCTGCCCTGAGGCAGGGTGTATAATAGCCAGGATCATCTGTAAGAGGACTGGGACTGGAAGATCAATCACTGTAGGACCCCTAACATTTCTATTCCAGCCAAGCCTCGGGACGATGACCTTTGAGAGCAGCCTTAAAGAGAAGTGCCAAGAGTAGACTTAAAGCAGAAAGAGGCGGGCTCGTTTCCTTAGAGTCCTTAGAATATTATGTCTGTAACTCTTCTCTCTCTCAGTGTTAAAGATGAGGAAACAGATTTCCCATTACTTCATGGCAAATAGAGGGAGAAAAGGGGCAACAGTGATAGATTTTATTTTCTTGGGCTCCAAAATCACTGCAGACGGTGACTGCAGCTAAGTTAAAAGATGCTTGCTCCTTGGAAGAAAAGTTATGACAAGCCTAGACAACATATTAAAAAGCAAAGACATCACTTTGATGACAAAGGTCCATATAATCAAAGCTATGGTTTTTTCCTGCAGTCATAAACAGATGTGAGAGTTGGACCATAAAGAAGGCTGAGTGCCAAAGAATTGATGATTTCCAACTGTGGTGTTAGAGAAGACTATTGAGAGCCCCTTGATCAAACCAGTCAATCCTAAAGGAAATCAACCCTGAATATTCATTGGAAGGACTGATGCTGAAGCTCCAATACTTTGACCACCTGATGCAAAGAGCCAACTCATGGAAAAGACTCTGATGCTGGGAAAGATTGAGGGCAGGAGGAGAAGGGATAGGCAGAGGATGAGACTGTTAGCATCACTGACTCTATGGATATGAGTTTGAGCAAACTCAGGGAGATGGTGAAGGACAGGGAAGCCTGGCGTGCTGCAGTCCATGGGGTCACAAAATGTCAAACACGACTTAGCAACTGAACAAAAGTAACAACAGAAGAGGGTTGGAGAGGAGACCCTCTTAGTCCAACTGCAAGTCCCTGGGACAGCCAGCATCCTAGTCAGACTGAGACTCTGTCCCTTTAGCCCATCTGGCTTCCTTGAGAAAAGGAAGTACAGAGGGGAGCCGCTTACGGCGGGATCAGCCTCCTGCTGCCAGGATGCTCATCCTTGGCCCCCGACAAGGACAGAACAAGACTTGCTTTCTCTGGGCTCTACTGACCCCTCACAGCTGAGAGAAGAAAACAAAACGGTGGCCACAATTGGCTCTCCTCCAGCAGAATGGAATTACAGTGGGCGGGAAAGGAGCTTTGGTGGATTCCATCTTAGTTAAAAGAAGAAAAAAGAAATCCCTTGACCCCAGACTTTAAAGAATCCAAGGCGGGCAACTTGACCATTTTATTGATATGACTTGAAAGACTGAGCAACAAGCATGACAGACGTTTCTAATATAGCTGTCGGGCAGCGTGGAAGGAAGGATGCTGCTCTGTCCAAGTTTCGCTGATCAGACATGCCAAGGAGGATTAAGTAATTAAACAGAGAGCAAACAATTCTCCTGCTCTGTATGAACCAGGCCCTGAGCTGCTCTTGTGGCGGCAGAAGGGCTTCTGTCCTCTGACCTCCAAACCTTCGATTTCATTCACAGTAAACCACCCTCCACGCATCTACTCAGGTCAATTTCCTTAAAGGCAAATCAGACCGTATCATTTCTGCCTTAAAAGGCTTTCAGGCTCCCCATCAGCTTCCCCACCAAGCCTAAGCTCCTTAGCGTGGCACATAGTGACCCTGCCTGGCTTGGCCCAGCCTTCCTGTGCTACCCTTCAGCTCCCCTGCCTTGGCCTCTTTCTCTCTGCTCGCTCCTCCAGCAAGGCCTTCCAGCTGCAAGATGTTCTTGGTGTTGTGAGCACCTGCCTTTCCCCATCTCTATGGTTCTCAACCCTAGAATCAGAATCCCAGGAAAGGTTTAAAAAAAAAAAAAACTCCAGTGCCCCAGCCACACCCAGAACAATTAAATCTCTGACTCTCTTGGAATAGGGGTCCAAGCATCACTGGTTTTTAAAACCCCTCAGGTGACTTCAATGTACATCTAGGCCCGAGAACCACTGTTTTCTTTAACCAACCCCAACCTAGTCCCTTCAAGATTCAGCCCATGTGTCTTATTTAATCATCAACTATTTCTTCGTTGGGCACTATTCTAAGCATGAGCTATAAAAATAATAATGATCACTAATATTTATTAAGCATCTGCCATATGCCAGACTGTGTTCCAAGTGCTTTACATATGTTAACTCATTCAACAGGAACACCACCTTGATGGGGTAGGTACTATTATTTCCCCCGTTTTATACATGGGAAATCTGGGGTACAGAGAGGGGAAGTGACCTGCCCAGGGTCACACAAGGTGAACATTGTTGCAGGACTTGCATGTAGCCAGTCTGAGCATCTGTCTGGGCTTTGAATTCCTGCCCCCCAGCCATTCACAGGTTGCAAGAGTGAAGCCACAAACAAACGAATGAATAGAGTAGAAAGAGGGATATGGACGGGGGGAAGCTGCCTGTGTGAGCAGCAAGGGGCTGACTTTGGGTGGCCAGGCCATCCCCAGGAGCGGTATTTAATCTGGGTCCTGAAGGATGAGAAGGACCCAGCCAAGCAATGTGTGGGAAATGGGGTTCCAGGCGAGGGGCCAGTGAACACGACATGTGCTAGGAACTGTGGAGGTCCAGTGGGGGCTGGCAAGAGGGCACAGACAAGTAAAGACGACGACAGGGCAGTGCCTCTGCAGGCCACCTAATGAGAGCAATCAGCAGGGCACACAGTGCCCACCTCAGGGTAGGCCGGAGGTGCCCACTGCAGCCATTTAGCCAGAGGCATTTCCAGGACCTAGAGAGACGTGCCTCCTCCAGGAAGCTCTCTTGGTTCCTCACCTCCAATCATTGCACCATCACAGTGTGTGCTGGGCTTCCCAGGTGGTGCGAGTGATAAACCACCTGCCTGCCAAAGCAAGAAACATAAGAGACTCCGGTTTGACCCCTGGGTCAAGAAGATCCCTGGAGAAGGGAATGGCAACCCACTCCAGTATTCTTGCCTGGAGGATCCCGTGGACAGAGGAGCCTGGTGGGCTACAGTCCACGGGGTCGCAGAGTCGGACACAACTGAAGTGACTTAGCAAGCAGTGTGTGGCAATTGCCTATTTACCCCCCGGCCTCCCCTCCTGGCCTGGGAGCGCCTTGAGGGCAGACACCAATCTAACTGGCCTCTGTAGCCCAGCTGCTGATCAATATTAGGCGCTTGGTGAATATCTACAGCAGCTCTGGATTCCTCACAGTGAAGGCAGGGCCAGGCCTGATGCTGGAGCTTCTGTGGTCCTTCTGCTGCTGCTGCCGTCACCAGCTGGTCCCCCAAACCAAGGGATGCCCCACCTCTGTCAAATTAGAGGAGAGCAGAGGCAAAGGGGCAGCAACTCAGAGGGATCACCCAGGTCGCATGACCCGTTGTTGGCAAAGCTGGCCAGGACTTAGGTTTCCAGACCCCCAGCCCAGAGGTTTCTCCACTGGCCACTTCTCCACCGGCCTTCTTGCCCCTGCCTCTGCTCACCATTCCTTTAGGAATGTCTCGATCTGTGTGCTGAAACCGCGCAGAGCCGAGAACACCCAGAACAGAGGAGCCCGCCTGTCTCCTGGGAAGAAGCAGCCAGCCGGGTGCCCCAGGGATGCCAGGGGCCCCTGCTCACTATCACAGGCCATTCTGCTTTGAGGTCGTGCTAACAGCATGATGCTTAAGCATGTAGGTTCAAAGCACAGTCCCGCAACTTCCCAGCTCTGTGGTCCTGGGCAAGTGACTTCAACTCTCTCTGCCAAGTCTCTTCACTATAGAATGCAGATGACAGTGGCAACAGTAATCCTATGTCCTAGGGCTGTGCTGGGATTAAATGAGTGAACAGGCGTAAAATGCTTAGAATGGTTCCTGGCAGGTAGTAAGTGCTTAATCAGTAAAATGTGTCCAATAAATGTGAGTGAGAATTTCCCAGGACAGACTCAAGAGACTCAGGTCCCTAGGTGAGCCTGAGCTATTTACCAACCCACTGTATGCCTCAGGTTCCCCACCTTTTAAATGGGGAGTCATTCATCTCTATGAGTGACTGGAGGACAACCATGAAATGCCAAGAATCCTGAAAAGAGTTTAGAGGTTAAAAAGAAAAGAACCTGAGAAGTGGGAGGCCTGATGGGCAGGTGACCCTGTGGCAGGGGCAGGGCCCCATAATTCACCCTCAACCCAGCAGGCTGCCTGGGTTTTATGGGCCCTGGGGGCCAGGGTACTTTCCTGAACGTCATTCAGAATTTATAGACTCTTGTCATTGTCCTTCCCAACTCTTTTTATGTCGTTGCCTTAGAAGGAAGCCTGGCGTTAACAGAGCCTCTGCTGCCCTCCCAGGAAAATGCAGCCCACCCTGCCTTCAGTTCCCAGCTGGTGGGAGGAGAGGGGCTGAGAGGCCAGCAGGCATCTCCACTGCAGCCAGGTGCCCCCTCTACCTGCCGAGGCCGGAGCACAGGAGGACAACCTGGAGCCCGAGTCTAGGAACCAGCCTTCTGCATAAGGGACCCCGTGATGATCAAGACCGCAGGCCTCAGACCTCTAGGAATTTGAATAGGACTGGGCTGGGCTGGGCTGGGGGCCTCTTCCGAGTTACAGAACAAGGAAAGCACAAGGGGAAAGCACCAGCTGGGAACGCCTGACACAAGTGCTCCTGTTGTATCACTTACAGGCCGTGTCATCGGCTAAGTACCTTGGCCTCTCTGTGCTCCCATTTTCTGACCTGTACACTGGCTAAAAGTGCCTGGCCCTGTCTACTCCACAAGCTACCAGGATGAGGAAAGAAGACCATGAGGGTGGAGAAGACTGGGAAGAGATACAACGGGAGCTGCAGCAGAGTGGCCAGGAGTGCAGGTCCCAAACCCCCACCTCCTGACCGGGGTATCTGAGCGAGTTACCTTCCCCTCTTTGCTTCCTCTCCAGGAAACGCTGAACGTCTAGTTCCCAAGGTTGCACAAGGATGAAATAGCTTAGCATCCCTAAAGCCAGCCAGGGCTCAGCAAACGCGGGCAGCTATAGAAGAGGCACCACCCCCGAGGGAATCGAGAGCAGTGGGTAAGGGCACCTAGCAGGAATCAGACACGGCGGGGGTCAGGTCCTGGCTCAGCCATTCAGTGTCCGTGTGACCTGGGACGCCTCCCAGTTGGCCGGGACTGCTCTGGTTTCAAGTCTTGCATCCCAGAATCCCCTGGGTCCCAAATAGGGTCAGTTGGTCACCTTAGACCCAAAGAAAATCCCATTGCTGTTCTGAGCTCCAGCTTCCGCGTCAGCACAAAGGGAGGTAACACGGACTTTGTGAAGGTTGTAGGGGAACGAAATGAGAGAACACACGTCAATTACGCCAGACATGGCGGCTCTTTCACAGATGTTCACTCACCTCATCCTCACCACGACCCGGGGGCAGGGAGGCAGTGCTCAGCAGGGGTTCCCCAGGGAGGGAAGGGACTGCACCCAGCACAACCTGCGGGCCCCCAGGCACTTTCAGCTCCTCCTTTGATGCCCACTGGCCTTCCGGGGCCCCTGGGAGCCAGTCCAGCCCTAAGCCTGTGATCATACTCTGCCTGTGATCAGAGCTGAAATCCCCCTCTGGGGGCACATCTAGCAGCCATGAGGTTCCCCAGGCCTTCTCCTTGGGTGCAGGAGAACTATTGCAGACGTTGAAGGTGTGCAAGAATAAGAAAGTCTCTCTGAGGAAGAGGAGATATATGTATGTATATATATACACACACACACATATATAGTTATGACTGATTCGTGATGTTATACGTCAGAAACCAACACAACATTGTAAAGCAATTGCCTTCCAGTTAAAAAAAAAAAAGAAAAAAGAAAGCCTCTCATACACCGGGAAGCTCTACCTCTATTCCCATCTCTCACACTTACACATATCACAACATGTGACAGCTTGAATCGCAGATAAGAGTGTGGGCTCAGGAGCTAGGCTGCCCGGGGTTCACATCCAACCTCTGCCCTCTGACTAGCTGTGTGACCTCAGGCAAGTGACTTAACTTCTCTGGGCCTGTTTCCTCACCTGTAAAAATGAACTAATCAGCACCCACCCCACAGAACTAATGTGGGGATAAAATCAGTATATAAATCTTACATTAGAATAGCGCCGGGCCCACTATAAGCAGGCAATACCCAGGAGCCATTATTCTGATGATTTAATATAATGTAATTCAATCCAAGCATGACCTGGTCATTCCATTAGCCTCTTTGAGGCCATTTCCTTACCTTTAAATGGAGACGACTCCGCTCGCCCCTACTTCCTCACTGTCACGGGATCCAAAATAGATAAACGTGGTTGTGAGTTACGCTTTAAAAACCATCAAGAGCCGTATATGTGAAAGGGCTGAAAATAACGCATCCTCTAATAAACATAAGGTAATAGGAACATAGCACTACCAGGTAACATGAGCCAACGTAAGACAACACTCCACGTTAAAAACTAAACTGTGAGAGAGAGAAGACAGATGGAGAAAGAGGAGGAGAGGCGGAGAAAGGCCAAGCGAGACAGGGGCAGCAAGTGAGGGCTGAACTTGGAGAGCAGGGAATCAATGCTGTACTGTAATTTAAAAACCAATATACAGTAAATATCAGCCCGGTGCCGAGAGCAGCAGCATGGCAGGATGGCCCTGCCAGAGATAACTCACAGCCCCAGCTGGGCCAGCTCCCGGCTCCCCACCAGCCTCCCCTGTAACTCATGGGCCACTGCTCTCTCCCTGCAGCTGGGTGCTACCCTAAGGCCGCAGGTACCTGCAGGGCCTCCTAGTTATGTACCATATTCACACGGCCCAAGATCTATGGAACCAGCTGATCATGAAGTCCTGGAAATGTGCTTGGGGCCTGGACTTCTCCCCTCGAGAGAGGAGGCCTGGGATGGGGCTTGGGTTCCCAGCAGCCTGGCTTTGTCCTGGGGGTAATCTGGAGGCTCAAGCCCCAGGGAGCGCCCATGGCAGCTCTTCTCTTGTGGCTTCACTGCCGGAATTCTGTCCCCTCCCCACAGTTACACACCCATCCCCCCATCATCACCCCACATCCCTATACCTGACCCTCCCAGTTCCTGAAACCCCGCCCCCACCAGCATGCCTATAAATCTGGTTTCTCCTGCTGGGGAGCTCATGCCCTCTTCAGTGTCCTGCTCCAAGGCCTATTTTCTTGACCCCCAGAGGCTTTTCCAGCTTCTTCTGACCAAAATACCCAGGAAGTCCCACTTCCCACCACCTGGCTCAGCCCTGGGGAACGAGTTCTGGGGGCGGGGGCAGGAATCACGGCCCAGGGAGATGTTGCTCTCTGGCCTTCTCTCCACATAAGAGACCAGGCTGAATCAGATGCCTCCTTCCTTGATAGAAAGTTCCTCAATCCAGGTGCCACATCCCCATTAGAACTCCCAGTACTGTCCCACCTCCATCTAGCGCATGCACAGTGGTTTCAAAAGGACCCAAAGCAGCATGTTCTGTGGCCCCACCACTAACTCCCGTCCCCTGAGAGTCTGTGTTGTGCTTTCTCATAAGACATGTCCTATAGACACTGCCTGAAGCCTGTAGACTGTAACATCCTCCCACAATGTGGCTTGATTGCCCTGTAATCTGACCCCAAAACAAAGAAGGCCTACATGTGAGGTCCAATTCTGAATCCACTAGCCATCTTCAGACAAACCCCTCCTCCACAAAATTCCCCAGCCGCTAAGCTGAACACAGTATGGTTACAGGTATAATAAGAACCCAACTGCATCAGGAACTACTCAGCGACCTCTGTGCCTCAGTGTCCTCTCGTGTATAATGGGTGTAATCATAGCATCTGTCCTTCCTGCTTGCCTGGTAGGAACTTCGGTAGAATCAAATGAGATCACGTGGAGAGTATTATGAAATTCCCCCAAGGTGCTGGATGATTTAGTGGGTGGTTGTTGGAGAGGAGCCTCCATTAAGATGATCCACAGTTGCTCCCCTCCACGTTTAGGAAAAATGCTGCTAGTCTATCTACCATGAATAACAGTAATGTATACTACACAGAGGGCTTCCCTGGTGGCTCAGACAATAAAGAATCCACCTGCAGGATCTGGATCAGGAAGAGCCCCTGGAGAAGGGATGGCAACCCACTCCAATATTCTTACCTGGAGAAGCCCATGGACAGAGGAACCTGGTGAGCTATATAGTCCATGGGGTCGCAGAGAGTTGGACATGACTGAGTGACTTAGGATGTGCACACACACACACACACACACACATACACACACACTACACAGCATGCAGCACATGCCAGGCACTGCTCCAGCCCCTCACATACAGCAATTCATCAAGTTCTCCTAACAGCCCTATGCCGTGGGTAATATTATTGTCTCCATTTTGCAGATGAGGAAACTGAGGCCCAGAGCGAGTAACCTGCCCAAGTCCACACGATCAGGAAAAGAGAACACGGTATAAGCCCTAGGAATGGGGGTCCCAGTGCACCCAGGCTCCCTGCATAAGAAGGAACTGTGTCCACATATTTTAGTACCTAAGCATTCTGGGATAATGTGTATGTTTCTCTGCTCCACCCTCCTCTTAGACCTAAACTTCCCAAGGACAAGAAGTGGGCCTTTCCCCACCCAAGGACAGCTTCTCAAGAGTAAGGAACCCGCCTTGCCCACTTGCAACCTTTCTCGGCTCACCCTCCCGCTGCCAGCAGCTCTCTGCCCAGATTCTTGTCCGTTTAAGGACTGGGAAATCGTCCCGCCCCCAGTGCGATGGCCCTCATTTCTCATGTGCTTAGAAGCTGTGACCAGACAGAGGGGCCGGGATTTATGTCTATTCTAGGGTCTCCCCTCAGTTCCCCTTCTCCCAGCTCAGCCTCTGTGACGTATATGCCCGGGCTGGGAGGAAGATTAAGTGGTTCCTTTAGGGTCAGCTGCCCCTAAACAGGGACCACAGCCCCCAAATCTCTTCATCCAGTCAGTTCACATTTGGGTGAGAGGGTGAGAAGCCAGTTAAGCAGCGGGGCAGGGAGGGATCTGGGAAAGCAGCTTGAGAGCGCATTTCTCAAGTGGTCCACGTCCCCCCTGCACCTCCAGCATTGCCACCGCTTTTGTCAGCTTTGCATCATGTGGTTAATCGTGCATGACCTTCAGCTGAGTCCTGAGTCCTGAGCACATGTACACACACACACACACACACACACGCATGCACACGTGTGCACGGGAACACAGGTGAGGGAAGGCGGTAGAAACAAGCCAGAGCTGGGCACCCCCACCACCATCCCAACCCCAACCCCCACCAAGTCCTGGAGTCCACATGCAGGGCTGGAAAAAACACAGAAGGGGAAATCAAATAATGGGGGTGGTGGAGGGTGGCGTGCAGGATCTGGTCTGGGGGTGGTGCACAGTAGGTGCTCAATAACTGCGTGTTGAATTAAACTGAATCAGTGAGGACTGCTGACCAGTCAGTCATGAAAGGGGAGGTCTAGGGAGCATGGGCTTGATCTCCAAATCCTGAATACTCAGGCTCTCCTGACTTGAAAGCTCAATGGGCTTGAGGGCTTTCCGCGTGGCACTAGTGGTAAAGAACCCATCTGTAATGCGGGAGATGTAAGAGACATGAGTTCGACCCCTGAGTTGGGAAGATGCCCTGGAGGAGGGCATGGCAACCCACCGCAGTATTCTTGCCTGGAGAATCCCATAGACAGAGGAACCCGGTGGGCTACAGTCCATGGGGTCACAAAGAGTCAGACACTACTGAGGTGACCTACTGAGGTGACTTAGCATGCACGGGGTGGAGGGGACACTTTAGAACCAATCAAAGGAGACCTCACTCTCATACTGGCAGCAAAGTACAGAACTTTGCTCAAGAGGTGGGGTGGATTGAGACCATGAAAGTGTTTCTAGCAAATCACGACACCCATACCTTGACCCTTAATAAGCATAATGAGAAATGGCCATGAGAAGGCTTCCTCCACGGTTTGAGGACAGAAATCGCCCAGCCCTCTCCCACACTCCATCTCAGTGGAAATGAGGCAGAACTGGGGCTAGAACTCGCAGGGGACTGACCTAGCATGGGATTTCTCAACTGTGGGAGGTGTGATATGAATCAAAGCTCCTGAGAGCAGACTGACAGTCAGGAACAATCGCCAAACAGCCACACAGGGGCAGATGTAGAGTACACAGGTGTCCTGGCAGAGACAGGGCTCCAGTGTGGCTCCACCACCCAGGGTGAATCGTTGGTAAGTTCCTGACCAAGTTCCCCAGCACCCCAGAGAGTCCTCTACTACTTGGTGCCTTGTGCTGTACAAGGACCTCTAACCTCTAACCTTTGATTTCCATGTCTCCAGGTCATCCACGTCCCTCCCTTCTGCCCTAAGAGGACTTATCTGGGTATTACAGAGGCTCCATTGGGGGCAGGGGAAGGGAAATCGAATCAAAGGATCAACTTGCCCACCCAGGAGTCCTTAATACCTTTTTAGAATGACTAGACCTCATCTTATGGCCCTTGTTGGGCATTTCCAGGGCTTTCCAGGAGCTCAGGTCAAGCATGCCTACACCTCCATTCTTGTCCTCCAGGGGGCCCCAACATCTCTTTCTCATCAGCTACTGAGATGCAAGCTGGAGCCTAAACCTGGCTTCCCACCCAGTCTCCTCCAACTCCTGCTGGCTGAGTGACCATATGTCATTCATTTGGGGGACCAGAGGGAGTCGTGTAACAGCAAGACCTAGTTTACAACTAGTCTGAAGTAGGAGTCTGCACAGACTCCCAATATTAGTTGGGGATCATAGTAAATCCCCATCCCCAGCTATTTTGACTTAAAGCTGCCTTAATAGTAGGACAGATCAGGAAGGGTAACTAGGAAAGATGGTGCTAGCTTTGGGGAAAAGGAGTAGAAAGTGAGTCTTAGGGAGGGAAGGTAGAAGGACCAAACAGATTTTTGCATTTCTGTGAAGCTTATTAGAGACCTGAGTTAAGCCAAAAGGGAAGACTTTTTTTTGTTGGCCTTAGACCGAAGAAGAGGGTGTTAAGGGGAGATGGCCCAGGAGGGAAATACAGAGGAAAAGGGGTTAAGACAGACACAGCATCTCACTTTCCTTGCTGCGTCTGCTGTGAATGAGTTAACGCAGGGTATGCCCATAATACGGTTGTTCTAGTATCCAGGACTCCCACAGATGCTAAAACCCAGAGGCTCTAATCTCTTTATAAATGGCACAGTATTTGCACATAACCTGTACACATCTTCCCATATACTTTACTTTTTTAACTTCTTTATTTTGTAGTGGGGTATGGCCGATTAACTATGCTGTGATAGTTTCAGCTGAGTAGGGAAGGGACTCAGCCACACATATACACTTATCCACTCTCCTCCAAACTCCCCTCCCATCCAGGCTGCCACATAACACTGAGCAGAATTCCATATGCTATGTAGTAGGTCCTTGTTGGTTATCCATTTTAAATATAGTTGTGTATACATGTCCATCCCAAACTCCGTAACTACCCTTTCCCCTCATCCTTCCCCCCGCCCCCCCACAACCATAAATTTATTCTCTAAATCTGTGCCTCCCACATACTTTAAAATCTTCCCTAGATTACTTATAATACCGACTACAATGTAAATGCTATGTAAATCAATGTAAATGCTACGTAAATAGTTGCCAGTACATGGCAAACTCAAGTGTTGCTTTTTAGAACTTTCTGGGATTTGTCTTTTTCTGAAAATTTTTGATTGCATCCACAGATAAAGAACCCACAGATAAGGAGGGCCGATTGTAAATGCATTGAGTTCTAAAGAGTCCAACTTTGGGATTTTAGGCAGTCTCTCATGTTTCGGGATTACCCTGTATATATAGGACTATGACAAGGAGTCCCAGGCTCTATGCAGAGAACTCCAAGCAGACTGATAAATTACAAGAGCTCAGTTTTGCTCTTTAATCCAGTTTGACCCTGTTTAACACCTAAGTCTTGTGCCTACAGTTCCAGTCTGTCTCTTGGGTTGGTCTGGTGCCCATTAACCTTGATCCTTGGGGGTATTCAAGAAAGCAGACTTAGATCTGTCCAAATCAGACACCTGGCTTTCTGTTGCTCAGGAGCGAAGCCACACACTGCCTTGTGTCTCCTCCACGGGACCCCCACACCTTCTACACGACATGCAACCACAATGTAAGGAATCGTGGGGAAAAAAACCAAGAGTGATGGATCACAACACAGGCAGACAGTGTCATTGCTTAAATGTGCTCGGTCCATCAGGACTCAGCTTAACAAGCCGTTTGACTCAGCACATACTTGTCTCTGGCTTCTCACCCCTTTTCCTTTGATCTTCTGTTCACAGACTGGCCTTGTTTTCCAGGATCATGCATCCAACCCTGCCCTTACCCCCCATTTCAATGAAATGGAGATGCCTATTCAGGAGGTTTGGGATTTTGCATCCATCCAGAAGGCAATGACACCCCACTCCAGTACTCTTGCCTGGGAAATCCCATGGACGGAGGAGCCTGGTAGGCTACAGTCCATGGGGCCACTAAGAGTCGGACACGACTGAGCGACTTCACTTTCACTTTTCACTTTCATGCATTGGAGAAGGAAATGGCAACCCACTCCAGTGTTCTTGCCTGGAGAATCCCAGGGACAGAGGAGCCTGGTGGGCTTCCATCTATGGGGTCGCACAGAGTCGGACATGACTGACGCGACTTAGCAGCAGCAGCAGCAGCAGCAGCCTGCTTCTGGGTGATGCTGATGCTCCTGGTCCATGGACCACACTCCAGGCAGTGACATGCCAGTGTGGCTCTGTCCTTACCATCTCCTGGATTCTCCTTGCCTTAAATCTACCTCATTTTCTAATCCTAGTTGAAAAGTGAAGTCGCTCAGTCGTGTCCAACTCTTTGCGACCCCATGGACTGTAGCCTACCAGGCTCCTCAGTCCATGGGATTTTCCAAGCAAGAGTACTGGAGTGGGTTGCCATTTCTTTCTCCAGAGGATCTTCCCAACCCAGGGATGGAACCCGGGTCTCCTGCACTTCAGGCAGACGCTTTACCGTCTGAGCCACCAGTTGCTGCTGCTGCTGCTAAGTCGCTGGTTAGTCCTAAAACATGAATTCTCATTGGTGGCAACAGCATCCCCAAGGGGGCAAAAATTTGTTATTGGGAGCAGTTTACTCTTTGTATACAAAGCACAGCGATACCTAATACAGTACATAAACAGATATATAGTATATATTAAAATTTTATGGGAGTGAAATTATAAGAAATAGTGTCTTAAAAGTTTTCATCAAGAGGGCAATAATTAAAGAAAGGTTGAGATACAGGGGCTGAAGGCTAACTCCCTTCACCCTCTCTGGTGCCAAAGCTTCAATAATGGCACCTAGTTGCAAAAGTAAATGATATGACATGAAATGAAATAACAGCAGTGTGTTCCTTCCCTGCTGCCTGCCACTGATCACACCCAACTGTCTGGACCAAAGGCCCTTCTTCTGCAGGTTCTGCATCCCTTTTCCCAGAAGGCGCAGTGTCCACCTGCCTCACCTAGTATATTATTGGGGAACTCCAGTCCCACATGAAACAGATACATTAAAGCCTACCTGTAAGGCCTTCGTGCGTGCACGTGTGCTAAGTCTCTTCAGTTGTGTCTGACTCTTTGAGACCCTATGGACTGTAGCCCACCAGGCTCCTCTGTCCATGAGGATTCTCCAGGCAAGAATACTGGGGTGCGTTGCCATGCCCTCCTCCAGGGGATCTTCCCAACCCAGGGATCGAACCCGCATCTCTTAAGTCTCCTGCATTGGCAGGTGGGCTCTTTACTACTAGCACCACTTGGGAAGCCCCAGTGCCCTCATACCTGGGCAGCACTGCCTTTGACAGTTTAATTACTTGATCTAAAATTAGGAAGGGGTCACTAATATAATCCTGCGCGCTAAAGGGCTTGCTCAAGGCTGAAGCACATTCACACGAGCCTGACCTTTCCTCCGCCTTAGGAAGTCAACATCAGCACCCTGGTGGATCAGTGACGGAACCAGGCCTCGGGGGTGTCCCACCCAAGTCACACACATGGTAGAGTCGGGACCCCTAACTCACAGCCCAGCGTTCAGCCTACCATCTTCCATCCTGTCCAGAAGGACAATGCTGACTATCTGATGGGAATTTTTAAACAGATGTGTATAAGCCAGAATGGCAGGCAGGGAAGCCCACGGGAAGACTGAGCCCCCCAGGGCTCTGTGATGAAGGCTCTGAAGTCACCTCACCAGCCAGACCAGGAGGCCAGCAGAGCACACACAGGGACCAATCCATGCTGAGCCTACTGATCCTCCCCTGGGGATAGAGGCAGTACAGAGGGGTTAAGAGTGTGGGTGCTGATCCAGACAGATGTGAGGAGTCAGTGACAGCTCTCCCACTTACCAACTAATTGGCAGGCACCCAGCTTCTCTGAGCCTCTGTTTCCCCATCTGTAAAGTGGAGGTACCAACAGTGACCATTTCACAGGATTGGGAGAATTCAATGAGAAAAATATATGAAGCTCTTAGCACTGTGCCTGGTACATAATAAACAAACAAGAAATTGTTCAAAGGAGCTGGTCTTGACAGCCTAAGAAATTCTCAGAATATCCATTCTACTTTCCACACCTGAAACTCCCACATTCCCAGTGACCTCTGAGAATTTATAAGACAAAATCTAACTTCTATGGAGTTTTATGGGCTTTTGCTGTTCCTAAAATCTTCATCTCCTCCAAGAAGCCCTCTTGATTGCCCTCACCCTGAGCATACTGAACATGGCTTTTTCCCTTGGTCCCCATCTCCAGACCTGACTTACTGCTCCCTGAATATACCTTTTCTTAGGCCCACCCATGATGGTTCGACTAGTCCTCCAACCCTGTTCTAGTAACTCATTAGTCAGATCCCACTAAATACATGTCTGGGCCCAAGCCCCTCTTCCCAACTGGGTGGGTCACCCAATTCCACAAATGGGACCCAGGTCCAATCACAGGCCCTGTAGAGGCCCCAGCAGAGCTATGTCCATTCACTTAGCCTGGCCCTGACACCAGCCCTGTGAGGCCACTCTTGGGGCAGCAAGAGGTGGAGCCAGGGAAGGAAGGGGAGGGGCTGAATTCTGGGAGAGATTTCACACTCAAGCTTGAGATAGGAAAGCGTGACAGATGATACTTGTAAAACACAGAGTCAGAGCATCCTGAGCAAATGTGCATGGCTGTAAAAACCCACAGCAAACAAGAGGCAGGGAGAGAAGCAGGTGCCACAGCCCCAGAGGTGAAATCTGCTCCTCGAATATCAATTCTCCAAGTTTTCTTGGAGGGTTTCCTGGAGTCTTTTAATGACCCACTTATGTAGGATGGCATCAAACCCTCCTGGCAGCTGTGTGCAGGGGAGGCTGGGGACACTCTCCTCCAGGTCTCTGAGGGCCCCTCCCCCTCTCTGAAACTTCCCCCTCCAACCAAACACTCCCCCTGATCTGTAAGGGGGTTGGGGGGCACTGGGGCAAATATGGGGCCATACACATCTGCAAAGCATGTGCTATTATTGAGAGCACAGAGGCTCCAGCAGTTAACACAGATGTGGCAGAGCTAGAATTCCACCCCAGGCCTTCCAAGCGCAGGTTCCATTCCACTCCAGGCACACCTTGCTTTACTGCGCTTCATTTGATTGCCCTTCATAGATATTGTGTTTCTTTACAAATTGAAGGTTTGCAGCAACAACCTTGCTTCGAGCAAGTATACTGGGGCCATATTACCAACAGCATTTGCCCACTTCATGTCTCCGTGTCACACTTTGGTAATTCTTGCAGTAGTTCAAACATTTTCATTTTTATTGTGTTTGCTATGGTGACTGGTGATCTGTGATCAGTGACCTGTAATCGGTGATCTTTGATGTTATTACTATGACTTTCTGAAGGCTTACAAGTGGTTAGAGTTTTTAGCAATAAAGTCTTTTTTAATTAAGGTATTACATTGGTTTGCCTTTTTTTTTTAGATATAATGTTCTTATGCACTTCATAGACTACAGTATCGTGTAAATATAACTTTGATATGCACTGGGAAGCCAAAAATTCATGACTCACTTTATTACAATATTTGCTTTATTATAGCGGAACAGAACTGCAATATCTCCAAGGTATGCCTGTATATGACAACTCTATCCCTTCAAATAAACTGTGCCCAAAAACTACAACTAAACTTCAAATAAACTGGAGTCAAATAGACTCCAACTATGCTCAAAATAAAATTGCAAAACACTCCAATAGTTCTTGCTTCTGTCCAGGGTCCTGTTACATTCGGCTGTTTCTGGCTGGTTTCTGCTCCATGTCTCTGCTCTCAGTCTAGAAGCCTCCCCCATCAGAATGGGAAGCCAGGCCCCAGATGCCAATACTGTGCTCACCTCCAGCCTGGGACAGGGGACTTTCTGAAGGAGAACTGCTCCATCTCACAGGCTGGACAGGCTTGACGTACGTACCTGACACTGGAGGCCAGAATCCCCTGGATCCTTGATTTTATTTCAGAACTGCAGGCAAGACACAAAGGCGATTTTCACTGTAGCCAACCCGGGGCCTGGGTGCCCAAAAGGCTGCCTGCTTTTCCCAGTGGCCCCACCCACCTCATCTGCATTTCCCACCCCTTCCACCCTCCCTCTCCTCCGTCTGGCCTCCTGAAAGCTCCCTGCTCAACCTCTCTCAGGCTTGGACTCCCCAGCGTCTCAGATTTCAGGGCCTGGGAAAGGAACTGGCACATCAGAGAAGGTGGGCGGGCACCCAGTCCAACCCAACAGGGGATGGAGCTGGGAGCCGACCTCCCAGAGACGCATCGCCAGAGGCTGAAACCGAAATGCCAAGTTAGCTGTTTGTATCCCCCAGGGCCAGGGTAGGAAGATACGTAATTACATTCCTGAACAGGAATTAGACCAGAAACTCTAAATTGAGGACTGGGCAGAGGGCTTGAGCAGAAGCAGGGGAGGAGCTGGAAGACAGAGATGGAACTCGGCACCCCAAGCCCGAGTCAGAAGGGAGAGACGACATCCCAGCGTCAGCAGATGGGCCCGGGCAGCTGGCGTGGTCTGCGGAGGCTACCGGCAGGCCCTCTGGAGCTTCCCTGTCCTCCCCTGCAGGACCCCGACCCCCTTCAGCCTCCAAAGTACTGCACAAGCGAGGCCACAGCTGGTGGGGCTCTGCTGTACGTGGCTGTGTACAGCTCTTCGCAGAGGACAGCGATCAGCCCAGGACACAACCCCAAGACTCGGGATCTGAGCTCCCAGTCTCCCCACAATCCCCCATCTGTGCTCCCAGTCTCCCCACAAGCCGTGAGTTCCAAGACGGCCCCCACCCTCGTACAACAGCCCAACAAGAACCTCTCAGCCTGGTCCCAGGGAACTTCACAGCTCAGAGACAGGCAGTTTCCTGCCTAGCTCTGCTCCTCCCCAGCCATGGGGGGTCAATTTCCTGAAGCCTCCCGGCTCCCATGGCCCCTCAAGGCCAATCAGCCCTTTGCAGCCACAGAGGACCCCCTCCCTGACACATGCATGCGCACACACACACACACACACACTTCACTGTCGTGAGTGCAGAGGGTCATCACCTACAGCCATGCCTGTAACACCAGCTCGGGGTTCGGGCTCCACCAAGCTCCCGCTCCCCGCAGGTATCTGCCCGTCTGTCTGTGGCATCTCAGCAGGCACTTGGTGCTGGCCTGGATCAGTCCCCCTGCAGTCCCCGCTCAGGCTCCCTCCGGTTTCTCTTTCAGTTTCTGGCTCTCAGGAGCTCTGTCTCCCTGGAACTCACTGCCTATGTCCTTTGTACTGGGGTGATGCAAAGATCGGTAGGACACCTCCCTGTCGTCCCCTTGGGTCTGTGCAGAGCGAGGCACTGCTGGCACTGACTGCCCACTGCTCTCCCTCCTCCTTGCCCAGGCCAACCTTAGAACCCTAGAACCAGGGCAGGGCTGGTGGGAGACAGACCTACCAACCAGGCGCAGCTAATACCAGTTTCCATATTGCTTCATCATGCCATTCTGATGCCCCAAGCTGCACACACACCATCTCCCCAATCTCCCTGCCTTCTACCTGAAGACAGGAGAGGGTCCCTGAGGTTACCCTACATGCCTGCCTCCCTGAACTGCAATGAAGCCTTCCTTCCCTCCATCAGCACTGAGTCAACTCCTCCACACCCGGCTCTACCCACCCCACCCAACCCACAGAGCGCAGGGAGCCCTGGCGTCCGACCCAGCCCCCAGCAACCGCTCCAGCCAGGCTTCCGCCTGTGGGGAGATGCAACAGAGTGGTCTGGCGGCAAAGTTCTCCTGCTGTTTCAACGTTTCGGTCTACCTGCAGCTCCCATCTCTCCCTCCTGCTCTCTGGCCTCAAACGGAACTCGGTCTCCCCGCTCCTGGCCAGAGTTTCACCCCCACGATCAAAAAAGAAAGAAAGAAAGAAATGAAAAGGAAACCTCCCGCGATAACGATGGGCGAAAAGAGAAGAGAGTATCCGCAGGGATGCTCGGGTGAGAGAGCCCTCAAGTGAAAAAAGAAAGGGATGCAAAGTTCCCAGCTCCCTCGGGCGCGTTCAGCCCCGCGCCGAGCTCGCGAAGACACCCGATCGCTGAGACGCGGCGGCGGCGGCGACCACTCACCTGGGCGAGGCAGCATCTACCCCCGGCTGGGATGCACCGAGGCCGGTTCCGCAGGGCGCCCGGGCTCCCCGGCTCGGCCACGCATCCTTCCCCGCCCGAGACCGGCTCGAGCTAAGCCCTCCGGCTCCGGCGAACACAGGCAGATGGTGGCCTCGGATGTCCACGCGGGGAGAGCCCTGAGCCGCTTATTCAGTTATATCCACGGCATTTAGCACGAAGAAAGAAAGAAAAAGCACAACTTGTTCTCTTCCAGATTAAAAAACAAAACAAAACATAATCTCTCCCTAGGAAGACGGCGGTAGGATTTTCCAAATCGAAGAAACCCGGGCATCCCCAGGAACCTCGAGCATCTTGGAATGTGGGGCGTCTTCAAGTTCAGACGAGTCAGCCGGTTGTGCGTGTGAGTGTGAGTGTGTGCGTGTGTGTGTGTGTGTATGTGTGTGTCTCAGAGAGAACGAGCCAGGCACTCACACCCACACGCACACAAACACACTCCCCCGCACGCCCCGCATGCACACTGCCCCCCCATGCGCGCGCACACACACGCGCGCCCCCGTCACACATACACACACACACGCACGGCGATCGCACGCATGGAGCTAGGAGGGAGCCGGGCGGGCTGCGGCGGCCGCCGAGGGCTGGCGGCGGAGAGAGCCCAGCGGCCGGAGGCGCCCGGAGCCCGGGGCCGTGCGCGCCGTCCCCGCCAAGCCCCTCGGCGAGGCCGCCCCCAGCGGCGGCCGGCGGAGCTGCAGGAGCCGGTGAGCCGGCCTCGGGCCCGCCGCGCGGCGCACCCCCTTCCTTCCCGCACGGCCGCCGGAACTGGAGGGCTCGCGGTCCCCGCCGGGGTGGCGCGAGGGCAGCCGCTGGCTAGCGGGGCTCTCATGGAGCGGTGGCTGGGGTCTGGGGAGGGCGGGGGGCGGGCCTGGCGCCCAGGAACCGGCAGGGCGGGCTGGGCGGCCCGGCGGCACGGGCAGCCCCTGCGCCAAGCGAGCCGGGCGGCCTGGGCTGTGCGCTGCGGCCGGAGCCGGTGCTGCCGCCTCACGTGCGGAGCGCGCCGTGCAGCCTTCAGCCCGCCGCCTGCCGAAGGAGAACCCTGCCGCGCCGGCCCTGGGCTGAGGGTGGGGGCTGGGACGATCGCGCCCACCCAGCCCTGGCCGGGTTCTGATTCCCACAGCCTAGCGGGGCGACCCAGGACAAATGAGAGCCCAGTGCAGGCTGGCCTGGAGAATTCCATGGACGGTATAGTCCATGGGGTCGCAAAGAGTCGGGCACGCACCTTTAGACTTCGGAATATCGGAATATCGTCAGAATCTGTAAAGTGTGCAGTGGCGCCAACTGTTTGCACAGCGCCTTCCCTTGTTTGATCCTCCCACCAACCCTCATTTGACATTGGAGGAAAATGAGGCCCGGAACAATAAAGCGACTTGTCCGAGGCCCTTGGCGTGTCATTAAATCCCCATGGGCTTAACATCAGAAGGTCTGGGTCTGGCTGGGGTCTCATCTAACTTTGGTTGTGTATCCTCTCTGTCCACTGGGATCAGCAACCAGTTTCCAGAAAGGTAGGACCAGGCTCTGCCTTACTGGTCTTTCCAAGAGGTTTGGGTACCTTTCCCACAGAAAGAGCTGAAAATTTGAGATTCCTGCTTGTACTCCAGCTGCTAAATCCAGGGAGAATGTCTCAATCCCTCTCTGCTCTCCTAGCTAACACCTCCCGTGCACCTGTCCCAGATACCCACAGGGAGGCACATGTGGCATGTGGATGTGTCTCTGCAGCCCAGGATTGGCTCAGCTGCTTAAATCTGTAATCTGAAACCCTGCCTCCTCTCTGTGCACTGTGAAGTGGATGAAAGTCTGCCCAAGTCCAGGCACCTAGACTCCCCGTGTGCAGCACTCCCGTGGGCACTCAGGGAAACTGCCAGATCAGAGTTCTGCGGACCCTGGAAGACAGGCACTTCATTGGGGGAATTCTAGAAAACCTAAGGGGGAAAGGGCATGGTCAGGATGAAACTCAAGGTACATCAGAGTGGGCAAGAAAAGAGAGGTAGAAACGGGGTGGGAAGAGATGTGTGCTGTGCTTAGTTGCTAAGTGTCTGACTCTGTGACCCCATGGACTGTGGCCTGCCAGGGTCCTCTGTCCATGGGGATTCTCCAGTCAAGAATTACTGGAATGGGTTGCTATGCTGTCCTCCAGAGGGTCTTCCCAACTCAGGAATCAACCCAGGTCTCCTGCCTTGTAGGCAGATTCTTTATCTCTGGGCCATCAGGGAAGGGAAGATAAATGAAGAGAGCAAGGAGGAAGGAGAGGTTGAGTAGAAGAAGTGGGGGCAGAAACAGGAGGACTCCCCAAGGGAAGAGGTGGGGGAAGGAATGAATGGGGGGAATCAGCAGGGAGGTTTTCTTCCTTGTTTACCTTTGGTTTTGCATTCCATAGGTGGGAATTCCAAGAGGAGGAGTTAGGAGTGGAAGGATGTTTAGCTTAGATTCCCGTCTCTAAATTCCCCTCCAAGGATCAAGGGCATCAGACTAGATTATCTCCCTACACCAGTCACCCAGGAGAGGACCGGAATCTAGCGGCAGGGATAAGATGAGACTGGGACCAGAGCAGAAATGAAGCTGCACTCAGAAACCAATTAGACATTAGGATGGAATGAAGGCCAGGGATGCTGGGGGTAGCCCAATGCCTGCTCCAAAGGGAACCCAATATGCCATCAGGAAGTTGTCCCAGGACTTCCCTGATCGTTCAGTGGATAAGAAGGACTTCCTTGGTTGCTCAGACGGTAAAGAATCCACCTGCAATAAGGAAGACCTGGGTTTGATCCCTGGGTCAGGAAGATCCCCTGGAGAAGGGAATGGCTACCCACTCCAGTATTCTTGCCTGGAGAATTCCATGGACAGAGGAGCCTGGCGGGCTACAATCCATGGGATCGCAAAGGGTCAGACATGACTGAGCAACAAACACACACACAGTGGATAAGAATCTGCCTGCCAATGCAGGGGACACGAATTCGACCCCTGGTCCAAGAAAATCCCACATGCCTCGGAGCAACTAAGCCTGCAGCTACTGAAGCCCAAGCTCCTTGAGCCTATGCTCTGTGACAAGAGAAGCCACCACAATGAAGAGGAGTCCCTGCTCACAGCAGCTAGAGAAAGCCTGTGCACAGCTACGAAGACCAGTGCAACCAAAAAGAAAGAAAGAAAAAAGTTGTCCCAGCTCAGAGAAGGGAATGGCTATCCCATAAAGAGCCAGGACCTGGATCATTTCTTGTAATTTGGATAATTCTGAGGACAACTGGCTTATTTTTTGAATAATATTCGCCTCACCTGAGCACTCAGCACTGGGCTAGGAGTCAGGCGGCCTGGATATTCAACATGCTTCTGTACTAACAAGCGATGTTGACAATCCCCATCCCCTCAATGGGGCTAGCCTGTGTGCTTTCTAATGGCCTGCCCAGCTCTAGGAACCCATGAGCAACCTTGGCAGATGGAGCAGGGTGGGGACCCAGATGCTCCTCAGGAGGCCAAGAAAAAACCAGTCTGCCATCACCATTCATGGTTGAAAGTCCCCAGAAGACAATTTACACTTCAGTAATGGAAAGATAGGGATGGTGGGTTTCTTGTTTCCTTGAGCAAGCCCAGAAGGGTTGGGTAGGGGCACTGCTGTGCTAGCTACCTGGCTGCTCTTCCTGATTGCTGACCACAGAGCTGGACCAAGACTTCCCAAAGGGGTGCTACCATCATCCTGCGAAAGAGAGGTGGGAGTGGGGGGGAGAGAGAGGTCCAGGGAGGAGATTAAAGCTCATACACCATCCAATCCAAGGATGGGCATCGGGATTCTTCTACACTTTTCACTTTTCTAAATAACCCTATAGTGGACATCCTTGTACCTAAGTCTTTGCCCACCTTCTCGCTTCTCTGCTTGAGTTAGATTCCCTGAAGTAGGATCACTGGGCAGAAGGGTACGAACATTTACAGGGCTCTTTGTATAGTACTTACCTCTTTGTTTCAGTTTTAGAGCCAAGGCACTGAAGTGCAGGGCAGATAAGTGATTTCCCAGAGAGCTCCCAGCAGGTGTTTAAGAATGTTTTCATACACCTTTTCATGTCTCTATACGGCAGAGAGTGATGGTGCCCTGTGCTTCCCACTGCACATCAGGGCAGCGCCACCTCCCCAGAGGTAACTCTATGTCCCAACACGGAGAAAGCTCAAGCTCCGCTGGCCCCCCATCATGAACCATCCTCCCCTGCTCTCCTGGGCACTCCTGACCAGCTTCACCTTGTTGTCTGCATCCCCTGCCTTTCTGGTTGAGCTATAGGTACTGATCCCCACTACGCACTTCTGGACAGGTGGTGACTCCCAATCCTGCTTGCTCAGTGGGATCTCAGTGCATAAGGAGAGGAGTTCTTGGGAGGGGCTGGAGGTTGAGAGGCATTCAGTCTGAGGAGGAGAAGGTCAAGCTGGCCTGGGCCCTCATAACCAGCAGAAGGACTCCTGTGCAAAAGACAAGGAGGAGCCTGTCTATATCCACCCAGTATGGAGAAAAGTGGGAATTGGCCTAAAAAGCAGTGAGGGGGACTTCCCTGGTGGTCCGCTGGTGAAGAATCTGCCTGCCAATGCAGGGGACATCGGTTTGATTCCTGCTCTGAAAAGATCCCACATGAAACTAAGCCTGTACGCCACCACTGCTGAAGCCTGCAAGCCTGAGAGCCCATGCTCGGTAGCAATGAGAAGCCAGCACACGGCAACTAGAGAGTAGTAGCCCCTGATTGCTGCAACTAGAGAAAGCCCTTACCCAGCAACCAAGACCCAGCGCAGCCAAAAATAAAAAAATAATCAATCAATAAAAATTATTAAAAAAAAAACAAAACAGTGAGGGATTCGGTTAGATGACAGGACACAGCCAGGTGCCTGAACATATGGGATCACAGAGTGAGGACTGTTGAGTCTGCTCCATAAAGAAGAGCATCTGTAATCCCAGGAATTCACTGGATGCTTCTTAGTGTCCCCCTTGGCACATCGTGGACTGATGACAAATTTTGTGGGCCAGAGGAATCAGAGAGATCCTGGGACACAGTCTCATGAGGCCTTGGGACCTCCCTCCACTGAGTTGATTGCATGGCTAGAAGCTAGGAGTCATTGCTAAATCCCTAGGCCCATTCTCTGCTTCTACCAGGACCAACAGCCAGCCTGATCCCAGTTTATCCCACAGGCCTTGTAGATCTTGCCATGTTTCCTCTGGAGCCAAGGCCTAGCCCTGGAGCGAACTTGACAGAGATTCAAGTCCCATGTCTTTTAATCCTGCAGTGCCCTCTACCCCTCCTCCCTTCCCAAATGCTGGAGTAAGAAGCAGCCAAAATAAATTCCTATTAGTATGCATATGTATTCCCAAATTCCTTAACAGAATGACTAACACCACCTACAGCCATTAGCTGGAGTTTGTTTTCTAAATCCAGTTTACTTTTCATCATCAAGCCCTCTGTTTATCTCTCCCCCTCCCCCAGGCCTCAGGGGGCTCCCTTCATAGCCTCACTGTCTTGCCCTAATACCAGGTCTGGGATTGGGTTCCTGATTCATCAAAGGGTCAGACAATCCTGAAAGATCACATTCAATCAACACGGAAGTCTTGACTGTGTGCTGTTTATACACTGCCTAGCACTCTGCTCCATACCACAGGGGAGAAGATGGGGAGGAAGAAGGCAGAGTCTCTTTTTGGAGAGAAAGGACACAAACTGACACCGGCACAGCGTCCTGCAGTCTGTAAAGAGCATTCGAAAATGCTGTCTCACTCGTTCGCCATACCAGTCACAGGCAATCGATCATTACCCCATTTTAGAAACAAAAAAACTAAGTCCTATACAGGTAACATGGTAGCTCCAAGAGTTTGGAGCTCTTGGATGGCACTGGATTTCAGTCTTCTGACTCCACATCCCAAGACTCCTTCCTATGTACAAGGCAACCTCTCTAATACTAGCCAGGGTGCCTGCTACTACTGCTGCTGCTAAGTCGCCTCAGTCGTGTCCGACTCTGTGTGACCCCATAGACGGCAGCCCACCAGGCTCCCCCGTCCCTGGGATTCTCCAGGCAAGAACACTGGAGTGGGTTGCCATTTTCTTCTCCAATGCATGAAAGTGAAAAGTCAAAGTGAAGTCGCTCAGTTGTGTCCAACTCTTAGCGACCTCATGGACTGCAGCCTTCCAGGCTCCTCCATCCATGGGATTTTCCAGGCAATAGTGCTGGAATGGGTTGCCATTGCCTTCTAGTAAGTGGTAAATTACCAAGTGCACCTGAAGTACAGTAGACATCCAGCAAAGAGAAGGCCAAGGCAACTAGGGCCAACTTGGTGGATGTTTTGCAGCCCGAAAGAAGCACCCTGACAAATGCACAGTGTTAGGAGGCCCTGGGATTTGAGGTAGTGTGGTTGGAAGAACACCAGAGGGGAAGACAGAAGATCTGGATTCTGGTTCTTTAATGTGACCTTGGGCAACTCTTCCTCTCTCTGGACCTTTGCTTCTCCATCTCTAAAACAGAAGTGTTGGAGCAAAATGGTCTCTAGGATCCAGAGAAGAGCAATAAAGAAAACAGTCATCTGGAGCAGGACTTGAGGCAACAGATGTCATTGACTTCCCTGGCTTTTGCTTCCCGCCAGAGTGGCTCAGTCAGTAAAGAATCTGCCTGCAACGCAGGAGACCTGGGTTCAATTCCTGGGTCAGGAAGATCCCCTGGAGAAGGGAATGGCAACTCATTCCAATATTCTTGCCTGGGGAATCCCATGGACAGAGGAGCCTGGAGGGCTACAGTCCATGGGGTGGCAAGACATAGGCATGACATAGCAACAAACCCACCACCACCACCAGGGAATCTCCAAACCTTCAGGATGGTATTGAAACAGAAAACGCTGTGGGCTGGGGCCCATGCCCAGGAAGATCTGGGAAGGACTACAGCTCTTAGCTCCACCCCAGCACTGCCAGTGCTTCACCAGATCTCCCTGCCAGTCCCAGGCTCTTCTCTTGCCATCAGATATATACCAGCAAGGGTGCTAGGCTACATTTAGGGCACACAGGCACCAGCCACTCCTTTGCACACTGGTCAAAGGTCATTTTACTTAATTCCCACAAAAGCCTCTGAGGCAGGTACTATTACTGCCCTCACTTTACAGATGTGGAAACTGATGTAGAGAGAGGCCGAGTGGCTTCCTAGGTCAGAGAGTTGGTGACTAGCAGAGCCAGAATTCTCACCCTGGCACTCTAGGTCCAGAGCTGGAGTGCTCAAAGTGACTGGTTGTGGAGTCAACTTGTTTAAGGACAATCAAGGTAAGGATTCATTTTGCCACTCATTCCTTTTGTCACTCTCAGAATGGACAGGCTGATTCCCTCTCTCTCACACCAGCTCTCAGTGCCTCCCTTCACCTCTCCCTGCCTTCTGTTATGTATTGTTTGGAACATACAGTCATAAGTACGTGGTTTGTTTTATAATCCAACCGACTCGGGGAGCACGGCTATCGTCATTTATGTCCCTGCCTTACCATCCTTCACCCCAGAGATTTATCGCAGCAGGAATTGACTGACTACACAATTCTTTCCATTCCTTAATCAAGCCCGTGGCTTTTCTTTCAGAGGGACTTGGAGAGCACAGCAGAACCCATTCTAGATCCCAAGCAGGACAATAATTCAGCTTCCGCTCATAAAACTGCTTTTGTAAGCTTCATGTGAAACATACAGAGAAGGATTAAGGGGGAAATCAGCTGTAGCCCCATCTCACATGCTGGTCGAGCAAATGATTGTCATATAAGGAAACAAGGTAAAAATTAAAAGTTTTGGGAAATGTTGTATTTACAGAATAGAATCACTTCCAAGAAAGGAAATCAGACAAGACTTCAAGGAGGCATTAAAATGTGAATGACACTTGAATAGCATCTGGAAGAGGGCAAAGAGATGAGAGAACATGGCAGGCCAGGTGGAGGTAGGAGTGTGGGCGAGGGCGCAGAGGCAGGGCAGCAGAGGAAGTGTGCAAGGGAGAGTGGGGGAGAGGGCGCGGGGGCAGGACAGCATAGGAAGTGTGCAAGGGAGGGGGGAGGGTGGGGAGGCAGGACAGTACAGGAAGTGTGCAAGGGAGGCGGGGCGGGGGAGGGCGCAGAGGCAGGACAGTACAGGAAGTGTGCAAGGGAGAGTGGGGGGGGAGGGCGCAGAGGCAGGACAGTACAGGAAGTGTGCAAAGGAGTGTGGGGGGGAGGGCGTGGAGGCAGGACAGTACAGAAAGTGTGTAAGGAAGAGTGGAGGGGAGAGCACGGAGGCCGGACAGCCCAGGAAGTGTGCAAGGGAGAGTGGGGGGGAGGGCGTGGAGGCAGGACAGTACAGAAAGTGTGCAAGGGAGGGCGGGGGTAGGAGTATGGGCGAGGGCACGGGGGCAGGACAGCACAGGAAGTGTGCAAGGGAGGGCGGGAGGTGCAGATGGGTGCCCCAAGCAAGTGCAGAAGAAGGCATGGAGGCTAGAAATGGGCTTTGAATACAGACTGTTTACGTTCAAGGCCCCACCTCCAAGGGAAGTTACCTTAAGCTAGTTGCTGAGCCTCACTGCGGTTCCTTCTCTTCATCAATAAAGTGAGAATAATAATAATGACATAGCCTGCGTGAGAGGATTAAATGACATAAATAACTTGAGAATATTAGATAAAGTGGCATATAGTAAATTTTTGAGAAATGTTCGTTGTTATTACTGTCATTGTTATTCAAGAGCAGAGTGGGAAATGAGAGAGCAGAATAGGTTGGCACTCGCCAGAAGGTGACACGGCTGAGCATGCACACACCGTGACGGTAAGGTCCGGATCCCTTTATGCAGGTCAGTGGGCAACCCTGAAGCGCTTTGAGCAGACCTATGTAGGGATTTGGTGGTCAACCTGCTGGGAGAAGTTTCTGAATAAAAGAAAAGCACGCACAAATATATTGAAATCATCCAGGTTGCGGGGGTGGGGGGCGGGGACTATCGCATCGAAGGGTATGGTAGTGACCATAAAAGAGGGTGGACGTGAGAAGCAGAATGGACCAGACCTCAGAGATGCCTAGCTGTGAGGTCTGAGGGCGAAGATGATTGTGGTCAAAGCCCACTTTATGGTATGAAGTCTACTTGGCTGGAAGGATGGTTGGTGTCCTTGAGAGATGCTGGAAAGATGGCAGAAAGTGGGAGGGGAAATGGGGAATGCTGAGTTCCAAGTTGAATGTCTGGAGTTTGAGAATTTGGGGACACCCAGATCTTCTTGTTCAGGAAATAATTTAATAAGTAAGTCAGGAAGAAATAGTCAGGGGTATAGGGAAGGTGGAAACTCAAGGGAATGGAGGAAAATCCCCAAGGGAGAAAATCCAGAGTGAGAGAGCAGGAGGTGGAGGTTAGAAACCTCGGCTCAATGGACTTGACTCCACCAGTGGTCCTGCACTGGCCATTTTCCACGTTATGCATGAGCCTCCCTGCAAAGCAGAAATTGGTTGGAGAAGGAGACTGAGACTCAACAAGACTAAGTAGCTTGTCCAAGATCACTTTGTTAGAGAAGCCAGACAAGGAGGCAGAGAAACATCCCATAGAAGAGTAGAATAACAGCCCCTTATCAAGGGATTCAAAGAAGGGAAGAGGACTTGGAGGTTTGCTACCCAATGTCTCCATACCAGGACTCATATAGAAAATATTTGCATGGCACATGGCAGGTCAGTAGAGAGGCTGATCTTCACAGGGGAGATTTGCCCTCCAGACTCCCCTGACTCTACGTGGCTAGTCCCAGTCCTGAAGTAATCAATATCTCACCACAGCATTAAGCTTCCCTGGTGGCTCAGATGGTAAAGAATCTGCCTGCAATGTAGGAGACCTGGGTTCGATCCCTGAGTCGGGAAGATCCCCTGGAGAAGGGAATAGCTACCCACGCTAGTATTCTTGCCTGGAGAATTCCATGGACAGAGGAGCCTGGCAGGCTACAGTCCACAGGATAGCAGAGTTGGATACAACTGAGCGACTAACACAAACACACACACACTCTGCCACTGTAAAGATCCAACAACTGGTATATCCCACTAATAAGAGCAGAAACCCCCTACAACACCAAACATCATTTTGTTACATAACGAAGAGGTCCATCTTGGGGTCCTAGAGCAGGGGCTTAGGGAACCAGGTGGTAAAAAGGGACACATGGGGGACTCTGGCAGTGGATTGAAAATATTTCTCTATTTTCATCACCCATATGGCTGAATGCTGCATCCCAGGCCTGCCTGTAACCAACCTCCAGCACACCCGTGTGCCATGGCACACCAGCTGGGACCGTTGGCTCAGAATTTGGTTACATACTGTGTTTGACCTGGCAGAGGAGTAGGCTGGGGGGATGGTGGTTGTAAAGCAGAACTATCAGGCTTGGTGATTCGGGGGTCATTGATGGCCTTCAAGAGAGCAATTTCTGCAGTGATATGGATGTGGAAACCAGATTGCTAGTGGTTGGAACTGAGTGGGAGGTGAGGAAGTAGAGGCGGTGAACGTATAATACTTTTTCGAGAAGTTTAGCTGTGAAAGGAGGGTGGAAGGTGGGATGGAAGCTCAGGAGAAATCAGACTGGAGGAAAGGCTTTCTTGGGAGTGGGAAGCACTTGGGTGTGAGCCAGAGTGAAGCATCCAGCATAGAAAGAAAACAAGAAGAGATCTTCCAAGGGAGGGTAAGGGAGGGGCAGGAAGTGTTCAGGCAGGGACCCTGGAAAGCGGGGTCCTTCCACAGAGATCAGAGGAAATGAACAAAGAAAAAGGAGATGACAGGCATTTCGAGGTGGAGGGAAGTGCTCTGTGGTCTGGATCTTGCAAGTTGAGTGGTAGAGACAGAGGAAATGGGATTTGAGGGGAGAGGAAGGTTGGAACTGCCCCCTGAGGATGAGACGGGCATATATTCAGGGAATATATATGGGTGTTTCAGGCAGAAATGAGGCCCACTGTCTTCAGTATATGGTGGTGGAAACTCAGAGAGGTCATGGGACTTTGTCCTGACATTTGTCACCCTGAGAATGACAGAAAGAACCAGTATGTATGTGCTCTAGGACATCAGGTAGTCAGGAGCAAGTGGGAACATACTGAGTGTGCGGTGGACTTGGAGTCCTTGTGAAAGATGGACTGTGGGATCTGAGGTAAGCAGGCTAGTGAGGATGGGCAAGGGTTATTGATGGGGAGTGGACTTGCTCTGAAGCGGGGCTGGAGTTCAACAGATGTATAGTGGGAGATGGATAAGAACATGTGGCCAAGAGCAAATGAGAAGATAAAGTTCCAGGTTTGGAGGCTGGTGCTGAGTGTTTCCTGTTAGTAGGAGACCCATACTTGCTCTTTCATAGTCTCCCCTGTACCACAGAGCTTCCCAGGTGGTGCAGTGGTAAAGAATCTGCCTGCCAATACAGGAGATGCAAGAGATGCAGGTTTGATCCCTGGGTTAGGAAGATCCCCTGAAGTAGGAAATGGCCACTCACTCCAGTATTCTTACCTGAAAAATTCCATCAACAGAGGAGCCTGGTGGGCTACAGTCCATGGGGTCACAAAGAGTCAGGCCTGACTGAGCACTGCACCACCGCCTGCACCATAGAGATATCAAAACTTCATTCCCAAGACTCCCTTGACAGCTAGATTCTGCATAAGACCCACTGAGGGGAGGCGCTCCGGTGAGACTAGAAGGCATGCAGAAGGTTGAAGCTGTTTTCTGCGTGAGGCAGCAGCGTTAGCAGGGATGCGGGCTCCTGGGTCTCTGGCCGGTGTCCGCAGCAGTTCCACTCATGTCTCGGAGTGCAGGATCCTGGGATCTGGACCCTTGCCCCTTTTCACTCCTTCAGCTCTATGAGCAGTAATGACTATGTGAAGTATCAATCTCCGGGGAGCTGCATCTTCTCTTCTTCACTTTTAAAATCCAACCAACCCCTTTGCTGCGTATTCCCTATATTAAATCCTTCCTGTTTGAAATACCTGGGATGGTTTCTGTTTTCCAGATGAGACAGTTTTACCTGTTAGAAAGCCCAGGTTGTGACTGGGCATATGATATGGATGGCTAAAGTAAAGAGGAGAGGAAGGGCTTGGGATGGGGAGTTCTGAGGTCAAATAATTGAGAGATCAGGGAGTGCACAGCTCTGCACAAGAATTCATAGCTGAAGCTAGAGACTCCCACCCTCTCCTCGGGGCTCTGAATTCTATTGGGATCAAGGGCTCTTCTCTCAAACGTCCCTTCCCAGCTTTCACCCAGCCAGCGCACTGTCCTTACCCCACCTGCCCAAGTTTACGTTATCTTCTGCACCTCATGGGTCCCACTGACGGCTCAAACAGTGATATGTGTATTATCCCCATTATCCCTGCTACTCCCTCCTAAACTATGTCCACTTCATAGTTTTCCCACCTCCCCACATCTCTAGGGATGTATTTTGCCTCCTGTTTTTGACAAATATTATTCCTCAAAATAATTTCTTAGTCTGGAGCCCATGGAGATTCTAAGGGTTAGGATTTGCACAGTTAATTTCAAGTGTATGTGTATATGCTTTTTTTTTCTTTAACTGAGAGAGGGGATATCATATTTATCACAGTTTCAAAGGGATCATTGTTCCCTTCACAATGGGTGTGGTTCCAGGAAGAAAAAGAACAATCACTCATGAGTCTCCAGAACTTAATTTGATCAAGATCTCTAACTTTTTCCTGTGATCTTGAGAAATCCATTTTCACTTTCTAAGACTCAGTTTTTTCATCTGTAAAATGGAAGCAATAATTCCTACCCTTCAGGATTATTATAAGGATTAGAAATAGTATAAAAGTCAGCACAGTGCTGGGCATGGTGACTTTTAATAAAAGCCAGCTATTGGAACTGAGGCTTCCCTGGTGGCTCAGATGGTAAAGAATCTGCCTGCAATGCAGGAGACCTGAGTTTGCTCCTTAAGGTTGGGAAGATTCCCTGGAGAAGGGGTTGACACCCACTCCAGTATTCTTGCTTGGAGAATTCCATGCACAGAGGAGGCTGGCAGGCTACAGTCCAGGAAATGGAACTGAGCTAGTTTGGATTCCTCCAGAAACAGACCATTAGAAGGAATTTCAGAACAAGTCTGGGAGGTGACCGGAAAATGTCAGTGGGGAGTGGGATAAGGTAGGTGAGAAGTGAAGATGTTCATCGAAGCACTGTTTATAATAGCCAGGACATGGAAGCAACCTAGATGTCCATCAGCAGATGAATGGATAAGAAAACTGTGGTACATATACACAATGGAGTATTACTCAGACATTATAAAGAATACATTTGAATCAGTTCTAATGAGGTGATGAAACTGGAGCCTATTATACAGAGTGAAGTAAGCCAGAAAGAAAAACACCAATACAGTATGCTGCTGATGCTGCTAAGTCACTTCAGTTGTATCCGACTCTGTGCGACCCCATAGATGGCAGCCCATCAGGCTCCCCCATCCCTGAGATTCTCCAGGCAAGAACACTGGAGTGGGTTGCCATTTCCTTCTCTAATGCATGAAAGTAAAAAGTGAAAGTGAATTCGCTCAGTCGTGTCTGACTCTTAGCGACCCCATGGATTGCAGCCTACCAGGCTCCTCCATCCATGGGATTTTCCAGGCAAGAATACTGGAGTGGGGTGCCATTGCCTTCTCTGAATACAGTATACTAACACATATATATGGAATTTAGAAAGATGGTAATGATAACCCTGTATACGAGACAGCAAAAGAGACACAGAGGTATAGAACACTCTTTTGGACTCTGTGGGAGAAGGAGAGGGTGGGATGATTTGGGAGAATGACATTGAAACATGTATAATATCATATATGAAACGAATCGCCAGTCCAGGTTCGATGCAGAATACAGGATGCTTGGGGCTGGTGCACTGGGATGACCCAGAGGGATGGTATGGGGAGGGAGGTGGGAGGGGGGTTCAGGATGGGGAACACGTGTATACCTGTGGCGGATTCATGTTGATGTATGGCAAAACCAATACAATATTGTAAAGTAATTAGCCTCCGATTAAAATAAATAAATTTATATTAAAAAAAAAAGAAAGGGGGATAATCCAATCAAGCAAGTATTTTCAGTTGGAGCTCATTCTACTAGGGATCTCTGAGATACAGTGTGAGGCACTCTGAATTGTCCCCTCTAGGGGTGAGGGAGTGGAGGATTTACCTACCTAGTTGCCATCTATCACTGACTGAGGGCTTCCAGGGACATTAACTCCCCAGCACAACTGGCTCCCTTGACCAGGAAAAGCCCTCCAGCATGAAGTCTTAGGTGTTTATAGTAGCAACTTAGTTGTATAAAGATGAATGCTCGAGAGATAACAGCAGGGCGATAACAGCAACCGCTGCAGTGACTAATAGGAAGCCTTTCCCCTGGGCCCACAGTCATCATCGAGACAGTCCCCAGTCCTTGCCCCACTGGCCCTCAGCTTGTCCTCTGGGCTCTGTGCTGGACTAGCACTAAGGTATCTTGTGCACGCATTTCTGTCTCTTCGGGAGAACTTGAAGCTCTTTGAAGGCAGGGGTTGTATCTCACCCCAATTCTCTGATACTGGAACTTGACATACTAGCTGATAAAAAGTGGAAATACCTGGTACCTGTTTATAATGAATGAACTGCCCTCAGAGTGGCTGTTTGGAGGTTTCTGGGAACCTCACTCTGCCAGAGGGGTGACACCATTAGACATTCCACTCATGCAGTAGGAGATTTATGGCCCCTCCTGTTTCTGTGGCAGGGGCCTTTATCACAGCGTGTATGGTTCCTGAATCATTTGCCGAGGGATTCAGGTCTCAATATTTTAATCTCCAAAGCGATGATATTAGAAATTCAGTTTTTAAAAGGAACTGTTTAGGGTGTCAGCACGTTATGATAATTATCTGGGAGGATCGTCCTCCAAGCCCTCCCCTCCCCAAGCCCTCCCCACCCCTTCTTGAACTGCACTTGTAAGCTGTTTTTCACCTTAATACAAAGAGTGGGAAGAATACAAACTATTTATGTGTGTGTCCGCCACCCTCAACCTCATCCTCATCTCCCGTTCCCACATTGCCAACACATGGGGAGTGTACTCTGTTCCCCAGAGCACACGCCTGAATAAGCCTGATTGCTTTCCTGTACTTCTTTATAAAACTTTAAATATTCATTGCGCCATCAAATTAAACGGGATTCTTTGGCTGTCATTCTTTTCAACACTCTGAGTACTTTTCTCCAGGACCTGTCCTACCACCATCTGAAGCCTCTAGAGACTCGGCGTTTATCTAACATCATCCCCTATAAGCGTAGCTCGCAATCGAGTGAGAGGGATGCTGATAGAAACAGGAGAGTGGGCCTTGTTTCTGAGATCAGGTGCTCAGTTGGAGATCTGAGGGACGGCGGTGAAAGACCGTTTCTCGTAGCTCAGAGAAGATTTGAGGATGAGAGGCCACACAGAAGAAGACACAATGGAGTGGGCCAAAGGTGAAGTGGAAACCACCCAACAGGTCTCTATCAGCCATCATTCATCCCTCTTTACCAAGTTTAAGGTCAGAATCCAGGATTTCAATATTCCTGCGCCAGAAACAAGGAACTGAGTTAGATGACATTTGGAAGTTCCTTCTAGCCCCTCAAGTCATTAAATTTCTTTGTCCGGCAGTGACGGAAGCTTAACAAGGAAGGCCTGGTGGGACCCTACAAGAGAAATTGAGGGAGGGAAACGTGAATATGCAAATCCGGCTGAATATTAAGTATAGCATTGTGTTAGATTTCAATGCAATACATTATATTTTAATCTACTTCCTCTGCTTGTTTGGTCCTTTAACATGGGAATAGATCAGCGAGCTGCGGACTAACGTGCCAGGGACTGGGTCACCATCTTCTCGCAATAGCAATTTATAACTAGCCTGAATTGGATGAAGCGCCGCGCGGGAGAAAGCCCCGCGCTGCGGCTGCAGCAGAAGCGGCACGCCGCCGGGTGCAGAGCGCGGGGCGGGGGGCACGGCAGGCGGCCAGCGCTGCAGACTGCACTGCGGGCCGCCCACCGTCGCTGAATTCACCGCAGTGCGGGACGCGGGAGTTTGCCCAGCTGCGGGCCGGCGTGCTTCAGGAGCACGCGGTGCTGGACAGCGCACTGCGCCCAGGGCCTAAGGAAGTCTCTGAGGAATGGAAGGAATAGCATCGCCTGGACCACGAAGAGGGTGCGTGCAATGGGGAAAGCCCAGGTGATAGACGTCTCCCCCAACACAAGTACCAGGTGGCAGCGTGGAATTGAGTAAGGCCCGCCTCCTTACTGGGCCTCAACTTTTTTTCATCCGCAAAACGAGAATTTGTTCCAGATGCTGTAACAGGATCTTGAGTGTTCTGGTCGGCTATGAATCAGTTGCTTGTAAGTGCGATAGATGCCCGTAGAACAGTGGCTGTCAGATCTGGCTGGCCATCAGTACTTCCTGTGGTGGGAGATAAAATCCCTATCTTCAGGCCTAAGTGTGGAGTTCCGGTTCTGTAGGCTTGGGATAGGACTAGCAATGTGCATTTTTAACATGCATCTTGATTGCCTCTTCCCAGGCACCAGTTCAGAGAAGTCTGAGAAATATTGCATTTGGAATATCTCTCTGATTTTATTTTCTGATCTCTCCACCATGACTTCTCTGCCCTCATATCCCCTACCCTCTGTGCAGCACACACACACACACACACACTCAGGAATCCCCATGCACAAATAACGTATTTAGTTCCCAAACTTTTAAGGTACTCATTATGTTCCAATGAAACCTTAGTTTTCTCAAAGAAAGATAAACCATCTATAAGACAAAGCATATTCTCTCAAGAGGTCTTAGTCTCACAGGGAAGACAGACAGGCAGACAGCTAACTATGATGCAAAGCGATAAGGCACCCTCAACAGGGTGTGTGGCTGAGTGCAGCGTAGCACAGATGTGCAGGCTTCTGCTGTGTGCTCAGTGGGGCGGATGGCTGTCACCCTTGGGCAGGGTGTCACTTTCCCAGGCCTGCTGCATGAGTTTTTCATGCACAGTTTCCTCCGTGTCATGGACAGCTCTCCATCTGTGTGGTGCATAGCACCCCGCCAAGTAGAGTGATAATTGCTTTGCTCATTCATCATGGCATCTCAGGGGACACCTGATTTGCTGAAAGAGCTTCCTCCATCTAATCTTCTGCATCACTGTCTTCCCATGTATCCTTTTGTCTTCCTCTTTTTCCAAGGTTCTCTTTCTCTCCCTTATTTATCTGTCTCCACCTTGACACCCTCAACCCCCAACAAAGAGTGTCTTTTTTCCCCTAACTCCATTCCTTGTCCCAAGCTGCCAGATACCATCTGTGCTGAGGGTGGTTTTGTAGTTGCTGCTAATGAGAGAGGTCCTTGAAAAGAGGAAGTTGGATTGTTCATCACAACATATTATGGTGAAAATGGAAAGAGGTTTAGCTTCAGCACAGTGGCACTTTGGCTAGCTTGGTGCTAAGGAGATAGAATTAGCAAAGCAGGACCCAGGTAGCAGTCAAAGACCTTAGCAGTAACTGCAACCAAATTGGCCTCAGCATTGATCATATCTCCCTCTTGCCTAGAGGTCTATGCACAAGACTCCTTTCTCCTTCAGTTCAGCTCAGTTCAGTTGCTCAGTTGTGTCCGACTCTTTGAGACCCCATGGACTGCAGCATGCCAGGCCTCCTTGTCCATCTCCAACTCCTGGAGCTTACTCAAACTCATGTCCATTGAGTCAGTGATGCCATCCAACCATCTCATCCTCTGTCATACCTTTCTCCTCCCACCTTCAATCTTTCCCAGCATCAGGGTCTTTTCACATGAGTCAGTTGTTCACATCAGGTGGCCAAAGTATTGGAGTTTCAGCTTCAACATCAGTCCTTCCTGAATATTCAGGACTGATTTCCTTTAGGATGGACTGATTGGATCTCTTTGCAATCCAAGGAACTCTCAAGAGTCTTCTCTAACACCACAGTTCGAAAGCATCAATTCTTCAGCACTCAGCAGCACCTTTCTCCTTGGCAGATACCAAGTCCTTCCATCCTTCACCCCTATTGCTTGTCTTGTGTGCTCTCTTTTGCTAACCTACTACTTGGTATCCCATTACTGCTCATCTCATCTCTCCTCTCATGGGCCTGATGCTTTGGAGATCATTATCATTACTGTGTACTCTACAGACATATCCATTTCTGAATATCCAAACCTTTCCCTTTCATCCAGGACCTCATTCTGATGGAGACTCTCTTCTAGGTCCTTCCATGTAAACCACAGGTTTCTCAAGCTTCATACAAGTCCATGCATGTGATTAGAAAGTGCCAGAACCCCTTATCCCTATTCTGACAGTTTTTTTTTTTTCCCAAAGTCATGGTAATACTCCCTTGAATTAACCTGATTTTTCAGCCATGCCAATTTTCACCAATGATGGCCATATTTTTAATGCCACATTCCTGTTTGCAACAGGTAAGGTTTGGAATGATATTTCTGTGTCTGCTTCAGCTCTAAGCAAAGTTTCTGATGTGTGCCATACACACATAGCATCGGGATTCCCCAACTTTTCCCCTAGATCATGTCTTATGTTTGGCTTTCTTGCTGAGACTGTTCTGGAACATACATCCCAACTTGAGTGGTTCTTTCTGCCTGAATCTAAGCCCTGTTTCTTGCATCAGCTTATCTGGGTTGATGGCTGATGCCCCAGAGCAGAAATCTCATCTAAAGCCAAGAGTATGTGCCCCCCCCCCCACCCAGAACTCAGTGTACTCCCATGACCACAAACACCCACTGTGGTGTCCCACCATCACATTGGCCTCCTTGGATGTGGAGCCAGTTCAGATCCAGCTGCAGTTTCCTAGCTCCTCCCTCTGCTGTAACATGGACTAATGAATGGACACTCAACAGGGGGAATTGGACATGTTCCTATCAGTTCCCTCAGCTCCAGCCCAACCCAGCCCTTCTCTCACCCCCTGACCCCCTATATTTAATTATCATGACAACTCATCAAGGTATTAGTGTTCTTTATGGATAGAAGCTGAAGTTCACAGGGGTTGAATAATTTGCCCATGCTGCTGCTGCTGCTATGTCACTTCAGTCATATTTGATTCTTTGTAACCTCATAGACTGTAGCCTTCTAGACTCTTCTGTCCATGGGTTTCTCCAGGCAAGAATACTGGAGTGGGTTAGCCATGCCCTCCTCCAGGGTGTCTTCCCTACTATTTGCCCATAGTAAACAGTAAGCCTGTGACTGTAACCCAGGCTATCAGCCTTCTTCATCCAGGAAAGATTCTCAGACTGTGTGAGCTTTTAGCTTTAGGGTGAAAAGAAGAACTCTTTTCCTATGAGTGCTTCCAAGATGGATGGTTCTTCTCACTCTTAGTTTGGTCATAGGAAGTCATAGAACTTTAAGGGCATTAAATATGCATGGCAAATGCCATCAGCATCCTGCCCACATCCCCTTAGCAGTCACTGGTTCTGTGCCTGCCGAGAGTTTCTTATTGCAAGCACCTGCATCTCCCTGCCTGAGGGCTTTCTCTAGCAGTAAGAACATGTGCCCCCACCCTCAGCCTACAGAGAACACTGTAAATGCTAGGGAGTTAACACCCTGAGAGAAGCATCCAATCAATGACATATTGGAATTTTGTGATCAATTACCTTGTCACCCCCTCATGAGGACGCCTCTGGAACACGTGTCCTACACCATCTATAAGTTCCCAGTGGGATTGAATCCCAGTCATTCACAGTGGTAAATTGTTCATACAGACCTTCTATTGGCTTCTTTCCCCATTAGACTTCCTGATTCTGCTACTGGTACTTCCTGGACTCATGTCTTAAATAAACTACTTGTGCTTGAATCCTAGGTTCAGTGTCTGCTTCTCGGAGAAGCCAGGATAAGACAGTCAACTTGAAATCTTAGAGGTCCTCTGGTTCAGCCATCTCATAACTAAATTAAGTCCCAGAGAGAGAGAAGACCTGCATACCTGGCAGACACATACCAGGCAGAGATGGACTGGAGCCACGGATGTCTCCAACTCTTAGTCCAGCTCCCACTCCATTTGGGGGCTCCTTCCTGTAACCTCTGGCAGCCACATCCCCAGAAGTCATATATCATTGGGAATGCACCACTAGGAACTGGTGGAACTGGTTGGAAAGTGGAATGAGGATGGTAGAGAAAGAGGGAATGAGAGTAGAAAAACCTGCAGTCCATAAATCTCATTATGATTCACCCCTGTACTTTGTCTGTCAACAAGTCATATCATTCTGCCTCTGTGGCCAGCTATGGGCTGCAAGAATCTTCAGCCTCGACCCAGGTTAATTGCACAGTTCTTCTGAGACTTTAGAACCAGAGACGTTAAAACAAACTTTGTGTTTGTGTCCTGGCAAGCTGCTGTATGCCCTTCTCAAGCAGCCACTGGTACTGCTGCATGCTGGCCTTGGTGCTGGAAGCTGGGTTGGCCTGGGTTGAGCTGGACTGGGCTGCTGGAAGGTAGAGATTGAGAACACCCTCATAGCTGAACAGGAGCTTTATAATCACTTATATTACCTCCTTGTGGTACAGGGGGAGATGTGAGACCCAGAGGACAGATGGGAGTTCTCCAACGGCATGATTATACCTGCTATTTAAGAAGATCAAATATAACTTGGCTTTGATTACCTCTGTCAATGGAAGGGAAGAGGAAGCTCATAGAATTCTAAATAGCATGTAATACAAAATAATTTCTATTTTGAGTATAGACTGAATTCAAAGTCGTTGGGGGAGCAGGGGTTGCAGGTGTACTTTTGTAATCATGTTGAGCCTTACTGAATGAGGCAAGAGACAGAAAGATGGAGAAGGTAGGGAGAAGAGTCAGGAGTAGCCAGCCTAGGGTTAAGGGTGCCCTGTGGACAGCCTACATGAGGGTAAACTACAAGCCATTCCACAAGTACAAACATATTTCCTTCACCAGGCCTTACAACATTGCCCCACATACGCATGCACACGCACGTGCACGCGCGCACACACACACACACACACACACAAACATGGTTTTAAGAGCATCTTATCTGCCACCTTTTTCCAGAATCTCCAGCATTCTCCTCGCCTTGTCAGTCTACCACATGCATTCTGAAGCCCTTCATCTTTGGTCCATCCAACCATATTCCCCTATACCTCTGCTGCTGAGCCCTGGGAAGAAAAGGATATGATCCCTCGGTGGGGAAGATCCCCTGGAGGAGAGCATGGCAATCCACTCCAGTACTCTTGCCTGAAGAATCCCATGGACGGAGGAACCTGGTGGGCTACAGTCCATAGGATAACAAAGAGTCGGACATAACTGAAGCAACTTAGCACTTATGAACTGTGACCAGAGGTTGGATCTCGTGGTTCAATCTAGCCCCTTTCCACCTTAGGACTTGGGCTTAGATGATCTACCTTTTTCTGGAGAAGGAAATGGCAACTCACTTCAGTATTCTTGCCTTGAAAGTTCCATGGACAGAGAAGCCTGGTGGGCTACAGTTCATGGGGTCGCAGAGTCGGACATAAGTGAAGCAACTAAGCACGCGTGATCTACCTTTCTTGCTGTCTGCTGTGGCAGTCCTAACCTTCCTCAACTTTGATATTCCTTTTTTGAAATATTTATTTTTTGCTGCCTTAGGTGTGGTTGCTGCATGCAGGCTTTCTCTAGTTGCAGAGAGTAGCGGCTTCTCTCTATTTGAAGTGCACAGGCTTCTCACTGCGTCAGCTTCTCTTGTTGAGCGGCACAGGCTGAGGATGCTCAGGTTTCAGCAGTTGTTGCTGTGGTCTCAGTAGTTATGGCTCGTGGGCTCCACAGCATAAGCCTAGTAGTCGTGATGCATGGGCTTAGCTGTCTTGCGGCCTGTGGGATCCTCCTGGACCAGGGATCGAACTGGTGTCCCCTACATCGCAAAGTGGATTCTTAACCAATGGACCACCAGGGAAACTCTTTCTTCAACTTTTCTGAAGATTCTTAACGTCCCACTTACTCTCTGTAGATAACAACACTTCCCTGTTAGCAATGAACAATTGGGCTATTAGGCATGGATTCCCTCAACTCCATTAAAAGTCCATCTGCTCTCACAATTATGTATTCCTTCTTTCTTTCTCTCATAAAGAAGGAAGTGTTCTTCTGCCCAAAGAAAACCCCTCTATCTGTGACGTAGAGCCTTTATCCTATCTCTCCAAGGACATTTTCCCATCAATAAGGCACTCTCTTCCCATGTACCTCTCCCTTCCACTGACTCTTACCTCTCAGCACAGAAGCAGTTTCAAGTTTTTGTCATTTTATAAAGTCTTCTTCTAACTAATCATCTCCTTTTTCACCTTCCTTGAAAAGCCAGATTTTCTTTACAAAGCAGCATACATTTCTCTCACCCCAACTCATCCCTCAGTCCACTGCACAATGATATTAGTTAAATCACTTCACTGATACCCATTTGGTTAGGACACCAGTGACCTCATAATTGCGACGTCCACTTAGACTCCTCCCCTGCAATCCACTTCTTAGTTCATTTTCCCTACCACTTCACAGTTTTGAGCACCTTAAAAATCATTCTTCTTCCTTGGTATTTGTGACCATGGGTGGTTTTTCCCCTCTTAGATCACTCCTCAGTTTCTTGAGCACTCCTTAAAGATTTTGGTATTCGCCAGGATCCTGCACTTGATCCTCTCCTCTTCTCACTTTATTCATTCTCCCTGAGTAAGCCCAACCATGCTCCTGGGCTTCTCTCCCGTGAGTTCATTGCTCCCAAACGCATGGTCTAGAGTATCCCTGTCCTCTAAACCAGGCACGAATATCCACCTTCACTGGATGTTCACAAGCACCTCAAACTCATCCTATGCTCCGCAGAAATTATCACCCTTTCCCCACAAGTAGTTTTTTCTCTTATTTTCTATAGCAAAGAACTTGAGTCACCCTTAACTCCATTCCCCACCTTCCTCATACCTTCCTATACCAGTATTCCATACATTACACATCTATAGTTACCCAATACCTAGTCTTAAGGCCACTCAACACACACTTGTTTATTTGCCAATTAAACATTTTCATTTGATTTTTAGGTGCTTGTCTATGTATGTGTCTGTCCTTGTTTTATTTTTAGTAAAAACAATTCTAGACAGGAAAAATGCAAATTATCACTCGTCATCTATACTTTAGTGTCGTTAAGTTTTCTGATAGGAGAATATGAAAGGAACACAGGAAGAAAGCCTGAGGGCCTTAGAAGGTACCAAATGGAAACAACCCAAGGTGGCTGGAGCACTTGCGTCAACTCTGCCAACTTCTCAATTTTCTCTCAGCCTCAGCATGCAGTGTTCACTAGCTTCAATTTACAAGAAGCTTGTTATTGCTTCACATCTATCTCAAGCCTGACCCATCTGTGTCTGGATCCCATTGACTCTTGCATCTAGGGAGATTTAAAGATTTAGGACAGAGTTGTCTGGTCTATAAACATAGCTATATTTTTCCTCCTCTCTCTCTTTCTCTCTTGCTTGCTTTCTTGCTTTTACTTAGCTAGAATGTAATTAAATTTGAATTGCAGCCAAAGCCGATTTGTGAGACAAGCATTTGGTTAGTAATATCAAGCCAACCAGGTTAAAAAAACATCAGCAAAACTTCAAAAAGGCCAGTAATCACATTGTGATTGAAATTCAGGCCTTCTCTTCTCATCCCCTCTCCTATTAACTCGGACAAGAGCTGGAATTCCTCTTGGGACTCTTGGCTCATTGCATTTTGCAGAAAGGTCTGGGTGTTTATGCGCACATTGCACCGAGAAGAGATGGGACTCGGTGTTTAGACACACATGGCACAGAGGGAAGGGTCACAGCAGCCCCCATAACCGTAAACTGAGGATTTCTAGTTTGACTAACAGATCCCATGATATTAGAAGAGGACTGGATTTAGCAGAATTGGGGGCTTAGGAAATTGGGATATGATGGAGGGACAGTGAAAGAGCAGGGAAGAATCAGATGGCTGGAACATCAAATTTTGGAACATGAGGATGGAATATAAGAAGAACACTGAGATTAAGAGTCAGAGGGAAAGTCTTTGAGGATCATTCTTTCATAAAACAACAGATTCTTAAGATTGAAAATGAACTCGAGTGGCATCTATTCTCACACCCCTTCACTATCCTACTGATGTGGAAACTGAGGCTCAGGAAGGAAATGGACTTACTCGAGGAAACCCAGTTGCATCCAATCAATTACTAACACATAGTAACAGGCCCTAGGCTGTGCCTGCTGGTCTGGGAACTTCCAAGGTGTCCTTAGATACAGTGTCTGCCTTCCTGAATATTATACCTGAGTAACAATGGATGCATCTCTCCCGACAGCCTGCACCCTCAGCTTTCTGTGACCTGCCGCACACCTACTCCTGGTTAGCTGTGACCTTGGCCCTTTCTTCCCCAGATTTTCTCAGGATCATTTTTGGAGAGCTCCTTGAGGAGAACTGAGTACAGTCAGGAGTGTGTGTGTTTTCACATGAGTGTCTCGGCCAAGCAGGAGCCCACTGGCCAACTCTCACTCCCTCTTAATACCAGAGAGAAAGAGTCATAGAATGTTTATTACGTTGGGTTCTCCATGCCTCTGTCCCCTTCCTAAATGTGGCCAGTTCCTCATAACTCTCCTCTGTGGACATGCCAGGTAGATCTCTACTACCTCTCAGAGGTTGTATGTAAACCCTAAAGGGCAGGGATGATAGTACTTCCCCACTGGAAGTGGATTTTCTATCTACACTTGTTGGATGGATGGGTGGATGAATAAATGGACAGATGGGTAAATAATGGGCATTGAATGAAGAAACAGAACCCCAGAAAGTGAAACAACCAACCCAAGCTCATGTAGTTAGTGTCAGGCAGAGTTGAGACTAAAAGGCAGGGCTTCTAACTCCTGATCTCATGTTCCACGTGGCCCCCTGAGCGAAGACCTTGAAAGACAGAGACAGACATAGGAATAAGCCAGAGAATGACCAGCTTCTTGGTCAAAGCCAGCTCAACACCCTTGTGTGAAGCCCCTTAGAACTTAATAAACAGCATCAAATCTAGAATCCAAAGACCTGGGTTCTCATCCAGGCTTTGATGTTGGGTATACAAGTCACAGTTCCTCTTTCAGTGTCAGTTTCCTCGTTTGTAGGATGGGTTATATTTGACTGCGTAGCATTCAAAGGGCTCTGATGGGGTATTCTGAGACCCCAGCGTTCTAGGTGCCAATGGATACTCAAGTTCCATTAATTCATTTAGCCAACAAATAATAATAGCAATAATAAAAATAATCATTATGACTGCTATATTTTCCAGCTGGATGGGAGATATTTGGCTGGGAGGCTCTTCCTCCCTGTTGCTATTTGGGGAATTCAGAGCTAAATATAGCCCAGTGGCAGGCATTCCAAACACCATCGTCTCAAATTAGGAAATACATTTGCACCTCCTATCAACAGTCCTGTGGCAGACATACTGACAACTCTGGCAAAGATGCAAGAAGACTGTTTCTGCCCATGAAAAAATCCATGTCTGCCTCCTAGAAAAAATGGTCTGGAGATTCTGTGGATAAAACTGATGGCAGAGTAAAGGGGAGGCATAGGTAAGGACTGACCCTATCACTCCAGAGGCCTGGTGTATAATCACTACTATCTACTAAACACCTACTACATGCCAGGGTGTGTGATAAGCAGTGTGTATATGCTACTTCAATCCTTATGGCAACCTTGAAACGTAATCTCTCAAGGCCACATAGCTTGGAAATAACAGAGGAGAGATATGTAACTTTGGCTGTCTCAACCCAAGGTCCATGCATCTTCCGCTGCATTGGACACCTCTCTGCGGTTCCTTCCTCTCCTCCTTCCTTGAGCACCAGTGGATATTTAACCACATTTCTTTCTTTCTTTTGTTGTTGGTTAGTGGCTAAATCATACCTGACTCTTTTGCAACCCCATAGACTGCAGCCCTCCAGGCTCCTCTGTCCATGGGATTCTCCAGGCAAGAATACTGGAGTGGGTTTCCAGGGGCATACCAGAGACTCCTCCTCCAGGGGATGTTCCCAACCCAGGAATCAAACCCGCATCTGGCGCATTGGCAGGAAGATTCTTTACCACTGAGCCAGCAGGGAAGCCCTCCTTTCTTTTAATATATATTTATCTGGCTGTACCAGTTCTTAGTTGCGGCATGCAGGATTTTTAGTCGCAGCATGTGAACTCTTAGTTGCAGCATGTGGGATCTAGTTCCCTGACCAGGGATCAAACCTGGGCCCCCTGCATTAGGAGTGCAAAGTCTTAGCCACTGGATCACCAGGGAAATTCCACTTAACCATGTTTCCGACCTTATACTTAACATACAAAGGTAAATAAGACTCCATTCTTGCCCCCTAAGGACCCCCCTCACCCAGTTAATGCTGCATGGATAACATTGACCATCAAAATTCAGCATGACACAAACAATAATAAAGATAAATACAGGGTGATGTGGGAACATAGACTGGGAGTGTCAGGATATACTCCAGAAAGGAAATAAATTTGAGTCAACACATAAAGGGCGACCCATAGTTAACAGACCATCAAGCAGTAGATGGCCCTCAGCAGGAGGAGTGCAGAGACAAAGGAAAGGCACGCTGAGGTTGGGGGGCGGCTCCTGGGGTTCGATGGAGTCCTGCCCCCTCTGTCTCACTCCATCTCCACTCCCAACATGAAACGGCACAATGAATGCACAGAAGGAGAAGAACCAGATCAAGGCACCCTGAATTAAGACTTCTCCTTGCTCCTTCACCAAATGAGAGAAGCATCAAGTCCTTTCCCTCTAAAACCTCAAACTCCAGATTCAGGGATTAAAAAAAAATAGCATGTAGGAACCTGGATGATGGGGGCCTGGAGCCAGAAAAACTTGAGGAAACCCCAGCCCCTTGCTTGGCCTTCAAGCCGCGCTCTGCACCCCTGGCATCTGAGACCAGACAGCGTCTCCAGGGAGTCGACGCTTTTCTAATTGGAATTGACTGCTGCCTTTGGCTCTCAGCGCCTTCCCATGGGCAGGGAGCTCTTGGGAGATGAATGCAATGTCTCACCAAGCAGCATCCACTCCTGCCTCCCTCCTCGGACACTGTCTTCCTCTACCCCACTCCTCAGATCTTTACTCACCCCCTTGCCCCACTGTTCCCTCCTCCTTCCGGCTGAACCCTCCCCACTCACACCCCCAGCCTGCCTCCCACTTCTCACCTCCGTGCCTCTTCATTCTCCTCCAGCACTTCCCTATCCCGCCTTAGCTTCACCATGTCAGAACGAAAAAACTAGCCACTGTTTATGCTTTGTTCCTAAACCCAAGCCCATAAAACGGTCCTTTCATATGAGGAGAAGGGAAAGCAATAACTCAGGCATTAGCAAGGAGCACAGCACACTTATTGGTAGTCTTCATGGAGCTCTTTGGAGCTTCTCCCACATCAACGTCTGCTCCCAGAGCAGCAAGAGCGTGGGGTGCAAGATGCAGGAAACGGCCCAAGGGGCGTGCAAACAGCAGGCGTGACAGGGTGTGACCTGTGTGACCTGACACCTGTCCCCTGCCTGTCACTCTTGGTCCCGCCTCTTGGGATGTGGCTGGGTCCCACTGCTTCGCCAGGACCCTAGGACAGTCTCCACCATCTTCATACAAAGAGGCTTCAAAGAGGCTGAGTCCAGCTCAGGGGCGACTTTCATGGCAGGGCCAGCCCAGCCCTGCTTTTCACCCAAAATGTAAAAAGCTGCCATGAGCTGAGAATTCCCAATCTGAGGGATGGATAGACCCCATCCCTGGCCTCAGGGATTGCCAGTTTGATGAAGCCACTTAAGTCCATAATCTCAGAACTTCCAATCACAACCCCTCTCCTCGAGGAATTCAGCTGACTCCCCCCAATACTTGAAAAATACTAGAGGGGTGATGCAGTAGAAAGAGAAAGAAAGCACATGGTCTTTGAGGCATGGGGTGATGCTGACAGTAAAATATTATAAATCCCAGCTCCAAGCATAGCTGACGTCTTCATCTGTAAACCGGGGCCTCGCTTCTTTTCCTAGCAACCTGCATCCCAGAGAAAGTCCATGAAAACATTTAACTGCCACACCTTTGAACATGCCTGCGGGCAGGACGATGACTCCTCATGATCTCTGCCTTTGTGGCCGTTCCTGCCAGCCTCTCTTTGTCCCTCATCCCTGTGACTCTCAGTTCAATCCCTGGCTCTCAGACTCTCTCTAGAGTAACAGTAGTAGCATCCTTCTGTAGTAGGCCCACTCCATGCTAGGCACTGGACTGGTTGCTTAATAAAATCTCTATCCCATCCCCTTGCTTTTAGATCCATCCCCCTTCCTGGGAATTTCTGTGTTGATTGCCAAAGGTAAATTCCACTTCCTGCTATTCTCACGCCTAACCCAGATTGGCTGCATGTTCTAGGGACTCCATTACTGGGATATCAGTTGAGCAGACACCTGTAATCTGTAACCAAAACGTTACTATTTGTAAACCTGCCCAGAACAATCAGCCAACACAGTCTTCCTGGGCTTCTTAAACAGCTTAACACCCCAACTCCCACAGCCCAAAGTTCCCCTCAATGAGTTCATTTCTTGAACTCTTTATTATGAGGTTACAAATCCATTTTCCAGATGGTGTCACTGGCACAAGGAAAGCCTAGGACCCTGGCTCAGATCCATCCACTGGTCTACACTGAGAAACATAGCTAGGGAATTCCCTGGTGATTAGGACTCTGAGCTTCCATGGGTTTGATCCCTGGTTGGGGAACTAAGATCCACAAGCATCATGGCATGGTCAAAAAGAAAAAAGGAAGTAGAAAACAGAAGCATGGTAAGTATCTGGAGGTGATGGAAGCTGTGATGGAAAGGGCTGGGGTCCCCTCCCTCCTGCCGGGCTGCCCCCATGAGTGTGCAGCCGCCCACTCCCCTGCAGGCCCACCACCAGGTGGGCTGTGCCTTGCTGCTCTGATGCAGGCTGCTGCAGTGGTCAGGGTGGAAGTCAGAGAGGGAGGCCCGACACGGAGCTAACAGGAGAGTCACCCTCCTGCCAGGGACCCTGAGGAGCTCTGAGGCTGGCTGCCACGCAGGTAGGGCAGGTCTTTGAGGATCACGGGGTTGGCGGCCTCCTTTCTCTAAACAGTTGCCCAGAAAAATGAGCAACCAGGCCTGGGATGACAATGTGGCTTTTCAGATTTCTCTGCTGAAAGGCTAGCAGAGACAGGCCCGTGCCCATCACCATCTCTTCGTTAGTCTCCAGAACAGCCCATGGGGTAGGGAGGGAGTAGGGAGAGAAGCCATTGTTAGCTAGAGATTTCTGAGTCCTTCAGACAAGCTCCTACCCACTCTGAGTTTGAGAACATCAGCTTTACCATCTCTGCTTCCTCTGGGATCCCCGTTTGGGGGCCCGTTTGCCTTTCCCAAAAGTAGGGGATCAGTAATGTCCTAGGCTCCTGAAGGACCAGGAAAGCTGTAAGGTAACCAATTATCCCAACTTGCCTGGAGAATCCCAGGGACGGGGGACCCTGGTGGGCTGCTGTCTATGGGGTTGTTCAGAGTCGGACACGACTAAAGTGACTTAGCAGCAGCAGCAGAGGTGTGGGTTAGGTTCCTGGGGTGTGGCACTTTCAGGGCTAACACTGGCAAGACCTAGGCAAACCAGGATGAGTGGGTCACCCTAAACGACTGTCTTTTCCTGCCCACTATGGGCCCCAGGCTCCTGGTCCCCTTCTTCCTTCTTGTTCTGGATTGAGTCTCTCTGGATTAAAAGTTCCTTGTTCAGCATTTATCCCAGCGTAAAGGACAAAGTGAGCATATTAGAAAAATGGGCAAGCAGATACTATCCCCAAAGCCGCAGCCCATGAACACTGAAACTGAGAAATGCTGGCTTGCAGAGCACCCATGAGAGAGATACAATGCAAAAGAGAGGAAGCTGGCTGTCTTCCGGCGAAGCAGGTGCTCTGAGCATGGGGCTGGCCCCTGTGGCTTTGACCACACAGTTTTGTTAAGGTTGCGCACTGCTCATCTCAGAGGACCTCAACATGAAGACCTGGCTCGGAAGGGGGGTGGTATCACAGAATTGAGAGCTTTCAATGGCTGGTATGGCCAGGTGAGCCATCTCCCCCATGGGCATGGTACCCAGCAAGATGTGCCCTCTCCCTCCACTCTTGTTCACCAAACCCCTGGAACATTTGCCGTCTCCCTTTGTTGGTTCTCCTGTCGTTCTCGGCTAATCTCAGAGCTCACCTCTTCCAGGAAGCCTGCCGAGTGAAGAGATTGCCCTGAGTTTCCACTAGTCTTGATTCTGCTTCTGGTAAGATTCCGCTTCTTGCCAGATTCCGATCTGGCAAGATCTTTGATTAAGGGGCCGCATTCTAGTTCCAAAGTTGGTGAAAGGTTTGTGTTTTCTAATCTGAACTTGGAAGGACAGAGTTCCTCAGGACAGGGCCTAGGCACAGCTGAATGGATGCATCAAATCCTCAAGTGCAGCTGGGCATCCCTTTCGCCACTTGGCATGGCCATAGCCTGCATATTATGGTTTTTAATGTACATTTAAAGGTCTTGCACTGTAATTTAAACAGTAATATTTGCACTAAAGTAAAATGCCTCCTTGCTTCCCATTACCATGTGTGCATATGTGTGTGGATTTTGTGTGTGAAATGCCCATTACATATTTCTTATAATTGGGCATTTACAAGCCAGAAGAGTAGAAGAAAGTTCCCAGACCAATCTTCCAGGGAAGGGACAACGTAGCTCTAAGGTTCTACATGTTTGGGGAGAAAAACAGAATAACTGGCTAATGTTCATAGGAAGGAGTAATTTGCCAATTAGCACTCAAGGTATTTCTTCCCCAAAGAGTAATCATTTGTTTGTCTTAAATGAATAAATGGGTTGATTACGATTATCAGCACATGGAAGTGCTGACTGAGCCTGACTAGCAGCTGTGAAATGCAAACAGACGTGTCAGGACATAATCATATTCTCAATCCCGCTAATGACTTTGATGAAGGCAGAACATCATACTAAACACCAAAAGGCTTAGCCTTGGGGTTATATGTTCATATGAAAATTCTTTAATTAATGCATGGCACCTCTGTTCTTTGGGGTAGCCTTTTGCTGCAAATCTGTCACTTAAAAGCTAAGCATACTGGTATTTATCATTATAAAGGAAACTCTTATTTCCCATAAATTTGGGGGTGTATACAAATACTTTACAATAATATTTCCCTCATATTTTCCAAACATTCTTAATGAAAAATTTCAAGCAGACTGAAACGAGAAAGTAATTTGTCAGTGACTATGATGTACTTGGGGTTTCCCAGATGGGTGTCTCTGGTGGCTCAGACGGTAAAGAATCTGCCCGCAATGTGAGAGACCTGGGGTTGTTCCCTGAGTCAGGAAGCTCCCCTGGAGGAGGGAATGGTGACCCTCTCCAGTATTCTTATCTGGAAAGTCTCCTGGACAGAAGAGCTTAGTTGGGTACAGTTCATAGTGTCTCAAAGAGTCAGACATGACTGAGAGGCTGAGCATGGATGGACTATATACTTATCACCTATATTCTACAATCGGTATTTTAGAACATTTGCTTTATCATATATCTATCATGTATCCATCCATTAATAAGTCTTGCTTTTGATACATTTCAAAATGTATTATAGACGTCAGTGAAATTCACTTTTAAATACTTTGGTATTCACAACATTAACTAGAATTTAATATTAGTTTACAGTTCTTTTCCTGTGAAATTTGCATATAGTGAATGCATCTATCTTAAATATACCATTTGATGAGTTTTTGGCAGATGCACATGTCTGTAAACCCAAATCATCAGTCCAGAAACTCCCCTCATATCTCTTCCAGTCACCTCTGCATCACCCTCATTCTCTGCAAAGATAAACACTGTTGTGATTTTTTTTTTTTTTTTACCATAGAATAGGGAATTCCCTGGTGGTCCAGTGGTTAGGATTCAGAACTTTCACTGCCAAGGGTCCGATTTTAGATCCTTGGCCCGGGAACTAAGACTCTGCATGGCAAAAAAAAAAAAAAAAAACAACCCACAGAAAACCCATTGAATAGCTTGCCAGTTCTAGAATTTTATATAAATGGACACATATGCAAACAGTACATACTCTTTGGCCTAAGACTTCTTTCACATAGCATGTTTTAAAGCTTCATCCATGCCGTGTGAGTCAGTAAATCATTCCTTTTTGCGGCTAAGTTCGTTGACTGGAGAACTCAGGGTTTTATATTCCATTGTCCTGCGAACGGACACCCAGATTGTTTTCAGTTTGGGAAAATTGTTAACAAAGACGATATGAACATGCTATACAATACTTCTTGTGAACATATGCTTTCACTTCATTTGGGTAAATATCTAGGGGTGAAATTACTGAGTCGAGGGTTAGATGTATGTTTGTGCGTGCATGCTCAGTCGCTTCAGTCGTGTCCAACTGTTTGCAACCCTATGGACTGTAGCGCACCAGGCTCCTCAGTCTGTGGGGATTCTCCAGGCAAGAATACTGGAGTGAGTTGCCATGCCCTTCTCCAGGGAATCTATCCGACCCAGGGATCGAGCCCGTGTCTCCTGCATTGCGGGCAGATTCTTTACCGCTGAGCCACCAGGAAAGTCCAGGTGTATATGTAGTTTTATAAAAAAGCTCCCAGAACTTTCCAAACCAATTATACCTTTTTACAGTCCTATCAACCCCCGTTCCACATCCTCATCCAAAGTGGTGTCAGTCATTCTAATTTTAGCCATCCAAATGGGTGTGCATAGTGTATCATGCAGCTTTGATTTACGTTTCCCTGATGACTAATGACGTTGAGCATCTTTTCTCATATTATTATTGGCCATTCATTAATCTTTCTTTGTGAAATGTCTGTGCAAATCTTGGCCCATATTTATTGAACTGTTTGTCTTTTCGTTATTGAGTGGCAGGAGTGCTATATATACTCTGGACACTCGTCCTTTGTCAGATGCATGTCTTGTAAATGTTTCCCTTAATCTGTGACTTTTTGCCTGTTTGTTCTCTCAGTAGTGCCTTTTGATGAGCTGCTGCTGCTGCTAAGTCGCTTCAGCCGTGTCGGACTCTGTGCGACCCCATAGACGGCAGTCCACTAGGCTCCTCCTTCCCTGGGATTCTCCAGGCAAGAATACTGGAGTGGGTTGCCATTTCCTTCTCCAACTTTTGATGAGCAGAAGTTTTTAAATTTTATGAAATCTGATTTAACCATGTTTTCTTTTATGGTTATTATTTTCCTCAATTCTGTCTAGGACACCCCGGCTACCCTTGAGTCACATAGATATTTTCCCAGTTTCTTCTAGAGGCTTCTAGAATGTATGATCCATATCAAATTAATTTTTGTATTTGTGTTAGGCAAGGGCCTCAATTCAGTTTTCCATATCAGCATCTGGTTCTTCCAGTGCCATTTGCTGGGAAGACTTTTCTGCATTACAATAACTTGATGCCTTTGGTTAAAATCAAATGTTTGTTGACATGAGTCTATAACAGACTCTATTCTGCCCCACTGATCTACTGGGGAATCCTTACATCAGTCCACACAGTTTGGATTAATGTAACTTTTATAATAAATGTTGAAGACAAGTAGTATAAGCCCTCAACCTTATTCTTTTTAATAAAGTTTCTTTGGCTATTCTAAGTCTTTTTTTATTTTCATATAAAACTCAAAATTAGCATGACAGTTTCTTTTAAAAAATCTGTTGGGATTACGATTGGATTCAATGAATCGAAGAGGAGAACCTAATTTAGGGCAACTTGTCACCATACCAGTTTGGAGTCTTCTAATTTATGAGCATGGCTATCATTCCAGTTATTTAGATCTTTACTTTGTCTTTCTAGTCTTGCATTTATTTTCTTAAATTTATTCATAAGTATTTTATGATGTGTTTCTATTGTAAGTAGAATTTTAAGGATGGTTTGTTACTGGTATGTAGACATCCAATTGTTTTTACTATTTGACCTTGTATCTTATGATCTTTCTAAATTCACATATTAATTCTTAGAGTTGTTTCATTATAAAAGCCCTAATTCCTTAGCGTGTCCTATGTAAACAATCAGCTCAACGTTTTGCTTCTTCTTTGCCAATCTTTGCATTCGTTGCACTACTGAATTGGCTGTCATGTCTAGCACATTGTTGAATTAAAGTGGTCAGAGTGGACATCTGTGCCTTGTTCTCCATCTTAGAAGTGTTAGGGAGTAATTCTGCAGGAATCTGTCAAATCCGTGCAAGAGACTTCTCTTCTGTAAGAGAGACGCCTATGGCAGCGGCACTAGCCTCTGAACTATCTTTTCAAGAATGTTGGCACAAAAACAGCCTAGAAGTCAGAGATGGTGTATCCCTCTGGAGAAGAAGGGTAATTTATTTACTGTCCAATTTGCTTGTTAGTCATTCCAGGGCAAAGGCTGAGCATGATTTCTTACAGCCCCTTATGATGAAAGATCAAGGTACCCTAGGCTTGGGGTTCCTCCTCTGTGACACAAACCCACTTGGTGTGAGTATCCGTTTAAGCCCAATAGGACCTGGGGAGGAATGATGAGAACATGAAGCTTGTGCTACCTGCTGGGCTTTGAGTAAGTAAGTCTTTTGTCTCTGACTCAGGAGCCTCATGTCCCCTTTCAACATCTACTATGTACTGAATAGTGTTCCCCCCACCCCCGTCAAATTCATCTGCTGAAGCACTAACCCACTGATATGACTATATTTAGAGAGAGAGCCCATAAGGAGATAATCAAGAGTAAATGTGATCGTAAGGATAGGAATCCGATCCAATAGAATTGGTGTCTTTATAAGAAGAGACACCAGAGAGCCTGCTCTCTTCCTCTGTCTCTCCCTTTCTCTCTCTCTCTCTCTCTCTCTGAGTGCCTCTCTCCTTTTCTCCCTGTCTATCTCTATTTCTCTGCCATGCTCAGAAGAAAGGCCATGTAAGGACAAAGCATCGTCTATAAGCCAGGAAGACAGCTTTCCCCAGAAACTGAATCCTGCTAGAAACTTCCGCTTGAACTTTCCAGCCTTCAGCAGTATGAGAAAATAACTTTCTGTTTATTTATGAATAAAATACCAATCTGTATTTTTCTATGGCAGCCTGAGTCTACTAATACAATATCCATGAAGCTGTGGTAGGCCAACTTGTTAGCTTGCAAGTAGGGTAAAATTCAGAGTCTTCATATTTCTTGATAAGAAAGAACATTAAATCTTTAATCATTAAGTTTAATGTTTGCTATAGGATTTTTGTAGACAATCTTAGTCAAGTTGACCAAGTTTCCCTCTATAGTTAATTCACTAAGAGCTTTTAATGTAATTGGGCATTGCATTTTGTCAAATGCTTTATCTGCATCTGCCAATATGATCATTTTTTCTCCTTTACTCTATTAATATAGTGAATTACATAGACTGATTTTTGAGTGTTAAGCCAATTTGGCATTACTAGAATAAAGCTTCCTTAGTCATGATGTCAGGTAAATATATATGCATTGCTGTATTCATTTAGCTAGCATTTCATTATGAATCTTGTTCTTTTTTGTTAAAGAATCTATGTTCATGAGGGATGTTGGTTTGCAGCTTTTTATTTTTTGTACTGTCTTTGTCTGGTTTGGGTATTAGGGTAATGCTGACCTCATAAAATGGGTTAGAGAGTTTTTTCACCTCCTTTATATTATGGAAAAGTTTGTGTTCATCAGTTTAGGCTGCTGTAACCAAATACCATGAACTGGGTGGGTCAAAGAACAGAAATTTATTTTCTTACACTTTCGGAGGCTGGAAGTCCCAGATCAAGGTGCCAGCAAAGTCAGCTTCTGGTAGGAGCTATATCTTCCTGGCTTACAGATAGCTGCCTTCTCCCTGTGTCCTTACATCACAGGGAGAGGGGGACAGAGAGATAGAGACAGAAAGGGTACTAGAGCTCTGTAATATTTCTTCTTATAAGGATACTAATCCCATCACGATGACCTGATTCCCATGACTTTATCCAACCAATCTCCTAAAGACCCCAACACCAAATAGCATCCCATTGGGGGTCAGGGCTTCAGCATATGAATTTGGTGGGAGGAGGACCAAAGTCAGTCCAAAGCGGAGCTTGAGTAGAATTAGTATTATTTCGTTCTTAAATCTTTGATAGTATTCATTCGTGAAGCCACCTGAGCTTGGAGTTTTCTCTGTGGAAATGTTTAATTATGAATTCAATTTATTTAATATCTCTAGAGCTATTAATACTTTTCTATTCTTCTTGAGTCAGTTGTGGTAATTTGCTTCTTTCAAGGAATTTTTCCATTTAATCTAAGTTGTCAAGTTTATTGGAATAAAGTTATTTATATTTCCTTATCATCTTTTTGAGGGTCTTTAAGTTCTATAGTGATGTCCTCTCTTCATTCCTGACATTAGTCATTTATGTCTCTTCTTGTTTTTCTTAAAGAGATCCAGAGACCTCGTTGTAGCTTTTGATGGGTAATTTTTTTTAACTGTTTATCTGTTTTCAACCCCATTGCTTTCTGCACTTAGCTTTATTCTTTCCTTCCTTTTTCTTACTTTGAGTTTGTGTCACTGTGTTTCTTAAACTTAATAAGGTGAAAACTTAAAAAATTGAGTTCAGACATTTCTCCTTTCAAATATGAACATTTAAAGCTATAAATTCCCCTCTCAGCACTGCTTTAGCTACCTCCCACAGATTTTTATGTGGTGTATTTTTCATTATCTTTCATTTAGGAGTATGTTTGAATTCCTTTTATGATTTCTTCTTTAATTCATGGTTCTTTAGAAAAGTGTTCCATTTCCAAATCTTTGTAGTTCTGCAGATATTTTATTGTTATTGGTTTTTAATTAGATTTCATAGTTATTGGAAAGCAAATATATGTATTTTCCACACTTTTAAATGTACGAGATTTGTTTCATTGCCCAGCGCATGGTCTATCTTGTAGAACATACATGCGTATTCCACAGCTGTTGGATATAGCATTCTGTAAATACCAACTGGGTCAAGGTAACTGATACTGTTGTTCAAATCTTGATTCCAATTTTTGCTTCTGGTTTACTTGCCTTAGACTAGGGAATTGAAAACCAAAACAAGAATTTGAGCCTCTGCAAGCATTAAATAAGTATGCAAAAATATGCAAAATACTTGGTATAGGCAATGCTGAAAATGCCAGTTACTTCTCTCTTCCTCTATGTCAGCCTCTCCCTGGGGTCTGATGATTGCCCAGGATGCATTTAATGAGCCAACAGAGATTCCAGACAGATGCACTCTTCCTGGTCCCTGCTCCTTCAGCCCAGTTGTCAGAATCTGACCCCACTGTTCTTTGATAAGGAATTCTATCTTATCTCTTAGTTGCCTTAGAAAGTACTTTGGTAGAGGATCTGTTGGAAATGTGGGCCAGACAGCCTCAGCAGGTGAGTTACAGGTACCACAGTTTCCTTCGTTTTCATATCTTCTTTCCATGACAGACCTCACAAATGGTCACAGCCCTTCATTCCTCTCAGAATCTATGGGTAAGGCTGCTGGTGGTCCCCCATAGCCATTCTCCCCTCCTTCTTATATGAATCCATTATTGAACCCATTGTTAAAATGAATGCCTCACATTTTAACTGGACATGAGGCCACTCAGACAACGACATCACTTCCCAACCCCTTTTGCAAGGTGTGGCCATGGAACTCAGGTCTGCCCAATGGGAAGTGAAGTGGTGTGTGTGCAACTTTCTTGTTAAGCCTTTACAGTGAGTGGGCATGTCCTCCCCTTACACTTTCACCAGCTGGAGTGCAGATAGGGTACTGCTGATCTGTCATCTTGAAGCATCAAGACAGAAGTTTGAATCCCTGGGAACCTTGGGAGCATGGAACACCAGAGAGTTCTGCCTACACTGGATGGCCTACGATAAGATTTTTAAGCAAGAATAAAGTCCAATCTTATTTAAGCCACTGCATTTTGGGGTCTCTTTATTACAACAGTCTAACCTAAATTCTGACTAATACTGAAGCTTTCCAACTCAGATGTCCAGGGAATCTTGGCCAATGGATTGGTGTTTCATTTGAAACCTGTTTGCCATACTGATTTTGCCTTTAGATCCCAGTTGGGTAGACTCACCTTTATATGGCCAGGAGTAATATTTGTCTTGTTTGCTATCAAATGTCCTAAGTATTTATTTTATGGGCTTCCCTGGTGGCTCAATGGTAAAGAATTTACTTGCCAATGCAGGAGACTTGGGTTCAATCCCTGCTCTGGGAAGATTCCTTGGAGAAGGAAATGGCAACCCACTCTAATATTCTTGCCTGGAGAATCCCATGGACAGAGGAGCCTGGCAGGCTACAGTGTATGGGATCACAAAGGGGTGGACACAACTTAGCCACCGAGTATCCACGCATGCATGCACTATCAAATGTCTGGCGTCCAACTCAATGCCCAGCTCTCAGCAGGTGCTTAATAAATACACTAACAAATTTATGGATGAATAAAGCTTATTCTTCACAAGATGTATCATTGGCCATACCACCTCTCCCTGGAATAGGAAAAATTGCCCTCCTCTGGCCCTCTACTGTCCAGACTGGCTGTACTGCTCAGACACAAAGCCAAGTCACTTAACTTCTCCAAGTCTTGCCTTCCTCATTGGGAAAAGAGAACACCCACCTGGGTGCCCAGGAAGATGCTGAAGCCTTTGACCTCAGTACCTGTGAATGTGACCATTATTTTTCTCTTTATTCCTTTTTTTAAGTTGAAGGATAATTACTTAACAATATTGTGATGGTTTCCACCCTATATCAACGTGAATCAGCCATAGGTATATATATATATGTCCCATTGCTTCTGAACCCCCTCTTACCTCCCTCGCCATCCCACCTCTCTAGGTTGGAATGTGACCATTATTTTGATGAGGTCTTTGTAGATGTGATCAAATTAAGGTGAGGTCATTAAGGTGAGCGCTAATCCAGGATCATGGGCATCCTTGTAAAAAGGGGAAATCTAGACACAGACAACTGCACACAGGGAGGACATCATGTGAAGACTGAAGTTCTGCTACCATCAGCTAAGGAAGCACCAGATGCTAGGAGAGAGGCCTGGACCAGTTCCTTCTAGTGCCTTCAGAGGGAGCATGGCCCTGCCAACATCTTGATCTCAGACTTCTGGCCTCCAGAGCTGTGAGACCAGCTGTTTGTTTTTTTCCCCAAGCCATCCAGTTTGTGGTGCTTTGATATGGCAGTCCTAGCAGAGTAATACACCACTTGACGGGGATCATGTTCCAAGACTTTGGCCACCTGATGTGAAGAGCCAACTCATTGGAAAAGACCCTGTGCTGGGAAAGATTGAAAGCAAAAGCCGGGGGGGGGGGGGGGCAGCAGCGGATGAGGTGCTTAGACAGCATCACTAACTCAGTGGATATGAATTTGAGCAAATTCCGGGAGATAGTGAAGGACAGGGAAGCCTGGCGTGCTGCAGTCCATGGGTTCCCAAAGGGCTGGACACAACTTAGTGACTGAACAACAAAGAGTAAAATATGTAAAGTTGCTGACACAACATGTACATTGAATAAATTCAGTTCAGTTCAGTTCAGTTGCTCAGTTGTGTCCGACTCTTCATGACCCCACAGACCACAGCACGCCAGGCTTCCATGTCTATCACCAACTCCCAGAGCTTGCTCAAACTCATGTCCACAGAGTCAGTGATGCCATCGAACCATCTCATCCTCTGTTGGCCCCTTCTCCTCTTGCCCTCAATCTTCCCCAGCAACAGGGTTTTTCAAATGAGTCAGCTGTTCGCATCAGGTAGCCAAAGTATTGCAGTTTCAGCTTCAACATCAGTCCTTCCAATGAACACCCAGGACTGATCTCCTTTAGAATGGACTGGTTGGATCTCCTTGCAGTCCAAGGGACTCTCAAGAGTCTTATCCAACACCACAGTTCAAAAACATCAATTCTTCGGCATTCAGCTTTCTTTATAGTCCAACTCTCACATCCATACATGACTACTGAATCAATTATGGTGGGAATATTACTTTACTTTTCTGAGTCTTAATTTTTTTAATAATAAATAAAGAAATGCAATATAGTGGGGCTGTGTGACCATGAAAAAATTTCATAATCTCTCTCTCTCTGCCTTAGTTTCCTTACCTACACAAGGGTAGTGATGAGAGCACCTATTTCATTGGTTGTTGTGAGAATAAAATCAGCTCAAATGTGGAGCACACTCACAACAGCACCTGGCACATAGTAAGTTCTCAATAAATGGGATGATGATGATGACGATGATATAAAATGAGAAGGAAGAACAAGATGGTCATTTCTCCCAGGTGGTGCTAGTGGTAAAAACTTGCTTGCCAGTGCAGGTGGTGCAAGAGACACAGGTTCGATCCCTGGGTCAGGAAGATCCCCTGGAGAAGGAAATAGCAAGTTGCCCCAGTATTTTAGCTTGGGAAATTCCATGCATAGAGGAGCCTGGTGGGCTACAGTCCAAGAGGTCACAAAGAGTCGGACACAACTGAGCAACGAAGCAGCAGCAGCTAGAAAACCAGATACTATAACTGCTTTTAAAATGGTCAAGGTAAAGAACTCCTCTTCTTTTCCTGTAATTTGGCTACAGTAAGAGACTAGAGAGAAAAAGTAGACTTTTTCATGATGTCCGGAAAGAGAAAGCTGTCTAGGGAGCCCTTAGGTGCCTTTGACAATGGGTTCAGGATTCATCTCTCAACTGGAAACTGCCACCAGGCCTGGAGTTTGTCCCTTAATGGTTGCTTACACAAGAGTGTCTTAGCGTGAAGGCCCCTGGGTGCCCGAGTAGAGACAGATGGCCTTGAGAAGCCATCACCCTGGTGGTGATGTTTCCCACCTCAAGCGCCCGGGTGAACCAAGGAGAGCAGGGGTCTGGGGAGGTGCCACTCAGCCCACTGTGATGAACAACCCCAGGGGGCACTGGGGATGGGGAAGGTGACGGTGACCATCTCTGGGTCTTGCTGTGATTGGAAGACCAGCCCCGCCCACACTAAGCTCAGGAGGCGGGGAGGATAAATCTGCCCTTTTATATTGATGCCTCCGCCTTGTCCTCCCAGAGAAATCTGATTATCTCAGCTCTGCTGGCAGGTGTCAAAATGAAATGTTTGCTCCCAGCTCTCCACTGGGGGTTGGGGGGTGGCTGGGGCCAGCTTCTCCTTTCTGTCAACCAACTATCATTAATACCCCTCTCTTACAGTCAATATCTGATGTCACTTTTTCTGGTTTATGTGGCTTTGTGACCTTCCCCTATTTCGTTCCTAATAAAGACAGTTCCGGGGGGGCGGGGGGGGGGGGGCTGGGCCTGTGACGAGCCCTGTGTAATTCAAGGAGCATTAAATCAGAGGGAGCCCTTTCAGACAGCAGGCAGCTCCTGGGGTCAGCGCCTCGGGTCTCTGGCCACCGCTGCAGCATATTCCTGTGGCTGTGATGTGGTGCTTCCTTCACAGGAGCTTCTCACTTTCTCTTAGTAAGTGTGCCTTTCAGAAGGTTCTAGTTTGGCTGCTCCCAGGGGGCACCCTGGACTGCAGGGTTATGGCTCCTATTGGTGCCCTTGTTGTACCTGGGCACACACACACATGCAAGCTCACACACACAGTCCATCCTGGCTTCCCCATCTGTCTCCCAAGGCCAGATGCTTCCTGCTTCAGGGCTAAGCCACAGACGTTCTCAACCCGTCTCATGTACTAGTATCACCAAGGGAGCTTTAAAAAATACAGATGCCTGGAGAAAAGCGTACCAGGCACTTCACCAAAGAGACTACCTGAGTGGCCAATAAACACATCCAGATGCTCAGCTTCACTGGTCATCCGGGAGATGCAGAACCAGGCACAGTGAGACCCTGCTGCACACCCCGCAGGTTGGCTAAAATGAAACACAGGTGATACCAAGTTCTTCCTGGGCTGTGGAGCAACCAGAATGCCCTTACACTGCTGGCATGAGTTTAACTCGCACAGTTACACAGCACAAGAGTGCTTGGAAGTATCTAAACTAAAAACCACATGCCCCACCCTGCCTCGGTCCAACATTTTCTTAGGTGTGTATACACAGAAAGGCATGCACAGAGCTAGCTAAACCCACCCCTAGCAGCATTCCTCATAGTAAACCAAACCATAAGGGTTTCATATGCTCATCAACCAGAGAACTGAGAAATAAAGGGTGGCATATTTATACAATGAGATTCCAGAGCACATTGAGAATGAACAGATAGCATTACAAGCAACAACTGGAAAGGCTCCCACGAACAGAATGTGCATAAATGAAGCCAGAATCACAAAAAGTACATAATTTCAAAATTCCATTTGTATGAAGTTCACAGACAGGCAAAACTAACCCAAAATGTCAGAGGTGGGGATGTTGCTTTACTTTAGGTAGAGACTAGGAGGGGTGCGAGGGGGATTGCTGGTGGGTAGCAATGCTGTTTCTTGACTTGAACATGTGTGTATTCAGTTTGGAAACATCCATCAAATATGTACATTTAGGATTTGCCCACTCTTCTAGAACAGTGTTATATTTCAATTAATAGACTTAAAAATTTACCAGTATCCAGACTCTGCCTTCAGAGATTCTGACTTCATTAGTCTTGGATTCAGCCCTGGCATGGGTATTTTTAAGTTCTACTGAAATGTAGCCGTGGTCTTCCCTGGTGGCTCAAATGGTAAAGAATCTGCCTGCAATGCAGGAGACTGGGTTCAATCCCTGGGTCAGGAAGCTCCCCTGGAGATGGGAATGGCAACCCACTCCAGTATTCTTGCCTGGAGAATTCCATGGAAAGAGGAGCCTGGTGGGCTGCAGTCCATGGCGTTGCAAAGAGTGGGGCACGACTGAGCGACTAGCACGTTCTAAAATGTAGCCAGAGCTGAGAACCTGGGTTTAGAGAGTGGGTGTTTGGAGTCAGAGGCAACAAGCCTGGAAGACTAGTTCTCCCATGCACTTGCTTGTATAAGTTACTGAGTCTCTCGGGATCTATTTCTTCTTTTCTCTTCAGGTCTGTTTCCTCTGAGGTCACATGAGAGGGTTGGACAAAGAACCCAGTGACACTGAGAAGATGCCACCGGGGAGAAACAATGACAGCTATGGGGACTCGCCTCCTTTGGCTTGTCCCCTTGCCCCCTCCCTATGGCTGGGAGTCCTGTATATCATGTACATCAAGGCAGAACCATTTTGACTGATGGAAGCACAGTGGGTCCCTTGGCCATGGAGGACTCTGCTACATGAAGACCAAACAGAGCCCCCACTTACACCACTGGGAGAAGTGAGCTTCCACTGGTTTTATAAGCACAGCTTCCCCACTTGTCCCTTTCCAACCTGCTATCATGAGAAAAGAGGGTGGGGGGCGGGTGGGAGTAAAGAAAAACAAGGGAGGAATTGCCAGCTTTCCCCTTTGTCCAGGGAGCTTTCTCAACCTTCAATATTCCTAACTCTTTAACATCTCCAGCCGAATCCCAAAGACCTTCAATTCTGGATGTGCTCTGCCAGCCAGGGAGAAGTGTGCTTTCTTCACTTCCCACCCATATCTGGGGGTTGAGGACTGTCCCCAGGTACAGAGCCTGGAACCCCACTGGTTCATCTGAAATACTCCAGTTCGATAAAGCAAGCAGCAGCAGAGCCGAGGCAAGCCAGGATGCAGATGTTGGCCAGCTCTGCCACCTTGAGAAAATGTCATCCCCCGAGCAGGGTGCAGGGAGGAGGCCAAGCTCAAAAGCTTCCTGCTCCTCCTCTGAGTTCACTGAGAATTCTGTTCCCACATTAGTCATCTGAATGTTTAAGAAGATGACAGCTGGGCTCCCAGATGGGGAAGTGGAGGCAAAAAGGATGTGGGGGATGACTGCCAATCAGGCAATGGGGTGGCTGTCTGAGGAGGTGAGCCCTTCCTCATTTGCCTCTGCTCAGGAAGCGTAGGCGGGGGCCTTCACCTCAGCACTTGCCCCAAGCTTAGCCGCCCCAGGGCTGGGGAGGGTCGTGGAGAGGAAGTCGAGTATGCCCTTTAGTGACCAAGAAATGCATAGTTAACCAAAAGTCCTCACACAGCCCACACAAGCAAATATATATTTAGTGGAAGTTAAGGAAGATGACATCGCACAAGTCAGCCTCTGCCACAACTGAGAAAGCGTTCCTCAGAGAGAGAAGGGGATGTGTGTTTTGCCACGGCCAGTGGAGCTGAAGTACTTATCAGCTGTGAGGAGAAAATTCCATCTGCTTCAAATGCCATTTGTAGTTGTTTATCACCCCCAGACCTAAAATGTTTGCTGTTAAAAACGGAACGAGGACTTTAGGAAGACCTGGTGAAGACCAGCATGTACTTCTTGAACATCAGCAAATACTAGCTCATATTTGCTGAGCATTCTACGCACATGGGCAAAAAGAAAGACTAAGAAGGACGAGGTGAAGAGAGAGAGACACACAGTGACAAGCACTGAAAGAAAGATAGACAGACAGACACACACAGAGGTGAACACAGAGAGAGACAGGCACCTAGGAGCAGAGAGAGAGAGTGATGGTCTTCCATGAGCCCACAGCTCAGCTCAGTTCAGTCCCTCAGTCGTGTCCGACTCTTTGCGACCCCACAGACTGCAGCACACCAGGCCCCCCTGTCCATCACCGACTCCTGGAGCTTGCTCAAACTCATGTCCATTGAGTCAGTGATGCCATCCAACCATCTCATCCTCTGTCATCCCCTTCTCCTCCCACCTTCAATCTTTCCCAGCACTGGGGTCTTTTCAAATGAGTCAGTTTTTCACATCAGGTAGCCAAAGTATTGGAGTGTCAGCTTCAGCATCAGTCCTTCCAGTGAATATTCAGGACCACAGAGCAAGATGTAAATCCACGGAGAAGGACCGAGGATCCATTGACACCACAGGTAAGCAGACGACTCCTGTTTTTGTCACCTCTTCCCCTCCAGCACTAGAGGTCCCCTGGCTGCCTCCCTTGCAGATTCCAATGGTCCAGAAACTTTAACTTCTCTTTCTCCTTGCTCCAGACCCCTGTCTCCATAATTACACTATGATGAGTAATCCCCCAAATCCCTGTGTATTCTTCACGTAAACCTGTTTGGCTGAAATTGAGGCTTCTTACTATAGGACCCGACGTATATGGCTCTAAGCTCACCTGTGGAAGGAAAGCAGATCATCAGAGCCAACTGGTTGATGGGTTTCCTGAGAGCTAGTGAGCAGAACCATGGTCCTCTCTGAGTGCCTGAATCAGATAGCCCTGTAGGATTTGGGAGAGGGGACACTGGTGGAACTACAGGTCCCAAGGGTGGGGATAGGCATGCAAGCCAAAGTGAGAGAGGACCTGAGGCTATTCAGGTTGGCTGGAGATGGAAATGGAGTCAGGGAGAGGGGAGTCACTTCAGAACTGACAGTGACAGAAGAGAACTATTTCTACGAGATCACAGTTTAGCCTGTGGAGACGTGGGGCCCTGAGAGAAAGAGACCACCAGCCACTAAAAATCTCTCCCTGGTGTTGGGAGTGACTTGAAGGACCTTTGCATCTGTTGAGATTCTTTGAGCTGTCAGTAACAGAGTATCTAATGAAAACAATATTTATTATCTATCTAACAAAAATCTAGAGATAGACCATTTCAGAGTCTATCCACATCTTGATGGGAGAGGTCAAAAAATAAATTTGAAAATAATGTTGTTTCAAACAACTAAGTTTTGGGGTGGCTTGTTACACAGTATTCTTGTAACAGTGACTGACTGATACACTTCTAAAATTATATCTTGCTAGGAGTTTGCCACTCTTCTGAGGTTGGCCTAGTCTGGAGGAAATGGAGCTAGAGAAAGGGCTTCCAAGGGGGCCTCCCTGCCCCTGTGGTTGCTCTCCTTCCATCTTCTTTGCCCCCTCCTCAATCACCTGTGAGGCTGAAGGAGGCTGCAGAAGCCCCTCTGCCCTTCACCTCTTACTCCTCTCATGCCATGCAGTCCCTCTGCAGCATCTGCTGTTTACAGACTCCTTATTACAGCCAAGGCTGCACAATCCCTGGTGGGTCCTTCTCATCTGTTGCTCACAAAGCCTTCTCTCTGGACCTATTTTCCTTAAGAATTCATCTCTTTGTATCACATGGTTCCAAAGAAGCTTTCTCAAGCTTGAGGCCAGCTCCTTGGAAATCCCGCCGGCCAGTCAATTTGCTGAGGCAATGAGACATTATCTCCTGCCTTTTCCCCGAGTGCCTTCTACACTTTTAATCTTTATCCATCAGCTGTCTCTGGACAGCCTTCCATAGCTTGCCTGCTCCCCACTCCAGCCTCTGTGCTCATGGAGTGGTCTGGCTTCTGGTTTCTCCTCCTTACTGAGTGTCGAGCTCTATTATGCCCTGGATTCCGAGAACACCCTGGCATGGTGCTAGAAACGGGGGCTGCACCATTCTGGGCCTGCTCTAGAGGGTGTGCACGTGCATAGAGAGGCCTAGATGATAAGTACAGATGTGCCATTAAAAGTTATTACAGGGCCTTCATGTTTCAAAAAATGTTTCTTGAGCACCTCCTGTGTGCGGAGCAAGGTGCTGGGCATTGGAGAGGCAGCAGTGGCCCAAACAGTTGGAATCCCCTCTTTGAGAGCTTCAGGCCCAAATCCTTACAGGATTCTGTCCAGAGTATGCAGGTATCCTGTAAGCAGGAGTACATCTCCCTGAGGGCAGGTGTGGTCAGTGCTCCCCCACGCACGGTCCCAGCTCATGCCTGTGGGCCCCACTCAAGCACCTGTGACCTGGCTCAGGGCCTTCTCCCCATGCACAGGAGGACCCCAGCTTCCAGAGGGGCTAATGGGCACAGCAGTGTCCAGGGATGTGCTGAAGCTGGAGGATGAATGTCCTGGCGTCCTCACCCTCGGGTGGGACAACTGTGAGGCTCCTCTACGCAGCAACCAAGAGGCCCCCAGTGGGACGGAGACCACTTTTCCACAGTGGGAGCGGCTCAATAACACACCCAATGGTGGCTCCCATTCCCTCCCCACCTTACTTCCCCACATCCCTGTGGGTGCTTCCAGGGCTCACATCCCAAACAAACTACTTGCCTGCCAATGCAGGAGACTCAGGTTCGATCCCTGGATCGGGAAGATCCCTTGGAGAAGGACATGGCAGCCCACTTCAGTATTTTTGTCTGGACAATCCCACGGACAGAGGAGCCTGGTGGGCTACAGTCCATGGGAATGCAAACGAGTCAGACACAACTTAAAGACCAAATAAACTACTTGCATACAAATCCACATCTCAGGGTCTGCTTTGGAGGTAACCCCCAATAAGCATAATAATGATGATAATTATTATCATTAGTAGTAGAGCAGCAGAAGATTGGGGCCTCATGGTGTGCCTGGCCCCTCTTAAACTGCAGTACCTCATGTGTGTGTGCATGCATGCTAAGTCGCTTCATTTGGGTCTGACTCTCTGCAACCCCATGGACTGTAGTCCGCCAAGCTCCTCTGTCCATGGGATTCTCCAGGCAAGAATACTGGAGTGGGTTGTGATGTCCTTCTCCAGGGATCTTCCTGACCCAGGGACTGAACCCTCATCTCCCCTGTCTCTTGCATTGATAGGCGGGTTCTTTACCACTGGCACCACCTGGGAAGCCCACCTCGGTGTGCGTGGTGCGGCAATTTGCTTCACTGTGAATTGGAAGGACAACGCTGAAGCTGAAACTCCGATACTTTGGCTACCTGATGGGAAGAACTGACTCATTTGAAAAGACCCTGATGCTGGGAAAGATTGAAGGCAGGAGGAGAAGAGGATGACAGAGGATGAGATGGTTGGATGGCATCACCGACTCAATGGGCATGAGTTTGAGTGAACTCCGGGAGTTGGTGATGGACAGGGAGGCCTGGTATGCTGCAGTCCATTGGGTGGCAAAGAGTCAGACATGACTGAGAGACTGAACTGAACTAAAAAGGAGAAAACAGGCACGAGAGGGGAACTCTGGCACAAGGGGAGGACTTTGATAAAAATCTAGGGTCCCAGTTCCAGGTCTGGGAAAGCAGCTCAGGAAATTGGGAAAGCTGTGTGACTCCTAAGCCTGTTTCCCCTCCTTTCATGGTAAGGATGACACTCCCTGCCTGCCCTCCACACAGGGCTTGGAAAGCTACTGTAAAGTGAGGGGTTTTGTGCTCCAACAACATAAAAGGCACAGAATGCTTTTAGAGAGTATGAAGCTCAGGGTCAAAGTGAAGGTTGAAGGACCTGTGGACAGACTTCTCCCGGGCCGCTGTTCTCAGCACTGATGAGTCCATCCAGGAAGGGCAAGATCCTTCAAGGAGCAACTTTCGCATCCCAGCCACAGGAAGTTCTTATCCAGGAATCGTTATCCTCTTCTCCAAGGTCTTAGTCCTGTGTTTGCAGATATGCTTGTCTAAATTCTCTCCCTCAGACTGGGGCTCCTTGAGGCAGGACTGTGCATGTCTCTTATTCCCACCAGTTTCAACAGTGGTCCTAAATATGGAAAAAATGTTGCCAAGACCCTTAAGCTGGGAATCCCCAAATCAGGTCCAGGGCTCTTTGAGCAGGTGTGGGAACTGGCAGTAGGGATCCTGACCTAGACTGCCATGGAGCAGAGAGCTCGTGTTAACGGAGGTTGTCCTAATTTTGTTTGGGTAACTTTCCACTTGACTTATTTATAGGTGTCCCCACTGAGTGAGTTTACTGGCAGTAGGTCTGCCAACTTTAGGGATCTCTGTGCTGGATGAGGTGGGGGTACAGGGTGGGGAAGCAAGCGGAGTGGGGGGGGTGACAGGAAGAAAGAAGAGGGCATTTCAGGGCAGAGCCAGTAAGGGGCACAGGCCCTGGACCCGAGCTCCCAGACTCCCACAAGAAGTTATACGGGCCAATCTGTGCTATTTCACGTACTATTTTTTTTCAGAGATTTTGGTACAGGATATATTCCTGGAAGATGAAATTTATTTCTGCCTGGAGGCCTGGCCTGGCCCAAATCAGAAATGGGTAAGACAAGTTTTTGGCTGCAGACCTTACCTCCCTAGGCCTTCCACCTTGCAGGTTTCCACCTGGCTGAGCTCTTTCATGTCCTGCTCAACCTATTTGCCTTGTGTCCCCGACCTCAGGACCCTATTCTCTTCACCTCTGCCACTTTATGCTAATGCTGGGTCCTCCAGATGACAACTCCCTTGTGAGGACAGCCCCGGATCAATCCCAGAGGCACTGAACACTTCCCTTCCAGCAGGCTCTGCTCTGAGAGGCTCACAGTCATTAACTTCCCCTCATAAGCTCCTTATGAGGAGCAGCCAGTTTTATAACCCATTTTACAGATTAGGAAACTGAGGGACAGGGAAATCAAATGACTTGCCCAAGGTCACACCATCAGTGGCAAAGGTGGTTTAATCCCAAGCTGTCTGCTCCCGGTGGCGAGCACCTCCCAGAACTTGGGGGCTCAGAGTAATTCCTGCAATCTGCCCTAACCCCAACTGTGTTCCCTTTTCCTTCTTCCAAACAAGTGGCATCTTTGTTCATGATATACTTTTCCTTTGTTTATTGTTTACCCCTGATCCTTTGTGTTCCCTGCCAGACCAAAAACCTCCCTGAGGGCAGGCACTTCCCGGCTCCTGGAACTGGATTTGTCACATAGGAGCCATTCTGTAGAAGCCTGTGGAATGAATGAAGAAATGATTGGCATTGGAGGCAGAGTTGGTCACCCAAGGAGGGTCTCCAGTCACCCAGGGAGGCCCCAGACCCAGACTCAGAAAACTGAGTGCATGAATGTGTGTGTGCACATCGTGTGCATGTCTGCAAATGTGTGTGCATGTGTACAAGTGCATGTGTGTGCACACATGTGCACATGTGCACGAGTGTCCGTCTGTGCTTGAGTGCCTGTGTGCTGTGCATCTGTCCCGGCAGCGCTGGAAGCTGTCAGACTGTCGGGCTGGCTGGCCTGGGAGCAGCCTAATCATGCCTGACAGATTGATTAGAGGAGAAAGTTGCTGTGTCTCTATCGCAACAGACAGGGGGAGCGTGTCTCCACTTAACCTTTCCCTTCACTCAGGGATGGAGGGGGTGCAGGCTGGGGCGGGGCGGAGGGGCCGGGCGGGTGTCCATGAGCAGGACTGAGGAGAGTCAGCGGCGGGAGGGGGAGCAAGCCCAGGGCAGGGAGGGAGAGTGGAAGGAACAGGAGGAGAGGAGTGGTTGACTGAGGCTGGAAGACAAGGGAGGCGGACATCCGGCTGGCGTGGCAAGGCCAGGGCTTGTCTCCACGACTTGATTCAAGGAGCCCCAGGGCCATGGATGTCCCCCTTGGAGCTAAGCTTTTCCCTCTCTTGTCCTGAGGGATAGATGAGAGGGGTAATCCTGCAGGGGGTCTGGAGACTCTAAAACCTGGGTCTGCGCATGCTCAGGAGGGTTGTGAAGGCGTGTGGTCAGGGGCCTTCGGAGCAGAGCCGGGCCCACAGCAAGGGCAATGCTGAGGGTCCTTTACCTTCAGCTGGGGGCAGAGAAGAGTGCTCAGTTGACAAGGCTGCAGAGGACCTTGGAAAAGAAAGCAGCTGTCTGCCCCTCCTGCCTCTATGGAGAGGGAAGCAGTCCAGTGCAGAGAAGGAACCCTCCCAGGTCAGTTTCTCTCCCACCATGGGTGGGATCTATTACCTGCTGGGGGCTGAGCCAGGTGAGCCCTGCAAGGAGGTGGATGATGGATGAGATGGGCTCTGAGGACCATTGGTGAGGATCTTCCTGGATCTGTTCCTTCTGTCCTGGAGGCCTCACAGGAGGGGACTGGAAGGGTCCATGATAACAGAGCAGACCCTGGAGAAGGAAGCACCTTACTCCACCTAGGCCCAAGGTCATCCCCACAATCCCATCAGGGTCACAGGGAGAAAAAGAGATGCCTGCATTTTCATTCAGTCCACTCTGCCCGGGTAAAGTGGCCCCACTGCTTCTAGCAACCAGAGGACTAATGTTCTGAATCATTATACTTTTTAAATTAGGAATATCTAGTGGCAGATATTATGTGTCACCGAGTCACTCTTTATAGTATCTTTGTGTAGAACTTGTAAATGTTACTGGTGACTCAAAGTTAAAACAAAAACTGTACATATAGTAGTTTAACCTAAAATATTTTATTTTAGAATAGTTAGGGAGGAAAATGAAACTGGACAGATCCAACAGAGGGATAACAGTGGTTGTTGCTGGGGAATCAGATCTGGGTAACATTTATATACAATTTTCTGCATCCCTTTGGTTTTATCATTACAACAATAGGCATTGCTCTCCAAACAGCAGTATGCCTGGTTTTGAATACACAAAGGATCCCAGTTTGGTAAATAAAACACACATAGCAAAACGTCTGAAAAATAAAATTAAAAAAAAGAGAAAGTAACAATATCTGTGTTTTTGAGGCTGGGAGTGATTTCTTTTATTTTTCTCCTCTTTTCATCTTCCTAAAGCATCTGCATCACTAAAACTGAGGGTGTAGGGTGGGCATCAGCCTAGAGGGAAAGAGAAGAACAGTATTTCAAACAAATAAGGAAACCATTCCAGTCATTCCTTTCACTGGCATCGAGAGGAAGAGAGGAAGATAATTGCTGCTCTGGGTATGGATCGGAGGCCCTTGGAATAACACACACAATGCCGTCAGAGCAACAGCGAGCAGATTTGCTAATGGCCTTCTCAAATCTGTTCCCCTCTTTGTGTCTCTGCCAGAACTCTGGTTTGGTTCTGTTCGCCCTCCTCTCAGAGGCCACATGTGCAGAGCAGGTGTCTCATACCCGGGATCAGTCGCCAGTGTTTCTCAATGGGGCATTATTGGCATTCAATTATACAATGTATATAGCATTTCTCCACCACCCCCAGGAACAGTGTGCTCAGATGGACCCCCATATGTTAGGACTTCTAAAAACTCTTCCCCGCATGTCCAAATGCCCCCCAGTGAAGCTGTTACACTCTGGTTGAGGACCACTGGCAGCCAACAGCAATGACTTCATTTCTCTTGCCAGTGACTCAAGAAAAGCAGGTGCAACAAGTTGAACTGTGTCCCCCTCTTTACCCCCTTAAAGGGCTTCCCTGGTGGCTCAGAGGGTAAAGAATCTGACTGCAATGCAGGAGACCCAGGTCCGATTCCTGGATTGGGAAGATATCCTGGAGAAGGGAATGGCTGCCCACTCCAGTAATTCTTGCCTGGAGAATTCCAAGGACAGAGGAGCATGGCGGGCCACAGTCCATGGAGTCACAAAGAGTCAGACACAACTGAGTGACTAACACTTTCTACACCCCCCAAAAGATATGTTAAAGTCTTAACTCCCAGTACCTGTGAATGTGATACCCAGAAATAGAGTCTTGGCAGATGATCAAGTTCATATGAGGTCTTAGGGTGGGCCCTAGTCCACTGTGACTAGTACCCTTATAAAAAGGCACCTCTAATGCCAATCATTTCTTCATTCATTCCACAAGAGTGTACAGAGTGGCTCCTATGTGACGAGTCTTGTCCCAAGAGTCAGGAAGTGTCTGCCCTCAGGGAGCCTGCAGGCTCAGGGAACACAGCCATTCATGGGTAAATAACAGTTCAGTTCAGTTCGGTCGCTCAGTTGTCTCCAACTCTTTGTGACCCCGTGAACCACAGCATGCCAGGCTTCCCTGTCCATCACCAACTCCCAGAGTCCACCCAAACCCATGTCCATTGAGTCGGTGATGCCATCCAACCACCTCATCCTCTGTCATCCCCTTCTCCTCCTGCCCTCAATCTTTCCCAGCATCAGGGTCTTTTCAGATGAGTCAGCTCTTTGCATCAGGTGGCCAAAGTATTGGAGTTTCAGCTTCAACATCAGTCCTTCCAATGAACACCCAGGACTGATCTCCTTTAGGATGGACTGGTTGGATCTCCTTGCAGTCTAAGGGACTCTCAAGAGTCTTCTCCAACACCACAGTTCAAAAGCATCATTCTTCGGTGCTCAGCTTTCTTTATAGTCCAACTCTCACATCCATACATGACTACTGGAAAAATCATAGCCTTGACTAGACGGACCTTTGTGGACAAAGTAATGTCTCTGCTTTTGAATATGCTGTCAAGGTTGGTCATAACTTTCCTTCCAAGGAGTAAGCATCTTTTAATTTCATGGCTGCAATCACCATCTGCAGTGATTTTGGAGCCCAAAAAAATAAAGTCTGACACTGTTTCCACTGTTTCCCCATCTATTTCCCATGAAATGATGGGACTAGATGCCATGATCTTCGTTTTCTGAATGTTGAGCTTTAAGCCAACTTTTTCACTCGCCTCTTTCACTTTCATCAAGAGGCTTTTTAGTTCCTCTTCACTTTCTGCCATAAGGGTGATGTCATCTGCATAACTGAGGTTATTGATATTTCTCCCGGCAATCTTGATTCCAGCTTGTGCTTCACCCAGCCCAGCATTTCTCATGATGTACTCTGCATATAAGTTGAATAAGCAGGGTGACAATATGTACTCCTTTTCCTATTTGGAACCAGTCTGTTGTTCCATGTCCAGTTCTAACTGTTGCTTCCCGACCTGCATACAAATTTCTCAAGAGGCAGATCAGGTGGTCTGGTACTCCCATCTCTTTCAGAATTTCCCACAGTTTTTTACAAACAAGAGAAGATTATATTGCGAGCAAAGATGCTAACTGCTTGGAACAAGGGAAAGGGAACACAGTCAGGGTGCTGGGCAGGTGGTAGGAATCACTTCTGAGTCTCCAAGTTCTAGAAGCTGCTCACTATTGGGAGAAGACAGCCTGGGTTCAAGCCACCTCTGCCACTGATGATATGATCTTAGGCAAGTCACTTAATTTCCCTGTTCCTCAGCTTCCTCATCTGTAAAATGGGTGGTAACACTAGATGCTCCTCACAAGGAGGTTATGAGGGGAATCAAGTGAATGTATGTGAAGCACTCAGAGCAGGCACAAACATGCACAGGGGAAGACAGTGTAGAGATATGTGGGGCGAACGCCATGTGAAACTGGATGATGCTCCACAAGCCAAGAAGGCTCCTACTGGGGCAACCAGAAGCTGGAAGAGCAAGGAAGAATCCTTCCCCAGTAGGTTTCAGGGGGAGCTTAGCTCTGCCGAAACCTTGATTCCTGACTTTCAGCCTCTGGAACCAGGAGAGAGTAGATTTCTATTGTTCTGAATCACCCTGTTTGTGGTACTTTGTTATAGCAGCCTTAGGAGCTAATGGGCTTCCCTGGCAGCTCAGATGGTAGAGCTTCCGCCTGCAATGTGGGAGACCTGGGTTCAATCCCTAGGTTGGGAAGATCCCCTGGAGAAGGAAATGGCAACCCGCTCCAGTATTCTTGCCTGGAGAATCCCATGGACAGAGGACCCTGATAGGCTACAGTCCATGGGGTCGCAAAGAGTCGGACACGACTGAGCGACTTCACTTTCACTTTAGGAGCTAATACAGCATGTGACCTCCTTCTGGCCAATAACATTCAAAGGAAAGTTGTCTGGGAGAAATGTTTCCCACTAATACAAAGAGACCCAAAATAAATAATGATTTATCTGATAATGATAGTTTTTTTCTGCATGTGATGGTGGGAACTGCTGCAGCCATCTTGTGAACAAGAGAAATAAGGCTGTATATATATATATATAATCAGCCTGTAGAGTAAAGAAATTGAAAGAATGTGGGCCGTTGATGATTACTGTCGAGTCTCTGAAACAACCCATGCTGTATCTTCTCACTCTTGGGACTTCGTGTTATGTTAAATAATAAATTCACTGATGGTCGAAATCATTTTTGATCTTGGTTTTCTGTTTCTTACATTAAAGTGCATTCTCAGTGATGCAACATGTGGTGTCAATCAATCAACAGCCTCTCAGCCTAAGACCAATGGTGGATGTCATTGAAGAGGCCGCTAACTATTGATGGCTCAGTTTAGAAGTAGCCAAACCTTATTTTATCAATATTAAGTCTATGAGCATATGTCCCTAGAGAGAAATCTGAGGAAGTAATTGGTTGCTTTGTCTTAGTTAATCTTAATTTTTCAGACATAGTCACAGAGATGAAGAGAATCACATCCTGCCCACGCAGGGAGGGAGCTTAATGTTCCTTTCATACAGGGGCTCTCAAAGCATGGTCTGGGGCCAAGAGGCCAGAATTATTTTTATAATAATACTAGAATGTTAACTTCCATTTTCCCTTTTCCTTTCTCATGAATGTGCAGTGGAGTTTTCCAGAGGCTGCCTGACATGTGATATCACAGCAGATTGACTGCAGAAACAGGTAAGAGAATCCAGCTGTCTTCAAATAAAGCAGACTTTTAGATTTCAAAATATGTGGAAGAAGGCCACTCATTCAAAATTTGTTTGGTCAAATAGTTATTTTACCTTAAAGTATTATTTATGTTAATTTGTCATGGGTTTGTTATTATTTTGTAACAGTATTTTTAAAAAAAATTCTCAGTAGATAAAAAAGATATAACTCCCATACAAGAAAGTCCTTTGGAGTCCTCAGTAATACTTAACAGTATAAAGGGGTCCTGTGAGCAAAATGTTGCAGTGATTGAGATTGAGAGACACCACGGTTGACCCAAGAAGAGAGGGCCTCTCTTATTGTTGGATCAGCAAACAAGGTGATGGAAACGGGATCAGCCGGTGATAACAAAAGCAAACATCCACAGGTGCCAGCAATGGGCCAGGCATGGCGTGGAGCACTCGAACTTGTTACCTGTATCATTCTCACATCAACCATTTATCCTTTACCACCTCTGTATGAGATAGGCAGGGAGACAATCCCTAGGGCAAAAACCATGAATTCAGCAAGATAATTCTCTACCGAAAACCTCGCAGCTAGTAAGTGCAGAAGCCGGATTCAAATCTGCCACCACCATTCATGTTTCTGAATCTGGTGTCTTTAGCCTCTATGCTTTATCAAGTTAGGAACTCAAGCCAGACATTTAGCAGTATTTGAACTTCAGTTCAAGCTCTGGGCTCTCTGGGACCCGCTCGTTTGGAAAATGGGCATGAAAATAGCTCGGTAGTAAGGATCAGCAGAGGTAATGATATGAGAGCAATTTGTAAACAGTAAACCTGATGGGATCATTATAACCCGTCATTCCAGCTGGGCTCTCCTTTGTGCGGACCATTTTGGGGACTATTAAAACCATGGACCCACTCTCATGATTGAACACATGTATGTTTATGCACACACATGCTCACTGGCAAGGCATCAGATGACACATACATTTTTATAGTAATCCTCAAAGGCTTGCTTTAATCTGTAAATATTTAATTTCCTCTCTCTCACACATGTACACACATACATTATCTCAGTAGCTTATGTGAAGGACAGGCTCACTGAACCAGGTTTAAAAAAAACACCAGTATCCCCACAGCGAGAATAAGGATTGGTCCCCAGTGCTGATCAGTGGGCCGCCCTCCTCTCTGGACCACCGTCACCAGCACTTGAAAGCTGACAGTCATTTGTAGACCTCTTCTGAGTCTTTCTCAGCGCAAAGCTAAATAAGCACCATTCCCAGGCACGACTTTGTGAGGCAAGTAATAGAGTCTGAAACGATGATTAGATATTTACTGTAGCGAAAGCACTGAACTGACATGTGCTTTAACAACACTAAACGGTAAACCAGGGAGGGAAGGCGAGCCCCTGGAGACTGAGTGCCGGGGACTGACTCTGGAAGAGGAAAGCCGTGTCTCAGGCTGCAGGCCTGCTGGATGCGTCTTGGCAGTAGCAGTGGCCTCCTGGCCCTGCATTTGCAGAGGGGGAGAGTCTGGCCTGGGTCAAGAGACCAGTACGCCACCACCTCTCCCCAACCCTTTGGGCAAACCACATCCCCTTGCTGGGTCTCAGTTTCCTCTACTGGGTCCTAAGGGTTGACCAGATGACCCATAGAATTCTGCACTCCTTCCCAATGAGGTCTTCAGTGGTCACATCACAGTGGGGCTGGTGTCCAGAGGATGTGAGGTGAGCGATGGGAACAAGAGTGAACTCTGGGGCCAGAGCCTTTGACCAGGTGTTTTCAGGTTCCTTGGCAGCTTCCTAGCTCCCTAGAAAACCTCCTAAAGTGTGTGTATTGGGAGTGGGAGGTCATCAGAAAAGGCTCTGGGTGGCATAAATGCCAAGAAATGGAGGCAGAGACAGAGGGAGAGAGAGGCCCAAGGAGGGCGTAGGAAAGCATCTCTCTGGCCCTTGTCCATCCATGATGCTCCTGCCCAGCAGCCCCCTTGGGCCGGCAAACCTTTGCTCCTGAAGCCCCTGCACTCCTCACGCCTACCTCCCCATGGCTAACTCCTGCTTCCCAACCCTCTTTATCTGTCCCCATCCCTCCCCATCTTCTCAAGCTATTGGTCTGGTCTCTTGGGAACCCCAGAGCTACATTCCTGCCTCACTTGCAGTAACTTTCTGGTCCCAAATGTTCAGACAAGCCTCATTCTCTGGTCTTGCCCACTCTGTGTGTAGCAGAAACAGATTATGCTTTGCAGTCAGAAAAGAAACGTCTATCACCAGTGCTGGACCTTCAGGCAAGTGACTTATCTTACCTGATCCTCAGTTTTCTTATGTGTAATTCAAGGCTAACAAGGATACTTGACAGAATGTTTTGGTGATTATACACGAAGGTATTTTGTTAGCCAATATGGCATTAGTTCAGTTCAGTTCAGTCGCTCAGTTGTGTCCGACTCTTTGTGACCCCATGAATCGCAGCATGCCAGGCCTCCCTGTCCATCACCAACTCCCGGAGTTCACTCAGACTCACATCCATTGAGTTGGTGATGCCATCCAGCCATCTCATCCTCTGGTGTCCCCTTCTCCTCCTGCCCCCAATCCCTCCCAGCATCAGAGTCTTTTCCAATGAGTCAACTCTTCACATGAGGTGGCCAAAGTACTGGAGTTTCAGCTTTAGCATCATTCCTTCCAAAGAAATCCCAAGGCTGATGTCCTTCAGAATGGACTGGTTGGATCTCCTTGCAATCCAAGGGACTCTCAAGGGTCCTCTCCAACACCACAGTTCAAAAGCATCAATTCTTCGGCACTCAGCTTTCTTCACAGTCCAACTCTCACATCCATACATGACCACTGGAAAAACCATAGCCTTGACTAGACAGACCTTTGTTGGTGAAGTAATGTCTCTGCTTTTGAATATGTTATCTAGGTTGGTCATAACTTTCCTTCCAAGGAGTAAACGTGTTTTAATTTCATGGCTGCAATTATCTACATGCTATAATTTAGCAACACTGTACTCCATTTAATTTAATGCCGTTATCTCCCTCACAGCCCTCATGGATATGGTGAACTTTGCACTCACAGGCATGTTTTGGGGAGAAAGCCAGTTTCTCTTCCAGGGGACCCTTTGCTTTCACACACACACACAACTGAAGCTCCAAAAGTGGAACTTGGGAGAAGACAGGTGAAGAAGAAAGAGTGGTACACGTCATAGGGAGGAAGGAAGGATGGGGTGGGAGAGACAGGAGAGGAAGGGACAAGGGGGATTCTTCTGTTCCTGCCCCTGGGTTCTCTCACTTGAATATCCATTACTGGATTAGAAGAGACTCATTACTGCCTGGATTGTGTAAAAGGACTCCTGGAAGTATCCCCTTCCCATTTCCTTTCCTGGATATTCTTTACTTCCTCCATGGAATCATTGCCCAGATCAGAATGAACCATGAGCAAGACTGAGTGTCTAGGCTGGCAGCTATGTGAACCCCAATTCTTCCAGCTTCTCCACCCAAGCTTACTTTTGGGGGAAGAGGGCTTGGTAATACACAAAGATGGAAGGAAAATGTCCCCTCCAGCTGGCCCTTTGGCACCCCATGAGACAAATGCTCGTGTTCTCAGTGCCTGAGTCACACAAATGCCAGTAAATAGCACAAACGTTGATCCACACATCTCACATTTATAGCTGCCGTTCTACCAGAGTCCTTAAGCAGTTCCTTGGGTCCGTTTCTTTGTCAACAGGTGGAGTGGCCAGGAGAAGGGTCAGCACCGTGTAGCCACCCTGGGCCTATGCTCAGAACCCAGGGCCATTAGCCAATGTCAGTAGGATCTTAGCACCTTGACACAATACACCAACGTGCTGGGAGTCAGGCTGGTGGTAACTGTCTATATGGTGTCTAGGTTCCAAGGAGAAAGGATGACATCTTTGCTTTGGTCTGTACAATATTCAGCCTGGGGCAGGATAGAGGCATCAAAAAACCAGAGGACACTTGGCAAGGGCCTAGGCCAGAAGGTGTTGGAACAGAAGATGGATAAAGGGGAGGAAAAAGGGTGAGACTGAAAGGTAAGGGTGGCAAGGAAGGAGGTAAGAGGACAGCAGGTCTAGGTTGCTTTCTCGCCTCCTTCCCCAGCTCCAGTAGAAAGGGAGAGTCCTTACTGAGAGCCACCAATATTGTGGACATGTTTCCTACAAATCACCTTGGAGAGCAAGTGTGAGGTTCTGGCAGGCACGTCAGCACCTTCCGTGCCCTTGAAAGATTAGTCCTCTCTTTGGAAATGTCATCCGGTCAGATGAGCAGAGAGGGAGGGAGAGGACATCCAACCAGACATGATCCCTCTCCACAATCAGCTGCATGATCCAGCCGGTCCAGATGCCTCTCACCTCACCCCCAGGGACTCCACCCTCTGACTTGGTGAGAGCACAACCTATGTCTACGCAGGCAAAACAATGAACATTTCCACACTTAAGTTGTGTAGATGGAAGGTGAACAAGGTCACTCTCTCTATGGGAAGTTTTCTCAACCTCAATGCTACTGACATTTTGGGCAGGATGATCTTCTTACTGGGGGGCTGACCCTGTATTATAGAATGTTTAGTCTCATCCTTTGCCCCTTCCCACTAGATGCCAGTAGAACCCCCGCAGGGGACAACCAAAAAGGTCTCCAGATATTACCAAATTGCTCCCCCTTCATGGAGAACTGCTGCTGTCGGAGCCACCTGCTTCCTGGAATGAGTTTTCAGCAATGGTCACTCTACCTTCTTGGGTCTCTGGGGGACACGCCTCACAAGTTGGCCTCCATGGGTAGCCCATATCTGATGATGCATTTTCCAGAAGTACCAAGGAGGAGACAGTTGGTGGAAACATCAAAGATGGATATTTTTGTTTTACCACTGGGTCCACTCTCCTGACGGTCCTACAAAAGCTGGTAGAGACCAGAGATTAAGAAGCTGTAGTGTTGGTCAATGAGAGGCAGAATCAGAGAGAAAGATGCTGACTGGGCAAAGCAGACAATCCATCTCTGCATCTGGGCATGGGGACCATCCACCCCTGGAGACATGGGTACTTCCATCAGGTCCCCAGTGCAGGCAGAAGCAGAAGGCACCTGGGGGGCTGTGTCTACCTGGGTACCCTTGGTCTATCACTCCTCTCCCTGCCTCTGTTGTTCCATCTACACAATGGAAAGAGCAGAACTTGGAGAACCATCCAGTGTTTCTGCCCAACTCTGATGAACCGAGTGCTAAGATTCCCTAAGATCATGATTAGAAAAAGTCTGATCTTGTGGTGCATTGAAGATGTGCAGAGCACGCTATGAATTCCCCCAGGTTACCTCTTAATTACCTGAACGGATATAGGCAAGCATTGCTAACTCTAAAGGAAAAGATAAATCCAAACTTAATCTGCCTAGCCATCAAATACTACACGATTCTCTTCTTCTCTCCCCACTCCACCTGTCTCCCTCCTCGCCTCCCTCTACGCGCCCCCCGCAACCCCGCCCTCCCACCAATCACAACAAATTGACTTGGAGCGGAGGGCCTGTCAGGAACATTATCTGCCTGTTAAGACCGAAGGGGTTTTCTTTGTGCATCTTGCCATGATTCATCTTCAGAAAGGATCGATTCCTGGGCGGCCATCTCTGCGTCTGCAGAAAAACCCTCTAAAGCGGCTGCTTCCCCACTCCGCCTGGACCTCGGCTCTCATTGGGCAGCAACAGCTCTGCGGTTTGTTTGCTTCCGCCCCTCCAGGAGAAAAAATTACCCAGGGGTGGGAGGAGATGCTGACACCACTGAGGCCCAGCTAAAAGCAGCTCCTCGGAGGAAAGGAAGCCAGGACAATGGGCCCTCGGAGGAGAAGCCCAGCCAGCACCCAGCCCCCTCCAACCACTCGAAAGGCGAGACTCCCACCTTGTGTGTTCCACACTGTGATTATTTATGGACAGGTCAAGTGTCCTTCAAGCAGCCCATTCTTAACAAGCTGTAAGGCTGGAGAGGGCAGGCGTCAGCCCAAACCAGGCTGCTCAGGGAGAAGATGGAGGGCCTTGGGGGCTGGGAGAGACCCCCTTCATCCTCCCGCGCTCACTCAGCTCGCCTTTCAGGCTGACCTTGAAGAGTGGAGGCTGGCTCGGATTTCCTGCGTTGTGTTCATCCCCTGAGCTGAGGGCTGTGTGCTCCAGAACAAGGGAAGGCACACAGGGCTTGCTGGGAGGGCTGACTGAGACCGGGTCCAGGGTCTGGGCAAAGGCAGAAGGGAGGTCTCACCTGGTGTCCCGCCACCTTCCCTCCCTGGACCTTCTCTGCAGGGTCCCTACGTCTCCTATCTCAGGGAATAGGATTGGACCTCAGAGCGTCATCTGAACAGAGTGGCAAAAATGTGTCAGTGACATCAGACCCTGCTATGATCAGACACCCCTCAGTGTCTCTGTCACCCCCTGGACTCCCAGGGGGAGAAGCAGACCCCTGCCCTGCAGACAGACTGCGCACAGTGTCAACACACTCCATTCCCAGGGCTTAGTGAGCAGAGATCAGTAGTCAAGCCACTGGGATGAGGCCAAAGCACTCTGGACGCCCTTCTGGCTGAGGTCAAGGGTGGGGCTGTGGGGTTCCCCTGGGGCCAAACCAAAGATGATGGGGATTTCCTAAACGTTTCTAACAATGATGATGGTGGGCCTGAGGCCCCTCAGTCTGAGCTGAGGCATGACTGGCGCTTCAGGAAAGGATTTCTTAGTAGCATGGCACACTAACCTGGGTCAAATTGACCATATCTCTGGTCACGTCTTTCATAGAATACATCACTCATCAAAGATCGGAGTGGGAGTGGACTGACTTGTGAATAACTAGCCACACACAGTAGCCTAGGGAGAAGGGCACCTTTGTTCTTGGCGTTAGTGATTAAGAGGCTGGTAATAAAGAATTGGACCCCCTGTGAGTTGGAGAAACAGGGATTCCAGGCTTGGAAGGGATCATGGCAGTTAAGCACTCAATCTCTGACATTAGATGGCCTACGTTTGAGTCCTGGCTACAGAACCAACAAGCTCTGCAACCCTGGGCAGTCCACTTAATCTCTCTGTGCTTCAGTTTCCTCGACTGTAAAATGGGGCTAATAATAGCAACCTACCTCCTAAGTTTGCTGAGGGAATATAATGAGATAATAGAACAGCGTCTGGCATATAGTGAATAGTATGTAAGTATGACTTGCTATTATTTTTATAGTTATTATTGGACTCAGAGAACTTGAATTTGATTTCTACCTGACTCCAAGTCCAGGCCTTGAGCCAGAGACTTAAATTCTTTAGGCTTTGGCTTCTTGTATAGCCTGGTTCCTGCCTCCTGCAGTGGCTGTACGTGTTAAAGACATCAGCCCCTGCTGTGACCAGCTCTCTTCCACCCCCACCTGTGCTCCCCAGCCCCACGCCCAGCACTGTCATTTAAGACCAGCTCTCTATTGGTTACTGTAAAAGTTCAGTTCAGTTCTGTAGCTCAGTCCTGTGGGACTCTTTGAGACTCCATGGACTGCAGCACGCCAGGTTTCCCTGTCCATCACCAACTCCCAGAGCTTGCTCAGACACATGTCCATCGAGTCAATGATGCCATCCAACCATCTCATCCTCTGTCACCCCTTCTCCTGCCCTCAATCTTTCCCAGCATCAGGGTCTTTTCCAGTGAGTCAGGTCTTCTCATCAGGTGGCCAAAGTATTGGAGCTTCAGCTTCAGCATCAGTCCTTCCCATGAATAGCCAGGACTGATTTCCTTTAGGACTGACTGGTTTGATCTCCTTGCTGCAGAAGTGGACACTGACATCTCGGGCCTCACCCTGGTGCTGCTGGTGGTGACCTTCCTTCTCCCTTCTGACACACCTATTTTGGATGCTGCTGCTGCTACTGCTAAGTCGCTTCAGTCGTGTCCGACTCTGTGCGACCCCATAGACGGCAGCCCAGCAGGCTCCCCCGTCCCTGGGATTCTCCAGGCAAGAACACTGGAGTGGGTTGCCATTTCCTTCTCCATTGCATGAAAGTGAAAAGTGAAAGTGAAGTCGCTCAGTCGCGTCCGACTCCTAGCGACCCCATGGACTGCAGCCCACCAGGCTCCTCCATCGTGGGGTGCCATTGCCTTCTCCGTATTTTGGATGGGGGTATGGCAACTCACCCCAGTATTCTTGCCTGGGAAACCCCATGGACAGAGGAGCCTGGTTGGTTGCAGTCCAGGGAGTCACAAAAGACTCAGACAGGACTTAGCGACTAAACAACAAGTCCCAAGCCCCAGGAGATAAAACCTGTTTAGTCTAACTCAGTCCTGAGAATCCCATTCCCTCTCGCCAGTGATTTAGGACTGGTTATGTAATCCTGCTCTGGCCAATGAGATGACAAAGAAGCCTGGAGGGGGCGTGGCCTGGGAAATACTCCCCTCCCCACAACCCACAGGGAGGGATGCCCGTCCCCTCAGCTGCTTGGGAGCTGGGCAGCCATCTTACAACTTTAAGGGACAGCGTGGCCCCAGGCAGAGTGGACAGGCAAAAAAAAAAAAAATGCTGGGCTCTGGTGACGTCTCTGCACTGCCCCAAACCTGGAATTATCTCCTGTGGGCCTCTGGTTATGTGACCTGAATAGACCCCTACAGCTGAAACCCTTGGCCAGATATTTGATTACTTGCTGCCTGAGAGATTTACCCAAAACAACTCTCACTGCTTTATTTCTTCCTAAACCTCCCTCTAATGCTGGGAGGGATTGGGGGCAGGAGGAGAAGGGGACTACAGAGGATGAGATGGCTGGATGGCATCACCAACTCGATGGACGTGGGTTTGGGTGAACTCCAGGAGTTGGTGATGGACAGGGAGGCCTGGCGCGCTGTGATTCATGGGGTTGCAAAGAGTAGGACATGACTGAGCGACTGAACTGAACTGAAACCCCATGAGGCAGGGAATTCAACCAACACCAAGGCAACTATATTCCCACGCTCAGAACGGCCACCCTGGGGACACCTGAGGAACAAAAGCGTTCTTCAGGTCAGGTCTCAATGACCAACACACAATTAACTGTGACTCACCGCATATGTCAAGTCAAAATATATTCACTATCTAACCTGAAATACCATCATATGACTTTTTCCAGGGAGATGAAATTCCAATAATATCCTATAGAAAACTCCCCCATACGCAGATTGACACTTGCTTTCTTTTCTTTCCTTCCAAATGGAGATAATAACAGATGGGACTTTAAGAAACCTCCCCTGCAGGGCCCTCGAGTGTGTGATGTTGGGGTATGTGGAAGGAATGGCATTTTATACCTGGGAGGCTGCCTTATAAAGGATGCACAGACAATGAGCTGACTCCCTGGGAAGTGGGCAGCTCCCCCAAAGCCTATTCCCACCACCGTAGGAATAGAAGGCAGGAGACTCATCATGGGTCCCGGGACTGATAGAGGTGGGTTTTCAACTCCTGATCTACGTTGTCTGTGAGACCCTGGACATTTCACTTCACTTCTCTGAGCTTCATATACTCAAGAGGTAGGTGATGTCACCTAGATTTGTTGCGAGAATGAAAGGTGCTTAGAAGCGGTTAGGGAAATTGCAGCTACTTTTAGTACTCTGATGCCACTGAGGCTTTGGATAAGGTGATCTCCAGCAGAACTACAAATCCCCATGGAGGAGCAGGCAGCAGTCACCAAAAGGGAGGGGACTGGCTATATCCACCCACTGAGGCATCCAGGCTGAGCGCTAGGGGCTCTGGGCGGCACTAGCCATCCAGGGAAACCCCTCTGTGCTTTTGGGGGCAGACCTTGCCATGGATCTGAGTCTGCAGCTGCCTTGCTTGGATCCTTGGACAGTGGGAGGAAGCTTAGGGCTCCATGGGGTGAGATCCTAGAGGATCAGGTTGGACATTCCTTAAGGGAGCATGGAGTAGTAGGTTGTGTTTGGTAGCCAGAGGCACTGGAGGCTTTATTTCAGCTCTGCCCTTGGCTGGCTGTGCTACCTGGGGAAGTGTGCTTAACTGGTACACGCCTCAGGTGTCCCATTTGGAAGATGGAACTCAAAACCCCTCCATCATAGGAGTAAGTAGGATTTGACGGAGATGCCAGCTCTTAGTGACTCGTGCCAGGGCCCCTCTCCCTGACATCTGTGGGCATCCCAGGTCTGGGCTACCCTCTGGAAGGGCCCAGTGTGTGAGGGAAGGGAGAAAATGTTCTGAGTTGAGGAATGAGCAAAGTGGCTCATTTTCAAGTCCAATTCCCCACGTTAATGAGTTTTGCTGAAAAGCCCCATGCAAGCACTTTTCCTGCCATTTTGCCAGATTTGATTCTCGCTGATAACACAAACACGGGCGGCTGCTCGAGATAGATTACTGCTGTTGGCGGTGGGATGAAATGGTGCCGGCGAACCACTGGGCCCGGGGCAGAGCAGAATGGACTTTGTTCTGATGGGGGTCCCCATTTTTATGTGTTTCTCCTTCACCAGCCCTGGCTTTCACCCATCCTGTCCGGGTTCGCCCAGCAGACAGGTAAATATAATCTTCAACCTAAGGGATCACCTTGGAAGAGGAAGGGAGGTGACACCTTTGGGTCTGGCTGCTGCACTTCCTTTGAGGCCACATTGGGTCTTTGGAAGGAATCATCGTGAGACCTAGGGTCAGTTACCAGGTTACCTGGCAACAAGCAGGACACTGATGGAGCAGGATGCTGAACTGGTTAGCTTTGATGAAGGAGGGGCATGGGGAAGAGGGACTCACACAGTGGTGCCTGTTGGGACCCAGATCACGTTGCAGGCTTTTGTAACTCTATATGATGGAGAAGGGCTCTCGGACTTGGAAAAGATCTTCGTAGCTTTGGTTTCCAAGAGGGCTGACTCCACCCTCCTCACCAGCCAAGAAACCACAAGGCAAGTTTTCTCCCACATCACTCAGCCTCATACTCCACCCATCCCACACACTTCAACAGGACGAGAAAACGGGGGCCGCGGTTGCCGTCAGTGCCGGGTGAGCAACATAAAGCAAACGAAAAACCAAACGGGAGTAAAAATCATCCAGCCGCCTTGCAGACAATCATTGCCATCTTTCACAAGAAACTCCAGTCATTTTCTTTAAATGGAAGATTCTTATCTGAAAAAAGCTTTACATGTAACTTGAAGGCAAATCAAATGAAGAAATAAAGGCTCTAATATAATTCTAACTCTGGCCCCAGAGGAATTCTAGATAAACACACATTTTAGGTTTCTCTTTTGATATTATATCTTCTAAAATAAGATATTTTAGACATAAAATATATAATGAATAACACAATGAACATCATGTATCCAGCAACCGCTTTATGAAATAAACATGACAGTTTCAATTGAAGCTCTTTTTAAACTCGGCCCAGTATTGATCCGTGTTCCTGTGCCCAGGGCTCCCACACCCCCGATCTGGCGTGTGTCTGTCATGCCCATCCTGTATGGGCTTGTGTGCTCTTACCACAATATATGTATCCATAAACAACACATAGCACTGGTTTATATGTTTTTCAGCTTTGTACAAATAATATTATAGAGCAACCCACTCCAGTATTCTTGCCTGGAAAATCCCATGGACAGAGGAGCCTGGTGGGCTACAGTCCATAGGGTTGCACAGAGTCAGACACGACTGAAGTGACTTAGCACGCACGCATGCTCATTATTAATTGTATGTGCTTTTTCTTTACAAAATGTTACGTGTTTGAGGTTTATCTGTGCTGAATCAGCAGCTCTGATCCAATCATTTCTCTATCATGTAGATGGCCATTTTGGTTTTCTCCAATTGTTGCTATTGCAAACAAAGCTTAATGAGCATCTGAGTTCATATCTTCTTGTGACACATGAGAGAGATTCCAGGTACATGCCCAGGAGAGGAATGGTTGGGTCAGGTGTGCACCCAGACACTTCTGCAAGCAGGTTAAATGGAACAAGTGAGGTGATGCCACAGAGACCCACTAGTTGAGAACCTCGATGGTTTACATCACAGGAGACACTTTGCCCAGGGGCAGGGGCATCCACACTAACAATATCAGACCATGATCAAAGTATCCAGAAACTTTATCCCAAGAGAAGGATATACGGTGAAGGGGGGTGGCTATATGTGTGAGTGGCTTTGTGTGTGTGTGTCTCTGTCTGTGTGGTATGTATATGCATATGTACATGTAGGTGTCCCCACACTCCTGTATGTGTGTGTGTACGTATGTATAATATCCATGGGAGCAGTGTCCAAAAAGTGCTGCCTTTTTGACAAGCACATCCTGGCACCTAGAAAACTGCCTAGATCATTCAATAAGCATTCATTGGCTGAAAATCCAGCATGCGTGGATATGTGTATGTACACCCTGTATGTGTGCTGGGCACAGGTGTGCATCCCAGGTCAGGGGGGTCTGAGAGCTGGGATGCTGTGGCTGGGAGCAGAGACATGGCCTGCACCCCAACCCCTCAGTGCACATGGAAAAGCACACCATCAAGCCATGAAGAAAAGCCAAAAGTTCTGAAGCTTGAAACAGACGGTGCACCCTGTCTGCATTTCTGGGCAAGGATCTAAGAGGATGGTCCTTGGTACTTAAACAAAGGACAAAGCCAAAAGAAAACCTGGAGGACGGTGTTTGGTCATCTTCCCCACAATAATAAAACTCCTCCTCAGCAAGTTTGAAGAACCAGCACAATGGAAGCCAAAGAATAACAAATAGAAGCAAAAGGAATGAAACAATTGAACAGACAAGACAGAAGAACCAGTGCTGGCAAGTGATAAGCAAAGGTCAGGTCTTGAGTAACCGCTGAATTGGAGGGAGGCTCAGTTCTCTGCACTTTGGTTGTCACCCTTGCCTTCCCAGGCCACAGCAGTTTGGGGGACAACGAAGAAGACATAGCCATCTCAGCAGCTTCTGACTTGGTGTCCCCATGATAGGAATATGCCAGGCAGCAGGGATTCCTCTAGGAGAGATGATGAGGTCAATAGACAGGACGAGAACCATGTGGGGGACCAGGATATGTAAGCGGCTGGGGAATATAGGTGAGCAGGCACGCTCATGGTTCAGTATCAGGGGTCTGACTGCCAGCTCAGCAGGGAGAAGGCGCAACCCATTGGTCGGAGTAAAACAGTCGAGTTCTGGCCTTTGGGTCAGTTACTGACAAGAACAAGGCAAGGCAAGTTGGAGGGACGCTGCAGGCTCTGGAGCTGGAGAAAGTGAAAGTGTTAGTCATTCAGTCGTGCCCAACTCTTTGCGACCCCATGGACTATAGCATGCCAGGCTCCTCTGTCCATGGGATTCTCCAGGCAAGAATACTGGAGTGGGTTGCCATTCCCTTCTCCAGGGGATCTTCCTGACGCAGGGATCGAACCCAGTCTTCTGCATTGCAGGCAGATTCTTTACCGTCTGAGCCACCAGGAAAGTTCCTGGAGCCAGAGGGCCAGGGTCAAATCCTGGGGCTGCCACCTACTACACGTGCACCCATGGCAAGTTACTCGCTCTCTCCATGCCTAAATTTTGTTACCAGTGAAATGGGAATGACATTAATAGGTGACATTGATTTGGTGCCTACCACGAGCCAGGTGTTGCCCTCAGAGTTATTTACACATCACATAAGCAGGTTTCCTAGCGCAACCTACTTCGTAGAAGAGGAAAGCAGGGCTCAGAGAGATGCCTCCTGGAACTGTTGTGAGAACCTCAAATGCACGACATGTGCAATGCCTCACACAGCTGTCTGTGCTGGGATTGTGGCTCCGAAGTGGGGCCGGGGCTCAGGCCAGATGCCTGGACGGAGTCGCAGCACAGGAAATGGTCAGGCCACCCGTCTTACCTGGGGATCGAGAAGGGCAGGTGCCAGGTCTCAGAACCAAGGCAGGACCTGCTTTTGAGACCCTAGCCTGTTCGTTTACTCTCCAGCGCCCTCCCACCAAAGGCCTGCTGTGGACTAGCCGCTGTCCCCCACTCGCTGTGTGTCTTTTCCTGTGCTTTCCCAGGCGGCTATGATTCACTCACTCTGGGAATGATGCCACCTGCCCAGATGGCTCAGTGGCAGAGCTGGGTTTCCAACCCCAGCCATGTCCCCCGCTCAACCCTCGGCTCTCTCCCTGGCCCCACGTACCCGCTTCCATCTTCTCTGCCCGCTTTACTGATACCTCGACTTCAAGTTGTATCTGTTCCCAACTCCACGCACCCTGACCCCCGTCGTGATGGAGACAATCTGACGGCAGGGCCGTCTTACAGCCCTAAATTTTAGTTTGAAGAAGTTAAGTGTGTAAGCATTTTTAAACACCTTTAAAAATGAGATAATTTGCTCCCATAAAACCTAAGTCTCACTCTTGTAAGGTAATAGGGTAGGCCTGTGCCTGGCATGCAGAGTGCCTCGCTTGGTACTTTGCCACAGTCAGACTGGCGTAGTGACCAGAGCAGGAGCTCACACAGACAGTCACGTGACACACGTGAGACAATGCACGCAGAGACCAGCCCGTGCCATCTGATGCAGCACGTGCCACACGCACAGACTCACAAACACAACACAGGGAAGGCTGGCTCGTGGCACACACTCGGCCCTTACACAGCACACTAACTCCACGTGCAGAGGCCAGGAGAGGTCCCCTCCTGTCGTCTCTGCCTATTGGGGTGCAGGCTGTGGTTGAGAGTTGAGTGGCAGCCTTCTCTCCAGTCTAGGAGGACCCGTCATCCCCTGACCCACGCCGGCCACGGTGCCGAAGGTGGGGTGGAACCGTGTGAGAGGCGGAGAGTCTAAAACACAGATGTCCCACCTCCCAGCAATCTCCCAGAGCTTTGGTTAATCTCTGACCCTGGTGACTAGATCTATTTATTTCCAGCAGAATAAATAATCAATCAGTATCGATTTTCTAAATAAAACATTGCTTTGTACGCTCTGGCACAAGAAGCAAGTGCTGGGGGCTGGAGTTCTGAAGAAGGAAACCGCTTGAGTCTCTGCCTCTAGCTGGCTTTTGAGTGGCCACCTGGTCCCTCCCCAGAGACCAGGGTGGGATCAGGGGATTGGAGGCATGGGACCCTCACTCCACTCCAGGAGACCCCCAGGCTCCTGATGTCTTCCTCCTTTACCCAAGAACTAATGGCCTTTACACCTTATGGGGTAAGGGATCCAGATCAGTGTTTTGCAAACTTTTCTTTGTTATCACCCTGGGGATCTACCATAGATAAACAGTAATTAATTCTACAGATTTACCCTATATCCCTGGAGGCCACAAGCCATTGTAATAACTGAGATGATTCCTCTTCCTTCCCGGACAGAACCAGCCTGTGATCCTGGGGACCAATCTTTCCCTGATTGAAATGTTCCTGCTCTGTTTCAGTGGGCCCCAGGAGAGAAAGCTGCCAGCCCTTTTAAGGGGAGGTCAGAGGGGGCCTGTTCTCCTATCAGAGAAGTTGGGACCCAGAGGACCAAAGGCAAAGGGAGCAGCATGGAGTCCAGCCAGAATGATTAGGTCTCTGGAGATTTCTTACAGGAAAGAAAATGAGCTGACCTTCCCGGTCTTCAAAAAAAATAAGGAAACTGCAGCAGTGGAGACGGATGCAGGTGTCAGGAAGCACTTCCTGGCACCCCAGAGCTGATAATTACCATGGGGGCTTGAGGTAATTACTTGTTTATTGATTGGCCGAGAGCAAGAGGGAAGCATCACAGGATGGATGAACAATGAGGTGTGGCAGAGGGAGGGCACAGGCCCACGGCTCACCGCTCAGCACCCTCCCTGATTGGCTCTGAGACTGTGGGCGAGACACCAAAGCACCTCTCTGAGCCTCAGTTTTCTCACCTGCAAAATGGGGTGAAACCTATCTTCGAGCTTGGTGGTGAGGGTGACATTGTAGGATGCCTAGCACCACCCTTGCAGATTCTCCGCCAAAGTGAGCTTTTGTTTGATTTTCTTTTCTTTGATATCCTTCCCAGGTTTACTCTCCAGGCTTCTCGAGCCTGCCTGCTCCATCTTCTCCCACAGCATCTTTAAGACAATCGGGGATCCCTGAGAGAGTATGCATCCCCAACCCGCTGTGCACAGCCCTGAACTTGGCGTAAAACACAGGACAGCTATGTTTTACGGATAACTAACCATGTGTCAGGCATGGTACCAGGCATGAGATAAGGAGCTGTTTCATGTAATACTGTTCTGGTTTTCTGTTGCTGCCTACAAATACCTTGGAACTGTGACATAAAATAATACCAGTTACTTATTTTTCTCATGAATCTAGGGGTTGACCAGGCTCAGCTGAGTCATTCTCACTCAGGGTTTGTCCCCGATGACTGCTGGTCAGATGGGGTAAAGGCATCTCGTTCAGCAGACAGTGGATGCTGGCTGTCACCTGACCTCAGCTGGGAGAGGAGAAAATGCCCACACGTGGCTTCCTTACAGCAGACAGACACACAGAGAGAGTTTGGTGGAAGTCCTGTTGCTTTTTATGACCCAGCCTTGGGAGTCAAGCAGCTTCACTTCTACAACATTCTTTCCACTAGAAGCAGGTCACTGAGATCAGTCCTCAGTCAAGAGGGGGACGTGAAAGTCTTGAAGGGAGAAGTGCCAAGGGTTTCAGATGTGCTTTAAAATCACAGTCATTCATAAAAATCCGGCAACTTATCCATTATTGTCTCAATATATAGAAGAGGAAGTTGAAGTTCAGAGCAGTTTTGTAATTTGCAGAAGAAACAGTTTCACTCTCAAGTGGAGAAAGAGTTCTGCCTTTAGGCAACTTATATAAACGAGGAGACCTACCCAAGAGGGTATCTCAAGCAGAAGGAAGCCATCAGGGAGCCCCTCTATCAGGGGAGCCCCAGTCTAGGGGAGCCCCAACCCTGCCTTCAGGGAGCCCCAGTCTGAGGTGAGACACAGCCTTGCCTTCAGGGATCTCTCAGGTTGATGAAGGGCTCAGAGTCACTTAACTTCAGGGATTTTTCTGGTTCTTTCTGCACTCATTGATCATAGCTTCTTGATTTCTTCATTACATTGGATGATACTTGGCTTCATAGCTTGCTTTGGAATATGGAGGGTATCTCTACCAATGTCTTTTAATTAATTTAATTAATTAATTAGGCTGCACCAGGTCTTAGTTGAGGCATGTGAGATCTAGTTCCTTGGCCAGGGATGGAACTCAGGCCCCTTGCATTGGACCACTGGGCTATGAGAAAATCCCAGAAATAAAATGAATTAAAACTTTTCTATGTCTACGGGTCAGGATTTCAATCCTCATGTACTGGAAAGAAACTTGGACTGGGAGTGGGGTTTTACTCCTAGCCCTGGAAATAACCCAGGAGACCACTTTCCTCCTCCAGACCTCCATCCACACCACGGCAACCCCCTGGCATCATTAGAATCAGTGACATGTCAAAGACAAATCCTGTGCATGGAATGCATAGCTGAGCCAGGGTTAGAACCCAGACCCTACAAGGTGCACAGCCCAAGGCTGTTTGAGGAACATTCCACTGGAGGGCAAATCAAGTGGGTGGAAGTCCTAGTGGGTTTCTGGAGAATGGTGAGAGTCAGAGTGGAGCTGGTGAGGAAGAGCAGAATTCCCACTCATCCCTGGGGAGGTGCCGGGTTCCACTCTTTCCTCCACATGCCTCCTCTTCTGACTTGGTCTCCAGAGCTCCCAGGGCCTCTGTCCTCCTGCAGCAGGTGTAGGGAGGGGTCATATGTACATTTGGACAGGACTCTGAGGCTGGAATTTGTAAGGAGCTGGAAAGAGCCCGGAATCCTTGGTAAGGCACATCTCCTCTCGGAGTCCCATCTCCTCATCTGAATGCTGGAGACAAATCCACACCCCATGTCCACCCCACAGTGTGGCTGCAGGGGTGAATTACCCTGCGCTGGTGTGCACCTACCTGGTGGGAGGAATTCTGCTGAGGTTATGTTTGTTTTAATTTTCACAGCAGCGTTTGGAATCTTGTTCCCATTTTGCAGAGGGGAAACTGAGGAGGTTCACCTGGAAGAGCTAAGACTCCCAGGTCTTAGCTAGGTAGTAGTATCAGAGTCAGCACAGACTTTCAGCATCTATTCACTCACTCGGCAAATGCACTTTGCCACTCCAGGTACTGTGCCAGACCCCAGGCAGAAAGCACTGACCCAAGGGCCTGGGTCTTGCCCTCCCGAGGTGACAGTTTGGAGTGGAAGACAGGTTTATAGACAGGTAACCACGAGGGCACCGAGTGCTCCACACATGAAGAACTTCAGGGCACTGCAGGGCAGCCACGAGGGAAGCCTGCTGGGATGGAGACGGGGGAGGGTGTCCTGAGGAAGTGATGTGCATGCTGGCATTTCCAGGAGGAACTAGAAGAAACTGACTCACCAACTGGAGGAAGCATTAGGTGTTCCCCTGTGTCACCAAGACCAGGGACAAGGGCCAGTTTCTCTCTGTGGGCACTGAGAAGGATGCTGGCCTAGGAGGCCTGGGGAGCTGCAATCTCCATCATGGGGAAGAGGGGGCTTAGGTCCTCTGTGCAGAGTCTGGGCCCTGAAGGTGGGTCAAGACAGCAAAGTCTCCAAGTCACTCTGGACCAGTCACTGGAGACATGCTGTTAGCCCCCTTGCTCCTATTTTGGGTGAAAGAGGATGCCCCTCACATGTTCCCCAACCTGCCCCACCACAAAGAAGACTGGTGTTCCCACCAAAAACCTGGACCTGATCTCCAAATTTACTTCTGTCTTTCCCCTGGGTTCATTCATTCCATGTCATTCTTTCTGAGTCTCCTGATCTGTGCCTCCATTTCCTTATCTGTAAAATAGATCTAATAAAAGCACCCATATCATGGATTGCTCAAAGATTAAAAAAGCTAATATAAGTAAAGTGATTAGAACAGTCCTCAGCACATGGTAAACGCTCAACAAATGTTATTTACATGTTACGATAGCCATCCCATAGATAGCAGGTGGGTCACTCTTTCTGTTTAACCCCTTTCAAAAGCATGTGTGTGATTTTGGGTGGTAATGGTGATAACAGGCTTGCCCAGTGGTAATGAATCTACTTGCAATGCAGGAGACCTGAGTTTGATCCCTGGGTCGGGAAGATCCCCTGGAGAAGGAAATAGCAACTCACTCCAGTATTCTTGCCTGGGGAATTCCATGGACAGAGCAGCCTGTGGGGCTACGTCCATGGGGTTGCCAAGAGTCAGACAGGACTGAGTGACTCAACAAGAACAACAATGGTGAGGACTGTGATTATGATGTGAGGAGTGGCTTCGGTGACGATGATGGTCAGTTTTCACAGTGCTGATGGTGGTGATGGTGGTGAGGATGACATAGCAATGATGAAGACCCTTGGTGGTGATCAGTGACACCCTGCAGTGGCAGCTTTGGGGGGCATCTGTTTTCATCCCAGGTCCCACTTGTTTTGGAGAGACTCCCGAGAACCCGCTCTTGGTTCCTCCCAGCCCCAACCTCAGCTGAACCTGGTAACCAGCACACCGTGGGTACACAAAGCATGTTTGCTGGATGGATGTCAGACCTCGTCCCAGACAGATCTCTCTCAGAACCACTTCATCACAAGAAAAGAAATCCCACCCTTTCTTATCGTAACTTTTCTCTCTCGTGACTTAGTTAAGAGATCCTGGTTTCTTTACCCACACCACTCTCACTGCAATGGAAGGTTCTTCACCCCTCCTGCTCTGCGGCGGGAACCAACTGGTGACACCTCACCTTTTTCTGGAGCCCCGTGCTGATACAGGGACTGACGGGAGGCATCAGCCCTGCCCTGCAAGGTGTGGCTGGGGGTGCTCGTGGCATTGCCCAGTATTGATTGTCAGTGACCAAGAGATGTTTGTGGGGAAAGGAGAACTCCTGCTTCTGCAAGACATCAAGGACCAAATAACCCCAAAAGGTACTGGAGCCACACTTCTTGAGAGGTCAAATCATTCAGGTAGAGCCTGACCTGCCCAGGTCCCCCACCTGAAAGCAGATCCTTCTCCAAGCAGCCCTGCCCTTTTGGCGAGCACTCTCCAAGTGGCCAGATGCCATGCCCACTTCTCCATCCACCACCATAAAGAACAGAATGGGCCAGCCAGGTCTCAGACCAAAGGCAAATGGGCCAAGACTGCTGGCTGTTATTTAAAATCCATTCTGTCCCCTCTTCCCTTTCTATTAGGATGTCTGCTGTTTAGTTGGGGGCTGCTGCTGCTGCTAAGTCACTTCAGTCGTGTCTGACTCTGTGCGACCCCGTAGACGGCAGCCCACTAGGCTCCTCTGTCCCTGGCATTCTCCAGGAAAGAATACTGGAGTGGGTTGCCATTTCCTTCTCCAATGCATGGAAGTGAAAAGTGAAAGTGAAGTCGCTCAGTCGTGCCCGACTCTTAGCGACCCCATGGACTGCAGCCCACCAGGCTCCTCCGTCCATGGGATTTTCCAGGCAAGAGTACTGGAGTGGGTTGCCATGATTATCATAAATAAGATTATCATAAAGACAATCTTTCTTGGCCTTAATTGCAACTTGGTATTGGGCTCTGGTGGCTCAGATGGTAAAGAATCTGCCTGCAATGCAGGACACCAGGGTTCCATCCCTGGGTCAGGAAGATCCCATGGAGAAGGGAATGGCTACCCACTCCAGTATTCTTGCCTGGAAAATTCCATGGACAGAGGAGCCTGGCAGGCTACAGTCCATAGACTCACAGAGCCTCGGACACAACTGAGCGACTTACACTTTCACTTTCATGGACTATACGACCAACTTTTGGCCAATGGGATATGAGAAAAAAAAATAAAGAGTGCAACTTCTGGAGAATGTCATTAAAAGGAAGGGAGTAAGCACTTCTTCCCTTCTTTTGCCTTGCTGGCTGGAATGTAGACGTAAAGGATGTGGCTCCAGCAGCCATCCTAGACCGTGAGGTAATGTGGGTCTAGAGGCCATGAATGGTGGGGAAATAGGATAGAAGGAGTCTGGACACCATGTCACACTTTGGCAGTCTAGGAGTGACTACTTCTGGATTTCTTAGCAATGAGAGGGAAATAAATCTCTCTTATTTAAGCCACTGATATTGTGTTCATTTGTTCATTTTCTGTTACTGCAGACTAAACCTAATTCTAATTGACACATCCGTGGACTGAAACTAGTCCCCAGGCATATTTCATTTGCCTACACACCAATGTTCATATGTTTTAAATTCGAGTCCCACATGTTAAAACCAAGATTTTTTTTTCACATAAAAATTTGAATTGTGATTTCTCCTGAAACTGCAGTTCAGCCTGGTGATATTGGAAGAAGCTGAGTAACAGCTGCCCTTTTCTGCTAGAACCCAGGTCCTTCTGTTCATCACAGTCTCTGCTGAGCCGCTTTCACTCTGTATTCCTCCCTGGTACCAATGGCTCTGGGCTTGAATCCCTGGGGCAGGTTCTCACTGTCCACACTCAATTCCCAAGGAACCCTTCTCGCCCTGCCTTCTCCATATGAGCCCCTTACACACCATCTAGAACCAATCAGAGTCCTACTTTCTGGCCCAGCCATGGGGTGGGAGCTTTCTCAGGCAGGGAATTATATCTAGAAGCAAAAGCGAGGTGGGGAACAGGTCTGGGACTGGAGTAGGGGCTTACCCTGGGCCACCAGCAAGTCTGTGGCACAACAGACCTGAAGTCTAGAGTCCTGAGCCCCAGCCTGGTGACCCAAGCTCCTGAGTCTTTGGAAGAGAAGGTTTTGGTAGAAGAACTTTCCTCAGAAGAGAGAGTTTTTCTATTCTCCTAAAACAAAAATGAAAACAGAAACAAAACCAGCCCCACCCACTCTGTCCAAATCCAGGCAGTGGTGGGAGAATGTGGACAGGAAGTTGCATGGGTGGCATCCTGGTAAAAGACTGGCCACTTGCCTCCCTCTCTGAACCCTAAGCTGTGACAAGGACAGAGGCCAACTCGCAGTGAGAGCTGCTCTATTTCAGTCCCAGGCAAGGAGTCCCTTCTCGAAGAGCTACAAAGTTGTAATTCTTTCATTCTGTCATCCCCAGCTCGTGCAGAGCCTAGTATGCCGAAGAGGCCAAATGAACATTGATGAATGGATGAGCTAACAAGTAAATGAATGAAAGAAACCAGAGTTCAGGGCCTGTGCAATAAGCCTCAGATGGATGCTGGCATTGCCTGCAAGTGAGCTCAGTCGTATTTGACTCTTTGCGACCCCCTGGATGGTAGCCCACCAGGCTCCTCTGTCCATGGAATTTTCCAGACAATAATACTAGAGTAGGTTGCCATTTCGTACTCCAGGGGAATGTTCCTGATCCAGGGATCAAGCTCACGTCTCCTGCATCTCCTGCATTGGCACGTGGGTTCTTTACCACTGCGCCACCTGGGAAGCCCTCAGAAGGATGGCATGATCACAAAAGCTCCCCTTCCCCTCACAGGTTCCTGTTTTTAGGAATTACCAGAGATTCCCGAACGGAGGTTCTGGGCCTGCTGGTTCCAATCCCCTCCCCCTTCCCTTGACTCTGTAGACCCCTCCTGAGTGGAGGAGAGAGCCTAGAAGTAAAGTTCCCAGGTGGCCATGGTAGCCTCAATGGCACCCTGCTGTTTGTGGTTCCTGCTGGCCCCGGGAAGGGACTAAGATGCGGTGCTGCACCCTTTCAGCACCACCGTGACTGATGGGAAATTGCTCCACTATTAAGACCCATGCTTTGTCTCTACAAGCAGAAAAATTAACTAGAGCGGCTAATTAATCAGAGAAATGTGCAACATCTCTGTTATTTTTAATTCCTCGCCCACATTAATGCATTATTGGTTTGCTTTAAAACTAATTCACAGCCCGGTCTTGATTCCCTTATCTCAGGGTTGCCAGCTCCGGGCTGGACGTGAAGCAAGCTCTGCTGCTGATTCCCCAGTCCTTCAAATCTTCTCAAAGCACATTAGAGTCACATAAACAGGACATGTAATGAGACAGCCCTACTTTGCTTTGATACTTTTAATTACCAGCCTGAGAAAGACAAGGAAGAGGCAAGGAGGTCCAGGAGAGATGCCTGGGGCCTGGCAATGCATGCTCGTTGCCTGCTGCAAGGATAAAGTCAAAACCAGCTGGCTCTTCTCTGAACACCTTCCCTGTCTCAGGGGTGCTGGTGGTTTCCAGCAACAGAGAGGCACCGGGAACATGCTTAGTAGACATGCGACCTATGCCGATTCAAGGTACACAGAAAAAGATCCCTTTTTTTAGAATGTGAGTTTCCTTCTCCCCACAGAAGCCTGGCAATTTGACAAGGAAACTTCCTGAATAGGAGATGCCAAGCAAGGACTTTCATCTTCCTCAGGCAATCATGTATTCAATTGACCAACACTTTATGAGCACCTGTTGTGTGCCAGGCACTGTCTCGGTTATTGATGATACATCAGTGAACAAAAGAATCACTGATTCTGGTCCTCACAGAGTGGCCACTCCAGCAGGAAGAAGATATAACTGTAGGCACGATAAAGAGGTACATTACACAGTGTGTTCCTGAGTCTTGCATTTCTACACATCTTGCAAGTAAGAAACTAATTGCTTCTTGTTCTGGATTTTTCTTTCAAGGATGTTTGTGGAGCAAACAGCCTTGGAAGCTAGAGGTTGTGTCCCTGCTGCCACGGAGGGAGGCATGCTTTCTGTCCAGTTTAGTAAAATTATTATCTCTTCTGGAGCAAAGGACAGGCGTCCTGTCCATTATAAACGATTTGACTTCCTGAGCACCCATTCCCCTCCTGTAACATTACCCATCACGTGGGCAGATCTCATCCAGTCCTCTTTACATCACCCTTTGAGAACTGGGGCTCAGGAAACCAGTGTGAGAATTACACTAGATAAGATGGGATGAGATGTGTTCCCCCCACCATGCTAGTGAAAAGGATCAGTAACACCACCTCTGCCCTCAGAGACACATAAGTCAGCTTCAAGGCACAGCCCAGGACCGTTGTTGTTGATAGAGTTGTCCTGACTTCCTCCCGCAGGTCCAGGTGGAGTCACCTGTAGTTAGCACATCAGGAGGGCTTCTAAAAGAAGGAAGCAGCAGACACGAGTTCCATCCCTGGGTCAGGAAGATCCCTTGGAGAAAGAAATGGCAACCCACTTCAGTATTCTTGTCCGGGAAATCCCATGGACAGAGGAGCCTGGTGGGCTACAGTCCAAGGGGTAGCAAAAGAGCCAGACACGGCTTAGTAACTAAACAGCAAGCATTGTGGTCAAAGGCAGGTGACCAGACCACTGTCTGAGCGCCCTGAAGCCCTCCCTGACTGCTCTGCCCTGAGGACCACTGACTCCTCTCAGCCCCAATCACAATTAGTCCCTTGCTCCCACTGTGGGGGCAAGGTCTCTCTCATTCTCCCCTGGGTGTGGTTTTTGTCTCCCTAACCAGGTTGTGAGCCCGGGGCAGATACCACGTGTCTGAGTGTCTCCGATCTGTCACACAGCTGGCTCTGCTCATCATAAACCATCAATAAATTCTCAGTGACAAGAGCAACAAGCCTCCCGCTCAGTGCCAAGCGCAGTCCTTCCGCCACATAACCTGTGCAAGGGTCTGGAGGGAAAGTGGTGGGGCCACTGGGGTCACCTGGTCCTCCTGTCTCCCCTCCAAGCTGTCTTCCCACTCAGCCTGCTCTGGCCTGGCCTTTCGCCCACCTGCCAGGGGCTCCAGCCCCTCCTCCCCCACCCCCACGCATCCCAGGAGAGAAGGAGGTGGGGATGCCTGGTTAAGTACTTTCCTGTCTGCATCCTGCTCCCCCAGCCTCCACGACTATTATTGGTAAGTGAACCAATTTTCTCTCCTGACATCTGTAGCTCTTAGCAGTGAATATATTTGAAAAACCCTTTATGATTACTTGAAATCTTCCCTGCAATTTGATTCCTGATATTTCTCTGTGCTCACTGAATGATTCTTTTAACTCACTATTTCTTACATCGCAGGCCTGCCCATCTCCCCACCCCCCACACACCACCTTGGATATTTAGCCCCTTCCTCCCACAACCTGCAGAGAGGCAGGCAGGCCAGGCCAAGGCCCACCTCCTCACCCGCACCCTCCCCATCTGCCCTTAACACTGCTACCCCAGATGGACAGCCCCCATCTCCAAGCCTCATGCTCAGCCTAGGACTTTGTAACAAGGAGAATTTCTCAGGGAGCCAGAGTCTCCTTCTCCCCCATCTGCCATGAGCCACATACACCACCCGCTGCCTGGTCTCAGGATTATTTCCAGTTCCTTCCAGAACACTTAGCGTTTCAGCCTCGGCACGTGAAGCTGGCTTCCTCCTGGGGGAGAGTACAGTTGGGAATGATACTAGTAATCAGTACAAACTAGAATGGGTTTCAGAATACTGGCTGCTGCTGGGGTGGGGACGTGGTGGGGCCTGAGCAGTGCATTGAGCCCTGTGCGTGTGTGCTTAGTCGCTCAGTCATGTCTGACTCTTTGCGACCCCGTGGACTGTAGCCCACTAGGCTCCTCTGCCCATGGGGATTCTCCAGGCAAGAATACTGGAGTGGGTTGCCATGCCCTCCTCCAGGGGATCTTCCTGACCCAGGAACTGAACATTGCAGGAGGATTCTTCACCATATGAGCTACCAGGAAAGCCCGCATTGAGCCCTACTTGGCTCTAAAGACATTGCTGCGATGTACTTCCACAAGGGCTTTCCTTGTGGCTCAGCTGGTAAAAAACAAATCTACAATGCGGAAGATCTGGCTTTGATCCCTGGGTTGGGAAGATCCCTTGGAGAAGGGAAAGGCTAGCCTCTCCAATATTCTGGCCTAGAGAATGCCATGGACTGTACAGCCCATGGGGTCACAAATAGTTGGACATTGCAGCAACTTTCACACACTTCACTTTGCACAGTGGTGGTGTTCGGGGGTGGGGGTGGGGGGTGAAAGTTCTAAAGGCACAAAAACGTCATCAGACCCAGGTTAACTCTGCAGACCTCTCCCAGCCACAAGGAGCCTGTGTCCACACACGGTGTTAAGAGAGTGAGTCCTCGTGGGGCTTTCCTGCTATCCTGTTGCCGCCAGACCCTCAGGCATTTGCTCGAGACTCCAAACACCGTGCAACGGCATCCGACACCATGCCTCTCACTCACTCAGTTACCCATTCATTTAGCGGACAAACAGTTCCCGAGCACTTGCTATGTGTTAGGGAGCCTGGCTGGAGCTGGGGGGACAAAGAGGGAGCGAGCCCGGTTCTGGCCTCCTGAGCTCACAGCCAGGCATGGGAGCAGGACGCAGAAGTGGTGGTGCAAGAAATGGGCTGGTTGGAGGCTCAGAGCCCAGATCCTGGAGTCAGACTGTCTGGGCTTGAGCCAGCTACTACTCTGTTCATAGTGGGACTTTGGGCAAGACTCAACTTTTCTGGGCCACAATTTCCCCATCTATAACAATATTTACCTCATAGGATTGATATGAGTTGATATATGAAAAGCTGGGGCTTCCCCGGTGGCTTAGTGTAAAGAATCTACCTGCTAATGCAGGAGACACGGGATTGATTGCTGGTCCAGGAAGATCCCACATGCCCCGGAGCAACTAAGCCCGTGTTGAGGCTGTGCTCAAGGGCCCGTCCTCCGCATCAAGAGAAGCCACTTCAATGAGAAGCCCATGCACCACCGCTAGGGAGTAGCCCCTGCTCTCCACAACCAGAGCAAGCCCACGCAGCAACGAAAACCCAGAACAGTCATAATAAACACATAAAATTATGAAAAGCTGTTAGGACAGAGCCTGGCAGATATCAATGCTATATAAATGTTAGTTATCCCTGCTAAAAGATGGGATTGACTCTGTTTCCTGGTACCATTGTAGAAAGAGATCTTATTATATTGATCACCATTGCAGATATTCAAGCTTTCTCTTCTCGGGATCCAGTTCTCAGTAAGAAGAGCTGAGAACTGGAGAGATTGAAAAAACCATTTCAGGGAAAACGGAGTGTCCCAAAGAGGTGAGTTGAAGAGGTACCGTAGAGAGTGAGCAGGGTAATGGATGTCCCTTGACCCACATCCACTCACATGCAGGGAGCATGCCCTGCTTATGTCCATGCAGGAAGTGGGTGTGGGAGTACATTCCCTCCAGAGGGACTCATGGGGTGAGATCACAGGTCTTCCCATGTTCCCTTCTCCTAAGGGTCATTGCCATCCACCCCGGGCTTCCCTGATAACTCAGTTGGTAAAGAATCTGCCTGGAATGCAGGAGACCCTGGTTTGATTCCTGGATTGGGAAGATCCCCTGGAGAAGGGATAGGCTACCTGCTCCAGTATTCTTGGGCTTCCCTTGTGGCTCAGCTGGTAAAGAATCCTCCTGCAATGCGGGAGACCTGGGTTCGATCCCTGGGTTGGGAAGATTCCCCTGGAGAAGGGAAAGGCTACCCACTCCAGTATTCTGGCCTGGAGAATTCCATGGACTGTATAGTCCTTGGGGTGGTAAGGAACCAGACATGACTGAGCAATTGACTTTCACTTTCCAGGTGGTAGGTGCCTCTAGTCCTGCTTTTTCACTGGACTTTCTGTGAGCCTGTCCACCTGGACTGGCAGGTTCAGAGGGCCCAGCCAAACTGGAAGGGCCCAAAGCCCAGCACAAGGTCTTCTGGATCATGTCGTCTCCTCTCTGTCCTCAAAATGAGCTCGGCCCCCAGGGCTCAGGTCAGCTTTGGGGAGGGGTGGGGAAGTCAGATGCTGAGTCATGAGAACAGCTCTGAGACTCAGAGCATCCTGTCCTTCCTGACAAGCTGCTAACACAGATTGGGTTCTCATGGTGGAACCAGGCGTACCTGTCCTCCAGGCCCCATCTCTGCATCTACAGCGTCCCCCTACCCCAGATCTTAGCCCCAAGATAACCTGGGCACAGCTGGGGTGCTGTGCTGCTCAGCGACGTCCACAGGGAGGAGCCAGAGGGCGCCCGATCTCTCTGCACTCTACAGGGAGGGGCCTCCTGTGAGGTGAGTTGATACCTCCAGGCAAATATTGTTGCTGCAGCACCTAACACGATTTACATTCACTCAGCAAAATTCTTCAGTCCTATGCACTAGTCAGGATGGGCTCTATTGTCCCCATTTCACAGATAAGCAAACTGAGGCTTCCAACAGTAAAGAGGCTTACCCTGGGTATACAGCTCATAGGGGCAGCTAAGACCCTACCGCCATGGTCTCCTAGCTCTTCCCTGGGGCTTGCTGTCCTCTGTGAGATTCCTGCTTACATCGGGTTCTCAGCTGAAGAAGAGTTCAGAAACACAGGCGCCCCAGGAGGAAGACCCAGGGGAGAGGTCCCTCAGGGATTGCCTGTGTCCTGTCTCTGGAAGTCAGAAGAATTTGGTTTCTGGGTCTTCCCAGGTCTGCTTTTGCCCTTGTCAGGCAGGCAGCCCGGGTGCAGGTGGCAGGGTAAGTGTGCAGGGGCTTGTTGGGCTGTCCCGAGAGTGAGCAGCTGCAGGGTGACACACACAGAGCTGGCACGGCGGGGCTGCTGCCGCCGGGACCATTACCGCCTTGATTAATTAGGCGCCTTCCACGCAGAGCCTCTGGGCTCCTGGGGCTGCCTGTCAAAACTGCAGGGCTCAGCAAACTGTGGGGCGCCAACCCGGAACCACCATCCAAACCTGCTGTGCTTGGGAGGGAGGCAGCGGGGTGGGGTGGGCGGCAGTCTCTGCCACTCTGCTTGGGTGAAATAGCCATGGGTCTTTCCTTGTTGGTCCTGAAATGTCGCAGGACCTCACCAGCTCCAAATACCATTTATTGAAGACCTGCTTTGTGTATCCACTTCCTCAGGGGCTTTATCAAACCTAGGAAAGAGGAGGAGAGGGGGTCCCATAGCTTCCAACTTGTGACTCCTAAGACCAAGGCCCCCTGCCCTTAGCACCCCTCTCTCTCATTTAGGGAAATCACTCATGAGTCACATACAGTAGTCATACTCCTCCTTACATTCTCTCATCCAAGATCCTCATCTGGACTAGGGTGGGGGGTGGGCTGGAACAAGTGGAAGAGGACGAACTGGGACCTTCACCCAAGCCCAGGCCAGTGGAAATGCTTACCTGCAAGTGCCCACATGCCTCTTCTCCAGGTACAGGCTGGAAATACCTGAATAACAGATTATGGTCATTTAGCTTCTAGACTGCTCCATCTCTGCATTTCCTAGTTTAGTAAACCGAGATGCTTGGTGGTGTTAGGGTCATGAGTTAGGCTGAAAATAACAGCCAAGCATGTCCACACCAAGGGAAGCATCACCACCAGTGGGATGCTTCTAGCCCTTCTCCCTGGGGTCTGGGCATACTTCTACTCCATCCAGAGCATGTGGGTCAAGTGCCAGTTGCAAAGGGCTAGGTACTCAGTGGTATTAATACAAATGAGACAAGTGGCTGCGCCTGTCCTCACAGAGCTCCCCCTGGTGGAGGAGACAGGAAGCGCATGTCTGTGATGGCAGGAGAAGGGTGTAGACTTAGTGGGTGGCCCCCAGGTGTTACATCCAACATTCCAGCAGCTAATGCTGGGGATAGGGAGGGAGGCAGAGGAACTTTTAGAGGCAATTAGAACAAGTGCTCGCTTGAGGGGTCCACAGTGAGGACAATAAGAATGAGAAGAGAAAGGCAGTCTAGAAGGAGTGAAGAACCCAGAGGTCTCAAACTCAGTACTGTCCTGGGAGTTGTCAGGTGAGCCTGGCGTGGGATGGGTGTAGACTCTGCATCAAAGAGAACTTAACTTATGCCAGTGTCTGGGCTCAGTGCTTTGTCAGCATCTTTTCATTTAAATCCTCAGAGCAACCCTCAGGGATAAGGATGGTAGTATTCTCTTCTGCAAATGTGGAAACTAAGGCTCCAGAGTCTGCTGAACTTGCCCAAGCTTGCAGAATTAGAAGAGACAGATTGCCAGCCATCTGCTCTGTGGGCCAGATTCACCTGCTGGCTTGACTGGAGGAGGGAAGGCTGGGGAGCCCAGTGACTCCAAGTCATCTGTGATTGGTCGGATGCAGCTGGACTGCAGGACCGTACCAGCCTCTCGGAAAAAGCTAAACTGTATGAAGTGTAGTAGCTTCCCACACCAGAGAATGAGCTACAGGGATGTGATTGCTGAGGATGGAAAAAGGCGGAGAGGAGTCTAAAAGGGGAAATGGGGTGTATTAGTCTGCTTGGGCTGCCACTAAATACCACAGACTGTGTGGCTTAACTATAGAAATGTACTTTCTCACAGTTCTGGAGGCTGAAGTTCAAAATCAAGGTGCCAGAAGGGTTGGCTCCCTCCGGTCTCACCCCTCGTCTTGCAGAGAGCCGCCCTCTTGCAGCCTGCCCACATGGTTGTCCTTCGGTGTGTGTGCTCTGCTGCTGTCTTTGTGTCCTAATCGCCTCTTCTCATAAGGACACCAGTCAGATCAGATTAGGGCCCACCCAAGGGCTTCATCTTAACTCAGTTACTCATCTAAAGGCCCCGTTTCCAAATACAGTCACCTTCTAAGGTACTGCAGCTTAAGGCTTTGATATATGAATTTGGACGGGGTGCTTAATTCAGCCCATAACACTCCACCCTCTGGATCCCCCCCAAGCTATGTCCTTCTCACATGCAAAATACATTTACCACCAGCCCAATGGCCCCAAAGTCTTATTCCATCCCAACATCAACTCTAAGCCTCAGAGATATGAAATAGGTCCCAAATTGCTAAATAGGGATAAAGGTAGAAGGGAGTTCAAAGAAAGAAAGAAGGTATTGCTGAGGCTATAGCTCCATAAAGCACAGAACAATCTTTGAGTGGGGCTGGGAAGGATCCACTGAAAGCAAAGGGCCTGACATTAAGATCTCACCAGGCCAGGACCATCCTCGTGGAAGAGGACTGGGTTAGTGAGGACAGGGTGGGGTGAGAGGTTAGGAGGATGGGGGGTTGTGCAAAGCTCTGAGTATGAGATTCGTCTGCCTGCTCAGCCTCTGCATGGAGACAACTCTGTGTGTGTATGTGTATATGTGTGTGTGTTTTAACACCATTATTGTTTTGCAGTCTCTGCTTCGGCACCTCAGAGACACAGGAGCCAGGATGATGGATCTATTGATTAACATTTTTGTTCACTTCAAGATATGGAATGTGAGTCCCTTTTGAGACACATTTTGCTGGAGGCAGTTGCCTTTACCTTGAATGTTATTGGGCCTCTTTGTGCCCTGATGTCTAGAAGAAGATGTGGGCCCCCTTAGAGAGGCAGAGAGGGACCTGATCCCAGGGTGGGAAACACCACAGGGGCCTGAGCTTCCGGAGTGGGGTCTGTTCTTGGGTCTCTGGGGAAGCCTGCAGAGCCCAGCCTGCCAGCCCTGATCTTGAGTCTTCAGTGACTTGAAGGCCTTCAGAATGACAGGAACTTCAATCTGTGGTTCCCAAATGTCATTGCACATGATCAACACGTGAGGGGCTTGCTAAAATAACAGACTTCTGGTCTTTTGTTTTGAGATGTCTAGGAGTAAGTTGAACGATCCAGTACTTCGACCAGCAGCTCAAAGGAGTTTTATGGCACATGGATCAATACTTTGAAAGAAACCTGGGTCTCATTCAGTCCGCTTATCAGCGTGATCAACTGGAGAAGGTGAACCCAGAAAGTGATGCAGAGGCGACCTAACTGTACTACACTCTGGTCACCCCACAGTCCTTCAAGAAGCAGGAAGACCTCTGTGGGGGGATTATCAACCCTGTCAGACTCACTAGAGGTAATACCCTTCCACAGCTCTGTCAGTGCCCGCCAGTCAAAGACCCTGGGAACACGCCAGCCATGGACGAAGTTGGGTTTATTACTTGATGCAGGGAGGAAGAACATACATGGAGGGGATGGAGGGGAGGGACCTGATTGAGTCGTAAGAGGACAAAGCTAGAGAGAAGCCATCGGAGGAGATCTGGGCTTTGGTCAGGCGATTTGCAGAAGAGTCCAAGAAGACAGCAGTCTGCTCAGGATTGAGAGCTGTCAGAAAGCGGGGCAATCCCTTGAGTGGGTATCTCAATCAACTTGATCCTTGGGGAGGCGGACACTATAATTAGTGAAAGAGCAGCAGTCAGTCACCTTAGCTGGGAGGAGGGCTGTTTGATATGTCATGGTTTGCACAACATTCATGTCTTGTCTGTGTTCAGGCGTGGTTATGGAATAGACTTGTTTTGAAGCCCATCATGGTTGCAGGTGGCCTTGTCTGATATTAACGTTCTGGGAAATTGTTTACATTCAACAGGAGGGCACCAAGGCCAACTCCCAGACAAGAGGGCTGCTCTCCTCCTTCTCATCACCCTATCACAGGCCCCATCCAGGAAACTGGGTGTTTTGTGTACTGTCCGAAGGAAGGACAACAGCCTCTATGCTGACCTCATCACCAACCCTTCCGCTACTCTGAGTCCCAGTGAGGCTCCAGGTGTTCCTTCCCTGACTCTACACATGGAGTTGGCTACCTCCTCTGGCTCCTCCCTCTCAGCAATGGTTTTCCTCCTGTCCCTTTAGCCGCTGCTCGTCCTATTAAAAGGCATACCCTGTGCAAAGGAGACACTCCCACTCTGTTCCTTTGTGTCTTGATTTCACGTTGCTGCTCTGCTGCTGAGTTGCTGTGTAGCTATGACTGTCACCAATGAGACCCCACGTTGATTTCTCCCTACAGTACTCGGCCCAGCCAGGCGCTCAGACAGTAGTAGTGAGGGTGATGTGTAAGGTGTTGAAGCTGATGGTGTTTCTAGTATTGACTTGGATAACAGTGATGATTTGGCTAGCATGGTGGGGATCACTATCAGAGCAACAGTGAGCGTGAAGGGGTGTTAAGGATAGTGATGGGGGTGGTGAGGGAGGGGATAGTGGTGACCATGGTGACAAGGTGATGGTGATGGTATTGTTGGTAGTCGAGATGGTGAAGAGGGCAGTGTTGGAGTGGTGATGACAGAGTCCGTGGCCATCACAGTGATGGGGAGGGCAAATGCTGTAATTATGGAAAAGATTAATTTGTAGGTTGAGACCCTTAAGGTTTTTCAGTGGTGTTCATGGAATAATCTCAGAGAGTTTATTAAGTCTTCTACGTCTTTCTTCAGGCAAGGAAACTCTAAATCAACTTTCTAAGGTTGCTTATGGGCAGACGGTGATGCAGAAAGAAGATGATACGACAGATCTCCCGTCTCCCATGTCAGCAGCCCCAGGCTTGCCCTACTTCCAGGCCCCTGGAAAGGAGGTGCAGATGGCTGCTTCACCTCTGGCAGTGTCCTCAGACAGAAGGGGGCTCCCTGATGGGCTCCAACAGCTGTCAGGCACCTGGGGAGACTCAAGAGACCTGTCTCTGATTAAGACCTGTCATATGCAGGCATGGGCAAGTGTGGATACAGGATAAGGGGCTGTCCCACAAGGCAAGGGTGCACAGAGCAGATGGTCTAGACCAGGACACTCAGGCCAAGATACAGGAAGGTTGGGTGAGCTGACTCAAAGTGAACAGCTGGGAATACAGAAGGCAGGGCTGACAGCCTGGGATGGGACTGGCTAAACCTTCCAGGGAAATCACTTGTTTGGAAAATGCTTGAGGCAAAAGGGCTCTGAACTCAGGTCAAATATTGCATCTAACAATGGACTGTTTTACCCACCCTGCTATAGGAGCGCCCAGTGACTGACCTTGGGGGCAGGGAAAGGGAGATCCTATAAAAGGGGCTGTTACACCCTACCCTAGGCTTCCCAGGTGGCTCAGTGGTAAAAGACTCCACTTGTCAATGCAGGAGCCACAGAAGACATGGGTTTGCTCCCTGGGTCAGAAGATTCCCTAGAGGAGGAAATGGCAACCCACTCCCATATTCTTGCCTGGAGAATCCCATGGACAGAGGAGCCTGGTGGGCTACAGTCCATGGGGTCACAAAGAGCTGGACAGGACTGAGCAGGTGAGCATGCACACGCGCGCGCGCACACACACACAGACACACACACACACACACACACATCCTACCCTGGGAGGGCCTGACCTACTCCACATGGCCTCCACAACTTCATCCCTTCTTAAGACACTCAGAACTCAGAGGCATAGAGATCAGGGGGCCTCAGGTTTAAAGAGATCCCTCAGTCAGTTCAGTCATTCAGTTGTGTCCGACTCTTTGCAATCCATGGACTGCAGCATGCCAGGCTTCCCTGTCCTTCACCACCTCCCAAAGTTTGCTCAAACTCATGTCCATTGAGTCGGTGATGCCATCCAACCATCTCATCCTCTGTCATCCCCTTCTCCTCCTGCCTTCAGTCTTTCCGCACATCAGGGCCTTTTCCAAGGAGTCAGTTCTTTGCATTAGGTGGCCAAAATATTGGTGCTTAAGCTTCTGCATCAGTCCTTCCAGTGAACACCCAGGACTGATTTCCCTTAGGACTGACTGGATCTCCTTGCTGTCCAAAGGACTCTCAAGAATTTTCTCTCACACCACAGTTCAAAAGCATCAATTCTTCAGCCCTCAGCTTTCCTTATAGTCCAACTCTCACATCCATACGTGACCACTGGAAAAACCGTAGCTTTGACTAGATAGACCTTTGTTAACAAAGTAATGTCTCTGCTTTTTAATATGCTGTCTAGGTTGGTCAGAGCTTTTCTTCCAAGGAGCAAGCGTCTTTTAATTTCATGGCTGCAGTTACCATCTGCAGTGATTTGGGAGCCCAATAAAATAAAGTCTGTCACTGTTTCCATTGTTTCCACATCTATTTGCCATGAAGTGATGGGACCGAATGCCCTGATCTTCATTTTTTTGAATGCTGAGCTTTAAGCCAGCTTTTTCACTCTTCTCTTTCAGCCTCATCAAGAGGCTCTGTAGATCTTCTTTGCTTTCTGCCATGAGGGTGGTGTCATCTGCCTAGCTGAGGTTATTGATATTTCTCCCCGTCATCTTGATTCCAGCTTGTGCTCATCCAGCCTGGCATTTCCCATGATGTACTCTGCATATAAGTTAAATAAGCAGGGTGATAATACACAGTCTTGATGTACTCCTTTCCCAATTTAGAACCAATCTGTTGTTCCATGTCCGATTCTGACTGTTGCTAGGTGAGCACTAGGGAACCTATGAATCACATGGTGACCTTCACAGTGCTGGTCATCTGGGGAATCAGCTGCATAATATCCCCCAGTGAACACTCTTTTCTGTATCATTCAAGGTCCAATCAGGAGAATGTAACCCATACTAGGTATTTCCATCAGAGAGATTAATACAGGACACTGGTTACACAAGTACTGGAATAGCTGAGGAACCAAAAAGGGGAGCAAAAGCAACCAGAAGTCAGCAAAAACAGGAAGCCACTATGACCCTCAGGGCAGGGGGGACAACAGGAGGTGCTGTTACCAGAAACCAGGTGCCAAGGCTGTGGGGTAGGAGTTGGAACCGCATTGGAGAATCAGCCATTCTGAAGAGATGCCTTAAAGCAGGACAAGAGAGGGAGAAATACCCTGGTTCCTCACTTTTCATTTTCTGCTGTCTCCCACTATTCCTCCTATTAGCTGACCCAACAAGAGACTAACTGGCAAAGGAGGCTGGGAAGCATCATATGCAGGAGGGCTGGAAAGAGATCTGAAAGCAACGAGGCCGTGACCACTCTAGGTTACGACCTCAGGAAACTGAACTACCTTAAGGTCTCAAGGGCTCAATGACTAACATTCCTTCCCCTACACCTCATTCAGAGTTTTCTGAGAAATAGATAATAGGACTCACGCAAAATGGAAGCCAAATATTACCTTCACTACCTCTGAAGAACAATGGAGACTGTGGCATTAAGGTCTCTTAGCAAGGTGGGCTTGTAATACCTCATGCCTAAATTTACCAGGCTTACTGAGTCTCAGGAAGAGCTGGGCATCTGCAGTCCCACCCTCCTCTCGTGGTGGGAATAAACAGAATATCTGTGCTTTCTGTCAACAGGAAGATCCCCAAAGCGGAGAGCACTCAGATTCTCCCCCAAAGCTGCCCACAGAGAAATCGCCTCTTCCCCAGGGGGGCAGTGAGGGAAGCGATGGAAAGAGGAGAGGGCTGTTGCTCTAGTGAAGGGCCCTCTGTGTGGAATCAGAGACCAGATGACCTGAAAGCTTAGTCTCCAGTTGGGAATGATGAGTCACCTCTATGAATCCCTGCAGAGTGGTCAGCCAGTCACTCCTGAAAAAGGTGAGTAATCGGGACTCAGAACCATGCGAAATAGCACATTCCATCTTTATACAGTTCAGATGGTTAAAACATCCTTTATAGTAATCTGAGTTTTTCCTGTAGTTTCTATTTCCCCCTGGGGTGAGAGCTTAGGGGCTTCACATAACATCTCTGATCCATTTTTGGCAAGACGATGTTGAAGATGTACTTAAAGAGGGCAAGCAAGTATATCATCCTGAGACACAAGTTCTCTAGGCTAAACACTCCCAGTCCTTTCGATTTGCTCTTATGTGTCCTTAGTTTCCCGACCATTCAGCACCCTAGTGTCCTCTTTCTGGACAAACTGAGTTGGTCAATATCCTTTTTAAGGTATGGCACCTACAACCAACCATACCAAGAAATCACCTTGTCACCTCTGCCACCAAAGTGACCATCCTGAAGGCCCCCTCAGTATAGGGGCTTTAGCGTTACCATCGCTAGTTCTACCCCATGAGACGGGTACAATTGTCTTCCCATTTAGAGTTGGGGAAAACAGATTCAGTGAAGATATGACTTTCCTGGGGTCCCCCAGTTAACAAGTGACTCAGGACTGTCAGGTCAGAAAGCCTATGTTTGTTCCCCAAGGATCCACAGTTCCCAATGCTGAGAGTAACCCCCTTGCAGACCCTATGGTTGAGAGAGCTCCCGTGACTCTGGATCCACAAGGAGTGAGAGGAAGATGAGGGAAGGGGAACAACAGGGGTCCTGGGTCCCAGCCCCTTCTCTGTCCCGACATGGATGCTGTGTTTGCAGCCCGTTGGTGACCCTGCCCTCTTCACTGGCGAACATGACCTTTCTTCTTCCAAAAACCCAACTGCTCAGAGCAGCAGTGTCTCCTGGGTCCTCACAACAGGAAACCTCAGGACACAGAGCCACACTGTTCTCCTATTTATTTCAATGTGTTTTATGCAAATAGCTCCTGTAGAAATGCTCATCTCTGTCTATAGCGGAAGAGCTCTCAGCTGTTGCCAGTACCTGAGACAGGAAATCACGTGTTAATAATTCATCAGAGGGTGTGTGTGTGTGTGTGTGTGTGTGTCTACCTGAGAACAAGTTTCATATTTCTCATTTATAGGCTTCTGATACCATCCGACAGAAATCCATTCTTAAGTGAAATATTGATAGGTTTACTCTGCAATCTTAAGCAGGCCTCCTAAATTGCTGTAATTAAGGCTAGTAAAGAGGGGTGGCAGCAGAGAGGGGAGACCAGAGATGCTGGGCCTGAGAACATGCACACATACATACAGCTGGTGATTAAACCCAGCTGATGGTTGAATTTTTAAAAAAAAAAAGAGTCATAAAAAGACATCTCAGGAGCTGGGGCTCCTGCTCCCAGCTCAGAGTCCCTGCCCCATCGAGAGAGTCCCTGAGAGCCATAGGCCCTTGCTCAGGTGTCCTGCCTATGGGACCCCTGCTGCCTGGGGGCTGGGGGTGTCCATGATGGGGTGATAGGAGGTGGTCAGATGAGGCTGCGAGAGAGTGGGCTCTGGAGACTCAAGGAGACATGGAGGGGCTAGAAAGACAAGAATTAGAAACACAGGAGCAGGGACTTCCCTGGCAGTCCAGTGGCTAAGACTCCACACTTCCAGTGCAGGGGGCCCAGGTTCGATCCCTGGTCAGGGAACTAGATCCCACGTGTTGCACCAGGCGCAGCCAAATAAATAAAATAAACACAGGAGCATGCCACAGGGGGTGAAGGATTTGTATTCTCTTCAAAATCGAGTTTAGGGCTCCTTGGATCATAGTCAGGAATGCCCCGGGAGACTGTGAGGTTGCTCATGGGGGGATTTCAGAGGGGCTTCCTTCCTGCTCCTCTTCTAGGACCTTTTTCTCCCTGTGTACACTTTCCTTCCTCTTTCTCTTCCTCCCTCTCTCCCACTTCCTTCCTTTCCTTCTTCCTCTCATCTTACCTTCTTCCTCTTTCCTGTCTTTCTTTCCCGACAGTATCAGAGGCCATGGTAAATATTTTTCAGAAAAGCTTTAATTAAAATATTAAACCCTCAGCCGCAGCCCCAGCGACTTTCCCAGAACTATACGTCTTCTCAGCAGCTAATTATTTAAAGTAAAATAGTGGCATTCAGTCTGTTTATGAGAGATTAACATATTAATGCGGTGGTAATTACGCTTTAGCCCAGACGTTCTGTCCCGGAGTCGCAGCTTCAATGGGCTGTGTCCCCAGGGCCTCGCTTGCCACACCTGCACAGGTGTCTCATCTCCTGGATCCCTGAGCTAAAGTGGGAGGCCGGGCTCCCTCCTCCAGACACCGTTTCTGTCTGTCTGTGAATGCTGCATCATAATTAAGAAATGCGTGAATCAGAGAAGGAAGGAGATGGTGGGAGCAAAATGTGAGGATGAGGGCAAGTGGGAGCAGTGGAAACAGCCACGGGCATGGGAACGGGGACAGGGCGTAAGTGTCGGCAAAAGGTCCAGCAGCTGACACAGATGGACAGTTCAGAGAGGGAGGCTGTTTCCTTCCAGATTGTGGGGGGCGGTGGAGCGGGAGGGTGGGATGGGGCAGGGCAGGAAGAGGATTCTGACCTGGACTGGGGTCCTCTGGAGGGGCTGTGAGTCTTGGGCACTTGCATTTACTCGTTCATCTGTTTATTTATTCATTTATCAACAGTCTACATACATGAGCAATGCCGCAGACGTATCACGCATCAGGGGCGGAACTGCCAGTCTGCAATCCCCAGCCTCAGGGAACAGCCTAAGAGCGTATCACCTGCACGCATACTTGGCCCCTGGTTCATCTCCTGGAGACACAGAACCACGTGCTCTGCATTTTCAGGATGCAAAGATCATCAGAATAAAAGGCATGGGGGCCACAGAGAGGTGAACAGGAAAAGATGTCTCTTCTTCACCATACGACCACTCACCCTGACACATAGAGGTGCCTGTGTGCCAGCAGGTCACACCTGGAAGGCCGTCCACTGGATTAGTCTAAATGTCTCCTTGTATAGCTGAGAGATGGAGCCCAGAGAGGGTGTGACACCACTCAAAAGTCACACAGCTAGTCTAACTGAAGTGGGACCAAAGCCAGGGCAAACCCTACAGATACCCCTCAAGAGGTGATGTCAGACTAGGGGGACTGTCCACAAGAATGCACCTGCCAGGCCAGGTGCCACGTCTGCCCAGAAGCTGGCACCATGTGAGTGCTGGGATGGGGGCAGGTTGACTCTCTTAATGGTGTATGGAGCTTGGAAGCTTAGTGTGAGAGAGAAGAGATCAGCAGTACTAGATCCAAACCCCATCTCACATGCCTAGTTGCCAGGCAGGCTTGTGGAAGTTATTAGAATTTTTGGAATCTTGTTTACCTCCTTTGTCAAATGGGCACAATAAATCCTGTCATCCCCAGAAGGTATAGGGACCAAAATGGATGTAGAGCTCTGGTACAGTGCTGGGCAGGAGATCAATAAAAGGAATCACTATAGCATGAGCTTGGCCACCAGGGTAAGTCCAATTGTCTTCTGAACAGGTGCCACTTAAGCCAGGGCAGTGACACAGGAGTTTCAGGGGCAACAGGGCAATAGATTTTGATTTTGTTCTTGTTGTTTCATGAGTTTTTTTTTTTTTTTTTAACATTTCACAGATAATCTGCTAATATAATTACCCCTGGGTAACTGGGAATTAACTCACATTTCCAAACACTATGAGGCACTGCGGGTGAAAAAGCAAAAGGAAAACATCATGTGTACTGCATTGTACAATATGCAAGAAACTACCTCCTACATCATGTCTGTGTGTGTGTGTGTACGCGAGCACGCTCAGTTGTGTCCAACTCTTCAAGACCCCATGGACAATAGCCTACTGGGCTCCTCTCTCCTTGTAATTTTCCAGGCAAGAATACTGGAGCAGATTGTAATTTCCTTCTCCAAGGAGATTTTCCCGACCAAGGGATTAAATCTGCATCTCTTACAAAGATTCTGGCAGGTGGATTCTTTACCAATGTGTCACCTGGAAAGCCCCAGAAGTGAAGGATCTGCCCTCTCTGAGGCTTGAACTCAGGACCTTCAGATTATAAGACTAATGTGCTGCCTACCGCACTAAGAGGGCAGATAGTCTGACTTTCACTTCATGTCTTTTTACTCTAGTCTTTTTGTCTCCATCTGGCTGAAAAACTGTGCAGACGCTGGATGGGGTCTATGAATCCCTAGTAGCTTCTTGTGTATCTGTTCATTTTCCAGAGAAAAGAGTTTGTAGTTTTCCTCAAGACTTTCTTCCTTCAGAGAACCCTCAGCCTGTTGTGGGAGATTCATTTTCCACCTTTAATCTGAGGTAGAGAAAGCTCCTCAAGGAGCCCCAGTCTGAGGGGAGACACAGGCCCTCCTCAGGGAGCCCCAGTCTGAGGGGAGACACAGCCCTGCCTCAGGGAGCCCCAATCTGAGGGGACACAGCCCTGCTCTCAGGGAGCCCCAATTTGAGGGGAGACACAGCGTGGCCTCAAGGAGCCCACATCTGATATAGGAGATACAACTGATATTTCCAGGCACATCCCAGTCTGAGGAAAACAAAAAATATCAGAAATAATTCACACATGCCAAGCAATGTTGTACCAACTGAGCCCCGGGCATTGAAGAAAGACCCAGCCAAGGTAGGGTCCAAGCAGAAGACCCCAGCCCCGGCTGCCCCAGCCCCTCCTCTGCAGCCCTCTCTAACTAAGGCTCAGGCTACATACAGGCAGAGTGTGGTTTCAGACCCTTCAGCCAGCAATTAGTATTCTAAACATGAAATTAATTTCTCCTACAAATATGAGCACCTAGTAATTTCTTTCACTTTTATTTTATTGTCAGATAGGATTCATTTTCTACATGATTTTATGGTTGGATAGGATTCATTAGAAATTTTCCCCCAACTCCTTCTCTTAAAAAAAAATAATCCTCCTTCAGCTGTTCAGTCAGCGGTTGAGCTGGCCTTAGCTTTCCTTTGAGTCACCGGCTCCCACAGGACTGCATCGCCATAGCCCCAGGTTCTGCTCCGTGGTTTCACTTTAATTTCCAACTCTGAAGAGCCAGGTACTGAAATGGAGATAAATCTCTCTGGAAGCTCCAGCAATGGGACCTTTGATAGTGGAGCAGTGGGGAGAGTTAATGGCTCCGGGGCTCCTCTGTGTTATTTACTGATGCGGGGACCCTCACTAGCTCAGACTAACACTTCTGATCTATTTAGTACCCACGCTGGGTCACTTAACTTTGTTACCTGCTCTTATTTCTACCTCTGCCTGTGTCCTCCTTACCCACAAGGTCACTGAAAGCTGACCCTCCTGGGGTATGCTCGGCCTGTGCTGGGCAGGACCCCTAAATGCCAGCCTGTGAGCCCTTCCAACAAGACATCTTCAGCCTTGACCACAGACTCTGCTTTCCCTTGTGTCCTGCTCGCTGACCTCAGAAGTAGTCAGAGTTAGGCACCTTAGTAGTTCCTCTTTTGTTATACAAGCAGGGAGGACTCCTCTCTCCTTCAGACTAGGGCTCCCTGAGGCAGGACTGTGTCTCTCCTCAGACTGGGGCTCCCTGAGGCTGGGCTGCATCTCCCCTCAGACTGGGGCTCCTTGAGGGCAGGACTGTATCTCCCCTCAGACTGGGGCTCCCTGAGGCTGGGCTGTGTCTCCCCTCAGACTGGGGCTCCCTGAGGGCAGGGCTGTATCTCCCCTCAGACTGGGGCTCCCTGAGGCGGGGCTGTGTCTCCCCTCAGATTAGGGCTCCCTGAGGCTGGGCTGTGTCTCCCCTCAGACTGGGGTCCCTGAAGCAGGGCTCTGTCTCTTCCATTAGACAGGATCACATGGAGGCTGGCAGGGGCTAAGTATTAGGGTCAATTACTCCCACTCAGTCCAAGTCACCTTGTTACATTTTCTCACTAATCCCTGCTTCTCTTTACAGCACAGACCCTGACTGTAATTAATCATCTGCATAATTATCTGTTTAATGTCTCTCTTCTCCTCTAGACTGTAAGTTTCAGGGGGTCAAGGACAAATGTGGCTTGGTCTCTGCTCTATCTAGCACCCATGACACTGCTTGGCACATAAGAGGCCCCCAGTAAGTATGTTCCTCCTGAATGGCAGATGAAAGGACAAAGTGTTCTGTGTATTTATACACACCGTCATAGAGAGCATAGGAATCAGAACCCAGGCGTGTGTCGGGACTGTGGACATTTCCTAAGGAACACAGGACGTTCTCAGATGGCTCTCCTGACAGCTGTAAGATGAGCACTCAGGGCAGGATAACACAGGATCTGGGAAGAAAGACCACGTGGGTCGGCAGCCCACCTTTGCTCCTCACCATCTGGTGATCTCCAGCTAGGTTCTTAACCACTTCATCTATAGGTTAATTACAGCAGCCATCCCACAGACACGGATCTTACAATAAATGTAATGCACTTAGAATAGTGCCTGGCACATAGTAGACATTTGACTAGTGTTAGCTGCTATGACTACTATTATTACCATTACTTTTGTGCAGATGGGAACTGAGGCTTCAAGAGATTAACTTGTCCAAGGTTCCAAGGCTGTGACTGAGCAGGGCCAGGATTTCCTTAAACCCTTAATAACCACCAGAATTCCACGCCCCTCTCTGATATTAATAGAACAATTGGGCACTGCTGATTAAGAAGCACAGGAAGGGGAGGAATCAAGCTACTTCTGATGCTGCAGCCTTGGAGAAACTGACCAATGAGGAACAGATCCAGCTTCTGATGGACAAGAGAAAGAGAGACAAGAGGAAACCATGAATCGGCCAAGTCCTGGCCTCCCAATCAGGCTGGGATGATGTCCCAAGATGACCCCAGGTCCCACCTGACCTGGCCCTTTCACCTCTCTGAATTCATCTCCTACCACAGTTTACCTTAATTATGCCAAACACACTCCAGCCTCAGGGTCTTTGCAGTTCCTGGGGCAGGAACCCAGTTCCATCAAGGTGAGGTCCATGATGGATTATAAACACGGTGCATTTGTCAACAGTCTCTTCGATCTCAGTGCCTGGACAGTGAGCATTTCTGCCTGGTCCAGGGGTTGAAGAAGAGCCTGCATTAGTCTAGCTCCTCTAAGAAGCAGATGCCACAATTACAAGAGGGAAGACATGCCTGTGAAGGAAAATGGAGGGAAAGCTGGAGAAGGCTGGGAGAAGCATCAAGTTGCAGCACAGGTCTGATGCTGTAAAGGAGAGTGGGAAGGGAGGAAGTTTGGGTCGAAAACGCTTAGACTGTAGTGTGGGTGAAGAAAGTTTAGCAAATGGGATAAGGCCAGTAGGGGAGGGGAGGGCCTGAGCTGCTGTTTCCCCTCCCCCGTCTCACATGAAGGCCTCTGCCTTCACATCCCAGCCATGCTCGGTCACCAGCTGGGAAACGTGGCCTTAGTGCCAACACGGTGGGATTCAGAGCATGATGGCCAAATCCAATACACTCTCTGAAGAAGGAGTTCTGAGGGGTACATTTTCATGGTGGCCATGAGCCAGACTCCTGCCTCTGAAATGCAAAACTTGGAAGCCTTTACAACCAACTCTTGGCCTGCCTCTAGTAACTTGTCAAGAAAGATGACCTGAAATTCGCCTCCATGAGGCACTACTGCGCTATCAAGGCTGGAGACGGTGTGGGCTCACTGAGTGATTAGCTTCCAGCTGTAAGTCACCTTCCAAGGGTCTTGGTGGAGAAATCCAGGCTCACACAGCCAGGGGAATGGCCAGAGACTTCCTCCTCTGGAGATGACAACTCCTAGGTCTGGTTTTCCTGTCTCATGGGGGACACCTTTTCCAGCAGGTCTTCTGAGGCACAGTCCCAACCAGCTCACCAAGATGGGAAAGCTTCAGGGTGGCAACCAGCTGGGTACAGGCTGGGCACCAGGAATTCAGCAGGACTTGGTGCTAGGCAGCTTGGCTTCAACCAGTCCCTTCTCTCTCCACAGAGAGATTCTGACGCCTCTTCACTGGTCACTGTGAAGCTTCACAGAGAGAAGAGAAGACAGCTGCAAATAGCCAGCCTGGAGCCTGGCTCCCCACAGACCCTCCTGTGAAGTGGCCTTGCTCCCCGCTTCTCGCGCTCCTCTAATCTCACACTCTTCGGCAGACACGCTGCCTCTGATGCCACCATAATTTGCTGGTTACATAACATGCGTCCTCACTGGGTGGCAAGTCTCACTCACTGGAGGGGCTCCAAATTAACCATCTATTATTCATGCCATCCGCAGTGTCTCTCCACTGACAGTGGCAGTAGAAAGAAAAGCTATATGCGAAGGAAAAGAGAGGGGAGGGAAAGGTATCCTTGGGAGCAAGTGGGTACAGGAGAACTGGTCTCTGAAAGTTTAGAATAGAAAACAGCCTCAGTGGAGCTGTCTCTATGGGGGTTGTTTTCTTTGCTTCCTGGAAGTCAAGGTCATCAGTAGGAAGGACAGGCAGGGAAGCAGCTCCAGGGTTTCATAGTAACATTCAGGGCCTCCATTCCCCCAAATAGAGCCACTTCTAAAACACTGAGGTGGAGCTGGAGGGAAGGAGATGTAAAGAATGGGAGAGACACATTTCCACCTCAGGGAACCCCAGTCTGAGGGAGACACAGCCCTGCCCCCAGCGAGCCCCTTAAAATGAGACATGGCCCTCAGACATGGCCTCAGGGAGCTCAGACTTATGAGAAGATAGAACCTCTGTGCTCAGGGAGCTTCTAGATAAAGAAAAAACAAAGCAAAACCAGACCCTTCTCCCCCAGACTGAAAACAGACATTTTTTTCGTGTGTGCAACAGGAGATTTCTAGTTATCTTAGTCAGAAACTAGAAGACAAGGGTGAAAAGGCATAACAGACACCCGGACTGCTCTTCCTAATGTTTCAGTGGAGGGAATGATCTAAGGGCTCATGTGTAAATTTTACACTTTCACAGTGTGTAAAATCTGCTATAGTTTCCAGCTGAATGTGCTCTGGAAGAGACACATTCACTTAGCTCTGACCCCTCCCCAGAGTAAAAAATGTGAATAATGTAGTAAAGAAAATAGAGACAATGATTAGCTCTAAGAAAATTAAGAATAGTTTGGGAAGGAAACTGTTATCATACATGGCTCTTTCTAAGCAGTATTTATTTAATCACAAATATTAATACAAACATTGAATACTTATTTTTAGCCACAAGTTGTCATAAAAACACTATTGAAAGACTGGTGGGGAGAGTAATTATGCTGGGGGTGTGATAGGAGGAGTAATATCAGAGTGTAAAGTGCTCAAAGTCTTTATCAGGAAGTCAATGGATAATGTCTTGAAGGAAAATATCAAGAAAGAGCCAATAATAAAGAAGTAAAGACCAGAGGAAATAACTAAAGAGTTGAAATGTTCTGCCTGAGGAGAGGGGTTCTGGATGGGTAGCTTATAACTGGTCACTGTGCCCTTACATTATAACCTATTTGACATACATAAAACTTGGATAAAAATAAACATTCATACTTTGTAATGGCAGCAGAATGCTGTCAGACCTTTGCTATCTGCAGGACAACGGGCAGTACGTGGTTAAGCTGATTGGTGGATAAAGTCATCAAATAGCATCAGAGGAAGGAGACCAGCGGGGCTGTCTCTACAGATGCCACCGTCTGGCTTAGGGACACTCAGAACCCTAATGCCCATCCTGTTGGAGCTCACACTGGGCTGGAGGGGACAGGGAAACCACCAGAGAAACTGACTCTAGACTAAAAATACCAGTCACAGCCATTCGCACAGTGAACAATCCAGAAGCTGGAATCTGAACGCCTGCCTTTTCAGGACTTTAATATCATCAAGAATAAAATTACTTTTCTTTTGTCTAGCCCTTTACAGTCCCAGGTAGACCTAGTGGTAAAGAACTTACCTGCCAATGCAGGAGACATAACAGACTTGGGTTCAGTCCCTGGATTGGGAAGACCCTCTGGAGGAGGAAATGGAAACCCGCTCCAGTATTCTTGTCTGGAGAATCCCAGGGACAGAGGAGCCAGTCAGGCTACATTCCTTAGAGTTGCAAAGAGTCGGACAAAGTGAAGCGACTTAGGATGCACTTACAGTTTACAAAGCCCTTTCACATGGATTATGTGAAATGTCAGCACTGGGCCCTATCTGTCCAGTAATACTCTTCTCCTTTTATGACCAAAACCCAGGGCTTGGAGAGGAAAGCAGTTTACTTAACATTACATGCAAGTAAGGCATGAAGATGGGCACATCCGTGATCCTCCTCCTGGGTGGTACTTTGGGATCAATCTGGGCAACTTAATACTCACACCCAGCTGAATGGGAGGTTTTGTCAAAGTTAAAGTCTCCCTTGTTGATTCTGATGCCCCATCCAGGCCACCTCTGGTCCCCTTTAACTAACCTCCTGTCCCACTCCTCAATACACAGCCTTCTGTGGACTTCAGGGAAGGCTAGGTCTTCACAAAAACAGCACCACTAAAATTTCAGTGGCTTAATATGCATATGTGTGTCGTCAGTGGTCTCCAACTCTTTGCGACCCCATGGACTGTAGCCCACCAGGCTCTTCTATCCTTGGGGTTCTCCCAGCAAGAATACTGGATTGAGTTGCCCTTTCCTCCTCCAGGGGATCTTCCTGACCCAGGGATCAAACCAGAGTTTCCTCCAGCTCCTGCATTGTCAGGTGAATTCTTTACCACTGAGCCACCTGGGAAGTGGCTTAATATGACAAAGATTTATTCATCACTCACTAAGTCCACTCTGGGTCCAGGTAACCTTCCAAGTAGCTCTTCCCCATCTCAGTGTTCTCAGCTCCTTTGACCTGGTGGCTCCTCAGTCTTGACATAGGCTTCCATAGTTGCCATGGCAGGAAAAGAAAAAGTGCTGAAGACACTTGTACCATCCATTAATGCTTTAGCATATTAGAAATATGCATCAGTTCTACCTGCAATTGATTGGCCAGATCCCATCTTGTGACCTTCACATAACAGCAAGTATAGGGGTGAGAGGTAAAATCTTCACCTATATTCTACAGGGAAGAAAACTCAATGTGGATAAGCACCAGTGATATCTACCGCAGCCTTCATGACACCCTGGAAGTGCTCCCCACTCTGCATGGCCCCACAAACCCCCATTCTCCCTTCCCTTACCCCTCTTTAAGCTCTGGCTGGAGTCCCATCTCCTCCTTGAGCACTCCTTGGCCACTGCTTTCTACACTGTTCTCCTCAGTTTGACCAATATAAATTCTCATTATCTGTGGGATGCATTTGGCACTTATAGCTCATTAAGCATTTTCAGAGTCTTTACATATCCTCTGTTTCAAATGATTTTATCTTCTGGACTTTGGGCAAAGTATTGAGAGGAATTGCTGGTCTGGCCAACAGAGAAGAGTTTACCAGAAAAGTGGGAGGCATGGGAGCCTGTGGAGTGGCCCCCATGACTTCTGAGCCTTTGAGCCTTGCAGGGAAGACAGTCAAAGGTACTAGGGAACCCTGGGCTTGGAAAGACTGTCTTCAAAAGCCCATCAACTTGAGAAGCTTAGACTGAAAAGTGAACACCAATTAAGAGTTGGGCGTCTTGGCAGGGGAAAGCCTTCCTTAGAACTGATGATTATCTTAATGAGGGGATAAGAAGCATTGAAAAGGCCACAGGCTTCATGGGAAGCCCACTACTGAGCCCAGGACTTAAATGAGCATGCACAAAAGATGGGGGGAAAAGGCCAGCTCCCCGCCCCTGCACTCCCACTGCACCCCAAGCAGACAGGCCCCTGGGATTCCCACATGCTGGGGTCACTGCCTGCTGACATAGCTAGTTATTTATTTATCTTTAACAAACGTAACACTTACTATGTACCAGGCACTATTATGTGCATTTTATGAATACTAACTCATTTCATCAACACTGTATGGGTTATTTTTCCCCTCATCCCCTGAAGATGCCAAGGTTAAATAACTTGCCCAAGGTCATCACTAATGTGGGCCAGAACCTCTGGCTCCTTCGCAACAAGAACATATATTTATCTGCTCAGCAACAGACAATAGCAAGCACACAAGAGATATTTAAGTGCTTTCTAAATGAATGAATGCGATCTTGTTTCCCTCTAAGGCCGGACAGCCAGGGTCCAATTCCCAGTTCCATTGTTTACTGTGTGAACCTGGGCAAGATATTCACCTCTCTCTACCTCTGTTTACCCACCTATAAAGTAGGGCTAATAATAGGCTTTATAGGGTTGTTGTGAGGATTAAACAATTTTTAAAATTAATAAATGTAAAGAATAACAATCCCTGGCACAAGGAAACACTCAATAAAATGTAATTGTTATTTCACATGCTATATCTTATCTCATCAAACCACTAGCTTCTGTAAATATTAACCATTTCTTTTCATTCTTGTCACTATCTAGAGTGTGTTAGGTGGACATTTCTAAATATCCTAGAATAGAGAATTGTCTTAGTTGTCTATTACTACATAGCAAAGTTTAGCAACTTAAAATGATGCATATTCATTTTTCCAACCATTTCTGTGGCTTAGAATTCTAGGCATTACTTAACTGGGTCTTCTATTGTATGATCTCTCACAAGTCTACAACCTAGATGTCAGCCAAGGCTGTGGTCTCATCTGAAGGTTCAAATGAGGAAGGATCTGCTTGCCAAATTCAGTCTATGTTTATTGGCAAGATTCAGTTCTTCCATGGCTGTTAGATGGAGGGCCTCAGTCCCTTGCTGGCCATTGGTGGGTGGTGGCCCTCAGCTGCTTGCCTTGAGGGCCTCTCCAACTCACTTTATCACAGCAAGTTTATGAGAAGAGGAGCCAGGAAGAGAGAGAGTTGGTAAAATGGAAATCAGTCTTTTGCAACTTAACCACAGAAGCAACATGGATCTTTCTTGCCATATCCTGTTGGTTATAAGCAATGACTAGGTCCAGCCCACACTCAAAGGGAGGTTTGGGGGTCCATGTCAGAGGCTTCTAACTCCAGGCTCAAAAGTACTTACTGACTGAACCCGAGTCAGCTCTGCTTCAGATGAAGGTAGGGAACATGGAGAGGCTGATGTGGGTCGTGTTGATTCTAACTAGCTCTGCCTCTAGGGAAAGCTTCCTTGAACCCTTTTGGGACCTTGGTGTCCACCCCTATAGAATGAGCAGGAGATGCCTCAAGTGCCCTCCATCTAAATTCTAAATCTTTGAATTTAACAGATCTTGATTCAACCAAACTGAGAAAGTTAAGAGTTCTCTGCATTCTTGGAAAGTTGCCAAGATCATGTGCATCCCTCCCAGCCCCCCAGGTGAGGGTGGATCACTGCCCCCCTTCCACCACCCATGCTGCGCCGTCCCACACACAGCCTTGGTAGATGGAAGGAAGTGGGCGAGCAGAGTCCTCAGCAAAGAAAAAGTCCCAAGTGTTGCATTTGCTTCACCCACCTCCTTGCCCTGAATTGCTCTGGAGGCTAAATCATTGCCTGGCCCAATTGGCCAGGCAGGCCAGCATCAAACCCTCAGTGAGATTAAAGGCCCTATTGAGGTGTATAAATCAGAGCAGCACACCCTACTGAGAGCATGGGATTAGAATAAATGTGTGTCCCTGGGGCTGAACACAACTCTGCCGCATGCTGGGCATCTGCGTCCTCCTTGGGATCCTTCCTATATATTGTCCCACTGCTCCTGTCCCTCCTCAACAGCTCAGCAGCAGCCCACCCAGCAGACAGTCCTTTTTGAACAACACCCTCCTTTCCCTGTAGAGAGAGTGCCACATGAGTACAAGGAGCCCGAGAAATACTGTGGGGGATGGGGAGTCTGGAGAACTTAGTGTGGGTCCTGGCTGTGCCCCTCACCTGCAGTGTGGCCCTGAGGGGGTCCCTTTCTTTGCTGAGCATCAGTTTCTTCATTCCATCAATCAATAGATTGGACTAGATGACTCCCCAGATCTCTTCGAGCTCTCAAATCCTACAGTTCTGATATTTATCTAAAGTGATCAGGGAAAATAGGATGTCCCTAGATGAGAGAGGATGAGTTTGGCTCTAATTAGCTGAATTGCGACCCCCCCCCATAAAAAGTGGCTTCTGCATGTTATCTCAATTAGAAGGAGAGAGAGAGGAGATTTCAGGGTTGGTGCAGTGGTTCAGCAATGTCACTTTCTCATCTTCCTCTGTTGTCAACACCAATGAGAGATGCCCACACCCCCCTGGGGGGTGGTGCTGAGATGGCCACATCTTTCAGCATCACATTTTTCTGTGATGGTGTCAGACTCAGGAGGGAGACAGAGTGGTGGGCCCTTCTGGGTGCAATATGTTACTAGGAGAAGGCCTTTCCCAAAGACTGGTGTCTGATCATTACTTCTCATGTCTCACCCCACCCCCAAAAGATACACTAAAGAACCTCAGAATGTGACCTGATTTGGAAATAAGGTCATTGTTAATGACCTTATTGAGTTAATATGAGGTCATACCGAAGCAGGATGTGCTTCTAATCCAATATGACTAGTATCCTAATAAGAAGAGGAGAAAGAGAAGACATGGCCATGTGAAAACAGATACAGAAAGAATACCATGTGATGAGGGAGGCAAAGACTGGGGTGATGCAGGGACGAGCCAAGGAGCGCCCGGGGCTGCCAGTGATATCAGAAGTTGATAGAAGGGCAAGGAACGGATTCTCCCCGGCAGCCTTCAAGACAGCATGGCCTTGCCGACACCTTGGTTTTAACCTTCTGGCCCCCAAAACTGTGATAGAACATATGTCCATCATTGTAAATTACCCAGCTTGTGGCTGTCTGTTGTGGGAGCCCTAGGAAACGAACACATGCCTCATTGGCTGGAACCTGAGTCACATCCCCTCAGCTGCTGGCAAATCAGCGATGGTGAAGTGAGCTTGACTGTGCCATGGTCAACCATGGCTCATCAAGGGGACTGAGTGCCTTGCCTCCAGGACAAACCCAGGTTCTTAGAGACTAAAGAAGAGGGGATGGTATGATATCATCAAGTCTAACACACGCATTTGGAATATGAGAAGAGTAGGCCCCCAGCTTCCTCCACCTCCCGATGGCAGCCTGCCCCCTGTAGGTGTGTGATGGCTCTCACCACTCTTCGTCTTTGCCATGTGACTGTTTCATACCGATTCCAGAAGATCACTAAGCAAAAGTTGACAGGAGGCACAGTCAGAGGCGAATATGGTCAGAGCCTTCCGGTATCCCAGCTCACACAGGAGATTATAAGAAGGGACGTCCAAGGGCTGAGGGACGTCCTTGGTGGTCCAGAGGCTAAGACTCCACACTCTCAAAGCAGAGGGCCCAGATTCTGTCCCTGGGTCAGGGCACTAGATCCCACATGCAGCAACTAAGAGTTCACATGTGCATGCGTGCTAAGTCACCTCAGTCATGTCCAACTGTTCGTGACCCTATGGACTGTAGCACACCAGGCTCCTCTGTCCATGGGATTCTCCAAGCAAGAACACCAGGGTGAGTTGCCATGCCCTCCTCCAGGGGATCTTCCCGACCCAGGAATCAAACCTGTGTCTCCAATGTCTCCTGCGTGGGCAGGGGGGTTCTTTATCACTAGTGCCACCTGAAAAGCCCAAGAGTTCACATGCTACGACTAAAATAAATCCCCATACCGCAACAGAGACCGAAGATCCTGCAGGCCACAGCTAAGACCCTGCAAAGCCAAATTAATAAAGGTTTTTTTTTTTTTTTAAATAAAATAAAAGATAAAAGAAGAACTGAGAGGCCTGGGTGTGACTCAACCTAGATGAGAGATGGATTTGGAAGACACAGCTTGACCTGCAGCTTCCTAGAAGCTGGATTCTCAATAAATGCTGAGGTTACACAAAGGACTGAAAATGCGGAGGAACAGAAAAAGAACATGAGGCTTTAGGACGAAAACACGCTTGGTCTGCCCGCCTAGGGGCCTGGCCTCAGTGGAAGGCCTCCTCATAAAGAGCCGGATAAACAGAAACGTATCAAGGAAAAACAATTCTACTGCAGCCACGACGATTACAGCATCTCACGAGCATCTCATGCCCACATTAAATGATCTTTCCCCCACAGGCTCCTCATCTTGCTCTTCAATTCTGTCTCAACAGAAAGTATTTCCACTTGCCCAGCTGTCCAACCCACAGTCATGGGTGTCACCCTTAACCCCTGCCCTCCCCTCCTTCACTAGTCATGCACCAACTCCTGTCAACTTCTGTGCTAAATACTCCTGAAACCCTGCATGTCTCCTGGCACTTGCCTCCCCCATCCTTGCTTGCTGAGATTACTATGACGGTCTCCTTACTAATCTGCCTGCCTCCAGTCTTCCCTCTCCATTCCTTCCGTCCACATTCCCTCCAGTCGGAACAGTCTTCCAGAAACCCAGATCCAATCACATCACAGCTCAAAACAATTGCGATTCCCTTGCACCCCATGGCTTTTGTATTGATGTCCAATCTTCCTGACTTTCTTTCAAGGCCCTTCATGACCTTATTCCTATTTCTTCCAAAAGCTTCTCTCATGTTTCCCCTGACCCCCAGCCCCTCATCTCCATGTTGCACAAAGCCACTCTCCTTACTTCCTGCAGCTAACACGCTATCTTAAGCCCCCCAGACCTTTGAGCCTGCAACTGAGTCTCCCATGTCACCTGATCTTTCTCTTCTTCTCTGATTAACATCTGTACATATTTCAGGCTTAGACACCACTTCTTGTGGGAAAATCTCCTAGAACCCCCCACCCCAGTCTGGTTTGAGTTGAGCCCCCTTGCCCTTCCCTGTTCTGTTCTGTGTTGCATGGTGACTGACTCCCACAGGCCTCCCCTGTCACCTGGTTCGTCAGACAGGGAAGTGAAGGGCAAGAGAAAGGCACAGGACAGACATTTCATTCCTCCGTCTCTGCCTAAGGGACCGGCGCAGCAGCGCCCCCTGCAGGACTCTGGCTCTCACTGTGACACACTCAATATGGATCCACGTTCAACTTGGGACCCTAATGGGGTCTCATCACATTGCCCCCACCCTTTACCCCTGTAGTGGAATAGTAGCTGCTTCCTGCCGTTGCTACTTTGCAGGTCAGTTGATCCCTTCTATCACCTTTTAGCCAATTTTCTCTATTAAATTACTTCAGTTATAAATATCTAAGTGACTTTGGTTTTCCTGGTTCCACCCAACTCGCATAGACCTTCCCCATAGAACAGCTCACTGCACTTCCCTAAGTGTCCCCATTCATCCTGAACTCTAAGGGCCAGTTTGCATGTCTATTCTCCCCTAATGCGAGTGTTTCATGAACACAGGGACCACCTCTGCTTACTGGCCATTGTATCCCTAAAACAATGCTCGGATACAGTGACTATCTAATTAACACGTGAGTGAGCGAATGAATGAACCAGTAAATTTCATGCTGAGTTTCTTGTCCATCCGTCCAACTGCCTGTCAAGCTCATTTTCTCTTTCTCCGTCTTGCAAACCTTCTTTCTTCAAGAAAATAATCCCTCCTGCTTGGTCCTTACCCTGCAGGCTTCCTCTCTGCTTTACTTAAGTAAGTCAGTAGAAGTAATACCGAGTAAATAGTCCAAAGATCCAGGCTCATCCAGACTGCCCACTTCCCAAGCATATCTCCCGGAGGGGGCTCAGCCAAGGCTGTTGGCCAGAGGGAACAAAAAGTTATGAGGTATGGAGAACTGCACAAAGCCAGGTGATGGAATCCTAGCTGGGGCTAGAATCATGGCTCCTGTGGGAAGCTGCCTCATGGTACCATGGAGGGTGGATCTGGAGGGAGCCTGGTGAACAGAAAGGTCCTCGAGTGGTCTTTCCTTCCCAGGGATCTGAGCCCCGGGAGGCTGCCCTGCAGCCCAGCTTCGCTGGAATCAGGTGGGGATGCAGAGACAGGAAGATTCCTGTCTGCCTGGCTGCCTGGCTTTGTTCCCAGATGTGGGCTGAGTGGAAAGGCCATGCATGGTTTGGCAGCCTAGCGCGGGAGGGGGTGGAGTGCCAGGTAGAGGGAGGGAAGCACAGGCACTGACCCAGGACAACGGCTGTGGTCTGAGCTGCTGTTTTCCCTCCCTCATTCCTAAGCCCACGCATCACGTTTCAATCAGCTCTGAGGATCTTTGCGGCAGCAGGAGACAGACGGGCTGCAGAGACACAGAGCATCCAGCCACGCCTTCCTGGCCTGGACACTGATTGGAGGGTGACAAGCAGCAGCAGCTTTCTCATCATAAGCAGTAGAATCTGTTTCCAGAGCCCAGCCAAGAGTCTGCAGGCAGGAGGGACGGCAGTGAGACACTTAGTCAAAGGCTCAGGATCGGGGGTCTTGGGGGGCTGATTTGTCCATCTCTCTGCCTCCAAGATGAAGTGACTGAGCACACACGCATTGCCTCTAAGAAGACCTTCAAAGATTCCAGCCTAGACAGGCTCTGTTGCTCCTACCAAGGTAATGAGATGCCCCAAACGGTAAAGCACAGGTCACACGTGTCTCAGGCAGAAGGAGAGGATTCAGTGGAAGGGGAATCTAGACAGATCCTTCTCCCCATGCCAGCTAGAAGTCATCTTGGAAACTGGGTCCCCCATGGGGTGGGGAGGAATGGGTAAGGCAGAGGGAGTCCTGAACAGTGGGGTCAGGGGTGGGGTGGAGTGAGGGGACCCTAAGGTCAGTGCTGCTGGGGAGGTGAGAATCATAAGCACCTGCCACTTACTGAGTGGGTCCCGGGCTCCAGGAGCGGTGCTAGGCGCTTTTAGTCATCACGCATTTTATCTTTAAAATAGCTCTCTGAGATTGTTACTATTGTCGTCATTTTGTGAAGGAGGGAAACCAAAGATCAGAGAATGAAGAGACTCTAAAGGGTCACACAGCTAGGTGTGAGCAGCCCAGCCAGGCTCGGAAACGGGGTCTGTTTCCCTCCTTTGCAGTGACATCTGTGCCCTGATCCACCAGGGTGCTGCCCAGGGCCAGACACGGGCCACAGCTCCCTGAGAGCTAGCAGAGGGGCAGCTCTAGAGTCAATGAAGCAGGACTTTCCCGGTGGTCTAGTGGTTAAGACTTGGCCTTCCAACACTAGGAGGAAGGGGATTCATATCCCTAGTTGGGAAGCTAAGATCCTTCATGCCTCTGGGCCAAAACAATACAAAATATAAAGCAGAAGTAATATTGTAAAAAATTCAATAAAGACTTTTTAAATGGTTTACATTAAAAAAAATTTTTTTTAATAAAAAAAGAAGTCAATGATGCTGGGTGGAGGAATCCCAAGGATGTGGTTCCACCTGTTGGAGGCCTTCACTTAGGGTACCTGGTGGCCCAATAGTCTCACCTGAGGTTTCTAACGTCTTTCTTGGTTATTAAGGCGGACTGAGGTCCAGCTTCACCTTCATCCCTGCATCCTCACAGTAACTCAGTGCTTGGCCAGCTCCCCAAACATCTTCTCCATCAAGCCCTGCTCTCCCTGGGCTCAAGCACTCGTTGCCCCTCACCAGGCCCAGCTGGGCAGCCTCCTGCCTCTGACCCATCTTCCATGGCAGCTGTCACCACAAATTTTCTCAAAAACAAGTACAAACTCTTACTCGTAGCACGTGAGATCTAGCTCCCTGACCAGGGATTGAACCCGGGCTCCCCTACATTGGCAATGCGGAGTCTTAGCCACTGGACCATCAGGGAAGTCCCCTGGTCATAGCGCTTCCTGAAGTAACTCTGCCAGCACCCTTTTGCCTTTGGGATAAAACCTGAGTTCCATCGTCCTCCATTCCAGCCTTGATCTCCTCTCCCCAAGCCACCATCTCCAAATCCTCCACGCTTCCTGGAGCTGGGGGCCTGGCTGTTCTCCTGAACGTGCCTTGCATTTCCACATTTCCTGCCTTTGCTCCTGTTCCCTCTGCTTGGGTTGGCTTCCCTGGCCTTGGTTTTTTCCCCTCGGCAAAATGTCACCTTTCCGGACCAACTGAAATGTCAGATGCTCTGTGAAGCTTCCCCCAGCATCTTCTCCTCTGTGCTAACTGCTCCCCTGCAGACTCTTGAGTCTGAGATGAAGAAGATGATGATAAGCACATTACTAACAGCTAACACTGTGGAACATTCACTGTGTGCCGGGCGCTGTTCAATGCTCTTCTCATGTATTAACGCCTTTAATCCTCAGAAGGACTCAAGGTGGCGGATCCTATATATCCCCATTTTGTAGATGGAGAAGGAAGGCCCAGAGAGGTTAAATCATCTGCCCAAGGTCGCACAGCTGGGGAGTGGAGAGGAGCATCCAAGCTCCTCTCCAAGCATCCAAGCATCCAGCAGCCAAGCACAGCAGTGTGATCCAGAGCCTGTACTCTTTAGCACTCCACAAATTCCCCTCCAGAACACTCATGAAGGGAGTATCTGACAGCACTTCTCGAGGAGCAATGCTCATAGAGATCATCACTCACTTGTCTCCCCCGAAGGCCTGAGAGCTCCCTGAGGGCAGTGCTGGTCTCCCAGGTCTCTGTATGTTTTGTGTCTAGCCCCACACAAAGGACAAGAATAAATGAGGCATTCGTTGGCAAAACAAATGAATGATGTGTCAATCATTATACCATTCTACCTGAGTCACCACAGGAGGGAGAAAAAGCCCCCCAGAGGATGCCCCATTTGTGAGATGACCCGCTTCCCTGCTGTCTCCCAGGCACATGAGAAATAAGGCCAGGGACAGTGTTCTCTGTCAGGGCCCTTCATGAGGCCCTGTCCACAGGGTAAGGGCGGGGCTCACACATCCCTTCACTGCCCCCTCCACTAGGGCTCTGGTTAGGGGCAAGAACCACCTTCCCCTACCTCAAATACCTAGATTCCTGGTAACACCCCATGGCTCTACTCTACATGGGCTCTCCAGGTCCCAGAGGCATACCCATCTGCCTGTTCTCTGACTCACCAGCCTGGCTGTAGAGCAGGAAGCAGAGCTGGACTTACAGAAGTTGGGGAATGGGTGATAGGTTCTAGAAGCCACTCAAATTCATCATGTCCCACCCTGAGTCTCCATCTGGTCTCCTGTGAGCTCCCTTCTGCTTACCCGGATGACGAGCCTAGACAACCCACCAATACCTCCCTGCCCCTCATCCCCACACCCTATCTGTCCCCTCTGTCCTGTGATCCCATTTCCTAAACATCCCTGAACCTGCCCTCTTTCCCTCCCCAGGATCCCAGGGCACATCATGGCTGGTCTGGAATAGGAAGGCCCCCAGGGTGCCCCCACTGCCCCTCCCTTCTAGTTCTTCCTCCGCCGCCACAGAGCACCTTGCGATTTATGGATGCGATCATGCCTCTTTCCTGTTCAACAGGCTTCCACGGCTCCGCACTCTCCAGAGGATGACACTCAAGCCTGTGACCATCCTCCCCGCCTCTCCTGTCTCCTCCTACTTCCCCTGCCTCTGCGCGTGCACCGCTGCCACACCACATAGGCCTGGCCACTCCAGTCCTTCTGCCAGAGCCCCCGTCTCCACCCTCCCCCTTCTCCTCCTGGCCCTCAGCTCCTGCCTGTGGAAGACATGCCTTAGTGAGCAGCTCCACCAGGAAGCCCTCCATGAATTTCTCCCTCTCCCTTCCCCCTCCTTTGAAATCTGGCCTCCTGCTCCCGTGGGCTCTCACATACCCCTTATGTATCCATTTCTCCTGGGACTCGCCAGAGTTTACTGACATCATCCCGTCGCGCATGTGGTCCCAGTGAACTGTTGGACAGGATCCATCTTATCAGTGTTCCAGTTCCTATCCCTAGTTGGGCACCCAGGATGGAACTTGGCAGGCACTTGGTGAATGTGTCTTAAACAGAACTGAAAACAGCCCTGAATCATCCATCTGTAAATAGGTGAGCCCTCAGGGCTGCAGGGGGAACGAAAGGAGATATTGCGTGTGAAGTTCTAAGTATGCGTTCTGCCATCACTCACCATCATCATGATCCGTGCTATTATGACTCATGGAGCGCACTTGAAAAAGCACTAGACTAGGCATTAGGAGATGCAGAGTCTAGTCCCAGACCCCACATTAACTATCAGGGTGACCCTGGGCAAGTCAATTATCCTTTCTGAATTAGTCCTCAGTAACTGTTATTTTCCTTCCTTGCTTCGCTTCCATTATTGAATGGCTCCTTATATTATCCCCACCTCTCCCTTTCTTCAGCACAGATAATTAAGAATTTGTAGCATATCTTGACGTATGAACACTGCATTGATGAATACCCATAATACATAAGCAATCGCTATGATGCCCATCACAGATGTGCTCTGACACCCATCACAGAGGAAGCCTCTTCCCGTCTCATCACCCATACATACCCCTACATGTTTTTACATCAAAAAATAGAAAAAAAATTAAGCAAGAAGACAATCCTTTAAATACATTACACATTAAAACAACCAAGTTATGTATTTCTTCTTTTCTCATTTCTTTGTGGGCTGGGCAAACGTAATTGTGAATGCATAGGTGTCAGCCTGGACCACTATGTGGGAATCAAGCCCAGTGACGTGCCTCTATAGAGTTCAATCACCAGCAGCCTCTCGCCCACCCAGCCCCAGCCCCACCCAAGGGGGAAATGACAACTTCTGCCAGCAGAGAGAGGACAGAGTCTTATCAAAAGCAGCCCTGCAGATCTGTATCAAAGCAACATGCTCGTTCAGAAAATCACTAATATTGTGCCAGGCTATGGAGAAAAATGGTTTCTAATTATTCCCATTAGTTCTGGAGAAAGGAGAAGGGCTCCTCCTCACAGGAGCCTCTTTGAGATTTGAAGCCATTTCCTCCTAGTGGGGGCAGGGAAGAGGCAGGGAGCTACATTACCCAGAATTCCTGTGGCTGAACCAGGGCTGGCCCCTGGCTTCCACTGGCTGGCAGAAGCCCAAGCTAATAGGCCAATCAGAGCACGAGACAAAGGATGGCATTCCCATCTGTCCCACCACGAAACTCAGGGTGGGAGTGAGGAAGGGAAGATGAAAGTGTCGATTTTTCTAAGACTACTATTAGGAAAGAAGATTTGGACAAAAACAGTCTGCTGGCAACTAAGCCCTTAAACCATGTCAAGATCAAGACAGTGCAGAGCCCAGACTGACAAAGCTACACTTCCCACCACTCTGTGCTCAGAGAATCCTTGTTCTGATGAGGAAGACACAGCTCCTGCTCCCAGACAGCTCCCAGTCTGATGGGGGAGACACAGCCCCTGCCCCGAGGGAGCTCCCAGTGTGACGGGGGAGACACAGCCCCAGCCCCAGGGAGCTCCAAGTCTGATGGGGGAGACACAGCCCCAACCCCAGGGAGTTCCCAGTCTGATGGGGGAGACACAGCCCCAAACCCAGGGGGCTCCCAGTCTGATGGGGGAGACACAGCCCCTGCCCCCAGGGTGCTCCCAGTCTGATGGGGGAGACATAGGCTCAACCCCAGGGAGCTCCCAGTCTGACAGGGGAGACAGGGCTCCAAAGTTATGACAGGATTCAGAGTCCAGTCATACTCTCAGCTTCTGCCCAGCCTTATTCACTCCCTGCCAAGGTGTTCTCTGCAGCCTGCCAGAGCCGGCCATGCCGCTATGATGGACCCAAGTGGCTTGGCACTTGTCCTTGTCTTCGCTCCACTGGGCCTAAGGTTGGGCTGGCTCTGGAGATGAATGGATATCTCTCACACCACTGGGAGAAGAGCTGTGGGGAAGCAGAACCAAAGATAACAGAACTTTGCAGCCAGAGCAGGTGGTCCACCAGGGGCAAACTTCAGCAGAACTCTTCTTGGGCAGAATTCTGTATTCCTTCCACCACCCCTCCTGGATACTGTTCTCAATTTATCCCCTTCTTTCAAAAGCCAGCCTAGCCCACCTCATTCAAGAAGCGGTCAGGGTGACCATCGCACCTCTGTCTCTAGCATTCTGTTTAGGGTAGTCAGCTGCACAGGGCTGCCACTGACATGGCCTTTACTGATGTGACATTTCTGGGGAACTTTCTGGTCTCTTTGGCCCTTTCAGATGTCCCTGGACTCCCCCAGATTAAAGCTTGATTTTCAGGTTCTCTTCCATCTGGCCCAGTGCTTCCCAAATCCAAGATCTCTCTACGACCATCATTGCCTGGGGGCTCCACAAGGGGGAGCCATCACCTCCAGGGGACTTGGAACAGAAGACCTATAATTGAAGCCCATCTTTGCCACTTGAAAGCTGTGTTACTTTGGCTAAGATGCCTCACCTCTCTGAGCCTTGGGTTTCTCAAAAAATGGGGAGAAAATGAGTATTGCCCCAGACTCACATGGGGGTGGAATTGCCAATAACAAATGGTTAAGTGCCCTGCAGCACTAGTTACCGTTATTATTTCGCTAATGTGCCTGGGTGCAGCCAACGTCCAGAAAACTCATTCTTAATATATGAAAGGGCTTCCCTGGTAGCTCAAAATGTTGCACTTTACCTGGTAGCTCAGCTGGTAAAGAATCTGCCAGCAATTCAGGAGACCCTGAGTTCGATTCCTGGGTTGGGAAGATCCCCTGGAGAAGGGATAGCATACCCACTCCAGTATTCATGGGTCTCCCTGATGGCTCAGAGAGTAAAGAATCTGCCTGCCTGGGTTCAATCCCTAGATTGGGACCCTGAAGGAGGGCATGGCAACCCACTCCAGTATTCTTGCCTGTGGAATTCCTATGGACAGAAGAGCCTGGCAGGCTACAGTCCTTGGGTCACAAAGAGTTGGACACAACTGAGCATCTAAGCACAGCACAGCACAATATATGAAAACAGATAAAAGGAGTTCCTCAGTTTACAGCCAGGATGGGGTTCCCGGAAGCCCCTCCTTTATAGCCTCCCCCACTTCCTGCTTCCTTCCCCCCTTAAGACTCTAAGGTCATTGAAGAGCATAGTTAGAACAACACTTAACAACTAAGTCTCTGAAGCTTTGCTCAGCACCCATGATCTGCCAACTGAGTCCAGGTAAAGTCATCACCTGCAAACGAATTAAAATCTCTCCTTCAGAGACTGACTGGTAAGACAGAAGTGTATTACTAGAAAATGTGAAAAATTGTTTCTATGGGTCATTTCCCAATATTCCTCTCTCCTGAGATGCTTGTGAATTTTGTTTTTGAGTCTTTCCTTGCACACAATGTGGTGGGCTGGTTGTCTGCTTAATATTTCTAGGAATGATCTGGAAAGAAGGGATGCTGAGGAAAGAAGGAAGACAATTCAGAGATGCCAATGATTGAGTTCAGCGGGTTTGATCTTTCCCACACCTTTCCATCTAGGGAAAAGGTCAACCCTGGAGTCTAGGGCAGTTTGGCCAAGATGGGGTAAAAATGGCAAGAATCTAAGAATACTCAGCTTTCTGAAGGCCAGGGCCACCTCTCACTTGACCGACAAGAAGAAACAGGGAGAGAAGTCCTGTGCTGATGGGGACCTGCTCAAATACCACATCTTTAAAGCCATTTCAGTCCACTCCACTTAACAACCAGTGAGAAATCCCTGAAGTTTTGGTGGGTCTTATAGGCTGATCTTTTAGAATCTGCCTGCTTTTGGCTCACCAAATGTATCATTAGAAATGCATGCAGCTGCAATTAACAGGCAACCCAACCACATAGCTTAAATTAAAAGGAGATTTTTCTTAAATATCAAGGAATCCAAGGATAGGTGTTGCTGGTGTTGATTGAGCTGTTCAATCATGTCATCAGAGACACGGGTCTTTTCCACCATCCCCGCAAGCCAGCTTTCATCCTCATTGCTTAGAGTCTCAGGGACCCAAGATGGCTGCTACAGCTCCAGGCGTTACAGTCTCATTCAAGGAAGGAGGAAATGGGGCCAAAGGAGGGTAGAATCCTCTGGTGTCAGGGAAAATGCTGTAGGGACCTGACACAACCAGCAGGTTAGCCCCACCTACACAGGAGGAGCAGGTAGGCCTATGGAAGTACATTCAACCTTTTGGACTGGTGACCTCACTCTCTTGAAACCTGCTGCTCACCCAGCTCAGGTTTCCAAAGGATCACCTGTGCAGGTGTGCGCTCACCTGGAGTGGAATTGTTATCCCTCACCAGGTGGAATTGTTCAGTTCAGTTCAGTCGGTCAGTCATGTCCAACTCTTTGCGATCCCATGAATCACAGCACGCCAGGCCTCCCTATCCATCACCATCTCCCGGAGTTCACTCAAACTCAGGTCTATTGAGTAGGTGATGCCATCTAGCCATCTCATCCTCGGTCATCCCCTTCTCCTCCTGCCCCCAATCCCTCCCAGCATCAGAGTCTTTTCCAATGAGTCAACTCTTCGCATGAGGTGGCCAAAGTACTGGAGTTTCAGTTTTAGCATCAGTCCTTCCAAAGAACACCTAGGACTGATCTCCTTTAGGATGGACTGGTTGGATCTCCTTGCAGTCCAAGGGACTCTCAAGAGTCTTCTCCAACACCACAGTTCAAAAGCATCAATTCTTTGGCGCTCAGCTTTCTTCACAGTCCAACTCTCACATCCATACATGACTACAGGAAAAACCATAGCCTTGACTAGATGGTGGAATTGTTATCCCTCACCAAATGTAGTGGGCGGGTCAGAGGGTCCCATTCCTGAAGTGTCTTCTTCCTCCTGGTGCCATTCTGTCTGGCTTCCCTCAAACACTGAAGATGGAATCTCTGGGAATGAAACTGTGCCCACGGGAGGCTGCCAGCTTAGTGATTCTGCTGATTATTCAGCCCACCTTCCTCTCAAAGCTATCCTCTGTAGGGAGTCGACTAGAGGCACACACTGTGTGTGTGTGGAGGTATTAGCTGGAGATGGAGGTATTAGCTAATACCAGATGGAGGTATTAGCTGCATTAGAGATGCAAGAGCATGAAAGACCCCGTCTCTGCCAGCTCTCTCCTCCACAAGTGTTCCAGTGCACAAGCCGGAAAAGGGTAGTGCTGTGTCCATCCATTAATTCCTATTGACTTGCTGCCTTTTATCACCAGAACAGAAGGTCACTGGTTGCTGAAAGGAGTGCTGTGCTGGGGGTCCAGTCCTGACCCCGTCACTAACTCACGGTGTAGCCTTGGGTAAGGCCCCTACCCTTTCCTCCTCCTCTTCTGTAAAATGGGAATGATTATTGTATGCATCATGAGAAGCTATTAAACCCATGTGAGCAACTTATTTTGAAATGGATTATTCAAGAAATTTCTGTAAAAATTTATAGGGAAATAAGTAAATGCTATAGTCCGAATTGAGTCTCCCCCAAAAACAATATTCATTTTTTGAAACCTTAACCCCCAGTGCTTCAGACTATGAGTGTATGTGGAAATAGGTTCTTATAAGAGGTAATTAAGTTAAAGTGAGGTCATTGGTTTGGACCGTAATTCCATCTGACTGGTGACATGATAAGAAGGGGTAATTAGGACACGGACATGCAGAGAAGGAAGACCATGAGAAGACACAGAGAGAAGCTGGCCAGCTACAAGCCAAGGAGAGAGGCTTAGAAGAAATCAGCCCTGCCAACACTTGATATCAGACTTCCAGCCTCTAGAACTGTCTGTTTTTTAAGTCACCTAGTCTGTGGTAGGTCATTATGGATGCCCTAACAAGCAAATACAGTAAGTAGGATAGATTTTTAAAATTTGAGGTATCTTTGGAAAGCAAAAAATATAATCAATCTGATTTTGGTGTTGACCATCTGGTGATGTCCATGTATAGAGTCTTCTCTTGTGTTGTTGGAAGAGGGTGTTTGTTATGACCAGTGCATTTTCTTGGCAAAACTCTATTAGTCTTTGCCCTGCTTCATTCCGTATTCCAAGGCCAAATTTGCCTGTTACTCCAGGTGTTTCTTGACTTCCTCCTTTTGCATTCCAGTCCCCTATAATGAAAAGGACATCTTTTTTGGGTGTTAGTTCTGAAAGGTCTTGTAGGTCTTCATAGAACCATTCAACTTCAGCTTCTTCAGCGTTACTGGTTGGGGCATAGACTTGGATTACTGTGATATTGAATGGTTTGCCTTGGAAATGAACAGAGGTCATTCTGTCATTTTGGAGATTGCATCCAAGCACTGCATTTTGAACTCTTTTGTTGACCATGATGGCCACTCCATTTCTTCTGAGGGATTCCTGCCTGCAGTAGTAGATATAATGGTCAGCAAAAACCTATACAGGTCAGCAAAAACCTCTATACAGTCAGCAAAAACAAGACCAGGAGCTGACTGTGGCTCAGACCATGAACTCCTTATTGCCAAATTCAGACTTAAATTGAAGAAAGTAGGGAAAACCACTAGACCATTCAGGTATGACCTAAATCGAATCCCTTATGATTATACAGTGGAAGTGAGAAATAGATTTAAGGGCCTAGATCTGATAGATAGAGTGCCTGATGAACTATGGATTGAGGTTCGTGACATTGTACAGGAGACAGGGATCAAGACCATTCCCATAGAAAAGAAATGCAAAAAAGCAAAATGGCTGTCTGGGGAGGCCTTACAAATAGCTGTGAAAAGAAGAGAAGCGAAAAGCAAAGGAGAAAAGGAAAGATATAAACATCTGTATGCAGAGTTCCAAAGAATAGCAAGAAGAGATAAGAAAGCCTTCTTCAGAGATCAATGCAAAGAAATAGAGGAAAACAACAGAATGGAAAGACTAGGGATCTCTTCAAGAAAATCAGAGATACCAAAGGAACATTTCATGCAAAGATGGGCTCGATAAAGGACAGAAATGGTATGGACCTAACAGAAGCAGAAGATATTAAAGAGGTGGCAAGAATACACAGAAGAACTGTACAAAAAAGATCTTCACGACCCAGATAATCACGATGGTGGGATCACTGACCTAGAGCCAGACATCCCGGAATGTGAAGTCAAGTGGGCCTTAGAAAGCATCACTACGAACAAAGCTAGTGGAGGTGATGGAATTCCAGTTGAACTATTCCAAATCCTGAAAGATGATGCTGTGAAAGTGCTGCACTCAATATGCCAGCAAATTTGGAAGACTCAGCAGTGGCCACAGGACTGGAAAAGGTCCGTTTTCATTCAAATCCCAAAGAAAGGCAATGCCAAAGAATGCTCAAACTACCACACAATTGCACTCATCTCACACGCTAGTAAAGTAATGCTCAAAATTCTCCAAGCCAGGCTTCAGCAGTATGTGAACTGTGAACTTCCTGATGTTCATGCTGGTTTTAGAAAAGGCAGAGGAACCAGAGATCAAATTGCCAACATCTGCTGGATCATAGAAAAAGCAAGAGAGTTCCAGAAAAACATCTATTTCTGCTTTATTGACTATGCCAAAGCCTTTGACTGTGTGGATCACAATAAACTGTGGAAAATTCTGAAAGAGATGGGAATACCAGACCACCTGATCTGCCTCTTGAGAAATCTGTATGCAGGTCAGGAAGCAACAGTTAGAACTGGACATGGAACAACAGACTGGTTCCAAATAGGAAAAGGAGTACATCAAGGCTGTATATTGTCACCCTGTTTATTTAACTTCTATGCAGAGTACATCATGAGAAACGCTGGGCTGGAAGAAACACAAGCTGGAATCAAGATTGCCGGGAGAAATATCAATAACCTCACATATGCAGATGACACCACCCTTATGGCAGAAAGTGAAGAGGAACTCAAAAGCCTCTTGATGAAAGTGAAAGTGGAGAGTGAAAAAGTTGGCTTAAAGCTCAACATTCAGAAAACGAAGATCATGGCATCCGGTCCTACCACTTCATGGGAAATAGATGGGGAAACAGTGGAAACAGTGTCAGACTTTATTTTTGGGGTCTCCAAAATCACTGCAGATGGTGACTGCAGCCATGAAATTCAAAGACGCTTACTCCTTGGAAGAAAAGTTATGACCAACCTAGATAACATATTCAAAAGCAGAGACATTACTTTGCCAACAAAGGTCTGTCTAGTCAAGGCTATGGTTTTTCCTGTGGTCATGTATGGATGTGAGAGTTGGACTGCGAAGAAGGCTGAGCGCCAAAGAATTGATGCTTTTGAACTGTGGTGTTGGAGAAGACTCTTGAGAGTTCCTTGGACTGCAAGGAGATCCAACCAGGTCATTCTGAAGGACATCAGCCCTGGGATTTCTTTGGAAGGAATGATGCTAAAGCTGAAACTCCAGTACTTTGGCCACCTCATGCGAAGAGTTGACTCATTGGAAAAGACTCTGATGCTGGGAGGGATTGGGAGCAGGAGGAGAAGGGGACGACAGAGGATGAGGTGGCTGGATGGCATCACTGACTCAATGAACGTGAGTCTGAGTGAACTCTGGGAGTTGGTGATGGACAGGGAGGCCTGGCGTGCTGCGATTCATGGGGTCGCAAAGAGTCGGACACAACTGAGCGACTGATCTGATCTGGAAAGCAAAGTTTCACTTCCCCACCAGCACAACATGAGGTATTTCAGTGGAGAATCCTACATGACCAGGCCCTGATCAGGGCTGGGGATTCATGCCTGCTCTGTGGGGAGAATGAATCCACCCTGAATAGGAAGGTGCTATTTCAGGCACTCCCTTCAAATCAGGGCATTTGCATGATTCCAGCTACCCACGTTGATGTCACACGAGCATCCAAAAGTAACTAGCTCCTGCCAATCACTGAGGCAGGAGTGAGTCTATTGCTCATAACTTGTTAATAATACATTGGAAATTACAAAGCTCATGACTAATTTGCTTGTTTAAAAAATCAGACAAGGTTGAGGGTTATGCCTGAGGCACTATCACTTCACTCAGCCATCCTCTCACTCATGTTACTTACTCATCTTGAGTATTTCAAGAGCTCACTGCTTGCCAGGTGTTCTTTTAGGCTTTGGGGAGAGAGAAGAAAACAATCACCCTCCCTACCGTCAAGGAACTTACATTTTCCTGGATGGTCAATGCTTTAAGCAAATAAACCAGTGAATACACACACACATAGTAAAGCTGCATAAGGAAATAAAACATGCAGGGAATATTATTTTTTACAAAAATTCATTGAAGAAGAACAGAAGAGCTCTGATTGCCATCTGAGATAGACCTGAATGCAACAAGGGGGCAAACCATGCAGCTACGTGGAAATAGAGCATTCCATGCAGCGGGAACAGCACTGCAGAGGCCCTGAGGAGGGAGCGGGTTTGGTGTGATCAAGGAACATCGAGGAGACCAAAGAGGCCATGTGACTAGAGCAAGAGGGTGTGAAGAGAAAAGAGGGAGGAGACGAGGTAGTGGGGGCCAGCTCCTGTAGGCACAATGGAGACTCGGGATCTTATCTGGGGTGTGGTATGAAGCCCCTGGGAGATTTATCACAGATGAGTGACTTGCTTTAATAGGACCTCTCTAGCTGCTGTGTGACCAGAAAGGGCAGGCGACAAAGCAGGAGACTGGTTAGGAGGCTGATGTGCAAAAAAGAGACAAAAAAACCTGGGGAGCCACAGGCAGTGGGATCAGTCACATTGAGGCGGATTCCGAAGGTGGAGCTGGCAGGATTTGCTGACGGACTGGATGCGGGATGTGAGAAAAGAGGAGTTTCCATTGTGCCAACACTTGCCTGAGCTCCTGTGGCGGGGGCGGGGTGAGGTCAGCCATCCACACTGACATATTCTACACACACACACACACACACACACAATTCTACAGGAAGGGGCAGATTCATAGCTGTTTAATCTCCCCATGGCACCCGACTCCAGTACTCTTGCCTGGAAAATCCCATGGATGGAGGAGCCTGATAGGCTACAGTCCATGGGGTTGCAAAGAGTCGGACACAACTGAGCTACTTCACTTTTTCTTTCTTTAATCTCCCCAGAACTGCACAGAGCCCACAGTGCCCCCTGGCTGTGCCGCTGTCTGGGAATGGATGGCTCACATGACGTTATCCGCATTCAGCAGCACAGTAAAAACGTAAAAACCACTGCCCCGCCACACGCCCCACAGTGAGAGATGGACTTTGTGTTCCAATGGACCAAGGGCTGGAAGGCCATCAAATGTAAGAGCTGGAAGGGACCTTAGTTAAGACCTATGGAACACATACATGGAGTCCCCTGAGACATTTGCTAAAGACAAGAGCCTGACCCAGCCCACAATATCAGAGTCTGGGGCTATTCTGTAACATGTTCTCTGGGTGAACGTCTTACTCTCCAAAGTCTCAGAACCACTGCTCTAATTGAAGCCCTTTGATTTGCAGGTGAAGAAACAAGGCCTCTCTCCCAGCTCCCACCATGGCCTGGTTCCTTCTACTGTACCAAGCTGCCAGAGTCACAGTGCAGCTGACATCACCCTTCGTGGCTTCCCCAGCTCTCTGCCTCCTCTCCAATATAAGACATCAGTTGCAAGGAGTCCAGAAAGGAAGTGGGATGCTCCACCCCCATTGCTGGGAGGATAGGTCTCACAGGTAGAGGAGGGGCAGTGTGTCTTTCCCCGGTGTAGAGGACAGACGGCTTAGACAGGTGGGAGAAGCCATGGCTGAGTCCTTCTGAGGGGTGTGAGGCCAGATGGGGACATGGGAGCACTCCTAACACTGTTCCTACTGGGTGAGTATCACTGGAACTGTACCTTCCATAAAGCCACCCCTCAGCACACTCAACTTTAACCCCAAAGGCTAAAAGGTCATCCCACTGATCTATTATTATTGTTGCTAAGTTGCTAAGTCATGCCCAACTCTTTGCGACCCCACGTACAGTAGGCTGTCAGGTTCCTCTGTCCATGGCATTTCCCAGGCAAGAATACTGGAGTGGGTTGCCGTTTCCTCCTCCAAGGGATCTTCCTGACCTACGGATCGAACCCACATCTCCTGCATTGGCAGGCGAATTCTTTACCACTGAGCCACCTGGGAAGCCACTCATCCAGGACTCAGTTTTCTGATCTACAAAAGGGTAGCCTGAATCTTTTCATGGGGCTGAATTGCCATCTTGCTCATAGCACCATAAATCAGACACAGCAGCCAGGGTGGGCGGCATGTGGCAGCCCTGGCAGTGTTTCACTTGGCTGAGCCCTGTCCCTGAAGCCCCCAGGCCCCAGGGAGAAGCCCTGCCGGGAGCCTTGCAGTGCAGTGAACTAGCAGACCCTGCCAATTTGCTAATGTACAAAAATTAGAGTAAAATCTGCTAGAGTTAACCCTGGCTCCTTGGAGCTCCATTAAACTATATGAGCTTAATTACGCTAATAGGTAAAACTTTGATTCCCTGCCTCCGCCTTTCAGGTCATCCAGTTCCCCGGCTGTCTTCCCCTCCCCAGCCCCTGGCAAAGAAGGCCTCTGTAGCAATGGGAGAATTTTCTTTAGCCCCCCAGGGCCAGGTGGGCTCCTCAACTAGAAGGCGTGGGTCCCACATTCTGCCTGGGAAGGGGGGAGTTCATTGCCCTTAATTCCAGAGGTTCCACTCACACCTCCACAGGGATGCCCTTATGTATGCACATACACACACACACACACACACACACACACACACACACACTGAACACAGATGCAAATAAATGATCGCATTGCAAGTGGGAGTCCACACCGTCACACATCCAAAGCACAGGAAATAAAGGTAGGCATCATTGTAAGTGCTTACAATATATCAGGCAATGTTCAAATGGCTCTACAGGTGTTACCCCACTTAACCCTCACACGAAACTTGCAGGTAAGTCCACTTGTTATTATCAGCTTGATTTCACAGATGAGGAAGCCCACTGGGGGTTCCCAGCTGTATATGTAGAACCAATACTCTAGCACCTCTTCAGGGCCTGTATCTCTCAACCGTGACCTTCCCAGCTTCCCACCATGACACAGGCCACCTGCGGCACATGTCCCCCAAAGTGTGGTACCCCACAGCGCACTCTTGGTAACTACAGATACACGCAGGGCTCATCACACCGGCCCTCAGGACGTGCACTGCGCCAGAACAGCCGCTGCTTCTCCTGGTCCCCCCCCCACCTGGGAATGGCCACAGCTTTGGGTGCTTCTCCAGGTATTCTTGCCTGGAGAATTCCACGGACAGAGGAGCCTATCGAGCTACAGTCAATGGGTCACAAAGAGTTGGATGTGACTGAGCAACTAATACACACACACACACACACCAGGTTCATGGGTCCTTTTCCTGGGGCCTAAGAAATTACACATTTGTCTCATTCAAATGTAGGCAAATTGCTGAGATGGGTTAAGTCTTTGTTCAGCCTTCTTGGCAATAGGCAGATGAGGAATAGAAGCATGGACTTTAAATCATCTTATCTAAGCCCACAATATTTAATAAATCTGTGGTCAGGAGCTTTTTCACTTGCCGCTGGCAGTTAAAGAAAAGGGCAGTTTTACAGCTAAGTCCTAATATGCCGGCTCACAACAAAATCACTCCTTGTTCTGACTTAGACTCCATTATCACTCCCTCTAGCAGGGACTCACTGTTTTGTTCTGGCACTAAAACCATTAGCTCAATATGCATGAGAAATAGTAAAAGGACAGAGGGACTTCCAGTTTCCAGCAAGTTCCTGGGGTGCAAGTCCTTCCAGATGGGGTGGAAGCCCTGCAGGAAGAAGAGGGCACTGTTGGGAGAAGGGGAGAGCAGCTGCCTGGACACTGCCAAGAGCTTCCCCAGAAGGGGCACATTAGCACCCTACTTCCAGGCTGCAGAGAAAACACTAGGGCTCAAGGCTGGGGAGATGGGGAGGTGGGGAGGAGAGGCAGGGGCATTACCCTCACCTCTGCAGCTCAGCCTAGCTCTAGCAGGTACTGATAACACAGGCTCTGTGTGTGAAATCTGGCTCAGCATGTGCCAACCATGACCTTAGGCAAGTTCAACCTCTCTGGGCCTCAGGGTCCCAATCTGTGAAATGGGTATGATAAATACAGCATCTGTTTCAGAGTTCTTGAAAGAATTAAGTAGAAAATGAATTTACTCTGAGGGTTCTTTTTCTAGAAAATATCTCATCCCAGAGAACCAGGTTGGGCTTCCCTTGTGGCTCAGCTGGTTATATCTGCCTGCAATGCGGGAGACCTGGGTTTGATCCCTGGGTTGGGAAAGTCCCCCAGAGAAGGGAAAGGCTACCCACTCTAGTATTCTGGCCTGGAGAATTCCATGGACTCTATAGTCCATGGGGTCACAAAGAGTTGGACATGACTGAGCAACTTTCACTTTCACTTCCACTTCCAGAGGACCAAGAGCATTTTAGGAAATCTTAGGAGAATCTGTACTTTCCTCGGAGGGAGGGGTATTGCTGCATCACACACTAAAGATGTCAGAATTTAGAGATGGGGTTTGGGAAGCCAGTCTTCCTGCTGGTCCTCCATAATTTCACCTCCCAGTGTCCAACCCTAGTGAGGTCCCCTCTGATGCTGAGACAGGTGGGCCTGTGCGACACACAGAATGCAGTAGAGTGTTGATGTATGACTTCTGAAGCCAGATGTTTGAAGGCACGAAGCTTCCATCTTGGTAGATGGGATGGTTTGGACTGGGGAGGGAGCCAGTCCCAGGCCATGGGGTTGCCCCAGCAGGCCCGTGGAGAGGCCCGGGTGGACAGGGACTGAGACCTTTGGCCAGCCGCCAGCACCAAGAAGCCAGCCATGTGAGCCACTGTGGAAGTGGAGCTGCAACCCTATCAAACCTCTCAACGACTGAGATAAGACAGCCTGAGGCAGAACCACCCAGCCAGCCACTCCTGCATTCCTGACCCAGGAAAACCATGAGCGAGAGTTTCTTGTTTTAGGATAATATTACCCAGCCATGGGGCTTCCCAAGTGGTGCTAGTGGTAAAGAACCCAGCTGCCAATGCAGGAGACATGAGACCTGGGTTCAATCCCTGGGTTGGGAAGATCCCCTGGAGGAGGATATGGCAACCCACTTCAGTATTCTTTCCTGAAGAATCCCCATGGACAGAGAAGCCTGGTGGGCTGCAGTCCATGGGGTTGCAAAAAGTCGGACATGACTCAAGTGACTTGGCACACGGCCATAGTGACTAGAACAGGCTCAAAAGCTTGATTTTTCAGATTAGGCTATCCCATAGAAAGTGGCTTGCCCAAGGCACATAGGAACACAAAGACTACAACCAGACTTCTGGGTCCTAGGCTGCCTCTTTCCTTGTGCTACCTTGAACCCAGTGCCTGGCCTGGCCTCTGGAAGCTGGATTCAGTGGATTCAGGGAAGTTTTGCTCTCCACTTCTCCCCGCTCTCAGCTTCCATCCAATATATTTCAGGCTCTCAGTCAGAGACAACTTTATTAAACAAGCCATTAATAATTATGCCAAGGACAATTAACACTTTCCAAATACCAGATGCATCCCTATGTCTCCCAGCTTCCCTTGAAGTTACTTTGGGATATGTGAGTGGTTCTGGACAATGTACTGTAATTGAAGAGAAGTGATGTCACTTCCAGGGCAAAATATTTAAGGGTTGGTTCATGACCCTCAGTACTCTCCTTTCTGTCTTCCGCAGCCAGGAAATCACCTCTCCTGGAGTCTGTATCTATAAGACACAGCCTGGACCCCTGCGTTGCCACTTGGAAGAGAACTTTTCTGGAGAGTCAGTGGCCCAAGAGAAGACTTAAATTGAGCTGAAAATAAACCTTTATGTACTAAGCCACTGAAATTTCAGGTATTATCATTGTAACTTAGCTTAACCTGCTGCTACTGCTGCTGCTGCTAAGTCGCTTCAGTCGTGTCCAACTCTGTGTGACCCCATAGACGGCAGCCCACCAGGCTCCCCCGTTCCTGGGATTCTCCAGGCAAGAACAGTGGAGTGGGTTAGCTTAACCTGACTAGTATACAATATGTTTCAGAAACCATAGCTACTAGTTGGGGTGGGGTTACCTACCTCATATTGGACTATGATAGAATGAGGAATAGATACTACTGGGTGAAGTCACTGAGATTTCAGGATTTTATCTGTTATTATACCAGAGCCTCCTATCTCATCTTTACTACTAAATTAATCATGATTGCACTTCCCTGGTGGCTCAGAGGTTAAAGCATCTGCCTCCAATGCAGGAGACCCGGGTTCGATCCCTGGGTCGGGAAGATCCCCTGGAGAAGGAAATGGCAACTCACTCCAGTATTCTTGCCTGGAGAATCCTATGGACGGAGGAGCCTGGTAGGCTACAGTTCACGGGGTCGCACAGCTCGCAACTGAGGATCCCTTACAAATGAGAAAATAGAATAATAAAAGATAAAAACAAATATTATCAGTAAGTTTATGTCTGAGTACAAGCACAGGCAAGTCGAACTAGTAGTAACTAAAACTATGAAGGCACTTATTGTTTTTTTGACAAGAAATTAGAAGTGAAAGTGAAGTCACTCAGTTGTGTCCGACTCTTTGAGACCCCATGAACTGTAGCCTGCCAGGCTCCTCCATCCATGGGATTTTCCAGGCAAGAGTACTGGAGTGGGTTAGCCATGTCTTTCTCCAAGGGATCTTCTGGACCCAGAGATCGAACCTGGGTCTCCCACTCTGCAACCAGGCTCTTTACTGTCTGAGCCACCAGGGAAGGCCCTGAAATTAGAGGTAAGTAGTTTAAACATTAGCTCAGCAGTTTAATGAAGACATAAAAGATACAGGTTCCTTCCCTCCTACCTCTGCCTCCTCAGCTTTTTGGTTTTCATCCTTGTTGTCTTATGCTCAAAAGATGGCTGCCACAGCTCCAACCATCACACCTTCATATGACAACTTTTAAATAGAAAAGAATGCGATTCAACCTATTATGGGGCTCAATGCCACTTGGGAAAAATCAGGATTCTTTTAGCAAGAAATGAGAGTAATAGCTATTGGGTTAGCTATCAGTAGCATTTACTCCATACATAAACAATCAAGTTGCATTGCTTAATGCCACAGTATTAAATGCAAAAAAGGTAAAATGTGGTAAGATAATGGTTAGAACACCACTCCTCTCTCTAGCCAATCCATATCCTTGGTTTTTGAAGCCTTTCCTTCAAATTAACTGAGGCTCCAAGAAAAAGGGGATTTTCTCAAGGTGTCCTGCTGATTGATAGCTAAGCTGGATCTGCAAGCTAGGTCCCCTGATTAGACGAAGGTTGTGTCTCTGTGTCAGTGTTTTTCATTATGAGCACCAGGGAACACTTCTCACAAAGTGCCCTTCTCATCAGAAAAGAGCTGAGAAATCTGATAAGTTAGAGAAAGGCTACCTACTTGATCCTCATGTTGGTGATTCAATATGCCCATTAGCATAGTAAAGGCTCTGAGAAGTCCTGCAGCAAGAACATGCACCTTATAACATTACATCTAGCAGTTCCCTAAATACATTTGAGCATGAAATTGTCACACCACCGCCCCAGTTAACATCTCAAGGGACTAGCATTCTGAAGAACACCTTTGGAAATGCTGCCCTCAACAAGGCAGCTCCCCTTGACCCGACTGGGCTGAACGTGTCCATCTGCAGAGACAGGGATAATTAGTCCAGCTCCTACTGCATTCTGGTGCAAGTTCCATTCAGGTGGTACATTTTTTTTCTCTGGTTAGTGAAGAGGTTTATTTTTGTGTGTTCATTAGGAATTGTAATCATTTTCTAGAAAGAATGAGAGCATGTGATTGGAAAGAATGAGCATGATGTTGGGAGGTAATACAGAAATGCAGAGATGTCTCTCGGGCTCAGAGAATGCTAGCAATAGAAGTCCATGCAGTCCTGGAGTTGTACTGTGCATGGGCCCCTCTGCACACACCTGCACGTCCGATGGCCCAGACCTGGGTTACCTTCACACAGGGAGCCAAAGAGAGGTCACTGGCTGTGCCAGCCACCACAGACAAACTTTTGGCAATTTCCTTGAGTCTGGATTCCCTTGTCATCTACTGATGAGGATACTAATGCCTAAGCTCAGGGTCCAGGCGTTGGACTCTGGACTACCTTACCCCTCCACAGGGCTGTCCCTTCAGGAACAATAAAAGACACAAATCACCTGACATCCCATGATTGTTTATGTTGTTAAACTTTTGGTTGAAATCATCATGCAGAGAAGTGTACTCATCAAAAGTGTACATTGCTACATGTATATGTATAACTGGATCGCTTTGCTGTACACCTGAAACTATCATAACATGGTTAATCAACCAATATAAAATAAAAAGTTAAAAAAAGAAACCCAAAGATCAACCCTAGTAAAATGTGCGAGAGAGAGAACTGGATTTTAATGTAACAGACTATGAAATTTCATTCATACAGTTTCAGATTTCACATTATAAAGAATCTTTAAGAAACATCACTTGTTGAATATTGGTGATGGTCCTTCTAATGGGTGTGTCGTGACATCACTTTGTTGCATTCATCTGGAGAAGGAAATGGCAACCCACTCCAGTATCCTTACCTGGAAAATCCTATGGACAGAGAAGCCTGATAAGCTACAGTCTATGGGGTTGCAAAGAGTCGGACACGACTGAGCGACTTCGCTTCACTCATAGACCAGACTAACAGATGAGACAGAGTGAGAAGGGGGGCGCCACGTTCATGCAGTAAATAATTGTGACGTTCAGGCTCTGTCTGAGCACTGTTCTGGGGGCTGGAATTTTTCCATTGGACAAAACAAAACAGACCAGTCCACAGGGACCAGGTCGCTTACTGAGGGTGAAGGGTGTGCTCAGCCTTTTCTCCTCCAGAGCTGGGCCAAACTTCTCCCAAACCCCTAGGGGGAAGGGTAATGAATGCCCTAGCTAATAACGATGATAATATAAGAGTAAGCTGTTAACATTAATTTTACCACTTCCTATGTCCCAGCTGTTACTCTAAGTGCTTCACAGACTTGAAGGCACATTCCTGTTGCTTAGAGGGCGTGTTCAACAGACAACTTTTGAGCCTGCCTATGCCTGACTCGGTGGGTCTGGGAGGGACCTGAGAATCTCCATTTCTAACAAACATCCGGGCAATGCTAATGCAGAAAGCTTTTAAACCTCAGAGCAACCCTACGGGGTAGGCACTTTTATTATCCCTATTCCTCAGTGAGGGCACTGAGGCACAGACAGTACCTATGCCCAAGAAGCCTTGTGTTTGGATTGTTCACTCTTGACTGTTAAACTGCACCACGCTGTGCCCCAAGTAGCTTGCAAAAAGGCTCTTCCCAAAGTCCTACTTAACAGCTGAAATAAGAGCTTCCAATTCCCTTTAGATAAATCTGTCTTTCTCTCAGGGTTCCTGGATGGGCTATACATCTGCCTCGTCCTGCAGTGAGGTGCCAGCTCCTGTGATGGGTGGATAAGCGCGGAGGTCAGGGACACACCTTTGAGTTTTGCAGCTTAAAAAATCTATATTTGAAACACAACTTCGGGCCTCATTACCTTTGAAATCTTAGGCAAGTTTGGCAGGTATCTGAGCTTCAGTTTTTAAATAATTGTCAAAACATAGAAATACAAAGTTATTTAAAACCCCAGCTGACTACAGCCACTTTATCCAAGTAGCTGGAAAAGAGTAATTCCCCTGCAGGCAAAGGCTCTTTGTTGGAGAGATTCTCCTGATGGGTGTGAAGGGAGAGGCCCTAGTGGGGAAGATGGACTTCAAGAAGGTCTTCTTCAATGAATGGTGTATAAAACTAGAAGAAAACAACAGAAGAGGAAAGACTAGAGACTTCTTCAGGAAAATTGGAGATATCAAGGGAACATTTTGCCCAAAGATGAACACAATAAAAGACATAAACGGTAGAGACCTAGTAAATACAGAAGAGATCAAGAAAAGATGGAAAGAATACACAGAAGAACTGTACAAAAAAGATCCAAATGAACCGGATTGCTATGATGGTACAGTCAGCCACCCAGAGCCAGACATTCTGGAGAGCAAAGTCAAGAGGGCCTAAGGAAACATTGCTGTTAATAAAGCTAGTGGATGTGACGGAATTCCAGAGCAACTATTCAAAACCCTAAAGGATGATGCCATCAAGGTATCACATTCAACATGTCAACAAATATGAAAGACCCAGGAGTGGCCTCAGGACTGGAAAAGGTCAATCCTCATCCCGATTCCCAAGAAGACTAGTACTACAGAATGTGCTAACCATTGGATAGTTGCACTCATCTCCCACACTAGTAAGGTCATGCTTAAAATCTTGCATGCTAGGCTTCAGCATTATGTGAACCAAGAAATTCCAGATGTCCAAGCTGGGTTCAGAAAAGGAAGAGGAACCAGAGATCAAATTGCCAACATTTGCTGGATCATAGAGACAGCTAGGGAACTCCAGAAAAACATCTACCTCTGTTTCATCGACTATACCAAAGCCTTTGACTGTGTGGACCACAATAAACTGTGGAAAGCTCTTAAAGAGATGAGAATACCAGACCATCTTACCTGTCTCCCGAGAAACCTGCATGTGTGTCAAGAAGCAACAATTAGAACCCTCTATGGAACAACTGATTGGTTCAAGATTGAGAAAGGAGTATGACAGGGCTGTCTGCTGTCATCCTGTTTGTTTAATCTATATGTTGAGCCCATCATGACAAACGCTGGGCTGGATGAGTTACAGGCTGGACTCAAAATAGCCAGGAGAAACATCAACAACCTTAGATATGCGGATGATACCACTCTAATGGCAGAAAGTGAAGAGGAACTAAGAACCTCTTGATGAGGGTGAAGGAGGAGACTGAAAGAGCCAGCTTAAAACTAAATATTAAAAAGACTAAGATCGTGGCTTCTGGCCCCATTACTTCATGGCAAATAGAAGGGGGAAAGGTGGAAGATTTCCTCTTCTTGGGCTCTAAAATCACTGCAGATGGTGACTGCAGACATGAAATCAGAAGGTGTTTGCTTCTTGGAAGGAAAGTTATGATGAACCTAGACAGTATGTTGAAAAGCAAAGATGTTACTCTGCCGATAAAGTTCCATATAGTCAAGGCTTGGTCTTCCCAGTGGTCACGTACGGTCATGAGAGCTGGACCATAAAGAAGGCAGAGTGCAGAAGAATTGATGCCTTCGATCTGTGGTACTGGAGAAGACTCCTGAAAGTCCCTTGGACAGTAAGGTGATCAAACCAGTCAATCTTAAGGTAAATCAACCCTGAATACTCGTTGGAAGGACTGATGCTGAAGCTGAAATGCCAGCTGACTCATTGGAAAAGTCCCTAACGCTGGGCAAGATTGAGGGCAGAAGGAGAAGAGGGGTCAGAGGATGAGATGGCTGGGTGGCATCATTGATGTAATGGACATGAACTTGGGCAAACTTCAGGAGATGGTGAGGGACAGACAGGCCTCCAGTCCATGGAGTTGCAAAGAGTTGGACACGACTGGACAACTGAACATCAACAGGGGAGGGGCAAAGGACAAGGGTGGGGGGGATGGAGAGACGCAGGACAAGGCATTCCAAAATGACCTGGGGCTTCCAAAGGGATGTTTTTAAAGTAATTTGCTTTTCCAACCTTTTATTGTATTGAGGTATAGTTGACAAACAATATTATATATGTTTAAAGTATACAACCTTGTGATTCACAACATGCTAGTCACTCAGTCATGTCCAGCTCTTTGCAACCCCGTGGACTGTAGCCTGCTAGGCTACTTTGCCCATGGGATTCTCCAGGCAAGAATACTAGAGTGGGTTGCCATTTCTTTCTCCAGGGGATCTTTCCAACCCAGGGATCCAAACTGGGTCTCCTGGATTACAAGGAGGTATAGTAGATGAACAATATGTTTAAGGTATACAACCTCAGGATTCACAATACTGAAAGGTTGTACTCTATAGGTATCAAATATTGGCTATATTCCATGTGCCATATTCTTGTAGCTTACTTATTTATGCATAGTAGTTTATATTTTTTAAACTTTGACCCTTATCTTGCCCCTTCCCCTTCCCAGGTGAATGGATTAAAAAGGTGAGGTGTACACAAACGTGGGCTTCCAGGTGGCAGTAGTGGTAAAGAACCCACCTGCCAATGCAGGAGACAGAAAAGATGCAGGTTCCATCCCTGGGTCAGGAAGATCCCCTGGAGTAGGCAATGGCGACCACCCCCTCTAGTATTCTTGCCTGAAGAATCCCCATGGACAGAGGAGCCTGTTGGGCCACAGTCCATAGGGTAGCAAAGAGTGGGACATGACAAGCGATTTCGCATGCACGCACGTGTGTGCATATGCACACACACACACACACACACACACACACACACAGTGGAACATTACTCAGCCATAAAAAGAACGAAGTTTTGCCATTTGTAGCAACATGAATGAACTTGGAGAGTATGATGCTTAGTGAAATAAGTCAGACAGCAAAGACAAATATTGTATATTATCACTTATATGCGGAAAACAAACTAGTGAATATAACAAAAAAAGAAACAGACTCACAGATACAGAGAACAAACCAGTAATTTGCTTTTGGATGGCATGATGTCAGCATCATTTCCTTTTGTGTGTGTACTTGGCTACTCAGTGGTATTACATTCTTTGTGACTCCATGGACTGTAGCCCACCAGGCTCCTCTGTCCATGGGATTCTCTAGGCAAGAATACTGGACTGGGTTGCCATTTCTTTCTCCAGGGGATCTTCCCAACCCAGGGATTGAACCAGGTCTCCTGCATTGCAGGCAGATTCTTCACCATCTGAGCTACCAAGGAAGCCCTCCCTTCTTTTTGATTACCTTCAAATGCAGCTACTTACATGATTTCATATTCCTGGTATTTAGTGAAATGAGTAAAGGAGGGTTGGAGGTAAAGACAATTTCCCCACCCTAAGGATAGAGACAGACTCCTCTAAGGATGATTTACCATGGCGATAAGAGGGTGCGCTACTGTTTTTAAAATTGGTATTTGTGCTTTAGACTGGAGGATCCCTCAGAGCAAGATCTAAGCCAAAGATTCCTTCCTGTTCGGACCCAATCAGACAGATTGGCATGAGGATGGCCGCTCACGCTGAGTGGACACTCTGGATGACCTTGAGCCTTTTTCCGGTCCTGGGTTCTTTCTTAAGCCAGCACCTGGGTTGGAAGGCTGAGTGTGCCAGGTTGGATGGTGGAGCTGATGGAGGTTTCCTGTACATATTGTTCCACTGAGGCCAGAAAGTAGATCTGGGGAAGTTTCTTGTTAAAGATGTAGTCCTGCTAGGAAATAAAGAATCCAGCTAATAAATGAAGAAAGAATAGTAAAATAGCACCATTTTGCAATCCCTGTGAATGAATGGGTCCAGGCATTGCTTACTGGGCCACTAACAGCACAAAAGAAAGACTTTTGACCCTTCTGATGGTTGAATACAGCACCACCCATGAGGTTGCCTGGTCAAGATAATCCATAAAAGCCAGAAAGTGGAAAACTGCACAGAACAGGCAACCCAATTTCATCAGTAAGTTGCAAAAAGGAAAAAACAGAGATGGGAGAACCTATGATTTAATAGACTTAAAAGACATATCACCCATTCAATATGTATGGACCATATCAAATCCTGACTCAAACAAATAAACTGTTAAAAAATATGTCATGGAGTTTCTTTTGGTGCCTTTAAGTAGAACATCACCTAATCCATGTTGGATTTGGTTTAGGTCTAAGGACAAGGTGAAAAATATTCACTTATCGGGAAGGCTAAGTACATACCCAGTCCCCATGCTTGTGATTAATAAACAGCTTGGTCGCCACATCCTATCCCCCATTCCCCTTGAGTTTTCAACAGAGGAGCCCTGAAGAGCCTCGGCTCCTGTCTCCTTAGCTCTACCCTCTCACCTGCTTGGAGAGCCCTGCCTGGCTGCCCCACGAAGGTCTTCTGCACTTTCCCTCCCATCCCCTCCCAGTGCCCTCCAGGGTTGGGAGTGGAGGGGGCAGATGGGAGAAGGATGTGTCTTTAAGGGAAGGAGCCCACTTGAGGGATGAGAGGAGAAAGACAATCTTCTCTAGAATGGTGAGCCCAAACTGAAATCCCAACAGGGAGGTGTGGAAATCATCAGGACCTGAAATTGTGGCAGCTGCCTTGCCGGGAGCTATGAGACCCACCTGGAGCCACAGGTAAGCTGTGTGATGTCTGTCAGGTCAGTGAAGTTTACAGATGCCCCTCAACACCAGAACTGGGGTCCCTGGGTGACACGGAGCTGAGCCCAAGTCACGTAGCCAAGCTCATGGCCAAGTTATGCATTCTTGGAGGATATGAAGCTGGACTGTGCCTTCTTAAGAGCAAAAGGTTGATGCTCTCTTGCTGAGATAAGTTTATATCTTTTTGGCAGCCAGTTAGGAAATCATCCATAGTCCTCACTGTGAGGCTGACCTGGAGAGAGAGAAGGACAAAGAGACAGAGAGAGAGGAAAGCCTGAATCTACTCAGGTCTGAGTCCAGCTTCCTAATTTGCAAGAATAATGGAGGACAGAGGGCCATTTTAAAGGGTATCATTGGGATGCAAGCAACAAAAGCTAGACAGTCTTTCAAATCTGTTAGTCTTCACAGCCTTCTCCTTTCTCGCAACTTACTGATGAATTGAGTTTCTGTTGTGTGGAGTTGTCCACTGCCCACTCTCACGGTCCTGCAGAGTACATTGGGGAGGGGCCTGGGGTGAGAATACTCAGGACATGACCCTTGGTTTCGAACAATCCCTGAGGAGGAAAGAAAAGGTACTCCTTCCTCCATCTGGACCCAGCTGGGATCCAGAGAAGCCCCACTTATACCTTCAGCTGCCTCTGTGCAGTCCCCAAACCAAAAGACTATAAGTGGCCTCCCAGTGGCAGTGATGTGTATCTCGCTGGGGAGATGGAGATTTGGAGAAAGGTCCACACACCCAAGGAGAGAGGGAGCAGAGATGAGGGCAGTCTGACCCTGCAGACTCTGTGAGATGGTTTTCAGTGAGTTTCTCTGCCTTCATGGACCTCCTCCTGCTCCTGCATTTTTCCTGAAGGCCAGTGATCTGGGATTTGTTTGAATGAGATTGAGATGACAGTTGCAAGCGATAGATATAGACTTGTTTACCTGGAGAGTAAAGGGAATCACTGGCGCTTGGGCTCTTGCAGGAACCTGTGTGTCTCCCATGTAGGGTCACTTAAGGGGAGCATCATCCCATGCCTCTCCTGCTGCTCCACCCACTCCCCCGCCCCTTGGCATGCGAGCTATACCAATAAACCTGACCCTGCCTGGGCTGGAAGCTGGGCAAGTGACAACACCCTCAGCCCCCCACCTGGGTGCCTGCCCCTTTCCGTTTCATGCATGTTATCCCCACATGCTCATGTTTACTGAGCACTTGCTATGTGTTCTGGGCACCGAGCCAAGCACTTTACACTCTGTCGGGCTGGGCTCTGAGATGCAAGCAACAGAAACGAACTCTGGCTGATTTAAATAGGAAAAGAGTTTACTCAAAAACATCGTTGATTACTCATCGCTGCTCTAAAGGGCCTAAAAACCAGATCCGGGACTACACACTCAAGAATAACTCCCACAGTGATGCCAAGGTGGTCCAAATTTGGACACTACTGCTGTGGGCTGGCGCTACACTTGGAGCTGGTGCCACTGATGCCAGCTGGACTCTGGCCACCCAAGGAGCATCACAGCTGCTAATTTCTCATAACTCTGTTTCAGCAACCAGAGATTACACTTCAGGGTTCCCCGGAGTCTGGGGCAGGTGCATCTGATGGCACAGCCTAGCCTTCTGTGGTGGGAGACGGGCTCAGCCACCACAGAGACTCCCCACAAAGGACAAGAGGAAGGGAGGTGCTGGCCCCAGAGAAAGATCTCTGTCTATTTTATAGGCATGATCTCATTTGCATGCGTGCTCAGTTACTGCAGTCATGTCCAACTCTTTGCAACCCATGGACTATAGCCTGCCAGGCTCCTCTGTCTGTGGGATTTCCTAAGCAAGAATATTGGAGTGGGTTGCCATGCCCATCTCAAGGGGAATTTCCCTGACCCAGGAATCGAACCTGCATCTCTTTTGTCTCCTGCATTGCAAGCAGGTTCTTTACCACTGAGCCACTGGAAAAGCCCAAGATCTCCTTCATCTCCTTTAAATCTTGTGAGAACGCTGTGAAGTAAGTCGATGGGTCATTCTCATGTATCAGAGCAAGTACTGAGGGTCAGGAATACTAGCCAAGGACACAGAGCTGGAGGCCCAGGTGCAGGATTTAGGGATGTCTGACTCCAGGCAGTTCATCTCCTAACCATGTCGTCATCCCTGTGGCTCCTGTTGGTAGCACAGCCATTCAGAAAAGGGGCCTGTTTCAAGAGAGCGTCTGCAGGAGAGGAGAGCCAGAACCAGAGAGCAAGGAGGGGAGAGAATGTGTGTGTCTGTGTGTGTGTGTTACTGAATCACTGTGTTGTATACCTGAAATTAACACAACATTGTTAATCAATCATACTCCAATATAGAACAAAAATTTTAAAAATGTTTATGAAACAAAAAAAATAAATGTATATGAGCTTGTGTGTGTGAATGTGTGTGTATGTGTGGTGTTTGGGGTGGAACAGGTTAAGGATGTCTCCTGGACTTTGTCCACTTTGGCTTCCAGAGCCCTGATGGTAACTGTATGATGGCCAGGCCCTGTCTAGTCTTTCCAGGGGTGTGTAGGCAACAATAGCTACAGGACCCTCCACCTCATGACTTTGCAAAGCTGACCCAAGGCTCTGTGAGGCGAGCTGCATGCAGGCTTTGTTACTGGCACTGGTCACTTACACATCGCCCTGTATGCTTACTGATGTCCATGCCCTAGACAGCAGCTCTGACCGCGTGCAGTCTGAGATGGATATTTAGAATCAGACTCGGAAGGAAACATGGATTTTGTGAAATCAGTTCCCCTGGAGAGCTTCATGCCTTGCTCTCACACCTCAGTGTTGCTGACACTTGGCATAGGAGCATGTACCTAAGACCTGTTTGTTGAATGAATGGATGAATGTATGAGTGGGGAGTGAGAGAACAAATGAACCGGCTTCCTCGTGGATGACATCATAATGCCCTTAACCAGAGTGCTCAGTGGCCAGGCGGGCTACTCCTGAGGCTGGTGTGTCCCTTCTCCTCATCCCCACGTGGTCTTCCTGAAGCTTTGATGTTCATCTCTTTGCTTCTCCTTGCTTGTTCCCACATCTTGGTCTTTGCTTATTCATTTGCCTAAAAGATTCTTTCAGAGTCTGAAATCTGTCCCCGTTAGTTTCTACAGGAAAGCTTTGATTCCCTCCAACAAGCTCTGAAAACCCTGAGCAAGTGGAGGACCTTCTCTCCCTGCCTGGAAGGGGCAGGCAGGGCGCATGGGTTGGGCTGCAGCCACCAAAGCCAGGAGGAGGCTGGGTCTGCTGATGGGATGGTGCAGGCCCCCACCGACCCTGACCAAGGGGTCAGGAAGTGTAGAAGGCAGAAAGGCTGGGGACTGTGCTGCAATTCTCCTGACTGCCCAGGACTCGATGAACAGATTACTCCTTAGAGACCCAGGATCTCAACTCCTGGCCAGGAGGAAAACTCAGTCTTTCAATGATGTAAATGTCCAAAAGTGGTTACCTGCTCACGACATCCCGAAGGGTCAGCCGCATCCTTTCTCTCTGTTGCCCAGAACATCGCACCCAGGGCTTTGAGGCTTTGTTCATTCATGTCTGGCATGTTGGGATTTGGAGAGCAGCCGCAGAGGTTGTTGGCCAACCCAGCCTGCAGCCCCATGTGCTGGAGGAGGCCTCCAGAAAGGGAAGCAGCGAGTTTCCAGTCTCAGAGCTGGTGTCCGTGCTTAGCATTGCCCTGAAGGCGCCATGCATGCTGGTTTATCTGTCCTCTGCTTGTGCCTGCCCTCTTTTCTCCTCTAGCCCAAGCCTTCTCTGGCAGCGACAGGCAGGGAGAACCGTGTCACAGGCAGGCGAGCTGGAAGGGGACCGGCTGGGCTGGGAGAGAGTGACCACTGTCCACTGGTGCTCCCGGTGGGGTATGGCTTTCTCCTGGGCGGCTTTATGTCTGCATATTTCAGCTCACATCCATTCCCCTCCAGGGAGTCCCGAGGCATGTACCATGATCCCTAAGAGAGGGGGATGAGCTGGCATGTTTGAGGAAGATCCAGGAGGTGGTGTGGATGGCACAAGGGGCCAAGGGGAAGGATGGGGAGATGGGACCAGGGCAGGGCTGAGGGGCCAAGTGTGGTTTCCAGAAAAACTCTGCAAGGCACTTTAGCACACTACCTCATGTAATCCTCTCGAACCAAAACACTCAGACGTGAGGGCGATTATTATCCCCATTTTCCAGATGAGGAAACCGAGGAACAGGGAGGTTAAATACGTTTCCCACAGGGCACAGAGCCAGGATTCCCACAGATCTTACCCGGATTCTGCACTTCTGACCACTTTGCTAAGTGGCCTGTATGAGTGACTCATCAGCTTTAGAGTCGGACAGATGCAAATTCCAATGCTGTGGGACTTCCCAGTGGTCCAGTGGATAACACTCCAGGCTCCCAGTGCAGGGGGCCCAGGTTTGATCCCTGGTTGGGGAACTAAGATCCCACATGCCACAATTAAGCCAGTGGGCCACAACTAGAGAAGCCAGCACACTGCCATGAAGACCCAGCGCAGTCAAAATAAATAATAATAATTTTAAAATTCCAGTGCTAAATTTCAACATGGGAGCTGCCTGACCCCGGCAAGTGAATTCCCTCTGTGTGCTTCCATGTCCTCGTATCCCACTCCTCACAGGGTTATGGTAAAGTGTGAAGCAGAAGTGCATGCGGGGCTTAGCAGGCTCTGTGGGTCATTGTCTCCTCCTTACCGTCTTCCAGGCAGGTGGAGATGTGTTCCACAAGCCAGGTGTAGGGACTGAAATATGAGGAGCAGTGAGCAGCTCAGTCATAGAAACATGGCCGGGGGGAGGGTGAGGGCATCAGAAAGCGGGGGAGCCACTTTCTGTGAAGAAGTCACCACTGAGAGGATGGGTTCTAGAAAGCATGGGGCTGTGGTTCTTCATTCAAGAGGGTGAGCAAAAAAATAAAGTCTAACACTGTTTCCACTCTTTCCCCATCTCTTTCCCATGAAGTGATCAGGGAAATAGATGGGGAAACAGTAGATAAATCATATTAGGTTGGTGCAAAAGTAATTGCAGCTTTGCATTGTTGAACTTTTTGTTGACATTTGATATTAGAATACATTCTTAAACAAATGTGGTTATGTTATACATCATGTTAATGTGTATTTCTCACTTTATGTTTTTTTGGCTAATGACATTACTTGCTGTTTATTTTAGACTATAGAAATGATGTTGGACAAAAAGCAAATTTGAGAGATTTTTTAATTGAGTTTAAAATGGGTTGTAAAGCAGCAGAGACAACTTGCAACATCAATGACACATTTGGCCCAGGTAATGCTAACGACTGTACCGTGCACTGCTAATTCAAAAAGTTTTTCAAAGGAGACGAGAGCCTTGAAGATGAAGAACGTGGTGGCTGACCATCAGAAGTTGACAATGACCAATTAAGAGCCATCATCAAAGTTGATCCTCTTACGACTACATGAGAAGCTGCCGAAGAACTCAACATTGACCGTTCTGTGGTCATTTGGCATTTGAAGCAAATTGGAAAGGTGAAAAAATTTGACAAGTGTGTGCCTTCTGAGCTGACTGAAAATAAAAAAATTGTTTTGAAAAAAAAAAAAAAGAGGGTGAGCACAGAAAGAAAAGGGACGGACAGAGAAGAGGGAGTGAGAGCCACAGGGACGATGTTCAGATTAAAGGAGTGAGCTCAAATTAAAGTGGAGAGCGCGAGAGCAGGGGCACAGAATGCCAGGGAAGGGGGCAGGAGGAGGGTGCGCCCAGGGCCTGGGTCCGACACGACCGGCCGTGACCTCCTCTCTGCTGGCCGCGCTCTGGGTGCGGCTGCAGCGGCTGCTTGTGGAGCTTGGCACCATGCACCATGCATCATTATTTGCAGAGCTCGGAGCTGTTTGCAGAGCTTGTCACCCCGGGTGTCACCGTTTGGAGAGCGTGGCACTGTTTGTCATTTGGGAAGTCTGGTTTTATTTGCGGAGCTCGGTGGCGTCAGGAGAGGCAGGTCCTGTTGCTGTTTGTGGTGTCAACCGAGGGCATTCCTCTGGGTTCTTCTGTTTGCTGAGCCCCTCAGTGTTGACGCCATTGTCTCTGGACGTCCAGAGTCGGTCACTGTCGCACGCATTGTCCGCAGCGCCCCGCCCCCACCCGGTTTGCAGAGCCCGTCACAGCTGGAGTTATGGTGTCTGCACGGTGGCTGCCATAGTGTGGAGCCAATCACTGTGCTACTGCCACTGAGCCTCATCACGGCAGTGTTGCTGTCTTTGTAGTGGTGTGCAGAGCCTACTGATTTCTGTGCCTCTGTGTGTAGAGCCTCTCTCGGTCTATGACGCAATAGCAGACCCTGATGCCATGAGCACAAATTTCCCATAGATCACCAGAACCCTATCGAAAGCCCATCTCTGATCTCTGGCAACCACGCTCCCCCTAACCCAGACACCTGCTCCCACCTCCCCCCAAAATATCCTCCAACCATTTTTGAGCACCAGCCTCTGGGGCCTCCTAAGACCAACCCCCCACCACTGCCTCCGCTCCCTGTCTCATCTGAGGGGTCCTACAACCTGCTTCTTGGAGCTTGATTTCATTGCAGAGTCCGGGCACCATAGGATGGCTTTGGGCCAAGAGCACAGGCCAACCTGCTGAGGATGGCAGGAAGGAAAAAAAATGATGCAAAAAGAGAGGAGCCATCAGGAAAGATGAAAGGGTTTTGCTTCCGCATCTGATGGGGCTTGAAGGCTGTCACTGGGAGTGAGATGGCTCCTTGCACACAGGGTATAATTAATTAAGGGCAAGGTATACAAAGTGCAGGCAGCTAGAGCAAGTGATAAAGTGGCATATCAAAGCCAGTCCCTACCGGTGGTGGACATTAGGCGCACCTATCACATGCGTGCACGGGCTTGCATGTGGCGGGAAGCTTGTTCAGTGGTGGGAAGCCGGCAGGGTTCTTCTGGAGAGAAGGTAGGGACTGGGAACAAAGCATTTGTGGGTGAAGCTCTGGCTCCTTCAGACCTCAATACTTTGAAGTTCAGCCCCCTATGGGAAAGCCCGAAATACCCATCATGCCACCAACCATTTCTCATAGAACAACAAGAAATGAGACCAGGTGTTAAAGGGGGAAAATTGAAAGAAATGGTTAGAAAGAAAGTTTAAAAAAAATTTTTTTAAGCCTAAGAAACCTGTACACTATTGAAAAAAATACAGAAAAGCCTCCCTGAAAGCCTGGAAAAATGTGTGCTGAGGATCAAAAAGACTAGTTTCTAGAAAGAAGGAAAAAAAATACCCTCTGCATGGCTAACTAGCAAGAAAAAGAGGTCATGCATGCCAAGGGGAAGGCACCAGTGATGTGTATATAATCTATTCGTATATTTACATTTTATTATTAATAATTAGCCACAGGAAAAGGTCAGATATAAACTGGAAGTCAAATGTCCAGGAAAACAGTGTGAGAAGCCCCTCGTGAGGAATTCCAGAGCCAGTAGCAAGAAGGCCTTTAAACACTTCAAAGTCAGGGAGGCAGGGGGAAGATATGAGGGTTCACAGTGCAGGAGGTACCCCCGGGGTGAAAAGGGGCTGGACCTGACTCTGTGGATGGCTCAGAGACCCCGCCCCCAAACAGCCTTTGATGCTGAGATTAAATGGATAAGAAGAAATCTTAATAACAAGGGTAACTCTTTACATCATTGTATAGCTTACCTTTCCTTTTTTTTTACTTTGCATCCTCTTATTTGATCGACATATGTGTAGGAAAGAAATCTTCAGTAGCCCCATTTCATGGTGGGAAAACTAAGATCAAATTGGCAAAGATAATGAGAACGTATTGTACAGCACAGGGAACTCTACTCAGTGCTCTGGTGACCTAGATGGGAAGGAAATCCAAAAACAGGAGACATACGTAAATATCTAGCTGACTCACTTTGTTGTCTGGTAGAAATTAACACAACGTGGTAAAGCAACTATACTCCAGTCAAATTAAAAAAAAAACAAAACAAAAAACTGGCAAAGAGGCAAGAATTCTCAGCTAAGTTAAATCAACATTGAACTGAGAGCCAGAGGCTCTGACCCTAAGACCCAAAGGCTTAGCGTGATACCATGCCATCTTGGTTTGGTTTGGTTTCCTGCAGAAGTAGACACCCAAGGCAAGGATGTGGGCACGTGTAGCTTCCTTGGGAGATGAAGAAAGTGCTGGTAGGGAATGCAGAGAAGGCAAGGAATCAACATGAGATGTGTTGTCAAGTTGGTTAACACCAAGGAAGTTGGAGCTCAGTTGCATGGGGACCTCGGGTCACAGGGTAGCACCGAGCCTGAGTTTCCACCCAGAGGGTGAGGGAGCTGAGGGATTTATCTGCCAGTTTCACGCAGCCATGGAGGGCTGCTCCCAGGGCTTTAATTCCCAGCACCTCTATCCTGTCCCAGAAGACTCCTGACAGGCCCTCGGGCACAGGGATCGGTGCTGACACTTGGCATTTGGGCAGGATAGTGGTAAGGGCTGATGGAACCTGGAGGCACTGCCAACACCTGCTATGCACGCTGCCCAAATTCTGCCTTTCATTCAGAAATGGATATAACTAGGCCGTCAGGCGGAGAAGGCAATGGCACCCCACTCCAGTACTCTTGCCTGGAAAGTCCCATGGACGGAGGAGCCTGGTGGGCTGCAGTCCACGGGGTCGCAAAGAGTCCAACATGACTGAGCGACTTCACTTTCACTTTTTACTTTTCATGCATTGGAGAAGGAAATGGCAGCCCACTCCAGTGTTCTTGCCTGGAGAATCCCAGGGATGGCAGAGCCTGGTGGGCTGCTGTCTATGGGGTCACAAAGAGTCGGACACGACTGAAGTGACTTAGCAGCAGGCCATTAGGATGGGTTGAAATCCACCTGGTCCTCCTGGATGAACTCAAGAGTGATACTGTGAAACTGGCATGCAAGTTATTTTACTTGTTGTTCTGAACATCCACCAGCTGAGCTTGTGTCCTGGCAGATCGCCAACCGCCCTTGTTCCTAATAAGTGGGTCCTCAAAATACATGTTACCCGCAAGATAGATATTGTTGTTGATGTTGTTGTTATCTGCAAGATAGATATGATTAAGCCCACATCTCACAGGTGAAGAAACTGAGAGATGAAATCTGAGAGATGAAATAATTTGCCCAGAATTACAAGGTGGGGGAGCGGGGACTGGATTTGGACCCCGGACTTGTAAAATCCATACAGCTTTCCCAGTACCTCACAGAGGTGGTCCCTGTAAACACAAAAGGTGACATTTTACTTTCAGAAACACTCTTCCCATCCTCTCCCCACTGGAGAAGAAAAAGCAGGAAGGAATAGAAATGGGTCGAGTACAGTTTAGGCTAGTTCAGGGCACCAGGTTTTCACTGAGATGAGAAGGGAAATTGGAAACAGAAATAGACTCACAGATTTAGAAAAGAAACTTATGGCTACTAGGAGGGGATGGTAGTGGGGAGGAATATTTCAGGTGTTTGGGATTGACATGTATACATTGTTGCATTTAAAATGCAACAAGCACTTACTGTTTAGCACAGGGAACTCTGCTTAGTGTTCCATAATAACCTAAATGGGAAAAGAGCTTGAAAAAATAGTTACATGTATATGTATAATTGAATCACTTTGCTGTATACCTGGTATTAACACATTGTTAATGAATTATGTGTGCATGTGTCCTCAGTTGCTTCAGTCATGTCTGACTCTTTTCAACCCTCTGGACTGTAGCCCGCCAGGATCCTCTGTCCATGGGATTCTCCAGGCAAGAGCTGGAGTGGGTTGCCATGCCCTCCTCCAGGGGATCTTCCCAACCCAGGGATCAAAACTACGTCTCGTGTGTTTCTTGCATTGTAAGTGGGTTCTCTATCGCTAGGCCACCAGGGTAGCCCATAATATTAAAAAAAATAAAATAAAAAAGAAGGGAATTTGAAACCTGTGAGATAGTCTCTCTGACACCTATCCACAACAAAGATGTGGTGGATTGGGAATTGTGATGGTCCTGTGAGAATCCTGATGGAACCTGTGGGAACTGTGATGGTCCAGGGGTGTGTGTGTGTGTGTGTGTGTGTGTATGGTGGGGGAGCCCACTGGGCATAAGCATAAACATGCATGGCAGGGGTGGGGAGGGGATGGACTTCCCTGATGGTCCAGTGGTTAAGGCTTCGCCTTCCAGTGCTAGGGGTGAGGGTTTGATCCCTGGTCTGGGAGCTAAGATCCGGCATGCCTCTGGGCCAAAAACCAAAATATAAAAACAGAAACAATATTGTAACAAATTCAATAAAGACTTTAAAAATGATCCACATTAAAAAAAGTCTAAAAAAATACGCACAGGGGACCTAGATGGAGAGAAGCTTTTGGATGTGGATTTAGACGACCAAAGAGGTGAAATAACCTGTGGAGTGTCTTGGGGCTGAGAAAACAGTCAGAGCCCTTTCATAGTCACGGCTGCCTGCCTGTCCTTCGGCCCTACCGCCTCAGGAAGGCCCCTCTTCCTCCCTGCCTGGAATTCCTCTTTTTTTTTTTTTTTTAAGAGCAGTAAGCCCAGCTCTGAAAGGCAGTAATTGTGAATCTTTTGTTGCACACAATCTCTGCCACACTCCTGGGGTTGCAAAGTTACTTTCTACTGCCAGGCACATGGGGCTTGGCCTTTTTCATTTATTGGAACATTTACAGTCAGAAAGAGAGGGGGGCGAGGTGTGTGCAGAGGGAGAGCCATAGAGACAGGCCTGCAGAGGGAGAGACCTAAAGAGAGAAGAACTTAAAGCAAGATCAGAGCTCTCAGAGAGAGAGAGAGAGAGAGGCAGGCAGATGACAGGAGGAGAAACAGGAAGTGGAAAGAAAAAAAAACACTAAACAGTGAAAGCCTGAGAGGCAGCTGGGGTCCAGAGGAGCAGGAAGGAGACACAGAGCCCGGGGCCAAGAGATGGGAGAAGAGGAGGGAGATAAACAACAAGGGGATCAGACAGAGACAGAAAAGATACACACGTATGAACCCATGCAAAATGGGGACAGAGGGAAGGAATGTGAGCCGGGTGACCCCCAGTTCTCCAAGTCCTGTGGTACCTGCACACAGACCAGCCTGGAATGTTAATTACAAGCTGCTCCTCAACAATGCTGAACGCTGGCTGGTTCCCTGAAAGGGGGAGCTGGGAGGGAACGTGCATGGAGAGCCTCCCTGCCCTTCCCAGGGAAGGGAAACAGAGGAACTTTTGGTGGATCAGAGAGAGAGGAGCAAGACACAGTGTCCCTCAGGGTGGTTAGCATCCCTGGGGACCACAGAAGAGAGGCTGGCCAGCTGAGCAGAGGAAGCCTGGGTGGAGAAACGGAAGAGGATGCTCAGGAGGGAGGGAGGAGAGAGGCAGAAGAGAGGGGAGAACCCTCGAGTTCCCCCTGCTCTACCCCCTGCCCCGCTCCCCGCCCCGCCTCCCCGTCCCATCCCCGGCCCTTTACAGGGATTAATCTCCTTCTGCCTCTGCTGTCCTGAGGTGAAGTAGCCCCTCCCTCAACTCCACCCAGTACATTCTTTCAAATGTATTAGTACCTTCCTTCAAACCAGTGCTGGTCACCAGCCAGGTTCAAGTAGAAAAACCTGACTCTTCTCTTCAAGGGCCCCATGGAAAGTGAGAATGCAACTCCCTTCTGGATGATGATACTCATCCCTCTACCCCTGGCCTTTCAGCCCACCTCCTCTCTGCACTCCACAGCCCCAGACCCTCCAGTTAAGATCTATCTTTGGATCAGGTCTCCAGATCAGGCGGGGAGATACTGCAGGGGCTCCAACTGCTGCTGTCTGCCCCCTCTTGGCGGATGGCCCCCATTTGCCTCAGCCTCTCCCCTGCCCAGGTGCCCAGGAAGCCCCCACACCCACCCCCCTCCTAGCCCTCCCCAACCAGCTACAAGTCACTGCTCAAATGGGGAAAGGAGGCTGGAAGTACTGGCGTAGTTTATGGCCGGGGCATGAGGGACTGCAATGGGAAATCCTTTGGCGGATGGAGGGCAGAGAGACACCCTGGTCTCCTGAAGTTTCCCAAGACTGGGGAAGCTGGATTGCAACAGACCTGGGCCTTTCCTGCCCTCTGTGCCCTGAGGCCCCAGGCTTCAGCAGCTTCTCTGAGATCCTGGTGTGGTTTGGGCGCTCTGCAGGACACCCTCCCACACACAGGTTTGCAATGGCTCTCATCCCACCCTTGCATCCCCTTTGCATCCTGACACAGGTGCACACTGCCCAGAACCAGCCAGCCAGGTGTGCATACAAGGCGGGTGAACACAGGCTGGAGTCCATCAGTATGTGGATATATGCCAGACACACACACACACACACACACACGCCTGCCTGCCTGCAGACAGAAATGTCCGAAAAGAAAGCAGTCAAGCACACAGGCCTGCATAGGCAGCCCACCCAGGGCTCCATAAATACAAATTAAATTAAATATGCACAAGCACACTCATGGCAAGTCATCAAGCCCCTGCTCTGCCCAAGGCAAGGGTGCTGGGCTTAGCAGCCTCTGCACAGCTAAGGAGCCTTTGATTTGACAAATAAATTACACTTCTTTCCCTTTAAAGGAAAGGCTTTGAAGAGTTAAAGCCTTGGACCCAGAAGCAGTGACCACCCTAGGGGACGGGGCCACAGGTCAAGTGCTCCTCTCCCTGCTCCTGTCAGAGCAGGAATGTCCCTGTCCCTGAGGCCTTGAAGGGCATGGAAAGTCATAGTCGTGGGAAGCTGAGGCAGGGTCAGTGGGTTCCACGAGGCCAGCTGCCTGGTGGTGAGAGGGCTGCCCAGAGGTCTCAGGGCAAGTGGTCTGAACACAGCATCGGTCCATCTTGGGGGTCTCTCATCTCTCTTTAAGGTCCCTCACTGTCATTCCTTTATAGTAGCCTCCCAAGAGTCTATCAGGCTAACCCCCTCGAGTGTTAATGATATGACATTTCTCATCTTTCTGGGACACTCCTGTAGTCAAGAGAAGGAACTCATTGTTGGGCAGAAGAGGCATCCAGGCAGGACCCTGCTCTGTTGATACATAAGCTGGGCTGATTTAGGAAAGACTGGGCTTCCCAGGTGGCCCTAGAGGTAAAGAACCCACCTGCCAATGCAGGAGACATAAGAGATGCATGTTCAATCACTAGTCGGGAAGATCCCCCTGGAGGAGGGCATGGCAACCCACTCCAGTGTTCCTGCCTGGAGAATCCCATGACAGAAGAGTCTCGGGGGCTATGGCTCATAGAGTCACAAAGAGTCGGACACGACCAAAGAGACTTAGTACACATGCGCCCAGGCCGTGGAGATTCAGGACAAGCCCTTCCTCCACCCAGCTCATCGCCTTCCTCTCCTGAGTGTTAATAATGCTTCTTACAGCCAGTTCTTGAGAGAAAGAAAGCGTAACTGCCCTGTCTTACGTCTGCTCTCTCAGCTCGGCATGGTCCTCAGGCAGAGGGGGTCTCCAAGACACTTCTCAGCCAGTCTTTCTACTCCAGGACACCTGCCAGTCCCCTCTCAAAAGCCTCCCACGTTGATTTTAAATACAATTAAATCTTCTGAAATGAGAAATTTTCTGCAAAGCTCATTGCAACTCTCAGAGTGTCTGCACTGCCTGGTGACCCAGGGAAGTAGTGTAGTCAGTCCCAGAGGGGTGGAGAGGGAAGAAGGAAGACATGAGGAGGAAGGCCTCCTAGCCTGCATGTCCAGCTCTCTGCCAGCCCCGGCACACACCCACCTGAGCCTCCTTCTCTCCCTCTGATCAGAGGAATACTACACACACACTAAACCATAGGTCATCAGAGTTAGAAAGAACCTCAGAGGTCACTCAAACCCCTTCCTTTACAGATGAGAAAACCAAAGTCCCAGATCTTTCCTGGTGGCCAGTGGCTAAGACTCCACGCCCCCAATACAAGGGGTCCAAGTTCAATCTCTGGTCAGGGAACTAGATCCTACATGCCTCAACTAAGACCTGGTGTGGGCAAATAAGTAAATACACTTAGAAAAAGAAAACCGAAGTGATACAACTTGTGACGTAACTGGTCTAAGGGTGCACAGCCAATCAGGAAGCAGAGCTGAGGCCCGGCCCTCCTCCTTGTCATCAGTGTTTTTTCTTTAAATGTTAATTTCTAAGACATAGCAAGGCTCTTCCTTTGACTCTAAAAAATTACTATTTACAAATACTCAGCCCCTTTGTCCAGGCTGTTACCTCTGCTTGGAGTGCCCTCTCGCTCATACTCTCCCAAACATTTCTCTCTGGCAAGCTTCTGATCGTATTTCAAAGCCCAGTTGAAATGTCAGCTGCTCCTCCATTCACTCAGTTCAGTTCAGTTGCTCAGTCACGTCCGACTCTTTGCGACCCCATGAATCACAGCTCGCCAGGCCTCCCTGTCCATCACCAACTCCCGAAGTTCACTCAAACTCATGTCCATCGAGTCAGTGATGCCATCCAGCCATCTCATCCTCTGTCGTCCCCTTCTCCTCCTGCCCCCAATCCCTTCCAGCATCAGGGTCTTTTCCAATGAGTCAACTCTTCGCATGAGGTGGCCAATGTATTGGAGTTTCAGCTTCAGCATCAGTCCTTCCAAAGAACACCCAGGACTGATCTCCTTTAGGATGGACTGATTGGATCTCCTTGCAGTCCAAGGGGCTCTCAAGAGTCTTCTCCAACACCACAGTTCAAAAGCATCAATTCTTCGGTGCTCAGCTTTCTTCACAGTCCAACTGTTACATCCATACATGACCACTGGAAAAACCATAGCTTTGACTAGACAGACCTTTGTTGGCAAAGTAATGTTTCTGCTTTTCAATATGCTATCTAGGTTGATCATAACTCTCCTTCCAAGGAGTAAGCGTCTTTTAATTTCATGGCTGCAATCACCATCTGCAGTGATTTTGGAGACCCCAAAAATAAAGTCTGACACTGTTTCCACTGTTTACCATCTATTTCCCATGAAGTGATGGGACCAGATGCCATGATCTTTGTTGTTATTGATATTTCTCCCGGCAATCTTGATTCCAGCTTGTGCTTCTTCCAGCCCAGCGTTTCTCATGATGTACTCTGCATATACGTTAAATAAGCAGGGTAACAATATACAGCCTTGATGTACTCCTTTTCCTATTTGGAACCAGTCTGTTGTTCCATGTCCAGTTCTAACTGTTGCTTCCTGACCTGCATATAGGTTTCTCAAGAGGCAGGTCAGGTGGTCTGGTATTCCCATCTCTTTCAGAATTTTCCACAGTTTATTGTGATCCACACAGTCAAAGGCTTTGGCAAAATCAATAAAGCAGAAATAGATGTTTTTCTGGAACTCTCTTGCTTTTTCGATGATCCAGCAGATGTTGGCAATTTGATCTCTGGTTCCTCTGCCTTTCTTAAAATCAGCTTGAACATCTGGAAGTTCACGGTTCACATATTGCTGAAGCCTGGCTTGGAGAATTTTGAGCATTACTTTACTAGCGTGTGAGATGAGTGCAATTGTGTCGTACTTTGAGCACTCTTTGGCATTGCCTTTCTTTGTGATTGGAATGAAAACTGACCTTTTCCAGTCCTGTGGCCACTGCTGAGTTTTCCAAATTTGCTGGCATATTGAGGGCAGCACTTTCACAGCATCATCTTCCAGGATTTGAAATAGCTCAACTGGAATTCCATCACCTCCACTAGCTTTGTTCGTAGTGATGCTTTCTAAGGCCTACTTGACTTCACATTCCAGGATGTCTGGCTCTAGGTGAGTGATCACACCATTGTAATTATCTGGATCGTGAAGATCTTTTTGTACATTCTTCTGTGTATTCTTGCCACCTCTTTAATATCTTCTGCTTCTGTTAAGTCCATACCATTTCTGTCCTTTGTCGAGCCCATCTTTGCATGAAATGTTCCCTTGGTATCTCTAATTTTCTTGAAGAGATCTCTAGTCTTTCCCATTCTGTTGTTTCCCTCTATTTCTTTGCATTGATCGCTGAGGAAGGCTTTCCTATCTCTTCTTGCTATTCTTTGGAACTCTGCATTCAGATGCTTATATCTTTCCTTTTCTCCTTTGCTTTTCACTTCTCTTCTTTTCACAGCTATTTGTAAGGCCTCCCCAGACAGCCATTTTGCTTGTTTGCATTTCTTCTCCATGAGGATGGTCTTGATCCCTGTCTCCTGTACAATGTCATGAACCTCCGTCCATAGTTCATCAGGTACTCTGTCTATCAGTTCTAGGCCCTTAAATCTCTTTCTCACTCTCACTGTATAATCACAAGGGATTTGATTTAGGTCATACCTGAATGGTCTAGTGGTTTTCCCCACTTTCTTCAATTTAAGTCTGAATTTGGCAATAAGGAGTTCATGGTCTGAGCCACAGTCAGCTCCTGGTCTTGTTTTTGCTGACTGTATAGAGCATCTCCATCTTTAGCTGCAAAAAATATAATCAATCTAATTTCGGTGTTGACCATCTGGTGATGTCCATTCACTCACCTGCTCCATTCTTCTTTACACCCACCCAGCAACTACAGATGGAACCACTCCTTTCTTGGGTCTCAGTAGCACTTCATACGACTCTACTGGGCACATAACAACTGGGGTCGACTAGTTACATGCCCACTGCTTTCCCAGAGCCATGAACTCCTTCTGGCATTGGGAGTTGGGGAATCACAGTAGAGTCTATTAGAGTGTTTGGTTCAACTGCCATTACTAATTGAATATCAGTTGTCTGTGTCACTGGACTATGGAGGGGAGGGACAGTTTGAGAACCATCCTCAGGATTCAAGGCCAGCTTTCTCGAAATATCACTCAGACTGGGGATGATGACCTTGTATATAGGGCTTTCCCTCTATGTATCTTTACATCTGTGAGGACTCCAAGCATCACCCAGTAAATTCAACCAGGGAAGGATGGATCCATGGAAAGGCAGCTTTCAGAGGAGAGAGCTACTAGGTGACCTAAGAGGATAGCTTCACCCTTTTCTATTGGGATAGGGTTGAGACAGAAGCAGTCCTTGGCCTGAGGCCCCACACTGGTCTGCACTTGCTGTCACCTGGGCCTGTGATGAGCAGGTCTGTTCTTGCCTCCTCTCCTTCCCCAGGCTGGTCATCGAAGCCTCACACACCCAGAGAGGTGTTGAGATGATCCCTCTCCTCTGACAACAGATGCACCCCAACTCAGTACTGCAGCCAGAAAACTGGACTAAAAATCAAGCTTGAGGTTGGGGTTCAGGACAGAGTTTGAGTAAGGTTAGAGAGATCAGGTTAGGCTTAGATTTGAGAGGCTGGCTAGCACCACTCAAAGGAAGTTTCCAGACTCGTGAAACTCAGTCTGACCAGGAGACAGAAGGCACATATACAAAAACAGACATCAGGGCCCAGCAAATAAACACGCATGCGTGCTCAGTCATTTCAGTCATGTCCAACTCTTTGCAACCCTATGGACTGTAGCCTGCCAGGCTCCTCCATCCATGGGATTCTCCAGGCAAGAATACTGGAATGGGTTGCCATTTCCTTCTCCAGGGGATCTTTCCAAACCAGGGGTTGAACCCGTGTCTCTTGCATCTCCTGCACTGGCAAGTGGGTTCTTTACCACTAGCAGATAAACAGGACTAATCTATGAATGCAGAGGATGGGCAGAGGGAGGAAGCCTCTGGAGGAGGGTAGTGAACAGGAGCGGCTGAGGGTTCTCTGACCTTTCTGCTTAAGCTGGTGGTGAGCCCAGCAATGTGAGTCCTCTCTCTAGAAGTTTCTGGTGGCACTCAGTGATATCGCTCTGTGTGTGTGTCCGTATGTCTGTATATGTGCCTATGTGTGTGTGTGTGTTTCTGTCTGGCAGAACAGGGAGAGATGGGATGGAAATGGGACAGGACGTTCAGAGATGAAAGACTAATTTCCTGTTAATGGCTGGTTGCTAGGCAACCAGCTTCTTTCTGCCTGCTGCCCTCAAAATTGGACTGCAGAATTTTTAGTGTTAAAGCACCTCCCATTGAAACTCAATGCTGTGAGAGGCCAACCAGTCCCTACCCAGCCATGCCCTGCTCCACCCTGCAGAGTGACAGAGCAGGGCATGTATGCCAGGAATCAAAGTCATAGACACAGTCAGCCCCACAGCCCATCAGGGTCTCTCATTCTGGCCTTCCTGCCATCTCCTCCACAGGCAGCTGTGTGCACACGCACACGCACACTCTTGTGTTTATGGAGCACCAGAGAACATGCATAGACATGGACTAGACCCTGTGTGCGTGCTAAGTCGCTCAGTCGTGTCTGACTCTTTGCGACCCTATGAACTGTAGCCCACCAGGCTCCTCTATCCACGGGACTTCCCAGGCAACAATACTGGAGTGGGTTGCCACGTCCTTCTCCAGGGGATCTTACCGACTCAGGGATAGAATCCGTACCTCCCACGTTGCAGGCAGATTCTTTACTCTCTGAGCCACCAGGGAAGCCTGAACTAGACCCTGGCTCACCCAAAATAATAACAATAGCAATAATAATAAGCTGCTACTGTATTAAGGTACTTACCATGTGCTGAGTATTTTGTTAGGAGCTTTGTATTAATTTCCTTTGTTATTTTTCTCTGTGGCCTTATGAACCATGTTATCCTCAAAACTTCATAAAAGAAGGAAGCAGGAAAACTTTAGGGATCAGAGCACTAATTTGGAGATGTTATGGAAATCTGAGACTGAGGGAAGGCCACCCTGAAATGACTCCAAGAAGAACTCCCATCTACATCTACCCTCTGTAGGTCTTTCTGATGCTAGTTCTATCTGGAAAGTAAGAGACCTAAGAGCAGGTGTTCCTTTCTTCTATCCAAATAGCCCACACCTCAAGAGACCCCCTGTTCTCTGCCATCCTCCACCTGAGTCACTGGACCTACGACTGAAGCTCAGGCTGGTTTGTGCCTTTGCATAAGGGACAGCGGTTTATACCAAATATTCTGTGCCCCCTCTATCAGAATCATAATTTATTTAGAATGGAAATATGCCACTTAAGCAAAGAAACAAACAAACTTACAGTTCTCAGACTTCCTTACAGATGGAGATGGCTAATAAAACAGAAGGGGAAGTCATTGGTTGGGGTTTTTGGAAAGGGTTTTTAAAGGAGATTCTATGTGTAGAGAAAGGGAGCCCTGTGCACTCTTGGTGGGAAGGTACACTGGCACAGCCTTTATGGAAAATAGTGGGAGGCTCCCCCAAAATTACAAATAGAACATGTGATTGATCCATCAGTCCCACTTCTGGGTGTATATCCAAGGGAAACGAAATCACTATGTAAGGAGATATCTGCATCCCTATGTTTCTTGCAGCCTTATTCACAACAGCCGAGCTATGGAATCAAACTAAGCGTCTGTTAACAGATGAATGGATAAAGAAAATGTAGTGTATGTATACAATGGAATATTATTCAGCCATAAAAAGAAGGAAATTTTGCCATTTGCAACAACATGGATGAAACCAAAGGACATTAGGTTAAGTGAAATAAGCCAAACAGTGAAAGACCAGTACTGCATGGTATCACTTACATGTAGAATCTCAAAAAAGAAAAAGTCTAACTCACAGATACAGGGAGTAGACTGGTGTTGCTAGGAGCTGGGGTTGTGGGGCGGGGGAGGCCAGTAGGGAAATGGAGAGAGGTTGGTAAAAGGGTACAAACTTCCAGTTATAAGATGATGAATAAGTTCTGAGGATCTAGTAGACAGCATGGTAATTATAGTTAGTAACAATGTATCCCACACTTAAAATTTGCTAGGAGAGTAGATCATTAGCATTCTCACAAAAACAAAAGAAAAACACCAAAACAAAACAAGTGATTATGAAAGGTGATGGATATGCCAATTAACTTGATTGCGGGAATCATTTCATATATGTACGTATGTCAAATCATCACATTGTACACTTTAAATAATATATTACCATTTTGTCAATTATACCTCAATAAAGCTAGAAAAAATGAAATAGAATAAATTTTAAAAGGGGGATTCCTCAGCTGATAGATGCTCCTTTGCCTTCCCCAAATCCTCCCGCTTCCTGCCCGGAACTCCTACATGATGGCTGGAATTCTAGCAGCCCCCTTAAGTTATGAGGTGACCTCGAGGAACAGAAAGATGAATGGAAACCGGGACATTGATGGCACCTTTGAGTGGTGCCCTCAATCAAGGAGCCCTCTTGACTGGTCTGGATTGCTGACCCCCATGGCTTCTTTTAGGTGGTGCTAGTGGTAAAGAATCAGCCTGCCAATGCAGGAGATGCAAGAGATGAGGGTTCAATCCCTGGGTTGGGAAGATCCCCTGGAGTAGGAATTGGCACCCCACTCCATTATTCTTGCCTGGAACATTCCACGGACAGAGGAGCTACAATCCATGGGGTCGCAAATAGTCAGACACAACTGAGCAAATGAGCATCACAAAAGCACCACGGTTTCTTTCACATGAGAGAAAAGCAAGCCTTAATTTATTTAGACCAGCATTTGGGTTTTCTGTTGTGCAACTAAACCTCATACTAACAGATACATCAGGTCTCCAAAAACAGAAGGTGTCAAGCTTCCTTGACCCCCTGGGAGCAGGGCTGAGTTGAGGTGAGCTGGGACCCCCACCTTGGCATGTGAGATCCTTTATCACAAGTCAGAGTCTGCCCATCACTGCCTTTTAGGAAAACGCCCAGTTGCTCCTGAGCCCCAGACTTTCCCGCTATAAATCCTGTCCTCCCTGAGGCTGGTCCGGTGGCCTCTCCAGCTCCCTCCCTGGTAAGACCTTCATGAAATCTCCTGAAGCAGTTATAGATATAACAAGTGTGAGGTATAGATGCTGAACCGTACCACAGCTCCATCCTCAGTCTGTGGGACACAGGGATTGGTCAGCCATTTTCTGGAAGGTCAGAGATGGAGAGAGAAGGTTTGGGAAATACCAGAGGGACCCCTGACCTGAGTTGGGCTGAGTCAGGGAGTGAGAGCTCAATCAGTCGACACTTAAACAGGGAGTAGCCCTGTTTTGTTTTCCACTCAGGCCTCTACTGGGAAAATCGAGTGAACCAGAAGAACAGGGGTTGGGGGCTAGGAGCGGAAGATTGGAGGTTGGGTACCTAAGTGAAAAATCCTAGTTCTTCTTAACTTGACCAGAAAATGGGGGCCTGGGCCAGGTAAGCTATGGAGTCCTCCTCTATGGACAGTGGTTCCACGCCCCCTGCTTTAAGGAGCTTATTATCCAGTACTCAGGATTTCCTCTCCCTCACTTTCTCCACACCGGCCTCTTTGGTGTCCCGCACACAGTCCAGGTATGTCCTCACCTTTGCCTGGGCCAGGCCCTCCCCCTGGACCACTAGCCCTCCGGAACCCCACACATCTCGGCGCTTCCCCTCACTCTGGTCTCTGCTTAGATATTACTCCCTCAGAGAGACCCTTCCTGGCCACCCGTATCCCAGGGAGCACCCTGACCACTCTCATCTCTCACCTTGCTTTGGATTTCTTTACTGGTGAACATTTCTTAGTTCGCATGTGATCTTTCTCTCCCACGGGAAGCTAAGCTTCACCAAGACAGAGACTTTGTCTGTTCTGGTGCATTGCCGAATACTCAGCACCTTCAGCAGCTCTTAGAAGGCATTTTAACAAGTAGTTAAAAGACAGAGTGAGTGCATACACATGCACAGATATCTGTATGTACTACATGTGTATATATAACACACACTTCACACACACACATGTCACACACATTGTACGGACACACATCTATTAGCCTTTTGGTGTGAGGAGATACTCCAAAATGCTATTCCAGAACCTCTCAGAATTACACCAGCTGGAAAGGCAATTCCAGAATCTTATTCCTAGCAGATGCCAGCCTGCATAACAAAACACACGGAGTATGGCAATGAAATTTAATGTTCAAATTGCAGAATAAAATATTTGTATTTACATGCCTTTTATATTCTCTGTGTAATAAAAGTCACAGCATTTTCAAGGATGCTTTTTTTATTCAGCTTGTAGCTGCTCACCCCACCCCTCACCCCACACTTCTTCTGGTTCTGCAAGAGGCTCCACTAGCAATACCTGTGAAGAAACATCTGGAAAAAGAGGGATGGACACCTTCTTTGATCAGTTCATGGAGCCATGGAGATGATGGCAACTTTCTTGGACTATTCCTCATCTCCCCTGGTTGTGGGGAACAGAAGGGAGCCCAGAGGAGACAAAATATGTTTGCAGGACTTAAGTAACTCCATTTCCTCCTCCCTTTTCTTATTTATGCCACATAATTAATTAGTTCATATTTGCTAGCAGTAAAGGGAACCAGGTCAAAAGAATAGAGCTTCTCATTGGGACAATCTTTCCATTTCATGGATAAATATTGGTATTGTGTTACAGAATAAAATAATTTGCTTATTTTGAATGCTCATTAAGAGCTGTTAAGCTTTATCTTTTATTAATAGACTAATAATCATTTGATTTAAAAAATTAAATATAGTACCACTAATGAACTCAATTTAAGTAATTAAGTCTACTATAAGCGGAGAGGGCCTATAGTTGAGAACTGTGTCTTGCCGAGTGTTTTGTGTGTGTGAAAGAAAGAATACTCTGCATGGTCAGATCTAAGGTTACACATGATGAAGTTGTGTGTACTGAGCCCATCTCTCCTGGGAAAGTGACTTCAGACTCTATGGATTACCGCTGGCATGACTGGTTACCCATGGAGGCCAGAGTTAACCAGACCCAGGTAAGAACAGGAGGAGAATGAGGCAAACAATCTTTGTCATTGGACCACATTCAATTATTTGTGTGGGTTCCAACTTTCCCACCCCTGGACACTTGATTTGGTGGTTTAATCACTAAGTCATGTCCAACTCTTGCAATTCCATGGACTACAGCCTGCCAGGCTTCTCTGTCCATGGGATTTCCCAGGAAAGAATACTGGAGTGGGTTGCCATACTAATCCCTGGGCTTTAGCATATAAAATCCTCAGAGAGGACCTTCCTGAACTTGACTCTTGCATACCACACCTGTGGAGCTAGCCAACTCCATGAAGTTTCAGAGCAGCCTCAATCATCTTGTTTATCAGAAACTCTGATATCAGTGCTGCTCACATTTTCATGTTTACACAAATAATTAATTGGAGATGTTGTTAAAAACTCAGATTTGAATTAGCAAGGCTGAGGTGAGCGTGGGGGTCTTCATTTCTGACAAGTCACAGCTATTACACATGCTCCAGGGACTCATTTATTTTCCCTGGAGGCTCCACTCTCTCAGCCGCACATGGTCAACCCCAAGTCTTCTTACAACCCTGGCCTTTAGGCTCAGAGCTCATTCTGCTGGCTGAGGGTGGGATAGGTTGGAGCATGGCAATCTCTTAATTAGTGCTGAGTGACCAACCCTCTACTGGGAGCTGGATATGGAGCAGGGCAATCCCCCTGCCCCAGGTAGTTCATAAACCCTTAGGTAAGAAGCCAGGACTGCAAGGAGATCAAACCAGTCCATCCTAAAGGAAATCAGTCCTGAATATTCATTGGAAGGACTGGTGCTGAAGCTCCAATACTTTGGCCACCTGATGGGAAGAACTGACTCATTGGAAAAGACCCTGATGCTGGGAAAGATTGAAGTCAAGAGGAAAAGAGGATAACAGACGGTGGGATGGTTGGATGGCATCACCGACTCGAAGGACATGAGTTTGAGCAAGCTCCAGGGGTTGGAGATGGACAGGGAAGCCTGGTGTGCTGCAGTCCATGGGGTTGCAAAGAGTCAGACATGACGGAGTGACTGAACTGAACTGAAGAAGCCAGGACAATCCCCATGTGGTGTCTGGTGTGGAGGAGATCTTCAGGGCCCAGGGTCTTATGGAAAGAGTAGTTATCATGACCCAGGGCTTCAATCAAGGACCCAAGGAAGAAACCCTTAAGAGGAGACAGGAGGAGATGAGTTGGTGTTGGCCAGGGGGAGTGGAGTGGGAATGGAGGGGGAGAGAGTTTTAATGGCAAGAACATGTTCAAAGGCCTGGAGTGAGTAAAAGTCCATTTTCTTTCCAGTTTCTCCTGCTCCCAAGCCCTGCTCTGCGAAGCATCCCCACCTCCAATCCTTTGAACCCCTAGTGCTTTGCTTCTTCGTTTCCCATGTCATGCAGCTTTCTCCCCTCTGATGTGATATCTACGAGTGAACTTGTTTAATTATCACTGTTGGCCAACGTTCCTGAAGGCAGGAGTAAGAGCTGACTGGCGGTGTGACTTTCTGCAAGTGCAGGCAAGTCCCACGTCAAAGGGGTGTGAGCATCAGCTGAGTCCCCGCTTGCAGGGCACCTTGGACCATGCCAGGCACCCATCAGGGGCTCAGGAAACAGCTACATAACACAGAGCATGACTAAAATGCATATTCTGGAGCTAGGCTGCCTGGGCTCAAGTCCTGCAATTTCTGTTTGTGTGACCTTGGGCTACTTAAATTATTTGGTTGGCCATCTCCTCGTCCATAAAACTAGGAAAATACCCAGCTCGTAGGTTTATAAGCTTTAAAAAAGATACTATATGAACGGTACATGTGTATCTAAAAACTTCCTAAAACATAAATCCAGTGGTAGCTGTTGTTACTTGCCATTATGTGCCTTTCTGGCAGCTGGGATCAAACTGTCTTCACATCCCAAAAGTCCTCTACAATTGACTTCCTTTGTGGTTCAATGGTTAAGACTCCAAGTTTCCAATGCAGAGGTCGTGGGTTCAGTCACTGGTGGGATCCCACTTGCCACGTGGCATGGCCAACAGTGTAAGAAAGAAAAAAAAAAGTCTTCTACAAGTTTTGCTGAGCTCTGATTCTGAAATCCACTACCATTTTCATAAGCAGTTAACCTGGGGCAGTGCTGGGAACCTTTCCCTTACCCAGTTCTCCTTCCCAGAAGTCTCAACTGATCACTAGCCCTGCGTGTTATCCGAGCAATCAACACATCAGCGATGCTCCTGCCTTCCTGAATGAACCCAACATGCTTCCTTGAATCTCTAAGGTACATTAAATTGCATCCAGAAGAATGATGATGTTCTCTAGGTTTTGCTGCATGTTATTTATGTTTGAAAACTCAAAGAGTGTGATACTAAGGGTGAATCTGTCCTCAGAAGAAGCAGGGTTTAGAAGTCGCACAGGTTGAAAGTCAAATCCCAGTTTGGTCACTCCCGTGAGGGTCACCCCCACAGCAGAGGGTGGCAGGCTGCCCTGAGGAGTCAGAATGCCTGGCTCCTGCTCCAGCTCCCTGCTAACAAAGGGCATGCCTCAGGCAAATCAGTTTTCTTTTCTGAGCTTTAGCTCCCTGATCCGGGGAGTTGGACTAATAATGACACCTTCTCTAAAGGTTCTTGAGAATTAAGTGAGATAGTCAGTGGCCAGACATCCAACCTGAAGTTAGACCGTATTATTAGCAGGCTTTCCTCTTCCACCCACCCTTCCAGCTGGTCTTGGAGCCTGCAGAACCTGCAGGAGGAAGAGAGGCACCGTGTTATGGGCTGGAATGAGCACCCAGGCGAGCCTGTACCCTGCCTGCCTCTCTTATTTGGAAGCATTGGCTGCAGGTGTAAAACAGCTTAAAGAGGTGGAAAGTGCTGGCCCTTGAAAGGACTTGATGAAAGATGACAAGGGCCCCTGTGACAGGAGCCCCCTGGGGAACAGTCTTGGGAAGACACTTTGGAACAGAAAATTCACTACCCCTGGTCCAAGCACCTTCTAATGGGAGGTTGTCGGGGGCTGGGAAGGGGAAAATTTACTCTGGGTAGAAAATTGCATCCCTCTCCATGGTGGTATTTCTTTTGCCTCCCTTGAAATGTTAAAGCCAGATCCAACAAACTCTGTGGCCTCTGAACTCAGACATCCAATTTACATATAAATGGAGACCAGGAGCTTCAGAGGGAAGAGGATGTTGGGGACATTGTCCCCTGGAGGATAGAGCCTCTGGGAAAATCCAGAAGAAGAGCATCCCAAGAGAAAAGGGTAGAGGAGGCTCCTGAGGCTGCATTGTATGTCTAGGCAGGGGGCCCCTTGCCAAGGTCCAAATGGCTGGGATCTTGGACCTTCTTGTGTCTGTGGTTTCCCAGACAGTTCCCTGCCCTGTGGTGAATGATAGTCCTAAAGTTAACCGGAACGCAGAATCTGCGACATGCAGCGCCCAACACTGACTGCTTCATACTCACCAACTGCTTCGCTCTCGAACTGACACCGCCACCATTTACAGATGAGGAAACTGAGGCTCAGAGAGGTGAAGCAATGTGCCCCAGGCAGCTCTGGCAGCCCTGAAGCACGAGGAATGCGGCCTCCTAAGTGGCTGGTGACTGAAGCGGCTCCCAGCCCAGCCCCTCCCAGCCCTGCGGGCCCATTTCCTGTTGCTCCCATGAGTCTGCATCCAGCTCCACCACAGCTGGCACAAAGCCTTCCCGTGAAGCTTTGGATTTACCAAATTAGTAAATTAGAGAAGAAATGTGGCTTTCATCTCGCCCATATAGAACTCTCAGGAAGAAAGAAAAAAAAAAAATCTTTCAGAAACCCTCAACGGGGAAGGGGTGTCCGTCAACAGAGGGATGTCTTCTAATTAGGCAGAAATGAAAGGGGAAGGTGAACCAGCCCCAACCTTCTAATCAATTGGATGAATCAAAAGAATCATCAGTTTCTCGTGGTTAAGAAGTTGGTTGAAGGAGAAGGAACAGAGAGACATCCAAGTAACTGGATGCACGGCTGTTTTTGCTTTCGTTTTTCTAAGGACTAATATCTTTCCTTTTGACACTTTTCTTTTATTTAATCTAGGTGTGATTGAGGCTCTGCGTGGTGATGTCATATCTCAGAGCTCCCTTGTGCCTCCCCCCAAATATAAGAACACACAAAAATGCTTAGCTCATGCTTGCTGACCGGATGTCTGATTCTGTTTTTAAATGTCTTCCGGCTGTGGTACAGCCTCTGCCAGGGGCAAAAGAAGTTCACAAGCACAGAATTATTGGGGCTGGAAGAGACCTTAGAAATCCCTTTGTCCCACCTTCTCATGTTACAAGGAAGGACGTGCAGGAGGTGGGTGAGAGAACTTGCCGGGGTTGGCGGGGGTTGGAGGGGGGGGGCACACGCCTGGTTAGAGACCCAGCCAGGCCAGTGTCCCTCACTCTCATGCCAGTGCGCTTCTCCTCCAGCTGTTTGGTGATGGAGGGAAATCAGGAAGCTCATTAAAAACACACTCCATTAGCAAACTCAGAAAACCTCATCAATTCTGAAAAGCAGGGGCCTGTGCATGCAGCTGGGAGAGAGTAAGTACCCATCACTTTGTTTGCACCGTCATAACATCTCTCTTTCTCTTTCTCTCTCCTCTTGGTTGTGCCCCCACAGCTTGCAGGACCTCAGTTCCCCAACCAGGGATTGAACCTGGGCCATGGCAGTGAGAGCCCGGAATCCTAACCACTATGCCCCCAGGGAAGTCCCCATAGCATCTCCATTAGAGTCCTGCAAGGACAGAACACACCTTGCTGTCACGTAGAGCTAGGACAGTGTCTTGTCACCAAGGAAAGGAGAGAAAGGAGGCCAAGATGGCTGCAGGCTTACTTAATACCTGGTATTTTCGCCTCCTTAAACTTCACAGTAAATCCAAGGGGTAGGGGTTTCTGAAATTCCGTTTTTATAGATGAGTATAAACTGAGACTAAGAGAAATTAGGTGACTTGCCCCCAGTCATACAACAAGTAAATGGCCAAGCTGGGTTTCAAAACCAGGTCATCCTGCTTAGCTCAAGACCCTGGGGACATATGGAATTCAGAGTTGTCGCCTGAAGGATAAGCTGAGCTTAGTACGAAGAGCACTGGGCTTAGTGGTCAGGAGACCCAGACTGTGGCTTTCCACGAGGCAGATCCCATGCTGTCTAGCTGAGCACGTTGCCCGGCATGTACTGGTAGCACTGAAATATTTCTTTTTTTTTTTTTTTTTAATACAGACGTTGAAAAGTTTAATACTTTACTCAAAAATTTTCAGACATCTTACAAATATCCAGAAGCTCTTCTGGATGTGTGCCCTGAAACTGGTGTAAGTTAAAAGTGATATTCTTTTATTTAAAGGAACTTTTTTCTCTTCTCCCCTTGACCTGGTCTGCTCAAAGCAAGCAAGTTTCAGTAAAAATCAAAACCTCCAACTAATGCTTAAATAGGTATAATTACCAGTAAAATTGAAGAAAGCCATTTTTTATAAATTTTTCTCAGTATGTGGATCTTATGCTGAGACATTCACCCATACTAGACTGCTTGTATTTACTGAGGGTCATTTAGAATCACAAAATGTTCTTTTGTTATAAAACTAAGCTGCATTTTAACAAGAGAAACTCAGAAGGAAATGCAGAGGTATATTTCTTGAATAAATAATTATCGTTAGATCTGACAAAGGATGTAGATGCAGGATGTATATAAAGAACTCCTAAGACTCAATAATTAAGAGATAAGCAATCTACTTTAAGAAAAAAAAGGCAAAGGAGTTTAATAGTTCACCAAAAGTCACAAGGAAAAAGTACTCAGCATCATTAACCATGAGAGAAGTATGAATTAAAGCCATAATGAACCATCATTATGCACCCACCAATTAAAACATGAAAGAGGCTAACAACATGAAGTGCTGATGAGCATGTGGAGCAACTGGAACTCACTGGCGCTCATGGTGGGAATGCGCAATAGTACAGCTACTTTGGGAAAGGTCCACAAGTTTCTTGTAAAATGAAACTTACATCAAACCCTATGACCCAACAATTCCCCTCTTGAGAATTTACCCAAGAGAAATGAAAACACATTGAAATGAAATGAAAAAGACTTGTACAAAAACATTCATAGCACCACCATTCATAATCACTCAAAACTGAAAACAACCCACATTTTATTAACAACAGAGTAGATAACCAAATTGTGAGGTTTACATCCTCTGGATGGTATTCAACAAAAAGGAATTAACTATTGATTCATGCAACAATATGGATGAATCTCAAAAACATGTGGAGTGAAAGAAGCACTGCTGAAAAGGGGATATATTGAATGACTCCATTTATGTGAAGTTCTAGAACAGGCAAAATTAATGTATGGTGTAAAATATCAGAACAGTGGTTGCCTGGGAGTTTGAGGCAGGGATCGACTGAAGGAGAACAAAGGAACTTTCTGGAGTGATGGAATGTTTTGTATCTTGGTAAGAATTTGGGTTATTCAGCTGTTTATGATATGCAGGCTGAAGTGTTTAGGGCTGGTGTCTGCCACTTTGAAGGGCAGAAAATATAAGATGGATCAAGAGACGAATAAGGCAATACCATCCTTTCTCTCCTCCCACTCTCTAATATCATACTGGGGTTCCCCACTGGCTAAACTAGAAGGAGACTGTGACCTGGGTTAGGGCTCAGATAGAATTTTATCTGAGAGGTTTTATTTTTTCAGTTAGAAAAAACAAAGGTATATATAATAAAATATTAACAGTTATCCAAAAAATGGATGAGATGAACAGATACATGAAAAATATAAATAGAGCAAAATGCGAGTGTAGAATCAAGGTGGTGGTTATATGGTGTCCACTATGCATCTTATCTGCATGTTTAAGTTTTTTCATAATACAATGTGGGGTATTACGAAGCAAAAATGAGTAAAACTTGGATTCCCCTCTCGATTGTAATGCCTATAGCCTTTAAGGACCCAGTGGCCTCTCCCTGCCCACCTTTGCAGCCCCATTTCTCTTCACTCCACCTCTCACTCTCCACACTGTGGCCTCAAGGAGCTCCTTTCACTTCATCAAACCCACTATTACCACCTCGGGCCACAGGACCTTTGCATATGCTCTCTCCTCTAGGAAACTCTCCTTGATTTTTTTTCTCAAATAATGTCTCAGACTTCAGCTAAGGTAGCACTTTCTTCTGGGTACTTTCTCCATCATCCACTTGCACCAGCTCCACTGCTTTAATTCTTAGAGAAACACACTTTTGCTATCATAGGACTTATTGTTAAACCTTAGTGTGACTATTCCTTTCATCCCATGCCCCATGAGACTGACAGTTCCATGACAACAGGGCCACGGCACACCCACACCCAGCACAGGGCGTGGCTGGAGCCCATGCCCACGAAGGCTCTGCGGAATTCATGAATTTGTCTAAGCAGCCTGTGGCCCTGCGAAAGATATAGCCTTTCTTCGCCCATTTTCTCAGCTATTGAATGAAGATTGGTGAAGAACAGCCTTTCTTTTTGCACAGAGCCATTTCAGACTAAATATTCAGACACTGCATGTTTTTAAGTCAAAATGAAAACAACTTTAATGAATCCTACAGAAAACATAATGCATATTCCTTTCACTAAGATTATTCACTTTGTGGAATAAAAGAATTTCAATGAGAAAATTGATGCTGTTTTTTAGCCACTAAAATGTTCCTAGTTGGGTGCTTTGAAAAGGAGCCCCAAGGCTAAGAGGCAGCTCTCTAATCTCCCACCTCTTACAATTTAGAGGGCGTTAGAATCACAAGGCTTACTCACAGCTATTGTCTCATTCCTTCTTCTAAAACAGGCAATGTTATCATCCATTCATTGAAGACCATGACAGTGACTCAGAGGGGTAAAGTGACTTGCCCAAGGTCACACACCAAGTTGATGACAGAATGCACTTGAGTTAGTTCAATCAATGGAATACTTTCTGAGCATCTGCCCACCCCTCCTGTGTGTGGTACCATGTCAGGTGCTGAAAAAATGGTGACAATAAGATGCATCTTCTTGTCTTTCCCAGGTCAGTACCCTCATCTCTTGGTTGTATGATCTTTTCTCTAGCTGATCAGAGGAGGAGAGACATTCACTTCAAGGGTCTTGGACGGAGCTCTCCAGAAACAGACTGTGAGACAATGATGTTGGGACAAGTAGTCCATTGGGGAAATAACCTCAGAAAGTACCCACAAAGAAAAGAGGAAATAAAAAAGTGAAGAAAGCTCATATAGGGAGTGAGTTATTACTGTGGGCAAGTACTGTGGGGGGCTGATCCCACTGGGGAGCTTTGGGAGACTGTACAGGACACGTCTCAGGGTTGTTACTGAACAAGCCACAAACGTGTAAAAAACGTCATTACAGAGGTTAACATATTCTACACTCAACACCAGGGTTCTTTCTATTCCTATCTTTTTTCAAGACCCCACAGCAAAATGGAGATGCGGGGTGCATGAGCCAAAAGGAGAGGCAGGCCAGCTCCTGCAGAGAATGTTCCAGCGCTCTCCCCAGAACTGTGGATTCATCTTCGCTCCAGCATTTATCATAGCGAATCGAAAAACTTTCATGTATCTGTCTCCTAAATAAGATAGGTGTTCTTCAAGGACAAGGACCATGTCCTTTTCTTTAGGTGAATTCCCCAGTGTTTATCAGGGCTTGGTTGGGCTGTGTCTCCCCTCAGACTGGGGCCCCCTAAGAGCTCCGTCACCTCAAACCCACACCCACCACCACTCCTGTGTGCATTCTTCACTACGGTCCATCTCAAGTCCTTCCTCCCACCAGTAGGCTCCTTCTGTTGATGAGCTCAGCATAACCCTGTCCATGTCCTGTTGATGAGCATTTTTAATGTTTCAATCTGAATATTTTAAGGAACTGCAAACGCAGGGAGGAAAAAAGAGAGAGCAAAATGAAAATGGGGAAAGAAAGGCCAAGTAGTGGCTAAGTTCGTTCCAGCAGGCGGCCCTCAGCCTCGAGGGGAAACTCTAATGCATGCACAAAAGCCTCATGAATAATTATTTCTGAGCAGCTCAATATTTTAAATGCTGGAAATTTTTCTTCCCCCTCCTCAGGAGCATTCCACAACTATTTATCACAGTGCAGACGCTGGATAGAAGGTGATAAAGTTTGATTTCTGGGTTGAGGGATGAGCAGAGTAGAAACTGGGGTGGAGCTGGTGAGCAGAGGTGGATGGGCATGTGGGGGGAGGGGTGGATAGCAGATGGGACCCCCTGGCCAGCATCTCATGGGCCAGGGAAAGGTCACCACCCAACAAACAAGCTTGGTTGGATTCTAGAATCTTTTTCCCCTAAGAAGCTTGGAGCTTGGTGTTCCTGTTGTCACCCACCCTGACACTGGGCAGATGGGGTGGGGGTGGGGAGCAGGCGGCTGAGGTAGAGAAAAAATACAAATGCCAGCTATTTGACTCATGGTTAATGTCAAGGGTATGGAAAAATTAAAACTCAAATGCATAGGAGACCTCTCAGCCTGTGTGATAATATGACTGTCCCCTCCCCAGTTTCTCCTTTAGAGTGTCTACACTGAGTTCTCCCAATAGTTCTCAGGATTGGCTCTTAATACAGTACATTGGCTAAACCATACCGAGTATAGCAACCCCTTGAGTTCATCCTTATTGGTTTATTTTAGCTTGGCTCCAATCCTGTGAAGTTGAAAGGATAGGTACCATTATTCTCTCTCTTTTTTTGACCTTGCTGAGTGGCATGCAGGATTTTATTTTCCCTACCAGGGACTGAACCCATGCCCACTGCCGTTGAAACACAGAGTCTTAGCCACTGGACCTCCGGTTCAGTTCAGTTGCTCAGTCGTGTTCGACTCTTTGTGACCCCATGGACTGCAGTACGCCAGGCTTCCCTGTCCATCACCAACTCCCAGAGCTTGCTCAAACTCATATTCATAGAGTCGATGATGCCATCCAACCATCTCACCCTCTGTTGTCCCCTTCTCCTCCTGCCCTCAATCTTTCCCAGCATCAGGGTCTTTTTCAATGAGTCAGTTCTTCCCATCAGGTGGCCAAAGTATTGGAATTTCAGCTTCAGCATCAATCCTTCCAATGAATATTCAGGACTGATTTCCTTTAGGATGGACTTGTTGGATCTCCTTGCAGTCCAAGGGACTCTCAAGAGTCTTCTCCAACACCACAGTTCAAAAGCATCAATTCTTCGGTGCTCAACTTTCTTTATTGTCCCACTCTGATATCCATACATGACTACTGGAAAAACCATAGCCTTGACTACATGGACCTTTGTTGACAAAGTGATGTCTCTGCTTTTTAATATGCTGTCTAGGTTGCTCCTCCAGTTGTTGTTTGCTGAGTTATGTCTGACTTTTGCAATCCCATGGACTATAACCCATCTGTGCATGGGATTCTCGAGGCAAGAATACTGGAGTGGGTTGCCATTTCCTTCTCCATGGTCCTCCAGGGAAAGCCTTATTACTGTTTTATGTTTAAGGAAACTGAGCCTCAGAGAGGCAAGTGATTGCCCCAAGTCTTCTGTTCTTCAAACGATGAAGCCAAGGAAAAGGCCCCCAGTGTCTGGACTCCCAGGCAGCCCTTGCCTGTTACACGGTCACTGTCTTAACAGTTGCCCTCATGGTAGTAGTGATGAGACACCAGGCCTGCTCAGACTGACTAACACGCCCTGTGCATCCTCCAAGTAGGCGTCCTTTCCCCTGAAGCCTCCCTCCACTGGCTCCTCTGCTCCCTATGGCATCCGCTGTCTGATTCCCCTGGGCCCTTGTTTGCATTCCCATCACTCTTGCCCATCATCTTCGCATCATCCAGCCTCCTCAACAAGCTCCTTGAGGCCAGCTGTCATGTCTTATGCTTCTCATATATCCTCCCCAAGGCCCACGGCAGTGCTGGGCACAGAGATGGGGTGGAATGGCATCCCTTAGCACATTGTCATTATCATAATGGCAAGCTTGTATGCAGCACTTAACTCATGCCATGTACTGCTGCTGTCCGAAGCTTGTTTACATGAACTCATTTCATCCACAGTAGAGCCATTTAACGGATATCCTTCTCCTCCTTCTCACTGTACCCATGAAAGATCCGAGATCTAGGGAGGTTAAATAAAATTTCCATTGTTATATAGCAAGGGAGTGACCAAGTCAGGAACGCAAGGCCATTTGGCTTCAGCCTTAAGTCTTAAATGCCATGCGGTGGAGTGGCAATGAATGAGCCAGTGCAGGAGACACAAGAGATGCGGGTTCAATCTCTGGGTCAGAAAGACCCCCTGGAGGAGGAAATGGCAACCTGCTCCATTATTCTTGCCTGAAAACTCCGATGGACAAAGGAGCCTGGTGGGAGTTGCAAAGAGTCGGACATGGCAGGGCGAATGAGCACACAAACACACACGCTGCCTTTCAGTGTGGAGTCCACGCGTGTGTGCTTGTCTCAGCAAGTTTGCTGTTGCTGTTCAGTCACTAAGTCGTGTCTGACTCTTTGCGACCTGATAGACTGCAGCACACCAGACTTCCCTGCCCTTCACCATCTCCAGGAGTTTGCTCAAATTCATGTTCATTGAGTCGGTGATGCTATCTAACAATCTCATCCTCTGCCTCCCTCTTCTCCTTCTGCTTTCAATCTTTCCCAGCATCAGGGTCTTAACCAATGAAATGGCTCTTTGCATCAGGTGAAATATCGAAGCTTCAGCTTCAGCATCAGTCCTTTTGAGTGTTGATTTCCTTTACGAGTGTCTGGTTTGATCTCTTTGCAGTCCAAGGGACTCTCAAGAGTCTTATCCAGCACAATTCAAAACCATCAAGTTAGCCCATTCGTTCACCCACAAATTTGCTACAATTTATTGAGCACCTATTATGTCCAGGGCACAGTTAGTGCTCTACCTACACCTCTAATTCTCACATCCAGACTGCAAACTCAGTGCTATTATTATCTCCACTTTAGAGTTGAGAGGGGCCAAGTTGCTTCCCCAGGGTTGCAACAGCTGGTAAACAGTGGGGCTGGGATTTCAGCCCAGGTCTGGACTGAGTGGTTCCAAAGCCTGAGCTGTTTCTCCCAGTTGTGCTGTGTCTACCTTCAGTTATTCTCCACACTCAGCCCAGCTAAGAACACAGCACTGAGGGACCTGCTAGCAGGAGGAGCCTCTGGCAGTGGAAATGGTGGTAATAAAGATGATTCTGGGCACGCTACAATGGCCTCTGCCATTCCAGACCATATGGCCTTGCTAAACTGACCCCTGCTGGTGGCCATTCTCCAGCAATTAGGAGAAATCAGACAAGAAAGTATGAGTGTGGCAAGGTCACAGATGTACTCACCGTGTGCTCAGATGTGTGAGAAAGCCCTTTTCTTTATTTCCTATCAGCCGATTGGAGAGCGAGCTCCTATCCTGTGGGTCATGGAAAAGGGAGAAACTAAGTTTAGCCCAATACAGCAATCTAGGTTTGAGTCAGTAATTTATTTATTTTAAATATTTATTAATCCAATTTAATTCATTTATTTGGCTGTGCCGGGTCTTCGTTGCAACATGCAAACTCTTAGCTGCAGCATGTGGGATCTAGTTCCCTGACCAGGGATTGAATCCACGCCCTCTGCATTGGGAGCGCAGAGTCTTAGCTATGACACCACCAGGGAAGTCCCCTGACTCAGTAATTTCAACAGCCTTTTAAAGGAACCACACAGTTTCTGGTGGACAAAGTGCTGACCTCTCTGTTTTCTATGTGCCCTCCAGGATGGCAACTATGTAGATGGGCAGTGGCCTGCATGACGCTGGGAGAAAAGGGCACCTTTGGCCTCAAGCCAGTCTGTGCATGCGCTGTTTGGTACCCAGCAAGATGGGGTGGTGCGGTCTACCCTAAGAGTTCAGCAGGATTGCTCTGCCGATGTTCGAGGCTGCTAAATTTCCCACTCTTTCTCCCCTCCAGCAGGGCTGGGCCATCCTAGAACTCCATATAGAACTGGTCCTATCTTGTCTCTTGTTGGTGCTGAGGATCTTCCGAGGTCCCACCCTGCAGTCTTCCCTGAACCTTCTAAGAAACTCCTCCATCAGACTCACATAACCTCAGGATAAGCAGAAGCATCTGGGCTCCCTTTCCGGCACCCAGGAGCTCAGGGGTGCTCAGAGACCCAAACTCCTGCCCTCTGTCACCTGGCTGACCTCAGTACAGCCACTGGCCATCAGGGCAGGAGCAGCCTGGGAGGTGATGACCTTCTCAAGCCCCAGAGGAGAAGAGGATCAGCCTCCCCTCTATTCTCAGTGTCTCCTTACCTCACCCAGCACGCCATTCTCCTTGGGTAGCTCAGCCTGGAGAAAGATCAGCTGAGAGTCTCATTGCCCACCCACTTATCTTCAGCTCCTTTGCCCCCTTAAGACCCCCAGGACAGGAATGAACGGGATCCCCATGCTGTCTGATGGATATCCCTTGGGTGAAGCTCTGTGACTGTGTCCTCCAGCCTTGCCAACAGGTGTGAGGCATGTACTCAGCACCAGACACTGCTGACCTCACAGCTGCCCTAAGAAGGAGGCCTTGGAACAGCCCCTGGTGCAGATGAAAAGGGCCCAGCATAGAGAAGTTCCCTGCCAGGGTCACAGTGCATGAACCACAAATCCCGCTGGGTTCTCCAGAGTCTGGAGACCATGGAGTCTTTGTTCAGAGTAAACTCACCCTCTCCTTCATGGGGCTGACAGACTCACGGCTCAGCCTTGACGAAGGAAGGCTGTGTGAGAATGCAATTTAGTGATGAAATTAAAATGCATTGATTTCATATCTGTGAAAGAACATCCCCATTACAGATTAGGTAGGTGTTATAAACTGTAAAGCCCTAAACAAAGGTTAGGGTCATTGTCCTTACCGAGGCATCCATTTTTTATTGGAAAGTTAGAAGAGGTTGTTCTTGCCCAAATGGAATTGGGAGATCTGTGTTGAACTCGAGCTCTGAGATTTTGGGGAAATAACTCCCCCTCTCTGAGCCACAGTTTTCTCCTACGATGGAAATGGCTCTCTAATGCCTATGAGTTCTATATTCTACATGCTTCTGCAGGTCTCTGAGCAGCTGGAGGCCCCCTTGCCAACATCTCCAGACTCAGTCCCCCTAGTGGTTCATAGTAGGCCTGGCCCAGGGATGCTGATGCCAAGAGGCCAGGAGGTTTGGTCCCTCAGGGTCACTTATGCTGAGCCTGGCACAGGGTACCGCGGGGCCCACAATCCTCTCCCCATCCCTTCAGGCAGCAGAGGGCCTCATCCTTCCAGCTCCACAAGCTGCATCCCTGACGTGCCAACTCCAGTGAGCTGAGGCTGGCATTTGCCATCTGCCCACAAAGCCCTTGTCCTCTGATTTGACAAGATTGCAAAGGTCAAGGTGGTCGTCCAGGTGGGTGGTGAGGTGACAAGAGGCATTTTCAATGAGAGCCCTCCACATGGGTTCTGAGGTCTGGTATGGTCACCTGCAGATGCATCATTTCGTGCAGGGGCACACGTGGAATGAACATCCTCTCCCCACTACACACACACACACACACACACACACACACACACAGATTAAACAGGACAAGGCACAGTTCACTAACAATAATAATACCTGTGCATTTATTATTGAACGCCTATCATGTACCAGCGGTTCTCTGCTCTTCACACATATGACTCATATAAACCCCAGCCCATTCTTTGAGATGGGTTCTGATATCTACCCTCATTTTACAGATGGAATTCTCTTTCCCCCTCGTGCCCTGCAGCCCAGGCCCTCCCCTCACAGCTGGGCTGCTTGTGTCCCAAGGGTGGACTCTACATCCACGTTGTGGGGAGAGGGTCAGAGTTCGAGTGCAGTGAGAGAGGACAGTTGTGGGGTGAAGAGCGCAGGTGGCCCCATCTCCCCCATTTCTGCACAGGAAAGTGGTTCATCCTGGCGTGGGACCAGGTTCCCTCACCTGCTCCTCCATGCTCCTCTCCCCACCCCCAGTTTGTTGCTTCAGAGACCTGGATGCACTGCCTTTTATCTCTACCTGGAGTATTCCGAGTTCTAATTAAGTTCATTTCAGCCCTCTGATTTGAGAAGTCTTATCAGGAATACTTAACCTGCGCAAATAATATGAGGAGCCAGCCAGCACGGGCCCCGCATGCTAATGGGACTGCACACAGGAGCGGTGGGAGGGCAGAGGGACCCTAGCAGAGAGGCCACCACGAAGCTCCCGGGAGGAGGGAGCGAGGAAAGGGCCCATCAGAGGACAGGAGAGGAACTGGCCTGGGCCCTCTGTGACCCTCAAAGCCCCGGGCCAGCTGGCAACTGGATGGCTCGGCAATTGGCGTTTAGTGGGCTGGGGTAAGTGAAGAGATGCTGGGTGTCCAGCACTGCCCACTGGCCTGGCCCAGCTTCACAGGCTGTGTTCTGCACCCCCACACCTGGCTTCCTGGAGCACATCTGATGGGCAAGGGAGAGGACCAGCCAAAGATGACCAAGGGAGACGATCTTGACCCCGGGGTGGTGCCTTGTGGGGACATTCAGAGGAAGCAAGGATTGGGGGAGGAATGTTGCCAGCCTGGGAACGCCCGTCACTCCTTTGCCAGTAACCTGCTCAGGTGAGGCACCCCCTCTGTTGCCTCTGTGTTCACACTAGGGTTGGACAATCTGGGGGCTTTGGCCTGTGTCACATGGAGCTCTTGGTTCTCCAGGGCCTCGGGACCATCCGAGGCTGTGTGATTGGAGCTCCAACTGCTACATCTCTTCAATGAAAGCAGCTGCTCTTTATCTGTGATCTATTTGAATGTTTGTAGGAAATAAAAGATTATGCTTGTGCAAAATAAAGGAGGAGCCTGGTGGGCTGCCGTCTATGGGGTCGCACAGAGTCGGACACGATTGAAGCGACTTAGCAGCAGCAGCAGCAGCTAAAAATTAATGCAACTCATGGGGCTAGGTGATTTTTTTGCTTCTTTCCAAGTCTAACAGTCTCAGCTTCCAAAATCTGAACGGGACCCTGGTTCAGTGGTCTCTCTCTGTTCCCAGAACCATGGGACCCTGAATATACTACATGTCGTTGTTGTTTAGTTGCTAAGTCGTGTCCTACTCTTTTGAGACACTATGGACTATAGCCCACCAGGCTCCTCTGTCCACGGAGTTTCCCAGGCAAGAACACTGGAGTGGGTTGCCATTTCCTTCTCCAGGGGATCTTCCCAACCCAGGGATCGAACTCACATCTCGTGCAGTGCAGGTGGATTCTTTACCACTGAGCCACGTGGAGAGCCCATATTACAAGCTACTTCTCAGCAACATTTCTCTGAAGTCTGTGTAGATGATTCTAAGAGCATCCTGCCTTCCCCTTCACCACACACGTGTCCCAGAGACATTGGCTGAGGTGGTACAGATACTGGAGGGAGAACTAGGGGAGATTCCAAAGAGCCTCTCCTTGGGAATGATCACAGTCTGGGAAATCTGTAACACGTGCTGCCAGAGCCACATCCAGGAATAACCTGAACCGGTGAATGATGAGGGCTTGCAGAGCAGAGGCAAACGATGCAGGTGGTAATCAAGGAAGGCTTCCTGGAAGAAAGGGGCAGGGAAGGACCAGAATCCACCAAACTGAATGAGTTAAGAGTGTGACAGGAGCATGTGCAAAGGCCGCCCTGCTCCATCAGCTCCTCAGAGCCTGGACAAGATGAGAGCCAAGGCAAGGCAGGCCTGATATACCTGAAATAGGTTGATTTTTCCCATCCTCAGAGGAGATGCATCCAAACTCCTCTGAGGTCTGAGGCAGGTCCCAATCTGGGTGTTGCTTCTTCTCTGTATGAACATGAAGGGAAAACATGTTCAAACGAGGTTCAGTCTGTCAGACTAGTTTCCCTTACTTAATGAGCCCCTAGAGACAAGCAAGCTTTGATGAAGGTAAGGAGAGAAGGAAAGGGCATGGAGACACGGCCAGGAAAGGGCAAGAAAGAGAGAGGCCAGGCTCAGACAGCGAAGGCTGAGGCTAAAGCTTGGCCCCCACCCCTCCCACCCATTGCTCATTCTCCGCTGCCCACAGCCAAGTGTTCAGCAAGAGAGGACAAGAACGTGACCGCGGAGAGCCACGCTGGGCATCTCATGTTGCCCCTTTCTGTCTCACCCCTGCCTCCCCTGTCTGCACCCCAAGAGACTGCTCTACGGGGAACTCCTCAAGGGGCCCCCTGCTCCCGGGCTTCCAGTGGGCTTTGGTCAATGAATAACACCAGCGAGAGTTCAGGGTTGGGAGACTGGGGTGCTCATCTCTCAGGGCCCACCAGGTGGGGTCACAGCACCTGTCAGGCAGTGGTCCTCCACACAACTCACTCTGCCTCTGGGTCCTGGTGATTCTGACCTCTTGCTGCCCCTTCAGATCTAGGAGTGGGGATAACCCCAGATACTAGCCCGCTCTGGTGTCTCTGCATCCTGTCCTTACCTCTAAATGGACCCTTTGTTAAACTCTCTTGAAAGTACCCAATTTGAATGTGACCTCTTTTTCCTGCCTGGACCCTGGATATGATGTGAGTCTGTGCTTCAACCCGAGGCTCCCCGGTCTCGGGGCGCTTAATCCACTCACTCTCATCCTGGCTCCATTCCCAAGCCCCAGCCCCGCTCCATCTCTTCGAGGCATTATTTCCAACATTCAGACTCTGCTCTTTGGGTTTGTACCTGGTAGCTCACTTCTTTGTCAGCCTGTCCTTCTCATTACAGACTCAGGCACAATCTGGTCACATTGAAGAATGAGTACAATGCCAGCGCTTAACTCCTGAAAATGCAGCTTTTCTCCTGAATTTCCTGGGTGTAGGCTTTGTTGAGCTGAACCAGGTTGATCTAGAAATTAAATAAGGATTAAGAAGTTGGAAGGCGCCTGCTAATCCAGCAATCAGACAAACCTATGCAAAATCATCTTGCTTCCTTTGCTAAAATATGAATTTGGAAAAAAAAATCAAACAATTGGCTCTTCTGTTAATTAGAAGACCAGCAAAAGGTGGACCAGTCAGGTAAGCATGTCCAGGGGAAGGAAAGAGAAGTGAAGGAGAAGGCCCCCAGAGATCCATGTTAATGGGAGACCCATGCGCCTGGGGGTCTGCAAGAGTGCCTTCTCACCTTCATATCTGCCCTGGACCCCTCATCCTCTCTAGCAGTCTGGATTTCAACCTGTCTCCAAAGCTGATCTCTTTAGTTGGTGTCCCCATGATTAGAGGGGCTTCCCTAGTGGCTCAGATGGTAAAGAATCTGCGTGCAATGCAGGGGACGCGGGTTTGATCCCTGGGTTGGGAAGATCCCCTGGAGAAAGGAATGGCTACCCACTCCAGTATGCTTGCCTGGAGAATTCCATGGACAGAGGAGCTGGCAGGCTAGTCCATGGGGTCACAAAGAGTCAGACACAACTGAATGACTAACACTTTGCACATTTCATGATGAGAAATTCAGAGTCAACGCCCAATTTTATTTTCTTCTCCCAAATTCACTTCCCAGGAAGACTACACATGAGATACAAGATAGCATGGGAGGATCTACCCTAAAGCCCTGGGATCAATTTGGCTCTGCCACCCGATGCCTGTGTGATCTCAGGTAAGCTGCCCTACCTGTCCCAAACCTCAGCTTTCTCATCTGTGAAATGAGTCTTAGATCATGGGGCTCTTGTGAAGATAAGGAAAATGACCTAACTATCTGGCATGTGGTAGCTTAAAAATTCTAAGTCCCCTTTCTTTACTTCCCATCCTCCTTCAAAGATAAAACCATTCTTGGGGCTTTTCACCATTTAGATTATTGCAACAGTGTCTGCATTAAGCATCCATTTCCCTTGAGCCCTACCGCCTCCCTTCTGCCATTTTCTGGCAGCAAATCCCTCTGTCCTTCAACACTGCCTTTAGAGATTTGCTCTTTCCAGACTCCATCTGCTTTTTGTGGGGTTGTTAACCCCAGGAGTCCCTCCAGTGTGTCTCCAAGTCACAAAAATTAGACCCCCCCATGCATACAAGTCACCCAATCAGAACCTTCCTTGAATTTTCTCTTTTTCCTGGTAGTAAATGTAAAGATAAGACCAAAGCAGCTGTCAATCATGTCCCCTGTGGGTGAGAGCCCTGAGGACAGAATGAGAAGGGGAAAGAGTCTTGGGGGCTTAAGACCAAACTAGTCACCAAGGTTCCCAGAGCCTTCTCAGTTCTGAGTCCCTTTATCATCTGATTACAGGTGCATGCACATGTGCACTCAGTCGTGTCCAACTCTTTGCAACCCCACGGACTGTAGCCCTCCAGGATCCTCTGTCCATGGGCTTCTCCAGGCAAGAATACTGGAGTCGGTTGCCATTTCCTTCTCCAGGGGATCTTCCTGACCCAGAGCTCAAACCCAAGTCTCTTGAGCCTCCTGCATTGGCAGGTGGGTTCTTTACCAGGGAAGCCCATGAGCCCCCTAGTTAGTTCCAATCAGCCTGTTTGTGCCTGAGATAATCAGGGTTGGTTTCCAGTGCTTGCAGCCAAAGCCTTTTAACTGGCTTCCTAGAGTTCTCTTCTGACCCACTCCTAGCTGTTTCCCACATTTCATGGAGAGAAAACTTCAAAAATCACAAATCCAATCACATTCCTCCCTACTCCCGTGCTCCTGTGGCTTCCTACTGTTTTAGGATCAAGACCAAAATCTTTCTTTCATACAAGCCTGAAGGCCCCACCGCCTTCCCAGACCCTTCCCTCACGAAGGCAGCCCCCAGTCCTAGCTCTCTCTGTGTTCCAACCACTTCCAGGCCTCTGTTCTCACAACTTGGAGAGTGTCTCAACTTACTCTTCACTTAGAAAACTACTCAAACTGCGTCTTAGGGAAAGACTCACTTCCTCTGGGACGCCTTGCCTAATGCACCTCCATCCTTTCCCCGATTTGGTCAAGCCCTGCAGCAGGTTCTTCTCACCATTTGTAATCACTTAATGATTAGTATCATTGCTGCATTAATGTCCATCTGCCTAACCAGGCTGCAGGAGGGCAGGAACCACACCTGTTTCACTTCCTCTGAATCATGTCTGCTTGGAACATGTTCGGCATAGTAGGTGCTCATCAGACCTTGTTGAACGAATGAATGAGTGCCCTGTGTCCAGCCTGTGGCCTAATTTTGGTTCTCTCCATTCATGAAATCTCTCTTTCGGAATGCTTTTCCAGACTCCCTGGAATGACAGTGCATGTGTGCTAAGTCATGTTCGACTCTCGTGCGACCCCATGGACTGTAGCCCTCCAGGCTCCTCTGTCCCTGGAATTTTCCAGGCAAGAATAATGGAGTGGGCTGCCATTTCCTTCTCCAGGGGATCTTCCCAACCTAGGAAGCCACCTGGGAAGCCCTCCCTGAAACGACACTGACTTCTTAATTAATATTTCCCATCCTGCCTCCAACCAATCCATCAGATTCCTTTTGCTTTAACCTCCAAAGGCTTCCTGTGTGCTGCGCTTAGTTGCTCAGTTGTGTCCAGCCCTTTGTAACCCCATAGACTGCAGGCTGCCCGGTTCCTCTGTCCATGGGGATTCTCCAGGCAAGAACACTGGAGTAGGTTGCCATGCCCTCCTCCAGGGGATCTTCCCAACCCAGGGATCGAACCCAGGTCTCCCGCTTCCTAGTGCCCAGTATATACAGAAAGCAGCCACTCACTGGAATTCCCCAATCTACCCCTGCTAGCAGGCAGCCCCAGCAGCCCGCTTGCCATCCTCTGACCCTACAGTTCTTCACACGGTTGCTTATGCTGTTTCCCCTGCCTGCAGGTCTTCCTTCTCTCTCTTGCCATCTGTATCACACACCTTCCACAGATCTCTGTGCACAACCACTGCCTCTGTAGAGCTCCCTTAATTAAACTCTCCCCACAGTAAGTCCTCCTGCCTCTGAGTTCTCCTTGCAGCAATCCATTGATTACATTTAAGCTTAGAACTGTTTTCCAGATATTTCCTAATTGCTACAGTTCCTTCCAGGTCACTGAGCACTTTCAAATACATGATCTGATTTGATCCTAAAAACTTGACAGGGAAGTAGGGGCAAGTATTTTAAAGAAAAACTCACTGTAAGGATCAGAAACCCACCGAGTTAGCTTAAGTAGAGGGCTTTTATCACAAAGACACAGGTGAAGAGCTTGGAACCTCTCTTCAGGTAGCACCAGCTGGTCTCAGGGGCCTGGAAAGGCATCCAGAAATCTTTCTCATCTCTTGATCTCTCTTCAGCCACAACCCCTTCACTCCTGACCTTCAATGTCTGGGGCAAGGCACTGACTTCCTAGGACACTGGGCTCTTCCCACTCGCAAACACTCAGGACTGATGAGGCTTCTCTATGCCTCTTCCTGCCACTCTAATTGCTCCATGCCATGTTTTATGTATTTTAATTAGTGCTTTAAATTTTACACCTAAATCTCAAGGCACGCTAGCAAAAGGCCCCTCTTTAGAAACTGGAATAAATAAATAAAATCTTCCCAGGCAGATGACAGCTGGGAACCTTGACATCATTCATATTAATCTATTGTTCCGCCATTGCCATTCTGTCATCTGAGTCAGCCTTCAGGACTTGTGTCTGGGGTCTCCCTGCCAGTCCTTTCTGCCCTATACTCCTCCTCCCCAAGGGGCACTGCTCCTCCAAAGGTGGACTCTTGATGGCCACCACACCCCACCCCCAAATTCTTTCCTTTAAGACACAACTGGCTTTGTTCAAGTGCCGTCATGGTTGCTCTCCAGTAGAGGTCCTCAACCTGCGGTCAGAGATGATCACGCGGAGAGTTTGTGGAACACAAAGACGCCCAGACTTCTCCCCAGAGGCCAGGTTCCATTGGTCTGGAGTGAGGTCTTAGCGTTGCTGATTCTAGTAATGCCTCAGGCCGGGCTGTCTTGCAGCCGAGTGCAGAACCAGACAGCGCTGTGGGAAGCTGGAGCTAGACAAAACACATGTGGCACACTCACCCGCCTCATTAACTGTGGGCTCCGTGAGGCTGCGATCCCGTCTGTCTTGCTCACCGCTGTGTCCCTGGTGCATCAGTGGGCTGCCCAGCACACGGTGGTGGTGTGTGTGCTCAGTCATGTCCAGCTGTTCATGACACCTAGGACTATAGCCCGCCAGGCTCCTCTGTCTGTGGAATTTTCCAGGCAAGAATACTGGAGTGGGTTGCCATTTCCTACTCCAGGGGATCTTCCCAACCCAGGGATCGAACCCACGTCTCCTGCATTAGCAGGCAGCTTCTTTTCCACTGAGCTATGTGGGAAGCTCCTGGCAGACTGTAGCTGCTCCAGAAATATTTTCAGATGAAGCTGGAGCCACCCCTTCCCACAGGTGCCCTCTACTCTTCACACTCCCAGTTGTAGGTCCTGCCACTTACGCTGGGTGCTTTTAAGCAAGTCAACCCATCCTTTGAAGCCTCACTTTCCACATCTTTAAAATGGAGATGATGTCAGTCATCTACCCATGAAACGGTCCTGTGGATTAAAAGAGAGCATTCACTTCCCCTAGCACCCGGCACCTAACAAGCGGGTGGCAAACCTCAGTGGCCAGTATGGGACACATTCACCACCTCAGAGTAGTCCCTCTGCTCCCCCATCCTGCTCAGGGCTCTTTGGGCTGCAGTCACACCCAGGGAGGCCGAGGTGGAGGTGAGCAGGAATTCTGTGGAGCAAGGCCTGCCCTGGGAGCCCAGAAATGCAGATTTGGGGCTTTGCTTCTGCTGACTTACTCTGTGACCTTGAGTTTGTCTCTGAACATCTCTGGGCCCCTGACCCCCACCAGCTGCCCTCCTCACACACCTCCCTGTGCAGTCTGTGGCTCTCTAGTTTGAAAGGTCCCTTTGGTGATGGGGGCAGCTGCCCTCAAAACCTCCATGCAATGTCTGAGCAGCAGTCGCCACCCCTGGATGCTCTTTGGATGAAAGTGGAGCACACAACTGCAGCTTCGGGGAGAAAAGTCCCTTGATTTGATGGCTCCTGCAGAATTCCTGTTGTAACAGACAGAGAAGCTCGGTACCTCAGACACAACCTGCAGAGCCAGTCAGATTCGTGGGCCTTCTCTCTGTTCTATCTGCTCTGGGAGGGGGCCAGAGGGCATGGAGCTCATTTCTACTCAATCATGGCATGACAGGCTTGCCACCTGTGATGGGGCTCCCCACCTGGATGGGGAAGAGCCTATTGGTTGCAGACTCCTTCTGCAGGTCCTGGGAACTGGCTGGGCCACCTTCTTCTGTCACAGAAGAAATGTGGATTCCTAGGATGGGTTCATGGTGGAGAAGGTGAGAAGGAAACCTTGCCCATCCTGGAGGTGGGGAAAGAAGGAAGCCAGCTTCAAGATTTTTAATAAACTACCTCAAAGCAGGACGTGCTTGCTGCCCACCCCAGCCTGCTGCAATCTTCCTGCTTAGAACTTGCAAGCATCACATGTCGTCTGCAGAATGACACACTCCTGCCTAAGATGTGAGGCTAGCTATTTCCATCTCTAGGTTGGTGCCTTTCTAAAGGCAGCTAATAGACTGGGCAGCATAACAGCTCAGAATCAGAAGGAAGACAATCAAAGCCCATTTTGCTGATATCTAGCTGTACAGCCATGGACAATTTACTTTTACTTCTTTAGGCCTCTAATTCCCCATCTGTAAAATGGGGATGGGGACGAGAGCACCTCCTCCCTAGGATTACTAACAAGATGAAATTAAAGAATCCATCGTGTGCTTAGTACAGTGCCTTGCCGTACGATATGCTCAGTAAATGAATGGTAATGATGATGAAGATATTGTGTTCTTGTTTACATTCATCCGTGTCTGACTGTTTAGCAACCCCATGGACTGTAGCCTGCCCGGCTCCTCTGTTCATGGGATTTCCCAGGCAAGAATACTGGAGTGGGTAGCCATTTCCTTCTCCAGGGGATCTTCCTGACCCAGGGATCCAACCCACATCTCCTGCATTGGCAGATGGATTCTTGACCACTGAGCCATCATAGAAGCCAATGGTGATATTAACAAGTCCCAAAGGTCCTTCAGCATCTTGAGGATAGGAGCATGTTTTAGAGCTCTTTAAATCCCCTGAGCACACAGGTGAGGTCAAAGAAAGCCAAAGAAGACTGGAAGGTTTGCAGAGCTAGGGGGAGGGGCCTGATAATCTGACTGCAAGAGTACAGTGCATGCCCACCTCCGTGTACACCTACCCTGCAGGTTCCTTCTCCCAAACACCATAATTAATACCCACTTATTCTGCCCCAGTCCTCAGTCATTGTCACCACTTAAGCATGGAGGACACATGCTGGCCTTTTCCCAAGGAAGGCACGGGAGAGTAGCTAGGGCCAAGGGGCAACGGTGGCTGGCTGCAGGGGAGCGTGCGGTTGCCTTGGCAAAAAAAAAAAAAAAAAGAGGCATAATTAATCTGCAGAGCTCTCTTCTCATTAAGCCTTCACGTTTATACCTGAATTAACTTTTCACATGCAGTTAAGGTGCGTGGGAGGCTCTGTCCGCCGCCGGCGTGACAAACGCAGCGGTGACTATCAGGGAAAGTAGGGGCTGTGCTGACCTAGAGCAGGAGGAATCCTAGGCTATGGGCGGGTGTGGGGGAGGCTGTTTCCAAGCTCCGCCCTGTCCCCCTGGCTCCAAACCAGAAAGGGGCCTCTGGAAGAACAGGAGGGCGCTGTCTCTGGCCCAGGGACAGTGGGAGAACAAGTCCACGTGGCCACACGGGCAAGTGTTGACCTCCCCTCCCACCTCTCCTGTTGGAACAGACAGGGGCCTTCCTTCGTGCTCAGATTTTACCAGCCCAGGCAGAGGCGGGGGAACACCTGTTCCAATGAGGGAGGCTTATTCCGTGTCCCCATCTAGCTCGAGTTGGGACCTAGTATAGCAGAAACACACACAGGCAGATGTTGGTGGAGGCCACCCTGGTCCTGTTTTTCTCCATGGGGACTTAGCTCTCTTTAGCTCCCTGGATCCTGACTCATTAAACCGCCAATGTTCTCTCGGCAGCATTCTGGGATAAACAGTTAACTGCTGGCGCCTCCTTTCTGGGAGCTGGGCTCTTTGAGGGCATTACTTTTCAGATACCAGGAGTAGGAGGCCACCCTGTGTACCCAGTGTTAACAAAAGAGGATGAATTAACATTCCCACAAATGGACTCTCTAGGGTGTCCCTCCTCCTCCCCTCTACACCTCCCTCCCCCACCCAGTTCAAGACACTCAGATCTCCTCAATAAGCAGCCCTCCCCACTGCAGCCTTGAGTGGGTGCTTAAAGATGTTTGATTAAAGGAGAGAAAGGGACATGCAATGTCTTTGTACACTCACTGTCTCAATAAAGTACCTTGTTTTATTGTGTTTCAACTTATTAAGCTTTAGCGGATGTTCTGTTTTGTACAAATTGAATATCTGTGGCAACCCTGCATTGTCAGATGAAGGTTAACATTTTTTAGCAATGAAGTGTTGTTAAATTAAAGTCTGTACATTGTTTTTTTAGACATGATGTTATTGCACACTCAATAGACTACAGTATAGTATAATCATAACTTTGATATACATTGGGAAACCAAAAAATTGGTGTGACTTGTTTTATTGCAATATACACTTTATTGTGGTGGTTGGGAACTGAACCCAAAGTTTCTCTAGGGGTGTCTGTATTTCCTTCATGATCCTTGTCCTCCAGTGGCTTAAAACCTAGTGGGGGAGACAAGACAGACAACATAGATAGACACGGTTTGCACGTCGGGGGGTGATGAATACTCAGAAGTGGTGAATGGTTAAATGCCAGGATGAGTGTTTGGGACTCATCACACGCTTCAGAGGAGGAAAACTATTGTGGGCTGGTTCTGAGTCACCAGCGGTTTCTCAGAGGAGGCAAGATTTGGATGGAGCCTACGTGAGAGCCTCTGCCAGGCAATGAGCTAGTGCATGACGTCCTTCTCACTTGGTCTCGTTTAATCCTAACAACCACCCCATGATCTGGGTGTTATAATTATCTCCCCCATCTGAGAGATGAGGAAACAGTCCAGGGACTCAGTGAACCACCAAGGTCACAACGCTGGTAAGGAGATTTCAAGCTGGGCCTCTCTGACTCCTAAACCCTCTGGATCCCAATGTTTGATGGCCTCCTCCAACCTGGAAAACATGTAGAATTTCAAAGGAGAATAACTAAGATCCAGGGCATTCCTGGAAAGGCAGAGTACAAGAAGATGGGCAGTGCCAGTGGTTCTAACTCTGGGTGGGGAGAATTTCCAGGCCAGTGGTAAGAACTCGATTCTTTTTTAAGAGGTGTGTGCTGCCGTCCACAGCCCTAAGAGTTCTTCATCAGAAGGGAGGAGCTCTGGGCTCGTATATTTCCCAGGAAGCCCTCCAGGAAATCCACCTTTAAGTATAAACAGAAAGGTCTCCTTGTAGATCCTATCCCCCCAAACTTCAGGATATCAGGGCTTTCAGAGACTCTGCCACCCAGCTGATCCAATACTTTCTACTCAATTCAGATCAATACACATTTATGTGCCAGACACAAATTGCTAGAAATGATTAAGGGACAATCCTTGCCATTAGGAAGATTATAGTCTAGTGGGAGTGATAAGACACAAAGGAAAAAAAATCAATATGAATGATAAATGCAAAGATGGAATGCATGGTCCCCACACTTAAAACGTCAGCCCGGGAGGAAAGGACACAGGCTTGAAGGCTGAGGAAATGATTAAAAGGGGGAACAGCACTCTGGGTTAGAGGCAATCACATAAGCAAGGTCATGGACACATGGAACAGGACATTTTGTGTTTGAAAGTGTAAGCCAATCAATTTATTAAGAACATGGCCATGGAGACAGGGAGGGAGGCATGAGTTGAGGTTGAAGAGGTAGGCAGGGATGAAGCCATAAAAGGTTTTGTGGGCTTGGCAAAGGAGCTTGGGTTCAATCCTACAGAAGACTGAAGGGCTTCCAGCAGAATCTAACATAGTTCGTTCACATTTTAAAAACATAACCTTGGCTAAAAAGGGGGCAGTGGCTTTCACTGGGCAAGACTGAAACCTAAGAGGCTGGAAAGAAAGCTACTATCTATCACCAGAGATATGATGAGGTCTCAGATCATGGCACAGATAGTAGGGTTGGGGAAGAGAGGACTGGCTCAAGAAACGCTTAAGAAGGGAAAGAGATGGAAAATCCCGGGGAGCGAGAAGGAAGAGCCTGCTGGCTGCTGACTTGGGTGACTGAACAGGTGGTGTTGCCTTCAACTAAGACTTGGAACACAGGGAGAAAAGTGGATACTAGTGAGAGGGGGCGATGAATCACTTCTGATTTAGTTGAGTTGATGTTACTTAAAGTGACATCCAGATGGGTGCTTCCAGTAGGTACCTGGAATCAAACTCAGGCAAAAGACTGGAGGTATGACATCGGGAGATGTAAAGAGATGAGGTTAAAAAAAGGGGGTGGGGGGGCGGGGTGGATGATCTCAGCCATGGAGATCAAGTCAAGAGAAAAGAGGGAAAATCCATAAACACAATCCCTGGGGAACAGCCATGCTCAGGAGGTAGACGGAAGAGGAGACACCCAGAGGGAAACTAAACAGACACAGCCAGAAAGTTGGAATCCAAGGGGTCAGAGGCTATCGAGGAAGACGTTGCCCCATTGTCAAAGGCAGCCAAGAGGTCAAAGAAGATCAAGAGAGAAAGGGGTCCACTGGCTCTGGCCAAATGGAGGTTACTGTGGCAGTCTTTCAGGGTCTTGGCAGGAGCAAGATGGCACTCTTAAGTTTGGAAACTTCAGGAGGATTTAATAAAGGGTTTTTAGGACAGTGGCCATGATGTAGGGAGAGCCTCAAGGAGGATGTAGTGCCCTGGGAGGGATAACAGCAAATAGCATGAGTGGTCACCGCCCTGAGCAGAGGAACCAAGAAGAGGGAGAGGTTAACAAGCCTGGAGACAGGGAGAAGTGAGTGGAAAGAGCTGTCTGACAGGCTTGTAAAGTGGGCAGAAGGACAAAGCAAACCTGCTGAGACCCCACAGGTAGGGAGCGGGGGAGATAATCCCTGACCTCACTTCCCCTTCTCATCTCCAACCGAGGCTCCCTATTGGGAGAACCCAACTGTAGGCGAGTGAGGCAGCAGTTTGATGGAGGTCCTCCAGGTCCACCTCTGGAGGAGGGTGGACAGTGGACATGGATGGACAGAGAGGAGATGCCCAGCTTGGAGCCTCCCCAGAGCTCTTCAGTGGAGCAATGGAAGAGACCTGAGGGCTTCCGGGGGGAACATGTGCAGAATGCTTGTCTTGATGGGCAGCATCCTCTGAGCGCTCTTCCTATGCATGGTCAATTTCTCAGCTGCAAGTCAGAAGCCTCTCTTTCCCAGCCTCCCTTGCAGCTGGGGTACCGTCCTGTGATGCAGGCTCTAGCTCTCAGCCAGAACAGAGAGCCACTGGATGGAGGAGGGAATGAGGGGTGGAAATGAAGGCCACGTGGAATCCATTTTCAGCTGAGGATGTCTTTGGGGGTCAATCTTCGGGGTATAGCACCTGGGGCTAGCAGAGCCTCCAGCATAGACAATGCTGGGCTGTGGGCACTGCTCCCCATGTTCAGGATCCAGGTCTTCTCTGACCTTCCTCAAGCTTCTGGAAGATCCACAGGACTCCTTCATTTATTTCTTTTCAGCTTAAACTAGAGTGTGTTTTGTTGCCTGTTACTAGAACACTGGCTGATGAGGAGGGAGTGGGAAGTGAGGACATGGGGCACAGGAAGGCAGATTAAGCTTTTAGGGAAAAGAGGGAAAGGAAAGAAAGAGGATAGAGTGTTGGGTCAAGGAAGAATAGTTTTAGGAAAGGAGAGTGCGGGGCAGATTTGTGAGCTGAGAGACTCAGAGAAATGGAGAGTTATTATCATCCCTACTTTAGAGCTAAGGAAACTGGGGTCCAGGGAGGTTAACTACCTTCTCAAGGTCACAGGCAGTAAGTAGGGGCACAGGAATTCCAGACCTGCTGGCTTGAAAACTTCCTACTATAAGCATCTTCTGTAACAGCCACCCAGGCAACCCCTCCCAAGGTAGATTTGCTTAGAAGTTTACAAGTCATATTTGAAGCCCAATTTGAAAGGGCAGAAAGGCCCCTAGGGACAGAGTGCAGAGTGAGCTGGTTGGCTAGTCAGACTGGAAGAGACACCAGTTCATAGTAAGTGAGTCAAGCTGGCTTCAGAGAGGAGACCCTGTTGAGTATGGTGCCTAATTCATCCCCCAAGATGCCTCATCTTGGAGTCAAATCTTTGTTTCTAAATAGCTGTTGGGCTGTATGAGTTGCCACTTTGAAAGGGGCTCCCAGAGAGAAGCAGGAAGGAAAAGGTTCTGGAGCAAACTCTCACCAATCCCTTGGGAAGTGAGCATTCCTGAACACGGAGGAAACTCCTGTAAGGCCTGGATGGCCTCATCCAAGCCAGCTCTTGCATATGTGGCATGTCAACGTGTGTTCAAGGAGATGAAAGGCAGGAAGGTTAGGATGCATAAGTGCATAGAGAGATTCTGAATTTTCACTTAGAGAATCTAGAAGTCGGGACAGTTTACAGAGCAAAGGTGTTGGGGTTGCATTTGTGCCCTTATGCATGGAGGGTTTTTGGAGATGTTGGCAGGGTTCATTCACCCTGGAGGTTTGGGCCTCTGGGCAGGGCCTGCCCATGTATGCATGTGATTTGGTCCACATATGTGAAGCCTCTGTCTTACAAGTTTGGCATCTACTCCCCACAAGCCTCAGAGAGACCAGCTTTATATAGAGAGCCTGTTTCTCTATCACAACTAAGGAGCTAATTTCTCAGCTGTTTTTCAACTGACCATTATCAATTAAGTCTGGAAATCTGGTTATTTTATAGCAACATATAAAGCTTTTTCCTAGGTGAACACACTTGAGTTTAATCTCAGTAATATTTTCATGAACAACCTATAATTAAAGCATCTAATAAAGATCAGTAATTCATTTAGCTGGATTTGTGTTTAAAAGAAAAACAGAAAAAAGAAAAAAAAATGCAGTCGTGGAAGTCAAATTCCATTCTTCTGTTAAATGAACATTATGGTTTTCCTGGGTATCTTAATTGAACCTCATTTTTTAACAGGAATATTAAACAAATTAAATTAAGCAAGCAATTTCCCTTTTTAGGATTAAAAAAAGAAGAAGCCATTGAGTGGAAAAGCTCCTCTAAAATACTCATTAGTGGGAGGCGCCGGGGCAATAGTATGGGCACACGCTGTGGGATGGGATCATTGCTTCAATTTATCAGTGCAGAAGCTCCACCCCTGAGCAGTCACTATTTGAGGCCAGGTCTGCCCGGCTCCAGGCTTCCCTGGTGACTCAGAGGTTAAAGCGTCTGCCTCCAATGCGGGAGACCCAGGTTCGATCCCTGGGTCGGGAAGATCCCCTGGGGAAGGAAATAGTAACCCACTCCAGTATTCTTGCCTGGAGAATCCCATGGATGGAGAAGCCTAATGGACATAGGCTACAGTCCACGGGGTCGCAAAGAGTCCGACACGACTGAGCGACTTCACTTTTACTTTCTTTCTGCCAGGCTCCAAGGCAGGGGTATTAGACTGGGTCCCCCAAGAAGCAGACTCCAAGATGGGACTAGATGTGCACGTGATTAATAAAGGGCAACACCTGGGAGGGGAAGCATGCAGAGGGTTCTGGGGAAGGCTGGGAGAGCTGCCAGACCCAACCCAGGTGCAGGTCTGATCTGGGAGGGAAACAGAGTGGCCAGGAAAGAAGGTTGTGTGGGAGTATCTCAGGCTAGGAAAGGATCCAGCGAAGCTGCCAGAGTCCTTGAGCCAAAGTGGCCCATCAGAGGGGTCCCCCCTCTCTGGAGTGGGTCTTCCATGCTCAGACACTGACTGGGAACCAGTGGTTTCAGGCAGGAGCTGTGGGTCAAGTATGAGTATCATAGCCTGAGATCTGGAAGGTGCATTTCCACCGTCACCCCTTCAGTGTTCTTCTTCCACCATGCCACGTGGCCTCCTGGGTTCCGATGGGTTTGACACCAGGGACTGGCAAGGACAAGGCAGCTGAGGAATATCAATTCCCAAATCAAGTAATTTTCAGGCAATATTTGGGAGTTGGCTCCGGGATCCAATGACCTTTTGGTGAACAGAGGGGAAGAAAGGACCCAGGCAGGGCTGGGGAGGAAGTAGGGCAGGGTGGACAGTGTAGACAGGAACTGGAATCCCCAGTCACTGGCTGGGGTGGAAGACTTCCCTGAGAACATGCTGGATGCTCCATAGGACTACATAAAACCAGGGGAAAGAAACTAAGCAGGCTCCAGGCTTTGGAACTGGCCCACCTTGAGGTTAAGAGAGGTCCCTCAAGAGGTGAGGGACTCAGGAACCACACCCCTAGCACATTAGGCTCACAGGCTGGTGGGGAGCATTGTCTCAACAGGAGAAGGGCTCGGGGACCCAGTGTTCATGGCTGGACCTCCACACCCCAGGCCTGCAGGGAATCTTGCCTCCCTTCACCCCAGTCTCTGGCTGTGGTTTACAAAGTCTTAGATCCAGGGCAGAGTCAAGGAAAGTAAGTATAATGGAGCGAGAGGCTCCTTCGTGGTGAAGGAAGCTTCTGTCTCTGCCTTAGGGGGGTCTCCAGCCTAAAGGAGAAAATATAATTCCAGCCCTTGAAGAGTCCCTGATCTGACAGGAAAATGCAGCCCCTGTTTATTCACTCCACAAACATTAATCGAGCACCTACTGTATACTTGATATATATCAGTGGTCAAGCAAGAATGATCCCTGCTTTCTTGGAGGGAGATAGACAATAATTAATACATTATATTAAATACATTTTCTAGTGGGTTAGAGGCTGAAAACTACCATGGAAAAAGAGTAAAATTCAACAGTCTAAGGGAAATGGGGTGGAACAGATAGGGGACCTCAATTTTAAATGAAGTAGATAGGGTCAGCCCCATGGAGTACAGTGGTGTGGGACAAGCCATGTGGAAACCTGGGGAAAGAGCTCTCAAGCAAGGGGAACAGACTGTGCAAAGCCCTGGGGATGGGAGTGGGCTTGATATGTTTGAGGATGGCAAGGAGACTGCTGATTTCAGGGCAGAGCAAGTGGAAGGGACGGGCGCTGGGAGGGGAGGGCTAGGAGGTGATGGGCACCTTCTCACGCAGGTCCCCAAAGGCCACTGTGATGACTCTGGCTTTCCCACTGAGGGAAATGGGGGGCCATGGCAGGATTTTGAGCAGAAAAGAGATTTAAATTTTAATAGGATCCCTCCCCCTATTGTGTCTGAATAGACTGTGGGGGTGAGGAGTAAGTGGAAAGGCCTGAGAGGTGATAAAGCAAAGAGCGATGAAGCGCCCCTGACCAGCGATGGCAGAGTGGCTGGTAAGAAGGGACCCACTGAGTATGGGAGCAGCTTGAAGGATTTGCCAACAGGTTGGATGTGGCCTGGGAGAGGAATGCAGCATCTCTGCGAATTGAGGAGTACGGCTACTCAACCCTCTGCCCCCGAGGCCCCCTCTCTGCACAATCACACACAACAACCACACACAGGGCTCCTGAAGCCACGAGCGCAGAGCCAGAGGGTCAGAGGGAGGAGCCGGTCAGCCCTGGCCCACCCGCACCCCAACCTGGGAAAGGCGTCTTGGCGAGAGTCCACCCCGAGCCCTACAGCCACAGACACACCTCTTAGATCAACACCACCGTCGCATGAACAGCCCCCGGGAAAGCGCAGTAACTCAATTCAACTGCACCACTCCATAATCTCATGTCAACCTCACAGCTGATGATTACTGTTTTATCACAGGCTAGTAAAGTCCCCACATTGCCATGAATCACGGACACTCTGCCAGCGAGAGCCAGAAAATGCGGCCAACTCCAGAGAGTGCCGGCTTGACAAGCAGCTGCTGCAGTTCGCCTGAGGTCACCTTTCACCACCACAAGGGTCTTCCACCTGCTCGCTCTGGAAATCAGGGAACGAGTCCGAATGACTCCACTCCCAGGGGTGGAGTCTCCAGTTCCCTTCTGCTGGAAAAATATTAAATGCCTAGTGTTCTCTGGTGTAACAGACTAAATGGCTGGCAGCATGGTATAGAGGGAAGTACCTGGGGTTTTGAGTACAAAGACTTTTAACTCCTGTGTCTGCTCTTTACTCATTGTATGACCTTGGGCAAGCCGTTGAAGTCATCCTAACCTCAGCATTGTCATCTGTAAAAAGGTATTGTGAAGCTTAAATGAGATAATGTCTGCATCACACTTTGAAAACAGTAAATCGCTGGACATTTAAATTGCAGTAGCTATTAGGTCACAATCCAGACTACCAAGCCCCAAACCAGGCAGACACCTGGAACCAGGGAGAAGGCCAGAACTGAGGCAGGGCAGTGGGTTACAGCCAGGCAAGGACAGCTGGCATCACCAAGTAGAGGAAGAAAGAGAGAGAAAGAGAGATTTGTTTTAAGGAATTGGCTCACATGATTATGGAGGTTGGCATTTTCAACATTTGCAGGGTAGGCCCTCAGGATGGAGATCAAGTTTCAGTCTGAAGGCCTTCCACTGGCTGAATTCCTTCCTGCTCTGGTGTTCAGGGAAGAGCAGTCTTTGCCTTCAACTGACTGGATGAGGCTCACCCACACTGCAGAGGACAATTTGCCTTACTCAAAGTCTACTAATTTACTTGTTAATCTCATCCAAAAAAATACTCTCACAGAAACAGGCAGAACATCTGACTAAGTATCAGGTGTTTGGTCCAGCCAAGCTAACACATAATGGTCCAGCCAAGCTAACACATAATCTTAACCATCATAGACCTTACATAAAACTCTAGTATATAAAGTAGAAAAAGAGAACCCATCAGAGGTGAAGAGGGAGAGGAGGACCACAGCCCACTGACTCTGTAGCCCCTTGTCTTCTGCAATGACTACAGAGACTCCAAAGAACGCAGTTTGAAAAACCACTCGTCTAGTTTCCATTAGGGGTGGCTTCCACTCAAGACGTAAGGTAACCAAACTGCACACAGTTAACGTTTGTGCTAGTTTCCCCCTGTCATAGCTCTGGCTCAACTGCAAACTCCTTGAGTATCCAACCCACTCAACTGCCAACTCCTTGAGTATTCAACCCACTCGCCTCTGCAGGCCCACCTCATAGCACTGGGCAGGTACACAGGAGGTAGACATTCCGTGTATATGCTGAATGAATGAGTGAATGGATGATTGCAGAGACAAAGACCATTCAGAACCTGGAAATCCAAACCGAGAAAGAAGTTTCTCGGATTTCTTGGATTCTGCCCCAAGAGAGCAGAATCAGTGGCAGTGCCTTGGAACTAAAGCCTCCCTCCTCCCTGCCACAGGCGGGACCAGTGACTGAACTCTAGAGGAGGCCCCAGGTGCTACCATTTGCACCCCGACAACAAATGCAGACAAAACTCCTCCTTGGCTTTCAAATTCACTCCACAACGGTTCCTGCAGCACATTCACTGTAGGCTGCTAGTAAAATGAGTCTGCATCCTGGGAACACGTTCAGAGTGATGAGAGAAGGCAAATCGCCCAGAGAAGCTACTGCAGAAGGAGAAAAGAGACATTACCCCAGGGTGGCAGAGTCTAACAAGTGGGAGAACCAGGACTTATCTGTTGAATAAAAACCAAATGCAGGATATTGGTCAGTCTTACAGGCATGCTCTCTGCCAGCCACTGGTCTGAGGGTCTTGGGCACAAGGCAGGACATGCGGCCTGAAGGAAAAAGTTGTTTGTACACTGAGTGAGGCCTAGGAGCCACCTCTGGGTGGAGAGGGGCCTCCTGATACCTGGTAATTAATCAGGGACAGAGGTTCCATCAGCCTTGTCTCCTCTGTAGTCTCCGGAGGCTGAGAAATTTCCTGCCAGCTGTCAGCACAGCTGCTCCGGGGCCCCAGGGTGCCGCAGGTAAAGGGAGAAGGGGGACTGCCAGGGCAGAGGAGGAACAATGAGCAAAGGAAAAAATAATGACAAAGGAACATTTTGGCAACTCTCTTCTCTCTCTGCCTGATGTTAGGAGACTTTCTTTTAAGGAGTCTAAGATCAGTGAGGGAGGGGCACCTTCCTACAGGGTTGCGGTTCTATTTCTGAGCAAGACAAGCAAACCTACCCCCGTCCTACCTCTGGACAGTGACGCTCAGTCCTGGTGGCCCGTTACAATCACCTGGGGCCTTTTAAAAAGCCCTGATGCCTGGGCCCTGACCCGGGTACCGTCTTACTCAGTTGATTGGGAGAGGAGCCCAAGCATTGGCATTTTTTAAAGTCAGCCATACAATTCTAATGTGCAGCCAGGTTAGAGAGCCTCTGATTTAGAGCTCTAGGCCCCCACCACTAAAACCTGCCCCTCCATACCCTCTCCCTGACCTCCAGATGCACAAAGGCACCCTTGGCCACATCCCTACCAGCCAGGACTTTTTACGATGACCTGCATTTATTCATGCTTCTTCGGAGTTCCAGACCTCCCACTTCCCCATCTTTGTTTTGCAAATTTTTCTCCATCCTTCAGACCCTCGCCTCATGCCATCTCCTCTCTAAAGCCTTCCCTGATTTCTGCAGGCTAAACTAACTGGTATGCCTCTGAACCCCACTCCCACCTCTGTGCTGCTGCCTCTCTGAGTGTGTCTGCCACCTGGTACTGCGTCATCTCTATTCATCTGACTCTCAGTTAAACACTAAGCTTTTTGAGGACAGGAATGATCATGAATTAGCATACATTAACATATGTAGATTGTTGCTATTCAGTCATTCAGTTGACCCCATGGACTACAGCACACCAGGCTTCCCGGGAGATTGCTCAAATTCATGTCACTGAGTCAGTGGTGCCATCTAGCCATCTCATCCTCTGTCACCCCCTTCTCTTCCTGCCCTTAATCTTTCCCAGCATCAGGGTCTATTCCAGTGAGTCAGATCTTTGCATCAGGTGGTCCAAGTATTGGAGCTTCAAGCTTCAGCATTAGTCCTTCCAATGAATATTTAGGGCTGATTTCCTTTAGGATTGACTAGTTTGATCTCCTTGCAGTCCAAGGGACTCTCAAGAGTCTTCTCCTACATCATCATTTGAAAGCATCAGTTCTTTGCTGCTCAGATTTCTTTATGGTCCAACTCTCACATCCATACATGACTACTGGAAAAACCATAACTTTAACGATTCGGACCTTTGTTGGCAAACTAATGTCTCTGCATTTTAATATGCTGTCTAAGTTTGTTGTAGGTTATCTTCAAAGGAGCAAGCATCTTTTGATTTCATGACTGCAGTCACCATCTGCAGTGATTTTGAAGCCCAGGAAAATAAAATCTCTCACTGTTTCTATTGTTTTCCCATCTATTTGCCATGAAGTGATGGGACCAGACGCCATGATCCTAGTTTTTTGACTGTTTAAGCCAACTAAGTTGATGTTCTAATGTAATTTATATAATTTAATATTAAAATGTGTGTATATTTTAATATATTCTATTTACTTACTGCTTTATTTCGTGTCTCCTCCATGATGGATGATCTGAAGCCCAGGAATGTGATGTTATATAAGGCTACTGTCTTTCTTTTATATTCCCTATAGCGCATCTGCCACAAGGAAGTTCAATAAATTTCTGTCGAAAGAGTGAACGACTTTCTGACTAGAGAAAAACAGACAAGATAGCGTGTGACTCGGGAAGTGTGGTGCAGACAACGCCGTGTGTGCCCATTTCTCAGCGGCCCCATGTAGTTAGATTGGGTGGGTCCATGGGATGTGGCAGAAATGATGGAAGCCACTTCCAGCCCTGGCCTGTAACACAGCCCGTGTGATTCTACACTTCTCTCTGCCTCTGCTCAGTGACCCTGGGGGCTGCCCCAACATAGCCATGGGACACAGAAGGGCTGTTCCAACTCTCAGCGGTCTTAAAAGAGAAGGAGAAATAAACCTTTTGTGCTTAACCTTCAAGATTTGTGAGTCAGTGTGTTACAGGAACAAAGTCTAGTTTATCCTGACTGATGTAGGATGATTTTGGCTGCCAGTAACAGTTCATGACTAAAAGCTGGATAAAAATAGGAGTTTACGCCTTTTGTAATAAAACTTTCAGAGGTACGTGGTTCCTGGGGTTGAGCGGGAGCATGTCCACATTAAGAGGGACTCAGACCATTCCCACCCATCAATCCTGCCACCTTCAGTGCGTCCACCACCCCTCTACTCACACTGGCGAGGTGGCGTCCACGGTTCCTATTATCACATCCTTACATCACAGCACAGTGTCCTAAGCGGTAAACAAGGAAGAGGCAAAAGCACTCTCTCCTCATCTTTCCCTTTTTAGGAGAGAGCAAGGATTTTCCCAGAAGCCCCAGCAGACCCTTCTTGATACCTCATTGGCCAGAACTAGGTCACCTGACCAACTCTGGCTGCAAGAAGAACTGAGAGGAAAAAATGAAGTATTTCCCTATTTTCTCTCAGGAAGTGGGCTGTGCCAGGCGGGAACGGCTGGGTGTCTCTGCCCCCACACCAAGCCTGGGGGCACAGAAACTGCCTGAAGGAGCTAAGCCAAAGGTGGGAGGTTTGCCTGCTTAGCATTAACTATGGCACATCCCGTGCAAGAACCTAATTAGTAATTGTAATTTATACCTGAGCTTGTGATTTGGGGAGAGCACCAGGGGACTCATTGCTGCCTCTGAGAGGCAAGATCCAAAGGCAGGATCATTTGTTTTATTTCTTCCTTCAAAAGATTCTTATGAGGCATGTCTTTTATGGCTACATACTCATTATATTTCAAATATATTCAAGCATCCTTGATGTATTGCTAAGAGTCTGGATGAATTTTTTTTCTCCCTCCAAAGCACTTGTATACTTGTAGGTAAAAGTGGGCAAGCTCATGGAAGAGTGGGCTTTGCTCTCTCACGGAAGTCTGGGTTGGGGGAACTCCTCTGACTATAGTAGCGCGGATAAACCATGTGGGCCAGGCCACCGGCACGTGGCTAAGGACATGGCCACACAGACACTGTGATTTAGGGGGCCCCCAGGGCCACGCTGCACCCAGGAAACCCCTCTTCCAGATCCCTACATCCAGCATGGAATCACCCCTTAGGTCAAAGCATTACTCCCCCTGAGTTTCCTGCAATGTTTACTTACTGGAAGATGAAAGCCACTGCGCTCCCTGCGGCTGCTAGGAGGAGAGCCAGGACAGATGTTTAGCCAGTTGTTGAAATACTGACGCACTCCCCTACCAGGCAGGGAGCGGCTGCCCTGAGTGCCGTTTCCCCACTGCCGCCCCAGCCTCTCCCCTTAGGACTCCCATCCTCCCCGTAACCCAGCAATTAGAGGGTTCCCTTCTGATGTTACTGGGGTCCTTCAAGATCCTTTAGTTCTGATTGGTCACCGCTCTTACTGGTTACTGAATTTTTTTTTTTTTTTTTTTTTTACTTTACAATATTGTACTGGTTTTGCCATACATTGACATGAATCCGCCTCGGGTGTACATGTGTTCCCCATCCTGAACACCCCTCCCACCTCCCTCTCCATCCCATCCCTCTGGGTCAGTTTGACTGTCACTTCTAAACACACTCCCAAGTGGTCTATCTGAAAGCTCCTTTTTAGCTGAAAAAAAAAAGATAGCAAATATTGCATTCTATGCCATAATTTTTACCAGTAATTATTTTCATGCGAAAGCAACGTTTCGAAATACTATCCACCAAATGAAAATGTTGGTCCAAGAAGATGCACAATGGTCCCCCTGTGGCTTTGGTCCTTCCAGCACAATTGCTGGGTGTCCCTGGGTAGTCGGGGAACCCAGCTGGAGAATCAGGGGGTTAAAGTGTTGTAGCCAGAACATCACTGCACTATTGCACATAACGGCTCCTAGGAGGTGAAAACCAACTCCCTCAGTCGCCAGTCCGTACCCAAACTTTGTTTAAGACAAAACTCCACGGGTACTCCCAGCCAGTCGGTGCCAGGTCACCAGCCTAACAGGGTCATTTCGCGCTCCTCCAATCTGCTCACGCCTTTCTGTCTCTTGCTGTTTCTGCCAGCGGGGCTGCTCTTTCCTTCAGTGCAGGCTTCAAAGTCAAGCTCAAAGCTACATCATCCCCCTCCAGAGCAGACCCCCAGGCTATCATCTCTTCTCCTTCCTTGTTTTCTTTTCTTTTAAACCTATACTGTGGCTCACAATCCTTTCTATTCAGCATTAGAGTTATTTATATTGATCTTTTGAACTTGACTGTGAGCTCCTTGAGGGAGGGACCATACAGAGTTGAACTTTTTATTCTGCACAGTATTTAGTGCTGTACTAGACGTGGTGTGAGCATGCAGAAAATGTTTGTTCAGTAACTAAAGGACAACATTCACCTTTTACATATCGACATTGGTTAATTACATTTTCATTCCTGAGAAGATGGAGAGAGCATGAAAAGGAAAAGTGAAAGTCACTCAGCCGTGTCGACTCTTCTGCGATCCCATCCATGGGATCTCCAGGAACATCCATGGGATCTCCAGGAACACTCCAGAATACTGGAGTGGATAGCCAGCTGTTCCCTTCTCCCAGGGATCTTCCCAACCCAGGGATCAAACCCAGGTCTCCCACATTGCAGGTGGATATTTTACTAGCTGAGCCACCAGCGAAGCCCTAGAATACTACGGTGGGCAGCCTGTCCCTTCTCCAGTGGATCTTCCCGACCCAGGAATCGAATCAGGGTCTCCTGCATCGCAGGCAGATTCTTTACCAGCTGAGCTACCAGGGAAGCCCCAAGGGGGCAGGCCATTCTGATGGGAAGGCAAGAAAAGGTTTAGGTGAAAGTGGGCCCCGAGACCACCCTGAGCCAGCAGGAGGGTAAAGATGTGAGGGGCACTTTCCATCCATATCACAGGTCTGAAGAGACAGCTCAGTCCTGAGTGTGGCTCTGGGGCTGCAAGGCTTGGGTTCAAAGCCTGGCTCTCATACGGTGTGACCTTGAGAACTTAAGAGAACTCTTAACTCTCTGTGGTTCAGTTTTCTCATCTGTAAAACAGATGCTAGTTCCTACTCTTATTCACTTGTTTGAAAGGATTACTGAGTTAATGCACTTAATTTCAACAATGACTAGCAATCATGCTCACTTAATATATATCTACTATTATCATATTCTCTGGATCTGTCCAAATCTCAGTAGAGCCTCGACAAGCTGGGTCTCCCATGTTTTGATCCCCTTTTCCTTTGTGATATACAACACAGTCACCCAATCCCATTTTCCTTCATCTCCAGACCCATATATACATCAACTTGAGGATATTTTTAACATTCTCAGGTTAAGTGCACTGGACTAACAGCTTTTAGAAGCCAAATTTCTCTGCTGACTGTGTAGGATGTTTTTGAAGTTAACAACAACAACAACAAAAAAGGCACATAAAACTAAAAATTAGCTATATGTTCCTGTGCCCACCTTCTGCAAAATTTCTTTTTCCTTCCAGAAAATAATCCCTTCACTTTTGTTATGGTACTCAAACTTTTACACTTAGAAATTAATTCAGGGAATTCCTGGTGATTCAGTGGTTAGAACTTGGCACAAGGCCTGAGTTCAACACTTATTTAGGGAACTAAGATCTTATAAGCCTCAGGGTGTGACCAAAACATAAGAAATTAATTCAATGTAATAGACTTACTTTCATGAAAAAAAAAGGGGGGGAGGGGGGAGAAAAATATTTTTTGTGTGTGGAAAGTCAGCAGTTGTTCACAATTTAGCATAAATTTGTTCAATCAGATTGCCTTTGTAACACTGAGACCAATCCACTTGGAAAACAGAAGTATGGGTGGATTGCGATTTAAAGCAGGAAAAGGCAATTTCAGAGCATATTCAGAAAGGACAGGCTGGGGGGAATATCCAGAGTAGAGTAGTAGAGGTGGGAATGGGTAAGGGGTGGTCCAAGCGTCATTAAACCAGGAAACTTGAGTCCAAGAGCTAGATAAGGGCAGGGGAACAAAAGAAAGATAAGAAGGAACTGAATAAATATTTTACAACTGAAAGTTTAGTCTAGTGGCTGCTTTGGATTTGAATGTAAGGCAGATGTTATAGCCTAAAGCGATCCATTATTTCTAGCTGCACAGAGTGGGTGCTGCTGTTCTATCTCCAAAGCCAGAGGGTTCAAAGAGCCACAGCAGCTGACTCTTGAGCGTCTGCCCTCCCCACCCCTACCCCTGCCCTGAAATGAGGGTAACAGTGTTCTCTCTGGTGTGCAGAGCCGAGTCACTGCACAAACACAGCAAGCAGTTCCCCCAAACTTCATCCTCTCCTGATCTCTGGGAGAATGGACAATTCCAAATCCTCCTGCTCCATTTCTATAGAGAAAAAATTTTTCTCAGCCAGTCTTGGTGACTCAAAGGCAGTCACTGGAATAAATTGCCCATCCGCCACCCCCAACTTTAGCTCTCACCGTCCCCCGTTTTAATTTTTTTTTTTAGTAAAGCAGCTTATTGGGTTTAGACAGATGACAACTCATCAGAGAATCAGAGAGCTGAAAGGACCCTAAAAGAACATCTAGTCCAATCCTTTCATTTCACAGATAATGAAGCTAAGACTCAGAGAGGGAGATCGCTTCCCCACCGTCACACAGCAAGCTGAGTGTGGAGCCACACAGAGAACCCAGAACTGCTGCCTCCAGGCTCCCCTCTGCCACCCTTTCAGTCTGCGCTTGTCGTAGGGTGGAGAGCCCTAACTAGGGCTGGACTGGAGTGTCTTCCTATGAGCTGTGTCTTGTAAGGATACCAAAAGTTTCTCTCTCCAGTTACCACTGCCTGGTATAAGATGCTGGGTATAAGATGCTGTATTAGAAACCCCTTCTTTTGGACTCTGTGGGAGAGGGAGAGGTTGGGATGATTTGGGAGAATGGCATTGAAACATGTATAATATCATATATGAAACGAGTTGTCAGTCCAGGTTTGATGCATGATACTGGATGCTTGGGGCTGGTGCACTGGGAGGACCCAGAGGGATGGTACGGGGAGGGAAGAAGGAGGAGGGTTCAGGATGGGGAACACGTGTATACCTGTGGCAGATTCATGTTGATATATGGCAAAACCAATACAATATTGTAAAGTTAAAAAAAAAAAAAGAAGAAGAAGAAGAAACCCCTTCATAGCCTAGTTCCAAGAGTATCACGGGATGCTTTGGGTTGAAAGTAACAGAAACCCTCACCTCAAGTACCCTCAGCCAGGAAGATTAATGATATCATTCCACCAGATGCTCCGGAGTAGAGCGACTGCCAAAGCTGATACGTTCTGTGGTTCGACTGTGCTTCTTCGAGATTCTCTGCCTCTTTCCAACCCACCCTCTTCAGCATGTCGGAATAGCTCCCCCTCCTGGTTGTAAAATGACTGCCACAGTTCAAGGGGTCATTTCTAGATAGGTTAACATCGCATCCTAGAAGATAAGTCATTTCCTCTTGGATGTGTTTTTTGTTCTGCGTATGGCAAAACTCTCTTCTCTCATTGGTCAGGGTTAGGTCGCATATCCCCTTTCTGAACCAATGACTGGCCAGGGCAATGGGATTACCATCATTGATTTACAATAGTTGAAATTTACCCTACAGTCCTTGTAGGGAGGGGTAGACACCCAAACTAACTCAGAACTCTGCCAGCAAAGAAAAAAAAAGAATAGCAGTGGGCAAGCATTTAAAATATCTGCCACATTTTCTCATCACCACCTAAGCAGTGTAGTGTACACAGCATGGACTCTGGAGCAAGAATGGCTGAATTCAAACCCCACCTCTGCTGCCTGCTAGTTGTGTGACCTCAGGCAAGTTGATCTGCCTCTCTGTGCCTCAAATTTCTTAGGGAATATGATAGCATCTACTTCACAGGGCTACTATGAAGTCTATGTAAGTAAATGCGTGTAAAATAGGCAAATATATGTAATACGCAAGAGACTGGACCACCACAAATGTTATATAGAGGTATCTGTTGTTAGTTTCTTCCTAAATCTCTCCCCCACGCTCACAACCCATACGCCTACCATTGCTGTCACGAGAGTCTCATCATTATTCCAGAGCTGACCTACATTTTTCAAAATTTGGGGCTTCACATATGCCAGCTCTTCCACTTATAAAGATAAACTTCCCACCATCTTTCCTGTTGACATTTAGGAGCCAGCTCAACACCACCTCCGCCATAAACCTTTCCTGGTTGGCATTCATCTCTTTCCCTGCCCCACCTTCAGACTCTCTAAACTCCAGTGCTTCCACCCAGACGCCTGTAGATCTGCCTTGCTTTGTGGTCCAGATGGATGTGTCAGTCTCCACCCTCCCCTAGACATGGCCCCTTTAAGGGCAGGAACCTACGCTTGACCTAGTCTTTGGTCTCTCCTTAGGAAACAACTCAGTGCTCTGCATATAACGTATTCTCAATAAATGTTTATTGAGTCATATAGAATCAAATCAAAATATAGTCTCTGCCTTCAGGGAGTTTCCGGTCAGGTTGGGGAACAGGACAGACACATGTACAGCTGAGCATATGAGCATTAGCACATCAGGGCGTCCCATGGACCTGGTGGTCCACCATACCAAGCTCTGCCATTCTCTCAAGGAGTTGGGTTCCCTCACACCTCCTTGCCTTTGCACACACTGTTTCCCTGCCTGGAAGTTCCTTCCTTGCACCTAGAATCCTTTTGCATCTGACAAAGTCCTCTTCACCCTTCAAGTCTATGTGCTCCCGCATCGCCTCCTCTGTGAAGTGCCGCCCGCTCTGAGACTTCTCTACTGTAGCACTCAGCACGTGCATCGCACCTACCTGCCTCTCCAGCCTGGGAGCTCCTGGAGAGCCAGGACTGTACCTTCCCATCTCTGCATCCGGAGCCCAGTACAGGGCTTGACGAGTAGCAGACGCTCAATGCGTCTTTGCCTAGTGGGTCCCAGGCAGCCCATGGACTCTACAGTGGGATTTACATTAGCTGTCTTTGTCCCTGTCTCAGAGCTGCGGCCCTGGGGCTTTGGTAACAACTTAACAAGAGGCTGGGTTCTCAAGAGGGGCAGACGGTCTGGGAAGCTGAGCTGAAGAAGCCGGCATCCTGGCCAAGGAGATAACATACAATTAGCACAGTCCCTGAGAGCAGTGTGACAACACCTGCCCGAGCTCGCCTTCAGGGAGAGAAGCTTCACTGTGGAGGGCTTCATGGAGCAGGGATTACATGCTTCCCTGCATCAAGCGGCTGGGCTGGGATAACAGGAAGTGATCTTCTTTTAAGGGGCAGCCACTACTGGGTGCAGCCAGGCATCCGTTGCACCTCCCTCTGGATTCTGGGTGTTTGTTTCAATGAATAATGTGTGTGTGTGTGTGTGTGTGTGTGTGCTAAGTCGCCTCAGTTGTGTCTGACTCTTTGCGACCCTATGGATATTATAGCCCATCAGACTCTGTCCATGAGATTCTCCCTGCAAAAATACTGGAGTGGCTTGCCATGCTCTCTTCCAGGGGATCTTCCCAACCCAAGAATCAAACCTGCGTCTCTTATATCTCCTGCATTGGCAGGCAGGTTCTTAACTACTAGCACCACCTGAGAAGCCCAGAATAACGTCTGCTTTCTTGTAATTGTTGCTGTTGGCTTTCGTGGTAATGCCTTGCTTTACAGTTTCCTGAGTCCCCTCTCATTTCTTACCTCAGCCAAGACTCATAGCAACTCTGCAGCAACTATGTTGCCCATATTCCAGATGAGAAAACTGAGTCTCGGTTGGCAGTCAAAAAGCTTTGTTCAACAGCACACGGCTGGTGAGCGCAGGGACTTTGGATCCAAGCCTAGAGCTTGCATGAGCTCCTTTGGCTGGAAGGAGATTTGACAACTGAAGTTTTCTTTGTGTTTGAGCAAGACATTGTCTTACACGGCCCCCCCATGGTCTCGGGGGCCACCAGGTCCCTATTCATTTGTCCATTAGTTGAAGTGTGAGGGGGAAGAATGGGGATGTAGGATTACAGGAATGTTGTGGGGGAGGCTGTGGTGTGTGTATGTGTGTGCATTTGTACATGTGTGCGTGTGCCTACTGGGCTCAGAGGTGAACTTCGGGCATCCCTCGTGTCTTAGGCACATTCAGTGGGGACGATGGTCCCTTCTGACTGCCTTTAGCATCGTACATGCTTCAAGGGCATGATCAGGGGCCTTGGCGTTTTGCAGCCCCTCCCATTCACACGTCAATTCATGCTAGAAGGGCGCAGGAGGAACCGAAGCCGCAGCTCTGCTGTAACCTCTCATCACGTTGTCACTCAAATCACCTTCTCCAGGAGGAGTGGAGGGCTTCTGCTCTCACCACCCCGGGACCACATCATCAGCAGACCCTCCCCCAACAACGCCTTTATCTTCCGGTCCTTTCCCTTGTTCCAAGGGGAGGCATTGACATGCAGGAGTCCTCAGGGGCCCCCATCCAGCTTCTAAGCTGACCCGGCTGACAACAATGTGATTTCTGGGTGGCCGTGTTGGATCCGTGACTCCCGCCACCTGGAACAAGTCAGTTGCTACACTTTCGTCTGTAAAAATCAGAGTCATAATGTGTCATGAGAGGATGAAACATGGAGATGATTCCCAGACTGGAGAAGGCCCTGGGCATCAGTGTTAACCGGGCAGCCCTTAGCGGTTGCTAGCGCCTCCCAGAGGCCAGAGACCCCATTGCAGCGCCTCTGCCTCTAGCCTGCCTTCTTCCGGCTCTGACTTCCCTCAGGCCCAGCAGGGTCTCCTTCCTTCTGCCCCCATCCACCTGTCAGTGAGGCAGAAGACAGGGTAAAACAGGGGCTCCCGATTCCACCTGGCACAGGTGGAACAGTCCTGATTTCCAGGTTCCCTGGAGAGGGGTGACTTTTCAGAATTCCCTTTGAGGCAGCCATGTAAATTGAGTTCACGAGGTGTTGCTAGGATGTGTGTTCTAGACTCTCCCTACTCAAAATCTTGCTCCGGGACCGGGAGATTTCACATCACACGGGGGTTGTTAGCATTGCAGGGTCTTAGCGGCTGCTCCAGAGTGACTATGTCAGTCTGCACTTGAACAAACCCCCAGGCGATTCGTGCGCTCGGCATGGAAAGGGCTGGACTGGGAGAAGGAGAGAAGCAGGAGGGGGAGGTGGGGAGAAGATGATGAAAGCAACAAGGAACATTAGCCCAGCCTGGGAAGGATGCCTGTCGGCTGAGAGGGTGCAGGAGTGGGTTGAATGACCAAGAGAGGCAGGAGAGAGTCGTAGGGGATGTTCTGCAGTAAAGACAGGGCACGTGGCAGGGCACTGAGGAAGAGCTGAAGGTAATGGTCCCAGGGGCCTTCAGCCCAGAGTCTCCATGTGGGACAGGTCAGCTATGTTGGTCCTCTGGTGCCCCGACAGTCTGTAGCTATGGGCCTTGGTATCAGGGAACCACTGGCCTCAGTGGTTCTTCCTCTTTGATTTTTTGGTAGAGTTTGAGAAGGATCAGTGTTCATTCTTCGTTAAATGTTTGGTAGTATTTACCAAAGATGCTGGGAAAGACTGAAGGCAAGAGGAGAAGAAGGGGCCAGAGGATGAGATGGTTGAATAGCATCACTGACTCAATTGACATGAACTTGGGCAAACTCTGGGAGATAGTGAGGGACAGGGAGGCCTGGTGTTCTGCAGTCTGAGGGGTCACAAAGAGTCGGACATGACTTAGCGACTGAACAACAACAGAATTTACCAGTGAAGCCTCTAGTTCTGGACTTTTCTCTACAGGAAGGGTTTTTATTTATTTATTTTTAAGGTCTTTATTGAATTCATTACAGTATTGCTTCTGCTTTATGTTCTTTGTTTCTTTTTGGCCTCAAGGCTTGTAGGATCTTAGCTTTCTGAGCAGGGATTGAACTCAAACCTCCTGCAGTGGAAGGTGAAGTCTTAACCGCTGGACCACCAGGGATGTCCCTATTAGAAGTTTTTTTTAAATGATTGATTTCATCTCTTTCCTTGTTAGAGGTCTATTCAGATTTTCTATTTCTCTTTGAGTCAGTTTTAGCAACTTGTGTGTTTCTAGGAATTAGTCTGCTGGGAGCGTTTTGGCCTGGAAACCAAAGTCCACCTTCCCTAAGCAGATGGTAACAGGCCTAGGATTCCTGCTGCCAAGCTGGGCTGGTTGCCTGGTGTTCACTTTAGCCTGGCCCTGTCCTCACATCCAGAAACCTTGTTCCTTCATTTGGCCCCAGAGCAATGCAGGAACCTTGCTGACTGCCTTGTTTGGGACACAGGAGTTTCCTGCCAGAGTCCTCATGCCTATTATCTGTTGATGGAGGAGAGCCAGTTCACCGGGAAGTAGGAACCTTGGCCAAATCAGCTGCATTCCCTCAGCTCTTTCCCTGCACCTGGACTCCCAAATCCTGCCCCTGGATATGAACTCTTGAGCATCTCCTGTTGTTCTGTAAGTGAGTAATTAAGAATCTTCCCAGGCAGTCTGTAACTAAACATACTGTCAGTAAGTACCCCGGTGACCCGAGCTGTCTTAGTAAAAGCTTTTTTGAAGAATAAAAGAAACCCATGGTGTTCGAAGACTCTTCTGCAGAGACAAATAAGCTCTAAAATCCCAGTGACTTAACACAACAGTCTTGATTTCTGTCTCACACACAAAGTCCCCTGCAGGTCCAGGAACCCACCTTGGCAACTCTCCTCAAACATAATCAGGACTGGGCTGTTCTCTCTCTAGCACTAAGATCCCAGTGTTGTCCACTTGTAGCCACAGGGTGGGAAAGAGTGCATGGAGCTCACACACACACACTGTTCGCTGCCCGAGAATGGAAATGACACATCCCATCTGCTCACCTTCTCATCGGCAAGAATGCAGTCACTTGGCCCACTCTAATGACAAGGGAAGATGGAAAACATGGCCTTAACAGGAGTTCACCTTTCAGGCCAGTTAAACAGAGAGAGATTGGGAGACTATGGGGTGGTCCCTGGGATTTAGGGCAAGAAACCCAGCCAGGCTTTTCCCAGGACTGGGAGCAGTCAACTAATGCTTTTGAACTGTGGTGCTGGAGAAGACTCTTGAGAGTCCCTTGGAGTCCAAGGAGATCAAACCTGTCAATCCTAAAGGAAATCAACCCTGAATATTCACTGGAAAGACTGGTGCTGAAGCTGAAGTGCCAATACTTTGACTACCTGATGCAAGGAGCTGACTCATTGGAAAAGACCCTGATGCTGGGAAAGACTGAAGGCAGGAGGAGAAGGGCACAACAGAGGATAAGATGGTTATATAGCATCACTGACTCAATGGACATGAATTTGAGCAAACTCCTGGAGATGGTGAAGGACTGAGGAGCCTGGTGTGCTGCAGTCCATGGGGTAGCAAAAAGTCGGATACAGCTTAGCAACTGAACAACAAATGATGTGCATCACTGTCCAGGGTGACCCTCTGTCCCTCTCTGGGGCCATAGATCTCTTTTCTCTAGGATGACCGGCTCATCCTGGCTTGCCTGAGACCCGATTCTAGCACTGATAGCCCTGTTGTCCTAGAGGACTCCTCGGTCCTGAGCAAACCACACCTCACTGGTCAGCCCACATTTTCACGTGTCACCTGCAGTTTTTAGTTTTTCTCTTCTGATTGAATTCCTCTAGATCTGACCACTAACCTAATGCATATCCTAGTTCCCAATTTTCAGGAGGGAAAAATTGATTGCTCTTTCTTAGGTGTGACACTCACCCCAGTTGGGTAGAATAATCCTGGTCACCTGGGTCCATCCCTTTACGTGAAGGGACAAGGCAGAAAGGGGGAAGTATGACCCATCTGGAACTTGCCACTGTTTAACCATATAAAAGACAAAAATAGAAGAGGACTGTAATTGCTCTGCCCAAGGACAGCGCACCCGGGATTGCAGCTCTCCCAGGCCCCTCCCCCGAAGGCTGGTGCACACAGAACCCATCCCTGAGTTGGCAAAGGGGATAGGCAGAAACCCAGAACACCCTCCAAGATCCCCATGCGCTGCTGTTCGTGCCTGAATAACCCCCTCTGCTTGATGGTGGGTCAGACTCGGAAATAGGATGAGATAGTCACTCGAGTGATTAGGTTACTTTATCCAGTGGGGCACTAGGCACACCCAGGGGAATACGTTTCAAATGTTTGATTTCAAATCAAGTGTCTACATGAACAAAATGTTTAGAAAGGCCCCATTTAACTGCTTTACTCCAGAGTTCACCTTTCCAGGGTCACTACATTCCCTACCACCCAGTCTTCACAGGTCTGGTCTGGGGCCAAGGGAGCCATCTACCCCGTGGGGACATTGAAGGGAAATGGGCAGCCATCCAGTTCAGGAAAAGCAGAGCATAATGCTGGCTTCACATTAAACATTTGGATTTACGTAGAGGATTAATAACAACCAGTTGGCAAGGGGGACAGGAATCCAGCACTCCCATCCATCCTTGCTATGCTCTGCTATGCTAAGTCGCTTCAGTCATGTCTGACTCTGTGCGACCCCACAGAAGGCAGCCCACCAGGCTCCCCCGTCCCTGGGATTCTCCAGGCAAGAACACTGGAGTGGGTTGCCATGTCCTTCTCCAGTGCATGAAAGTGAAAAGTGAAAGTGAAGTCGCTCAGTCGTGTCCGACTCCTAGCGACCCCATGGACTGCAGCCTACCAGGCTCCTCCGTCCATGGGATTTTCCAGGCATCCTTAATATAAGTATAAATTGGATCAGCTTTTCAGACTACAATTTGGCAAAATCTATGAAATTGCAAAATGTACCTATCCTTTAATCCAGCAATTCCTCTTTTAAGAATTTGCCCTACAGAAATTTTAGCACAGAGCCCAATTATATATGTACAAGGATGTTCGCTGCAGCATTGTTTGCATTAGAAAAAACTGGTAATAACCTACATGCCTATCAATAAGCGATTGGTTAAATAAATCGTGACACATTCACACTGGAATACTATTCAGTCATTGAAAAAAAACGAGGTTCATTTATATGTGGTGACATTTCCATGTCGTATCTATGATATACTGTTAAGAAGAAAAAGCAAGTTACAGACGCTAGGTATAGTATATCATTTTGGTTCAAAGTAATTACATATTTATATGTTAAAATATGCATAGAAAAAATGGAAAATATAAACCAAATTTTTAAGAACAGTTATTTCTTGAATTATGAGGAACTTTCTGTTTTATATACACTTCTGGATTATGTTATATGATGGGGAACTTTCTATATTATACATTTCTGTATTGTTAGAAAAATTTATTATGTGCATTTGTTAATTTTATAATAAAGCAAGACAACAAATATGCTTTTAAAAATTGGATTAAATACCTCTAGATCCTTTATCTACCATCTGAGAAACTGATGCAGGCCAGCTAGACCATAAAGCTCACAGTCTGAACAAGGCTTTCCATGGGCCTGGAGAGCAGTCAGGGTCCTGCACAAGGACTCATGTGCAGTGAAGAATTAAATTTACCTAAGGAGATGTCTGGGCTTCCCAGGTGGCGCTAATGGTAAAAAAAAAAAAAACCTGCCTGCCAATTCTGGTTAGATGTAAGAGACACAGGTTCGATCCCTCAGTCAGGAAGATCCCCTGAAGGAGGGCATAGCAACCCACTCCAGTATTCTTGCCTGGAGAATCTCATGGACAGTGGAGCCTGGCGGGCTACAGTCCATAGGGTGGCAAAGAGTTGGACACAACAGAAGCAACTTAGCATACACACACACACACACACACACGAGGAGAGGTCTGGCCTTTGCCCTCAGCTACTAGAAGGGGATCTCTAGGCCCCTGGAATGGAATGTGTGAGAGCAGTGCCTTTCTTTGCTGGGGCAAGGGGACTTCCCTGGTGGTCCAGTGGTTACTGCGCTTCCAAAGGAAGAGGTTCAGATTCCATCCCTGGTTGGAAAAATAAGATTTCCCTATTCCGCATGGTTGTTGTTGTTCAATCACCAAGTTGTGTCCAACTCTTTGCAACCTCATGGACTGCAGCACACCAGGCTTCCCTGTCCCTCACCATCTCTCAGAATTTGCCAAAGTTCATGTCCATTTAGGCGGTGATGCCATCCAACCATCTCATCCTCTGTCATCTCCTTCTCCTCCTGCCCTCAATCTTTCCCAGCATCAGGGTCTTTTCCAATGAGTCGTTTGTTCACATCAAGGTGCAGCCAGAAAACAAAACAAAAGATTCAGGTTTGATAATTCAATTCTTCTTTGTTGGGGTTTTGCCCACTGGGCAGCTCTTGGCCACTGGACAGATTTATGATGGGGGCCCTGGGCCATATAGTATCAGATCTACCTACAGAAAAGTCTGAATACTAAAGGTGTGCCTCACAGGCAGTGTGTAATGGAACCCCATTAGAATTCTGGACCCCATGGTCTCAGGTGAACTTCCCTGGTTGGCATTATTCCAAGTGTATCATCACGTCCATGGCAAAAAAGTAGTGCATTGTAGGGAGAGCACATTGGAAGGTCCAAATGTGGTAACTTTCCTGGACTCTGTACTTTCTCTCATGGCTGATTTAAATCTGAATCCTTTCCTTTAATAAGCTATAACCTTAAGCATCAACACTTTCAGTGCATTCTCTGAGTTTATCCAGGAAATCATCAAACCTGAGAGTGATTTGGGGACCTCTCCTAGGCTTGAAGAAGCAAGAGGAGAAAGCAGTTGCTAGAATCTGGAGAGATGTGCTTATCCTTAGGAGAAGTGGGAGCTGTGGCCTTGGGCAGAGGAATGCAGATCCTGCCAGCCTGCAGCCCAGCAGGAAGGAAACCACAAGAATGAAAGCCTCAGCCTCTGTCTCCTCTCACCTCTTGTCTCCCACCTCTGCCCATTGACCAAACCCGATCAGAAGGGAGAGGGCAGGCTGTCCAGGTGATGCAGTCTACACAGGCAAGCCTGCAGGGCACAGCGCAGGGTGGCGGAGGATGGAGAGTGGACTGGAAGCGGAAATGAAGACGTTCAGCACAGCAGGACCACGCTGTCATGCTCACTCACCCCGGGTCCTTAGTATACAGCCTAGTTCCTAGCACCAAGTTAGTACTTAAACAGTATTGCTGTTGAGTGAAGGAATGAGCCCATGAAGGAATAAATTCCTCCCTCATCTAGAGCTCAGGGATATTGGAAGATCAAATGAGACCAGGTACATGAAAATATTCTATGAACCATCAAGTGGCAAATACATAGAAAAGCCTATCATCTTACTCTGATTCTTCTTCCATTTATGAGATCAATCTCTGAAAGAGAATCAGAGCTTTTAGAAGAAGCCAACTGGCTACATTTACCCTCATGGCCAGAGCATCTGCCCCTGAGAGCCCTGTTGATCTGAGCACTGGACCAACTGAGGCATCTCTGCAGAACGAATTCACCCTCTGTCCAGGAGTAGCTTCTGGGGAGAAAACAACTTTACCACAAGGGCACTTATGTTTCCTTTGCTGAGTTGAAAATAAAATAATGACATTTTCCGGCAGCAAGATGCTCCCTGTCATACCTGGGGACTAAAGGTTTATTGCAACTTTATTAAAATATATGAGATAAATTGAAGAGCCATGCTCTCCAGCCAGCTGATGGAGCCACTGCCTGCCTGTAGATGTTTTGGTTTTTGTATTAAGAAAGTTGTCACAAGTAATTTGGACCAGAGCATGTAGTTATAGACTGCCAAATGTTGATTAATTAAGCCCATGTTTGGATTAGTTCTGCCTGATAGTTTCATTAGGAAAAAATGACTGAAAATGTGGAATAAAGGAGCAAGGGAGGAAAAGAAAGCATCATCCCACAGTGAGACTTAATATGAGGCAATTCACCCTGTATTCATGAATGTGTGCGTATGGATACACACGGGTGTGTCTTTTCAAGTGTTCCAGCAAAGGATGGATCCATGACTGCAAGAATTACAAGTAGCTAATATGAATTCTACCCTTAAACGCCTTCAGCTCCTATTCTGATACCACCATTGACCTTGACCTCTCTGTGTAACCACTTCCACAGTGAACTCAATGTTCACTGAACCTTTAGCCACTGAGCCAGAGGCTCCCAGGCTTCTGTGCTGATCATCCATGAAAGCCTGAGGGTAGTCAGGCAAAGCCTGACAGGGAAGACTAGGGGTCCATGTCACCCACCCAGAAGCTGGCAGAAATGCTGGGTAAAGGGCAAGACTCTCAGAGAGACAGGAAGATACTTTTCCCCAGTCTCAAAGGAGGCAACATTGATGAAAATGTAAGCTGACCTCAAATGTCATGGTGCTTTTAGGAAATTGTATTTGAGTTAATCCCTAGCCCATAGAATGAAGGATGAGCATTTTTAGGAGTTTATAAGGATGCCTGTGGTGTTTTGCCCTCATAAATTCATTCATGCAAGCATTAACAGCAAGCATTAATATTCAGCCCTGAGCTGTTCAACTCACAAGAGGAGCAAAAGACATAGGCCTTGCCCCCAAAAATCTTCAATATGTACATGAAGGTGAGTCTTTTGTGTATGTCTCACTAGCCCCACCTACCCCAGCCAACATGCTTGTATTTTCTGACCATATTGTACTTGTTTCAATTCCTTAAATGCATCATGCTCTTTCTCATTGCCAGGATTTCTCCCACGCTCTTCCCCTGCCTGCAACATTTTTCTCCCAATCCCACTATCGCATCTCAGTTCTCCTGGATGATTCATACTTACTCTTCAGGTTTTATTGTAGTTTAAATGTCATTTCTTCCAGGAAGCCTGCCTGGATCACAGACGCACAGAGTAGATACAAAGTCTCCATTCCACCTGTGCTTCCCTGATGTAGGACTCACCACATCACATTGTTACTGCTTATTTCATTGTCCATCTTCCATCCATATCATAAGCATGAGGAAGAGAAGGCATTTGTCTGGATTTCAATATCCTCAGTGCTTAACATGTCATAGGAGCTAATATGTGGAGAGAATGGAATGGAAGGAACTTAAACCAAGAATCTAAATGATTTCTACCAGTACAGTTCAGTTCAGTTGCTTAGTTGTATCCGACTCTTTGAAACCCCATGGACTGCAGCACACCAGGCCTCCCTGTCCATCACCAACTCCCAGAGCTTGCTCAAACTCATGTCCAGAGAGTCGGTGATGCCATCCAACCATCTCATCCTCTGTCGTCCCCTTCTCCTCCTGCCCTCAATCTTTCCCAGCATCAGGGTCTTCCAATGAGTCAGTTTTTCACATCAGATGGCCAAAGTATTGGAGTTTCAGCTTCAGCATCAGTCCTTCCAATGAATATTCAGGACTGATCTCCCTTAGGATGGACTGGTTGGATCTTTGGTGAATTCTCTAACACCACAGTTCAAAAGCATCAATTCTTCGGCACTCAGTTTTCTTTATAGTTCAAGTCTCATATCCATGCATGACTACTGGAAAAGCCATAGCTTTGACTAGACGGACCTTTGTTGGTAAAGTAATGTCTCTGCTTTTTAATATGCTGTCTAGGTTGTTCATAGCTTTTTTTCCAAAGAGCAAGGCCTTTTAATTTCAAGGCTGCAGTCACCATCTGCAGTGATTTTGGAGCCCCAAAAGATAAAGTTTGTCATTGTTTCCCCATCTATTTCCCATGAAATGATGGGACCGGATGCCATGATCTTCGTTTTCTGAATGTTGAGCTTTAAGCCAACTTTTTCACTCTCCTCTTTCCCTTTCATCAAGAGGCTTTTTAGTTCTTCTTCACTTTCTGCCATAAGTGTGGTGTCATCTATATATCTGAGGTTATTGATATTTCTCCCAGCAATCTTGATTCCAGCTTGTACTTCTTCCAGCCCAGCATTTCTCATGATGTACTCTGCATAGAAGTTAAATAAGCAGTGTGACAATATGCAGCCTTGATGTACTCCTTTCCTGATTTGGAACCAGTCTCTTGTTCCATGTCTGGTTCTAACTGTTGCTTCTTGACCTGCATACAGGTTTCTCAGGAGGCAGGTCAGGTGGTCTGGTATTCCCATGTCTTTAAGAATTTTCCAGTTTGTTGTGATCCACACAGTCAAAGGCTTGGGAATAGTCAATGCAGCAAAAGTAGATATTTTTCTGGAACTCTCTCGTTTTTTCGATGATCCAGCAGATGTTGACAATTGGATCTCTGGTTCCTCTGCCTTTTCTAAATCCAACTTGAACATCTGGACGTTCACAGTGCAAATAGTGAAAAACTTGGCAAGCCATCTCCCTTTCTCGATCTCTATTTCCTCATATGTAAAATGAGAATAATAGAGAGGACAGTCATCTCACATCCATTAATGTCCAAGACTGAGGTCCCAGCTGATTGGTTAGCCAAGTGGGTGTTCCCTTGCTCCCTCGCTGCCACCCTTGAAGCAACATGCAGTACCAGAGAGGATGATATCACAAGGAGAGGTCTCTGTTGAGAGCAGTTGAGTATATGTGAATATTCCAAACTCATCTCTCCCTACTTCCTACACTCTTGGGGGTATGAGTTAGAAGTCTTTGTCAGCTGCCAACACTGGAACAGAAGTATTATTGGGTAAGGCCATCCAAAAATATATGCATGTCAGTACCTTACAGCAGTCAGTGGCCAGATGAATAAAATTCTGCTCTGACCTGAAGAGGACAGTGAAAGTGAAAGTGAAGTCACTCAGTTGTGTCCAACTCTTTGGGACCCCATGGTCTGTAGCCTACCAGCCTCCTCCATCCATGGGATTTCCCAGGCAAGAATTCTGGAGTGGGTTGCCATTTCCTTCTCCAGGAGATCTTCCCAACCCGGGGATTGAACCTGGGTCTCCTGCATTGTAGGCAGAGGCTTTACTGTCTGAGCCACCAGGGAAGTCCTTTGAAGAGGATGTGCTATCATATATAAGATAGGTATAGATAGGGATATGGCTACAGACACAGATGAGCTTCACTGGTGGCCCAGTGATACAGAATCCGCCTGCAATGCAGGAGACTTGGGTTCAGTTCCTGGGTTAAGAAGATTCCCCTGGAGAAGGAAATGGCAACCTGCTCCAGTATTCCTGCCTGGAAAATCCCATGGGCAGAGGAGCCTGGTGAGGTGCAATGCATGGGGTCTCAAGAGAGTTGGTCATGACTGAGAGACTAAACAACAGCATGGTTATAGATAGATATAGACATAAGATATAGACATAACTATAGATGGATATAGATATAGACATAAGATATAGACATAACCATAGGCTAAAGATAGATATAGATGTAAATGTAGGCTGGATGAAACACAAGCGAGAATCAAGACTACTGGGAGAAATATCAATAACCTCAGATATGCAGATGATACCACCCTTATGGCAGAAAAAGAAGAACTAAAGAGCCTCTTGATGAAAGTGAAAGAGGAGAGTGAAAAAGTAGGCTTAAAACTCAACATTCAGAAAACTAAGATCATGGCATCCGGTCCCATGACTTCATGGCAAATATATGGGAAAACAATGAAACAGTGGCAAACTTTATCTTTTGGGGCTCCAAAATCACTGCAGATGGTGACTTCAGCCTTGAAATTAAAAGATGCTTGCTCCTTGGAAGAAAAGCTATGACCAACATTGACAGCTTATTAAAAAGCAGAGACATTATTTTGCCAACAAAGGTTCGTCTAGTCAAAGCTATGGCTTTTCCAGTAGTCATGCATGGATGTGAGAGTTGGACTATAAAGAAAGCTGAGCACCGAAGAATTGATGCTTTTGAACTGTGGTGTTAGAGAAGACACCAAAGATCCAACCAGTCCATCCTAAGGGAGATCAGTCCTGAATATTCACTGGAAGGACTGATGCTGAAGCTGAAACTCCAATACTTTGGCCACCTGATGTGATAAACTGACTCATTGGAAAAGACCCTGATGCTGGGAAAGATTGAGGGCAGGAGGAGAAGGGGATGACAGAGGATGAGATGGTTGGATGGCATCATCGACTCTCTGGACATGAGTTTGAGCAAGCTCTGGGAGTTGGTGATGGACAGGGAGGCCTGGTGTGCTGCAGTCCATGAGGTCGCAAAGAGTCGGACACGACTGAGTGACTAAACTGACTGATAGGCTAAGAGGATCTGCAATACTTACCAGCAGGCTGGAGGAAGTTAGTTGGCCAGTAGGCTGTTAACCTTGGACTTAAGTCTCAAAAAAGCAAATCCTCTTCCTTTCTCCCCCCCTCCAGTTCCTTTTATTTCTCCCGTCCAGAAGGACCTCAATGACACTCCATGGACACTTCATATAAGGGAGACGGACCTCGACCTTGGTGGCGGGTTCCTTCACATCTTGTCTGCCCCCTCCCTGCTCTCTGGATCCCTTGCTGCTCACTCAGTTTCTAACAACTGTCTGTTCCTTCTTTGCTCTCCCAGTAAGGTCTAGTTGGACTATTCCCGTTCCAAGGTGTAATTTGCCACAGGGTTTTGTGGGGAGGCCTTGGATGAATGAACAGTTAAGGACTGTAGTCCCTATGCAGTTTCACCAGCTTTAAAGCAGTCAGGAGTATGACACTCTTCACGTCCACACCCCCCGGAACCCCATCTCCTCTACAGTTTCTAATAAGAAAAAAACAAACATTAACGATGAAAACCCATCTTTCAAAGCCAGCTGATACAATAGCAACCTTTTATTTGAAAGAAAAATAAAGATATAACACAAGTGGCAAACATAAGCTATCCTCAAGGTCTCAAAGTTCTCCAGGCACAAATGCTAACAAAAATAGCTTAGCAACAACCCAGGCCCTGACCTGCTTTTTCCCTGGAACTCGTCTCCTCTACAAGAGAAGCAGAGAGCACTAAGTTCTTTTCTCTGTATTATTTCACTCTCATCTCCTATGAACCTAATAAAGCTGCTCAACACACCTAGAGACAGGCAGGTGTGCCCTCCCGGGCCATCTACAACTGAGCAAGGCCAGGAGAGCAGCGTTTCCTTCCTTCTCTACCCTGGAGGGCAAGTCTGGTTATGTGAGCAGATAGACTTGGTTAAGCTCCGTTAACTTGTTGTTTAGTCGCTAAGTCTCGTCTGACTCTTTGTGACCCCATGGACTATAGCCCACCAGACTCCTCTGTCCATGGGATTCTCCAGGCAAGAATACTGGAGTGGGGTTGCCATTTCCTCCTCCAGGGGATCTGCCCAACCCAGGGATCGAGCCCACATCTCCTGCATTGGCAGGCAAATTCTTTACCGCTGAGCCACCAGGGAAGGCCTCTGTCACAAGCTTGCTATTAATCAGTACCTGAGAGGAGAGTGACAGTCTCTAGCATCCTCACTAAGTGTCTTCTGAATCCTGAGAGAGAGGACATTCAGTGTAATGCAAGTTTACTGTAATAGCAGGTAAGCACATACGTGTATATGGCTTCCCTGGTCACACAGTCGTGGCATAAGGATTAGGTGTGTGGGCAACAGAGTCAGACCTGGGTTTGAATTCTGGCTCCCTTGCTCCTCTTGGGGCTTTCCTGGGCTGCGTGCTGTATGGTTAGTTGCTGAGTCATGTCTCATTCTTTGTAACCGTGTGGACTCTAGCCCACCAGACTCCTCTCTTCATGAAATTTTTCAGGTAAGAATACTGGAGTGGGTTGTCATTTCCTCCTCAGGAGGATCTTCCCAACCCAGGGAGCCAACTCACCTCTCCTGTGTCTCTTGCATTGCAGGCTGTTTTCGTTATTGGCTGAGCCATCGGGGAAGCCCCTTTCTGGACTGAGGTCCCCAGAAGTAGAACCTGATTCCAGGATTTGAGGATTGTGTACGAGTGACCCCAGGAGAACACGGAGTGGACTGGGAGAGGGAGATAAGGGGAGAGGAAGCTAGTAGGAGTCTCTGCAGGGAGCAGGCCACCACTGGGGACAGCTAGGCTCTCCCCAGTGGGAACCTCTGGGAGAGGTGGCCCATGCCTCAGTCATCTTCCAGAGAGGTGAGAAAGCTGGGGTATGTACCCACCAAGTCCCATGCTGCACGGATTGCAAGCTGCTCCCAGGTGTTAAACCTACGCCCAGATCACACAGGCTTCCTCACCAAGAGCTTGCAGAGAAAGCCATCAGTGTGTTAGAGAAAGATACAAAAGCATGTAATATACATTTGCATGAATTCAAAATCGTGATACCTTTGTGTATATTAGAAAAAGCAGGTAAACCATCATGCATATGCTGATTACGAAGTCTGAAGCTTAACGCAAAGTTTCCTGGAGAGAGGACAAGCTTCAGGATACGGTTTTCAAACCCATAACCTTGGGTAGACAACCTAAAGTCTGAGCATCTTTGGGTCTACCCAACTCCTGGATCCAGCAAAGTCAGTGCCTAAGTCCTGAGCCATAGCATCTCCCGTGCTTTGAGTGACAAAAGAGTAAGGCAGATCTGGATTTGGGTCTGCAGATGACCCACTAGCTGTGGGACCTCAGGGTTCTAGCCTCCTGAGATCCAAAGTCCTCATTTCTAGTCCAGCAAGGATCCATTCAGATTTCTTAGAGATATGGTAGGAATTGAATTTAGGGAGGTGGTTGCAGTGGATGTGCAGACAGACAGCCAGGAGGAATGAAGACCACCTGTTTTCTGTCCCTGGCCCTTGGGCTACCCCCAGGGCTCAGAGCACTGCCAGCCTCTTAGCCAACATTCATTGTCTCCATTAATTTGTTAAATCCTCAAAAACAGGGGACTTTCCTGATGACTCAGACAGTAAAGATTCTGCCTGCAGTATGAGAGACCCAGGTTTGATCCCTGGGTCAGGAAGATCCCCTGGAGAAGGGAATGGCAACCCACTCCAGTATTCTGGCCTGGAGAATCCAATGGACAGAGGAGCCTGATGGGCACAGTCCACAGGGTCGGAAAGAGTCAAATAAGACTGGGCAACTAACGCAGCCAGGGATGGGGGGTACCAGTCCCGTCTGCACCAAGAGGCATTGTCATTGCCCTGAACTAGTCTGCCTTTCCTCCCTGTGATGCTGTGTCCCCAGAACAATGAGAAGCCAGCCAACTTGGGGAGCAGGGGCAGCCACTGGAGAGGCCCCCACACACTTGGGCCAGGTTTCATGAACTCATTCATATATCTTGGTCCCAACCTGGCAACATTTCTGTGTCATTCTTCCCATAGGCAGTTGAAATCAGCTCTGCTGCACTGTTGCTTCTTCAGCAGGAAACAATGGTAAAATCAAGGAGAAAAACTCTAAAAGGGAATGGTCTCCTTTTGTCCCTCTTTCTCTCTCTTACACACACACACACACACACACACCCCCCACAGGGGTGAAGAGAGAGGCAGTGATAGACAGAACAGGCAGGGAAAGGGAGAATGGAAGGGAAAGGAAACAGGAGAAGGGGCACGTGGGCTCTGGCAGCGGGGAGGCCTTAAAAGACAGGACGGGGAGTCGGGAAGGTGAGGCGTGGAGGTGTGAGGTCTTCAGGGGGAGACGGGGCGGAGGCAGCCAGCTATGCAGGAAAATAAGGCAGCTCCGAGGGGACCATGTACAGGCTGCAGCGTCAACACCCCAGATGGTAATAATGGCAGGGTGTGTGTGCAGGTGCTGGTTGTGTGTGTGTGTGTGCACACACCTCTGGATAAGTGTGCACCGATGAGTGTTACCAGCACAGAAACAGCACAGACACAAAGGGAGGAAAATGCAGGTGGCCTGGGCACCATTCAGGGTCTGTTGAGGGGCCTCGTCCCCTCCAAAGGAGGGGGGACCGCTTCTCAGAGACTCTCCCTGCCTCATCAGTACTTGCTGAGTGAATTGCTTTTGTTTTTGTTTGTTTTTCTATGCCTCCACAGCATGTGGGATCTTAGTTCCCTGACCAGGGATGGAACCTGTGCCCTCTGCGATGGAAGCGTGGATTCTTAACCACTGGACTACCAGGGAATTCCCGCTGAGCAGATGTTGAGTGCTCCAGCCCGCTCCTTTCCAAGACAGACCGCAGGTGGAACGGTAAATGCAGATGTGGCTCTCCTGCCCACTTCTTCTCACTTTACTGCCATCCCTGCAAAACCAGCCATTAGTGAAAAAGTGCCAGGTTGCTAGCCTGGAGCCCTGGGACTCAGAGCCATGCTTCTCTCTCGGGGTTGCTGCCGTCTTCCTTTTCCCTGAGTTAAATTACTTACGTTCAGACCTCCACTTCCCAGCTATACTGAAGGCCCCTGGAGTGCACACCCCATCTATTATTTATCTTTGTTTCCCCTCTAGTGCCCATCATCATACCAGGAGCTCCATGAATGTTTGTTAAATAAATGGGTGGCATAGTGGGTCCATCACATGCCCCGTGAGCAGAAGGGGCTACAGGGTCTCCACACACACAACATGCTGTGCTTTTCCTCCTTCTTTCTGTCCTTCTTTCCTTCCTTGTTCCCTCCCTCCCTCTCCCAGAATTTATCAAGCCTCTAGAAAAGTGCTGGTTTCCCAGATGGCGTTAGTGTTAAAGAGCCTGCCTGTCAATGCAGATGTAAGAGACGCCAGTTTGATCCCTGGGTCGGGAAGATTCCCTGGCAACCCACTCCAGTATTCTTGCCTGGAGCATCCCATGGACAGAGGGGCCTGGCAGGCTGCAGTCCATGGGGTCGCAAAGAGTCGGACACGACTGAGCGACTTAGCACACATGTACTAGGAATGTGCCAGAGGTTGCTTCTGGGGCTGAAAGTGACCCATGCCCTTGGTTCCCTTGACTTTCTATACCCAGTTCGGGTATATATCCTGATACCTTTAAAGGACTGGAGAGGATGTGGATGCCTCCAGTGTGTGTCCAGGGGCGGATAAAGGAGGTCACATCCACTAACGGGCAAGATAAGCACCGGCTAGTAAGCTTCAAGCTCCTCAGGGATCTGAAGATAAAAGTTACTGACCAGCTGTTTTTGATTTCCCATAAAAAAGAAAGACTGAAGGGAGTGAGGAGGAAGGCAGAAAGAGGGAGTGAAGGAGAGGTGGGAAGAAGGAAAGACAGAGAGGGAGGGAGAAAGCATTCCAAAGCACCAAGCAGCATCAAGGGCGAGTCCTGGAGGAGCTCCCCAAGAGACGGGGATCCTTACGGAATTCCAAGCATCTCATGTTCTTTTCTATTTAATTTCCCAACAGCTCCATGAATGGGGTATTGTTATGAGGAAGGCATTCACCAGTGCAGAATCCGGCTCCAGGCAGCTGTGAAAGGTGAAGTTGGGGTCATCTAGGAAGACGAGGGGAGGGTGTCCTTGACTATGGCACCCAGCAGTGCCCATGACCCAGTCCTGCACACGGTCCGAACCCGAGTCAGCCTCCTCTGATCTGCAGTGGGCTGCCTCCTAGTCACAGGACAGACAGACCCTCAGAATTTCTCTTTTGCGGTTCAAGACTGACAGCCACGCCCTGCCTGCCTCTCTCCAGTTCAGCCAGTTCCTAAGTCAAACAGCTGATTCCTCTGAGCCGTCACGGCAGGTGGTCATACAGGGAACGGAGGACGGGCCTGCCTCTGGGGCTCTGAGTACTGATCTTGCAAAGGCATGTCAAGCAGGCAGGCCTCAAGAGGGGTCTCAGGGACTCAGTGTGGGTTCATTCAGCCTTTCGTCCTTGGGGACCCCCAGCCTGTGGAGCCTGAACAGACATCTGCAGAAAACCTACGCCTGCCGCCCAGTCCCCAGCCCTGCCTGCAGCAGCCTGGGGCTCGTTCACAGTGGCCCTCAGCGGAGTCATCTCCCACAGACCAAATCACCTGCAGGAACTTCCTCATTCTGGGGGATCCATAATGTGTTGTCCTAAATGTCCCTGTGACTTGCCTGTCATCTAAGGTCTTGCCTGCTCCAGCCCTAGCACACAACATCCTTATCCTCTGCAAATCACAGCCTGACTCAGCACAAAGACAAAAATCTGTTTTGTCTCCTAATGGACTGACAGGAACACTGGACCTTTATTTGACAAGTTGGGACCATTCATACTGAGCCTCATTCTCATTCTATTTTGATGTCTAAGAGCATAGGTGGTAGTTTTGGAGGAATTGGATTCTGCCACAAATGTCTTGACACTTATCCACTCAGCTCCTCAAGTTTGAAGCAGGTTTATTGGCTTATTTCTCATGTTTATTGGTTTATTTCTCATGTGGTTTTAAGAATGAAATGTGATAGTAAGGCTCACATGCTGCCCACTTAGAGCTACAGTTTGACACCGAGTAGGCTGGTTAACAGTCCCCAAGACGTCCACTTCCTGATCCCCGGAGCTCATGAATATGTCACCTTACATGGGAAAAGGGACTTGGTAGATGTGATAAAGTTGAGGATCTTGAGATGGAGAGACCCTCCTGGACGACTATTCTGGGGAGTTCACAGTATTCATAAGGGTCCTGATAAAAGGGAGGCAGGAAAGGCAGAGTCAGAGAAGGAGATGTAACAATAGAAGCAGAGGTCTGGGTGATCTGAGGAAGGGACCGGGAGCCAGGGCTAGAAGATGAAAAGACAAGGAATCAGGCTCTCCCTAGAGCCTCTGAAAGGAGTCCAGCCCTGCTGACACCCTGATTTCAGGCTTCTGCCCTCCAGAACTGTAAGATGATAAATGTGTGTTGTTATCAGTCACCAGGTGGGTGATAATTGGTTACAGCACCAATAGGAAACTAACAAAGTGCTACTTATTAGGTTTCCTTTCCAATGAAGGCAGGCTTCCCTCATGGCTTAGATGGCAAAGAATCCACCTGCAATGAGGGATACCTGGGTTGGGAAGATCTCCTGGAGAAGGGAATGGCTACCCACTCTAGCATTCCTGCCTGGGACATGATTGAGTGACTAATATCTTCACTTTCCAATGAAGGCAATGGCACCATGAGCTGTTTTCCAGTGCTGGCCCCTGGAACATTCCCTGAGTCTGATCAGTATCTCTTGATGTGGAAACCCTTTTACTGGGTCAGTTCTGTTCAGGACTGTTAGATTACCAGGACTGCATCTCAGAGTTCTCTGTAACTGGTACCATGCCCTTCACAGAATACCCCACTAGGGGCTTCCTGAAAGGTATGGAGGCAGCTGGTCTCAGTGTGAGTCCCAGGTCTCCTGCTTAACTCACTGTGACCTTGGGCAAATCATGTAACTTATTTGAGCCCCCATTTCTTTATCAATAAATGAGGATAATGCCACCTTGCATGTAAACTATGAATACTAAGCCAGCTCTGCAAGATGGATGGGATCATTGTCCATCTTCCTTTCAACTTCAGAAGGTACATGTGCTCAAGTGTGTGCGTGCCTTCACTTTCCATAATAACTCGGTGGTGAACCTGACTCAGCACAAATACAAAAACCTACTTCTCCTATTTGACTGATGGGGACAGTGGACCTTCTTTTGACAAACTGGGACCCTATTGACTTACTTGTAAAGCAAGTGGATGAGTCTAAATGGCTCCTAGGGGCTCCATCATCCTTCTGTTCATTCTTTGTTTAACACTTACTGACAGCCCACCAAGCCTCAAGGCTGCAGAACAAACACAGAATAGCCCTTGCCTTCAGGACGCACCCTGTCTAATTGGGGCAAAAATCTCTACAGGTCTGTGATGGGACAGAGAATGCCAGAGTCACGATGCACACGCGCTGTGAATATTCTGCAAAGGAATAAAAACATCCTGCCCCTTAGGGATGGAAGGCCATGGGAAAGGGCCGGCTAGACCTCTCCTCGTGCGTTCCCCTGCATCCTAATAACGTGAAGGTTCTTCCTGTCCTGCAGACCTCTAGGGAAAGGTCTGTGTGTGGTCGTTCCAGGAGTGGTCTCCTAACAACAGACCCTAGAACATTCTCTGGGTCTGACCAATATCGTTTGGCTTGAAACCCTTTTTCTGGGTCAATTCTGTTCAAAATTCTAACTTTCCCTTTGGGAGATGTCAGATTAAAAAGTAGATGGGAGAAGGGGTGATGAGCAGAGACAGATGGGAATGAAAAGGGGCCTCAGGGAGCAAGGGGCTTCTGGAGCTTTCTTCCAGGACACCTCTAAGCACATCAGTGGGCTGCAAACAAGGCATCACGGCTAAAACTTGGATTGCTTTGGATTGCCTCCCAGAAAGGACCTTCCTTTGACCCAGTGGCCTCTGTCCTCCCAGGCTCTGGAGTCCATGAAGGGCCCAGAAAAGGCCTCCTGGGGTAAGGCATCCTGGCAGGACCCAGCCCCCTCCCATTCTAGGTGAGGGATAGATTACCCAAGGTAGGGCCCGAGACAGCTAGGGTCAGGCTTCCCACTAAGCACCCTCCAATTTGCAGCTCCTGACAATCCTAGCTGAGAAGGAGCAGCCTCATTATGTAGGAAAGCATTCTGGTTCTTTAATAAGAGGGTGACGTACCTGGCTTTCCATCTCTGATGGAGAACAGCACCACCAGATCAAGGAAGTCTCATGAGGCAGATCGGAGGACACCAGAGTTCTTGGTCAGCTGAGGGGTAAGCCATTCAGCAGACCCTGCTGTGTACTCTGTTATAGGCCAGGCACCAGGCCAGGAACTGAGCCACATGGACTCATAAGGGGCAGTTCCTGGTGTCATGGCACTTGCAGGATAATACAACCATATACTGATCTGACATCCCCAGCAACCACCAGGGATAGAAAAAATAAGTAAGATATGATCCCTGTCTTTTGAAGAGCTTGTACACTAGTTCATTCATTCATAAAGTATTATTCATGTGCCTATTGTGGGAGGTCCTGGGTTAGGTCCTGGGAATCCTAGCTGAATTATTAATAGTAGCTTCAAGGAGCTCACATTCTCCTGGTGCCACCTGAACTGCTAGGTCTGAGTCTGGGGAGGAATTCTGGCATCCTGGGACTCTAGAGATCATCTAGTTCACCCTTCCATTGACTGTGGGACTATGGGTGGCCATGGAACACTTCTGGCCAATGAGATTAATTGGAAGTTGTTGGGTGGCTCTTCTGGGAAAACTTGTGCTAAAAAGGCAAACTCAGTAGGCATGCCTGCTTAGCTATAGGCTTCCCTGCTTAAAATATAGATGTGACATCTGGAAATGCAGCAGCTGATTCTGAGCTTAAATGCCTCAAAGAGATAGAGAGGGGACTTCCCTGGTGGTCCAGTGGCTAAGACTCCACGCTCCCAATTCAGGGAGGCCGGGTTTGATACCTGGTCAGGGAAGTATATCCCGCATGCCACAACTAAGACACAACTCAGCCAAATAAATAAATAAATGTTAAAAAAAAAATGCAGAGAGACAGAAGAGACTTGGTTCTAATGGCAACAATGATACACCTTTGAACAACCACACAAGCCCCAGATGGACCCTGTATTCACCATGCTTTACATGCTAAATGCTTTATATATATATAAAAAAAAAAACTTATAGAAGCGTAAGGGAGTTACTGTAATTATCCCCCTTTTACAGATAAGAAAACAGAGACACAGAGACAGGAAGTGCCAAGTCCATCTAGGACTTCTGGCTCTACAGCCCACCCCTTTAATTAACCACCATGGGTCTCATTTCAATAAATGTCCCCCACAATCCTGACCTCTTGTTTCAAAAATCACCTGTTCAGTAACACTTACGCTGCCAGTCCCTTGTCCCCACCAGCAGAACGTATTGTCCTATCCTCTCTGTGATGGCATGTACAGCTCCATTAGGACTCTGCGAATGACACAGTACCTGGGTATTTGTGTGGCTGTGTCTCCCACTGAGCTAAGAGATGCTTCCTCAAGATCAGGGATAAGGTGAGTGTGTATGGACAGGAGTCTCCCCATCTATGTGTGACTGTGAGTGCTGAAAAGCAATGGCCTGTACCAGACATCCCTGCATTCTGCATGTGCAGGAAAGCATTCTACTGAATGAATGGATGAATGAATGGTCAACTGAAAGAACAAGTAAATGAAAGAGTGAATGAATACACGACAAATGACTGTATGAACAAATAAACAACAAAGAGATGGTATACCTACCTGAATGCTCTCCAGAACCCTTCCCTGAGTGGGCTGGGGACAGGAGCTTTACTGCCACAATCGCTAGTCAGTAGAACAGAGGCCCCCAGTTTTCACCAGAATCACCTGCAGAAACAGATGGTTCAAAATGCAGAACAAAATAATAACTGCTGCTGCTGCTGGTGCTAAGTCACTTCAGTCGTGTCCAACTCTGTGTGACCCCATAAATGGCAGCCCACCAGGCTCCTCGTCCCTGGGGTTCTCCAGGCAAGAACACTGGAGTGGGTTGCCATTTCCTTCTCCAATGCATGAAAGTGAAAAGCGAAAGGGAAGTAACACTTCTCAATCCCTCCCTATATGTCAGGCACCTTCCTGAGCCCTTTCATATCCTAATGCCTGTATCCTCACTCTCTTGGATAGGTATTATTGTTATCCACACTTTACAGGTGGAAAAGCTGAGGCACAGAGAGTTTAAGTCACTGGTCCAAGGCCACCCAGCTGGTAAGTGGTGGACCTCAGATTTGAACCAGGCGGTCTGGCCCCAGAGTCCATGCTCATAACCCTGCACAATACTGTGTCTGTACTGTTTTTTAACTCCCCTGTACCGCACAGGTGTTGCAAAGTGATTTCTGGGTACACTGGGTAAAGCTTGGAGGAATTTTTCAGGCAATAATACTTAGAAAAAGTGAACCTTTCAAAGGTGTTCAGGAGAAGGCTGTTAAATCCCCAATTTGCAGCTCAGCCCATGGTGACAGGCTCAGTTAGGGATGCAGGGAGGGTCTTTGTCCCCTCATCACCCTCATCATTGTCATGCAGCCCTCCCTGGAGTCCAGGATGTAGGAGGAAAAACCGGCTGGCCATGCCCTCCACATCTGTCTCCTGAGCTCCAGACAGGGGAATGCGGAGGGCAGCCCATTGCCCACCCTATGGCACTCCAGCCAGAGACCTTCTGGGGTGAGAGGAGAGATGGGGGCAGCTCACCCTTCCCCACTGTGGTGCACCAGGGTGGCCCAGGGACCTCAGGTGTCACTGCTGTGGCTCCAGGGCAGGCAGTGGAGGAGATGATGTGTGGTTCTCTCGAGGCCCCCTGAGTCCAGAAATGTTTAAAAGCCTTAAATAAATTCCCATCTAATTTCCACTAGCTCCCATCTCCAGCTCGGGCTCTCAGCCGGAGCATGAAATGAGCAGGCGGGGTTTCTCCTGCCAACACATCTTCTCCATGGGCCCCAGGGGACCCACTCCATGACCTAGCGGGGCTTTTCATCTCAAATATCTATGGCTCCAGCCTCTTCCTCCCGGGCACGCTGACCTCCCTGGGCTGAGCTCTCCATCCCGGCCCCAGCCTTGCTCAGGCTGCCTCCCCAGCCTCCGCATCCTCCCCAAAGTGGACTCTAGTTCCTAACACATCTGGCCTTCTAGGAGTTGACTGATGGCTGCCTTTCCTTCCTCGTGGTCTCAGCTCTTTCCCCCTCACCAAGAGTCTTTCTCTATCACCCATGTCCCTCAGGCCCCTCCATGAGAGAACAGCCCTCCCACCTAGCTCTTCTGCCCTTCTAACCACAGTCTGGCCCGACACTCACCAGCCTCATCAGCTCCATCCGAGTCGTACACTCCACACACATGGCTGTCTCCGGGCCTTTGCACTTAGCATCCCCTCTACCTGCATGGCTCTCCCAGATCCCCAGGCACCCCTGCTTTGCTTCACTCAATCTCTGCTCGGATATTACCTCCACAGACAGGCCTTTCCTGGCTACCACCACCACCCACCACAGCTGCCTTATATTTCTGTGGCACATATCACATTCTGACATATTATATTTTTTATTGACTACAACACATATGACCTATACATGTATCACATGTATATTTTATTATTGCCTGTCGACTTTACTAGAACATCATCCCCATGGGGGCATCCACAGGTCTGCACTCAGCACCCAGAGCAGTGCCTTACGCACAGGAGATGATTTGTTTGTTGAGTAAAGGAAAGGATGGGTGAATGTGTTAATTCATTCCTGGGGAAGTCAAGCCAGGTTGCTAAGAAAGCTACTTAGGGACTGGATAGCCTAGAGTTAGCTTTCTGAGCCAGATAGGCTCGTGGAGATCAGGGTGGTGCAGTCTAGGTTTTGGAGCCTAAACTTAGGAGCCAGGTAGCTGGGCTTCCAGTCCCAGCTCGCCACCTTCTGACTCTGTGACCTCGGGCAAGTCGCAGAACCTATCTGTGCCTCAGTTCCCACTATGCTCTTATAAGATGGCAAGCTTGCTTGACCAATGTTTTCATGTGTTCCTGCTGCTCCACCTACCAGTCATTCCCCTGTCTCCCTCCCTCTCCTTAGGCCTCCCTCCCCATCCCCTGAGACACAACAGACCAATTATTAGACCAATTAATTAGACCAATTTATAACTCTACAGTGGCCTTTAACTGTGCAAGTGAAAAGAGAGCAGTACATTTCTTGCTTTAAATCAAAAGCTAGAAGTGATTAAATTTAGTAAGTAAGAAAGAAAGAGTTAGTTGCTCAGTTGTGTCTGACTCTTTGCAGCCCCATGGACTTATAGCCTGCCAGGCCCCTGTGTCCATGGAATTCTTTCAAAGAGAATACTGGAGTGAGCTTCCATTCCCTTCTCCAGGGGATTTTCCCAACCCAGTGATTGAACCCAGGTAACCTTAACCCTAACCCTAACTTAGTATGAAAGACATATCAAAAGCAAAGATAGGCCAAAAGCTAGGCCTCTTGCCCCAGTTAGCCAAGTTGTAAATGTAAAGGACAAGTTAAAGGAGACTAAAGGTGCTGCTCCAATGAACACACAAATGTTAAGAAGGTGAAACAGCCTTACGGCTGATCCGGGGAAAGTTGGAGTAGTCTCAAAAGGAGATCAAACTAACCGCAACAACCCTCAAGCCAAAGCCTGATCCAGAGAAAAGCCCTAACTCTCTTCAATTACATGAAGACTGAGTAGGGTGAGGAAGATACAAAAGACAAGTTTGAAGCTAGCAGCGGTTGGTTTAAGGAAATAAGCCGACTCTGTAACATAAAAGTGCAAGGTGAGTAGCAAGTGCTGATGTAGAAGCTGCAAGTTATCCAGAAGATCTAAGATAATTCACGAAGGCGGCTTCACTAAACAACAGATTTTCAATGTAGATCAAACACCTTCTATTGGAGGAAGATGATATCCAGGACATTCATGACTGGAGTTGCTCTTGTTGCTGTTCAGTTGCTAACTCATGTCTGAGTCTTTGCGACCCTATGGACTGGAGCAAGCTAGGATTCCCAGTCCTCGACTATCTTCCAGTATGTTCAGCTTCATGTCCAATGAGTCGGTGATGCCATCCAACCATCTCATCCCCTGCCATCCTCTTCTTTTGCCTTCTGTCTTTCCCAGCATCAGGGTCTTTTCCAGTGAGTTGTCTCTTTGCATCAGATGGCCAAAGTATTGGAGTTTCAGCTTCAACATCAGTCCTTCCAAAGATTACTCAGGGTTGATTTCCTTTGGGATTGACTGGTTTGATCTCCTTGCTGTCCGAGAGACTCTCAAGAGTCTTCTCCAACATCATCATTTGAAAGCATCTATTCTTTGCTGCTCAGCCTTCTTTATGGTCCAACTCTCACATCCGTACATGACTATTGGAAAAACTCTAGCTTTAACTATACAGATCATTGTCAGCAAAGTGATGTCTCTGCTCTTTAATATGCTGTCTTGGTTTGTCATAGCTTTCCTTCCAAGAGGCAAGTGTCTTTGAGTTTCATGGCAGCAGTCAACATCCACAGTGATTTTGTAGCCCAAGAAAATAAAATCTGTCACTGCTTCCACTTTTCCCCTTTCTCTTTCCCATGAAGTGATGGGACTGGATGCCACAATCTTCATTTTTTGAGTGTTGAGTTTCCAGCCAGCTTTTTCACTCTCCTCCTTCACCCTCAACAAAAGGCCTTTTAGTGCCTCTTTGATTTCTGCCATTAGATACCAGGCAAATGATACTAGACCATCTGCATATCTGAGGTTGTTGATATTTCTCCCAGCAATCTTGAATACATGCATGTGAGTCATGCATGTATCCCAGCATTTTGCATAACATAAATCAGGGTGAAAATATACAGCCTTATAGTCCATTCCCAATTTGGAACCAGTCTGTTGTTCCATGTCCAGTTCTAACTGTTGCTTCATGGCCTGCATACAGGTTACTCAGGAGACGGGTCAGGCGATCTGGTATTCCCCTCTCTTTCAGAATTTTCCACAGTTTGTCATAGCTAGAGAGGAGAAGTCAGTTCTGGCTTTAAAGCTTCAAAGTTCAGGCTGGCCTTTTTGTTAGGGGGTCATGCAGCCAGTGGCCATAAGTTGAAGCCAATCCTCATTTCCCAGTCCAAAAATCCTAAGGCCCATAAAGAATTATGCTCAATCTACTCTGCCCGTGGTCCAAAAATGGAAAAACAATCCTGGAAGACAGCACACCTGTTTACAACATAATTTACTGAGTATTTTAAGCCCACTGTTGAGTTCGACTGCTCAGAAAAAGATTCCTTTTAAAATATTACTGCTTTTCCACAATGCACTTGGGCATCCCATCCAGGAGCTCTGATGGAGATGCACAACAAGATTCATGTTGTTTTCACACCTACTAACACAATATCCATTCTGCAGCCCGTAGATCAAAGAGTCATTTTGACTTTCAAGTCTTATTCTTTAAGAAATACATTCCATAAGTCTATAGCTGCCATCGATGCTGACTTCTCTGACGGATCTGGGCAAAGTAAATTGAAATCCTTCTGGAAAAGATTCACTATCCTAGATATCATTAAGAACACTGGTGATTCAGAACTTTTATACTGGTCTAGTGGCAAAGACTCTGTGCTCCCAAGCAGGGTGCCTAAGTTTCATCCCTGTCAGGGGACTAAACCACAGATGCTGCAACTAGAGATCCCACATGCTGCAAATTAAAGGTCCCGCATACCGCCGCAAAGATTGATGATTCTGAGTACCACAACAAAGACCTAGACTGCCGAATAAATTATTTTTGCTTGTAAAAAAAAAAATCATGATTCATGAGAAGAAGTCAAAATATCAATATTAACAAGGAGTTGGAAGAAGCTGATTCCAACCTTCATGGATGACTTTGAGGGGTTCAAGACTTCAGTGGAGGAAGTATCTGCAGATGTGATAGCAACAGATGAGAACTAGAATTCAGAATGGAGCCTCAAGATGTGACTGAATTGCAGCAATCTAATGATAGAACTCTCAACAGATAAGAAATTTCTTCTTATCAATGGGCACAGAAAGTTGTTTCTGGAGATGGCATCTATTCACGGTGAAGATGCTGTGAAGATTGTTGAAATGACAACAAAAGCTTTAGAATATTACATGAACTTAGTTGATAAAGCAGCGGCAGAGCTTGAGAGGACTGACTCCAATTCTGAAAGAAGTTCTATAGGTAAAATGCTTTCAAGCAGCATTGCAGGCTACAGAGAAATAATTCAGGAAAGGAAGAGTCAATCAGTGCAGCAAACTTCAGTGTTGTCTTATTTTAAGAAATTGCCACAGCCACCCCGGCTTTCAGCAACCACCACTCTGATCAGTCATCAGCCATGGACATGGAGGCAAGACTCCACCAGCAGAAAGATCACAACTTACTGAAGGCTCTGATGGTGATCAGCACTTTTTTTAGCAATAAAATATTTTTAAATTAAAGTACATACACTGTTTTCATAGATACGATGCTATTTATTACACATTTAATAGACTACAGTATAGTGTAAACAACTTTTATATGCATTGAGAAGCCAAAAAAACTCATGCAATCACATTATCAAAGTGTTCTGGAACCAGACCCCCAGTATCTCTAAGGCATACCTGTATTCTGAATCATTTAGGCTGTGGCTAGCGAACAGCAGAGATCCCTTTACCCTTGGAGTCAAACTAGGCAGAGGGTGCTTTCTCTCTAGGTGAAAGAGAGGGGAGGGGGTGGCAGGTGGCAAAGCAGGATTCAAATCTTTAGGTCCTGGGCTTTAGGAGGCAGAGAGGAGGAGGTTTTGGAAGCTTTGGACTTCTGGAAGACAGAATTCCTGGGACATGAGGGCATGCAGAGGGGCTCTGGCAATTTGGCCAGGGCCCAGAGGCCTATGGATGAGTCACAGGTCGATAGCTGGGCTCTGGGAACGACCAGAGAATGGCCTCTGAGACAGCGGGCTGTCCAGGTGGGATATATTTGCTCAAGAGATCAATATGTAATTCAAACCAGAGTGTTCCCTCCCTCTACTCTCCCTCCCTCTTCCCTACAGAGAATTTAAATAGGGGGAAAAACAAGCAGTCTTCACTGTGAATGAGACGAAAGATCAGGATTGTGCTGATGTATCTCTGTGGGTGCTTCCCCCCATCCCTCCTGGGAAGGCAAGTAAGTCCAGAGAGGTTATCCCCGGGGAGCACAAGGTAACAATGAGAGGAACACCCCACCCCATTGGCCCTTGATGGCCTGTGTGGAGACCAGTTAGGGACAGAAACCCTTGGTCTAGGCATCAGGAACCCACAGAGGTGGTTTCCAGTGTCAATTATGATGGACAATTAGTCAGCTTGCAGGGCATTAAAAAGATGTGCAGGAACTTCCCTGGTGGTTCAGTGGTTAAGAATCCATCTTGCAATGCAGGGGCCGTGGGTTTGATTCCTGGTCAGGGAACTGGGATCCCACGTGCTACAGAGAACACCAAGCTAGAGAGTTTGTGGGCCACAACCAAAGAACTCACGTGAAGCAACCAAGACTCAATGCAGCCAGATAAATAAATATTTTAAAAATAAATAGAAAGTAAAAGATGTGCAACTGTGAATGAAGACAAGCTGAACCCAGATTTACCTGGGGTTAAGTAGAGGGAGAAAAACCTGAAAGTGACTTAATTCTTTGCAAAGGTAGCAGAAGGCTTGCTGGAAAGTCTAGAAAGGCAGGAAAACTTAAAAAAGAAAAAAAGAACAGAAAGCGCCTAGATTCCCATAGTGGACACCCTACCGCGTCCACAGTGGGAATGGTAGCCCAGCGGCCTAAGGAATGAAGGGAAACAGACACGCGTCCCTGACCTCAGGGAGCCGAGAGGAGCAGGCAGACCCCAGAATGGATCCTTCTAAGCCCACAAAGAGAATGGATCCAACAGGAAAAGCTCTGAGAAATGGCGGCATGAACAACTAAGTTGAGGGAGTCAGGGGGTTTCAAACCGAAGGTGACCATTGACCCAAGTCTTTAAGAATGATGGAGTAGGGTATAAGTGAACCCAGCAGAACAAGGAAGGGTGGGCACTTAGGACAAAAGGACCAGCCTGGACAAAGACACAGGGGAGATCTGAGGTGGGGGAGGAAAGAAAACCATGCGAGGGAAACACCCCGGAGAGGAACACGGAGAGAGGTTTTCCCAGGAGAGGACTAACTCAGAAGGAATGATGACGGAGAACAAGAATTAAAGGAAATCCCCACGTCCAGTTTAGTTCCTAGTCTGTTCATGTCTGAACTCTATACAGAAACTGTGGAGCCAAAGAATAATGCACTGTTAGGATCTGAATAGGAGAAGGCGATGGCACCCCACTCCAGTACTCTTGCCTGGAAAATCCCATGGACGGAGGAGCCTGGAAGGCTGCAGTCCATGGGGTCGCTAAGAGTTGGACATGACTGAGCGACTTCACTTTCACTTTTCATTTTCATGCATTAGAGAAGGAAATGGCAACCCACTCCAGTGTTCTTGCCTGGAGAATCCCAGGGACAGGGGAGCCTGATGGGCTGCCATCTATGGGGTCGCACAGAGTCAGACACGACTGAAGCGACTTAGCAGCAGGATCTGAATGTCCCTGAGAAATATGGAAACTAAGACCAGAGAAGAAAATGGGTTTGCCCAAAAATGCACAGCTAGTTAAAGGCCAAGCCATTGGAATGCAGAAATTTGATTCCTTGAAACATAAGTGGCCTGGCCTGCAAAGATCTAGAGAAATCTGCTTCAGGGTTTAGCCTTCCTGTGACTTCCCTGGTGGTCCGATGGCAAAGAAACCACCTGCCAAGGCAGGGGACACTGGTTCGAACCCTGGTCTGGGCAGATTCCACATGCCACGGGGCAATTAAGCCCGTGTGCCACAGCTAATGAAGCTGGTGCGCCTAGAGCCCGTACTCTGCAACAAGAGAAGCCACCGCAATGGGAAGCCCACAATTAGAGAGTAGCCCCCGCTCGCTGCAACTAGAGAAAGGCTGCACAGCAGCAAAGACCCAGCACAGCCAAAATCAATAAATAATCCTATTTAAAAAATAATAATTTAGCCTCCCTTCAAGGGGTGCAGTGTGGCTCTGCACAGGTAAAGGAAAGAGATCCTACACACGTATTATAGATGCTCTTTAGTGAGCACTGGAAATGCTGCTTCATGGACTGATTTCCTTTGTGAATAAATGCCAGTCTGAATGCAAAGTAAATTCCTAATTCTAAGGAGGATCCAGCCATCAGCCAGCCCACCCCGTATCTAAAGGGAGGCTCTTTGAGGGAGCTGCCATGGCTTGTTACGCTAACAGGTGGCCATCTTCTTCTGTATCCAGGGCTCCCAGTGCCCCTCTTTCTGCCTCCTAATAAGTAAGCAGTTTGGCCCTGGAAAGACAGGCAGGGGCAGCTCTGGGGCTGCCAGCAGCATTGTCCTCATTCTCAGGGTGAAAGAGAGATGGTCCAGCCCCGGGTTTCTCAGACACGTGAGTGTGTGTGGGCAGATCCTATTAAATTGCAGAGTCTGGTGTGCAGGGCCTGAGACCCTGCATTTCTAAGCAGTTTCCAGGTGGTGCTGATGCCATGGCTTCTGACTGCACATTGAATAGAGAAGCTCTGAGACCTGTGTGCTCGGGCCCCAGAAGAGGGGAAGTCGAGGTCACTGCAGATAACAGGCTATAGGAGGCAAAATTTTGTATCTTTCTCCCCAAACCTAACTGACAATGGGCCTAAAATTCTACCATTGGAGTCACTTCTTTAGGGTTTACGTGGTAATGAACTTCAACTTTGTGTTTTGGAAGGGTAAATCCTACACAGTCCTTAATGTCTTGGCTCCACTCTATCTAGCGACTCACACTCATTACTGAACAGAAAGCAGACACAGAAGAGAGGGAATGGGGACTCAGGGCTGGTATGCTCTGATGAGATGGGAGGTGGGAGAGGGCAGGCTCTCAGGCCTTGCACACCAAGGCCAGACCCAGCTGTTTCTCAGACACCAGGCCCAGAACAGGACTGAAATGCCGCTTCAGTCACTCTGTTATTTTTCCTAGAGTTGTACCCACAAGCAACCTCCGCAGGCCCTACTCTCACAGGCCCCATCATCTTAAATCAGAGATCTCCTTTTTTGGATGTCTCTGAGCCTAGATCACTGTTTGTCTCTAGAATTCAGCCTTTTCTGGCTTCAAGAGAGAAGGGAGAAGGCCCAGGATTTCTTGCCTTTTCCCACTAGAATGTGAGAAGCCCGGGGAGGCCAGCGTGCACTCTGGTTTCCACTGTACTTTCAGCACTCAGAGTGGAGCCTCACACAAATAAGGGCCTAGAAGTGTCTGTCGAATGAATCAACACTTGCCCACCAAGGTCTCTCTCCATCAGTCTCCCTTAAGGGGAAAGCAACTACGATGGCTGACCAGCCAAACTGATTGGGGCATAGTCTTGGATTACTGTGATATTGACTGTTCAAGAGGTTCCATGGCAAGAATACTGGAGTGGTTTTCCCCTCTCTCCTCCAGTGGACCACATTTTGTCAGAACTCTTCACTGTGACCCATCAGTCTTGGGTGGCCCTGCATGGCATGGCTCATAGCTTCACTGAGTTACCCAAGTCCCTTTACCACAACAAGGCTGTGATCCATGAAGGGGGATTGAATCCTAGGACTTGAGAATTGAGAAGGAAAGAATTCTTGTCGCTGAATCTCTAAGATGCTTGATCCTGGAACTCAAATACTTCACTTTAAGGATGAAGAAACTGAAGCCCAGAGAGGGAAAGAAATTCCGCCAAGATTACACAGCATGCTTGTGGCAGAAGCAGACAGACACATCCCACCCCACCCCACCCTGCCCCCCGCCCCCTCCCCCCGCCCGACGCCCACTGCCGCCGATCAGGTCTGTGACTTCCAGTTCAGGGTATTGTCTACTCCAATTTATATAGACAGGCATTCATTAGCTGCTATTCACTGAGCAACTACTGTATTCCAGGAACTGTTCTAGACACTAAAGATCTAGAATAAATCAGAAGACAAAGCCCCTGACCTTATGGAGCTTAAATTCCAGAGGGGACAGAAATAGCCATAAATCAGTAAATAATTTCAGAAAGGGATGGAAGCCATGAAGGAAATAAAACTGGCTAATAGAGTATGAAATGTGTAGTGTGCATTGGGAGCAGGGGGATGGGGTGCCCAAAGAAAAGGTGATTTATCTGAAGCCGTTACCTGAGAGTGCTGCCCTGCCTCTAGTGTCTGATTCCTCACTCCCACATGCTGCTCTGTATCTCCTCCACATTCTCCCTCCTATCCCGTCCTCACACTGCGCTGAAGTTGCCCTCGGGCCACTGTCGTCGCATCATCTCCCAACCACCTGGCCATCTCCCCACCGCCAGGTCTTGCACCCAGAGTCCAGTTTGAGGACAACCTCAGTCCTCCTGGTGCCTCCTGCAAAGCCAGAGCTTGAAAAGACTGTGATGCTCTTCTTGAAGTCCAAACACCCCCCCATTTTACAGGAGAAGATCTTGCCCAGAGAGGGCAAGTGACCTACCCAAGGTCACACAGGAGTTGGCAGAATTCCTACCTTCTAGTTTCCCCCTGCGTTTTCTCCTCTGTTCCCTGACAACCCTCCAGGAGTCATCAGGGGTCTCAAGGAACATTCAGCAGACTTTCACCCTTGGTCCCCTGCCCCCGGCCCCCAAGGAGACCAGAGACACGGAGCTGGATGCAGTCTCTCTGCCACCTTGTGGCTGCTCTCCAGAATATCGCCTGCCCTGGCTGGCACTTTGGAAAAGCTGCCACAGAATTCTCACTCTGACCTTGACTTTCTTCCCTGCACCTGCAACTTCTAGCAAAATAGCTCCGCCCACATAGACGCTCAGCACTATGAAAGAAGCCAGGGCTTAGGGGCCTGCCCCTTCCTGATCTGGATGGACGACAGCAAGGCCCCTTCTCCCACCTGTGCTGCTTTCTCTTCTGTAAAATGCGGGCAACAGTCTCTTCCCACCCACCTCACAGGGCAGTCGTTCCGTGGGAACGGGTCACAGATGCATCACTGTTCTGAGAGGTTGAAGGTTGTCACCAACGCCCCTTCTCTCTCACTTAGCAGACACACTCAACCACCTGGAAGTCATCCGAAATAAGGGGCCACGAGAAGTGGACTTCCCTGACAGTCATCTGCAGGTGCAGAAGGCTCATTTGCAGAGTACAGGTGTCTTTGTTGCTTGCAGTGGGCTTAATCCTTCCCATGGCCACCTGTCTGGCCTCTGTCAGGATGCCTGTCTGTGATATGGGGAAGGGACAGTATCTGAGTGGGCTTCCCAGGTGGCACTTGCGGTAAAGAACCCACCTGCTAATGCAGGTAGACATTAAGATACGCAAGTTCTATCCCTGGGTTAGGAAGATCCGCTGGAGGAGGGCACAGCCACCCACCCCAGTATTCTTGCCTGGAGAATCGCATGGACAGAGGAGCCCAGTGGGCTACAGTCATAGGGTCACAAAGAGTTGGACACGACTGAAGCAGATGACACCACCTTTATGGCAGAAAGTGAAGAGGAACTAAAAAGCCTCTTGATGAAAGTGAAAGAGGAGAGTGAAAAAGTTGGCTTAAAGCTCAGCATTCAGAAAATGAAGATCATGGCATCCGGTCCCATCACTTCATGGCAAATAGGTGGGGAAACAGTGGAAACAGTGTCAGACTTTATTTTTCTGGGCTCCAAAATCACTGCAGATGGTGATTGCAGCCATCAAATTAAAAGATGCTTACTCCTTGGGAGGAAAGTTATGACCAACCTAGATAGCATATTCAAAAGCAGAGACATTACTTTGCCAACAAATGTCTGTCTAGTCAAGGCTATGGTTTTTCCAGTGGTCATGTATGGATGTGAGAGTTGGACTGTGAAGAAAGCTGAGCACCGAAGCATTGATGCTTTTGAACTGTGGTGTTGGAGAAGACTCTTGAGAGTCCCTTGGACTGCAAGGAGATCCAACCAGTCCATTCTAAAGGTGATTGGTCCTGGGTGTTCTTTGGAAGGAATGATGCTGAAGCTGAAACTTCAGTACTTTGGCCACCTCGTGCGAAGAGTTGACTCATTGGAAAAGACTCTGATAATGGGAGGGATTGGGGGCAGGAAGAGAAGGGGACGACAGAGGATGAGGTGGGTGGATGGCATCACCGACTCAATGGACTTGAGTCTGAGTGAACTCCAGGAGTTGGTGATGGACAGGGAGGCCTGGCGTGCTGCGATTCGTGGGGTCGCAAAGAGTCGGACACGACTGAGCGACTGAACTGAACTGAACTGAACTGAAGCAGCTGAGCATGCACGAACAGTATCTGAGTACTTCCTGCAGCTCCCAGTGCCAGGTTCTGTGGTGAAACAGGTGCCCCCAGGTGTGCCAGGTGCTGTCTGCGCTCCACTGGTACCCCCTGCCTTTACCCCATTAATGTATCCTTTGTCTGGGTTTTTTTTTTTTTTTCTTTCTGTATGCTAAGGTCCACTTTGCCACCTGATGGTAGTCAGAAATTGCTGGAAATAAACGCCACCCCAGAGCAGCTGTCCCTCATTCCCATGACTAAGGGGAAGCGGTGGATTAGTACCCCAGCTCCCTCACCCCACAGGTGGGGTAACTCTGAGGCCCTGGCTCCCAGGGCCACCCCATAGGACTGAGTCCTGCTCACCCCTTGGGTTGCTGACTTGATAACAACCCTCTTATCTGTACTTCCTTTCGCTCCTCCTGGAGTTTCCCTCACAAGTCAACAACGTATATGCATTCAGTCCTCATCTCAGAGTTGGATTTGGGGGGAACTTAAGCCGAAACACTAGGATAATTGCAAACATCCTTCTTTGTCTCGCTCCCTGAGGGCGTTGTGCAGCGTATTTTGGGTGCAGTGAGGAGCCAGGATAGGGCTGTTTGGAAACAGTCTGGCTGCTGCCAGCAAAAGCCTGAGCTGCAAGGGAGCCTAGGAGTTGCAAGGAGACTTGTCCAGAAACCATCGTCACTGTTCAGAGGAGGAAAAATGATGATTAAGACTAAGGCGAAGGAAATGTATGGAGATAAAAAGAAATTAAAAGACAGATTTCACCAATAAATCAGTACACCCATGGACAACAGAAAAATAAGTTGTGAGAGGCGGAAGTTTGTAAGAGAAACCGAACAGTAACTTACCATCTAAGGATAACAGAACAAAAATATAAAACTTCCTTGATCCCCAAAGATGTAAAGATATGTTTAATTCTTCACCCCCTTGCAAAAGAAAGAATGACTTAAAATGAGGACACTGAAGGGCATTCTCTATCTTTCTCTACACACACACACACACACACACACACACTTATTTATGGAAAATACAAAGGGCGCAGGAACTTGTTAAGCTATACCTCAAGGAGATAATCAGCAAAATTCAGAGTGCATGAAGCTCTCCAGGACAAATGACCCAAATTATTTATAAAATTAGATAGTGATGAAAAGATGGAAGGGAGCATACAAAGTAAAAGGAATTTAAGAGACATGTCAGCCAGTCATAGTGTGTGGATCCTACTGAATCCTGATTCAAAAAAATGAAAAAATATTTTCTCTAGTCAGTCATGAAAATATAAATATCAACTGCATATTTTATTATTTTAAGGAATTTATAAAAAAATACTAGGAGTGATGATGATAGGATGATTATATTTTTTAAAAGGAGTCTTTACCTTTTACAGAAAAATGCTGAAATATTTACAGGCAAAATTATAGGATGGCTGGGGTTCCTTTCAAGATAATCTGAAAAGGGGGAGTGGGTAAAGTAAGATGAAGTAAAATTCATCACATGATGAGTCTGGTGGTGGATACATTGGTTTTCTTATATTTTTACTCTTAAAGACGTCTTAAAACAGTCCATAAAGATGCTTAATGAAACAAGAAGAAATAAGGTTTGAGAAATGTCTTAGAAGTAGCATTGATTTCATGTTATTGGATGATGTGGGGCCGCAGTGAGACCCATACACGTAGACCAACCAGCCAGGCCTGATGTAGGACCGAGAGGAAACTAGAAGCCTCTAGAACAACACCCAGGTCTCCAGCTTGTGGACTCTTCACATGGTGGCTGTATTAGCTGGGTCCAGCTGCAGTAATAAGATGGCATGCGCTGGGTGTCTTAAACCACAGGGGTTTATGGGTTGCCAGTTCTGGGGGCTGAGAAGAACCAGGTGAAGGTCCAGCAGGATGGTTTCTGGTGAGAATTTTCCTCCTGGTTTACAGACACCGCCTTCTCGATATGGTCTCACATGTGGGACAAACTGAGAGCGCAGCACTGACATATACACGCTGCCATGTGTGAAATAGACAGCTAGTGGGAAGCTGCGGTGCAGCACGGGGCGCTCAGCCTGATTCTCTGCGATGACCCAGGGGAGTGGATGGGGGCGGAGTGGAGGGAGGGAGGCTCAAGAGGGAGGGAATACTTATGACTGATTCACAGTGTGGTACAGCAGAAACTAATGCAACATTGTAGAGTAATTGTCCTTCAATCAAGAAAATAAAAAAGGTTTTTTAAAATAAATTTACCTGTTCTAATGAGGTGGATGAAACTGGAGCCTATTATACAGAGTGAAGTAAGCCAGAAAGAAAAACACCAATACAGTATACTAATGCATATATATGGAATTTAGAAAGATGGTAACAATAACCCTGTATATGAGACAGCAAAAGAGACACTGATGTATAGAACAGTCTTTTGGACTCTGTGGGAGAGGGAGAGGGTGGGATGATTTGGGAGAATGGCATTGAAACATGTATAATATCATATATGAAACGAGTCTCCAGTCCAGGTTCGATGCATGATACTGGTGTCTTGGGGTTGGTGCACTGGGACCACCCAGAGGGATGGTACAGGGAGGGAGGAGGGTTCAGGATGGGAAACACGTGTATACCTGAGGTGGATTCATGTTGATATATGGCAAAACCAATACAATATTGTAAAGTTAAAAATAAAATTAAATTAAAAATTAAAAATAATAATAAAATAAATTTACCTGGATTTTTTTTTTTTAATGTATTCTCACGTAGCAGAGAAAGAGCTCTGGTTTCTCTTCCTCTTCTTAGAAGGACACCAATCCTATTGGATCAGGGCCCATTCTTCATTGTTATTTACTCTCTAAGCCATGTCTGACTGTTTATGACCCCATGAACCATAGCCTGCCAGTCTCCTCTGTCCATGGGATTTCCCAGGCAAGAATACTGGAGTGGATTGCCATTTCCTGCTCCAAGGGATCTTCCCGAAGCAGAGATCGAACTCGTATCTCCTTCATTGGCAGGTAGATTCTTTACCACTGAGCCACCTGAGAAGCCCAGGACTCACTCTTAGGAACTTGGCTCAGTTCAGTTTAGTCACTCAGTTGTGTCCGACTCTTTGTGACCCCATGACCTGCAGCACGCCAGGCCTCCCTGTCCACCACCAACTGCCAGAGTCCACCCAAACTCATGACCATTAAGTCGGTGATGCCATCCAACCATCTCATCCTCTGTCGTCTCCTTCTACTCCTGCCCTCAATCTTTCCCAGAATCAGGGTCTTTTCCAATGAGTCAGCTCTTTGCATGAGGTGGCCAAAGTATTGGAGTTTCAGCTTCAGCATCATTCATTCCAAAGAACACCCAGGACTGATCTCCTTTAGGATGGACTGGTTGGATCTCCTTGCAGTCCAAGGGACTCTCAAGAGTCTTCTCCAACACCACAGTTCAAAAGCATCAATGCTTCGGTGCTCAGCTTTCTTCACAGTCCAACTCTCACATCCATACATGACCACTGGAAAAACCATAGCCTTGACTAGACAGACATTTGTTGGCAAAGTAATGTCTCTGCTTTTGAATATGCTATCTAGGTTGGTCATAACTTTCCTCCCAAGGAGTAAGCATCTTTTAATTTGATGGCTGCAATCACCATCTGCAGTGATTTTGGAGCCCAGAAAAATAAAGTCTGACACTGTTTCCACTGTTTCCCCATCTATTTCCCATGAAGTGATGGGACTAGATGCCATGATCTTAGTTTTCTGAATGTTGAGTTTTAAGCCAACTTTTTCAACTCTCCTCTTTCACTTTCATCAAGAGGCTCTTTAGTTCTTCTTCACTTTCTGCCATAAGGGTGGTGTCATGGGCATATCTGAGGTTATTGATATTTCTCCCAGCAATCTTGATTCCAGCTTGTGCTTCTTCCAGCCCAGCATTTCTCATGATGTACTCTGCATAGAAGTTAAATAAGCAGGGTGACAATATACAGCCTTGACGTCTCCTTTTCCTATTTGGAACCAGTCTGTTGTTCCATGTCCAATTCTAACTGTTGCTTCCTGACCTGCATACAAATTTCTCAAGAGGCAGGTCAGGTGGTCTGGTATTCCCAATTACCCCCTAAAGACCATATCTCCAACTATGATCAAATTAAGGGTAGGACTTCAATATAGGAATTTGGAGGGGATACAATTCACTCCATTTGTTGAGATGGGAAAGACTGGGGACGAACAACAGGGAAAGACAGAGCTGTCCTTGTCACATGGTGAGGACATCTAGATTTCCAAATAACACAAAGCTGACTAAAGCTACAGGTGCCCAGAATCATAATGAAGGTGTAGAAAGAAGAAAACCAGCAGCATTGATTCAGGGCCCACCTTCCTTAACCAGAAACTGTGCTTAGTGCTTCTTAAGCATCATCTCATTTAATTATCACATGTTCCTCTTTTTCCAGATGAGAAAACTGAAGCACATAAGAGTCACTTGCCCAGGTCATTTCCCCAGGGCTGGCCCACGGTGGAACCAAGGCCCGTCTGATGTAAGAACTCATGCTTTGCTTTCACTCTGCCTCAGCAGAGATCTGGATTTGGGGTCCTGGGGGTCTGCACTGGAATCCTGATTTTATCATTTACTTGCTGAGCGGCCTGAATACAATTTCTTGGAACTCAGTATCCTCCTCTATAAAATCGGGGTTATAACATTAACCTCATGAGACTTCAAAGACGCTCAGATAAGGTAGTACATGGGCAGGGCTTGCCACAGAGTGAGCACTTAAAGAAGGCAGCTGCTATTGTTATTAATCCTATTTTTTGCTATTTACTCTCATTTCTCCTAATTACCTTTCTCTGGGATTTGCCAGGAGTGTTACTGCTCTTATATCACTGACACTGCTAAACCTCTTGAATACATTTATCATCCTTCCCACCAACTCACAGTCTAGGGTGTCCTTTGTGGAGGGACGTGGACAGGATGGGCAGGGCAAGACTTTTGTGACTCATTTTTCCTTTCTCTCATGCCTGACAATCCAGGGCCGCCAACCAGGATAAGATGACCACGTGACCAGAATTTCTCAGACGCCTGGTTTCATGTGTTAACCTCACTGTCAAACCTTGTGTCTCCATCTCAGGGCTCACACCATGTTCTGAGTAGTGATCAGTAATGTGAATTTCTACCAAGGCTGTTGCAAAGCAGCTCAGCGGATGTCCTGCCCTGTGCAGACCTTCCAATCCCCACTGATCATTGTTGCAGGAAGAAGTGGCTGTTTCTCAGCTCAAGGCCACACAAATAGCCCTCAGTGGTCAACGTCTGGGGTCAGTTCAAACCAGCTCTCTGTCATTGAGCTGAACACACCCCATCTCTGGACCTTGGCCCCCACCTTGAAGGCTGCATGAATGTAGCTCTCAGAGCCTCATCAGCCCCAAGGGCTGAAGATGGTTTGGGTTAACCTTAGGCAGGCTCCCAAGTTGATTTTTACATGAGATGAGGACAAGGAATAGCTCGTCTATGTAGCTGAAGGTCTGCCTCATCCACCAGCCCACCTACCCAATCCTAAAAATGTGCCAGCTTCTCCATCAGAAAGAAAACCTAGGAAGGTGAAAAGAAGATTTATAATTCCTTGTAATTCTCTTTGAGGGCTTTGCAGCATGGATTTTCTGTGCAATTACCTACAGGGAACACAAGAGATTAGAAATGCAGGGAGTGTTCTGGGTGTCGTGCCAAAGTCCTTCCATGTGAATGATGAGGTTTAGAAAGGAAAAGAGAGAGTATAGTTCCCATTTACCCAGGGCCTGTTGGATGCCTAGCACTGTGCCCCAAATTGATTTTAAATATGCAACCATTGTCCATGCCTAGCTTAATCAGCTTGGGCTGCTATCACAAGATACTATAGGCTGGGTGGCTTAAACAAAAACACTCATGGCTCACAGCTCTGAAGGCTGCAAGACTGAGATCAGGGTACCAGCACAGACAGGTTTTGGTGAGGGCTCCCTTCCTGGTTTGCAGACAGCATCCCTCTTCTTGTGTCCTCAGAAGGTGGATAGGCAAAGCTCTAGTTTTTTCATCTTCTTAAAAGGGCACTAATCCCATCACGTGGGCTCCACTCATGATGTCATCTAACCCTAATTCTCTCCCAAAGACCCCATTCCCAAATACCATTACATTGGGGTTTAGGGCTCCCTGGTGGCTCAGTGGTAAAGAATCCACCTGTGATGCAGGAGAAGCAGGTTCGATCCCTGGGTGGGAAGGATCCCCTGAAAAAGGAAATGGCAACCCACTCCAGAATTCTTGCCTGGGAAATTCCATGGACAGAGGAGCCTGGCAGGCTACAGTCCACAGGATCCCGAGTGTCAGACACGACTTTGTGACTAAACCACCCACCATAGGAATTTTGGGAAGACACAAGCATTCAGCCCATAGCAATGCCCTTAAATTTGTAAATTGTAAATTGAAAAATAGCATGGTCCTCAGATTCCTGTTTTTTTTTTTTTCAAATATATGATGATTTATTCACTCACAGTCAAGAGTTTCTGTGACTCTGGGAACCGCACTCCAGAAAGAGATGGAAGGGAATGACCAGGTCATAGAACTCCAGGTACGGTCCATGGGAAGGTAGTTGTCACTCTAGTTTATGAGGTACATTGGGGAGAAGAAGGGGTGAGTAGGCAGGAATGAGACATGATTCCTTGATCAGGGTCACACAGTTAACTGGTCAGAGCAGAGCCCAGGAAAGGTCTCTGCCCAGGGCTCAAGCAAACCCTCCACCACCCACTGCCCCACCACACACTGCCCTACCACCCACTGGCTCTAGGGCAGGGATCAGGAACTTGGAGTTGAGAGCCAGTTTTCTTAGCTGTATAATGACTCAGAGGGGTTTTGTCCAGGTTATCTCAATCCTGATTTGTAAACTGCAGAACACCAGGTATACATAGCCCATATATTTAGAAAAGACAAACTAAATCCTCATTACTGATATACATCACTGAGATTTTAAATTACACATATTAGCAACAATAACAGATTAAACACATAGAATCCCAGAGCTAGAAGGGTTCTCCCATGCAGGCTTCCTTATCAAGTGTTGGCATTCCCTGGTCCCTATCTGTGCCAAGTGGTATTAATTGCATTACCAACGATGAACACATTCAGTTTCAGAATCCTCCCAGAAAGGTGAGCTACCCAAGGAGGAATTTTCACATGTATACTCCAACTAGTCCAGAACTCAAAGGCTCAAGCTCCAGGCCTGTAGGACCCATGGTTGGGAGGACAGGCCATCACCCTGAAACAAAGAGCTCTAGAGACCAAGGGGAGACCTGAGCTGCTGGAGCTCGAAGTGGGGCTCCTGCTGAAGTCTCCTGGTGTTCACCTTCCTCCTCTGAAGCCGGTCCTGTTCTACTTGAATCTGAGAAGAAAAGGAAGAGGGGAGGGACAGGGGGCAGCTAACACCCTCTGTGGCCCCAGATGTATACCTCATTCTAGCCTTTGCCATCAGAGGATCTCAGGAGGTTCCAGACATCCCTGCTGTAGAGCCCAGGCTGGCCACGAGACATCACCCAGCACCCAGCACCCATTATTCATCCTCATCTTGGCAATCGCATCGTTTTTACCTGCCCACCCTTTCTCCCAGGGCTGGCACAACAACCCTACAACTCTGTATCTCTGACCCCAAGTTTCCACAGCACCAGGCATAATAGTGTGTGAGTTCATTCTATGTAACGATAAGATTTCTGCCATATTAAAACCAAAGTCCTGGGCTTCCCTGGTGGCTCAGTGGTAAAGAATCTACCTGCCAGTACAGGAGACTTGAGTTTGATCTCACAGGCCACGGAGCTACTAAGCCTGTGCACCATGACTAAAGAGCCTGTGCTCTAGAGCCCAGGAGCTACAGGTACTGAGCCCATGTGTTGCAACTACCGAAGTCTATGAGCCTAGAGCCTGTGCCCCACAATAAGAGAAGCCACCACAATGAGAAGCCATGCACTGCAACTAGAGAAACCCACAGCCAACAATGAAGACCCAGCACACCCAAAAATAAACAAAATTTTTTTAAAAAACTAAAATACTCAAAGGAAGCTTCTCCCACCAGACTATAGGAACCAAAAGCAAGGCTCTCTGCTCAGGGGTGCAGACTGCTATCAGCAACTGAGGCAGAGAGTGGGGTGCTAGGGTGTAGCACCCAGGGGCCAGTTTACAGAAGCCTCCCTCCCCTACCTGCCTCTAAAACCCAGCTTCTCTCCACCGCAGACCATGATCTTTTGAGTTCACATCACTGAGTCCCAGTGGTAACATACAAAACACCATGATTAAGTGCTTTCAAGGAGTGTGCTGGGTAACCAGACACCTCGGGCCAAAACAAAACCTCCAAGTTCTGCTAAAGGTTACAACCAAGGTTGAGGGGCTCCTGCCACTTGAAAGTGTTGGCTTCAACACTGATGGTAAATGGAAAAACCTTTAGGTCACAGCTGAGATTCGAGACAAGGAGACTCGGGGCAGGGATGGAAGCAAAAGCATCAGGTTAGGTGGGAATCTGTGCCAGGTGTGAGAAGTTCAGGCAAAAGGCCCCACTCAGACTACTATTCCAAAAGCAATTACAAACAGAACTCTTTAAGATGTTTTAAATGTGTAGGTGGGTTTCCTCTCCCTCCTAGCACACAACTGCATCCCTGGGCAGCTGTCCTTGTTCCTATAACAAATCCAGAAGACCAAAAGTGGGTTCAAAAGAATATATAAAATCACATTCTACCAGCCCCAGAGAACTCAAATTATTCTCATTCTTGCAAAAGCAACAACAGACACCCCCTCTCACTTACAGGAAAGAAAACTGAGGCTAAATGTTTGAGAAGCTTTTCCAGATTTGCATAGGACCTCATCACCAGGCCAAAACAGGTGTTCTAACAGGAAGCTCCTACCTGGAACTTCTCTGTGCCCCCTCTTAGTTAACATCAAACATCACATATTCAAACAAGAAATTAGAAGTTAGCTGAAAAACAAAGCAGCAGAAACAATGACCAAGAGCGGGACATAAAAATAAAGAAGCAAGACTTCCCTGGTGGTACAGTAGATAAGAATCCACCTGCCAATGCAGGGGACATGGGTTCAGTCCCTGGTCTGGAAGATCCCACATGCCAAGGAACAATTAAGCCCGTGTGCCACAACCACTGAGTCCACACTCTAGAGCCCACGAGCCCCAGCTACTGAGCCTGCAAGCTGCGACTACAGAAGCCCGAATGCCTGGAGCCCGCGCTCCACAAGAAAAGCCGCCACAGTGAGAAACCTGTGCACCGCAACAAAGAGCAGCCCCCGGCTGTTCCAACTAGGGAAAGCCCATGCAGCGAGGAAGACCCAGTGCAATAAAAAATATATATAAATAAATAAGTTTTTTACAAAGAAATATCTTCTGTTTAAAAAAAAAGAAGCAGGTTATGCGAAAGCTTGCAAGATTGACCAACACTCGAGCATGGCCAGCTGGTCAGAGGACTTACTTTGCAGGCCCACAAGGTCTTCACTGACTCTGGTGTGACCTGCGGGGGAGCAGCTGGAATCCACACACTGTCTAGTGGTAGAGAAGTGAGGAGTAGGAAGGAAAAAAGGGTTCAGCCAGAAGCAAGTGAGAGCCCATGGGGGCCTGTATGCAGTCCCTTCTTGCAGGCTGGCCTTTGGCCTACCATCCTCACCCAGGGAGGAGGAGGGCACTGCAGGGGCCGTGCCCCTGGAGATCCAGGGACACTTGGGCCACCTGTCAGGGGTATAAATCACCGTAAACCTAGCAATGCAGGGGAAGAGAGGCCGGCCCGCCAGAAGGAGAACCAGGGCAAGATGGTGGCCACTTTCTGATGGCTTGTGGGGTTTACACCACTGTGAGGTGGGGGATATGAAGACTGGCCCAAAATGCACACTGAAAACTGCAAAGGCACTGCCGAGACCGGGCTCCAGTGGCTTCTGCTGCTGGTACCAGTGGTCCAGGCTCTTTACCAAGGGGCTGAGACACTCAAGTGGCCGTGGTGACACGGGGCAGATGGGCAAAGTGGAGACCATGCTATCTAAGGAGAACCAAGTCAGTATACTGGCTGTGACTACCAGGCTGTGGCTTTAGTGTTGACCCAGGAAAGTGGGGTCTGTCAAACCAGACAATACACTTGAAGTAAACCGAAACAATGCAAAAATATTTCAATAGCTTCTGGAGTGGGCCACCACGGCTCAGGCCATGTGAGGGTTCCAAGGTACGGGTGTGGTCTCAGGGGCCTGTGGGGAGTAGGGCCTGGGCAACCAGGATACTCTGAGATTTTGGGAGGCAAAGTGGTCACTACCTTTTAAGGACTTTTGTGGATGGCACCAGCGGTCCTGGCCCCTCGCTGAGGACTCAGTCCTTGGGGTGGCCTCAGAGATGGACGTCATAGAGGAATTGTGGGGCCTGACTCACAAGATTGACAGATAAAATACTAGATGTCAAATTTGAATTTGAGATAAGCAACAAAGGATGATATAGACCATACTTACAATATAAGATTATTCATTGTTCATCTAAAATTCAAATAGAACTGAGCATCCTGCGTTTTTATTTGCTAACTTTGGTGACCTGAGGTCCTAGAGCACAGAGAATGTGGAGGCAGCACCAGAGGCCCTGCCAAGCTGGAGTCCCCAGTGCGGCCATGGTGATGTGGGAAAAGTACCAGGCAAGGCACTTCCCTAGTGGTCCAGTGGTTAAGACTTTGCCTTCCAATGCAAGGGTGTGAGTTCAATCCCTGGTCAAAGGAGTTGAGATCCCACATGCCTCGCATCCAAAAAACCAAAACATAAAACACAAGCAATATTGTAACACATTCAATAAAGACTGTAAAAATGGCCCACATCGAAAAAAAAAAAATCTTAAAAAAAAGAAGTCCTAAGGCCACCCAGGGACACTCTTCTGCAGCCCCGCTTGAATGAGGCACAGGCAGGATTTACACTGTCTAGCAGCTGAATTTTTAAAAGTATAAAGAAATATAGGACATTAATTTTAATACATTTTGTTTAGCCCAGTATATCCAAAATGTTGTTCTGTCAGCATGTAATCAATAAACCAGTATTAATGATTTACATTCTCTCTTTAGGACTAAGGCTGTGAAAGCTGGTGTGCAAATTAACAGCCCTTCTCAATCTGAACAGTGAATTTTCAATGGTTTCAGGGTCTGGCGGAAGAGACCCAGGTCCCTTGCTGAGAGTCCTAGGCATTGGTGTGGTTTTGCGATGTGAGAGAGGTAGGGTGACTAGGGGATCAGGCAGCCGGTCAATTCTAAGGACCAAGGCAGTTTGGGGATCGCCTTTGTATAACTCCCGGGCTTTCGTTGGAGGCCCAGCCTATTGCCAAGAGTCTGAGGCTTTGGGGTAACTCCAAGGATGTGGGGGATGAGAAGTGCCAAGGCAGAGCTTGTGTGCATGCTAAGTCGCTTCCATCGTGTCTGACTCTTTGTGACACTATGGTCTGTAGCCTGCCAGGTTCCTCTGTCCATGGGATTCTTCAGGCAAGAATACTGGAGTGGGTTGCCATGCCCTTTTCCAGGGGACCTTCCCGACCCACGGATCAAACCTGCTTCTCTTACGCTGGCGAGTGTGTTCTTTACCACTAGCACCAACTGGGAAGCCCCCAAGGCAAGGTTTCGTTCCTCTCTAATGGTTTAGGAGCTGGCGCTACAGGTCCAGATCCCCTGCCAAGGGTCTGAGATGGTGGAGTGGGGAACAGGGCTGGGCACTCAAATAGTATCTGTGAGAAAAGCCAAATAATACAGTAATTATCCTTTAATGACTGCAGTGACTGCCCCAGAAATCAGGCCCTGGGCCACAGAGCTGAAGCCTTGAGGAGTCATGATGCTACGGGTCAGAGAGGGGAGAGGTGGTAACCAGCCAACTTATATGGTCTGGAAAGAACCAGAGCACATGTGAGTTCTGAAGGGTCTTAGATATTGACATGGTCCACGTGACATGAAGAAAAGGGAAAGGTGGGCAGCAATTCACTCTAAGAAGCAAATCCAAGGTGATGTGGCCTGGAGTGTGGGGCTGGGCAGCTGCCATGGTCAGTTTCACTCTCTGCCCAGTGACACCCCATGCTCCACCCTCCAGAGCCACCAGGCCCCTCCTGCCTGGCTCTGTGCTCCTCGTCCTGAGATGGGGGGTGGCAGCTGGGCATTGAGAGTGCTACTGGCATGATAGCCCTCCTCCCAACAGACCGGGCAGGGTGAAATGATCTCCTTTTTTTTCCCCCTTGTTATGTAGATTCCTATAAATTTTCCTCTACTTTGCCTCTGGCCCTCAAGGCCTAAAATATTTGCAAAGTCCTGCTCTATTCAATGACTTTCAAGGGTCAGGAGTTTTCCAGAGGTCAAGGTCCCTGCTAGGGACCCAGGCTCCAGGGCAGCTCCTGTGATGAGAGGACGAGGCCAGACAGCCAGCCCACCAAGAGGAACCGAGACAGCTGTGTCGACCTCTAGCACTTTCTGGGCTGGCAGTAGATGCCAGCTTTCCTGCCAAGATTTGATCTACAGGATGGGAGCCGGGAGGGGGTGGCGCAGTGCATGGTCTCAGCCCCAGGCGACAATGTAGCTCCTGATGATGGTGTCACTGAAGGGTGAGTGAAGACCCTTCCTGAGGACAGCCTCCCTCTCCTGGCTGTTTCCAGAAGGTGAGTGGAGTAAAGCAGACAGAAAGATTTCATTCTCTGGTCATTGTGAAAAATGAATGTATAAGAGGTCCCCACTGACCGTAACCACATAGGTATGGAATCACATTATGGCCCATGTTTTGTTAGTCTGCAAAGCCAATGAGTAGAGGATAGCAGAGTGGCCCCTGCTCTTGTCACATCGTCCTGAGATAGAAGGAAGCCATGAGTATGTGTTCTAAACTAGGGGCTTGGGACACAGCCATGGCTTAGAACTAGGGCTCCTTGGAAGGAAGGCTATGACAAACCTAGACAGCATATTAAAAAGCGGAGACATCACTGTGCCAACAAAGGTATGTAGAATCAAAGCTATTGTTTTCCCAGTAGTTATGTATGGATATGAGAATTAGTCCATAAAGAAGGCTGAGCACCAAAGAAATAATGCTTTCAAACTGTGGTGCTGGAGAAGACTCTTGAGGGTCCCTTGGACTGCAAGGACATCAAATCAGTCCATCCTAAAGGAAATCAACCCTAAATATTCATTGGAAGGATTGTTGTTGAAGCTGAAACTCTAGTACTTTGTCCACCTGATGCAAAGAGCCGGCTCACTGGAAAAGACCCTGATGCTGGGAAAGATTGAAGGCAAGAGAAGGTGGCAGCAGAGGATGAGATGGTTGGATAGCATCACTGACTCAATGGACGTGAATGTGAGCAAACTCCAGAAGATAGTGCAGGAATCTGGTGCACTGTAGTCCATAAGGTTGTAAACAGTGAGAGACAACTTAGCGATTGAACAACGACAATATAGTTGATTAACAATGTGTTAGTTTCAGGTGTACAAAAAAGAGATTCAGTTTTATATATATATATATGTATATGTGTATATATATATATATATATATATATATATATAAAAAATTGTTCTTCCAATTAGGCTGTTACAGAATATTGAGCAGGGTTTCCTATGCTATACAGTAGATCCTTGTTGGTTATCCATTTTAAATATAGCATTGTGTACATATATACAACAGAATATTACTCAGCTGTTAAAAAGAATGAAATAATGCCATTTGCAGCAACAAGGATGGACCTAAGATTGTCGTACTGAGTGAAGTTAGTCAGACAAAGAAGCAGAAACACTGTTTAGGATTGACAGGAGTCCTTTTGCTTAATGCTTGCTAGTCACACCTACTCTCTTACCCTTGACCTTGGAAATATTTATCAGAGAATTGGCCTAGGTCCCCTGGTGGAAAATGAGGCCAAAATGTCATGGATTCTTCTATCGCTACTGAGTAGAATTGACTGAGCTGGAAGCCAAAGAAGAGGAAATAGAAATTAATTACACTAAATAGATATACTTCTTCAATTACTGCAAAATCTGGTACCTCTATGTGCATCTCCAGGTTTGGCATAAAATATCCAACGATGTCAGGCTTTTGTAGACAAATCATTTTGTGCGTTTGAATTCCTTTGGAGCACTTTTGGCACCAAGCTGAGTGCCTCAAACAACTATGAAATTCTCACAACTGATGGTCACAATTACCCTTTTTCTTTTTTAAACATGAAATCTTTGGAATGCAACATCTGCTCATTGTATAAGACCTTCTTCACGTCTGGGTTCCCACTGCTTTTTTTTAGGACCATTCCCTCATCAATTTAGAAGTTGTGCACTCTCTAAGAATCTGTTCATGGTTGTCACATGTGCTCCATCGAAGTTTTTTTGTGATTTATTGTCCAAGTTTATAAGGTTTACTTTTATTAAAGCTCTCAGAGATAGCATGAGTTCTTTCTGAGCATAAAAACTTTCTATCCAGACTGATCACTGAATATTTGTCATTCATGCATGTGAAGAAGTACTGCTGTGAAATCTGCATTTGACAGCCATTATAAGAGGTTCCTAAGATGTTCTTGGTCCAAAGCTTCCTATATTCTGACTGTCTGGCTTTCTTTTCTGGGTTAAATCACAGAATGGTCTTGTTATTGTTGTTCAGTCACTCAATCATGTCTGATGCTTTGCAACCCCATAGAGTGCAGCACACCAGGCTTCCTTGTCCTTCACTGTCTCCCGAAGTTTGCTCAGACCTATGTCCATTGAGTCGATGATGCCATCCAGCCATCTCATCCTCTGTTGCCCTCTTCTCCTCCTGCCCTCAATCTTTCCCAGCATCAGGGTCTTTTCCAAAGAGTCAGCTTCGCATCAGGTGGCCAAAATATTGGAGCTTCAGCTTCAGCATCAGTCCTTCCAATGAATATTCAGGGTTGATTTGCTTTAAGATTGACTGTTTTGAATGGTCTGGCTGTAGCAAAATGAACAGCAAATCTCCCACAACAACACGTTCCTCCAAGGAGAGATCTGCCCTGGTTGTTGGTTAATAAAATGCCTTTTCTTTTATTAAGACAGTTTTTCTCCAGTACAGATTAATACATCCATTTCCCTTGTGTCTCAAATATTTAACTTCAGATATCTCAAGATAATAATTCATTAAGCTTTGGAACGGATAGCCAAGTAATCGAAGACAGTCTAAGCATTTTTCAAAACCGTGATCTAAAGTTGCTATGCCATCAATGTAGGGAATGTAATAATGTAATGATTCAGCTAATGATGTAGTACCCACTGTAAGGATTTTTCAGGCCAGGTAGAATGTGAACACACTGGAGCATTAGTTAATGTGAGAGGTGGGTGTGAAGCACAGGCCAAGTAGCTCACGTGTTGGTGCCTTTAAGCTCCATACAAACACATCTTCATATATCTAAATCTTACAGCTACACTTGGAAGTAAATGACCTACAGGCACATCAAATACAATGGCTAAGGAAACAGTATATAGAGAAATTGTGTAGTGTTATTGATGCCTTTTCGTCAAGGTCTAGTCAGGAAAATAGACTCAGCAGCAGTTTGTTAAAGACTTTGGTTAGCAGTTACTAGAGAGTTTCAAGAGACTGTAGTGAGGCTGGTTCTGGCAACATGGAAAGAACTGGAACCCAAGACTGCCAGCTGGGGTGAGCAACAGTGGCTGGAATGACAGTCATAGGAACCAGACTCAAAATATTGAACTAGTCCCTGGCACAGTCTCAGCCTTCTGGTCACCTTCTAGTGCCCCCTAGTGGCAGAACCTAAGAAGGCGCTAGCTGGCAAAGGAGAAATATAGTTTGCAGTCAGCAAAGCGTAGGAAGGTTGGTCAAGAAGTTAGAACAAGAGCTTAATAACCCAAACAAGATGTATGCGCATCTTATGCACGATCTAAATGCAGAGAGAAGTGAAGTTGTACGTTAGGTTTACTGTGTTTGGCTTATTACCATGACTTATCCTAGAAGCTCTCTTAAATTTAGGAATTAAATTTGTTTTGCCCACTCTATGTTCCAATGTCAGATTTTTTTTTTTTTTAATCATCCCTTCAGTCACATACCAAAAATCTTACTACAAATTGAAACTTACTGAGCCTTAAACCAATACAGTAAAATAATTACTCTGGGGTTACGGGAAAAATTCTCAGACTAGGCTCATTCTAACATTCTACAGAAAGCCTAACCCTGCTCTTTTGGGGAGGTAGTTACACATTTGGAAATGACAACTACCAAGACCCAGGTGCTGACAGGAAGCCAAATTGCCTTTTAGAATTATCTTTTCTGCCACCTCCCAGTACTTTACCACTTATCTAAAAGAAGACAAAATAATAGGCTCTTTTGTTTCCTGTACCTATAATGTGCATTTCCAGGTTTGTTTTGGAGTACATCTGTGAAATCTTTCAGCGCTGACATAATTCTCTTCCCATCCAATTGTGAAATGTTTTTTGAGCAATGTAATTGTTCCCTACTGCAATTCTTAGAGCCGCGTGTCAGCATGTCAATCACTGATTCTTCTCCCTGTTCTGATTGTTCCCTGCTGTGTTAACACCCAGAACGAGTCCTTCCAGCTGCTGAAAGATGTCAGCATATTTATATGAACTACTTCATATTTGCTAGGGAAAATTCCTGAAGACCAATATAGACCAGCATAGACCAGATATGTCTGGGCTTGCATTTAAATTTTCTTTGGGATCAGTAATAGCATTAAGCATTGCAAATGACATATGTGAATACAGAGTGTCATTTTATCTTTACTGGGCTTTGATCATATCCATTCCTGAGAGTAGAGCAATCATATCATTCAAAATCACTTCTCAAAATGAGAAACTGTTTTATAGTAGCGCTCTCTAAGAGATCCAAAGCGATCTTTTATTGCAATGTTTCTGGCTAGAGAGTCATCGAACTTTTTTGATATTTCAAATTTCTCTGTCTTGACATTATATGCCTGTTTCTCTAAGATTCCTAAAAGTGAAAAGTGGAAGTGTTAGTCACTCATTCATGTCCAACTCTTTGTGACCCCATGAACTGTAGCCCACCAGACTCTTCTTTCCATGGAATTCTCCATGCAAGAATATTGGAGTGAGTAGCCATTTCCTTCTCCAGGAGATCTTCCCCACCCAGGGATGAAATCCAAGTCTCCCACACTGCAGACAGATTATTTACTATCTGAGCCACCAGGGAAGCCCTAGGTACCCATAATCTGAGTATAACATATTGTTCCTTCACTGACAAGGAGTTTCTTCAAGAATCTTGACTGGAATTGTTAAACCTCCAGTCAAGGGGGCTTCAGGACGAAAGGGACATAAGTAAGCCCTGGCCGATTCATGCTGATGTATGGCCAAAACCATCACAATATTGTAAAGTAATTGTCCTCCAATTAAAATAAGTTAATTAATTAAAAAATAATTGTGGATTGAATCATGTCCCCCCAAAGTAATTAGTTCTTTTTTTAAAATATAAATTTATTTAATTGGAGGCTAATTACTTTACAATATTGTATTGATTTTGCCATACATTGACATGAATCCGCCACGGGTGTACATGTGTTCCCCATCCTGAACCCCCCTCCCACCTCCCTCCCCATCCCATCCCTCTGGGTCACCCAGTGCACCAGCCCTGAGAACCCTGTATCATGCATCAAATCTGGACTGGCGGTTCATTTCACATATGATAATATACATGTTTCAATGCCATTCTCCCCAATCATCCCACCCTCACCCTCTCCCACAGAGTCCAAAAGACTGTTCTATACATCTGTGTCTCTTTTACTGTCTTGCATATAGCGTTATCATTACCATATTTCTAAATTCCATATATATGCATAGTATACTGTATTGGACTACAAGGAGATCCAACCAGTCCACTCTAAAGGAGATAGATCCTGGGTGTTCTTTGGAAGGAATGATGCTAAAGCTGAAACTCCAGTACTTTGGCCACCTCATGTGAAGAGTTGACTCATTGGCAAAGACTCTGATGCTGGGAGGGATTGGGGGCAGGAGGAGAAGGGGACGACAGAGGATGAGATGGCTGGATGGAATCACCGACTCGATGGACGTGAGTTTGAGTGAACTCCGGGAGTTGGTGATGGACGGGGAGGCCTGGCGTGCTGTGATTCATGGGGTCGCAAAGAGTCGGACACGACTGAGCGACTGAACTGAACTGAACTGATACTTTATTGGTGTTTTTCTTTCTGGCTTACTTCACTCTGTTTAATAGGCTCCAGTTTCATCCACCTCATTAGAACTGATTCAAATGTATTCTTTTTAATGGCTGAGAAATATTCCATTGTGTATATGTACCACAGCTTTCTTATCCATTCATCTGCTGATGGACATCTAGGTTGCTTCCATGTCCTGGCTGTTGTAAACAGTGCCGCGATGAACATTGGGGTACACGTGTCTCTTTCAATTCTGGTTTCCATGGTGCGTATGCCCAGCAGTGGGATTGCTGGGTCATATGGCATTTCTATTTCCATTTTTTTAAGGAATCTCCACACTGTTCTCCATAGTGGCTGTACTAGTTTGCATTCCCACCAACAGTGTAAGAGGGTTCCCTTTTCTCCACACCCTCTCCAGCATTGATTGCTTGTAGACTTTTGGATAGAAGCCATTCTGACTGGTGTGAAATGGTACCTCATTGTGGTTTTGATTTGCATTTCTCTGATAATGAGTGATGCTGAGAAAATAATTAGTTCTAACTGAAGTTAGATAAGAAGTTCTAATTTGCTGAAGCTCTAAACCTTGATACCTGTAAATATGAACTTATTTGGAAATAGGATCTTTGTAGATATAACTAAGATGTAAGTTAAGAAGAGATAATACTGGTACAGGATGGGCCCTTAATCCAGTATGACTGGTGTCTTTACAAGAAGAAAAGAGACACAGAGGGAAGAAACCATGTAAAGTCAGAGGCAGATTGGTCACAAGTTAAGGAATGCTGTGGGCTTCCAGAAGCTGGAAGAAGCAAGGAAGAAAACCCCTACCCTCACCCCTCACCCTCCAGAGGCTTCAGGGAGTGCATGGCCCTAATGAACACCTTGACTTTGGACTTGTGGCCTCCAGAAGCATGAGAGGATACATTTCTCGTGTTTTAAGCCACTTAGTTTATGGTGCTTTGTATAGCAGCCTCAGAAATCTAATTCATCTCCCCAGTCTATCAGCTCGAATTCTAGCATGACAGGTTTCTTTCCTGTGTCTCAGTGGCCCTGTCTCTGTCTTCAGCGTGAGTGTGGGAGCTCTCCTGTCCTTGCTTGGGCTGGAAGCAGGGACAGAAGACTCTTAGACTAACTCCTCCAAGAACACCACAAGTTGATGCTTGTGGTCCGTATCTTTGCAAGTACCAGCTGATAATCGTGGAGCGTCCTAGGAGCTGGCGCAGTATCAGATTTTTCTTCAGCGGTGTTGCACTGGGGGTGTTGTACACACCCACTGCTGCTACTGAGAGAGAAACCCAGAAGCAAATGATGGGACCGCCAGCATCTTCACCCATTCCAATAAACTCGTTTCCCAGTCTCTTTGGGTCTACAATTATGTGTTTCAATTTTCCACCAGTGCGCTCTTCCACGGCAGGCAGAGTTGGAGTGTTCCCATGGCACTCCTCTCTCTGGTGTAGGTGCAGAGGTGTTTCGAGCTTTCAAAGAGCACAGTCCCTAGTCCTGTCCTCTCTTAGATGTGCTCCCTGCTGCTGCTGCTGCTGCTAAGTCGCTTCAGTTGTGTCCGACTCTGGGATTCTCCAGGCAAGAACACTGGAGTGGGTTGCCATTTCCTTCTCCAATGCATGAAAGTGAAAAGTGAAAGTGAAGTCACTCAGTCGTGTCCGACTCTTCGCGACCCCATGGACTGCAGCCCACCAGGCTCCTCCGTCCGTGGGATTTTCTGGGCAAGAGTACTGGAGTGGGGTGCCTTTGCCCTCCCTAACTCCTCCTAATTATGATTGCTCTGGTTATCCATCCTGCTTTTAGCGTCCTGGGGCTTGTTACGAGACAATTCCTTATCCTTGTACCTATACCAGAAGTTCTATCTTAGAATATCATAATGCTGACTATATCTGTGAGTTCAGTTAAGTTATACCAAAGGTAACCATTGCAATTTAATGTTTAAACAGGACACTTTTTTAGAGCAAAGGGAGATATTAAAAATAACTAAAGTCTATAATTTTTTGAAACATGTACTGACCAATGTTGACTTTTATTAAATTGGTAGCCTTAATCTGTTTCTATTTAAACTTTTTAAATGATATTTTTCTTAAAAAAAAATCCACTTACATGAAAGCAGAATAAAAGTTTTATAATGACAGTAAAAATTTTTAAATAACAAGGAGAATAATTGTCATCAGTACATGACAACTTTTTTGTCATTTTCTATTTTTCTGAAGATTTTATTTATTTCAATATGATATTCTTTTCAATATTTAGCTTTCAACATGATTTGTATATTATGAAAATAAGCTTGAGTTGATAGGTCAGTTGACTCTTCTGCTGATAGTAATAGCTTTAATTGTGAAAATAAACTTTTTATAGGTGCTGAAGTACCAGGTCAGGTCAGAGCACATCTGCTAAATGTAGACTATTCTAAATTCAATTTTTTGAAATTAAAATGCATAAATGTCAACCCAAATATCTTCAAATGTACTCTATTATTTTTATCTCTATCCAGTACTTGTCTTCAACAAATATTTTCCCAAGACAATTTTGGTTAAATAAATGGTCTCTGATGCTCTTGAATTGTTCACTAAATTTAAATGCTTTGTAACTGGAAGTCTTATCAACTTCAGTACTCTCTGATATAGGATATAAATGTGTCCATTTAAAAAGAGGAGTTCCAGGCAATGATTCTTCAAACAAGTCCACATTCCCAGTCACAGTTACAGAACTTAACTTCTTAAATTAATAAGTGGTATTTTTACAGCAGTTTTAAGCTCACAGCAAAACTGAGCAGAAAGTACCAAGAGTTCTCATGTAAGCCCTGTCATATTGAGATTTTTAGAGGTTAGTAAATGAAAGTCATTCAGTCATGTTCGACTCTTTGCAACCCCATGGACTATACAGTCCCTGGAATTCTCCAGGCTAGAATACTGGAGTGGGTAACCTTTCCCTTCTCCAGGGGATCCTCCCAACCCAGGGATTGAACCCAAGTCTCCCACATTACAGGCGGATTCTTTACCCACTAAGTCACATGGGAAACCCAAGAATACTGGAGTGGGTAGTCTATCCCTTCTCCAGCGAATCTTCCTGACCCAGGAATCGAATGACGGTCTCTTGCATTGCAGGAGGATTCTTTACCAACTGAACCATCAGGGAAGCCCTTTTTAGAGGTTAACATCATTTAGGATTTTTCAATCTTCACTAATGGCAGTTTAGATTGGATTGTTCCTGCTTTGGGGGGCAGGAGGGGATCTGCTTTATGAATTGTAGAAAGTTTAGCATTCTCTGGCTCTTTCATTTTTTTTTCTTCCAGGTTTATTGAGACATGATTGACATACAGCACATAGAGCACTGTATACATTTAAGGGGTACAGTATAATGACTTGAGTTATATACATTATGAAGTGATTATCACAATAAGTTTAGTGAACACCTATCATTTTGTTTAGAAAAAAAAACTAAAGAAAGACAAAAAATTTTTCTTGTGATGAGAACTCTTAGGATTTTCTCTCACCACATACAACAGTGTTAATTATACATATCATGCTGTGCCTTATATCCTTAGTACTTATTAACTGGAGACAATTGTAGAATTTTAAAATTAAATCTTGAAAAAGAAATTAAATATATATAAATCAGAATGGAAAAAATAAAACCATTTCTATTTGCAGGTGACATGATTATCTCTGCAAACAATCCAAAGGAATTTTTTCAAATTTCTAGAATAACTGAGTTTGACAAGGTTTCAGGTTACAAGGAAGACACACAAAAATCAATTGCATTTTTATTTACAAACAGCAAGCATGTGGAAATAAAAATTAAAAAACACAATGCTATGTATAATGCTCCAAAAAAATAGGATATTTAGGTATAAAGCCAACAAAACGAGTATAAGATGTGTATGTTGAAAAATTACAAAACACAGATGATAGAAATCAAGGAAGACCTAAGTAAATGGAGAGAGATACTCTATTTGTGGACTGGAAGATTTAACACAGTAAAGATGTCAATTTCCTCCAAAGTGATCTATATATTTAATACAATTCCTATCAAATTCCCAGCAAGATGTTTTATAAACATACACAGGCTTATTCTAAAATTTACTTGGAAAGGAGAGGACCTGGAATAGCTTACACAATTTTGCAAAAGCAAAATAGCATGGGAGAGAGAAATCATTCTACCTGATGTTAAGACTTACTACATAGCTGCAGAAATCAAGATACTGTGGTTTTGATGGTTTCTAGACACATGGACCAATGAAACAGAACAGAGAACTTAGAAATAGGTCCACACAAATATGTCTGACTGATTTTTGATAAGGTGTGAAAGTAATTCAATAAAAAAAAAACCATACCTCCTTCAATAAATAGTGTTGGAGCAACTGACATCCACAGGCAAAAATACAATGAACATTGACCTAAACTTCACACCTCACACAGAAATTAACTCAAAACATATCATGGTCTTAAGTGTAACACATAAAACTTGAAGAAAAAAAGTGAGAAATCTTCAGGATCTAGGGGTAAATGAAAAGTTCTCAGATTTGACACTAAAAGCGTGAACCATAAAAGGAAAAAAAATTATCAACTGGACCTCAGCAAAATTAAAATCTTTTGCTCTGCCAAAGATTCTCTTTAGAGAGTGAAAAGATGAGCTACAGACCAGGAGAAAATATTTGCAAACCACATACTCAACAAGGTTGTTGTATACAAAATATATAAGTAACTCTCAATACTCAGCAGTAGAAGAAAAATGTCAGTCCAATTAGAAAAGAGGTAACATACATGGACAGACATTTCACTGAAAAGGATACACAGATAGTAAACATGACATTTCACTTAAGAGGGTATACAGATAGCACATGAAGAGACATAAAACATCATCAGCCATTCAGTTCAGTTCAGTCACTCAGTCGTGTCCAACTCTTTGCAACCCCATGAATTGCAGCACGCCAGGCCTCCCTGTCCATCACCAACTCCCAGAGTTCACCCAGACTCACGTCCATCAAGTCAGTGATGCCATCCAGCCATCTCATCCTCTGTTGTCCCCTTCTCCTCCTGCCCCCAATCCCTCCCAGCATCAGAGTCTTTTCCAATGAGTCAACTCTTCGCATCAGCCATTAGATGCTTGCAAATTAGACCCACAATGAGATATCACTACATACCTAAATATGGTATAATTACCAAATGCTGGTAAGGATGAACAGAAACTGGATTTTCATATATTTCTGGCAGGACTGTGAAATGGTACAGGCTCTGTGAAAGTTGGTTTGACAACGTCTTTTAAAACTTAACATGAAGTTACTGTATCATACATTTGTTGTGCTCTTGGGGATTTACTGCAAAGAAATGAAAACTAGGTTCACACAAAGGCCTGTTCGCAAATGTTCATAGCCGTTTTATTCAAATTTGCCAACACTGGAAACAGCCCAGATGTCCTTCAATGGGTAAAGAGTTAACCTGCAGTACAGCCAATACTATTACACTTGTCCCTTGGTATCCACGAGGCATTGGTTCCAGAACCAACCCCCAACGTGGAATACCAAGCTCAGAGGATGCTCCAGTCTCTTCTATAAAATGGCATGCTTCGTATTTGCCTATTACCCACGCACATCCTCCTGTATTTTTACATCACCTGTGCGTGTTCATGCTCAGTCGTGTCTGACTCTTGGCCACTGCCGGGACTGTAGCCCACCAGATTCCTCTGTTCACAGGATTTTCCTGGCAGGAATACTGGAGTGGGTTACTATTTCCTGCTTCAGGAGATCTACCCAACCCAGGGGCCAAACCATCATCTCCTGCAAGTCTCCTGCATTGACAGGCAGATTCTTTACCACTGAGCCACCTGGGAAGCCCCTAAATCTGTAGATAACTGTAGATAACTTATAATGCCTGCTGCTGCTGCTGCTAAGTCGCTTCAGTCATGTCCGACTCTGTGCGACCCCACAGATGGCAGCCCACCAGGCTCCCCCGTCCCTGGGATTCTCCAGGCAAGAACACTGGAGTGGGTTGCCATTTCCTTCTCCAATGCATGAAAGTGAAAAGTGAAAGTGAAGTCGCTCAGTCGTGTCCAACTCTTTGCAGCCCCATGGACTGCAGCCTACCAGGCTCCTCCGTCCATGCGATTTTCCAGGCAAGAAGTACTGGAGTGGGTGTCCATTGCCTTCTCCTAATACAACATAAATGCTAAGTAAATAGTTGTTGGTGTGTGGCAAATTCAAGTTTTGCTTTTTGGAACCCTTTGTGGAATTTTTTTCTTTTCTAATATTTTTGACTTGAGAATGAAGAACTTTGGAATACAGAGCGCCGACTGTACTTAGTAATAAAAAGGAGCAAGTTATCATACATTGAGAAATTAAATAGATCTCAAGGGAATTATAATGAGTGAAAAAAAGCCAATTTCAAAAGATTTCATACTGTAAAATAGTTAATAATTTTCTAGAATATTCTTGAAATAACAAAATTATAGTGCCTGCTAGAGGTTAGGAAAGGGGGTGAGAGAGCCGGTGCCGTTATAAAGAAGTGACACAGAGCAGTCTTGTGCTGATGGAGTAGTTCTGTATCTGGACTGTGGTGGTGGTTCCATGAGGCTGTACATGTAATAAAGTTGCATGAAACTATACATGTGCATAAATGAACACATGTAAAACTATACAAATGTGAATACGCTCTGTGGACTGTACCAATGTCAATTTCTGGGTTTTGATGGTGTGGAATGGTTATGTAAGATGTTGCCACTGAGGGAGGTTACCACTGAAGATAAATTAGGAGTTTGGGTTTAATTTATACACACTCCTATATATAAAATAGGTAATCAACAAGGACCTACTGTGTAGCACAGGGGACTATACTCAGTATTCTGTAATAACCTATATTGGAAAAGAATGTGAAAAGGAAGATACATGTATGCATGCATGCTCCATCGCTTCAGTTGTGTTCAACTTTTTGCAATACTATGGACTGTAGCCTGCCAGGCTCCTCTGTCCATGGGATTCTGCAGGCAAGAATACTAGAGTGGCTAGCCATGACCTCCTCCAGGGAATCTTCCGGAGCCAGGGATTGAACCTCTGTCCCCTGCATTGCAGGTGGATTCTTTACCACTAAGTCGCTGGGGAAGCCCAGATGCCTGTATATGTATAACTAAATCACTTTGCTGTATGCCTGAAACTAACGCAAGATTGTAAATCAACTATACAAATATAAAATAAAAATTTTTTCTAATGTAAAACAAAAAAATATTTCCCATTGAGGGAGAATGGGAGCTTGAAACATCTCTGCATGTTTGTTGCAACTTCCTGTGAATCAATAATCATTTCAAAATAAAAGGTTGGAGAATTAAGTCTCCCACCAGCCATGCATGTGTGATTCCGTTTCTCCACATCCTTTCCAGCATTTGGTGCTGTCATGACTTTTTATTGTAGCCATTCCAATAGGGTCAGTTCTTTTCTTGATTTTGTAGGAATAAATTTCAATATTTTTCTGTTTTCAAGCCTTATTTTAAATCATTGCTTTTTTCCATAAAATCTGAAATATTTGGGGACCATATTGAATACTTTGATTAATGTTTCCCAACTGATTTTTAAAATAACCAAAATGTAGCCAGCTTGATTACAAAAAATTCACTGCCACATAGGACACTTAGATTGATCTATAGAGATCAATCTACAAGATTGATCTCTTCAAAGGTTAACACTTTAAAAAAAAAAAAAGTCAGTTGACCGGGCAACAAGGAGAAAGGTATATTGCCATGCTGAAATATTTTACTATGTGCAACCAAAGCTTCATGACAAATTTTAATTCAGTTAACTCTGGCCAAGTGACCCTAAATTAAAAATTGTGAAAATCACAATGTCTGTATCCAATGTCATATCTTGTTTGGAAGCTGAGTGTACCCAGATCCTGACGCCTAATAGAGGAAGATTAAGATTTATTTCTGGTCCCCCAAATCAGTGGTTGTTTCTGAATCCACATCATATACCAAAGACCACTGAGATGACCTCAAAAGGTATCATTAAAGAAATAGACTAGGATTATCAGACAAAAATTTCTCAAGATGCCAGCCTTCAGAAAATGTCAGTGCTCGCAACTGAAGAGCCATGTTGACCTAATGAAAGATCCTGCATTTGTGTGTTTACAATGTAAATGGGTTCTGCCTACAATGATTAAAGAGAAGGAAGATGACCTAGCATCTTCATCGCCTCTGTATATCGTTGATAAAACTGGAACATTTGAAAATTTGGAACATTGTCTACCTGGTAAACTGACTATGGCAGCTGGGCTCACTTTCCAAATCTCATTAGGGAGGTTGATGAGGGAACATGATGTATTCATGAGGCTGATGCAAAGGGCATCTTTTCAACTAAGAAGGTTCAATTTGCCACAGTAGCACCAGCGTCACCAGCTTCCACATAGATGATTGAAGCAGTTAAGGACTGTTCTCGGGAAAGTTTTAGAGAAACTGTAAGGTATCTGTCAACAGAGAACAGCTTGAGGAAGATGATGTTCTTTAGGAACTTAAGACGTCACAAACCTAGAAACCACTGCAGTGGAGGTGGGAGAACCATGCTTATCACTTTGAAGATACTACTAGTCCCCGTGGTTGCTCAGTCGCTCAGTCATGTCTGACTCTCTGCAGCTGGCAGGCTCCTCCAGCCATGGGATTTTTCAGGCAAGAATACTGGAGTGGGTTACCATTTCCTACTGCAGGGAATCTTCCCAAACCAGGGATTGGACCTGTGTCTCTTGTGTCTCCTGCACTGACAGGTGGATCCTGGGTCCTGGAACCTCCCATAAAACCACCTTCTAAAAACATCAAGTGGCCTGAGGTTGGAAGCGTATGTGAGCCTGTTGAAGGATGTCTTTTCTTAGAGAACAAGGCAGATAAAAACTCCAGATGGATTCAAGTGTGGTGCCAGGGAAGTCCCTGCTATCAAAATTCAAAACTACAAAGAGCAACAGATTTAAACAAACAAGATGAAGACCGGGCAATTTACATAAACATTCACACTTAGTTCTCAAATACTTCAAGGATGGAGAATTATCTCAAGTAATATTGAAACCAAGGTCATAGGATACCTTTAGCTGGAATAGTTTGTGCTGTGCCAACAAGATCATAATTCATTTTCATAGTTAGTATTTCTTCTGTGAATAAATATTTGTCTGGTCTTCCCAACTTAGGCAGCGCTTAGTACAACCAGTCCTTTATCTAGTCCTGTTGGAGACACATTGCTTTCTGAATCACCAAAAAGCTCTAATTTCTGCCTTAAACCTACCCTTGAGCCATCTCCCCCTCCCCCAATTTAAGTTGTTCAATAGTCTCCAATGACCACTAATGCAGAATCTGACATTTTCCTGGAAATGGAACCCTGCATTTCCATACCTGGAAGCAACCTCCTTTGGTTTAAGATCTACAAAGTTATTGTAATCTTTACAGTTAGTCCAGAGTTTTTAGTGAACACATTGTTTTTAAGAAAGGGAGAACATGTTTTTTTCAGACTACCTTTCTCTGATCCTCTGTGAGTCAGATAGATACTCCCATTTACTTCCACCTGGACATCTGTCTTGCTAGATCCAGAGCCCTTGGCTGGTCCCTTTTCTGAATCCCAGACTGTTTCTGGCTTTCAGGTTTCTTTTCAGAAATGTTTTCTTCATAGCAAAACCACAATGAGATATCACCTCACATAGATATCAATGAGATATCTATCACGATGACCACCATTAAAAAGTCTACAAATAACAAATGTTGACAAGGACGTGGAGAAAAGGGAACCCTCGTACGTTGCTGGTGGGAATGTAAATTGGTGCAACCACAGTGGAAAACAGTATGGAGATGCCTCAGAAAGCTAAAAAATTAAAATTGCCATATGCTCCAGCAATTCCACCTCTAGGTATACATCTAAAAAAAAACCAAATCACTGACTCACAACAACACATGCACTCCAACATCCATAGCAGCATTATTTACAATTGCCAAGATGTGGAAACCATCCAAGTGTCCAGCAATAAATGACTAGACAAAGAAACTGTGGTATCAACACATATAAACAATGGAAGACTACCCACCCCTAAACAAAAGAATGATATTTTGCTATTTGCAGCAACATGCATGCACTTGGAGGGCATTATACTAAGTGAAATAAGTCACAGAAGATAAGTACTATATGATAGTGCTTATATGTGGGAATCTAAAAAAATACACCAAAAAATAAAAAATACAACAAACCAGTGAACATAGCATGAAAGAAGCAGACTCACAGATATAGAGAACAAACCGTGCCTGCGTGCTAAGTCGATTCAGTTGCATCCAGCTCTTTGAGAACCTGTGTACTATAACCTGCCAGACTTCTCTGTCCATGGGATTCTCCTGGCAAGAATACTAGAGTGGGTTGTCATGCCCTCCTCCAGGGGATCTTCCTGAGCCAGGGATCGAATCTGCGCCTTCTGTGGCTCCTGCGTTGCGGGCAGATTCTTTACCACTGAGCCATCAGGGAAGCCCTAGAGAACAAACTAGTGGTTACCAATTTGGGTAGGGGAGGCAATGTCAGACGGGGAGTGGGAGGTGCGAACGACAGGGTGTAAGAGAGGCTCAGTGATGCACTGTATAACACAGAGAGTACAGCCAACAGTGAATAATAATTGTAACTGGAAAATAAAATCTTCAAAATTCATATACAAATTTAAAATTTCTAAAGCAAGAAATATTTTCTTCTGTAGAAACCAGTGTCTTGAAGGCAGTTTCTTTATGGTAAGTAGTTCTTTATTTCCTTTTTTTTTTTTTTTAATTATGCCCTGGAGTCTAGAATACTCCCTTCTTTTCCCTCAGATAAGTCCTTGGACTCTGATTGGATCTATATGAGTTAGCCTATCTGATTTATTTCTTGAAAAATTTGGGCTCCAGATAGAAGCAATTTTCTGTTCTGGAGTATACCTTCCTAGAAATAATAAAACACGAGGGACTCAATTTACAAGTATTTTATTTGTCAAGTCTCACTCAACCAGCACAAACCTCTCCTGTTAAAATATCCGTGTGAGTGCTTAAGCGCTATATGAGCGTGTGCTGGCGTCTAGCGCTATTTTTACAACATTTCTGGTTCAGGCTGCGGGGTCTGCCTCTGACCCCTTCTGCCCATGCTCACATATAGCCAAACACACATCTCTGTACTCCAGCCACAGATTACAGCATCACCTCTCCCAGCCTGTCTCTAGTCTGCCTATAAGGGTCTCGGCAACTCAAGCCTCTGCGTGTGTGTGTGTGTGTGTGTGTGTGTGCACGCGCGTGTGTTTAAATCTCTAATCTCCATCTTGTCTCTATTCACTCTTCTCTGTCTTTCTTATCCAGTATCTTCAGTGGATAGATTCCCAGGGACTCTTATGAACCAGCTTCTGTTTTTAGTCATCCTTTTAAAAAAAAAATCTAAAATACCAAAGGTCTCCTGCACGGCTACATGAGTTGGAAAGAGGCAGAAGCATGATTAGTCAGGAGGCCTGATATGGCCAACCTGTTTAGGTTGGGCAAGCGGGGAAGAAAGGGACCCTCTTAAAAGTCTGTATGGGGAAAAGGAGTCTCCCACGAACCCTGTGTGTGGGGGCTGGTTCTCGGCCCTCTGCACCACCTACATCTTTTCTAGCCCTTTTGTTGAGTCCCTTCTGGCTGTATTGTAATTATTGAGAAAAAAATCTTAACAGTGAGAGCTGCTGAACAGCACAGGGTTATGGTAACAACTGTTTGGAGAAGGGGAGATAGCTGTTGTGGGACTGGCCAAGGTAAGAGTCTAGCTTTTGGAAAGATATTAGCCAATTGTACCCCGTGAGATAGATATTCTTACTTCTGAAAAGGTCATCCCAAGATGAATTATGATCTGGAATTTGCTTTTAAATAATCCAGTAAGGGATAATAGAAACAAGACTAGATACAGGTTAATAATAAAACTTCCTACTTTTGTATGATTAAGAGTTTTCATAATATATTTTAAGTATACTCAAGGGATTCCACTTCAATTCAATTCAGTTCAGTTCAGTCGCTCAGTCGTGTCCGACTCTTTGCGATTCCACTTAGGAGATGTTTTATAAGTGGATTCCAGATAGTGTGTGTGTGTGTGTGTGTGTGTGTGTGTGTGTGCTCAGTCGTGTCCAACTCTGCAACTGTAGCACACCGGGCTCCTCTGTCCATGGAGTTTTTCAGGCAAGAACACTGGAGTGGGGTGCCATTTCCCCCAGGTGACCTTCCTGACCCAAGCATCGAACCCACATCTCCTGCACTGGCAAGGAGATTCTTTACCACTAAGCCACCTGGGAAGCCCCCTGATAATATATTGCTACTGCTAAGTCACTTCAGTTGTGTCCAACTCTGTGCGACCCCATAGACGGCAGCCCACCAGGCTCCCATGTCCCTGGGATTCTCCAGGCAAGAACACTGGAGTGGGTTGCCATTTCCTTCTCCAATGCATGAAAGTGAAAAGTGAAAGTAAGTCGCTCAGTCGTGTCCGACCCTCAGAGACCCCATGGACTGCAGCCTTCCAGGCTCCTCCATCCATGGGATTTTCCAGGCAAGAGTGCTGGAGTGGGGTGCCATGATAATATAAGGACTGCCAAAATCCCAGGAAGGAGCCCGAGTCTCCTTCTTAGAGTAAAACTGTTGATGTAACATATGGCTTCTAAAAAAATGTTATAGTCATGTTGGCTATTGCTCCTGTGCTTCAAAGGAGTGTGCAGACATTTGAGGGAATTGGTAGACGATTCCTAAAGTACTATCAAATGTGCTTTGGGTTGAGGGTGTACTTGCTTGTATATGCAGAGGATGTTTCTTGAAGGATTCACTAAGAATTGATGATGTTTGCTTCTAGACAGAGGAGCCAGGTGCCTTATGGAAAGGGATGCAGCCACTACGTTAAAAAATAAACTGACTAAAAAATAGACAAAACTCTATCGTCCCTGGAGGATTAGGTTTGTGACCACATCTGATACTGTCTCAGGTGAAAGTGAGCTGGCCGGTCAACCTCAAGCCAGATTAATTCAAAATTGTGTGCCTAACCCCAGTGGTCAGCAGTTGCAAGACAGATCATTTGACACTCGACTAAATGAATCAGTCCATTAGGTCAGAGCTCAAGCAACACCATTTAAACTATTTATTCTCAGCCTTGGGTGCATCATGGAGACAATAGCTGTGCTCACATCCCTAAAATGCTACAGGAATATGTCCATAGCACGAGGAAAAGTGCAAGATTTGCAAAGCATGTCTATAACCCACAATCAGACTTTGTAGGAAAAAATGACTTATTGGTGAGGTAGAAGATACATAAGCTGTATCAACTGAGTTTGGTACCCAGCTGTCCCTTCAGTGAAGGCAGATACAAGAAATACAACTTGGATGATGTCACTTCTGAAATGAAAATGTTATTGCACTTCTCTGTGGTTTCATCCTTAAGTTATTCCTATACCCGAAAATGAGGATTCCTCTGAATAGTTGAGCGTGGCCTGTTCAGCATCTGTTACAGAGATTTTTTGTATCCCAATCTTTACAATATAAGGAGAACAATGTTCCTCTGAAAGAACAAGCTGACAGTTTTTTGCTAGTTGTTGCCACAATATCCTTGTTTCAAAAGAAAACAGATGAACTGAAAGACAGAAAAGTCTGCTTAAGATTTTTGACTTTAAAAATGCATGTTGAAATTTATCATCCATCCTAAATTTAGGAGCATTTAAATATTGCTGTGTGGATGGAAGCTTTAGAATTGCTCCTGATGCTGGAGCAACTGTATACCGCTTGAGTATTTGGATTAAACAAGTCTGTTATCTTCTGCAGACAAAATAATGATGCGGTACATTTACCTACCGAGAGGAAGGGACTGAAACCCGGTACCATTTATGAATGGTCTTTGAAAGCAGCCAGAATCAAAGCAAATGCTATACCAATTTCCAGACAATGCTTAAGAGTCATACTTCTGTCTCCGCTGAAGCATTACTAGAAGTATTCAGACCATAGGTCTGAATCAGAGACATAGCTACAATTTCTAGTTAGAATACCACTTGCCATCCTTCAGGGTCTCTGTTCCAAAGATGGGCACCATATCTTACATTAACTGTTTCGGTTTGGTCCTTTTGCTCAGGTTTCTATGGACTGCTCCTGAAGATGTGAGAATTCCTAAATGTCTGATGAGATGTACCACCATGTGTTAAACTGTATGATAAAGTTGATCATGGACTTTCTCCAAACCAGAGCATTCTGGGATTCTGGCAATCAGCAAAGACTGACAGATTGATATCAACACACTTTGTAAGGAAGACAACTTGGCAATGCACCTCAAAATGACAAATCTGCAAATGCATTTCTACTTCTGAAAATTTATCTTAGATACATATGTTCCTAAATGATGCAAGCAAGAGGCAATTTATCACAATTTTTTTATAATAGCAAAAAAATTAAAACAATGCCACATATCGGGGGGCTGGTTAAAATGTGGTACATCTATACAGTGAAATACTATATAGTCATTAAAAAGGGAATTCCTTTAGTCATTTTGAAATCATGAAGACATGTTAAGTAGAGGATAAAAGGTGAGAGCAGTAATTAACTGTTTATTTGTAAATTACCTGTCATTTTATAAAAAGGGGATGAGTAGATAAGAACGGGTTTTATATTTGCTCCCAGCCTTCCATATATGTATAAAAGATCATGTTAATACTAGTGTCCTCTGGGGTGGGAAACTCAAAGTCAGCAAGATTTTCTTCTGTACACTTTCAATTTTTCAATCTGAATTATCTATTCAAAATTTTGAAATTTTAATCATGAATTATTCATTCCAAAGGAAATATTTTAAGTCAGGCTTTGAAATGACCAGAACAGCACCAAAAACATAGTTAGCACACTTTTTATTGAATGATAATTCCCTGGATGTGCAGTTGAACCTGGAATTTCTGCCTATAACATTATGATTATTAAAGACTTTTATCCTACTCAAAAGTTAACAAAAGAGTTACAGAACATTTTTTAACCAGTCCCCCCTTCTTTCTACCCTGTCTTTTATGACTGTTCTAAAAACTGCTGAGAAAGTAAGTGTAGAGTGCGGGAGAAGCTCTGTGTCCTTGTACTTCCTGGGATAAAGTAGAAGTGCCAGGAGTGTTGAGCAATTGCCTGGAGCAATTTTACTTATGTTTATTTCTACCCACTGGGCTCTGGATTTTGTATATAAGCATCTCTCCTCTGGACTTCTCTCTCTACTTTCTATTGACAAACTACAAAAAAGAAGCCAGATATTTTTGAGACCCAAATTACTGTGCACAATTTGATCACTTAGAAAGTCTTAGTGGTGAATTAAGTTATTTGGTGACATTTATTGAAAACAAGTAATCAGAAACAAACCCTCTTATAAGTGATTTTCATGATTCTCTGATTAAATGAGAACAACATATAAATGAAACTCTTTGAATTTGGGATCAATATGGATAGCTCCTGGTTTAGCATTATGGCGTACCTCCTTAAGAAATAAGTAGAGGGGTTTACTCTTGTAGTAAGGCTTCCCTGGTGGCTCAGATGGTAAAGAATCTGCCTGCAGTGCAGGAGACCCGGGTTCAATCCCTGGATTGGGAAGATCCCCCGGAGAAAGGACTATCAACCCACTCCAGTATTCTTGCCTGAAGAATTCTATGGACAAAAGAGTCTGGCAGCTACAGTCCATGGGGTCACAAAGAGTTAGACACGACTGAGGACTGGGTGACTAACGCACTCCTGGGATGGGGAAGGGGATGAAAAGAACTGTGATGCTATAAGACAATGATGTCTTGCATTCCTATAACGGGCATCATTCTTATCCCTACAGTTCTTTTTCCTCTGCCTCACAGGACTGGTTGAGGATTAAATGAGTGTGGTATGTGTGAGCATTTTTCATAAATTCTGCAGTGTGTTTCATATACAAGTGTTGAAGTTGCCCAGTCTCACAAAATGTTGAGGTCAGAAAGGGTAGACATGCTGAAAATGCTGTAAAAGCATTGGTGCTTCAGAGTTGTGAAGCTTCCAAGTAACACACTGGATATTTCTGGGGGATATCTGGGGGATATGTCTGGGGGATATTTCTGCTGGTGTGTTAACCCTATTCTTGGGATTTGGAGTTTCATTATTGAGCCTCAAAAAAATGCCTTGCTTCAAACTGACATAGGCTGCTTTGTGGCTTCACTGCCCTGGTGCTCTGCTGGCAGACTTTTAAGTTTGATCCTCAGTGCAAGCTCATTTCCTGTGCTTAGAGAGAAGAGGGACTCAGCATCACAAGCTGAGTCTTCAGCTTTTATTGGGGTGAGGAGATGAAGATCCTGAATACCAGTCACTAAGCTGAGTCTAACTCCTAATGGGATTGAGTGTGGAGCCCTGTACTGAGGTCATAGGACAATATCTCTAGAATTAGCCAAGCTTCATGGCAACTGTTGTCATGAGCCATCTTATTTGTCATGAGCTATCCGGTGCCTAACCAGCCAGCTCCCGTCTTCATATTAAGTCACCATATAGGATCGCGACCTAATGCCACACCTCTCCATAGGAATTTTCTTTGTCCTGAGGCTATAGACATTGGCTGCAAACCCACAAAAGGGGTTGGCTCTCCCTTGAGCTGACCCACAGTTCTAAATGCATCTCCAGTCCTAATAAACTCTATTCTCCTCTCATTCTGCCTCATGTCTAGAAATTCTTTTCCAGCTGACACGCAGACCACAACATTGTGGACAAGAGTCCACAAGAGGACCAAGCTGCCCAGGCATGGCTTGGATGAGCCGCTTCACTGCCCGGTCTTGGCAACAAATAGAGCCGACTATACAGGCATTCCTCCTTGCCCTGCGCAAGAGTGGGGTGCTAGGCTCTGAGGGTTGGAGAGTGATTGATAGCAGGATTGCAGGGCAAAGACAAGCTTTGAGGTTTAATGTTAAAAAAAAAAAATGCCCTAGACTGAATTAGGACATCAGAGATGTATCTTGGCACATGAAGAGCTTGACTTCTAAGATGCTGTTTCAGTGGAAAAATGCCATGAATGGTTCTAATGTAGCACCGACTGTGTATCAGCTTTCAGCGGAATAAAGATTCCAAAGGCTGGTCTTTGTGGACGCACTACGAATTTGTTTCTCCCTTCTCGCCAAGAACACTCTGGCAAGGTCAGACTGACTGTAGTGGTCGACGTGGAAAGGGATCATCGTCTACACTGCTCCAAATATTCAGTCTCCTTGTGTGATCAGCTCTGACCTGGGTCACTTAATCAAGCTATTAATCTACCCTGGTTACTTGTTGCACATGGGCTGGAAGACGCACGCTCACTCGGTCTAGGCAAGCATTCTGTTACCCTGTATAACATGGCATGGCATGTAAATGGTTCCGGGATATTTGTTATGAAGAAAGGAGATTACCTTATAGGAGGCTGCTGCTTTCACTGTTCCATTTTTGGAACAAGCAGGGCCCTGATAAGAAGATTGATTCCAGAGGCTTCCCTGGCTGTCCAGTGGTTAGGTGTCCACCTTGCGGACATGCGGAAGACATGGGTTTGATTTCTGGTCGGGGAGGATCCCACATGCTATGGAACAACTGGGCCCATGAGCCACAACTACTGAGCCACCACTCTAAAGCCCAAAAGCCACAACCACTGAAGCCCAAGAGCCTAGAGCTGTTGCTTCGCGACAAGAGAAGCCACAGCAATGAGAAGCCCACGCACTGCAAGGAACAGTAGCCCCTGCTGGCCGCAACTAGAGAAACACCCGCACAGTCAAAAAATAAAATTGATTAATTAATATTTTTTAAAAAGAAGATCGATTCCAGAAATAATTGGGTTCTGATCTATGCCTGGTGTTCCTGGGTCCCTGTCAGCCTCAGCCCCATCCCCAGTCCAGCTTTGGCACATTGGGCTCCCAGTATCATCTTTCCAGCCAGCAAAGTTATCTTTTCTTCTCCTTCAAGCTCACAGCTGAGATTCCAAACCCAACCATCTGAACTTTGGCTTGAGATCAGGGATGTGTCTGGGAGCAAGACGGAAGATGCCCAGAAAACAAGAGCTGGTGCTACCAAGACAACCTTCTCCACCACCTTTCTGCTACTGACTTCCTAAATGGTCAAGCAGATAACAAAGAGAGACAAAAAAGCCATTGAGTTTAGAAGCTAACAACCAAATGATGGTTTCATTGGTACCTTAGTGCAGGGTTATAGTTTGTTAACTAGAAGGAACAGCTGCAAATATTATGACTTAAAGAGATGGGCTGTGGGAACCGATGCGCCCTAGGACACTGACATGATGACAGTGTGGGCGTGGGGACCTGGTTAGAGAGGGAGAGCAAAGCCTGGCATCTTGAGTCTGTTGGCTGTGATACAGACAAAGTGGTTTTTAAACCCTTTGTTTTCAGGTAATTGCAGATCCATCAGTTCAGTTCAGTTCAGTTCAGTTGCTCAGTTGTGTCCGACTCTTTGTGACCCCATGAATCGCAGCACGCCAGGCCTCCCTGTCCATCACCAACTCCCGGAGTTCACTCAGACTCATGTCCATCTAGTCAGTGATGCCATCCAGCCATCTCATCCTCTGTCGTCCCCTTCTCCTCCTGCCCCAATCCCTCCCAGCATCAGAGTCTTTTCCAACGAGTCAACTCTTCGCATGAGGTGGCCAAAGTACTGGAGTTTCAGCTTTAGCATCATTCCTTCCAAAGAAATCCCAGGGCTGATCTTTAAAATGGACTGGTTGGATCTCCTTGCAGAGCAAGGGACTGTTGTAAAGACAGTACAGAGTACCATGTACCTTTCTCCCAGGTTCTCCTAAAGGTTAGATCTTAACTATAATATATATTATATATATATACTAAATTTATGCTACATATACTATGATGCAGTATCTAATATATAGTATAATACAGTATCAAAGCCAGGAAACATACTGGTACAGTGTGGGTATAGTGGCATGCCATTTTATCACATGTGTGGATATGTGTAACCGTCACCTCGGCTAAAATACAGAATTATTCCACTGCTGCAGAAGTCTCCCCCACACTCTCCACCCCATAACCACACCCCCTCTCACACCACAATTACCATATCCCTGAATCCTTGGAAACCACTGATTTGTTCTCCAGCTCTATAATTTTGTCATTCTGAAAATGGTATGTAAGTAGAATCATATAGTATGTGACCTTTTGAGGTTGGTTTTTTAATATATTGCTGAATTCTATTTGCTGATTGTTTAAAATGTTTGCATTTACATTCATGAGGGATTCTGGTCTTTAGTCTTTTTTTTTTGTTTACTATCCTTGTCTGGTGTTAGCATCAAGATATTTTAGGTTCGGTTTCAGACCACTACAACAAAGCAATTATCACAATTAACTTTTCTTGGCTTCCTGGTGCATAAAAATGTTACATTTACACTATTAAGTGTGCAATAGCATTGTGCTTTAAAAGAACAATGTGCATACATTAATTTTAAAATACTTTATTGCTAAAAACGGCTAACCATTACCTGAGCCTTCAGCGATTCATCATCTTTTTGCTATCAGAGGGTTTGAGATATTGAGAGAATTACCACAATGTGGCACAGAGACACAACGGGAGCAAATGCTGTTGGAAAAATGATGCCAATAGGCGTGATCGATGCAGGGATGCCACAAACTCTTCAATTTGTGAAAAATGCAGTATCTGCAAAGAGCAATAAAATGAACTGCAATAAAACAATATCTGCCTGAATTGCCTTCTAAAGTGAACTGAAAAGTGTTCCCTCCTCTTCAATTTTTTGGAAAACACTATTGTAGAAGCAGTATTAATTCTTCTTTACATGTTTGGTAAAATTCGCTAATAAAACCCTCTGGACCTGGAGAGTCCTTTTTCAGGGGTTTTTAACTTACAAATTTAATTTCCTTTATAGTGATAGGGCTACTCAAATAATCTCTTTTTTATTGAGTAAATTATGGTAATTTGTGCTTTGCAAGGAGTTGGTCCATTTCACCTAAATTGTCAAATTTACACGTGTAGAGTTGTTTGTAGTGTCCTCATATTATCTTTTTGATGTCTCTGAGATCAGAGGTGATATCTACTGTTTCATTCCTGATATTAGAAATCTGTATTTTCTCTTTTTTTTCTTTGTTAGTTTTACTAGAAATTTGTCAATTTTATTTAATGTTTAGAAAACAAATTTGTGTTATTGGCTCAATTTCATTGTTTTATCCTCTTATCTTTAATATTTCTAATTTCATTGTGTTTATTTTGTTCTTGTTTTACTAGATTCTTAAAGTCAGAGCTTTGATTATTGATTTGAGACTTTTCCTCTTCTCTAATATAAACTTGAAGTTCTATAAATTTTCTTCAGTACAGCTTAAGTGTATATAAATATATTATATATTTTATAGCATATCATTTTAATATATGTATTAATATTATACTTACATGTATAGACTTTGCCCTGAGACTTCCTCTTTGAACCATGGGTTACTTAGCTGTTCCAAGTGTTTAGAGATTTTCATTTCATCTCTCTGTTTTGACTTTTGGTTTCAAGAACACTCTCTGCATGATTTCAACTTTTGGAAAAAAATTTGAGATCATTTCTGTGGCCCAGAATGTGGTTTCTCTCAGTCTCTGTTCTGTGGGTGCTAAAGAATTGGTATTTTGCTCTTGTTGGGTCGAGTGCTCTACAAATGTCTGTTAGAGTCTGCTAGTTGATAGCGCTGTTGAGCTCTTCCATACCCTCACTGGTATAGTTGATAGAGTTTTCTGTCTGATTGTTCTGCCACTTGTTAAGACATGAGAGTGCTGAAATCTCGAACTATAATTACGGATTTGTCTAACTCTCTTCTTTTTCTTCACATCTTAGTTTTTGCCTCACATATTTTCCAGCTCTGCCCCTTGGTCCATTCACATTTAGAGCTGCAATGTCTTCTTGGTGGATTGACCCTTTTATTATCATGTAGTGACCCCCTCTGTCCTTGCTAAGTTTCCTTGTTCTAATGTCTACCTTTTCTGACATTGCTTTCATTTGATTAACACTTGTATGGTATATCTTTTTCAATTCTTTTATTTTCAACTTACCTATATTATTGCATTTGAAGTGACTTTCTTGTAGACAGCATATAGTTGGATCATGTATTTTTATCCATTTGGCCAATCTGTCTTTTAAGTTCTTTTTCAGCACTTGCAAAATGTTGTACCACTTCCTTACAGCCTCTTATGAGAAATCTGTTATCATTCAAATTGGTACAAGTTTTCTCTTGATGTTTTCAAAATTTCTTCTTCACAAAATTTCAGAAATTTGACTACAATGTGTTTTGGTAAGGATTCTTTAGGATTATCCTATTTGGGGCTACTCAGTTTTCTGAATCTGTATGCCTATAACTTCTGCAAAATTGGCTAAATTTTTGATCTTTATTTCTTTAGATTTTGTTTAGCCCTACTCTTAGGAGACTTAAGTTAAAGTTGACACTGTCACCTTGAACAAATGACTTAACCCTCCTTAGCTCAGTTTTAATCATCTTTAAAATGTGCTTATTGGTGGACTAGTCCTTAAGGTTTCTTCTAACTGTTTTGGTTTATAATTACTCTTAAAGGTAGCTTCCCCACCATCTCAGCATGTGGACATGCACACTTCCGCAGACAAATGCTCACCAACTACTTTGTCCTACAGAAGTCTTTAAAGGAGGATTTGGCAACTTGCTTCTATGAGACATTTAAAACCTCACTCATCAGTTTTTGGAAATCTTACTCATTTAAATTGTCACAGCTCAAGGGCCCTGGGATTTAAACCTTGGAAAGGGTAAGGCTTGTCAGCAGAATTTCTGTGTTAATTTGTAAAGAGATGAAGGATATTAAAACTTTCCCCTCTGCAGAAGAGAGACTGCAGATGAGGACTCCCTGAGTGGTCATAGAGGGAAAGCCACAGACAAATGTCAAAAACTCTCAAGGCCCTGGCTTTTCCTCTGTCCTGCCAGGCTCTCCTGTCCTAGAGGGATAAGAGGAGGGAAGATCATAATTGGCAGATGCAGCACTGGAAGGACCAGACACAACAGGATCTGAATGTAAATAAGTCAGAAACTTTATAAAGATTTATAAATATCAAAGTGATATATACCCTCAAGATACAAATGCATTCCAGAAAAGCTTTTCCTGTATTTTTATCTTTGCTGTTTATCACCTAAGCTACTGAAGGTGTTAACATTGGCTACAGTATTTCCAGGAAATGCTTATACAAACATAAATTCCTCTGTGTTCAGTGACTGGACAAATTGTTCAAATCTGTTAGAAGGAAGTACCTTTTTAAAACTATTTATGCTTCCTACCCACCAACTTTATTTATTTATTGACCGTAGTGAGTCTTTGTTGCTGCACGTAGGCTTTCTCTGGTTTCAGCAAGTGGAGGCTCCTGTCTGGCTGCGGTGCTCCGGCTTCTCATTGTGGTGGCTTTTCTTGTTGGGGAGCATGGGCTCTAGCTGGGCGGACTTCATCACTTGCAGCGCACGGGCTCAGTCGTTGCCGTGCACAGGCTTAGTTGCTCCTGCAGCACGTGGGATCTTCCCTGACCAGGGATTGAAGCAGCATCCCTTGCATTGCAAGGTGGATTCTCAACCCCTGGACCACCAGGGAAGTCCCCATCCACCAGCTTAAAAAAAAAAAAAAAAAAAAGAGGAAACAGCTAAAAGAGGTTTTATTCTCCTCCAGGCAGTCATTGAGAACCCCTGAATGTGATGAGAGTTATTTCTGATGGGCTTTATGCTTATGCAATCTAGATGGAGATGGAAGAGATGGAGCCATTAGGAGACAGACCATGGGAAACACAAGATCCACAAGAGACGGTTGGGTAACTGAGATAATGGAATTCTGCCTCTGGAGAGCTCTTCTGGCTGGTTAAGGAGGACTGAAAGGTGTCTGTAGAGAGCATGTGGGGACAGGTTGTCTAGTTCCAGATCTTTGGTTTTCAATCCCCTCTCTTAAAATACTTTCCAGGGAATGTTCTGATGCTACCCTGGGTCACAAAGGAGACTTTGTGACTCAAGAGATGAGAACATCTATAAAACAGACAGTATTTTAAGTATTTTACTAACATTTTTTTTTCAAATGCAAATAAACATGTTCTGTTCTCCTGGAGGATCAGGACTGATGTCTGACCAACAGGGTCATTTACATGGATCGTTCTCTTGTCCCTACTCATTTCCTTTCAACTTTCCTTCATTTCACAACTGAAAGTCCACACCACCAGGCTCAGTGGGGAACGCAGGAAAAGAGTAAGCCCACGAGCCACATGGGAACAGTGAGCAGCAGGAGGAAATAGCACTGGCAATATTTATAGCACTGCTACAGCAGGTGCTTCAAGTCCTTTGAGTCCCAAAGGCCTGAGATCATGAAAGAAGAAACAAAGAAATATTCAGTGTGTGCTATGTATATGCTTTTTCATACTGTTCATACTGTTCATGGGGTTCTCAAGGCAAGAATACTGAAGGGGTTTGCCATTCCTTTCTCCAGGAGAAGACTCTTGAGTGTCCCTTGGACTGCAAGGAGATCCAACCAGTCCATTCTAAAGGAGATCAGCCCTGGGTGTTCTTTGGGAGGAATGATGCTGAAGCTGAAACTCCAGTACTTTGGCCACCTCATGCGAAGACTTGACTCATTGGAAAAGACTCTGATGCTGGGAGGGACTGGGGGCAGGAGGAGAAGGGGACGACAGAAGATGAGATGGCTGGATGGCATCACTGACTCGATGGATGTGAGTTTGAGTAGACTCTGGGAGATGGTGATGGACAGGGAGGCCTGGCGTGGTGTGATTCATGGGGTCGCAAAGAGTCGGACGCGACTGAGTGACTGAACTGAACTGAACTGATGCATATGCTTCTACAGGGAAAAGATTGGCCAAAGATCTAAGCAGAGTAGACAATAAGGATTAGCAAGAGAATGTATTAAGCTTTAACATTAGGAGAATTTTGGTGACCTTAGCAAGAATAATTTCAGTGAAGTTATAAGGTACTAGGAACTTGATTATACCAAGATACAAGGCTTAAGTAGAAGCTAAGAAGTGAAGACCAAGTTTGAGAATGAAAAACCCTATTGCAGTAGGGAGAGGATCAAGGAGGGTTATGGTGGGAGTCATAAGAAAAAGAAGCTGTCAGGGAAGCGTGGCTAATGGAGTGAGATTCCAGAGGAGGAGAAGAAAGGGTTCAGGTGAAGGATTGGTTTCAAGTCCTAAAGAAAGGAGGATGAAATGCTCTGAGAGTTGCAGCAGAGCCAGGAGAGAGCTGACCACTGCGGTTCCCTTGGCCTCTCTATCAGAGCACAGCCCACACTGGGTTTGGAGGAAACTAAGGTATCTGGGCAGAGCTTTCTATGTGAGTCTGGAATGCAGGATGGGACTTCCCTGTGGTCCAGTGGTTAAGAATCTGCCTTCCAGTGCAGAGGACATGGGTTCGATCCCTGGTAGGGGAATGAAGGCCCCATATGCTGCAGGGCACCTAAGCATGCTACAACTACTGAGCCCACATGCCCTAGAGCCCATGGGCCACAAGTGAAGCCCCTGCACTGCTGTGAAGACCCAGCACTTTTTTAACTTTCAAAAATAAAAAGGAGGTGTAGAATGGAGACTTTGACAATGGGGTGTGGGTTTGGGAAAACAGGTGCTAGGAGCCAAGGCAGCAAGTAGATGGCAGGGGGGAAAAGAGCATATAATAAGGGGATGAACTACTACGTTGGAAACTGATGATTATTAAAATAAAATCAGACCTGCAAATAAAATAAAGTCACAGACCTGCAAAAGTCAATTTTGGTCTTAGTCCCTCAGGTGGCAGAACTTCTTAAGTAGCAACTCTCGTGGATCTATTGAGGTGGTGGTGTGGGCCTTTGTCTGGCTGAGTTAAAAAACAAATACCCTGGGTGTGCAAGTCAACAGAGAGGGCTCTGATCTCTAGGTGGAGAGGCATCTCGAGGTGTGGAAAGGTGAAGTGGAAAGGCCATGTCTGGTCCCAACAGGGACTGTCTTCCAGTGAACAGACACACAGGAGGTTAAAACAGGTAGGAGAAAGGTGAGGTGAAGGTCAGGGAAGTTGAGGGGTAGGGGGAGTCAAGATTAGATGTAGGTTGAAAGGATAAGGTGGCTTTGGAGATAAATATGGTGACTGGGGCAGGTCAGTAGGAGACCCCTCCCTCCTTAGAGGGTACCTGTAAGAGAAAAGGTGCTGCCGTCCAGAAGGCCCCATCATTTGTGAATCTCATGTCTTCTGTGCCTCTTCATGGTCTGCTGGGGTCCAACCCCAGCTGATCCAGGGTATTCGAAGGAGAAACGGCATCGGCGACCTATTTATTTAAATATTCATCAAAGATATAAAGAGTAATAGAATGAGGATAGCTCAGTGGAGAAATTCAGTGGCGAAAAAAGGCTGAAATAAGGATAGCTCAATGAGGAAATTCAGTGGAGAAAAGAGGCTGAAATAAGGATAGCTCAGTGAGGAAATTCAGTGGAGAAAAGAGGCTGAATAATTCAGCCAGAAGGTGAGAGAAAGAACGACATGGGGAGACCAAGTTTCGGTGAACAAGGCCCGCACTTTATTTTCCAAAATAGTTTTTATGCCTTAAGTTATGCATAGAGGATAATGGGGGATGGGGTAGAGTCATGCAGTAAGCCAGGCTTTCTTCCTGCAGACTTATCAAATGCATAAGTTTAGGTGATTTGCATCATCTTCTGGCCCGGAGGCCTGTTAACATTTTAAGACCCTTTCTTCAGAAAACTTATTTTTCTCTAAAGGTGATTAGTCAGGCGCCACCCTCCAAAAGCATTAAAGTTGCATTCCTATAGGGCAAAGGTGAGGTGGGCTATAACAAGAAAAAGAATTAACTCAAGGGTCCAAGATTACAAACATTAAAGCTGCTACTTACACCAATTATATTAATCAATACACTGCCAGGGACACAGTAGGTAAGGGATATAGAGACTTAGCAGCAAGCATTGGCCCAACAAGTGAAAAACCCTTCACCAATACAATTTCTAATCAATCTTTTAACTGCTCAAAGGACTCTGTATTTAGACAGTTTAGAACATCTCATGCCTCTCACAGATGGGAGGCTCTGAGCAATCACATGTGGCCAGAAAAACCTATGCAGGCAGGCTAGAGGACTTCCAAAGGAGTTTGTAGGTTGAAACACTATCACACCCAGGAACTTTATTAACTGGAGCTATAAGTTAACTCTTTTTTCAGAGAGAGGTAGTGGGGGACAGCCCCCCCCCATAAAGTCAGAGGTGTAGGTGAGAGCACAAAGCAGAAAGTAGGCAGACTCTGGTTTTGGGGGTAGATGCTCGAGAATTTCCAGGGGGACTCCTGAGGCTCGATCCCGCCTTTGCGTATGCCGAGCCTCCTTCCTCATGACCTTTGCCACGGGCGGAGTTCCTCACGCTGGCTCCTGGCAGTGATAGACTTCCAGCTGAGCTATTCCAGATCCTGAAAGATTATGCTGTGAAAGTGCTGCACTCAATATGCAATATGCCTGGAGATGGCTCCCAGCAATGGTCAGCCATTTCCACGTCCTGCTCAGCTGCCAACTTCTCATCTTGCTGGCTTCTATCTGGATGCCTCACTGTAGTCACTGAGGTCTCTCAAACTGTCCCTTTCCAAGTGACTGTGCTTCCCAACAGCTTCCTTCTTAAAGCAATCACACCAGGAAGACCTGGAGTCGGTAGATAATCCTCCCATATCCTGAGCTGGTTTGGTTCATTGGTCACTTGGTGCTCCTTCTCTTTTGTTCTCTGCCTTCCCAGAAAAACCCTGCTCCATCTCACTGAGTCAGGGTATACGTGTTGAAAGTTTGCATTGCGATAGCAGCAAAATATAGATTCTAGATGATTTAGCTACTTAGCAGCTAAGCAGGGTGAGTTATTTAAATTACCAATCTTTGGTTAACTATGTAGTCAAGTATGCAGGGTAGCCTCTGACCCTCCTGGTAAGTGTCCGGCCAACGTTAGCTGTTTTTATTGTTAACGTGTCTTTTGTCAGAGTCCAGCTCCAGAAAGTCAGGAAGTACCAAAAGTGAACCAGGGTTCCAATGATCATAGCAAGATGCCAAGTTAGCTAGCTTTATGCTAAGAGATAGATCTCTTCTCAATATCCATTGCTTGCACTCTAGACCTTTGCCAGGATCTTAGGACTCAAATGTTCTCCCCAGAGCCATAGAAAACCCAATGAACATCATTATGGGAAAAGAACAGGGCACGCATTTTATACTTGAGGGATAAAAGACACTCTCAACATGCATTCCTCCAGAATCCCTGAGTCTAGCTGCTGCTGCTGCTGCTAAGTCGCTTCAGTCGTGTCCGACTCTGTGCAACCCCATAGACGGCAGCCCACCAAGGCTTCTCCGTCCCTGGGATTCTCCAGGCAAGAACACTGGAGTGGGCTGCCATTTCCTTCTCCAATGCATGAAAGTGAAAAGTGAAAGTGAAGTCGCTCAGTCGTGTCTGACTCTAGCGGCTCCATGGACTGCAGCCTACCAGGCTCCTCCGTCCACGGGATTTTCCAGGCAAAAGTACTGGAGTGGGGTGCCGTCGCCTTCTCCGAGTCTAGCTAGAATGCCAGAAAACTGCAGACTGTAATGGCATTATTTTAGCTTCACATGAAGATGCCTTTTCAGAACTAATTTGTCATTACATCCTAATCCCTTTAAAATTGAGGTTAAGTATAAAAATCATATTTACAAATGTCTTGACATTAGTCATTTTTTCCCATATAAAGAGAGTTAAATGTATTTTTAAAGTTATTGCTACCTTTTCTGATATACTAATGTGCTTCTAGTTGTTCAATAATCAGAAGGAAGGAGGAAGAAAGTAACATTTATTGAGCCACTTAAGTCACTTCAGGAACCACTTTATGATGCTTGAGTAGGCATCCCTTAATAATAAACTTCTTGCTCTCTCCTCTCTCTTACCTTTCTCCACCCCTACTTTCTCCCAGTATATAAATCTTAGAGGGACCAAGGTCATTGTTTAAGATTATATCTGTAGTAGGTGAAGATTTGGTCAGAAAAGGATTGAGAAGAAAAAGAATTGAGGGGATTTGGAATAAATCAGGTGCTAAGGTCCTGTGGCCACACCAGCTTTCTCATTTATGATTGAGCCCAGGGGAACTTGGGCTGTGGGACTGAAATTGTCCCTCTGTGCTCAGTCATGTCCAACTCTTTCCAACGCTATGGACTGTAGCCCACCAGGCTCCTCTATCCATGGAATTTTCCAGGCAAGAATATTGGAATGGGGTGCCATTTCTTCCTCCAGGGCATCTTCCCAGCCCAAGGATTGAACCTGCGTCTCTTGCATCTCCTGCATTGGCAGGAGCCAATGGGAAGTCAAAATGGTTCTTCTCTCATCTGATATTTCTTCTTTCCATCTGCATGTCATGGAGACCCCTTCAGAAAGCTGTGGGCTGAATTCCCATGGCAACAGCTTTTGCTGACTCTCTATCCTGTATGACACAAGTTTATAGACTCCTGTTGTTAATCATCAAAACCTTTATGTAGAACAGTGGATCTCAGGCTTGAGTATGTCTCAGAATCACCTGGAGGTCTTGAATAAACTTAGACCCCATCCCCAGAGTTAGTGATTCAGTGGGTTTGGGGCAAATCCTGAAAATTTGCATTTCTAACAAGTTCCCAGGTGACACTCATGCTGTTGGTCTGGGAACCATACTGAGAACCACCTAAGTAAGGATCTCCATTTTTTAGTTTCAACAAGCTATGAATATAACAGCTTCAGTTCAGTTCAGTTCAGTCACTCAGTCGTGTCAGACTCTTTGCGATCCCATGAATCGCAGCACGCCAGGCCTCCCTGTCCATCACCAACTCCCGGAGTTCACCCAGACTTATGTCCATCAAGACAGTGATGCCATCCAGCCATCTCATCCTCTGTCGTCCCCTTCTCCTCCTGCCCCCAATCCCTCCCAGCATCAGAGTCTTTTCCAATGAGTCAACTCTTCGCATGAGATGGCCAAAGCACTGGAGTTTCAGCTTTAGCATCATTCCTTCCAAAGAAATCCCAAGGCTGATCTCCTTCAGAATGGACTGGTTGGATCTCCTTGCAGTCCAAGGGACTCTCAAGAGCCTTCTCCAACACCACAGTTCAAAAGCATCAATTCTTCGGCGCTCAGCCTTCTTCACAGTCCAACTCTCACATCCATACATGACCACAGGAAAAACCATAGCCCTGACTAGACAAACCTTTGTTGGCAAAGTAATGTCTCTGCTTTTCAATATGCTATCTAGGTTGGTCATAACTTTCCTTCCAAGGAGTAAGCGTCTTTTAATTTCATGGCTGCAGTCACCATCTGCAGTGATTTTGGAGCCCAAAAAATAAAGTCTGACACTGTTTCCACTGTTTCCCCATCTATTTCCCATGAAGTGATGGGACCAGATGCCATGATCTTTGTTTTCTGAATGTTGAGCTTTAAGCCAACTTTTTCACTCTCCACTTTCACTTTCCTCAAGAGGCTTTTTAGTTCCTCTTCACTTTCTGCCATAAGGGTGGTGTCATCTGCATATCTGAGGTTATTGATATTTCTCCCAGCAATCTTGATTCCAGCTTAACAGCGTAAGACTACACAATTGCCAATCACAGGCTCTTAACAATAGTTCATCTTCTCTCCTAAGCCTGAAGCTGGGCTGCTCCAGGCACCTGGGCTCTCCAGGCACCCTGGGATAGTGAAGTTTATATAGCAAAATAAATGACAGAAATGTATTTTCTCCCAGTTCTGGAGGCTAAAGGTCCAAGATCAAGATGTTGGCAGGGTGGGTTTCTTCTCCTTGGCTTGGAGATGGCGCTTTCTCCCTGAGTCTTCACATGACCCTTTCTCTGCATATTGTTCAGCTGTTCAGTTGCTTAGTTGTGTTGGACTCTTCACAACACTATGTATTGCCACATGCCAGGCTTCCCTGTCCTTAACTATCTCCCAGAGTTTGCTCAAACTCATGTCCATTGAGTTGGTCTTGCTTTCTAACCATCTCATCCTCTGCTACCCTCTTCTCCTTTTGCCTTCAGTCTTTGCAAGCATCAAGGTCTTTTCCAGTGAGTCAGCTCTTCGCATCAGGTGACCAAAGTATTGGAGTTTCAGCTTCAATATCAGTCCTTCCAATGAATATTCAAGGTTGACTTCCTTTATGATTAGACTGGTTTGACCTCCTTGCAGTCCAAGGGACTCTCAAGAGGCTTCTCCAGCACCACAGTTCAAAAGCATCAGTTCTTCAGTGCTCAGCCTTCTTGATGGTCCAGCTGTCACATAACTACCAGAAAAACCATAGCTTTGACTATACAGACCTTCATTGGCAAAGTGATGTCTCTGCTTTTCAATATGCAGTCTAGGTTTGTCATAGTTTTCCTTCCAAAAAACAAGCATCTCTTAATTTCATGGCTGCAGTCACAGTCCACAGTGATTTTGGAGCCCAAGAAAATAAAATCTGTCACTCCTTTATTTTCCCCATCTATTTGTCATGAAGTAATGGGAATGAATGTCATGATCTTTGGTTTCAGAATGTTGAGTTTTAAGTCAGCTTTTTCACTCTCCTCTTTCACCCTCATCAAGAGGCTCTTTAGTTCCTCTTCACTTTCTACTATTAGAGTAGTATCATCCCCATATCTGAGGTTGTTGATATTTCTCCCAGCAATCTTGATTCCAGCTTGTGAGTTATCATCCAGCTTCCTCTGTGTACATCTGTGTCCTGATCTCCTCTTCTTATAAGGACACCAGTCATATTGGATTAGGACCCATTTAATGACTTCATTTTAACTTCATTGAAGATAGTGTTTCCAAATACAGTCCTATTCTGAGGTGCTGGGATTAGGACTTCAACATACGAATTTGGGAGAACTCAACTCAGCCCACAGCACCATCTTATCCTCTTTCTCAGGGCAAGGGGGTGGGGAGCAGGCTGTGTTCCACGCCTCTCACTATCCACTCCTTCCGTTCTTGCTGCCTTCTTCTCCCGCTGCCTGGCTTCCTGAAGGGACCAACAGCCTCACAGATGATAACCTGGAGGCTAATTTTGCAGCAGGGCCCAGCCTGACCTCAGCTTGGTGAGGTACACATCAGCTCCAGTCTCTGCGATGGCTCTGTGCCTAACAGGAGAGACTAGCAGGGCCCAGTCACTCTGGAAGAAGACAGCGAATTGCTTGTGGAGGAACAGTCTGCTCGGGGCTGGGTCATCATCCCCAAAATCTGCATCCCAGGCAGCAGGCTGCCCTGCACTCTGAGGACACCTGCCAGCACCACCACCCCCCACGGCCCCTGCCCTGAAGTATTAATGGAAGAAACTAGAGCAAGAAATGCTGAAGGCCCTGTGTGCCTGGAGCCCATCCTCTTACTGTAATGCAAACGGCTCCTAAAATTTACTAGCATTCTCTGTTTTAGGGAGGAGAAAATCATTCTCCCTATTGGCAGCAGTCATTCCTGAGACTTTTTATATATGCCAGAGCTTACCTCTCATTATCCCACTTGATCAGGAAACCGGTCCCATGAGGTCAGCCAGCCTGAAGTAATCACCTTCCTTTTATTAATTTTTTTGTTCGATGGGGGCACGGTTACACAAGGAAACTAAAGGCAATTCTTTATTAGGAAGGTTTCCCAAGTTCAGTAGGTAATACATTTTTTTGTTTTTGCTCTATTTTTTAAACTTTTTAATTGGAGGATAATGGCTTTCAGCATTGTATTAGTTTCTGTTGTACAACAGTGTGAATCAATTATAAATATACATAAATCCCCTCCCTCTTAAGCCTCTCTCCCACCCTCACCCACCCACATCCTTTTAGAGTTTAAGAATCAAGTCTCCATAAATGACGCAAGGACCTCGGTTGTGATCCACCCCACTGTGAAGCCTGCCCTCATGGGGATAGTCTATGTTAATTCTTTTCTTCTCCCTTCTCATTCCCAGAGACTGTTTCAGTTTTTACTCTAGTCATCCAAGCACCCCTTACTGATTGATGAGGTCCCTGCAAGGTGAGGTCCTGATTTGATCCTAGTGCTGAATAATAGATGGCACTCTTGTGGCTTGGTATGCTCATTTTTTCCCCTTATATTCACTAAAATCACTATTAAGTCCTTGAATTAAATTATTACTTTAGGATACACTCTCTTCCCGTTGCTGTGATTTCTCTGCAGGGTTGCACTGGCATCTTGACAGCACTGTTTTTTAAACTCTTGGCTGTGATCCATAGTAAGAAATAAATCACATCGCAACCCAGTACTCACTCACATACACGTATATAAAACAAAAACTAGGTTTACAAGGTAATACTTAACCTGGGTGTGACATACACTATTTTCTGTTCTACTTTTTAATGCTTGTTGTGATCCACTAAATTGATTTTATGACCCAGTAATAAGTTGCTACCTGCAATAGGGATAATAATCCTTTACCGAATATTCTGGCTGAACATCTGGCTTTCTGTTTTGCTTGCAACTCCAGCTCCTGGCACCCTCTTGTGACACATGTCCCCAGAAGGCTCAGGTCCCTGCAGCGAGCATCCTCCTGAGGAGGAGGCAGGGGCTTCCTGGACACTGAGATGGTTGTAGCCCTAAGGCTGCTGGAATCAAGGTGAAGTTCAGTATCTCCACCACTCACCCCCAAAAAGAGCAGGATCCACCCAATGGAGACCTTCTCAGATGCTCTTCCATACTCCACACTGGGGTACTTTGGCAAGCCCACCCTCCTGATTTGCTTTTGACACCATTCTGACCCCATCTGAACCAAAAGCAAGCTTTGGTGCCTGCAGAGGGGACGTTTGCCTGTGAGATATTTACAGGAGTAAGTGTTAGTCACTCAATTGTGTCTGACTTTCTGTGACTCCATGGACTGCAGCCCAGCAGGCTCCTCTGTCCTTGGAATTCTCCAGACAAAAATACTGGCGTAGGTAGCCATTCCCTTCTCCAGGGGATGTTCCCCATCCAGGGATTGAACCTGGATCTACTGCATTCCAAGCAGATTCTTTACTGTCTGAGCCACCAGGGAAGCCCTCTAAAAAGATCTCTCCACAAATGCCAAGATGCCACTGTTTGAGTTTTACTCCTTTGGTTTAAGCCTTAACCTTCATAATATTCTTCCTTATAAATGCAAGTGTGGCTAAATTGGGCTTCTGGGGCTCTTCCCTTCCAGTCTGGCCTTACCTGTAGGTTCCAGAAGTTGCTTCTCCTTTTAAAGGGAAGCCTTGACAGATATACACCACTATGGCACCCTACTCCAGTACTCTTGCCTGGAAAATCCCATGGACGGAGGAGCCTGGTAGGCTGCAGCCCATGGGGTCAGGAAGAGTCGGACATGACTGAGCGACTTCACTTTCACTTTTCACTTTTACGCATTGGAGAAGGAAATGGCAACCCACTCCAGTGTTCTTGCCTGGAGAATCCCAGGGACAGGGGAGCCTGGTGGGCTGCCGTCTATGGGGTCGCACAGAGTCGGACATAACTGAAGCAACTTAGAAGCAGCAGCAGCAGCAGTAAGAACCTATGTATAACACAGAGAACTCTACTCAGTGCTCTGTGGTGACCTAAAAGAAAAGAAAAATCCAAAAAAAGAGGGGATATATATATATATACATGGGCTTTCCTGGTGGCTCAGTTGGTAAATAATCTGCCTGCAATGCGGGAGACCTGGGTTTGATCCCTGGGTTGAGAAGATCCCCTGGAGAAGGGAGTGGCTATCCACTCCAGTATTCTGGCCTGGAGAATTCCATGGACAGAGGGGCCTGATGGGCAACAGTGCATAGGGTTGCGAAGAGTCGGACGTGACTGAGCGACTTATACTTTCATATGTATACATATAACTGATTCTCTTTGCTATACAGCAGAAACTAACACAATTTTGTAAAGCCACTATACGTCAATAAAAATTAATTAAGATTAAAAAAATAAACAAAAAAGATTCCCCCCAAAATAAATAAAGGGATGCCTAGAGCAGCTATTGTGACTCTTCCCTGTGATATGGACCCCTTTAGCATGGTGATTTTGATTTAGGAGCTGCTTGGAGTTAAAATTAGGCTGCTGTCTGATACAGTGTCCTCAGGAACTTGGTGAGAATTGTCACCGAGGCCATCCCCAGATGCTGGGCCCTTCCAATAGGACTGGCCACAGGTGGGCCAGGTTGCAGAACGTACACATGAGGCCCACGGACCCTCCTCCAAATGGTGTTTTAAATGCATGAAGTAAAATGTATAGGATTACAAAAGAAGCTAGTTATTTATATGTATGTCTTCAAATTTATAACGTAGTATTAATAATACTTTTGATTAACCTGTTAAAATCTAAAGGCATTTAGAAGAGTGATAAGTAGAAACACTATTTCGAGGCATCTGCAGAAAATGTCAAATGATGAAAAAGCTCGTAGGAGAGTCAAGACACCACTAATACTGCCGGGGTTTGTCTATGTTCATAATTGAAGCAGATGCTAGAATGCAGTTAGAAGTTATTGAAATTAAACTATGACTTTTTCCCACACAAGTTCAGGGGTCCCTGGAATGCTGTTCATGGACCCCACTTCAAGAGCCTGTGGTCTAGAGAGCTGTCTACTACCTTTAGCATTTCCTTTCCTGTTTCACCCTTCCAGATTCCAAGCTGGATTTCCTGAGCCCAGTTCCACAAATTTTGCATATCCTGCATCCTGTCCCACTATGGCCAGCCTAGCTTTAGTGATAATGCTCACCAAGTTCCCAGGGACATTGTATCAAAGGGCAACCTGACCTTGACTCCAAGCATTTCCTAAATCAATTATCCTTTCCCTGGAATTTTGTCCAGAGACTATAATTATCTCCGTGTATTAATAATGTGAAGGAGAGCTTGATCCTATTTAAAGCAGAGCCTTTTTCATTATCTGACCCTGTCTATGAATAATATCTTGAGTCTCAAACCTTGACTCCAAAAGATAGATTCCTACTCGGCAAGTGGGAGTCTACCAAGCTCAGTGCAGGAGATGGTTAACAGCACAGTCCCGATCTGCCACCACTGACCAAGGAGGAAGCAGCTCTTTTCCCAGATGGTGCAAACGAGAACGCTTTTCGCATCAAGCCAGTCGCTTAGTGACATATCAGAGTGTAAAAGACAACCACGTCTTAGAGATTCTATGGCAAATACGAGTGTGCATGCTTTGCTTCAAAACAATCAATTTAAATTATTTTTAAAATAGGTATTCATGATATAACATAAAAAGAATTCACAAATATATTCACAGATTCGCAAATATATAGAACAAACTAGTGGTCACCAATGGGGAGAGGGAAGTGGGGAAGGGTAGTATAGGGGTAGGGGGTTAAGAGTTACAAACTGCAATGTATAAAATAAGAGACAAGGACATATTGTACAACATAGGGAGTGTAGTCAATATTTTATAAGAAATATAATATAATTATCATTGTAATATAATAATTATTATACTATAATATTATTATATAACCATACAAATCATAACTATTATAACTGTAATATAATAACTATAAATGAATACTAACTATAATAACTATAATTTTCCTGGTGGCTCAACACAAGCTCCCCTTGTGGTTCAGCTGGTAAAGAATCCACCTGCAATGCAGGAGACCTGGGTTGGGAAGATCCCCTGGAGAAGGGAAAGGTTACCCACTCCAGTATTCTGGCCTGGAGAATTCCAAGGACTGTATAGTCCATGGGGTCGCAAAGAGTCAGACAAGACTGAGCGACTTTCTCTCACTCACTCACTACCTGATGGCTTAGATGGTAAAGAATCTACCCACAATGCAGGAGACACGAGTTTAGTCCCTGGGTTGGAAAGATCCCCTGGAGAAGAGAATGGCTACCCACTCCAGTATTCTTACCCGGAGAATTCCATGGACAGAGGAGTTTGGCAGGCTACAGTTCATGGGATCGCAAAGAGTCAGACTTGACTGAGTGACTAACATTTTCACTTTTCACTATAGATGGAGTATAACCATTAAATATTTGGAATCACTATATCGTTCCCCTCTAACATATAACATTGTACAACTATACTTCAATTTAAAACAATCTTTGCTAAAAATACATATATGTATAAACTAAAAATTTTACAACCAAATGAATAAATCAAGTATGTGTTTATGGGCTGCTGGATTGCAACTTTTTGACCTTCTAACACCAGCTCTGAGGCCACCACGTGGAGCCCTTTTGAAAGACACCAGCATCATCTTCACAGGCTCCTGAGATGCCCAGTCCCTAATCTTGAGATGCCCCTAATCCCTGAGGGGCTACCCGAAAGGGTCACTTCGGGGACAAGAGGAGAGATGGGTTGGCCTTGGTTCTGAGGAGTGGTTAGGAATTGAGCACAGACTATAAGAAGGATCACAACAATTTAAGGGTCTCTGGTAGATCAGCTGGTAAAGACTCTGCCTGCAAAGCAGGAGACCCTGGTTCAATCCCTGGGTTGGGCAGATCCCGTGGAGAAGGTAATGGCTCCCCACTCCAGTATTCTGGCCTGGAGAATTCCATGGACAGAGGAGCCTGGAGGGCTACTGTCCATGGGGTCACAAAGAGTCAGACACAACTGAGTGACTTTCACTTTCAACAACTGAAGATCCCAGTGAAGGAGTTTTTAAAAATCCAATTTTCAGCAAGGTAACTATGGCAAAATACTTATCTTAAGAGGGGGAAATGCAAGGTTAGTATAAATCACCCAGAGAAATCCTGGACATGACTTAAGGAAAATTAGCAATCTATCCTGAAGATTTTAGGATAAATAAGGACGATGACTCCCATATCCTCTTATACCCCATTTTTTTTGCCCCTGTGAAGAGAAAACCTTGGGCTGAGACGTTTGGAATGTTGCCCAAAGAACAGGTTTTCTGTCTTAAGTTCCTTCTCCAGCTCTCTGACACAAGTCCCACACCCCGCCTCTGGGTCTGATCCAGGAGAGGGGCCTGAGGCCTCTGGGAAGATTGGTTGGGTTAAGGATGACAGTTGACATGTGGGAGGGGCCTGAGGAACATTCAGGAAGAGAAAGAACAAGTTGGGAAGATAAGCAAGGAATTCTCCATGGTGTAGATGGCATATAAAGGGCTGAGAGGCTTAGGAAACCATGCTGAGCTCATCTGCTTTTCCAACCAAGCCCAAGTGACTGAGGGACATTGCAGTTGTCCAGTCTGACTGAACACCCACCACCCCCTCTCCTAGTCAAGTTGGCCCAGACATGTGGACAAGACAACAGAAAGCAATCTGCACTCAGAAATATGAAACAAGCAGGCTGGGTCAAGTTGCTATGGCAACAGCAAGGCTACTTGAAACCCATGGGGGCTACATGGTTGTGGAGGATTGAAGTCCTCCCCACCTGAGGGAGAGAGGGTGCTCTTCGTACTGAAAACTGGCTGACTGGGGTTGCAGAGAAGAAAGACCTGGAGCAGCCACAAGGCACATCTATACAAGGAGTGAGCCATGGTCCTCATGAGTCATGCCCATGAGCAGACATGCCTTTTCCATGGAGGGAGGGTTTGATGCCTCATCCCATTTAACCACAAAATGATTCCTCTAACCATGTGCACAGTCAGACACATCACACATCACACCAGCATGTGAGTAAAAGGAGGACTAAGGGGACTTTCCTGGTGGTCCAGTGGCTAAAACTCTGTGCTCCCAACGCACAAGGGGGTTCAAGTTCAATTCCTAGTCAGGGAACTAGATCCCACACGCCACAACTAAAGATCCAGCATGCCACAAGGAAGATCAAAGATCCTGCCTGCCTCAACTAAGTCTTTGAGCAGCCAAAGAAACAAATAATTTTTTTCTTTTTTAAAAAAAGGAGAAGCTAGAACCAGGGCTCTGACAGGACCACCATGTCTGTTCCACTGCTTCTGGTACAGAATGTGCCAAGCCCAACCAGAGGCCAGTCTTAGAGATCTAATGACCCAAGGAATGTCCCCTCAGCCTCCTTGATACCTCATACATGAGGGTTTGGGGAAGGAGTGGTCATCAGATAATTCCTCTACCTCCTTCTTCTTATGCAGTCAACGCAGAATCTTTCAAAATGGTTTACGATCTTATTCTACAAAAATGTGGAGCAAGTGCCTCTTCCTTAGGTGTGAAGACCAGTGGTGTGTGGTGAACATGGTGATTGATGAACATGGTAAGTGGCTCCCTGGCCAACTCGGGAGGGCCTCCCAGAACGTCTGCCTCAGTGGGTCACCGTGCTCCAGGTCTTGGTTGTCAGCTTCACAGGCTTAGGAACTCAGTGCAGTCACCCTCTACAGATGCATGACAGTCGTAGGCAGAGAAGCTGACCAGAGACCATGGGACAATGTATTAAAACAATTGCCCAAGTGGTAACATGGAATGACAGAAAGGTATATTTTGAACCCAGACATTTTGCACAGTGGGGTACAAGGATTAAATGAGCTGACAAATACGTAAGTGCTTAGAATAGTGCAGAACACTGTAGAGGTCTTGTCATATTATGATTAAACTTGTGCAGTCGTACAGGTTGGACACTGCACAATTTCCAAAGCTACCATTCACAAAGACTCCAGTGTGAATGGTGCTCCCACCGTTGTGTAATGTGTCATCTGCATAACTACACACGGTAGCCTTGAAATATTAATCCCCATGCAGGGTTATTATAAAACTATAGTTAGACGCATATGAAGTACATTTTACACAGAAGGCACTGTAAGTCATAGCTGCTGTCATTATTTGCACCAGGAGATTTATTCAGCAGTTTGGCAATGATATTTGCACAGGTGCTTCTTCCTGCTGGTTAGATTTGCATAGGGACTAAACTTCATTACAAAGCTATTGAGGAATTTGAGATAAGTGAAAGGAAGTTGAATGTTATCTCAAAGTTCTTTTCATTCCATAACTATAGAGGGGTCCAGCTTCCAGGAGCATCACTCTTTGGATACTGAGACTCATCATTTGGAAAGGGAACCTTCCTCCCTGGGCCGAAGAAACACTGATTTTTTTTTTTCTTTTGCCTCTCTACCTACATTATCTCTTGGGCCTGCTTTTTTCTTTGACACTTTATTTCTTTGAGGGATAATTTCTTTACAGAATTTTGTGGTTTTCTGTCAAACATCGACAAGAATCAGCCATAGGTACACCCATGTCCCCTCCCTCCCAAACATGGATTATTCTTTACTCTTCAGCTCTCCTCTTTTTTGGGGTCTCCATCATTTGCTAGGAACTTCTCTCTCTACATTACCTCTTGGGCCTGCTACAATTAATTAGATGACTGCATCTCTTCCATTAGTTAATCTTTAAATTGGTCTCTTCCTAATGAAATTTTAGGGAAGCCCTATAGGCTCCTTGATGAAATTTGGAAGGCCCCTTAGTCTCATCAGCCACATTTTTTAGAAATTATTAGCTTCCAGCAACATTACAGCCAAAAGCATCCACCGGATATGAAATTGAAACATCCCCTCTCTCTGAGTTCCTTCTCCAGTGCTGTTAGACATTTTCCCTACGTTCTAAGAAATGCGTGCATACTCTTTCCTGTTCTGCCTTTGGCATGCAGTGTCATTTCATAAACAAAACCTCAATATTAGCCATGTTTTAATAGCAAGTTAGTCCAACAAAATAGCACTTAGCCCAGTGTGTTATGCCCCTCCAGTGACATGCTAGAAGCAGCTTAAAAGCCCAACCAGCAGATATGATGTAGTTAAGACATGGGGACTGTGAGGGCCTGGGAGGAACATGAAACAAAAACACAGAAATGAAATAAACTATACAATATTAGAGGTGGAAGTATCTTAGGGGACTGTCTGGTCTGATCTTTTCATGGTACAATTGTGAAAACTGAGACCCAGGTGGGACCATGATGTGCCTGAGGCTACATAATTAATTCGCCTCCTCCATCAGTTAGGGACCAGCTCTGGCAAAGCAGGCATTGCCTCTGGCCTTTGGGGACCAGGAAAGATGGGCTTACACAGCAGGGGTGATCGATTGCTGCTGGGAGGACATCCCCTAGCAGCTCACAGAAGGTCAGATCAGAGACATCCATCCCCAGATCCTGGGCTGAAGGCATCCTGCCGAAGGGAAGGAAGGTGCCTCCTCAGAGCAAACATTTAGCATTCATCCGTTCCCACCCAGCACCAGGAGGTGTGAAGTGACATCCCCAGAGGGAGAATTCAAAAGGGACAGGCGGCTAGGCACTCCTATATGACTGGCTTCACTGCAAAACACAGGCAACATGGGGGCCATGCCCAGGCAGGAAGAGCCCTGGAAAAGTCATAAACAGCAGCTGCGACATGATCCCCCACCCTCCATGGAGGCAGTAGACTGATGTCAATGGGATGATGGGGCTGAAATGTGCTGCTGGAGCCAACTAGTCCCACTTCTTCCTCTGACAGATGTACACCCCCCATCCCAGGGTCAGGGAGGGTCTTGCCTGGGGTCACACACAGAGGGACAAGCTGAGCTGGCTGCAGAATGGAGCCGTCCTAACGCCAGCGCAGCACTCCATCCTGGAGTTCCTCTTTTGCTGGGTTTAGGGAAAGTGAGTGGTAGCAACTAACGAAGAAACAGCGGTATAAAAGATGACATCCAGACTTTCCTGGTGGTTCAATGATTGGGACTTCCTTCCAGTTCAGGGGGTGTGGGCTGGATTCCTGGTCGGGAAGCTAGGATCCCACATGTCTTATAGCTAGAAAGGCAAAGCATGAATTGGGGGCAATGTTGGGGCAAATTCATTCTGAAGATGGTCCACATCAAAAAAATTTTTGAAAGAAAATAAATAAAAAGATGGCATCAATATACACAATTAACTCCAGCAAGTGAATCACATTCTCTCCTAGACATCAGCATTTATTACCCAAGTGGCTCCATCTGGCTTCATTTGTTGTCATTGCTGCTGCCGTTGTTGTTCAGTCACTAAGTCATGTCTTTGCGGCCCCATGGACTGCAGCACGCCAGGCTTCCCTGTCCTTCACTATCTCCTGAAGTTTACTCAGATTCATATCCATTGAGTCAGTGGTGCCATCCACCCATCTCATCCTCTGTTGCCCCCTTCTCCTCCTGCCTTCAATCTTTCCCAGCATCAGGGTCTTTTCCAATGAGCTGGCTCTTTCCTTCAGGTGGACAAAGTATTGGAGCTTCAGCTTCAGCCTCAGTCCCTCCAATGCATATTCAGGGTTGATTTCCTTTAGGATTAGACTGGTTTGGTCTCCTTGAAGTCCAAGGGACCCTCAAGAGTCTTCACCACAATCTGAAAGTGTCAATTCTTTGGTGCTTAGCCTTCTTTATGGTCCAACTCTATCTTTCTCTCAAAGTTGCTCAGTCGAGTCTGAATCTTTTTGACCCCCATGGACTGTAGCCCGCCAGGGTCCTCTGTCCATGGAGTTCCTCTGGCAGGAATACTGAAGTGGGTAGCCTTTCCCTCCTTCCAGGGAACCTACCTAACCCAGGGATCAAACCCATGTCCCACATTGCAGGCAGATTCTTTTACTGTCTGAGCCACCAGGGAAGCCCATGGTCCAACTCTATGGTCTTAGGCACATTGCCTTCCGTGCCTCCATTTCTTCACCTGTAAAATGGGCCTAATAATAGGACCTACATTGTGAGTGGTGGTGTGGGTGACACGTGAAACACTTAGCACAACACCTATGGTTACACTAAATGGTAGTTACGTCATCACTCTACCCCATGAAAGGACCGCTTTTTCCACCCCTGCAGGCTTCCTGGCATAGGAAGTTTTCCTTTTCTCCACTGGGTCTGCATTATCTGCTACCTTCTCAGTATGATAGCTATGCATCTCTGCTTTTACCAAAAAAGAGCCAGCTCACCCCAAGTCCCAGAGGAGTATTTCCCATCTGGAATGTCTTATGAGAGTTATAAATTCTTGAAATGGTTTTGTTCATCTTATAATAATAGATTTAGGAAAATCAGCCTCATCCCTAGAGGAAACAGAGATATCCTCAAAGCACCTGACTCTCACCTTTGCAGAAAGTTTCTCTTTCTGATTTTCATCTGGTTCTGTCATTCAGGATGAGAGAGACACCAGGGACTAAATTAGAACTGGAAGGAAGGTAATGAGAAAAAGATCCAAAATGAATGACAGATGGTGAAAAGGGGAAGATCTCCCTCTGTCCTTTGGGAACCAACTCCGTTGTGAAGGATTTAGGAAAATCCAGAGGCCCCTGGGAAGACGAGGGGTTGGGGAGGGTGGGATAAGGTTCCTATAGATGAGAATTGAAGTTTTCCCATCAGCCTTCCAGAAAAACAGAAAATTGTTTTCTTTGCCCAAAATCCTTCTGTCTAAAAAGAAACCCTGTGTTTCCTTTGCCCCAAATCCTTCTGACAGGCCAGCACTGCCCCCCTGCAGGTCAGCCTGACAGCTTCCCCTTCCAGTTGTATGGGGTCCCTGTATTACCACGGCCCATGACCAACATGGTGCTAGTGGTAAAGAATCTGCTTGTAAATGCAGGAGACAAAAGAGATGCAGGTTCAGTCCCTGGGTCGAAAAGATCCCCTGTAGGAGGGCATGGCAACCCACTCCAGTATTCTTGCCTGGAGAATCCCCGTGGACAAAGGAGCCTAGCAGGCTACAGTCCATAGGGTCACAAAGAGTCAGACATGACTGAAGGGACTTAGCACGCATGCACATGACCAATACCACCCTGGGAAATCTTTCCCAATCAATCAGCAGAGGTGGCTGGCAACCTGAGTGTGCTTCTGGTGGCTTCCGAGGACAGTAGAGGAAAGGTGACGATGACTCTGATAGGGTTGGCACATGCCTTGGTGCACTATTGAGAGAGCTTCCAGATTGCCTGGAGGGTCAGTGGGAATGGCCTTCCTTTGCCCAGAAATAGGTCACACAGCCCATGGTTGGGGGAACTTGAAACACTTGGCCCTAACCCTAGTGTGCAAGAAAGAAATATAATTAATCCCAGAGGGAACATCGAGAAAGTGTTTCTTCTGAGAAGGTCCAAGCATCCCCCTTCTACAGATAAGATACCTGAGGCCCAGGGAGATTAAGGACTTGTCCCAGGTGGTGGGCTCGTCCACAGTGGGAGGAAGACCAGAGCCAGGGCCTCCTTCAGGCCCTTTCCTCCACAGTCACTCCCAACCTCCATCCTGGGGAGCCCAGAGTCTTTCCTAGGATATCTGTGACCCCAGGCCCTGCTTCCCCCTGGAGTCTGTGCTCTCTGCCTTTTCAGACGCCCTCCTGCCCCTCCTGTCTTTTCTATCTCCTGAGTCATCATCTTTCCGGACCTATGCATGCTCACTCAGTCTCGTCCGACTCTGTGTCCCCACGGACTGTAGCCTGCCAGGCTCCTCTGTCCATGGGATTCTCCAAGCAAGAACACTGAAGTGGGTTGCCATTTCCTCCTCCAGGGGATTTTCCTGACCCAGCAATCTAACCTGAGTCTCTTATTTCTCCTGCATTAGCAGGCAGGTCTCCTGCATCAGCCAGCAGGTCTCCTGCATTGTAGGTGGATTCTTTACCTCTGAGCCACTGGAGAAGCCCTCCTCTTTCAGAAAGTCTCCTCTAAATCACCAGCCCTGCTCTTATAATTTTTCTTCCACTAATCAGCACTTTATCATTTATAGTAAAGAAATGGGATGATTGGAAATGCTTATTTGTAAAGTTCTATTTAAGTTTCTATTAAGAAATTAATGTATAAAAATATTTGAGAGGGTACAACGAATACTATTGAAACTTTGATACCAAGTTAAGAAATAAAATACTGTAAATACAGTCAAAGTCTCCTGTATTCACCTCCCTAGTCACATTCCCCCTCTCCATCCTCCAGACCTAACCAGAAGCACTGAATCAGGTTTTTATCATCCCCACACACCTCTATATCCCTGATACATTATTCTTTACTTAGGTGGTTCTCACTCTGCACAGTAGTTCAGGGCCATAAAAAGGACCACACAAGCTCAAACTACGCAAAGTCATCTTAAAAATCAATGGGAAAATTTGTGACTTCATTGTGACTTTAAAAATGTTTTTGTTGACATAGATAGCTAGTGGGGAGCTGCTGTATAACACAGGGAGCTCAGCAAAGTGCTCTGTGATGACCTAGAGGGGAAGGATGGTAAGGCGAGGGAGGCTCAAGAGGGAGGGACTATATGTATAATTACAGCTGATTCACATTGTTGTACAGCAGAAACTAACACATTATAAAGTAATTATCCCCAATTAAAGATTTAAAAATTGGGGATAAAACTTTAAAAATTTCTCACTATAGGTCATAGGAAATATATAGGGAAACATACAGGAAAGTTCTTTAAAACTAGTAAAAACAATGTTCAAAATATTAATTTTATGTAATTCATTTAATTTAAAACATTAGAAATATTGATTAAAATGTTTTGTTTCTTTGTTAAAAAAATTCTCAAGGGTAGTTTGAATAGTGCCTGCCTTCTTCTCATCATATAGATAAAGGGCAAACATCTTTCAACTGTTTTTTTTTTTCCATTTTACAATAAAGAGCAAATATCTTTTCCATCCTTCCTAAGTTTGAATTTTATCCTTTGCACTTCCAATGTCATAAGTATCTCCAAGACTTCCTTTACTGTGAAGTTTGTGCCCACGTCACTTCCTCTGAGATATCCTCGCCCTTTTTATCACAACCTCATTAACGTCCACGAACTGTCCTTCACTAAGTTCCTCTGGGCCGCACATCTGTGGTCTCCCGCGTGGCAGCTGAGTCCACACACCCACGGTCAGCTATTTCTTCTGTAACTCCACCGACATTTGATTTTTTATTCTAGTCCCAAGGCTGTCAACTTTTTGTGTCTTTGCTATGCTTTCATCCCCGTTGGCCGTTTTCCTCTTTAAATGATCCATTTTTGCAAAATGCCACCAGCAGGAGACACGGAAACAGCACAGCTGCACACGTTGCTGTCTGTACACGAGCTGATGAACAGACGTGCGATGACCAATCACTGCAGGCGTGAAAGAAGTGACGTGACCAGTTGCTGGCCATGAAGCACAGGTTTGTTTTGTTTTTATTGAGTGTTACATGGGATGAAGAACTAGCGTCAGAGTTTGTGCCTTGTGCAATTACTCATTGCCAACATACCAGGTGACTTAAATGTAAACTGTGTTGTTGGGGGACAGGTTTAACTAATAAACCATGATAATGGAAATCCATGTGTATTCCCATGTATACATACATATAAGAATGTATATATGTATGGAATACATTAATCTATGGGAATTGGATATATATGTGAAATAGGAGGGCAGGGGGCAGGGCACCACCTTTAAAAGAATAGCCTGAGGATATGACATAAACTAATTGGAAACAAACAGGTCCAAGATCCAGAGGATTCGACTTCCGGTAGACCTTGATCCTTGTTATATGCTCATTGTAACACATTAGCATCTAAATGACACACCTACCAGTGCTGGGACAGTTCTGAGACCAACCATAAAAAGCCAAAAAGTGGGGGAAATCCCTGCCCCTTCCCTAAAATAATTGGAATAATCATCTCATTCATTAGCCTGTGAAATTACCCCCCCTGTACAAACTAACCACACCAAATTTCAAGGCCCTCTTTCCGGCCATCTGAGATGGCCCACACTCTGTCTGTGGAGTATTTCTCTCTAAATAAATCCACTGTCTCCAAATTCTTTCCCAACGAAGTAAGAACCTTAAATTTGCTGGCAACGTATGTGTATACATGTATATATCGGGGAATTGTTCAAAGCAAGGGCTGCCTGCACTTTATTCTTCATGTGTATGTCTGTCAAAACAACATATGGAATTGTTTTTCATGCTTTAAAATTTCATATAAATGCTAATTATACTGCACGAATATTTCTTTCTCTTCCAACTCTATTTTCCCTCTCTTGTTAGCATATTTATGTCCATCTTCCCTCAATGAGGCCAAGAGCCACCTGAAACCAGGAGCTCTGTTTCTCCCAACAGCTGAGGAGCTAGCTCCCTGGCAACAGGGTCTAAGCTTCCCTTTACCTGAGCTCACCTGAGAACCCAAGAGGTGCCACCCATGGGAGCACTCAGAGAAGAATGGCTGCGACTCACAGCAAATGGTTTGGATTGGCGTCACGCTCCAGTTGCTGGAAAAATCATGCCAGGACAGCCTGCCAGATCCCTGTGTGCAGGGATCCTCTCCCCAAGGGCATCCTGCTGCATCCAGCAAGCCCTCCGGGGTGCAACTGCTGGCTTTTCCCGTCTCCACCTTTCATGCCCTTTAGAGTTAAAGCAATTTTAATAACATCCAATTTTCTCAAATGCTGGAAAGGGATTATGAAGGGAGTGTTAGTACCACCTCCTTTTCCTTCTTGATTCCCAGATGGGTGTTAAAAAATCATTTCATCTGATACTTGGCCCCTGGCCCCAGGAGAGGCAGCTAGGGAAACAGTGTTGGACCTGGAGCTGGTGATTCAGACTACAAGCTTCCCAGTTTGCTGTTCTTGTGAGGAAAAGAATAGAAGTTCACTGGCCACTTTTGGGCATTTGTGGATGGATGAGTGCATGTGTGTGTGAATGCGTTTGTGATGAAAGTAAGCATCATTTAAACATGCCTCTGTGTAGGGCTTTGCCCCTGAAGAGATACAATTAAGGGTGTGTGTGTGAGTGTGCATGTGAAGGTAGGTACATGCATGTCTGGTATGTTCACAGTTTGGCACACTGTGGGTCTCAGTAAATAAGCAGATATTTGTCGAGTCAGTGTACCCACCACTCACCACTCAACACGGCTGCACGCTGTGTACATGCCCCTTCTGTTCTTTGGGCACATCAACTCTCTGTTCCTACTTCCTGTCCTGAGAAACCAGTGAGAGCTAGTCCAGTATCAATGTGTGAGCAGGCTGTGTTAGAGAGCTATGTACCTACTGCCTCAGGGTGTCGTGTGTGTGTGTGTGTGTGTGTGTGTGTGGCAAGAATGGATCTCCATGTGTGTGAGTGGATATTTTCACCTGAAATCCAAACCTACTGTCAGATGTCAGCCCCCCACCTCAGGACAAAGCCCCAGGTTGGGACCCCCATGCACCTGTCTCATCCCCATGCCTCCGGGGCTTGGCAGTGTTCCCCCTGCCGAGCTGGGCCGCACAGCTTTAGCCCTCGCCTCCTCCCGGTGCCCCTTCAGCAGTGAGCAGCAGCCACGTCACATTCGACCAGTCCGTCAGACAAGAACCTTCCTCACCTCGTGCAGGTCATCTCCACGCTCAGACCTGGGCCCTCAGAACTGGGGCACAACTCAGTGGAGCTTTACAGGGAAGAAAAGACTATCCCTTCCCCAGTATGCCTTGGCACACTCAAGAGTGTGTGTGTGTGTGTGTGTGCAGGCCTGCGTGCACTGCCAATGCCTGGCCTGGTCCCACGCCCAAAACGGTGGACAGATGTGATTCTGCTCTGATGTGTTATCTGGGATTCCTTTCTGGCGACTGCATCAGTGACTGCATCTGGTGACTGGCCAGCCCGCCTATCTTTGGGTATGTCTACCAAGCAAAGAAAGATTATAAACAGCATCTTGTAGGGCTTAGAACCTGGCTGGGAGCTGCAGAGTTAGCACAAGTCCCAGACTCAGAGGAACTAAAAGGAAGACGTCAGCCAGGGGAGGGACATCATCCAGGCTTGGGGCAGCCAGGGAGAGCTGCATGAGGAAGGCAAAAGTCTGCCGGGACCGGAGAGTGAGGCAGACCAGTCCTCTCTTTACATACATATTTATATATATATACATATATATATATATATACACACACACACACATATATATATACACACATATATATACACACACATATATATATACACACACACACATATATATATATTTGGCTGCACCAGGTCTTCTGCATTCGGAATCTTTGATCTTCATTGCAGCATGAAAGATCTAGTTCTCTGACTAGGAATCGAACTTGGGCGGCCCCATGCATTGTGAGCACAGAGTCTTAGCCACTGGACCACCAGGGGAGTTCCCAGATTGCTCTTGAAACCGGGCAAAGTCTTTTCCAATGGAGAGCCACGCAGGACACCAGGAGGAGGCTGGTATGATATAACCAACATCTACAAGCCAACCTAAACATCACTGAGCACTTTCATAGGGCAAGCAAGGCGGGTTGGTGCACATCCATGTAGCACTCCCGGGAAGTAGGCAGCCAAGCACCCACTTGGCATCTGTGGAGCATCAGATGTGTGCCAGGCACTGTGCCAGGCCCAGCAGGGTACAGACAAGGAGAGAACCTTTCACAGATGGGAAAGCTGAGGCCTGAGAGGCTGGCTGTGCAGGGTCAGGACCTAAGCAGGCAGGACTGGAACCCAGGTCGGCCTAACTCTGAATGTTACAACCTCAGAGAAAGCCGATTATGGCGGAGGGAGTTGGGAGTAAGCGAGGAAGTCAGGATGCTGGGCTGCCCTGGGGCGTCCTGTAGGTGAAACAGAGAAAATGATGGCCTGGTTAGGACCTGTGGTTTTCCTGAAAGGTGTCTCAGAGTTTGAGAGAGATACTGAGATGCTGGGGTCCGTGCCGCAGCAGGGGGGTGAGCGTGAAGTGGGCGTGCAGGTGGGGAGGTGTGGGCAGCCTCGTGGCTGGTGAGCATGGCCAGCTGTTTCCTTCCTGTGAACGTCATCTCCAAGGCACCTGCAATCAGTCGGTGAAACCTGCCTCAGTTCTGAATCCATGAATACATTTATAGGTCATCACTGTCCTCCAAGTGCCTGTTAATGGCTCCATAAAACATGTCTCATTATGGCAGCAAGGCTTCCAGCTCTAAAACCCCTTTTGACTTTAAAAACAAAGTCTTAAAATCATGTTTTGATGAGAAAAGGATTCACGCTGACATTTCCCAAGTGGCGATAGAGGAGGAGGGGATTCCTGGTGTTCCCCCCAACCCCTGCCCCCGGCCCTGCAGGGGTGTCTGAGGCACATGAGACTCCAGCAGGAAATGGACCTGTCCATTCCTATTCCTGGAGATTGCTATGAGGATCATTGGTTATCTTAGTCCATCATGTACTCCCTACCCGCCAACCCCGGCACCTGATATTGTCTCTGAAATCACTATCATGACAAATCTCACGGAGCCTACAGGTTGATTAAAGATCTGGGCCATCTCTGGGCTTTAAGCATGGGTGAGGCTGTCATTTTCGCTTTGCTGCCATTGGTCCCTAAGATTCTATCTCCACCCCACTCCTCTATCCAAGGCTGTGTTTCCAGCAGCCCTCTGGAGACAGCATGATTGCCACTGGGTCTCTTAACCTTAATTAGCACCCCTCCAAACTTGCGATTTCTCTGTGCTTCCCTCCCTGACATGGCATCAAATTCTTCATTGACTGAGTGCCCATCTCCACCTCCTGCAGGCCTCTAGGGTGCTGGGGCAGGGACTGGAGAGGGCCTTACTTACGGACTCTAACTAATACCCTCCCTTACTGTCCTTCCAGATAATTCTGGCAAGCAACAAAGGAATCACGTTCAGTGTTCCTTTCCAGAACCCCCTCTCCGCCAGGTATCAAGTACTCTCAGTGTTAGCTCCATTATTGTCAAATCTGCCCCTTCCTTTCTTCTACCCCATCCTGGTTCAGACTCTTGTCATCACTGGAGTAGATTACTGAACCCTTGATGAACTTCCTGGTTCCACTGTGTCTTCCTCCAGCTTTTGGAGGCCTCTGGTGTTATTCTAACTTCCACAGGGGCCACTGCCTTCAGAATCAAGACCCGACTCCTCCTTCCCAGTGACATCGGGGCCCCTGCTGTCTAGACCTCACTCACTGTGGGTCCCACATCTCACCACACACCACAGGTACAGAATGCTGGATGTACAAACAGGGGCTGCTGTTTGCTGACCCTGTTGACCCCTTGCCTCCACCAGTGCTAGTCCTCCAGGAGAGAGTCCTTTATTCCTCCCCTCCAACACATCCCACCAACACATACACACTCACCATCGCCCTCTCTCGCCCTCTCTCTCTCTCTCTTTAGTCGCTGAGTCATGTCTGACTCTTGCGACACCATGGACTGTAGCCCTCCAGGCTCCTCTGTCCATGGAATTCTCCAGGCAAGAATACTGGAATGGGTTGCCATTCCCTTCTTCACACCATCCCCCTGCCTCTAAGATAAAACCTACTCATCCTTCCAGGCTCTTATGGAATACTGCCACTCTGCAAAAGTGCAGAGTATTTCCCTGGCCCCTGGGTAGAAATAGTCTCCCGCTGTCTTCTCAAAACAATTTAGTTTTACCTTTGAGCCAGCATTGATCACACTTTATCCTGTATTACATCAAGTCCCCAACACTAATAATAATTAGCATTGATTGATTGTTTGGGCTAATCGCTTACCATATATTATCTCAAAATTCCCAAAAGGACCCTGTGAAGCAAGTGAGTTTTTCCCTATTTTACAGAGGAGGAAGTTATCTCAGGTAGTTTAATTATATGCCTGAAGTCACACGGCCAATAACTGGCGGCCTTGTGCCAGAGGGTGCTGACCCTAGAGACCACACATTTTACCACCTCCACAGGCGCCCAGGAGGTCGTGGATTTCTGTGTCCATTTCCGCCTTCAGCACAAAGCAAGGTGCATGGGGCGGGTCGCTGACCCTGTTCAGTATTGATCGACGGATCCGTTGGTGACAGAGGAGCAGGGAAGTAGAGGAAAGAAAAGAGAGGAGAACCTGCTGGGTAGACAAAGAGAAGAGATTCCAGGGACCTCTTAAATCCTATACCTTCCTTCTTGCCATGCCTCAGCTGTCTCCACTGAAATATTGCACTTTTTCCACCCATATTCATTTTCTAGGGCTGTTGTAACAAAGTACTGCAACTGTCGTTTAGTAGCTAAGTCACGTCCGGCTCTTTGCAACCCCATGTCCATGGTATTTCTCAGGCAAGAACACTGGAGTGGGTTGCCATTCCATCCGCCAGGGGATCTTTCTGACTGAGGGATCGAACCAGCATCTCCTGTGTCTCCTGCATCATAGGGGGATTCTTTACCCACTGGGCCACGGGGGAAGCCCATAAAGTAATCTATTTATCAGACGATAACACTTAAGAATATAGGTCTTTAATAGCACCAAGGACCCTGTAATCATCCACTACTGAGATAAAAACCCCTGGGTTTGTGACAGGCTCGAAGAAGCACTGCTTTCTGGGTCAACATTGCCATATGATGAATCCCTAGTTCTTCAAGATATTTAACTCATGTCATTTTGAGACATGCGAATTGACAGCTGGGGATGAAGACAGAGCACGAACAAGAAGAGAGGAGTGTGTGAGGGAGCCTCAGGGCTGGGGTGCTGCCAGGGGGAGTCATGGCTGTGACAGCTGCTTAAGATCCCACCCAGATGTCCTGTGCCTCCTTTTCCCCAATCATGTCTAGTACGGGATTATCTGATGGCGACCCTCTCCAAGCAGGGAAACCATGTTTCCCAAAGTGAGCCTTACCCACCCTGCGTTATCTGTCACTTCCCCCGCGGACTGCCTGTTCACCTGTCCATTAAATCAGGAAACTAAGAACGCATGATTTAAAGCTAGATAGCTATGTGCCTCCCCTGTCTTGACACTGGGTATTTCCAGGTGCACCTGGTGGAGTCCTGGCTGCCCTCTGAACACTCAGGTAGCTCTAGGCGCTGCAGAGACCTTAAAGGGCTTGCTTCTCTGTCTGAGGGTCCTGGCTGCTGTGTCTGGACTTCTCCACAGAATCTAGAAACCTCAGGGCCTTCTCATTTGAAATGAGGGAAGGACTCTGGATGGAATAGGACTGACCATTGAATAGGAACATTGCTGGAAAATGCTGTTAAATAACAAACCTGTGTCATGGTTATGACTGTTGGACCCATTTTACAGATGAGGAAACTGAGGCCAGGGACATCAAGGTACCTCACTTACCCTGAACAGCTGGTAAGTGGTGGAGTTGGGTCTGTCATACAAGCATCCAGCCCTTGTTCATAGGGTACTGTGTCTGGACCCTCATACCAGCCTCCACCACCAGCCGGAGCAGGCTTGCTACATCTGGTCCTCGTTCTTGGTGTGTTGGCAGTTCCCATTTTCTCTGCTTCTGCCATTTCAGGTAAGAGGGCGTAAACACTACTCAGCAAGCTGGCAGGAAATAGCTCTTGGCCTTTCTCCCAGGCCAGTCATGATTTATGTATCACACAGGGTGCTGAAGTCACGAGGCCACATTTCCCCAGCTCTCACTTAATGTCTCCTTTGCTGACCCCACCAGCATTCTGGGGCCAGCGCAAACTCCGGCTTGCTCATTCTCAGGCGTAGGAAGACAGTGAAGGTGGGAGTTATCCCCGGCCCCTGGCTCCCTCTGCCTCTCCCCTCCCTTCTCCAAACCTTCCTGAGACCAGACAGAGCTTGGAGTGGAACAGGGAAGGCCCAGCATGGCCTGGAGGCGGGCACTGGCACTGGGCTTGGCTGACACCCACTCAGGGTCTGGGGCTCACGGGCCGGCTGGCAGGTGCTGGGTGGGAGGCGGGAGGGCAGTTCCTTCTGCCCTGAAAGACAGACTGGGGGCCCCGCCTGGCCTGCTGCTCTCCCTTCACCCCTCCCCTCCTTACTCTTTGTCATCTCTTTCTCCTTTATTGTCCCCATCCCTGTGTCCACTCTTCTTTTCTCATCTTGCCATAATTTCTACCTCTGCCAAGAAAATTTTGCCCCTGTCATTTTGTCTCTTTATCTCTCTCCCTAACTTGCTTTCTTCCTAAAAAACAAACAAACAAACAAAACCTGGATCCCCGGGCACTAGAACTGGGTTGAGAAGTAGAACATCCCCCCGCCCTGCCCCAAGCAGGATCAGTCCAGGGTCAAGCCAAAGCAGGAACCCATGGTGCATGCATACCCCAGGACACCTGGCTCTGCTCTGCTTCTGCCGCCGAAGCTGGGGACCTGCCTTGGGGACGTGTCTTCCTTTCTCACTTCCCATGTGCATGGAGAGAGTGTTGTCTGGACTAGATGCTCTGACATCATCTCCTAGCACAGACACTCAGTCATCCTAGGGAGATGGGCGTAAGGGAGGGGACGAGAGGCTCCAGGTTTCAAATCCACAAGCCCCTCTTCTCTTCTTCTGCCTCTTGGGGGTTCCAGGCAGGGGTTCCAAAAACTCCAAACCCTGCAGCTCACAGGAGGCTCTCTTACTGTTTCACATCTGAGGTCCCACTTTTATGGCTCTGAAGCACACTTCCTGGTTAGATGGTTAGACAGCAACACCGACTCAATGGACATAAACTGGAGCAAACTCCAGGAGGCAGTGGAGGACAGGGAAGCCTGATGTGCTCCAGTCCATGGGGTCATCGCGAAGAGTTGTAGACGACTTAGTGATGGGAAAACAACAAAGCCCACTTCCTTTGGGCAGAGCTTCTCTCATAGACATGACCAACAACCAGCTGTGCACGTGGTCTTGTAAGAATCTGCCTGCGGCCCCACTCAAACATTTGTACTGGTCCTCATCCTCGAACCTGGCACCCCTGGATAGCAGGGGGCCTGAGTGTGGGACCTGGCTGAAGGTCAGTGAGGTGGATACAGGGGGCAGGACTGTGGGAGGGGGTGTCTGGAAGCAGGGACGTGAGATGGAAGCTCTTTCCCAACTAGACATTCTTGCCAGGAGCCTGGCTGGGATACAGGACTCTCAGCTTTGTAATTTCTCTGGGGAACAGAGCCCAACCTACCTATTTAAAGAAAATCAGCTCCAAAAAAGAAAATGAAGCCCAAAGAGATTTTTTTCACCCGGGACATAGTATAAATCTCATCTGACTCCAAAAGAAGGAGGAGAAATCTCATCCATAATCTTGATGAATTGGAAACTTAATAAAATCCAACCCAGCCCAGTGAGGACTTAATTAGTGGCAGGAGGAGAGCTTCATTCCCTCCTTTGTCTTTGGGCCGTGGGAACTGGGGAGATCGGCCCTCCCCACTCCTAAAGAGACTCTTGGCTCAAGTTTAACCATTAAACTGGCTGCTCTAATTCAGGGACTGTCTTTGAACAAGTTAGAGAAAGAAAGTGTCTTCTCTCTCTCTCCCTCTCTCTCCCGCTTTCTTTTCTCCCTCCTTTGCTTTCTGTGCATGCTTGTCTGTGCGTGTGTCTGTGTGTGTGTGTGTCTGCATGTGTGTATAACCAGTCACCACAAACTCAGCATCAGCCCTTGCAGGGCCCTCTACTGTCCAGCTTTCCCACTCCCACCACCTCCACAGCCCTCACAGGCCACCACTCCATCCTTTGGGATGTACCCTGGAGTTGTGTGGCATCTGTGTGTGTGTGTCCTTTTAATGGCACATAGATGGTTGCATGATAGACTCTGTTCTTTGTCTTATTGGGATCCCAGGTGTGTCTCCACTGCTGAGTTTCTGTGACCAACCAGATCTGGGGCCCAAAATGCTGACCAGTGCTGGAGAGAACAGCTGTATGGACAGACTCTGCAAAGTGCTGAAACTTTATTTTTTTAATTTATTTTTTATTGAAGTGTAATTGAATTACAGTGTTATGTTAATGACTGCTGTAGAGCAAAGTGACTCAGTTATACATATATATATATAAATATTCTTTTTCATGTTCTTTTTTATTGCAATTTTTCACAAGATATTGAATATCGTTCCCTGTGCAATACAGTGGGACCTTGCTGTTCATCGGTTCTGTACATACGAGTTTGCATCTGCTAACCCCAGACTCCATGCCATCCTTCTTCCACTCTCCCTCCCCGCTTGGAAACCACCAGTCTACTCTCTATGTCCTTGATTCTGTGTCTTTGAAACGTTATTTTTAATATCCAACAACTAGAAACATCTGCAGCAGTAGAATGAGAACACTTATTGTAGTAGATTCTTATTCTTATTCAATCTACTTATTGTAGTAGATTCAGGCTGTGGAATACTGCATAGTAATGAACAACAACGACAACAAGAGCATCATGAGTGAATTTCATATGCATTGTGTTGAGTGCAAGAAACCAGAAATTAAAGAGTTCATTCCAACTCTGTGAAGTTTAAAATCCTGAATAGGGAAATCCATAGAGACAGAAAGTGGCTTAACAGTTGCTAGGGGCAAAGGGCAGGGAAGAAAAAACAGGGAATGACTGTTAATGGGCCCAGGGTTTCTTTTTGGAGTGATGAAAAAGTTCTGGATTAGATAGTGGTAATGGCTGCCCAATTGGCAAAAATGCTTAAAACTACTCAGACTTTAACACTGAATTTGTGGGATGTGAATTATCTCAATAAAGCTGTTATAAAAAATTCATTGAGCTGTACACTTAAGATTCTGCATGTTACTGTGTATAAGTTATACTTCAGTAAATAGAGAAATTTACTCGAAAGCAAAAGTTTTAAAAAAATCAGTGTTAAGAGTTTAAAAACTGAAACACAAGTCCATAACACTGTATTCTGGGTATAAACTCAGAATCATATGCATACAAAGCAACACTGCAGTTCTACAAGGATTCGTGCTAATCCAGTTAGATTGCTCCTTAGGGAATCCTAATGTCTTCTGACTTGAGTTTCCCTCTAAGCTCTGGACTTGAGGTGCTGGCCCCAATTCCCACCCGGCCCCCATCTGAACCCGCTTCTCTTGGCTGAACCCAGGGCTGTGGACAAGCCTCCCAAGGTGACTGATATCCTACTTGCCTTCTGAATCGAATCTTTTCTTGGAATTTTCTTTACTAACCCCAAACACCTTGGTGCCTGTGCTTATCCAAACTTTCCATGAGTTCTACATGCCCTTGGGGGCATGTTAACCAGGACCAGCTGGTCTCCAGGGCAACCCTCTGTCCTAGGTCTGTTTCCCAAGCCCATTCCCAGCTGGAGGAATGTGTCTCCACCCTTCTGGCTAGCTCAGAGATACTCAGGATCCAGCATCAGTGATTCCTAGTCTGCTGGTGCCCAGGCATAGATGCCCAGGAATCAGGAGGGCTGTGTTCACAGCTTCACTGAACTGATGGAATGCACATCTTGCAACACAGGGCCGTAGACACTGTCTGGGGCGTTTGAAATGGCAGACACTGGCGTTTGTCTTATCAAGTGGATGAACTGGTAATAGAGCAATCCTCTCGATGGTCCAGATATTGATTTACCTCAAGCACCCCTTAAGAGGCTCTTTACTACAGGGTAGGCCTCAGGGTAGAAGAGACTTGTACAATTACTGCATGTGTCGGTTGAGTTTCTTAGTTGCAGACAACAGAATCCTTTCTAGGGAGTTTAAAGAAAGAGCTGTTTAGTAAGGATGAGAAGCGCTCACAAAATCATCAGAAGTGCAGAAACAGTCTTTCGTTCCGCAGCAAGTAACAAATACTGGGATAAACCTTAGAAACAGCCTGCTAAAAAAATCTGTCTCTGTAACAGTTGGCAAGCTGTCATCACCTTTGGGCTTCCTTTGTGGCTCAGATGGTAAAGAATCCTCCTGCAATTCAGGAGACCCGGGTTCAATCCCTGGGTCAGGAAGATCCCCTGGAGAAGAGCATGGCACCCCACTCCAGTATTCTTGCCTGGAGAATTTCATGGGCAGAGAAGCCTGGCAGGCTACAGTCCATGGGGTCACAAAGAGTCAAACACGACCGAGTGACTAACACACATACACAAACATTACCTTCACCACAAAACCACACCAGCAAAATGTGTGTTCCCCCAATCATCTCTCATTTAGCTCAGTTAATGAGATAAAAGCTTCCATTTCATTTAATAGCATTCATAATGGAGCTAGAAATAAGGTAACCAACCATCCCAGTTTGCCACAAAAGGAGGTTTTCCAAAATGCAGGACTTCCGGTACTAAAATCAGAAAAGTTCCAGGAAAACCAGGATGAGTTGGTCTCCATAAGTAGAAAATGTGGTGTTTTTGGATTCTACCTTGGGAATCTCCCCAAACATGAAGAGGAGGTCAGATGATTTGGGGCAACCACCATGACAGATCATCTCTAAACTGCATGATAAAAATAATAAGTTAAAATCAGCAGATACTGATTTAGGCATGTGCTTGCAAGTGCTTTATCATGACTGTTGTTATTATTTTTCTATCATTATCTCACGGGCTTCCCTTGTGTCTGATTGTAAAGTATCAGCCTGCAATGTGGGAGACCTGGGTTCCATCCCTGGGTTGGGAAGATCCCCTGGAGAACAGCGTGGCTACCCACTCCAGTATTCTTGCCTGGAGAACTCCATGGACAGAGCAGCCTGGCAAGTTAGAGTCCATGGGGTCTCAAAGGGTCGGACATGATTGAGTGACTGACAGACTCACACCATTATCTCGTTTAATCTTCCCTACAAATCCATGAAATCATATTATTTGTCCAATGATGTTATAGGTCCTGTCCTCATGGATCTTATATTGTTGTGGGGATACAGACAAGAAACAAGGAAAAGTATACACCTGGAGGTGTGCTAAAGGGTAATAAAAGAGACCAGGGGTGGGGGGCTACATAGAGAGAGTGAAGGGGCAGGGACAGCTACCTTAGTAACTAAGGTAGTTACTTAGGTAGTAACAGTGATCAGAGGTCAGGGAAGGCATTTCTGAGAAGGTGACGTTTAAGCTGAGACTTGACAGATGATGGAGCCAGATACACAGTGATCTGGGGAAAGAATGTTCTAGCCAGAGGGTAGCAAGTGCAAAAGGCTCATGGTGGGAGCAGAGCTTTGTACAACTGGGGAACAAAAACAGAGCTCAGTGTGGCTGCAACAGAATGAGGGAGAGGGGAGAGGGATATTAAAGGAGATTCGGATCTGGGAGACAATGGTAAAAAGTATGGATTTCATTTTAAGATCAGTGGGAAACTAGGAGAGGGTTTTAAGCAGAGGAGTGGAATGATCTGATTTTCATTTTACATCCAAGGTCACAAAGCTGGTGAATGAGAAATGAAACCTGAAATCAGATATATATTACCTTAGAGCCCTGTTCTCAAAAACCATGCCTGCTGAGTCCAACCAGGACTAAGAAAAAAGAGGTGCTTCTGTCTATTTCTGTTCACACGTGTTTATTCTGTGTGTCTACACACGTGTGTTGCTTCTACAGCTCTGGTTCTCAACTGGGGGTGATTTTTGCTCCCCAGGGACATTAGGCAATGCTTGGAGATATTTTTAGTTGTTACCACATGGGGTGGGGTTGCCACTGGGATCCAGTGGGTAGAGACCAGAGATGCTGGTAAACCTCCTGCAACAACGCACAGGACAGCCCCTCAACAAAGAATTATCCAGAATATCGATACTGCTACATAGGGACTAGCATAGTCATTTCTTTTTCTCTCATGCAGAGACAGGTCAACTCAAACAAAATCTGAGGCTCCTGCCAATTCTCTTAATATGTCCCCTTCTTTGGAGACAATTCTTCAAAGCAGGCTGCATCCCTGTTGCTGTTTCCCGTTCCGAACAGCCAGGCAGGGATAATACATCAAGCAGCTCCCAGCAGCAGGCAGGCAATGGAAAGGTGCCAATGAGTTCTCCTCCCAGTGCTCACGTCTGGGTGCTGGTGCTGGAAAGGTGTTTGGGTGCTGGCTGTTCCCCCATGCTCTGCACAGCTGTATTCACACAAGCTGTGTCTGCTCCTGTGCTCTGCTCCCCCAGTGCCATCTGAACACGTCACCCAAGCTACACACCGAAGGACCCCTTGCAATGCGTGCCTAGTTACTGTTCCCATGTGCTGAAGAGGACAAAGGCGTAGACCACCAACTACTCAATGCATGTGTCTATGGAGCCCGCCCGCTCACACTATTCTGATGAACAGGCCTTGGACACCCTTCGTATATGCGATACACCCTCACTTAGCAACACAGTGGACGGCGCATCAGCTGTGCTGAACAAACAGCTCATCTACCCGCATGAGTGGACTGAGCACTTCCCTCAAGACACTCGCTGTACCAAGCACTTTAATACATCATCTCTTTGTCTGATTTCTTTCCAAAGCAAATCTCAAAGCCAAAATTTAGGAACAAGTAATTTGGTTGGGAAGTGATCCGGCCATGACCATGCAGGAATGGGCATGTATGACAGGAGAGGGAGAGAAGCCTGTGGAGGGTGCTCATGATGACGGGGCTACTGCTCCAGGCAGCGGGGGCTGGTGCCCTCTGGGAGACCATGGGCAACTAACCTCGGGGTCGTCCCCCACCCAGAGGAGAGGGAGCTGGGCTGTTTAATCACCCACTTCTGTCCCTCATGAGAGGTGTTTGCAGGACATCAACCCCTTGACATCTCCTGCCTCCTGCAGCCTAGACACTTCCAGCCCCCAGAGAGCGCTGTCAAGCAGAGACACGGAAAGCAGGGGGCAGTAGGGCCACCATGCACGGGTCACCCCCAGGTAGGCTGACGGGGAGTAGTCAGGATGCCAAGAGCATCTGCTACGTCTCCCAGTCACTAAGGAAGGTATTCGGATGGCTCCATTTTAAGTGAAGCAATAGGGACTGCAAGAGGTGACGTGAGCTTGTCCAAGGCCACTGGTTAATGAAATGTGGAACCAGGATTCAAACCCAGGCCTGTCTGATGGCAAAGCCCACATTCTTACCCACTGTATTAGCTTCCTGGGGCCGCCAGCACTAAGTACCACCGGCTGGGTGGTTCAAACAACAGAAAGGTACTTTCTCACACTTCTGGAAGCTGGAAGTCTGAGATCAAGGTGTTGGCAGGGTTGATTCCTTCTGGAAGGCTCTGAAAGAGAGTCTTCCATGCTTCTCTCCTAGCTTCTAATGACTTGCTGGCAATCTTTGATGTTTCTTGGCTCTTACATGCCTCACCCCCATCTCTGCCTTCATCTTCACATGGCATTCTCCCCGTGTGCCTGTCTCTATGTTCAAATGTCCCCTTTTTTATAAGGACATCAGTCATATTGAATTGAGGCCCACTGCCATGACCTCATCTTAACTAATGGTACAGAATATCCCTATTTCCAAATAAGACCACATTCACAGGTTCTGGGGATTACAGGCTTAAAATATGAATTCTAATATGAATTTTGAGGGGACACAATTCATCTCATACCACCCACCACGCTGTCCCTCCATTCTCCATGGGCTTTGGTTCTGCACAGTCATTTTTATCCTTTGAGCTCACCCACCGCATCTGGACAAGAGCACCCATTAGCTTATGTCCCCAGCTGCTCTTGGTGGCCCTACCCACCAGTAATAAGTGTGACTGGTCACAGCCAGAGGGCAGAGGAGTGCGAAGGGTGGAAGAAATCTGGGAGAAGGCCTCAGTGACAGGGCTGGGCCCGAGGTCCACCTCATTGTCACTTTAATCACCAAGATTCAATCATCAGACACAATAAAGAAAAGTATTATGGAAATAAAACACTGCCAAAAATCTTTCTCAAATTGCAAGTGCATGCAATGAGCAGTCTTGGTTTATGAAGAACAAATTATGCCAGACACACTTGATTGTGCCTTTGAGGGAACTAAGAAATTAAGGGACAGGGAGGATGGGAGAGATGTAATACATCTTGATTTTAATATAGCAATTGATACATCATTGTCTTGAGGAATTGTCCCAGCAAAATTAATTCAAATTGGCTTGGGGAGGAGAACTGTCCCTGGGGTTGAAAACCAGTGGAAAGATAAACAAACAAATAATAATTAAAGGAGAAAACCAAAGCCTACAGCCCGGAGGTGGGGAAAGGGGGGAGGATGATGGGAAAGGAGGTGTGTGTGTGTGTGTGTGTGTGTGTGGTATCTGACGCTCTGCTGCCCCACAGACTGTAGCCCACCAGGCATCTCAGTCCATGGAATTTCCCAGGCAAGAATACTGGAGTGAGTTGCCCTTTCCTACTCCAGGGGCTCTTCCCCATCCAGGGATCTAACTCAGGTCTCTTAAATCTCTCGCATTGGCAGGTAGGTTCTTTACCAGTGGTGCCACCTGAGAAGCCTTGGGAGAGGGGGTGTCCCTGGCTTTTTGGTAAGACTCAGAAGTGCACAGGATTACAGGAAAAAAAATCTGGGGGTTGGGGAGGTGGAGGAAGGGCGGGTAGAAGAAGGGGCAATCCAGAGAAGGGGCTCACCAGGAGCCTGCCAGGCAGTGGGGTTTGCCTTGGTTCTCTGCCTGGTGGGTCACATCACCTACCCAAAGAGGCTGGGAACCTGGAGGCTGTCCCCTAAAGAACCCACAACCTGGACAGGGAAAACTCATTAAAAAATAAACACGGCGATGCAGTTGACTTCAGCAGCAGTGTCAGGTGCTAGTCTTGATCAAGTATTTGCTTTTACAAATGCAGAACACTCTAAGGGAAGTCACCCATCCTTCAGAACCATAGATGCCTGACTTGGGCTCAGAGGATTGGAGCTGGGAAGGGCCTTGGTGAAGGAGGGCCTCCCTGCACAGAGGCAGAGGCTCAGACCCACAAAGAGAGGAGTGCAGTGTGTTAGAAATGCAGATTCCTGGGCCCAGGGCTCAGAGGTTCTGGCTTTTCATGGAGCTGGGATAAGGCTCAGGCAACATCATTTTTAACAGGTGGACCAGAGGTGACTCTGGTCTGTGCATTACGCTGAGAAACCCTGGCCCACAGTCACACCTGATCCTTCTGTAACTTTTTATTTCTTCCCTTCCCTTCCCTATTCTCTCTCCTTTCTTCCTTCCCATCAAAACATTTCGTGGTGTGCCTAGCTAAAAGAAGGCATCATCTGAGCTTCCAAGGATACGGAGGTGAAGGTGACCATCATCTTTGAGATGTGGACAGTTAGGATACCCAGTGGAAAATCTTACAGGAAGCACGCAAGACAGAGGTCATGTTCAAAGACACTATGTAAACACCACCCACAAAATCCAGACAGATGCAATCTGTGAGACAAAGACCTGGTTTCCTCAGTAAATATACTGCTAGGGGCAAAAGTAAGAGGGAGGGAAGAGCTCCAGATTAAAGGGGACTGAAGAAGTACATCCATCACTTGCAAAGTGAGACCTCGTCTGGATTCTGATCTGGGCAAACTGCCTGTGAAAAGGAGCATCTATGAGACAATCGGAAAAATGGGGACATCTGTGACTATTTGATGATTTTTAAGCAATGTTAAGGTACTTATATTGTGCTTATTTTTAGACAGGCCTTATCTTTCAGACATGGATTCTAAAATGTTCATGGATAAGACTATATGTCTGCAGCTGACTTCAGACTGATCGTGTGTGTGTGTGTGTGTGTGTGGTGTGTGTAAGACAGAGAGACAAGGTTGTCCTTGAGTTGATAATTGTTGAAGCTGATGATTGGTATATATGAGTTAATTATGCTATTCTTTACCCCACTCCAGTACTTTTGCCTGGAAAATCCCATGAACGGAGGAGCCTGGTAGGCTGCAGTCCATGGGGTCGCTAGAGTCAGACACAACTGAGCGACTTCACTTTCACTTTTCACTTTCATGCATTGGAGAAGGAATGGCAACCCACTCCAGTGTTCTTGCCTGAAAAATCCCAGGGACGGGGGAGCCTGGTGGGCTGCCGTCTATGGGAGTCGCACAGAGTCGGACACGACTGAAGTGACTTAGCAGCAGTAGCAGCAGCATGCTATTCTTTCTACTTTGTGTATATTTGAAATATTCATAAATTAAAGAAAGAAAAGAAAGAAGGAAGGAAGGAAGAAAAAGGGAGAAAGAAAAAGAAAGAAGGAAGGAGGCAGGGAGGAAGGAAATGCAGGTGACAAATGAGTAGTAGATGAAATCATAGACTAATGACCAGACAGGATGCTTCGGGGGAGGTGTCCTGCCCTGGTGGCTGGGCTCAGCTCAGGGAAGGATCAAGCACTGGCTGGGCCAGGATGAGAGAAAAGGGAAGGTGGGATGCCTCTTCATAGAGGAGGCCACAGAGAGAAACAGAGACCTGGTCATCCAGAGCTGTCAGAGCTATTCTCAGGAGCCTGGGATGCTGGGGGGTTGCAAGGAGAGACCAAACAATCTCAGACAGGGAGGCATGGAGAGATGGAGAGACACAAGCTTGGTTCTGCCCCCATGGGCTTCTCCGTGGGTATTGGACAGGGGTGGGGAGACAAAATGAAAGAAAACACATTACAGCCATAGCAAGGGTCCAGGTGAGAGTGAGAAGTGTCTGAACTAAAGCCCGGCAGTGGGAAGGCGCCTCTGGAGAGCTGTAGGACGTAGAAGCCAGAGGGCTTGGTGCCGGGCTGAAGGGATGTGTTTGGGGTGGCTCCCAGGTTTCCTGTTGGTGATATCATCTTTCAGCCATGATGGGGCGCCCAGGAGAGGTGAGAGGTCCACCTGGACACCTCGCACCGTGGGACAGCCACGGGGGGATGTATCACAAGTAGCTGGCTGTGCAAGACTACAGCTCTGAGGAGAGGTTTAAACCAGAGGATGGACAAGATCACCCTGAGGAAAAGGAGAAGAGAAGAGGGGAGGAGAGGACAAGGGGTGGGGAGGGAAGAGAAGGAAGCCGGGGTCAGGGTCTTAGAAAACCACTGCGAACTAAGGGAGGAGCCAGTACAAAGAGCCAGCACAGAGCCCCCGACCCCCATCGGTGCTGTGCCAGATGCCCTCCCGCAGCTTCTGCCGAGTGACCCCCCACCCAGGCTTCCAGGTCTGCTGGTGTCTCCGGGGTCTGGGTCAGCACTGACTGTAGCCGTTGCATCCTCTCCGGCCCCTCCCTCATCATTCCTGCCAGGTGCCCCCCGCCCCTGTCTGTGGACCCGCTGTTGCTCAGGAAGCTGATCGATGCGTCCATCACTGAAACCCTTTTCTTTGCTGTCAGCTGAGCTGGCTCTCCCATATACGGTTTCCTTGCTCCGTCCTTCCACACTCTGTAGAGTCCTCCAGATCTGGGGTGAAGTCCTGGCTCAGCCGCCAGGCATGTATGTAAATTTGGATATTTTTCCACCCCTCCGAGTCCATTTCCTCCCCTGCAAGATGGGAGTGATAATCATACTGATCTCTTGAGTATCACACTGCACGGAGAGCGCTAAGCCGTGTGCGTTACAAATGTCATTGTCCTTGTTACCATTTTCCGTGTTCGCACAGACCTGTCTCCTGGACACCTGAGCAGCCCCCGTTACGCCCGGGAGCTCCTCCTGTGGACCACCTGTTCTCTGTTTTCCTGAGTGCCAAGCCCTCGGCCAGCCCTCCCCTCCAATGATGCTGCTGCTGCTGCTAAGTCGCTTCACTCGTGTCCAACTCTGTGCAACCCCATAGACGGCAGCCAACCAGGCTTCCCGTCCCTGGGATTCTCCAGGCAAGAACACTGGAGTGGGTTGCCATTTCCTTCTCCAATGCATGAAAGGGAAAAGTGAAAGTGAAGTCGCTCAGTCGTGTCCGACTCTTCGCGATCCCGTGGACTGCAGCCTACCAGGCTCCTCCGTCCATGGGATTTTCCAGGCAAGAGTACTGGAGTGGGGTGCCATTGCCTTCTACCCTCCAATGATGACATTCCCCCATCTCTTGGGCATCTCCTGGCTCCTCTCAAGTCTGGGTCTCCTGCCTAATTCTGAATGTTGACCTCTTCCTTGCCCCAAGCCAACACCTTCTCAGAACCATGGTCCAGCAGGACCTAAAGAGTGTCTATTGATCTCAAGGCACTTTACACTCTTTTTTTTTTTTTTTTCAACTTTACATAATTGTATTAGTTTTGCCAAATATCAAAATGAATCCGCCACAGGTATACATGTGTTCCCCATCCTGAACCCTCCTCCCTCCTCCCTCCCCATTCCATCCCTCTGGGTCGTCCCAGTGCACCAGCCCCAAGCATCCAGTATCGTGCATCGAACCTGGACTGGCAACTCGTTTCATACATGATATTTTACATGTTTCAATGCCATTCTCCCAAATCTTCCCACCCTCTCCCTCTCTCACAGAGTCCATAAGACTGTTCTATACATCAGTGTCTCTTTTGCTATCTTGTACACAGGGTTATTGTTACCATCTTTCTAAATTCCATATATATGCGTTAGTATACTGTATCGGTGTTTTTCTTTCTGGCTTACTTCACTCTGTATAATAGGCTCCAGTTTCATCCACCTCATTAGAACTAATTCAAATGTATTCTTTTTAATGGCTGAGTAATACTCCATTGTGTATATGTACCACAGCTTTCTTATCCATTCATCTGCTGATGGACATCTAGGTTGCTTCCATGTCCTGGCTATTATAAACAGTGCTGCGATGAACATTGGGGTACACGTGTCTCTTTCCCTTCTGGTTTCCTCAGTGTGTATGCCCAGCAGTGGGATTGCTGGATCATAAGGCAGTTCTATTTCCAGTTTTTTAAGGAATCGCCACACTGTTCTCCATAGTGGCTGTACTAGTTTGCATTCCCACCAACAGTGTAAGAGGGTTCCCTTTTCTCCACACCCTCTCCAGCATTTATTACTTGTAGACTTTTGGATCGCAGCCATTCTGACTGGTGTGAAATGGTACCTCATAGTGGTTTTGATTTGCATTTCTCTGATAATGAGTGATGTTGAGCATCTTTTCATATGTTTGTTAGCCATCTGTATGTCTTCTTTGGAGAAATGTCTATTTAGTTCTTTGGCCCATTTTTTGATTGGGTCATTTATTTTTCTGGAGTTGAGCTGTAGGAGTTGCTTGTATATTCTCGAGATTAGTTGTTTGTCAGTTGCTTCATTTGCTATTATCTTCTCCCATTCTGAAGGCTGTCTTTTCACCTTGCTAATAGTTTCCTTTGATGTGCAGAAGCTTTTAAGGTTAATTAGGTCCCATTTGTTTATTTTTGCTTTTATTTCCACTATTCTGGGAGGTGGGTCATAGAGGATCCTGCTGTGATGTATGTCAGAGAGTGTTTTCAAGGCACTTTACACTCTTGTCAAAAAATTGGCAACACACAGCTATGTTCGTGATACTGATTTTTCCAACTTTTAACTACTGAAGTGATGGAGAGATAAAATAAGATTTTGCACAGGTACTATCCCCCCACCCCACATAAGCGTTAAAGATCTCAACAAGGCAGCAGTGAGTAGTGCCTTGAAGTGAAACCCTAATTCTGTGACTAGGAATTGAACCTGGGTAGCTTGGAGGAGAATCAGAAATCCCAGCCACCAGGCCAGTAGGGCTAGAGGCTAGAAGCTGCTTCTCCCTGGATCTTTGCCCACCAGTGAGAAATGGATTTCTCACAAAGACAAGAACTGTAAAGGCAAGCACAGAGTTTATATAGAGACATGGCACATCAAGTGGGAGAGCACACAGAGAAGCTGTTTAGTTAAGATAGAAGCAAGGCAAGAGATGCACCCCTGGAGAGACAGGGTGGAGATGTTCCCCCTTAGTGAGGAAGAGTGCAATAAAAAGATGGTTAAATCGTTTATACAGGTCAGTTCTTCCGGGTCTTTGTTTACATTTAGCAAATTATCTGGTTTCTTTTTCCACACCTGACCTGCCCTGGGACCCTCCCAGACATGCGTGCACGCCTCTTTACTAGAATCCAGATGGATTCTAGTAAAGAGGCCCATGGGATGGCTTTAGCATCATGCATTGCTATTACAAAAGGTTCCCCTCCTTTTGGACGCCCATGGGGCCTTTCTGTGGAGAAGGCAATGGCACCCCACTCCAGTATTCTTGCCTGGAAAATCCCATGGATGGAGGAGCCTGGTAGGCTGCAGACCATGGGGTTGCGAAGAGTCGGACACGACTGAGCGACCTCACTTTCACTTTTCACTTTCATGCATTGGAGAAGGAAATGGCAACCCACTCCAGTGTTCTTGCCTGGAGAATCCCAGGGACGGGGGAGCCTGGTGAGCCGCCGTCTATGGGGTTGAACAGAGTCGGACATGACTGAAGTGACTTAGCAGCAGCAGCAGCAGGGGCCTTTCTGAGACTGTCAAATGTCTCCCTGGTCCCAAGGATGGGACATATATGACTTCCTGATCTCTTAACAGAGTTTAGTCCAACTCTGTCCCTGCCATAAAAATGCCCAGTGTCCGGCTATTTACCCTATTCCCATGGCTGGTTTTTATATCGAGACGTAGATCTCGAAATATAGACAGGAATCCTGTCATAAATACATTGTCCGGAGCCCGTGTGTCTCCAGCTTCAGGAAATGTAAACAGGAGCTGATGATAAATGTCCAGCCTGGAACTCATCTTCTCACCCCAGGAGGTGGGAATAGGGGGCCAGTTATAAACACCTAGCCTAGCACCCATCTATCTCTTGTTTCAATAGCAGTGATTCCCACTGGGGCTTGGGGGTGGGGCTGCCTGACCAGAGCAAGCAAAACCATACTTCCCATTCTCTCGGCAAAAAGAAAGAAGATAAGAAAAGCCATTCAGATTCATGAAAAACAGCCTCCCTCCTCCCATCTATCCCTAGACATTACAGAGACGGCCACTTTCTAAAGCGTTTATTCAACAGCCATTTACAGGGCACGCACCATGAGGCAGGCACCAAGTGCTGAAATTGAATTTATTTCCTGTATTAAATCTCAGGAAAGATTGGGAAGCCTTGTCAGCAAGGCCTCCAGGTAGAATTTCTATGCCTTTACAGAATAACACGTGCGTTCTTTGGTGTGCTATTTATTGTTCCTGTTGCTTCCTTGGAGGGGAGAAATAAGATCTCCGTCTCTCGGGTCACTGAAAAACAGGGGAGCTGCCTACTTTAGTGACTGGCTTGACAGGACATGATTTGCCTCTTTTTTACCTGAAGCCATCTCAATTTGCTGCCATGGTTCATGTAAAGTGGTATTTTAGGGGAGAGGGTTGTGGCTGTTTTTAAAGATCAGCTTGAAGTGTGAGATTCACTGGATCATGCATGCTAATTCGGTTCAGTCGTGTCCAACTCTTTGTGACCCCATGGACTGTACCCCGCTAGACTCCTCTGTCCTTGGGATTCTCCAGGCAAGAATACTGGAGTGGGCTCCCATGCCCTCCTCCAGGGGATCTTCATGATCCAGGGATTGAACCCACATCTCCTGCAGCTCTTGCATTGCAGGCGGATGTTTTACCACTGAGCCACCAGGGAAGCCCTTAACTGGATCATTTGTATGACTTTTTTGGTGGTGGTGGTGGTGGTCCAATCTGCTACTTAGTCCCTGGTTTCCATTCTCCTCTCCTGCTTTTAGCAATAAGATCCCAGTGTTTTAACTCTGGCCTCCCATTGATTTACATTTCCCAGTTTCCCTTGCAGCTCGTTGTGTGGAGCTATGGAGCCAAGTTCTTGCCAAGGGGATTTAAAGAGAAAGGATGCCACAACTTCTGGGTCTTGCTCTTAAAACATTGACGTGTTCATACACCTTTCTCAGCTGGACAGAGCGCCCACGAATCAGCAGTGACCGTGTGGATGAGGGCAATATTCTACAAAAGGAGTCTGAGACCCTTGGGGACATTACAGAGCTGTGCCACCTACCCACTATGAACCATCTACCTTTGTCTCTGGATGATCACATAAGAGAAAAATAAACCCGCTGAATTCATAGGGTGGCTTGATTACAGCAGCCTAGCATATACCCTAACTAATACATTCTTTGCACATATGTGCTCAGTCCCTTCAGTCGTGTCTGGCTCTTTGCGACCCTATGGACTGTAACTCACCAGGTTCCTCTATCCATAGGATTCTCCAGGCAAGGATACTGGAGTGTGAGTAGCCATGCCCTCCTCCAGGGGATCCTCCCCACTCAGGAATCGAACCCATGTCTCCTGTGACTTCCACATCCCAGGTGGATTCTTTACCACTGAGTCACCACGGAAGCCCAATACATTCTTTACCACTGTAAAATCATTAAAATCCTAAGTTCTTTGGGCACCTTTGGTACAAATAACCACAGACTCCCCTTCTCCCTCACTAAACACTCACAGCTGTTTAGGCTCCCTCTGCTCTGGGCCGCATCCGAAACAGTCCTATGACAGCAACTTGCTGGGGATTTGTTCTTTTACAGTCTGACTGCAGAAGCATCATGCCCTTGCAAAACCTTAGAATGCATTCAGTAAACGGTTTTCTTCTGAAAGCATCATTTACCCTTGAGAAATTGGGTTTTTCCACACATTTTCTCTGTATTGGAGAGCATGTTTGTGCTGTAGGTATTCCTGTTAGAGCAGCGAGGTGGCTTCTGTTTATATTAAGATATTTTCTAGCGTCTCATGTCAAACTGGAGGGCTCTTGGGATCCACTCTTCCCCTTCCCAGGGACTCGACCTCCCGCCGTTCCAGTTAAGCCTGTGGGGGCGTGAGACAGTTGTAACTTGACAAGCAGCAGCTCATGAGGTGAGAGAGGTGGGGGGAATACACAAATAAAGACATTATAGTTCCTTTTAGGCAGGAAAAAAAGAGCAGGGGAAATCACAGTAATGTAATTTTAAAACATCCTTGTCAGGCAAGTCTTTAGGCAGGAGAAAGGTGTTGAGAAATCAAGCAAGCAAAGACAGCATGCCACAACTCCCAGAAGACTGGGCGTCACGTGCGTAAGCAGCCTGAGAAAGGGGAAGGATGCATTCAGATGAAAATTCAACAGAAAGTGGATCACGGCGGGTGAGGAGAAATGAAAATGCGCCTTGGATCCAGGACTCTGTTACGCTGAGGAGCTCACAAAATGCACAGACCCCTTTATTGAAACAAAGATAGTGGTTCTCGTAGCTCCTGCCCCCGCACCAGCGCTGTCCAGCGTGGGGAGGCAGGCGGCTGGCACAGCACAGGCTCCCACCTGGCCAGCAGTGCAGTTAATCGTGCAGCCAAGGTGTCTCATGCATCTGGAGTGAGTTTCAAAGAGGCCCACATTCACCGAGCAGCCTCCTCCCTTGAGCCCCTCACCCACCAGACAAGTGGAAAACTGAATGTTGCTGCCGTACCGACCAGGGTTCAAATCCCAGGCCTGCTACTTGGCAGTTGAATAATCTTGGACAAATTACTTTATGATTCTTTCTCTCTGCTTCCTCCTCTGTTTATTCCAAGAGTTGTTTATGGATTAAAGGAAGTGATGGATATTAATTGATTGCCCTTCTGTGAAGTTTAACTTCCCAATTCCAGACAGGGCTTCCCTTCAGGACTGGGTCTCTGCACCCACCCCAGACCTCTGTAAAGGCTGCTCCCCCGTCTGAACACCCCTCAAGACACCCTTGTTCTGGGCCAGCCTTGCAGCCTAGTGGCCAGGCCACCAGGGACCACCCCCCCTCCCACAACCTGGGGCTAGCCTGACCTCCGCAGAGGCTAAGATGCTGCACTGGGCCCACCAGGCCCAGAGGGAGGAGCTTTCTGGGAGGGGTTAAAGCAAGTTCAGTCCATAGGCCCAATGTACAGAGACGCCAAACAGAAATATCAGAGTTTGGAGCAGAGAAAGGCTTACTGCAGAACGAGACAAGGAGATGGGGGGACTCTTGCACTCAAAACCCTGAACTTCCCAAGGGTTTCAGCAAAGCACTTTTTTGGGTTTGTGTTTGTTTCTATTTAGTTTTATTTATTCGTTAATTTTTGTTTTGTTTTGGCTGTGCTGGGTCTTCGCTGCTGCATGGACTTTTTCTAGTTGGGGCAAGCAGAGCCACTTCTTTCTTGAAGTGGCTTCTCGTTGCTAGGGCATCTCTCCTTGAACACTCTACATGGGCTCAGTAGTCGTGGTACACAGGCTTAGCTGCTCCAAGGCATGTGGGATCTTTCTGGACCAGGGATCAAACCCATGTCCCCTGCATTGGCAGGTGGACTCTTTACCAGTGAGCCGTCAGGGAACCCTTCCGCAAAGAACTTTTAAAAACCAGGTGAGCGAGGCGGGTTGCAGGGTCTGTGATCAGCTTGTACACAATTCTCTGATTGGCTGCCAGTGAGGTAACAGGGTGGTGTCACAGGGGTGAACAATATCTGTCCTTAGGCTCCAGGAGGCCTGGAGCCATGTGCTCATGTTCATCAAGTACCTAACATCATCTATTTGGTGGGGGTTTTTCATATCTGCAAAACAACTCAGGAAATGTGCATCAGATACTGGGTACTTCAGAGAGGAGCTGAAGCAGAGGATATGGAGGAAGTCCTGTCCTGGGAAGGCCCTTACCATCCTGCTCAGTTCAAGCTAAGGAGAGCTCCTGGGCTTTTCCCTCAGACCTGTTACAAGCCGTGGTTCGAATCTTGCCTTTGCTCCTTCACAGTGAGGTGGCTCTAAAGTCCACTTTTCTCTGCACTTTATGGGAGACAAATCCATGTCCTCGTTGTCTAAGCCTGTTTGACTCAGTTTCTGTAACTTGCAGCCAAATAGGCACACCACCTACGATCCAGCACTCACAGGAGGGCAGGCCTTGAGGCTCTGAGGTTCTCACCACCTCAGCGAGGCCTCGTTTTCCTCATTATTCTGTCTGTGGAGCTTGATTTTCTTCCCCGTGGGGTTTACCCTGGCCCCTCCATCCCCGTCTCTCCCTCTCGGTTTCTGGCAGCACCTGCTCCCCTGCCAGCCTCTGCTATGGTGCTGGCCTTTGCACTCCAGCCCCTCTCCCATCAAGGCCAAGGCCAGGGCAGACTCATCAGAGACTGGAAAAGGCTTTAAGGAGATCAAACCAGTCAATACTAAAGGAAATCAACCCTGAATATTCATCGGAAGGACTGATGCTGAAGCTTCAGCACTTTGGCCACCTGACGCAGAGCTGGTTCATTGGAAAAGACCCTGATGCTGGGAAAGATTGAAGGCAGGAGGAGAAGGGGATGACAGAGGATGAGATGGTTGGATGGCACCATCGACTCAATGGACATGAGTTTGAGCAAGCTCTGGGAGATAGTGAAGGATGGGTAAGCCAGGCGTGCTGCAGTTCATGGGGTCACAAAGAGTCAGACACAACTGGGCGACTGAACAGAAACACCAAGAGTGGGACCAGGAGATAATGAACGCTTCCTGGGGCTCTAGATGAGATGAAGGACTCATTCCCATTTGGATGAGTTGTCACTCAGACACAGGAGTTGTCTCTCCCTGAGCTGGGGAAGCGGTGAGGTGGGGTGGGGGTGCTCAAGGATTTCTTGCTAATTGCTTCTGTCACCCTCTCCCAGAGGACACAAGAGGAGCCTTCTTCAGGGGTTGGAGAGTCAAGCCAACACTTGCCCCTCTGCAGAACGGCCCCCAAGCTCCCAGAAGCCTTGTCACCTTCCTCCCACTGATTCAGGTTTCAGCCACTCTGCTGCTCCACCCTCCAGGCAGCTCAGTGGGCAATGAGCAGGCACCTGCTCTGGGCAGGCCTTGGGCCCGCCTTGTCCCTGGGGACGCCTGACAGCCCTGCACCCACCTGCAGCACCCACTGATCGCCGCTCACTGGGAGAAGCAAGACAGGATCACGGACCTGAGCCTTCCTGCTCTTAAGGAAATGAAGACCAAAAGTGTCCAAACTGGAAGAGATTCTGGGGGCCATTTGCTTCGGGGTTTCTCAAAGGTTGGTGGAGAAGCCTTTCTTCAAGTGAAATCTTAATCAGTATCCAATACGGAGCATGAAACAGACAAAGTGGGGGCTACCGTGGTTGAAGCAGAGGAGGTGCTAGGCCCTTTATTTCTGCCCTTCATCCCACTCAGGACCCCCACAAGTGTCCACAGACCCCAGTGAAGAGAGCTCTCAGCCAGGTGATGGTCATGGTTTCATTCCTCTCTGGTTCCACGTAGAATCCAAATGTCATTTGCATTCCCCACTGTGTTCCAAATGTAGTGTGAAAAGCTACTGATCTTTCTAGCTCTTTGAGGGCTGATGGAGGAGAAAATTGGAACCTGGAAGGTGAAGTGACAACCCCAGGACCCCAGTGCCAGCTCCCCTTTCAGTCTTTCTCCATAACAGGCTGCCACGCTATGCTTCCCCGGGGTCGTCCCCAGCACATCCCAGCTGGTTCCTTTCTGACTCTTCAGGATCCTAGAAAACAAGTCACTTTACTAAACGAGGCCATGAGCAGGGGTATGGAGTGAGAGGCCACTGAACCGGATCTTTATTTAGGGTGCTGACTGGGACAATGAAGGTGCTGATGTTGGCTAATTACAGGCCTGTCATTGTTCATTAGTTCTGCAGAGGGACTGGAGGGGCAGAAGGGAAAGAAGCACGAAGGGAAAGTGGGGACGCGAGAAGGAACTCAGCTAGGAGGGCCTTGGGGAGAACAGGAGAGTGGGCACGGCTGCCCTGGGCACCGCACTTCCTGCCTCTCCCACCTCCCCTCCATGACCCAAACTGCCCCCTCAGTTCCAGGAAGATGGTCAGAAAGATGTTCGCTGCCCCTGTCCTCAGTCGTGCCACAATCTGTTCTCCTATCACTGCCCGCTGCTTCTGCACTCCCCTCTCACCACTGCATTTCACTCATTCCCATATCCACTCTTTTAACAAATGCTCATTAAATACATACTATGTGCCCAGGATTTTCCTCGACACTGAGGACACAATGATGACAGGTCTGATTCTCAGTGGAGTGCTCAGAGAAAGTCTGAGGAGGTGACACATGAGCAGGAGCCTGAACGAAGTGGAGCAGAACTGAAGGGGCCAAGGGCCTGGGGCAGGGCTGCGACGGGCCCGATGGGTGGATCAGAAGGGAGGTGGGGCAGAAAGGCGAAGGGGAGGATGCCAGGGACTGAGGTCAGTTATACAAGTTGTGAGGCGCAAGGGTGGGATCGGGGAGATGGGCCTGGGGGCTGGTTCAATGATCCGTGTGTGAGGGTGGTTGCTGAGGTTAGAGCAGTACAGCAGGGTGCCGAGGAGTGTTCAGAGTCTTTCATTGGAAGAGCTTATATTTTATACATTCTTTTTAAATTTTTATATTTATTTATTTGGCAGGCTCAGTAGTTGCAGCATATAGGCTTAGTTGCTCTGAGGCATGTGGGATCTTGCTTCCCCAACCAGGGACTGAACCCACATCCCCTGCATTGGAAGGCAGATTCTTGACCACTGGACCAGGGAAGTCCTTGTATTTTGCATATTCTGACTTCAGCTCTCATCATCTCCCTTCGTGATTGCTCCCCATCTAGACTCTGCCTGTCCCAGATCACAGAGTGATGAGAATTTCTTTAATGCCATCTTCACATGAGGTTTCTCACCATCACACAAACTGTTGCTTCTCCCAGGTTTTCACCAGGTAGGTGGGAGACCCAGCAATCTGACACAGGGGGGTTCCAGGAGCTAGAAGTAGAATAGGTGTGGGCAAAGGAGGGATCAGGTCAAAGTTCACAGCAATGAATGGGGAAGAATAGTCATATAGATGAAACGGGACACTCAGCAGACAAAGGGACCAGAGCCAGGGCCGCAAGAAGTGGGTGTGTGGGTGGGTAAGGGAGGAGAGCAGACCATCCCATACCCGCCTCTCCCACCTCAGTCCCATTCGGCCACTGAAGCTGGCATGGTCCCCTCATGTGGCAAAGGCTTGGAGATTTTATGGAGTCCCCCGTGGGCAGTGCTGGACCAACCATGTCACTCTTTCAGGTCAAACACTGCAGAGCATCCTCTGGATGAGAGTGAGCAAGGCTGTCCATGTGCTCCTCTCCTCCCTGTCTTTGCATATTTAGCCAACATGACACTTCTAGAGAGTAGCCAGAGGCCTTGTCAACATATGGGCTGCCATTATGGAAGAAAGACGGTATACCCTTGACAGTGATAAGCGGGAGATAACTACATGGCATTGAACTAGATAGCTGTATTAGACAGATCACATTAGTTTTTTTTTTTACAAGTATATGTTGTCTTAAAGGCGTGAGCAGCATATGGATCATGGCAAGGTTGCTGAAATGCCAGACAGCACTGCTCATGGGTGAGGAGGAGTTTCTAAGCTTGACTTGGAGGTTCAGATGCTTGGGGTGTGTGTGTCGCCTCAACCGGACGTAAAGCTCCTAAGTGCCCACCATATCACCATTTCCCTGTGCACACTTCTGACATAGCTGATGCTATTTCTGTGCCTGCTAAATGGTCGGAGGGATACATGAAGAGACGAGAGGATGGCTGCCCTGTCCCTCGCCCAGCGTGGTGCCCGGGTCACAGGAGAACTAACTAAGGATCGTCACAATGACATTGTGTCTATCCTAGGTCCCACTCCCACCAAGGGTCTACTCTCTCCTTCCTCAAGTGAGAGCGTACTGGCCAATGGCCAGGAGAAGGAAGCCTGGGTGTTGGGGGCTGTTACCCCTTCAAGGCAACCTACTAACATGCTTTGACAGTTGTCTTCCGGAGACGAGCTTAGCTGTGGAGGTCAGCTGTGGACAGTCTAAGCACTTCTCAAATCCTAGGCTAACAGCTCGCTTGGCTTACTGAGGTCCTGCCCAGCTTTAGCCCTTGGGTGATAAGGGGCCAGTGAGAAGCAGGCTGTGGGCTCCTCTGTCCTGGTAACAGGGCCGTCACCTCCCAGGCCTTCCAGGTCATGAGGCACCGTCCCCCACATCCTCTCTGACCTCACCGCACCCTGGAGGGAGACAATCGGTGAGGATTGCCCCTTAACCCTCAGAGATTCAGAGAGGGCCGACTGACAGGTCCAGCCTCAGTTTTTGCAAGAACTAAGAGCCAAGACTGAATTGAACCCCAACCTTCCAATTCCAAATTCTTGGTCCCCTCCATAACACCACTGAGCTCCCTCTGAGAGTGTGAAGTTCAGAGCAGGAGGCAGCCTGAACACCATTTATTCTGAGCCCATCACTTGACAGCCGGGGCTCAGGAAGGAAGAAAGGAATGGGGTCCCCTGCCCCTGGGGCCCAGCCCCACGCACACACCATGCCACCTCGTCCCATTCCCCCGGGAAGTTCTGTCTTCTTGACATCGTGCCCCTCCATCACCATTTCACTCCCCAGACTGTATTTCCTCTCCGTCGCCAGACAGCTGTGGCAGCTTACAGCTGTTTACCAGCAGTCAGGTAGAGGACGACCTAAGTGGAATATAAACTATCGAATTAAATTCTCCTCTTCAAATGCCACCCAGAGTCGCTCTACCTGAGAATTTCAATCGGTGCTAGTGACTTCTGCCTGCTCTGTAATGGATGCAACAGACACACTCTCAGGCTGCCAATGGAGCTGGGCTGGGGCCAGGGCAGATGCAGTTAGAGGGGAGAAGGCTGTCTGTGTGCAAGGGTACAACAATAAGTCCCCGGAAAGTGCAGCGCCCTTGGGCTCCAGGCAATGCCATTAAATGGGCTGGGAAACAGCTTCATTTCCTGGAGCTTGAGTATCAGACAGAGGCGTGTAGGGGAGTAAGGGGGTGAGCATGGGGTTTGGACCTTCAGACACTTTTTGGGGACTCAAGGAAGCAGTGAATGTGGGGGAGGAAGGATAGGGGAGAAGGGACAGACTCCCCCCGCAACGCCAAAACCTAAGTAAGGCTCCTGCGTACGTGCATGAGCTCAGCCGTGTCCGATTCTTTGCGACCCCATGGACTAGCCCCCTGGCTTCTCTGTCCGTGGGACTTTCCAGGCAAGAATACTGAGAGTGGGTTGCCATTCCCTTCTCCAGGAGATCTTCCTGACTCAGGGATCAAAACTCGTGTCTCCTGTGCTGGCAGGTGGGTTCTTTACCAGCTCAGCCACCGAGGACTATGAGGAAGTTCATATCCACACGTACTGCCAGCAAACCACCATGTAACATCAGGCCAGAGGGATGAGACAGGGGCCTTCATCACTTCAGAGTACAGAATGGCTCTGGACTGGGAGTTCCCAGGTTCTGGTCTTGGTCCCACCACTCATTAGCCCTGCCATCTTGCGCAGGTCACTTCTCTGTGAGTGCAAGTCCCTCCTCCCTGCCTGCATTATGGTAGGGGAAAGTTTTCTGAGAACTGCTGAGTGTGCTACACTGTGAGCTACAGGTATATTTGGAGGGGAGGAGAAGGGAGGAGCCCCCTGAGAGACTTCCCTCCAGACCCCCAGGCTCTAGGATTGACCTCAAGTCCAGGGGGCGCAAGAGGAGCCAAGGCCATTTGTGTCTTGGGAGGAGGGCTTGGCCGGGGGGCCATCCTGGAAGCGCCCTCTAGGAGGCAGCAGAGGAGGTGTTATGGAGCCCTGATACCCCGGAGACTCAGGGCTCCTCCCCTCCCCAGTCCCTGGGGTACCGGCATGGAGGAAGGCTGGGGGCGGAGGCTGAGTTACGACTTTGCTTTAGAGAGGGAGAGGTAAGGTGCCAGTTTCACAGGGTCCCTGGGGCCACTAGTCGCAGGTGGTCACCACTACCTTGGGGTGGAGGGTGGCGGCGGCGGGCAGGGGGCGGGGGGGGGGTTCCTCATGCCTTTCCCTCCCCCAGAGCCTGGGCCTCCTTCTCCCAGCCCTGGGACAGAAGACAAGCGCCTTCCACATCCTCCTTTCCTTGCAGTGGGCTCCCTTGACTGGTCAAGACACACCTTCAAGCCCCTCTGTGTGTGCATGCTCAAGTCATGCCCGACTCTTTGCGACCCGGTGGATTGTAGCCCACCAGGCTCCTCTATCTATGGGATTCTCCAGGCAAGAATATTGGTGTGGGTTGCCATGCCCTGGATCTCTGAATCTTCCCAACCCAGAGATCAAACCCATGTCTCCTGCCCTGCAGACAAATTCTTTACCACTGAGCCACCTGGGAAGTTTATACTCCTTTACTTGAGAGCAGAAGAACCCACTGTACTTAAGATATAAGGGAAAACAAGTCAAAAATAATAATTGTTCACCTATTAAGTGCTGGGTGTTATGAGTGACATACTCTGATCTCAGTTACTCCACAGTCACCAGTTGAAGTGGGTTAGCCTCGCTTTACAGATGAGGAAACTGAGGCCCAGAGACATCAAGTAACTTTTATAAGATCACGCAGGTGGGAAAGTGATAGAACTGAGACTGGAACCTGAAATTCCCTAACTCCAGTAGCCGTGTTCTTTCCACCATGGCAACCATCTAAAGCAGTAGGATGCTCAAGGAAGCAGGCTCCAGAAAAACTGGAAATTGCAAAGATATAGAAGAACCTAGACTTGGAGCATGTTCTTACTGATTTCTGGATCTCTCCATAATAACATGCCTTTTGCAGCCAGCCTGCTCTTTTACTGAAAGTCCATTTGCTGGCTTCTTGCTAAAACTGCTCACCTGCGGCTGTGATCTGTTTATCTTTTATATCCTAGTCCTAACTCACTCCCTTAGCTCTTGGCAACCCTATGCTGCTCTAAGTTTGTTTGCTTTTTTTTTTTCCCCACCAGCAAAATTATGTCCTCATTTTTATTCAAAACATGCCATTTGAGCTCCAGTCGTGTACTGGGTACTGAATGAGAGCCTGGGGGTCCATACTGGGTACCACTTACTGAGCACTTGCTTCCTATGAGCACACAGTAAGCCGTTGACCCCACCACACATCCTTGGATTAGGTATTAGAGCCTCTGTCTCACAGACAAAATAACTGAGGCCCAGAGTCACTGAGTAAGCTGCCCATTGTCACACAGCTAGCCAGACCTCAACCCCAGCTCTGTGGTTACAGACGCTGTGATGTTAACCCCACCTGCAGGGCATGACAGGAAGATAACGTGCTTCCCTATCCTCTCCACTCTGAATGCCTGACCCTTACTTTTAATTTAATGTGGAGAAGTAGGTCTATACCATATACGTGGCAGTGGCACTCTGCTGGGACAGAAGAGAAATATGCAACATGCCTTCAACACAGACTGAGCTCCATGACCTCTCCTGGGTCCTGGGATGTTCTTGCGTGTTCCCTCCTCCCTCTCCCATGTTCTTTTCAATCTCCCCCTCAAGCTTCTCTCTGTCTCCACTGGTCCCTAAATGTTGGGGCTCCACGGGGCTCCGTCTTCAGCCCACTTCTCTTGTCACTCTACATCAGGTCTTGCAAATTTGAGTAACCTAGGGGGCATGCAGAAATCCACACATCAGGGTATGTGTTAAACTGTCTCTGCAAGTGTGATCATCAAGGAAAATCCCTGCCTGGTGACAATCCTTGAACCTTCACCCAGCCCAACAAAGCGCCCAAACGAAGCAGCAAAGGGCAGTCCACGGATTCTCAGGGCTGCAGCTCTGTCCCTGGCTCCCATGTCTGTTTTCCTGAGATGAATTTGTCTCCCTCAAGTATTTTTCTGCTTCTTCTGTGTTGATCCCTCCTGAATCTGCTGTCTTCAGCCCAGGTCTCTTTCCTGAGCTTCAAATTTTGTGCATTTGCAATGTTAGCAGAGGTTTTCATCCACTAACTTCTCCCACTGCTCGCAGGCCCAATATGGCCAAAACTGAGAGCACCACCCCTTTTTACTCTGCATCTTCCTGCTTATATTCACTGAGTTATATTCTGTTGTCTAAAGGTACTACAGCTTGCTTATCCTTTCATTTACTGAAGATCAATTTTTGCTTCCAAGTTTTTAGCAATTATGAATAAACCTGCTCTTAACATCCAAAAAAGAGAGAGTGAGAAGTGAGGGCCCTTGACCTGCCTTACTTCTGTCTCTGGACATCAGAATGTTGTCAGGGGGCCGGAAGACCATCGCCATCTGAAGGGTGATATCACTGATACATCACGAATGCAGAGCAGGAGGAAGGCAAGAGCCTGGGTCCTCAGTGACACTGCTGTGCTGATAAGCCGACAGCTTCTGGAGACCCCAGTTTCTGGAGACCCCGGGAGACCACTGGACTTTTTCTTATTTCATGAGATAATGAATGTCTGTGTAGTTAAAGTCACTATCAAGGGAGCATAGCCCAACCCATACTCTCTAATGGCCAGAGCACTGCCCATGCCTGATAAGCCCTCCATGAGGGCTGACTAATCAGTGAAATGCACACACGCACAAAGAGTGCAAGTTTATGTGGGGAAACAGGTAGACACAAGGTGCTGCACAAATATGGAGAAAGATGACTTTTTCTGAGGCTGCTTTTTCTCTGAGGGGTTTGGGCTTAGTGGGTTCAGTTAGGTTGCTACTTACTCTATTTCAAGTACAAGAATAGATGATGGTCTATGGGACTTTCCTGGTGGTCCAGTGGCTAAGACTCTGTGCTCCTAATGCAGGGGGTCTAGGTTCAATCCCTGATCAGAGCACCAGATCCTGAATGTCAAAACTAAGACTCAGAACAGCCAAATAAACAAACAAATATTTAAAAAAAAATAAAAGATGAAGGTCCACATACATGGGATGAACAGTAAACATGGGAGAAAGACCTTAGGAATCTCCCACAACTGTCCCTTGCTTATCCTTGGCAACTTGGCAGAGCCTGTCCAAGTGCAACACATTTGGTGAGAAGTTTCAGAGAAACACATCCAAAAAGAAGAGGGATGGTACTAGCCTCACCCCAAGGGCAGGCTCCAAAACAGAGAACTGCAAAGATCTCTTTCTTCTTGGCCTTTGATTTAAGTCTGTAAAACTAGGAAGCATCGGGGTAACTCTCTTGGTTCACTGTGGAGTCCTGAAGTCCACCCAGGGGACTTCTCATTTATTCACTACCAGCAGCTGGCAAGCCTGGCAAGCTGCAGTCCATGGGGTCACAAAGAGTCAAACACTGAACAACTGAACTAAACTGAGCAGCTGGCAGTAACTCAGCAGACACAGGGTACAGTCCTGGTCTTTCTGTTGGCTCCACCAATCCAATTAGACCAATGGGGATCACTGATCCACCTCCCAGTGTTGCTCATGGGCCTCAAGGGAATCTGGATGGTATCATCTAACGCACCCCAATGTTGGAAGCCAGCTCTCAGCCAACTCTCAAGGTCACCTGAGATTTATCTCTGCCTGAGATTTGTGCCTGTGCACCTCCTGCCTTTCCTAGCACCATCCCTGGCCATCCTTTGTGGAGCCCAATATGAAACTGTACTCTAGTTCAATGTTCACGCTAATGTTCTTCGAAAAGTCTGCACTCAAGAAGTCTAGCACCAATCAGCAACATGCTAGTGTGAATTAAAGCCTTTCTCGGGGCTACTTGCTAACTAAATCTCCTTGCCCTTACGGCATCTTTGTTGTATTCATCTTGCAAGCTTTGGGTCATGTCTTAACCATTGTTTTGCCCTATTTCTTAGTATTATTTCATTTCATTGATTAGTTCCCCAACTAGACCATAAGTACCTTGAAAACAAAGCCGATATCTTCTACCCATGCATGCTCAGTCACTTCAGTCATGTTCGACTCGGCAACCCCATGGGCTGTAACCCTCCGGGCTCCTCTGTCCACGGGATTCTCCAGGCAAGAATACTAGAGTGGGTTGCCATGCCCTCCTCCAGAGGATCTTCCTAACCCAGGGGTCAAACCAGTGTCTCCTGCATTGCAGGCAGATTCTTTACCCACCGAGCCACCTGGGAAGCCCATACTTAGGATTCGTTTATTTGTTCATTCATTTATTCAAAAACAACTACTGGAGGACTTCACTCATGATCTAGTGGCTAAGATATCACTTTTCCAATGCAGGGGCTGTGGGTTCCATCCCTGGTTGGAGAGCTAAGATCCCACATGCCTTGCAGGCAAAAAAATAAATAAATAAAAAATAAAAAAATAAAACAAATTCAACAAAGACTTAAAAAATGGTCCACATCAAGAAAAAAATAAAAGCTACCCTCCCCATCCAAAAAAAAAAAAACTATTGGATACATCCTAGGTACTGGGCTCTGGGCTAGGTCTGAGGTTCCCAACAAGGATAAAGTATAATCCCTACACTCAAGCACTTACACCCAGGCTTGTGGAGCAGACAAACTGTAGGAGTTAGGTCTCCTCCTCCTGGAGGTCCAGGAGTCCAGTCCTCCTTATCACTTCTGCTTTTATCCTTGCCACACCACCAGCCTGTGTTTGAACAAGTCTGAGTATGCCTGTTTCTTGTCATCTAGAGAAACCAATTACAACATCCCCTAGGGCAAGAAACATTTGAACTGGCTCTTGAAGGACCAGGGCAAGGGAAATGAGGGCGCGGGAGGATATTCCTGGCAGCGGGAACAACACGAGCAGGAGCGCGTGGCCAAGAACAGCTTGTTGTGGGCAATGCCAAACACAAGTGCATTCACTTCTATTTCGGGGGCCTTCATTGTGGAATGGAAGGCTTTGTCCACAGGAAAGTGATCCCAGACATCAAAAGCCTGATAGAGGAGGTATTTTGGGACGTGCGTAGGGGAGAAAATCCCTCCCCTGGAGCCTGCAAAGACACACTAGGTAAGCAGCTGTCTCCAAAGACCCGTGCTGAAGGCCAATCCTGCAGATTCTCAGCTGCTCCTTTGATGGCCAAGGATGCCTAGTTACAGGGGGCAACCTATCTGTGGCGGCCAAAGTCCTGGGAGGGAGAAATGTTCTCAAAGGGGCAGTAGCCACACTGAAAGGAACCCTACGAGCTTCTTGCACTCAGCTGATTCCAAGAGCCTCACACTAAGATGGGAGGCATGTAACATGAGAGTCCATCTTTCCATCCCCTGAGAAATACAATTTCCCCAGAAATTTGGTGTTTACACAACAGAGGACTTTAAACTCCCAAAGCTCAGGAGGGTGGGAGTTAGGGAATGTTAATATGATGAGCTACGTTTGATCCCCTCTAGCTTCCCAGAAAAGACTGGCTCCAGCACACAGAGCCAAGTGACACATGGCTCTAAAATAATCCCAAGCATCTACACAAGGCAATGCTATCCCCCTTCCCCTGCCATGGCTCCCTCAGGCTGCCGGCTAGCCCTTCCTCGCCCAAGCCTGGCTTTTGCAAAGCCTACATCTTAGTAAAAGGCTGGTAAGAGTCTACTTAATTCCACGGAAATTAATTGAAGACCTTCCATGTAAAGCCCTGCTATGGGAGAAGTGTGAAGAGCTCAGATCTTCTTACTTGGAATCCATCCCAACCATCCAACACCAGAGGATCAGATATACTTAACAAGGACACCCCTGCCCTGTAAGGACATTCTCCCCAAGCTCTGGCTTTCCTCCAGCCCCAGGGATTGTCTTTCCATGGCCTAAAATGGCATCCTGCTTGTCTTTCATCTATCTGAAGCCATGGACCTCATTAACTTTTCAAAAAGAAGTGTCCATTTGCTTCCCTCCAGATTTAATGATGGCTACTTAAGGACAGCACATGTCGACTCTTTGGAACCCCCTGGACTATACAGTCCATGGAATTTTCTAGGCCAGAATACTAGAGTTTGTAGCCTTTCCCTTATTTCAGGGGATCTTTCCAACCCAGGGATTGAACCCAGGTCTTCCACATTGCAGGCAGATTCTTTATCAGCTGAGCCACAAGGGAACCTCAAGAATACTGGAGTGGGTTGCCTATCCCTTCTCCAGCAGATCTTCCTGACCCAGGAATTGAACTGGAGTCCCCTGAATTGCAGGCAGATTCTTTTACCAACTGAGCTATCAGGGAAGCCTAAGGAGAGCACATGCCCATTCAAACAGAAGTTCACTGTGGACAGAGACCTGTCTTGTTCATGGCTTAACAGTGCCTAGCACATAGTTGGTCAATCAAAGTTTGTTGAATGAGTGAAAGAATTTGTTGACTTCCTTCCCCTCTAGACTGTAGCCTTGTTGTCTTTGTTTACAGCAGTACTTGACATATATTAGTCACTCAATAAACATTTGTTGAATGAATAAGCATGCAGATTACTGATTTTTTGACAAATAATTTTTCTTACAGTGTCACCAGCATGTATTCAATGAATAATTGAGCCTCTTCTACATGTCAAACCCTGGGCCAGGCTTGGAAATCCAAAGATACCCAGAACAGGATCCCTGCCTCGAGGTATTCACCATCTAGCATAGGCGATAAATATGTAAACAATTGAAATAGAAGCCTTCCAATCTGGCAAGACTGGGAGTCATCCTGTGCCAACAAATTGAAAATGTCAAAGGGGAGAAATGCATTTTAAAAAATGATACTATGCTGGATGTCTTCCATTTGACCCTCAATCCACTGTTCTCCATTCTCCATCTGCTGCCCACCCTAGAAGTTTTACCTGCATAAACTCTATCACTGGGTTCCTTTGCCTTTTTTCTCTCTACTGGGTTTGGCCAATAGGAGACACTGGCAGGCAACTGGAGGGAGAGAGGAATGAGAAACCAGGTATTATTAACAACAAATTGGCACTTGCCATCTACCTCTACAAGGATTAGATCATGTGTTGCTGTTGTTCAGTCGCTCAGTTGTGTCCGACTTTTTGTGACCCCAAGGACTACCACACACCAGGCTTCCCTGTCCTTCACCAACTCCCAGAGCTTGTTCAAACTCATGTCCATTGAGTCAGTGATGCCATCCAACCATCTCGTCCTCTGTTGTCCCCTTCTTCTCCTGCCTTCAATCTTTCCCAGCATCGGGGTCTTTTCTGATGACTCAGTTCTTTGCATCATGTGGCCAAAGTATTGAAGTTTCAGCTTCAGCATCAGTCCTTCCAATGAATATTCAACATTGATTTCCTTCATAAATGACTGGTTTAATCTCCTGGCAGTCCAAGGGACTCTCAAGAATCTTCTCCAACACCACAGTTCAAAAGCATCAATTCTTCATGCTCAGCTTTCTTTATGGTCCAACTCTCACATCCATACATGACTACTGGAAAAACCAAAGCTTTAACTATATAGACCTTTGTCGACAAAGTAATGTCTTTGGTTTTTAATATGCTGTCTAGGTTGGTCATAGCTTTTCTGACAAGGAGCAAGTGACTTTTAATTTCATGGTTGCAGTCACCATCTTCAGTAATTTTGGAGCCCAAGAAAATAAGTCTCTCACTGTTTCCCCATCTATTTGCCATGAACTGATGGGACCAGATACCATGATCTTAGTTTTTTGAATGTTGAGTTTTAAGCCAGCTTTTTCACTCTCCTCTTTCACTTTCCTCAAGAGACTCTTTAGTTCCTCTTCACTTTCTACCATAAGGATGGTGTCATCTGCATAGCTGAAGTTACTGATATTTCTCCCAGCGATCTTGATTCCAGTTTGTGCTTCATCCAGACCAGCATTTTGCATGATGTACATATAAGTTAAATAAGCAGAGTGATAATATACAGCCTTGACGTACTCCTTTCCCAATTTGGAACCAGTTTGTTGCTCCATGTCTGGTTCTAAATGTTGCTTCTTGACCTGCATACAGGTTTCGCAGAAGGCAGATTAAGTGGTCTGGTATTCCCATCTCTTTAGGAATTTTCCAGTTTGTTGTGATCCATACAGTCAAAGGCTTAGGCGTAGTCAATAAAGCAGAAGTAGATGTTTTTCTGGAATTCTCTTGCTTTTTCTATGATGCAGCGGATGTTGGCAGTTTGATCTCTGGTTCCTCTGCCTTTTCTAAAACCAGCTTGAACGTCTGGAAGTTCTCGGTTCATGTACTGTTGAAGCCTAGCTTGGAGAATTTTGAGTATTACTTTGCTAGTGTGTAAGATGAGTGCAATTGTGCGGTAGTTTGAACATTCTTTGGCATTGCCCTTCTTTGGGATTGGAATGAAAACTGACCTTTTCCAGTCCTGTGGCCACTGCTGAGTTTTCCAAATTTCCTGGCATATTGAGTGCAGCACTTTAGCAGCAGGAATTTTAGGATATGAAATATCTCAGCTGGAATTCCATCAACTCCACTAGCTTTATTCATAGTGATGCTTCCTAAGGCCCACTTGACTTTGCATTCCAGGATGTCTGGCTCTAGGTCAGTGATCACACCATCATGGTTATCTAGTTCACAAAGATCTTTTTTGTATAGTTCTTCTGTGTATTCTTGCCACCTCTTCTTAATATCTTCTGCTTCTGTTAGGTCCATACCATTTCTGTCCTTTATTGTGCCCATCTTTGCATGAAATATTCCCTTGGTATCTCTAATTTTCTTGAAGAGATCTCTAGTCTTTCCCATTCTGTTGTTTTCCTCTATTTCTTTGCACTGACCACTGAGGAAGGCTTTCTTATCTCTCCTTGCTATTCTTTGAAACTCTGCATTCAGATGGGTATATCTTTCCTTTTCTCCTTTGCTTTTGCGTCTTTTCTTTTCTCAGCTGTTTATAAGTCTTCCTCAGACATCCTTTTTGCATTTTTTTTTCTTGGGGATGGTTTTGATCACTGCCTCCTGTACTGTGTTATGATCTTCTGTCCATAGAACTTCAGGCACTCTATCAGATCTAATCCCTTGAATCTGTCACTTCCACTGTGTAATCATAAGGGATTTGATTTAGGTCACATCTGAATGGCCTAGGGGTTTTCCCTACTTTCTTCAATTTCAGTCTGAATTTTGCATTAAGGAGTTCATGACAACCCCCTGAAAGGAGCTCAGAGTAGAGAGCAGAAATGAGGCAGTGTGTTTGGGGTGGTGGGAGAACTGGCAGAACAAGCCTTCAGATTGTTAGATATTAGGAGCTGATTTTATGAGCCCAATTCTTGTATCTCCTCAGATCTAGAAAACACTAAAATCCTTCATGGTGACAACCGCTCCTTATGACTAGCAGAAACTTCCTGCAAAAAATAATGTGGTTAATTGCATGTCCTCCCCCTTCTCCAAAATCACATATACAGCAATCTTCCCCCTGCCTCTCTGGAGCAGCTTCTCAGAGCTATCTGAGGTTCTGCCCTCCAGGCTGCAGTCTTCACTTTGCCCCAAATAAAACTTAACTGGGAACTCACGCTGTGCATTTTTTTCTGTCGACAGTATTATTCCCCAGCTCCCTTTTCCTAACCCCAAACTCAGCTGCTATCCAGAGGAACCCTGGGTTCCCCTAACCTCTGGCTCTCTCCTTTGTGGTTTCCCTAATTTCTGCTCACAGTTTTATAAACAGTCCTTTTATTAAACTCTCTTCAAAGCATCTCATTTAAGCATGCCATTTTTTTCCTGCTAAAACCAACCAACACACTTCCTTTTTAATCTTAAAACATATGAATGTATTAACTCTCCTCTTATTCAGTAGGGAAGCCAAGCCCTTTTCTCAGAGTGTGGGACTGTTGGCTGAAGTTCCACCTCATCTTTTGTGCGTAAACAACATCCATCATGTGGAGACTATGATTTTGCCAGTTTCTTTCTCTTTCAGTTGGAGCAAAAATTTAAGGACCCTTGTTAAAGCAATCCAAGTGCAGAATCCTTCCAGACTTTTATCCGTCTTTTTCTAATCTATAGTTGTTTCACCCGCATCTAATTTCCCAGCAGTTTGTTTTCATGACTCACGTGTAAGGAGTCTTGTTTTCCCTTTTAAAATTTCAACATTTATTTCTTCATTTATTTTTTGATCAACTTACATTTATCTACTCCTACTCTGTCATGGGCCTTGGGCTGGAACTCAAGGCGGAAAGATGAGTCTCTGCCTTCAAGTTCACTCTTGTGGTGGGGGAACACAGATGTGACTAGATAACAGCATTTCATGAAAGTCAGCTCATTCAAACTCCATGCATCAGCTTCTTGGTATGTCTTTCTGAAGCTTTCAACAAACAGCGCTCCCTCCCCTCACATGTGCATTTCATAGGTTCGTGTCACACTTGATTAATTCCTGTAACTACTTAACAAGTAGAATTAGCCTAAGTGGGCTTGGGAGCATACACAACCAACTCCTGGTAAGTGTATAGCTCAGCAGGCAGAACCAGAAGGTAGCCTCCCAGGCAGATGGGCTCAGGCGGTCTCAGGTGCTGATCAGCGTGTATCACAGAGGGGAGCAGGGTTTACCGTAGTCTGGCAGAGGTGCTTAAGAGAGGCATCACTATCATTAATGTTCCGAGTGAGAGGTATTTGCAGTGTAAACCCTAACAGTACTTTTTTTTTTCTTTTTTTGTAAAGCAAGTGCCTGACTCAAGCTTTGATTGTTGAAACATCCTCTTCAAAGAGGCATCCACTTCAAAGATGGTGATCTCAAATAAACAGCCAGCCTCACAACTACATACACAGCCTGGCCTCCTCCCTGCTCTGAGACTCTTGTGTGTTTTTGAGATCTCAGTTGATTTTGACCATTTGGGCCGCTTGTTTTTCCTCTTCCTGTGCTTTAGATTCCTGCTCTTAAGCTTTAAATTCACCAATAGTGTGCCTGTGCAACCCTAGGCCCCACCCTCAACCCCAAAAGAAGCCAAACCTCAGGCCCTACGTGTGTTCTCCACCCCTGCCCCTCCCATGACCTCACTGTGTGGCCCCAAGTGTGCGATGCAATTTCCAGGTCCTGTAAGTAACAAATCCTTATTTTTTCAAAGCTTCCTGATGGTTATCGCTGAAGGGCACCTTGCAAGCATAGTAAGACCCAGAAGGACCCGTCCAACCACAATACTGATTCCTGATGGGCTGAGACCAGCACAGAGCAGTATTTCTGTGGCAGTGCAGACAAAGTTCTAGTGTAGAGACTTGGGGAGGAAGGTTCTCCAAGAAGATGTGGTATGAGTTGGTCTCAAGTTTGGCAGAGAAGAGAAGGACAGTGCGGAAGAGGGTCCAGGCTTATATAGAAAGGCACCGAATGTGAAAAGGCATGTGGAGGATGTGCATGCCTATGATCCTCCTGCAGGTAACATGTGCCCCAGGACACCTGGACAAAATGTTCATGGTGGCCCCGTTTGGACAGGAAATAAAAACCCACCAATAAAAGCAACAGCAGGAGAATATCTTTAAAAATACGTTGTAATTATACATTGAAATACAAGAGTGAAAATAAATGAACGAATCTGAGGATTATAAAGCTGATCAAGAGAATAGCAGAAGGATTTGCACAAAATCTTTACTTATAAGACATTCATAAAAGTGTGCAAAACACAATTCCCTGGCTGCCCAGTGGTTAGGACTCCATGCTTCCACTGCAAGGGACCTGGGTTCCATCCCTGCTTGGGGAATTAAAATCCTATAAGCCATGCAGCCCAAAGGAAAAAAAAAAAGCAAAACAGTGTATTTTATATATTGTTGTGGATGCAAGAAAAATGGTAAATAGTGAGGCCAGTGTGGCTGGAATAGAGAGAATAACAGTGAGAGAGGAGGAGGTGGCTTCAGGGGCTCATGGGGCAGGTATGATGGGGCCCACAGTCCTCTAAAGACCCCGGGGTTTTCCTCTGAGTGGAGTGGGGAATCATTGCAGGGTTTTGAGCAGAGGTGTGGAAGGTGTAACACGTGCATGAGTTCATTCATTCATTTATTCAACAAAGATGATCTACCTGCCACCCCACTCCAGTTCTATGGAAGGGCCATGGTGCCATCCCTGAGGCTGTGGAGTCCCAGAACTGCAGTGTGATGGGCACAATATGGAGGTGGGCATCCAGTGCCCTGGGGCACAGAGGAGGGGTAACAGTTCTGTCTGAGGGGCCCCAGGAAAGTTTAACTGATCTGAGATTTGAAGGAGGCATAGGACTGTGCTTGATGAACATTTTAGGCAAAGAATACCCTGCACAGTAAGGGACTTGAGAAAAGGCATGGTACACAATATGCTTAGATAATCCAACACAGAACCATCTGATCCGATGCAAGATGAGCAAACAAGACCTGTGTGTGTGTGTGTGTGTGTGTGTGTGTGTGTGTGTGTGTGTAAGTGAGATCACCATGAGGCTCTCCATACTCCTGGGCATTAGGATACACAGAGAAAATTTTCATGGACTGGGCCCTGAGGACTGCAAACATCTGGTGTGAGGTTCCCAACTACCAGGCAGTTCTATCCTTCTGATCAAATCCAGCTGGAAAATGCCAAACAGAACTACTGGGTTCAGAGGTAGACCCAGCTGTGCTTGGTTACTGGTTCACTCCAAAACACCTTGAATTAAGGGGAAGAAGAGGACAGACATCCTCTGCTCTTAAAGCACGGTTGTGGTGCTATAGGGCCTGGATCTGAAGAAACAGCTTCTTGCTTTGAAGGAATGATGGCCCCGACCCCCTCCCAAGCAGAACTCTGACATCAGAACATTCTTTTCCTGCATTCTTTTACCTTCCCCTGCTTGGGCTCCCCATCTGCTGCTGCTGCTGCTGCTAAGTCACTTCAGTCATGTCCAACCCTGTGCGACCCCATGAATCGCAGCATGCCAGGCCTCCCTGTCCATCACAAACTCCCGGAGTTCACTCAGACTCACATCCATTGAGTCAGTGATGCCATCCAGCCATCTCATCCTCTGTCGTCCCCTTCTCCTCCTGCCCCCAATCCCTCCCAGAATCAGAGTCTTTTCCAATGAGTCAACTCTTCGCATGAGGTGGCCAAAGTACTGGAGTTTCAGCTTTAGCATCATTCCTTCCAAAGAAATCCCAGGGCTGATCTCCTTCAGAATGGACTGGTTGGATCTCCTTGCAGTCCAAGGGACTCTCAAGAGTCTTCTCCAACACCACAGTTCAAAAGCATCAATTCTTCAGCACTCAGCTTTCTTCACAGTCCAACTCTCACATCCATACGTGACCACTGGAAAAACCACAGCCTTGACTAGGCGGACCTTTGTTGGCAAAGTAATGTCTCTGCTTTTGAATATGCTATCTAGGTTGGTCATAACTTTCCTTCCAAGGACTAAGCGTCTTTTAATTTCATGGCTGCAGTCACCATCTGCAGTGATTTTGGAGCCCAAAAAAATAAAGTCTGACACTGTTTCCCCATCTATTTCCCATGAAGTAATGGGACCAGATGCCATGATCTTTGTTTTCTGAATGTTGAGCTTTAAGCCAACTTTTTCACTCTCTACTTTCACTTTCATCAAGAGGCTTTTTTGTTCCTCTTCACTTTCTGCCATAAGAGTGGTGTCATCTGCATATCTGAGGTTATTGATATTTCTCCCAGCAATCTTGATTCCAGCTTGTGCTTCTTCCAGCCCAGCATTTCTCATGATGTACTCTGCATAGAAGTTAAATAAGCAGGGTGACAATATACAGCCTTGATGTACTCCTTTTCCTATTTGGAACCAGTCTGTTGTTCCATGTCCAATTCTAACTGTTGCTCCTTGACCTGCATACAGATTTCTCAGGAGGCAGATCAGGTGGTCTGGTATTCCTATCTCTTTCAGAATTTTCTACAGTTTATTGTGATCCACACAATTAAAGGCTTTGGCATAGTCAATAAAGCAGAAATAGATGTTTTTCTTGTACTCTCTTGCTTTTTCGATGATCCAGAGGATGTTGGCAATTTGATCTCTGGTTCCTCTGCCTTTTCTAAAACCAGCTTGAACATCTGGAAGTTCACGGTTCACATATTGCTGAAGCCTGGCTTGGAGAATTTTGAGCGCTACTTTACTAGCATGTGAGATGAGTGCAATTGTGTGGTAGTTTGAGCATTCGTTGGCATTGCCTCTCTTTGGGATTGGAATGAAAACGGACCTTTTCCAGTCCTGTGGCCACTGCTGAGTTTTCCAAATTTGCTGGCATATTGAGTGCAGCACTTTCACAGCATCATCTTTCAGGATTTGAAATAGCTCAACTGGAATTCCATCACCTCCACTAGCTTTGTTCATAGTGATGCTTTCTAAGGCCCACTTGACTTTGCATTCCAGGATGTCTGGCTCTAGGTCAGTGATCACACCATCGTGGTTATCTAGTTCACAAAGATCTTTTTTGTATAGTTCTTCTGTGTATTCTTGCCACCTCTTCTTAATATCTTCTGCTTCTGTTAGGTCCATACCATTTCTGTCCTTTATTGTGCCCATCTTTGCATGAAATATTCCCTTGGTATCTCTAATTTTCTTGAAGAGATCTCTAGTCTTTCCCATTCTGTTGTTTTCCTCTATTTCTTTGCACTAGTCACTGAGGAAGGCTTTCTTATCTCTCGTTGCTATTCTTTGGAACTCTCATTCAGAAGCTTAAATCTTTCCTTTTCTCCTTTGCTTTTCACTTCTCTTCTTTTCACAGCTATTTGTAAGGCCTCCCCAGACAGCCATTTTGCTTTTTTGCTTTTCTTTTCCATGGGGATGATCTTGATCCCTGTCTCCTGTACAATGTCATGAACCTCCGTCCATAGTTCATCAGGCACTCTATCTATCAGATCTAGGCCCTTAAATCTATTTCTCAATTCCACTGTGTAATCATAAGGGATTTGATTTAGGTCATACCTGAATGATCTAGTGGTTTTTCCTACTTTCTTCAATTTAAGTCTGAATTTGGCAATAAGGAGCTCATGATCTGAGCCACAGTCAGCTCCTGGTCCTGTTTCTGTTGACTGTATAGAGCTTCTCCATCTTTGGCTGCAAAGAATATAACCAATCTGATTTCAGTGTTGACCATCTGGTGATGTCCATGTGTAGAGTCTTCTCTTGTGTTGTTGGAAGAAGGTGTTTGCTATGACCAGTGCATTTTCTTGGCAAAACTCTATTAGTCTTTGCCCTGCTTCATTCCGTATTCCAAGACCAAATTTGCCTGTTACTCCAGGTGTTTCTTGACTTCCTACTTTTGCATTCCAGGCCCCTATAATAAAAAGGACATCTTTTTTGAGTGTTAGTTCTAAAAGGTCTTGTAGGTCTTCCTAGAACCATTCAACTTCAGCTTCTTCAGCGATACTGGTTGGGGCATAGACTTGGATTACTGTGATATTGAATGGTTTGCCTTGGAAACAAACAGAGATCGTTCTGTCATTTTTGAGATTGCATCCAAGTACTGCATTTCGGACTCTTTTGTTGACCATGATGGCTACTCCATTTCTTCTAAGGGATTCCTGCACGCAGTAGTACCTCATCTTAATTTAATGAATTTAGCAAAGATCCTATCTCCAAATGAAGCCACATTCACAGATACTGGAGGTCAGGACTTCAATATATCTTTTGAGGGGACACAATTCAACTCTCAAGCATTGGTAACTAAAAAACTTTAAAAGATGGAGATTGTAAAGATTTCCTTTCAGAGGAATTCTGGGGCTGTCTCCAAGCTCAGAGGGAGACAAGTATCTACAAGGCCCTCCACTGTCAAGACAAGGGAGTTATGCTAAGTGTCTGCCATGACTGGTTTAGTCTTGGGTCATAAGTAACAGGAAGTGATGGGATAAAATGCGAATTTCATCAAAGGGTAAATCCTGTTCCTTTAGGGACTATTCTTCCGCTGTTCCCAGTTCCAAAAAATCTTCATCTACCCTCCAACTCAGCCCGCCTTTCCCAGGGCACCTTACTCTATGCATTTTTCTCTCCACCATCTCTTGTCCCCTGTGATGTCCCTTCAGGCTTAACTCCCTGTCTAATAAACTAATTGTTGCCAATGGCACAACTGGTTTCATGCCTTGCCTCTGATACTGGCAATTTGCCTCTTAATAGATGTTTCCTGGAGATATAATTCTTTGACACAGAGGTGAGGTGGAGCCCCCTGGGACTGTACCATACTCCTTCCTTCAATCACTGAGCATCTGTGAGAAGTGGGACCTGGTCCTCAGAGGAAGCCAGTCCTTGGGGGATTGGCTTCCAAACTCAGTGTTGACCAGCTGACCTGGAAAAGTTGCATAACCTACTCTTTCTTTTTACATTTTTAAAAATATTTATTTATGTATTTATTTGATTTTGCCAGGTCTTCGCTGTGGAACATGGGCTCTTCGCTCTTCACTGAGGCATGTGGGATCTTTAGTTATGGCATGTGAGATCTAGTTCCCTGACCCGGGATCAAACCCAGGGCCTCCTGCTTTGACTATGGACCACTTAGCCACTGGACCACCAGCGAAGTCCCTCATAACCTACTCTAGAAAAAGAAAGGAATGAAGTAGATCAGGAATTACCAGGCCTGAGCTCCAGCCCCCAACTCTGCTCAGTTACTTTGGGATCTTGGCTCTCTCATGGGCTCTCATGTCTGAAAAACTCACTATAATAACTATTACATGGCCAACCACAGGCCCCTCCTCTGCTCTTGAACTCAGTCTCTCCCTCCTTTGAATGGGAAAATACACGGAATATCACAAAGGTCTCTTTTGACTGTGACATTTATTAGTGGTTTTTACAAGTTGGTTTGACTCAAATTATATTTTTCAAAATCTAGTCTGTGCTTGAACACTTGAAATATTTTATTACTAGGTCTACAGTACATAACACAGTAATTGTGTAATTAAGAGATAATGTTGATGCTACGGAACAATGTTGACAAGATAATAGCATTCTGAAACCACATGAATGCCAAAGCAAGGGAACACATTTATAGGTGGAAAAACAGAAAAACAAGTGACAAATGGCCCAAAGACTCTTTTTAGTCCAAATTGGTTCATTTGCTTCACAGCTCAGTTTCCACTGAGATACTCAAGTGCGGCCCATATGATGCTCCTGGGTTCCTGTTGTGTGACCTCCTGCCCCACCGCCAGGCATATGGGTCAACACTGAAGAAAGCAGGATCATCTAAAGAAGCCAGTCCTCCTACTCCACATGCAGACTCTCAGAAACTTAGTCACATGATTACCAGGCTTGGTGAGACTGGAGATCCTCAGGTTCAAACACTAGGAAGTGCCCACCATTGACAGATGAAGAGGCTGAGATGCCAACTGAGAAAGGATTTTCTCTTGGCAAACTCTGAGCTGGTTCTTGGAAGGAGGATGGAGTCCTGGAGGCTTTTCCCAGTTTGCCACTTTTCCTCATTCTAACCAGAATGCCTGCCTTAGATCAGGCATCTCAAGAGAGCAGGAAGGAGCTGGAGATGGAGGAGGGACAGGACACGTGACCTTGAGACCCAGGTCATGGTGGCTTCCAGGAGCAGACAAAGAGTCAGGCATCAGACTGCCTAGAAAGATGAAAGTTGGAAAGGATGAAAGCATGAAGGTCATGAGTGGGGAAGAAGGCTTGTCCTCCATACCTTACAGCATTGGGAAAGAGCTGCATACCCTTGACATTGAGGAAAAGAAAAAATAGAGCAACCAGAGAGGCGATGGTCATGGGGGGAAAATGCTCAGGCTATTCTCCACAGGAAGAGTGACATGAGTGTAACAAAGAGCACTGGCTTTGGAGCCAGAATAACTGAGTTCAGGCCAGTAATTTGCAAGGTGAATCACCAGTTTCCCCTCCCTAGGCTATAATTTCCTTGCTCCTGAAATGCAGCTGATGAACCTGATTGGTAATGCCAAAATACCCTGAACAGAGGCAAATGTCTATTTCCAACTAGCTTTCTGGGTGATGGGGATGACCAGAGGGGCTAGGAGCTCCATGTGGCTTCTCCCCACACTCACATCCACAGAGCCTATGAAGCTATCAGGAAGATTCACATGATTTTGATAAATTTCTGAATGCAGGGGCTATAATGGAATCCTAAATACAGTTATGGGGTTGAGGCACCCCTGACCCATGGGAGTAACGTCAGAGGTACAGTCCCTTCACCTCCCTGTTGGACACAGAACTCAAGGGCAGGTGGACCAGAAGTCCAAAGAGGTGGCGCCCTGTTCTCCCACATCTGTGCCTTTGTACACGCTGGTCCCTCCACTTGGAACCCTCTTCCCCTCCAACTGAGCACCTTCTGACTCAACCAGTGGTTTACCAATTAGGGAAGCATTGTTGATTCCTCTCAGCAGAGTTAATTGCTTTCCTTGTCACACTGAATTATTTAAATTCTGACCTGTCAAGATTATTTGTTTTCAGATTCATCTCTCTGGTTAGACTTCTTGAGGGCAGAAGCTGTCTTTTCACCTTTCTAAATCAGGTAATGAGCATAGTGTCTACACAGTGCAGGAGCTCAGTAAACTACTGTTGAATGAAAGGAAGGGAAGATTGGAAGTGGCGGGGCAGGAGGGAGGGAAGGAGAGAAAGGGAGAAGAGCAATAAAAGAAGGACAAGAGACACTACTATTTTCCTGTGTTGGTTCACAGGGATGTGGTTTTGATTAGTTGCAATCACTATGTGATCCAATTTTTTATGCTGTTTTTCCATTTCATATTAATCTGTAAGCATTTTCCATTTTGCTACACAATCCTCATAATTATCCCTTTAATGGCTGCTTAATATCCCATCAGGTTGATGTGCCATAATTTTCTTAACCATGTCCCTCTTTAGAACATAGCCTTTTAAAACATTAAACAGAAAGCCTGACAAGGTTTTAAAATAGATGGAGAAGGTGGTTTCTTGGCAACGTGTGTGGCATTTCTGAGGTGCACGTGCTTAGGGAAGGAGGCAAACTGGCCTGACCAGGGTCTGGAGAAGCAGGGGTGGGTGCTGGGGCCTGGCTCTAAGTGGGTGAGAGCCAGGAAGGAGAAGGTGAGGTCGGGGGGAGCAGTCTGCTCCCAGCCCCAACTCTTCCCTCGGCTGCCAGTCTGCACCTTAGTCATTGATGATGCTTGGGTAACTATAGTAATAATAATAACAATAATAATAATGGCTTACATAGATTGAGCTCTGCAGCAAAAACTATAGTATTTATCTCACTTAAATCTCACAACCAGCCAACAGAGTAAGTCCCATTATTTGATTCTCCATTTTACAGCTAAACACACTGAGACCCAGAGGTCACACAGCCAGTGGGTGGTGGTCCTGACCCCAGGCATTCTGGTTTCAGAGTCTCTCCCAGTCCTATCTTCCTCTCCTTCCCTCACCTGTGGCTTCTGTCACTTAATGATTCCCCAAGCCCTCTCTACACAACCTATTTAGGCCTGTCCTTACCAGTTGGCATCTGGAGCCCTGTGGGACTTCACAACTTTAGGCAACAACCTAAAGGATGTTAGGACAAGGATGAAGGAGACCACTTTGCCCACCAATAGGGAATTGGACTTCCTTGGTGGCTCAGACAGTAAAGCGTCTACCTACGATGCAGAAGACCTGGGTTCAACCTCTGGGTCGGGAAGATCTCCTGGAGAAGGAAATGGCAACCCACTCCAGCATTCTTGCCTGGAAAATCCCATGGGCGGAGGAGCCTGGTAGGCTACCGTTCATGAGGTCACAAAGAGTTGGACACGACTGAGCGACTTCACTTTTCACTTTGAGAATATGTGTTGGTGACAGGCACTGACTCTGTCACCCAGCAGATAACAAATACAGCAGAAACATCTAGATCTGGGCTTTCATCCTGGGCTCTGGTATTCGCCAGCTCTGTAGCACTGGGCCACTTATATCTCTCAAAGACCCAATTGCCTAGTCTGTACACTGGAGATAATAACATCTACCTCCCAGGGCTGATGTATGGTCACAAGAGGGTGATAAGTGACACATGTGCAATGTTCAGTATAGGGTGGCTATTTCTGTTATCTCAACAGATCAGATGGGAGCCAGGGAAGACAAATGCAGACACCAAGGGAAAAGAGAAAAGTATCAGTTTCCATTGGCTCCAAAGGCGTGGCTAGTAGGATGATGGTGGGGATGGTACTGTTGATAATGACGATGGTGATGATGATAACAATGATGATGGCATTGATGGAGCTTTTACCGTGTGCCAGGCACTGTGCAATGCATGTTACGTGTGTTAACTCATTTCATCTTCCAGCATTTGTATAAGGTAGGAACTGTTATCATCCCCATTTTATAAAGGAGGAAACTTCAGGCACAGCATGGATTTCACGGCTGCCTGTGATGTCCCTACAGTCTTGGCCAGGTGGACACCAGGAGAGCAGCTAGCATGAACCCACTCTGCTGCGTGCTGGGCAGAGGCCCTTGGAGGATCACTTTCAGTCTAGGAGCCCTGAGCATTGAGAGAGCAAAGCAAGGCTTCTGACTGAGCAGGTATAGAAAAGAACCACCATGATGAGTTCCTCTTTGAAGGGACTCCCAACAGTGTCAGTGAAGACTCGGAGAGGCGCAGGGTTGTCCCGTCAGAGAAGAGGGATTTGGAGAGGGGCTGAATGCCCTCCTCAAGCATCGAGCTTCCATCTTTGCTGCCACTGCTGTACTTGAGTCTTATGACTCTCTCAAAACCCCTCTCTTTGCCCATCCCAAATCAGGCAATCAGTAAAAGGGTGTTGTGTTGAGTGAATGAATGTGAAGGACAAGGGTTTATGAGGCCCCAAGAGGTAGTGATGTACCCAGTATAGAAGCTGTAGGGAAAGGCATCAACCAGGAGGATATGTCTATTTGAGTCTCAAAAGATATGTTGCTTTTGCTGATCAGCAGTGAATCTGCTGCCACTGGAATCATTCCAGGAGAGCTTGGAACCATCACCCCACCCAGAGGCTGCCACAAACGGAAGGTTGACATTCAGGCTCCTCCAGTCCTGGGGTTCTGGGCTCATGTCTCCACAATTTCCTCTTAAAACTTTCTTCTTCATTTCCCATTCTGGAGCTGGAAAGAAACTGAGAAGCTGATAAGCTACTTCCTTTGGAGGAGATAATAATAGAAAACTAGCTCCGTGTATTTAATAGTGAACTCTTGAAGATGGATAATGCCTGAGCTTAATGCAGAGTAAAAGTTGCATCATAAAATGCATCATAAGATGCATCATAATGCATCCTAAAAGTTGGCATGATCCCCAGAGTGCACCTCATGTTGGGGTGGAGATAACGTGGAGCCACAGATGGCCTTGGATATCTTGTTAAGACCTGAAGACTTCCATATAGGGACCACATTTCTTGTGGACATCCAATCACAGTTCAGTTCAGGAGGATAACTGGCCAGGGGGAGATCGCTGACCCCTTACAGACCCACTTGGGGGCCTCAGCCTTCCCTCTGTTTGGAAATTCACAGTCACAAACCACTCCGGAAATAGAACAGTCCTGCCCCCATGCCAGCCCCCTGCCCCATGCTGGGGGAGCTCACAGCCATGATCTCAGAACAGGTGAGGCTGAGTCATTCCGTGTTGGCTTCTGGTTTGGCTGCAGCCTCCGACCTCACCATGGAAGTAAGGGACAAATCCAAGGGGTGTGTCATCCTGTTTTAGAAGTGTGTCCTGCCAGACAGCTGTCCTGCTTCCATGCTGTTGTGGCCCCAAGGTTCATTTTCTCTGCTTACAACTGACCACAAACGTAGAGGCTTAAAACAGTACCTGCTGATTATCTCCCAGTCAGAAGTCTGAGGACTCAACTTCCCTGGTGGCCCAGTGGTTATGAATCTGCCTGACCAACAATGGAGATGTAGACATAGAGAACAGACTTATGGACGTGGACTGGGGAGGAAGGAGAGGGTGAGATGAATGGAGAGAGTGGCATGGAAGTATATACACTACCATATGTAAAATAGATAACCAATAGGAACCTGCTGTATCACTCAGGGAACCCAAACTGGGGCTCTGTAACAACCTAGAGGGCTGGGAAAGGGTAGGAGGTGGGAGGGAGATTCAGGAGGGAGGGACCATATGTATATCTAGGGCTCATTCATGTTGATATATGGCAGAGATCAAACCAGTATTGTCAAGCAATTATCCTTCAATTAAAAATAAATAAATTTTAGAAAGATCATTGCAAATCATCTTTAAAAAAAAAAAAAAAAAGAATCCACCTGACAATGCAGGGAACACAGGTTCTGTTCCTGGTCTTGGAAGAATCCACGTGCCAAGGGGCAGCTAAGCCCATGCACCGCAGCTACTGAAACCCACATGCCTAAGATCCCATGCTCTACAAGAAGAGAAGCCACCGCAATGAGAAGCCTGAACATCACAAGAAACAGTAGCCCCCCACTTGCCACAACTAGAGAAAGCCCATGTGCAGCAACAAAGACCTAGCACAGCCAAAAATAAATAAGTAAATAATCTTAAGTAATTATTTTTAAAGTCTGAGAGCTTGGCTAGGTTCTCTGCTTAGGTCTCACAGAGCCAAAATCAAGGAGCTGGCGAGGCCGGGTTCTGAAGCTCAGCAGAAGCTGTGTCACCTAGATCACCAGACACTAAGCTTCCACCGGAAGGCAGCCTCCAGAATCCACCCAGCCTCCTGCAAATCCCTCACCTGGATACCCAACACCGTTTCCCAGCAGTGTTGGAAATATTTCCTGCCAATATTTCCATCGCTGACTGGGGGGCCTGACCACACAGACCCTGAAGCCGTTTGGCCTGCATCTGGTTATCTCCCACCCTGGCTGCTTCCGACCCACAGGAGGGTGCCCCTTGGGGCTTGTGCTCACCTAGCCAGAACATGTGACCAACTCACACGTCCTCCGTGGTGTCCTGCACTCACCCAGGGCTGTGATACACCCTCAGTCTTCACCTGCAGCAACTCTGGAAAGCTTCCACTAGAATTTCCTCTGCAGTGGAGGAAGGCTCCCCTTGCCCCTCCTTCCCCATCCCAGCCTCCATGCTTCAGCATCCACAGAGAGCCTCCAAAACACATCCTACGTAGTCTTTGCTACACTGCAAGCAGCCTGAGGGCAGAGACAGGGCCCTTTTCATCTCTGCGTCTTGGGCACCGGGGACAGTGCACAGTGTGGGGCAGGAATTCCGAGACTCTCATCAGGTATGTGAACCATTCACCTGTAGAATACAGGAGGGAATACGGAGTTTCCTAGAAGCTGCCTCTGGACCAGGCTGCCAGAATCTGGAGGACGACTTAAATTTACTGACACACAGGGTCACTCCTTCCATTCCTCCATCTCTACAAAAGAGCAATGGCAGCTGACAAGGATAAGAGAGCAGTCATCATTCTAATATTTCATGTCCCCGTTCAAAGTGGTAGTGAATCCAGGGCTTGCTCTCCTCTTTGCTATTGAGACTCTATTTGGAGCTCATATCATGGAAACCAATGAGACTTATGGTAGAAGAGTTGGAAATTATCAAACGTTGAAGTGGCAAGAGTCTAGCTAACCCTGCCCTGGAGTTCTCTTGGATTGGCTCAGAACCTGGGAGGGGAAGGCAGTGATGGAGCCGTGACCTGGGACTCAGATGGGCAAGGAGAGAAATGCCATACACTACCTCATATATCATCCTTGCAGTATCGGGGGGAAGAAAATCTTTATCCCTCCCTAATTCATCCAATTTATCTGGAAGCTGCCGGCAGACAAGCCCCCCCCTCCTTCACTGAGTTCACCGCAGCTGGCGCCCCCGGAGAGAGGTGGCGTCAGCTGCTGGTGGGCTCGTTTCAGCCACTCACAGCTGCTTCGGCGGCAGGGTGAGAAAAAAGGGTTCTCTAGCTTGGTCTCTCTGGGTTCATCACAAAACATCTCTTGAAATGCTCCAGGAATCAGGCTGGAATTTATCATACTTTCGGGGCAAATAAGTCAACCCAACGAAAAGATTTGCCGCAACCACTGAGCATTATAATCACACTAGAAATGGCCTTTCAGAAACAATGGTATAAAACCTGAAGTTTTATAGAGAAAAAATTTCAGGTGAATATGTTTACCCAGATATGCATGCAAGCTGGAAGGTTGGATGCTTTAAACCCATCACCTCCTCGTAGATTTTCTCGAGACTTTTATTTGTTGCCTATGTGATTGTCTACTTCACCCCTCACTCCCCTCTGACTACAAGCTCCATGAGGTCAGGGTGGTTTCTGCCTTTTCAATCGACCCCACCAGCAAGCTTAGTCTCTTACTCAGGAGGCATTTATTAAATAATTGTTGGATAAATAAATAAGTGGATAAAGTTTCTCTTTAAAGCAGAAAGGAAAACCTGAGGACATCCGAGCAGTGATTGATAGTGTTTGGAAAATTACCAATTGCACTTAGATATGTATTGGTATTCTGCTAACTCTCACTCACAGCTGTAGCACACATGTTAGGGAATAGGTACTGTTTTTTAACTGAAGAGTTGATATCTACAGAAACAAGTACTAGCTTACAATCAAGTGCTATTAGATCTGAGATGTTGCTAAACCTTCTGGGAACCCTGGTCATTGGACCAGGTGAGCGCGACCCAGTCCCACAGGCACAGTGCCCAAGGAAAGCAGCAACAGAATCCAAGCCAGCGCTGTCCAGGCCTCCAGGCATGGGAAGACCCCTCAGGCTTTTACCAACACAGTCTACACTCCAGAAGACAAGCAGGGGGCAACAGAGGATGAGATGGTTAGATAGCATCACCAACTCAATGGACGTGAAATGGAGCTAACTCCTGGAGACCGTGGAGGACAGAGGAGCCTGGCTTGCTGCAGTCCATGGGGTCACAAAGAGTTGGACAAAACTTAGCAACTGAATAACAACTAGCCCATCCAGGTTTTACCAACATGGTCTACCCTCCATGCACAGGAAGACCCATCCAAGTTTTGAAAGCCCCAGCGGAGCTGGTGTTTGCTGAAACAGGAATACAGTCCTACCAGAGGAGCCTGGCAGTGAGTCTTTTCTTTCCTGACTCATCTGCAAACTGACCTTCAACCTCCTCAGCCTGGCTGGGGAACATTACTTTGCAGCCATAAAAAGGAAGTCTTTTCCATCCAATTCAAAAGACATCAAGGTCATGATCCCCTTTCCTTTCTCTAACTACTCTTCAAAGACTTTTGAGGGAACCAGATTTTTCAGTGGAAGTGAGTGACAGCAGATGCCCAGCCCCTTAAGAGACTGTAATGATGTACATTCATCTCACTTCCTGACCATCTTGACAGAGCCAACCAAGTTACTTAATATTCTAGTATCCTGAATCCCTTGCTCAGAGAATCTCATTTGTTTATATAAAGGGAAACTGAAGCCATACAGTAGGCTCCATGAGAAATTGCTGCTGCTGCTGCTGCTAAGTCACTTCAGTCATGTCCGACTCTGTGCGACCCCATAGATGGCAGCCCACCAGGCTCCCCCGTCCCTGGGATTCTCCAGGCAAGAACACTGGAGTGGGTTGCCATTTCCTTCTCCAATGCATGAAAGTGAAAAGTGAAAATGAAGTTGCTCAGTCGTATCCAACTCTTAGTGACCCCATGGACTGCAGCCCACCAGGCTCCTCCATCCATGGGATTTTCCAGGCAAGAGTTCTGGAGTGGGGTGCCATTGCCTTCTCCAATGCATGAAAGTGAAAAGTGAAAATGAAGTTGCTCAGTCGTATCCAACTCTTAGTGACCCCATGGACTGCAGCCTACCAGGCTCCTCCATCCATGGGATTTTCCAGGCAAGAGTACTGGAGTGGGGTGCCATTGCCTTCTCCGATGAGAAATTGCTAGAGTTCCTGAATTAGATTTGTTGTAGGACACCCACAACAAAGACTCCCTCCTCCAACAAATGAAACACCAACACAGCCCCATGAAAATAAGCTTCCCTGATTCTTCCCACCCAGCACAGATTGTCAAAAGCATGGCCCTTCACCCTTCCATATTCTTTACCCCATGTCCATGATAAATTAAGTCCTCTCAGCCTAGTTGAAATTTCCCTTTCAGGCATGTCACCCACCCCACAAGAAGATGTTATACTATAAGGACTGAGAGTGTGCCTTCTGGAGTTGGATTGCCAGAAAGAGCTTCTTACCAGCTGATTGACCTACAGCTAATTATTTAACCTCTCTCAGCCTCAGTCTCCTCATCTGTAAGATGGGAATAAAAAATAGCTGCAATGTCAAAAGGTTGCCATGCTGATCAAAATACACAATCCTTAGTGAACCCCTCAGTAATTGTTCACTTCAGTCATTCAGTCAAGTCCGACTATTTGCAATCCCATAGACTGCAGTACGCCAGGCTTCCCTGTCCATCACCAACTCCCGGACCTTGCTCAAACTCATGTTCATCGAGTCGGTAATGCCATCCAACCATTTCATCCTCTGTCGTCCCCTTTTCCTCCTGCCTTTAATCTTTCCCAGCATCAGAGTCTTTTCTGCTGAGTCAGTTCTTTGCATTAGGTGGCCAACGTATTGGAGCTTCAACTTCAGCATCAGTCCTTCCAATGAATATTCAGGACTGATTTACTTTAGGATTGACTGGTTTGATCTCCTTGCAGTCCAAGGGACTCTCAAGAGTCTTCTCCAACACCACAGTTCAAAAGCATCACTTCTTCAGCACTCAGCTTTCTTTATGGTCCAACTCTCACATCCATACCATGACCACTGGAAAAATGATACCTTTGACTAGACAGACCTTTGTTGGCAAAGTAAGGTCTCTGCTTTTTAATATGCTGTCTAGGTTTGTCATAGCTTTTCTTCCAAGGAGCAAGCGTCTTTTAATTTCATGGCTGCAGTCACCATCTGCAGTAATTTTGGAGCCCAAGAAAATAAAGTCTCTCACTGTTTCCATTACTTCCCCATCTGTTTGCCATGAAGTGATGGGACCAGATGACATGAATGTTGAGTTTTAAGCCAGCTTTTTCACTCTCCTCTTTCACTTTCATCAAGAGGCTCTTTAATTACTCTTTGCTTTCTGCCATAAGGGTGGTGTCATCTGTATATATGAGGTTATTGATATTTCTCCCAGCAATCTTGATTTCAGCTGTGCTTCATCTAGCCCAACATTTCCCATGATGTACCCTGCATATAAGTTAAATAAGCAGAGTGACAATATACAGCCTTGATGTACTCCTTTCCCAATTTGGAGCCAGTCCATTGTTCCATGTCCAGTTCTAAATTTTGCTTCTTGACCTGCATACAGATTTCTCAGGAGGCAGGTAAGGTGGTGTGGTATTACCATCTCTTTCAGAATTTTCCAGTTTGTTGTGGTACTCACAGTCAAAGGCTTTGGTTTAGTCAATAAGGCAAAAGTAGATGTTTTTCTGGAGCTCTCTTGCTTTTTCGATGATCCAGTGGATGTTGGCAATTTGATCTGTGGTTCCTCTGCCTTTTCTAAATCTAGCTTGAACATCTGCAAGTTCTTGGTTCACGTACAGTTGAAGGCTGGCTTAGAGAATTTTGAGCATTACTTTGCTAGCATGTGAGATGAGTACAATTATGAGGTAGTTTGAACATTCTTTAGCATTACCTTTCTTTGGGATTGGAATGAAAACTGACCTTTTCCAGTCCTGTGGCCACTGCTGAGTTTTCCAAATTTCCTGGCGTATTGAGTGCAGCACTTTCACAGCATTATCTTTCAGGATTTGAAATAGCTCAGCTGAAATTCCATCACCTCCACCTGCTTTATTTGTAGCAGTGCTTCCTAAAGCCCACTTGACTTCGGACTCCAGGATGTCTGGCTCTAGGTGAGTGATCACACTGTCATGGTTGTCTGGGTCATGAAGATCTTTTTTGTGTAGTTCCTCTGTGTGTTCTCGCCACCTTTTCTTAATATCTTCTGCTTCTGTTAGGTCCATGCCATTTCTCTCCTTTATTGTGCCCATCTTTGCATGAAATGTTCCTTTGGTACCTCTAATTTTCTTCAAAATAATCTTCAAGGGCTTCCCTGATAGCTCAGTTGGTAAATAATCCTCCTGCAATGCGGGAGACCTGGGTTTGATCCCTGGGTTGGGAATATTCCCTGGAGAAGGGAAAGGCTACCCACTCCAGTATTCTGGCCTGGAGAATTCCATGGACTGTATAGTCCATGGGGTCACAAAGAGTCAAACACAACTGAGAATCTTTCACTTTAAATAATTGTTAATTTTTCTTTATTCCAAGTGCCCTGGCCAAAAGCTAATTCTTTCTGTTTCCAAATATGCCCATGTTTGCTTGTTTGTTTGTTTGTTCTGCTTCTATGCCTCTATTTCCACCATTTTTCCACTTTCTCTTCTCCTCCCAGCTCCTTCACAGAACAGACTAAATGTTTCCTTTGCCAGGAAACCCAACTTGTTTTCCCCAAATGGAAGTTTGCCTCCTTCCTTGGAACCCCCTCTGTGCTGTGTCTCTTCTTCTCTTGGTGAAGAAGAGCCTGACTCAGGAGCCAACACCCCATCCTTGGACTTCTGGCTCCATCTCTGCTCAGCCTTGGGATGTTGGCAAGTTTCCACATCTGTGTAATGGGTATAACGTAAGTAACCACGGGAAGGATTAGATGAGTTACTTATCACAGTGCCTGGTAAATTAAAAAAAAAAAAAAGCTCTGTATTGTTCTTATCACCATGTCATATTTTCCGTCTCATTTACAGGCTTCTTGGTGCAGCAGGTAATTCTGTCTGTCCTGCATCAAGTCTTGCAGGTGTCACTAAAGTGACTGTATATCTAGGTTTGCCTGTTATCCCAGCATAGATGTTAATAGTGACTGCTTTCACCCTAAAAAATGCCACAGTTTAGCTGTAAAATGATCCATCCCATTACCCGCTTGGTGAATGTGTATTGAGTAACTAAAGGAAGGTAGGAATGAGGCTTATTGATCCAGGTTCCATGACTCAGTTACACCCTTCACTCCAAACTCAAGGCTGAAGACTGCTTCCTCACATTCTTCCCACCAGCAACCTCCAGGCATCCTGATCCTTTGGACCACTCCACTCTATCAGCATATTCTGATTAATCAGTCTCTCCCACTTCCTGTCATCTGCACACTTGAAAGCCCACACAAACTCATTCACATTAAGAGAATAATATATGATCATAATTTAATGAGATGGGTGGAAAGAGTCTTTAGTTTAACATGAAACAGTACTTTAACCCCAAAAGATGAAAATTCTGGTATCAGAAATAGGCTATTGTAAGCATGGTCATTTGCCAGGGGAACCACCATAAAACATCCTTTTGATGGATTTGTATTTATTTTCTGAAGTAAGATGTAGATGTCTATCCCTGCTAACCCTGTGATCCTCCTTAGCTCATTGCTAGTGGTGATGGGGCCTTTTAGCCTAACGACATATGACATATGAGCAAGAGAGCCTTGCTAGTCATTGACAAATTCCACTCTGAAGATCGAGATGATGACCAGGGAAAAAGGACTTGCTGGAGAACATTCCAGGAGCAGTAACAAACAAATCCCAAGCCTGGGGGTCAGTGACTGAAGAGGGAACTCTCAGGGGAGTGGGGTTCCCAGGGACCCACCCAGAGATGGAAATGTAATCCCACAGGAGGAGAGTAAAGACCTGTTCCACTATGATCCAGATTCCTGGAGTAATTCTCATCAGCCAGGAGTAAGATGAATTTCCAAACACTGATGGCAGGATTAAATGTATACATCCACTTCTTTAGCAAGCTCCTTTGTTGTTGGTTGTTTTTTGTTTTTTTTTGTTTTTTTCCTTTTTGGCCATGCCATGTGGCTTGTGGGATCTCAGTTCCCCAACCAGGAATTGTACCCAGGCCACCTGGGTTTTCACTTTTCACACAGCAAAAGTCTGGAATCCTAACCACCAAGCCACCAGGGAATTCCCAGCAAACTCATATTGAGTGCCTATTATGTACAAAGGACTGGGTGAGGCTTTAGGGTGGGAGATGGTGACAGGCATCAGTGTGGCAAAAAAAAAAAAAAAAAGACTATTTCACCAAGATCCTCAAGAATTAGCTGTATAGGTAGAGAAGAAGCAAGTAAAACAAGAGTCTGCTGGTGTTATACAAGAAATGGTATGGAGCTAGCTGGCACCAAGATTTCAAATCACCTGATGAAGAGCTGGAAAGGACTTTTTAGGCACTGTCCGGGGGTTCTCAGTGATGGTAGGAAGTGGGATCCTCCCAGTTTAAGAGGCTAGAAAGCAAGCCCAGCGTATGGGACCCTTCTACGTCACTCTAAAATCAGGAACAAGCACAGAGCAGGTCCAGAGTTGACTCTATCTCAACTTTTCTGGGAAAGTAAAAGAGAGTCTATGAAGACTAAATCTACCATCAGTTTTAGAGGAGGCAAGCCTTGTTCCAGAAGTAACAGAGCAATTAACCTGAAAAGCTGCAGAAACACACAGAACCTGGAAACTTTCAAAACATGTAATTTATCCAATTAAACATTTTAAGCCACTGCCAGCCACAAAGGGTTAGTATATTAGTAACCAAAAAGGTCTCTAATTCCTTGACTCTTAGGTTATTTCATCTAGCATCCAGGATACATCTGCTTGTATCATCCAAAGCATTCTATGAGATATAATTATATGGAATTTTATTTAATTCTGTTTCTATTCTATATGGCCCATATATTCCTCATAGTTTACATAAGGTGTTTGGAGATGGTGTTCCAGCTTTTAATAAAGCCTCTTTCCTTTCTTTCTCACTCTTGTCCATGAAGTTTCCCTTGACCCAACCCCGTCTACAGAGAACCATCCCCCCAAAAAATCCTACCCCTACATCACTCCTCTGACACTTGCCTCATGTTTCTCTTGCAGCAGCTGCTGCTGCTGCTGCTAAGTCGCTTCAGTCGTGTCGGACTCTGTGCGAGCCCATAGATGGCAGCCCACCAGGCTCCCCTGTCCCTGGGATTCTCCAGGCATGAACACTGGAGTGGGTTGCCATTGCCTTCTGCAATGCATGAAAGTGAAAAGTGAAAGTGAAGTCACTCAGTCGTGTCCGACTCTTTGCGACCCCATGGACTGCAGCCCACCAGGCTCCTCTGTCCATGGGATTTCCCAGGCAAGAGTACTGGAGTGGGGTGCCATTATAAACTCTTTGAGGGGACGAATCAAGTCTTCTGTTGATCACTTGTGGCCCCTAGTAGAATGCTCGGCACCTAATGGATCCTAAATCCATAACAGACACTAACCTACTGAAGCCAGCACGGAAACCTGCAGCTTTGCAAGGACCCAAGGCCGACAATTAAACACACTTTTCAATCAGATCTGCCCACAAAGAATAGTGTTTGAGTCTGTATCACTTAAGAACTTTCAGGTGGCAGAAAACCCAATTCAAATGCCTTAAACAAAAGACGGAATTAATTCACTCAGCTCGCCACAAAACCAGGATAGTCTGGCTTCAGCGATATTTGGACTCAGAACTCAAATTATGTCATGAGAACGAGGTTCTCTATAATCTCAACTGCATCTTCCCACATCCTGGCTTTGCTTCTTCTCTCCTCTTGGGGACAAAATGGCTATGGTGGCAGCCTCGGACCTAATGATGTCTAAGCCAACGGAAGAGTGTCACCATCTATCCTAAAGTGTCTCATGGGAGCTCATCAGCTCTGATTTTCTCACTTGCAGGTCCCTAGACCCATCACAAGGGCCCATGGGAGTGCAGTTTGCTGGGTGGCTTAAGCCTAGATCCTGTGCTCCACTCCTACACCCCAGGAATTTGTGCTTTTGTCAAGCTTTCCAGACTGTTCTAGTTTACATTAAAGTCAGAGAACCACTGGGTGTGGCCACATGAGTAGCCAATCAAGACAGTAAAGGCGGGAAGCACAGACAGTATTGTCTGAGACATATATGGAGTTATGGAGTTGTTTAAGAGGGTGTCAGGACTTGAGTGGGGTGGCGGTCAGTGAAAGACTGTCAGCCAGAGGTCCTGCCTGTCAGAGAGTAACTTTCATTTAATAAGACTCAAAGATGCTTTGAGACTTTGGTCTCCCATGTAGATCTATCTGATTCAAAGTCATGGACTTGGGAAATTTCAGCTTAGAAAAGGCCTTAAAGTGAAAGTTAAAGTGTTAGTTATGTCCAACTCTTAGTGAGCGCATGAACTATAGCCTGCCAGGCCCCTCTGCCTATGAAATCCTCCAGGCAAGAATACTGGTGTGAGTAGCTATTCTCTTCTCCAAGGGATCTTCTGGACCCAGGGATAGAGCCTGGGTCTCCTGTATTCCAGGCAGATTTCTTATCATCTGAGCCACACTGGCTCAAGCATAAGAAAAGACCTTAAAGGTCCTTTAATTCAAACCAAATCACCATTTGATCCACAAGCCCCCTGAACATTATGCCTTACCACCCAGCCCCTGCATAAATAATTCTCCCAACAGAGCAGTCCTCACTCCTCAAAGTAGCCAAACCATCTTCTAATCCTCCAGATGCTTAAAATTTCTTACTCTAGCTGGCAGAAATCTTTTTGTAAATTTCTTTCATCAGTCTTGCTTGTATCTTGTGCAATGATATAGGACATTTCTAGTCCCTGTACCAAAAGGCAACCCCCTCACACACTGTATTGGAAGAGAAGTTAACACTCAGTGTCCTCGAGCCTCCAGGATAAATAGCCCTGGCTCTGTCCATCCTGCCTCAGACGATGTGGGCTCTTACCCCTTTACTCCTCTCTCGAGAAAGTATTATAGATGGTCTGTGTGCATCCCCACCCCCCGCCCTCAAAAGTGTAGTGCTTAGAACACAGGCCCAACAGTGGTTTGATGAGAGAAGACTAGAACTATTGTCTCCTTCTAGATGCTACATTTTCATTACCCTGTCTCAACATTGCTGTAGTTTTCCTAGAACCACCCCTCAGAGTTCACTCATAATGGGCTTCCTCCTAATTTCCCCTATTCTGGCCTCATGCTGCTGCTAAGCTTCATCTCTCCCATTCTATACCCTGTGGAGCTTGTTTTGTGAACCTAAGTTTATGACTTTGGGGATAACTGAGTGAATTTCAGGCAGGAAGAATGAACTAAGCAATTCTATTTACTGCTGCCTACTCATGAACAACTGTATTCTCTCAAATAACATCTCAGAATTTAAAAAAATAAAACTGAGCCAATATCGAGCTCTTAGAGTATACCAGTATGGAGAACACGAAAATGAATAAGGGGGGATTTGCTTGCTTTTGGTAGGGCTCAGGTTCTGGCTGAGGAAATGGAACTCATCCACAAGCCCCTGGTGTAGGTGGCAGGTACCTTGGTAATGCTATGCAGAAGCTGTCCTCTGTCTCTGCCCAAGGACTTTGGGGTCTTCCCTACGTGAGCTGACATCACAGCCGGATATGAAAGGGTGTGATTTCTGCAATAATCAAAGGAGAAACCAGGCATCCAGGCAGCAGGAGTAATATGCAAAGATCCTCAGCAGTGGGAATCTAGGGAGAGTGGGGAGGGAGTGAGGCTGGGAAGTAAGGTTCCAGCTAGATTGTGAGGACCTGGAAGGCTCTACTGAGTCTGAATTTTATCCTGTGGTCTCTCAAAAGAGGGTTCAGTTCAGTTCAGTCGCTCAGTCACGTCCGACTCTTTGCGACCCCATGAATCGCAGCACGCCCGGCCTCCCTGTCTGTCACCAACTCCCGCAGTTCACTCAAACTCACATCCCTCGAGTCGGTGATGCCATCCAGCCATCTCATCCTCTGTTGTCCCCTTCTCTTCCTGCCCCCAATCCCTCCCAGAATCAGAGTCTTTTCCAATGAGTCAAATCTTCGCATGAGGTGGCCAAAGTACTGGAGTTTCAGCTTTAGCATCATTCCTTCCAAAGAACACCCAGGACTGATCTCCTTTAGAATGGACTGGTTGGATCTCCTTGCAGTCCAAGAGACTCTCAAGAGTCTTCTCCAACACCACAGTTCAAAAGCATCAATTCTTGGGCACTCAGCTTTCTTCACAGTCCAACTCTCACATCCATACATGACCCCTGGAAAAACCATAGCCTTGACTAGACGGACCTTTGTTGGCAAAGTAATGTCTCTGCTTTTCAATATGCTATCTAGGTTGGTCATAACTTTTCTTCCAAGGAGTAAGTATGTTTTAATCTCATGGCTGCAGTCACCATCTGACATTGTTTCCACTGTTTCCCCATCTATTTCCCATGAAGTGATGGGACCAGATGTCATGATCTTCATTTTCTGAATGTTGAGCTCTAAGCCAACTTTTTCACTCTCTTCTTTCACTTTCATCAAGAAGCTTTTTAGTTCCTCTTCACTTTCTGCCATAAGGGTGGTGTCATCTGCATATCTGAGGTTATTGATATTTCTCCCGGCAATCTTGATTCCAGCTTGTGCTTCTTCCAGCCTGGCATTTCTCATGATGTACTCTGCAAATAAGTTAAATAAGCAGGGTGACAATATACAACCTTGACGTACTCCTTTTCCTATTTGGAACCAGTCTGTTGTTCCATGTCCAGTTCTAACTGTTGCTTCCTGTCCTGTATACAGATTTCTCAAGAGGCAGGTCAGGTGGTCTGGTATTCCCATCTCTTTCAGAATTTTCCACAGTTTATTGTGATCCACACAGTCAAAGGCTTTGGCATAGTCAATAAAGCAGAAATAGATGTTTTTCTTGTACTCTTTTGCTTTTTCGATGATCCAGTGGATGTTGGCAATTTGATCTCTGGTTCCTCTGCCTTTTCGAAAACCAGCTTGAACAAAAGAAAGTAAAGATCCTCAAAGAGGAATTGAAAAATGGAGATAGTGGAAGCCAGGAGATCTAATAAGAGATGACTATAGTTAACTGAGGACTGGTATTTAGAATAGGTATCAATTTCCTGCACATCAATAAGGTAAAAGCAGAATAGGAAAATAGGTAAGGATGTGAACAAGCAATTTGTAGATCAGAAAACATGAGTGACCACTAAATGTTTGTAAACCTCACTAGCAATCAAGGAAATTAAAATTAAGACCACAGAGTGCTGTCTTTTCACAATGATCAGATTGCCAAGAGTCTGACGATACCACGCATACATGAAATACTCACATGCTGAGAGTGAGAGGATAAATTATAGGCCAGCTTTGGAAAGCAATTTGTCAACATCTAATAAACTTTCAGTGTGTACACCTTTGCATCCAGGACTCCACTTTCCAGTATTAGCCCCACAGAAATTCTACCATAGGTTCACAGAGACATATATGAAGATGCTCATTACAGTGCTGTTTGTAAAAAGAATAGTTTTTTGTACTGAAATGTGTCCCCCAAGGGACATATATTGAAGCTTGCATATGTGAACTCCAATGTTCATTTATTGAAGCCTTAACCCTTTGCTACCTCAGAATGTAACTATATTTGGAGATGAGGTCTTTAAAGAGGACTGGAAAGACCTTCTGGAGAAGGAAATGGCAACCTACTCCAATATTCTTGCCTGGAAAATTCCATGGATGGAAGAGCCTGGCGGGCTATGGTCCACAGGATCGCTAAGAGTCAGACGCAACTGAGCATGTATGCACACACTCTTTAAAAAGGTAACTAAGTCACAGTGAGGTCAGGAGGGTGGGTCCTTATCCACTGTGATTGGTGTCCTTATAAGAGGAGATAAGGACACAGACAGGCACAGAGGGAAGACCACGTGTAGACACGGGGAAGTGATGCCAACTTCAAGCCAAGGGGAGAGGCCTCAGAAACACCCAATGCTGCCAATGCCTTGCTCTTAGACTTCTAGCCTCTGGAACTGCCAGGATACCAATGTCTACTATTTAAGCCATCCAGTCTGTGATACTTTACTATGGCAGCCCTAGAAAACTAAAATAATAGACTTTACAATGGGGTCATGAAATTAAAATTAATTCAATGAAAAGAATAAACTAGATCAATAGGTATCAACATGGATATAGCTTAATAACATAGTGTTGAATGAAAAAAGTTGCAGAAAGTATATCCAGTATGAGATCAATCATATGACACAGCTGGGAAGGAGAAATTTCAGGCTAGTAGTAAAGGGAGAGGAGGGAAGGATGGGAATAGGATGACAGGGAGGTGGAAAGGGGGCTTCATCAGTAAGATTATATACCTAATGTATTAGTATTGGGTTGGCCAAAAAAGTTCATTTAGAATTTTCTGTAAGATCTTACAGAATATACATTTACAGAATATACATATACTGTAATAATACACATAGAATGTATAAAATATTACTATGTATAGAGTATATGATGTGATTATATATAATGTATATATTATATGTATATAATGTATACATCTATATGTATCATATACAATGTGCATCGTGCATGCTAAGTTGCTTCAGTCATGTCCCTCTCTGTACGACCCTATGGACTGCAGCCCACCGGGCTCCCTTGTATATGGGATTCTCTAGGCAAGAAAACTGGAGTGGGTTGCCATGCCCCTCTTCCAAGGGATCAAACCCACATCTCTTACATATACCTGCATTGGCAAATGGGTTCTTTACCAGCAGCACCACCTGGAAAGCCCACCATATACAATATGTATGTATATAATGAGAGAATATAAACGTTTGTTAAATTATGATGGTAAGCATGTTTTGCTTTTCTCTGCACCTTCTTGTAGCTTAAACTATTTTCATCATTGGTAAACATTGTTTGACAAGGCAATTCTGAGAGTCTGGGAGAGAAGTGTTGAAGACCTGAACTCAGACAGCAGCTTGGGGAGAAACTCAGCAATCCCACACTTTCAGGGACTGTTTCTTCGTCGGCTCTTGTTATATATTCCTTTTCTTCCAGGCGGTAGTGTAGTAGGCTTGTTCCAAATGGCCGTACGAGCAGCTGTCTTTCAGTACAAGTCCCATGAGCTGCAGTGTCCTGAGACTTGCTTCATGTTCTCCTTTTAAGTTCTTCCAGCTCAGGAAAATGGAAACCTTTCCTAGGTGTACTTCTAGTGAAAGCCTTTGCCCAGGTGGTCTTGCCTTTAATAATATCATAGCATGTGTGGATAGCGGACCTGATGTTGAGTTTTTAGGTATCCAGGCATGCACATGTCCATTTTGCCCCAGAATGTCATGGCATAAGGCCCACGAAACCCCGGGGACAGACGTGAAAGGGCCCCCGGGGTGTATTTCTGGTTCGCCTATGACCTCTAACCAGATCGCTTTCACTGGCTGAGTTGCCTGCCCATGAGCTGTTTCCCCTTTAGTGAAGCCAGAGCTTTGGACCAGATCTCATCCATCCTCTGCTCTGACCATCCCCTGGGTGGTGAGAGCTCAGGTCTCACACAAGCCTGGCAGGCAGGCTCAGCCCTCCCTCCACACAGTTGCCTGTAAAATTGTTCAGTACTTTTTATCTTGTCCTGAAGAGGCAGGTGTGATGCTCACTTTTGAATCTTAACATATCAATCAACACATCCAATGGAGGCATTGTGAGATTTTACAGCCAGGAAATCAACCCAGCCTTTGCTTCTCAAAGCATGTTGTGGCTACAGAGGTTGTACAATTTACTTGCAAAGCAAGTGTTCGGCTCAATGTGGATCTACATTTGCTTCCAGCTTGAAAATTGTTATCGCTAAAATTCCAAATCCAGAGAGTCCAACACCTTGGGCTCTCTGTTTCTGAGGCTAAGGTGGGATGTGTCAATGGGAATCAACCAGCCAATCAATCAGTATTTGTTGGCTCCTTGTCCTGTGCTATCAGCTAAACTGTGAACTTGCCTACGGCGGCCCTGCTTTCCCATCCCCGCATCCCTGCACCTTCTGGGCCCCCTGCCTTATTCCAACATCTAGCACCTTCCTTTTCCCTCCTTTGCCTGATCCAAACTGGTCTCAGGAAAGAATCCACCTCAGTCACTGAGCCCTGGAGCTCACCCTGTTCAGAGGACAGCTTTTTCTCTTCCTGGGGGACATACGAGCGTCAGAGAAAAGCACACAGCAAGTGCAAGTTTTCTCTTCTTTAAAAATTGTATTTATTCATTTATTTTGGCTCTGCTGAGTCTTCATTGCTGTGCGGGCTTTTCTCTAGTTGCAGTAAGCAGGGGCTTCTCACTGCCAGTGCTTCTCTAGTTGTGGGGTGCGGGCTGCTCATTGCAGGGGCTTCTCTTGTGTGGAGCACAGGATCTAGGCACTAAGGCTTTGATAGTTGTGGTTCCCGGGCTCTAGAGCAATAGTTCCAGTGCATGGGGCTTAGTTGCTCCGTGGCATATGGAGTCTTCCAAGACCAGGGATCAAACTCGTGTCTCCTGCATTGGCAGGCAGATTCTTTACCACTGAGCCACTAGGGAAGCCCAAGTGTAAGTTTTCTAATCTGCCATCTTTCTTCTACCCTTCCCGCCCCATGGCTCTCTATCCATAATGTGGTGAGAATGAATCCTGGCACCTTTTCTTACTAGCTTGCAGCAGTGTGCTCAACTCTGAGCCTCAGTATCCTCATCCATTAAATGGGCAAACAGTGCCTACCTTTCCAAGCACTATGCAAGGTTGATGCACTCATGTACTGTAGGGGCACTTGGAGGATGCCCAGCAGCAACCACTTTTGTTACAATCGTAGGCTTAGAAGTGGGCAGGAGGCCTCCCCTGGGTCTGCTGCTCACATGCCTTAAAGTGCTGGGTTATGCACTGGGAATTTCAGAGGAAGAAACCCCAGTTCATGCTCCTGAAGGTCTTTGGGGGAGCTAACAGCACAGCAGGAAAAGAGTGACCAAAGTCCAGAGGCACCAAGAGTAAACTAACCCCCAAGGATCACAGAATGAGAGACTGCAATGCCAGGTCTGTGACAATGAGCTGTGAAATTAACTGTGAAATTAACCCCAACTGAGGTGCTGAGACTGAGAGCTTCCCATCCCCACTCTTCATCTAACTTCCAGAGAGCCTCTGGGCCTACATCTCCTCACCCCTAAAACAAGAGATTTGGACCAGATTAATGTCTACGGTCTGTTTCTGGTCTTACACTCTAAACTGTTTTTAATTCTCTCACTTCAAACAACTGCCACCCTTTCCACCTTTCTTCTTTCCATGTACAGTTTTTAATGCAATAAACAAACTACAGATTCCTGCTCACACAGAGTACACACTTAAAACAGGGTGGTGAGGGGCGGCAATAAAAAGAAGCATGATGTGCAGGAAGCCAGGTGGATAGAAGGGCTCTAGAGAAACAGCAGGCAGAGGCTAGGGGGTGCGGAGTAAGAGGGGGTGCTATTTTAACCGAGAAATGTCTTCTCCAGAGGCAGCAGATGAGTGAAGACCAGGAGGAGAAGAGAGAGAGAAGTGTGGACAGCTGACTGGCCATAACAGGAAGCCAGATGGAGAGGCAGAGCGCGACATGCTAGGAATCCATGAAAGCTCCTCTTCCCATGATTTCTCTGTTCACAGTAAAACAAGAAGTGAGGTTATCAGCTGAGTGTAAAGATGAGGATGGAGATGTTAGTGGCTGGAGGAGAGGAGAGAGGCTATGAAGTATTTATATACAAGGGAGAAACAAGTATAGACAAGCGAAACATATAATCCTTTCTGTGCTATGAGAAGCTGGTTCAAATGCCATTGCAGAGGTACAATGGAGCATTTTTTAAATCCATTCATATATTCAATTGGCAAAAGGTGAGTAAGTTCTCTTGGTTAGCAACAGGTTGCTGCTGCTGCTGCATCGTTTTAGTCGTGTCCGACTCTGTAGGACCCCATAGACGGCAGCCCACCAGGCTTCCCTGTCCCTGGGATTCTCAGGCAAGAACACTGGAGTGGGTTGCCATTTCCTTTTCCAATACATGAAAGTGAAAGTGAAAGTGAAGTAGCTCAGTCGTGTCCGACTCTAGTGACCCCATGGACTGCAGCCTACCAGGCTCCTCCATCCATGGGATTTTCCAAGCAAGAGTACTGGAGTGGGGTGCCATCGCCTTCTCCAAGCAACAGGTTAGGCAGGGTCAAAACAGGAAGTCTTTAAGAAGGACCACCACACCTTGCTAATGGCCAGGGTTGTCCCTGAGACAAAGACTTGAATGCAAATAGTTTGTTTGGGAGGTGGAGGTAGGAGCATGGGGAAATGACCCAAGAAGGGAAGAAGTCAATCCAGGGTTTATTAAGGAGCAGATTACTTCTGTGGACAATCTCACCAGGGGCCTCTGGGAGACTACGTAAAACAGACTCATCCCAACAGAGGAAGCTGGGTATCCACATGCCATCACTGGCTGTGGGCTGCTCCTGGGTTGTGCACAAACCCTAGCCTTTCCAGCGTGCTCCAGTGAACAAAGGCCTCAGGTTTGCAGTCAGAAAATGTGAGCATGTATAAGAACAGTGGGGCTTCCCAGGGGGCGCTAGTGGGAAAGAACCTGCCTGCCAACACAGGAGACATAAGAGATGTGGGTTCGATCCCTGGGTCGGGAAGATCCCCTGGCGGAGTGCCTGGCAACTGACTCCAGTATTCTTGCCTGGAGAATCCCATGGACAGAGGAGCCTGGTGGGATACAGTCCATAGTATCGCATAGAGTCAAACACAACTGAAGCAACTTAGCATGCACCCACACATGAGAACTGTGAGTGTCAAGAAAATACGAACAGGCATCAGCAATATCTATGCCACTGCTGGAAGCCTCTGGATTTAGATGAAAGAGTATATGTCTCCTTACGTATAAGACACAGTCTTCCTTTCAAAGAATTAATTTATTGGAGGAGGCTAAGAATAGGCTTGAGCCTGAAAGAAAGAAAAAAGAAAATAAATCTAAGAGAAGAAACAGGAAGCACAAGCTAAAAAACACCAAGCGAGTGTAGTCTACATGGGGTCAGAGGAGGAAGAGGTCTTCCGGGATGGAATGGAAGGCTTCACAGAGGAGGGTACCCAACTGGGTGGCAACTGGATGAACAGAAAAAGCAACAGAAGGCTTCGGGCAGGGGAACCTGCTTTCCTGGGGTAGGCCTATTCTGCCTTTGTGGCCAAAACGGACCCAAAGACAGGCGGCAGCTGCTGCTGACTCGGGGGCTCCAAGGTGTGGCAGAGAAAGACTGATGATCATCCAGAGCCACCTCCGGCCACCTGCGCCCTGCAGGTGCGAGACTGCCTTGATTTGCAGCTGAAGCTTCTGTTTGGGAAGCAGTCGTGGTTCAGTAGCTCCGCTTCAGGGAAGCGTAAAACAAAGGAGATTCTCATGGGTTGTTATAAAGCAGTCTCAAAAATATATCTGTGATATCCAACCTTCCTGCACAGGGCAGCTGCGGAAGACACAGCCGTGATTCACCACAACAAATGATCCCGCCGCATCCTCCTTCCTGCAATGCCACCGAAGTTGGAAAAGTTTTGACTGTGCTTTACCCACCCCTGGTCCCCACACTCAGAGGAGGGGGATGGGCTGAGCATTTGAATAGCGTCTTCTGAGGAGGATAAATTAATTAGGACAACACAATCACAGATATCCACGTGGGTTTAGGTGTTCTAATGAGGCTGATGATTGGATGATGCTGAGTAAGGTCAGCATGGCCCGGGGGCCTGATTGCTATTCACTCTGCCTGGAAATCCATGGTGCCCCTGCGGTTAACCCCCTCCATCCCTGAGCATATCTTTCTCCCATCCCCACACTCCGAGCTACAAACTCTTGCCTAGTTTTCACCATCAGCCTCATGTCCCTGCTTCCAAACTCATCCTTTTGGGGCCAGATAGCTGATAAACTGATCATCCTCAAACAGAACTGGGTTCAGTTTGCCCCTGGGGCTCAGGAACATTAATAGCTCCTTGTGACCCAAAGAATAAAATCCACATTTGAACACAGGTCCCCCATCAACCATCTCTGGCCCCTTGCCTTCCACCATGTCAGCCCCCTACTTCCCATCAAGGTTTGTCTGCATTGGCCAAATTCCTCAACCTGTTCTCCCCGTGCGAGCCTTGTTAGTTCTAGTCCAGATTGTCACTTTTCCACTCTCCCCACCTTGAAGAAGACTGTCCTCTCATCAGCAAATCCCTTTCTGTGGCTGAAGCAAAAGAGGTGCCAACTCTGAACCTTCCCAAAGACAAAATAGCACTGGGTGATGAGTGATCAGGTACGTCTGTCAGGTCAAGACCCACACGCTCGATGATTGAATGAACAAAGGAAGGAGCCCTTTCTGGGCACCCACCTCTGAGTCTGATAATCCTCCCTGTTATGGTGAAGTTTGGGCAAGAGCAGGTCTACCTTCTGGTTTAATTGCTGGCGATTGGTGACTCTGCGGAGTAGATTTCAGTGTTTTGTCGTGATGCCTGTGTTTTGGAACTGAACGACGTTCCTAGGGAGAGAACCTGGCAGATTATCCAGCACTCAGATTTAAACTCGGCTTTTGTTTCACTCTGCTCATGCACCACACAAGCAGTGGTTGTCAGGAAATGGTGATAAGAAAATGTTATTTCCTACTGAAAATGACCACTTCTCCCCCCAGGGAACAGTACACTTCAGCGATCGTGCAGATGGCGGTCCGCTTGCAGGGCTGTTGGTGTCAGTCTCCCCCCACCCCGATTTGGCTGTAAGCTCTCTGCCTGCTTGCTTCACTCTTGGCTTCTCAGTCCCTCTAACCCTAACCCTAACCCTCAACACTCAGTGAAATCAGGGACAAGAGCAAGTATGTCAAGTAAGAAATGAAATCGTGACAAATGATAAATTCTAAAAAGCTGGCAGACACTACCAATGTCACATAATCCAGAAAAATACATTCGTCCGCATTAAATAATTTCATTATTATTATTGATTAAAATAATTATTTAATAAAATGATTACTTTTATTAACAAAAGACATCGCCACACCCCTCGAATACTAAACTTTTAAGAACGAATAATTTTATGCATTTGATGCTTGGAAGAATTTCCACAGACTAGCTTCTGGCTTCATGTTTCAAACCTGATTTTTCTCCACTACCCACACACATCTGGTGCCGGGTGCCATGGGCTCTCTTCAGATAGTAACCTGACTTTGGCCTACCACCTTTTTGTCCCATTACAAGGTAAATGGACAAAGGCGCCAATAGAAGCCTCCATGGAAGCTGTTCCTCCACTGGGGTGACTGTGTGTGTGTGTGTGTGTATACTCAGTCGAGTCTGACTCTTTGTGACCCCGTGAACTGTAGCCCACCTGGTTCCTCTGTCCATGGAACTTTCCAGGAAAGAATACTGGAGTGGGTTGTCATTTCCTGCTCCAGGGGATCTTCCTGACCCAGGGATCAGAGTCTCACAAATCTCCTGCATTGGCAGATGGATTCTTTACCACTGAGCCACCTGGGAAGCCCCTTAATTATAGGTAGGAGTGACCAAAAACCATACATGTAACCAGCTAAACTCCAGCTGTCTACATTCTCAACTCAAACTCCCTTTATCCAGGTCTAAGAAAACCAGAGGGCCACCAGAAGATCACCTGATGTGATAGAAAGTGTGCTGGCAAGGAAGCTGCCCTGAAGAGTCAACAGTTGTAAGCAACGGCTGTTTAAACATCATTGGCACATTTTATAAAAACATATGACCACGTGAAGACATCACAGGAGGTCCTGCTAGGGCTTCGGAAGTACTGGTATAATCAAGAACCCTGAACCATAAGCCTCACAACTTCACAGGAAATCTTCACCCTCTTTGCCCTCCCCTACTTCAGGAAGGAGAATGACCAACTGAAATAACAAAGAAGAAAACCTTTTTTTTTTTTTAATTTTGAATTTTGAATTGGGGTGCAGCCAATTAACAATGCTGTGATAGTTTCAGGTGAACAGTGAAGGTACTCAGCCATAAATACACTTGTATCCATTTTCCCCCAAACTCCCCTTCCATCCAGGCTGCCACATAACACTGAGCAGAGTTCCTGTGCTATACAGCAGGACCTTGTTGGTGACCCATTTTAAATATAGCAGTGTGTACATGTCCATCCCAAACTCCCTAACTTTGCTCTCCCCATATCCTTCCCCCTGACAACCATAAGTTCACTCTCTAAGTCTGTGAGTCTCCTTCTGAAGAAAACCATTTTAAATGTGTGTGTGTTCATTTGCTGCAGCTGCCTTAACAAAGTACCATAGACCGGGTAACTTAAACAATAGCAGTATGTTGTTTCATTGTTCTGGAGGCTGGAAGTCCAAGACCAAGGTGTCAGCAGAGTTGGTTCCTTTGGAGGGCTGTGAGGAAGGGATCTGATCCAGGCCCCCCTCCTGGCTTGTAGAATGATGACTTCTCTGTGTCACTTTTATCATCTTCCCCTGATGCATGTTTTTCTCTGTGTCCAAACTGTCCCCTTTTCCTAAAGGCACCAATTACATTGGATTAGCACTCACCCTAATGACCTCATTTTAACTGGATCACCTTTGCAAAGACCCCATCTCTAAACAAGGCCACATTCTGGGTATTAGGACTCCCAACATATTATTTTGAGGGAATACAATTCAACTCACAACAGTGTAAAAATGCAAATTGGTATGTGCATCTCTGCAGAAAATTGAGGGAGAGGGAGAGAAACCCAGAGAGACTGAGGGAGAGAGGGAGGGAGCTGTTATCTTGTTTACACTTTGCATTTAGAAAAATTACCTCATTAGCTGTCTGTCTACATCCAGGCCCAGCTGCAACCACTAAATCAATCATTTAGGGATCCATTTGCCTTTCTTGGACACCATAAATGGCACATTTTTGAATCTGTTTTGATTTTGGTGGCTGGTCTCAAATGTCAAAAATGATGGAGAGGATAAAGAGGCTGAAATCTGAGGACAGAAAATGGGGCCTTGTCTGGCTGAAGGATGAAACAGAAGAAGGTCAAGGGCCCAGAGAGGATGGGACAGGAAATAAGGAGTGGTCCGCAATTCTGAAGTAGCCTGTGACGGCCACTCACTTTGCATTTGAAAGAAGTAGGTTAGGGATGAGCAGGCCCTATTGACATAGAAGGCAGTGAATCTAGGGAACTTCGCCCAAGAAGTGACAGAAGATGAAAATATAAATTCAAGAAAAGAGGACCTCCCTAGTGGCCCGGTGTTTAAGAATCCACCTGCCATTGCAGGGGGACATGGATTCAACCCCTGATCCAGGAAGATCCCATGTGCTGTGGGACAACTCAAACCGTGAGCCACAACTACTGAGCCTTCAAGCTCTATAGCCAGTGCTCTGCAACAAGAGAAGTGACCACAATGAGAAGCTCACTTGCTGGAACGAGAGAAAGCCCATGAGAAAGCCAGCTTGCAGCAATGAAGACCCGGCACAGCCAGAACTAAATAAATAAATGTTTTAAAAAATAAAATAGACTTAAGACAAGGTTGCTTAAATTATTGGCTATCACGGCCTTCTCCAGTTCATTTCTGGGAGTCCCAAGAGGTGCCTTGAAGGTGCTTAGAGCAGCTGGATGTTGGAGAAGCGCTGCCCTTGCAGGAGGCGCACACAGCCCTTCATGGACCCCACTCGTGGACTTGGAACTCTGGCCCCTGCTTCCTGAGGACTTGGGAACAATCACTATGGGGGGAAAGCAGAGGTGAACTATCACAGCCCTGCAGTGTCCTTTCCTGCCCTATGCCCTTCTCCCAGCAACCACAAGTTCTTAGAGCTACTGGTTCTTGCAAACTGAGTCCTGGAGGGAGCCCCAGACTCCCAACTCAGCTCAGCCTGAGCTCCAGCCTGACAAAGAGGAAGGAGGCTAAGTACGTGCTTTGTGAATTTCTCGTTGTTTAGTCCCTCGGTCCTGTCCAACTCTTTGTGATCCTATGGACTGTAGCCCAGCAGGCTCTTCTGTCCATGGAATTTTCCAGGCAAGGAGTGGGTTGCCATTTCCTTCTCTGGGGGATTGTTTCTACCCAGAGACTGAACCTGCATCTCCTGTACCCTCTGCATTGGCAGGCAGATTCTTTACAACTGAGCACACAACACACAAGTGAATATGAGCCCTGTTAGCAGTATAATCAAAAGGCACACTGGAAAAAGATGGAGAGCAGGCTTGCAATTCCCAAACGATCACTATTATAGCAAAACTGGAGAATCTGCCATGTCTCCTGGCTACACATATAGCCTGGGTCTCCTTAGACCAGGTTTGTTACTAACCACACACTGTGACCCACTGGAGAATCATAAAAGCAGTTTAATGAGTTATAATCAGCCTTTGAAAAAAAAATAAAAAACAGGATAGAAAATTCAAAGTGCAGCATACATCAACAGTAGAGTTTGATGAAATTTCTGTTTCCTTGACAGATACATACATGTGTGTAGGAACAGAATGTGAGCATATTTCTTCTATGACTTGAGGCAGGAAACACTGAAATGCACTGATCTAGACCAAGGCCCTTAGAATACTTAAACCTATATAACCATGTGCAGGAGAACTGTCTGGGAAGCTCATTAAAATGCAGATTTTCAGGTACTGCTCTCCAGGAGGGTTTTTTGAACCCTTGATGGGGCCTGTGGATCTGCATTTAACAAGCTCCCCAAATGGTTCTGACATATTTGTTCTACAAAATATAATGCTGAACAGGGATTGCTGTATTCAGCAGGGGAGGGGGGAAAGTGTATTTGATAGGTGTCCAATATGCTACTGGAGATCAGTGGAGAAATAACTCCAGAAAGAATGAAGGGATGGAGCCAAAGCAAAAACAATACCCAGTTGTGGATGTGACTGGTGATAGAAGCAAGGGCCAATGCTATAAAGAGCAATATTGCATAGGAACCTGGAACGTCAGGTCCATGAATCAAGGCAAATTGGAAGTGGTCAAACAAGAGATGGCAAGAGTGAATGTCGACATTCTAGGAATCAGCAAACTCAAATGGACTGGAATGGGTGAATGTAACTCAGATGACCATTATATCTACTACTGTGGGCAGGAATCCCTCAGAAGAAATGGAGTAGCCATCATGGTCAACAAGAGTCCGAAATGCAGTACTTGGATGCAATCTCAAAAACGACAGAATGATCTCTGTTTGTTTCCAAGGCAAACCATTCAATATCACAGTAATCCAAGTCTATGCCCCAACCAGTAACGCTGAAGAAGCTGAAGTTGAACGGTTCTATGAAGACCTACAAGACCTTTTAGAGCTAACACCCTAAAAAGATGTCCTTTTCATTATAGGGGACTGGAATGCAAAAGTAGGAAGTCAAGAAACACCTGGAGTAACAGGCAAATTTGGTCTTGGAATACGGAATGAAGCAGGGCAAAGACTAATAGAGTTTTGCCAAGAAAATGCATTGGTCATAGCAAATACCCTCTTCCAACAACACAAGAGAAGACTCTACACATGGACATCACCAGATGGTCAACACCAAAATCAGGTTGATTATATTCTTTGCAGCCAAAGATGGAGAAGTTCTATACAGTCAACAAAAACAGGACCAGGAGCTGACTGTGGCTCAGATCATGAACTCCTTATTGCCAAATTCAGACTTAAATTGAAGAAAGTAGGGAAAACCACTAGACCATTCAAGTATGACCTAAATCAAATTCCTTATGATTATACAGTGGAAGTGAGAAATAGACTTAAGGGCCTAGATTTGATAGATAGAGTGCCTGATGAACTATGGACTGAGGTTCATGACATTGTACAGGAGACAGGGAGCAAGACCACCCCCATGGAAAAGAAATGCAAAAAAGCAAAATGGCTGTCTGGGGAGGCCTTACAAATAGCTGAGAAAAGAAGAGAAGTTAAAAGCAAAGGAGAAAAGGAAAGATATAAGCATCTGAATGCAGAGTTCCAAAGAATAGCAAGGAGAGATAAGAAAGCCTTGCTCAGCGATCAGTGCAAAGAAATAGAGGAAAACAACAGAATCGGAAAGATTAGAGATCTCTTCAAGAAAATTAGAGATACCAAGGGAACATTTCATGCAAAGATGGGCTCGATAAAGGACAGAAATGGTATGGACCTAATAGAAGCAGAAGATATTAAGAAGAGGTGGCAAGAATACACAGAAGAACTGTACAAAAAAGATCTTCACAACCAAGATAATCATGATGGTGTGATCACTCATCTAGAGCCAGACACCCTGGAATGTGAAGTCAAGTGGGCCTTAGAAAGCATCACTACGAACAAAGCTAGTGGAGGTGATGGCATTCCAATTGAGCTATTTCAAATCCTGAAAGATGATGATGTGAAAGTGCTGCACTCAATATGCCAGCAAATTTGGAAAACTCAGCAGTGGCCACAGGACTGGAAAAGGTCAGTTTTCATTCCAATCCCAAAGAAAGGCAATGCCAAAGAATGCTCAAACTACCACACAATTGCACTCATCTCACACGCTAGTAAAGTAATGCTCAAAATTCTCCAAGCCGGGCTTCAGCAATACGTGAACCATGAACTTCCTGATGTTCAAGCTGGTTTTAGAAAAGGCAGAGGAACCAGAGATCAAATTGCCAACATCCACTGGATCATCAAAAAGGCAAGAGAGTACAAGAAAAACATCTATTTCTGCTTTATTACTATGCCAAAGCCTTTGACTGTGTGGATCACAATAAACTGTGGAAAATTCTGAAGAGATGGGAATACCAGACCACCTGATTTCTCTCTTGAGAAATCTCTATGCAGGTCAGGAAGCAACAGTTAGAACTGGACATGGAACAGCAGACTGGTTCCAAATAGGAAAAGGAGGATGTCAAGGTTGTATATTGTCACCCTGCTTATTTAACTTCTATGCAGAGTACATCATGAGAAACGTTGGACTGGAAGAAGCACAAGCTGGAATCAAGAATGCCAGGAGAAATATCAATAACCTCAGATATGCAGATGACACCACCCTTATGGCAGAAAGTGAAGAGGAACTAAAAAGCCTCTTGATGAAAGTGAAAGTGGAGAGTGAAAAAGTTGGCTTAAAGCTCAACATTCAGAAAATGAAGATCATGGCACCCGGTCCCATCACTTAATGGGAAATAGATGGGGAAACAGTGTAAACAGTGTCAGACTTTATTTTTCTGGGCTCCAAAATCACTGAAGATGGTGACTGCAGCCATGAAATTAAACGACACTTACTCCTTGGAAGGAAAGTTATGACCAACCTAGATAGCATATTCAAAAGCAGAGACATTACTTTGCCAACAAAGGTCCGTCTAGTCAAGGCTATGGTTTTTCCTGTGGTCATGTATGGATGTGAGAGTTGGACTGTGAAGAAGGCTGAGTGCCAAAGAATTGATGCTTTTGAACTGTGGTGTTGGAGAAGACTCTTGAGAGTCCCTTGGACTGCAAGGAGATCCAACCAGTCCATTCTGAAGGAGATCAGCCCTGGGATTTCTTTGGAAGGAATGACGCTAAAGCTGAAACTGCAGTACTTTGGCCACCTCATGCGAAGTGTTGACTCATTGGAAAAGACTCTGATGCTAGGAGGGATTGGGGGCAGGAGGAGAAGGGGACGACAGAGGATGAGATGGCTGGATGGCATCACTGACTCGATGGACGTGAGTCTGAGTGAACTCCGGGAGTTGGTGATGGACAGGGAGGCCTGGCGTGCTGCAATTCATGGGGTCGCAAAGAGTCGGACATGACTGAGTGACTGAACTGACTGAACTGTGCTATAAGAGTCTTTAATGACAGGGAGATGCTTGCTTCATCTTAACCCAGTGTCTTGAGAAACAGAGGGCATAAGATGGGTATATGGGGCATAAAATGGATGGGGGAAGTGATATTCATCCTCTCTTTGGAGGGATAAATTCAGTATCTTGGGTACCAGTAGACCAATCTTGCTCACAAGATTCAGAGCCAGGCATGCAAAAGGGCTAAATAGTTGCCCTGAGTAAAATCATGTACTGAGTAGAATTGTCTACCTGGACACCCATATGGCTTTAGCGAAAGCCTAAACAAAAGAGAGAGAAACAGAGAAGAAAGAAAAAAGGAGGAAAGTATTATAAAAATGGACAGATAAAGGCAAAGAGATACAGAGAAATAGAAACCAATTTGCATAAAGTAAGTCTGGGCTGGGTGACATCTGGAGATCACCTCTCATCTCTTTTGTCACAGATCCTAAGAGCAGCGAGATAGAGAGAGAGGTTACAAGACAGATTCTCTCAAACATATCCACCATTGATTAGGTCAGCACTTTTAAACTGTGGATCAAAACTCATTAGTAGGTCAAGAAATCAATTTAACACCTTGAAAAATAAAATAGAGTTGAATACCATAGAAACTACCATGGTGCCCTGAGTGCAGTTAGAATGGCTGGTTATCTATGGCTGCAGAACAAACCCAACCCAAAACTTGGTGAGCTTGGGGCAATGACATCTATTTTTTTATGATTCTGGAATTTGGGCGGGGCTCAGTGAAGACAGCTCATCTCTGCCCCCATGGGCACCAGTTGGGTGGCTCAATTGGGACTGGAGAACTCACTTTCAAGATGCCCTATGCACATGGCTGGCAAGTTAAGGCTGTCCAGGAGCTCAGCTCAGGCGGGCAGTCAGGGCCTCAGTGCACCAACAAGTGACCTCTCCATATGGCTAGTTTGGGCACCCAAGGTATGACTTCTGAATTCCAAGTGGGGGTATCCCAAAAGCAAAATTCCATGAGTACAAGCCCTAGTGTATAAGAACTTAGCAAGCCTTCTCTTGCATCATTCTGCTAATGGCTTGCTTGAAGCCAGTTACCTGGTCAACCCCAGGGTCCGTGTAGGAGGGAGACTACACAGGACGTAAAGAGTGGTAAATGTGGCTCAAGGAAGACCATAAGCGTAAGCATTATCCCTGAAAAAAGTGTTTTTCCCAGTTATGCATGTGTCTAATTAGTGAGTAGCCATGGAAAATATATTCCTAATAATTAATGACAGTTTGAGAACACAGTAGCAGAGAGCTTGGGAAACGAGTAGAAGACACTTACTTTATGCCAGTTGGTTTCTATTTCTCAGTTGTTTCTCTGTATTTCTTTACTCAGAGTTGGTGATGGACAGGGAGGCCTGGCGTGCTGCGATTCATGGGTCTCAAAGAGTAGTACACAACTGAGCGACTGATCTGATCTGATCCATTTTTCTCATACCTTCCCCGCTTTTTCTCTTTCTTTATTTCTCTCTCTTTTGCTTCTCTTCCTTCCCTTATCTCTTTCCTTCCCACTCTGCCACTGAATCATTTTTCACACCTTATCTTTCACATTCAAACATCTTCACTTTCAAATACATGCATACATAACCTTAATATAAACTGGGGTCCTATGTGACCTATTTTCTGCACAGCATCACATATAAATGAGCACAGTTCAGTGGCCAAAAGTAATTTTACATTTATGTCAATTTTCCTGAATCTCTTCAAGAATAGTAATCAGATCAGATCAGATTAGTCACTCAGTCGTGTCCGACTCTTTGCAACCCCATGAATCACACCACGCCAGGCCTCCCTGTCCATCACCAACTCCCGGAGTTCACTCAGACTCACATCCATCGAGTCAGTGATGCCATCCAGCCATCTCATCCTCTGTCATCCCCTTCTCCTCCTGCCCCCAATCCCTCCCAGCATCAGAGTCTTTTCCAATGAGTCAACTCTTCACATGAGGTGGCCAAAGTACTGGAGTTTCAGCTTTAGCATCATTCCTTCCAAAGAAATCCCAGGGCTGATCTCCTTCAGAATGGACTGGTTGGATCTCCTTGCAGTCCAAGGGACTCTCAAGAGTCTTCTCCAACACCACAGTTCAAAAGCATCAATTCTTTGGCACTCAGCCTTCTTCACAGTCCAACTCTCACATCCATACATGACCACAGGAAAAACCATAGCCTTGAATAGTAATAGGGATCGAATTTAAATTCCAGAGACAGACTCTATGAAATCCCTCTCTCTCTCTTCTCCCATTTCCCACCTGGCAGCTGCTCTGGGGTCTCCCAATGGCTAAACCCACAAAACTTTCAACGCTCTGCCCAGAAGACATTCCCCAACCACCTCCCCTCCACTTACTCCCTCTCCTAATACAACTCAGCTTAGCCTCTGGTTCCAACACTCTCTCCCCAGTATCTTGATTCTGTCACAGAGGATTAAAAATCTAGATTGAAAAAACTGAACACGGAGAGGAGTCAAGAGAGAATCTAAAAAAACAAAAGAAAACTCTCTTTAGTTACAACTTCTTGAATAGTTATAAATTTCACCCCAGTTACACACACAAAATACAGTGTCTTAGAAAGAGTCTTCAATGGTGAGTCAGGAGAAATTGATTCTAGTTCTGGCTCTGCTGCTAATGAAATGCACAACCTTTGACAAATCATTCAGCTTCTCAGCCCCAAGCTTCCTGATCTCTGTGGTAAGTAATGATATCTATTTCTGAGGGTCATTGTGAGGCCTAGATGAGCTTCCTTATGGCATGTGCCTGGAACACAACAGTCAAGCAAAAAGGTTAATTCCCCTAGTGATACCTCATCTGTAAAATGGGGTAATGATATATGCCTAGCTCACCTCCCATGGTCTCTCTAAGGATCAAATTATAAAAAGTATGTGGAAGCCCTTTATATACTATGAAGCACTGTGCTAATAATACATGACATTTTTGGAACTTTATTGAACCTAGCAATCTCATCCCAGTCATATTTGTGTACAATGCCTTGTTCATTACAAGACTCATAAATAGCTAACATTTTTGTGTGCAGCTATAATCATAAGAAAGTGAGGAAGCTCCCCTTCTCTATTGCCTCCCTCTCCCCCACCCTACAGTCAAGGGAATCCTGCCTCCAAGATTATGGAAGAGGATTTTGTGACTGAACCCAAGGCGAGGTGAGGGGTTCATTGGTTCTCAAAATGTGGTGCCTGGACCAGCAGCATCAACATCACCTAGAAAATCAAAGATGCTCATGTTAGGCCCCACCTCAGATCTACTGAGTCAGAAATTCAGAGCCCAGCGACTTATTCTTCAACAAGCCCTCCAGATGATTCTGATCCACATTCACTTTTAAGCATAATAAAGTCAGAGTAATGGCAGCAGGGGCAATGTGACTCTCCCGTGTAGATCTGATCATGGGTTTTGGCAAAGAAACCAGCCTTTGTGGTGCAAGATGGTCTACCTGTATTCAGACACTTGAGGACAAGAAAAGAAAATTCCAACTATAGTACAGTGTGAAGGATAGTCAAAAGCGGTTCCTTCCTCTCTGCCAAGGGCCAAGTGTTTATGTCTCCCCATAATTCATGTGTTGACATCTTAACCCCTGATGTGATGGTTTTAGGAGGTGGAGCCTTGAGTAGAGACCTGCAGGAGATAAGGGAGACTCTTCTAGGGGCAGAATATTCTAGGCAAAGGAGACCATAATCCAAAAACCCCTAAGGCGGGGTGCAGGTGGGTCTTTGAAGAGAAGCAAGGAGGACAGTCTAGCTGGAATAGGGTTAATCAGTGGGTGAACAGAAGCAATTGAAGTCTGAGGTATAGAGAGGTTTGGGGACAGTTCTGACAGGGCCTGGAGGCCATTGAAAGGATTCGGCCTTTACTCAAGCAGGGATGGGAGCTGCTGGGGGGCTCTGGGCAGGGAAGGACCTGCTCTGACTTGGGTTTTCATTGGCCACTGTGCTGTGAATGGACAGAATGGTAGCCAGGGTGAGACTGGGGAACCAGTGTAAGAGATTTTGCCACTGTGAGAATCTAGGCAAGAAAGAAAGATGGCTCAGACCAGACAGGCAGCAGGGGAGGCGGGAGATATCAGACAGAGATTGGAAGGTTAAGGCAATAGTTTCTATTGAAGGATAGGAAGAGGGGAATTAAAATGAGTCTAAGGGGTTTTGTCTCAAGCTACTAGAAGAAGAAGCTGCCACTAACCATGATGGAGGAGACTGCGGGAGAGCCAGGCTTTGGCTTGAATGTGTTACACGAGGTGCCCTTGGACCCGGGCGATGGTGGACAGAAGGCCGCTGATACAGGAGTCAGTGCAGAGATGAGCTCATGGGACAGAGCCAGGCCTTGGACCCCAGGATTCACAAACTACACTACTCTGAGAGAAGGGCCAGTCCCCCAAGCTCCAAAATGAAAACTCCATCATTTATAAATCATAACTGAACACAGTATCAAGCTTCCAAATAGAGTCCAAAAACTCTAATAAGTGCTAGTTTATCTGGCATCTTTCAAGCTAGGAATTCTCTTAGCTAAGATTTTCCAATGTATTCCTTTAAGAATGAATTTTTTTTTTAAAGTCCACCACTTGAGAAAGGCTGGGCTGGTGATAAAGAAGCTCCATACAGTCCTTGGGACAAGACTACACAGAGGGACAGCAGCCACAGAAGAGCTCATGCACTAGAGCACTGACATTCAACTTGAGCCCATGCTGGGTCCAGAAACAAGTGAAGGTAAACTTCTCCCCAAGGTGCATCCATCCTTGAAGACCCCCAGGAGCTACAGGAGAGCTTGCATTGCAATGAGCCATATGGGTTTGCTTAAGCTTGCTCAGGCGGTAGAACGAGCACGTTTGACTAATGCTCTCTAAATCCACAAATCCCAAAGACCTGAGCTAGAGGGAAGACAGACTAGCTAAGGAGGGAAGCTGCCTGCTGGTGTTTGCAAAGCATCCCCAATCGATCAGCAGGTACACGTGGGCTGAGTTGAAAGGGAAGAATATTTTAAGGGAGGCTCTAGTGGGATTCCCCAGAAGCAGACGCCGAGGCAAGGATGTGGCTGGAAGTTGTTTGGGGGGAATTGAGCTTAAGAAGCAGCAGTAGAAGAGTGGGGAACTGAGATGGGGAATGAGGGTGTTAATGTCAGTTCCAGTGGGTACCCTCTGGGACACTGCCTAGAACACGTCATAGGGCTGTCCCACCCAAGAGACAAGGAACTGGGCTATTTATCCTGTAATGCTCTTTTATTATTGGTTGAGGGCTCTTCCTGTTGGCTTTACCTTCCCACCACTTCTGCTCTGTCCCCTACCCAAACGCCCACTCTCCAGCAGCCAGAGAATTCTCCGGAGCAGAGAGCAGCAGTGCTTGCAGTAGAAAGTTGTTGGCGTGAGCTGAAACCAAAGCCAGAGTTCCAAGGCAGGGCTGGGGGAGCACCACAGTGGATTCCACAAAAGGTGCCAGGGCTCTTGATCCTTAGCTCAGACTCCAAGAACTGTCTTCATCACAGAAAACAGGACTGAGATGAATGACTCATCTCATTCCTGCAAGGAGAGCTAGACAACAGGGCAGGGCAGAGTCTCCCTGGTCCTGATGGAGAGAAGGCACCCTGGGGGCCTCTCAATTTGGAGACCAGGGCTGTGGTAATGCCCAACCAGAGTCAGAAGTCTGCAGTGTGTTGGAGAGACAGACTAGAAACAGATTGATCCCAGTTTTGGGGCTCTTGGTATTTAAGAAAGTGCATAAGCAGTGGCTAAGGCTCATGATGGAGGATTCTGGACCACAGAGCTGCAGGCCAGACCATGGAGTTAGCATTCTAGCCTTCTAGTTAAGGATTTGCCTCATTGCTTAGTGTAGGGATCTGGAGACTGACATCACCCCCTCTACACCCTTGTTAGTTTATTATATGTGCCTGTGTTCTATACATCTGGCTGCATCCTCAAGAAAATACAGACATTCACATCAACAAATCATTCTGTCCACTTCATCGAGTCCCGAGTTTAAGGTCCCACCCTAAATATTGTCATTCACAGGCCTCTGGATGAATAGACCCTACTGACTATTCGAGCCCACTTTCTCATGCCCACACTGGACAAAACTAGCTAAGAAACATCCACTCCTCCCTCCCCAAAATTCAGTCTGAATGAGCAGTCCCCTGTGAAGCAAGCTCAAACCTGCACAGCTGACCATTTGTCAGGAAACTGTTACTTGTAACTCATAAGGTGGTTACAAGATAAATGGCAGAGGACCCCTGCTTTTCAAAAGCTTCCAAGTCCTGCAAATAAATACCTACTTCTTTTGTCAGGTACTTGCTGAAACCATTCCATAAAAAGAATGTCAGAATGGCCGTGACTCCCCGCACAGGCCAGAGCATTAGGGACTGAGTTTTTAGACCCCAGGAGCTCTCTCCATCAGAGCCCTGCCCCTCCCCTCCTGTGCAGATCAGCCTCCTAGGTACTCATACACTGACAATTTTTCAGCCATCGGTATCCACCACCTCCTTCAAGCCGTGTTTGCAGCCTATGTTTGCATGGTTTTGTGAGGCTTGTTTTGTTTTGTTTTGTTGACCATGCTGGTACGTCTACCAGCTGGCTGTGTGACCTTCAGATAGTTGCTTAACCTCTCTGAGTTTGTCATCAGAAAATGGACATAATAATATTAGGATGAACCTGTGAAAGTATCCTTTTTAGGTTAAAATGGTTGAATATTGGCACTTTCATAGGTTCCACCTGATACCCACTTTGTGGGGTTATAGCAAAGATATAGTGAGAGAGTATATGTGACACTGCAGAGCCCCCATATCTTACTAGTTTGGGAGTCCCAAGGAAAGTCACATTTCCCTTAGTACAAATCACCCCTGGAGTAGGAAATGACTACCCACACCAGTGCTCTTGTCTGGACTATTCCATGGACAATGGAGCCTGCTGGGCTACAGTCCATGGAGTCACAAAGAATCAGCCACAACTAAGAGACTGAGCGTGGGCGCGCACACACACACGCACACCTAAATCACTACTCCTCTCAAGTATCTGCAGGATGGGGTCCAAAGTCTGTTCTTCCACAGGCCTTCCAGTGATTTCTGGACATTCTCATGAGCTCTTGTTCCCTCCACCATGTCCCCTCCGTAGCGAAGGCTGATGTCAGTTGCACATTTGCTCTCTCCAGGTGTCATGCTCAGCACTTTTCACATATACACCCACTAGTCCTCCTCTCCACCCATGGGAGCTGGGTACTGCTACCGTCATCCCCCTCCCCAGAGAGGGAAACAGAAGTGCCAAGAAGCCAAGTGTTTGGCCAAGGTCACACAGCCAGGAAGTGAGAGAGCCAGGACTCAAAACCCAATCTTTAGCACCAGCTGCTTCCCACACCTGCTGGGGTCCTGCCTCTGCCACCATCATGAGCTGTTCCATGCCAGCCTCCCGCAGGTACCTCTCTCAATGAACCCATAGGTTCCGGGCGTGGGCACTCTATTTCTCCAAGGTGCTGAGATCAAGCAAATTCATCAGAGGACTGATTAAAGGGAAATAAAGAACAAAATCAAGCAGGATTAGGACCAAGAAAGAAGATATAGACCTAGATGCACTAGAGATTGGAAGATTACCAGGCAATTCTAGAGCAACTCTGCAGAAACAAGATAGGAAATCCAGAGGTGGATATTTACTTAGAAAAATATAAATTACCTAAATTGACCCAAGGAGAAGTAGAAAATGAGATGGCCAATTACTGCAGAAGAGACTAGAAAGGTGATTAAAGATCTACCATTATAAAAGGCACCAGGAACAGATGGTTTCACAGCTGAGTTCTGTGTAACCTTTAAAGAACAACTAATTCCAATGTTAATTAAACTCCTCCTGATCATAGAAAAAGACAAAGCACTGTAATTCACTTTATGAAGCCTACATTGCCTTAGTACCAAAACCTAATGCAGAGAGTGCTTAGAAAAAGGAAACTGTAGACTAATTATTCTTCTACATAGAAATGTAAAAATTCAAAATAAAACACTAGTAAATGAAATCTGGCAAAATGTCATTATGATCAAGTGAGATTTCTCCTAGTAACACAGATTTATAACAGGAAATCAATTAACATAATTCATTACACCAACAAATCCAAGGGAAACATATGATCATATCTATAAATGATGAAAGTGTTTGATGAAATATAAACTCTAAGTAAAATCAAAATACAAGAAATTCATTTATTCTTTCAATACATATGTATTGAATGCTTACTGTGCATATAGGAATTGTAGCTGTGACCATATCAAGCAAAATTCCCTGCCCTCAGAGAGTTCATATTCTAGTAATTGAGACACATAACATATAAGATGCATAAGGAAAGTATACACAATGTTAGAAATACATGCTAAGTAGAAAATTATTGCAGGGGGTAGGAAGTTAAAAGGGAGTGGTGGAGGATGAGATGGTTAGATAGTATCACTGACTCATTAGACATGAATCTGCACAAACTCCAGGAGATAGTGAAGGACAGGGAAGCCTGGCGTGCTGCAGTCCAAGAGGTCATAAAGAGTTGGACACGATATACTTACTGAACAACAACAAGGAAGTTAGAAGGTTAGGGTGGTCGGGGAAAAGGTTACTAAGATGTGGTAGCTGGAAACAGAGCCAGGAAAGCCATTCTAGACACAGGGAACAGCAGTGTGACACCCGTGGCAGGCACGTGTGTCCTGGAGAAACCGCTCAAGGCCAGGGTTCCATGGAGTGCTGGAGGGTAAGAGGTTTATTATCCAGTTGTTGCAACCAGATTAGAGGTGCCCTGGAAAGTTCACCGAACACATGACATAGCAAGGATGAAACAGGAAGTGAGACATGCTGCTGCCCGAGACTGCTGCTCTCGGGCTCACAGGCGCCACCCTCAGGGCTTCTGCCCACCCTTGGCAGGCACCATATGGTGAGCCAGCTGAGCACCCCCGACTCCCCTGAGTCCCCAGCAGAACCTGCAGACCTAATGGAGCTGAGACGAAGCTGTGATCGTGTCATTTTTCAACAGAAACCCCACATCTGAACCCACAGGGCTGGGCTGACTCCCAAGGCCAGACAAAGCCATCACATTAGCTGATAGATCCATCTTTCACAGTCCGGATTATTCAGCCTGAAACCACACTATGTTGGGAACACCAAAACACGTTTTCCATTTTTCGAATTCCCCAAGGACACAGACTGGTGAAATACACCAAATTTCCATGACTAGACAGAACACACCCTCTGCCCCCTGAAAGAATGGGTGGCCAGATTTGGATGACATCACCATTTTCTCCAAGAACAATGGCTGGGTGCTTGGTCTACATTTCTCTACCCAGAGCCCCAGTCTGCTGGTTCTCCTAAAACAAGAGAAGCAGGCACCAAAGATAAACTCACCTCTCGTTCCAAATCCTCACACTACCAGCTGCCTCCAAGTGACAGTTCTCCGGCTAAAATAAAATTCAACCCTCATGGACTCCTACACTTGGGACAAGCACCAAGCACAATATCTGGCATGGAGTGGGCACTTGTCAGGCTCCCCGTCCTCCCCCTCCCTCTGCCTTTTCAGTTTTCCCCAATGCACCCTACAGGTGTCCCACATGGGTGTCAGCCCATAGAGCTGAAAGGGAAAGGTGCCTCTTCAAACAGCAGGGCAAGGAGCTTTGTGAAGACAGATCTCCACACTCTGCTGTGGACATCTTAGGATGAGGTTAAATAGTCCCCTTCTGCATATTTTCTCTACAGAAATTACGGCTTAAGAAAGTAAATACAGGGGCTTCTCTGGTAGCTCAGTGGTAAAGAAGCCACCGGTCCTTGCAGGAGACAAAGATTCGATCCCTGGTCTCAGAAGATCCCACATGCCATGGAGTAACTAAGCCCGTGCACCACAACTTTTGAGCCTATGCTCTAGAGCCCAGGAGCTGCAACTATTGAAGCCTGTGGATGCTAAAACCCATGCTCCATAAGAGAAGCCACTGCAATGAGAAGCCCACAACAGCAACTAGAGAATAGCCCCTGCTCACTGCAACTAGAGAAAAAGCTCTTGCAGCTATGAAGCCCCAGCACAACCAAAAATAAATGAAATTATTAAAATAAAAAATTGCATACATATATACACATATATAAAGAAAATAGGGCTTCTCTGGTAGCTCAGCTGGTAAAGAATCCTCCTGCAATGCAGGAGACCCCAGTTCAATTCCTGGGTTGAGAAGATCCTCTGGAGAAGGGAATGGCTACCCATTTCAGTATTCTGGCCTGGAGAATTCCATGGACTGTACAGTCCATGGGGTCACAAAGTGTCAGACACAACTGAGTGACTTTCACTTTCATAAAGGAAATAAATATGGAATGCTAGATACAAACAGTAGACTCAAGGAGAAGCCATCAATGGGATCCCTCCTTGCTCAGCAACTCCCAGTACAGGGCTTGCAGCAACAATTGCATACTTCAGACCAGATGGGTTGGAAGCCTGGCTTTGGGAGCTGATGTCTGCTCTGAAGATGGAGAGACTGTGGCCACCAAAACCCCTTCATTGACTCTGACCATGTGGTTGAAGTGGTCTAGAGGAGACCACCCATCTTAAGGTCATTATTCCTGTTGACAATAAAAACTAAATGATCCATGGGGTCTTCTTGCTTTGTACACTGCACTTCAACCTTGTATCAAATCATCAACACTGGGCTTGATATCAGAGGACTCCTGGCTCCTTGACCCACCACTTACCAGCTGAAGAACTGCAGGCAAGTTCCTAGAGCTTGTTGAGCCTCAGGGGTTTTGCCTATAAATGGAATGTTCATATCCCACCAAGGTTATTAAGAGGAGAAAATTAAGTAGTGCTCACCCCAGGGTCCACCTTAAAGAGCGATGTTGCTCATTTAAAGCATCTGAGGCTCCGTAGGATGTAGGGACTGGCTTTCTCATGCTTCTCCCACTTCACATCTCATGATTTGACACTTCTTTCTCCAATTCGCTCATCCATGTTTCAAAAGCAATAAGTATGTTAGTAAAGCCTGATGTCCAGAGATCACCAGGTACACCCACAGAGTCAAACAAAGTTTGATTATGAAATTGCTATCATCAAGGAGAGCATGGGCCATGGGCAACCATGGAGCAGCCTCAGTAAGAGGCTGGTATAGGGTTTGGACTTGTTTTGCATGATTTTGGAGAAGGCTTAGGAACCAAGGGTTGTTCTCAATTGAATGCTATGATGAAGCAGGAGCATTTTGCTGGTTGAGTGTCTTGATCATTTTTATCTAAGAGACAACAGGAATGAAGCAAGGCCAGAGCTGTTTGTGGTAAAGAAAGAAGAGTCACTTCTGTCCTGAAAGAAAAGGATGTCCATACATCCTTTTTGTAACCATGCTTATGTTTATCATCGACACAGAGAGGCCTTGTCTAATGCTGATATTTTGTAAAGTTGTTTATTTCAACAGGAATCACTAGGGCCAAGGGACAAGCTAGTAGTGGCCAGTACTGATGTCTAAACTATTTTTAATTCTCAATATACACAAACATAGGTACTAACCACTAGAGAACTCAAGTGCTCCCTGGCTCAAGGGTGATGTGTTTATATGTTCTATATTGTATCTACTCTCAGCTTTTTCCAGGAAATGTTAGCCCTAGTCATTCCCCCAAGGAGGGATCAAAAGACCAGGAGATAGAGCAGCTAGCAAGGAGACAGGGGCCTGGGCTGGGGATGAGCTGGGCTCGGGCCCTGGATGGACAGAAGGGTCTCCAAAATGTGTGCCTGGACAGAAAGAGGCTGGCCTCAGTCTCTGCTCTTCACACCTGTGTTTGCCAGACCCAAGCAATAGAGAGCCATCCCCTCCTGGATAATCTGGCCTGCAGGAAAACGTCTTGCATTTCACCAAGCCAGGAGAACAGGTCTCTATTCTCTGTTCTCTTTCTCTGAAGAGAAAGTTAAAGACTTTGGAAACATGCATTGATGGTAAGATAGGAGAAGGGAATCTAACACCAAGGGCTGTGTGACCTTGAGCAATTTGCTTCCCCTCTCTGGACCATGGTGTCCTTATAACAGTAAGAAGCAGGCTAGTCCCTAAGCTCCTTTTGTCTGGCATCCTGGGAGCTAAAAGCTGAAGAAATGAAGAGCAGGCTCTTCTCTCACTGAGGATTTGGGTTGGTGGAGGGAAGAAAGAAGAGAGCTGGAACCAGAACTGAGCCAGGAGCTCTCACACAACTCACCGTGGGAATGGGCCTCAAACTCTGACTGTGAAGATGATATTCCCTGGCTTGTGATGATAAGTAATGATTACTCAGTGCTTATGATGTACCCAGTATTGCTCTAAGAGCTCTACATGGTTAATAAGTGAATTCTCATAACAACCCTATGGGGTGGACAATATCATTATTCCCATTTTATAGATGGAGAAACTGAGGCACGGAGCTAGTAAGTCACTCACCCAGGATCCCACAACCACTGAGTGACTCAGCTGGGGTTGGAACACAGGCTGTCTCGGTCTCAAGTCCACGTTCTCAGCTATATCTGGTACTGCCTCTCTGAAGTATAAACAGCCCTTCCACATGAGGCCAGCAAAATGTGGACTTTTGAGCCACCAAAACAAATCCAGCTGACTCATTCCTATCATGAATAAAGTTGTATTGGCACACAGCCACATCATTTATTTATTGTCTGACTTTCAAACAACAATGGCGGAGATCAGTAAATGCAGTGGCGACCACATGGCATGCAAGGCATAAGCTGTTAACTCTGGCCCTTCATGGATCAAGGGGGCCGGCTCCCAGCCTGGAGCTGGCACTGCCACTTCCTATGTGGGCCCAGATTAAGTTGCTTTTCTGAATCTCCCTTTCCTCATCTGTGAAATACGCTTGTTTGGGGAATTGGGTGAGCTGATAATTGTTGTTTAGTCGCTAGGCCGTGTCCAACTCTTTACGACTCTATGGACTGTCGCCCACCAGGCTCCTCTGTCCATAGGATTGCCCAGGCAAGAATACTGGAGTGGGTATTCCCTTCTCCAAGGGATCTTCCCAAACCAGGAATCAAACCCACATCTCCTGTATTTCTGGTGGATTCTTTACCGCTGAGCCACCAGAGAAGCCCGAGCTAGTATATGCATGCACAAACGCCAACCCAGAGCAGGCGCTTGATAAGGGTTAGTTGCTATCATCACTAACAGTGTGATGAAAAGTATGACTGAGTCTTACAACACCACTGGGGGCAGGACAGGGCCCTTTATCCCCGCTCCATGGGAGGGTGATGGAACCCAGGCACAGGGAGAAGTCATTTGCTCAGAGTTTCGTGAGAGGTGAGGCAGAGCCCAGGCCTCCCGATGGGACTCCTCTTTCCCCTCCCCTGCAATCCCAGCCCTGGTCCTCATTTGTGTTCTCTGGCGTGTGGAGCTGCCTATGTGTGTTTGTGAGTTTTCAGCATCTGTAAGTACCCACAGCCGCTCAGAGCTTGCTGGCACAGACATTTGTCAAAGATGACACGCCAGTGATCCATGCCACCAGAGACAGTGACGGATGTGTTCTCTGGCACCGCGGTGCAGGCGGCGGAGGATGGATGTGGTCCTGGCGCCCGCTCAGCCGGCCTGTGCAGGGAGCCGTGGACCAGGCAGGAGACAAACTGCAGCCTGGTCAGCGGGCGAGGAGGTTCAGAGCCTGCCTCCCCTCCCTGCTCCCTGCCAGAAACCCTTCCTCTCTCCCTGCTCCTCCCCCTCCAAGCCAGGCCTGCCGAACCCGCTGCACACTTAGCACTTGTGTGAGGTCACAGATAAGGAGATGAATGCTCACGAGATTTGGGTCTTTTTCATTATAATCATAATAATGGTCAACACTCATGTATGTTTTGTGTATGTGTGTGTGAAAGTCACTCAGTTGTGTCCAACACTTTGCGACCCCACAGACTGTAGCCCACCAGGCTCCTCTGTCCATGGGATTCTCCAGGCAAGAATACTGGAGTGGGTTGCCACTCCCTTCTCCAGGGGATCTTCCCTACCCAGGGATTGATCCTGCAACTCCTGCACTGCAGGCAGATTCTTTCCTGTCTGAGCCATCAGGGAAGCCCCTCATATATATTGCACTGTCCTAAATCTGAGCATTTGTACTTAGCCATCTCAGTGATGGACAGGGAGGCCTAGTGTGCTGCAGAGTAGGACACGACTGAGCGACTGAACTGAACTGAACTGATCTCAGTGCAGGGAAAGGACTCTAGGGTCAGATAGATTAGGGGACTCCTCCAAGGTCACACAGCAAATGGCAGAGACAGGCAATCCAGACAGTCTGGCTCCAGAGTCCCCTGATACTCAGGGCTTCTATTTGAAGGTCTGGGGTGGAGGGGGACCCACTGCAAGCCCAAGACAGACAACAGGAAGTAGAAACAAAGGACCCGGCTTCCCTGCCAGACTCACCACTAACCCACTGAGGGGTCAGGAACTGCCATCCTGTCTTATGTTCCCACTTGCAAAATCAGTAGCTGCTGCTGCTGCAGGGTCTTGTGGGGCCCCGAACAGCTTCTAGCCTGGCGCCTGTCTTCTTCCGGGAACCCCACCCCTGGTTCCTCTGCCTCCACACATTCACTGTCTCAACCCTGTGACTCCAAGTGAGATTCCTCCTGGAATATCATCTCCAGGCTCATTAAACTGTCACCTCTGCGTCCCTGAGGCAAACTCACAGTCCTCTGAGATTTTGTAGGGATATTTATGGCTAGTGACGGCAAAAGGGAACAGACTACATAAAACAAAAAGAAGAGAGACGAAGAGAGCTCTAAAAAAGTTTCCAAAGTCTTGCTCTAAAAGCTCCTCGTGGGCATTTCATATACACGGACGACCAATTTCCCTCTCCTTCTGGGTGAGACTTAGAGAGACCACAGTCTGAGGTCTAGTCCAGCCTCTCACTTGCTGGCGGTGCCTTCCTTTCTCTGGGTTTTAGTTTTCTCATCTGTAAAATGGGGACAATGATAGCACCTATCCCATTAAAATAATTGCTAGGATTAAAATGCTTAGAACAAATCCTGATACATAGTGAGGGCTCAGTAAATGCCAAATATTGTTATTCCCTGATTTTCAGTTGCCTCGATGGGAAAATGAGGGGGTGGGTCTCATGCTGGGTGTGGACTTCCGGCTGGAACATTCTGTGATTTAGTGACACACCTGTGATGCTTGCTTATCTCCTCCCACACAAGATTCTACTTGGAATCTGCTGAGCCCCAGACGACTGCTTTACACAAATGGGAGGTGTCACACTCTTATTCGCAGTGGGGAATTGTTCCCATTGCAACGTTGCCATCCAATGAGCCACCTCTGTTGGTCGACACAGCTGGGCAACATGAGTTTTATGACCAGGTCCCTGCCAAACACACCCTGCACTAACAGACCTCAGGACCTGTCCCTAAGCTTCCGTGGAAAACAGTCCCCACCATCCTGTCTGTGTAGACCTGGCCCCATCAGCATAATGTTTGCAGAAGCCAGTAGTTACAGCTTCCCTGGGATTCATGCAGAGGACACCCACGCTGGGCAAGAATTTCTCTTGCTGTTCAAGCTGTGTAAAAACTTGAAAAGTCATTTTATTTTTCAATCTGTGGGCAGGACGCCACCAAACCGAGAAGCATCATTGCAGGACTTTTTTTTTTTTTTTTAATCTTTTTTGGGGGCGTGGGGTGGGGTTTGGTGATGACTTTTTTATTTTTCCCGCTGATGCTTTTTGGATAAACACATAAATCAGCATCATCTATATTCATTAGATAACATGCCTTGTTCAATACAAAATTACCCCTGTTTTGCATGATTTTCCCCCCTTGTGATTAATATAAATGACTTAAGTTAATTATGTTTCTCTTCATGGAAAAATGTATTTGTCAAAATGCTGAAACATCAATAAAAAGAAGCAGTGTCATTTGAAGAAGGGCAGGACTGCAAATGAGTAGGCAGGGAGTGGGGAAGGGAGTGAAAGCGCCCGTCTGGGTGTGTCATTCTGATTGAGTGGGCACCCTTTATATTTACCAACAGTGACAAAAGCATTTTTCTCAGTTAAGCACTCACGGGTCTGATGAGGTAGATTGATGTCATCGTTATTAGCAGTAATGACACCTCAGACATAGAGAAAGTGGTTTTCTCCAGGTTCCCAAAGAATGCTGCATGGATTAAGCATCACCTGTCATTTCCAAGGACAGCTAAAGCTGGGTATCTTACCAGCCAGCCCCTTAAAACTGGCCCAGCATTGTGGACTTAGAGAGAGAGAGAGAGGCAAATACAGATGATTAAATGAGCAAGGGGAAGAGAAATGAAGGGAAAGCAGGGGAAAGAGAAGGTGGGACGAATTGAGAGAGTAGCATTGCCATGGATCACTACCATGTGTAAAATAGTGAGTGGGAAGCTGAGGTTTAGCCAGGGACCTCAGCCTGGTGCTCTGTGGTAACCTAGAGGAGTGGGAGGCAGGCTGCAGAGGGGACATGTGTGTGCTTATGACTGATTCACATTGTTGCATGGCAGAAATCCACCCAACATTGTAAACCAATTATCCTCCAATTAAAACTTTTCTTAAAAATTTTTAAAGGAAAAGCAAACCATGAGGCTGTTATGGAGTCCCAGAGCAAGAAGGAAGCTTCAGCTCAACCAGAACTTTGGACCAGTGACTAGACTAAGGTCCAAGGAGGGAAAGGGACTTTGCCAAGGACACGCAGCCTATTAGTAGCAGATCTGAGACAGAACCCAGCACCCTTGATGCCCGGATCATGGTCTTTTCCCTGCATGCTGCTGCTCCCTGCCCCCACTCAGCCTGGGTACCAGGAATCAAGGGCAATGGTGCCCACAGATGGCCAGTGGGCCAGGACCACCGGAAAATCTCTGGGTTATTGCCTTTTTCTATGGTACCAGAAATGCCTCTATGACACCCTCTTGCCTTGGTTCCCTAAAAGCAGACCCAGAGACAAGATCATGGGTGCTGGAGGTTTCTTTGAGAGGGGACCCCAAGACACCCAAGTGAGGTGGAGGGGAAAGAAGAGGGGAGGGGAGGAAAACCAAGAGTGTCAGGGAGTAGGGGGGAGGGGTGCTAATGAGGGGATTACTGCTTCCTTTGGGTACCTATGCTCATACCCGCCAGGAGACACTGTGGAGAATTAGGTCTCCCAGTGCTGAACAGAAGGCAGAAACATTCATTCCATCACTCCCAGGGGCTTTTATCTCCAGCCCCTCTGCCCCAGACTGAGCAAGCTCCCAGGGTGTCAGAACAACCCAGAGAACTGGACCTGGATGTGTGAGTGGGGAGAGCCAGCATACACGGCCACTGTCTACCCCAAATGCAGATGAAATGTATTTAACCAAAATAGCTCCTGCAGGAGACCTGGCCTGGTGTCAAAAGACCTGAGTTGAGTCTCAGCTCTGCATTGCCTACATACCTTTGGACCTTAAGCCACCTCCCAATTCCTCCTCCTCATCTCCCTCATCCATGCCATTCTACCTCCATAGCCAAGTGTGAGATGCTACAGGTAAAAGCTCCTGGAACTCCTTAAAGAAGAACAACTCTATAAATGGGGACTGACTGCTGCTTCCCTGTCTCATCTGAACTTGAACTATTTCCCTAACTTGGAGCAGAATCAAAAGCTCGAGCCTGTGGGCTATGGGGACACAGAAGTATGTCCTTTGACTCACAGGGCACTTTGTTTTCCGCTTATTGTGTGAACATTACAAGGTTCCGTTTAAGAGTCCAGATGTTTGCTTTCTCTGGAGAAACCAGAGGCTCCTGCCATGTTAGTCCCGTGGTTTTGTGTAGCATCCTGTCATCAGTTGGTTGGAGCAGCAAGGTGGCCGCTCTCTCCACTGTCCCGACCCTAGGCTGGGAGTCAGCCAACACTTATCACGGTGCCTGTTACCTTGTTCTTCCAACAGTGAGAAGACATGTTTCTGCATCGGGGTTTGTATCAGAATCGACCTGGTCCACCAAGACTGCCCAGTATGAGATCATACGAGCAAGTAGAATTCTTGGTAGAAGAGAATAATCATCGTAGGAGCTTAATATGCCATGTGTGTTTCAAAGCAAGCCAGCCTGAAGGGACTTCCCTGGTGGTCCAATGACTAAGACTCCATACCCCCCATTCTGGGACCCATGTTCATTCCCTGGTCAGGGAACTAGATCCCACACGCTGCAACTAAGAAGTTCACATGCCACAGCTAAAGATCCTGTGTGCTGCAACTAAGACCCAGTGCAGTCAAATAATTGCCTTTAATGCAGCCTAAATAAGGATCAGCAAAAATGCAACCCCTCCCCCAGTCCTATCTGGTAGGTTACCTCTCTGGCCCTTATGAGACTTTGTGTTTCTGAAGCCTGATTTTGATAAACAAGGAATTTTCTGGCCAAAAGCATGCGGTGAGTCTACTTCGTGGAAATCTGCCACTGCCTCTTCATTCTCAGTTGATCTATGCCTTCAAGACCTTACCCAGTGACAAGACCCTAAACATCTTCTTTTTTAATATTTATTTATTTGGCTGTGCTGGGTCTTAGTTGCAGCATGTGAAATCTTTAGTTGCAGCATGTGGAATCTAGTTCCCTGGTCAGGGATCACACCTGGGCCTCCTGCATTGGGAGCTCAAAGTTTTAGCCATGGACAACCAGGGAAGTCCTGACCCTAAACATCCTGACAGAAAGCATCAGATCAATGAGCCAGACCCCAGGTATTCTGTACTCTCCAATCTCCAAGCTACAGGAAACTTCCAAAAGAAACAGGGTGATGACAACTAATTCAGTTCAGTCACTCAGTTGTGTCCGACTCTTTACAGCCCCATCGAGTGCAGGCTTCCCTGTCCATCACCAACTCCCAGAGCTTGCTCAAACTCATGTCCATCGAGTCAGTGATGCCATCCCACCATCTCATCCCCTGTCATCCCCTTCTCCCCTTGCCCTCAATCTTTCCCAGCATCAGGGTCTTTTCCAATGAGCCAATTCATCACATCAGGTAGCCAAAGTATTGGAGCTTCAGCTTCAGCATCAGTCCTTCCAATGAATATTCAGGGTTGATTTCCTTTAGGATTGATTGGTTTGATCTCCTTGCAGTCCAAGGGACTCTCAAGAGTCTTCTCTAACACCACAGTTCAAAAGCATCAATTTCTCAGTGCTCAGCTTTCTTTATGGTCCAGCTCTCACATCCATGCATGACTACTGGAAAAACCATAGCTTTGACTAGATAGACCTTTGTTAGCAAAGTAACATCTCTGCTTTTTAATATGCTGTCTAGGTTTGTCATAACTTTTCTTCCAAAGAGCAAGTGTCTTTTAGTTTCATGCCTGCAGTCACCATCTGCAGTGATTTTGGAGCCCAAGAAAATAAAGTCTGTAACTGATAATCCTGCCAGACTCCTGAGTTGCACTTATCAGTTTGTAAAGCACTCTCAGTCGCTCAACATTTACTTGATTGACATATATGAAGGCTCTATTACAGACCAGGCACACTGTTACAGGTATGATGTTATACCAGGTAATCAAGTCCCCTGCCCTTCAAAAGCTTCCAGTCTGGCAAGCAAACATTTTTAGAGTCAACATTCCCATAGCCATTAGCGTGAAACAGTCGCCGTTCTAAGTGCCTTACCTAGAGTAACTGATTTACAGTAATTAACTCTTCGCAGTAATTCTAGGAGGTAAGTACTACTTTTATCCCCATTTCACAGATGAGGAAACTGAGGTTCCAGAGCTTAAGTATCTCATTCAAGGTTAGCGGTAGAGCCCCGCATCTGATTCACAGCAGCCTGTTGGTAAAGGTAGCCTTTTGCGACCATAGATTGGGAAGCTGAGACCTCACCAGTGAAGATTCCCAAGTCCAAGACCACAGGGCTGGATCATCCCATTCCACAGCCCTGAACACTTCTCTCACGCCACTTCGAAACTCAGAGATAGCTACTCACAGGAGAAGAAAGAACCACACTGGTTGGTCTGGTCTAAGAATGCCAGGGCTATGCTAGCAGGATTTATAGGTTCTGAGGCAATTTGCATCTCCTGTTGGAAGTTTTCCTCATCAAAGCAATGGAAATCAATGCTGTAAATATAGTTATAATGAAATGGCCTGCTCACACTCCCCATGTCTTCCTAAGGAAAAGAATCATGAGAGACACATATTGGCTCCAACTCCATCACGTGCTTCTGCTTCACCCAGTCATCCCACTGGGAATCTTCCCTGCTCCTGTCAACTGTATTTGAGATGTTTTGGGGGAGGGAGGCTTATTGGATGTTCTTTGTCACTACATCCATGAGGATTCAGCACAGCTAAGATTTAAGAACCGGAAGGAGTTTAACTTCTTCCAAGCATCAAAGTCCTGTCTCATAAGCAATCACAGAAATGTAAAACAAAGCCATGAGATTTTGGTTTTCATCCATAATATTAACAAGGAATTTAAAATATAATATTCAGTGCTAGCAAGGGTGTAGTAAGAGAGACACACACGCATCCTTCTTGTTCGAATAAAAGCTGGTACATCTGTGGGATATAATTGAACAGTATGCTCTTGAACCCAGCCATTCCACCCTTCTGCTTACAACACAGCCTCAGACAGGTGTTTATGGTAGAAAGTTGTCCATCTAACATGTTTTTGTATGCACCGAAAAGGGAAACAGCTTTAAGGTCCCGGAAGAGGGGAATTATTGCATAAATTATAGTACAGCCATAGGCCAGAATAGATTTTGAAATAGTTGATTGGCATGGGAAAATGCTCACAAGCTGTCGAACTTAAAAAATCAGAGTCCAACATCAAGATGTAGTTTCTAATTATGTAATCTTTACCAATTCACAGAACTATGACTGGAAAGACATACTGCAAGTGCAGCCCGTTGTAGTTCCTAGACCGGGCGGGCCAGTGACACGTGTTTTCTTCTTTGTTCTTTCCTAGACTTTCCAAATTTCCTCAAATGGTCATGTATTGGGTTTTTTTCCCTCTGCTTTGCGGTATTATTATATAAAAAAGCAGCTAAAGATCTTAAGTCACCCTGACTCCTTCTATTTATTACCAGCTGAGGTTTGCTTTGTAAAATAAGGACATTTGTACCTACACTGCTTCACAGAATTGTTGTAAGGATAAAATAAGAAAATGGATGTGATATGCTTGTAGATTATAAGACGCTGTACAAATGTTAGCTGCGGTTATCATTATAACACAAAATTAACTCCAACAATCTAACAGAAAAGAAATCTGTAATAAGATAGGGCTTTGGGAAAGGAACAAGGAAAATACAAGAATGAGCTAAGAATAGAAAGAAGCAAAAAGGCCACAGGTATGCTGAAAAATGTTCACCAGCATCTCTCAGGGAAAATGTTTAACAAGAAGCCCAAAAAAAGAAAAATCTTACAAGGCAACCAAATGTTAACAGCACTGCTTGACTAGCAAGCCACATAAGATGTTCTGACTTTGTTTAAAAAAAAAAAATCTGAAAACTGAGGAATATTTAAATCAGGAGAATTGGGGAGCTCACTCATTGTGACAGGCACATGAAAATCAGAATTAACTCAGGTCAAAAATGTATGGGCAATGTATCCTGCAGAATTGGACTTAACTCCAAAAGTAAAAATAAGCACCCCAGGGGAGAAAACTGGAGGGAGAGAGAGGGCACTTAATTATCACAGGGCCAGAGCTGGACTCAGAAATGACAAAGACCCAGGAAAAGAACTCGGATTCTTTACCTTGCCAAGGAAGACTCGGGATCTGCCACTTCAGGCCATTCCCTCCTATTTGAATCTCTGCTGTTCTAGTTTCTCAGACCCTCACATCCTTCTTGCCCGCAGCTCCTTCTCTGACTTTCCTTCCTCTTCTTGACCTCCACACAGTGCCTGCTCCAGGGTCTTTTGTTTCTCTCTGCTCCTTCCTACCTGCACTTTCTCCCTGTTCCCCACTAGCACTACAGATGTCCACCTCCACAGGAGCCCTTTCCTCAACTCTCACGCTGTCTGTCTCTCCCACTGCCTTGCGGACACACCCCTGAGTAGAAGCTCTCTGCCACTTCGCACAATACTGCCTAAAGCCAAATGGAGCTTCTTTAAAAAATGAGCAAACACACATTGGTTCATTGGATACTCATCGGCTGTTCCTGCTAATAGATCTGCTAGAAACACAGGCTTCCTCATGTGTTTCTTCCTCTCTTCCCAAACCAAATCATCATGTCTCAGATCCTACTGACAAATTCTTTCATGTTTTTCTTATATCCTACCCTTCACCTGATCCCACCTAGTTCAGATCTTCCTGGGCTACTCCAGCAGCCTCCCAACTGCTTGTTCTTGCATCTCCTCCCCCCAATCCCTTCTAAAGTGAAAGTGAAGCCGCTTAGTTGTGTCTGACTCTTTGCGACCATATGGACTGTGGCCTACCAGGCTCCTCCATCCATGGGATTTTCCACGCAAGAGTACTGGAGTGGGTTGCCATTTCCTTCACCAGGGGATCTTCCCAACCCAGGGATCGATCCTGGTTCTCCCACATTGCAGGCAGACACTCTACCGTCTGAGCCACCAGGGAAGCCTTATTCCTTCTAAAGGCCACTGTCAAAGACAGCTTCTCAAGACCACACCCTCTCCTGACTTGAATTCTCCCAACCGAAGCTTTCAATGGCTATCTTGTGTCTATTAGACAAAGAGAAAATGCCTTGCCTGACATTCAAAGTTCTCCAGCTCTCCCTAATGGCTGGATGAATGACTTGGCCAAGCCCAGCTGAATGATTGGGCCAAGAGTAGATTTCAGGCATGAAGTTGGGGTTACCAGTTGCCAAGAGACAACTGAGTGTGGGCAGAGTGGTCAGTGGTCAAAAGGTCAAGACCAAGGAAGGAAACATAATTGCCAACATCTGAGCACAAAAGACAACATCCCAAAGTGGGTCAAGGCAACAGCGCCATTCCAGAGATGGAAAGGAGGAAAGAGAGGAGAAGCAAGAGAGTGGGTTCCAGAGACAAGGACCAAATGGGCAGAAGTTGCTGGAGCTGGAGGCAAAGAGGCCCTTCAGCCTGAGCAGTCAGGGCATGCTTGCTCAGAGCCCATGAGGCTGAAGCCAGGCGACATGACACATCTGAAGACAGCTTTCCTGGGCACTTGCTCCCCACACAGTGCTTACTCTTCTCCATGCATGTAGGGCAAGTTGTAACCTCTCAAAAATCAACCAAAATTAATTCTTTTGGTACATTTCCTGTCTGCATGAGCCCACCATGCCATGCTCCCTGCCCTTCAAACCAACTATGCATCCCTATCTCTAGTCATCTCCATCATTTCCCCAACCTAGAATGTCCTTGACCCAACCACGTTTAATTCTCATCCAGCCTTCCTGTCACAATTCAAGTCACAAGTCTACATCCAGTTCATGAGAAATCTCCTTCTTTCTGAATTCCACAGTAAAAAAAAAAAAAAAAAAAAAAAAAAAAAAAAAAAAAAAACAGGGGATACAGGGTTTACTGGATCTGGATCTGTTACACTTTTATTGTAACTGCCTAGGTTGTCAGTGACTTTTGAGTGTTTTTGGCTTGCCTTCTGAGGCAGATACTGTTGGCTGGTTAACCAACACCCATTCCTAACCTTGTCTGTCTTCACCACAGAGCCTGGAAAGCCTAAACGTTCATGTTCCCAGCCTCTTTTAATGCTAGGGTACCCATGTGACACTGTTGTAGCCAAAGATAGATAAGCTCAAGTCTTATTCTATGGAGTTTATGGGAATGGGAGAGGTAGGGGTAAGGGAGTACTTCTGAAAAGCATTCATCTTTCCCAATAAAAGAGACAGGAAAAGCTGGCATCTTATCCTTCCTTTCAGTTTGTGTCTCAAACATTGGCATGATGCCTGGGGCTGCAGCAGTCATTTTGTGACCAAGAGACAAAAAGCACAAGGATGAAAAGCTGATTGCTAAAAATGGATCTATAGGGCCTGGTCCCTAAGGATGTTGTTGAGCAGCTAAAGCAGCATCAGTGTTTATCCACCTCCAGACTACTTATTACAAAATTTTTTAATCTTACTTGTTTAATCTACTCTTAGTTAATTTTCCTATTACTTGCATCTGAAAGCATTCCTAACTCAATCATCTTTCTACCAGGCTGAGAGCTCTTTGATTGCAGGGAGCATACCTTCCACATCTTTGCTTCCTCCAGCATCTAATATAGGGTCCTGCCTATAAACAACCTTAATAACCTCAGCTAGGGATAGAAAGGAGTTTTCTATCCCTCAAAGTGTCTATTGAAGCAGACAAGACATGGGCGTTACATGAAATAGTGGTAAACTAATGAGATGTTCTAGACCTAATTGAAAATTTTGATGTAAATAAATCCTGCCAACCAGATGGCATCCACCCAAGAGCTCTGAGGTGTGTAATTGCACAAATGTTGGCCAAAATGTGCAACCTATTAACATGAAAGTCCTCAGGTTCCAGAAGCCTGGATGATGGTCAATATCCCTCCCACCTACAAAGCTACCTGTAGAGGAGTCTGAGGACCAGAGAGTAATCTTTGAATTGGAAAAGAAGGCAGATCTTCTTTTCCAAACACATTGATAGAATCTGTAAGAGAGATGCCAGGACACCTAAACAATATGATGCGGTGGAAAGCTGGCACAGTTCTTCCTAATGGAGACTCAGAAAGGGCTAATCTGCAAATTCTCTTTTAAAGGGGAGCAATTAAAGAGGACTGATGGGGGGAGAAGGAAGGGCTTTGTGGACAGGATACATGTAGAATTCCCCAAAAAAAAGCTCATAGTGTGGTTTAAGAACACAGGCTTATAAATATTCATCTGCTCTGGGATTGGCAAAACTGTGACCTCAAAACTAGAAATAGGATTAAATAAGCATGTGTCTTAATAGAGACTTACTAATGGTAGGTTCCCTCAGGAATCCCACTCAGACCAACAGGAGTTATTTGGCAGAGGGAATATTCATAGCATCCACTCTTCATCTACATAAAAGCCCAGTCCAAAGCTCAGAAAATGGGTATAGGCTTGCCAGATGAAACACAGGACTGTGAGTTCTATTTGAATTTCAGAAAGACAACAGATAATTGTGTGGTATAAGTAGATCTCAAGTATAAGTGTGCCTCACGCAATAGTTGGGACATAATTACACTGCAAAATAATTCCCTGGCTCTCTGAAATGGAACTGTTACTAGGTGTCCTGGTTTGGAGTTATTTTGTTAAGTTTGGGGTTTGGTTTTGTTTTTTTTATTTTTTGTGTATCTTTAATTTTGTTTTCTGCTAAGTCTTGTAACCTTAGGCAGGGCGATAAGGAGGGAAGCTGGAAGATTCACCTGAGGAGGCCGAGGGGCAGCAGAGAGGGACTGGACAGGACACTGAAGGAGGCAGACTCTCACTGGCGTCTATGAGACCATGCACCCTGGGTCCTCAGGATCTTGCGGGGTGGGGCGTGGGGGTGGAGAGCAAGGCATCACTGATTAAGAGACAACAGTACAGCCTAGCAGTGAAGGCTACGGACTCTGGAACCAGTTAGGGGAGCTGGGATGCTGGGTACCAATTAGGTCTAGAACATCTCATTAGTTTACCACTACTTCATGTAACGCCCCTGTCTCGTCTGCTTCAACAGACACTTTGAGGGATAGAAAACTCCCTTCTGTCCTTTCCCATCTGCTAGCTGTCTAGCTTCAACCCCCACTCCAGCATTTACCAGCCAGGTGTTTGGGGCCGTTGCTTAACCACCATGTGCCTCAGTTCCCTCATCTGCAAACTGGCATTAGAAGAGAATCTGCCTTGTAGGTTGCTGGGGATTAAGTGAATGGACACATCTAAGGTGCCTAGAACAGTGCCTGGCACATACAAATGTCAGTTACCCTCTTGTGCAGAGATGAGCCAGACTGAGCCTGCACATTTGTGTTAACCTCTGTCTAGCAGCTTTCCAAAGGCCTGGCTGGCTGGAGTCACTGGGTTTACACACTTCTCTGTCAGTTAGTGTCTTGTTGGAAAGCCCACACAGCATGCCTGGGGACTGACTGCCTGGTGAGGGGGAGTGCAGGAATGTGGCGTGGGCTGTCCTGGGGACAACTGTTCCCCATCAGTCACACGTCTCCATACCCAGCACCCCAGGTCCCCTCTGTTTGCAATAGGAGCAACAAAAGCCTTCCTTCCCAACATCTGCAACCACCTCTGCATCCCCAGACCCAGCAGCCCAGAGCTGGGTGTTCAGTCAAGTCGGGCTCTGGAGCCAGCAGACTCTGTGATGCGCTCTGCTGGGGCAGCACTGACCTGTCCCGCCTCCCACAGCGTGGACCATGGCCTGACCTTGCTCTTTCCTGGCTCCTGGCTCCTGGCTCCTGGCTTGCTGCTGACCACAGGGCAACACATTCTTTGGCCCCTCCAGACACTGCCTGGCCTCCATGTCTGTCCTGGCTCGACCTTGAAGGATTACAAGATCCTCAACCTCCTGCTTGCCTGTCCCTGTCCTTGGCTCTCCAGTTCACCCTCTCCTGCTCACGAAACTCACCCAGAGTGACCTGTGTCTACCATTGGCAAAGAAGCAACCAGTCAGTCCTCTGCAGTCAAATGGGAGGCTCAATACAGCTTCTGAACAGACCCCGCCTCCCTTTCTCTGCTGCCTGAAGTCTTTCCTTCCACTCTCAAGAAGTGAGTTCTGATGTCGTGGCCTGTGGGTAACACATTTCAAGTTTGAAGATAACCACAATTTAGGAATTTTCCCCAGGCCTGCTATCAGACATGTATGGATGACTTCAGAAGGATCAGGGGCAGCAGAGTGAGGAGCTAAGTGGGTGATTCCAGAAGGAACATTTTGGTTGTTGTTGTTGTTCAGTCACTCAGTCGTGTCCAACTCTTTTCGACCCCATGGACTGCAGCATGCCAGGCTTTCCTGTCCTTCACCATGTCCCGGAGTTTACTCAAATTCATGTCCACTGAGTCGAAGATGCCATCCAACCATCGCCCCCATCTCCTCCTGCCAGCAGTCTTTCCCAGTATCAGAGCATTGGGTTTTAAAATTAAAATCCAATTTAAAAAGTAGGAAGATGAGAAATGAGCCCTCGTACACTGCTGGTGGGATTGTAAAATGGTGCAGCCAATGCGGAAAACAACTGTGTGCTTCCTTAATAAGTTAAATACAGAATTACTAACAGCCTATGACTCAGCAAGTCCACTCCCAGGCATATATACAAAAGAATTAAAGACAAGTTTTCAAACAGAAACTTGTACATGAATGTTTATAGCAGCTCTATTCACAATAGTCCAAACGTGGAAACCACCCAAATGTTATCAACTGATGAATGGATAAACAAAATGTGGTTTACCCACACAATGGAGTATTATTTGGCCACAGAAAGAAACGAAGTACTGATCCATGTTGCAACATGGATGAACCTTATACACATTATGTGAAATGAAAGGAACCAGACACACAAAAGGCTATGTATTGCATGATTCCATTTAAAGGAAACGTTTGGAACAGACCAGTCCATAGAGACTGAAAGTAGATTGGTCACTGCCAGGGGCTGAAGGGATGGGGAGATCCGTGAGTGGCAACTAAGAGGTGTGAGATTTCCCCTGGGGATAATGAAAATGTTCTGAAATTGATTGTGGTGTTAAGGCACAATTCTAAGAATATACAAAGAGATAATGAACTGTACACTTTAAATGGTAAATTGTGTGGTGTCTGAATTGTATCTCAATAAAGCCGTGGGTTTTTGTTTTTAAGTTGGCAGATGGCCCAAAGTAGGCTTTCAATATTTGAAACTAGGCTAAAAGAAAGAATCAAAACAGGGAGACTGGATTCTATTATAAAGTGTTAGTCACTCAGTCATGTCCATCTCTTTGGGACCCCATGGACTGTAGCCCATCAGGCTCCTCTGTCCATGGAATTCTCCAGGCAAGAATACTGGAGTGGATAGCCATGCCCTCCTCCAGGGGATCTTTCTGATCCGGGAATCAAACCCAGTCTCCCACATTGCAAGCAGATTCTTTACCGTCTGAACCACCAGGGACTCGTCGTGTCTGAGCGTCTCCGCTGCTGGATTATTTCCTCTCTCACCGCGTGGTGCCACCACTGCGCCCCACACGTCTCGGTTTCTTCTTTAATGAAACCAGATTGTAATTGCTGGCCAACCTGCTGCCCCTCTGCTAGACCTTGGGATCTCAGGGTGCTGAGCCCATTCCCATTGCTCTTCCTATCCCCAGGCCTTGGCATCTGATGGGTGCTCAATAAAGAACTATTGCATTAATACACATTTTATAACTCCTGGCCCCTTTTATGTAAAGATTTTACTATAACCCAAGAAACTGGTAACACATTGCCTTGGGGAAAACCAGGTGGTTGGGGAAAGGGATGGGAGAGACATTTTCCCCATGCCCTTTAGGACCTTCTGAAAATTATGCATGCCAATACTTCACCTCTTCCTAATATCCATAATTTGAAAAGAAATTAATTTGCTTTTTTAATTATTTTAAAATGCAACACCTACTAGCAAAGACAGAGAATTCAAGCATTTAACAAAGTAGGGAAGAGGAGAATATGACAGAGGTCTCAGGAGAGCAGTCAGGCAGCAGACCTGGGAGGTTTGCTATGGGAGGTTTGGGGGAGAGGGCTCAAAGTCTCTGGGAGAGATAGTGTAAGATTAATGGCTCCCTTCCCCTAACTCTAAGGAGGCAATCAGATCTCTTCCTTTACTCTTGGAAATGACATCAGGTCGCCCTGGGCAAGGCCAGCCTCGGCTAGCAGACCATTGTCAGTCCCAGTGTCTCCACTGGTTCGTCAGGATCTTGTGGCCTCCCCATCCTCACCAGCACACATTACTGCCCACCCTCCTGGCCACTGCATAGAGCTGCAATGGCCATAAATCAGGAGAGACCTCATCACTGAGCATATTATTAACTGACCAATGCAGGATGCGAGTTCCAGCCCTCATCTCCCCAGGGGAGGTGGAACAGAGGCAAAACTCATTCCCCACACACTCGTCCCCTTCTATTATAGGCGGTGCCTCTCTCTCTCAGGCTCCTTCCCATGCAAGGCTCCTGGGTCCTCAGACTATATCCCCTTGGACCTGGGCAGTGACCTCTGTGGCAGTGACAAATTAGGAAGCAATGAGACTCTAATATCCCAAAGGACACTAGCCCAGGTCAAGGGATGTTTTGAAGTGGCCTGGCAAAGTCCCAGCCTCCCTGCCTTCTTGGCAAGTGTCTTGGAGGCAGGTCGGTATCTCTGGAATCATGCATCACCAGCTCCCAACACAATCCTGTTTTAAAAGATAAACTGAGGCATACTACAACTTGATAGCATGGAAATTACTTGAGCAAAAATCAATTCAAATCAGGCATCACCGAACTAAATGTGGTTAGAAGTACCCTGTTGAGGGGAGCTAGAGGAAAGCTCAGTACAGAGAAAAGGCAGAAGCAAAGCAAGGAAATTATTGATAGCCTAGAGTTTAAATCCTAGCTGGCTATTTGTGATTGGTTCTGCCTGGGTTTTACTTTCATAACCCTGGAGTATTTATAAGCTTAGATACTGGTTTGCTTAGGTAGGTGCCAGGGCATCAGAGCCACCTCAGTCTAAGGGCCTCCTTATTTAACAATTCCCCTTTTTTGGTCATCCTGTCATATATGAGAGATTGACCAGAAATTTGGTCTTCCCACCATTCTCAGTCACCACGTGAGTTAAATGCTCTTGTCTCTTTGTGAAACTAGTAGGTTATGATGTCAGATCCATGGAAGAATTGCTTTCACTGTTTATCCCATTGTACATCTTGCTTCTCCACGTGCAGTAAGACCATCTGATGCACTGCTGATGACTGCAAACACACATTTAGGATCTTTGAGAGAACACAACACACCAGGGAGACTATAATGATGACTATTAGGTAGATAAGACTGAGAGACTGAAGTATACTCCTTAGCCAGACCCCCACTAACCAAACCAGTTGCTATCAAATAAATCAAAGAGTGCACCTGACGAGGTATCAACCTGTTTTAGCCAGGTAGCTTTTTGTTAGTTTCTTGTAACAATACCAAGGAACTGATCCAGGTACAGCAGGAAGTATTTGCTATGGCACAGACTCTTCCTTGTTCAGCCAACAAGAAATCTAAAGCAATTGCATGATCTACAACCATCTTAGCAAGAGAGCCTAGGGACTTCTGTATGCAGCCATGGCCTCAGCAGTAGATTCAGCAATGGTTGCTAGAGTTAAGGATAAGTTTCCAGTCACATGTTCATCTGTTCTAATGAAAGCCAAGGAAGAAGGAATAGTTCAAAAGATGCCCGTCCAGAGGGGTTATCATCTGCTGGTAAACTTCTCTTCAACTGATAGTATTCATTCAAAAGCCTTCCCTGGTGGCTCAGCAGTAAAGGGTCCACTGCAATGCAGGACATGCAGGAGATGTGGGTTTGATCCCAGGGTCAGGATCCCTTGGAGGATGGCATGGTAACACACTCCAGTATTCTTGCCTGGAGAATCCAATGGACTGAGGAGCATGGTGGGCTACAATCCTCAGGGTCACAAAGAGTCAAACATAACTGAAGTGACTAAGCATACATGGACGCATACATTCAAAGGAATGGACCAATGTTGAGTTTCTGAGATAGCATGAAGAGACAATGGAACCATAAATACAGCAAGAGCACACTGTCCTTTCATCCCCCAGCTGTCAAGACAATGAGTTGTCTAAGCACAGGAACCATTGTCAAACCCTCCACATATAAAGGAGTAGCCAGGAGATGTACATAAGGCTCCTTTGTATGTATTACATTCATGGACCCATTCATTGATATAGAAGTCTTAGCGTCATTTGATCCAAACTTAAATGCTGAAAAACCACATACTGAAAAACCACCTACATCTTTGGGTCAGACAACAAGCCTACAAATAATCTGATTTTCACTGCCTGCTCTGCAGTGCCTTTTGTATTTATATTCAGTGAATCTTGTTTTCCTACCCCCAGGGATGGGTTAAGTTGAGGCAAGGAATGGGGGTGTCAGGATTAATAGTATTTCAACTTTATAAAAAGAAACTGTGGAATAATTTAAGCATACTGTGGTACTTGGTATTGCAGTGAAATCACTTACAAGGTGAACTAAGGGTTCTCTCCCTTCCTGTACCGATTTTGGTTTAGCATGACATATTCAGCCATTAGTTAAGTTTCCTGCAGTGGCTATTGTTTGGGAAATCCTAATTATTGACAAATCCTCATAATATACAATTATTGTTGTCTGCCTGTGCATTAACAGAGAGAAAAAGCAGTTTTCAAATAGGTAAAGGAGGCAAAGATTTCATATGAGAGATGATCTTGATCCATCAGCTTGGGAAAACTGTTCACCTCAAAAGATTGCCTGCTTCTGGGGCAGAATCACCCTGGTCAATCTTAACTTTAGATCTCCAGCATGTGTGCAATTCCAAGAGTTTAGGGGAGCCCTATCAACTGGGAGACATGGACCCAAAGATCAAGTCCTTAAAGTTTTGCTGCCTCCAGGGTAGTGAGGAGAATCTGGAACCAGGGTCACGGGTAGTTTTTCTTTCTTTTAGTATTTATTTATGTTTGGCTGCACTGAGTCTTTGTTACTGCACGTGTACTTACTCTAGTTGCAGAGTGCAATACTCTCTAGTTGCAGCACATGAGCTCCTCACTGCAGTGACTTCAGTTGCAGAGCACCGGCTCTGGGTGTGCCGGCTTCGGTAGTCGTGGCACGTGGGCTCAGTAGCAGTAATGCGCGGGCTTAATTACCCTCTGGCATGTAGAATCTTCCTGGACCAGGGATCAAACTGGCATCTTCTGCTTTACAAGGCAGACTCCCAACCACTGGACCACCAGAGAAGTCCAGGTGAGGCCTTTCTTAGGTGTCGTTTCCAAAAGACTCACTCTCCAGGCTCTAAGTTGCAGAAGGTTCGACCATCTGCAGAAGGGTCACAGAAAGCTTCCTCTATGTGGTGGAAATACACTTTGGCATAATTCAATAAAGCTTTACATTATTGAGTCATATCAGATTTTATGAGTACAGGAAACACATGTAGCTCTATCATCAAAGGCATGGGTCTTCCTGTTCCTAATTCATAAGGTGTTAATTTATGTTTTCCTCTAAGTGTTGATCTAATTGTCATCAAAATCAGTGGCAGAAATTTTGACTTTGGCAATCCAGTTGACTCTGCTAATTTAGGTAGCTTTAGTTTAGGTTACCATTTGTCCATGTGACTTTAGCAAATGACTGAGGATGGTAAAGACTACGGTAATGCCATCGTGTCAGCGGCACCTTATTCAATGGCTTAATTATTTGTCCAGCGAAATGAGTTCCCTGATCACTTAAAGATTTCTCTGGGGATGTCCCATAAAGGAAATAGATTTTCTTAAAGTTTCCTAGCCATGGCTGTGGCGTCAGCCTTTCTGCATGGGAAGGCTTCGATCCATCTTGAGAACACACAAACAAGAAAAAATTGGTTACCCATTGCAGAGGAAATTGAATGAAATCTGTTTGTAAGTGTTCAAATCACCCAGTAGGTGGTGAGAATGCTCCATCTAATACCTTAATAGTCTTTCCAGGGTTATGGGTTTGACAAATAAGATGTTGGTCATAAACCAATTTTGCAACCTTGAAGCAGTCATCCCACCAATACTTCTTCATAATTTGAGTCATTTTATCCATGCCATGACACACTGCATAATATAGAACTTTTTAGTTATCACATTTTAAGGACTCAGGAAGAACCAGACGGTTGCCTGGGCCCTCAGTGTCTTCATTTAATATTAAATTTGCAACCTCATTGGTCTCAATATTATTGTTCCAGCAAGGGTGCCTGATTCTGTCTTTTAGATAAATGATCATAAATAATTTGATTAGAGTCAATCTTATGGAGTTCATTCAGGTTGCATATTGGAACAATTTAAGCACTGGCTGATTTAGCATGGAAGTCTCCTGGAGCTTTTCCCTGATATTCGGGTTTTGTTTTTCTAGTATGAGTTTCGATTTTAATCATTGAAATTCAGTTGGGCAAAAGAATGGCAGAGGGCTGTTCATTTCCTTGGAGTCCATTTTTGATTCGGGTTCTGTTAGAAGTGTGGAGCCTTCTCTCTTTCCACAGCATCCCAAAGTCATGGACCACCCTGATGGCAGATCTATCAGTATTCTAAATGTTTCCTGATTTTCCTTTGGACAGCTAACAAGCCCAAGTGAGGGCACGTATTGAATAGTTGTGCTGGTTGTGCAGACTTAAATTGGAGAAGGAGTGCCCTTTCTAATAGTTCATATTGAGCTGTTACAACATATCCTGTTGCTATTTCCCTTCTGCATTCTTAGCATCGACTATTAAATCTAGGTTTTCTAGTAGCATCTCCAATAAGTCAATGCTGGGGGTCAATAACCATGACACCACATCTATACAGATACCATGATCTGTATCATCGTCAGGCAAGGGCAGCAGGGCTGAGCAAGTTACAGAGCTTAAGATGATGGTTAGTTGGTGAAAGATGGATCTCCTATGTTAGTCTGTTTGCTGAAAAATGCTGGGTCTGATCAGAATTTAATAGACTCAACAGTGTTAGGTGCTTGTAAGTATGAGTCATATCCTAATAACCAATTCAGCTGAGGCTTCCACCAATTTAGCTGCTGCAGCTACTGCTTCAGTTTGGATGTGCTCTGGCTACTGGTCTAACTGTAAGTTATTCTAAGCAATAGGTCTATATTTCCCTCCATGCTCTTGCATTGGAATTCCTGGAGCCTGGTTATCATGCTTGTGGACAGATAACGCGCAAGACTGAGTGTCTTTAGGGAACCCACTATGCTCTGCTCTGTGCTCACTCAGTCGTGTCTGACTCTTTGCCACCCTATGGACTGTAGCTTGCCAGATTCCTCTGTCCATGAGATGTTCCAGGCAAGAATACAGGAGTGGATTGTCATTTCCTTCTCTGGGGGAATCTTCCCGACCCAGGGATCGAACCCATGTCTCATGCAGCTCCTGTATCAGCAGGCAGGTTCTTTTACCAACTGAGCCACCTGGGAAGCCCCAGAGAGCCCTAAGGCTAGAGTTTGCTGCAAGGCTCATTTTATTTGGCTGAAGGCTTGCTCAGGATTATCTTCCCATGGTAAGGGCTCTGAAATTGAGTTCCTTGTAAGTTTATTCTGGGGACTAACAATCAGAGAAAATTTTAGAACTCAAGATCTATAACATCCTGCAAGTCCAAGGTAACTCCTTAATTGTTATCTAGATTGGGGTAATTTTTGGATTGTCTTCCTACGTTCAGGTGAGACAGAAATGCCTCCTTCAGTCAAATCATGTCCTAGGAGATGGACCTTCTTTTTTGAAAATCAGAGTGTTTCCTTGGACGCCTTATGGCCTTTACAAGTCTAATAGCTATAATAGATAAATCACATCTACTTCTGAGTCCTGCCCTGGAGGGGAACATAGAAATCAGTCACCTACATATTGAATGAATATAGAGTCCTTAGGGGACTATAAGTTTCCCAAGTCTTGATGTAAAAAATCTGTGGAAACAGGATAGGGCTTCAGTGAACCCTTGTGGCATTGGAGTCCAGGTATATTGTTGGTTTTTCCAAGTGAAAGCAAATAAATACTGATTCTCCTTGTCAACTGGAATGCTATAGAAAGCAAAGATCCACTGCTGTGAGTCGTTTTGAGTGTGTAGATGCATCAGATAGCCAAGTATTGGGATTTGGACCTACATAAACTTAGTATCACAATTTTCTTTTTCTTTTTACTTTTATTTTCTTTGGCCCCACCGCACGGCTTGTAGGATCTTTGTTCCCCAATCAAGGATCGTACTTCTGCCCCCCTGCAGTGGAAAAGCAGTCTTAACAGCAGTCCTGGGAAAGTCCCAGTATCACAATTTCCTTTTTTTTTTTTTTTTTGGTCTGTTATGATTTTTATTTCCCAACAATTACCAGGCTAATATAACATAATTTGCAAATATATTAGTTACAATTATAATTTCTAATATTCTGGGTATAACCTTTTTACATTTTATTTAACATTGCTCCACTTATTAGCTTTTTTCCTTGTTTTTTTTTAATTATCAAAGATTATAACTGTACAATATTGAGAAGAATTCTTAATTGCCCTTAGATCATGAACAAATCGACAACCTTATCCATTTGGTTTGATCATGGGTAAGATCAGAGTGTTACCGGGACTAGTGCATGGAATTTTAAGTCTTTGTTTGTTAAGTCTTCTGCGCTTGGTAGCCTCTGGATAGCTGAATTGGTAACTTCTGGTGCAGCTTCTCGGAGAAGGCAATGGCACTCCACTCTGGTACTCTTGCCTGGAAACTCCCATGGACGGAGCAGCCTGGTAGGCTGCAGTCCATAGGGTCAGGAAGAGTCAGACATGACTGAGTGACTTCACTTTCACTTTTCACTTTCACACATTGGAGAAGGAAATGGCAACCCACTCCAGTGTTCTTGCCTGGAGAATCCCAGGGACAGGGGAGCCTGGTGGGCTGCTGTCTATGGGGTCGCACAGAGTCAGACACAACTGAAGCGACTTAGCAGAAGCAGCAGCAGCAGTGCAGCTTCTGGTTTTAGCGGATGCTGAGGCCATTAGGCTAGGGTTTGAAATGATCTATTTGAATTCTTATGCATTCAGCACTCTTAATTCTGCCCATATCTGTTGAGGAAGAAATCCATAGGCATTCAGAAACCTTGGAAAGATTGAGCTTTCATGCATTAGAGCCTCAATTTCATCCATTCCTGCTTGCAGAGAGCAGAGCAGCTCAGGTTCAGGAAGGTCAGGAAATTCTATGACCATTTTCCCTCTGAGCTAAATTTTATATGACTCCTCAATTTAGAAAGCAAATCTCATCCTCACAGGTTTACTGGTGCAGGACCACACAGAGGGAAAGTATGGTTTTCCCCAAAATGGCCCTTGTGTTGTCCTGACTGGTTTAGACATGAGTACACTAAATTTCATTAGAAACTCCCACTACAGAAAACCCCCATTCTACGAACTCTGAGAGATCTGCCATTTTATGAAAATGGGGTTTAACATAGATAAAGTGGCTCCAATATTCATAATATTGTATAGGATTCCCCCCTTTTTTTTTTAAATCTTAGTTTCCCTTTGCTATTTTAGAGATATCATGAGGAGGATCCCTCAGAGTCCAATCAATGTTACTTTTATTTCAGTAATCAAAATTTTAAAGACTTCCCCCCAGGGAAAACCAGTCTGGATTAGTAGGTGGAGGTCTATTAAAGGGTGAGTTCAGTGGGGGAAATTCTCTTTCCCAGGACTCTGGTTTTTACAGTGAAGGCAGACACTTCAGGCTACACGTTTTCTGAATGGAAGACCTCTGGGTCCTGGCTTGAAGTGTACGTGAAGGTCTCTCAGCTCTTGCAGCTGGTATAACTGCAGGATCATTTATGTTTATCAGCTTTTTGAATTTTACCTTGCTCCAGAGTTTTTTCAACATTCAGCTAGGATTATTCGTTCAGAAAGAGGGAGGGCTTCCCAGTCCAGCTCGTGTCTCTTTATAAGGCTCCCTAGTGTATTTTGGACAAAAGCCCACTCGTGAATAAGGACATCAGGGCCTTTGCTGTGCCTGCATTTAATAAAGAAAGCTTAGAATATTTCACACAAAAAAAGGTTTCCTGTCTGGTCTCACAGTCTAAGACTGGTTCATTCTTTTTTTTTGTTTGCAAGATTGAATGATAGACCAGTCAGTCTTCCAAGGAAATACTTTATCCACACTCTCATGTAAGTGTTGGGTTATCTTTCTAGTGAATTTTGGGTCGTCCTTGGTGGAGTGGTTATTATGTGGGTCTTTAATGTCACTCCTGGGAACTTCCCATTTGGCTTCAGCCCTCCATTTTCAGGCATCACCAGATTCTAATGCCACATGAATACATTGGGAGAGATCCAGGAGTCCCGGATCATAAATTCCAATTAGAATTCTAAACTCCTCATAAAATCTTTGAGGATTCTCTTTAGGGTTTGAAAAATCTTTGATGATGGACCTAAGTTCAGCCTTTGACCATGGAGAAAAGATGCTTACATCTGATTTTCCACGCTTATTGAAAGACTTCACTTTTAAAAGCATTTGTTTAACCTCTGGCTCATCTTCAGTACAAAAGACAATTGAGTTAAGGGGATAATATAGTTCTGAATATTTAGGGGAAGGTAAAGAAAGAGCAGTCAGAGTGGAGTTAGTCAATGCACATGTCTTTTTAGATTCACCATTAAGCTGTTGCAAAGAATCTTTCAAGATCCATTTTTTTTGTTTTGTTTTGATTCATTTGGTTTCTTAGAAGTTTTTGCATACCACCAAAAAAATGCATCCCATTGTTTTGGGGAAAATCAGAGCCCTGTTTTTTTCTAGCAGTGAAGTGAAGTGAAAGTCGCTTGGTCATGTCCAACTGTTTTTGACCCCATGGACTATACAGTCCATGGAATTCTCCAGGCCGGAATACTAGAGTGGGTAGCCTTTCCCTTCTCCAGGGGATCTTCCCAACCCAGGGATTGAACCCAGGTCTCCTGCATTACAGGCACATTCTTTACCAGCTGAGCCACAAAGGAAGCCCAAGAAAAGTGGAGTGGGTAGCCTGTCCCTTCTCCAGTGGATCTTCCTGATCCAGGAATCAAACTGAGGTCACCTGCATTGCAGGAGGATTCTTTACCAACTGAGCTATCAACATCTCATAAATGGATAAGCTTATCTAGGTTAAAAGTGCCCCACTATGGCCACTGTAATTCTTGTATTAAAAATATTTATTTATTTGGCTGCAATGGGTCTTAGTTGTGGCATGCAGTATCTTTGAGCTTCGTTTTGGCATGCAAGCTCTTAGTTGTGGCATGTGGGATCTAGTTCCCTGACCAGGGATTGAATTTGGGTCCCCTGCATTGGGAGCACAGAGTCCTAGCCACTGGACCACCAGAGACATTCCAAGCCACTGTAATTCAAGGTTATCCTTGGTGAAGGTGGGTAGGGGCAGGAGAAAACAAAAGAATAAAAAGAAAGGAGAGATGGAAGATGGAGGAAAGACAGGAGATCCCTGGGTCCCAGGTATTTGCTAAGCTCCAGAAGTTGGTGATGGACAGGGAAGCTTGGCATGCTGCTGACCATGGGGTCGCAAAGAGTTGAACACGACTGAGCGACTGAACTGAACTGAACTTGAAAGGCAGCAGCTCTATTTGGTCAGTGACCTAGAGCCTTTGATTGTGTGGATCACAACAAACTGGAAAATTCTTCAAGAGATGAGAATACCAGACCACCTTACCTGCCTCCTGCGAAACCTGTACACAGGTCAAGATGCAACAGTTAAAACCGGACATGGAACAACAGACTGATTCTAAATTGGGAAAGGAGTATATCAAGGCTGTATATTGTCACCCTGTTTATTTAACTTATATGCAGAGTACATTATGTGAAATGCCAAGATGGATGAAGCACAAGCTGGAATCAAGATTGCCAGAAGACATATCAATAACCTCAGATATGCAGATGACACCACCCTTATGGCAGAAAACGAAGAGGAACTGAAGAGCCTCTTGATGAAAGTGAAAAGGAGAGTGTAAAAGCTGGCTTAAAACTCAATATTCAAAAAAACAAAGATCATGGCATCTGGTCCCATCACTTCATGGCAAATAGATGGGGAAACAATGGAAACAGTGACAGAGTTTATTTTCTTGGGCTCCAAAATCACTGCAGATGGTGACTACAGCCACGAAATAAAAAGATGCTTGTTCCTTGAAAGAAAAGCTATGACTAACCTAGACAGCATATTAAAAAGCAGAGATATTACTTTGCCGACAAAGGTCCATCTAGTCAAAGCTATGGTTTTTCCAGGAGTCATGTATGGATGTGAGAGTTGGACCATAAAGAAGGCTGAGTGCTGAAGAATTGGTGCTTTTGAACTACAGTGTTGGAGAAGACTCTTGAGAGTCCCATGAACTGCATGGAGATCAAACCAGTCAATCCTAAAGAAATCAATCCTGAATCTTCATTGGAAGGACTGATGCTGAAGCTGAAGCTCCAACACTTTGGCCACCTGGTGCGAAGAGCCAACTCATTAGAAAAGACCCTGATGCTGGGAAAGATTGAAAGCAGGAAGAGAAAGGGACGACAGGGGATGTCTCATCTTGGTTGGATGGCATCACTGACTCAATGGACATGAGTTTGAGCAAGCTCCAGGAGATGGTGAAGGACAGGGAGGCCTGGCATGCTGCAGTCCATGGGGTTGCAAAGAGTCGGACATGACTGAGCTCAGTTCAGTTCAGTCGCTGAGTCATGTCCAACTCTTTGTGAACCCATGAACCGCAGCACACCAGGCCTCCCTGTCCATCACCAACTCCCAGAGTCCATGAAAACCCATGTCCATCGAGTCAATGATGCCATCCAACCATCTCATCTTCTGTCATCCCCTTCTCCTCCTGCCCTCATTCTTTCCCATTCTTTTGGGGTCTTTTCCAATGAGTCAGTTCTTCCCATCAGGTGGCCAAAGTATTGGAGCTTCAGCCTCAACATCAGCTGAACAAAAATAACTAGAGATCAGACATCAGAGATTGACCCAGGCTGTGCAAACCCTCAATAGACTGATGAAAACGTCAGAATATCATAAGTTCATTAGTTCCAGAGAAAAGCATGACTTCTGAGAAAACCAGAATCTCACGTTCATGGGTGGGAGGCCAAGGTACAAGAGAAATGAATTATTTTCATCAGCAGCCTGCCTAGTAAGCATGGACTTCATGCCAGAGAGGAGCAGGATGATCTTAATGGCTCGTGTCGGTGAGTTATGATTGCCTGATGCTCCCAGTGTCTCTCGGGCCTGCCTGTCAAGCAGAGCGGATGTTTCTGTGAGCCAGAAGGGCCCCCTTGCTCTGAACAGTGCTGGAAAAACACTGACAAATCGCTGTTCCTTGGGGTCCCCTTCCTCAAAACGATGCACAGACCACCCCCCTTTAGCTAACACGTTTGTTTCCCAGACCAGGCATGTTGTGATCGATAGTATTTCACAATTGATTAGGTTTCCCCATCAGAGATGCTAAACTCCATTATGCATGGATTCATCTTACTAGTTTTTCTCTCAGAGGACAACCAAGTTCTGAAAAAAGGAAGAAAAAACAGAAACACTACTCTGACCTTTAGATTGATTATATCTTATTCTTAGGCATGTCACTGCTTTTGGTTCCCAAGTTGGTCATGACGCCCCATCCCAGGAAAAGATCCCATTTGTGTCCTCACAGTGTGAATATACCAGGACTGGTTGGAAGAGGAGTGTCATGGGATGGGATTGAAACCATGCCTGGAGTGAGCAGGCAAATGTTGATTCCAGTGCAAAGGAATAAATTGTAATTAAAATTAAAAACAAACCAAGTTGAGTTATTAGTAGAGACATGGATGGACCTAGAGTCTGCCATACAGAGTGAAGTAAGTCAGAAAGAGAAAAACAAATATTGTGTATTAATGTATATATGTGGAATCTAGAAAAACGATACAGATGAACCTATTTGCAAAGCAGAACTAGAGACCCAGATGTAGAGAACAGATATGTGATCATGGGGCAGGAGGACAGGGGTGTGGGATGAATTGGGAGATTGAGATTGACATACATACACTCCCATGTGGAACATGGGCTTCCCTGGAGGCTCAGCTGGTAAAGAATCTGCCTGCAGTGCAGGAGATCTGAGTTCAGTCCCTGGATCAGGAAGATCCCCTGGAGCAGGAAATGGCAACCCACCCCAGTATGCTTGCCTGAGAAATCCCATAAACAGAGGAGCCTCCAGTCCATGGAGTCACAAGAGTCAGACACGACTTAGTAACTAAACTACCGTGTGTAAAACAGATAGCTAGTGGGAAGCTGCTTTAAAGCTCAGGAAGTTCAGCCCAGTGCTCTGTGATGACCTAGACGGGTAGGACAGAGGACGGTGGGAGGGAGGGCCAAGGGGGAGGGGATGTATGTAAACATATGGCTGATTCACTTCATTGTACTGCAGAAACTAACACAGCGTCGTAAAGCAACTATATCCCAATTAAAATACACATAAACATATGACTTCACTTAAGCAAGTCTGCTTTAATCCTGGCTGCTCATGAAGGCCTTTGATAGGCTGCCTAGCTTTCTACGTATAGGATAAGACCCCCTTATCCAAGGCAGAATTTCCCAATACCACTGCTAAGAGCATTATTTAAATTTACTGAACATCTAAATTCTAGAGGCTGTGTCAAGCTGTTGCATGCATGTATTAGTTACTCATTTCTGAGAGACAAATCACCCCAAGACTTAGCAACACACATATTGTCTCACAGCTTCTGTTGGTCCAAGCGCAATTTAGCTGGGTCCACTACCTCTCATAAACCCACAGTCTCATCTCAAGGCTTGACTGGGTGACAAGCCAGTCACCCAGAATTGGAAGATTCACTTCCAATCTCACTCACGTGGCGGTTGTCAAGACTTAGTTCTTCTTTAGCTGTTGGACCCTACTACTCCTGGAGTCTCAAGTGGGAGGCCTCCACAGTTCCTTACCATGTGGACCTCTCCATAGAGTATCTCATAACACGGCAGCTTGCTTCATCAGAGCAAGCAAGAGAGAGGGCAGGAGAGAGTACCAGCAAGGTAGACATCATAGCCTTTTATATCTAATCATGGAAGTGGCGCCCATATTCTACTGATTAGAATCACATCACTAGGTCCACACACACTCAAAGGGAGGAGATACACAGGAGGAAACACCAAGAGGTGGGGATAATTGGGAGCCATGCCAGAGGCACGTGGTCTCTGACACACATGGTCTCAGTGCCTGGTCTCCTCAAGGTAACCTTATGAGATAGATGCTATTGTTATCCTCTGTATTTCACAGATGGCGGAAGCTGAAACTCAGAGAGGTTCAGTAAGTTGTCCAGAGTCACACAGCTCATGGATGGTGGAAGCAGAACTCAAACACAAATACATTTCCACAACCATTCATTGGAATTCAGTGTGATCAGGGAGGTTTCTGGAATGACAGTGGTCCCAAGATCCTGCCCCTCTAAAAGACCAGCTATTCTACCATTGGGTAAAGCCGGCTACCTCTAATTTGAAGGGAACACAAATAGTGGCTTTAGTATCAAGACCAAAACCTGAATTTTCCCATTCTAGGCTTTTAATCCCAGACTTGCTGCAGAGATGCAGACTTACTCATGGTCCTTCACCCCAGCTTTGCCCACACAAGACGGCACACTCTTGGTCACTGCCTGCTTTCCCCAACCTGTCATTACTGCTTGTGATTGTTCATCAACTTATTGTCCTTGGCAACCTGCCCAATGACCTGACTTAGCTCAATAATATTCCATAAACATTTATTAACCGCTATTCTGTGCCAAGAACTGAGTGATGCAGAGAGAAATCAGACACTGTGCATATTCTCCAGAAGTCCGCAGAATCTCTTGAATCTAGAGCTGTCTGTCCAGGACAGTAGCTACTGGCCACATATGGCTAGTGAGCCCTTGAAATGTGGTTGGTCTGAAATAAGATGTGCTATTACTGTAAAATAAGAGTGAAAAAAGTTTAAATAGCTCATTCAGTTCAGTTCAGTTCAGTCGCTCAGTCGTGTCCGACTCTTTGCGACCCCATGAATCGCAGCACGCCAGGCCTCCCTGTCCATCACCAACTCCTGGAGTTCACTCAGACTCATGTCCATCGAGTCAGTGATGCCATCCAGCCATCTCATCTTCTGTCGTCCCCTTCTCCTCCTGCCCCCAATCCCTCCCAGAATCAGAGTCTTTTCCAATGAGTCAACTCTTCACATGAGGTGGACAAAGTACTGGAGTTTCAGCTTTAGCATCAGTCCTTCCAAAGAAATCCCAGGGCTGATCTCCTTCAGAATGGACTGGTTGGATCTCCTTGCAGGCCAAGGGACTCTCAAGAGTCTTCTCCAACACCACAATTCAAAAGCATCAATTCTTCGGTGCTCAGCTTTCTTCACAGTCCAACTCTCACATCCATACATGACCACTGGAGAAACCATAGCCTTGACTAGATGGACCTTTGTTGGCAAAGTAATGTCTCTGCTTTTCAATACGCTATCTAGGTTGGTCACAACTTTTCTTCTAAGGAGTAAGCGTCTTTTAATTTCATGGCTGCAGTCACCATCTGCAGTGATTTTGGAGTCCAAAAAAATAAAGTCTGACACTGTTTCCACTGTTTCCCCATCTATTTCCCATGAAGTAATGGGACCAGATGCCATGATCTTGGTTTTCTGAATGTTGAGCTTTAAGCCAACTTTTTCACTCTCCTCTTTCACTTTCATCAGGAGGCTTTTGAGTTCCTCTTCACTTTCTGCCATAAGGGTGGTGTCATCTGCATATCTGAGGTTATTGATATTTCTCCCAGCAATCTTTATTCCAGCTTGTGCTTCTTCCAGCCCAGCGTTTCTCATGATGTACTCTGCATAGAAGGTAAATAAGCAGGGTGACAATATACAGCCTTGACATACTCCTTTTCCTATTTGGAACCAGTCTGTTGTTCCATGTCCAGTTCTAACTGTTGCTTCCTGACCTGCATATAGGTTTCTCAAGAGGCAGGTCAAGTGCTCTGGTATTCCCATCTCTTTCAGAACTTTCTACAGTTGTGATCCACACAGTCAAAGGCTTTGGCATAGTCAATAAAGTTGAAATAGATGTTTTTCTTGTACTCTTTTGCCTTTTTGATGATCCAGCAGATGTTGGCAATTTGATCTCTGGTTCCTCTGCCTTTTCTAAAACCAGCTTGAACATCTGGAAGTTCATGGTTCATGTATTGCTGAAGCCTGGCTTGGAGAATTTTGAGCATTACTTTACTAGTGTGTGAGATGAGTGCAATTGTGCAGTAGTTTGAGCATTCTTTGGCATTGCCTTTCTTGCGGATTGGAATGAAAACTGACCTTTTCCAGTCCTGTGGCCACTGCTGAGTTTTCCAAATTTGCTGGCATATTGAGTGCGGCACTTTCACAGCATCATATTTTAGGGTTTGAAATGGCTCAACTGGAATTCCATCACCTCCACTAGCTTAGTTCGTAGTGATGCTTTCTAAGGCCCACTTGACTTCACATTCCAGGATGTCTGGCTCTAGGTTAGTGATCACACCATCGTGATTATATTGGTCGTGAAGATCTTTTTTGTACAGTTCTTCTGTGTATTCTTGCCACCTCTTCTTAATATCTACTGCTTCTGTTAGATCCATATCATTTCTGTCCTTTATCGAGCCCATCTTTGTATGAAATGTTCCCTTGGTATCTCTAATTTTCTTGAAGAGATCTCTAGTCTTCCCCATTCTGTTGTTTTCCTCTATTTCTTTGTATTGGTCGCTGAGGAAGGCTTTCTTATCTCTTCTTGCTATTCTTTGGAACTCTGCATTCAGATGCGTATATCTTTCCTTTTCTCCTTTGCTTTTCGCTTCTCTTAGTTTCACAGCTATTTGTAAGGCCTCCTCAGACAGCCATTTTGCTTTTTTGCACTTCTTTTCCATGGGGATGGCCTTGATCCCTGTCTCCTGTACAATGTCACGAACTGCCATCCATAGTTCATCAGGCACTCTATCTATCAGATCTAGTCCCTTAAATCTATATATCACTTCCACTGTATAGCTCATTAATCATGCTTATATTGATTAAATATAGATGACATTCTGAGTATATTGAATTAAATAGAACATACTACTGGAATCAGAGAAGGCAATGGCAACCCACTCCAGTTCTCTTGCCTGGAAAATCCCATGGACGGAGGAGCCTGGTGGGCTGCAGTCCATGGGGTCACTAAGAGTCAGACACGACTGAGCGACTTCACTTTCACTTTTCACTTTCATGCATTGCAGAAGGAAATGGCAACCCACTCCAGTGTTCTTACCTGGAGAATCCCAGGGACGGAGGAGCCTGGTGAGCTGCCATCTATGGGGTCACACAGAGTCGGACATGACTGAAGCAACTTAGCACTACTGAAATTAACTTCACTTTTTATCTATTTAATGTGGCTACAATGAAATTAAAAATTGCCTATGTGGCTCATATCTGTGGCTTCTGTTTTATTTTCAGTGGGTGGTGCTGGTCTAAGAGGTAAGGAGCCAGATAATAACAATCACGTGTGTAGCATGCTCTACCCATGCTCTACACCGGACCCAAGTCATTTTATTCAACCCTCATAGTAAACTCATGCAGTGGGGGGTCATTATCCCTATTACAGATAAGGCAGTGACCCACAGGAGTGAAACCACCTGCCCAAAGTCTCAAAGTGAACAAAGTCCCCATTGGTGGTGAGGGCTGTAATGGCGGAACATGGCCAGGTGGGGGCGCCCAAGAGAAAGCGGTCACGCCGCCCCGTAAGGCGAAGCAAACCGTCCAGATGGAGATGACTGATGCTTACTTAGGCTGAGTGAGCCTGGAATAAAGACATCCACGTAGCCAACAAGCAGAAGGGGTTCCCTGAGCAGAGGAAGAGCAGGTGTGAAGTCTCAGAAGCATGAAACTGCATGAAGTGTCCAGGGAATGGCCGAGGAGGAGACAGCTTGAGCTCCGGGAGCAAGTGGAGACAGATGAGTCGGCAGAGATAAGCAGGAGCTTTGCAGGGAGAGGCCTGCACACCACACACAGGAGTTTGAACTTTATCATTTGGGTCAGCAGTCTCAAGAGCATTGTAAAGATACCAATGCTTTCCTGGGTCCAGAAGGAGAGTTCAAACAAATGGTTCTCTCTCTCATTTTTTTTTTTCCCCTTCTTTTTCCTTTTTTGTCTGTACCACAGGGCATGCGGAACTTCCTCAACCAGAGATCAAACCTGGGACCCCTGCAGACCACCCGGGGAAGTTCCCCCATTGCTTCTTAATCTCACCCCTCTGTTCACCCTACACAAGCTGCCTCTGACTTCCTTCCCTGTACTTTCCCTGGGCAGTCTACACAGTCTTCATGTTGCCTGGCCTCTGTGGTTTTCTCCACCCTGTTTTTTGTTTTTGCCCCTCTGTCCTTTTCCTCACACTCCTTCGGGCCTGGAATGTACTCTTCCAGCCCACTCTTCTCCTGGGGAAATCCTGTCCCTCCCGCGGGCAGGGGCTCTGTAGGAGTCTCTCCCAGATGGACACACCCTTCATCTCTGCCCAACCCCCAAGGGCTATAAACCTCTCTTCCAGTTCTCATCTTTCCAGCCTTCTGTTACCCTTCTCCCAGGCTTGTCTGATCCCTGCTACTAGAAGCGAGGACCACGTGGGATTCCCTTTGGTCTCCCTTTCAGACCCGAGCTCTGTTACTTGCTCTGTAACTAGCATGACGGTTTTCCCCCCAAATGTATTTGAACACCATGGCTGCTTTTTCCAGACTAAGGCAAATGAGCTGGCCCTGCTGTGAACTGCACCATCACCTAGCTGTTCTATTCTGCTGCTCCCTTAAACGCCAGAAGAAGAATGAGGTTTTCCTGTCACTGGAGTGAATGTCGTTCGTTGAGTCAGCCAAAGGGCAAACTAGCACCACACAACTCTATCGGGAAAACGTGTTTAATTGGGAGAGTGCAAAATCCTGTAGTCATTTATGGAGCCTTCAAAACCGAGTTCTGAGAATGGATTTCAACTCTGCCTGGATACCTCGGACCTGGGGTGTTGAGGCGGGGCCTGGATCAGGCTGGAGTTCTCGACCCTAATGGGCAGTACAAATATCATTTTCTGTGTATTCATGAAAAGAAGAGGCTGAAATGCCCCCTTTAGGGATGTCAAATTCCTAGACCCCTAGGGCCGAATGTCGTCAGAGTTTGATCCTATAAAGGCTTAGACTGTCATAGGGATAAGCACCAAATAAAACGATTTGTAAGCAAAATGAGAGAGGATAATAAGAAGGAGTCCAGATATGAATGCGCTGGTTGAAAATTGTGATGAAAGGTTGTTCTGGGTTCAGACTTGGTGACATAGATGAGAGGGGCTGAGCATGGAGACAGGTCAGATCCACATGAACTGTGGCAAGAACAGGGGCGATGGGATAGAGAGGAGGTGGATGGGCTTCTTACGTGCTGAGAATGGGATGGATACGGTAGGGAAGCCAGGCTCTTTCCAAAAGCCCAAGTGGGGCTTCCTCAGTGTTTCCTCTCCTCCATCCTCCCAGAATCCTGACAGGTAGCCAAGCACAGATGAGCCTTATTCCAGGTCAATGTCCAAATGATGTGACAAAATCAGTCCTGCCCGGTTGACTCTATGTAAGGCCATGTTTGTGATGGATCCAGCTCTGGAAAAGCCCATTTATCATGAAGATTCAATGCTTAATGGTCCACCCTCTCTATTTTTTTTTTTTTTTGCTTTATTCCCCAACACTAAATATGACTCCAGCCTCCCTCTACTTTTAAATGCCCAGTGTCCTGTCATATTTCCATGCTGAGTTTTGTCCCTGCTCTCTCAGCCTTCCTGGGCTGCAAACAGCCACATGGATCTTTTTGCCAGTTCTTTTTTTGTTCCTGTTACCATGGGCCCTTCTGCCCTCCCATCTCCTCTCTCAGCAGCTCAATGTCCTTTCCAATTTAAGCTGAAATCAGACTCCCTCTCCCTTGCTTTTGCTTCCCCACCTCCCGTGGCCTCTCTTGTCATTTATTATTTAACTCAATCACCTTATTATATATGCACAGGAACCATTTCTGAATATGGCTGCAGTGAAAAAAAAAAATTAGGATCCAAACCAGAAGCAAACTCACCTCTTCTCAACCTGCCTCCAAAACTCACTGTCATTCTGCTCCAGGCATGAGCCAAGGCCCCCAGAAGGGTCAACCAGTGAGCGCAGATCCGCTAGACAAACCCTCAAGCCCAATTAACAACTACGTAGGTTGGACATGATGGAAAATTTCCAGATGGCTACTTGCAGTTATCCTTCAGTTTATGTAAGTGATGTCTTCCAGAAGGTGGATGTTTGAATGAAATTTCGTACTTAATTCCAAATATTATAATAAGGGAGGTGGACAACACACAAGATGATTGGTTCAGGGGCCCAGGTTCTATTCCTTAATGTCCACCATTACATTGCTCCTGGACCTTTAGCCTCTCTAAACCTCAGTTTCCCCATCCGTAAAACAAGAGAGTTAGACCAAGTTTCCGCAAGTTTCCAGCAGGGTGAAAATTCTCACAATCATTTCTACCCAATGATCCACATGATTCGATTGGAGATCCATCCCTATAGTTGAAATGCAGTTCACTCGGAGTCAGTAGGTAATAAGGACACTGGCTATGCTGCTGCTCTTCAGGAAGAGGGACTTTAGATTAACCCGTGAACCTCTTCCTGTGTACAGATGAAGAAGCCGGAGCCCTGAGAGGAGAAGCAGCTAACCCAAGGTCATACAGCATGAGAAGAGTCAGACAAGAAGTCAGGACTCCTGGCTGCTTGGATGGTGATTTCAGCATGACTGCAAAGATTTTGCCCTCTTTCCAGTGAGTGGGGTCTATGTTCCCACTCTTCATCCTGACGCATAGGGTGTATGGAAGTGATGCTACGTGATTTCCAAAGTGAGGATTAAAATGGCCATGCAGCTTCTGCCTTGCCTTCAGAGATCTCTCACTTGCTCTTTGATCCCTGAGCCTCCAGCTCAGCAATCCTGACAACTCCACGCCCAAGAGGCCACGTGGAGACATTAGCCAGCCCATCCCGAATGCCAGATGTATGCGTGAAGAAACTAGATTTGAAGTGGTCCAGCCACTCCAGTTGAAGGTGCCGTCACCATTTAAGTCCTCTTCCAAGACTCCAGACCCCACAGAGCAAAGAAGAGCCTCCCCCTGCCCTCTTCTGACTCCTGACCCATGGAATCCAAGAGCACGATAAAACGGTGCTGTTTGCTACCCCTAAGCTTTGGAGTGGGTTTTTTACATAGCCATAGAGAATGCCAAGAATTGCTCAACTCTCACACTGGCTAACGACTTGGGTCCCTGCCCCAAGTGACCAATCCTGCCTCTAACACAATCACTCGCACAGGCTTTCACCCCACTCGCCAGGCCAGGTTCTCATCTGTCCTCCAGGAGTCCTTGTTCATGTGCATGTCAGACCGAACACACTGGACAGTAAGTGATTTATTAATGTCTCTTCTCTAGACTGTGAGCTCTACAGGGCACTGCTGTGTTCTGCACATTTCCTCAGCCGGTGCCTCACACATACTGGGCAGGAAATCAAAGGCGTGTGGAGTGAAACTGGCAAGGACCACGTGACCAGTCATGCTCCGGACCTCCGCCTCGTCCTCCTCCAGGGAGGGCGCAGTCTTTTCCTCTCCAGGGGGGCTCCATCTGCTTCACATCAACCCTGCAGCCGAGAAGGGGGAAAGCCTTGTGCTGGAGCAGAGGACAAAGAGAACTCGGTCAGCTGGGACTGGGACCAGGGGAGAGCCAGCCATTCCAGAGAGCCAGACGTGTTTTGTCAGTTGTTGCCTTTGTGAACACACATGCCCTGAAACTCCGGTTAATTTTCTTGTCCAAACATTGGTTTAAAATTGTTGGCTCTGGGAGAGATACTGTCCTTCAGCAGGTTCTCTTATAAAGTTTGCCACTCCAAGGTCTGATTCAGCGGCAAACTGGAAAAGTTCCTGGTTGCTAAGAGACCAGAGAGCAAATTACCAGCTTACAAAAGACGTAGCTAAGGCCGGTAAGACAAAACAAAACAGAATAGGAAATAGGCCACCTCAAAATCAAAAATAAGGTAAATATACCGGCTGGGAAAATGTCTGATTGGAAAAGACAATTATAAATACTCTTCACACTGAAAGGTAATGATGCGCTGTTGGTAGCTATGCGCTTTGTGGTTTGTCACTTCAAGGAAACAGCAGGGGAGCCCCTTTCTGGCCCTGAAATTCTGAATCCTTGAGTCAGAGGGAAAAACAAACTGTCCCAGTTGATAAGGAGGCAGGGAAAAAAAAAAATCAAATAAGGCTGCCTTTTTCATGAGCTCTGCCTGCCAGGTGGGTGAACCGGATGCCTGTGGCTATGGCCCAGAAACATCCCTGCAAGAAAATAAAAACCTCCCTCCAGGAAAGCTTTCTGATCACTGCTGGTAAGGAGTCCCAGAACCCCAACACAGGGTGCTGGCCCCCCAGGAGTAGGACAGACACTTGGGGATCCAACCTGGGCATATGACCAGGGCGAGCATTAGCTGGGACTGGCTCAAAGAAAAAAATACCCAATGGGTCCCAGGTATTTCTTTCCTTAAAGTGCTGTTCTAGCTATGGTTTTTTTAGTCATTGCTTTTCTAGCCAAATGATTTAATAAAATATGAAAATGTCTTGGTAATGGTGAAGAGAAAATAGTATGCTAATCTCTCTCAGTGAACCTAGCTATGGCAGAAATTCAGCTCCTCAGGCAGAAAGACTTCCTAAGACCCCACTGTTTGGCTGGACAAATAGTAGAAAAAAAGGAAATTACCAGCCTTTTGAGAGAGGAGCTTGAAAATCTTAGATGACCATAGACGAGTCACAGTCACCTGGGTTTTGGAGCTCAGAGAAGAAATGAAGTGAGCAAAAAAGGTAGAGGATCAGAGAAACATGAATTAAGAGAAAACTAAGCCAGCCAGTAGGTGTATGTCAGGGAGTTCTGGAGTGATGTGGCTAATAGCTATGCGACCATACAGTTTCTACTCATCAATACTTGTTGAGCACCAAAAGGATTTCAAACTATGATGGATCCAACAAGCATGAAATAATCTTTAGGGGAGAAAATACAATTCTCCACATGGCAGCCTCCTTCAGATCTTTTCTGACAATCTTTTTTGCCAGATTTCAAACGGCAGGCAAGTGCTGTTTCAGGCAGAATTGGTAGCCACCCATGAAAGACTGTATTATTATCCCAAATATTGTGTCCCTCCCTGTGGGAGAAACACACACCTCCACTAGTGGCTAAGTCATGTCCGACTCTTTGTGACCCATGAACTACAGCCACCAGGCTCCCCTGTCCATGGGCTTCTCCAGGCAAGAATACTGGAGTGGGTTACCATTTCCTTCTCCAAGGGATCGTCTCAGCTGGGAGATCAAACCCACGTCTTCCACATGGGCAGGCGGATTCTTTACCGCTGAGCCACCGGGGAAACCTGCCTGTTCACAGACGTGACCATGTGACTTGTAGCCCATGAAATGTAAGCATAAGTCCCACATGTCACTTCTGGGTAAATTTTAAGAGCTAGCATGGGCTTTCTGGCTTTCCTTTCCCCTGCTGTCATGATGACCATTAATGTTCTAGAAAGTGCCTTATCCAACAGCAGCAGTCCCCAAGAGGAGAATGCATGGCACACAGCTGCAACTGGATTCCAATGGACATGTAACCCAGGTGAAAAATAAGGCTCTGTCATAAGCTACAGAGATTTGTGGTTATCTGTGCTGTGATTCCAGCAAAACCTAGCCTATCTGACTAATGGGCCACCCCTGGGACTAAAATGTGCCAGAATCATCCTCACCCAGACTTTCTCACCTACCTGGCCACAGTCCCCCAGGAGGGGAAAGTCATTGAGAATTCCCAGAGGTCCAGTGATTAAGACTCCACCTCTTCAGCAGGTTTAATCCCTGGTCAGGGAACTAAGATCAGTGTGGCCAAAAAAATAGTCATTATGTTCCCAATAGCCCACTTAGAATTCACATGTGGTGCCCAGCTGATTCTATGTTCTGGGAAATCAGGGCTGAAGGCTCTGAGGCCCTGCTGCTTAGCGTAGCTCAGAAACCACACAGAGCCCAAAAACAGTGTGTGGAGCCGAGTGGGAAGAACATAACTTCATGTATCCGAAATGCAGATGGGAGCAGGCTCGCCAGTTCTGGTTTAACCCAAAACTAAACAAAACAACAAAATTACACCTTCTTGTTTGTCAACCTTTAGAACTCTAGAGGTTTTTTATTTAAAAAAAAAAAAAAAAAGTCTGGCTCCCAAAGTCACAGGAAATAACATAACATTTTTACTATATAGCACAGGGAACTCTGCTCAGTGTTATGTGGCAGCCTGGATGGGAGGGGAGTTTGGGCAGAATGGATACATGTGTATGTATAACTGAGTCCCTTTGCCGTCCACCTGAAAGCATCACAACATTATTAATTGTCTATACTCCTATACAAAATGAAAAATTTTTTTACAAGGAAATAACATAAGGTTTTATTGAAGAAACTTGGATTTTCCCCTCAAAGCTTCTTCACCCCTCCAAAGCCCACAACACCCCACCCATCAGGGCTGCTCTTTGCCCCAAGCTCTCTCTTCTCCCTCTTTCCCCCAAACTCCAGCCTGTGTCTCAAACCCCCAGCATCTATTTTCCCAACTCCTTTCTGCCATTCTCTTCCACATGTTACTAGATAAACATTCTTCCCATCTTCCTCACTCATTATCCCAATCTGCAGGTGAGGTCACAGAAACCGGGCTGGTCCAACATACATGCCCCTCAGAGAGCACCAGAGAGGAAAAGCTCTGAATTCTTCTTCTATTTTGTTTATAACAAACTTTTGCTTCCCACAGGGAAACCCAGGTAAGAAATTAACCTTAATAGCAGCAGAGAGGGAGTGACAAGAGATACTTCCTGGGAAACCATGGAAAGGCAGGGAGCAAGCATGGCCGCAGCTCTTCATATGGTTCCTGTGGCCACTTTAGGGAGCTGTACTGAGCCACCGGTTGGATGTGTCTTGGCAGACAGGTCCTGGGAAGGGGTCCTGGCCAAAGAGAAAGCTTGAACACTTCATGGAGTTTTGTATGGGACTTTTTGAGCAACTCAGAATTTCTGTTAACACCCCCAAAGTGGCAGACAGGAGGCAAAAGTGCTCCCACATTCTAAAGAGGAAGTGATCTGGGCGTACCTGCAGGATTTATTCAAAGCTGCATCACACAGTCTTGCCACCCCCACTTCTGGCACCCCAAGAGAAAGACAAGGAGTGTAGTCCCCTGAACTAGGGGCATTTCTAAGAGTAGGGAGTCATAGCTGAGTAGTGAGAAAGGCTGGGATGTTTCCCCATCCCACCCCTCCCCAGGGAGGGGCTTCTGCCAGCCTTCAGGGGAGGCAAGGGGGTCCGAGATCAGTTCAGAAGGTGGGAAGCCTTCAAAGCAGAGAGTGAGTCCAACACCCAGCTGGCTGAGCCACAGAAACCAGTATACTGACACAGTGTTCCCACAGGACAGGACTTGGGAGCCTGCTCGTCCTTGCCCTCCAAGCCCTAGAACAGGGAGGCTGGCAGCTGCTGCTTTCCCAGAGAACTATTAATATAAAGTGATGGCCTGCGATGGCAGAGATGCAGAAAGGACATGGGGGCAGCTCTCCCCTGATCAGCTGTAGTGACACCTGGGCCACGTGGACTCTGCGGAAGAGTGATAAATCCTCCACCCAAAGGGGAAGCCCAGAAGGTGGGGGGCGGTAAAAAGTACGTTATTCCTCCTCCCCAAGGCAGGTCTCCAGCTCAGGAACAAGCTGAGGGGTGGGGAGAGGAGAAGCCTTGAGTTGGGTGTGAGATCAAAATTTTAATGTAGCCTGGGCTGGACCCTTCAATGCCTGAAAGAGATGAAACAGCCAAAATAAGGATAGTTATTAGAACTGATAAAGAATCCGCCTGCCGGTGAAGGAGACTCAAGAGATGCAGGTTCAATCTCTGGATTGGGATGATCCCCTGGAGAAGGAAATGGCAACCCACTCCAGTATTTATGCCTGGGAAACCCCATGGACAGAGGAGCCTGGCAGGCTGTATAGTCCATGGGGTCACAAAGGGTTGAACATGATTATGGCACATTAGAGCTGAAAGTGCCCCCAAACTGTAACTTTTGCCTGAGACATCAAGGAAAGAGGAAGGAAACTGCAACAGAAAGCTTGAAAATGGGAGATGTAGAAAAAAATAAAGAATAAAGCCATTTCCTGATTGTGAGTCCACAGTGAGTCAAATTGGTAAAAACAACAATAACATCAGGAGGAGAAGTTCACCAAACAGAGAAATGTTCTCCTTGAGCAATTATTGTTGAGAAGAACTGCCATAGAACATGCCATCCTCCATCCCATTAAAGCCTGCATTCTCAGGAACAGTAGGGCCCCCCAAGGGGGTGAAAATTGGCTCTTAGAGGGGAAGACCAAAAAACCAGATATTTCAAAGTTTTATAATTCTCCAAAGGTCAACTCTAACCAGTAAATACTATTAGTTTGTCTTGTTGTCGTTCAGTTGTGTTCTCTTTGTGACACCGTGTACCACAGCACAGCAGGCTTCCCTGTCCTTCACTATCTCCTGGAGTTTGCTCAAACTCATGTCCCTTGAGTCAGTGAAGCCATCCAACCATCTCATCCTCTGTAGCTCCCTCCTCCTCCTGCCCTCAATCTTTTCCAGCATCAGGGTCTTTCCCAATGAGTCGGCTCTTCAAACCAGGTGGTCAAAGTATTGGAGCTTCAGCTTTAGTATCAGTCCTTCCAGTGAATATTCAGGACTGATTTCCTTTAGGATTGACTGGTTCGATCTCTTTGCTGTCCAAGGGAGTCTAATGAACTGAAATAGGGTGGAATTGTGTACTTATGAGAGCAATCATGAGGAAAAGTTTTAGAAACATTGCGTTCTAGAGAACAGCCACATTCTACCCCAATTTAGAGTTGGTGCTTAGATGTTTTTTGGGCCCCAAGTAGAATTGTTTTCACTGACTTTGCTTTGATATTTCATTTTGAGGACTTCATCTCCTGCCTCATAAGGTGTTCCTTTCATAAGCCTCCAAAGGAGAACTTTCTTTCAGGTCTCACTCTAAAGAAAAGCAGTGCTTCTACTGGATAAGTGGTTTGTCTTTTATGTATACTAAAAAAGCAAACTCAAATTAGGTCAAGTTTCCCTCTTTGCTTCAGCCACAAGGGAGCTCAGGGTAGCTCTTGCAAGATTTACAGAACTGGGTGATCTGCATGTCTGGGACTTCATCTTAACTGTGCTGTTAGTATTTTTCTACTTATAATTCTGCCACAATTCTATCAGCTGTGTTTTAACTCTTCCACTTCCCGTTTTTTTATAAGCCCCTTAAAATCCTTTGTGGAGGAAGTGAAGTACAAATACAGAAAGAGGAATACTTCTTCACTCTTCTTCCAAAGCATTTTCTCCACCCATTGACATTATTTTCTTAACTCAGGGTAGAACTGATACGTATTCCAGTAAGTTTGATTTTCATCCTAGTTTTCCAGATATCAAGATCCTCTTGGAATCTGATTCTGTGACCTGATGCATTCTCCACTCTTTCAGCTTTGTGTTTTCCACAGCATCAAGCACACCTTCTTTGTTTTCATCCAAGTCATTGATAACAATGTTGAGTGGACAGAGCCAATGCAGACCCCTGTGGAATGCCACTAGAGACCTCTTTCCAGTCACTATCCACATATTAGTCACTTTTTTCCTTTGATGTGGTTGAATCAACCGTTAGTCCATCACATTCCTGTGATACCTGTGCATTGGAACAGCCAAGAGACTTAATCAAATGCCTCTCTGGACTCCAAAGAACCTCTGCCCACACGGTCACTTGTAATGTCTTCCAACAAAAGGAAGTAGATGAGGGGATTCCAGGGTGGTCCAGTGGCTAACATTCAGGGCTCCCAATGTGGTGGGCTTGGGTTTGATCTCTGGTCAGGAAACTAGATGCCACATACCTCAACTGAAAATCCCGTGTGGGATTTTCAACTAAGACCCCACACAGCCAAATAAATTAATCAAATAAAATTTTTTTAAAAAAATAAGGAAGTAGATGGGCACTGGATGCTAGGAACTCAACTCTCTTGCAACTGTGCTTGTTTCTACCTCTGCCTTAAGTTTTTGATATCATATCCCCAAAGCCAGAAGACTAGGCTGCCAGCAGCACCAGTGAAACAATATCCGGTCCAGGGCTTTGCATTTGCTACTGAGTGGATGCCTCATGTAGGTTCTCCTGACTGGTGCAGCCCAAGTCACATGCCTGGCCCCAGCTACAAGGGGAACTAAAAACCCCCGTTCTCTGGGTTCTGCCATGGGAACTCCGACAAGCCTTAGAACAGTATTCAACAGGCACCAAGCTATCAGACAACCTGACAACCGTACCTGAAGCTCCAATCCTGGAGTATGGCTGCTGTCCAGAGCCCGGGCTCCACCCTGCACTTCTGCTCCACGTTCCCAGGAGGGGAACCTGATTGGCTGACCTTGGATGGGATGCTTTGCCCAGGCTCGACCTCCCCGGCCGGGGCTGTGGGATCAGGCAGTGCTCCTGGGGTGCAGCCCCCTGAGTCCGCCAGTGTCAGAGCCTCTGCCAGGGGCTGATCTCAGACTCCCTCATGCCTGGGAATTCACACCCTCCTGGGGCATCTCTTAATCACTGAGTGACCATACGAGGCGTAGACATCCTGCTGCTCCTCCCCAATAAAGACAGTTCCAAAGTAAGACCTACACGGTGCACAGTGACCTTGGGACTTGCGCTAAACTCCCTTCTCTTCCCCATCCACTTCCTCGTGCCCTTACTGATTTTTTTTCCTGGGGACACTTCCTAACCCTTTCCTAACACTTTTACACAAACCCTTATCTCAGGGTCTGCTTCTGGGGAGCCCAGACTGAGACAGACAGACATGGCTGCCGGAGGTCAACAGTGGTAAAGAAGAAGGAATGAGAAAACCCTGAAGTGTCCACCTTCCCCCTGGTTTGACCTTTTCCAGACAGTCCTGGTTCTGCTCTCTCTCTCTCTCTTCCCAGTTTTGTGCATAGTTTGCCAGATCTTAGTTCCCCAACCAGGGATTGTACCTGCACCCTCAGCAGTGAAAGCACAGAGTTCTAACCACTGGACCACCAGGGAATTCCCCCATCCTGGTTCTGAAAGTGAGAACATCTGCCAAACATCTGCCCCAGCCCTGCCCTAGTCAAGGACCAGAGCTGGGACTCAAAACCAACTCTCTTGAAGACACACACATCTTCTCGTAATCCTGGGGTGAGAACATCCCAGCCCATGCACTGTGACTTCCAGAATTCCCTTTTCCACTTTTTGAATGTCAAGAGCGCATATGCCCATCTCTTGTCTTTGAGTACAAATCTCCTCCTCTATAATTTATCAAAGATGAATGACAGTGGCTCTGAAATCACTTGTCAAGTCCCTCCAGGATGACAGGACATAACTCACCAGGCTCAGAGCCCCGAGTTCATTACAGCTGCTGTGCCTGGCTCTCCTGCCTCCTCACCTGCCCTTGACTTCAATCACCTCTTTGCAATGCTTTTCCCACCCTCTCCAGTGGAAGACCACTTCCCCCTCTGGAGAAGAAGGAGGTAAAACAGTAATTGAGCAGCAATGCTCTCTCTTTGTCTTCAGCCCCGAACATTAAATCATTTTCTCTAAGCAATGCCTGCCCTTAATCTTTGCATGCTCCACAAAGATGAATAGGGTTCTTCCCTAGAGTTCATAACTCTTAGCTCCTTCAAGGCATCAGACTTCCTACCTTGGTTCTTACAGCTGGGGCCACACTGGTGAACTCCGCTTAGCTTGTGTCATTCATTCAGGGCCCTTTTGCACAAACCTAACCTCCATGGCCACGTCTGAATCCCAGGCCAACTGTTTGGGGACCCAGCCTGCTGCTTGTTTTGCCGACAGCTGTTGCTCCTTCTTTATTCTTTCTCGTCTCTCATCTCCCTCCTTAAGAGCCTGACTAAAAGGTTCTCAGTCATCTTCTTTGGCCCATACTTTCAATCTTCCTTGCTTTTTTTCCTGAGGGCAGAGTTCATGAAATCACCCTCTTCTTTCACTTTGAGAGGGGGCCCACGTGACCTGTCCCCAGGAAACACTCTTTCCTGCAAGTTTGGCCTGCAGACAATTGCCTTTAGGGTCCTCTGAATGCTTGAGATGCTCTAGCCCTAGTGACCCCCTGGTTCCCAGCTTCTGCCTTATGTGTCCCCCTGTTTCCTTTCTGGTTTTTTTGTTTTTTGTTTTTGTTTTTTTTTCTTTTTTTGGCCATACCACATCTTAGTTGCAGCACGTGGAAACTTAGCTCCCCAACCAAGGATCGAACCTGTGCTCCCTCCGATGGAAGTGCAGAACCTTAACCACTGGACCACCATTTTTGTACTATTCTCTTTTAAACCTTCACCCTAAGAGATTGGGGGCTTCCCAGCTGGCTCAGTGGTAAAGAATTCACCTGCAAATGTAAGAGATGCAGGAGACTAGAGTTCAATCCCTGGGTTGGTGAGTTTGATCCCTGGGTCAAGTAGGTCCCCTGGACTAGAGTGAGGAATGGCCAGTATTCTTGCCTGGAAGAGTCAGTGGACAGAGGAGCCTGGCAGGCTGCAGTCCATGGGGTTGCAAACAGTCATGACTCAGCAACTGAGCACACACACACTAAGAGATTCACCTCCTTTGGCTAAAGTCCCTTTTTCCTCTTCAGCTGGATCAATGCTATTTTAAAACAACAATGATGCCAGGAAGAGTAAATGAGAATCTAATGAAAATAGTTTGAGGAAGTGGGTAGAAATGCAGTGGAAGCGGTAAGGATGAGACAGCCACATTTATACCTTTTTATGTATTTTTTATTTTACAATCATTTAGACGTTTTACTTGTTTCAAAAATTAAAATTAAATCAACAGCTAGCTCTGCATTAAGACATATAGGAAAAACAAATTATTTTGGACACTATTTCCTGACTATACATATTTAGTGGATATAATCTAAAGAAAAAGAACTACACCGAAGCCTCAGACCTGATTTGATAGGTCTGCTGTTAGTAGTATTTCAGCTGTAGTAATTCTAAAATGACTTGCTTGTATTTTAGGATCGAGAAAATTAGTAAATATATTGACATTGCTTAGAAGCGGCTCTCACTGTGAGAGAAAGGAAGCATCAATATGGAATGTGGGGAGGGGAGGAAGAGCCTGTGGTGTTGGATTTGATTGGAAATATCAAAGTGATTTCAAGACTTGTTTTATTTGAAAAGAGCATTTCTTAGCTCTGTCCACTGAAAACATCTAGAAACAACAATACTCCAACAATAATGAGCATACCAAGTCCCCAGATTTTGGTTGTCAAATACCATTCTCCATTAAAAGGAACCAGGCAGGGCCCCTTGGAGAAATGACTAATTCAATTCTGCAGCAGAGAAAGTGCAAGGTGAGCCCAGGGTATCAGGTTATACTAAAAATCAAGAAAGTGCTTAAATACTAATTTAAGACGTGTCACAGGAACACAAGAACCAATCTGAAGGGGCTCCCACTGGCCAAATTTGGGACAATTTGAGCTTTAATATTTGTAATGAATTATGACACATTGAATCTTTTTCTAAGTCCTTGAGTTCATGGTGATATTCAAAAGAGTAGAGAAACTCTACAGAAGAAAGTCTGTTAATGAAGTAGAAGGAATGATAGAATTAGGAAAATTACCATGTACCATATTATAACGTATTAATCCCCTCCGCTAAGGATCATCAGTGCACTCTTACAATTAGGTAAGAATTGGTAGGATATTCAGACAATCCAAGTTTAATCCCCCCAGATTACTTATTAATTAGACAGGTACAGTGGAGAAATATGGTGGCCACCACTTGACCAAAGGATCATCTAAGCATGATGAAGAGCAGGTTCAACTGACATGAAACGGCCCCCAGTGTGCGACAGTGGGGAGCACACCTCACCAGTGCAGTGTTCTTACCCAAGTTTTTGCCTGAATTCAATCAGAGGCAACAACTGCAGAGACCCAGACTGTGGGAAACTCCACAATAGAAATTACGTGGATTCTTCAAAAGTGTCCACGTCAAGAAGGACCAGAAAGTTGAAGGAAACTATTTCTCTATTAGAAAAAGTGCATGATCTTAAAGAAAGGATTTCCCTTTGCACAGAAAAGCCCAGAGCCAAAAGATCAAAGAAGAGAGAGAAAGGGGGAAGGAAGACAGTCTTTTACAGAGAGCTGGGTCACTCTCACTCACACGGGGCCTTTTTAGGTACAGATGGTACAGCTGTGCTGTACCCACCATATCTCATGAAATCCACCCAACAGCCCCCACCACACATAAGGCAGGCACTACTCTCCTCATTTTATGCCATGAAATATGAGGCTCAGAAAACTTGATTAACTTGTCCAACATCACACAGCTTCACCCCTAGTAGTCTGGGACCAAAGTCCACAGCCTTAACCACTGTGCTGTCCCTTACTGCCTACATGGGGGCTTGAAGGGAAGGGACACAACAACTGATATTTATCAAGCAGCTGCAAACTCGTTATCTTGTCGAGTTCTCTCTGCAGCGCCATGAAGTAGGTCTCATCTCCTTCTATTGAGGAAGCTCAGCAAATGGACTCTGAGATAAAGCTGATTGTGTTCCCTCATGTTGTTCAAGACTAAAAGGTGCCAGTGTCTGCATTGGGTTCTCTGAGTGAATAACACCCAGAATCTGCTGAGGCTCAGACACCTCCTCCCTGGGAGCTGTGCAATTCAGGACTGGAAGTGATGTGTCGAGGGTTACACGGCCAGGATTTAAAACCAAGGACTCTCATATCCGAGCCCCCATCCACTGCACTGCCTCCCTGGGAAAGCCCTGCTGCCCCTCAGCCTCCAAGGTAGCCAGACATCTCCTGCCAAGGATCAGAGCCCCGCTTTGTGCTGGGAGAGCGGTGTCAGAGGCGAGAGCTCTTCCACGCAGGTCTCTGCTGCAGAGGCAGAGGCTTCGGGAACTAACACCTGACCGTGTCAGGGGCCCCTCAGCCAAGCTTCTCATGGTGGCGGCTGCTCAGTGTGATTTCAGAGGATGGGGAAACACACACACAATCTCAAAATGACCTCTTCCCCCACTGGCTCACCTCAGCCCCGGAAATTCCCCTGGCTTTGGTCCAGTGGAGATTTATGTAGTTGCTATTGTTTATTAGTATACACATGGCCCCTCTGGAAAGCTGGGAGTTAACCACTGGGGGTCTGGGACAAAGAGATCAGTTGCGCTGGGGGAGGGAGAGGGAGGTGGGAAGCTGAGTCTTGTCAGAGAAGAGGCAGCCTAGGTGGAGGATTGAGGGGGGGCAGGGGAGTTGTCTCTTGAAAAGGCGAAAGAAACTAATCACAAACAGGGAAGGACTCAGAAAGGCCACCCTCTGCTCTCCCACACTGTGGTCTGGCGCAGTGATTGAGTGTGAAAGCAAGCAGCCAGGGCTCCAACCACAGCGGTGTCATTGCTGACTATGTGGTCTCTGGAAACTTACTCAATGCCACTATCTTCATCTGCTGTGTGCTCTGCTGTGCTCAATCACGTCTGACTCTTCTGAAACCCCACAAGGCTCTTCTGTCCATGGAATTTTCCAGTCAAGAACACTGAAATGGGTTGCTATTTCCTACTCCAGGGGATCTTCCTGACCCAGGGATCAAACTTGTGTCTCTTGAGTCTCCTGCATTGGCAGGTGAATCCTGTACCAGTGCACCACCTGGGAAGCCCACAACAACTTTGGAGATGTTTGGAAATCCAGGGAACAAACCCAGAACCTCACACGCCCCAGTCATTATCTCCATTTATTTATCCTTAAACAAGGATAATGACAGTTCCATCTTACAGGGTTTTCTGGAGGCTTCAATGAGGCAATCCATATGAAGTATTTAACCAGAGTTCCCAGCCCTGAATAAAGGCACAGTAAATGTTTAATATTATTATTAATGTTTAAGCCTGTAGCCTATCTCCACCACCAGTATCTCCAGCCATGAGCTTCCTTTGGAGTCTCCTAAAGGTCCTAGGGTTCACTGATGCTCTGGGAGTGAATTGCTTGTAAACTGCAACTGTAGAAAAATAAGAAATGTCTATAAATTGATTGTGAAAAGATCTCAAGATCCATTGTCAAGTGAAAAAAAAAAATAGCAGAGCACAAAAGAATACGGGGAAAGTGAAAAAAGTAATATACTCCCCTATGTAGTTAATATACTTAGAATTAACTCTGAAAGAAAACTCAAGAAATGGCAATATTTTCTCTAAGGAAGCAAAACCAAGGGGCCAAAAGACAAGACAGTCACCGAGTTGCCTTTTATACATTTTGAATTTTAAACTGTTTAAAATATATAGACTTTTGTTTAAGAGCATTGGACTTGGAATCGAACAGACCTGTGTTCAAAACCCAAAGCCAATGGTTGTGATGTTGGGCAGGTCACTTCAATCTCTGAGCCTTGGTTTCCCCATATGTAAAACAAGGATAGGAATCACACCTGTATGGCAGAGTTATTGTGAAAACTCACTGAGACTGTGCCAAAAAAAAACAAACAAAAACATGTGGAAGTAGCTATAACTAAGATGGCTTTCGATCACGTAAGCTGAATCTGAATGTATTTCCTCCTATGTGCCTAGGAGAGCATTGTAGGCTAGGTTAAGGACAGTAGATGGAATAAAAGATGTAAAAGTGTAGGAAGTGTCTTTCCTACAAGTTCTGGAGGACGGCAGGTCCCTTCACGCATGCGTACTGTTCACAGCAGTGGACCATCTCCAACACCGGTCACTGGATCCTAAGGGTCCTGTGACATAAACAAGACAGAGATGCATAGCACCATTTTACAAGCTGCACTATCCCATGGACCTGCATAGGGAGTTTCATGTTATTAATCAAGCAGACATGGAGAGAGGCAGCCTGTCAAAATTGAGAGTGTGTTCGTTCTAGGGAACAAAACAGAAAAAGTTCTGGCTGGTCATCTAATCATGCTGAGCCTCAGTTTCTGCACCCACAGAATGGAAATTATCCCAATACTTACTTTGCAGAATGTTAAATGAATTAGATACAAAATGCCGGGCTGGATGAAGCACAAGCTGGAATCAAGATTGCTGAAATCAACTGTTGAGAAATATCAACAACTTCAGATATACAGATGATACCACTCTAATGGCAAAGAAGTGAAGAGGAATGTAAGAGACCCTTGATAAAGGTGAAAGAGGAGAGTTGAAAAGCTAACTTAAAACTCAACATTCAAAAAACTAAGATCATGGCATCCAGTCCCATCATTTCATGGCAAATCAATGGGGAAAAAGTGGAAACAGTGACAGATTTTATTTTCTTGGGGTCCAAAATCATTGCAGATGGTGACTGTAGCCATAAAATTAAAAGACAGTTACTCCTTGAAAGGAAAGCTTCAACAAACCTAGACAGCATATTAAAAATCAGAGACATCACTTTGCCAACAAAGGTTTGTATAGTCAAAGCTATGGTTTTCCAGTAGTCATGTGTGGATGTGAGCGTTGGACCATGAAGAAGGCTGAACACCAAAGAATTGATGCTTTTGAACTGTGGTGCTGGAGAAGACTCTTGAGAGTCCCTTGGACTGCAAGGAGATCAAGCCAGTCAATCCTAAAGGAAATCAACGCTGAGTATTCATTGGAAGGACTGATGCTGAAGCTCCAATACTTTGGCTCCCTGCTGCAAAGGGCTGACTCACTGGCTCACTAGAAAAAAGCCTGATGCTGGGAAAGATTGAAGGCAAAAGGAGAAAGGGGTGGCAGAGGATGAGATGATTGGATAGTATCACCGACTCAATATACATGAACTTGAGCAAACTCCCGGAGATGGTAAAGAACAGGAGAGCCTCACGTGCTGCAGTCCATGGGGTCAAAAAGATTTGGACACAACCTAGTGACTGAAAAACAAAGTGAATTAGAGATTTAAGCACCATGACAAAAACATGGTTGCAGTTCAATCAATAAAGTGAAAGTGAGAGTTGCATCTGACTCTGCGACCCCATGGACTCTACATGGACTATACTCCAAGCCGGGATACTAGAGTGGGTAGCCTTCCCCTTTGCCAAGGGACCTTCCCAACCAGGGATTGAACCCAGGTCTCCTGCATTGCAGGTGGATTCTTTACCTGCTGAGCCACAAGGGAAGCCCAAGAATACTGAAGTGAGTAGCCTATCCCTTCTCCAGCCAACCCAGGGATCTTCCCAACCCAGGGATCAAACCAGTCTCCTGCATTGCAGGCAGATTCTTTACCAACTGAACTATCAGGGAAGCCCTGAAATCCCACCATTATTTGTGTGGGATTTTGTAACTTTTCATTTTATATTGGAGTATAGCCAATTAACAATGTTGTGACAGTTTCCGGTGGACAGCAAAGGGACTCAGCCATACATATGCATGTTTCCATTCTCCCTCAAACTCTTCTGCCATCCTGGCTGCCACATAACATTGAACAAAGTTCCCTGTGCTATACACTAGGTCCTTGTTGGTTATTCATTTTAAATATAGCGGTGTTACCTGTCAATTCCAAACTCCCTAACTACCCTTCTCCCCATCCTTCCCCCGCCCTCCGGCAACCATAAGTTCATTCTCTAAGTGTGAGTCTGTTTCATAAATAAGTTCCTTTGTACCATTTCTTTTTAGAGTGTGCAAATGAGGGATTTGTGTGGGATTATTATTAGGAAGGTTTGTGTTCATAGGCACCAGAAATGGGCCTGAGCAACTCAAAGAATCTTTGCCTTCCAAGAGTTCACAGTCTAATGAGAATAAGAGAGAGAGAAAAGAAGAAATAGGTGTCGATATGGGTATAGTCATCCCTCTCCATCCAAGTTCCCCTTAAATAAAGTCCTAGTTTGCACGTGTGTATTCCTATATGTGATGGTCTCATAAGTACCATGTAAGTTGCTCCCACTGGCCATGATTTTGAAATAAGAAGGTGAGGGTAAGAAGCAGGAGAAGGTGGTAAGGCAAGTGCAAAACAGACAAGAGGTTTTGCAAAGATACTTGGAAAGATAAAGGAAGGTCAGGATGAGTCAAACAGGGCTTCTGAGGAGCTACCCTTATAGGGCATCTGTGAGGAGAAGGTACAACGGGGTGGGTGATCAGGGACCCTGGCATAGGCTTGTCACAGGGCATCGCTTTGGGGAGGGGAGCTGACAAGTGTAGCCCCAGCGGGCTGAGTATGTCACATGCAAGTTCTCTTTTTTTTTTTTTTTTTTTTCTTATGAACCTTGATTATTCTAGAAGCTGAGTCAACAACCCTGAGTCATAAAGTCAAAAGGCAGTAGCAGTAGGGTACTGATAATACAGAACACCATGCACGTGCTCTGGTGGGAATGATCTCATTTCATCTTTGAGACAATCCAGAGAGCACGTACTATTTCTATCATCCCCATTTTACAGATGGGGAAACAGGCTCAGGAAAACTGAGTTACCTTCCCTATCCAAGGTCCCACAGCTGCCCAGTGGGGAAGCCAGGATTCAGAGCCACGTCTGTCTGTTGACAACACTCCTGCTCTTCCTCCCTGCACTGTAGGTTTTTAACATACTTATTCCTGCTCTGAAGAAAAAGGTATTTAGATGTGGCGGTGGTGGTCTAGAAATCTATACATGTGATAAATGAGCCTAGAATTATGCCCAAAGACAAACCCCATAAATGAGCACCTGCAAAAGCTGGTGAAATCCGAGTAAGGTCTGTTATCTAATCCACCTGTTGACTGTATTGTGCCAATGGTACTTTTCTAATTTTCATGATTCCTGATAATTAGTAACATGCCACCACTGTGAGGAGTGGGTGATGAGTTTATTATAGTTTCTGGATTCTTTATGCAATTTCAGATAAGTCTATGATTTGTTAACAGTGAAAATCTGAAAAAAAAAAATGTGTATATGAACATCCTGGGACTTCCCTGGTGGTCCAGGGGTTAAGACTTCTCCTTCGAATGGAGGGGGTGTGGGTTCAACCCCTGGTCAAGAAGCTAAGATCCCACATGCCTGGAGGCCACAAAACCCAAACACAAGATGGAAGCAATATTGTAACAAAGTCAGTAAAGACCTTTTAAAAATGGTCCACATCAGAAGAAGAAAAAAATCGTTAAAAAAAAGAAAGGAAAGAAATATCCTGTTGAAAATATAGGGCCGGGGTAGGGGTAGGGAGATTCTAAATAGTTACTAGCAAGGAAAGAACAGCCCAATAATTTTAAGAGTGCAGTAGTGACCCTGAGATCATGGCATCTGGTTCCATCACTTCATGGGAAATAGATGGGGAAACAGTGGAAACAGTGTCAGACTTGATTTTGGGGGGCTCCAAAATCACTGCAGATGGTGATTGCAGCCATGAAATTAAAAGACGCTTACTCCTTGGAAGGAAAGTTATGGCCAACCTAGATAGCATATTCAAAAGCAGAGACATTACCTTGCCAACAAAGGTTCATCTAGTCAAGGCTATGGTTTTTCCTGTGGTCATGTATGGATGTGAGAGTTGGACTGTGAAGAAAGCTGAGCACCAAAGAATTGATGCTTTTGAACTGTGGTGTTGGAGAAGACTCTTGAGAGTCCCTTGGACTGCAAGGAGATCCAACCAGTCCATTCTAAAGGAGATCAGCCCTGGGATTTCTTTGGAAGGACTGACGCTAAAGCTGAAACTCCAATACTTTGTTCACCTCATGTGAGGAGTTGACTCATTGGAAAAGACTCTGATGCTGGGAGGGATTGGGGGCAGGAGGAGAAGGGGATGACAGAGGATGAGATGGCTGGATGGCATCACCGACTCGATGCACATGAGTTTAGGTGAACTCCAGGAGTTGGTGATAGACAGGGAGGCCTGGCGTGCTGTGATTCATGGGGTCGAAAAGAGTCAGACACGACTGAGCGACTGAACTGAACTGAAGTGGCCCTGATTCTAAACACAAGTATAAAACACGACAGCTCTCCCTTGACTGAGCAGACTCTTTTATTTTAGGGTAACTTTATTTTAGGGTAATCTAAATTTGCCCATCTTACCTGTCTACACAGGGGCTCACATTTACGTATGTCACCCATGTTTCACCAGCTTTTGCCCCTACCTGCTCTTTCAGAACTTCTGCTCCAGCCCACATCTCACCCGGTTATCACTGGGGACTTCTGAAGGTTCTGCCACGAGCCCGCAGGTCTTGCACTGTCTTCTGCTGCTCTCATCCCATCTGCAGGTGCCTTCTGCCCTCAGACACTCCAGAGAAGAGCCTCATCAGGGCCCCTCTCGCAGGTGGAGGTCACCAGGGCCAAGTTTCAAAAAGCTGCCTCCTAGGCTTCTCTGGTGTGGAAAGAATCCGCCTGCCAGTGCAGGAGACACAACGTTCAAATCCTGATCTGGGAAGATCCCACATGCTGTGGTGCGACTAAGCCCGTGCACCACCGCTGATGAGCCTGTGCTCACGTGCCACAACTGCTGAAGCCCACACACCCTAGCGTTCGTGCTCCACAAGAAGAGGAGCCAAGGCAATGAGAAGCCTGGGAACCACAGCTAGAGAGTAGCCCCCGCTCACCACAACTAGAGAAAAGCTCATACAGCAATGAAGACCCAGCACAGCTGAAAATAAAAATAAATAAAATTATTTAAAAAAAAAGAAGAAGAAGAAGAAAAATAATTTACCTCCTGATACCAGCAAACCCAACTAAGTCCACTGGTCTCCCCTGGCCTAAAGCCTCTCAGTGGTCCATGTGGCAGGCAGGCAGATGCCCGCTCCAGGCCAGGCTTGGTCACCAGCACAGGCCAGCCCAGGTCCAACAGCGCCGTTGCGAAAAACTGCTCCTGAATTCTCCACTGAGAGCTGCTGCTGCTGCTGCTAAGTCACTTCAGTTGTGTCCGACTCTGTGAGACCCCATAGATGGCAGCCCACCAGGCTCCCCCATCCCTGGGATTCTCCAGGCAAGAACACTGGAGTGGGCTGCCATTTCCTTCTCCAATGCATGAAAGTGAAAAGTGAAAGTGAAGTCGCTCAGTTGTGTCTGACTCTTAGCGGCCCCATGGACTGCAGCCTACCAGGCTCCTCCGTCCATGGGAGTTTCCAGGCAAGAGTACTGGAGTGGGGTGCCATCACCTTCTCCACTTCACTGAGAGACTTGGCGATAAATGCAAAGATCTTACCCCCAAATAGTGTCAAAGAGCTAACATTTACTGCGTTCCAGGCCCTGTGCCAACCAGTTCATGTGGGTAAACTCATTTAATTCTGACAGATAGGTAGGCTGCCGTGACAAAGACATTCAACAATAACTCAGTGGCTTTAAAACGTTAGAAGTTTATTTCTCTTTCACATAACATCTGAGGGAGTCTTCCTGGTCAGCGGGATACTCTATTTCAGGCAGAGAGTCAGTGACCCTGGCTCTTTCCATCTTGTTTCTCTGTTGTCCCCCAAGATAGGGTCCTTGTCCTCCCAGGGGAAGCTGGGTCACCGTCAGGTCTGTCTGCAGCCAGCAGGGAAGAGAAAGGGGGTGTGGGGGATCCATGCTGATTGCCCGAAGGCCCCAGGCCTGGGAGTCTCCTGCCGCACCCCCTATCACAGTCTGCTGGTGAGAACTTTGTCACCTGGCCTCACCTAACTGCAGGGAGGCTGAGAAGTGTATGCCCAGTGCAATTCTTTTACCTCGAAGAAGTGAGAAATGTGTTCTAAGAGACAACTGTCAACCACCTCATCTCAGTTACGCTCAGAGATGCTCATGTGGAGAAATGTTTGCCCCAGGTAACAGCCATCCCCCTGACAAACTAATTTTAGCCATTGAGGTAGAGCTGGATCCCCTTCAGAGAATATGTGTGTTTTGTATGTTTTATTAACAAAGATCTAATGGCAACACAAGACTTAACCCAGAAGTACAGTCCTAACAGGAGGTGGGGATTTGGGCAGACCTTTTTGAGCAGTATTATAATCCAGGTTATAGAATGAAGAGGCTTGGGTTTGAGTCCAGGACCTTCACTGAGGAAAATCACTGGGAACTTCCCTGGCGGTCATGTGGTTAAGACGCTGCACTTCCACTGCCGGGGGCATGGGTTCGATCCCTGGTCAGGGAACTAAGATCTCACATGCCACTTGGCATGGTCAAATAAATAATAAACACATTTTTAAAAAAAGAAAAGAAAATCACTGAACCTCTCAGCTGTCTGTTCTCTATAGAAGACAATCCAGGAATACAACAGATATCATACGGCTATTACGCTGAGAGGCGCTGTCACACGTCTGGGATTATTTTTGGTTGGAGGGGACCTGTGCATTCTACCACCAAAGCTGCCCTTGGGAAACCCTGTCCAAGCTCTGGGCTTCAGATGAGTAGATTTCCAAAGGTGAGCCTGGAGAAATGTGGCAGGAACGCCTCTGCTTCGTGTGTGTGTGTGTGTGTGTGTGTGTGTGTGTGTGAATGCATGTGTGTGTGTGTGTGTGTGTGTGCACATGCATGCACACTGCTTCAGCCACCTGGGCAGCTAGTCATTTATCAGCATGGATGACTTCATTTTTGATTGAGTTAACAAGTACTTATTGAACACAGTTTCCTGAAAGCCTGCTGTAAATTGGATGCTATACAGGAACCCCATAAATGTTTACAACCCCGCATTCTTCAAGAATTGGAATAGTACAAGCGATAACTGAGGAAGAAGGGGAGGACAGAGCAAACACTAGAGAAGCAAGAGGCTTCTTGCTTCCAAGTGCCAGTGAGTGTGTTCACAATGAGACAAACCAATCCACTGTACAAATTTCTAAAATATATAATCTGTTTAGTCGGAGCTAATGCTCATTACAACAGCTCACATTTGGTGAGCGCTTACTGAGTGCCAGATAGGAAGCTAAGTGTTTTCAAGACACTATCTCATTTAACCTTGACCACCTTGCAGACTGGTGTTCTTACTGTGGCACTGCCCTTAGTCCCATTTCCCAGATGCAGAAATAGAGGCAGACAGACGTTAATCACCTCACTCAAGATCACACAACTTGTAAACAGCAGGCTCAGGTCATAGTGCCAGTCTTCCAAGATTGGGCTTCAAGGGAATGGAACCACATTCTGCTTTGAGAAAATTTAATAAATGTAAAGGCTCATCAAGGGAGCGAAACAAAGGCTGCAGTAAAGAGGTCACCCGATCTGCTCCCAAGGATGGAATGTACCTTAGTCATCTCTACCTAGCTTGGCCCAGAAAGAAGAGGGCACATGGGAAGAAAGGACAATATAGGCACACAAAGAAGGAGAGCTTCCAGAAACTGAAACTTCCCAAGGGCTCAGGCTGTGGCACCGAAAGTGGTCTGCTTCTGCCATCTAGCCACACATGGCCTCTTTGGCCAGAACTCAAGAAGACCCAAGCAAGACATGAAGGTTTTCCTGGCAGATCTTCAGGATGCCCAATGCCACTGGGTGCCCTTCTCTGTCACACACTCTCCTTACATTTTTCTTGAATTCCCAGGGGCAGGATGGCCAGCTACCCCACCCCCCGGATCAAGTGTTAGACTCTTTGCGATTTCCATCTCCCTGTCTACCTAACTAAGGAATTTTCTTACAATCCCATGGATACTCACTAGCACTTCCTACAGATTATTGTAATTTTCAGATGGCATTTTTTCGAGTAAATAAAGGAGATGTTTTCCAAATAAGGAAAGCAAATCTATTCCCACTTGAGGGTTGAAGCTTGTATAAAGTACATTCCTGTCCTCAGGCTAATGTCTTTATGACTTTACAACACTAACCAGTTAGTATTGATGACAGACTTTTTCTGGTCAACAGCCATAACAGTCTACCTATAAGAAACTGGCATAGATTAGAACAAAGCCAGTGTGAGAATGATTACCTGAAGATAAGAAAATAAATGAAGGATTCTAAGCAAATAATAAGTAGCCAAATATGTGCTGAGTAGATGAATAAACATACCTGTGCAAGGCTTTAAAAAGGATGAACGAGGATGACAGTTCTCATAAAAGAATGTTCCCCAGCTTTTGAATATCAAAGATCAATAAATTTATTTGTTTTGTTTTTTTAAATTGGGAAGGGGAAGATCAACATAGGATCACTACCTTTTTATTTTGCCAGGTAAGGACATTTTAATAAAACTATCATCTCCACTATTATCCTTTCATGAGATAATAGGCCCTTTGACACCAGCAAAGTAAAAAGGATGTGAACACAGAATAAAAGGCAGTCTTTACAGAGAAAAAATCATGGGCATTTTGGATAGGGGTCCTAGTTGTACATGATAGAGTCTCCCTCGAGCTAGTTTAAGTGGAAAGCAATAGATTATGGAGTCTAGAGAGTCCATGGAATCATTGGAAGGGCTGAAGGAATAGATAAGTAGGACTCTTAGTCCTGAGTCCCCGAACCCCATCGCAGCATCAGGCCACTGAGAGAGCTGCCAAGTCAGGAAGGTGCAGCCACAGCTGCTGGTTCCTGGACCACTTCCACTCCTCAAAATAATCACCACCCTCTTGCCCCATTCAACACCCTACATTACATTATTCAACACTAAGTCAAAGCTCCACCTGAGTTCAGATGATCGGCAGAACTTAAGCACATCTAAAGGACTTCCCTTTTGCTTAAACAGTAATGAATCTGCCTACAATGCAGGAGACCTGGGTTCAATTCCTGGGTCAGGAAGATCCCCTGGAGAAGGGAATGGCAACCCACTCCAGCATTCTTGCCTGGAGAATTCCATGGACAGAGGAGCCTAGCTGGTTACAGTCCATGGAGTTGCAAAGAGTGGAACACGGCTGAGCAACTAACATACACATACAAGCACATCTAGATCCCTATTTGCAGTGAGTCTGGGAAGCGTAAGTTTAGTTTTCAGCCTCTGCACTACAGGAAGGCAAGTGGGGCTGGAGAAGGCGTTGAGTAGATCAGTTCTCTATTGCTGGCAAGCTTTTGCTGCATGCTCATGAACCATGTCCAGTCTGATCCTGGATTGTGCAGGGATCAGAGAGATGCCCCGAGGGATATGTGCAGTCGTGCATTATTGAGAAGATTCTGCAAGTCAGGGAGTAAGGCTAACACCTGCTGAGGGCATGACTCTTTTCAGGAGGAGAGTTTGCTCCCTGGAGCCACCGCATTAACCACACCCTGGCTATTGTGGACACCTGTCAGATTCACAGTTTCCATCAACTTTGAGTAGCTTTTTCCATATTTGGGGATATCTGCATACAAAGAGTCCCTTCTTCCCAAGAATAAAGTCAGAATTCAAATTTCCAAATCCTTTGTAGCTAGGATTCACCATGTGATCTGGGCTCTGACTCCCTGATGGCCCCCCTACACACACACATACACACACACACACACACACACACACCTGAGATCTGATTCAGAAATGGGTAGCAAGAAAAGGTGGGAAATGCATGGAGCTTCTGTTTTTGCTGACATGGATGGCAGCAGAGGCCTCAGCTTTCAGAGCTGATGGTAAGATCTGGTTCCTGACTCAGATATAGCAGAAGAGGTTGCATAAAGTTGAAATTCTGCTTTCTAGTGCTCAGTAGCATCGGCCACAGTAACATCAGCTTCCTCCCCTTTGGCTGATGCTTCCACACCGTTTAGGGCAACAGTCTGGAAGCTTAACTTCAATTATATTTCTCAGCCCTTCAAATGATCGTTTATTCTTCAGGTTAATGCCCCATCTGTAATCCCCAGTAAGAGTGGATTTTCTTGTCGGCAACTGAGAACCAATCTGATGTGTTGGAGCTGGTGAGCCAGGAATACCTGACTCTGAATCCATCCCTCAGTACCACACTGCCATCTGAGCCATTCTTACAACACAGAGTGTCTGCCTGGACCTAACTTCTACTTCCCTCTTGAGTCAGGTGCAGAGAGAGATAGAAGGCAAGTGCTCATCTCTGACTCCCACCATCCCAGGAGCTTCTAACAAACAAAGAGTGCTCTTCTTCATTGATTTTTTTATAACCAACACTTTGTACAGGGCAGGTGTTCAACTAATGTTTGATGAATTAATGAATAGGCAAGTATACTATAAAGTTATTCCCAGCTGGATCCATAATCCAGATCTTCACTGTCCATCATGGTACCCACTAGCCAGACATGTCTACCAAGCCCTTAAAATCTGGATAGTGCCCCTGAGGAACTGAATTTTCATTTTATTTTAATTGTTTAAAAATTTTTAGTTCATACTTCATTTTTGGAAAACTTTCAGCTCACTTAACTTGCATATGTAAATGTACTTTTTCAGCTGCAATTTTATGAAAGCTAAATACAGACCTGCCTCTTGAGAAACCTATATGCAGGTCAGGAAGCAACAGTTAGAACTGGACATGGAACAACAGACTGGTTCTGAATAGGAAAAGGAGTACGTCAAGGCTGTATATTGTCACCCTGCTTATTTACCTTCTATGCAGAGTACATCATGAGAAACGCTGGGCTGGAAGAAGCACAAGCTGGAATCAAGCTTGCTGGGAGAAATATCAATAACCTCAGATATGCAGATGACACCACCCTTATGGCAGAAAGTGAAGAGGAACTCAAAAGCCTCCTGATGAAAGTGAAAGAGGAGAGTGAAAAAGTTGGCTTAAAGCTCAACATTCAGAAAATGAAGATCATGGCATCTGGTCCCATCATTTCGTGGGAAATAGATGGGGAAACAGTGTCAGACTTTATTTTGGGGGGCTCCAAAATCAGTGCAGATGGTGATTGCAGCCATGAAATTAAAAGACGCTTACTCCTTGGAAGGAAAGTTATGACCAACATAGATAGCATATTGAAAAGCAGAGACATTACTTTGGCAACAAAGGTCCATCTAGTCAAGGCTATGGTTTTTCCAGTGGTCATGTATGGATGTGAGAGTTGGACTGTGAAGAAAGCTGAGTGCTGAAGAATTGATGCTTTTGAACTGTGGTGTTGGAGAAGACTCTTGAGAGTCCCTTAGACTGCAAGGAGATCCAACCAGTCCATTCTAAAGGAGATCAGTCCTGGGTGTTCATTGGAAGGACTGATGCTAAAGCTGAAACTCCAGTACTTTGGCCACCTCATGTGAAGAGTTGACTCATTGGAAAAGACTCTGATTCTGGGAGGGATTGAGGGCAGGAGGAGAAGGGGACAACAGAAGATGAGATGGTTGGATGGCATCACCGACTTGATGGACATGAGTTTGGGTGAACTCTGGGAGTTGGTGATGGACAGGGAAGCCTGGCGTGCTGTGATTCATGGGGTCGCAAAGAGTTGGACACGACTGAGCAACTGAACTGAACTGAAATACAGATCATATATTTCCAATGAAAATTTAGCACATTTTATATAAAATACATACCAGTTTCCAAATACTTTATGAAACAAGAATGTAAAATATTCTATTAATAATTTTTATATTGATTACATGTGGAAATTATACTATCCTAGATATATTAGATTAAATGAAGTGACGTGAAAGTCACTCAGTTGTGTCTGACTCTTTGTGACCCCATGGACTATAGCCCACCAGGTTCCTCTGCCCATAGTATTCTCCAGGCAAGAATACTGAAGTAGTTGCCATTCCCTTTTCCCGGTGATCTTCCCAACCCAGGGATTGAACCCAGGTGTCCTGCATTGCAGTCACCTTCTTTATCTGAGCTACCAGGGAAGCCCAGGTTTAACGAAATATATTATTCAAACCTGACTTCATCGGTTTCTTTTTACATTTTTTGATATGACTACTAGAAAATGTAGGCTTCACAGTATGTGGCTTTCACAGTATTCTGAGGGGCATCTTGAATCTGACCTTCGCATGAATGTCATTCCGCAGGCAGACAGGGAGCCAACGATGTGTGTTACCTCTGGGCACTGCAGCTTCTAACCCTGCAGATGTGGACGTGACCTTTAGTTCATTCCCCTCCTGACTCTTAACCCAACAGGTGAAAGTTCAGGCATGGGCTTCTACAACATGCATAAGAGAAGTCACAAATTTGGTATTTTTAGAGACCAGAGAGGTAACCTACCAGGAAAGGGCCGGAGGTAAGGCCACAAGTAGTGAGCAACTGCTCTACTTAAAGGCAATACACAAAGAAAAATCCCCAAGTGGATACTCCCTAGGTCTCCCGTGTGCCATCTCTGCACGGGACCATAAAACCCAAAGAGGCCCTTGGAGAGCCTTGAACATGGTCGCTTCATCCCAGTGCAGAGACTGAAGCCAGAGAGGGAAGAGCCAAGCTAATTAGCACTAGACTTGCTAAGTGTCCCAATGCCATCGGAACATGCCTTCTCTTGGCTTTAGGTATTGGTAAATATGTGCCAACTGGGTTTGATTTGAGAAAGGAAAGATCCACCCTACAGGCATCAGGCAGCTTGCCACCTACCTCAAGATTTCCAAGACTCCGTTTCCCAGCACTGTGAGCCTATCCTGATGGATTAAGGCTGTGGCCAGAAGGCAGTCTCCCCCATCCTAGAACCACCCTCCCCCACATCCCCCATGGCCTTTATTCACAATTCCACAAGACCTACAACCCCTAAAGTGATTTGTTCCAGGGTAGGGAGTAACACAAGACAAAGACGCCTTCGGCTGGTGCAGAAAACTAGGAAGAAATGATAGGAGATGAGGGGGAAAGGGCACCAGACTCCATGTGAGAAAGACGCTCTTAGTCAATCCTGAGCCAAATGAAGACAGAGAAGGCCAAGGCACCAGCCTGGAGTAGCTGGCATCCCCCAATGGGGTAGGAGGACTAACCGGATGGATGGGGTTAGGGGAGGAGGGAGGCGGTGGGGTGGTAGGCAGTGGGAGGGTCCCAACCTGAAGGCGTCTTCTAACAGAATGGAAAGCGAACCTCCCTAATCTACCCTTCTGGACACAGACGACATTCATACTAGCAGTACAATCTACAAAACACTTCTCTCCCGTCTTCTCCCATTGGTACAGCTTTACCATGTAAAATCATTTCTATCCACATCTGAATTTACCAATCTAAGCAAAATACAGTTAGTAACAAAGAAAGGCAATTTTCATATTTTATTATACAATATTGTTCATCATAGAAAAAGCTGTAATATTTTTTAATTAAATACAGAAGCAAATTGTTAATGTTGCCAGAGAGATCATTTGCCTGCTTTTGAAAAATTTAACAGCACCTATTTGCCAACCAAAGAATTGCTTGAATAGAGTCAAATCCTTTGTTCTCCTTTCAGGACCCAGCCTACTGATTTATTTTCTATACAGTGTCTAACACACAGTAGGTGCTGAATAAATAGTTTACTAAATGGGATGTTCTTTAATCCCTATCCTCTCTCTCCTGACCCTAAACTGGATCCTGACTCACACAATAAAGGACTTCCCTGGTGGCTCAGACAGTGACGAATCCAACTGCAATGTGGAAGACCTGGGTTTGATCCCTGCGTCCAGAAGATCCCCTGGAGAAGAGACTGGCAACCCACTCCAGTATTCTGGCGTGGAGCGTTCCATGGACAGAGGAGCCTGGTGGGCTACAGTCCATAGGGTTTCAGAGAGCCAGACACAAACGAGTGACTAACACTTTCTTCTTTCACAAGATAAAACCCCCACCCATCCATTCCTAGGGCAGTCTGGTGTCTTTCAGTAGCCTTGATACTTAGCCATGGTCTCGAGACACTTGCCTGAGAGGAATGACTGAGGGTTTCAGAGAGAAAAAGAAACACACAAGGGCAAGCGCAGTAACTAGGCAGAAACAAAAAGATGCTCCACAAGCAGCGACCAAGAGATTCAGGGATGGCGCCACTGCAGGGGGCAGCAACAGCAAAATGAGGCCAGAGAGACTCAAAATGCACACCGTTCGAGATCAAGAGATTAAAAGGTTGGGCAACAATAATAATCTTGAAAGTTTCTTTCCAGCTTTAATGTTTCATGGCAGAGATAATGGCAGAGAGAGAGGAAGACAAGGCAAGAATGAGAGGGTAGAGACAAAGGAAGTCAGGGGAGACAGGTGGATCAGCTGCTGTGACTGCCCATCTCTAGATGTGGCCTTGAACTCTGGTCCTGCCCTTGCCTCACACTCGCCGGGCTGGGCTCCTTGATGCCTCAGCACCCCACGTGCATTAGGCTAGGCTCCTACTGTAAGTCCAGTCACATCCCTGCCTTTCTCCACCTGAAGGTCTCTGAGCCACTCTGCAAACCATCTCTGCAACATCCTCCACAAGGCTTTCTCACTGCTCCAGCCCATACTGGCCCCCTCCCTCCCCAACTCCTTATGCTGGTACAGTTCATATGACATTCATATCCCTAACCAAAGGGCAAGTGCTGGGAGTTTGCCCTCAGCTCCTACAAGGGCATCTTGGTTCCCCCAAGAGGGGTTTCAATTCAGTTCAGTTCAGCTGCTCAGTCGTGTCCGACTCTTTGCGACCTCATGGACTGTAATATGCCAGGCTTCCCTGTCCATCACCAGCTCCCGGAGTTTACCCAAACTCATGTCCATTGAGTGGGTGATGCCATCCAACTATCTCATCCTCTGTCGTCCCCTTCTCCTGGTCTTCAATCTTTCCCAGAAGGGTTTTGCAAGGGTCCAAACCCGACCTCATTTATTCCAGGAGTTCCCATGATACCCAGTCCAATGCTGAGTATCACGTAAGTGCTCGGCGAATACTCTGCGGACTAACCAGTCCCCAAGGAGTGCCAACAGGGCAGTCTTAACAGCACACTGGTCTATTAAACAGCTTCCCTGAGGCCGGCCAAGCTGGGGCCATCTCCTGGGCTCCTGCGCCCCCTGCCGGCCAGGAAGGGCTCTGCACACAGGACGAAGCGGGCCGGAAGGGCGGTCCCAAAAGGCGCGGGCTCACGGTGGCGTCCGGGCTCGCTGTGACCCCGGGGGAACCACCGGGGGTCCTGATGAGGTCGGTGGGTCCAGCCAGGAAGAGCAGCTGTTTTTCTTCCTGGGTGTCGGGGCACATCATCCACGGCCTCCCGGGGGACAGAGCCGCACCCTGCGCCGTAGCGGGGCGCTCAGAGCTTCTCGTCCAGCTCCAGGCCCTGGTTCTCCTGGGCGCCAGCGCGCAGCCGGGGTGGGCTGCAGCTTTGCGTCCCATTCAGGTAGTTCTGGATAACGGAGGCGCAGTCCAGCCGCTCCATGAGGGTCATGAGGTAGTGCAGCTCCTGGAGGCTGCCATTCTGCTCCTCAAATAGCTCCAGGATGGCTGCCGCGGGGCTCCGCTGACAGGACATGAACCTGGCCGGGAAGGGGGCGTGAGTGGAGGGCGGGGGCCCTGCGTCGAGATCCACCACCCACCTCCCCCCAGCTCTGGCCCTCATCATGCCTTCTTTCAGGGCACTCTAGATGGTGGGAGGACCCAGGACTTTGAAATCAGAGATTGCCCGGGTCACATCTGAGATCGCACTGGCTCAAAGTCTGCTCCTCTCTAGGCTTCAGTCTCCTCTTTTCTCACCCCAGGGCTTGGCTGAGAAGACATCTGAGAATATCCAGCTGCAATGTTCTGTGTTTGCCTTCTCTGCGCCCTATCCACACCACGAACACTCCCCACCCTCCCTGTCTCCCAGGCCACATCCTGCCCACCACCAGGCAAATAGTTCTTCCTACCCATGGCCCTCCCCTGCTCAAAACCCCTCCAGAGTCTCTTTCACCGGCTAACCAAGCCCACTCTCCTGACTTCCCTGCCCACCCACCATTTGGCCTTGCCCTGTTTTTCTGACCCTTTCTCCCAGCTCCCATCCTGAACCTTCCTTCCCACCTTAAGCATACCAGACCTGCAGTTGACTCTCTGCCCCCCTCCCCAAGTTGGTCCCCTACTTCCCTACCACCTGAAGCCCTTGTTCCCACCTCAGATGGAGGAGACCATTCTGCACCCCTTAGTCCAGACTCCCATTAGGCTTTATTATTCTTTTTTATGTAATTGAGATATTTAGTTGACTCTCGAACATCACCGCTTTGAGCTGTGTGAGTCCACTTACATGCAGATTTTTTCCAACAGTAAATATTACAGTACTACATGGTCCCTGGTTGAATCTGTGGAGGCTGATCTGTGGACGTGGAGGGCAGCTGTAAGTTATACTAGGATTTCAGCTGCATGGAGGGTCACCCCTCTAACCTCTACATTGTGCAGGTCAACTGTAATTGACCTAAGTCTTCATTATTCTCGCTTTAGCCATTTCATACCTGTTTTCAACTTGCCTCACAATATTGGGTACATAAAAATAATGTCAGAGGAACACATACCTTGATTTTTTTTAAGCTCTCTGTATCCCTTAGTACAGAGTGACCTCCCTGGTGTTGGGACCATATTTTATTCATTCTGTATCCCAATGCTTAGTATAGTTTTTCCAGGACTTAGTAGGTACTTGATAAATGTTTAGTAAAAGAGTGGTTTTATTTTTTTGCTTTTGAGGGAGAATTTTTATTTATTTATTTATGCCACACCCTATGGCATGCAGAATCTTAATTCCCTAGCTAGGGGTTGAACCCACACCCCCTGAAGTGGAAGCAGAGTCTTAACCACTGAACCACCAGGGAAGTCTTTTAAGTGGGTGATTTTTAATTCTACCTTGTTTTAAGGACCCAGCTCTCATCCCATCTCCTGGGTGCGGTCTTTGATCACTGTTTTCATCGTCTGAGTGCTGGAGCTCAGCTCAGAATTGGTCTACTCATCTCTCTTCACAGAGACCATAGCTGCACTGCCTGTTTTGCCAATGTTTATTGAATTAACGTGTGCCATGCACTCAGCTACAGGCTTTACACACATCATCCTGTAGTCTTCCATTCTGCCCCGCAGGGCACAGCATGTCAAGCACTCAGTATGTACCAGTGACTTACATGTGAACTGATTCATTGTTAAATATTTACTGAGCCAATATTTATGTACTGGACACTGGCCATGAACCAGGCATCGCTCAGGGTACCAAGAATACAGTGATAAACAGAAAGATGTCCAGAACCTTCCTATGGAGTCCCTTTGACTTCCCCTGGTCCTCTCCCCTGGCTTTTTCCTCTCTCACCTGTCATGTCCCCTTCTCTTTGAAGCCATGACAACAAGGACTGCTGGACCCAAACCAATGAGATCATTGCCAATGAAATCAATTCTCTTCTGGGAAGTAGGGTGGGGAGTAGCCATTCTCTGACTTTTAAGTCACTCTCATGTGAGTGGTCCAGTCTCCAAGGGGTCCTGAGAACCCCCACCAGTCCACCCTCCGCTCCCACGTGCAGACCTTGTCCCTCTTACCGGATTTTCATACCGCAGAGCCCCAGGTGGGAGGCCAGTCGCCGCCAGTCATTGCCAGTGATACTGTTTGGCTCCAATAACATCTGCAGCTGCTCAAAGAGCTCTGGGGGCAGCCTGAGGTAGAGGAAAGGGTGTCCTTGAAGGGGAGAATCAAAAGGCCCAGCCTGGCTCCACAGACACCTCAATGCCATGCTCACCCTGCAAGCCCAGGGACAGCAATCCCAAACATCCCCCACCCCCTACAGCAGCCCAAGCAATCCCCACCTCACCTATTGCAGGGGGGTGGCTGGGTGACTGGGGGTGGGGCTGTCCAGGATTCCTCCTCCGATGCCTGGAACCTGAGGATTTCCATGTACTTGGTCTCCAAGCCCTGAGCCAACAGAGGGGCAGGGAACACACTTAGGGATCATGAGACGTCCCTTGAGCAAAAAGCCAGGGCACCCACCTCCATTCCTCCTATCTCTGCTTCAGCCAGGAGACACAGCCCCACCCTAACCAATACCCTCTACCCTCTGCTTCCCCAACCCCAGAGCCTTCGGCCTTGAGTTTGCTGACTGAGCTCTTTGGGACCTGGGACATGAACACCAAACAAGGTACATCCTAGGGCACCAGGAGAAGTGCTGAGTGGGGTCAAGGGCAGGGGAGGTCATCTAATAATAGAAATGCTGAACTCAGGCATATGTGCCCCCTTCCTCCATTGCTCTTCTCCTTGGTTCCTCCTTCCCGAAGGATACCTTGAGGGGTATCTGCCTAGTCTCCAATAAGATGCCACATGGTTCCCCAAACAGTCCCCTGATTTCTTCGTGTCTTCCCGCAGGAGGGCAGGATCTCTAATTTTCATCCCACCTACTCAAGCCCCTCTTTCTCCTGGGTCAGTCTCCACCTGAAGATACACAGCACTGTCTCCCAGATGCAGACAATCTGTCCAGAAAGAAAGCACTTCTCTTTGATGCCCAAGTTCCTCCAGGTTGGAAGAAACCCCTACAGGGTTCACGTAGGGTCTGGTTCTTTTACCCTCTGGCTGGATTCACCCATGGATGGACAGGAGAGTCAAAGATGGAGCGTCACTTGGAGGCCAGACAGTCTCTGCCCCTGGAAGAATGCCCTCTTTACCTCTTGACTGTGTGATCACAGCCATACTTGCTGCACACCAGACCCTGGCCTACCTCGTCCGCCACTCCCCCAGCCCTGCCCTTCCTCAGTCCCTCCGCTCCAACTCACATCCTGGAAGGTGTGCATCGTGACGATGATCTCATTGGTCAGCGCAGAGCAGTCCTCGTTGTCTTTGGCTACAAAAAAGGAGACGTAGCAGGTGAGGGAGGGACAGGCCCAGAAGAGGAGAGCAGGAGAGCAAAATAGACTTCCACAGCAAGACTTTGGAGCTCAGAAGCAGCTGTGCCAGCCACCCCATCTTTCTCTCTGCAAAGATCTGCTGTGGCCCTATCTCTGCACGCGTGGCCGAATGAGGCGCTGCAGGGCTCCAGGGTGACCAGGAGGGGAGAGGGGAGGGGAGGACGGGGACACGGGGCTCCCGGGCTACCTGCTTTTCTGCGGAAGCAGAAGGAGCGGAAGGGGCACTTCCCGTGCCAGATGTGCAGATGCGGCACGAGCTGACAGCTGCTGTCGTCCACGTTCTCCCAACCTGCAGAGAGGAAAGGGTCTCAGAAGGGTGACCTTCGTTTAAGGGGAGGTAAGGGCAGGAGCCGAGGGGAGGGGCAGGGCAGGAGCAAAGGCTGGAGGGTGGCTCAGTCAGTGGCAGGTCCCAGGGCCTGGGCGGGGACCTGTGAGTGGTCTTCCTTCTACCAGCACACAGACCCACCCCTCCACCGTTCCACCTTCCCATCCAACCCACACCCTCCCATCCTTTAGAAGCAGCACCATTGCGCACCCTGTCCACACCCACACTACCACACCCTTGGCCCCATGGACAATTCCTGCAGCCAACACACAAAGGAACGAGGGCGGAAAAGACTGGGCCTCCTCCTCTGACCTGGGCTTCAACCAGGCACGACCATAGAAGCCTCCTCCTCCCTCCCTGCCCCTGTGGAGGCAACACATCTCTTCCCGCTGCCCACCAGCATCATCTGCCCTCCTGCGGAGGGACCAGGGCTGAGTGCCACAGAGGGAGGTATTGAGCAAAGCCTGGGGCTCCAGGAGGCAGCAGGAGGAGCCAGAAGCAAACCCCACTCCGGCCCCCCAAGGCTGCTGCATGCCCAGAAGTCTCAAAAAGAAACTTGAGGCACCCAGATTTCCACCTCAGAGAAGGCCCAGACCCCTCCCTCCATGGGGCTCCCGGATGCCCTGTCCCCCGGCCCGGCGTCCCTCACCCTCTGAGATGTATTTGAGTTTCAGGCACTGGTCCCCTCGGGCCCCGGTGAAGTCAAAGAGCTGGCAGGGCCCGCGCAGGCGTCCACCGTGCGGCTGCTCGTTGGTCACGGCCCACTGCAGGGCACAGGGCGTGTTGTTGAGGAAGTAGACACGCAGCTGCAGGTGGGACTGCCCCGGGGCCAGCGGCGAGCAGAACAGGGCCAGCTGCAGCCACTTTCGGGCTTCCCGGCCTACCGGCGCCTCCAGCACACAGGTGTAGAGGCTGCAGAGAGAGACGGTGGCAGGGACCATGTGCAATGGGACTGGGGAGGCCAGGACACCAGCCCATCTGCCACCCAGCTCCCACCACACCAGGGGCCTCTGTGGGGGCCTCCGGAGAGGAAAGGAGAACATTCCAGGCCATGTAGGGAAGAACTAGGGTGGAGGGGTTGGCTAGAGGGACGGAATGTGAGTCATGTCAGTGACTGTCACTGTGTCAGTGTAGGAAAGGTGAAAGCTGAGCTTCGGGCCACCATGCATGGCCCTGCTCTGGTCATGGGTGGCAAGGAGACTGGGAGGCAGAGGATCTAAGATCCTAGAAGGACAGAGCTAAGGACAGACATGACATGGGGTGGAGTCTTAGAGAACTGGAGGGGGCAACGTGCCCTAGACAGCGGGGAGACAGTCCTGAGCCAGGGCACAGGGAAGGGACAGACAATATTAGAGACAGAGGTGGATACGGGACAGGCCCCTCTAGACAGACGACCAGGGCTGAGCCAGACCTTTCTAGACAGACAGAGGGACCATGGGGGATGCACAGTCCTGGATGGGGTGGGAGCAAGATGAGCAGCCATAGGCACTGGGACAGAGGGAGTGGGGAAGGATGGGGGATACGGGCTTTGCAGGCCAGCTTGGACAGAATAAGAGGCAGTCCCCGCAGAGAGGTGAGGACGAGGCAGGTAGAGACAGGGGGCGGAAAGTCCAGGCCCACGGGCGGGCGCCCACCTGAAGTGGGAGAGGTGGATGCGACATTCATCCCGGGAGGTGTGGTCCCCCGGCCGCCCCAGCGGCTTCCAGGCCTTGGCATCCAGCAGGGCGGTGTTGCTGCTGTAGACACGGGCCTGGCTGGGCTGCTGGGCACAGTGCTTGAAGGTGAGGGTGCAGGGCTTCAGGAAGGAGGCCCCGTGGGGGCCGCACGCCACCACGGGGCTCACCAGCCCCTGAGCCCGGGACAGCGAGGGGGCATCTGTCAGGTCCCACACCAAGGTCAGCGACACCCGCTCCTGGCGGCCCACGGACACAGCACCTGGGGAGGACAGAGAGCTGAGGGGGGCCTGGCGGGCAGGCACACCCCTGCCGCAGAGGAGCCCCAGCCAGAGCAGGAGAGGAGGCGGGCTGGGAGCCCCAGAGAAGGGACGCCACAAGGCACATGGGGCGGGGGACAGTGTGGAGAACAAGAGGGTGGTGACTGACTTGGGATGGAACCACGAGCAAGTCGTCCCCCTCCTCCGAGGGATGCTGCGAGCTTACTCAGGCCCTTGTGTGAATTTGCAAGTGTCTGGAGGCTCTTCCTCCAGACACTTTACTTCCCTTTTGGGGAGAACTGTCGTAACAGACTGTTAATTAGAACAAGGCCCTTTGCCTCCACCTGCCACGAAACTGTCATAAAAATGTGTAGTATATCCATCTTTGGAATCAAGAAAGACGTACACGAAACATACAATTTTCAAAATTATGAAGGTGTCCCTGAATGGTGCTCTCTCGGGGTTGGCGCCCCTGTCTAATACGTAACGTGAACAGCTGTAGGCTGAGAAGGGAGCTGGGTGCTGTTACCTGGCGGGATGAGCAGGGAAATGCCCATATCCTGGAGCATCAGGCAGCCACCGTGGTGGTCCACCTCTCGAGCGGAAAACACCAACAGTTTGTGCATCAGCTGCCGGATGATGGTCTGGCCTTGGGTGGGTGTGTGCAGTTCCTGATAGAAGGTGGCCACCTCCTGCAGCGTGGCTGGCAGGCCTGCCCTGGAGGACTCATCTTCCGGTAGGGGAATGGGAGGGGGCGCTGGCTCCTCTTGGCTCTCCAGCTTCCAGCAGGAACCCAGCAGCCGGCGAGGACAGCGCCATCGAAGGCACTGGACCAGGAGCACGGCGCTCGCCACCGGAACCCCCACCAGCAGTAGGAACTGGGCGAGCTGGAAGGAACTCTCATAGGAGCACATCCGCCTGGTCGCTTGATGCTGCCGGTTGCCCTGCACCCGTGTGCCAGCCGAGGCCACGGGCCTGGGGGAGAGAGTCAATGTCAGGTAAGCCGTTGGAGGCTAAGACCTGGCTTCTAAGTGTCTGCAGTGAGGAGGGAGGAAACTGTCTTCATCCCAGCATACCCCATGCACCCCGGTCAGATCAGTTTCCTTAACAGAACTTCACCTATCTCTCCCTCCCTCCCTCTGTCTCTCTCTTTCCCTCTCTCTCTCCCTCAAGAACCTGCCGTGACTCCCCATGACCTAATTAATTTCACCTCTCACTAGACAGAAAGACCTTGGGTTTGGAGTTAGGAGTTGTGAGTTCACATGCCACCTTGGTCACTGCCTAAGTGAGCTTGTCCTATTGTTTAATGTACCTCAGTTTCTACCTCTGTCTAAATAGAGCCCCTGATCTCCATGGGCCGACAGAAAGTGAAAGAAAGAAAGGGAAGTCGCTCAGTCGTGTCCGACTCTTTGCGATCGCATGGACTGTAGTCTACCAGGCTCCTCCATCCATGGGATTTTCCAGGCAAGAGTACTGGAGTGGGTTGCAATTTCCTTCTCCAGGGGATCTTCCTGACTCAGGGATCAAACCCAGGTATCCTGCATTGCAGGCAGACGCTTTACCCTCTGAGCCACCAGGGAAGCCCATGGGACAACAGAGGAAAGTCTTAGAATAGAAAAACAAGGACTTTGCTGGTGGCACAGTGGGTAAGAATCTGCCTGCCAATGCAGGGGACATGGGTTCGATCCCTGATCCAAGAAGATCCTGAGCTCAAGCTCTAGAGCCCTCAGCTGCAACCAATGAGCCCTTGTACCAAAACTACTGAAGCCCGTGCACCTAGAGCCTGTGCTCAGAAACCAGAGAAGCCACTGCAGTGAGAAGCCTGTGCACAGCAGCTGGAGTATCTCCCGGGATCCACAACTAGCGAAAGCCCAAGCACAGCAACGAAGAACCAGCACATCCAAAAATAAATAAATGAATAAATAAAAAATAAATAGAGCAGTGTGTCAAAAAAGACATATATAAGCAAAAAGGATTTTTTTAATAGAAAATGAAGTCACAAAGGGCTAGACATCCTCTGATCTCATTAATGTAGATAGCAAAACTAGATGAAGTGTAGGTATATATTTATGAGTGTGTATATGTAAGTGAGGAGAAGGCAATGGCACCCCACTCCGGTACTCTTGCCTGGAAAATCCCATGGACGGAGAAGCCTGGTGGGCTGCAGTCCATGGGGTCGCTAAGAGTCGGACACGACTGAGCGACGTCACTTTCACTTTTCACTTTCATGCATTGGAGAAGGAAATGGCAACCCACTCCAGTGTTCTTGCCTGGAGAATCCCAGGGACGGGGGAGCCTGGTGGGCTGCCGTCTATGGGGTCGCACAGAGTCGGACATGACTGAAGCGACTTAGCAGCAGCAGCAGCGTATGTAAGTGATGGGCTTCCCAGGTGGTAAAGAACCTGCCTGCCAATGCAAGAGACGTAAGAGACACAAGTTCGATCCCTGGGTTGGGAAGATCCCCTGGAAGAGGGCATGGAAACCCACTCCAGTGTTCTTGCCTGAAGAATCCCATGGACAGAAGAGTGTAGCAGGCTACAGGCCATAGGGTTGCACAGAGTCCGACACAACTGAAGTGACTTAACAGCATGTACGCATGCATATAAGTGATAGAGAAAGGTCTGGAGCAGAACTGTGTAATAAAAAATATAACATGAGCCACAGATGTGCTTTTACATTTTCTAGAGTCTACATTAAGAAAAGTAAAAAGAGCCAGGAGAAATTAATTTTTAATATATTTTATGTAACTCAATATATTCAAAATAATATCATGTTGACAGGTAATCAGTGTAAATTTATTGCAATATTTTACATTCTTTTTTCATTACAAGTCTTTGAAGTCCGTGTGTATTTTACACTCACAGCACATTGCAACTGATATTCTGTCACTTCAAGGACTCAGCAGCAACATGTTCTAGTGATTCCTGCCTGGGACATGCAAGTCTGGGAGGACACATTCCTAACTATTCCTATTGGTTATTACTGAAAGAGATGAGAAATTGGGGGAGCTGGAAGGTGTGAAAGAGGACTTTCTATTTTCTTAAACCCTTTTTTCTGTAGGCTTTGAATTTTTCACATTCAAGCATGTCTTTCTATTAATCTTGTAATTCTTTTTAAAAACTATTAAAAGTGAAAAAAAAAATAGCCTCTCAGACTGATGATGAGGATGGCATGAGATCATGTGAAAATCACTTGTAGATGATAAACCCTGTCCAAATATGTGTGTTTTATTTATGCCCCTCCTTCTGCTAGAAAGGTCAGAGGGTAACTCACAGGGATATATTTTATATATATATATATATATATATATATATATATTCTACAAGAGTAACAGAAGTGAAAAGTGGAAGCAGAAAGAGAAAGAAAACCCAAAGTGAGGGTCTCCAGGTGAGGTCCACCAGGTTCCCAGGGTCAGATGGGGGCCTGCTCTGTCTAGCAGCGTCCCCCTAAAGATGCCAGCTCTTGGGACTTCCCTGGTGGTCCAGTGGTTAAGAATCTGCCTTGCACTGCAGGGGCTTGGGTTCGATCCCTGGTTGGGAAAACTAAAATCCCACATGCCACTGAGCCCACTAGGCCTGCGTGCCCCAACTGGAGAGCATGAGCGCCCCAACTACAGAGGCCACATGCTGTAGCTAAGACCTGATGCAGCCAAATAAATAAACAAATAATTTTTTAAAAAGATGCCAGCTCTTCCCCAGGTCTTCTCCTCCGACTTATCCTCTTCCTCCCTTAATTTCCACCCTCAGCAAGACTGGGCTCTGCACACCTGGTGAAGTCTAAGCTTCGGCCTTTGTTCCTGCTATCCTCTGCTTCACGCTGTCCCCCTCTGCTCCTTCTCTCACCTGGACCACTCTTGCTTAATAGTGCTCCCTGCCAGCCCCCACTAACCAGCCCTTGACTGTTTCGCCCTCCCTGACCACCATCCTCCCACCATACTAAGTAACTGTTTATTTTTAATTTTTTCTTGGCCATTCCGCATAGCATGTGGTATCTTAGTTCCCTGTCCCAGGGATCGAATACGCGTCCCCTGCATTGAAAGCTCGGAGACTTAACCGCTGGACCACCAGGGAAGTCCATACTGAGTAATTCTTGATCACATGCTCTCCGTGTGGATTTCCACTCAAATGAGCAATTTCTGAGCACCCACTGTGGCCCAGGCATTGTCCTGACACAATAACATCTTACTTGGCTCTCAAGGAGCTTCTGAGATCATGGGATTCATTTACTCCAAGGTTGAGTTCTGTGAGACACCACATCCTCCTTTTGAGTCCCCAGGGTCCCTGTGGTTGATCCACTAGGATCTGCACTGGTGAATTATTCCCTCACTCACACCTCATGGCTCAACTGGTAAAGAACCACCTGCAGTGTGGGAGACCTGGGTTCAATCTCTGGATTAGGAAGATCCCCTGGAAAAGGGAAAGGCTACCCACTCCAGTATTCTGGCCTGGAGAATTCCATGGACTGTATAGTCCATGGGGTCGCAAAGAGTTGGACATGACTAAGCAACTTTCACTTTCACTTCACACCCCTAACCCCGACCTGAGGCTGTGCTCCCAAGCACCTGCTCCACCCTTGCCCACCTTCTTTCTTCCTTCTCAAGACCCGTGAAACCTAAGCCCCCTTCCCAGCTCCCCCTGGCCAGGGGCTAAAGCTCCTCTGTATCCTTGGATGGAGCCCTGAGGAAGGATCTATTTCCCCCATGTCTTCATTGAAATTACAGACAAGAAGGGAAGGCATGACATTGCTCCCTCGGCCTTAACATCTAACCTGCAGATGGTGGCCCTGGCAGGGCCCTGGCAGAGTGGAGTAAGTGAGCTGGCGATGTCTGAATCTGGCAGAGATGGGGATCAGAGCCACAGGCTTCCCTTTACGTCCCGTTCAATCCTTGCAGTCCTTCTGCAGTAAAGATAATTGGAGTTATAACTGTAATAATAATAGCTAACATCCACAGAGCCAGGGTATTACAGCGCTCTACGTGGCCCAGCTCATTTGATCCTCACAGCAGCTTTATGAGCTAGCTGTTATTTTTATCTCATTTCCCAGATAAGGAAGCCAAGTTTCCTCCCCCAGTGAGGGCAGAGGATGGATTATTAAGCTACAACTGAAGGCAGAAGGGAAGGATGAGCAAGGATGACAAGAGCTTCCAGAAACACTCCCTTTCTCTCCCTGCCCCTTCTTTTTCCCCGAGGTCTCTTCCTTTTCACTTCTAGATGAGTTGAAGTTGAAAGAGAAAGAAATGAAAATAAATAGAAGGAAAAACAAACATAAGGAACTAAAGGCACATCCTTGGTGCCGCAGCGAGTGATGCTCTCGCCTACCCCCTGCCCACCGAGGCACCAGCAGCAGGAGATGGGCCAGCTGTAGGGAAAGAAAGGAGGGTCTCACTCTGTTTCTATAGCAACAGCTTTTCCAGGGCCTCCAAACACCAGAGTCCAAATCGCCTCCACTCCATTGGGTGGTGCAGCAGAGTCCCCTTGTCCTACCTGCCAACCTGGAGGGCCTCTCACAGGAGCCAGTTCATTACCTGGCCTGGAGCAGGTAACTCCTCCCTCCTCTCAGCCCCCTTTATGCCAGGCAGACAGCTCTCCAGGCTGCATTGGTCATCACCCCATCCTTCTCTTTGCCCCCAGGAAGGGAAAGGGTCCCGAATATATAGCATAACAGCCTGGTACCCGCAGACTGGACCTTCCCAACCCCATGGCTGACCCTTTGGTACCCAGCTCTCCAGTATGTCCTGCCCCAGACTCTGGATCATCCTGGGTAGCACTTTCCCAAGATGAGAGTCTTTTAGGATGCACCATCACCTGTCCCTAGGGAGTTGCTTCCTCCAGCACAAGGATCCAGGCTCCTGCTGCAAAGCTCTGCTCATATTCTTTAAGGAAACTCTCAACCCTTCTCCCACATCACTGCTTCTTATTGGGTCTACTGCTGAAAGATCTCCAATTATAAGTAAAACGTGTACCAGGATAGTGAGTCCCAGACTAAGTCATGGGCTGCATTCACCAAGTGCCTCCCCTGGTCCTCACACCCACTGGGCTGTGGCCCTCTGCCAAGCCCCTTCCTTCTCCCTCCTCCAGCACCAGATGTCCACACCTGCCAGCCTCACCTGAGCTGGCCTGGCTCCTCCCCAGGGCCCCAGGTAGCCCCATCTTAACGCTCAGCCCACCCCCAGCTGCCCCAGGGAGTGCTCACCTTACCGTGTAGGTGACCCCAGAGGCTGCCGGCTTGTCCAGGAACAGCAGTTCCTTCTCTGAGAAACAGAAGTCAGCCAGACTCAGTCACCAAGCCAGCACACAAGTGCAGGTGGGCGGGGAATTCAGGCAGGAGTGGCCTGGCGCTTCCCACTTCCTGGCAGAGTCCTGCCTCCCAGCTGCCCCAAAGAGGAATGGGGAGTCTGTCCTGTATGCTGGCAAAGTCCAGAAGAGGTGAGGGAGGATCCTAGAAGTCCGTGAACTTACCGTCTAGATCTGGAAGGGAGGGACAGAGGGAGACAACCTGGGTACAGGTGAGGCTTCTCTAGACTGCCCTCTGCTGGTCAGTGGCTGCTGCAAGGAGTGCAAGGTAGGAGGAACCCTAACCAGGGCTTCTCAAACTGTAATGTGTACATGAACTGTCTGAGGGACCTTGTTAGAATGCAGGTTCTGATCCCATTGGTCTAAGGTGGGGCCTGGGGTTCTCTATCTTAGAAGCCCCCAGGTGATGGCACTGTGGGCCTGCCCAGGGAGCTTCGTAGTGTCTTAGTTGCTGAGTCGTGCCCAACTCTTGTGACCCCATGGCCTGTAGCCCACCAGGCTCCTCTGTCCATGGGATTTCCCAGGCAAGAATATTGGAGTGGGTTGCCATTTCCTTCTCCAGGGGGTCTTACCAACCCGGGGATCAAACCCACATCTGCTTTGCTGGTGGATTCTTTACTGCTGAGCTTAGACAATACCTACTTCTAACCACTTCCTGCACAGATATGACAGTTGCTGGTGGCATTGGGGCACAACCGTATCCGCTCCCTACCAAGGGCTCTTTCCACTGCCTACAGGGTTGCTGCCACTCTGGATGTTTGCCAGCCTGGTCCTTCCTTTGTCACTCTGCCACTGGGATGAAAGCTCCCTTCACAGAGGGAGGTTTTTCCAGCCATCTGCTCCATATCTTCAGCTCTAGGTAGAGCCCGATCGATCCAAAGTAGGTGTTTAATAAAGACTTGGGTGAAAGAGTGGGCCAGCTGAGAGGAAAGAGGAAGCATTTTTGGATCCAGACTGCCAACACTGAACCCAGTGACCCACTTGCTGACTGTGTAATCACAGGTCAGTTGTTCAAACTTTCTGAGCCTCACTTCCTGGCCCGTCAAAAGCACATGATAATATTTACCTTGAGAAGGATAAAGATGGTCATTATTAAGCTAATAAATATAAAGCGCACACCACGGCATGGTTATTCAGAAGTGGTAACTTGTCGCCATGGTCTGGCCTCCTGCAGCGGAGGTCTCTCCCAGCCCCACATTGATCATCGCCCATAGAAAATGAGTAACTGCTGCCACTTTCATCTTAGCTAATGATTCTCTAGCTTCTTGTCCCAAACTGCAACCCCCACCCCTGCGCCGCCTTCCCTGGGAGGAGGGGATAGATACCTCCCAGGAGTGCCCAGGTCCCCAGGGTGGAGAGATGGGGCAAAGGAAGGGTGGAGAGTAGCCAACCTGGGGAGAGGACCGCCTGTCTAAAGTACAAGCAAGAAAGAGGTGCTCGGGACTTTGGGGGATGAAGAGGGGAGTGGTTGGTCTTTGCTGGACAAAGCTCTGAGACACACAGGTGGCTGCCTTTTTCTCTGAGTCATGAGATTCCAGGGGCTTGTGAAACATCTGTCAAGTTCGATTCCAAGTCAGAATGGGCCATGTGAGCTAGCAGTCAATAACAAGGGGTTACGTCTTGAGGTCATTTCCAAAGCTGGGGCTTGTTTCACTGGGGACAGCCCCAGTTACATCTGAGGGTCCCTGCTACCCCTACGGACACAAAGCTGGTTCGTGCAAGGCAGAGACCACGATGCCAGGCATCAGAAGCCTGGCAGCCTGGGGCTTAGCTGTCTCAGGAGGTTCGGGTTGCACAGCACCAACGCCTCAATAGTTCCATCAAGGAGGCGGGCCCCCAGAGACTGGGTCTAGTAGACCAGGGGACCCTCTGCTGAGAGGAGTGTCCATGCAGGCAGCAACCTGGACTCCCCAGCTAACGCCATCACCCTTGTCACTGGAGAAAGGCAGTCCAGCTGGGAGCCCCACTCCACCCTTCTCCCTGTCCCCACCCTCCTCTGCCTTCCTCACATCACACATCACTGGCACTCAGTCTGGGAGGTGTGCTGCCTGAGGTAAGGGGAAACACAGGCCTGGGAATAAATAAGGAGGCACCAGCAGTTGGAGGAGAACTGGAAAAAAGCATTGGGGGTGGTGGGAGCGGGGAGACCTCCAACACTGTATAGAAAACTGGAAATGATAGAGAGACAGGAGGCAGAAGGTGAAGAAACAGACAGTGAGAAGCAGAGAATAAATAGAAAGACGCACAGGCCAGCAGGCTGGTCAGCCCTGTCCCCAGAACCTCCAGGACATGTTCATGGGCCCTTGACAGGAGAGGATGGTGTAGACTGTCACTCCACACACTGAGAAAAATCACCTTTTTTCCCCTTCAAATTCTGTCAATCATGGGGACGAGGCTGAAATATCACAGGCAAATAAGAAGCATGATATTGGGTGGGGGATCTTGGTTGGAGGGACTACCCAGGTGGCTCAGAGGTAAAGAATCCACCTGCAATGCAGGAGACTTGGATTCCAACCCTGGGTTGGGAAGATCCCCTGGAGAAGAGCGTGGCTACCCACTCTGGCACTCTTGCCTAGGAAATCCCATGGACAGAGGAGCCTGGTGGGCTACAGTCTGTGGGTTTACAAGAGTAAGGCACGACTTAGCAACTAAACAATAACTTCCGTTGGAGGACGGTCTGTGCCTCACCCTGCTTGCAAAGGAAGATGCGGAACAAAATACAAGTGAGCACGGCAGCGTTTTAATCAGAGACCAAGCAGTTGTTCCCTTGAGAGGTCAGGGTGCCCCTTGTGTGGCCCCAACCCTCTGGAAGTGGCGAGATGGAGGGGGAACCTCCCCCAGCCCCTCGGGGTAGATGAGAACTTCAGAGAAAGGAATCCATAGTGTCATTCAGCTGAATCTGAATTTGGGTGGGAGCTCCGGCAGAGTGGACCCCTGGGGTTTTCCCAGTCTGGTATAGTGAGATAAGCCTGGGGCAGATGCGCTGGTTGGTTCTGGACTGGAAAGGAAGCCCAGGGTTCTCTGTCTCCTGTCTTCCAAACGTGGTTCTTCCAAGTTGGCTTGGTTGAGTTTGGTCTCAGACACTGCCCTCCATCGAGGGCCTGCTATGTACCTAGCCAAGTGCCATCCATTGTGGGAGACAGAAAAGATGGGCGATCCTGGACCTGAGATCCAGGAGTCAGACACACACTGGGGGAGAGGAGTCCTTCACTAAGAAGCAGTTGTCAGTCCTAGACGGGACACTCTTGAGTGCCACATGAGTGGTGTGGAGAAAGTAAGTCCATGGAACGTGGAAAAGGGCGAAGGCAGCGTTGGCTCAGAGGAGGGGGCTGGGAGAAGACCCCAGGGGGTGTCCAGGACTAGACCTCCTATGGGAGGCTCAGGCCGGGGAAGAGTGTCAGGTAGGAGGAGACAGATAGGCAGATGTGGGGAACGCTACCATCAGCGTATTCTCTGCCTCCCCAGATCGCACCTCCTCCAGGAGAATGTGGCCTCAAGGGGCCATCTTTGTGGCCCTGCCCCTCCTGGGGCCCACCCTTGTCTGGCTGCTCATCCATCATTCAATGTCTGACTGGTGTGACAGCCTGAGAAAGCTGCCCTGGTGCCCACCTCACAGAGCCTTGCTGCTGGTGTGGACAACCATCTACTCCATCATGGGGTGAGCACCCGCTTCTCATGCCTGGGCTGGGAGCAAGTCTCCCATCCCTGAATTGCTGCCGCACGCTGGTCTCTAAAGGGATGGGACCTCATCTTGCCTCTTTCAGGGTGTCTCCTCTGTACCCGCCTAGGATTCCAGCCCACCCTCCCTTACCTCCTCCCTGCCCTCAAAGGATATCTAGACCCACTTACCCCCTGTTTCAGCCCACAAAGGATTTTTTTTGGCAACCACAAGGCCCCATTTACCATGAATCAGCCTCCTCTGAGCATTTCTGCCACCGTCTATCCACAGGTATGCCGCCTCCGAAGCAGGGAGCAAGGCACGGCCGTCAGGTGCAGGCAGGTAGTGGTGGGGAGGGCTGCCCTGAGCTTCCGTGGTGCGCGCAGAGCGCCCAGAACTTGGCTCGCTGCCTCCAGGGTGCTGCAGAAAGGTCAAGGGCAATTCCCAGGGCAGCCTGCCTGGCCGCCCTGCCCCCGCCCAGGCCCTGCTGCACCTGCTGCTGCTCTTTGGGCTGGTGATGAGCACGGCTCTCATCTGGCACCCATCAACAAGCTGGCCACCCTGCTGCTGCTGCCCTACCTGGCCTGGCTCACCATGGGCGTTTCCATCACCCATCATTTGTGGAGCGGCAGCCTTTGTCCCGAGGACAGGCCCCCAAGGGGAGAGTAGTGACTGAGGCCAGGATCAGGGGAGAGGAGGGAGGTGGGGTTAGGGGCAGAGGAGACCACAGGCAGGGCTGTGGAGGGGATGGTGGTGGCCAGAGGTTGCCGAGTCCCTTAAGGTGACTTGATCCAATGTGGCCACTGTCCTGGGTGCCCTGGTGCCACTTTCCATTGGGATTCAGAGACATGGGAGAGGGGGAAACAGTTCATATTTAATGTAAAGTAATAAATCCTGTACTAATAAGAATTCATTTAGTAGTGATAGCATCAGTGAATAAAATCCTAACTAACTTTCTGGGTATGATGTGAAGTGTGTGAGGTTCAGGACAGCTGGGTGGGAATGGACATGTATGTGTGTGTGTGTGTGTGTGTGTGTGTGCACGCGCGCACACGGGCACATGAATGAAGGTGTGAATGCCCTGCCAAGCCTCACTAAAAATTTGGGACTTAGATTTTTAATTACTTGAAAAACAAAGTTTTTGAAAAGCCACAGAAAAATAAAGGATACCAATTATCTTGTCAAACAATATATTTATTGCTTATTTTATATTATGTATCATAATATATAAATATATATTATGTACCACCTATAAAATAATATATTCTATATTATATTAATCTTATTTAATTTATTTTAATTTTTTATATTGGCATATAGTTGATTAACAATATTGTATTAGTTTTAAGTGTGCAGCAAAGTGACTCATTTATACATATACATGTAGCCACACTTTTTCAATTTCTATAATTAATTTATTTTAATTAATCATATTAATTACACTGATAATATGATATATAATAGCTGTATGATACATTATGCATTATATGTCATACTATTCTTTCCATTTCTATAATTAATCTTAATTAATTATATTAATTACACTAATAACAATATAATATATAATACAGTTATACGATACATTATGCATTATATATGTCATACTAAGACCTTAAGTCATTATATCTGATAAGATTATAGATTTTTTTATTTTTGCCTTCTTATACTATTAGGTTTTTACATCAATTAATCATTATTAATAAGAAAACATGTTGAAAAAAGATGTAAGCCTCAGTGCTGACCAGTGAATTGAGGAGGAGTTTTTTTGTCCAGCCTTGTCTCTTACTTCTCTTTCTAAACCTTCCTAATGGCTTTTTAAAATTTTCCTCTCTTCCATCCTCTTGCTTTCTTCCCCTGTTGTCTCAAAGCCCTGATGGTGGCAAGAAGTGATGGCCCCAGGGCTGCCTCCCTAAATCTTAAACAAGGCCAGCTGGAAGGCCCAGGTGCCTTGTGTAAGGAGCTTTTAAAAATATCAACCAGACTCTCTAGGGATGCGCCTGGGCACTGGTGTTTTTAAAACTGCCAGGACTTCCTCATGTGTAGCCCACCTGAGAACCACCACTGAGGGTATTCCAGAGCCACCTGGAAGCTTATTAAAAATGCCTAGGGACTTCCCTGGTGGTCCAGTGGTTAAGACTCCATGCTCCCAATGCAGAGGGCATGGGTTCAATCCCTGGTCAGGGAACTAAGATCACACATGCAGCCAAAAAATAAAAAAATAAAAATGCTCAGCACTTCTATCAGCTGCTCACTGAAATTAGAGAGCTCCAAGCACGGATGGTCTTTCAGGGCTGTCTTTCCTGTGACAACCTTAGATCCTGAGAGTTGAGTTCTGGGTCTGGGACAAAATGTATCCCCTTGGTGGGGGCCAAGGACCACACAGGGGGAACGTTGCGTCCTCCGGACCACAATGGCGGAGGACATTATCATTTGAGAAGGAGACAGGCTGTTCCTGGAGCTCACCAAGGAAGGACAAGCGAGAAGGAATCTCCTCCTCCCCGCCTCCTCTGGGCATGCTCTGCCCAGTGAGGCCCGTGGGTCACCTGTGTTCCACCCGCCCTTGTGTCCCCAGCCCCAGTGTGGCACAGGACACAGAGAAGGTGTTCATTTATCTTTGATTGATTAATTGATTAAGTAAAGGAACACATTGTCCCATTAAAAGATAATGCTGACCAGCCCCCCACCAACACCTGCCCCTGACCCTGGACCAACTGAAAAAGCCTCTCTGCGGGGAGGGAATGGCATTCATTGGAGAAGGGCATGGCAATCCACTCCAGTATTCTTGCCTGGAGAACCCCATGGATAGAGGAGCCTGGCGGGCTATGGTCTATACGGTCACAAAGAGTTGGACACGACTCAAGCAACTTAGCACGCACAAAGGCATTCATAGCTGTTGAAATTTCTCAGGTGGTTCTAATGTGCGAGCAGATTGAGAACAGCTCCTGTGGGGGCGTTGCCTCTCAAAGTGCAGCCTAGTGACCTCCCGGAGCCCTGGTTGATGGCCTGGACTCCAGCCTTGCTCCAGACTCACGGACTCAGATCAACTTGAGGAATGAGGGCCCACAGATAGGGTGCAGTGGTTTGCAGGTCCGACCTTGGAGACAGATCAACCTGGGCTTGAACACTGGCTCTGTCATTCATTAACTGATAATCCGGTACAACTTACTGCATTGTCTATGCTTCATTTTCTTCATCTGTAAAATGGGGACCTCAGAGAATCTGAGGAAAGAGTGAATGCATCTGGCACAGAGGAAGTGTTGTCCTAAGAGGAGACCCCGGGAGGCCACCTGTTTAGTGAGCACCTGTGGTTCTGACTCACACGCCAATGGGGACCCATTCTGTCCTGAGACTCCAGAAGTGTTTCCCAGACTTCCTAAGTGCTGGGAGGCTGAGTGACCTTCCCCACGGGTCTGTGGACCAGCCTGGCCGGTGCTACACGCACAAAATGGTGAACTCTTTATTGCACACATTCACACGGATTTTGACTTCACCTCAAGCAGATTTTTTTAAAAGCTGCTTTTAGTTGAATTGAAAACTCCATTGATCCAGGTAACTATTTAAATTTATAAATGATCAAGGACATGCTCAGGGGCCACACTGCATGGGCTCTTATCCATTTCAATATATGGACCTTCCAGAGATATTTGTCATTGTCTTTACCATCACCATCTCATGTAGGCATTATAGATACTTGCTACCAATTGTATTGACGTTGCCAACTAATTCTAGAAATTAAACTGGTTTTCTAAGAAGATGCACCATGCTGCTCATGTGACTCCAACCACCCCAGAACAAGTGGACACTGCAAGCCCAGAGGTCTAGATGCCTCTAGTTTTGGATTTTGGTCCTAGAAGGAAGCTCGATTTGGGCACTGTCCCAAGTCCTGGAATAGCCTGACTGCCTGGCAAGGCATGAGCCAAATACAGGGCTTCCTGGCTTTGTGCAAAAACAGCCAGAAGGGGCAGGATCTCCAACCTCAAACTTATCCTCTGACCCAAAGTTGTCTTAATATCCTCCTCAGCACTAGCTCCTTGATTTCTGAATGGGAGTTCTGATCCCCGCCCCACCCCCCACCTCCCCACCTGCCTGGCCTCTCGCCCTTCCTCTACCCTGCCTTCCAGTTCTGAGCCCAGCCTGGAATACACACTGCCCTTGGCCCCTTCTCTCTCGTTACCTAGAGTTGTGCCTAAATAGAGTCGGAGTTGTTTCCTCCCTTTGCCAGATGTGTCCCGGGATTCCACGGTCCGACCCACGTGTGTGTGCTTCTGTGTCCTTGGACAACGTTTTCCCATTTGCCTCTGAGCGGAACATGGTGTCTGAAAATGATTCACTCGGTGGGTGGGGGAGAGACAAGCCTTTCACCAATGTCTGGAGAGGTAGGGAGCAGCTCCTGGTGAAATGGCAACCCCAGGAGGCAGGGCGATCTTTCACTCTGCTGTATCTTCATCCTTTCTTTGCTCCCCAGTCCCTTTCTCCTTCCTCCCTTTGCCAATGTCTGCAGAATGGGGATACACAGTGGCAGCTGAGGTGGGCAGGCTGGTAGGTGTATGTTCAGTGGACAAATGTTGATCCTGCCCTACGGGCAGGTAGAGGTGATGTTCTAGTGGAGGCCTAAGGCCCTCAAGTACAGTCAAGATCAGGCCAGGGCTCCAAAGTCTTGCTTCCTTTGTGCTCCACCCATTCTATCTCCCGGGGTTCCCCTGTTTCAGAGTCTTTCCAGAGTTCCCTTTTCTTGTAGTTTCAGAAAACAAGCACGAGATATTTTTGTTTTAAAGCTTTCTTGCTGATCTTCATCAGTGACGAAGTTACCCATCCAAACAAAGCCTGACTTTGGTAGGCATCAACTCAAATCTGGACCACCCACCTCCACCCTCATGCAGAGTCCACTGAGACCCCTTCCCCCAACCTAGCTTTCAAGGACCCTTCATAACAAAGGCCCCCTCTTCTAGCCTGCAAGTTAGGAGAAGCCCTCTTTGTCAAACCAGGAGCCTCGGGGGTGTCTATCAGCCTCTTTTGTCCCTCTGGTGTCTGTATCCCTGATGTCCCCCAGCATGCCCAGAAATGACCTGGGTGGAGAAGCACCTAGTAAGTTCCTTCCTGCTCCACCTGCACCTACTCCAGCACATTTCCAAGGGCTGAAAGTCTCCTCTGAGAAGTTGATTGCTAAGTTTATCGCTTTCTCCCAGTAGGTTTTGTGGCCCTGCAAACACCCCTTCAAAGGGGAATACTATTAGTCATCTAATGGGTACGATTCTAATCAGATCGCTCTTCTCAAAGACTCAAAGAGCCAGCCAGCCCTGGGGGCCGGATGGTGCCGGGAGTGGCCACTGGAGTGGAAGACCAAGGTGACCAGGACTAAAGTCCCAGTTGTCACCATTTTTCCCCAGGGCCATGCATCCTGCATGGCCAGCCAAGCATGGTGTCCTGCCCAGGAGAAGACTGGAAACTCCATCCTGCCCTGTGTGATTTGAGTTCCTCCTCCCTTCCCAGGGAGCCTCAGACTCTGGGAGACCGGGGCCCCCTCACTGCACCCTGCCAAGGCTCCGGACACCCCCTGTTGTTTATGTCAACAGAGCGGTTTCCAGCGGGGGCAGGCTCCTGCCCACCAGGGGGTGCCTCGTGCCCGTGGCCTGTTGTTTGTATACCTCGTCTCGGTAGTGACCGAGGGGCGGGCACATCCAGGCTGCGTCTCTGGGGCAACGCGCTGTTGGGGTGCCAGCTGTCCCTGCACATAAAGCATCCATTCCATCAGCGGGCTCCCGAGGTATCTGCTTTCACAGAGTGAGAATTTAAACCTTCGCCTGGTGAGGCAGCTATTTTCCATTAGCCCCCTCGCGGCCTCTCTACTCCCTTCCCAGTGAGGGCAGCTCGGCTTCTGGCCGAGACCTGAGGAAGAGCCGTGCCTGACCCTGCTACCTCCTCCTCAGCGCCTCCTAGAACCTCGGAAGCTTTTCTGAAACGACCACGGGAAACAGGGCCAAAGAGGCAGGCCCGGGGCCTAACCCAGCTCCTCCCAGACACAGGGGGGCTGGGTCTCAAGACAGCGTGGGAGAATTCCCTCAGGGGTTTCCATTCCCACTCACCTGCTGTCTGCTGTCTCTATACCTATACCCCCTACACACACACACACACACACACACACACACACACCCCTCATACACAAGTTGCTCCCAGAGCTCAGTCTCCCTCCAAGAACACCTTCTCCCCCTGGTCCCCTTCTTGCCCCTCCTCCCTCAGACCCTGGCTTCAGGGGTCCTGGTAGCAGTCGGGACTGAAAGGTGAAGGACTTAAGACTCTAGAAGCCCAAAGCTCTGTTCTCACTAGCTGTGTGACTTTGGGCAAGTCACTTAAGCTCTCTGATCTCACTCCCCCCCCCAATAAAATGAAGGAAATACTAGTACCTACCCCAACATCCTTACGAGGTGTAAATGAGTTCATTTATGTGACCTGCTTAGAACCCCATCAAGCCCCAGGGAGGGTTGGGCTGGTGTCAGCTCTCACATGACTGAATTCCAGGCTGCATAACATGGTGGGAAAAGCATGGAACTTGGAGGCTGACAGACTTGAGTTCAAGTCCCAACACCCTGCTGACACCACTGAAATAAATACTTGTTTCTCATTTTCCTCCTACAGAAGCGGTTTATTGATAGAAACATACCCAAGAGTGCTAACACGGGGGAGTGGGGGGAGTGCCCACACTAAAACGAGGACAGTGGCAGCTGCAGGAGGAGGGGTCTGGCCCCTGGCACCCAACCCCTCAGATTAACTGCTGTACTCTGGGGCCAGCCAGGGAAACTGGACTAGCTTGGAAAGGAAAGCCAGGGACAAGGCAGGAATGTGGGCCCCTAGGAGGTGCCATAAATAGCCAGAGGGAGTCAGAGGGCCTCCAGGGAAGGGGGTGCGGGGGAAAGAGCAGTGGGAAGGGAAACTGTCAGTCATCAGTCCAGGGAGGTCCAGGGCACTCTCCTCAGTGTATAGATATGGCAGGGGTGAGGGATCGCGTCTTCTGGGAGGAACACGGACCACCTCTGTAACATCTCCCAACACTCAGAAAATTTCCACCACACTGTTTATCCCCACACTACAGGTCTTTGGGAGCTGCCCTGATTCCACATTTTCATCCCTTTGGCCATCCTGGAATACGAGCAATAACTCAGCCTTTGTCACAGGCGGGGACACTGAGGACCATCCAGAGATGCTAAGTGATTTGGCCAACATCATCACACAGTGAATCGAGGTCTGAGATGGGGATATAAACATGGATCTTCCCCCCCGCCAATCTAGGACATACATGCGTGCATGCGTGTGTGCTAAGTCGCTTCAGACGAGTCCGACTCTTTGCAACCCTATGGACTATAGCCCGCCAGGTTCCTCTGTCCATGGGATTCTCCAGGCAAGAATGCTGGAGTGGCTTGCCATTTCCTCCTCCAGGGGATCTTCCCCACCCAGGGATTGAACCCATGTCTCTTAGGCCTCCTGTATTGACAGGCAGGTTCTTTACCACTAGTGCCAGCTGGGAAGCCCCTAGGGCATACACTACAGCCAAAATATAAGATGATAGCTCATCAGTTGGTAAAGAATCCACCCGCAATGCATGAGACCCCAGTTCGATTCTTGGGTCAGGAAGATCCACTAGAAAAAGGATAGGCTACCTCTCCAGTATTCTTGGGCTTTCCTTTTGGCTCAGCTAGTAAAGAATCCGCCTGCAATGCGGGAGACCTGGGTTCAATCTCTGTGTTGGGAAGATCCCCTGGAGAAGGGAAAGGCTACCCACTCCAGTATTCTGGCCTAGAGAATTCATGGACTATACAGTCCTGGGGTCTCAAAGAGTCAGACACGACTGAGTGACTTTTACTTTCACTTTCACCCTCAGGAAGGAAGTCTTTCCCACAAGGGAATAGCGAGCTGAAAGGATCCCTCTCCCCACCTTCCCTGCTGCAAGACATTTTACTCTTCCTTAGTCCAGTAGCTGCAGCCAGAAGTGGGAGATGATGCTTTAGAGACGTATCCATCAGAGCTAGCTGGGCGCGGCCCTGAAAATAAGAACATAAGCTCAGAAGACCTGGACTTAAATCCTCGTGTGATCTTATACAAATCACCTTTCTGAGCTACAGGGCTCTAACCTGCAAAATGAAGACAATAATACATACCCCTGTGAGACAGGCGTGAGGACCAAAGGTGATAATGAGAGCCTGAGTGCCCGAATGCCCCCGCAAAGCTATTAAGACTGGGAGCTGTTCCTCGTGGGGCAGCACCTCATTCATGTCCGTATTCTTGGTGTTTACTCCAGGAGTGTCTGGCTCTTAGAAGCCCTCAATAATTGCTGATCAAATAAAAGGATGAAGTGATCTCTTTGCATTTAAATGTTGGTTGTTGGTGAGATGCTAATTATAATAATAACGTGTGTTTGTTATTTATCAGCTATCACCGCCTTTTCTCTGAGGACACTCACACTACTATCACTATCCTGTGCCTTACATCCCCTGGAAAAATGCCTGAAAAAAAAATAAATAACTTCTGGATAAGAATGCCAGAATTAGCAACAAGCCTAATAAGGAAGATGACCATATAGTCTCTGTACTGGGGCACTTTGGGAGTGACTGGGGAGCCAGTAACAATTATACTTGGACAACAGACATAAGCTATGACAGATCAAAATGCTTGGGCCTCTTACTCATAGGGTGCCATGCTGCCCAGAACTCTCCGGAGGAGAGAGCCCCTGATCCTCCCAACCATGCTGACTCCTATCCTCTAAGTAGACCATGGAAAGGGTCCCCTACCTTCTCATCACCACCCCTGACTAGCTCCGGGAGCTATGTTCAGACTAGTTCCCCAACATTCTTAGGTTCCTCATTTTCAGCCTCTTGGTGACTCTGACCCCCACCTTCTATTGCCCTGAGAATGTTTGCACTCCCCTAGACACAAAAAGCCATGGCCCCAGCTCAGCACCCACCATGTGAGGACCAAAATTCATCCAGTCCCTCCTGACACTGCTCCAGCTCAGGGGCTGCTCCAGGCGCCCCAGTCAGCTTTCATTAGTTTCAACAGGCTTCTAACCAGTCCTTCTGCTTCTGCTCTTTCTCACCTTTGCTCTGTTCTCAACAAAGCTGCCTGGGTGAGCCTACAAATATCTGTCAGACCATGTGACTCATCTGTTCAAAGACAATGTCTTCCTATCTCACTCAGAAAAAGCCAAGGTCCTTAGAACAGCCCCTAAGGCCCCAGCGTACTTGTTCAGTTGCTAAGTCGGAGCTGACTCTCTGTGACCCCATGGACTGCAGTACACCAGGCTTCCCTGTCCTACACTATCTCCTGGAGCTTGCTCAAATTCGTGCCCATTGAGTCGGTGATGCCAGCCTACTTAGCCTTTGTTTATCTCTCTGGCCTCACCTCCTAAGACTCCCAAGCCACACAAATGTCCCTACTTGGTCCTGAAACACACCAGGAATGCTCCCACCTGAGGACCTCTGCTCCTTGGAACACTTCCCCCTTAGATATCCCTAGAATTATTTCCCTCAGCTTTTTCAGATCTTTTCTCAATTATTTCCTTTTCAAAGTTCTTCTCTGGCCATCCTATTAAAAAAAGTGTCACTCTGTCCCCCTTCTCTGCCTTTTCTTCCTAGCAGTACCAAACAGACCATGTATATTACTTACCCTGTATATTGTCCAACCCCCTCACTCCATGAGGGCAAGGATTTTCCTTTGTTCTGTTCTTTGCCATGCCCCAGTAACTGAATCAGCCCTTGGCATATAATAGATGCTCAATAAATATTTCTTAAACAAATAAAGGACCAAATGAGAGGGAACACACACAGCAGTTGAATGTTTGGCCTCAGGAACAAAAAGTCCTCATTTTAATCCTGGCCCTGCCGCTTTGGGGCTGATGACCCCAAACAGGGCCCTTAACCTTTCTGTGTAAAATGGGGATAATCCACATGACCTCCCAGGATGGTTGAGAGCATTAAGTCCGATGTCACACAGAAAACACTAAAGTCACTGCCTGGCCTATTTCCAGAACTCTAAGCTTAGTCAATGGCAATATAGTTACTTCTGGAGGCTCCCAGTGGCTGTGATGTTGCATTAGGCATCATTATAGGCAAATCAGCATGCACTCCCTTTGGTTAACAGTTCACAGTGTCTTCCCCATCGGCAGTACTTATCCCCCTCACCCCATCTCAGGACCCTCCTTCCCTGAACCCAAGTTCCCCTAGTCAGGCTGGCCTGGGTCCCTTTCGACACAAGCCTTGTCCCGCTTAAACCTGAGAGAGCTCCCCTCTGAAAACTCACCCACCCTAGGTCCCTTCCGCAATCTCCCCAGGCGAGCTGGGTTGGGGAGAAAGAAGAAAAAACGGTTAGGGAGGAAGAGAAAGAGAATGTGAAGACCTGTGTAACCCGGTGCGGGGGGCAGGGGTGCAGGCCAAGCCATCCCCACCTGCCAGCTTCCTGTCTCTGCTTCTGATAAATAGGGGACACCGATGGCCAGATTTTCCATTCCCCCCATCCCCGCACCCGCCGTCACTCAATTAAAAAAAGATAGAGCCAGAGAAGCTGGGGGAGGGGCCTCTGGCTATAAAGCCTGCGGGCCAGGGGCTGAGCACACTCGCCTGGCCTGCCCCCATCCTTTTCCCATCACCCCAGGCAGATTTAGCTGCTGACAGCTGCTTGGGACTCTGCCGCCAGGCCTTGGCCCAGACCCGCCGCCTCTCCCCTCTTTCTCATTGACTCCAGAGCCTCAGCCCCTCCATGGCTCAGAAAGAAGAGGCCGCGGCGGCCGCGGAGCCCGCCTCCCAGAATGGCGAGGACGTGGAGAACCTAGAGGACCCCGAGAAGCTGAAGGAGCTGATTGAGCTGCCGCCCTTTGAGATCGTCACCGGGTGAGAGCTGGGCGTGGGCTGGGCTCCTGCTTCCCGGCACGAAGCAGGCGGGACAGGCTGGGGGACCTAGGATGGTAATAGTAGGGGTCAGGGTCACCACAGCCTTGAGAGCACACCGGTGTGCACCACGTGGGAAGCAGCAGCAACACGCTCTGGGCTTCTCAGAGTGACACCTCCGATCAGCAGAGGTAGAACTCAGGAATAGAGGACCCTGAGAAGGAAACCAGCCCTGGGGCTTCCTGGTGTTGAGGCGTCACCTTCCTCTCTGGGTAAAAGCAGTTTAGTCCCGGCGAATTTGGTGAGATCATGGGATACCGCCAGCACATTTCAATACGGTCCCAGAGAACCTCCTCCTTCAACTTCTGTCCCTGCTTCTGAGTGGGCCTCTCCTCTGCCCATATGTCTCCCTCTCTTTCTTTACAGCTTCTCCCTGAGGTAGAAGAGCCTAAGGCAGGAAAGACAGATCCATCCTTTTCCAAGCTAGAGTGAGAAGCAGTCTGTTTTTCTTGCTGCATCATCTCTGAATCTCCCCAGGGGCTGAGATTCTCATCTGCCCCCAGGGTAAAAGAGAGGTTACAGGCCAGGTAACACAGGCCAGGGCTGGAGCTTCTGGGCAGGGGAGGTGTTCCTTCACCCTCCACCACAGCCTGGAGGGAGCAGGACCTAGAGCAGAGAATGCTGAGGCTCCAAAGAGGGTCCCCCTGCCTTGTCTAGATGATGCCACTTCCAGGAATGAAACAGGGCAGTCAGCCTCCTCTTCTCTTCCTGTCCTTTTGGCAGAAGATTCTGCTAAATTCCTGAACAAAGACTAAGAAGGGAATTTGTTGTTGTTGTTGTTTAGTCATTAAGTCATGTCCGAGTCTTTGCGACCCCATGGACTGTAGCCCACCAGGCTCCTCTCTTCATGGGATTCTCCCGGCAAGAATACTGGAGTGGGTTGCCATTTCCTCCTCCAGGGGATCGTCCTGACCCAGAGACTGAGTATGTAGGGGCATAGGATTCTTTCACGGGAGTCTCCAGCAATGCCCACAGGCAGAGGAGGGGTCACAGGAAGAGAAATTCCGGGAAGAATGGAGGCATGATGCCTTCAAGGGCAGAAGGAACCCTAGAGGTGATTGGGACTTGCTGTTTGAAGCTGGGTTAGTGTTTTTCCAGTCCTGGCCTGGCTGCAGTTTTTTCATTTGGAACCTTAGGAAGTTGTGCTACTTGATTCCCAAGTCCCCTTCCCGCTGAGACATTTTCCGGTTTCTAAGAGAACCTGAGGGAAATGTATCCTAGTTCCTGAGGCAAGGCTTCAGGGAAGAGCCCCTGAACTTGTACTTGTCCGTGGCCAACCAAGTAATGTCACCCTCGTCCCAGGATTAAAGGAGCCACAGGGCACAGATTAATATAGACATAGGGAGAGCTTAGGGGCCGCCAGGCGGGGAGAGTCCTCCATTCCAGTGGCTTTTTATGGAAAGAGATCCTTTTTCTAACAGCTAAGTATGCTGGCCCATGCTGGCCTTGGTCTGTGTCTCTCACACACACAGAGGCACACCCACTCTGTGCTGTGCTGTAATCTCCCCGGCACAGGGGCAGGGGCAGCTCAGAAGAGAGAGTATGTTTGCCGAGTTGAACATGCTTTGGGAGCTCAGGGTGGTGGGTTTTGAGAGATTAAGTCCTCTGATGTCACGGACAAGTGTCCGAGGGTTTATGATGCCAGCACACCCGAGCTCATTCCAGCCTCACCGTGAGGCTGAGAGAGGAGCTGTATCACCATCACACTACAGCTGGGGAAACAGAGTCAGGGAGGCCCAGGCACGCTCCGAGACCACAGAACTGTAAGAGGCACGCTTTCTGACTCCAGCCTAGCGTCCTTCTCACTGGTCTCCCAAACAGAGCTCCCACCTGTCTCCATCCTCCAGGTGGTGAGGTGCAAAGGCTTCCTGAGCCAAGGCTCCCCAGTGAGGCACAGGAGGGCCACTTTCTGGACACTCTGAGAGCAGTTCAGGAGGAAGGTGGAGCCCTTCGTATTTCCCGGACACAAGGAACAGCTGTGATGATCTGTCTCCTGGGCCCCTGAGGGTAAACAGACAACTTAAAATAGCCCTGAGGTGCGGCTGTGTCTGTGAGGGGACAGGCCGAGGGAAAGCTCTCCTCTCCTCCGCTCTCCAGGTGTCCTGGCATCAAAGGGCCAGCAAAGCCCAGCCTCCCTGGGGGAGGGTCTCATCACACTGCTCTTTAGAACAGGGCCCCAGACTAGAACAGCAGACGGCTTTTGAGCAAACAGTCTGAGAGCAGGGGCACTACCAGGTACGAATAAGGAGAAATGTGCCCACTTGTCGTGATTCTGGTGTGAATAGGGCACTCGGGATAGAAAGCAGGGAATTCCCAGGTGGTCCAGGGGTTAGGGCTGGGCACTTTCCCTCCCGAGGGCCCAGGTTTAATCCATGGTCAGGGAACTAAGATCCTACAGGCTGCGTGACTCGGTCAGAAAAAAAAAAAGAAAGCAGACTTAAGAACATTAAAAATGATGTGATAGAAAATGCTAGCAAAAGGCCTATAGCAGCAGCGGTGTGCCCAGGCCTGTTCATGCCTCAGCTGAGAGCCCGTTGGACTCATCTCTTACCACGTCTGTGTCCACTGACTTCCTGTTGGTTTCTTGAAATCTCCACAGTGGGTGTGTATACAGGAAAGCAGCAAATGTTAGAAATCAGGGCTTTACCAAAAAAAAAAAAAAAAGCACTGAGAGAGAGAACCCTCTGAACAGGAATGGAAGGGCAGAGGAGGGATGTGCTTAAAAGGGGAAGACCTGAGGCCCAGAGAAGGCACCATCCTTCAGTACCAGGTTTAATTTTCAAAAGTCAACCGTTGTCCAAAGAGAGGTGAGATTACTCAGTCTGTCTTTTGGATGAGGAAACCGAACTTCAGAGGGAGAGATAATTTGCCCAAAGCTAGTAGGTGAAGTCAGGCTTCCCAGGTGGCGCTAATGGTAAAGAACCTGCCTGCCAATGCAGGAGATGCAAGAGACTTGAGTTCGATCCCTGGGTTGGGAAGATCCCCTGGAGGAGGGCATGGCAACCCACTCTAGTATTCTTGCCTGGAGAATTCATGGACAGAGGAGCCTGGTGGGCTACAGTCCATGGGATTGTAAAGAGTCGGACACAACTGAATGACTGTCACCTCATAGCTGATTAACAATGTTGTGAGTTTCAGGTGGACAACAAAGGGACTCACCATACATACACATGTATCCATGGTCCCTCAACCGCCCTCCCATCCAGGCTGCCACATAACACTGAGCAGAGTTCCCTGTGCTATACTGTAGGTCCTTGCTGATTATCCATTTTAAATATAGCAGTGTGTACACATCGACCCCAAACTCCCTAACCATCAGGGAGAGCTTCTTGAGGGGAGAAGTTCCAGATATATTATTAATATATATACAAAGATCCGACAGCACTAGGCTCACAAGAGAATTCCTCTGGTTCTCTTTTGCTTCTGAACTCAGCTTGCTTGAGGGAAGCTCTGGGGCACCTGAATGGGTTGGTTCCCCATCCCTCCATCTCAGCTGCAGCTCTGCCTGGCAGCACCCCTTGCTGTGTGTTTGTCTTTATCTCTAGTTATGTTCTGTATGATTTTACATGAAGCTGAACCTGCTATCAAAGGGGTTATTCTGGAACAGAGATAAATGGCACAGGCAGTGAGTCTCCTTTCAACCACTTCTTTAGCCACCAGTCATTTACTCCACCCACGTGAGGAGAGAGAGGAGAAGCAGGGTTCAGAGAAGGGCTGGGCCAGGAGTCGGGGGCCTTCAATGCCACTGTTAATGCTGTGACTGCTCGCCCCTCACCTGGACTCCTGAGCAGACTGCAAAGGCTTGTTTCATAAAGGACAGAAGATGGTCACAGACTCTGGTCTCCTCTGAGGGTCAGGGGAAGGTGGAAGCATATGTGCAGGATGGCATTCCTCTGAGAAACAGGGCGGGCCCAAGAAAAAGGGCGGGCCCAGGGCTTGCGGAATCCCATCCAGAACTGCCAGTCAGGAGCTAGCAGCCCATCAAACACCTTCTTAGCTCCAGGAAGTCTGGCTGTTAGAACTCTGTTTCCCCACAGTCCTCCTTCTGACGATGCCTGCTCTGTAGCATCCACTTTGAAAAGTGGTCTGAGAAAGGGGAAAGGAAACTCAGATTGGCAATTCTGCCTCTTTCAATTGAGTAGGTCATGAAAAGGTCTAGTGAGCAAAGTGGAAATGAGTCACCACTCAATTACCTGTGAGTAGGTTTACTGCTCCATGGATTATTTGGGGGGCAAATGTCTATAATCTCGGAGGAGCTTCCACTGCCCTCCAAGTTGCTTGCCTTCACTGTCTAGATTTAGGAAATGCAAATGTTTTTTAATGTAAAAGTGAGGGGGGGGGGAATATATATATATATATATATATATATATATATATATATATATATATATATATATTACATTGAGTCACATATCTTCTCCATCCATCAAGCAGTTGTCCCTCTTTTTCTAGATATAAGGATTCTTGGTTTCCAGCCTAGAGAACTGCCATGTCCAGAAACTCAAGTCTAAGGAGATGAAGTGTGAATAGCCTTGTTTGCAGAAAGTATGAGGAAATGGTTCCTAAGGAGGTGCTGAAGTTGGCAGGAGGGAGTAGGAGTTATGCTGTTAGTTTCTGTGCTTGAAGAAGGGACTGGGCCCACGTGAAGAAATCTATCATCAGCATCTCTCTCCTGGCCACCACTCCAACATACACTCACACACTCACACACACACACACACACACACACACACACACTCACACACACACTCACACTCACACTTCACCAGGAAAAGATCTGCTGGGGTTGACAGCAAAGAGCTATATGTAAGTATGGTACTGGAGCATGTCATGCTACTAGGAAATAAAAGATGTGTGTGATTATCTACAAAGTCACTGTCACTATTTCTGTCTTTCCACTAGTGGGCATAAGGTTATTTAGTCGCTCTGTCATGTCCGACTCTTTTGCGACCTCATGGACTGTAGCCCTCCAAGCTCCTCTGTCCATCGGATTTCACAAGCAAGAACACTGGAATGGGTTGCCATTTCCTTCTCCAGGGGATCTTCCTGACCCAGGGATCGAACCCATGTCTCCTGCATTGGCAGATGGATTCTTTATTATTGAGCCACCAGGGAAGCCGAGTGGGCATAATAGTGTTGACTTACTTTGTGATTCTATAACATAACCCAAGATGACCACGTTGGCTAGCTCTCTGGAGAAATTTCAGACCACCTCTGCTCTCCTGGTGGCCCTCCAGGACCTGGCTGTTTCAGTCTGAAAAGCCCAAAGAACCTCATTCAACCTGTATGCTCCTTCTAGAAAAACCAAGAATTCCACTGAGAAGCCAAGCAGGCTCAGTCTCTGAACAAATTCCAACAAAGACTGGGAGCCGAGACCTTCCGTGACCTTCCTTTGCCCCTTGAATGCACTTCCCTTTCTGTGGTACTGGGTCCAGAAAGCCCTGCTGAGTGACAGTGCAGACCATGAGGCTGCTGGCCCCAGGAGTTGGAAACCGATATTTATGGAGAAGTGAATGTTCTTCCTCTCCATTGGCCTTCCCATTTCTCTGGGTCCTTTCCTCTTGCCTAAAGAAGAGGAGGACAGACTGAGAGAAGCATCAGTTGTAGACCATCCAGCCAACATGCAACCTCACACTGGGCCACACATGTCTTCTTGACTGGGCTGTACTTGGCAAAGTTGGAGCAATACTTTCAGTTTCTGAAAGGAAACCTGAGGGACCACATAGGAAGCTACTGCTGAAGCCCCCAAGCCAACCAAGCAGCTATGAATCCTTCCAAAACCTTTACCTGTGAATCCATCCTACAGGTGGCTCTGGATTGGACTTGGGGATGGTTGGGGGGGTGGGGGTGGGATTGGGGGTGGTCTGGCACTGATTAGAGAGGGGAAAAAAAAAAGGTTTCAGCAAGAAAGGTAGGCTCCGTGCTTCTCAGGAGAAAAAAAAGCCACTCTAGGAAGTGAAAGGATCATTTAGCAACTGGCTGAGTTGAGGAGTGGTCTTCTGGGGTGAGTTTACCGGGGAAGAGCTCAGTGTAAGTGACTTCCCAGCAGGGACTGAAAGAGGAGAGGGGAATCATCAGGCCATCCTTTCTCCCCAAATGTTAAGTAAATAATAAACACATTCAACCAGGGACAGAGGGACTTAAGAGAGCTAAAGATAGTACCCAAAGGAATCCCGGGGCTGGGGCCCCAAACACATCCATCTCCACAGTGGAAACTTAACCTGACAGCAAGGGACATGGAAACCTAGGTGGGGAAAATTTGGTGATGGGGGAGGGGACAGCTGCAGGGAAACAGCTCACATTTACTCAGCTCTTTGGCACCTGCTACTTATCACTAAGAAGCCAAGGCCCTGGGATACCAGGGATCCCCCTGCAGCCCAGGGAGTTGGGTGACCTCTCTGGGGGGAGGGAAGGAGTGTAGGGAAGAAAGAGCAGAGCTACTAGTTGGGGATCCTCTGGGGCAACCACAGAGATCACATTTTTTAAAGGTTTTTATTTTTGTCTGCACTGGGTCTTCATCAATGCATGTGGGCTTTCTCTAGTTGCAGCAAGCAGGGTTTCTCATTTCGGAGGCTTCTCTTGTTGTGGAGCACAGGCTCTAGGGAGCAGGGCACAATAGTCGCATCATGAGGGCTTAGCTGCTCCTCGGCATGTGGAATCTTCCCGGAGCAGGGATCGAACCCCTGTCCTCTGCACTGGCAGGCTGATTCTTAACTGGTAGACCACCAGGAAATCTGAGATTACATTTTTTAAAAGAAAACATTCAGCCTCTCCAGCTGGTACTCATCCCCTCCTCTCCTTCTGACCTTTTCAGTCTCTCTTCTTACAGCCTCTTCATTCTCCTTGGCCTTCAGTTCAGTTCAGTTCAGTTCAGTTCCGTCGCTCAGTCGTGTCCAACTCTTTGCGACCCCATGAATCGCAGCATGCCAGGCCTCCCTGTCCATCACCAACTCCCGGAGTTTACCCAAACTCATGTCCATCAAGTTGGTGATGCCATCCAGCCATCTCATCCTCTGTCATCCCCTTCTTCTCCTGCCCCCAATCCCTCCCAGGATCAGTGTCTTTTCCAATGAGTCAACTCTTTGCATGAGGTGGCCAAAGTATAGGAGTTTCAGCTTTAGTATCAGTCCTTCCAAAGAACACCCAGGACTGATCTCCTTTAGGATAGACTGGTTGGATCTCCTTGCAGTCCAAGGGACTCTCAAGAGTCTTCTCCAACACCACAGTTGAAAGGCATCAATTCTTTGGTGCTCAGCTTTCTTCACAGTCCAACTCTCACATCCATACATGACCACTGGAAAAACCATAGCCTTGACTAGACAGACCTTTATTGGCAAAGTAATGTCTCTGCTTTTCAATATGCTATCTAGGTTGGTCATAACTTTCCTTCCAAGGAGTAAGCATCTTTTAATTTCATGGCTGAAATCACCATCTGGCTTTCAAACCTGCACAAATCTTCCCTATTTTAGAAAAACATGCACATACAAACAAGACAATCTTCAATTCTGATGCTTGCTTCTTTAGCTTCTCTTTTTTTCTTACCTTATTATTACCAAACTTTTTGAAACACCTGGCCTTTTTCTGCTGCTTTCATTTGCTAATCATCCACCTCCCCTGGAAGCCACTGGACATATTCCTCACCAAGTCTGGTGCCCTAAGTCACCAAGTGGGCTTCCCAAATTTCAGAGTTTTCCCCAGCTTCACTCTCTCTCCCTAAAGTCACCCCTGTAACTCTTCCATGGACCTGTTTCATTATACTTTTCTTTCCTCAGGAACCTGTAACAATGCTCTATTGACTTCCAAGTCAAGGCTAAACTTTCAAGAAACTTCACCATGGGTCCTTACTCCACTTCGTCATTTTCAGCAGTCTTCTACTGTTCTCAGCTGTCTTATTTACATCTTTTCTTTCCAGCTAGAATCTAGCTGGTAGATTATAAGCATCTAAAGAACAGAGGCTAAGTCTTTTATGGTTTTGAAATGTGTCAATACTACACAAGTTAATTCATATCAAAGTACCCTGAGATAGCCTAGCCTCAAAAATAAACCTTCTTGGACACTTACATGACAACCATTCTTTCGCCTGAGGGAAAAGATGACATGAGAAAGTCCTTGGGAGAGCCTGGGACCGCACATTTTAGGCCACCCCTTACCTGAGATGCAATATCCGTGAGTGACAAGGAGAGATTATGAAAGCATGAAATACTCTGCACAATCTTTGCCTTGCTTTGTCATGAGAATTTTTACATGCTTGCTACTTTGTAATACTATTTGGACACTGCTTTTCAAACCTGGCTACTTATTTGAATCATCTGGAGCATTTTTTTTTTTTTTTTAATACTGATGCCCGGGCCTCCTCCAAATGTTCTGATTTATTGGTGTGGGGCACCAGCACAGACATTTGTAGCTCCTCCAGTGGATTCTAATGTACAGTCGGGTTAAAGAGTCACTGAATTAGAACTCTGAACATGTGCCATGTGTTGGGAGTGAAGGTGTGTTTGAAGATCTGTGCTAGTGTGGTGTCCAGGATGCACACCGCACTCCACGTTCTCTCTTCTCCTTTAGATACACCATTTGCATTCCTTCATGCCTTTGTCACCACCGTTAGCATATAGGCAAGGCCTGTTTCAGTGGAGAGAATGAATCTGTCCCCGGGGGAATTGATCTTGGAAAGCCACCTACTCCAGGCGAGTCCTAGAACAAGAACTCATTACCCACTCTCTTTCCCTGTACCTTTGTCTCCTTGACCCATAGGGAGCGACTGCCTGCCCACTACTTTAAGTTTCAGTTCCGGAATGTGGAGTACAGCTCCGGCAGGAACAAGACCTTCCTCTGCTATGTGGTGGAAGCACAGAGCAAGGGAGGCCAAGTGCAGGCCTCTCGGGGGTATCTGGAGGACGAGCACGCCACTGCCCACGCAGAGGAAGCCTTCTTCAACAGCATCATGCCGACCTTCGACCCCGCCCTGCGCTACGTGGTCACCTGGTATGTGTCCTCCAGTCCCTGCGCGGCCTGCGCGGACCGCATCGTCAAGACCCTCAACAAGACCAAGAACCTGCGCCTGCTCATCCTGGTGGGGCGGCTGTTCATGTGGGAAGAGCCTGAGATACAGGCCGCTCTCAGGAAGCTGAAGGAAGCCGGCTGCAGACTTCGCATCATGAAGCCCCAGGACTTCGAGTACATCTGGCAGAATTTCGTGGAGCAAGAAGAGGGTGAATCCAAGGCCTTTGAGCCCTGGGAGGACATTCAGGAGAACTTCCTGTACTATGAGGAGAAGTTGGCAGACATCCTGAAGTAGGCAGCTAGGTTCAGCCTCACGTGAGTCTGTTCACTGTCAACTTGGGTAGAAGGTCAGGTGGAATGAGTGGTCTCTTTGATTTTCCTTTGAAAGGATTTCATCTGTTTTTTGTTTTTTCTGGTTGGTGGTAACAACATTCTTAGATCCTTCCTTTTCTCTTTCCTCTAAATTCCTCTTCCTAAATCCTTTCTCTCCTATCCTTTTATATCAAACTGACTTCCTCCCTAACTTAGAGTGCTCAAGGGTGATAGAAATCCAAAAGCTTTGATGAGACTCAATAACTTTCTAAGATGAGGATGGTATAAGGACCTGTTGCACATGCGCACGTGTGTGTGTGTGTGTGTATGTGCGTGCACACATGCTCAATCGCTTGGTCATGTCCACATCTTTGCGGCCCCATGGGCTGTAGCCTGTCAGGCTCCTCTGTGCATGGAATTTTCAGGTAAGAATACTGGAGCCGATTGCCATTTCCTACTCCAGGGGATCTTTCCAACACAAGGATTGAACCCTCAATGACTCTTGTATCTCCTGCATTTAGCAGGTGGATTCTTCACTACTTCACCAGCTGGGATGCCCACAAGAACCTGTTACTGAAAAGCAAAGATATTTCAGTCCTCTAACAAGTCCCCATGTCCACCTGTCCAAACTTATAAACTCTAGACACCTTCTAGACACTCTGCCCCCACCCCATTTGCAATCTTACCATTCTATTTTTCCTTTAATGCTCGTTTTTCATTCCTACAGGGGCATTTTTTCCCCTCATTTTTGGTACTTTTGAATGTCCTTGAATGAATTCAACTCTTTGTGAGGAGAAGGGAGGCAGAGAAACTCATGTTTTCAAAAAAATGGTTCTGCTTCGAGGGAGACCAGGAATTGCTGTGTGAACATACAATGCAAGAACACTTCTCTTATGTTGAGAAGACCTCAGCAGAACTTGCAGAAAAACGATGAATTCAGGAATGGAGATAATAAAGCAGCAAGTTCTGCTATAAAGAAATGTTTAAAGGGTTAAAAAGGTGTGTGCAAATTAGGCAACAGCTCAGAGAAGCCTCCTAACAGGTATCAAGATGGGATAGGAGAACTGGAAGATTAGCTACTTAAGCAAATAATTAGGACACAATTAAGGTCAATTCGACCTCTTGCTGAGGGTAAATTAGACTCTTTCAGAGAAACAGGCCAATTGCCCTCAGGAAAAGAGCGTACAGGATCTCCTACTGTCTCCTTTTGAATTTGGTCTGATCTAGTTTGCTCCCACAGAAGTGCTATGTATGACTAAGTCCCTTTACAGGACCTGAGTTACTGATCAAAAATTTCCCTTACCAGAGAATAAAGGGTCTTCACACCCTCTTATGCAGCTTTAATTCTGGACACCTCACAGATTATTAAACCACGAGAGCAGCATGCTTCCATGAAGCTAGTGCCTCTCAGTCTCAATAGAGAGATGTTGCTTCATGGGCATGTTCTGGAAACATCAACGTCCAGAGCCTGATGCTGGCAGGTCTGTGCACACGGGGTGTTGATCGTTCTCCAGCTGAGCATTCGCCAATCCACGAAGTCACAGTTCTCAGCCATTTCTTACAAAAAAAGCAGGACCCATTCACTGAATTCAGTGAGACCAGGGTCAGACAGTGCCATGTGATACCGTGCTCACCTAAAGTAAGACACCACTCAAGAGTGGTGGTGAGTAATAATACAAAGATTTCTAAAGGTGACCTCTGAAAATACAAAAAATTTCTTGAAGATTTTATTAGTGTAGGGACTAGCACTCATAAACCCTACATAAATTCTGTAGAATGATGACAGCCTTATTTTAACTCTAGTATACTTTCTTCTTAAAGATCTTGTAGTCACAGGCCACTTCTTCCAGCTGCCTAACTAGCAAGACCTCAGAGATGAGTGTGTCTTACCTATTAAGTCAAATAATTAAATAGCTAAATCTGCTATAAAAATTAAGCATTTCAAGGATTAAAAAGCTTTTAATTTTGGATAATTGAGAGTTGCCTCTTATGCTGATCTAAATCAACATGAACAGATAAATCAGTTTGAGAGAAAAATCCACTTCTAAGTCAAATTATTTTTTAATAAAATATTACTGGACATGTTCCACATTCTAAGCCTCCATTAGTGTACATAATTGTATTATCTGGACCCATTAACATGCTTCCCTGTACTCTGTTTGAGTTGCTCATATTCCTGAAGGGAGAGGTTAAAATGTACGAAGTTTAAAAAAAAAAAAAAAAACTGGCATGAAATCAAGTTGTAATCTAAAAGCCCCAAAGAACTTTGCTTAATTAAAATACTCTCAAGAAATGAGCATTTGTTAAAGAAAATGTGTCTCATATGTCTTCTTCCATCTTTTGAAAAAATGACAGAATAGGATTTAACCATATAGTTAAAGCAAGATAACATAGTTAAGCTTCCCAGGTGGCTCAGTGGTAAAGAAACCACCCACCAAGCAGGAGACATGGGTTCTATCCCTGGGTTGGGAAGATCCCCTGGAGAAGGAAATGGCAATCCACTCCAGGATTCTTGCCTGGGAAATCCCATGGACAGAGCAGCCTGGCTGGCTAGTCCATTGAGTTGCAAAGAGTCATACACGACTTAGTGACTAAACAGCAGCAGCTGTAACATAGTTGAAGCAGATCTCTTCTGGGGCTTTCTCTGTGTGAACCACACCAAAATATAATGAAACAAATCCAATCCTGAGTAAAACAGAAATCACAGGTGACTATGAAGAAAGTCAGGCATTCATTGAGGAAGGAACAAAGAAACCCTAACTCAAAAAGAACACTCTTCGTCGTTTGGGGCCAGCAGGGCTCTCAGTAACATTGCTTTGTTTCCTCACAAAGGTCTGCCTGCTGCCACCGAGAGACAGCAATGACACACGTGGTCATCTGGGACATGCCCGACTTCCTAATACCGCTTGGAGCTGGACAACATTCAACACCAGCCAATCATACTGCCGAAGGCCCTCTGAGGACTCAAAATACACTTACGCTGTAAATCCCTTAAGCTGTACCTCTCTCTCTAAGGCTGCTCTTGGGAAACAGGAAAGTGAGTTGTGAAGAGAGAAATGGCACCAGGCTCCGTGGGACTGAAGGTCCGTATTATTCCCCCAGTTGGGCTTAGGGCAAAGAGCCTCAGACCCAAAGTCTGAACAGATCTTTGAAACATGTCTAGAAATGCATCTCATGTTAAGTTGGGATTTTTTTTTTTTTTAAACAGCAACATTAATAAAAGAGGTGGCATGGTCTTTCTGTGACCAGGTTTTTTAAGGAACTAGAACATTCAGAAATTATAGACGGTGAGCAAATCCCAGCAACAGGGATGTCCCAGGTTACGAACCAAGCCACGTTATATAAAGTGGAAGAAAGGCTTAAACCAGAACTTGCCGGGGCTACACAGAATGTACCAACTCCCATGCAGACTTCACACCTTTGTCTTGACCTTCAGAAAATACTGTCTCAAGATGACTTCTAAATGAGTGGCTTTTCTCTCCTCTGAAAACAAGGAGTATGGCAGAGGATGAAACAAAAGGCACAGGAAACCTGTTCCTAAGGAATATAAATATCCCAATTGCCAATCCATAAGCAATTAGCTCCGTGATTAAAGAGGAAAGGGCGAGAAGTAGGATTTAAATGTTTGGATACACATAATGTAGGGATAGTCTGTGCGTCATACTTGATGGCGAGGGCAGGATGGTGTCTAAAGTCTCGTTTCTTGTCTGAATCCTATGTAGAAGCAAAATTTCACATGTGAATTTCTGGGTGTTTGCCAAACTCTAACTAGGTTTCCAGGAATAATGTGTCCATTCTGATTATCAGGTCATGCCTCCTTTCCCCAGGCTTCAAGTGTGATAAGTCATCGGAATTTGACCCCAAGACTATCTGCAAATGACAGGGCACTTTATCACACCCCTGCGGAATTCCACTTACAGCCAGACCTTCACAAGACTAGGTTTTGTTAACAGAAATGTGAACAAGGCTCATACTCCATGAAACAAATTAACCCTAATCCTAGAAAACCAATGTTTCGACCCAGTGATAACATTTATTTGCAGAGTTAAACAAAATACTTTAATTCTAAGTTTCCTCTTACCACCCCACTCTCCTTTTTTGTACATTCTTTCTTCCCTTTCAACCTCACTGTGTCTGTAGACAGAAACAAAGCTTCAAGAAAAGCCTTAGTCTAAAAGTTTGACAGTGAACTTGCTCCCAGCACTGCCCCTACCCCTACAACATAGAGAACTTGTCTGTTACACAGAGAGATACAGAAGTCAAATACTTTTTGAAACTGCTGCCTCATATCAGGCTGCCACGCAATAAGAACACAAGTCTAAAGTACAAAGATTACATTTAACCAGTGCTCTCCTGATGTTTCAACAAGCCCCTTCTAAAATCCAGTTCTTTTACAATTGGGAAAGCAGCAAGTCCTCTGACAGACCAAGAATTCATTCTATGAAGAAAATCAATAGGCCTGTCTAATCTCAATACCACAGTAAGAGAACAGAGGGTGGAAATAGTCTCCTTGTTTCCCCACACCTCTGATACTGCAAGTGAAGTCCCTCAGTCATGTCCAACTCTTTGCGACCCCATGGACTGTAGCCCATCAGGCTCCTCCGTCCATGGGATTCTCCAGGCAAGAATACTGGAGTGGGTTGCCATTTCCTTCTCCAGGGGATCTTCCCGACCCAGAGATCGAACCCAGGTCTCCCACACTGCAGGCAGACGCTTTAACCTCTGAGCCACCAGGGAAGCCTGATACTGAACCACTGGCTAAAATCCATGAGCCTTATTCTTCCACCATGGAAATCAAGAGTGGACAAAGTGCTGCTCTGAACTTAGAAGGGGACAAATTTACTGTTTTCCATTTTAGCTGGACACACGTCAGAATCCTCTGGAACTCAAAAACACAAAACCGACCATTCTCTCTCACCCCTACCTACCAAATTAGAATTCCTGTTTAAGAGGGAGTGGACCTTTATTTTAAAGTGATGTGTATGGATTTTGTTGAGAACTGCAGATTGAGTCATTCATTAGTTCACACTAAGAACTTTGCCAGGTATTTCACATATGTTATTCTATGTTTTATGACTGAATTCAGACAGGTTTAGTCACAGAAACTATATGGTGGACAGGAGAGAAAGAGTTCAGCACAAGGAGATTCTAAAAGCCTGCCTTTCCAGTGTTCTTGCACATTCTGATGTCTTCTCACCTTGCCACTCTTCCTACTGGGCCCTCTTTCAGATTAAGTTACACGTGAATCCTCCATTAGCCAAACACAGAACAACAAAGACATGTGCAAAGAACCTCACTGGAGCTCCCCCCCCCCAAAAAGATATTTATTTTTCCATTTTTGTCACCACAGATTCCTTGTAAACATAAAACTTTTGTAATTTAAACAAAAACCAAAACCATGATTCTCTCCTAGGATCAATTTGATGCCATAAGGATAATACCAAGTAAGTGCACAAATGACACAAGATGCAAAATTAACTGAAAACGGTCATCCTTCTGGAAATTTCTCTTAAAACAGCAGAGAAGTAAAAGCAATGCTGCCACCTAGTGGCAACCCAAACCAATCACATGGCATCCCCAGCAAAATGGGTCCTAGGCCCAGCATTTAGTCCCTCCCCTTACCTTCCTGAAAAATTCCCAGCAACAAGAAACCCCTCCTCCAGAGTCCCATTCAATCCTGAGAATACAGCAACCCAGGTCTGGCCTGTAACACAGACTACTTCACAAGAAACAGTCCTCTGACCATTTTAAGGTCAGTTTGCTCAGTCCTGTGGCCCAGGTGATGCAGAAGGTAGACACATCCAAAACGCTCTTCTGTTCAGAGTGTGTACACAGTAATTCTGATGTCTGTTGCCTCAAAGACCTCCTCAATTATTGCGGATACATTCTCCCATTGCAGACGATCAAGACCACATCCAATCCTGAAAAAGACAAAATATCTCCACTGGTTGTGATTGAGGAAAAGGCTCCTTCCCTCTTTCCCTAGGCTGCATCCACCCAAAGCCAAAGATAACATCTGGTCTCACACCTATAGGCAACTATGGTGGGAGTTTAGAAGTTAACGCCTATTGTGAGTCACCTAAGGCTGTTTCCTAGACAGCCCTAACATCCAATAGCTGTCACTTCTCTTTTGCAAAATAAAGTACCAATTCCCAGTTACTTCAGGGTACATTTAGAAATATGTGTACCTCTGCCGTGAGACAGAAGAACTGTTTCTACTAGTGAAAACTAGCCATGGGTGGATGGGAAAAGGTTGGTATTTTTAAACCGTGTTAGTCACTCAGTCATGTTTGACTCTTTGTGACCCCATGGACTATAACCTGCCAGGCTCTTCTGTCCATGGGTATTCTCCAGGTAACAATATTGGACTGGGTTGCCATGCCCTTCTCCAGAGGATCTTCCTGACCTCGAGATCGAACCTGGGTCTCCCACACTGCAGGCAGATTCTTTGCCAACTGAGCCACCAGGAAAGCCCATTTTAAAAACACACTTATGATAACGGAATGTTAAGGAAGATAACTGGGAAATGCCAAGCTGATTGTAATTCCAATCTTCCTGACACCCTGGTGAGAAACCTCAATCTGCCCACAAAACTACTACCTGGCAGCTTTCTTCCAAGATGTTACTTTACTGATCCTCAGTATCCACAGGGAAAAAAGAAAGGCTTAAAGTTGATAATTTTATATTAATGCATTAAGTTCCTGAAAAAACTGTGATTAAAAAAAAAAAGTTTCCGGTACATAAGTCATGAATATATTACAGACCAGTGTAAGATGAGGGATCAAGTAGCCACATTTCTAACTCAGAGCCTGGAATAAACCTGCATGCGTGGTCAGTACTGACTCAGAACTAGTCAGTCAGGAAGAGAAGGGACCCCAAGCCTATTCCTGAAAAGGAAACAAAAGAAGATACTGAACCCCAACATCAGTCCCTTAAGTTCCCAATATCTAGGGTATAGAACGTTACATCAGCAACAGACCCTCTGGCTACTATCCATGCTGAACATAAATAAGCATTCAGTTTACAAAGCAGTGATAACCTACAACTTTGTTCACACAGAATGAGCAGGTTTGGGACACCTGAAGTGGCCCAGAGAGAAATCACAATGGCTCAGTCTTGATTCTTGAGCTGTACTAGAGGATGCCTAGAATTCAACAAATAGTGGTGAACAACGCTCCCTCCCTACTAGGCGGGCTGAGGAAGACCTGTGTTTTAATCATCCTGATTCATTCAGCCCAAGCTAAAAGATGGGCATGCCTTGAGCGAAGATCTGACAACTGGTTTACTGATGATTTTTAAATGTTTTGAAATTTGTCCGCCTTTAAGTCTACATTTTGGGTTAAGATAAGCTTTTAAGTCATTTCTCTTTGGCTAAGACAGTAAACCCCACCAATCAAGTCTTCACTGAGGGCCCTGGATTTCCTTGCCTTGGCATGGAAAGGTCGGTGACTCCATTCTTCAGACAATGGGACTTCATAGCCTCTAAACTCTTCCGTAAGTTTTCATAAGTTGGCTTGTGTGAAGCCCTTTTCTTTGTAATCTGAGTACAAAGAACAAATTCAAATTTCCATTAGACCAAAATGAGAGGCAAAAAACGTCATCATGTTCTCCCAACATCATGATAATTAAAATAAGTATACTTTTATAGACTAGTCTAGATAACAAATGTCATACGGTCTCTTCCAGATATGGGAGCCCCTCAGGAATCCACTGAAGAGAGCCAGAGACCCAGACACTGCCACATCTTTTCTTTTCCTAAGAAACCCAGATTAGCAGGTGTGCCTGTTGTCTATTGTTTTTAAGCAAGGTAGGTCAAAGTTCTTGTGCCACTTCCAAGAGATAAGCTATGTATCTGTAACAAGGAAGAACCCATAGCACCTAAAAATTTCCTGTTAGGCTTATTTATTTAGAAACAGTGCTTGCCTTTTATTTCCCTATAAAAGCACAGAAAGAAACTGGTAGCATTCCAAACAAGACTGCAAGTCACAGTAGCCTTAAGGACAGCATCCCCACTTTGTGTGCTACCTAAATCAAGCTTGTAGTGAAGTTGGCTCTAAGTCATCCAGCAGCATCACCAAGAAGCTGCACTCCTTCACAGGTCAAAGACCACTGGGACAATGGAAGAAATCCACATGGAGGAAGCAAGCAGGAGAGGAGCAGAGTTATTACCTGGCACTGCATTTGGTAAGGAAGGATGAGAGAAAAACTCTTTTGAGCAATCCGTCTCTTGGGACTTTATTGTCTCTATTTCACTACGACAATGAAGGAATTAAAGCAAGGGAAGCATCCCTAACTTTCGCACATCATGTAACAGGTCTTTGGTAAATATCCAGCTTTTTCCCACGGAGTTGGGATGCAGCCTGATGTTTCTAACCCAGTGCACCAAATAGCCACCACCTCTGGATCTGAGTCGGCATGAGGTCAGCTTTTCGACATTTTTGGTTGTCTATAAAGAAACACTTGTGATCAACATAAATGCAGCAAAGCCCATCTGTTTGCTAATACTTAAAACTTACTGAGAATTGGCCCCGTCTTACCAGGTAATATATATATCGCCCATCTCTCTTCAGAACAGCCACTTCTCCAGACTTTTTCTCTAAGAAAAACAGTTATTTAATAGTAAAAAAAGAAATACCGAAACAGTGATCTTCATTCTTAGATTTTTAAAAGATCTTTATAGATCTGAGTCTACTTCAGAACTAGAATTAATTTTCAACTCTGAAGAACCCTTTGATCCTTATCAGCCTTCCTAAATACCATATTCCTTAACTTCCAGTTTTCCTGCTGTTTTAGGAAATCATGTTTTCAATCATGTTTTCCTCACAATCCACCTTCAATCCTGCTACATTTTCAAATTTCCTTTCTTGTTCTCTTAAAAAATGTTAATGTCTATTGCCTTGAAATATTTTAGAATGTGCAGCATTTTTCACTTGCCAAATGTGTATTTAATAATTATATTTTTACATACAAACAGCTAATGTGTTAAGCATTATGGGGGAACATAGATGTATTAACATTAAAAACTAAATTATTTAACAGTGTCCAGTCAGAAGAACTGTGTAGTGTTTTGAAACAAATACAATACAAAGCAGTAAGAAGTTGCTTTCTTTAGGCTGGGAGCAGAATCACCAGTGGCGACTGATTCAGTAAGCCTGGACTTGGTCTAAGCAACTGTTTTCAGAAGCTCCACCTCTGATTCTGGTACACATTTCTGCTTTACAATCACTGGGAGCAAGGAACGGGAAGTGTTTGTAAGGAAAAGTTCTAAACTCTTTGAAGCATAAGCACAGTATGGGCAAACAGGGAATCCTGAATGCCAGGCTAAAAGCTGTGGACTTTGTTAAGCATGCCAGAGTTATTAAAGGCTTCAGACAAATTGAGTAATATTATTAAAAAACATTTATGAAAAAGGGAGAAGAAATTTAAAACTTTTACAAGAACTCAGGTTTCGTGGGCCAACCCAAACTAGAGATCATCTCTGTAGAGGAAAAACTTAAATCTGAAGAGTTAAAAGGGCTCGGTAGTTAGGAACCCCATCTGTGCATATATATCTTGTTTAAATTATTAAGCTTAAAAGGAGCATCAAAAGATGGTCTAATCGGGGCACATGAGTTCAGCTGCTTTCAAAACTCACGTTGATTCAATAGTTCCTGCACTCCTCCAAATTTCTTCTTGAAGAGGACAGCTATCCCAGCGCCCATTCGACAGTCCTCACTGATACAATGCACTAAAGAGTCTGTTTGGGGACATGCAAATAGGTCTCCTTTCACATAAGTAATCTAAAATGTGCAAAGAGAAAGAAACTTTTGTTACATATAGAAAAATACTAAGCTACTTCTTTTCCTTTCCTGTGCCCACCACCACCACCACCACCACCACCACCACCACCACCTCTCCCCCCCTCATCCCTCCTTCATTTAGAAGACATATTTTCAGAACTTAATGAGTTATCTAAAGCGAATTAAAGCATGTGCAAAGTAATGAGTGGGCTCTGCCTAAGATTGTATCAGCCTTTCTAAAATAAATCAACAGGAGAGGAAAAAAGACAATTCAATTACTAGTTTAATTAAAAAGTGTTTGTGCTTTGACCTCAATCATTCTTAATTTCAGTTCACCAATAAGTTAATAGTTGTTACGCACTCGGCTTCCTTCTGAATCTTCATTAGGGCTGCCAGCCATGATACTGGGTCGCTATTTCCAGAACTGAAGTGTTTCTTCAGCTATAAAAAGAGAGTAAAAATGCTTAGGCAGCCCAAATATATTACATTCAGACTGCCCTGACCACCCACGTACTAACTTTTCCCCCCACCGTTTATTACTGAGTGTGACTTCTCTAGAAAGGAACGCAAAAATCCTCGGGGTAAGAAGGAGAGGAGTAATGCCTGGGTTCGGAGGCGGCCATGACCCGATTGCATTTCGCGCTTCCCAGGAGCGGAAGAAAGGCAGTCCTAGGACCCGCCTCCTCCTTTCCCCGAGCCCGCGCCGAGCAAGGCTGATTTAGGACAGTCTTTTCTCTGAAAGATGCAAGAGTACTTCCCCATTGGGTCTGGCCCAGAGACAAAAAGGTCGCCAACTAGAGAGTGTACCGGTCAGGCGGAGTGTACTGCCAAGACGCGGGCAGGGGTGAGAGGGAAGGCGGCCCCTTAAGGAAGGCTCACCCCCATCTTTTGGGGGGGGGGGGGGAACTGGGGGAAGAAGTAGAGAGAGGCCTCCCATTCTCTGTCTCCTACCCTAGGGGTGATCAGCCAGGGCGTAGGGCCTGTCCCGGGATCCCGTGGGAGGAAGCGAGGAGGCTCGCTCAAAGACCCAACGTACCCCCGTTACCCTTCACCTGGAAAGGAGTTAGCCGTTACGAGGTCCCGCCCCGCGGGGAAGGGCTCTGGTAGGTGGGTAGCAGCGGACGAGCCCACGATACGAAGCCAATCCCACCACAGCCTTTAATTGCGCGTACCTAAGATGGCCGCCCACCATCCGGGAGCCGGGCGGAAACGAGCCCCTCTAGCTAGCTAGCCGAACCAGCACTCTTTGGTGATGGCCGCCGAACTTCCGGCGGTGAAGCCCGACCGCCGCCGCCGCCCGGGCATGCGTAACGAGACAGCCGAATGCAAGTTGGGTAGAGCGGCGCCTGCGCATTAAGTCCCAAGGGGTGTGTCTCCAGGGGCCGCAAAGAAGAGGGAGGGCAGTTGGCAAAGGAGTTACTTAGCGCCTGCGTGGTGCTAATGTTCAGGGCGGCGTTTGAGTGGAAGGGTCTGGAGCGCCTGGAAGGCGCCTGCGTATTCCTTTGGCCGGGTGGGAGCCAATCAGGAAACTGGGCGTGGCTAAGACATACGCCTGCGCAGTGCTGCTTCTGCGGGGGTGGGGCGTGCCCAGAGCTCGGGGTAGGGGGCGTGGCCTAAGAGGCGCCTGCGCGGAGGCAGTTGGAGGGAGGCCCGATTCCCCTTTGTTCGACTTCGCCATTTTGCGAGGCAGCGGCAGTGGCGGCGGCAGCGGCGGCTGGAGCCTCTGATTGGGTTTCGGGGTCCGGTACTGGAGCCAATCAGCGCGGGCAGCGAACCGGGGGAGCGAGGCACGGTGAGTGTGAGGAGCCAATATCCAGCGGCCCAGAGCCGGCCCCAGCGCCCCGATTGGCGGGTCTCGCTGACCACTCAGGAGAGGCCCAGGCGCCTGTCGAGCCCCGGGAGTCGAGCTGAGTCTAGCCGAGCGGGGTGACCTGCTGCCCCGGACCAGAGCCTGCGAAGCTCTCCGGGGCACTCCCCACCGAGGCCTGCAGGGGGCCGCCCCGCGAAGGGATGGCGCCCTCGGGAGCAGGCATCTCGGGGCCCAGACCCGCGCAGGGTGCCAGGGCCAGTTGGGGATGCGTCGCTGTTCTCCCCGACCCTTTGGCCCAGTTTCTCGGGCCCCAGACCAGGGGGTGTGGGGTTTACCTGCCACAAGACCCCTATGTTCAGGTATACACCCACTCGGGCCTAGGCAGTTTCCTCCTGGTCTTTCTGGCCTCACAACTTAAACCTGCCCTTGCACTCAACACGCGGCGGCCCCCGGGACGGGCAGTCTTCCTCCCGCCGGGCCCGCGCACCCCTCCCCTCCGTGAGCGGGTCTGTCCTGTCTGCAGCCCTCTTAGGAGGGGAAGGAGGACCGGGGAAGATGTGCGCCGTGGCCACCGGGCCCCGCGTGCAGCGCGGAGAGGGAGCCGGCCCGCCCCCGCCTCGGCACTCTGCGGGCCCGCCCCCGCCATCCCTCTGCCAGAGGGGTGGGGGGCGGGGAAGGGGTTCGTTAGTGCGCCCCCTCCTCGGACCCCGCTGCGCCCCTCCTCCTAGCGCGCTCCCGGGTCTCCGGTCCCGGCGCCGTTACCACCCCCTTCTGGCTCGTCATTTCCTCTCTTCCCCGCCCCGATCGCCGGGCAGAACCGCACACCTCCGTCCTGGAGCCCATCCAGGCGGTGTCCCTTCCTTGCCCGGGCTGTAAGCCCCTGTCCATTCGGTGCCTGGAACCTCGCTCTTAGAAGATTGCGAGCTCTGTGCATTCCTTTCCCCCGAGGCTGCACAATTTGCTTTCATTAGTTTTATCTGTTGCTCATCTCGTGGATTCTCGCTCCCTTAGGAATGTACAGTTTCTTTTCCTTTCACCTTTCTGTGTCATTTCGAACATGTCAGACTTCACTCGTTAGCTTGGTTCACAGCCATCTCTTGGTTTGTTTTGTTCCCCAGTATGTTGACGTTTTCTTGGGTATTTATAGAAACTTAACAGTCTTCTGGGGTTTTCGTTAGGGTGAGAGGAAATCTCCTTTGACAGCCAAGTATCGAACAGTTAGTATAAACCAGGCGTCCATCTGCTGGGGGGAGAGTGATTGTCGATGAGAACCTTCCCAGCCTGGTGGAGATTGACAGGTGAACAGGTGATTCATCTCTCAGGGTTAGTGCTGTAACGGGGCCAAGTTCAATTCTGTGATGTGTGAGCTAACGACAACCTCGGTGGAAGGCCAGCATTGCTACACTTTTAATTGGCCTTGAAGGATAATGGGATTTCTTTGGGGAGGAAAGAACGGAAGAGCATTGCTCACAAAGAGAAGAGCATGTGCTGAGGCACCAAACTTTGCTGTGTGTTCGGGGGAAGAAGAACGTATAGGGCAGTGGGCATTTGTGACAGTTCAGTAGGTTGGGAAACGCAGTTTGACAAAACCACTTGTATATTTTGCTAAGGGGTTTTTCGGGAGCAGTTATTTTGTGGAGATTTCAGAAGTCTAGAAGCACTTTTTTTTTCCCCCCAAGTTTGGAAAAATAAGTTACTGGCCTGTGAGATTCTGCTCCACAATAACAACTGACTTTGGAGGGGAGGAAGGGAGATTTTTCTCCTAGGACTTTAAAATTTTTTACTCAGGTGAAGCACAGTACAGCAGTCCTTGTTACATACAGTCAGCCTTTAGTATATGATGCCTATTTTTATAATCACATTTACTGAAGTCATATAACTGGTAAGTTTCAGAAAGCTACTTCAGTGCTCTTTCCACTACTAAAAAATTGGGGACACTTTTGTTTTCATTTTTTGCCATGAATTTTTTACTGTTGAACTCATTTAAAAAATTGATTTGTAAAATGTCTGATAGATGGGGCACTGTGATTTAGATTTTTTTTTAGCACGTTTACATTTGCCTTTGGAGAGGATAAATACCTTGGGACTTAAAAATGGTAGTTATGTGTCACTCTAAAACCAGCAAACATTTTTGCTAGACTTCTTTCTAATAGACAGTTATTGTCTGGTCATATTATTGCTAAACCCCTCTAGAAACCCTACTTATTTGCAAAAGAACTTCCTTGCCTGGAATTTTGAGTACAGTAATCTGACCTTTAACTTCTCTTGACATGTGGCCGTTTAGCCTGCTGTTTTATATGTGGAAATTTTTCTCTTTGTTTTTATGCTATGTCTTCATTTGGAGCACTCCATTTCCTTCCACTTGGTCAACGTGTAGATCCTACGTGTGCTTAAGACCAGGTCAGATGCCACATTTTTTTTTAAAGACTTCATGCCTGTCCCCAATTTCTGTCCTTCAAACTCTTTTTGTTTGTTTTTTTCCTTTAGGGATTGCGTACAGATTTTTACCCCTTTATTAAATTTAAAAACATATAGTTTTCCTTTTATTTCTAAAACCTTCAAGACAGTGTTTGACATGTGGTCCATCATTAGTGGAGATTATGCAAATTAGGAACTGCAATCCAGAAACCTTTTGGATGATGGGGATACCAGAGCTCTTTGTTCTCTAGTCTTCTATCAAACAGATCAGGACCTGTTTGTTAAGTTGTGAAGGCAATTTAGTGGACCAATGCTGGTAATTTTTTACAGTAGAATAGAGAATACCACCATTCATCTTAAGTTATACTTACAAAGATCAGTCATGAAACGTTTAGTTACCTTTTTAAAATATGGTCTAAGTGCATTTGTGATAGGAAATGTGTTTCTTACTGTGAGCTGTCAAAAAGTTTAAAAACTGCTCTTCTAGTCTTTGCCTGGTAGTGATGATCAAATATGATAATTCTGCAGGATTTTTCACTTGTTTGTTAAGGTTGAGTTTCTGGTTGAGTTAAAATGTGTGTTGGTCCAAAACAAATGGATTTCTAAGTAGTTTGCTGCGTTTCAGGTTCTGTGCCTTGAAGTGAGGAGGAAGAGATTTTCTTGCTAACCAGAATAAACATATGTTCTTTCTGTCTTTGAGGAAAAGACATTCAAACTTTGAATTAGGAGCAAGAACTAGACAGACTAAATCCGGCCGACTTAATTCTGTCAGAATGTGGGCAGAAAAGCACTTCAGGAAAGACGATGTCAGTTATATTGCAGTTCTGCTAACTGAAGCCCACAATAATGGGAACATACGGCTTTACAGAAGCTGGTGGCAACTGCTGTTCCCCATTGGCAGTCTAAATATCATGCTCCACGCTGAGTCACTCCCCCAGTAATACATGATGAGAAATGGCTGTTAAGCTTGAAACCCCTTCTGTTTTGACCCATCAAAGTATAGTGGATTTAAATGTTTCTAAGTTGTAGCATTTGTATTACGAGGATAAACTAGTTAAAAAGAAAACCTGCATGACATTTTATCAATCATTTCTTTGCACTTCCAGTATGATGTAAATTTCTGGAAATTAGGGGTCAAGGGAAAAAATCTCACACAGGAAGGGGACTGAAGGTGGAGTGGGTTGTTAAAATACAGAGGATGTTGCTTCCTATCCTTATTTTATTAATCAACTCTTTTGAGATATAGTTTAGACATAAAGGATAATCATTTTAAGTGTACGTTTTGATGGATTTTGATAAATTTATACACAAATGCAACCACCACCATAATGAAAATATAAAACATTTTATCACCCAGAAAGTTCCAGATGCTCTATCCCAGTCAACTTCCCTCTTCCCCGTTTTCCATTTCCAGGAAACTACTGATCTGCCTTCCGTCTCTGGATTACTGTTACCATCTCAGGGTTTCATATAAGTGAAATCACACTACTCATGACCTTTAATTTTTAATTTTATTAGTTTAGAAACATAAGTGCAGTGTGTATATTGCAGTTAAGAGACAAGATAGAATTTAGGAAAGACCATTCACTTCCCTGGAAAAGCCACTTAATCTGGCTGAAATTCTGGTTTTCTGTACTGTTTCCAGAATCTCTGAGGAGCCAACTCAGTCAACCAGTTTAGAAGAGACATATTAAAAACCAGAAGGCCGATTTGTCCGTATGCAGTGAGAATTAACTGTTAGGTTTATTTGTGTTACTGATCATATCTGCTCCCTGTTGGCTACTGTATATGAATCCAGATTATAACTAGATGCGTGTTTGGTGAGCATTCCATTAGAGCAGGGGTGGTGAGATGAAGAACCACATGGCCATATGTACTGTCGGGGTCAGTGGCATGGTCATCCTGCCACTCACTCACGGCTCTTACACTCTTATACTCTGTACCAGTTTGTTATAAGTAATAGACTTGATTGAGTTTTATTAGATTTTCCTCCCAACATTTAGTATAAAATGTTTTAGATATACAGTAAAGTTGAGTTTTATAATAAACACCTGTGTGCCTGTCGTCTAGAATCTGCTCTTAATGTACTGTACTTGCCTTTTTAGAGAGGTATCTGTATATATCTATGTTTAAACTTAACTTCACCCATCAGTGCACTTCTTCCTGAATATTTGGGCATTCACAAATACTGAGCCACTTAACAATCAATGGTGGGTAGTTCATCTCATCCACCATGTGTGGATTTGTGGGGAGAGGTACGTTGCTTTGCTGCTATGATGTGCAACTCATGTAATTCAGTGTAACTCAAGTGTAACTGTCACTCAAATTTTAGAATTTATGGAGGCCTGGAGAAAAGTTTGGGAGAAGATTTAAGGTTTTTAAATCAAGCCTTTATTCAGGGTTCTCATTATAACTTCAGTTTATCTAATCGTGTCCTTATTTCAAAAGGAGCTTTCAGCTGTTAAAGTGTATGAGAAGAGTAAATGTGGGCCTTGACTGCATATTTAATGATATTTGTTGCTGTTATTCAGTCACTAAGTCATTTCCAACTCTGTGACTCCATGAACTGCAGCATGCCAGGCTTTCCTGACCTTCACTATTTTCCTGAGTTTGCTCAGCTCCTGTCCATTGAGGCAGTGATGCCATCCAGCCATCTCATTGTCTGTTGCTGCCTCTTGCCCTCAATCTTTCCCAGCATCAGTCTTTTCCAGTGAGTCATTTCTTAACATCAGGTGGCCAAAGTATTGGAGCTTCAGCTTTAGCACCAGTCCTTCCAATGAATATTCAGGGTTGATTTCCTTAAGGATTGACTGTTTGGATCTCCTTGCAGTCCAAGGGACTCTCAAGAGTTTCCTCCAACACCACAGTTCAAAAGCGTCAATTCTTCAGTGCTCAGCCTTCCTTATGGTCCAACTCTCACATCCATACATGACTGCTGGAAAACCCATAACTGACTTATATGGACCTTTGTCGGCAAAGTGATGTCTCTGCTTTTTAATTCGCTGTCTCGGTTTGTCATAGCTGTTACTCCCAGGAGCCAGTGTCTCAATTTTGTGGCTGCAGTCACCGTCCACAATGATTGTGGAGCCCAAGAAAATGAAACATGACACTGTCTCCACATTTTCCTGGTCTGTTTGCCATGAAGTGATAGGACCAGATGCCATGATCTTCGTGTTTTAAATGTTGAGCTTTAAGCCAGCTTTTACACTCTCCTCTTTTACCTTCATCAAGAGACTCTTTAGATCCTATTCACTTTCTGCCATTAAAGTGGTATCATGGGCATATTGGAGATTGTCAATATTTCTCCCCGCAATCTTGATTCCAGCTTGTTCTTCAGCCAGTCAGGCATTTCACATGATATGTACTCTGTATATAAATTAAAGAAGCAGGGTGACAATACACAGCCTTGACATACTCCTTTCCCAGTTTTGAACCAGTCCGTTTTTCCATGTCCAGTTCTAACTGTTGCTTCTTGTCCTACATACAGGTTTTTCAGGAGGCAGGTAATGTGGTCTGGTATTCCTGTCTCATTAAGAATATTCCACAGTTGTGATCCAAACAAAGACTCTAGCGTGGTCAGTGAAGCAGAAATAGATTTTTTTGGGGGGGGGGGGGGGGAATTCTCTTGCTTTTTTTCCCTTAATATTAAAAACTTACAAAATTTTTAATGTTTGAAGTAATTGTAGAGACACAGTATCATTGTGATAAAATGATAAAGACAAAAGAATCCTTACTCTTTGGAGGCAGATGCTGAAGTATTTATGGAGCTACGAAGTAATAAGGTGTCTGGGATTTGCTTCAAAATATTGCAGTCCATGGGGTCACGAAGAGTCAGACTCTCAACTTGGCGACTGAACAACAGCAATGCAGAGGGAGGGTGGGTGGAAAAATGGATGAGATATATGTGAAATAAGATTGACCATGGGTTGAAAATTGTTGAAGCTGGGTGATTGCTATGGGGAGTAGGTGGAACATTATAGTGTTCTCACTATTTGGGGTATATATTTGAAAATTTTCATTAAAAAAAGTTAAAATTAACAAAGGATGGGGTATTATCAGGCATTCAGATTCATGGCTGAAGAAAATGTAGAGTCTTTTCAGAGAAAATAATACCCTTGATATGTAAATTTTTTTTCTTTAATCTGCAAATAGCATTTATGCCATTTCTATAATTCTTTTTTATTTATTGCTCTGTATTAAAGCCCAAACTCCTAAACCTTCTCTGTGTCTTTCTTAACACTGATAAGCAATCTGTTGGACTTCAGATCTGGGTAATTACGTACTAACTAATAAATTCTAAAATTTTAGATTGCAGATCACATGTAGTACAAATGTGTTACAAATTAAAAGCACAGTTCTCTAAAGTACATGTGCAGGCCTGAAATCTGTGTTAAATGGGCCTTGTAAGAAAGTGATTCTGTAGCTTAATGAGAATTTCTAAGGTGCAAGTGTTGCTCTAGCAGTACTGAAAGGGAAAGTTGCTGATGAGTAATGACTGAGCATTTTTAAATATGTTAAATAGCGTTATCAAGATGCTATTTAACATATTAAATGTTAATATGTTAATGCATATTAACAATGGAATATCTCGGAGGCCTTAACTAACACTCTCACTCTACTTTCTTTTCTTCCCTCTCTAATAGGAGTGCATCTGGCAGTCCTCTAGGGTCTCCAGAGTGACGCTGACTGTGGACAGAACTCTAATTTGGAGGGGCCATGGAACAGTATGCAGCAAACAGCAACAGTTCAGCAGAGCAGATTGTTGTACAGGCTGGACAGATTCAGCAGCAGGTATGGAAGTAAAACTGCTTTAAACAAAATGACAGCAATGGAGGTGATGATAACACATCTCAGTTCTAGATTTGAGAGGCATCGGATCTTCTAGTGGGTCTATTTGTGCTGAAGTACTTTTTGAAGATTGGATTTATTGTGATTTCTCTGATTTTTTCTGTTCAGAAGTCTATCTAGTCCATAACTACTTAGAATTTGATGTCATGGGTTCCCGGTTTAATAAACTGCCCCCTTTTAGTAGAAATCGAAAATACTTAGTCTGTTTTCAGATGGAGCTTTGAAGGGTGGTTTTGTTTTCCTGGATTAAATTTGGTTGTTTCTCTTACTGATTAAGCCATCTTGTGGTCTGGTAAGGCTTTGGCCTTACCAGATAGACAAACCAAGATAGCTTCTAAGAAATGCACTATTTAATTTGATCCATCACAGTGTTTATTTTGAAAACCTGTAGTTCAATATGAGGATAATAGGTATCCACACTTATGGATAAGCACGTATTAGAAAGGATTTCTGCTGCTGGTCTATTCCTAATTCAGATAGGTTGCCTTCTTGAATTTATACACAGATTACATTTTCTGATTATATATACCTGGGTTTGTTTTAGGAAAACTTCTCTTGTTTTTTCTCCCTAGAAGAAAATAAATTTATTGTGCATTGATTTGGCCTGTAGGCCAAAATTGGAAATGTTTTGTTTCCAAAATGGGACCTGGATAATATAGAAAAGTCATTAGTTGGGGGGGGGGGGGGGGGCGGCAGAGTAGGTGGGCAATGGTTGTTTTGATGGTGAGTTGTTCTGTCTAATGACCAAAGGAAGGAGCTACTTTTTATTAAAAGAGATTAATTGTCAAAATTCCTTTGCTGGCTTTTCCTTCCACAAAACTGCAGCTTCTTTCAGCTGCCTTGATAGAAAGGGAGATTCCACAGAGAACCCTCCGTTCATTCATACCAGTGCCCTAGTGAGTGAATTCTTGCTCTGTCTGAAGTTACTACTAGGGGTAATAAAAATTAAGTTGAGTCTGTGAATACATTGCTTCTAAGGTAGTCCAACTGAGTAGGAGTAATCCTAGTTTGGGGACATGAGAGCAGTGACCTCATGAAGATGTTTTTGTCTCATGGTGATTGCTTTATTCTTCCTTTCTGGTGATTGCATTCAAGTTCCAGAAGTTCTTCATTGTAGCTTCTAGGCTGCTAAAACCTGATGAACTATTTTGTTCTTGTGAACTCATTTGAGGAAATAAAAAGAACGTTAAAATAACTGCATGCAGAAGGATCAAATGCTTAATTTTGGAGGGAAGGACTGCATTAAAAAATTTTTGTTAATAATGTCAGCTATATCGATGTTTTTGAGTCATGGAAGTGTATTTGAGTTCTGCTCTGGAGACAGAAGACTGTAATCTGTAATTTGTAAGACAGAAGTCTGTAATCTGTTGCCTTCAACAAAAAGCTTCAGTATAGGGAGTCTCCAGTTTGAAAGTCCTGTGTAGGGTGGGGCTATTGAAAGAAGACCCTTCCTCTCCCATAAGAGGTGAGGTGATCTCATGTCTTGAACTATACATTTCCTTCCTGACACATTTCAAGCTCTTCCTGTTCCTGTTCTCAGCAGCAGGGTGGTGTCACTGCTGTCCAGTTGCAGACTGAGGCCCAGGTGGCATCCGCCTCAGGCCAGCAAGTCCAGACCCTGCAGGTAGTGGTGCTCTCTCTGACTCTCTGTAAGCACTGCATGGACTTCTCTCCTCGTGTCTGGTGCTGTTTGTCGTAGGATCTCACGGAGGGACGGCAAAGCCAGTTGCATGACTTTGATGCTGCTAACTTGTCCTTGAGGCTTATAAGATGCCAGTTTCCTAATGTGTTGTGCTAAATCATGTAGTGATGCTGTATCAGTTTTCTGAAAAGTGCCATTTGGCTAGTATGTTTTGGGGGGAATACCTGAGAACAAATAGTGAAGAAATTCTTACAAGTGGCATTAGAACCTATTTAGAGCTCAGATTCTCTAATAAGATTGCATGGTAAATTTTCTTTGTATTACGATAATAGAGAAGAAAATGTATACATTTTACTAGGCTAGATTGTGCTTTATTAAAAGGATAGCTCAGATATAAAATAATGATTGCGTTTGACAAGATTGATCTAATCACTGAATCTTGTTAATCTCTGCTATCCTCTCACTACTTTTCTTGGGGAAGTTGTGACCTTATTATTGGATCTGCAGAGATTGCCCCATAGCTCTTGGTTGAACAGAAGAGAGATATGCTGTCTGTAAATCTTAGGTATTATAGCCACCGTAAGAATTCCTACTTAAACAATGCAGTTTCTTAACATTATGTATGACCAAGTTAAACACCTAAATTGGGGTTAAATTTGGGCCAGTTCCTATGTAAACAGAAGAAGCAAAAGTCTTTTCTGTATTTATTAGGTTACTTTAAAATGACCATATTTTTGAGAACATGGCAAAGTTCAAGTAGCCTGCCTTTTTTCCTCCTCTGAATGGAAATGAGTAGGACCTAGAAAGTAGAGCTGGCATCTCACTTTACTGTTGGTGCTGCTTAGCAAGCATCCTGCAGTGAACTCCCTTTTGTAGTCATTTCACTTTACCCTTTCAGCCCTACTCCCACACCTGCCACTCTTAATGTTTGATGATATACATCCGATTCTAAGCATAAATTAAGCTGAAATAAGCTGAGTTTGTAGGTACTCCCAAACTGTTCAAATCTCAGAGTTCAGCAGCTTGATACTCAGGTTTCTCATGCTTGCTTCATCTTGTTGATACATAAAGCAGTATTGTCGTTAACCACTTGTGGAATGGGAACTTAACCTGCTCTTAACTGTATGGCTTCCTGTCTGATGCATGCATCCTTGTATCATATGTTGCAAAAACAGCAGGTTCCTTGGAGTCTCAAATGGTTCATCCTGTGCATATGTAGCCTGTCAGCAAAGGGAGAAGTTAAGATGATGGATAGCCAGAAAAGTACAAAATAATTGCCTTAAAACTTGTTTCCTTCTTATGCAGATTTTAAAGAAATGGAAGCACTTTATGGAGATAATGGAAACCTTTCCTCTAGGGCTCTGATTATTTGTGGAGAATTTTAAATACTTCTTTCAGTTAGTTATGCAATAAATATTTTTAAAAATATTTCCTAATAGAGCATGTAGAAGCATTAGTATAGCAAAGGGAATTTGATTTGGGATGGGGAAGTGAAGGGAGAAAAGCAGAGGAGAATCAGATTGTAAAGTCTTTAAAAAGTGAAGTGGAATTTGTCAAAGAGCAGTTTAACAAAACACAGAATTTGAATGTTCCTAAAGATTCCAATACACTCATAGGGGTGGGGAGGGCTTAATATCTAATCTACTAATCTAGGACAGATTGATCTTTTAACTAATTACTGTTATTTGAACATACTTTCACTGGCATTGAGAATGATTATTTCAGATATACAAATTTTCTTTTGATCTGTTACAAATACTTCCTCAAAACAAAGATAGAATCTGAAAGTTTTGGATTTTCAGCGATTTTGTTGAACACTTCAATTCACATCTAAAGTGGTTTGGGTTTTGGCTTTCAGAATGCATTCAGATAGCTAGACATTTTTATATTGGGACTCAAGATGTTACAGCACTTCAGTGCCCTGGGTTTTAGAGGGATCCATTTACTCATTAGAGATTGAAAGTTGAGAGTTTTTTGGTACTGTTGAAAATTTATATAATTTTCATGCTTTTTAAAGCTAAAAGAACTATGCAGATATTGCAGGGTCCAGTGTGAGCAGTCCCACCGCAAAAATTGTAAATTGACCAATATATTTCTAGGCATTTATACTAGTAGGCTCCTTAAACAACCACAGGACAAGAATTCTCAGTGGTGAGGTAGAGGGTAAAAGGTATGTGTTTCATTTATGCTTGAGAAACTGTAAGGAGGAAGGGTATTCTATATAAGCTTTTGGAGCTGCTTGATACCTCACCTGAAGTCATTGCCAGGTACAGTTTGATTTACTCCTTCCAAATTACTAAGAATTTGCACGCCAACCACCATCAGCCCTCCCTCTCATTGCCTACTCTCCAGTCTTCACCTGAGACTATTCCTGGATATTGGACTAAAAAGGCAAATAGTCTTGATGATTTGATTAAATACTTCTCATGAGTTTAGCCTATAGTTGATGATAAACACTTTGTATCTATTGAGACTTCCCAAAGACTCTGCTTATACCCCATTTTATCTGACTTTTAAGTATTCAGCTTGGCACTTAGTTACAAATACTGTTTTTTTGAAGAAGACTGCTTGAGGATGAGGACGTGAAATTATTTTCTTAGTGTCTCTCCTGCTTTTTCCTCCTCTAGAAAGACAGCAGAGTAGTTGCAGTGATTGTCTTTAGGTAAAAATCATTTTGTGTCTTATGTTATTTCATTGTTCTTATTTTACTTTATTCTAGGTCCAGGGGCAGCCATTAATGGTACAGGTCAGTGGAGGTCAGTTAATCACATCAACTGGCCAACCCATCATGGTCCAGGCTGTTCCTGGTGGACAAGGTCAAACCATCATGCAAGTACCTGTATCTGGGACACAGGGTTTGCAGCAGGTGAGTGGTATTAAAAAAAAAAAAAAATTTAGAATATCAGGATAGAAGTTTTAAGAAATAAGTTGTTACAAATTGAAAATTGATACTGTGTTTATTGCTTCTTACCTTCCTTTTGCATTTAGTTGCATTTAGTCAGTTTCCCACCTTTGTAGTGTCAGTGATAGAAAGCAGAGCCATAGAGAAATAGGACATTTCTGGTAAGGACGAAGTATTAGACATGATCTTGAATCAATGTAAGTAATATAAAAAGAGAGCTTGCTAAGTCATTTCAGTCGTGTCCAGCTCTGCAACCCTAAGGATTGTAGCCCCCCAGACTCCTCTGTCCATGGGTTTCTCCAGGCATCAGTACTAGGGTGGGTTTGTTACCAAAAGAGTGTGGAGGGTCTGGCTGCTCACTGCTCAAAAGCCAGTAAGCAGGCCAGGTTGGTGGAAGGGACACAGGGAAGTTTGCTTTGTTTCAGATGCTGGCAGCCAGGGAGGGGAAGGGTGGTGGACATCTGTCCAAAGTCCGACTTTCTCCCCACCTCCCCGCCAGTGGCAACCAGTGAGGCAAGAGCTTTTATAAACAGGAAGGGTCTACATACAGGAACAGCAGAGTCAGCTCTGACAGTCATCTTCAGATTGCTCTTCAGTGGCCCAACCACCATCATCTTCGTTGTTTTAGGTGTAGTTAATCTTCAGCTCCAGGGTCTGTTTGTTCCCATTTCTTTTTGCCAATTCTTGGAATTGTGGCAGCTCATATCCTGGTTACAGTCTGGTCATCATGTAGTTAACTTCTCCACCTGGTGTTTTATTATCTATAAGACAGCTCACAGGATATAGCTCAGAATATTATCTATAGACCTTGAGAAAGAACAAAAGGTCCTTGACTGTGCTTAATGACTACATTATTATTATTAGTCTCCTTTGACTGTTTTCCTTTGTTCCCACATTTCTCACTTCTCTGTTTAAACTTACTGTTTGACTCAAGTTTTCCACAGACAACAGGCAGGCAGAGGACATGGTTAGGGGCAAGGACTATAGAGTCCTGTTCCATTTCAGGTTGCCATGCCCTCCTCTAGGGGATCTTCCCAACCCAGGGATCAAATCACATCTCTTATATCTTCTGCATTGGCAGTCAGGACCTTTACTGGTGCCATCTGGGAAACGCTTATAAAAAGAGTATCTAGTTTAATAAAAGTCATCATCAATGTGTCCTTTGTTGGCTCTTCTGGGCACTGAGGGGGGAAATGTATAGTCTGCTTTGGAGATTGTTGTTTTGGGTCAGAAATAGTATCCTTTTCATTTCCTTCCATGTTATTTATAACTTATCTAGCCAAGTGATGAAAATATTTCAGTCCAAGCTTATCACACACACCTCAGGCTATACTTAGAGCAAAATTTATAACCTTGAATATTTTAAAAGAACTGAAAATAAATAATAATTTTTTTTTAGGAAGTTAGGACAAGAAGAAAATGTGCAAAAGATAGGTTAAAATTAATGAAGTAGAAAACTAACAAAAATGTAAAAAACTAAGTAAAAGCTGATTCTTTAAACAGACATGTAAAGTAGTTAGGTAAATTCACTGGAAAGACTGATTCAGAAACAGAAAACAAAAGTAAAATTACAGGCATTTTTATCTCGTTGGCAGAAATTTAAAACACTGATTATATCCAGTGTTAGAATGGGTGTAAAGAAAATGAAGCACATTATTTTTGTTGATTTTCGAATTGTAAAGTCCTTTTGGAAGGTATCTTGCGCTGGAATATTTAAGCCTTTTGATGTACCTGTCCCACTTCTGAGAATCTATTCTATAGGAAGAAAAGATAAATATGTAGGAAGAAATAAACAAAGACATTTATTGCAGCATTATACTAGCAAAAAAAAAATTGTAGCCTGAGTGTCTGTTGGTAAAGAATCGATTGAGCACATCATACTATGTTCATATGGTGTATTATGTCCTTGAACTTCCTCAGTGGCTCAGTGGTAAAGAATCTGCCTGTGATGTAGGAGACTCAGTAGACTCAGGTTCGGTCCCTGGGTTGGGAAGATCCCCTGGAGAAGGGAATAGCTATCCACCCCAGTATTTTTGCCTGGAGAATCTCATGGACAGAGGAGCCTGGTGGGCTACAGTCCATAGGGTCACAAAGAGTCGGATACAACTGAAGTGACTCAGCACACGTTATGTCCTTGTTAAAAAGGATGAACTGTTAACTTTGGGGGAAGGGTTAATAACGAAGTATTTTTAGTGAGAAATAATTTACAGAGAAGTATATGCTTAAGTCATATCACCTTTGTATTAATAACTAATAGCCAGATCCCAGTGAGTGTGTGTTTGTATATATATATATGTTTATGAACTCTTTACTAAAATTTTCTAAAGCTGCTTATATCTTCTGTGATTTCATTAATATCTTCATTTTTCTGGAGTAATGTAATATGAAGTGAAGTGAAGTTGCTCAGGCATATCTGACTCTTTGCGACCCCATGGACTGTAGCCTACCAGGTTCCTCCATCCATGGAATTTTCCAGCAAGAGTACTGGAGTGGGGTGCCACTTCCTTCTCCAGAGGATCTTCCCCACTCAGGGATCGAACCCAGGTCTCCCACATAGGCAGACTGTCTGAGCCACTAGTTGAAAAAAAATTGAGCCATGCTTGATAACCAAACTTTTAAGTTTTGCATATTCCCTTGTAGTTTTGTGCACACCTCTTGGGCATAGTTGTATACAAGCATATAGTTTTATTGTTGTATTTTTGTTTTACTTCCTTTTATTTTTAAATTCCTTCATAATAGTCATTTTGATGAATCAGAATTTGTAATTTTAACTGTGTACTTAGAGATTTTTTGTTTTTTTTTCTTTTTGCTTTTATAGGTAAGGTTACTATAAATGTATTTGAATTTTATAGCTTTATTTTTTTCACTTGAGTTTAATCTTAGGGGAATATTTTTGGGAGTGGAGGAATTGGTTGGGCAAAGGGTAAGGTCATTTTTAAGGCTATCAGCATATTTTTGCCAAGATAGAGTTGTAGTCAGGATTAAAAATAGTTGCTACATTTCTCCATGCATAAATGTATGAGTCTTCAAATACACTTCAGCGTGTGTGCTTGCCTCAATTTCACACTGTTATTTCATTTCTGTCCTTCCTCTCAGTGCCTCCTCTCCAGTCCCCCCACTTGGCATGCCCTCTTCTCTGTTGAATAGAAACAGTGGGATACAGAGCTAGGAAGACTGTATCAGGAATACAATGACCTGAATTCATTTGCAGGTCTGCCATTAGACAGACTTTTTGCTCTCGGCCAAGTTCTTTGATTGTTGGTTTTCTCATTTGAAAAATGCAGTTTATATCAGGTGATTGATAGTGTTCGTTTCAGCTGTAAATTCTGTGGATTTTGTAGGATTTTTGGCCTTTAAGAGAAGACATTGAAAAGGTTATCTTATTCTCCTCACTCCAGGCAGCACTGTTAACTAATCAAACCATCTTGGAAAAATTATTTTCTGTTAATGTTGCATGACATGGCTCTAGGTATGATTCCATAGCCTTCCATAAAACACTTAAAATTTCAATCCATTTTTATTAGAGGTTACTTTAGTGTGTGTTTTTTTTTAATAACCATGTCTTTTAGAAGTGTACTTCACCTTTTTTTGAATTGTACCTTCTGTTTTAGAATTCCAGTTAAACCTAGGCTCTCTCCTTAGATTAAGATCCATGGCGTGATACGGATAATGGAGTAGAGAGCCAAGAAATAGATGTAGGAATATTGGAAATTGGTATATTACAAAAATAGTATAAAGTTTCAGTGAAGAAATGGTTCAAGAATGGTATCAAAAAGGAAAGTTGATCTCTACCTCATACTATATCAAAAATACTTGCTAGATAGATTACAGATCTAACTATAAAAAAAGCATACTTGGAAACTTATATTCTGTTCATAGGAATATTTTCTTTATGATGTGGGGTAGAGAAGGATTTCTTAAAAACCAAAAAAAAAAAAAAAAAAAACCCCATAAAATTTTATAACTTAAAAATTTGGTGTATGTCAAAATATATCGTAAAATAAAGGTAGAAGACATAATTTGGAGAAGATATTTTTAACATTTAATGGGGTTTGTGTCCAGAATACATTTTTTAAAATTCTTTATATGTGTTGATATGAAAGTAACAGTGGAATAGAAAAACGGGCAAAGAATATGAGTAGATAGAAGAGGAAACCCTATTGACCAATAATAGGTATTCCTTGCTATCCAAAACAGGTAGAAATAGATCCAGATAACCAGATAAATTTCTTGTTTGTTTATTTACCAACATTTTCTAATTTAATTTGTTAAATTTAAGTGTTGACTGCAGGGGTATGTAATATGATAATACCCCTTTCTGTACAAAATCTTTTAAGGATTTTATGTGTGTGTGTGTATTTATAGAATTCCAGCTGGAAAGTTTAAAAGTTACTTAATAATTTTTTTCAATATTTTGTTACTAAAAACATCAGACATAGACACAAGCAAAGAGAATGATATGGTGAATCCTCATCACCCATTTTAACACAAAAACTAGTATTTTACTGTTTAAATCTATTTTCATCTATTTTCCCTGACTCAAGGATTATTTTGAATATATACATTACCATTTCATCTATCAAAAATACTTCAGGGTGTATTTTTAAGTGAATAAGCTTTTAGAAATATATTCCCAATGCCAGCAATATCATCTTTAATATCGTCCAGTATCCAGACAGTGATCAAAATTCCCCAGTTTCATAAATGGAAAACAAGCTCTCTCTAATTCATAAGAGAGCAGAACAGGACTTGTGTTTTTTTCCCTCTCCAGAGCAATTCCTGCCTTCTAGATGAATTTGAGTAACTAACACTCCAGGACCAATGGAGACCAGTGTCAGCAGGGCACTAATCTTGGTGTTCTCTTCTGCAGATACAGTTGGTCCCACCGGGACAGATCCAGATCCAGGGTGGGCAGGCCGTGCAGGTGCAGGGCCAGCAGGGCCAGACCCAGCAGATCATCATCCAGCAGCCCCAGACGGCCGTCACTGCTGGCCAGACGCAGGTAACTCCACTGTCTCTCCACGGCGTCAACAGAGGAGCGCAGCTGCTTTGGGAGGGTCAGACAACTGGGTAGAGTATTTCACATGTAGTAGAAATGGGGAAGAAAACTATCACAAAAATGCCTTTTTCTTAAAAAGCACTGCATGGTCCTTTTTTCTTGTGGTGTCTTTGGAATTATTAAATTGTGTCATGATTTTTTTCCTCCAGACACAGCAGCAGATTGCTGTCCAGGGGCAGCAAGTGGCACAGACTGCTGAAGGGCAAACCATCGTCTATCAGCCAGTTAATGCAGATGGCACCATTCTCCAGCAGGGTACGAATGCCGGGCATTTCTCTTGGACTTTTGGGGGCATCCTGTTCATCTTGAGCAAATGACTGCTTTAGAAATTTTGTGGTGACCTCTATACAACGTACTTTTAAAACAACAACAAAAATGATTTCCTCTAAGTGTCCGTTGATTGTTAGTTCCTTGTCACCAACACGTGACCAGTGTTGACTCCATCTGCAGGAGAAAACTGCAGTAGCTGTTAAAGGCAGCCACTGTGACCCTGGGGATTATATAAGGTTTTTATTCTTTCTAATAACTGTTCTCTAAATGGAAGACTAGAAATACGGAGTTTCTTTAGTGGTAGAGAAATACATCACTGCTGCTTTTTTTTCTTTTTCCCCCTGGCCACTTCATTATTAATTTATTCCAAAAGACTTATATGACCACTGTGTATATAGCACATTACTGAAAACAGTTTTCTTCTCAAAGACACTCTAGTCTAGTAAGCGAGACATGAATGTGACCAAATAAATACCGTGTAGAACCCTTGTTAGTGGTATGTCTTCTGTGACTGAAGGTTTGACTTGGGATTAAAATTTGGCAGTAGACAAAATCCAGCGAGTGCAGGCAGTATGCTCTGCTATGACCGGAGAGAGCCAGAACAGGGATCGCTCAGAGAATGATGGACACATCCTCAAGTGCTGCTGTTGAGGTCTGGGGGCTTGGCATGCCTGGTTTAATTTTAAGATTTAGTCCTGTAGCTGTCTGACTCATTGTCGGTTTAGAGTAAACAGTTTTTTAAAAATATGCATCCTGAAGCAGGTCATTTATAAAAGAACAGTGGCTATAGCTGAAGTCAGACTGACTCATAGAAAGGGAAGCCTCCAAAATATTTGGTCACCCATTGAAAACTTTTTCAACTCAGTATGAGTAGTTTTATTCAGAACTAGAACCCATATAGTTATTAACATCTCTAAACTTGTGATTACTTGAATTATATACAGCAAGCAAGGCACAGAATGGAAGAGTGCCTTTTCTCCCCTTGTACTAAAAGCCCATGTTTTTCCAGGATTAATACGTGTGTGCCAGATAGAAGAGGGACTAACTGTGTTCCCTTCTTTCTGTATACCTGTTTTTTTGTTTGTTTGTTTTATGTTTTATTTTCTTAAAGTTACAGTCCCTGTTTCAGGCATGATCACCATCCCCGCAGCCAGTCTGGCAGGAGCACAGATTGTTCAGACGGGAGCCAACACCAACACAACCAGCAGCGGGCAGGGGACGGTCACAGTGACACTGCCAGTGGCAGGCAATGTGGTCAATTCGGGCGGCATGGTCATGGTAAGAAAACCGCTCCTTCATTTCACTGTCCATAGCTTATTTTTCCATGTATCTTTGTCTTTGAAAATTTCTTCAGCTTGTATTTTAAAATCTCTCATGAAGCTCGTGTATAATCCTGACCTCTTGAGACTGAGATTCTTAAGACACAGTGGTCTACTTTTACAATAAACATTACAGTAAACCATAACTCATTCTGTGCACCTACTGTGTGCCAGCGACTATTCTAGGTGCTAGAGATACAGCAGAAGAAAAGCAGATGTAAACATTCACTTTTCTGGAATCTTATTCATAAGTGAAATGAAGAGAGTTGTAGACTACTAATCTTTGGGAAGTAGAAAGTATACGGCCCAAAGTGGGTGAAACAAAAACGTTCAGAATTAGAAAGGTGTAGTCAATGGAGAAGGCAGTGGCCCCCCACTCCAGTACTCTTGCCTGGAAAATCCCATGGACGGAGGAGCCTGGTAGGCTGCAGTCCATGGGGTCGCTAAGAGTTGGACACGACTGAGCAACTTCACTTTGACTTTTCACTTTCATGCATTGGAGAACGAAATGGCAACCCCCTCCAGTGTTCTTGCCTGGGGAATCCCAGGGATGGGGGAGCCTGGTGGGCTGCTGTCTATGGGGTCACACAGAGTCGAACACGACTGAAGCGACTTAGCAGCAGTCAATAGAGAAACCAAAAAAAAAGTATGATGTAAATATATTGGGAAGAGGGGAAGGAGAGTGGACTGTAAACTCATATGTCAAAATAGGGTGTCAGTGTACAGTACCTAAAATGGGTAAGCTAAAAAAGAACAAATACTAGAAACCTACACAGAAGTGGAGGAGTCCACTAGAAGAAACAATGTAACCATTTAAAGTTATTGTTATTGGGAAGGTAGTAGAACCGGATTTGTTCCGGAAAATGTGGGTTGAATTGTCTAGTAAGTTAACCATTATGTAACTAAACGATGTAGCATCACTCGGTGGATTTGAACCTACCTTCCTTTGTGTTTCCCTTGTGCTCTTTTACTGCCTGTGATTACTGTTCATGACCATTAGATGGCAGCAGACATTCTTAGAAAATGGAGCTGTGTGTGGACAAAAACCTGGACAGGGTTATGTTGTTTCTCAGTGTGGGTCCTTAGCCCCCTATTACAGAATCATCTGGAACATTTGTTTAAAATGCGGGCCTTAAGTGTAAATGTTCTCCAGGAATCTGCTTTCAACAAGTACCCTATAAAGCTACTCGTCATAGCATTCAGAAGAACAGGGACCAAGAAATTGTTTCCCATGTCCATACTTCATGTTACTACTTAATAAGCTCTGATTTTGCTCTTCACACAGATGGTACCTGGTGCTGGCTCTGTGCCTGCAATCCAGAGAATCCCTCTCCCTGGGGCGGAGATGCTTGAAGAAGAGCCTCTCTATGTCAATGCCAAACAGTACCACCGTATACTTAAGAGGAGACAAGCTCGGGCTAAATTAGAAGCAGAAGGGAAAATTCCAAAGGAAAGAAGGGTATGTATAACATTGGGACGGATACAGGATGAGAACAGCAGGGTCTACTTCTGAAATAACCTTTTATGTGGTTAGTTTCCTGGAGTACCTTCCAGACTTTGACATAAGATAGCTGTTACCTTTTGTAATGGTACTTATTATTGCTATATGGAGCTGCAACTATAACATTTAAAAAATAACTACAACATAAATAGCGTTTTATTGTTGTTGTTGTTTTTAATCTTCCATAAAGTCCAGAGGTGGACTTACTGTCTGTCCTGGTGACTCAGACAGTAAAGAATCCGCCTCCAGTACAGGAGACCCAGGTTTGATCTCTGGGTTGGGAAGATCCCCCGGAGAAGGAAAAAGTGGTTACCCACTCCAGTATTCTTGCCTGGACAATTCCATAGACAGAGGAGCCTGGTGGGCTACAGTCTGTGAGGTTGCAAAGAGTTAGACATGACTGAGCGACTAACACAAAGTGCAGAGACCTATTGTCCTGTGGCAACCCTCAGGAGCATTCCCCTCCTATCTTACTGTCCTGATTGCTTAGTGTGCTGTCCGTAGTCCAAGATGACCACCTGGGCTCTAGCCAAGGAGCAAAGGGAATAAGGAGACTTTCTTTCAGGGAAACATTCAAAAAGTTCCATAATCACATTAGCCAAAATTTAATTACATGGCCACACACACACTGCAAATAAGGCTAGGAAATGCCATCTCTTTAATGAGACTGTACCAGCTAAAATTTGGTTTGTTACTGAAGCAAAAGGGGGGATATATATTGAGGGGTAGGTGGTTATCACTGCTATATCTTTGGGGAATCTGTATTTAGTTATTACTCATTTGGCATTTACATTCTTGTGATAGTTAGATACGGTTAGCTGCTGTTTGTGTTTTCTCCAAGATTTCTCCATAATACAAGGTCATAATTGCCCCTGGTGGCTTTGATCACAGCCGTTCTAAACTTTTGAGCATTGGAGAGCTCTGCTGCTTTCAGCTAGTAACTTGGTTTTTCTTGTTTTAGAAATACTTGCATGAGTCTCGGCACCGTCATGCCATGGCACGGAAGCGTGGTGAAGGCGGACGATTTTTCTCTCCAAAGGAAAAAGATAGTCCTCATATGCAGGTAAGAGGATTTATACCTTTAATTCTTAGCTTTGTTGCCTTGACTCTTCTTGGGTAGAAGCCTTCACAGTGTCCTCTTGGTATTTTCACACTAGGGACTAACAAGTCTGTAAACTGGATGCAACATTGTGTATCTTAGAGTCCCTTTGTTCTTAAAAGAACTAAGGTCTTTGATCCAGTGGCCTTTTTTCCTCTGTCTTTTCCAGTTACTACTATTAATTCCTTCTTGAAATTCTCACTTTTTTTGATTTTCAGAGAACAAGTTTATTCCCTAGTGTAGTAGTAGCAGCAGCTAACTCTTAACTGCTGTGTGCCAGCCATTACGTTAAGCACTTTCATAAGCATTTTATCATTGAATCTTTACAACAGCCTTGACCCCCATGAGGTAAAAATTATAGTTTCTGTTTTACATTTGAATCTGAGGTTTAGAGGGGTTAAGTCATTTGCCTACAGTAAAATATCTAATAAAATGGCACAACTGAAATTCATACCTAGGCTGTGTAATTCCAGAACTTAGTCTATAGCCATACTGGTTCTTACATCTAATTTCACTGATTGTATCTTATTGGCATTTCTAGTCAATGTGTCCAAAGTAGAACTCTTGGTTTTTATTTTATTTTTAAACCTAAACCAGACACTCTGAGCTCTCAATAAGTCACATGTCCCTTCACCCAATTATTAAAGCTAGAGTTGTCCAGTTTTGAAGTCCTCTTGGTTTTAACTCTATTCTCTGAATCAGCTTACTTTTTCCCTCCCAACTGCTGTCAGGCTAGTCTAACCCTCTCTTTGCTTCAGTCAAGGCAACAGCTGTCTAGTCTCCCTTCTTCCCCTCTTGTGCCCCCTCTAGCTCACTTTCCACGTCTTAGTGTGTGTATCATATCACATCACCAGCCTGCTCCCTTCCACTCCTGCCCTTTTCCATTTGCACGAAGACTAAAATCCAGAGTGCTTACCATGGCCAGCAGGGCCCTGTAGGATCTAGCTCCTGCCCACCTTTGGCTTTATTTCCTCCTGCTTCTTGGTCTTCATGCTCTTGCTCTACTGTTCAAGAACCTCTGTCTTTAAAATAGCTTGTCTGTAAAGCTTTTCACGCCATCCTTTTGCATGACTGTCTCCATATCTTTTACGTCTTGGTTTCAATCTGAGGCTGTATCCAGAGGTCTCTTCTACGCCATTATTTTCTCACATCTTCCTTTTGAGTGTAGTAATAATGATTTTATTTGTGTAACTGTGCAGTGGTTGTCTACTCTAGACTATAAGCTGTGTAGAGAGTCAAGAATTGTTGTTCCCCATTGTATTTAGCATAATACCCATTCAAGAATGAGCACCAGTAAATTTTTGTTGACTAGGTTCCTCCCACTATTCTGTTCCTCCCATACAGAAGCTTTATTCTGAAGACCCATCACATTCCAGCTTTACTGTTGTCCAGTCCGTCTTTATAAGATAGTGCTTTTTTAATCTTGGTGCTTAGTCCATGGTGAGAACTCAGTAAATGTTGGTTATTGGTCTTCCTCTTTGATCAAGACTCAGCCTTTTGTCCTACCACCCCTAGAAATGTTTCAGCTTTTTCTTGGATCATGCCAGTTGAGACTTCAGAGCCTTGGTGTGGAGGAACTGAAGGTGGTTGTTATGTGGTGGGTTTTTGTGTATATGGTAGCACTGCATGGCTTGCAGAACCTTAGCTCCCCGACCAGGGAGTGAATGTAAGCCACAGCAGAGGAAGCACCAGACCCACCACTGGACTGCCAGTGAGCTCCAAGGACTGATCTTCGTCTTGACAGTGCAGGTTTTTTGTAAAGGGAAGGCGGCAGGCAGAGTTTAGTGGAAAGAAGATTAAGTCAGAGCCAAGAGATTTGAGAATTAATTCTTGCTGGGCTTGTCACTAACTTTTTGATTCTAGTCCAAGCTTCAGATTTATCTGCAAAATGAGTGGATTTAAAGTAAATAAAATCCAGTGTCCTTTCCAGCCCTGCCAAGTGCTCGGTATTTAAATAATGAAAATATACAACATCACTTGGTTTCTCTAGGTCTTTTAGCCACCTAGGGATCCTTAATCCTTAAGTGTGTAGAGCACAGCACAGGTGTTAAAAAAGTGAGATACTCTCTCAACTCTGGAGCGTTCTGTCATGGAGTGCCAGGCCAGGCTTGAAATCTTTTTCTCAGAATAAGTATGCAGACATAGTGTTTGTGTACTTCCCCTTGGTGATAAGTAGTGAGAGCCATGAATTCCCAGTTGCTTTTGCAAAGGACATTTTTACTGTGCTTTCTTTTGTAGGATCCAAATCAAGCCGATGAAGAGGCTATGACACAGATCATCCGCGTGTCCTAACCCCAGGCCATGTGATGGAGCTGATCAAGGCCATATTCCTCACAGTTTCCCACTGTTCCAGGGAAATTGATCAACTCGCCGATGGGACACTGACGATCACATTCTGCCCTTTTCTACAGGACAGAAACCACTTAGTTTTTAATAAGTGGCTCAGTATTATAATTGCAAGGATGTCTGGCAAACTGAAGTTGCAAGCCTTTGTCTCACCCTTTCAGTCAGGACTTATCTCAGACTGTTGCTGACATTGACATTTCATGGATTGGGATGATGCAAGGGACTCATGCCAGCCCAGCAGCACACACATAGCACTTGTGTTGACTGGTGATGCCAGCCAGCCATCTGAGCAGAGGAGAACAACCTTCTCAACCTAAACTGCAACTGGGGAAGCTGCAGCCCATTACTTCCCACAGATTCTGAACAGTACCCATCCCTCTAATGGGAGATCTCAGGCTGACTGATGGACCTTTTGTATTCAGAGATGGTTTCCAGGCAAGGAAGCTCCATCTCATGATATGGAAACAATAAATTCTGAGATAATTCATCTAATCTGTGGTAATAATAAGAATCTCTTCTACCCAGATGATAGATTGGGATTTTTGGACTCCCGCCAAGAAGAAGCTAACTCTGGGGATAGATTGATAAAAGATTCAAGCACTAAAAACATAAATTGCTGGATCTCTTGAGGCTTTCACAAGGTGTGGTCTACTTGTCTGTCTGGTGACAGGTCATATCGACCATAGTTCTTGCTGAGGCTACTTGTAAGATGATTTTGGGGTATTGGACCTTGAAACTGCCTTTCCTTAGTAGAAAACAAAATTATACAACTTCTGTGCTGAAGTACTGAGGACATGTACAGTAACTCCAAAACAGCAAAACTAGAGATTTTCAATCATAGGCTTTGTGACAGCATTTGGGGAATAGAAAGGTTCGTGTGTGTTTCAGTCCAGAAGGACAAAGAGTAGTATATATACCCTTGTGATGTCATATAGCATGATTCACCAGTGGATGGATGCCTGGGATGGATCATTATAATGAAGAGAAGAATTTACATTTATACTATAACCTTTTAACAAGCATGGAAAGGGAAGTCTGAGATTTGACCCTTGACAACTTCTGGAAAGCACTGTTCAGTCAAGCTAGCTGGGACATAATCCAGGTTGCCTGCTAGAGTGTGAGGTGGATGTTGGCTTCACTCCTGCTGTGCTTTGTGCTGGCCCAAGAGAGTGAACATTCTCATTATTCCCATGGCAGCTGATTCTTTGGTACCAATTTCCGTTCGTTTCCCCTTTTCTCCATAGGTCTTGTGCAGAAAGGCTTTCACTTTGCATCCATGTTCTGGGGGTAAAGTGCAGATTGGAGATAGAGATTCCTGCAGGGTCAGGAGCAGGGCTGAAGCCCCCCAAGTAGGCTGTGCCTCAGAAAAAAAAAATGTTTCTTTTCTAGGTGTGGAACCCTGGGAGGACTAAGGTGATTTCAGAAGAGTTTTTGGTTTTTGTTTTTTTTTAAAAAACAAGGAAAACTTTGTAATTCTTTCAAAGAACATTTGGTTTCAATTTCAGTACAAGACTAGGGATTGGCTCTTCCTTTGATACTACTCTAGCTGTATTAAGAGGGAAAAGAAATTAAACCTACCAAAGAAAACATCACAAAAGGATATCAATGTAATGGTACAAAACAGAGGTACAGAGCTGTGCAGAGAAAGCAGAAAGTGAAGTATCTCCCTACTCCCTTGAGTCTACTCATCTGACCCTTTGGTGTTGACTTCATTTGGTAAGCCCCAGGTTCTTCAGATGACAGATTACTAAAAACAATGAGGAGTTTTTATCCTTTGGTTTTGTTTAGGAGTCTTCAAGATGCAGAGTTCAGAAGAAATTCCTCAGACCTAATTTCTAGTACTTAAGCCAACAACAGTTCTAAAATGCTATTTATTTGTGTCTGTAAGGTTGTACATATACTACCAACCTCATACTGTTGTGGATTATTTTCTCACAGGTTTGGGTTTGTTTTTTTTTTTAATGAAATGCTTCAGTTGTCATTTTGTCATTGCATTTCAGACAGCTCATGACCCTTTTATTGTGGTCATTTTAGCACATAATAACCCACAAAGTGGGGGTGAGGTTTGGATTTTCTTCTTTGTTACTAGAAGTTCTTTTATTCATTTGTCCTTGTGACTGTAGTGATGCAAAAAGAGTGAATGGATGAGTGAATAATTGGTTTAATACATAGTTATTTTAAGTGCTTTTTTTGGCAGGATAATTGTAAATGTATATATTTTAATTGCACTGGTACATTGAACATGTCAGTGTCTATACCACTGGACCAAAAGAGCATTTTTAGAGCATTTTTCTGGCTAATGGATGTCTGGTAATAATGTCTTGATTTTCCTTCGGGACTCAACTACATAGGAGGGTTTGGGTTTTTTCCCCCTCAGCAGTGGAAGAAGCACAGGTGATGGATCATTGATGTCATTTCAGTTGTTACTTTTTAAAATAAATATAAAAATGCTAAAAAGTGTCTTGAATTTTGAGGAGTCTACATCCCATGGGTTCTGGATTGTGTTTATTATGTATTGCAATCTTTGTAAACACGTGTGCTCTATGGACAGTGTCAAACTTGGAGCTGTGTGTTGCCCCTTCACCTCTTTTTCTGCCCTTTGGGCCCTCCCACTCTACTGAGGAGATACTACTGTCACCTGTGGGTTGATCATTTATTTGATATTCTCACTGGACGTGTTCATTAAGAGGCAATAATTCCATGAGTAAAACTAGCCCTTTAGTTGTCACCAAAACAGCATTGACACATGTAGAACTAAACACAGTGAAGATGTGATTTTTAATTTCTTTATGCAGAAAAACAGACGCATTTCTGTGATTGTTAAAAATCCATAATATACTCATCCTTGTATTGCTTAGTATTTTAACAAATACGAACCACAGACCGGCAACCTCAAATAGTACCTTTTCACACAAAAGTGCGAGAGAAACGGCTCGGGAAATACTCCCATGATACCGAATGACCTGGCAGACAACAAAAACGGAAGAAAAGGACTGCCTGTGTTAAACAGCCTTAGTCTAACGGTATTAAAAACCATTCTGAGTTTGCTTTCGTCAGATGCCAAATGGAATTCGTCCTTAGAAACTAAGATGACCCAACTTTCAATGCCGGTGAAATGAAAAGGACCGCCCTTTAGATACTTAGCCCAGTTGATCAGTTTCATTGTAGAAGCATTTTCATGTTTCAAACATTTTAAAACGTCAAGTTTTGCTGCTTCGAAGACACCGCCCAGCCCGCCTTCTGCTCCGCCTCCCCGCCCACCGGAAGCCGGAGCTAGCGCTAAAGCGCTGAAAAACATGGGACTGGCCCCAAGTGAGTCCGCACTGATTGGTTGGTGGGAGGGACCAGTCGGGGCCGTCGTTGAGGATTGGCTACTACGCGGAGGGACCCCGTTTCCGGTAACTCGACGGGCAAGCCCGGCGCCGCCATGGCAACCGCCAGGCGGCTGGCGGCGCCGCCTCTATGGCCAGTAGAGGCCAGGTTGGCGGCGCTGCTTCCCGACCTACTGGTCTTCAGGAAGCCCAGGGGATCCGAACCCGAGCTCGCCACGGCCCAGGGAGTCCTCCTTGGCGTACACGTGACGGGTGAGGGCGAAGGGAGACGCGTCGCTCTCTCGACCTGCTGGAGGAGTGGCCGTTGGGCTTCAGCTCGTCTGGGCCGCGGCGGTTACGGGCGTGGCCCCGGGGTGAGCTAAGGCGGAGTGTGTCTGCACTTCTCGCCTCCTCCGCCGAAAACTAGAGGGCCATTTGCAGAGCAGGAGGACGCCTTTTTGGACGACCTGGCGTAGCCCTGGAATTCACTTCAGCGACGATGTAATTGAGACACAGAAAGGGGAAAGGATTTTTTAGGGTCATATGTCAGGCTTTGAACCCAAGTTATTCCCAACCTTGAGCATTTTCCATTAAACATTCTGCTTCATCCAGTGATTCTGTTTGCTCAGTTAATTCCTATTTTGAGTCTGTAAGTAAGTGCCCGCCATTGTTCTAGGAGTTAAGACCTAGCAGAGGGGCTTCGCAGGTGACGTTAGTGGTACAGCTTGCCAATGCAGGTAGTTTGATCCCTGGGTGGGAAAGATACGTATGAGGAGGGCATGGCAACCCACTCCAGTATTGTTGCCTGGAGAAGCCCATGGACAGAGGAGCCTGGCGGGCTGTAGCCCATAGAGTTACAAAGAGCTGGACAGGACTGAAGTGACTTCATATGCGTGCACAACTGCTATGAGAGTCATTTATATCATATTTATGGAGCTAAGTGTGTCACTGATATGAAAATGAGTGATTCGGGTGTCTGTCCTCGAAAAGCTCTCCATGAGTTTTCCGTAAGGCGTTAATCCATTTTCCTTGTCAGTGGTTTCTCTGTCCCTCACGTGGGGCAGGGGGGAATCCCACAGTTTCCATGGGCCAGGGAGCCTTAAGAAGGTGTAATGGGAAAGCACTGGCTGGATTTGGATGAGTCTTCACCGTGGGCAGCTCCTGGAAACATGGGGGAGGGTGGCCCTCTGGACTCCCAGAGGGAGCAGCAACCAGTCTGGCCCTGAGTACTTGCTAAGCAACATCATGTTAAAAGATAATGAAATGACTCATCTTGAAGAGGAGAAGGAAATGGCAACCCACTCCAGTACTCTTGCCTGGAAAATCCCATGGACCGAGGAGCCTAGTAGGCTACAGTCCATGGGGTCGCAAAGAGTTGGACACGACTGAGCGACTTCACTTCACTTCACTTCACTTCACTTCATCTTGAAGAGATCTTCCGTTTTACTGGCCTGATGTGTGGAGGGAATAGAGCCTAAAAGTTTAGGATTTGCAGCTAACATAGTGATTTTTGCTTTGGTGGTCAGGGTTTACAGCATTAATGGACAGGTTCAGCCTGAGCTGCAAGTTGGAACATGACATGGACAGACTGGCCCACATCTTCAGTTATTACATTAGTGACATCGTGGAGCGTGAGTGACTATTGTGGGGGAGGAAAGAGGTGTGGTGCTGGGCCCCTGAGGGTTTGTAACAGAAGGGGACCTGGGGTACTTTAAAATGCACACTAAAAGTGACATCCTTTTAGTGTCATTCATCCTTAATATCTTTTAGTTAATATCTTAATATCTTTTTGCCACTGATGAGCTAGATCTTTGCCTGTATCTGCCATTATACCCAGTTTCACATCATGTTGACTCATCCTGTTCAGAAAGGGGAGGAAAGTGCTGCTTTTTACTTTATATATTTGTATTTTATTTCAAAATAAAGTATTCCTCAGGTTGTCTCTTCAAACTGTAATATGTATCTCATGTGTATATCAGATAAAACATACAGAACACCTTCCCATTCTGTTATTGCATTTTGATCTGTTGAAGTAGGAATGAGTGTTTACTTTCCGCCATGTATTAAGTTTGTGGATATTTGCCTAATCTGGAGGGGAGAGGGACTTTTCATTTGTACAATAAACATGTTCTGAGTACCATCTCTGTGACATATGTTGTAATAAGTGAAGGGCATGCAAAAATCTACTCTTCAAAGAGCTTTGAGTCTAGTTAGGTCTACCTAACATAAATTACTCTGGCCCTACACCCTTTAGTACTAATATAACATTGCCTTCCTTTACTGACAGTATCCTGTTGAGTTATATCATTATTCTGAGATTCACCAGAATAATTACTTTATGGCATTTCCTTTAGCCATGTAAAGTGACTATTTGACTGCCCCTGTACCCCTGAGGAACAAGTATAAAAGATTTTTAGAGAATTCCCTGGTAATCCAGTGGTTAGGACTCCATGCTTCCAATACTGGAGTCAAGGTTCAATCCCTGGTCCAGGAACTAAGATCCTGCAAGCTGTGGGGTGTGGCCAAATTTTTTTTAATTTAAAAATAAAGTCTTTCAATTGATTTCTTTAAGTTTGGACCAAAGGAGGAGATGGAAATCATGTATCATGTTTGTATTATAAGCAAGAACTGCTGGGTATTGGAAACAGATGGGAAAATAAAAAAGATGCAGTACCTGCCTACCCCCGTGGAGATTGTATTATTGGGAACTAATGGAGGATAGGTGTTAAGAATGGAAGCTGGAAGAGGCATTTGGAACAGTTGCAGCAAGATAATGGAGATTTTATCTAGATTAGTGTTTCTCAACCTTGGCAGCACATTGGATAACCACTTAGGAAGCTTTTAAAAATCCTGTCTAGACTTCACCCCAGACCAGTTAAATTAGAATGTCTTGGGTGAGGCCCAAGAATGAGGATTTTTAAAGTTTCACAGGCAATTTCAGCGTGCGGTAAAAGTTGAAACCATTGGTCTAGATACATGGCAATGAAGGGAGCTATATGGAGATGATTTGAAATACAAATATTTCACAGTTCAACAGACAGGATTTTCTAATGTATCAGATTTCAGTGGGAAGCAGTGAAGAAACGGATTCTCAAGTTTTCTGACTTTTGTAACTGAGTTATATGGTGGAATCACTGAATCGTGATGGGAAAGATGGCTTTGAGAAGGAAAATTAAGGGTTCTGTTTTAATAGATTGAGTTTAAAGATGTTAATAAGTTAATAAGTCAGTCATTCAAGGGGAGAAATGAAGTTAGTAGCTGTGATTGAGATGGAGCTCAGAGAATAGATCTGTTAGAGTTGAAAAGTGAGTTGATGGCATGAAGATATTAAAGTAAATAAATGATTAAGTCCGCATGGGGCGAGTGTAAATAAAGAACCTAAGACTAAGCCTTAAGGAATCCCAGGGGAGGATTTTGATTACGGAGAAAGAACCTACAAAAGAGACTGTAAATCAGCCTGACCGTCAGGTAGGATTTTGTGGTATTTCTGAAGACTAAGTGGAAGTAATGTCTCTAGAAGAGGGCCGTTCTAGCTGGGTTGAAGATGAAAGGGTATCAAGTGCAGTGATGTCAGAAAAGTAGTGAATGTAGCAAGATGAATGCTGCTGATGATAATTTTAGTGAATTGGTGGAAATGGCCAAACTGGAATAAACTGAGAAGAGAATGGTAAAGAAAATAAGCATGATTAGGATAGGAGGAAAAACTTGTGTATCACCAGTCTCTTGAGAATTGTTTTGCTGGGAATATAACAAAAATGAGCTAATAACTAGAGAAGAAAACAGTCAAGAATACATGGGTTAATTTTGTTGTGCTTTGGTGGTTTTTTTAAATATATATTAATGGGAATGATGGAGTTTAGAGAAGATAAGAAAGGGAGTGAAGTTTTTAAGAGGGTGAAAGGGACTAGGATCCAGAGAACAAATAGAATGGCTTTGAAGATAACTTCAAAGGGTTTTTGAGGCGGACATTCCCGTTTTTAGAGACTACGGATATAGGAACCACAGATTTGCGGGAGAATTTAGAGGAAAGAAAGAAGGAGTCTGAACTTTAGAGAGAATAAATTAACCAGAAAAAAATTGGAGGAAAAGCTCAGTAGGCCATTCTTTTCATCATATATGACTCTGCCCGTGACCTGACATATCTCTGATTTTTGACTCGTTTTCCTCTCTCTCCCTTACTTGATTTCAGATGTGCTCTGTTTTGGAGGAGATATCCTAAATATCACAGGTATTTTTCAGTTTGTTTTTTAGTATTTACAGCACTGTAAGTTAGGAAGACTATATTTAGATGGAATATGGCATATAGCATTGTTTGGTTATTTAACATGTACTGGGCCCTGGGAAAGCAAAGATGAGGAAGGCACAGTCTCTGCCTCAGAGGATCTCTCAATTTAATGGAAAAGCCATGTCAGTAGTAAGCTCCCATGTACTTTACATTTTGTTCAGATTGAATGACAGGAAAATAAGTATCTATAAAGCATTCATGAGAAAACTAACGAAAAACTTGGTCACTAATAGCAGAAGCTAAGTATACGATAGGGAGAGAAGTCTAGCTTGTCTCTCCTTTCTGGAGAACTCTTAGGATCATTAACAGCTATCTGCCACAGAGTTGGCCTATCCTTTCACTTAAATTTAATAAAACCACTTAAAAACTTACAATTCAACTTGAATGTAATCCTACATTTTGTAAACTTGTTAGCTAGTACCTCTCCTCTTTCTGTTAATATACTGATGGAAAAAAGAGAAAGGGTTACCAGAAATAGCCTTAGTTTTAAGAACATTTCAGCTTCTACCTAGTAATGTTTTTATATGCTGATTAGTTTTGAGGATCTAAAGCAGTATTTTAACCTGGCATGATAGAGCGAGCCGAGAAACCTTGTCTGACACCTTGCATGACATCTGCATTACCGTGGGTTTGCCCTGGCGAGTGAATTCAGATATTTGATCTCTGTCAGCCTATTTTTTATCTCTGCAGGGAATGTGCTCCTAGCACTCTGGACAGTGGAACAAAATCAACTGAGTGACATCATTACTCTGGTGGCAAAATGCAGTCTGGAGATACAGGAGAAATTTGGGATCTACCATACCAGAGAAGGCCAGGACCTGCAGCTAAAGATAGGTAATAGCTACTAAAAGAGTGATCAGTTAAAAATAATAAACCACTATAAAAATTCAAAAGATAAATGACAACCTAGAGAAAAAACATTTGCAACTTATGTAGACAGGTGAATTTTTCTAATATAGAAAAAACACGTAGAAATCAAGAAAAGACTAACATTCTAAGAGAAAAAATGAGCAAAGAACAAGTAGCACATAAAGAAAACATCCCTAGTAACTTGTAGAAAACTGGTCAACTTCATAATAAGAAAAATACCAATTGAAAGTACCAATTTAGATCATTTTTTATCTATAGATATGGAAAAATTCAGATGCTGAGCACACTGTTGATGAGGTTGTGAGGAGTAAACCTCACACGGTGCTGATGAGTCAGCAATGGTACAGCTTCCATGGAGGCTGATTCAGTAATCTCGACCAAGATTGCAAATGCATTTTTTTCTTCAGCCCAGCAATCCTAACATTTATCCTTCAACCATACCATTTATCCTATAGGTACATCTGAATATTTATAAAATATCATATGTGTAAAATTATTGGCTGCAATATAAATTGTGATAAAAGTGTGAAAATAATACCTCTATGGAAGACGAGTTAAATAAACAATAACATGTCTACCTACTGAGATTCTCTGCAACTTTAAAAAAAGATGTTTTGCTAGAGCCATAGCTCCAAAATATAGGTGAGAAAAAGCAAGATGCAGAGCACTGTGTTTAGTATGCTACCTTTTGAGTAAGGAGGAAAAGTTAAGAATTTTTATTTGTTTATATTTGTATAAAGAAACACCAGAAAGATATATAAGAAACTAATAAAAGTTACCTATTGGGGGAAAATAGTGTAGATAGATATATAAGTTGGAATCAAGACTTTATAGTCTTTATATAGTTTGGTTTTTGAACTATGTTACTGTATTACATTATCAAAAATATAATACAATGCCATCGAATTTAAAAGCTGAACACAGGCCACAGTCGCAACAGTGGCAGAGTCAAGGTTGAAGGGGAAGCTCTGTACAAAAAACTGCTTCACAGGAGTCCACAACCTCCAAGGGTTTCTGAAGTAAGGGCAAAAGTTGGCTCCAGCTATTCAATGGTATTTTGAGGAGCAGAAGTGAATAATGATATTCCGAGTTATATGGCATCTCTCCTACCATCCTTTTTTTGTTCTTCTGGTTTTTGTTTTATTGGTAGATAATTCATAATTGATACTGTACGTAGACATATGTATATACTTTTGAAACCATCACTACAATCAAAATAATGAACATATTCAGCACTCACTCAAGTTTTCTGTGCCCCTTTATAAGCTTTCCCTCCCTTCCCTCCCCATCCCCAAACAATCACAGATCTCCTTTCTATCTTAGAGTTTATTTTTAATTTTTAAATAATTTATGTAAGTGGTATCATACAGTATGTACTTTTTGGCTACTTTAATTCAGCATAATTTGAGATTCATCATTCATTGTTATCCATTTGGGGCTATTACAAGTAAAGCTGCCATGAACATCTGTGTATAAGTCTTTGTATGGACATTTGCATTTACTTCTCTTGGTTAAATACGTAGGAGTGAAAGGGCCAGATCATAATGGTAGATGCATGTTTACCTTCTTCAGAAATTGTTGATTTTTTTTTTACCAAAGTGGTTGTACCATTTTACATTTCCACCAGCAGTGTATGAAAGTTCCAATTTCTCCATGTCCTAATCAACCTTTTTTATTGTCTGTTTGAGGTTGGAGAACTTCCTTTAACATTTCTCATAGTATGGGTTTGCTGTAGATATGTTTTTGTGTCTGCAAAAAAAAAATATTTCACCTCTGTTTTCAAAGGCTATTTCCCCTGGGTATAGAATTCTAGATCGACAGAGTTTTCCCCTCTTACATGAAAGCTGTTCTGCTGTCTTCTAGCTTGCAGTGTTTCCAACAAAAAATCTAATTTCAGCTTTATTTTTGTTTCTTTGTATATATTGTCTCTCCTCTTCCACTTCAGCTGCTTTTAATATATTTTCTTTATACTGGTTTTAGGCAATCTGATAATGATGTACCTTGGTACAGTTTTCTTAATTTTTCTTATGCTTAGGAATCTTTGAGATTCTTGGTTCTATAGGTTTCTAGTTTTTGTTAACATTTAGAAAATGTTCTGCCATTATTTCTTCAAATAACTTTTAACTCTTCCTCTGTCCAGTTATATACCTACTAGACTACTTGAAATTGTCCCACAGCTTGCTGTTGCTATGTTCGTTGTTTTCTTTTTTCCTCCCTGTATTTCATTTTAGATGGTTTACATTGCTGTGTTTTCAAATTTACAGACATTTGTAAAAACCAAAATTGTATATCAAAAGTATATACCTCTGTCATTCTTTTAAAATTGCTTTTCCCTTGTTGGATTGGGTGACTTACCTAAGGGCATACTTCTCGTGGTTATAGTCATGTCTTTCCTGGCAAGCAAGCCAGTTTTCAGCTGTTATTAACAAGAAAAAAAAAATCCTCCAGAGCAAGAAAAACAGGAGGCAGAAAAAAAGGGTATGGCAAAGCCCATTCGTGGTAAATACTGATTGTCTACTCTCTCAGTCCTGGTCACGTATGAGGAGAGCTGGTGTGGTTACAGAGTGGCCGAGTTCCTTAGCATAACCATTTGGTCTCTGCCATCAGGACCTAGCTATCTATTAGAAGAGCAATTTAGAGAGAAGACTCTTGGACGCCTAGGAGCCAAGAGTTTCTTCCCTCATACAACACAGGCTTGTTTGAATGTCTGCCTGTAGGTGTATTTAACACAGAAGGAGATCTGGGGCAAGGTATTATTTTTGAGGGTGAGCTCACCTAATACTTCTGCAGCTGTGGGCAATGAGTTTGGTATGATGCATAAAGCAATGTGAGGATTCCAACCCCACCCCGAAAACCCTTTGCATAGTTTGCCGGCTGAGTTTGTCTGGACATCAGTTGTCTTCTTTTCTCTGGATAGGTCTGTCTGCAGGTCGGATTTCCCAGGTTATTGTTGGAGATGAGCAGCGCCAGTACCTCTTGGTGATTGGCCGGGATGTAGATGGTGTGCAGTTAGCTCAACGGTTGGCTCAAGCAAATGAGATTGTCCTGTCCTGGAACTGCTGGAAGCTCTGTGAGCAGTACATGTTTGAAGTGGAAATCATGCGGGAGGATGAAGCTGTGAAGGTAGGAGGCTGGTCGCATCCACTGAAAGTCCTGAAAAGGACTTCCTGCTGCGCAGGGCAGTACTCTGGCAGTGCTCAACACCAGGCCAACCCAGTAACCACTGGAACTTTATTTTGGAGGGAGGTGAGGGATACTCTCCCAGGATAAACAATAAACAAGGGAAATGCCATCCTCAGCCCTCTATTAAAGAACCAAAGGTAATCCAGTTGGTGGATGGACACCGAATTGAGCAGTTCCCTTTCTATAGTTAAGAGATATGCGGATCATTGACCCATTTGATTTTGATGAGCATTTTTACAAGTGCCTCGATTATCTGCCACATTACCGGACAAGTGCTGGTAAGTGACTTCGTCCTTTATTATACTACCCATGCCCATTTCAAAGATAATTTTCTGCATGGCTGGAGACGTTTTGTTTGTTTTCCTTCTCTCAGACATTCTAAGAGCCGCCCTGGAGTTGGATCCAGATTCTGCACTTGAGCAAACCCTGCGGAAGCACATAATGAAAAACCTTTTGAAGAAGGTTGTTTCCTAGTTCTTGAGTCATTGTGTGTAGGCTGTGTGTGTGTTTGTATAAATAAGTGTACATGTACATATGTGACAACCATTCATATTGATCCAGTTCATCTCCTCCCCATTGTAATACCAGCAGATTTTCCCATCTGTACCAATTACTGACAGGTCTTATGAGTTTAGATTTCTTAGTCCTGGAAAGTAGAAACCATATTTGGTTTTTGTTTGTCCCTCTGGAAACTAATATTCTGTAAATAGGGTATAGAGTGTATGCTTGGTAAATACGTGTTGATTGATTCTGTATATGTGAATCCTGTAGTAAGTGATATAAAGACTAATAGAATTAGATATATCAAACTATGTCTTAGAGAGGAAAATAGAAAAGCTTGTCAAATTTCATCAGTAAGTTAGATTTAAAGTCAAATGATTTTAACTCCAAGTGCACTTAGTTGGTACATGCTCTATGCCTCTTGAATCTGAATTTTAAGTTTTTTGTCTGATATCCGAAAGTTATTTTCTCATGTTTACCATGGAATATAGAACTTAAATGCCTAACCATGATACTGAAAGTTGGAGATACAGCAAGGTGACTCAGCGTGTCTTTGTAGATTGATGAAGGCCAGCCTATGGAGTATATATCCGAATTCCGTACTGTGACTATGGTTTTGGTCAGCCTCGAGTTCCACAGGACAGCATGGATGTTGCGTTTGTGCCATCTTATCCAGGAGGCTGCGTTATACATCTCCACAGTGATAGAGAAAGGGGGTGGCCAGCTGAGCCGGATCTTTATGTTTGAGACAGTAAGTACAAGGGAACTTGACATATCAACATTAAAGGTGAGTAAGGAATAATAGTCTTATGACCAGTTTCTCTCTCACTGATAGACACTCTCTCTCAAAGACAGACACTAGACATTGAATTTTTGAAAGTTCTTAACATATTTCTCTGGTGTTCTAAATATCAGTTCTTTATATAGTTAAATGAAGTTTTTCTCTTCTTCTTTCTTTAAAAATTTCCATGTTGATGTGGCCTAGGATGTCGATTTCATGAAGCTTATAGAATCCTTCATGTCTAATAGAAAACCCAGCCAGGAAGGGGTCTGGCTTCACTCAGGGAAGTTGGTTCAGTTGAGGCAAGCTATATTTCTTCCCCAGGTCAATTTCCCTTTTCTTTCTTTGTCACCTGTCTCAGGGCTGCATGTTCCTCTGTGTTTTCGGCCTTCCTGGGGATAAGAAGCCAGACGAGTGTGCACATGCCCTGGAGAGCTCCTTCAGCATCTTCAGCTTCTGCTGGGAGAATCTTGCTGAGACCAAGTGAGGAGGAAGGTGGGGCAGAGAGGAGCTTCTCAGACCCAGTAGGGCTCTTCAGGCAGGGTAGGAGGTGGTAACAAGTAGCAGGGGTTGAGAGCATCCAGAGTCTGCCTAAAGGGGAGGGAGCACGCTAAGGGAAGTCAGAAGACAAGATATGTTAAGAAATCACTAGATACAGAACTGTGTGCTCGATTCCCAGGGGAAATGGGTGTGTTTTCATCCAGTGGGGTGGGAGAGAGGAAGGTGCAGAGTATGCATAGCAAGATGCTAGAACACTGCAAAGGGACAACCAATGTGTAAATTAATATACAACTAATATATCTGTATGTGAAGAGATGGCTGCCTGTCTTTGGGGAGGGGAAGGGAAGGAAGAGAAGTTATGGAGCAATTAACTTGATAGGAAGGACCACAGCTGGTTAACGCTCTTCTTCTTGGCTTTCACTCTTGGTCTTTCCCAGTCCTGTTGATTTTTCTGGAATTCACACTGAATTGATCTCCTGCCTCCATATCCACACCACTCTCCCACCTACAAAAGCCTAGTCCTAATGAAGTTGTGCAACTATGACATGATTGGTTGGAATTTTTCAAATGACCGTTTTGGTTTTTTTTTTTTTCCACTAGAAAGCTATAAGGAAAGTGTGTACATGAATAGATTTGAAAAACAGTCGTTCCTAATGTCAGCATTGAGTCAAAGATTTGTTTGCTTGCCATTCTTATTCAAGATGAATAAAAATTATGTCACGTACTTTCATAATACTTTAACATTTTTAAAATACTTTAGTATATGCTAGCAGCGTGAACATTTGTATCGTTTTACACATGAGGAAACTGAGGCCCCAGAAGAGGAGTTACTAGCATGGAAAAGAACTGGTAATGACACCCAGATCTTCTGTCCTCAAACCTGTGTTATTTTCATTACCTCATAGCTGCCTCTTACAAAATACAAATATTCCCTTTTCATACTGAAACAGAACTTAGAGATTGTCTCATCCAACTTCTTACTGGGTTGGCCAAAAGGTTCATTCAGGCTTATCAATAAGATGTAACAGAAAAACCCAAACAAACCTTTTGGCCAACCTGGTATTTTATAGATAAGATGCTACAGTTGCTTCATAGATACTCAGTGAAAAGTGAAAGTGTTAGTCACTCAGTTGTGTCCAATTCTTTGGGACCCTGTGGACTGTAGCCCACCAGGCTCCTCTGTCCATGGAATTCTCAAAGCAAGAACACTGGAGTAGGTAGCCATTCCCTTCTCCAGGGGCTCTTCCTGACCCAGGGATGGAACCTGGGTCTCCCGCATTGCAGGCAGATTCTTTACCATCTGAGCCACCAGGTATGTGATGGCAGTTCTTTCAGGCTTGTCGAGATCCGCAGATACTACAGCCTACTTCCCAGTCGTGCCTCCGTATGAGTATGCTAAGCCATTCCTTCCAGTGCGGTCTATTCTGTTTCCAAATTTTGCACTGACTTCTGGTCTTCAAGGCTCCTGCTGTTAGCCCTTGCTGTTGAATAAGATAGTCATTTCTTTGGTCATTAGAGACCATCTTACAATGCCTTTAAGCATGCCTTCTGTGACTCTTAGACCATAACTTGGTCCTTTCAGTCTTTTTTAGTTTAGAATCTTGTAGATGTTGAGATGAGCTCTCCAGATCTTGTCTAGCTCTTGGTTCGATCCTGGTTTGATCCTTGGTTTGATCCTTAGTTCGACCTGGGTTCAATCCCTGGGTTGGGAAGATCCACTGGAGAAGGGAAAGGCTACCCACTCCAGTATTCTGGCCTGGAGAATTCCTTGGGATCTCAAAGAGTCGGATGTGACTGAGTGACTTTCACCTTCATTTTCATTGTAGATGTTAAGAGCTAGACAAGATCTTAGAGTTCATCTCATTTGGCCTCCTTAACTTAAGTAAACTAAGACCCATAGGTCATGTTAGAAAGCCAAGTAATTTGACAGTGATAGATTCTAAAATCTAGTTTCCAGGTCAGTGTTTTTTTTTTCTTAAACATAATTACTGAGTCAGTAATTTCCTAAAGTGTGTTTTGTAGAACATTAGTCCCTTTAAAAATACTGAAAGAAAATATCTTCATGGTCATGTATGTTGGGAATTGATGCAACTATATTTCCTTCTTGAAGGTTCACAATATACATTAACATCAAAGTTTCTGAGTAGTCTCACAGTGAAGAAATTTGTTGTATTTTGTTTTATTCAACATTTCCCAAATTTACTTGATCACCAAACACCAAGACATATAAAAACCCAGAAGGATGAATGTTCTAAGGAGTATATTTTGGGAAATGCTTCCATCAGTAGCCTGACATTCTGAGTATTCCTTTTCTCTCACATTCTAGCATTATTTGATCCATTAATCCTGTATAGTTCTGTTGATCTACTTTTCAGTTTGGGATTTTATGTGAAGTACTGTGGTGTAGTGGAAATAACATTCGTCTGGGAGTCAGGAGGCCTGGATTCTCATTCTGATTGTAACATTAACTCGTACAACTCTGGGAAAGTTAATTAATGGGTTCAGTGTTTGTTTTGTTTTTTTTTTTTCCTTCTGTCAAATGGATTTTAAATATTTGCCCTGCATACCTCACATGTTTGTTGTTAATTATCCCTCAAATGATCAGATGAGATAATGAATTTGAAAGTACTTCAAAGAGCACACATAAAGTATCTGATAGATACAAGGTATTTTTAGTGTTTTTACTACTAATAGCTCTTCAACTGCCATTCCTGAGAAGGAGAAACATTTTGTTCCTTTTGACTATTTCCCTAATATTCAGTACTTTGTACCCACCATGTGGTGCTGTCTGACAGCAGCCTCTGGCCCTGTGCATTCTGAGCTCTAAAACTAGACTTCTGGATCTAGGGGAGTGGCAGTCTGGTGCCTGAAGCAGAGGCTTCTGAATGCATAGTTACCAACTGTTACTTTTCTCATCCCCAGGCTTGTTTCCATCAGTATCACCAATGGACCAGTATTCTGTGGCATGGTTGGGGCAGTTTCAAGACACGAATATACAGGTAGGAAAGGATATTGGACTTAGGTCTGTTAGGTCTGTGATTTAGAGGGCAAAGACGGAGGAGGGGATCAAAAAGTCTCCATCTTTTTCTTTATTGTCTCTGCAATACAGTTATTGGCCCAAAAGTAAGCCTCGTGGCAAGAATGATAAGTGCTTATCCGGGTTTGGTGTCCTGTGATGAGGTAACATATCTGAGATCTATGCTACCTGCTTACAACTTCAAGAAACTCCCAGAGAAAATGATGAAAAATATCTCTAACCCAGGGAAGATGTATGAATACGTTGGCCATAGAAGATGTATGTGAGTGTCATTATGTGATAGGTCACTCCCATCTGTTTTATAGAATCAGGGCATAGAAATAATCAGTGCTTGATTGTATGAAATTAGAGAGAACAATGCTTCTAATACTGGCCTGATGGAATAAGAGACATAAGAGGAGGGTTTCTGCGATCTTTAGCTTTTATGTTTAGCTCTTAGCTCATTCCTCAGTGAACTTCTTCTGTCCAACATGAAGAGAACAGTAGTAGCAGGTCACTAGTCCAGATGTTCTTTTTCCTTTGTGTACTTTCACTATTTACTTCCCTGAGCCTGGAAAAAGTAATAGTTTTTCTCCCCTTCCAAATGTTTTTAGTTTTTTAAAGACATTTATACAGAACTCTGGACCTCTTTGATTGTTTGAAAATATTTGTTTATAAGAACAACTTGTCCTCTATTTATTTTGTTTTTCTCTATTTAAAAGTATATTATCTATCTCAATCTGTTTTTAATTAACACGTTTCCCTTTGCCCTTTTCCCCAGAATGTTTGGGAAGAGACATTTGGCCACAGAGAGAAATAAAAATCACTCTTTGCTAGGTAAGTTTCCCTTTTTACCTTAAGTCATAATTTTGTAGGTGGTTAAATGTTATTTAAAAAGCAAAATGTGATTTTAAAAAGCAAAAAGAGACTAAATGCATCTAAGCTTGTAATAGAAAATAGAGAGCAACCTTCTTAGTGGATTTATGTTAATTTTGAGGCGGACTTGCCATTTCTTTTCCACGCTGGATGTTTACATTTCAAGTTCCAACATTTAGTAAGAATCTTTGTAAGGATTCTCATCTTTAGAGAAATCTTTAGAGGGAAATTCTTCATCCTGAGATAGTGACGATAGCACCAAAACTGCTCCACCCATACTGTGTATTCCCTGCCTTTATATCTGTTTTATCCGTATCCACTAGACCATTATTTTCACGTAGCAGTGACAGAGTCTGAACACTCATAGTTATAATGGAAATTATTTTTTACAAAAAGCTGAGAAGATATAGTAGCTCCCATGTCCATATGGTGCCTCGTTGTCCTCAATATTACTACTTAGGCTCTGGAGCAAGCCTGTAAGCCCAACACACATTTATATATAGTCCAGAGTTGATTTTCTGGAAAAAAAGATCTGAAGGTTTATCAAGTAATGGAATTCTGTCAAGGATTCTGGGGCAAAAAGCCATTCTGAAAATTACCTTCACAAATTAATTCAGATAAATAAGTATCTGCTAAGAAGTACAGGTATGTTATGTGCTCCTTGTCTCTTTAACAGACCGGGAGAAAGAACTGGAAGCTTTCCGAATGGCACAGCAGGAATGTTTGCACCAGAAGAAGGGACAGGCAGTTCTATATGAAGGTGGAAAAGGCTGTGGGAAAAGTCAGCTCTTGGCTGAAATAAACTTCCTGGCCCAGAAGGAAGGGCACAGGTAAAGAGACTTGATTTCTGAGTTAGCGTGCATTTCTCTTGGGGCTCCTTTCCCTCGCTGGTGAGACTCTTGTATCGTTAGATTCGGCGTCCTTGGGCTGCTGGAGTGAGGCCTCTCTGTGCGTCAGGGGACTCCCAGTGACCATAGTAACGTTCACCAGGGTGCTGCCGTTGAAGCTGAAGAAAGCGGATTCCAAGCAGTGCTTCTACGCCATCCAGACCCTCATGGCCGTCTTCTTTGAGATTGATACCTGCCCAGCCCATTACCGGCAAGAGCGCCTCCACAAACAGCTCGGTGGAATAGTGGAGGAGCCACTTCACTGCCTTTTTAATGACCTCTTCTTTGTGAAGGTAACGAAGGTGATAGCTGTGTGAACTGGATTACTGATATTACTGATATTTTTGGTGGATAATTGGACCCAGGATCGTCTTCTAATCTAAAACCCTTTAGCCATATGTACATATATGTACATATATCCTAAGGACACAGGGTTAGCAATGGCAGGATTGAGATTTGAAAAGTCTTTGACACCAGAACCCAGACTTTTTCCTTTTTGAGGAGAATGGATTCTAGGACCAATTCTGAAACTTGCTAGTTGTATGTCTTGGCAGAAGTCAGTTAGCCTTTCTGAGCCTCAATTTTTTTCACCTGCAAAATGACAGTTGTAGTACTTTATGTGGTTTTTGTATGAATTTTGGAGGATGTAGGGTACACTGTAAATGTGAAAGTGCTAAAAAGGTGATACTGACCAGTCGAGGATACCCAGCAGTTGTATCCATGTGTTCTTGAGTTGGTTGCAGCATCTTGTTCTTTAGCCTTCCCTTTCCATTCCTGCGTCATGGAGTGCGTCACTTGAACCAGCATCTGAATCTCAAAAGCTTCCAGTGATCTAGGGTTTATATAGTACCCAATAGCAAGTAGGCTAAGAATTCCCTGGTCCACAATTCCATTTATTCATCCTCCATCACTTCTCCTAATCTACCCAGCATGAAGGGCATTGTATCTAATGAAAAATAGAGAAAACAAAAGTCTTTCCAGTCCCTCAGCATACTGCTGTCTTAAGACAGGCCTTACCTGAAGTCGTCAAGAAGCAGTCTCACTTGGGCTCTCAGGTCCATGGTAGCTCATGTGCTTCAGCCTAGCACAGTGTTGGAGATGTCCATTGCGATTCTTTCTCACAAGTCTCATGCTACATTCATTTTGGTATATTTAGAATAACCAGGGTACTAGAATTGTCCAGAGTGGCATTGCTAAGTCTGACCTGTCGCTTTATTCCTCAGTCTTGATCCTTTAAGGGTTTGCCAAAGTTCAGCATGAAAAGGAGATGTCTCTCTCCAACCACCAGTGAACTTTCAGTCTCACCCTCTGAACTATATATTGATTGATGTTTGATTGGTGTTTGTAACCCTATGCCCACTCCTGTAGAAATCCATTCTCACTCAAAATAGAATCATTTTCTCTTTGCTTTTGAGAACCTGTATATTTTTATTAGATTGTCATTTTGAATGATAATATATGGTTAATTTTCCCGGTCAGTTTCCCTTATCCTTCAAAGTTTCCCGCATGGATGACCTGGCCAGACAAGAGAAGATTAAAGCATGTTTTTTTGAAGTGCTTGAGAAGGTGGGTATTTTTGCTACATACTATTAATTCTTAATAGGTGGAACTGACTTATGCTCATTTTAATCTATCCACATATTACCTGGACTTAGACATTTCTTGGCCTACATATTTATTGATATCTTCATTGGTATATTTATTTTAACCTTGAATCCATCCTACAGCACAGCATACAAGAAAAGTTGTTTGCTCTTTCCTGATCCTGTTTCTTAATGAAATTTTAGTAACTTAAAACAGTGATTTCTAGATGCAGGTGGATAGCTATTTTACCTCCTACTTATCAAAAATACAGATACTCAGTCCCCAGTTTAGGATTCCAGAGTCAAGGATCTGTATAAGAAGAAACTGATGTATCCATTCTGGAAAGCTACGTTGAAGTAACCAATCAAATTTTTAATAAAATTCATCGTCTATACCCAGCAGTTCTACTTCTGGATATAAATCCCAGGTAGCTGGTTCATTGCAGTGTTTTGTTTGTGAAGGTTAGGGAGGTGTTGGCATGAATTTATAGATGAACACTTGGGGTATATATAGTGCCGATATTAGAAGTAAGGCAGAAAGTGAAAACATAGCAACACAGAGTGATCTAAAAATAATCCTGAATATTTTATCTTTTCTTATGGCTGTGTATATATACATATACATATTTATACACCACATATTCTTTATCCATCGGCCAGCACTTCAGTTGTTTCTGCATCTTGGCTATTGTAAGTAATGCTGCAGTGAACATAGGGATGCGTGTATCTTTCCAAATTAGTGTTTTTATATTCTTCAGATGAATATCCAGAAGTGGAATGGCTGAATAAAAAAGATAAAATCTTGCCATTTCTGACAACATGGGTGGAACTTGAGGGCACCATACTAAGTGAAATAAATCAGATGGAGAAAGACAAATACCATATAACTTCATTCATGTTGAATATTAATAAATGAGCAAAAGCAAACACAGAGATACAGAGAACTGAGTACTGGTTACCAGAGGGTAGGAGGTCAACTATATGGTGATGGGATGGTAAGCACAGTGTAGCATGTACAGAAGTTAAAATATAATATTGTACACATAAAACGTATAATGTTATAAACCAATTTTTGAAATCCTGAGTAAAAAGAGAAATAATGAAACCTGTAATACAGTACCATTTACATAAAAACACTTTACTTGACAAAACAGTAATGCACATTATATAGGAATGCAATACAAGCAGAAGGTGGTATGATAATTATACTAGCGTGATTACCTGTGGCAGTGGGGAATGGAATGTGGGCGGAGAATGTGGATAAAAGAGAATACTTTTTTAAAAGTCTACATGAGTAGAACATGATAATTGGTGGTTTTAGCTAGCACTCCCAGGTAATTCTGATGTGCAGCCTGGCTTGGAAGTTACTGTATAAAAAATACTATGAAGTCCCACACAGTTTGAAGCTTTTGCCAAAATGAAATATTTGAAAGCTTCAGGTTTGATTTGGAGAACATTTTGATGTTTGTTTCATATTTCAATTAGAGTATTTTCATGTTCAAAGAAACTCAGTACATTTCTTTAGGAATTAGATATACAGGCTCTATTTTATATTTATAAAGTAAAATATTACCTGGGCTTAGTTTACATTTTACTCTGAAAATACCAGCCTGTACTGACATTTAAGGTGTTGATGGGAAATTCATGGCAGATTTGAAAATCAGATGACTTCATTTCTAATCAGAGGTTGTCATTGTTTCTCTACTGTTATTTCCAGGCAGTAAGGGAAACACCACTGATTTTCCTCATTGACGAGGCCCAGTATATGGATGCAGCATCCTGGGAATTTTTAGGAACATTGCTCTCCGGTGTGCCCATCATCACGGTGATGACGTTGACCCCTACCTCCACCCTGTGTGGCCAGGCCCGGCACTTCCTGCAGAGCCCTCCAGCTGTCCTGGTGCCCATTTCAAAGTTGGCAGCGACCTCACTGTTGAGAATGGCATGTTGGGAACTGGGGGTGGTGAGCATCCCCCAAGAGCTGCAGACGTGAGTGGCTAGGACTAGCTGGGCACTTGATTAAGGGCGGAGCCAGTGCCATAATATAAGACAAGGCTCAGGTCTCACACCAGAGTTGGGAGAGAGAAGGGCATTAGAAACCATGATGAAGCCCAAAAGTGGATTTAAGAGCATACAGTCTCCTAGTAACCCAGTAAAAGGGTTACCTCCCTGAACCATTCACCCAGGTTTTCACAGGACAGTTAGGACTTGGATGGCTTGCTTAATTTTTCCATTATGTGTGGCCAGGCCAATTTCTTCCAGACCCTTCAGCAAGGGGATATTAATTCCTTTTCAACAAAATAGCTAAGCAAGCAAAGTATTTCAAGCAAAATAGTTAAGAGAGAAAAGTTACTGCCCAAATACATTACAAAACCAGTCAGAAACGTCTTTTTACATTTCTGTGCTGCTGCTTCCCTCTGTTAGTGTATATCATCAGGGACTGACTTTAACAAAAGAAGTATTCCTCATTATGAAATACCATTATGCTTGGCTCACTTCAAGTGGGCCTCTTTAGTCAGCAATCCCCTGCTTACCTCTCTGCAGCTACCTTCTCCGCAGGTGCTTTGGAAACCCCCTTTACTGTGAGGTCTTATGCCAGGATCTTCTCTCTAAAAACGTATTGTGCTTTCATGACCTCCAAAAGGAGGAGGTGGAGAACAGCAAGTGGGAGACCCTCTCAGGTAAGCTGAGCTTCCCAAGATTCTACCCTGGTCCTGCTGCTGGAGTTCATTTCTGAACATGGCATCACCTGGCCCTTATAGGGCATATGCCTATTCCCTGCTGACATTATAAACTGGATTAGGCCTTCCTGGCTAAGTGAACCATACAAATAATATGCAGCTATGTTTACCGTCTGGTGGCTGAGACCGTAAAGAATCTGCCTGCAATGCAGGAGACGTGGGTTCCATCCCTGAGTCAGGAAGATCCCCTGGAGAAGGGAAGGGCTACCCACTGCAGTGTTCTTGCCTGGAGAATTCCATGGACAGGGAAGCCTGGCGGGCTGCAGTCCATGGGGTCGCAAAGAGTCAGATACAACTGAGCAACTAACACTTCTTTTACTTTTCATGTTGAAAACACTGAATACCTGCCTCAGATAAAGTAATTGAGTCAATCTACTTTAGTTCTTTTTTTGAGCAGAAGTGGGGATTTAAAAATAGGATTTATAAACATCAAAGAGGATTGATAAATATGAGAGTCTAGTAGAGAATTGCACATTAGTGATGAGAAGGATGACTTGAGGGTTTGAATGGAGAATGGGAGAAGGGAAAAAGAAAGAGGTATAAATCCAGAAAGGCATCCTCAAGCTGTAATGCAGTAGCAGAGAGGGATGTTGGGAGGTAAACAGGAAGCGTAAGAATGTTAGGTATTGTGTATTACAGAAAATGTTGTTAGTTTCTAAGAGAAAATGAGAAAGCAGGCAGGATGGGTGGGGTAAACCACTTTAAAGGTGTGTACTTCATTCACCCAAACCTTTCAGTGTCTTGAGTACATTCTTATAATCTTGTGTCTTTAAAACTACAGCAACTGAGCATGGCATTTTCCTCAATCATAGTCTTCTTTCCCTACAGCCAATGCCATGAAATCCACAATGTACAGTACTTCTCCTGCCAGCTCTGGAGACCAGGAACTTTATGTCTGCACAGTCAAGGATGATGTGAACTTGGAGACAGTGCTTCTTCCACCGTTATTAAAAGGCAGGTCCCTTGAAGACCTCATGTGAATCAATTACGGATGTCATTGCACTTAGTAATTTGGTGGGTGATTGAGTATAGAACCCTCATTATCACACTAGCTTCATTTCTTCAAAAAGGAAACCTGCCTTTCAGAAACAAATTCTGGCATTGCCCAAAGAGTTGTTAAAGACTTGTAATGCTACTTGAGTTATGTTTTACATAACTGAGCCCACTGTTCTCTTTGAGGCTGACTTGGAAAAGTTTTCTAGTTATTTAATAAAAATTATGACCTGAGCTTCCCTTTGTGCATATTTCTGTGCTGGAGGAGACAGTAATCAAAGGAGAAAATGTTGCTGAGGTTTAAGAAAATCCATGGTGCTAGTGAATAGACAGTGTTAGGGACCTAGCAGGAGTTTAACAAAAAGAGTGCAAAGTATAAGGTTATAATGACTGATGAGATGAAGAATAAAGCCCTCAGAATTGGGTAGGCATAATCAGGCAGGGAGTGCTCTTTTTATACATGAAGGTTTTAATGTTCTATTCAAATGTATAGTGGCCAGGGTACTTTATTAACCCCTTTTCAGGAATATTATGATTAAGCATACCTTCAAGTCAACTATGGTCTTACTGAGAATATAGACATGTATGTGAAACAGCAATACAGAATGCCTTGGTAATTAAGAGCCAGGGCTCTGGCATCAGAAAAACCTGGGTACCATTGGTTCCCCCACTTACTGGGTGTGAAATGTTAGATAAACTTATCTAAGCCTTAGTCTTCTCATCAGTCAAGTGAGGATAATAATAGTCCCAACCTCATGGGGTTGGTTGAAAATTAAATGAAATAAATCATGGTATATAATAAACAGTCAGAGAAATTAGCTGTCACACGCTGTTCACTCTGGTGGTTTTAGGTTCGTCTGGACAGTTCATGTTCCTCCAACTGTGAAGGGCCACACTTAGCTTTGGCTTCACTAACTGAGAAGCACAAGGTCAGGAAACACAGCGCTCTAGGAGAGCATAGCCAGTGGTTTCCTTCAGTGGGGATCCTCACAACAGTTCCTACTGCTATCCTCTGGAACCTCAGGGAATAACTTAGATATGATGGAATGAGACTATGATGGATGGGTCCTTAGCTGCCCCATTTCCCAACAAGAAACTGGTATCTCTTAGAATAGTCCTGTAGGCATAGCTTCTAGGCACTGTGACCTATTACAGGAATCACTACACCCGAGGAACCAGCACAAAGCTTACCACCAGGTAGCTGTAGCTTATTCACAGTTTTCCTAGGCCAAATTCAGTTTCCAGTCAAGGATCACTCTTTACATAAGCAGTGTTACCTGGCAACTCAGCTGACATTCTAATTTTATGGGGATCCTAGGCAATGGCTAGAAAGTTAACCCAAGGTCAGTATTGTCCACAGGGAAGGAAAAAGGATTTGTTAACTCATAAGCTAAAATGAATAGTTCAGTCAGCAAGTCTAAATGAAAAGTCAAAACTGCATTATAAAAAGCCATATAAGTTATAAAAATATTTAAGAAGGGGGCTGACATTATATTTGTACTTTAGGTGTACAGTTCTACCACTAGTTGATGTGTTATTGGGATAAGAAGAAGAGAAGAGAAGACTGGTGATGTTCAAAATGGTAGTATAGTGATCCAGGTGAAAATGAATACTTAGACTAGAATTGTTTGGACGGAAATACACTCAAGAACTTTCAGAAAAAGAATGAGTGGGTGGCCAGTTGGTTGTGAGAGAGAAGAAAAAGTTTAGAATTATTCCAAGATTTGGAGTTTGTTAATATAATTGGTTCAATAACAACTACTTTAATATATGGATCAGAATTTGGAGAGATTTACTAAAATGCTTGGAGTTTTGAGCTCTTTACACTAATTGGAGTTCTGGGACCAGGAAGCCCAGCTTTCATGTTTAGTTGAGAAAGTAAAAACAAAACGGGTCTACCAGCAAAAGGTTTTGGTGACCGCAAGAAATAGCTTCAGTGTCGTGGTGAAAACCCGATTGTTGGATAAATAATGAATGAGGAACGGGGACAAAAGAAGACATGGAGATAAGGTTCTTTCAAGAGATTTAGCTGAGTGGTGAGAACAGGTGAAAGAAAAAGCAAGCCTTTTTTTTTTTAATGAGCAGATTATTAACATGGTGTATTCTTTGTTGGTAGAAAACTCATTCATTGCTAATTTCTTTTTCTTCAGAAATAGCAGTGAACCAAATAGATCAACTGAGCCCAGAGGAACAGTCACTGGTTAAATGTGCTGCAGTCATTGGTCACTCCTTCCACATAGATCTGCTGCAGCACCTCCTGCCTGGCTGGAGTAAGGATAAGCTACTTGAGGTACTGAAGGATCTTGTGGATATGCACGTGCTCCGCTGGTGCCATAAGGGCCAAGAGCTTCCTGCTGAGCCAGTATTCATGCCTTCCTCTGTCGAGACTGAGCATACCAAAGAGAAGACAAAGTCAGGTGAGCTGGTGCCTTGTTCTCAGGCCCAAATAGAGAGCTTTGGGCGAAGTGTGTTTGTTCAAAAAGAACATCAATATTATGTGTCATGGGCCCCAGTCTCTTAAAGCTTATGTCTAAAGAATTGGGGAAATTGTTGTTTTAATCATGGAAGAGCCATGTTTATAGTGAATGAATAGCTTTTATTTTTCAAAATTGTCTTAATTTCAAGAATTCCAGCTCCATGTTAAACCCCATGCATTAAGTATTTGTACCTTGATTTTTGGTTTAGAAAATATTGCTGTAGTCTTTTATTGGCTTCCTGGGATAAATAAGAAGAAAAGTGGGTAAATTATTTCTGATTTTAGAAATTCACAAGGGAGTTAAGCATGATATTGAAACAGATATGAACAAAGCAAGATATGCATTAAATAGCTGCAGTCTCATATTCTCCACATGAAAGAATAAAATTGTGACATAGGCTACCCAAAGCACTGCTGCTGCTGCTAAGTCGCTTCAGTCGTGTCTGACTCTGTGCAACCCCATAGACGGCAGCCAACCAGGCTCCCCCGTCCCTGGGATTCTCCAGGCAAGAACACTGGAGTGGGTTGCCATTTCCTTTTCCAATGCATGAAAGTGAAAAGTGAAAATGAAGTTGCTCAGTCATGTCCGACCCTTAGCCACCCCATGGACTGCAGCCCACCAGGCTCCTCTGTCCATGGGATTTTCCAGGCAAGGGTACTGGAGTGGGGTGCCATTGTCTTCTCTGTACCCAAAGCACATATAATCCACAAATAGTTTCTCTTTGACTTTGAGTTGAGTCATATTTGAGCAGAGCCTTTCTGGTTACTTGATGTTTATAATAATTTATATTAATAGTAAAAAAGCTCAATTTAGGAGGAATAACTAAGAAATCTGTTTCCTGATCATTTCTTCCCTGTTGTACTTTATCCTAAATATGGTCAATATCACTGGTATACAATTCTTTATACAAAGGAAGCAATAATACCAAACAAGAATTATCAATAAAATTTTCTTATGAACTAGTAGCATGTGCTTGGGAGTTTACTACCTTAAGGGAGGCTCTCATTTAGCATTTCCTATGTTTCAGATGCTGACTCTCCTCTAAAGCTACAAGAGGAACTATCCCTACCCCAGATGGAGGTGCTTGAATTTGGAGTGCCTCTTTTGCGGGAAGGGGCTTGGGAGTTGTGGCCCAAGGCACAGCAAACAGCCCTACACCTTGAATGTGCCTGCTTTCTTCGAGATCTGGCCTGCCGCTGTGGGAGCTGTCATGGGGGAGACTTTGTCCCCTTCCACCGCTTCGCCATCTGTTCCACTAAGAGCTCCAGCAGGACCTCCCGATTCTGTAGCTACAAAGACACTGGCTCGATACTAACGCAAGTGATGACAGACAGATTGCAGCTGCCTTCTCCCCAGGGTAAATCAGGGAGCGAAAGCAGCTATGTGGGCATCACTTCTCTTTATTCATGTACTTGGAACTCTTCATTCAAAAGATGAATCAGATTAAGAGAGAAAAATAGGTGGAGAGTCATTTATCAGTGAAGTACCAGAAATTAAAAAAAAAAAGTGTGATCTCAGAGTTAAAAGGAACTTTAGAGGTCATACTTGTTTTGGTTGGCAATATTGGGCAAGCTGTGGGTGTGTGCTCAGTTGCTCGATCGTGTCCGACCCTCTTGCGAACCCAGGGACTCCTGCTAAGCTTCTCTGTCCATGGGATTCTCCAGGCAAGAACACTGGAGTGGATTGCCATTTCCTCTGCCAGGGGATCTTCCTGACCCAAAGATCAAAGTCTCCTATGTCTCCTTGCATTGGCAGGAAGATTCTTTATCACTGAGCCACTTGGGGAAGCCCCTTGGGCAAGTTACTTAACCTCAATTAACTGAAGAAAATAACAGTATACATTTCATAGGGTAGTTGTGAGGATTAAGTGAGTTAAAATATATAATGTGCTTTGAATAGTACCAGGCATATGGTTAGTGCTCAATACATTTAATTATTGTTTTTATTATTATAAATTTTCAGTTCAGTACACGTATACAGAGTCCTTATGTGTATCAGATGTTTCAAGTAGGTGTTAAAAATACGAAGTGAAATTATCAGGTTTTCTGAGGGGTGGTGGTGGTTCGGTTCAGTTCAGTTCAGTCGCTCAGTTGTGTCTGACTCTTCGCGACCCCATGAATCGCACCACGCCAGGCCTCCCTGTCCATCACCAACTCCCAGAGTTCACTCAGACTCACGTCCATCGAGTCAGTGATGCCATCCAGCCATCTCATCCTCCGTCGTCCCCTTCTCCTCCTGCCCCCAATCCCTCCCAGCATCAGAGTCTTTTCCAATAAGTCAACTCTTTGCATGAGGTGGTCAGAGTACTGGAGTTTCAGCTTCAGCATCATTCCCTCCAAAGAAATCCCAGGGCTGATCTCCTTTAGAATGGACTGGTTGGATCTCCTTGCAGTCCAAGGGACTCTCAAGAGTCTTCTCCAACACCACAGTTCAAAAGCATCAATTCTTCGGCTCTCAGCTTTCTTCACAGTCCAACTCTCACATCCATACATGACCACAGGAAAAACCATAGCCTTGACTAGATGGACCTTTGTTGGCAAAAGTAATGTCTCTGCTTTTCACTATGCTGTGTAGGTTGGTCATAACTTTTCTTCCGAAGAGTAAGTGTCTTTTAATTTCATGGCTGCAGTCACCATCTGCAGTGATTTTGGAGCCCCAAAAAAATAAAGCCTGACACTGTTTCCACTGTTTCCCCATCTATTTCCCATGAAGTGATGGGACCAGATGCCATGATCTTCGTTTTCTGAATGTTGAGCTTTAAGCCAAGTTTTTCACTCTCCTCTTTCACTTTCATCAAGAGGCTTTTGAGTTCCTCTTCACTTTCTGCCATAAGGGTGGTGTCATCTGCATATCTGAGGTTATTGATATTTCTCCCAGCAATCTTGATTCCAGCTTGTGCTTCTCCCAGCCCAGCGTTTCTCATGATGTACTCTGCATAGAAGTTAAATAAGCAGGGTGACAATATACAGCCTTGACGTACTCCTTTTCCTATTTGAAACCAGTCTGTTGTTCCATGTCCAGTTCTAACTGTTGCTTCCTGACCTGCGTATAGGTTTCTCAAGAGGCAGGTCAGGTGGTCTGGTATTCCCATCTCTTTCAGAATTTTCCACAGTTTCTTGTGATCCACACAGTCAAAGGCTTTGGCATAGTCACAGGCGTATAAATAGAGAATTCCAGTGTGGCCTGGTAAAGGTGATAAAATGGACTACCTAGGGGTTTGGATACCTAGAGAAATGGCTATTAGCCCAGCCTGAGAAATGAATAAGGTTTTTCCTTGAAGGGGATAATTCCAGAAGTGAGATCTGAGGGTTATGTAGGAGTTAGCTACTTAAAGAAGTTTTAGTGGATAGATGTTCCTCGAAACCTATAGCCCTCTACCACAACCCAGATAAGAGTTCACGCTTGGAGTTCTCTGGTGGTCCGGTGGTTAGGACTCTGACACTTCACTGCAGAGGGCCAGCAATTCACCCTCTTTGTTTTAACGCTTTCAGTTAGCTTGCCTTGTAGGACAGCTCATTTCACTCTCAGTACTGTCAGAAAACTTCTCTCACCCAGGTGAACTGTACCTTCCTGCAAATTTTTCACTCATTTTTCAGCTTTGTGCCTTCTTTCATATTTGAAGACAGCTGTCAAGACCCAGGAGTATCTTCTTTTTCTCTACTTTAATAAAGGAGAAGTTGGTGTTGGTGTTGGTGGGGGAAAGGGATATGGCGAATTGATGGTGGTAAAAGACTGAAATGAAGATTTTGATCTATGATCTTAATACCTCCTTTGGCTGTAACATTCTTATGACTCTGTGAGGGTGGACCAGTGACGGAGAAATTGGTCTCTGGCTGATGAGGTCTATGGTAATTTGCACTTTTGTACTTGCTGAGGGGAAGAGGAAAGAAAACAGGGAATGTCCTGATTGGTATTATGGAAAAATCACACTATCATTCATAATTGCTTTTCAGCCTTTTGTTTTTGAGAGGTCAGTATTGACCTTTAGATGAGGCAGCTTGGTCAGTCTAGGCGTGAGCAAGGCTCACGACCTTTCCAGTACAGCCAAACTCCTACAGAGGCTTCCCAGACCCTGGGTCTCTGTGCACAGACATGCAGAACAAAGCATGCTACTCTCTCAGGCTGCAGTCCGATGGCGCCTGAGAACTATGCACCACAGCAGTGCTGCCAAATCCCAGCTTCCTTAGGCCTACTTACCTTATGTGACATCATTAAATGATCAGCGAACCAGTCCTTTTACTTGCCACAAACCCTCCCTGTAATCGTTCCCTTAGACTCCTTTTCAATCCCACCACCTGTGCTCCTGAGCCCAAATAGGTAACATCAACACAGCATTTTCAAGTCTTTGCTTTTTGATCAGAAGACAGCTGCAGAGGAAGAGGCAAATCTGGAGGATAGAGGTTATTTAGGATCAACCAGGTCACCCCACTCCAGTACTCTTGCCTGGAAAATCCCATGGACAGAGGAGCCTGGTGGGCTGCAATCCATGGGATTGCTAAGAGTCAGACACAACTTCACTTTCACACATTGGAGAAGGAAATGGCAACCCACTCCAGTGTTCTTGCTTGGAGAATACCAGGGATGGGGGAGCCTGGTGGGCTGCTGTCTATAGGGTCGCACAGAGTTGGACACAACTGAAGCGACTTAGCAGCAGCAGCAGCAGGATCAACCAGGTAAAGCTGAAAACCTCTTCTGGCTATTGTGACCCTGGTGGGATGTGACATCTTGTGCCCTCATGTTTTCCTTCACTAGGTCACTTCTTCTGTGGTTCTCTCCCATCTAGTTATAAATCTGATCCAGATATGTTCATAGATTTCTACTATCAGAATTAGTCATCAAACCAGAGGGACATTCTTTATTCATTTCTTTGGCAAACAGAATTAGGAATTGGTTTGGGAGGTTTGAGAATGAAAGGAATTACTATTTAAATCACAAGTAATTGCGTTTAAGGAAAAAAGAATTAGTACCCTAATCTTGCATGTAAGGTTACTATTAAACCTAAATTTACCATTTTTATAATGGGGAAAGCAATTTTCATGAAAGGTAGTCAGGAATTTTTAAATGTTCTCAGTTAATACAAACACAGACGATTAAGGACAGTCATCTTTTTCTCCCTACAGACACTTTTCAGTTCCAGACAGAATCATCCAGAAGTCAGGAGGCCTTCACAAGGGAATACTGCAGGTAGGTGGAGATGCTGAGAGTGGACGTGGAGGGGGCCAGAAAGTAAGACACAGCTGATCATTAAACTAGGACACTCACCTTACCTACAGACAAGGAAGGCATCTGACCACCCAGGAATAGTGACTTCTGTTCTCAGCCCAAAATGCATGTTAACAGTAAATCGGAAAGGCTTTGTTTGATTGTTTATAGGGAAATTATTTCTTAGTGATTAAGAAAAACTTTATTTAATATCTCTCAAATGTATTATATACATAACAGATTTTTTTCAGCTATAAATTTGCCTGCTCAATTACTTTTGAACCCAGATGATATTAAAATGATTTTATATTTCATAACCATGTACTTCCTGGCTTTCTAATGTGTATCTTACCAATTTTTCAAGTTCCTACCTTGAATTCACCAGCAACTCTCAAGTTTCCTATCATTTATTCAGCCTGATTTCCTACAGTTTTCAAACAAAAATCTATATTCTACATTAATCACCCCCATCCTTAATGTGTCTTTGCTCACACAATTCTCCCTTTTAAAAATACTTAGTGATGTCTACCTCCTTCTACTTATCAGAATGTTCACTATCCAAAGCCATCCTCAGTTCTCACTTTTTCAGTCATTCTGTCTCAGAGAAAGCAGACCTCTTTTGAACTTGTGGTGCCTGTGAAAAATGCACTGGACTAGTAGTTCAGAAAGGTGAACTCTAGTTTTGGTTTTACTTAGAAGCTCAGAATCTGCCAGCGCTGGAGGAGACCCTAGTTCGATTCCTGGGTTGGAAAGATCCCCTGGAGAAGGGATAGGCTATCCACTCCAGTATTCTTGGGCTTCCCTGGTGGCTCAGATGGTAAAGAAGCCACCTGTAATGTGGGAGACCTGGGTTCAATCCCTGGGTTGGAAGACCCCCTGGAGGAGGGCATGGCAACCCACTCCAGTATTCCTGCCTGGAGAATCCCAGAGGATTCTGGGGGGGCTACAATCCATGGGGTCACAAAGAGTTGGACATGACTGAGCGACTAAGCACAGCACACACATCAGTAGCTGCGAGGTCATATGTAAGTCATTTAACCTCCCAGAGCTTCAATTTCTTTATCTGTAAAAGGGAGGTAATTTTGCCTACCTGAATGGCAGGGTTTTTATGGAATAAGATGGTGTTATTTCATAAAATATATTCACATGTACCATGATAGAGTTCAAATGGGCTGATAGATAAATTTATTATTACTTATTGCTTTGTATCATTTTTATGTTTTCATGGAGCACAGTGTTAGTTTACTCTTGAGATGTGGTCTTTTCCCCATTTCGTTTGTGAGGTACTTAGTTTGGCTTTAGGTTTTTAAAACTCCCTAATAGGGCTTTGCCATTAAGAACAAAGTCCCTGTCTTTCAAAACCTTGTGGATCAGTGGAGGAGAAGGATTGACATAGGATTAATGAATCATAAAGGAAAGCCTCCCAGACAAAGTGGCTTTCGGACCTGGTAATGCCTCAGCAAAAGTGGGTGCTGTATGGCCACTGTTAGCTCTTCGTCTTCTCTCCACAAAGAACAGAGGAGGAGTTCCTGGATAAAGTGAACAGGAAACTGGCTCAGACCAACCCCAAGAAAGGCATGTTGACCACGAAGCCCTGCCGCTGTAGGGAAGTCCTGAAGTTCGTGCTCTCGCCCCTCACCCAGCACTGCCTGGTCATTGGAGAAACCGCTTGTGCATTTTATTACCTGCTGGAATCTGCCGCTGCCTCCTTGGATCTGTCAGATAATTACATGGTAAGCAAGCTCTGCTCTCTACCCCTGAGCTGAGCCCTATGACTTGGGGGGATTTGATTGGGATTTCTTACCAACAAGTATGAAAAAATGGAGGAAAGTGGGAGAGAGGAAGGAGCTGTAAGGGGTCTAGGAGAGCGTGCAAAGCGGAAGCGTGGCAGTGAAGAGCACCGTGTGCTGCTGAAGCTGCCTCGACACCTCCCGCCAGTCCAGCTCCCCGTTTCCAGTTAAATCCTGCCACAGTTCAGAGTCTTCATAGCCTTGGTCCAGCCACCGTCCTTATCACACGCTTAGCGGCATCCGAATCCTAATCCAGTTTCTCCTCCCCTTCTCTTGTTTGGAGGCCTTCTTTTATTTGAGGAAGGCAAGCAGTCTTCTGGGCCAACCCTCCGCATTCTCGTTTTTTAAAAAGCACAAGGTGAAGATCTGTCAGTTTGAAGAAGCCACTTTCTGTCGTCTCCAGTCAGAGGTGAGGGCAGGGATTAACCTTGAACTTTGCGGTATTTCTCCTTAAGGATTACCCTATTATTTCCTTTAAAGTCTCTTTGCCTTTTGTGAGCAATTATAAATGTGATTTAAATTCAAAACATAGAAATGCATGTAGAAAGTGAAAGAGCACTTCCTAATCCCTTGTCACCCCCAGCATAGTTGATAAGTTGGTGAAAGTGATCAAAAGATATAAACTTCCAGTTATAAGTCCTGGAAACGTGATGTACAGCTTGTGACTGTAGTTAACAATACCGTGCTGTATATTTGAAAGTTGCTAAGAGAGTAGATCTTAAAAGTTCTTATCACAAGAAAAAAAATTGTAATTATATGTGGTGATAAATGTTAAACTTGTTGTAGCGATCATTTCCCAATGTATACATATATTGAAACATTATACTGTACACCTAAAACTAACATTATATGTCACTGTCCTTCAATTAAAGAAATCATCACGTTGTACACCTTAAACTAACACAATGTTATGTGTGAAAGATATCTCAATAAAGCTAGAAGGAAAAGAGCGTACTTTTCAAACTCTCCCCGCTCAACCCTATACCACTCAGCTGCTGGGTCCTCCCTCCAGTGTTACGTATCTGTATGTATTTTGCCAGAGGGGCTCAGCATACATAAATGTATATAATCTACCCACTTCCTTTGTTAAATACAAATAGGAGCTCTCTGTACTCCATTCCACATCTTGCTTTAACAGTAAATAAAACCTCCCTGGTGGTCCAGTGGTTAAGACTCCATGCTTCCACTCCAGCGGCAAGTGGGCGGGAGGGTTCAGTCCCTGGTCAGGAAACTAAGATCTTTGGCTGCGCTGCAGCCAAAAAATAAATAAATAATGTACCTTGTAGATCATTCTGTATCATCTATGACAAGTTTTCCTGAAGGAATAAGATTCGTATGACAAATAAAAACTCTGGGGAAAGCACGGCATGAGACAGTCCATTGTCAAAGGACAAATAGGAGTAAACCTATTTATTCTGTATGAATAACTCAGGACAGCTCAGCAACTTCTCCCAGCCTCCTTGCTATTAAATCCAACAGAGCAAAATGTGTTGGAATGATTATCAGTTTATAAATAATGACTCCATAAAACTATGGGGGATTTTTGTTGGAGAGCCAAAGTTTAAAATTTTTAAAAAGTAAGTAAAAATTAATTTCAGTGTAAACCTTAAGATACTTTGGTTAGGAGAATAAACCTAATGTGGATAAAGCCTTTGGACACCAAAGGGAATATTACAGTAGTCCACAGTGTTGTATTATTTGTGTTTCAACCAAAAGGTCTTTGAAAGTGTTAGTCGCTCAGTCATATCTGACTCTTTCAGACCCCATGGACTGTAGCCTGCCAGGCTGCTCTGTCCATGGGATTCTCCAGGCAAGAATACTGGAGTGGGTTGCCGTGCCCTCCTCCAGGGGATCCTCCTGACCCAGGGATCAAACCCAGGCCTCCTGCACCACAGGCAGATTCTTTACCATCTGAGCCACCAGGGAAGCAAAGTTTTAAATAATTATTTCTTTCCATTGTGCAGTCTTCTTAAGATTGTTCAGAGATTACCATAGACTTGATTCCTTCCTTAGCCATAGATTTAGCCACAGAGCATGAAGGTATATGATAACCTCAGGGTAGTTCCTCAGCTCCTATCCTCGTACACTGTGGTGGTACAACTTGTTTATGAAGAGAATGAGATTTGGTGATATCGCAGATGCTTTCCATGGCATCTGAAACTAAAGACAGTCCCATGTGAGTCCCAGCATCACTTTGTAAATCACAGCCTTTCTCTACTACTCACTGACAAAAGTGTGGGAGATGAGAAAGGAGAGTGCTTTCTCCATAATTACATTTTCTTACTCCTTTGCTTGCTCATGGCTCTACGGGTACTTGTTAGCGTGGCCAGGTTCTGCTCTAACTCTGCTCCCTCTGGCACCTCGGGCCCCAGGTTTGCATTCCAAAATAAGAGCTGGTGTGTTGTATCCAGAACCTTGTCCTTAGTACTCTTCTCACGTTTACATTACTGTTTCTCACTTTACTGTCTCCAGGTCTGTTTCAACATGGGACAGATTACCCTGGCCAAAAAACTGGCTAGGCGAGCCCTTCGTTTGCTGAAAAGGAGTTTTCCCTGGACCTGGCTTGGTGTCATTTTCCAAACATTTCTAGAAAAATGCTGGTATTCCTGTTCCCTGAGTCAACCTCGAAACAACCCTAGTGAGAAGTGAGAAGCTTTGCCAACTTGTCCTGGTTCCATTTAGGGTCACAGAGAACTAAAGTTGGACCTAGGCTGGAGTTTTGCCTATTTGACTCTAAGGCTCCTCTTTTCAAGCATATGAACAGTTCTCATTCATTTACCTTACTCTGGGCCAATTCAGTGTAGCAGAATGAGTACATCTTTTGTCTTTGAAGTATGGTATTATCCTGTCTTTTTCAAATAAAGATACATATATGTGTACTGTGTGTACACATACACATATATGGAATTTAATGTCATTTCTCTGATAGATATACACATAATATTAAACACTGCCTAGTTATCGAGCTGTAATAATTTATAAGAAATCTGTTCAACCAAAAGAACAATTCAAAGAATGAACCTTTTTTTAAAAACCTCTCCGAAAACTTCTTTTTGGTCAAGAGGGGTGAATTTGAAAAGCATATGAGGTTAGAAGTAGTGGGCTCCCAGGAATCTTTCTGAGTCTGGAAGTCTGTGGGTGAGTAGACTCCGATTTCTTTTGGGGAAGGCTGGTGGACACTGGTAAAGGATAAGGGTGTGCTAACCACCCTTTGCTTCACACCAGGAAGAAGAAGCTGGCAGTCCTGCAGCAGCAGATGCACTGTCTCTCCCTTCTCCAGCAGCTCTACAGCCTGGAGGCCACAGCCAGCAGCCGCAGATTTGCCTGCCTGGCCACTCTTATGCAGAAGAATTCAGTCAAGGAGTTTCCTGGTGAAGCTCAGGTAAGCAAGCCCTTGCTTTACCTCTGGACCTCACTCAGAAACCTAAAATGCTAGGGGAGAGACCCTGTCAAGTCCCTGGTTAAGCATGGTTCCACGGTAACCCAGACTTAACAGGACATTGCTGATTGTGTGTTTGAGCAGGGTTCTGTTTGCAGTTTATAGGGAGGCTTTCATGTATGATACTATCTGTGTACCCTCTGAATTGAATGTTGACCTTAGCGTGTATTTGTGTGTACAAAAGAGTGATCAGAAGTAGGGAAGGGGTCATAGCTTCCATCAGATTCTCAAGCCAGTGGTCCAAAAATAAGGATAAGATTTGCTGACTTAGGGAAAAAGAAGAAACGGAAATATGTCTTCCTAATTTTAGTGTCTATATATAGATATACCCATTTGCTCAACAAATATTTGATGAACACCTATTCTATACCAGATTTCCCTGATAGCTCAGTTGGTAAAGAACCCGCCTGCAATGTGGGTTCAATCCCTGGGTTGGGAAGATCCCCTGGAGAAGGGAAAGACTACCCACTGCAGTATTCTGGACTAGAGAATTCATGGACTATATAGTCCATGGGGTCACAAAGAGTCGAACACAACTGAACGACTTTTCCTTACTCTGTACCAGACACTGGATCTTAGTTCCAGGGAAACATAAGTGAAATATTTAGTATGTTCAGTTCAGTTCAGTTCAGTCGCTCAGTTGTGTCCGACTCTTTGCGACCCCATGAATCACAGCACGGCAGGCCTCCCTGTCCATCACCAACTCCCGGAGTTCACTCAGATTCACGTCCATCGAGTCAGTGATGCCATCCAGTCATCTCATCCTCTGTCATCCCCTTTTCCTCCTGCCCCCAATCCCTCCTAGCATCAGAGTCTTTTCCAATGAGTCAACTCTTCGCATGAGGCAGCCAAAGTACTAGAGTTTCAGCTTTAGCATCATTCCTTCCAAAGAACACCCAGGACTGATCTCCTTTAGAATGGACTGGTTGGATCTCCTTGCAGTCCAAGGGACTCTCAAGAGTCTTCTCCAACACCACAGTTCAAAAGCATCAATTCTTCGGCGCTTAGCTCTCTTCACAGTCTAACTCTTACATCCATACATGACCACTGGAAAAACCATAGCCTTGACTAGACGGACCTTTGTTGGCAAAGTAATGTCTCTGCTTTTCAATATGCTATTTAGGTTGGTCATAACTTTCCTTCCAAGGACTAAGCATCTTTTAATTTCATGGCTGCAGTCACCATCTGCAGTGATTTTGGAGCCCAAAAAGATAAAGTCTGACACTGTTTCCACTGTTTCCCCATCTATTTCCCATGAAGTGGTGGGACCGGATGCCATGATCTTTGTTTTCTTAATGTTGAGCTTTAAGTATGTTAGGTGATAATAAATGCAATGAAATAAATTAAGCAGAGGCCAGAGGACATAGAGTTCTGGGAACTAGGGGTGCAGTTTTAATAAGGTGGTAGGGAAAGCCTCACCGAGCAGGTAGTATTTGGGCAGCTATCTGAAGGAGATGAGAAAGTAGGCCATGTGGGAGAAGAGGCCACCTGGGAGAAGAGTGGGCAGGAGGAAGGCAGAGTGAATGCACAAGGCCTGCCCTCTGTGTTGAGGAGTAGTGCAGGGGCCAGTGTGACTAGAGGGGAGTGAGAAGAGAAAGAGCCAGGAGGTAAGTCAGAGAGTCCAGGGAGGGGGTGGCAGATGGTGCAGGCCTTGTGGCCACTGTTTTGGCTTTTACTCCAAAGAAGATGAGAAGCTGTTGGAAAATTCTTAGAAGAGGAGTGACAGAGTCTACTTATATTGGAAATATAACAAAGACAGAGTTTCAAGAGTGTCATCAAATGATGTTAAATATACAACTGATGACAGAGATCTAGGCAGCAGTTCTATAGAGTTCTAAGGAGCAATTAGAGGCTTCATTTAGAGAAAACAGAAGAGGTGCAGTTTGAGCAGCATTTTGAAGGGGAAGTCTAGGATTGGGGAAAAGAAAAGGGGCAGATGGAGGAAGCTGTTTAAAGAACAAGCAGTGACAATGGTCAAATCAAAAACGTAGGGGTGAGAAGGAGCGTGTTTTCATAGCTGGAGTTGAGGTGAGCAGTGGCTCCCAGGAGTGCCACATAGAGTGAAGAGCAGGCACGCGGGGGCTCTTAACCAGAAAAGGGACGAGCTGGAGCTGCAGCCTGACTGTGCAGTCTGGATATTCACCCCTTGTTTGTTGTCCCACAGGTTGTCTCTACCTATGTGGCCCTCTCCCAGTTCTCCCAGAACGAGGGTGACAAGGAGAAGTGGCTGCACCGTGAGCAGCTGGCCATTCAGAAAAGCAGCCTGTGCTGGTCCTCCAGGGAGGGACTGTTGGCCACAGCCCAGCTCATGCAGGCCTTGGCCTACACCAAACTCTGCCTTGGGCATCTCGACTTCTCCATCAAGCTGGGTAATGGGGCCTGGGGCTGGTGGGCCTGGGGCTTTTGGAGAGGCCAGGCGCACCTCTAGACCTCACGATGCTCTTTAACCTCCTTAGGTTTTCAAGCTCATGAGATATGCAGACACCTCAAGAAACCAGCTCTGGAGAATCTGGTTCTCTCAGTTCTCTTCAGATCTGCATTTCTGAAGAAGAAGTATTAAGATCCTTTTCTGTCCTTTGTAGTTGTTGCCTCAGAGGGGAGATTATGACCTACCAGAGCAGTTTAGAGTGGAGAGGGAGAAGCTGTCTTGTCTGCACAGCCAGGACTGTCTCCGGTAGTCCTCCAGAAACATCGTCTTAAGTTTGAGGGGTCAGGAGTAGAAATGCAGAGTCTGGGCACCAGATATTCCCCCCCTTCCCTCCACCCCGCGCATGCGTTTTACTGCAGGGAGGTTGGTAATTGCAATAGTTCAAGACCCTGGAAGTGGTTTCAGAGTCATTTTCCCACTTCCTTTGCTTAGAGATAGGGCTGATCCCAGGCACAGATGCTCTCTATGTAAATAGAATTACGGGATGGAGATCTAGGGGCTGTTAGGCCACCTTGAAGGTGTAAGATCCCGTCCTCTCCTGTACAGCCCTTCCCATTCTCCAGCTGGTCCCAGTGGCTCTGTCTCTTGGCAGGTTTGATCTGTGTGTCCACGTGCTGGAGAGTCAGTGGACGCTCATTTCCCAGAGTCATGATGTCCTTGGCCAGGCCTGCTTCTATTCTGCTTGCTTAGATCTGCTGCTGTACGGAAAAGGTAAATCTTGTGCAGGGCTCTGCTGTATTCCTGAGGGATTCAGACCTCAGGTGGGGCCCTAGGTTTGGCACACAGGCACTCATAGGCCTGAACTTTGGGCATGGCCTCTGCTCCTGGCCCTTGTTCCTTAAAGTCTAGGAACCACATTGTGATTCAGGGTGCCTGCTTTTCAGATGGTGTCTCCTTCCCTGGACCACGCACTTTATATACCACTTTATAGTTGACAGCTTATACTACTAGCCTGGTTACTCTCTCTGTCCACAGGATGGCTGTGTCGGCCCTTTGGGGAATGTCTGCATTTCATTCAACACTATGAGCACAGCTGCATTCTAAATTCTCAGAGCAATGTCATGCTGGGGGTCCACTCCTCTCTGGCCATGTGGTAATGTAGGGTATCAGAGTCTTACTCAGGGCTGTGGGAAAGGGTAAGTTTGAAGACACCATGAACTCATTTAAGCTATTGCCTTTGCCCTACAAGGCAGGATGGTTCCACATCTCCAACCCATTTCTAAAGACCATTCACTTCCCATTTCCCCCCACATTATTGGAAGGGTTCTTCTTGTCCCTTAAGAGGTTTGGGTTCATAGATTAAGGGTTCAGTTTAGAGTTACATTTAAGTGTGAGATAATCCATGGCAAAGCTGTATATCATTGGTTTTCTTTTGAACCTCCTTACACGTGAGTTAGTAGCCTTGGCCCCTTACCAGAATCACAAATCTGACTGAAGGAGGTCTTAGAGCCTTAGAGTAGTGATGGTTCTGTGGAGGAGCCATAGTGGGCAACTAGGGGAGAGAGCTGAGAGCTGTGGTTCTTTCCCTTCAGGTTTGCCCAGGACTCACAGTGGAATCAGTTTGAGTACCACTTCTCCAAGGCTCGCCAGTTGGTGAAAAGAACCAATGCCTCACTATTTGGTTCCCATGGCTTTGTCCGATTCCTAGAGTGCCATGTGCTAATTTTACAGAAAATGCCAGAGGATGTCTTCCTGCAAACTCTCGCAGAGACTCGCCACCAAACCCTCACGGTACCTGTCTCCATTATCCTCAACTAACACCTATGGCATGGTACTCTTTCTGCCACCTGCTTCTCTCCCTTACTCTTCTCCTTGCTGCCTTGGTCTCTTTTTCCTCCTTGAATCCTTTTTTCCCCCTCCACCTACAGACTCTGTCCACCTACCTCATGTATCCTCCCAGATATTCTTGCATGTAGATCAGGACTGGATTTCTTACTGGATTTGCAAAAGCTACTACCCAATGGCATTAAATTGTTGACGCTTAGCCCTTCTCAGTAGACCACTCTGGCTTTGTCTATAGTTTGACACATTTCCCTACATCCTTTCCTTCTGAATCTAAACCATTCCAGGTCCTCTGTATCTGGGAACAGACTTTCTGGGCCTCCTTGACCATCAGTAACTCCTTCCTGTTCCCCCAGCCCTGAGTTGAGTGTGCTGAGTGGGAACTGCAGTAAGTTCTGATGGAGTGGAGTGGAGGAAAGAAAGTACTAATCCCTGAGCTAATGGACCTTCCTTTCCTTTCAGTACTTTAAGGAGTTCTTCTCCCGATGTGTGACCTGCCCTGTCTATCACCAGTGGGTCTCTGAGCTTAAAGCCTTTGTAATGAGAAATGGAAAGATGTCCTTGACCAACATCATCAGACCTTTTGACACCTGCCTGACCAGAATTTGGATAGAGGGAGAATTGCTGGAGGAAAATAACTCCTTTGAACAAAATTTGGAAATACAGAGTAAGCATTCCTTTCTGGAACTCTTGTCTGAGAGACATAAAGAACAGTCTCAGATTCTTACTCACAAGCAGTTAAAAGGCATGTCCAAATAAGAAGGGACATGCAGATATGAGGATTAGTCCTTGCTTTAGAGGTAGTTGTCATTCTCTCACAGTGCCAGCCTCCGCCTCAACAGAGACCCCTTTACGTAAGGTGTGTAAAAGCCTCTGTCAGCCCTTTGTTTCAGCATCTGTAACTCTTAGGCATAGGAAATTCCCCTTTGGTCCCAGCGCAAAGAAATAGGTTGTTTCCGTGGAGTAGCTGGATGATCACGAAGGGAGAAAGAAGGCCTTAGAAATAACAATGTAATGTCTATGAAGGTGAATGATAAGAAATGAGCAAGAAAAAGAGAGGAGAGAATATAGTTTCTTGCTTTAAGACTCAGCAAATCTCCTTTTTCCAGGCCATGAGTTAAATTTGTAATAGCCAAGGAAATTCTTTGTGTTTGTATTACTCTTTATGTTCCTATTTTCAGGATTTGTCAGAGAGGCTGATGTCAACAAGAAGGATAAAGAAGAAATTCAAGAATGTATCTGTTAATCAAACAAAAATCCTCTGAAGGGACCATGATTCTATTATAACATGTAACACAAAGATATGCCACCAAGTCTCCTTTTTAAGATGCTATATATGTACATATTAAATATGCTAGCCTTTTACATTCACCACTATCTGTATATCTTCATAAAAATAAAACGTGTTTCTAAAGCATGAAATTTAGATCTTTCTTAACTCTCTTCATTAATGCAACTGTGGCAGAAATTGTTACTGGAACCAGAGCTAGGCCAGAGGCCAGGGAGGCTTTGAGATTAAGTTGATTCCATCTTATATAAGGTGAGTCTATTAACAGGTAACTCTTGCGTGTTGCAGCATTTCCTTTTGTGGCTGGATAACATTCCATTATATGGATATGCCACATTTTGCTTATCTGTTCATGCGCTAATGGATATTGGCTTGGTTCTGCTTTTTGGTTATTATGAATAATGCCATTATAAACATTTGTGTGCAGGTTTTGCTTAAACATATGTTTCAGTTCTTTTCGGTATATACCCAGGAAAGGAATTGTTAGGTCATGCAGATGCTCTCTGTTTAGCTCTTCAAGGAACTGTCGTATTTTCTCCTAAGTTGCTATACCACTTATATTCCCAGCAGCAATGTGTAAGGGTTCCAGTTTTTCACATCTTCACAAACAATTGTTATTTGTTTCTTTTCTTATATAGCCATTCTAGTGATTTTGAAGTGATATCTCATTGTGGTGTTGAATTGCATTTCCTTAATGACTAATGATGTTCATTTTTTATAAGCTTATTGGCCATTTTTATGTCTTCTTGGAGAAATGTCTATTCAGATCCTCTGCCCATTTGTTATTGGAATATTTGCCTTTTTATTGTTGAGCTTGAAGAATTTCTTATATATTCTGGATGCTAAACCCTTATCAGATTTGATTTATAAATATTTTCTCTTATTCTGTAAGTTGTCTTTTCACATTCATGGTGGTATTGTTTTATAGCACAAAAGTGTTTTGTTTTGATGAAGTCCAATTTATCTGTTTTTGTTTTTTGGCTGCTTGTGGGCTGCCGTCTCTGGGGTCGCACAGAGTCGGACATGACTGAAGCGACTTAGCAGCAGCAGCAGCAGCTTTGGTGTCATATCTTAGAAACCATTGCTCATCTTAAGTCACAAAGATTTTTTTCTCTGTTTTCTTCTAAGAGTTTTATAGTTTTAGCTTTTATTTAGGTCTTTGATTATTTTGAGTTCTTTTTTGCATATAGTGAAAGTTAAGTTTCCCTCATTCTTTTGCATGTAGATATACACTATCTCAGCTGCTGCTGCTGCTGTTAGGTAGCTTCAGTCGTGTCCGACTCTGTGCGGCCCCATAGACGGCAGCCCACCAGGCTCCCCCATCCCTGGGATTCTCCAGGAAAGAACACTAGAGTGGGTTGCCATTTCCTTCTCCAATACATGAAAGTGAAAAGTGAAAGTGAAGTTGCTCAGTCGTGTCCGACTCTTCATGACCCCATGACTGCAGCCTACCAGGTTCCTCTGTCCATGGGATTTTCCAGACAAGAGTACTGGAGTGGGGTGCCATCGCCTTCTCCGACTATCTCAGCACCATTTGTTAAAAAGACTGTTCCTCCCCCATTTAAGTAAATACTGTCATTTTTATTTTTTAATAAGATTTATTTATTGGTTTTGTTTTGGCTGCACTGCATGGCATGGCAGGGATCTTTAGTTCCCTGACCAGGGATCAAACCCAGGCCCCCTGCTGTGGAAGCTTAGAGTCTTAACCACTGGATCACTAGGGAAGTCCCCAGGTACTCTTGTTGATGTATGGTTTTATTAGACGTATGGGTTTATTTCTGAACTCTCAATTCTGTTGCATTGGCCTATATAGCTATCCTTATGGCAAGCCACACAGTCCTGATTATTGCAGCTTTGTAGTAAGTTTTAAAATCAGGAAATGTGAGTCTTCCAACTTTATTATTCTTTTTCAAGATTGTTTTGACTGTTCTGGGTCCCTTGCATTTCCATATCACTATCAGCTTGCCAGTTTCTACAAAAAGGACAGCTGTAATTTTGATAGAATATGTTGACTCTGTAAATCAATTTGCAGAGAACTGCTATCAGCATTATTAAGTTTTCTTTTAAAAAATTTTATTTATTTAATTGTAAGATAATTACTTTACAATATTGTGGTGGTTTTTGCCATACATCAGCATGAATCAGCCATGGCTGCACATGTGTCCCCCCCATCCTGAACCCACCCCCCAACTCCCTCTCACCCCATCCCTCTGGGTTGCCCCAGAGCACTGGCTTTGAGTGCCCTGCTTCATGCATCAAACTTGTACTGGTCATCTATTTCACATATGGTAATATACATGTTTCAATGCTATTCTCTCAAATCATCCCACCCTTACCTTCTCCCACAGAGTCCAAAAGTCTGTTCTTTACATCTGTGTCTCTTTTGCTGTCTTGCTTATAGGATCATTGTCACCATAAATTCCATATATAAGCATTAATATACTGTATTGGTGTTTCTTTCTCTGGCTTACTTCACTCTGTATAATAGGCTCAAGTTTCATCCACCTCATTAGAACTGACTCAAATGTGTTCTTCTTTATAGCTGAGTAATATTCCATTGTGTATACGTACCATAGCTTCCTCTTCCATTCGTCTGCCGATGGACATCTATGTTGCTTCCATGTCCTAGCTATTGTAAACAGGGCTGCAGTGAACATTGTGGTACATGTGTGTCTTTCAGTTCTGCTTTCCTTGGTGTGTATGCTCAGCAGTGAAATTTCTGGGTCATATGGCAGTTCTATTTCCAGTTTTTTAAGGAATCTCCACACTGTTCTCCATTCCCACGAACAGTAAAAGAAGGTCCCCTTTTCTCTACACCCTCTCCAGCATTTATTGTTTATAGATTTTTTGATGACGGTCATTCTGACCAGTGTGAGATGGTACCTCATTGTGGTTTTGATTTGCATTTCTCTGATAATGAGTGATGTTGAGCATCTTTTCATGTGTTTATTAGCCATCTGTATGTCTTTGGAGAAATGTCTGTTTAGTTCTTTGGCTGACGTTTTGATTGGGTTCATTTTTCTGGTATTGTGCTGCATGAGCTACTTGTATATTTTGGAGGTTAATTCTTTGTCAGTTGCTTCATTTGCTATTATTTTTTCCCATTCTGAAGGCTGCCATTTTGCCTTGCCTATTGTTTCCTTCATTGCACAAAAGCTTTTAAGTTTAATTATGTCCCATTTGTTTATTTTTGTTTTTATTTCTGTTACTCTGGAGGGTGGATCATAGAGGATCTTGCTGTGATTTATGTCAGAGAGTGTTCTGCCTATGTTTTCCTTTAAGAGTTTTCTAGTTTCTGGTCTTACATTTAGATCTGTAATCCATTTTGAGTTTATTTTTTTGTTTGGTGTTAAAATGTGTTCTAGTTTCATTCTTTTACATGTGGTTGACCAGTTTTCCCAGCACTACTTGTTAAAGAGATTGTGTTTTCTCCATTGTATATTTTTGCCTCCTTTGTCAAAAATAAGGTGTCCATAGGTGCATGGATTTATCTCTGTGCTTTTTTGTTCCATTGATCTATATTTCTGTCTTTGTGCCAGTACCATACTGTCTGGATGACTGCAGCTTTGTAGTAGAGTCTGAAGTCAGGAAGATTGCTTCCTTTGGTTCCATTCTTTCTCAAGATTGCTTTGGCTATTTGAGGTTTTTTGTGTTTCCATACCCATTGTGAAATGATTTGTTCTAGTTCTGTGAAAAATACCATTGGTAGGTTGCTAGGGATTGCATTGAATCTATAGATTGCTTTGGGTAGTGTACTCATTTTCACTATATTGATTCTTCCAATCCACAAACATGATGTGTTTCCCCATCTATTTGTGTCATCTTTGATTTCTTTCATCAGTGTTTTATAGTTTTCTCTATAGGTCTTCTGTTTCTTTAGGTAAATTTATTCCTAAGCATTTTATTCTTTTCATTGAGATGGTGAATGGGATTGTTTCCTTAATTTCTCTTTCTGTTTTTTCATTGTTAGTGTATAGGAATGCAAGGGATTTCTGTGTATTAATTTTATATCCTGCAACTTTACTATGTTCATTAATTAGCTCTAGTAATTTTCTGGTGGTGTCTTTAGGGTTTTCTATGTAGAGGATCATGTCATCTGTAGATAGTGAGAATTTTACTTCTTCTTTTCTAATCTGGATTCCTTTTATTTCTTTTTCTTCTGATTGCTGTGGCTGGGACTTCCAAAACTATGTTGAATAGAAGTGGTGAGAGTGGGCACCAAGTTTTCTGATCCATGAGAGTGACATATCTTTTCCATATATTCCTTAATTTCTTTCAGTAACATTTTGTAGTTTTTAACACACCAGGCTTACTCCTATTTTGTGAAATTTATGCCTAAATAATTTTATTATTCTTGATACTATTGTATATAGAGTTGTTTTCTTAATTTCCTTTTGAGTTTTTCATTGCTAGAGTATAGAGATAAAACTGATTTTCACATATTAGTTTTGTATCCTGAAACTTTGCTGAACTAATTTGTTAACTCTAAATTTTTGGGGGGAGTGAGTGGATTTCTTAGCCTTTTTTGTATACAAGATCACATCGTCTGCAAATGGAGGTAATTTTACTTCTTCCTTTCCAATCTAGATGCCTTTTATTTTTCTTGTTTAATTGCACTTGCTAGAACCTATAGTATAATGTTGAATAAAAGTGACAAGAATGGACATCTTTGTCTTGTTCTCAACTATTGGGGAAAACTTTTTAGTTTTTCACCTTTAAGTATGATGTTAGCTGTGAATTATTTATAGATGTTCTTTATCAGGTTGATGAAGTCCTGTGCTATTCCTAGTTTGTTGAGTGTTTTTATCATGATAGAGTGTTGGGTTTTATCAAACACTTTTTCTGTCACCCATTGAAATGATCATGTGGTTTGGCGGGGAGGAGTTTCTATTAACAGAGAAGGCAATGGCAACCCACTCCAGTACTCTTGCCTGGAAAATCCCATGGATGGAGGAGCCTGGTAGGCAGTTTATGGGGTCGCTACGAGTCAGACACGACTGAGCGACTTCACTTTCACTTTTCACTTTCATGCATTGGAGAAGGAAATGGCAACCCACTCCAGTGTTCTTGCCTGGAGAATCCTAGGGACAGGGGAGCCTGGTGGGCTGCCGTCTATGGGGTTGCACAGAGTCGGACACGACTGAAGCAACTTAGCAGCAGCAGCAGTTTCTATTAATATGATGTATCATACTGATTTTCAAATGTAGAACCAACTTTGCATTCCTAGAATAAGTCTTGCTTAGTCATGATCTGTAATCCTTTCTATTTGTTTCCAGGTCCTATCTGCCACTGTTTGATTGAAGATTTTTTGCATCTACATTCATAAAGAATGTTGGCCTATAGTTTTCTTGTGATCTCTTTGTCTGGTTTTTGTATCTAAGTAAAACGGCTCTCATAGAAATGAGTTGGCAAGTATTCCTTCCTCTTCTTTTTTTTTTGAAGTTTGTGAAGGATTGGTTTTAAAATTCATTCAGTATTTGATCGAACTCACCAGAAAAGCTATCTGGTCCTAAGCGTCTCTTTGTGGGAAGTTTTTGATTACTAATTAGACCTCTTTACATGGTATAGATTTTCTATTTCTCCTTAAGTCATTTTCAGTAGTTTACATCTTTCTAGGAATTTGTCCATTTCATCTAAGTTACCTAAGGTATGCAATTGTTCATAATATTTCTTATCCTTTTTATTTCATAAGGTCAGTAGTTCTTCCCTTTTCATTTCTAATTTAGTAATTTGAGTCATCTTCTCTTTATTTCTTATCCAGTCTAACCAAGATTTGTCAATTTTGGTGATCTGGTCAAAGAACCAACTTTTGGTTTTGTTGATTTTTTTCTGTTGTTTTTCTGTTCTCTATTTCATTTATTTCTGCTCTAATTTTTATTATTTTCTTCCTTCTGCTTGCTTTGAGTTTAGTTTGCTTTTTTATTTCTAGTTTCTTCAGATGGAAAATTAGGTTATTAATTTGAAATCTTCTCTCTTTTTTCCTAACATAGGTGTTTACAGCTATAAATTTCCCTCTAAGCACTGTCTTTGTTGAATCACCTAACTTTTGGTATGTTGCGTAATTATATTCATTCATTGCAAAGTATTCGTTTCTAATTTCTGTTGTGATTTCTTCTTCTTCCTATTTGTTATTTAGGAGTGAGTTGTTTGATTTCCACATATTTGTGACTTTCCAAATTTTGCTTCTGTTATTGACTTCTAGTTTCAAACCATTATGGTCAGAAAAAATACTTTATATAATTTCAGTCCTTCTAAATTTATTTAGACTTAATTATGGTCAAGCATGTGGTCTATCCTAGAGACTGTTGCATGTATATTTGAGAAGAATGTGTATTCTGCTTTGTTGGATGGTGTGTTCTGTAGATATCTGAGGAGTCCAATTGGTTTATAGTGTTATTCATGTCTACTCTTTTGTTGTTGCTCTTCCACCTCCTTGCTGTATTGTTTTTGAAAGTAGAATATTGAAGTCTACAACCATTACCATTTATTTATCCCTTCAGTTCTGTCAGTTTTTGCCTCATGTATTTTGAAACTCTGTTGTTAGGTACACATATATTTATAATTGTTATATCTTCTTAGTGGATTTATTCTTTTAACATTATAAAATGTCCTTTGTCACTAGTATCAGTTTTTGCCCTAAAGCCTATTTTGTCTGATGTTAGTATAGCTACTCTAGTGCTCTGTAACTAGTTTGCATGATATGTTTTTCCATTCTTTTACTTTCAGCAGACTTGTGTTTTTCAATCTAACGTTTATCTTCTAGAAGCAGCATATAGTGGAGTCATATATTTTTTAAATCAATTTTGCCAATATCTGCCTTTTAATTAGGATGTTTAATCTATTTACATTCAGTATAGTTACTGATAAGGTAAGATTTATGTCTTCCAGTTTGTTATTTGTTTTCTACTTGTTTTATGTCTTTTTTCTCCTTTATTTCGCCACTGTCTTTTGTCATATTAGATAATTTAATTCCCTTGTCATTTCTTTTACTGTATAATTTTGTACTATTTTCTTACTGTAGAGATTATAGTTAGCATTTCAATTTAAAATAATCTAGTTCAGATTGATATAACTTAATTTCAATAATATATTAATACAAAAACTTTGATTCTATATAGCCCCATTCCTTATTTCTCCCTCTTCATATTGTTACTGTCATAAAAGTTACATCCTAATAAATGGTATGCCCATCAGCACAGGTATAAATTATTGCTTTATGAAGTTGTCTCTTAAATAGGGGTAAGGGGAAGCCATTTTTCTTGAGTAAACACTCCTTGGATTGATGCAAGCCATTGGTTAATTTCCAGAGTTCCAAAAAAGTTGACAGTATTTTTGCCAGTTTTCTTGTTTCTTTTATGAAGGCGAGAATTTTCAGAGTTCTTTAACCATTTTCTTTTAAAATTACTCTCAATGTACTTTTAACTTGTATTTTCCTTAGATGAAGTTAAACATCTTTATTATGTCTATATTTCTTTTTGTGTGAGCTGTAGGTATATATCCTGTGACCATATTCTATTAAGTATTCGTTTTCTAATTGATATGTAGGAGTCAGGGAAATGAGCCCTCTGCCTTTTTAGAGAAATGAGCCCTCTGCCTTTATATGGGTTGCAAAATTTTTTCTTATTTTGTCTTTTGACTTTCATTTATGGTGTTTTGTCATAGAGGGAAAAGTATCTTAATTTATCTTAATGTGTCAGTTGTAATGTATCTATGAATACTTTTATGGCTTCTGAGTTTTGTATGATATTTTAAAGAGCTTTTCTCTCTAAGATTGTTCTAACTATTCCCCAATGACCTTTCAAATACTTTGTAAAATAAATTTTATCAAAATATAATTTATATGCAGTAAGGTACGCCTATTGGATAGGTTTTGACAAATGTATATACCGTGTAACTACCACAATCATGATGGAGAACATTTAATTACACCCAAAAGTTCTTTCAGGCCCCTTTACAGTCATTCCCACTCCTCCACCACTAGCACAAAATATTCTTATTTTGTTATTGTCTTTTTATCGTCTTATTTTGTTATTGTCTTTTTATCTGTGGTTATTTTCCCCTTGTTGTTTATTTCATCCATCTTCTTGAGTAAGTTAGCTAACACTTTATTTCAGTTTACTTCAAAGAATAAACTCTTTTATTTATGTATTAGTTATGTCATTTTTCTCCTTTAAAATTAACTAGTTGTTTGAGTAAGATGCTTAATTCTTGTTAAGGGTGTTTATTTTCCTCTGAGAGCTTCTTTAACTGAGTTCCAAAGGTTCTAATGTGAAGCAGTCATCTCACCATGTCATTTGCATTTACTTTGTTTTTATAAATAAATGAAATTTATTTTAGTATTTTCATTTTAGAAGTTACTTTTATAACTGTGACTCTGTGACTATAATTCATAGACTTGCCATCATAGGCATTGATGGAGTTAATATATTTCCCTTTCCTCCTTCAGTCTTCTCTACCAGTCAACTGATTATCTTAGTATTTTCCTTTGTATTGTTAAATATACTTCTACTTCTGTCAGGTTCTGAAAAGTTACATTCAGACCAATTATAGACTTTATTCTGCCCTCCCCCCATCTTGCCTTCCCACCAGGAAAGTCCCCAGTCACCTTAGCCAGGGTAAATGAGGGCTTAGTGATTGGTGGGGAGCTGCTGCCTCCACAAGGGACAGAGTAAATTTAGGTTCTGTCACAGGCTGAGACTCTATCAAAGGAAGCCCAGAACATCCTGCCAGAGCTCCCTGAAAATAGCATTACTAGGCTTACACAGCCCCTGCCTGTCTCTTCGCCTCATGTACCTAGACTAAGTTTAGGGCCCTTCAGATGGTTCAGACCGTGAAAACCTCTTTTTGCCCAGTTCTTCATGATTGTAAAAGACTGGATTCCTGAGCACCTCCTCTTCTGCATCTAAGTCTCTCATCTCAATATGGACAAATATTTTCAAACAGTTTGAGAAGAAGTCATGGCAGAAACCTTAAAGGCCTTCCTATACCCAGCCTGGATTAGCTTTCGTTTACACTTAACTGTGGCTACACATTTACCATTTATTCCTTATTCCCCTACCTGCATGCCTTTTCTTCACTGGGCTCTTCCCAGGCTCAGAGTTAAGGGAACAGAGCTACCAGAAGACCACACAGTTGAGAAAGAGCCAACTCTTATAAAACTGATAAAGATCTTTTATCTCCTGGTGCTTGAAAACCCTTTGTTCTACCAAGGAATAGGCTTGGTATCTATTTCAGTTTTTGGCCTTACTCCTGTTTCCTTTTAACCCCATCTCTCCTACCCTATCTGTCCTGAGCCCCCTTTGTGCTCTGCTAAGTCACCTCAGTCTTGTCCGACTCTGTGCGACCCCACCAGCCTTCTCTGTCCGTGGGATTCTCCAGGCAAGAAGACTAGAGTGTGTTGCCATTTCCTGCTCCTGGGGATCTTCCTGACCCAGGGGTCGAACCCATGTCTCTTACATCTCCTGCATTGGCGGGCGGGTTCTTTACCACTAGCAGCACCTGGCACTGATGAATTATCCTCCTCCTCCCATCATATGTGTCACATCATAAGATGTCACTTGTTTACAAGATATAAAGCAGAAAACAGGAGATTTCTATCTCAAGCAAATGAATCTATACTCTCAAGTGTCATGATAAAGGCAGGAAATGCTTTTGAAGAAATCCCCCCTCACGCCTGTTAAATCAGACTGCATTGTAGGAGTCTGACCAGGGAGGGAAATCATTTCCCCGCTGGCAGGAGAGCATTAGAGCACAAACTCTGGACCAGTCTTTTCAGTTCACGAGCAGTCAAACCTGGGCCTTTTCATTCCCTCCCAAGCATCAAGAGCTCATATATTATCATATAGAGTTTATTTAGTTCTTTGGTGTAATGGCAGAGGAACTAACATGGCTAGTTTCCCGGGACATGGCTTGGCTTCCCAGGACACCTCAGGCATTCCAAGTATCACTTACCAGGTCAGAAAAGTCAAGACATTAGATCCTAAAGATCTGATAGCCTAAGGATCTAGAGCATGGGTTGCATGGATGGCTACACAAAACCCTGGGGCTTATCTGCGGGTGTACAGGATGGTGACCAGCTCAGCTGGGTGGAGCCTGACTATTAGGCGGCTCCTGGGCTGGCTCGCAGGAGGCTCCTCCACTCTTGCCCATTCCAGGGAAGATGACTGTAGCGTATGTCACAGGCTTGGAGCTGATCTCAACCTTAGGAGGCACAGGGGGCACACAGGGTGGGTCTAGGGCTAGGAGTTTCCCTGACAGGGAATCAGGAGGAAGGTTGGTGTAAGTGGTATCATCAAAGGAAGGTGGTGAGTCAAGCTTGACATATGGTACATCTGATGGCAAATCAACAGCCAGTCCAGAGTCACTGATGTGGTGGACCACTGAGGAGGGAGCCTATAACAAAAGCAGGCCGGTTAGGCAAAGAGAAAATGCCTCCCTCTACCCCGGTTCCTTGAGGTGGGAAGTCCAGGATCACACTGGACCGTCTCCAGAATCCTGAGTATGTCTGTGGGCAAGATGGCTTCACTGTGAAGATTTTCAGGCCCCAAGTATCTCCCTAAATCTGGGCAAATGGACGGCAAAGTGGGAAGGTGGAAGACTATAGTTGGCAAGTTTACTGCATTTAAGAAGTGGGTTTGGACCGCATGTGGGTTCCCAGTCTTTTCTCCACCCGATCATCCCAGGACTTGTCAGTGAGTATGGTAGAGGGAGGGTCTAGGGAATTTGGCTGGGGGCCTGCAGAGGTTTCTTACCGTGTTTGAGATTCCACTGCTCTGAAATTGTCCACCAACAGCAAACCTGTTTCCTGGTAGAACAGAAGCACAGACTGCTCCTTGTACCGACTCAGTGCCTCCCACACATGCACTCTCTTCAGAACCCTTGGCAACCTCTGTTCTAGCCCATACTCAAACATCCCCACTCCCACCAGCAAAGTCTTCCCCTTCCATCTGCCCAGCCCCCAGCCCCAGCCAGCCCCAGCCCCCACTTACTGCTTCCACAGCTCCCTTCATCCTGTCTCAACACTCAAGCTATCTCCTGAAATCCCCCACCTCTTCCAGCCACCTGTCCCCAGCGCCACTGTCTCACCCTCTACAATTCCTGTCTCTCCCCAGGCCACCTCCCACGGAATCTCCTCGCTGTCCTCCACCTTTCAGCCATGGGAATTGTAGGGCCTGGGGGCACTTGCCAAAGCCCATCTGTAGGGGGAGCAGACCTAGATTCCCAGCCTCAAATGCAGGAGTGGCTGATACAGGGCCGGAAGACCCCTGCTGGGATACGCAGGCGGAGAGCTGCCCACCTTTCCTTTTGGCCACCACAGCAAGCAGCACCACCGCCACCATCACCAGCAGGCCCAGCAGGAACACAGCACCCCAAATCCAGGGTCTGCTGAGACACACGAAGAAGGAAGTGAGCTTAGCCCTGAACCTGGTGGGGAGCTGCTTGGCAGGAATCCTGGAGAAGTGGCACAGAGGCACCATTCTTGGTGTGCCATGGTCGGGAGAAAGAGCTTTTTTTTTAATGGAATGAGGCAGGCAGACTCAAGCAGGGAAGAAGAGACACATTATCAGGGTATCCTGACTGGAGATCTACTGGAATAAAGGGCTCAGTGCTGAACTGGGATAGAGAGGTATGCCTGTCTGTCTGCCTACCTGCCTACCTGTTGAGCAGTTCCCCAAGAGTGGAGAGAATTGTAAGGTTTCCTTTCAATTTAGTCTGGGGCTCTAAACAAGCTGTATCTGCAGCATCACCCTTTCCCAGCCACCCACATACAATTCTTGTCATACCTCTTCTTATCCTGGCTGGTATCCAAAGGGCCGTCGCTGTCTACAGAGTCCAAAGAGGAGCTCTCACCCAGAGTCGCATCCTGATGGATCTCCTCCTCTTCCAGGGCAGGAGCTGAGGCAGAAGGAAGTCATTACTGAGCACATAGCCACCGAGAGCAGGGTTCAAGGGCTTGCTGAGAGCTGAGGGACTGGGGGAGGAGAACTGAGGGAGGTCGGGAGTAAGAAACACAAAGGGGTGCTTGGGATATTCCTTAAGGGGCCTCTAATTCGAGAGGTCTAAGTCTTTATCTGATTGTGAATCTGCTCACTGCCGCCAGCTCCCAACCTCTCCCTCTGAATTTCTTCTCCTTTTCCTGCTCCCCCTGTGCCTTGTCTCAATCAAGCTGCTTAGACTATGCAGAAAGCCCACTGTGTTATCTGTGCCCACTTCCCTACCCCACCCCAGAATAGGCCTCTCTACTCTGACCTCCTTGGAGACCTTGCTCCCAGCTCTCATCACTTGGTCTCTCAAGGGGCTTTGGCCCAGCCTACTAGACCTCTCTGCATACCTGCAGCCTGTGACCAACCCTGCAGGTTGGCTGAGCCCCATCCCAAGCTCTGGAGGCAAGGAACATAGGGTCAGTCCTGAAATGACAGTGCCAACTGACACTTGCTGAGAGCTTTGGCTCAGACCCTGAGACTCAGTTTTGTGACAAGTTTTTTGTCATTCCAACAATGTGCTCAGCTTCTGTCTGTGGGACTTAGGGTTTGTTTCTGTCGGCCTGAGGATCTGCCTTGGGAACCCGGCAGTCCTCCTAGATCCTCTGAGAGGAGGGTCTTGCTTGGTCCTTAGAAATTCACCATTCCCACTCCCCACCCCACGCTAAACCAGGAACTGAGACACCATTGACCCCAGTCTTGCGGCATATGTCCTTATCTGGTTTTTAAAACCACTATGTCCTCCCTGGATACTATGCTCTACCCATTTGCCTGAATATCCATCCTCTACAGCTCTTGGGGTCCCCACACCTCAGATGTCCCACTGAGGGTACCCACCTCCCTGCCACCCTTTCCCAGTGCATTGTCTTGTGACCATTTGCCATTTAGGAAGTTCTAACCTTGAGGTGCTAGACCTTAGAGTGTCAAGGAAGCGGGAGAACAAAGGATAACCAGAGTTAACAGGAGCATGTTTATAATATGAGTAGTAATTGTGGACACAAGAGAGATTTCTAATGACAGCTTAGTCCCTCCTCATAACAGATGGAGAAAAACAGAAGGAAAAATGTCTTGATTTCATTATTTTGGGCCTTTGGCACAAATTACTTAAGAAAGGAATACTTGAAAAGGAAAAAGATGTCAACATCCGTAAGAGGAAGGCAGAACAGCCTGCTTCCTCAGGTAGCTGACCATGTTCCCAACAGAACAATTATTTTTTACAATATTGTACTTTCCTGAGGAATATTTAATACTTTTAAATGTTCTTTTAGTAAATATTTAGACATGAGAAAGTTATAGACTGTAAAAATGAATCCTGTGAAGAGTACTTTCTAAACTGAAATAGGGTGAGAATATCGACTGTATATTGATGAGACTCTTTCTGTTTTTAAAACTGAAAAAGTCAAAGGAATCCAGCCATTGAATGTACCCTGCCTGTTACATGAGACACATACTAGACGCTCAGTGAAGACTTATAAAATAAGGTATAAATTCAGTAGTTTTTAAGCCATTAATCTTAAGCCTGGAACATATACCAAAAAATTAATTCCGGTTGATATGTCTGAATCAAAACTTTGTTTAAAACATTTCTAAGGGGGAGAAAACAGCATAGAGTATGTTGAAAATGCTGGATGAGGAGGCCAAGGCCCTGAATGGGGGAAGAAGGATGTGACTTCCTGTGGGGAGACCCACCCATGCAGGAGCGGAAAGGGGACTGCTCTTTGGCTGATTTATCTCAGACTTCTCACCCGGTTTGGCTTCCGTTCCCTGCAGAGCTGTCAAAAGAATATTGGGCATTTGGCCCATATTCCTCACCCACAAGGGCTCCCACCCACCAAGGACCCAAGAGCGGCAGGTTGGGGCAGGAGGGCAGGCCAGGGCTGCTGGCCAGGCTGGGATAACTCACCTGCAGGAAGCACATCCAGAGTGACCCTGTGCACAGTCTGGGTTCCCGAGAGGCCCTCCACCACACAGGCATACTCGCCAGCATCCTCCTCCCGCAGGGCAAGCATCTCCACCTGGAGCAGGCCGCCCCCCAGGTCTGTGAGAAATATGCGGCTGCCAGCTGGGACCCCGCGATTCACGGTTGATGTTACCAAGGGCTGGCATCCCTCTGGCAGGACCTGGCACCACACCTTTCGTGCCTTGACATCCTGGAGTCGGTAGTGGCACTGCACCAGGATGGAGCTCCCCACGGGCGCCTGCAGCAGCTCCGGGAGGCTGCCGGCCAAGCCCTGGCCTAGGGGAGGAAAGTTGAGGGAATGTCAGGCAGGGCACCTCCTGGGCCACCCACTGCCCAGGGGGTCAGGGGTCTAGAGGTCCACTTCTGGGCCTACACATGTAATTGTTTCCAGGGCAATGCCAATTATCCCTGGGCATGGAGCAGGGTACATGGGGCCCAGAGTGCAGCTCCTTCTAAACCTTACCTACTAGTCCCAGGAGCAGCAGCAGGAGCAGTTTGGGGCCCATGGCTGGGCAGGGAGATGTCAGCTCTGAGGCTCGTCTGGGCACTGACACAGCATTCCCCTGGGGGCAGGAAATTTGGCCTCAGACACTCACGTGGGGCTCTCAGTGACCATGGGGTTGGGAAGCAGGCACTGGTGGGCCCTGCCATGGGTGGGGAGAAGGAGGTGTTCCAAGCTCTGGTTGGCTCAGTGCTCCAGATGGGAGTGGGCGAGGTAGAATGAGAAGGCCCAGGGAAACACAGAAGCCTGGGATCCTGGGTGCCCCTAAGGAGTGAAGTCAGGGAGGAGGATTATGGCAACCAGGGAGCATTAAAGAAAGGGGGAAGATGATCTTCAGGGTATTCCAAATACAGAATCTGATGATGCAGAGCTGTGAAGGAGGGAAGTAAAATGTCTTCCCCAGGGCCTGAGTCCATCTTAATTTTAAATTCTGTGTGAGTGCCCTACCTGAGCTGTCTGGAGATCATCCAGGAAGCCCCCCCTCGATGGTGCACCCTGGTCTACCTGTCTTCACTCCCTGTGCTGAGTGCTCCCTAGATACTTCCAGTGTGGGCCACGTTCTCCACTTCCAGGAAGTGCACTCTTGCTTTGATAATTAATTGGATATTGAACCCCCTGTACTCATCTCATTTTCATAGCTTTTCTGTCTAGGTTTCTTTCCTTTTTTTTTTTTTTTTTTTTTTTTTAGTCCATTGTGTTCTGATTCCTGGAAGATATCCTCATATTTTTTCTTCCATCCCTTCTAACCTTGTCCTTCAAATTTTTATCCCTTAGTGCTTTTAGTTTACAGTATTTTTAATTCTCCAAGCATTTCTCATATATTATTTTTATTTCATGAATGCACTGTCCTCTCTGTTGGAAGACAAGTTCTCTGTGAATATGTTCATGTTTCTGCATGATCGGGGCCTTCCCAGGAAAGGGCACTGACCGAGCTTTGTTCCAGGGAGACTGAAGAGCAAACGTGCCTGGGGAGTTAGAGACCGTGTGTCAGCTCCAGAGAGACTTGCTTCCATCCTTCCCCTTCCTCCCTGGAAGTGATCAGTTTCTATTCCGAAGTAAAGATGTCTCTCTCTCCCACCAGAGAGGAAGATGGGCCAATGCTCAACGTGCCAGATGCTCTATATCAGCTCCAAGTCTCATAATTTGGGGTTCTTCTCCCATGACACAAACCAACTTCCTGCATAGGGTCCATCTGGTCCCCATTTGCATCACCCTGTGCAGAACTGGGGCTGGGAACCCCGCACAGAATGTGAGGGGTTAACCTGCTGACACCAGGGATACGCCAGTGCTCAGACTGGAGCAGGCCAGTGGGAATACCTGGGAGGACACACTGCTCTGACCTAGATGCTCACGCCTGGTAAGGGCCCTGGAAAAACCACCCTCCCTCCTTCTGTCCTCCCTGCCCTCCTCCTCCCCTCTCCCTGCCTCCTCCTCCCTCCAGGAGCAAGGGAGTTGAGAATGGAAAACAGGGACCAGGAGCCTGAGAAAGCTGTGTTTAGCCGAGTCTCATGGACACGGTGATAGGGAGACCAGCTGTTCCTGTTCACCTGGCGTGAGGGTTTTCTGGGGACACAGGACTCTCGGTGCTAACACTGGCAGAGTCTCCAGCCGACTGGACACCTGGGTCTTCCTTGTGAGTGATATGGAAGGATGTATGTCTGTCCTGCCAAGGCGTATCAGGCTTTCTTTGATTTCGTTGCAGAAAATTATTTTTGCTCTAATAAGCCAACCTGGGAGATTTGTGTGAGGAGGAGACCTGTCTTCAATATGTATTGAGTGCGTAAAACAGACAGTCCCCCACTGGGTGCCTGGGACAGAAGTGGCCAGGATCCAGAGAGGTGTCCTCTCACCAGGCGTTTGAGAAGAGGAAGAAAGCCAGTGCTTATGCGGGACCTACTATGTGCCAGACAGCTGGCCGGGGACTTTCATTTTATTTCTTTCAATCTCACAAAAACCCACCAAAGTAGGGTTGATGGGGTTTGGTTTGGTGTTGGGATTTTTGTTTGTCTTTATGTGCAAGGAGCCTGAGGCTCGGAGCAGTTAAGGAACTTGCTTAAGGTTTCTTAAGGAGGCAAACTTGAAATTGGAAAACGCTTTCCGTTCAGTGTGCACTCCAGAGAGTGAAAGGCGGGGGATCCCAGGGTGGATGTCACTGACCTGGCCGAGCAGGAAGGAGCAAAGGCTGAGCTCCCAAGAGCAGGAAAGTTCCAGCAGCGCCCCTCCACCAGGCGCACCCCCGGAGCCTCCCGTTCCATCCCGTCACCCCCGGTGCCCAGGCAGCGTGGGCAGGAGGGCGCTGGCATGGGCTCAGTTTGGGCTCTGCTCCGTCTTGGCTCCTAGACCGTGCCTGTGTCTGCAGGAAGACGACGACTGCGCCGGGACCCGACCGGGAAGTTTCACTGAAGTGCAGCTGAGTCAGGGAGGCCAGGGAACCACAGACTGGACCAGGGGCCTGGACCTGGGGGCAGAGGCCAGCGGAGCAGCCTCGGGAGTGGGTGGGGCAGGGCTGTGACAAGGGGAGTAACCTGTTAACATGAGGCTGATACACAGGGCTGCACCGGGGCTCTTTCCCAGTGATTCAAAACCCCAGGGACCCACGCCCAGGTTAGGGAGCAATGCAGCCACGTGTGGCTGTGGAGAGGGGCTCCTGGCCTTCAGCTCTGAGGCCAGGACAGAGAACCTGCGGATATGGCCAACCCACTTCCTCCTCAAGGACAGCCCAACTTCAGGGTAGCTTCCATCTAGTTTCCCCCTCATTCTTGGTCCAGGAGGCGTGTGTGTGTCCAAGAGAGCGATGAGGTTCCCTAAACTGCCTTGGTTGTTCCCTGCGTCTCGAACACTCTTCCTGCCTTGCTTCCTTGAGGTGTTTCTCAAGTGGTGCCTCCTGACTACCCTTTAGAACTGCATCATTCCCCAGGCCTTCTGCCCTCCCCATACTCCCAACCAGCTGACTGACCCACATTGTATTTGTCTGTCTGCCTTCTTCCCATTAGAACGAGGCTCTGTGTGGGCAGAAATCTTGGCTTGTCTTGTTCACTGTTGTGTCTCCAATGCCTAGACTGGTACCTGGCACAGAATATCAGTTTTTATTGAATAAGTACATGAATAAATAAGTAGGATTGGGACTTCCCTGATAGTCCTGTGGTTAGGACTCCACACTTCCACTGCTGGGGCCCAGGTTCAATCCCTGGTCAGGGAACTAAGATGCTGCAAGCTATGCAGCATGGCTAAAAAAAAGAGGGGGGAGTTATTTTTAATAAATAAGTAGGGTTGAGCTAGAGGGAAGGGCACCTGCAAAGTCAAGTGAAAGTAGGATTTCCAGGCTGCACAGGGGACTCTGGGTAAATCTTTTCCCTTTTGAGCCTCAGTTTCCCTTCTATATGATGAAAGACTTGGGGCTTGGACCAGTAGTCCCTAGCTCTGGTACGCTGCGCCGACAACCCAAGCCCTTGCCATTTCTCTGGAGGGAGCATAACATGATAAAAACAAACCACTAGGGAGATAAATGGATGAGTCAGCTGGGAACTGGATGGACTTGGGAGGCGAGGAGGGCTTGAGACAGGCAGAGGGAGGAAGGGGCCCAGTAATAATCACAGGGAACCAGTGGACAGGAGGCAGGATGATGAGAGAAGATGGTAGAGAAATCCCACGGAGGGAGGCAGGGCTTGGTAATCAGATCTCTGGGACGGAGAGAGAAGACTTTAAACGTTTGGCCAGTTTGGAGCCTGTGGAAATGGAGGGACATGGTATGCTAAGACCGTGGACCCTAAGGAGCCAGACCTGTCTTCTCCTCATCGGTATTCACTCTCCTAGCCTTGTAGCAAAAGAGAAGACCTTCATGACACCCTAAACCATCAAATAAACAGGAAGTCTTGGGTTTATTTGTGAGAGTGTTTAATGGCCAATGTCCAGAAGTTGGAGGTATCCTTCCCACCTCCCATGCGTGCACATGCATGCGTGTGCACACATACGTGCATGCGCTTCCACGGGCCAAAGGAAGAAAGGTAGAGGAGACTGGCCTTTTACCAAAGCAGAGCCAGGAGACTTGGCGGCCAAGGGGCGAGTGTGCAGCAGGCTGGGGTGATCCGTGCAGACCTCTCCTGAACCTCTCCTCCACTGAGGGTCCTCCTCTCTCATATGTCTCTCAGCTCTACAACAGACAGGGTACTCACTCAGCGCCTCTCTGCCCCACCTCTCTGCCCCCGGCCACCACTGTGCTCACCAAGCTCACCTGTCAGAGTTTGGAGCTGGTAACCTGGGTTGTGGCCACAGTCCGGTCCACTGGCCTGGGGTGGCCCTTGTTTCTGCCCATGCCAGGCTGCAGCCCAGAGGGCGCTGGCTGCTAGAAGCTTGCTGAGAAAGATGCAGGCCAGGAGGAAGAGGATGGAAGTGGGTGGGAAGGGGCTCTCTTCCGAAAGGCTCCTTGGAGAAACAAAGAGGGCATGTGGGAGGTCATGAGGGGACACACAAGCTGGAATCTGTCCTCAGAGAAGGAATGGGGAGACCCTGGGAGCTCGGGGGGCTGGGGACACCTCCCCCACCCACCACCAGCCCTGGATGAGGCTTTATGGGGCTTGGGGGAACCTGTAGTCAGGAGTTCCAGTCACGGATCTGCCTGCTGAGTGCTTTTAAACAACCACCTCCCTCATTGAGCGGTCTTCTGCCTTCGTGATGGTATGATGTGTGGTGTGTTTGTGTGTGTGTGTGTGCACACACATATGCACTTCATGGTTATACTAACAGTGTTTAAACACCAGTACATAGTCAAGAACCAGTCAGAACTGATTCTGGTCCCATCAGGGAAGCAGGAATCTGGGGGTACCAATTTTGTGCTGAAATATTAATCCTAAAACTTTCGTTGTTGCTGAACTCTGAGGATTCTGTCTGAGGGCTGCCAGGGGAAGGGGTGAGAGGCCAGTCACTCAAGAGTCTTGGAGCATCAGCTATTTATAAACTGTTAGGGAAGTTTTGCAATATTTTAACAACTGGTACAGTCACACCAACACACACTGGCTGGTTGGAGGGGTGTTTAGACAAGATCATATACAGATACCTTCTTGTTCCAGTTGCCTTGGAACCTGTACTTCTGGCACCCGCCACCCCCCAGCTGCCACCCCATGCCTGGGCTCTGCAGGGCGGAGGTCTACCCAGGGATCTTAGCAAAGACTTGTCACTATACCTGGAGATGCTGTGCTCCACCTGGGCATTCTCGAAGCTCTCAGGCCCCTCAGGGATCCAGAGGTCTCCAGGGTCCTGGTAATCACGGGGGTCTGTGGGAGACAGAGCCCGTGAGATGCTAGTCCCCTTCTTGAAGCCACAGTGGAGAGGACCCCTCTGGGTGGGGTGAAGCTATCTTGGACCTCACCCTGTGTGGATCAAGTTGTTAACGTCTCTGAGCCTCAGTTTCCTCACCTGTAGAGTGGAGCAATTAGGAATCCCTTCTTAATAATAGTGTTGCAGGATTCAGCGAGAACATCCTGTGTAGTGCCCATCACTTCATAGGAGCTCAGTGACTGCACCCCCCACCCTCCTGTCACACAGGGTCTTTGGGAAGAGCAAATGAGATGGTGGATGTTTCTGAAAGTCTGGTGTGGACTGTCAAGCTGTCTATACCAGCTACAGATTATTCTTGTTATTCGTTTCCTGCTGTATCTGTGGGAGTCAGCTGAGCCTTAGACTCTGATAGGATCGCAGTGTTTCCTCGCCACCTACTCCCGTGGAGGCAGGGTTTGGGGTCTAAGGCAGATGGTCTCACCTACCCTCCCCATCTTAGACAAGTTTTTGACCTTCATATCCATGATAAGGGGCCATGTTAGGGGGAAGAGTTGGACAAAGAGAGAAGGGATCTGTAACCTCAGATTTGTTCTTCTTTGGGACACAGGAGACAGACAGAAGGCTTTCCTGGAGGGCACCCCCTGTGCAAGCTCAGGGGTGAGAAGGACCCCACCACTCCCTATCTCACCTAGTTAAACCAGGAATGATGATCCTAAGCAGTTAGCAGCAGGAGACTGAGGTGAGGGCTGTCACTGACCCCAGGAACTGTAAAACTGTCGCTTGTTTCTCACCGGAGCCATACGGGGTCAGTGGCACAGACTCCATCACCACCATTTAAAGATGGGGAAATGGAGGCCCAGAGAGGAGAAGCAGTTGCCCCGGGTCACAGCAGTGTTCCTTTCTGGGCCTGTTTTTCTGTACCAAGTTGGTGCTTAATCTACATCAGTAGGTGCATTGGGTGGTTGGGAGAGGGAATGAGTGAATGTCCTCCTACTCCTTAAGGACCACCTCAGTGCTCACATCTCAACGGGATGCCAGATGGATAAAGCTGTTTGGAGGGGAGCAGGACCACAGCTAGCTCCTAAGTGTGTAAAGGACCGTACCCTTCCTGCAAGCGATGCAGTCCTCCACCAGGGGGCGCAGCCTGGAGCGGGGCACAGGGCTGGATGGTGACCCGCCTCGTGCAGTCAGCAATCTGCACAACCGGCCACAGTGGCCCTCAGTTGAGCAGGGGGACAAAATCCACACCGTGGGATCTCCCAGGACCCCCAAAAGCCCCGAGGGTGGTCGGTCCTATACTCAGAGCCCCAGCCTCAGATGCGGGATGCAGTCAGCCGCCCACTCACCAGCCAGCACCTCCACCAGGACCTTCCTGAGGGTGTCAGCCTCGCTGCCATGGAGGCTCTGGCACTGGTAGAGGCCAGCGTCGTGGGTTTGAAGATTCCGCAGCGTGATGGTGAGTGTGCCCCCCAGGGCGTCGTCCGTGATGGCCGTGCTCCCGTTGCGCCTCTTCAGGAAGGACAGCAGCCACGAAGGGTGGGTGCTGACCACTTGCTGGCACAGGCCTTCTTCACCCAGCTGGCGGCACCAGGCTTTGCGTCTCCCCCAGTGCTTCAAGGAGTTGTAGGGGCAGGAGACCCGCAGGGACCGGCCCATCGTGCCCTGGAACACCGTGGTGTTGTGCGCTCGGGACAGCTCTGGGGACGAGACGTTCCTTCACTGTACCACGTGTTTACTGAACACCTACTATGTTCACTGAACAGAAGAGACAGAAATCCTGCCCTTAAGGAACTCAGGTCTACATAAGTTGGGAGAAGGTGGCACAGCCCAAGTATGTGTTTATAGGAAATGAGGAAACCTGGGTCCTGGGTCTGGCTTTATCACCACTGGACTTGTTGGACCTCTTTAGAGAAGTAATTGACCCTCTCTGAGCCTATTTCCAGAGACATTTGGTCTTGAAGTTCCCTCCAGTGCTAGTCCACACGTGTTCTTCCTGTTATATGGAATCATGCCCTCCTCTCTCCCCCTCCATCTCAAGAGAGCAAGGCCAGTGGCCTCTCAGGCCTGGAGCTGGTCCCAAGGGGGGCTGAACGCTCCATCCCCAAGCCCTCCATGCTTGCTAACTCTGCAGCTGCCCACACCAGTCCCAGCCCCACATTCTCCTCTTTGTGACCTTTAGCTTCCAGCTTCCCTATTTCTGTGGCTTTGTTCCCCTTTCAGGAGGGATGCATCTCAGAGCTATTTTGGGGGAGACATGAGGCTGCTATTTTAGGGGCCGTCCTTGGGGTGGGGGAGCGCCAGTCTGGTGCCAGGGCAGGGGCTGAAAGAGAATCATCCAGCACCCTCTGCCTCAGCCTCCCTTCTCTTCAATCACTTTGTCAACCACATGGGTGACAGAAACTTGCCAGGAATAGGGAGCTGGTGGCCTGCCTTTTGGAACCAGAGAGATCTGAGAAGCAATATCCCCCATACCACCCTGTCCATCTGCCTCCAGGCAGACCAACATGCCCCCACTTTCCCTGCTCCACCTCCAGCTAAGAAACTCCAGCTTCACTGGAACATTCTCTCCTCTCACCCACATGTGACTTTTCCTCTAGGGGGAGCAAGAGGCATCCCCCAATGAGAAAAGGCTGTCGTGTGCAAAATTCTGGGGTGCTCATCCCTGCAGCTCAATCACAGAATCTTCACCCCCAGGGCGGAGGACAGGAGGGCCTTCAGAGCCCAGGAGGGGTACCCCAAAGATGCAGATTCCCAGTGCTGGGTTCTTTTCTCCCTCCCACCCTGCTACTCCTCTGGGACTAGTTTTATGCTCAAGTGGTTCAGAATTTTAGGGGCTCTTACCAATGCTCCCCAGACTTCCCCCAACCACTAGCTAGTGCTGAGATGCCACCATCAGAAGTCCTTCCCTTTCTAGGTGTCCAAATCCACCAGCCTCTGATGCCTCCACCAGCATGGAGAGCTGATACTGGAGAGGGAGGGAAGGCGTGGAGAATACTGGGCACAGTGGGAAGCAAGGGTACAGGACATGCGGAGGATTTCAGTCATCTTAGAGTGTGGCTCAGTGCTCCCCACCCACCCACTTGCCACATACTCAAGGAAGGGGAGGGAGTGTCGACAGCGGAGGGAGGGACTCCTACCTGTGACAGTGAGCAGGATGAGCAGCACGACAGGCTCCATGTCACCCTTCCCTTGTGGACGACAGACGCAGGGTGCCTTGTGCAAGAGCTCGTCTTTTCACAAGGGTCAGGCTCCCCAGACACTGCCCACAGGAACTGGCTCCTGGAGGTTGAGCAATCGTCAGGACTGGGATCTGGCTTCATGATTCAGTGAGGGGGAGCAGAGCGGGGAGGTGAAGACGGGAGAGGAGGAGCCACCGCTGCAGCCCAGCAGGGGGCGCTGTGGATCCCAGACCTCTGAGAGGGCAGCCCACTGTCCAGCCTGTACCAGCCTTCTCATTGGTTGAGAAGATGATCCTTTCTCCACTCCATTGCCTTAGTATCTTCATTGAAAGTCATTTGACATGTAGTCTTCATCTTGACTGTCCATTCTGTTCCATTGATCTATGTGTTGATCTTTTACCAATTACACCCCATCCTGACTACTCACTGGGGCTTTACCTTTTTTTAAATTGGAGTACAATTCCTTTACGATGTTGTGTTTCTGCTGTACTAACAAAGTGAGTCAGCTGTTTGTATACATATATCCCCTCCCTCTTGAGCCTCCCTCTCACCCCTGGCCCCAATCCCAACCCTCTAGGTCATCACAGAGCACTGAGCTGAGCTCCCTGTGCTATGCGGCAGCTTCCCACTAGCTAGCTATTTTACACATGGAGTTGGTGATGGACAGGGAGGCCTGGCATGCTGCAATTCATGGGGTCGCAAAGAGTCAGACACGACTGAGAGACTGAACTGAACTGAATGTATATATGTCAGTACCGTTTTCCCAATTCGTTCTACCCTCTCCTTCTCTCTCTTAGTCCACATCTCTACATTTATATCTCTATTCCTGCCCTGAAAATAGCTTCATCAATACCATTTTTCTAGATTCCATACATATGCGTTAATATGCAATATTTGTTTCTCTCTTTCTGACACTTCACTCCGTATGACAGACTCTAGGTCCATCCACATCACTACAAATGACTCAATTTCATTCCTTTTTATGGCTGAGTAATATTCCATATACCACTTCTTCTTTATCCATTCATCTGTCAATGGGCATTTAGGTTGCTTCCATGTCCTGGCTACTGTAAATAGGGCTGCTGTGAACATTGGAGTACTTTTTAAATTATGTGTCTTTTTGAATTATGGTTTTCTCAGGGTATATGCCCTAGTGGAATTGCTGGGTCATATTCATTGTAACTTTATAACAAGTCTTAAAATCAGATGATGTAATCCAACTACACTGTTCCTTCTCAAAATGGTTTTAACTGCTTTCGTAACTTTGCTTTGGAATGTATATTTTAGAATCTGCCTGTCAATTTCTACCCCCTCCACTCTCTCCAAAGCCAATCAGGCTTTTGATGGGGTTTCATTGGCTCTATAGATTAATTTGGGAGGAACTAGACATCTTAATGGACTTCCCTGGTGGCTCAGCAGTAAAGAATCCATCCAACTGCAATGCAGGAGATGCAGGTTCGATCCCTGGGTCGGGAAGATACCCTGGAGAAGGAAATGGCTACCCACTCCAGTATTATTGCCCCCAAAATCCCATGGACAGAGGAGCCTGACAGGCTACAATGCATGGGGTTGCAAAAGAGTCAGACATGACTTAGCAACTAAATGACAGACATTGTAACACTGCTGAGTCTTTCGATCCATGGACACATTTTAGCTCACCATTTATTTACTTCTATGGCTTCTGTCACCAATGTTTTATGGTTTTCAGCATACAAATCTTTCACGTATTTTGTTAAATTTCTCTTGGTCCATGATTTTGGTGCTATTTTAAAAGTGTTTCTAGCTTCCAATATCTTAGCCCGAAACCAAACTCTGAAATCCCATGAATCTTTACCTTACTTCCAGTTCCATTTATGCTGCATTCTGACCTCTTCTGCCCACATCCTTCCTACCTGAGAAAAGGGTATGATTTTTGTTCCTCTAAGCCTCATAGCAAAGGACAGGCACCAAGAAATCTCTGCCAATTCATGTATATGAATTCACAGCATGTGCATATCAAACTCTTTCTTCTCTAAGCTTGTGCTGATTCAACCCCCTGATTCTCATATCTGAGCACAGGAACATTCTACATGACCCCACTTCCAAGCACAGAATCCTTCCTTTCCATTTGCTAAATCTGCATTCAAAGATACCCAGGACCTCATACCTGGTCACAGATCTCTCCCTCTCTAATACATCATTCACTCTGAATGCCATCATTCTCTGATTATTGTGGTTATTCAATTGCTCAGTCATGTCTGACTCTGTGACCCCATGGACTGCAGCACTCCAGGCTTCTGTGTCCTTCATGAGCTCCCGAAGCTTGCTCAAACTCGTGTTCATTGAGTCACTGATGCCATCCACCATCTCATCCTGTCATCCCCTTCTCCTCCTGCCTTCAGTCTTTCCCAGCATCAGAATCTTTTCTAATGTTCGGCTCTTCGCATCATGTGGCCAAAGTATTGGAGTTTCAGCTTCAGCATCAGTCCTTCCAATGAACATTCAGGGTTGATTTCCTTTAGAATTGACTGGTTTGATCTCCTTGAAGTCCAAGGGACTCTCAAGAGTCTTCTCCAACATCACAGTGCAAAAGCATCAATTCTTCAATGCTCAGCCTTCTTTATGGTCCAACTCTCACATCCATACGACTACTGGAAAAACCATAGCTTTGACTAGATGGACTTTTGTTGGCAAAGTGATGTCTCTGCTTTTTAATACAGTCTAGGTTTGTCATAGCTTTACTTTCAAGGAGCAAGCGTCTTTTAATTTCATGGGTGCAGTCATCATCTGCAGTGATTTTGGAGCCCAAGAAAATAAAGTCTCTTACTGTTTCCACTGTTTACCCATCTATTTGCCATGAAGTGATGGGACCAGATGCCATGATCTTGGTTTTTTGATTGTTGAATTTTAAGCCAGCTTTTTTTACTCTCCACTTTAACTTTCATCAAGAGGCTCTTCAGTTCCTCTTTGTTTTCTGCCATAAGGGTGTTATCATCTGCATATCTGAGGTTATTAATATTTCTCCTGGCAATCTTAATTCCAGCTTGTACTTCATCCAGCCCGACATTTCACATGATGTACTGTGCATAGAAGTTAAATAAGCACGATGACAATAGACAGCCTTGACATACTCCTTTCCCAATTTGGAACCAGTCCATTTTTCCATGTCCAGTTCTAACTGTTGCTTCTTGACCTGCATACAGATTTCGCAGGAGGCAGGTAAGGTGGTCTGTTATTCCCAACTCTAAGAATTTTCCACAGTTTGTTGTGATCCACACAGTCAAAGGCGTTAACATAGTCAATAAAGCAGAAGTAGATGTTTTTCTGGAATTCCTTTTTTTTTTCTATGATCCAATGGATGTTGGCAATTTGATCTCTGATTCTTCTGCTTTTTCTAAATCCAGCTTGTACATCTTCAAGTTCTCAGTTCACATACTGTTGAAGCCTGGCATCGAGAATTTTGAGCATTACTTTACTAGCGTGTGAAATGAGTGCAAGTGTGCAGTAGTTTCAACATTCTTTGGCATTGCCCTTCTTTGGGATTGGAATGAAAACTGACCTTTTCCAGTCCTGTGGCCACTGCTGAGTTTTCCATATTTGCTGGCATATTGAGTGCAGCACTTTAACAGCATCATCTTTTAGGATTTGACATAGCTCAGCTGGAATTCCATCAGTTCCGCTAGCTTTGTTTGTAGTGATGCTTCCTAAGGCCCATTTAACTTCCCACTCCAAGATGTCTGGCTCTAGGTGAGTGATCACACCATCGTGGTTATCTGGGTCATGAAGATCTTTTTTGTATAGTTCTTCTGTGTATTCTTGCCATCTCTTCTTAATATCTTCTGCTTCTGTTAGGTCCATACCATTTTTGTCCTTTATTGTGCCCATCTTTGCATGAAATGTTCCCTTGGTATCTAATTTTCTTGAAGAGATCTCTGGTCTTTCCCATTCTATTGTTTTCCTCTATTTCTTTGCATTGTTTACTTAGGAAGGCTTTCTTAACTCTCCATGCTATTCTTTGGAACTCTGCATTCAGATGGGTATATCTTTCCTTTTCTCCCTTGCCTCTGGCTTCTCTTCTTTTGTCAGCTATTTGTAAGCCCTCCTCAGACAACCATTTTGCCTTTTTCTTGGGGATGGTTTTGATCACCACCTCCTGTACAATGTCATGAACCTCTGAGCACAGGAACATTCTACATGACCCCACTTCCAAGCACAGAATCCTTCCTTTCCATTTGCTAAATCTGCATTCAAGGATACCCAGGACCTCATACCTGGTCACAGATCTCTCCCTCTCTAATACATCGTTCACTCTGAATGCCATCATTCTCTGATTATTGTGGTTATTACCATAGTTCTTCAGGCACTCTATCAGATCTAATCCCTTGACTTTATTTGTTACTTCCACTATGTAATCATAAGAGATTTGATTTAGGTCAATACCTGAATGGCCTAGGGGTTTTCCCTACTTTCTTCAATTTAAGTCTGAATTTTGCAATAAGTTCATGATCTGAGCCATAGTCAGCTCCTGGTCTTGTTTTTGCTGACTGTATAGAGCTTCTCCATCTTCTGCTGCAAAGAATATAATCAACATGATTTCAGTATTGACCATCTGGTGATGTCCATGTGTAGAGTCATCTCTTGGGTTGTTGGAAAAGGGTATTTGCTATGACCAATTCATTCTCTTGGCAAAACTCTGTTAGCCTTTGCCCTGCTTCGTTTTGTACTCCAATGCCAAACTTGCCTGTTACTTCAGGTATCTCTTGACTTCCTACTTTTGCATTCCAGTCCCCTATGATGAAAAGGACATCTTTTTTGGGTGTTAGTTCTAGAAGGTCTTGTAGGTCTTCATAGAACCAGTCAACCTCAGCTTCTTTGTCATTAGTGGTTGGGGGATAGACTTGAATTACTATGACATTGAATGGTTTGCCTGGGAAATGAACAGAGATCATTCTGTCCTTTTTGAGATCTCACCCAAATACTGCATTTCAGACTCTTGTGTTGACTATGAGGGCTACTCCATTTCTTCTAAGAGATTCTTGCCCATGGTAGTAGATATAAAGGTCATGTGAATTAAATTCACCCATTCCCATCCATTTTAGTTCACTGATTCCTAAAATGTCAATGTTTGCTCTTGCCATCTCCTGTTTGACCACTTCCAATTTACCTAGATTCATGGACCTAACATTCCAGGATCCTAGGCAATATTGTTCTTTACAGCCTCAGACGTTACCTTCACCACTGGACACATCCACAACTGGATGTCGTTTCTGCTTTGACTCAGCCTCTTCGTTCTTTCTGGAGCTATTTCTCCACTCTTTTCCAGTAGCCATATTGGGCACCTACCAACCTGGGGAGTTAGTCTTTCAGTGTCCTATCTTTTTGCCTTTTCATACTGTTCATGGGGCTCTCAAGGCAAGAATGATGAAATGGTTTGCCATTCCCTTCTCCAGTGGACCACGTTTTGAACGAACTCTCCACCATGACCTGTCTGTCTTGGGTGGCCCTGTACAGCACAGCTCATAGTGTCATTGAGTTAGACAAGATTGTGATCCATGTTATCAGTTTGCTTAGTTTTCTGTGATTGTGGTTTTCCTTTTGTCTGCCCTCTGAAGGATGAGAATAAGAGGTTTGTGGAAGCTTCCTGGTGGGAGGGACTGGCTGTGGGTAAAACTGGGTCTTGCTCTGGTGGTCAAGGCCATACTCAATACATCTTCAATCCAATTTTCTGCTGATGGGTGGAGCTGTGTTGCCTCCCTGTAGTTTGGCCTGAGGTCAAACTATGGTAGGGGTAGTGGAGGTAATGGTGACCTCCTTCAAAAGGCCTTATTCGAGCATGCTTCGGCTCCCAGGACTGTTGTAGTCAGTGCCCCTGATTCCGTGCAGCCCACGGTTTGACCTATGCCTCTGCTGGAGACTCCTGAGCCCTCACAGGCAAGTCTAGCTCAGCCTGTTGTGGGATCACTGCTCCTTTCTCCTGGGTCCTGGTGCATACAAGGTTTTGTTTGTGCCCTCAAAGAGTCCATTTCCCTGGGGGTTCTCAGTCCTTTTGCTGGATCCCCAGGTTCGGAAATCTGTTGTGGCCCTAGAACTTTTGCAACAGTGATTGCATGCATGCATTTATTCACTTGCCATGTATGTGCTGGAGAACTCAGGTCTCTTGAAGCCTCGGGGTTCTTAGATACAATGACAATATAGCTGAGGGAAGCCCTAGAACCAGAAGCATGACTTGGAGGAACTGATGTCTAACTTTGACTGAGACTTCACAGCTGCTGAGCCATCGTTTTAAAATGCATGGAGGTGGGGGGCGGTCCTAAGATAGTGGAGGAATAGGATGGGGAGACCACTTTCTCACCCACAAATTCATCGAAAGAACATTTGAACACTGAGCAATTCCACAAAACAACTGCTGAATGCTGGCAGAGGACATCAGGCACCCAGAAAGGGAGCCCATGGTCTTCAAAAGGAGGTAGGACAAAGTATAAAAGATAAAAAGAGAGACAAAAGAGGTAGGGGCGGAGATCCATCCTGGGAAGGGAGTTTTAAAAGAGGAGAAGTTTCCAAACACCAGGAAACACTCTCACCGGAGGATCTGTGGGGAGTTTTGGAATTCCAGAGGGCAACATCAATTCAGTTCAGTCACTCAGTCATGTCCAGCCCTTTGTGACCCCATGAATCGCAGCATGCCAGGCCTCCCTGTCCATCACCAACTCCCGGAGTTCACCCAAACTCATGTCCATAGAGTCGGTGGTGCCATCCAGCCATCTCATCCTCTGTCGTCCCCTTCTCCTCTTGCCCCCAATCCCTCCCAGCATCAGAGTCTTTTCCAATGAGTCAACTCTTCGCATGAGGTGGCCAAAGTACTGGAGTTTCAGCTTTAGCATCAGTCCTTCCAATGAACACCCAGGACTGATTTCCTTTAGGATGGACTGATTGGATCTCCTTGCAGTCCAGGGAACTCTCAAGAGTCTTCTCCAACACCACAGTTCAAAAGCATCAATTCTTCGGCGCTCAGCTTCCTTCACAGTCCAACTCTCACATCCATACATGACCACTGGAAAAACCATAGGCTTGACTAGATGGACCTTTGTTGGCAAAGTAATGTCTCTGCTTTTCAATATGCTATCTAGGTTGGTCATAACTTTCCTTCCAAGGAGCAAGCGTCTTTTAATGTCATGGCTGCAATCACCATCTGCAGTGATTTTGGAGCCCAGAAAAATAAAGTCTGACACTGTTTCCACTGTTTTGCCATCTATTTGCCATGAAGTGATGGGACCAGATGCCATGATCTTAGTTTTCTGAACGTCGAGCTTTAAGCCAACTTTTTCACTCTCCTCTTTCACTTTCATCAAGAGGCTTTTTAGTTCCTCTTCACTTTCTGCCATAAGGGTGGTGTCATCTGCATATCTGAGGTTATTGATATTTCTCCCAGCAATCTTGATTCCAGCTTGTGCTTCTTCCAGCCCAGCGTTTCTCATGATGTACTCTGCATAGAAGTTAAATAAGCAGGGTGACAATATACAGCTTTGACATAGTCCTTTTCCTATTTGGAACCAGTCTGTTGTTCCATGTCCAGTTCTAACTATTGCTTCCTGACCTGCATGTAGGTTTCTCAAGAGGCAGGTCAGGTGGTCTGGTATTCCCATCTCTTTCAGAATTTTCCACAGTTTATTGTGATCCACACAGTCAAAGGCTTTGGCATAGTCAATAAAGCAGAAATAGATGTTTTTCTGGAACTCTCTTGCTTTTTTGATGATACAGCAGATGTTGGCAATTTGATCTCTGGTTCCTCTGCCTTTTCTAAAACGAGCTTAAACATCTAGAAGTTCACAGTTCTTATACTGCTGAAGCCTGGCTTGGAGAATTTTGAGCATTACCTTACTAGCATGTGAGATGAGTGCAATTGTGCGGTAGTTTGAGCATTCTTTGGCATTGCCTTTCTTGCGGATTGGAATGAAAACTGACCTTCTCCAGTCCTGTGGCCACTGCTGAGTTTTCCAAATTTGCTGGCATATTGAGTTCAGCACTTTCACAGCATCATCTTTCAGGATTTGAAATAGCTCAACTGGAATTCCATCACCTCCACTAGGTTTGCTCATAGTGATGATTTCTAAGGCCCACTTGACTTCACATTCCAGAATGTCTGGCTCGAGGTGAGTGATCACACAGTTGTGATTATCTGGGTCGGGAAGATCTTTTTTGTACAGTTCTTCTGTGTATTCTTGCCACCTCTTCTTAATATCTTCTGCTTCTGTTAGGTCCATACCATTTCTGTCCTTTGTTGAGCCCATCTTTGCATGAAATGTTCCCTTGTTATCTCTAATTTTCTTGAAGAGATCTCTAGTTTTTCCTATTCTGTTGTTTTTCTCTATTTCTTTGCACTGATCACTGAGGAAAGCTTTTTTATCTTTCCTTGCTGTTCTTTGGTACTCTGCCTTCAGATGCTTATATCTTTCCTTTTCTCCTTTGCTTTTCACTTTTCTTCTTTTCACAGCTATTTGTAAGGCCTCCTCAGACAGCCATTTTTCTTTTTTGCATTTCTTTTCCATGGGGATGGTCTTGATCCCTGTCTCCTGTACAATATGACAAACTTCCATCCATAGTTCATTGGCACTCTGTCTATCAGATCTAGTCCCTTAAATCTATTTCTCACTTCCACTGTATAAGGGATTTGATTTAGGTCATACCTGAATGGTCTAGTGGTTTTCCCTACTTTCTTCAATTTAAGTCTGAATTTGTCAATAAGAAGTTCACAATAAGGAGTTCATCAATAAGGAGATGATCTGAGCCACACTCAGCTCCTGGTCTTGTTTTTGCTGACTATATAGAGCTTCTCCATCTTTGGCTGCAAAGAATATAATCAATCTGATTTCAGTATTGACCGAAATGGACATCTGATGATGTCCATGTGTAGAGGCAACATAACCAGGAGGAAAAATAAATAAATAAAACCCACAGATTATGTGCCTAACAGCAACTCCCAGCACTCACATCCGCCACCAGCAAGCCGGGGCTGAACAGGGAGGCATGGGCTGCACTGCTTGGGGTAAGGACCAGGCCTGAATGCCGTGAGAGCAATCTGAGGGAACTAACGTGAGATAGAAACCCAAACTGTGGGATAGCCAGAGAGAGAGAGAACTATCCCGGGAAAAGCCCTAACCTAAGGCACTGCCAGGCCTGCTCACAGAACAAAGGACTGAGCAAATACCAGAGGAGAGCTAGCCGGCTCTGGACCAGCCCATCCCGTGCCAGAGACAGGGAAACAGGTGGGGCACAGCCAGAGCCGGAAAGGGGCAACCTCGGCCCCAGAGAGGCATCCTCTACCAAACTGCAAGCAGGCTCCCAGTCGCTAACCAAGACTTCTTGGGATTCTGGACAGTAGACATCTGCTGGGAGGGTCGCAGCCAGAGATCAACTCCCCAGAAGAGACACACGTCACACCTGAGACGGGTGCGCCCGCTGCCATCCAGGAAACTGAGCGGCTGGGACCAGGGAGGTGATAAGATGCACTCCCTACCTGGGGAGACTACGCTCACCAAGCACCCGGTCGCCTGAGCTGCTTGGACCTGGGAAGGGCACAAAACGCAGGCCCAACCAAGACTGTGCCTTTGTGGAGTACCCGAGAACCTGAACCTGAGTGGCTTAGACCTGGGAAATGCACACAACCCAGGGCCCACCTCAGACAGTTCCCTGGCAGAGCAACCTGGAGCCTGAGAAGTGTAGACCAAGAAAGCACACACGCCATGAGCGGGGGCAAAACCAGTGCAGCCGAGACACTGGGAGCACTCCCCACACACGCCAGTGATACTGCTTTGCAGTGTTCCTCCCTCCTCACAGCATGACTGAACAAGCGAGCCTAAATAAGTGACCACCTTCTCCCTCTTGTGTCAAGGCGGAAATTAGATACTGAAGAGACCAGCAAACAGAAGCTAAAATAAACAGAGGGAACCGCTTTGGAAGTGACAGGTGCGACAGATTAAAACCTTGTAGTTAGCACTGCATATATTGGAAGGGGCCTATAGATCTTGAGAAGTATAAGCCTGATCAAGGAACTATCTGAAACTGAACTGACCCCACACTGCCCGCAACACCTCCAGAAAAAATTCCTAGATATATTTTTACTATTATAATTAAATTCTTTTAATTTTTAAGTCCATTACTCCTTTAATTTTCATTTTTATAACCTATTATTACCTTGCAAAAAAAAAGACCCTTTTTTAAAGCAAACTTCATATATATATTTTATAATTTTTGTGACTTTGTTTTGGTTTTTTTAATATTGTATTTTTGAGAGTCTAACCTCTACTCTAGATTTTTAATCTTTGCTTTTTGGTATTTGTTATCAATTTTGTACCTTTAAGAAACCAATTTTCCACCGTTGATTGTGATCCACCCTGTCAAAGGCTTTGGCATAGTCAATAAAGCAGAAATAGATGTTTTTCTGGAACTCTCTTGCTTTTTTATGATCCAGCGGATGTTGGCAATTTGATCTCTGGTTCCTCTGCCTTTTCTAAAATGAGCTTGAACATCTATCTGGAAGTTCACGGTTCACATATTGCTGAAGCCTGGCTTGGAGAATTTTGAGCATTACTTTACTAGCATGTGAGATGAGTGCAATTGTGCGGTAGTTTGAGCATTCTTTGGCATTGTCTTTCTTTGGGATTGGAATGAAAACTGACCTTCTCCAGTCCTGTGGCCACTGCTGAGTTTTCCAAATTTGCTGGCATATTGAGTTCAGCACTTTCACCGCATCATCTTTCAGGATTTGAAATAGCTCAACTGGAATTCCATCACCTCCACTAGGTTTGCTCATAGTGATGATTTCTAAGGCCCACTTGACTTCACATTCCAGGATGTCTGGCTCTAGGTGAGTGATCACACCATCGTGATTATCTGGGTTGTGAAGATCTTTTTTGTACAGTTCTTCTATGTATTCTTGCCACCTCTTCTTAATATCTTCTGCTTCTGTTAGGTCAGGAAGGAAAGTTAGAACTGGACATGGAACAACAGACTGGTTCCAAATAGGAAAAGGAGTACGTCAAGGCTGTATATTGTCACCCTGTTTATTTAACTTATATGCAGAGTATATCATGAGAAACGCTGGACTGGAAGAAACACAAGCTGGAATCAAGATTGCCGGGAGAAATATCAATAACCTCAGATATGCAGATGACACCACCCTTATGGCAGAAAGTGAAGAGGAACTAAAAAGCCTCTTGGTGAAAGTGAAAGTGGAGACTGAAAAACTTGGCTTAAAGCTCGACGTTCAGAAAACTAAGATCATGGCATCTGGTCCCATCACTTCATGGCAAATAGATGGGGAAACAGTGGAAACAGTGTCAGACTTTATTTTTCTGGGCTCCAAAATCACTGCAGATGGTGATTGCAGCCATGAAATTAAAAGATGCTTACTCCTTGGAAGAAAAGTTATGACCAACCTAGATAGCATATTGAAAAGCAGAGACATTACTTTGCCAACAAAGGTCCATATAGTCAAGGCTATGGTTTTTCCAGTGGTCATGTATGGATGTGAGAGTTGGACTGTGAAGAAAGCTGAGCGCCAAAGAATTGATGCTTTTGAACTGTGGTGTTGGAGAAGACTCTTGAGAGTCCCTTGGACTGCAAGGAGATCCAACCAGTCCATTCTGAAGGAAATCAGCCCTGGAATTTCTTTGGAAGGAATGATGCTAAAGGAATGATACTCTGTCCACCTCATGCGAAGAGTTGACTCATTGGAAAAGACTCTGATGCTGGGAGGGATTGGGGGCAGGAGGAGAAGGGGACGACAGAGGATGAGATGGCTGGATGGCACCACCGACTCTATGGACATGAGTTTGGGTGAACTCAGGGAGTTGGTGATGGACAGGGAGGGCTGGCATGCTGCGATTCATGGGGTCGCAAAGAGTTGGACACGACTGAGTGACTGAACTGAACTGAACTGAAGAAACCAATCTTCAGTACCCATTTTTACTTGAGAGTGTGATTACAGGCTTGATTGCTCTCTCCCTCTTTTGACTCTCATTTTCCTCCACCAGGTTGCCTCTATCTCCTCCCTCACCCTTTTCTTCCCTACCCACTCTGTGAGTCTCTTTGTGTATTCCGGGCTATGGAGAACATCTTGGGAACTGCTTACTGGCTGGATATGTCGCTCTCCTTTTGATTCCCTCTTTTCTTGTCCTGGTCACCTCTGTCTCCTTCCTCCCTCTTCTCTTCTCTGTGCAACTCCGTGAACCTCTCTGAGGAGTCCAGACTGTGGAGAGCACATAGGGAACTGATTACTGGCTAGCTTACTCTCTCCCCTTTTGATTCCCTCTCTTCTCCTCCTGGTCACCTCTATCTCCCTCCTCCCTCTTCTCTTCCCATGTAACTCTCAGATGTCCCTCACTGTGGAGAAGCTTTTCATCATTAACCTAGATGTTTTATCATCAATGCTGTATAGATGGAGAAGTCTTGAGGCTACTGTAAGAATAAGACTGAAAACCAGAGTCTTAAGTCCAAAACCTGAGAACACCAGAGAACTCCTGACTCCAGGGAACATTAATCGATAAGAACTCATCCAAAAGCCTCCATACCTACCCTGAAACCAAGCAACCCAAGAGCCAACAAGTTCCAAGCAAGACATACCATGCAAATTCTCCAGCAATGCAGGAACATAGCCCAGAGCTTCAATATACAGGCTGCCTAGATCAGATCAGATCAGATCAGGTCAGTCGCTCAGTCGTGTCCGACTCTTTGCGACCCCATGAATCGCAGCATGCCAGGCCTCCCTGTCCATCACCAACTCCCAGAGTTCACTCAGACTCATGTCCATCGAGTCAGTGATGCCATCCAGCCATCTCATCTTCTGTCGTCCCCTTCTCCTCCTGCCCCCAATCCCTCCCAGCATCAGAGTCTTTTCCAATGAGTCAACTCTTCGCATGAGGTGGACAGAGTATCATTCCTTTAGCATCATTCCTTCCAAAGAAATCCCAGGGCTGATTTCCTTCAGAATGGACTGGTTGGATCTCCTTGCAGTCCAAGGGACTCTCAAGAGTCTTCTCCAACACCACAGTTCAAAAGCATCAATTCTTTGGCGCTCAGCTTTCTTCACAGTCCAACTCTCACATCCATACATGACCGCTGGAAAAACCATAGCCTTGACTATATGGACCTTTGTTGGCAAAAGTAATGTCTCTGCTTTTCAATATGCTATCTAGGTTGGTCATAACTTTTCTTCCAAGGAGTAAGCATCTTTTAATTTCATGGCTGCAATCACCATCTGCAGTGATTTTGGAGCCCAGAAAAATAAAGTCTGACACTGTTTCCACTGTTTTGCCATCTATTTGCCATGAAGTGATGGGACCAGATGCCATGATCTTCGTTTTCTGAATGTTGAGCTTTAAGCCAAGTTTTTCAGTCTCCACTTTCACTTTCACCAAGAGGCTTTTTAGTTCCTCTTCACTTTCTGCCATAAGGGTGGTGTCATCTGCATATCTGAGGTTATTGATATTTCTCCCGGCAATCTTGATTCCAGCTTGTGTTTCTTCCAGTCCAGCGTTTCTCATGATATACTCTGCATATAAGTTAAATAAACAGGGTGACAATATACAGCCTTGACGTACTCCTTTTCCTATTTGGAACCAGTCTGTTGTTCCATGTCCAGTTCTAACTGTTGCTTCCTGACCTGCATACAAATTTCTCAAGAGGCAGATCATCAGGTGGTCTGGTATTCCCATCTCTTTCAGAATTTTCCACAGTTTATTGTGATCCACACAGTCAAAGGCTTTGGCATAGTCAATAAAGCAGAAATAGATGTTTTTTCTGGAACTCTCTAAAGTCACACCAAACCCATAGACATCTCAAAACTCACTACTGGACACTTCATTGCACTCCAGAGAGTAGAAATCCAGCTCCACCCACCAGAACACCAATGCAAGCTTCCCTAACCAGGAAACCTTCCAACCCACCCGTCCAACCCCACCCACAGCAAGGAACCTCCACAATAAAGAGGAACCACAAACTGCCAGAATACAGAAAGGCCACCCCAAACACAGCAATTTAAACAAGATGAAAAGGCAGAGAAATACTCAGCAGGTAAAGGAACATGATAAATACCCACCAAACCAAACAAAAGAGGTGATAAGGAGTCTAACTGAAAAAGAATTCAAAATAATGATCATAAAAATGATCCAAAATCTTGAAAACAAAATGGGGTTACAGATAAATAGCCTGGAGACAAGGATTGAGAAAATGCAAGAAATGTTTAACAAGGACCTAGAAGAAATTTTTAAAAGTCAATCAATAATGAATAATGCAAAAAATGAGATCAACAAAAGTCTGGAGGGAACCAACAGTAGAATAATGGAGGCAGAAGATAGGATAAGTGAGTTAGAAGATAGAACAGTAGAAATAAATGAAGCAGCAAGGAAAAAAGAATAAATAATTAAAAGAAATGAAGACAACCTCAGAGACCTCTGGGACAATGTTAAATGCCCCAACATTCGAATCATAGGAGTCCCAGAAGAAGACAAAAAGAAAGGCCATGAGAAAATACTTGAGATAATAGATGAAAACTTCCCTAAAATGGGGAAGGAAATAGTCACCCAAGTCCAAGAAACCCAGAGAGTTCCAAATAGGATAAACCCAAGGTGAAACACTCCAAGATACATATTAATCAAATTAACAAAGATCAAACACAAAAAACAAATATTAAAAGTAGCAAGGGAAAAACAACAAATAACACACAAGAGGATTCCCATAAGGATAACAGCTGATCTTTCAATAGAAACTCTTCAGGCCAGAAGGTAATGGAAGGACATACTTAAAGTGATGAAAGAGAAAAACCTACAACCCAGATTACTGTACCCAGCAAGGATCTCATTCAAATATGAAGGAGAAATCAAAAGCTTTACAGACAAGCAAAAGCTCAGAGAATTCAGCACCACCAAATCAGCTCTTCAACAAATATTAAAGGATCTTCTCTAGATAGGAAACACAGAAAGAGTGTATAAACTCAAACCCAAAACAACAAAGTAGATGGCAACAGGATCATACTTATCAGTAATTATCTTAAATGTAAATGGGCTGAATGCCCCAACCAAAAGACAAGGACTGGCTGAATGGATACAAAAACAAGACCCCTATATACATTGTCTACAAGAGACCCACCTCAAAACAAGGGACACATACAGACTGAAAGTGAAGGGCTGGGAGAAGATATTCCATGCAAATAGAGACCAAAAGAAAGCAGGAGTAGCAATACTCATATCAGATAAAATAGACTTTAAAATAAAGGCTGTGAAAAGAGACAAAGAAGGACACTACATAATGATCAAAGGATCAATCCAAGAAGAAGATATAACAATTATAAATATATATGCACCCAACATAGGAGCACTGCAGTATATAAGGCAAATGCTAACAAGTATGAAAGGGGAAATTAACAATAACACAATAATAGTGGGAGACTTTAATACCCCACTCACACCTATGGATAGATCAACTAAACAGAAAATTAATAAGGAAACACAAACTTTAAATGATACAGTGGAGCAGTTAGACCTAATTAATATCTATAGGACAGTCACCCCAAAACAATGAATTTCACCTTTTTCTCAGGTGGAAATGGAACCTTCTCAAGGATAGATCACATCCTGGGCCACAAATCTAGCCTTGGTAAATTCAAAAAAATTGAAATCATTCCAAGCATCTTTTCTGACCACAATGCAGTAAGATTAGATATCAATTACAGGAGAAAAACTATTAAAAATTCCAACATATGGAGGCTGAACAACACGCTTCTGAATAACCAACAATTACAGAAGAAATCAAAAAAGAAATCAAAATATGCATAGAAATGAATGAAAATGAAAAGACAGCAACCCCAAACTTGTGGGACACTGTAAAAGCAGTGCTAAGGGGAAGGTTCATAACAGCACAGGCTTACCTCAAGAAACAATAAAAAAAAAAAAGTCTAATAAATAACCTAACTCTACACTTCAAGCAACTAGAAAAGGAAGAGATGAATAACCCCAGGGTTAGTAGAAGGAAAGAAATCTTTAAAAGTAGGGCAGAAATAAATGCAAAAGAAACAAAAGAGACCATAGCAAAGATCAACAAAGCTAAAAGCTGGTTCTTTGAGAAGATAAATAAAATTGACAAACCATTAGCCAGACTCATCAAGAAACAAATGGAGAAGAATCAAATCAACAAAATTAGAAATGAAAATGGAGAAATCACAATAGACAACACAGAAATACAAAGGATCATAAGAGACTATTATCAGCAACTGTATGCCAATAAAATGGACAACTTGGAAGATATGGACAAATTCTTAGAAAAGTATAACTTTCCAAAACTGAACCAGGAAGAAATAGAAAATCTTAACAGACCCATCACAAGCATGGAAATTGAAACTGTAATCAGAAATCTTCCAGCAAACAAAAACGCAGGACCAGACAGCTTCACAGCTGAATCCTACCAAAAATTTAGAGAAGAGCTAACACCTATCCTACTCAAAATCTTCCAGAAAATTGCAGAGGAAGGTAAACTTCCAAACTCATTCTATGAGGCCACCATCACCCTAATACCAAAACCAGACAAAGATACCACAAAAAAAAAAAAAAACCTACAGGCCAATATCACTGACGAACATAGATGCAAAAATCCTTAACAAAATTCTAGCAAACAGAATCCAACAACATATTAAAAAGATCATACATCATGACCAAGTGGGCTTTATCCCAGGGATGCAAGGATTCTTCAATATCTGCAAATCAATCAATGTAATACACCACATTAACAAATTGAAAGATAAAAACCATATGATTATCTCAATAGATGCAGAGAAAGCCTTTGACAAAATTCAACATCCATTTATGATAAAAAAAAAAAAAAACCCTCCAGAAAGCAGGAATAGAAGGAACATACCTCAATACAATAAAAGCTATATATGACAAACCCACAGCAAACATTATCCTCAATGGTGAAAAATTGAAAGCATTTCCCCTAAAGTCAGGAACAAGACAAGGGTGCCCACTCTCACCATTACTATTCAACATAGTTTTGGAAGTTTTGGCCACAGCAATCAGAGCAGAAAAAAGAAATGAAAGGAATCCAGATTGGAAAAGAAGAAGTAAAACTCTCACTGTTTGCAGATGACATGATCCTCTACATAGAAAACCCTAAAGATTCCACCAGAAAATTACTAGAGCTAATCAATGAATATAGTAAAGTTGCAGGATATAAAATTAACACAGAGAAATCCCTTGCATTCCTATACACTAACAATGAGAAAACAGAAAGAGAAATTAAGGAAACAATTCCATTCATCATTGCAACAAAAAGAATAAAATACTTAGGAATATATCTACCTAAAGAAACAAAAGACCTATATATAGAAAACTATAAAACACTGGTGAAAGAAATCAAAGAGGACACAAATAGATGGAGAAATATACCATGTTCATGAATTGGAAGAATTAATATAGTGAAAATGAGTATACTACCCAAAGCAATCTATAGATTCAATGCAATCCTCATCAAGCTACCAACAGTATTTTTCACAGAACTAGAACAAATAATTTCAAATTTGTATGAAAATACAAAAAACCTTGAATAGCCAAAGCAATCTTGAGAAAGAAGAATGGAACTGGAGGAATCAACCTGCCTGACTTCAGGCTCTACTACAAAGCTACAGTCATCAAGACAGCATGGTACTGGCACAAAAACAGAACTATAGATCAATGGAACAAAATAGAAAGCCCAGAGATAAATCCCCACACCTATGGACACCTTATCTTTCACAAAGGAGGCAAGACTATACAATGGAGAAAAAACAATCTCTTTAACAAGTGGTTCTGGGGAAACTGGTCAACCACTTGTAAACGAATGAAACTAGAATACTTTCTAACACCATACACAAAAATAAATTCAAAATGGATTAAAGATCTAAACATAAGACCAGAAACTAAAACTCCTAGAGGAAAACTAGGCAAAACACTCTCTGACATAAATCACAGCAGGATCCTCTATGACCCGCCTCCCAGAGTAGTAGAAATAAAAGCAAAAATAAATAAATGGGACCTAATTAAACTTAAAAGCTTTTTCACAATGAAGGAAAATATAAGCAAGGTGAAAAGACAGCCTTCAGAATAGGAGAAAATAATAGCAAATGAAGCAACTGACAAAGAATTAATCTCCAAAATATACAACCAACTCCTGCAGCTCAATTCCAGAAAAATAAACGACCCAATCAAAAAATAGGCCAAAGAACTAAACAGACATTTCCTTAAAGAAGACATACAGATGTCTAACAAACACATAAAAAGATGCTCAACATCACTCATTATCAGAGAACTACAAATCAACACCACAATGAGGTACCATCTCACACCAGTCAGAATGGCTGCTATCCAAAAGTCTACAAACAATAAATGCTGGAGAGGGTGCGGAGAAAAGGGAACCCTCTTACACTGTTGGTGGGAATGCAAACTAGTACAGCCACGATGGAGAACAGTGTGGAGATTCCTTTAAAAACTGGCAATAGAAGTGCCATATGACCCAGAAATCCCACTGCTGGGCATACACACCAAAGAAACCAGAATTGAAAGAGACACATGTACCTCAATGTTCATCTTAGAACTGTTTATAATAGCCAGGACATGGAAGCAACTTAGATGTCCATCATCAGACCAATGGATAAGAAAGCTGTGGTACATATACATAATGGAATATTACTCAGCCATTAAAAAGAATATATTTGAATCAGTTCTAATGAGGTGGATGAAACTGGAGCCTATTATACAGAGTGAGATAAGCCAGATAGAAAAACACCAATACAGTATACTAACGCATATATATGGGATTTAGAAAGATGGTAACAATAATCCTATATGCGAGGCAGCAAAAGAGACACAGATGTATAGAACAGTCTTTTGTATTCTGTGGGAGAAGGCGAGGGTGGGATGATTTGAGAGAATAGCACTGAAACATGTATATTATCATATGTGAAACAGATCTCCAGTCCAGGTTCAATGCATGAGACAGGGTGCTTAGGGCTGGTGAACTGGGATGACCCAGAGGGATGGAATGGGGAGGGAGGTGAGGGAGGGGTTCAGGATGGGGAACACATGTACACCCATGGCTGATTCATGTCAATGTATGGCAAAAACACTACAATATTGTAAACTAATTAGCCTCCAATTAAATAATTTTTTAAAAATTTAAAAACAAAACAAACAAAATACATGGAGTTTTCCTAGTAAACTGCTTATAGCAGGTCTCCCAAATCATCAGTGTCTTCAGACACACATTTCTACTCCCTCTTTTTCCTTAGGAATAAATCAGGACCATCATGTGTGAACATCCTCACCCTCTTTCAGATTCTCTGTTACCCTCCTGTCACCACTTTCACCAACCTGGGCAGCCGGAGAAGCACCAGAGTCTGGTCAGGACCATGGCCAGCATCCATCCTGGGCTGGGGAAGGGTGTGGTTGCCAACAGCTGGCAGGGAAACAGCCTTCTCAAACCTGGAACAACTCAAATTCTATCCAGGCATACCAGTAACCCAGCCTGGGAAATCCCCTGCCCAGCCCTGCCTGAGAAGTGAGCTTGAGAAAGCTCTTGACTGGGTCCACCAACCACAGACATTAGAGCCTATAAACATCACTGACTGATAAGCAGCCACTTAACACTTCCTTTTGTGGTCTTGTTCTGCTTTAACTTGATCTTGCCTTCCTGGGTCCACACCCCTTCCTTCCAGCCTCAAATTCTCACATCTGATCCCTCAGACTTGGTCTGCTCCCACCTGTCTCTTTGTATTAATATTTACATTGTCACTTCCTGCCACTTCTGACTGAGGCAATTCTCCCATTATTAAGATCTCATATTTCTGAGCTAAGGATCTCAACCTCTGTCCAGGGGCCATAGTGATGCAGGACATCAGGTCAAAGGGAAGATCTGGTCGAGAACACAGGAGCTTAGAGGCAAAGACCCATGCACTGAGCCTGGTGAAGGGCATCTTAGGTGCTGGGAGTCTTAATTGCTGCTTGATTGGATCAGAACTGGACCAGATCTGGTAGGGCTGGAGGAGGATGTCTAGCCTGAATGTGAGGCAGGGTGTGGGAACTGGAAGCCTGGGTGGGACAGAAACTGAAACTACAGACTAAGGGTTAAGTATACAGGGTCTGCTTCTTACAGTGAGTAGGTCTTGCTCTATTATTTACTAGCTATTGGGCAGGTTTTCTAACTCACCAACAACTTCAATATCTGGGTATGTAATGTATATGATCAATTGTGAAGTGCTCAAAAAAGTAGCTGACATTATTTTCCTCCCTCTTCAATATATTTTTCTCTAAATTCTTCCTTTCTTCTTCCTGTCTATGTCCATCCCAGATTTCCATTTCCATTTTCCTTTTCCAAGATTACTTCTCCTCCCTCTACTTTCTCACCTATGTCCTCTTTCTTCCAAGATCTTCAAGCTCTACTGGCCTCCCACCCCCAGGGCCTTTTCCTCCATGATCACATGGGCACAGTCTCAACTGTCCCAAAAGGCCCTCATTTGTCTCTGCTTCCTCTTCAATCGCTGCCCTTTGCTGTTAGGCTTTTCAACTGCTTCTTTGAATCTGACCCCTACAAGTCACAGCGGCCTTGTGCCGGTCTTCCCCTTCTTGGCTTTTCTGCTGCCTTTGACATCCTTGACCACTGGGCCTGTCATTCTTCCCTCCTGCCCCCTCCACCAACCCATGTTCTTTCTGTTCAGACCTGCTCTGTTCCTAGGAGACTGACACCTCTGGACTGCATCACCCAGGATCCCAGCCCACCAGCCTACTCCTGGGTTAAGTCAAAGGAAGATATTGGCAGGAGTTTGAAGGTCAAGAGAAAAAATAAGTTAGGGTCTTTACTTTCCCCTACTCCCTCCATGTGTTCTATGGTTTGAACAGGGTCTGCTTTCCTCTGTAGCAACAGCTCCCATTGGTGGTCCCTCTTCTGTGGCTCTGGTGCTCACTCAGTTCCAATAAAACAATTTTCTCTCCCTGCTGTTTCAAGTCTGGGGGTATTAACAGCTCCCTGCCTTTCAATGTATCATGACCCCTTCCCTTATCCTTGACCACTCCTCTGTAAAGAACATTGTTAAAATGGTTGATGTTTTTGTGGTTTAGTCACTAAGCTGTGTCTGACTCTTTTGTGACCCCTTGGACTGTGGCCCACCAGGCTCCTCTGTCAATGGGATTTTCCAGGCAAGGATACTGGAGTGGGTTGCCATTTCCTTCTCCAGGGAATCTTCCTAATCCAGGAATCAAACCCACATCTCCTGCATTGTAGGTGGATTCTTTACTGCTGAGCCACTGGAGAAGCCCCAGAATGATTGATAATTCAACCGTTTTGTGTAAAAGCCATCTGTTCCTGGCAGGGAACTTCGCCTACAAATGCCCTCTCCTTCTTGACATTCCTTTCCTTCTTATAGAAGGGAACAGGAGAGCCTGGAGCATTCTTCTCAGGGGCACACTCATTTATTCCACAAATATTTTCCAAGCACCTACCATGTGCCAGGGCTTCCCTGGTAGTTCAGTCAGTAAAGAATCTGCCTGCAGTGCAGAAGACCTGGGATTGACCCCTGGGTCGGGAAGATCCCCTGAAGAAGGAAATGGTAACCCACTCCAGTATTCTTGCCTGGAGAAGCCTGTGGACAGACGTGCCTGGCGAGCTACAGTTCATGGGGTCACAAGAATCAGACACAATTTAGCGACTAAACACTACCACATGTGCCAAGCACCAGGCCAGGTGCCAGCGAAGTGCAATAAACAAGAGGCAGTGCCTCTTTGTTGCTCGGTGTGGAAGTGATGTTGATGCTGTAAATCTGTAGATGCCAAATTCTAGACTGTGAACACCTGGCTTTGGGGAGTGAACGGAGGCCTTCAAATGAGTCATCTGAGAAAGTCTGAGGCATATCTGGCCATCTCACTCAGGCAACTTTGGACTTCTGGTCTAAGATCAAGATCCTGAGAAGTCAGGATGCCTGTCAAGGCAGAAATAAGACCAGGCTTTGACCACAGATCTCTGCCAACTGAAGAGTGGCCCTTGTCTTAGATGCACAAAGCCTTAAAAATAAAAGAGAATTATTAGAGAATTGCAGCCTTCCTGAAAAGAAAGGAAAGTTCCCCCATGGAGGGGCTGATTCCCACCTCTAGCCCAACTGGACCCCACATGGTGGCACTGTTTCCCTGTAATGTTTTGGCCTGAGCTAGGTCACAAGGCCTTCCCTCCACACCCAGAGCACATTGGGCAATCAGGGATCAACAAGGAAATAAATATTGACACCAGTGTGCATGTACATCAGCCCTTTCTAACATTATCCAGCCATGAGATGCTTTTAAATCTACTCTCAATTTTGAGACATCTGCCAGAACCCCAGAGGTAAAGTAGAAACAGGAAAGCTAGATTAGATTAGATTAGAAAGGGGCTGGATTAGCATAGAAACCAAAACTAGTCCTAAAGACAGATTAGTTGCTACAAAATTTGCTTGTTTCCAAAAAAATTTTTTTAGAATTTAAAAAATCTCAATTTAGAAAAAATAGATAATTTGTAAAGACCTAGTATTGAAATTGTAAGAATCGAGATTTAACCATGCTTACTAAGTAGATGACATACAACAAATGATATCAACATTTATTTGGAATACTTCTTGTGCAGTTGAAACATCATAACTTCAAACCGCATGCAATTTTCCCCAGTATCAGCTGCCACATTTAGGTGGGGCCCAGCTTTAAAGGGAAGTTATGCCTATTAACATGAATAGCTATATAAAATGTATTTAGCATTTGTAAAATCTTTTAAAAGCTGCGTTCAAATAATTTTTATGGGGAAAAATATATAAGAGTTTTCTCTAAAAAGGTAAAAGGGGTCCATAATCCCACCACTTAAATCACACTAATATTTATTGAGTGCTTACCATGTGTTAGGCATTGGTCTGAACAATTTATATGTTGCATCATTACCCATCAAGTTGATAATATTATTGTTCCAGATAACTGAGATCCAGAGAAATTAAACAACTTGCGTAGGCTCACACAGCTCATATAAGATAGAAGTTAGATTTACATCAACATAATCTGGCTCCCCAGTAGCTCAGATGGTAAATAATCCGCCTGCAATGCAGGAGACCTAGGTTCAATTCCTGGATCGGAAAGATCCCCTGGAGAAGCGAATGGTTACCCCATCCAGTATTCTTGCCTAAAGAATACCATGGACTGGTGAGCTACAGTCCATAGGGCCACAAAGAGTTGGACCCAACTGAGATACTAACACAACACAATCTGTGTTCACAGTCAATCCTCTTCATTTTATTGAGTGGAGTTTTCCTCCCCTCCTCTAACCCCATTCTCCAGGAATAATTGTAGTACTATTTTGGTGTATGTTCACCTCATCGTTTTTCTATGGTCATTCACAGAGACAGAAGTGCGCCTACCCACCCACCCCACCCCCACCCCCGCAAGGAATGACTCATAACTCTGGAAAATCCAGGCCTTGAGGGCACAAGGGGGATATCCTGCCACATTTTGAGGAAGATTACTCAGAACTGCAGATTTATCACTTTTCAAAGTCATCGAATCCCACTGCCAACCAGAGCAGAGGCCCCTGGGCAAAATCCCAGTGAATCACGCAGCATCTTCTGTCATCTCACCTCCTCCTGCTCAGTAGCTCATTTGGAAATGTTTTTGTTATGCCCTTGCTTGCCCTCAGTCACAAGGAGATGTCCGCCTTGCCCACAGGACCTGAGAGTTAGGCTGTGACATGGCCAGAAATGGAATGGAGGGTTGGAGAGGAGAAGGGAGGGTGGTCTGAGGTCTGGTGGGCAGGTATGTGAGGATAAGGGCTTCCTTCAGGAGGAAGGCGGGGTGATTGCCTGTCACTTGCACCTCCTCCACCATCATCAGCCACCTGAGAACCATCAGGCGGGGTAGAGGAGAAATCAGGCCACAGGTGGTAGTCACCACAGAGTGTTACTCCCCTAGACCCTTGCAGCTTGGAAGGCCCCCTGCCTGTACTTAAAGATAGAGAAGAGCTGGAGTGGGGAGAAGGAAAAAGAAGGAGCTCTGGTCATGTCCCTGGCACTGAGCCCTTTAAGTCCCTGATCTCATTTTATCCCCACAACAACCCTGTAAAACAGTTGTTCCCAACTGGGGTGGTTGTGTCCACCAAGGCAAATTTGGTGATTCCTAGAGACATTTTTGGTTGTCACGACTGTGCAGTCTGGAGGGTATTTGTGCTATTGTTATCTAACAGGTAGAGGCCAAGGATGCTGCTAAATATCCTACAACCTACAGTCCAGCCCCTCAAAACAAGGAAATGTTCAGAATAATATCCAAATCTCAATAGTGCAAAGGGTAAGAAACCTGGATATTAGGTGGGAATGTTATTGGTCCCATTTTGCAGATGAAAAAACTGAGGTACAAAGAGGTGAAATGACCGGAAGCAAACCATCTGACTCCATTTCATCCCGAGAGCCAGGTATCCAGGGGAACATGGTAGTTGGCATCAACAGTGGGTGGGAGGAAATGAAGGGCTGCGAGGACCAGGGTGAGGCGACATTAGCTGTGAGTGACAGGGTGGGAGGCGCCAGTGGTCCTCCTGGTGCTCCTGATGGTGGATGGTGCTGAAACTGGAAGGGTGACTGAGAGGGGAACATCCCTATCTAGCTGCCCCACACTCTAGGACTCCCCACTTCTAGCCCCCAGTCCTGGGCAAGAGGAGCACACACATATAGTCCTGCAGACACATGGAGGTGTTATGCCTCCCTCCTCCCCCCCAACCTGTGTTGTCACCCCTGGATAAATTCCTGCTCATCCAACAGACCCAGGTGGTGTCACCTCCTCTGGGGAGTCCTCCAGGAGAGTCTATACCTCTGGCTTTCTCCAACAACCTGGTCCTCCCTTCACTGGACCTCCACCCAACATGCTTCTATGATGTCTACATGTATGACACGTAACATCATACAGACATGTAAATAATCCTTTATTTACATGTTTGACTTCCTGGTTGGGCTATGGGCTTCTCCAGCTACGGATGGGGTCTCAAAGTTTTTGATTTCCCTCCCAGAGCTTAGCCCCATGCCCTCCATGGATAAAAGTGAGTCAAGCCTTAGACAGTAAATGAGCCAGCAGCTGATCTGGATCCTCAGACTTCCAAATGGCTGGACAGGCTCACACTGGGTGGGAGTCTTGGAAAGTACCTTTCAAGCCCTGACCAACCTAAAGAACACAGGGGATGCTTTGCAACTCTGAAATTTTTAGGAGGAGTGTTTGAGGGCCTCGGGTTAGGGATGACCCCAGACTTCCCACTCTGACATATAAGGTTTCTTACTATTAGGGGCAATTTCAGGCTCTCTGAGCTCTTGGCTGCTCATCCCCACCCCTAGGGCCTCATGCCTGCCTCTCCACCTGACTGTCTCCTTTCTATCCACATTTCTTGACCCCCACCCAGTTACCTGTGACCTATCTTGAGCAGAGCCCTTTAGGAGAAGTTGGGGATTAGGGATGCCTGGTAATGGACCAATAAGTCACTCTTGTTCAAGCCTGAGGAAGCTCTGCAAACATCACACGTCGATGGAGGAGTCCTGTGGGTAGCAACATAAATGTTCAAAAAAATGTATGTGATGGGGAAAGCAGAGCCCACCAAAAGCCAGCAGGTCTGCGGTCTGGGGCTGGTTCTAGCCCTGACGAGCCAGAGACCTTAAGGAAGGGACCCCAGTTTTCATCTGTGAAAGGGTGGCCAGAAGTGATTTTTAGACTCCTTTCTGGCCCTAACATCTTGTGATTCAGGAAGTCTGAGAGGCACACAAAAGGAGGAAAGGAACACGCCCTGGGACACACCAGATGGTTCTGAGACTGGAGGTCCTGGAAGACTCGTGGCTTCCACACCAATAGAATCCCGAGTCCTTTGCCCTGAGATCAGCAAAGTCATGATGAAGGAGCCTGAACTGAGGTCAGCCTGACTGGAAGATCGAGGCTCCCGGGAATTATCTAGAGCCTGGGCCAGTGACTAACACAGTACAACCGTGTGCAGAGATCAAATTGTCCTTATCCGTTGGGCCATGGAAAAAGCAAGGGAATTCCAGAAAAACATCTACTTCTGCTTCACTGACCACACTCAAGCCTTTGACTGTGCGGATCACAGTAAATTGTGGAAAATTATTAAAGAGTTGGAAATACCAGACCACCTTATCTGCCTCCTAAGAAATCTATATGCAGATCAAGAAGCAACAGTTATAATCAGACATGGAACAATGGACTGGTTCAAAATTGGGAAAGGAGTATGTCAAAGCTGTGTATTGTCACCCTGGTTTATTTAACTTTTATGCAGAGTACATCATGTGAAATGCCAGACTAGATGAAGCATAAGCTGGAATCAAGATTGCCAGGAGAAATATCAATAACACCAGATATGCAGATGACACCACCCTCATGCCAGAAACTGAAGAGGAACTAAAGAGTCTCTTGATGAAGGTCAAAGAGGAGTGAAAAGCTGACTCAAAATTCAACATTCAAAAAATGCACGCCATGGCATCTGGTCCCATCACTTCAAGGCAAATAGGTGGGGATACAATGGAAATGTGAGAGTTTATTTTCTTGGGCTCCAAAATCACTGCCAACAGTGACTACAGTCGTGAAATTAAAAGATGCTTGCTCCTTAGAAGAAAAGCTATGACCAACCTAGACAGTGTATTAAAAAGCAAAGACATCACTTTGCCAACAAAGGTCCATCTAGTCAAAGCTATAGTTTTTCCAGTAGTCACTTATGGATGTGAGAGTTGGACCATAAACAAGGCTGAACACTGATGCTCAGTGCTCAGAACTGATGCTTTTGAAGTGTGATGCTGGAGAAGACTCTTCAGAGTCCGTTGGACTACAAGGAGATCAAACCAGTCAATCCTAAAGGAAATCAACCCTGAATATTCATTGGAACGACTGATGTTGAGGCAGAAGGACTGATGTTGTGGCTGAAGCTCCAATATTTTGGCCATCTGATGCGAAGAGTCGACTCTTTGGCAAAGACCCTGAAGCTGGGAAAGACTGAGGGCAAAAGGAGAAGGGGGCGATAGAGAATGAGATGGTTGGATGGCATCATCAGCTCCATGGATGTGAGTCTGAGCAAACTCTGGGAGATGGTGAAGGACAGGGAAGCCTGACGTGCTGAAGTCCATGGGATCACAGAGTCAGACACGATTGAGCAGCTGAACAACCACCACAATAATATGCGGATGCTTCCCTGCATGGGTTTTCAGCTTTAAGCCTTGCTGGGGTGGGTATCACCATCTCACAGAGACTGTCTCATCCTGCGGTTTATGCGGCAACTCTGGCTTCTGTTCCCGGCAGCCTGAGAATAAACCCTCCGGTCAGGAAGCTGCCCAGCCACCAATGCAGGGCTGTGAGATGAGGGCCTCCCCCTACAGGAGCCACCCTCTTCGTGCTTACACAGAATGAGCCCCAGAGCTGCCCCCCGCTGCAGCGCCACTGTCCCCTGCCCCTCCTCCTCACAGCCTCCTCCATGTCCGTCTCCCTCTCCTCCTGTCCTGTTCCCTCTGCCCTCCCTCCTTGCCCCTCACCTGAGCCCAGAGCACCAGCAGGACAGGCGCAGCCGGTATCTGGCTTCCCAGGCCATGGGCCCTCTTCCTGACTTCAGGCGAAGGGAAGGAAGTGAGACAGCACCAAGCCCCTGAGAGGAGAGAGCCAGAGTCCGGGGGATTCAGCTCGGCCATCAAAGCCGACCTGGGAAGTGGCAGCCTGGAGAGGAAGGGGAGGCCTCAGCCTACAGGCAGGACCCTCAGCTGCAGGTGCTACATTTGAGCCTTGCTTGAGGCTCCAGGGAACTCTGACTCTCTCTGCCCAGCCTCTTCCCCATCAGCCTGTCTCCCTGCCTTTCCATATGGGATCAGTTTAGTTCAGTTCAGTTCAGTCGCTCAGTCATGGCCAACTCTTTGTGACCCCATGAATTGCAGCATGCCAGGCCTCCCTGTCCATCACCAACTCCCAGACTTCACCCAGACTCACGTCCATCGACTCAGTGATGCCATCCAGCCATCTCATCCTCTGTCGTCCCCTTCTCCTCCTGCTCCAAATCCCTCCCAGCATCAGAGTCTTTTCCAATGAGTCAACTCTTCGCATGAGGTGGCCAAAGTACTGGAGTTTCAGCTTTAGCATCATTCCTTCCAAAGAAATCCCAGGGTTGATCTCCTTCAGAATGGACTGGCTGGATCTCCTTACAGTCCAAGGGACTCTCAAGAGTCTTCTCCAACACCACAATTCAAAAGCATCAATTCTTCGGCGCTCAGCCTTCTTCACAGTCCAACTCTCACATCCATACATGACCACAGGAAAAACCATAGCCTTAACTAGACGGACCTTTGTTGGCAAAGTAATGTCTCTGCTTTTGAATATGCTGTCTAGGTTGGTCATAACTTTCCTTCCAAGGACTAAGCGTATTTTAATTTCATGGCTGCAGTCACCATCTGCAGTGATTTTGGAGCCCCAAAAAATAAAGTCTGACACTGTTTCCAGGTTTCTTTTATTTTAATCTTCTTTTTTTTTTAGCTGAACCACGCATCATGCAGGATCTGAGTTCCTTCCCCCTATGATGGAAGTGTAGATTCTTAACCACTGGACCACCAGGGATTGCTTTTGCTTCTGGTTGAGAATGTTGTTTATAGCCTGAAAGACACATAGTAGCCCATTTTGGGCTCTGAACTTTAAAGGTACAATGCTTTTCCATTCATGCAGAGATAAAAAGTTGCAGAATGGAGAATAACATTTGTCTTATTGGAAGTTTACAGGAACTACCAAAACAAAGCATTTTCACCTCCCCTCCAGCGTCTGGCTGACACCAAGAAGTCTGCAGTACCCAGACTTTTAGTATCAAACAAGCCTGAATTCTGACTCGGGTAAGACATTTCTTTGAGCCGGTTCTGCTGGCTTTCCAAATGAAGTTGCTCTTCCATGTCCCATTTATTTTCCTGTCGTGCAGCAAGCAGTACAAACTTGGACTTGTTAACAAATTAAGAACCTATTTTTCCTCCTCCTTTCTCCCTTCTCGATCTGACCTCTTCCTCCCAAGCCTCAACTTTCTCCTCTCCAGTGAAAAAAAGCAGGGGGCCGAAGGTGAATGAGAGAGTTCAGCAACACTTCTGAGGTCCCCAGAGGTCAGAGATTTCCCATCCAGGCTTGCTTGGGGATTGGGACATTCCATGGGGACTGAAGAAGGGGGTGGGGGGAGATGGAGAGTCATTTCCAGGAATGGAGGTGCAGGGAGGGTCCCTGGCAAGGGTGGGAGAGAGCAAAGTTGAGGGTGTGAACATCAGAGGGGACGGGTGGGGAGAGGGAGATGGGTGCAGAAGAAGGGGGAAGGAGAGAGAAGGGGAAAGGATCTCCGCCCCACAGGTCCTGCCTGTACCCCAGCCCCCAGCTGGCCATTGTCAGTCCATAGTGGTTGTTGAAAGGCCACACTAATCAAACACATTAAAAAAATAATGGTCAGTAGACAAGCTACAGAAAAACAATTGTCACAGGCTGTTCATGGATAATAAACAACAAAGAAGAGACAAGTCCGTAAACAAGCCGCAGAGCAGATCGGGCTTATGGGGAGCAGCAACTGGCAGGGAGGTTTATATGCTCAGGGACGAGGCTGGGGAAGCAAAAGGTGGGAAACAGAATGGGCAGACGCCAGACCTCCCTAGGCCACTTGAGGAGCAGTTCTGGAGACAGGCCACCCTTCAGGATCGCCAAGAAGAAAGGGGTTGCCGGGACTTCAGACTCCCTGTGTCAGTGGATGGAGGGGAATGGGTTGCCCTGAGAGGGGTCTGCCCCAGGCAGACTCGAGGCCACCTTCTGCCCTCGCTACTCCCAGCCTCGGGGCAGGAAGCCCCATAGCCTGAAGAAGGAGCCCGGCCACACAGCACAGCGTCCACCTGTCCAGGCTGATGCAGAGTGAGAAGCCCATTTGCAGCCACGGGGGACCATGAAGCCCAGGCTCGCCTGCTGGCCCTGCAGCAAGAACACGTGTGTCTCCTGGGCTCAGATCAGGGCTCACAGAGCGAACGTCCCGTGGGTGCTGGGCTTCCTTTATTTGCTCCTTCCCTTAGCCATGACAGGAAACCCTTCACAGGTGTGTCCTGTCGTCTCACCCACTGCTCAGAAAGTCCCTCATCTCGTCCACCAAAGGCAGCAGTAGCCCTGGCCTGCCTGATACCTCCCCTGCCCTGCACTGGCCCGCCCTGGATCTGCTGAGGATCTGGGTCTTCCTGGAGCTCCAGGGAGAAGGGCCAACAGGTAGCAGAAAGTGAGAGGCCATGGTTTCAGGGAAAATGTCCTGGAGGCCTAGAGGTCCAAAAACACCACCCAGGCCCCTAAGGGCTGGGGACCTGGGGACATGGTCTGCACGTCCCCAGCGCTGTGTGTCTGTCCTTAGCTCGAGTCCATGTGGGAGCTGGCTCCAGGGGTGGGCAGCTCAGGCAGGTCCACCTGGTTCCAGGAGCCCCTCATCCTGGGCAAACAGGGATGGTCGGTCCCCCTAACAACTCCCCTATATAACATCAGGGCACAGAGGCCTCTTCTTGCGCCCAGCCCCACCTCCTGGGACCAGCCATGTGGCCCTCTTCTCTCTCTACCCCTTTGCAGTCGAGGACAAAACAGAGACTTAGGGTCCAACGTTCTTAAAGGTAGAATGGGACAAGCATCAGACCTGGAAAAGAACTGGAGGACCAAGCATTAGTCTTTCTGTCAGTTGTGTGAGATTCGTGTGTTATTCCGTTTTATCCTGAATACAGTCTTGAGAGGTAGGAATTAGTGTCCCCTTTCACAAGACAGGAAACGTGAGGCCCGATAGGGTTAGTGACTTGCCCAGGGTCCCACGTGACAGGTGCACCCCTGGGTCCCGGTCCTGAGCCCCTGCAGTACTCTCCCTGACATCCTGCTCTCAACCGGGGCAGGGCCATAGGTGTGTGCTTTTCGGGGGGAAAATTAACCCCCTCTTGGTTATACACCGGGTGTGGGCCACACCCTCCTGATAAGGAGGCTGGTTATCAGCGCCCGCATATGTGTCCCGGCACCAGGCCTGTCAGTTCCTCAGTCTGAGTCTCCCCTCTAGTGTCTTCTCCTGGACACGGGGCAGAGGGGCTGCCTCCCTGCTGCCCCCCCACCGGGATTGCCCCCTGCCCCTTCCTCTCTCCCCATCTCCACGCTAGAGTGGTGACCCTGGGCTGGCTGCCCACCAAGGCCCCTCTGTGCCACTCCCTTGACTCTGATGTTTGCTGTCCTACCAAGGAGGGCTATGACCCAGGGCTGAGAGCAGAGAGGCTACATCCACCCCAAGGCTCTCATCCAGTGGCCCCAGGCTGGTGGACACCCCTCCCTAGGGGAGGAATCCAGCCCCTATTCTTTAGCCTTTGCTGTTGAAGAGGCTGAATCTGAGCCATGAGCTGGAGGGCAGGGTGCGGGGGCTGAAGGGGGGCAGGAGAGACTCCTCTGGCCACTGTGCCCCTGACCCAGGCTCCTTGGCTCCATCCCCCCTGCCCGCCCCCTCCCAGCTCAGGGAATTCCTCCAGGCTGCGGGCAGCTCTGAGTTTTCTTTGCTGTGCCGCCGTTGGGTCCTCTTCCCAGGGAACAATGAGTCCCCTGAAGGGAAGTGATCCTTCCTTTCTCTGAGCTATGACTTCCCCTCCAGTGGACCCCAGGCCTCCCCTGCATCCCTTCCAGGAGTACAGACCCAGAGCTAGGGTGTGGGAACTGGGGGAAAGAGCCTTGGTCAGCCTCTGCATGCAGGTCTAGGGACAGGCTTGCCCTGCAGGCAAGGGCTCTCAGCTGCCTGGTCACAGCTGTCCCTGGAGGGCCCGGGCAGCAGGCAGCAGTGGGGGCGTGGGCTCCACTGGCACCCGGGACCTGAGGGACAAGCAGCTGTGGTCAGGCCAGGGGGCATGCGGAGGCCCGGTAGAGGATGCTCGGCCCAGGGGGTGGGAGGCTTAGATAGCTCTGGGGTCCCCAGGGCCTCTATCGACCCCTACCTCTTAGTCACTGTTTCTCCTCTGGGGCGGGACCCTTGTGACATAAGCTGCTTCTGGGACTCTTTCTTCCCCCAGGAGCATAGGGACACTTGAGGGGAGCAGAGGGAAACTGAGGACAGGGCCCCAGGTCGGGAGAGGGTGGCCCCAGCTGTCCACCCCTCCCCCCTCAGCTCTGTAGTAAGAGGTTCCGAGGCTGATGATAGCAGAGGTTCTCTGTCTGCAAACAGCACCCTCGGGGCTTGTCTGCCACCTAGCTGGGGCCCCGGGGGTCTGTGGCTCCCAGGAGAACCATCTCAGTGGCGCCCCAAACCCTCAGAGACTTCCTGCCTAGCACCACGTGCTCTGACTCCCACCCCCGCCAGGTTCCCAGCAGCCCAGGGGAACCGAGTAGATGCGGCACAGCCTCCGGTTCCAGGAAGGCCTGAGTCCAGGTTGCACAGTCCTCACCCCCAGCCTGGCTCCAACCCAGACACGTCCCCGTCTTCGCTCCTCCTCTGAGGAGTCTCCTGGGGGTCTCCCGGGGCCCCTCTGGGAGAAGCTCCTCCCCACCCCACAGTTGAGTGGCTTCAGACCAAGCGGACCTCCAGGGAGGTTCCGGTCTTGCAGACGAGTCCTTGCAGGATCTGGCAGGGTCACGGCACACGCTGTAGCCTGCGAGGATGGGGAGAGATGCAGAGGGCAGTCCTGCTCAGTACCCGAAGCTCCCAGGCCAGCCGCTCTGCCTCTGCCTCCACTTCCAAGTGGCTGGGCCCCAGAAGGTTCCACTGAGCGGTCACTGCCTGCCCACCCTCCCCCTCTCCTGGGTGTCGAATGGTCCTCCTGAATGGATGCAGGTGAGGACCTACCGCCTGGAGACCGGGGGCAGTCGGGCTTTGGAAAGGGTGTCAGACTCCCCAGCGCTCTGTCCTTGGGGGGCTGCGAGGGTTGGGTTCTACTCACTTCCCATGTGTCTCTTCTTCCAGAAGCCATAGACCACGATCAGCATCGCAAGCATGGGGAGCAGTGCCAGCACCCCGACGAGCACCATGGGATAAAAGTCCAGGTATCTGGGGAGACAGGACAGGGCCAGGGGAAGATGAGTACTCGGCACCCAACCCGGGCCCACATCTTCCCACATTCCACGCGAGAAGAGTGGGACCCGCCAGTCCCCACGGGGAGAGACGGCCTCTCTTCCTTGGGGACCGAGCTGTGGGAGAAGGAAGTAAGGTGCTCAAAGGTCAGGGGGATGAAGCCCCCAGCCCCCAGCAAAGGCATGCATCTCTCCAGTATTGGGGGGAGTCCTCTCTGCTGAGGGCGGGGGCTCTAAGAGACACCCATTTGTGACAGAAGAGGCCAAGAGTCTTACTCTCCCCAGGGTGACCGAGGATGGCACTTCCCACCTCTGTCCTCCAGAACACATGCTGTGGTTACCCTGCCTGTATCCCCCTTTGCTACATCACTTCCATCTACACCAGTCATCAGCACCTCTGTTAAAAAAAACTTTTGGTCTGACGGCTTTCTCTTGTCGCTGGTGCCCTCCATGCCATGCATGGCAGGCAGCCCCCCATCGGCCACCAACAGTGGGACATAAAGGCCCCGGCCTCCTCGCCCTCCACACGGCTGCCTGACACTGGATCCCGGACTCTCCCCAGTGGGGCTGAGCCCTTGCTGCCCACGGTGATGACCAGCCTGTGCAAGTGCTCCGTCTGCTGCCTTCCCTTCCCTGCGTCACTTCCCCTTGCTCTGTCCCGTGTTCCAAGTACAACATGTATCCTGGTCTCCAAGTCCACTCCTGGGGGAACCCACATTAAAGTGTCCCCATTTCCTACTCTCCGAGATGCTCCCCTTGTGCGGTCCTGACCCTCTCCTCTTCATCCTCAGACTCTGCGCTGACCCAGCCCCACCCTCATTTCCCGCCGCCATCCTTTCTGTCCCTTGTCCGCCCCAGCTTCCCATCACCATTCAGCAGCAGGCCAGACTGGATTCCCAGTCGGGTGGCCAGTGCGACAGGGGCTGCTCTGCTGTGACATTTGCACCTTGCAGTCTGCTCAGGCGGTCTGTTCCCACGTCTGGGAAAACGGCATTCGATGCCGGCCCCTGCGCCAGGTACCTGCTGGGGAATAAGTGGTTGAGGAGAGTTCTGCTGGTGGGGCACATTCCCATGGTGGGGGCTCCCATGGTGCAGAGGTGCGCGGCCTTAGTGGAGGTGTAGCCTAGGGCTGCAGCGGAGGCTCGGGTGTTGCTGGGAGACGCAGTCGCAGTCTGGGACCCGGTGGCCCTCCCGGGCCCTGTGGTGGACAGGCTAGTGCTGGAGAAACTGGAGCCCATCACAGAAGTCAGTCTGGTGCTCCCTGAGGTGGGAGAAGGCAGAGGTCTGGCCAAGGTGAGGAGTCCAGCTGTGAACACTGTCGCTTGGCTGATGAAAGGGCTCCCAGGGCCTGAGGTGGGCGCTGGGCCTGTGGCGACGACTGTTTCACTCTGGAAGATGCTGGGCAGCTTCGTGAGAGGAGTGTTTCCCTTGGTTATGGAGGCTGAGGGACCAGAAAGGGAGGAAGGTGAGGCTGGGTTGGGATCTTGGTTCTGGAAGCAGCTGACGGCAGCCCACACGCTTGTCTGGGGACTGGGGTGGTGGGGAGGCTGTCCCTTGGACCTAGGACCCTGCTTTGCTGAGGGACGATGTGTGTGTGTGTCCAGAGGGTGAGGTCAAGGAGGAGGAAGTAGGCACAGCAAAGAAGGAAGAGTCTTTCCCAAGTTTCTCAGTGTCCCCCGTCTGGCCACGGGGACGAGAGGACACTTCCCTCCCTACCCCCACCTCTCTTGTCACTCTCTGGACCTTCCTCATTCCTGTAAGTCAGAGATTTCTCTGCTCTGACGTTGAATGTGACCTTTCCCAGTTGCTCCACTGTTGGCAACTGGGATCCGGAGTTGAGGACGAGGACGCATCACAGACCTAGATTCCCAAGTACACTATGAGCAGTGAGGTCAAATGCCTTCCTTGGGAGCTTATTAAGAGACACCCGAACTGGTCCCGCCACCCTCATGCATCAGGGCAGGCCTTCACCATCCTCTTTTCTAGAAGAAGGCTGGAGTTTGGTTGGTGGAAGGGGAGCAGGCAGGAGCTGTGAGGGCTCAGTCTAGGGAGCAGTGTTGAGCCGATCTCATCAGGAAACAGGCGAACAGAGAGAAAGGGGTGCTGTGGTGGGGAGAGGGCTGTGGCTGCATCCCACTGCTGTGCACGCACGGACGCTCTCCGAGGGCCTCCCCGAGGAAGGTGCCCATTTTTCCAGGTGAGGGAACCAGAACAAGCAGAATTGGTGAGGTAGGGATAGGGGAAAAGGCCAACCTGGAGCCAGATCTCCCAAATCATCCTAGTGAGCAGTGTGAAGACCCCCAAAGGACCCGTTCAAAGAACACACACAGCTGCCCTGGGAGAGCCAGCACTTGGTCACAGAGGATCTAACAGTAGGGCAGAAAAGGAGTGACGTCCACAGAGAGAGAGACCTCCTGCAGGGTCAGTGAGGTCACGCAACCGTTTACCTCGCCTTCATCCCTACCTCAGTACACCAAGGGGTCGGGAGGTACAGGACCAGAAGATGATGGAGAGGAACCCTCCTCTCCTACCTCCTGTGATGAAGGAGGGAGGTTGGACAGCAGCTGTCTCCCTTTCCCACCTCAGGTGCCTGGGGCCAGAAAGCTCAGTTTTCAAGATGCAGTGGAAGAGTAGAAGTTTTGCAGATTTTTCTTTTCCTAGTAAGGTCTGCAAAGTTGGAATCTCCCCAAATTGTGGTTCAGAGATGGAAAGTGAGACCCAATATAGTGCAACGGGAAGATACACTAAGGGAAAAGCCATTTCACGTTTACTCTCCATTCAGTCGCTCAGTCGTGTCCGACTCTTTGCGACCCCATGAACTGCAGCATGCCATGTTTCCCTGTCCATCACCAGCTCCTGGAGTCTACTCAAACTCATGTCCATTGAGTCAGTGATGCCATCCAACCATCTCATCCTCTGTCATCCCCTTCTCCTCACGCCCTCAATTTCATGTTTGTGTCCCTACAAATGAAGACTTCAGTAAACTGGTTTTGACTACTTCCCTGGGGCTAAAGCAGAACTGGAGAAGGGAGGCATGAGATTTGCTCTGCATCTTAGAGATGACAGTTGCCCAAGTTAACACCCAACACAAGATGGGGATACAGTTGGGTTAGAGGAACCGGGAAGGGTGAAGAGTAATTTTCACAGTCACTGGCAGCTTTCTGCAGGCTCTCTGTCTGGCTCCTCACCCTTTCCTATCTTGTAAATATAGAAAGAGTGCAGGGTTTTGCTCTTGGACCTCCTCTCTTTTTCTATACTAAAGAGAGAGCTTTGATCATCTAAAGGTCAAGGCACAATATCACCCTCTAAAACTCTCCAATAGCTTCCTCTTGTACCTAGAATAAAACTCAGACCCCCATATCATGGGCATCAGGGCTGCTGTTTGCCTCTCCAACCTCATCTTCTATTGCTCTGCCCAATACTCAATATGCACCAGCTTCTTCTCACCTCAGGGCCTTTGCATATGTAGTTCTCCCCACCTGGAAAGCCCTTTGAACCACCCACTTTCAACAGGGCTAGAAAACTCTCATCCCACACAGGTTCTGCATGATGTCATCTGCTCAGGGAAGTCTTCTTTGACTCCCCACTAACTCAGTTGCTCCCCCCACCTCAGAACTTCCTAGTTCATCCCATTGTTTTATTTGCTTAAGAACATTCACTGCTATCTGCAACTGTTTGTCGGACGATGTGTTATTGCCTATCACCTCCCATAGGACAGGAATGTGTCTGGTTTTACTCACCACTGTGTCCTCAGAGCCTAGAATTGTGCCTGGCAGAGAATCAGGGCACAGTGAATATATACTGAACAAATGATTGAATAAAACAAAATACAAAGAGTCCTGAGTTCGAATCTCATCCCGTCCACTTGCTAGCTCTGTGATCCTGAACAAGGTTAGAGCCACAAAGGACTTTTTACATCTAATTTTCTTCATCTGTAAAATGCCCATGAAGGAGTCTGTGAGAGAACTGTGAAAATCCCACTGTCCATCATGCCCACTGATGGATTATTATCATCCTTGTTATCTTTGATGTCAGTGGACTACAGGGCGGGAAGACACACCCCAGCATCCCAGCGCCCCAGCAGGCCTGCTCACCTGGAGACACTTCCAGCAGGAAGCCCATCAGAGGGTAGAGGATGCCAGAGCTGTTGCGCATGCACCAGTACCGGCCCGAGTCCTGGAGCCTGAGGGCCGCCATGGTGATGTTGACCACCTTGGCCTGGGTATCGTCCTGCAGCAAGTAGCGTGGCCCCTGCACCCCCACACGGGTGAACCCGGTCTCACACTTCCTCCTCCTGATTTTGCACCAAACCTTACCCTCCACGTGGTTTTTGCGGCTCTTGTAGGAGCACTGCACAGACAGAGTCTCCCCTTCGAAGTGCTGCAATTTTGAGTACACATGCTCCATGGGGGCACCTGGGGAGACACGACTGGTTGAGGAAGGAGGAAGGAAGCATCTCGAAACTCAAAACTTGTGGTGAAGAGGCAGGTGGCTATTTCTCTGCTCTCATGGAACTCAAAGGAGAAATACAGCCCAACTCTGATGGAGGGGGACACAGGCCCCCTCCCCCAGGGAGCTCTTGGTCTGTTGGAGGAGACATTAGCCCTGCCCTCTAGGAGTTCCCAGACTGATGGGGAAGACAGTAGTCCTGTGCCCTTGGAGAAATCCTAAAATGATGAGGAAGATACAGGGCTAGCTAGATACACACAGGGGAACTCCCAGTATAATGGTGGAGACACAGGCATAGCCCACAGGGAGCCCCTAGTTTAACAGAGGAAGCTTAGCCCTTACATTTAGGGAACTTTAGCAGACACAGCCCTTTTCTTTGTGGCATTTTCTAGTCCGATGGGAGAGTGATAAGCCCCGTCTTCAGGGTCTTATCCCGCCCTCAATGAGATACAGACACAAACGCAAGCCATCGTTCTGAAATTTCAGAGCCCAGTGAACTTAGGTAGGTGAGAAAATTCAGGCTTGGAAAATATTAACAGTAGTTATTTGTTTCACAAACAGTTTAATTCTAGTCATCTTTTAAACAACAAGTTGTCTGAGTTCACTCTAGCTGATGTTTAATTTTAAAATATTCTAGTTTCCTAAAACCCATAGATTCAGTATGTCCAAACATGTGTATCAACTCCCGGTTATGTTTAAACCAAAGAACTCTACAGTTCTTCACTGCTCATAAGTTGCCCTCTACCCCTAGGAAGCAGATGTGGTCCATGAGCTTCATAATCCACAGTCTGATGAGGTAGAACTAGGGAGAGGATGGCGAGCCAGGGGACAGGAAGAAGGAGAAGGCTGCGGTGGGAGCCCTCCGCCCCTCTACCCACCTTCCGCTCAGCAGTTACTCCTCTAACACCCTCAGAGTCTTCTGCAAACACACACACAGAGTAGAGAACAGACATTTTGGAGTCTAAATAAACATAGGGTAAAACTCGATTCCATCATTGACTGTGTGAGCAGACCGTGTAAGGTCTTCGTTTCTTATCTGTCTCTGGTTGGCTGTGAGAACTGTGCCCCTGGACAGCGCCTTAGACGTGGTGTGTGCGCAGTGCACGCCTCCTTTTCCCCAATGCAGGTTGCTCCAGGCTTTCCCAATGGAGCCCAGAGCTGTGATGGCCAAGAAAGAGCCCAGGATCCAAGATGTCCACCTTAGTTTCCAACCCAGCTGCCGCTAGAGTTGAGGCTTGGAGTAAGGTAACGCCTTCTCTCATATCACTTTGTACCATGTAAATTAAACTGAATAATCCCACTCAATTATTTGGCAGGTGACAGGTTTGGAGGACCCCAGGAGACACTCTTCTGCCCTGGCAGGGGGCGCCTTTCTGGGAGAGGTGTACAGATGGGACAACCTTGCAAAGGGTCTCCAGGGCACTGTGATCGTGTGTGCCCACCTTTCAGCCCTTTCACAGGCGGTGCCCAGAACTGAACGGGAAGTGGTAACTTGGTTGCCATGGCAGCAAGGGAGGCAGAATTGGGTGAGGTCCCCTCAAAGAGCATTTAGTAGCTGTTGGGTGGGAGAGAAGTCTTCAAGGATTGCTTCCCTCCCCGCCAAGGACAGGGGGTAGGGATGGGCGTTGTGGCCCCAATGTTCCAAGAAAAAGCAAGTTCAGCACCCACACCCATAAGGTAATGCTTCTTATAAAAAACCAACAGGGCCTTCCTGACAGAGGCCCAAGGGAGGAGGGCTTGTTGTGTGAGGAAAGGGAGTGGCCCTGGCCAGAGGTCCTGAGGAAGCCGGGTAGATAAAGGGGCCCGTGCAGAGAGGGTCCAGGGCTTTATCTTAGTTGGTGAGGCCTGGGTTAGCTTTCCCCAGGGCCAGCTATTCAGCTGGAAACTTCTCACTGGTCTCTGGTAAGGGGCGACTAGATCTGTCAAACCTTCTCCTCCTCCTCCAACCCCACAAGATCACTGGGCAAGAAAAGCAGGAAGGGGGTCCAGGGACAGACCGTCCCCTCCCCGCTAGCCGCCCAGCCACCCTCTCACCTGAGACAGGGCCCTGGAGCCAGAGCAGCAGCGGCAACAGCAGCAGGAAGGCGGGAGGCATGGCTCCATGCAGTGGGGACGGGCACAGCCCAGTGCGGGGCAGGGATCCAAGGTGAGGGGCCCAGGCCTATCCTGGCCGGGCCATTTGGGTCTGCCAGGGAAGACCTGGGGTTCTAAATGTGAAGTTGCCCATTTAGGGAAGTGAGGAAGTTGTGAGACCCACTGTGACCAGCAGCCCGCGGGAGCCCGCAGAGCCTACAAGAGGGCGGTGCTGGGGCAGTTTCCGCCCCCTCTTCCTCGAAACCTCAGGCAGGTGCGGCTGCTCCACCCAGTCTGGGGCCTCCCCGCCCAGGGAGGGCTCTCAGGGTCAGAAGACTCCTCACCCTCTTCAGGTTCCCTCCCAGAATCTGGTGCAATAAGAGCACTGTCCTCTGAAGCCCGTTATTCACCTAGAGGGGTAGTGTGATGTTGCTAGAACCTCAGGTACAGACTTCTCTGGAATCCTCTGGCTCAGAGACCATGGGTATAGCCTACGGGGCTTCAGCAGGGCATCTCAGACCCGTTTTTCACACACCCACATTCACATGGAGCTTCCTGTAAACTCCCATTCATTTTTTCATTCATTCATTCCTAAATGCACGCGTTCATTCTGGCACTGCCTTTCTCTCTCCCAGGCTCCTGGCTAGTCCGAGCAGTCACTCATGCCCACGCTTGCAGGTAACCCTTTACATGTCCAGATGCAGCCTTATTTTTGTCACTGTTAGAGCGTGGCAACCCACTCCAGTATTCTTGCCTGGAAAATCTCCGTGGACCGAGGGGCCTGGTGGGCTACAGTCTGTGGGGTTGCAAAGAGTCGGACATGACTGAGTGACTAAGCACAGCACAGTGACAAGAAAAAAGAAGATGCAAATTGTAAGACTTGGAGAATAAAGTTTGGGTTCAGGAAGGAGCACCTGTGCTCTCACATGTGGGCACACATACACACACACTCACACACTCTCATACACACACACTCACATACACTAGCACATTCTCATACATACACACACTCATACATACTCACAGACTCACATATACTAACACACTCTCGTACACACTCACACACACATACACACATCACGGTGCCTATTGGGTATGTGATATAACTGCAGTATCTCTTTGGGGAAGGGGAAAATTCACATACACTAACATACTCTCATACATACCTACACACACACTCTCATACACACACTCAAACACTCATACACACACACATACACTAACACACTCTCATACACACACACACTCACACACTCTCATACTCACATATACACTCACATGCTGTTACACTATGTACACACTAACACTCTCACACTCACATACACACTCACATAGACACACACACAGAAGCTGCCTCTCCTTTTCCATACTCACATGTCTCCTTATCTTTATCCCTCTCTCTGCCTCTCCTACCATCATCTCTAATCACCCACCAGCTCCGTCCAGACTCCTGCTCCCTGCTGCAGCCTTCCTAAAGCAGCCCCAGTGTTTCCCTTCCCCCATCTCCACTCCAGAAACCACACCCCCCAGGCCCCCTTCCCCTGCTCTGGCCCCCAGCCAGCACACAGGCATGCTTCCTCAACTTCCTCTCAGCCCACCCTATCTCTGCTATACAGCTGTCTGGTTCCAGCTAAAATGACCCAGCATCTGGCCCAAGACTCCACCCTTCACTTAGTTCTCAGGGCTGAGAATGAGAAGGGACTTCTGACACCCAGGAGCTGCGTCATAGGCTCCTGGGCGTGTAGGGACCCAGGTGGACCCCTATGACTATGCGTCCTCCCCCTCCTCACCTATGCCAACTTTCTCCTTAGATGGGACTCAGAGTAAAACACCCTCAAGTCTGCATGGCCACAGCCTTAAAATGAGCTTGAACCCCCAAATCCCAAAGCAAGGAAGTTTTATTTTTGTTGATCGCAAATTTCAGTCTCAACATCCATTCATTCATTTATTGGTTGTTTCAGTCTTATGTGCTACACGTGGCACTAGGCACTTGGGGTAGAAATGAGGTACAGTTGTCACTTTAGACCTCTCAATATGCTTTCCTCATTCACCCTTTTTCATTTTCTCCCCCAGTTTAACGCTGCTCCCCAGACCCCTGAGTTCAGAGACTGTCTCTCCTCCCAACACAAAGGGTATCTTCCTTTCTTTCCTGCATCCAAACGGTAAATGGCTTCGGGACTCAGGGCATCTCATTTCTCTCTTGTGGCGACCACATGTGCTTAGAATCTATGCTTCTATTAACCCCTACTGTGCCCCTAGCCCTGAGTGAGGCCTTGTGAAACATGCGTTCACTGTGACAGCTGCGTTGACAAGAAAATAAAAACCCACACGCTCTCATTCCACTCAGCAGAGGAAGTATAAACTGCATTCAATGTTTCTGAGGAAAATTTGGAAAGATTTATTTGTATTTATGTGTAAAAATTTGTACACATTAATTAGACTCTTACGTACAAAATAATTTAACACAGCAAGATATTTTTGTGTCTTTCTATTTTGGATTAAAAAATTAAGGTCTAATTTACATAGGTAAAATTCACCCTTTTCAGTAGAAAGTTCTGGGAGTCTGCTAAACCCGTGGGGACTTGTAACCACCACCCCAATCAAGATACAGAAGTACTTCATTACCCCCCAAAGGTTCCTAGTGTCTTTCTGTCGACTTCCCCTCACCCCACCCTCAGTTCCTAGCAAACTGATCTAGTGTTTTTCCCTCTATAGTTTTGCCCTTTCTGGAATGTTATAAAATGGAATGGTTCAGCGTCTAGCATATTTTTTTATTGAAGTTAATTTCTGCTATAGAGCAAAGTGATTCGGTTATACATACATACATTCTTTTTTATATTCTTTCCCATTATGGTTTATCACAGGATACTGAATATAGTTTCCTGTGCTATACACGAAGGCCTTGTGGTTCATCCACTCAATATATATTAGTTTGCATTGTGCTCCATCGTGTCCAACTCTCTGTGACCCCACGGACCGTAGCCCACTGGGCTCCTCTGTCCATGGAATTTTCCAGGCAAGAATACTGGAGTGGGTTGCCATTTCCTACTCTAAGGGATCTTCCCAACTCAGAGATCAAATCTGTGTCCTCTGCGTCTCCTGCATTGCCAGGTGGCTTCTTTATCACTGCACCACCCAGGAAGCCAGCAGTTAGCATCAGCTAATCCCAAACTCCAAATTCCTTCCCTCCCCCAGCCTCTCTCCCTTGGCAACCACAAGTCTATTCTCCATGTCTGTGAATCTGTTTCTATTTTGTTGATAAGTTAATTTCTGTCATATTGTAGATTCCACATACAAATGATATTGCATGGTATTCATCTTTCTCTTTCTGATTGATTTCACTTAGCATAATAATCTCTGGTTCCATCCGTGCTCCTGAAAATGGATTATTTCATTCTTTTTAAATTGAGTAGCATTCTATTTATATATGTACTTCATCTTCTTTATCCATTCATCTGGTAATTGACATTTAGGTTGCTTCCATGTCTTGGCTATTGTGAATAGGGATGCTCATGAACATAGGGGTGCGTGTATCTTTTTGAATTACAGTGTTGTCCACATATATGCCTAGGAGTGGCATTGCTGGATCATATAACAACTCTATATTTAGTTTTCTGAGGAACTTCCATACCATTTTCCATTGTGGCTGCACCAACTTACATTCCCACCAACAGAGTTGGAGGGTTTCTTTTCCTCCAATGTGTAGTACATTAGTTGGCTTCTTTCACTTAGTATAAGGCACTTGAGATGTTGTGTGTTGTTGAACATATCAATACTTTCTTTTTATTGCAAAGCAGGATCCTACTGTATGGATGTATCATAATTGTTTATGCATATCCCTCCCAGTTCAGGGATAATAAGATTTGGTTTCCAGTTTGGGATTATTCCAAATAAAACTACTACAAATATTTACACACAGGGTTTTGTGAAATAGGGCTTATGTTTCAATTGGGTAAATACCTAGAGCAGGATTTCTGGGTTCTATTGTAAGATTGTATTTAATTTTTAAAAAAACTAATTGTTTCCCAGTGTGGCTGCACCATTCTGCACTTCTACCGGTGATCTTCCAGTTGCTCCCCTATCCTTCATAGCATTATGATATAATCAAGTGTTGTTCTCCCCGTGCCCCATTCTAATAACATGTAGTAGTATTTGTTGTGGTTTTATTTTGCATTTCTCTAATAACTAATGATATTGAGTATCTTTTGTTGTACCTATTTGCCATCAATATATCTGCTTTGAGATAGAGTCTGTTCAAATCTTCATTTTTTATTTGTTTGTTTTCTTCTTATTGAGTTTGAGGACTCTTCATATAGCCTCACAGGTCTTGTATCAAACATGTGTTTTGCAGATATTTTTCCCAATCTGTGGTTTTTATTTTCTTAATAGTGTCTTTCAAGAGCAAGGGTTGTAAATTTTTATGGAGTCTACAATATATCACTTTTTATGTATCATACTTTGGTGTTATATCTAAGAAATCTTTGCTTAACCCAAGGTCACAAAGATTTTTTAACAGTCTTATTGAGATATAATTCACACAGTATAAAATTGACACACTTAGAGTGTGCACTCCAGTGGTTTTAGGGATATTCACTGAGTTGTGCAACCATCTCCACAATCCAGTTTCAGAACATTTCATCACCCATGGCCATGAGCAGTCACACCCTGAGTAAGTTTCCTATTACTCCTATCACTGCAAATGTGGTGACTTGACACAGTAGACTTGTGTTCTCTCGCAGTCCTGGAGGCCAGGAGTCTGAAGTCAGTATCACTGAACCAAGATCAAGGTATTAGCAGGGCTACAGCATCTTCAGAGACTATAGGAAAGAAGCTGGTCCATGCCTCCTTCAGCTTCTGGTGGTGCCAACATCCTGCAGCTAGTTAGTGACTGTATCACTCAAGTCTTCCGTGTCAGCATCTTTAATAAAAAGGAATGAAATTGCCATTTGTAGAGGTGTGGATGGACCTAGAGGCTGTCATACAGAGGCAAAGTAAATCAGAAAGAGAAAAACAAATATATATTAACGCATATATGTGAAATCTGAGAAAATTGGTATAGACGATTTTATTTACAAAGCAGAAATAAAGGCATAGACACAGAGAACAAATGTATGGATACCAAAGGGGAAAAGGTAAGATGAATTGGGAGATTAGGATTGACATGCCTGCTAAGTCGTTTCAGTCGTGTCTCTTTGCAACCCTTATGAACTATAGCCGGTCAGGCTCCTCTGTTCATGAGATTCTCCAGGCAAGAATGCTTTGAGTGGGTTACCATGCCCTCCTCCAGGGGATCTTCCTGACCCAGAGATCTAACCTATGTCTCTTATGTCTCCTGCATTGGCAGGCAGGTTCTTTTCCACTAGCACCACCTGGGAAGCCCTTGGAATTGACATATATACCCTATTGACACTATGTATAAAATAGATAACTAATGAGAACGACTGCATAGCACAGGGAACTCTTACTTAGTGCTCTGTGGTGACCTAAATGGAAAGGAAATCCAAAAGAGAGAGGATATATGCATACCTATAGCAAAGAAGGAAATGGCACTCCACTCCAGTGTTCTTGCCTGGAGAATCCCAGGGACAGGGGAGCCTGATGGGCTGCCGTCTATGGGGTCGCACAGAGTCAGACACGACTGAAGCGACTTAGCAGCAGCAGCAACATAGCTGATTCACTTTGCTGTATGGTAGAAACCAACACAGCATTGGAAAGCAACTATACTCCATAAAAATTAAAAAACAAAAGGATCTTCAGATTTCCCTTTTTTTAAAAGTACAAAAACAAAGTCAGCATCTTCAAATCTCTGCTTCATCTTCTCACCACCTTCTCGGAACATTTTCTGTGTGCGTGCAAATCTCCTTCACCTCCCTGTTAGAAGGATATACATGATTGCATTTAGTACTAACCACCTGCTGCTGCTGCTAAGTCGCTTCAGTTGTGTCCGACTCTGTGCGACCCCATAGACCGGCAGCCCAACAGGCTCCACTGTCCCTGGGATTCTCCAGGCAAGAACACTGGAGTGGGGTGCCATTTCCTTCTCCAATGCATGAAAGTGAAAAGTGAAAGTGAAGTCGCTCAGTCGTGTCCGACTCTTAGCGACCCCATGGACTACAGCCTACCAGGCTCCTCCGTCCATGGGATTTTCCAGGCAAGAGTACTGGAGTGGTGCCATTGACTAACCACCTACTCCATAATAATCTCCCCATCTCAAAATCCGTAACTACATCTGAAAGAACTCCTCCTTTTTTTAATCATATAAGTATCATTCACAGGTTCCAGGGATTAGCACATGGAGATCTTTTGGGAGACCATTTTACTACTTATTATTCTCCCTGTTCCTGCCTGTCTCAGCACTGCAGCCAGGCCACCGCTAATCTACTTTCTTCCTTTATAGATTTCTCTATTCTGGAAATTTCAGGAAAACAAAATTATACAATACGTGCTGCTTTGTGACTGGCTCCTTTAGCATAGTGTTTTTGAGATTCATTCATGTTGTAGCAGTACTTTCTGCAACAAGTTATATCAGTACTTCATTCCTTTAAATAGCTGAATAGCATTCCACTGTAGGGATATACATTTTGTTTATTCACTCACCAGTCAATGGACATTTTATCTGTTGAAACTGACTAGATGGTCCTGAAATTTATATGGAGATTCAAAGGTCATAGAATAGCCAAAACAATCTTGAAAACCAAAGTTGAAGTACTTACATTATCTGATAGATATATTTGCTATGAAGGTACAGTAAATAAGACAGTGTGAAATTAGTGTAAAGACAAATAGATCAATAGAATAAACTAGAGGATCCAGAAATAGGCCCACATACACAGTACATCAATTTTTGCTAACGGGGACAAAGTGGGGAGGGTCTGTGTCGACTTTGTCCATGACTCTGTGTCCTCACCACTGATATCATGCGAGCTCTCAGCTGTGCCATGTTAACTGGTCTCCTCGGCTCAGTTAGAGGCCTGGGCCTGCATTAAGACCCCCAGATCTCTAGCCCCCTTGTGGGCCCACTCCATGCTGGTCCTGCCTCAGGCTGTCCTGGAGCTTGCCCACTTTTCCAGCCCCTGCAATGCCTCCAAGGGCTGCTCCCCAACTCACCTCATTTACAAGAGGGCCACAAGGGGCCCCTCTCGCAAGACGCCGGTGCAGAGAACTCCAGGCTGCTGCCGCCACCCCACCCTGCCCTGAGCACATAGCATCTGGCCACACATCCTGGCTGATTCTGTGCTGTGTTCTGTCACCAGCCTGCAGTGGACATGCTTCCGTCCTCTCTAGACAGCCTGCGAGTCCACCAAGGGCCAAGCAGCCTCTCACTTACTTCTGTGAGCCCGGCTTTGCTCAACCCTGCATCACTATTCTCGCAAGTGCCTTGTTCACATGAGGAGGGGACTGCAGAGCGGGTCTCAACCTCCTGCCTTTTTCCTTGTAGAGGCTGCACAGCAGAGCAGGCCATTGACTTGCCCACATTTCACAGACTTCACAGAGAGATGCCCGGGTTGGGCATTTGAACCCTGCCCTCCAACCCTGCACCCCCTCACCACAACTCTTTGCTCACCACTGAGCAGCCCCCATGCACCCCAGCCTCCAGTGTAGCCTCATTATCTACCCAGATGGGCCGCACTCGCACTCGCGTTGAGCTAGCACAAGATGGCTTTGGAGTAGACTTGAGGGGAATAGGGCAAAAGGATTGAGGCACCAGAATAGCACACAAACCCTTTCTTTGAGGAAGGAAAATTAAAATTCAGAAGTTTGATTCTCTAAGGGGAAAAAAAATCTGCTTTAGTGAAATGGAAACTCTTAATCAAACTGCCTGGTTATGAAAATACAGTGTACAGGCTGCTATAAAAAGTTGTAATGTGTATTAATAAGATGCTAAATTTATAACAAGAAACCGAAAGCTTTCTCGGCCAGTCAGTTTTGTTGAAACAGAAATAGAGAAAACAGTGCTGTCCAAGAAAGTTCCCCACAGCGATGTGTTCCATGCCTTCCCAGCCAACACAGTAGCCACTCCCACGTGTGGCTGTTCGGCTCTGACATGTGACACGTATGACTGAGGAACTGACTCTTATTTTTCATTTAATTTTAATTCATTTAAATGCACACAGGCACATGTGGTTAATGGCTAGAGTATTAGCACAGCTCTAGATGGTGGAGATGGACATTCACGAGATCCTGCCCCCCTCCTCCTAAGGGACAGATTGCTTTGTTGTGTCTTGTTTGTGTCAAAACTGTGAAGCTAACAAAGTCAATGTATGAGAATATCTTCAAGCATGGTGTAAAAGACAATATTCAGGATATTACAGTGCTTCAGGTTGAGAAGGACATCTTGGATAAGATCCCAGAACCTATGTCATAAGGGACAAATGGGTGGGTTTAATTACATCATCGAAATGCTGGCTTCTTGAATATCACCGACACAACCTCTTGAAAAGAGAAAGATGAGTTTATTGCTCACAGAAGTCAAGGAGAACTCAGCCTCAGCAGGGCTGTGCGAGCATCTTACATAAAGCAAAGTCAGAATGCAGTGGGAAGTTTGGTTCAAGGCAAGTCTTTCAAAGAAGGGGTGGGATTAAGCCTGGGGAAGGATCACAGTACAGGAAATGGCAACCCACTCCCATGTTCTTGCCTGGAGAATCCCAGGGATGGGGGAACCTGGTGGTGGGCTGCCATCTATGGGGTCGCACAGAATCGGACATGACTGAAGTGACTTAGCCGCAGCAGCAGCCCAGGATTGGTAGAAAGAGCAGCCCCGATCCCAGAAGACTTGCCCTTGGTTCCTAAAGTAATCATTTCTGATTTTATGATGTTCTGAAAACTCTCAACTTACAAGGAACAGCTTTTACTTATGTGGCTGCCAAGGAAGCTGAATTTTCCAGATGTCACTGTGCAATGAATGATCATGTCGGTATCCCAGGAACAGAAGAGACTGATGAGAAACAGTCATTTTTAAAACACACTGAAGTTTCCAAGAAAAGTACCACAAATTTTGGAATTTATTTTCTGGGTCTATATCTTGTTATGGCTTCAGGGTGATATATAGCATATAATAATATCCAAAATATTGTTTGGGGGAAATAGGAAGTTGCTATTATAACATGACTTTATGATAGATAAGAGAATGTATTTGCCATAACATAACAAAGAGGGGATGTTTGTTTTCTACTCAGTTTATCTTTCATTGACAGCAAGGGGGGAAAAGTCTTTAAAATTTGAACTATTTGCATCTCAGTTTTGGCTGAGATTGTTTGGGCAGATGCTGTGGAATTAGCTTCCATTCCCACCTCCCTCTCTTGGGCCTCATGTAATGAAAGGTCTGCAAAATCACTTCTCAGGCTTTCTGGCAGCCATGGCGCCAGAGATCATTTGGGCTCCACCAATCAAAAGCATCTGTATGAAACTTAAATTTGGAACTGAGTTGAGTAGGAAGAAAGGCATCCATTTTGCTGGTATAGAGTGTGGCTGACATGGGGTAAGTATGGGACCAGAAACAATGCTGTAGCTTCCTGATTTGGAAAGTTTACTGATTCCTCAAAGTCCTGACTGTGGGACAAGCAGTGGCCCCTTAATCACCCCACCATGTATGTGGCTTTGACAGTCATTCCAAGAAACTCAGGACTATAAATTAAAAGATGCTTGCTCCTTGGAAGAAAAGCTAGCTTTGAAAAACCTAGATGATGCATTAAAAGGCAAAGACATCACTTTGCTGACAAAGGTCTGTATAGTCAAAGCTCTGATTTTTCCAGTAGTCATGTATGGATGTGAGAGTTGGACCATATAGAAGGCTGAGTGCTGAAGAATTGATGCTTTCAAACTGGTGCTAGACAAGACTCTTGAGAGTCCCTTGGACAGCAAGGAGATCAAACCAGTCAATTCTAAAGGAAATCAACCCTGAATATTCATTGGAAGGACTGATGTTGACGCTGAAGCTCCAATACTTTAGCCACCTGATGTGAAAAGCCAACTCACTGGAAAAGGCCCTGATGCTGGGAAAGATTGAGGGTAAGAGAAGAAGCGGGTGACAGAGGATAAGATGGTTGGATGGCCTCACTGACTCAATGAACATGAGTTTGACCAAACTCTGGGAGATAGTGAAGAACAAGGAAGCCTGGCATGCTGCAGTTCATGGGGTAACAAAGAATCAGACAAGACTTAGAAACAACAACTTAATATTCTATTTTTAAAGGGTGCATTTCTATTGTACTTAAAATAGATACAGTGGATTTTGTTGTCTGCAACCTCGACTAATATAAGTTCAAAGGAAAGATCCCACATTGTGAGTGAGCTGGGAGACCAGTATAACACATGCAGAAATGTATCTAAACCTTACCCACATCAAGGATATAAAGTTGTGGGGATTTTGAAGATTAGGAGAGGATGTGGCAAGACAGTTTTGGTGTCCTATGACCCTAAGGGCAGAAGGGAGTGGATTCCTGCCCCTTGCCTCAAGTCTAAGGAGAGGGGCTTCAAGGTCACAACTTGGAGAGCTTGTTAAGTGTCCCCTGGAGTTTGGAGGACACAGCAGACCGGTGTTTGACTCAAACCTGAGAACTACAACAGGCAGAGACTGCTCATGGCTCCCTGTCTCCATGGCAGAGTGAAGGAAAGATGACTGTAAAGGGATCCACCAGAGCTCCAGTTTGCTGGAAGCTCCAGTTTGCTGGAATGAGTAAAATGGGTATGTCCCATTGACCAGATGTGAGCTTCACACATATGAAACTTTCAGCAAAAGTTTAATAGGTCTGGTCCCAAATAGCTGCCTGGAGCTGGGGAGACCTCAGTGGAGGAAGGGAGTTAGAGGTCGATAGGTATAAGGGAGGAAAAATCATTTTCCTTCTACCCTTCTGAGTTCTTGGCTGCTGCTGCTGCTGCTGCTAAGTCGCTTCAGTCGTGTCCGACTCTATATGACCCCAGAGACGGCAGCCCACCAGGCTCCCCCATCCCTGGGATTCTCCAGGCAAGAACACTGGATTGGGTTGCCATTTCCTTCTCCAGTGCATGAAAGTGAAAAGTAAAAGTGAAGTCACTCAGTCATGTCCAGCTCCTAGCAACCCCATGGACTGCAGCCTACCAGGCTCCTCCGCCCATGCGATTTTCCAGGCAAGAGTACTGGAGTGGGTTGCCATTGCCTTCTCTGGAGTTCTTGGCTGAGACCCCTATAATAAAATAAGATTAAGTACTTTTCTGGTGATCCAGGGGTTAAGAATCTGCCTTCCTATGCCCGGGACATGGGTTTCATCTCTGGTCCAGGAAGAGCCCACATGCCATGGGTCAACTAAGCCCACGTGCCACAACAAAGACCCAGCAGAGCCAAAATAAAATAATAGTAAAAATAGATAAATAAAAATAACTAGCTTAGGTTTTTGTTTTTTTTTTTTAAAGAAGATTAATAAGAGAAAAAAAAAACAAGCTTTTAAACATGCATACCTCATGTAAAGGTGGGAGATGCCCAGGGTAAAATGAGGAACTCTACAAGGTGGTTTAGAACTCTGGCTTAAATACCATCTTCAGTTGCAAACAAAAGAAAGACATGGGAAGTCTACGTGAACAGATCCAGCTGGTACTAACCTTTCTCTTCTCAACCCTCAATACCAGTGATGACCCTACACCTGGTTACATCACCACCATCCACCATAACTTTTACCTAGCACCTACCACACCGTAAACCCTGAGCCAAGAATTTACATCAGTCTGCTTTTATTTGTGTATTACTATTTATAGCTGTGCTGGGTCTTCATTGCTGTGCTCGGGCTTCTCTTTATTTCAGGCAAGTGAGGGCTACTCCCTAGTTGCAGCGAGTGGACTTCTTATTGCAGTGGCTTCTCTTATTGAAGAGCAATGGAGTCTGGGGCACACAGGCCTCAGTAGTTGGGCTATACAGGCTTAGTTGCCCTGACGTAGGTGGAGTCCCCAGACCAGGGATCGTATCCATGTCTCCTGCACAGATAGGCAGATTCTTAACCACTGGACCACCAGGGAAGTCCATCTGTCTGCTTTTAAACTCTTGGAACAACCTTCTGAAGTAGGTACCATTTACAAATGAATACTTCTGAGTAGGGACTCAAATGAGGAAAAAGAGGCTCAGGGAGGATAGAGGACTTCCTAAGGTCACATATTTAGAAAGTGGCAGAGATAGGATTTGAACCCAGCTCTGTCTGATTCTAGAGCCCTTACCTTCTTTCCACCCCCTCTCTGTGCTTTGCTAGAGGGACTTCCACCGTAATTTTGCCTCCATGTTGCTTCTTGGCCCTTTTGTTGTTATTTGCCCTTTCCTCTATTAATGTTCCTCTATCTTAGTACCTGATTCCTTTAGAGGGGGACTGCCCTCTACATATCAGTAGATCAAGGAGAGATCATTTGGTTGACTTTACATAGTTTTCTCAACCTCAAGGTGCAGGAGAAGAACCTCCAGCTTCTATTTCATCATCTAGTCCCTGCTGGGACAAGGTCAAGCAGGACAGTATGGATTCATGATCTTCCTTTCCTGCTTCTCCATCTCTAATACACAGGTGTCCTGATCCCACTTCAATCCCTCCTTAAGAAATGAGAGAAAACCCCTCTTCTTAGTAGGTACCTCCCCTTAGCCACCTACATCCCTCTCCCTGCCTCTCCTTACCTGAGACCCAGAGCAGCAGCAGCAGTTGCCATGGCCACCCCCAGAGCCCTTCCCCTCCACTTCATCCCACTCCCTGGATCCACTGTACATTGGTTGCTTCAACATCTTTATCGGTCACTTCAGCATCTTTTCCATTTACTGGAGGATGTTGCCTCACTTGGGTGTTTTCCATCTTCCCCGAGGAGGCTTGGTTGTCAGTTTGCAGTTGAGAAACCCTGAGGAAAATGTGACAAGACAGGGCAGCTCAGGAAAATGCAGAAGAAAGAGAAAAGAGAGGTCACTGCCCTTGTGACATCTTCCTTCCTGCTTTCATCATGTCACAACCCAATGGGGCAACACTCAGCAGCTCCCCATTCTCCACCAGAGCAAGTCTAGACCCATCCATCTGATGTCCCACCTCTCTGCCACCAAGACTGCCTCCAGCCACCAAGACCTTCTTATCACTGGCCACTGACCACTACATCCCACAACCCCTCCTACCAATCTCCCCGCCTGCCTGACACTGTGTATCCAGCTTTGACATGCCTTTTGAGGCCTGAGTCAAGCCTTCCTGATGACCCACCTTCTTCCATCTTACTCCACACCATGATTCCCAAGGATGGGCATGTATGTGGCTGAGTCACTCAGGAAGCTTGGTGAACATACACCTGTCTGGGCTTTACCCCAGACACTGATTTGATAAGTCTGGGGAGAGCCTAGGAACCTGCATTTTAACAAGCATACCAGGTAATTCTGAAGCCAGTGGTCCAAATAGAGGATGAATCAGAGTTCATCCACATCCAAAAGTCCTGTATGAGTCAGGTAGCCCCCGAAGCGTTCCTCAGGTGCTCTGCCTGAATCTAAGGTATGTGCTTCCCTGAGCTCCAGTTCAGATGGGAGCATAGAAACCACAGTTTTAATGGTATTAGGAGTGACTCCAAGGATTGAAGTCCTGCTGTATGCCAGATGTTTTATTCAGGTTGTCTCATTTAATTCTACCAGCTTTGGAATTGTGTAATAGATATTCATCGTCTTTTGGCTCTCCAGCACCCAATACCCTTTCCATTTGGGGATATGCCGCAAGGTGTGGGTCTCACGGGGCACAGAACTCCACTTCCCCTTCTATTGAGCATGGAGAAAGACATTTCTCCTGCCCCTTCTCCCTGGCATCTATGGTACAGACATGTGACTTGACCTAAGTGGCCAAATGCATGATTCTCAGAGGGGTCAGTCCCCAGGTTGGTGAGGAAGTCCTCACAGGATGACAGGGGGCTCAGGGAGGGGAGGACTGTATCTTAGCTCTCAGGGTACCTGTTTCAGAAAGGGAGGGGAAGGGCATCCTGATGGTAAGAATATGGATCGTGGGTGGTAGAGTATGTTTGCTCTTGGGGAATTTAAGACAACTTTGGCCTTGGCCATTCCTGAATGGGAATGGAAGGACTCATCATCTCTTCACCACTAGTGGGGTCCCTTCCCCTTTAGAGTCAGAAGAGTAGAAAATCTGAAAGTACTGATTTAAATCTGTTGGTGGGCCTGGATACCTATTTCATGGATAAGCTTGAGAGTGAAGGGGGAGCTGTAGGGGCAGAGAGAGAGGCAGAGGAAGGCAGGGGGTGGTGCCAGCAGGGCATGTGGGAGACAACCTCTAGGAGCCTAACTGGTGAGAGCTGGTCACCACCATCCCTGCCCCTCGTGTGATACATGGAAGAGGCACTTAGATAGAGGCGCTTGGTCTTCAATAAAGGAGCTCTAGTTTTTGTCCCTTCCAGTAAGTGGTGATGCACTTCTCATGTGGTCTCATTCCAGGCATGGATCTCTGCCTTTGTGAGGTTGTTCTGAGGATCCAGATGCACCCCAGCTGATGCCCACAATAAATGCACACCAAAGACAAATGATATTGCTTTACCAGTCCTAAGCCATGGATCCTATCTCATCCTCCCAGTATTGTCCCAGGATACACCCTCTGGTTAGCTCAGTTCCCCTCTCCCAAATATGGAATTCTTACCATGACAGCTCATCTTCTCTTTGCTCCATGGTTTTCAATAATCTTCTGGGAGTGTTGGAAAGGGCCATAAATGAAGGGGAGAAACCAAAACATCTGATTCTAGAGGAGAGGACAGCCCTGGCAGCTGAGAGAACAAGATGCTTCTGTCCTGTGAACTCTGTCCAGTTTAAGCCAAAATGTTGTAGTCCAGGGTGAGGACCAGGGCAGAATTAGCAACCGTAGCCTCTGTGACTCACGAATTCCACAGACCTTGACAGTGAAAAGCATCAGGCAGTGTCTTCATTTTTTAATATTTATTTATTTACTTATTTATTTATTTGGCTGTGCCGGGTCTTAGTTGCAGCACATGGGATCTTTGACCTTCATTGCAGCAAGCAGGATCTAGTTCCCTGACAGGGATGGAACCCAGGGGACCCCTGCATTGGGAACTCGGACTTAGTCACTGGGCCACCAGGGAAGTCCCAGGCAGTGTCTGTATTTAATGCAAGCCCTGAGCCGCTGGTGGAATGAGCAGATGTGGGGCCGTATCTTCTCTTGTGAGGGGACAAAGCACACCCAAGGTTATCAGTTAAATAAGGGGAGTTAGCAGGGCCAAGAAGGTGGGATCCTGAGCCTTAGAAGTCACCTGAGTTACAGATCAGCTCATATCACTGGCCCCCGCCTCTTCCCCTTACACCCCTCTTCAGGCACAACTGCCGGGTGGACACGGGTAGAGGTTGGAGGTCATTCTTGTGGATTCCTGTGGCTAAGATGCAAATGACCTATGCGTGACAGCAAACAGAGCGATGAAGACCAGGGTCTTACTCAGGAGTCCACATGCTGCGGGAATGATGATGCTGATCCAAGGGGCCCTGGGGGAGACAGAAGAGTGAGCACTGCTATGGACATGGATGCTCCTACACACGTGCGTGTTTGTCATGGGCTTTCACACCCCTTGGCTCATCTGCTCCCAATCCCTCCTTTCCCCATACTGACTGGCTCTGTCATGTGCATCTAGTTTGTCCCATCACCTAAAACTACTGATTAGAAGTATACTTAGTAGACAGCACAGAGTCCACGTTCAGAAGAGGCATCATGGAGAAAGGACAGGCGGACAAGGCTCCTTCCTACCTTGATGCGGTAGAGAAAGCGAGGGCTCCCAGAGCAAGGAATCCTGGCTTCCATTCTCAGCATCAGGACCTATCCTGGGAGAGTCACCTCACCTCTCTGGCCTCATTTATAAACTGAGATTCCAGTCCTCATCAAAATCCCATCATGAATTTTCATAGACCTCAGCAACGTGATTCTAAAAGTCCTGGGTAAACATCAGTAGATACTGTAAGAAAAGGACACGAATGAATGGAGGAACTTGGCTTGTATAGACTCAGCAGATGTGGAAATAGGTTGTGTGTGTGTTCAGTTGCTTCAGTTGTGTCTGACTCTTTGCAGCACTATAGACTGTAGCCCTCAGGCTCCTCTGTGCATGGGATTCTCCAGGCAAGAATACTGGAGTGGGTTGCTATGCCCTCCTCCAGGGGATCTTCCTGACCCAGGAATCAAACCCATGTCTCTTATGTCTCCTGCATTGGTAGGTTCTTTACCACTACTGCCACCTGGGAAGCCCGTGGAAATAAGTTATAGCACAGCTAATCCATAGAGATGAGACACCGGGTTGAAAAGAGAAACAGCAGGGAAACAAATAGAAGTCCAGATATAGATCTAAGGATAGCTAAGAATTCGTATCTAAGGAAATCGGCAGCCCAATAGGTAGGCAAGAATTGTCTAGTAAATAAACAATTTTGTGATACCTGGGTGGCAAAATGTAAGAAAAAGTCTTTGCTTCTATCATTCACACCATATAGTAAAATAACACCCCCCCCCACCAATGGATTAAGATTAAAATAAAGTGAAAAAAATAGAGAAGGCACCAGGAAATAGGATAAACACAATTAAGAAATAAAACAAAGCAATAATTTAAAAATCAACACGTTTGCCTATGCAAAACTTAAACCTGAATGTACAAGCCTGCAAAGGGAGAAATGATACAACAGCCACAGAAAGCAGCACAGGTCCTTTTGTGCTAAAATCTACTCCCAGCCTGTGGCACTGTCTTGCATCTGCAGGAACTAGATGTCTGAGGCAGCCAAGTTCAGCCCTGGCTGCCCTGGCTGGGGACTGGGGCAGGGGCTGGAAGTGCCTCTCTAGACCCTCAAGCTTGCAGCTATGCCCCCTGCACTGCAAGCCTGTGCCCAGTTCCAGCCCTACTGCCCAAGGAGGTTCCAGCTCTGGGCCCAGTTCCAGCCCTACTGCCCAGGGAGGTTCCAGCTCTGGGCTCCACAAACTGTAACCTCTCCAAGGGTCTCCTTCCAGTGCCCTGCCTTATCCCCTCCAAGCCCTGGAATGTTTTCTTGCACAGAGCTCCTAGAACATGTCCACTCTCAAGGGCAAGCATTACATCCCTTTCTGAGGCTGTATGCAGGTGGCCAGACACCCGCATCCCACCCCACTGCAAGCCACTCCAGCCATAGTGCTGGGGAATTCCTGTGCCCCTCACCGAGTGCTGGGAGTACAAACGCTCTAGCTCCCCAACCCCCTCTCCGTACAGACAACTCCTGTGATGCCCAGAAGCCCCTTTAGTCCCTGTGGGACTCGCCTTGGTTATGGCACCCTTTGCTAGGTTTCCTTCCCTCCCAGTCCCACTCCCCAGGAATGGTTTTTCTTGGGATCCCTTCCTAAAACACTTGCACAAGATTTTCTCCACAGCCTGCCTCTGTGGAACCCTCCGAAGACAGGGTGACAGCGGCTTCCTCTGAGGTGCCACACCCTCCAGCCCCAGATAGGCGCCTCCGCTCCTCCATCTCCTGCACAAACTGCTCCCTCCACTAAATTCCCTCTTTTTCAAACAGCTCAGTGGCTTCTGCCTTCCCGACTGGACTCTGACACATAGACTGGTTCATGTTAATTAAAACACATAAAGTCAATACATGAAGGAGGTATAGCCTTTAGTAGGAATATGGGCGAATGTTTGCACTCTCTGTTTATACTCTGGAAAATTAGTGAAAAAAAAGAATAGCATTTATTGTAAAGATGTGTTTTATTTTAAATATTTTAATGATCTCCTACTATGTACCGGACACTTAGGCACAACAGAAGGGGAAGAGGGCACTCTGCCTCTACCCTGTGGAGCTCAAAGTCCACAGTAATCGATGAAAGCAAGTCCCAGCTCATGTCTGATACCATGCAGGGTCCTGTGGGGCTCCTGGGCACAAGGTTCTTGTATCCCCCATTTCTTTGATTTTAGGAAACAACCTTCATTCAGCCTCCATGGGTTTCCCTGAGCCCCAGGGGGCAGATTCAAGCAGTTGTTAATTAGGGAAGGGAGGAGAAGCTAAAAGCAAAGGAGGAAAGGAAAGATATATCCATCTGAATGCACAGTTCCAAAGAATAGAGATAAGAAAGCCTTCCTCAGTGATCAATGCAAAGAAATAGAGGAAAACAATAGAATGGGAAAGACTAGAGATCTCTTCAAGAAAACTAGAGATACCAAGGGAATATTTCATGCAAAGATGGGCTCAATAAAGGACAGAAATGGAATGGACCTAACAGAAGCAGAAGATATTAAGAAGAGGTGGCAAGAACACACAGAAGAAGTATACAAAAAAGACCTTCCTAATATGACCAACCTAGATAGCATATTGAAAAGCAGAGACATTACTTTGCCAACAAAGGTCCATCTAGTCAAGGCTATGGTTTTTCCAGTGGTCATGTATGGATGTGAGAGTTGGACTGTGATGAAAGCTGAGCACCGAAGAATTGATGCTTTTGAACTGTGGTGTTGGCGAAAACTCTTGAGAGTCCCTTGGACTGTAAGGAGATCCAACCAGTCCATTCTAAAGGAGATCAGCCCTGGGATTTCTTTGGAGGGAATGACGCTGAGGCTGAAACTCCAGTACTTTGGCCACCTCATGCGATGAGTTGACTCACTGGAAAAGACTCTGATGCTGGGAGGGATTGGGGGCAGGAGGAGAAGGGGACGACAGAGGATGAGATGGCTGGATGGCATCACTGACTTGATGGACATGAGTCTGGGTGAATTGGGAGTTGGTGATGGACAGGGAGGCCTGGCGTGCTGCGATTCATGGGGTCGCAAAGAGTCAGACACGACAGTGACTGAACTGAACTGAACTGAACTGAACCCAGATAACCACGATGGTGTGATGACTCACCTAGAGCCAGACATCTTGGAGTGTTGAATTCAAGTGTGCATGAGGAAGCATCACTATGAACAAAGCTAGTGTAACTGATGGAATTCCAGTTGAGCTATTGCAAATCCTAAAAGATCATCATCTGTGAAAGTGCTGAACTCAATATGCCAACAAATTTGGAAAACTCAGCAGTGACCACAGGACTGGAAAAGGTCAATTTTCATTCCAATCCCAAAGAAAGACAATGCCAAAGAATGTTCAAACTATCACACAATTGCACTCATCTCACACGCTAGCAAAATAATGCTCAAAGTTTTCCAAGTGAGGCTTCAACAGTACATGAACTGAGAACTTCCAGATATTCAAGCTGGATTTAGAAAAGGCAGAGGAATAGAGATCAAATTGCCAACATCTGTTGGATCATAGAAAAGGCAAGAGAGTTCCAGGAAAACATCTACTTCTGCTTTATTGACTATGCTAAAGCCTTTGACTGTGTGGATCACAACAAACTGTGGAAAATTCTTCAAGAGATGAGAATACACTTTACCTGCCTCCTGAGAAATCTGTATGTAGGTCAAGAAGGAACAGTTAGAACCGGACATGAAACAACAGACTGGTTCCAAATTGAGAAAAAACTACATCAAGGCTGTCTGTCGTCACTCTGCTTATTTAACTTCTATGCAGAGAACATCATGGGAAATGCCAGGCTGGATGAAGCGCAAACTGAAATCAAGATTGCCCAGAGAAGTATCAATAACCTCAGATATGGAGATAACATCACCTGTCACTTTATGGCAAATAGATGGGGAAACAATGGAAACAGTGACAGACTTAATTTTCTTGGGCTCCAAAATCACTGGCAGATGGTGACTGCAGCCATGAAATTAAAAGACACTTGCTCCTTGGAAGAAAAGCTGTGACCAACCTAGACAGCATATTAAAAAGCAGAGACATTACATTGCTAACAAAGATCTGTCTAGTCAAAGCTATGATTTTTCCAGCAGTCATGTATGGATGTGAGAGTTCGGCCATAAAGAAAGCTGAGCACCAAATAATTGATGCTTTTGAACTGTGATGTTGGAGAAGACTCTTGAGAGTCCCTTGGACTGCAAGGAGATCAAACTAGTTCATCCTAAAGGAAATCAGTCCTGAATATTCATTGGAAGGACTGATGTTGAAGCTGAAACTCCAATACCAATGCCACCTGATGGGACGAACGGACTCATTGGAAAAGACCCTGATGCTGGGAAAGCTTGAAGGCGGGAGGAGAAGGGAACATCAGAGGATGAGATGGTTGAATGGCATCACCAACTTGATGAACATGAGTTTGAGCAAGCTCTAGGAATGGGTGATGGACAGGAAAGCCTGGCATGCTTCAGTCATAGTGCTACAAGGACTCAGACACGACTGAGCAACTGAACTGAGCTGGGGATGCAAGACCAGGAAGAAAAAGTCAAGAGCAGCCTCCGGGCAAGGTCCTATTTTCCCATCAATTGTTGTTGTCGTTCAGTCACTCAGTTGTGTCTGACTTTTTGCAACCCCATGGACTGCAGCATGCCAGGCTTCTCTGTCTTTCACTATCTCCCAGAGTTTGCTCAGACTAATGTCCATTGAGTCAATGATGCCACCCAAACATCTCATTCTCTGTCACCGCCTTCCTCCTGTCCTCAATCTTTCCCAGAATCATGGTTTTTTCCAATGAGTCAGCTCTTTGTATCAGGTGGCCAAAGTATTGGAGCTTCAGCTTCAGCATCAGTCCTTCCAATGAATACTCAGGGTTGATTTCTTATAGGATGAACTGGTTTGATCTCCTTGCAGTCCAAGGGACTCTAAAGAGTCTTCTCCAACATCACAGTTCAAAAGCATCAATTCTTTGGTGCTCAGCTTTCTTTATGGTTCAACTCTCACATCTATACATGACTGCTGGAAAAACCATAGCTGTGACTATACAGACCTTTGTCAGCAAAGTGATGTCTCTGCTTTTTAATGTGCTGTCTAGGTTGGTCATAGCTTTTCTTCCAAGGAGCAAGTGTCTTTAAATTTTGTGACTGCAGTCACTATCTGCAGTGATTTTGGATCCCAAGAAAATAAAATCTGCCATTGTTTTCACTTTTTCCCCATCTATTTGTCATTTCAAGTGATGGGACTGGAAGCCATGATCTTAGTTTTTTGAGTGTTGAGTTTTAAGCCAGCTTTTTCACGCTCCTCTTTACCCCTATCAAGAGGCTCTTTACTTTCTCTTTCTGCCATTAGAGTGATATCATCTGCATATCTGATGTTGTTGATATTTCTCCTGGCAGTCTTGATTCCAGCTTGTGATTCCTCATCAGTGGATATAGACAATATCTTTGAGCTGTTTTGCAGATACTGAAACCCCCTCCAGGTGGTAGAAGTTAATGAAGATTAATGATGGTCTGCCACCCACAAGCATGTAGACCCTAGACCAGTTGGACCTGAAGGATGAGGATGCTGTCTCCTACTTATGTCATCACCAGCCCATCAGAAGAATGTTCACAGGCTGATCACACCCTCTCTGAACAATTACTGTGAAACTTGTCACTATCTTCCCCAAGTTGCAACACACAGTTTTGAGAACATAAGCCCACAGTGGCCCCCTTTGCTTAGCAAAACAACAAAGCTACTCCTTTCTACTTCACCCAAAACTGCCTTTGAGATTTGATTTGGCACCAGCATACATAGAATATGAGCTTTCAGCATCACATCTATTTTGACAGATATATTTTTTAGATACCAGAGCCCTGCAGTGACGCTGCTTCTCTTCCGCATTGTGGATCTCACTGCAAATTGTTTCCAACCTTTGGAAAACAAACCGGCAATATGTGTACAGGAAAATGGCTTTCCAGGTAGCTCTGTGATAAAGAATCCACCTGCCAATGCAGGAGATGCGGGTTCAATCTCTGGGTCAGGAAGACTCCCTGGAGGAGGAAATGGTAACCCACTATAGTATTCTTGCCTGGAGAATTCCGTGGACAAAGGAGCCTGGCAGGCTACAGTCCATGTGGTCACAAAGAGCTGGACACGACTGAGCATTCAAGGACACATACAGGACAGTATAAATGTTTGGCTTCTTTTAAGGGAATTTCTTTTGAGTGAACAATTTAAAAGAAGAAAAGGACATCTACAAATATATGTTCATCTCAGAGTTATCAGTACTACAAAAAGTGAAAATAATCTCAACGTCTAAAAACAGGCAAAGGATTATGTGAGCAGTGGCTTTCTATTGATAGAAAAGTATGCTGAAATTCTGACTACAAAGACTAAGGAGCAACACTGAAGAATAGTTGTAGCCAAAAAAAAATAATGAAAATGTATATAATTAGAATTAATGCCACATTAAAATATATCCAAGCATGAATAAAAACTAGAAGAGAAGATGGACAAAAAAAGACACATTAGATTGGTAGGAATATGGAAGAATATTTCTTTCTCTGCTAAGTCAACATTTAGTGATAAACACACTCTAAGATAAATCAACATTTAATAATAAACTGTATAAAAGGGTGTGCATGAAAAGGTCATGGTTCTTAGCTTTGCCTGCACATTTTAAGAGGCCTGAAGATCTTATAAAAATTACTGAGACCAGCCCCACCTCCAGAAATTCTAATTCTTTTGGTCTACAGAGGTCACGCGCATCAGCATTGAAAACCAGCCAGGGACTTCCCCAGTCCAGTGATCAAGACTCTGCCTTGCAGTAGAGGGGACGCCGGTTCCATCCCTGTTTGGGAAACTGAAATCCCACATGCTGCAGGGTGCATTCAAAAAAAATTTTTTAATAAATAAATAAAACAAGCCAAATAAAAGCTAATGCTCCAGGATATCCTAACACGCCTCACTTGCTCAGAGCTGTTGGGCTAGATTATGGCTTCCAGCTCTGATTTTTTTCCTACCCTCCCCTACCCCCTCCAACCCCAACCATAGAAACAAGGAAACTGAAGCCAGAGAAGGCTCCTGAGTGGCCTGAAGTTACACTTTCAGTCGATCTGGCTGGCATTCGAATTCAGGGTCTCTTTTCCCACTACACTTAGGGGTTTGCTGAGCCCTTGGAATTCAGCACAGACGCCATTTTCCTCTCCTTACCCCTCTGACATGCAAGAAGCAAACACAGGGAAATGGTGGGGAGAACGGCAGCCGTTCATTGCCTCCAAGAGCCCCCTCCTCAAGCCCCCTCCTCTCTCTAGCACCAGCACTCTCCTTCCTCCCCTGGGAAGGTCCACCCGACGGAGACGACTCAAACCCACCCTGCCCTCTACCCTCCCCCATCCCTCACTCCCCACACCCTCTAAGCACATGGACTGGGAATCAAAGGACTTGGTGTCCGATCCAAGGTCCCAGAGACCTGGAAACCATACCTGGTGACGTGTGTCACATTTGTGGGAGTGACTGTGAAGCCAGGAGAGGAGAGCCTATCAGCTGATGTGGGGATGGGTTGGGTCACGGGCTTGGGCCTGGGCCTGGGCCTGGGACGGAGCTTGGTGGTGATGGGAGGTGAGGTGGGATTCTGAACGGAGATCTGGCAAGGATCCTCATCTGAGGCAGGGGTTCCCAAAGAATCTGCAAGAAAGCACATTGGATGGTTGGACAGATGATGGATAGATGGAAGGATAAGTGGTACAGTAAATGGAACTGTGGAGGGAAATGAATGGCCACTCATGAACCAAGGTTTCCTTTTGCTTTTTATTTTAATAAAGAAATAGTGTGGCATTGCTTGGGTCAGAGATGGGGAAAAGGAAAGAAGGAAGGAAAGAAGGAGGGAGATAAGGAAGCAGAAAGGTATTTCCAGGCTATTTATGTTATTGGAAATGCACTTGCCTGCTATTCTTCACCAATCCATATGTGCCCTTCTTGAAGAATAATTCCCTGATTATCTTATACCATTCTCTCTGCCTTGCACTCACCTGTACCTGTGGCATATTGCTTTGCAAGTTATCTTTCATTAATACATTGCAGATATGTCTTGTCTTCCTTAGATATGGGCTCCACAGGGGCTAGGAACTTGAATCTGCCCCCGTTCTAATGTGCTTTCCTTAATTCATCCAGTCAACATCTGTGGAGGCCCTACTATATGCCAGGCACTTCATCAGTTGCTAGAGATATAGAGTCGATTAAGGCACAGATGATTTCCTCAAGGTTCTCAAAGATGAATAGGGGAGACAGTTAAGGAAACTGGCCACTACTTCATCCAGTGAGACAGCTGTCTATGAAGAGGGCACCAAGCAAGCCCTGGTGCTTTGCTACTCAAAACGGAAGCCATGGACCAGCAGCATCAGCATTGTCTGTGAAGAGGCTGGAAATGCAGAGTCTAGGTCCCATCCTAGACGTATTACATTTAAAATAAGACCCCCAGGTAGTTTGTGCCCACTTAAGGTCTGAGGAGCACTGCTTTGGAAGCACACAGGAGGGACCTCAGATGCATCCTTAGGAAGGGAGGGTGACTCACAGAGGCTTCCAAGGAAATGACTTCTACATAAAGACCTGAAGCATGAGACTAATTTGTCCCAAGTCCATCACTCACCTTTCCCCATATCCCACTTCCTACAATAGCACCGCATGTTAGGTTCTGCTCCCAAAGAGGAATCCCATACAAAGAATGAGATGCAATCCCTTCTTACCGTTGGACCAAATGTCTCACAAGGACCTCAAATGAGAAACAAGGAGCTTCTAGAAACAAGGAGCAAGATCATAAGCTTCTAGAAATCCTGAGCCACAGCCCTACTGGTGCTCCCACCACTGTCCCACCCAACCTGATCTGGCTCTCCCACCCTCTCCCACCCACCCCCAGGTCACTCACTCTTGGTCACCACCAGGCGGACAGGGTGGAACAGGATGATGGGATCGCTGGGTCCCAAGATCACACATCGGTACAGTCCTGAGTCCTCCACTTGAAGGTTGGCCATTCGGATTTGCAGCATGCCTTCACTGGGGATGTCTTCTAGGAAGTACTTCCCCACCCGGACTTGACTGGACCCCTCTGTGATTGCCAGTGTCTGGACCTCCCCGTTATCTTTCAGCCTCTGCCAAGCCTTCTGGCTGTTGGAATATATGTTGGTATTGGTAGGACAGCTCACGTTCAAGGTCTGCCCCTCTGCTAGAGTACACTTCTCCTCGAATACTTGAGCGGCAGCTTGGATTTCTGTAAGCAGAGAATTTGAGTTAGGCTTTGTGAGGAATAGCTTCCTTCTCTTTGGGAAAAAAAAGAGAGAGGAGCCACCTTTCTTTCTTGTTAAATCACCTAATTTTCAGACAAGATCCTCAAGGTCTCCAGAGAAGATGCAGCTTTCCCTGCAAGTTAGCATTAGACCCCAGATCTTATCACTGCAAGTAGCTTGGGGGATGGGGGTTCGTTTGGTTTGTTTGTTTGATTTTGATCACAAAAGTTAGACTGTGTATGATTTGTGCTCATCAGCTTTCATAAATGACTGTTTTTGAGAGGAAGAAATTGTCTGAATAGAGACAGAGCATGGGACACATGCTAAGACCATGAGTGACAAAGGCATGACAGGAGGGATAGATTATAGAGAACAGGGTGCAGAATGAGCCTGCTGAATCCTAACCACTAGACCACCAGGGACATGGTGGAAAGTGGATGTGAAGAGATATTACTATCAGAAAGTGACTCCACTGAACAGCTAGAGGAACTTCATCTAAGTCAGAAGGAGAGAGATCAATTCAAGAGACTATTGGAAAAATGGCGAGGAAGCTGTCTCGAGGACGTGGTGGACATTGATGTCTGGTGGTGTGGTCTTCATCTTTCCCTTCCTTGGGTAGCAGATCACCTCTTTCTCAGCATGCTCATCTTTCTCATCCTATGTACCTTTACTGATGAGGCTGCCCATATTCTTCAGGATGGACACAGAGACACAGGCTTAGCCAAAGAATCTCACCACCCTGGCCATGCTGATTGGCCTAGAAATGGGCACATGACTAAGGCTGGGCCAATCAGAATCCTCTCTGAGACGGCTGCTCTTTCTTACTGTGTTGATTGGTCTATAGGATGTTGCTTGCATCCAAAAGAGTTCTAAATATTACAGAATATTAAGGAGTCACAGTAGTGGTCCTCCACTGGGGACAATTTTCCCTCTGGGGACATTGGGCAATGACTGCAGATATTTTTGGTTGTTTTGATTGGGAGTTATGCTGTGCTGTGCTTAGTCACTCAGTCATGTCCAACTCTTTGAGACCCCATGTACTGTAGCCCACCAGGCTCCTCTGTCCATGGGATTCTCCAGGCAAGAATACTGGAGTGGGTTGCCATTCCCTTCTCCAGGGGATCTTCCCAACCCAAGGATCAAACCCAAGTCTCCCATATTGCAGGTGGATTCTTTACTGTTTGAGCTACCAGAGAAGCCCAAGAATACAGGAGTAGGTAGCCTATCCCTTCTCCAGGGGATCTTCCCAACCCAGGAATAGAACTGGGGTCTCCTGCATTGCAGGCGGATTCTTTACCAGCTGAGCTACCAGGGAAGCCCATTGGGAGCAAGGAGGTGCTAATAGCATCTAATGGGTAGAAGCCAGAGATGTTGTTAAACATCCTTCAGTGCACAGGCTGGCCCCCATGAGAAAAAATTAACCCACCCATAATGTCAATAGTGCCAAGGCTGAGAACCCTTGGATTACAGGGACAAAAGTTTCAATCACACTCTTGAATGTTGAACTTAGAATTGGCATGAATTTCTGGTCTGGTCCAAGGGATCCTTTCTGATGGGAGGGCCAAGTAGAGTTGAAGTAAGAAGATCCAGGTCTGTGTTTTCCACTGGACACAGCAGGGCTCCCTTTACTGAGGGACTACAGTTTATCCATCCAGGCCCGAGATACCTTCCTTCATGGAAAACCAAATAATGGGCAGGATAGTGGTGGGTCAATCCACCTACCATTACTAAGGTCAGGCTACCACTACCTACAATTATCACTGCTTTTATTAATCTAAATGTTAGTGTCCCCCTAAAATTCATATTTTGAAATCTTAAACTGCAAGGTGGAGATAGTTAGGTCATAAGGGCTCTGCCCTCAGGAATAGGATTAGTGCCTTTAGTAATGAGGATCCGGGGAGCTCCCTTGCCCCTTCCCCCACGTGAGGATACAGTGGGAAATTGGTAGTCAGTCTGCATCTCAGAAGAGGACCTTCCCAAGAACCCAACCATACTGGTACCATGACCTTGAATTTCCAGCCTCCAGAACTGGGAGAAGTAAATTTCTGTTGTTTATAAGCCACCCAGTCTGTGGTATTTTGTTATAACTGCCCGGATGGGTCAAGACAGTGGGAGTCACAGGAGACAGATTGCTCACAAACCTGCCAGGTGCTTGTGAAAGGAGACAGTAAGAAACTAACACAGAAGTGAAGTCTGTACATCACTTTTTGCACCATTTCAAGAAAGGACTTCTTTATATTATTAATGTAAAAAAGAATAACAAATACCTTTTACTGCTAAGTGTTTAAGATACTGTCTCATTTAATCTTTATAACATGTCAGTTGGCACTGCTATTTTTCCTAGTTTGAAGACAAGGGAAGTGGAAGACAGAAAGTTTATTTAATAACCCAGAACTTATTATGTGATTTGGGCTTCCCAGGTGGCCTAGTGGTAAAGAATCTGCTTGTCAATGCAAGAGACATGAGTTTGATCCCTGGATTGGGAAGATCCCCTGGAGTGGGAATGGCAGCCCACTCCAGTATTCTTACCTGGAGAATCCCATGGACAGAGGAGCCTGGCGGGCTACAGTGCATGGGGTTGCAAAGAGTCAGACACAGCTGAGCGCACACACACATTGTGTGATTTGCCCAAGGTCCCATAGGAGAAATGTGTGAAGTCAGGATTCAGACCCTCATAGTCAGACTCTAGAAAGTGTCCGACTCTTGGTGACCCTCGTCTCAAAACTAGGAATAATAGTAGTATCAACTTATAAGTTATGAAGATTAAATGAGAGAGTGTCTTAAACACTTAGTAGTAACTGTGACCCCATGGACTGTAGCCTGCCAGGCTCCTCCATCTATGGGACTTTTCCAGGCAAGAATACTGGTATGGGTTGCTGTTCCCTTCTCCAGGGCATCTTCCCGACCCATGGATTGAACCTGGGTCCCCGGCACTGCAGGCAGACTCTTTACTGTCTGAGCCACCAGGGAAGACTCTAGAATCAGCTCTAAACCTCTGAGCTAGATTGCCCAAGGCAGCTGTCTGGTTGGGATTAGAGCCAACCCCAACCCAAGTGAGAATAGCTGACTAACAATTCTATTCCCCAGGATACAAGGTCTAGAAGGAGCTTTTATGTTACACCCTAATCTACCCTGATGGGACCCAGTGGGAAAAAACCACTGGTTTCCTCTCAGTCTTCAACCTTCCATCTTCTCCCATTCTCCTTTGGAAAAACACGAATAAGACACAAGGAGGGATTTCCCTGGTGGTCCAGTGGGGTTGGGAATCGGTCTGCCAATGCAGGGACACAGGTTCCATCCCTGCTTCAGGGAGATACCACATGCCAAGGGGCAACTAATCTATGCACCGCAACTACTGAACCTGTGCTCCAGAACCCGTGAGCCTCAATGAGAGAGGCCACCGCAATGAGAAGCCCATGCCCCACAACTAGAGAGTAGCCGCCTCTCACCCCAACTAGAGAAAGCCCATGCCCCGCAATGAGGACCCAGTGCGGGCAAACAAATGAATAAAGCTAAAAATAAATCAATAAATAAGCACAGTCTCCACTGCAAAATGAAAACAGGTTTTAAAAAAAAAAGAAAGAAGGAAAAGACACAAGGAAATGCACTGGTCCATGGGAACCACACTCCCATGTACCCCATCCATATCATCACCCCAGCTCTAAGGAATCCCGGAGTAACCCTGGTGTGCAGGCTGTACGAGGTGATTATCCAGGACTTTGCTCAAGGCAGTGGGTCCCCGGAAAACATCCTCTCCCTGGAATCCTTTCTGCTTTCCAAAGCAAACCTTTCTTTTAACTCCTTGTTGATATGCTCCCCTTCTCTGCTTATTTTCTCAATGTATTCATGAGGACTGGGAGCAGGAACAACAAAAGCTCCAAGTGCTTCCACTTTTAGTGAAGGTGTGAGCTGGGCAGGAAGAGGAGTGAAGGGTCCCGGCAACCCTGCGGAGCCCGAGCAGCAGAGCCTCAGAGCCCTGGGATCACGGCCTCTGTGAAAACGGGTGGTTTTCTCCTGTGCACTTCTGTGTCCTCAGCAATAGCAGGTTTCCTGGCCCATGCTTGGCCACTGGGAGATATATATTGAATGGACTATGTCTTTGGGGTTTAGGCTTCCCTGGTGGCTCAGTTGGTAAAAAAGTCTGCCTTCAATGTGAGAGACCCAGGTTTGATCCCTGGGTGGGGAAGATCCCCTGGAGAAGGAAATGGCAACCCATTCCAGTATTCTTGCCTGGAGAATTCCATGGATAGACATGGGGTCACAAAGAGTTGGACACAACTGAGTGACCAACACTTCTTTCAACATCCAAAGCACCATGATAGAATATAAAGGGAAAAAATGTCAAACTCAAAAACAAAATTCCCTTAGATCATGTCAAGGTGAGATTTTTCTCTACCATTAGTTTCCCACTCGGGGTTTTGCATCTCCCTGACAACATCAAAAGGCACAGGCATCTTGCTTCCCTAACCCACCCCCTTTAGTTCTGTTCTCAGGCCCTGTGTGTTCTCCTGATTCTTTTAAGTTTGGGTGGAGAAACCCATTGTGGTATATCTACTGGATGGTTCTGTCTTGGGTGGCCACATCCCCCGGAGCTTCAGAGGAAAAGGGAGACCTTTCTTGTGGAGGGCTTGGCCCCAACCCCAGGTCCTGGGCAAAGAGCTCACCTGCTCACACCTCCTCCGCATCTTACCTGCGATGAAGAACATCCAGAGCAGCCCCCAGAGCCTGGCCTTCCTCATCCTTCATGTGCACTGACTCCGACTGTTCTGTGGCTCCTGGCACAGCTACAGAGGGACACTCTACCCCAGAGGCTCCAGAAAGTTGCACAACAGGATGTTATGCCATTACTGGGAGGTGCTGAGTCTGATGCTGCATTTCATCACTGGTTATCTTGGCTCCAGACGTCAAGGACAACATAAGGATCCAAGACTGGGCTCATTCATAGACCAGAAAAGATGCAGGATGATATAGTACAAGACAATGAAAAAAGAAGAAAGAAATCCAAAAGGTTCCTTACTAGATAGAAGCAATGAAAGGCAGATTTGACAATGTGAAAAGTCAATAACAGAAAACATTCACTTCAGAAATAATCCCAAATGTAAAATGAATAGGACACATTAAAGAGCTCAGAAATATACTAGAGGACAAAGCATAGAAATCCAATCTAAAAATCATCTACAAATAAGAAATGGCACTGAAGATTAACATGGGACAGTGGATCACAAACAAGATTAAAAGTGTATTTTAAATAAAAACACTTTCCAAGATACAAGTACCCTAATGTTCAGAGCAGCGCAATTACAATGCCCAAAATATGGAAATAACCTAAATGTTCACGAACAGATGAATGGATAAAGAAGATGTGGTATATATGCAAATATATAGGAATACTACTCAGCCATAATAAAGAATGAAATAATGCTATTTGCAGCAACTGGAATGGACCTAGAGATTATCATACTAACTGAAGTAGTCAGACAAAGACAAATACCATATGATCTCACTTACATGTGGAATCTAAAATATGATACAAATGAACTTATTTACAAAACAAAAAATAGACTTGCAGACATAGAAAACAAACTTACAGTTACCAAAGGGGAAAAGAGGGGAGGGGGAGGGATAAATTAGGAGTTTGGGATTAGTAGATACAAACTACTATATATAAAATAGATTTTTTAAGAGAAGGTCTTACTGTATAGTATAGGGAACTACATTCAATATTTTGCAATAAACTTTAACAGAAAAGAATCTGAAAATATATATACACATATCTGAAAAATTATATGTACACTGGATCATGGATCACTTCACTGTATACAAAAAACTAACACAGCATTGTGTTACACTTCCATAAAAATTAGAAACAAAAAGACCTACTCTCGAGATCTGAAAAGATATCTGAAATTGGAAGTTGAGAGAATTTTTAACATTGGCAAGGAAAAATGCATGAAGAAAAAATCAAGACGGGACAGTTTCCAGGTGAGAAATTTTAAATTTAAATAAAAGCTCCTGCTGCGAAACAAACAGGAAAAGAAAACTTGATTCCTTCAAAAGGATTGAACTGAGTGGGACTCCACCGAGTAACAGATACTGAGACACAGTGGGATGATGTGTAAAGAAAATCTGCCTCTAGAATTGTATACAAAAGCTGATTGCTATTCAAGTATGAAAGCAGCAAAAAAGTACTATCATGTCTGCAAATTAAAAAAGCAAAAACAAAAACAAAAAAAAACCCCTCTAAGGTTAACTTTAACATTTTAAATTAAAACTGTTGAATGCAGCAACTTCTAAGACATCAACAATTATGAAGAAATTTAAATCCTACTATTACACTCTGCAAAGATCATTGTAGGTAAGATTTTACTAAAATTTTTTTCTCTTCTTGGTTCTATAAATGATATCAGAAACCAGGCTTGCAACTGCACTCGGCTTGAAATCTGCCAGAAGCACTATTGTTTTATTTGTCTGGCCCACAGGGAGGGAAAGGAGAAAGAGAGGTTTTGAAATTTTCTGACTCAGCGAGGCGTCTATTTGATTTTTACAAGGATGAGTCAGATTTGCACAGTTAATTTAACAGATCCCTCTTCTTACAAGATGTGTCTTCCAGACCTAAATGAATACTACTACACATGCCAATTTTTTGTGTCTTTGCCTACTTTCAGGGTTCAGGGTCAGTGTTCAGGGTCAAATCCCTGGAAGATTAAGAGAAACCCTTTTTTTCCCACTAGGTTTTGCTTCATGTCCTTTGAAGTTCTGTTATTAGCTGTATATTCTTACAAGATCATTAAGTCTTCCAGGTTGACTGATGCTTTTATCATATAGAAAGGCTCTCTTTGTCTCTAGCTCTTTTTTTGCTCTGCAGTCTAATCAGATATTGATATAGCCAGGCTCCTCTGTCCATGGAATTCTCTGGGCAAGAATACTGGAGTAGGTAGCCGTTCCCTTCTCCAGGGGATCTTCCCAACCCAGGGATCAAACCCAGGTCTCCTCCAGTGCAGGCAGATTCTTTACTGCCTGAGCCACCAGGGAAGCCCTGTTAATGTAGCCACTTCTGCTTTTTAAAAAATCCATGTTTCTATATCTTGTTCCATCCTTTTCCCTTCAACTTACCTAGTCGTTGTCTTTTAAGTGAGATTCTTACAAGCAGTATCTACCTGGATTGTGGTGTTTTATCCACTTTGTGTCTTTTGTATGTGACAATGATTTACATCTAAGATAAATATTGATGGGTTAGCACTTTATTATCTTATTGCTGGTTTTGTTTCTGTCCTCTGGTTCTCATTTCTCTGTTTCTCTCTTGGGAACTTTTCATTAAATAGCCCGAGAAGGATTTCTAACTAAACTTGAGTATCACAGGGAAGTGATGGCTCCTTCATGATGTCCTAACTAGAGGCAGCACCTGAGTGCATTTAAATGAGAGAAGTCTTTCTCTACCTGTCTGATCGCTTTGTGTACTTGAAGTAAACAGAACGTAAAGTATCCTCTCATTTTTCAACCCACTGTTTTTCTGAAGAGTTCAGTGACCCATCCATTATTTTTTTCTTTCTTTCTTTCTTTTGGGAGGCCATGGGTGAAGCTTCATCGTATGGCTTGTAAGATCTTAGTTCCCTGACCAGGGATGAAACCTGGGCCCCTGCAGTGTGGAGGCCTAACTTTCCTGCAGCCAGGATTTTAAATTCTCAAACTACTTCTCCCAACAAGCTACTGTCTCTTATGGCTTCTCATTAAATAGTCTTGGGACTTGTGACCTAGGATCTCTTTTCATTTTATTAAGGTTCAGTTCAAAGTTCCTCCTTCAGAGGCCCCAGCACCAGGAGGGTTTATTTTTAAGGTACCATGAGTCTTTTTGGTTTTATTCTTCAAATATTATTTTTAGTACTATTATGAAAGCCTGTGTAAATATGATTCTGGTTGGGTTCTTTTCCTACTTTAGTATGTAAGTCACTGGCCCATGTCAATAGGTTCCAATCTTCACAATGGGATAAGATAACAGTTTCTTTCTTAACATGGATTGGTTAATCACATATCTGTTCTAACCTAGCTAGAATATATGTGTGACATCTTTTAACAATGAGAATGTGCATGTCTTCTTTTTGGCTCAAAAGAGGGCCTTATGGGTCCAGGACCCAGATCTCTGAATTCTGGTGCTGGTGTTTCTGAAGAAGCCCAATGAGACTTGTTGAGTCCTGCCCCCAAGACCTTCCCTGGTGGCTCAGATGGTAAAAAATCTGCCTGCAATGCAGGAGTTGCTGGAGACTTGGGTTCAATCCCTGGGTCGGGAAGACCCCCTGAAGGAGGGCACGACAACCTACTCCAATATTCTTGCTTGCAGAATCCCTTGGACAGAGGAGCCTGGCAGGCTATAGTCCATATGGTCACAAAGAGCCGGACATGACTGAAGCGACTTAGCATGCATGCACACCCCAAGGCCACAGGCGTGAGACCTTGTACCAAGGCCACAGAAGTAGAGCCCAGAAGCGAGGTCTCCTCCGAAGCTGACTTAGCCCCTTTGTAACCATTGCCAAAAGCCCCCTTGATCATCACCAACAGGCTTCCTGACCCCAAATTAGGCAAAAATGCTCACCCAGGTAGTTACCCTAAAGCACCCTATGTGCATGCGTGTTCAGTCGCTCAAGTCGTGTCCGACTTTGCTCTAAAGAGTCACCTAACGCCATCCTTCCAGCAGGAATTTTCTTTGTCTTGAGGCTATAAAAATCATCTACTAACCAACGGAAATGGTCAGCTCTCCCCTATCTGTCAAGAGGTCAGCCTTCTGTGCTCACAGTGCCCACCTTACCTCTGCTCTTTGTTCTTAATAAACTCACTCCCCTCTGAAATGCTCTGTATTTGGAAATTCTTTTCCAACCTCAGAATGCCTCAACAAGACTGTTACCAGGAGCAGGAAAAACTGCACACTGGAACCACTGCCCTTGCACCAGTTGAAATGCATTGTTTGGGCAACACTCACAGGAACAGATGCAAACAGGAAGACGCAACCCTGTCCCTTCCTCCAGCGCCTGGTCCCCTCTCGTCCCCCTGTTGACAGAGCACAAAGGAGAAATCTGGCTGCAGCATCTCAACTCAGACCAGGGTAGAGAAGTGCTCAACAGAGCGCCAGCAGCCTGAATAGCCCGACAAAGCCATCCTGATAATGGGGGGTGGGGGTAGTTTTATCAGCCTTGCTGACAGTGACGATACTGGCCTTCGGGCATGAGAACACTTCCACCCACGCTTCAAACATCCATGCAGTTAAATATGAACCTTTTTTTTAATCAGGGTAAAAAACCCAACCTATATATAGCACTCACTATCCATAAAGAAAAAGATATTCTGTTCTTCCATTTTGAATATAATTATATTTGTCTATCAATTTGTCTTGATAGACAGGCTGCTATTTTGAGGGGGGAGCGGTGGGGAGACCCAGGTTCGATCTCTGGGTCTGAAAGATCCCCTGGAGAAGGGAATGGCGACCCACTCCGGTATTCTTTCCTGGAGAATCCCATGGACAGAGGAGCCTGGAGGGCTACGGTCTATGAGGTCACAAAAAGTCGGACACTACGCAGCGACTAACTCTATTAACACCACATGTTGCAGCATGTGGGATCTGAGTTCTCCGACCAAGGATCGAACTCACACCCCCAGCAATGGAGCCTGCACCCCCTTCAGTAGCCCAGAGTTGCAACCACTGGACCACCAGGGAATCCCCTGCTGTTTCATTTCTGATGCTCACTAATCCCAATTTGGCTGAGAGTCTTTTCAGCTGGGCCCCATGTTTTTTCACTATCCCACAAGATTATTAAATGCTTCCTCACTCAATGGCAACAAAATGCCTTTTTTGGGGATTGGAATGAAAACTGACCTTTTCCAGTCCTGTGGCCACTGCTCAGTTTTCCAAATTTGCTGGCATATTGAGTGCAGCACTTTCACAGCTTCATCTTTTAGGATTTGAAATAGCTCACACTCTTTTTGCATTGACTATCCAAGGCAACTGGAATCCTAGCAGTAAGACTGAAATATAAATTTATAAATGAACCTTCAAAATCACTGGTATTAACTTTGACACAAACGCAAATTGGCATCCTGGTTAAGGGCAAAACAAAACAAAAAATTGAATACACTCTTCAAATAGACTTTTAAAGGTACCCAATTCAATTTTAACATCACTGTCTATCATTTCCTATTGAATCTTAACATGAAAGCATATTATTTAGATTTCCTTCTTTTATTAACTTCTCCTTTCTTGTCAAAATCAGTTTCTTAGCCTTCAGTTCAGTTCAGTCACTCATGAAATGAATATTTCATGCATACCATGTAGACTGAGGCTTTAAGAGTCAGCACAGAATTCACATTTCTCCTTTCTCTAACGTGGCTGTAGAAGCTTCTATCAGCCACGTCTCTAAAGCTTCAGTGAGCAGAGCTTTGATGGTTCATTTGCATCAGACACGGGAGTACAAACTATCACAACATTGTTAATTGTCTGTACTCCAATATGGAATAAAAAGTTAAAAAAGAAAAGAAATGGGAGTACAGGGAAAACAGGGAGTACAAGGCCCCAGGGCGCTCCTGGGCACACGGGCTTTCTGTGACATTCATTTCTTTAATTACAGGAAACAGTCTGCACTCAGCCTCCACAACCTTCCCTGAGCCCTAACAGGGAGATTTGAGCACTTGCTGTTTAGGAAAGGGAGGCACTGTCAGACCAGGGAGAGACAGCCTAGAGAAATAATAGAGTAGCCTTGGGGCAATGTCCTGGTTCCCCATCAACGGATACACACAATAGTTTTGAGTTGTTTTACAAATACTGAAACCCCCTCCAGGTGGGAGAAATGAATGATTATTGAATCAGTTGAAGCATCACTAGGAACAAAGCTAGTGGAGGTGATGGAATTGCAGTTGAGCTATTTCAAATCCTAAAAGATGAAGCTGTGAAAGTGCTGCACTCAATATGCCAGCAAATTTGGAAAACTCAGCAGTGGCCACAGGACTGGAAAAGGTCAGTTTTCATTCCAATCCCAAAGAAAGACAATGTCAAATAATGTTCAAACTACCACACAATTGCACTTATTTCACACGCTAGCAAAGTAATGCTCAAAATTCTCCAAGTCAGACTTCAACAGTATGTGAACCAAGAACTTCCAGATGTTCAAGCTGGATTTTAAAAAGGCAGAGGAAGCAGAGATCAAATTGCCAACATCCGCTGGATCATGGAAAAAGCAAGAGAGTTCCAGAAAAACATTTACTTCTGCTTTATTGACTATGCCAAAACCTTTGACTGTGTGGATCACAATAAACTGTAGAAAATTCTGGAAGAGATGGGAATACCAGACCACCTGACCTGCCTCCTGAGAAATCTGTATGCAGGTCAAGGAGCAACAGTTAGAACTGGACATGGAACAACAGACTGGTTACAAATTGGGAAAGGAGTATGTCAAGGCTGTATATTATCACCCTGCTTATTTAACTTATATGCAGTGTACATCATCCAAAATGCCAAGCTGGATAAAGCACAAGCTGGAGTCAAGATTGCCGGGAGAAATATCAATAACCTCACATATGCAGATGACACCACCCTTATGGCAGAAAGTGAAGAAGAACCAAAGAGCCTCTTGATGAAAGTGAAAGAGGAGAGTGAAAAAGTTGGCTTAAAGCTCAACATTCAGAAAACAAATATCATGGCATCTGGTCCCATCACTTCATGGCAAATAGATGGGGAAACAATGGAAACAGTGTCAGACTTTATTTTTGGGGGCTCCAAAATCACTGCAGATGGTGACTGCATCCATGAAATTAAAATAAGCTTGCTCCTTGGAAGAAGAGCTATGACCAACCTAGACAGCATATTAAAAAGCAGAGACATTACTTTGCCAACAAATGTCCATCTAGTCAAGGCTATGGTTTTTCCAGCTGTCATGTATAGATGTGAGAGTTGGACTGTAAAGAAAGCTGAATGCCAAAGAATTGATGCTTTTGCATATGGTGTTGGAGAAGACTCTTGAGAGTCCCTTGGACTGCAAGGAGATCCAACCAGTCCATCCTAAAGGAAATCAGTCCTGAATATTCATTGGAAGGACTGATGCTGAAGCTGAAGCTCCAATACTTTGGCCACCTGATGGAAGAACTGACTCATTGGAAAAGACCCTGATGCTGGGAAAGATTGAAGGCAGGAGGAGAAGAGCACAACAGAGGATGAGAAGGTTGGATGGCATCACTGACTCGATGGACATGAGTTTGAGCAGGCTCTGGGAGTTGGTGATGAACAGGGAGGACTGCTGTGTTGCAGACCATGGGGTTGCAAAGAGTCGGACACGACTGAGCGACTGAACTGAACTGACTGTCCAGAGTGGATGAGTGCTAAGCTGCTTCAGTCCTGCCCGACTCTTTGTGATCCTATGGATTTTAGCTCGTCAGGCTCTTCTGTCCATGGGATTCTCCTGGCAAGAATACTGGAGTGGGTTCCCATGCGGTCCTCCAAGAGATCTTCCCAACTCAGGGATCGAACCAGCATCTCTTTGTCTCCTGCTCTGGCAGGAGGAGTCTTTGCCACTGGCAGCACCTGGAAGCCTTGTCCAGAGTATCCTCCTGATATTAATTGTATGACCTTGGCAGATGTCAGTGAACTGCAGAGAATCACTTCCATTCTAACCTCAGGAAGAGATTAGGGAGAGTATCTAATAATTTTAGGGAGAATTTCATATGATAAATGAAAAAGATAATACAGACAAGTACAAGTTTTTGAAGCCTTACCTAAAGTCCACTAAGTTCTTTATTTCATTGCTCAAAATCATATAGGTATGAGTCTGTGTACATGTGCATTACTTATATTCATATATGAATGATATATATTAGATCTTTAATTTAGATTCAGTCCATGATATATACTAGCATTTGACTGTAGTTTGCTTACATTTTGGACTCTAGTTTCTCAAAAATATTTAGATAGAAACATTCATTGTCCCAGTGATTTTGGCTTGGCAGCAGTAAATAGTGGCATGAAGCAAGATCTTAATTCCCTGCCCAGAAATTAAACCTGGGTAGCCTGGATGAGAACCAAGAATCCCAGCAAGCACTAGAGGCTAGAAGCTATTTTGCCCTGGATCTTTGCCCCCAGTGAAAAATGCATTTATCATAGAGACAAAAACTGTAAATGCAGGAATACAAAGTTTATTATTGAAGACATAGCACAACAACAAGTGGGAGAGCACACAGGGTGACAGTTTTAGTTAAGACAGCAGCAAAACGGGGATTCACACCCGCAGAGAAAGGGTGTGGGCAGCCTTCTTAGGAGGAGCTCAGTAAAGAGGCAGTTGAGTCATGTATATAGGTCAGTTTTTCTGGGTCTTTGTTTACCTTAAGCCAATTATCTGGTCTCTTTGTCCACACATGACCTCCCCTGAGGCCCTCCCCTGGGCATACACACACAGACCTCAGCCAAGATCCATCTCAAAATGAAGGCTTCTGGGAGGTGCAAGACTCATTCATTATGGCCTGGCATTACCCCCTGACTTCTGACCCACAAGGGGCCTTTTTGTGCACGTGTAGTGTCTCCTTTGTCCCAAAAAGGTGAGAGCGGAGATCCCTTAATCCTTTACTCAAACAGAATTTTGCCCCTCTTTGTCCTTGCCATGACTTCTACCTTGACTATTGCCATGACTCTTTGTGTCTACAAGAGACAAAGACTGGTTACTTACCCTGTTTCTGTTGTTACTTCCATTTTGGAGGGCAAACAGGAGGCTGATTGTAAATTCTTCAACTGGAGCCCATCTATCTCTTGTCTCAGGAAATGTGAACAGTTGTAAGTATCCAGCCTGAAGCCCACTGCTTCCTGCCCCATGAAATGCAAACAGGAGGCCAACTGTAAAAGTCTGACCTGGAGCTCATTTATCTCCTGCCTCATCGGTATTGTATTAGTCCAGAGTTTATTAATAAGCTCATAAAATGATTATAGTACTATTAATAATTCAATTATGTGAAGAATTACTATCAAAATGTTATGCTTTTATACTTTTTCAAAATGTGCTAGTGGAATGATAGCACAGGTTCTCACGATTTTAAATTTTATATGGATTGCAAAAGCCAGTGTACATAGACACCAGCTATTTGTACAATAACCAGTCTGTTAATGGTAGATCTTTCATAAAATAATTATGTTAGAAACCCTTAATCATGTAAGTTTTAATGGGGAAAAATGCCATTCATTCCACAGTAACTGCACTATTTTCAAATAGAAAAAACACAAACTCATTTTTTCAAGAAAAAAAAACTTAAAAAAAAATCAATTTAAAAATTTCCAAACTCAGACTATTTTTTTTTTTTTTGGATCACAAAACAATAAATCCAGTCGTCTCAGTTCGGTTCAGTCAGTTCAGTCGCTCAGTCTCTTTGTGACCCCATGAATTGCAGCACATCAGGCCTCCCTGTCCATCACCAACTCCTGGAGTTCACTCAAAACTCACGTCCATTGAGTCGGTGATGCCATCCAGCCATCTCATCCTCTGTCGTCCCCTTCTCCTCCTGCCCCCAATCCCTCTCAGCATCAGTCTTTTCCAATGAGTCAACTCTTCGCATGAGGTGGCCAAAGTACTGGAGTTTCAGCTTTAGCATCATTCCTTCCAAAAAATACCCAGGACTGATCTCCTTTAGAATGGACTGGTTGGATCTCCTTGCAGTCCAAGGGACTCTCACGAGTCTTCTCCAACACCACAGTTCAAAAGCATCAATTCTTCGGCGCTCAGCTCTCTTCACAGTCCAATTCTCACATCCATATATGACAACTGGAAAAACCATAGCCTTGACTAGACAGACCTTTGTTGGCAAAGTAATGTCTCTGCTTTTTAATATGCTATCTAGGTTGGTCATAACTTTTCTTCCAAGGAGTACTGCTAAGTCACTTCAGTCGTGTCTGACTCTGTGCAACCCCATAGACGGCAGCCCACCAGGCTTCCCGTCCCTGGGATTCTCCAGGCAAGAACACTGGAGTGGGTTGCCATTTCCTTCTCCGATGCATAAAAGTGAAAAGTGAAAGTCAAGTCGCTCAGTCGTGTCCGACTCTTCGCGACCCCCTGGACCTCAGCCTACCAGGCTCCTCCGTCCATGGGATTTTCAAGGCAAGAGTACTGGAGTGGGTTACCATTGCCTTCTCCATCTCCAAGGAGTAAGCGGCTTTTAATTTCATGGCTGCAGTCATCTCAGTCGTGTATAAATGCAAAGGCACCACTAGAGGGAGCAATTTACTCAGTTTATCTTTGGATGTGCTTCTGTAACTTCTCACCAATTAAGTGGAGGCAGCATTCTAAGCAGCAGTCCTTTTTAGACTCTGTGTCCTCAGCCCTCAATACTCAAAAAGTGTTATCCTAGTAATGTGTTCCACACTAAAATAATTTTAACCTAGAATTTTTTTTAATAGTTGCTGAAGTTTTCAAGGAGGTCAACCCATGAAAAGAAGGTTACCTTGTAGCCTGGCTGAATCCTTGTTTACGCGTAGGGTTTATGATCCAGGGAAGTCCCAGAAAGATGCAGGTCCTCACTAAATGAGTTGTACTTATTCATGTACATGAATAAATTCATTCTGTACTTGTTCATTCAAAATTAGCATGCTGAATACCATAGAAAATTCCAATAAGAGTTTATTATCTTTTGCTAAAAAGTTCAGAGATAGACACCTAGAGCTGGGCTGATCATCATCAGGGAATTTGGTTCCTTCTCTCTGCCCCACCATCCTATTCACGGCCTCCAAAGTCTATCATCTTGTGGCCAAAATGACTGCTGGAGCTCCAGCCCTCACATTTGTGCTTTTGGCAGCCAGACAGTATTTTCTGTACACTTCCTTAGCTTCAGTGGGTCTCCACCTCTTCCCTGGGGATGACAAGACTTGTTGCCCCTACCCCAGCTGCTTGATACTTTTGTTCAATAGAGAATAGGGATCTATTTTCCCACTCCCTTGCTCCAGGTCCTCCCCACTGAGGGAGACTTTCCGTCTTCCATCCTTCCCATGAGCACCTAGACGAGAAGTCACAAGTTGGTGTGAACAGTCCTCTTGTGTCTTGGGATCCCAGGAGTTCTATACTGTCATGCTAGCCTGCACTTAATCTTTGATAATTTGGTAAAACAGCTGAATTGTTCTGACCCACTTGTTTGGTATTCTGCATCTTTTCCTCCCCTCCTGAGGACAGGTGAGCCAGTGATAACATCTTAAGTCTATGTGGAGTGGCCTCTCTTCCTTTGGGTTTTAGTTTATTCAGTTGTCTTACAACCTCAACTCCTTGGAGATTCAGGAAAATTTGTGACTCTGTAGTTTACCTGGCTCTTTCTTCTTGTCCGGATGGGAGCAGGTCTTTGCATCCTGGGCATAACTGAAGAGGCAATATGTGAAGAGACTGAGAATTTTTCAGAGTTACAAAAAGTCATTAAGCCACAGACACAAGCTATCACAAACCAAGCAACATAAACAAAAAGAAACCCTCAGCTTGGCATATTGTCGAGAAATTGCAGAACATAAAACTGAGAGGAAGCAGTCTTCACTGATGAAGGATTTTAAATAGTAGACTTCTCACCTGCAACACCACCAGCCAGGAGGCAGTGGAATCAACATCATCAAAATGCTTAGGAGGAAAAACTGCTGAACTGAAACCATTCACCTAACAAAACTCTCCACAGACAGCTGTATTCGTTGGCACTGGGTTCAGTTCTAAAGAACAGAAAAGCTCCAAATGACAGTGCTTAACACAGCTTAGGGGTTTATTTCCATCTCGTGTCAAACCAAGCTCTGCGGTCTAAGGGCTGGGCGGGGGCTGGGCTGCATGATGCTCTCAGGCCCCCGGTTTCCTCCCTCTGCGTCCTGCCGTTGCCAGATGTGGTGCTTACACTCCTGATCCAAGGCAATAAAAAAGTGCCTTCTCGCTAAAGAAAATGACAGTCGTGGAACATGGAAGCAATCTTTTTATAAAATAAAAACTGGGGCTTATGTCAGCATGTAACAGATTTTATCAAATGCTGTTGGTCTGACACACTGCTGGGAGTTGTGGTTTAAAGTCTAAAGGAATGATCTAACCTTGAACTTACATTCTGGTGGTGGTGGGAGTAGAACCAGGGACCTTCACCCTCCTTCCCTTTAGACTGTAGCGCATCTGAGAGGTTCACAGAGCAGTCATTGCCTGTTGATCTCCCCAGGCTTGGAGACACTATTCCAGCTGCCGTCAGTGCCTTCCATCCTTCTAAACTCACACAAAGCCTTCCTCCCTGGATGCTCCTCATTTGTCTGCTCCAGAGTTCACCCAAAGACAAGTCCTCATCACAGACCAAAAGGAGCTCCCACTGCTCTCAAGGGCTGACTGCTGGGGGCTTCCCCAGCCTCCCACCACCAGACCCATTCTGAAACAAGGGTCAGGGATGCTCTTACATGTCGTTATGACTGGTGTTCTCAGGAGGGCCTCTGGACTGTGGGCAGGGGCCCTGAAAACACAAGAGAGAGTGACCAGGGTACTGGGAGGGCGATGCAGAGGCTGGTCACAGGAAAATAGACATCTCATTGTCTCTGCTCCTGGACCCCAGTAAGCAGGCAAGAACAGGAGGGAGAAGGGACAGAGGAAAGGTGCAGGCTTGGTGGAGCGGGGGAGGCAGGCGAGGGCCTCAGAGAGAGTCAGGGAGTGGATTCACTCCAGTTCAGAACTTCCTCCCCCTCCTTTCTCCCCAGGTCATACAGAAATAAAAGAGAACATAAATGGAACTGCTTCCCGTTCAGTCTGGACCGCAGGGTGCATGAGCATCTTCAGCCAGCCTGGACACCCAGGAGGCACACTCACTCCCTTCCCTGCACGTCCACTGGTGAAACAGAGCAGGACCCTATAGTCCTTGCCCCTTGGGTCCTCTGTCTGCCGAAAGACTTTAGCCAAAGGATAAGTTAAAGAAGTGAGAAAATGCAGAATAAAAAGGAAAACAGTCAAAGGAAACCAAATAATAATGATGTAGTCCTTAAGCATAATCAAGGACCTTTAGTTCCTCTACAAGGGCTACAGATAATACTCTGAGCCATATCCTGTGAGCTGTCTGACACATACTGAAACACCCATTATGCGGAGAAGTTAACTACGTGATGGACAAACTGAAGCCATGACTTAAGCTGCCCCAATTCCAAGAGCTAGACTCAAGAAATGAAAACAAAATCTAAGATTAATTGCACTTAAAACAATCAAGATGACACTGGTCAGACCACAGATGACCAATGTCAAGGTGACTATCAGAGCTGACTGCTGTTTCTTTCTGTAGCCCCCTCCTTCTGTCTATAAAAGCTCTTGCCCCCTGATTGTCAGGTCGGGGGAGTCAGCCTTTGGACAGGTGTCCACCCTCGCTCCCCACAGTTGCCAGCATCCAAGATAAAACAAACTTTCCTTTTCCATCAACCTTGCCTCTTAGCTTTTTGAGCAGTGAGCAGCCAGACCCCACTTTTGGTTATGCTGGCAAGCCCCCCAACCAGTGAACCATACACTTCCTGAAAGAAAGCCTTTGACCTTATATTTGTGAAGAATGACGCCTAGCACCTGGGGTGCATTCCTCACCCCACGGGGGCGGGGGTGGTTCTCAGACCTCCTCCTCAGGCCAACCCCTCCCTCCCCAGGCTCTCCCTCTGTCACTGGCCCCACGCATCTGCCAGGCATCCCAGCTGCTCTCTCCCTCACCTCCTACATCCTCTCTCTGCCATCAACAACAGTCAGTTCCATCTCAACCTAATGCTCTTCCACCTCGCACCACCCCCAGGTCCCACCTCCCTCTCCCCGCACTGCCAGTTCTCACCAGGACACCATTGGCACCTCCGGGAGCTGATCCTTCTTCATGTTCTTTCTGCTCACAGTTCTCAGGCCATTCTTCCTGAAGCACATCTGTTTGCATTGCTTAGTTTTAGGAAACCATTTGTGGTTCAAAGAGGTCAGTAAGAAAAGGGCCAGTAACCTAAAGAAAAATGCACAGGAACAGGAACAGGCAGGTCACAGAAAACCAGCAAACAGTGCATCAGTGCTCAAAAAGCCGATCACCCTTCCTTTTCACTGACAAGGTACAAAAAAACAACAAGATGTAACCCGGACCCCGCAGATTGACAGAAAGCAAACAGTCGCCGACACTGATTTAGCATTAGCTACGGGCACCCTCACTCACTGTTGATCATTGGGACTACAGGCTTACCCTCGGAGGCCCAAGGGTAACCTCTGATGAAGGCAATTTTGACAACTTCAGTAGAAATGCATGTTCCCATCAACCCAGCAGCTCCACTGCTAGAAATGTACCTATTATAGACCTGAGGGCTTCCCAGGTGGCGCTAGTGGTAAAGAATCTGCCTGCCAATGCAGGAGACGCAGGTTCGATCCCTGGGTCGGGAAGATCCCCTGGAGTAGGAAATGGTAACCCGCTCCACTGTTCTTGCCTGGAGAATCCCATGGACAGAAGAGCCTGGTGGGCTACAGTCCCTGGGGTCGTAACCAGTCAGACGAGACTGAGTGACTGAGCACGCACGTGTCACAAAATTACCAGTGTTCGGAGCAATGTAGCGTATGATGGGAATCCTGACTTTGGAAAAGGGAATGCTTTCCCTTCAAATCCAGGAGCAAGACAGGCATGCGCACATTCATCTCTTCTAGCCATCATCCTACTGAAAAGCCAAGGCAATGCCTTAAGACTAGGGAAAAAAAGGAAGCCATAAGTATCCAAAGCAGGTGATGAAACTAACATTGTTTGCAGTGATATGATTATCTGTTTTAGAAATTCCAAACGTATATGACTAGAGTTAATAGGAGAAATTATCAAGTCACTAAATAGAAAATCAAAATGTAAAACTCAATTACATTTCTATGCCCTAGCTAGCAACAGTTACAAACGTTAAGTTTTGTTTACCTTTAAGACAGAATTACAGCAGTTAGCTTATCTTCAGCCTGACTGGTTTCTGATTAAACGTATTTGTAAACCACAGCTTCCTCATTTGTCATCTTGTTTTTTACTTTTTACCTCAGTGAACTCAGTAAATTTTCGATCTATATTTTCAAAGAAAGGTACCTAGTTTCTTTCACATGAAAACTCTGGGTTGTCTTTACACAATGAGGACAATTTAATGAGGCATGAAATTACTGGATCATAATATTTCCTTCTATTCTCAAGAAAGAATAATTTGTTGTCTTCTGGCATTTAGGCTGCAGCAGAAAACTCTGAAGCTAAGATTTTTTTTATTAAGTGCTTTAGAAGTAACCCTTTCTTCCCTCCAACATTTATTTTCTCTTAGTTATTGTAAGAATTTTCTTTTAGTTATTGTAGATAAACTTTTTTTTTTTTTTTTTTTGCGTACGGGTGTATGGTTGACATTACAACTGCTTGGTGGTATTCAGTTTATTTTTATTTCTAGACATTGGGAGAATCATCATTTTCAGCTCTCTTGAAATTGGGCAAGGCAATATTATATTGGTTTTGTTGAAAGAACTGTACTGTGTCAGTTCCGGATGAGAACATTTAATTTCTTCTCTTTCTGGCACTTTCTTCTGCTAGAGAGGCACTTGTTGATTTGGACAGGCCATCAGACTGAAGCAGCCTGGAACTCGGAGGCAGTCTCCAAGGACAATGCCTTGAAAGTTCACCAGGGACACTCAGTGTACTGGAGAGAAGTCAAAATTTGTCCTGCAAAGCCGCTGAAGGGTAGAGGATGTTTATGACTCCAGCATAAATGAGCTGATCCTGACAGACAGAACATAGCTCTCTTTTCATTAATTATGTTTGGAATACAGGAAGCCCTTTTAATCAGCACTCTCCATTTCCCTTCACTTCAACAAAATTTTCTTCTCCATTTTCAGTCCAGTTCAGTTTAGTCACTCAGTCGTGTCCGACTCTTTGCAACCCCATGAACCTGCAGCACGCCAGGCCTCCCTGTCCATCATCAACTCCCGGAGTCCACCCAAACTCATGTCCATTGAGTCGGTGATGCCATCCAACCATCTCATCCTCTGTCGTCCCCTTCTCCTGCCCTCAATCTTTCCTAGCATCAGGGTGTTTTCAAATGAGTCAGCTCTTTGCATCAGGTGGCCAAAGTATTGGAGTTTCAACTTTAGCATCAGTCCTTCCAATGAACACCCAGGACTGATCTCCTTTAGGATAGACTGGTTGGATCTCCTTGCCATCCAAGGGACTCACAAGAGTCTTCTCCAACACCACAGTTCAAAAGCATCAATTCTTTGGCACTCAGCTTTCTTTATAGTCCAACTCTCACATCCATACATGACTACCAGAAAAACCATAGCCTTGACTAGGCAGACCTTTGTTGGCAAAGCAATGTCTCTGCTTTTGAATATGCTATCTAGGTTGATCATAACTTTCCTTCCAAGGAGTAAGCGTCTTTTAATTTCATGGCTGCAATCACCATCTGCAGTGATTTTGGAGCCGCAAAAATAGTCTCTCACTGTTTCAACTGTTTCCCCATTTATTTGCCATGAAGTGATGGGACCAGATGCCATGATCTTTGTTTTCTGAATGTTGAACTTTAAGCCAACTTTTTCACTCTCCTCTTTCACTTTCATCAGGAGGCTCTTTAGTTCTTCTTTGCTTTCTGCCATAAGGGTGGTGTCATCTGCATATCTGAGGTTATTGATATTTCTCCCAGCAATCTTGATTCCAGCTTGTGCTTCATCCAGCCCAGCATTTCTCATGATGTACTCTGCATATAAGTTAAATAAGCAGGGTGACAATATACAGCCTTGACGTACTCCTTTTCCTATTTGGAACCAGTCTGTTGTTCCATGTCCAGTTCTAACTGTTGCTTCCTGACCTGCATACAGGTTTCTCATGAGGCAGGTCAGGTGGTCTGGTATTCCCATCTCTTTCAAAATTTCCCACAGTTTGCTGTGATCCACACAGTCAAAGGCTTTGGCATAGTCAATAAAGCAGAAATAGATGTTTTTCTGGAACGCTCTTACTTTTCTGATGATCCAGCATATGCTGGCAATTTGATCTCTGGTTCCTCTGCCTTTTCTAAAACCAGCTTAAGAAAGTTCTTTTCTTATTCTTCTGTCCTTCGGGAAAAACACCAAGTTGTTTCCCTCTTCCTGATGGTTTTGTAAATCATTTATTTTTTTGACACGTGCACACTGCTTCGTTTGTTTGTGGCTGTGCTGAGCCTTTGTTGCTCCAGCGGGCTCTCTCTAGTTGTGGAGCGCGGGGCTGCTCTCTAGGGGTGGTGCACCGGCTTCTCACTGCAGCGGCTTCTGCTGTGGAGCTCGGGCTCTAGAAGTGAGAGCTGCAGTAGCTGCAGCAGCTGGGCTCAGTAGATTGGCCCACGGGCTTGAGTGGGAATCTTCCCAGACCAGGGGTTGACTGTGTCCCCTGCCTTGGCAGTGGATTCTTGACCATCTAAGCCACCAGGGAAGCCCTGGCAGGCGGATTCTTATCCACTGCACCACCAGGGAAGTCCTGTAAATCAGCATTTTAAAATTAAATTCCTTTTTCTCTCTACATTCTGGAAGATAGTTATTATCCCATTTCAATAATGACTTACCACAGCAGCAACTAGGATTCAAGAGGATTAGAAGACAGGCACATACCCTACCCCCACGCCAGCTAGGAGTGTTAGAAGGTTCATTGGTGAAGGAGGAAGAGGGGAATGACTTATACTGAAAAGAAAACATGATCATAGTACGTTCTTTCCATGGCTAGGCTATAAAAAATATTTACAGGATCAGAAAATGTAAAATCTGAATATCCATCTTTTATGGGCAGTTGTGATTGACTGTGGGTTTATAGGTAGAGGAAGTGGGATTGGGAGGGATAATGATGCATTAAATGATTCAATTATCATCTTCATTAATAGATTAACAGATAATATGTAAAACTGGAAAATCAACAAATAACACTATAAACTTTTTCTCTCTCTTCTATTTTTTCTCTCCCCAGAATATAGAATTAAACATCTGAATAAATAGATGAGAGATTTTAAGTGATTCCTTCAGGGGAATGGAAACTGAGGCTTAGAATGATGGAGAAGAGGAGTGTTTTTGGCCTTCTGAATCTTGTACAATTTTGTGTCTTTTTGAGATGTGAGCTGTGAAAGTCGCTCAGTCATGTTCAACTCTTTGCGACCCCATGGACTATACAATCCATGGAATTCTCCAGGCCAGAATACTGGAGTGGATAGCCATTCCCTTCTCCAGGGGATTTTCCCAACCCAGGGATCGAACCCAGGACTCCCACATTGCAGGTAGCTTGTTTACCAGCTGCACTAAAGGGAAGCCCAAGAATACTGGAGTGGGTAGCCTATCCCTTCTCCAGGGGATCTTCCGACATAGGAATCGAACCGGGGTCTCCTACATTGCACGCAGATTCTTTTACCAATTGAGCTATCAGGAAAGCCCTGTGTCTTTTTAAACAGCAATCATCACACCTGTCAAGTTATTTAGAAAAAAATCTCACAAACTGCTTCACTAAGTAGCTGCTTCTTTTGTTTTCCTTTTGCTGCCTCTGAACAAAACTGTTCACAACAGGTTTATTCACAGCAGCCAAATCTTAGAAACAACCCTAATGATGGAATGAATGAATGAATGATTTTCTCTGCCTTTTAATTCACTCCAGGAAGAGGCTATCAATTTTGTCCTCCCAACAATTCACCAGAATTCCCTTTGCCCTCCACCTCTCTAGCACAGAAGGTGATTACCATTTATTTTCATCGTCTTTGAGTGGATGGACCAAGCGTGAGAGCATTCATTTCGTGTTTCTTTATCAGCCGTTTTGAACACATGTTCATACATGTGTTCATATTGTTTCTTCTTTATTCTCTAATGAATCACTTGTTCATATCCTAAGCCTTTTTAAAAATGGAAGAGTTTGATTCTTACTTTTAAAAAAATTATTTATTTAAAAAAAGATGTTTATGTACAAAAGCTATTAACCCTTCATCTGGCATAGAGGATGGGAATAACTTTCTTTCATTGCCATAGGCTTTTAAAATGCATGTGCTTTTTGGAAATACCAAATATTACATTTTTATATGGTATATAAAATACCATTTTTATGTGGTATGAAATAAGATATGTCCTTTAACTAGAAAAAGGGGAGTCAAAGCTGACTGCAGTGGGCAATGGGGACCGACCGGATCTGCTGGGTGATGGAGAAACGAATCCCCAGAGAGGGGGAGAGGGGGAGGGCTGGGAAGAGGGAGAGAGGGGGAGAGGGGGAGGGGAGGGGAGAATGCCTGTCAGTTGTGTTTGGTCCCACTGAGGTGAGCTGGGTGGGAGGGGGCGGCCTAGATGCTCAGGGAGAGTCCCACAGGAGGGAGACCCACGCTTTGGAGACTTGGAATTGTATTAAGAGAAGGCAATGTGGGGGTCCTCAGCTCTGGGGGGGGGAGAAGCATCCCCATAGCATTGCGCTCAGGTGCTGAGAAGCCTCTTCCAGAGACACAGGAGTGCCGTTTCCTGTGAGGCCCCAGATCTCAGGCTCATAAAGGAGCAGGAGGAAGTGGGGGACCCTGGGTTCAGGGAGGAGTTCCCACAGGCCCCGCTGGGAGCCGGGCGGCAATACTCCTCTCCCCCAGTATTGGCACAGCCCTGAGAAGTGAGGAGTCCGGGGGAGGCAGTGGGAGGGAATTCAGGAATGGGAAGTTCTGTTACATGCCCTCCCCTCCATCAGACCCGCTTCCTGGCCCAGGTCCCTTTTCATTTCTTGAAATCTCTCCTTCCCACTGAAGTCTGTCATCCTCATCAGATTTATGGTCATCCCAGATAAAATGTGGAGGCTTCTGAGCCATTTCCTTGGGCCTGGAGCTGGTGACTAACCTGGAGCCACTTCTTTACCCCAGGTTTTGTTCTTATACTTGTCTTCCTAGGAGAAGCACGGATATTTCACAACTCTCTGCCCCTGCACAGCCCACACCACCCAGAAGCCTAGGAAAGATGCCCTCAGCTCAGGCTTACTCAGATTGCATGGGTTTTTGCATCACAGGTTTATTTACATCATAGGTGAGAGAAGTGAATATTTGGGTCTTTTTAGTTCAGATTGTGAGGGAAATCTACATTTTCCACTTATACAGGTTATACAGGAGCTAGGAAGACACAGAAAGGAGATGCCATTTCAATTTTAAGAAAACAAGACAGTAAAAAGGGGACCTTAGGCGGCTGCTGCTGCTGCTAAGTCGCTTCAGTCGTGTCTGACTCTGTGCGACCCCATAGACAGCAGTCCACCAGGCTCCCCCGTCCCTGGGATTCTCCAGGCAAGAACACTGGAGTGGGCTGCCATTTCCTTCTCCAATGCATGAAAGTGAAAAGTGAAAGTCAAGTCGCTCAGTCGTGTCCGACTCTTAGCGACCTCATGGACTGCAGCCTACCAGGCTCCTCCGTCCATGGGATTTTCCAGGCAAGAGTACTGGAGTGGGGTGCCATTGCCTTAGGAGAAAGAGGTAAAAACACACTTGCGACTTGGTTTCCGAGGCCTTGTCACCAGAGTACCTATCTCTGGAATTCTCAAACTTGTCGGCACCTTAGAATCATCTGGAAGGTATGAGAAGATGCCAAGGCCCACGCCAGACACAGACCAATGAAAAGATCCCCCTGGGGTGGGACCAGGCATCAGTGTGTTTGAAGATCCCCTGGCGATCCCCGGATGCAGGTAAGCCTGGAAATCACTGGCCTAAAAAGTGAAGCAGTCGTCCCTCTCCTCTTTCACATTGAGGAAACCGAGGCACGGGGAGTCTCGTGATTCTCTTAAGGTGATTCTCTTAAGGTTCCCCCGTGAATTAGTGACATCACGGGGGCCCAGAGGACTCCAGGCTCAGAGCTCCTTCTTCTGCCGGAGTCGCGCCGGGGCTAATCAGGGAGCGCAGCCACGCTGGTCCGCGGAGGAGCAGGGCAGGGCCGGGAGCCGGGAGCGTGCTCGGGTGATGGACCGGCTGCCCCGCCCCCTGCTGGCCAAAGTGTGCTATAGGCCCTCCAGGCTGCCTTGTGTATGAACCGCGCCGCAGCTCCCCTCCGATTCCTTCCAAGATCGCGTTCTGCCCACACTTAATCTCCGCAGCCCTCCGTCCTCCGGACTTGCGCTTTGCTGTTTGAAAAGGGGCCCTCCCTTCGCCGCCGACAGTGGAGTCACCGTTTCCCTTCACTGCCGTTTCTCCACGTCGTTGGGTGAGCATCTTCCGTGCAGAGCTGGGGGTCCCGGAGCCCCCATGGTGCAGTCTTTGCTGAGAATCTGGACCTTTGTGGAGAGCTCAGTGGGACCTCAGGGAACAGAACCTGCCGAGAGAGCGCTCACGCCCCAGGTCAGTCTCTGTCCCCAGTCCTGAGTCTCATCTCGTCTTCACACGAGCTCTCCCAGGAGGAGCTGGGGGCAGATGGCTCTGGGAACTGCGCTCAGGCAATGGCATAGTCTGTGGCCCTGTTACAGAAAACAGCGCGGGATGGCCCCCATTACTCTGTTGACCTTCTAGGGGGTACCTGTCTTCTTCCCCACCCCTCAACCCTAAGATTCAGGACATGAGAAGTATCTGGGAGAAGCTGAGACCACAGTAGTCCCAGGAGGGGTGAGGAAAGGCAGCTCCATCTGCCTGCTCCTCCTCTCTGCGTGACTGCAGGGACAGAGGGGACTCAGTCTCCCTGTCTGTCAAATGGGAATATTACACCTTCTCTCCCATCAAGTCTATGAGGTCGACAGCTCTGGCTAGACTTCCAGTGGCCTTCCCTGAGATTTTTTTTCTAAAGTCTTCCTGCCTAGGGCGCTCTGCTCTGGTCTCCTGCAGAAAAGTATGCTTAGGGCCAGATCTTCTGAACTTCTTTCCGAATACCTCTACCACTCCCTCCAACCCCCAAACACATACACAGGATCAGACTGAATCAGGACTCTTTCCACTCCTCCACACTCCTTCTAAAGCTCAGCATGAATTCGGTGACCTCCAGAGAGCAAGTAGAGGAGGCCCAGCTGGAACTGCAGGTGGAAACCCCAAAGGAAGGAATTCCAGTGGAGTGACTCTGCCCATCAGCCAGGTGGAAGGAGTAAGATTTGGGCAGAGACAGCAAGTATTCCAGAAATTCTGAGGCAGGAAAAAGGGTTCTAGAAACTGAAAAAGATTTCCCTAAGGAAATCACATATTTGAAAGCCATTTATAATGCTGAGTTGCCTGTTGTATTAATTGCTCAGTCATGTCCGACTCTTTGCAACCCCATGGACTGTAGCCCACCAGGCTCCTCTGTCCCTGAAATTCTCCAGGCAAGAATACTGGAGTGTGTTGCCCTTCTCTTCTCCAGGGTATCTTCCTGACCCAGTGATCAAATCTGGGTCTCCTCATCGCAGGCAGATTCTTTACCATCCGAGCCACCAGAGAAGCCCTTATAATGTTGAAGTTCAACACAGACTGGGACAGACCTGAAGTTCTAACACAGTTGACTCAAGTTACATATTTATCAAAGTTTTACAATATTCTACAACAGAGAAAAACACAAGTACTTGGAGGGGTTCTTCCTTATTTATAGAACTTTATTATTTTTGTTCCATCTTGACCATTGCAAGGGTTTAAAACTTATGTGGTAGGGTAGGGGGGAATTTCTCAGCAGCCCAGGGGTTAAGACTTGGCCTGTGTCACTTCTGTGGCCCAGGTTCAATCCTTAGCCTGGGAACTAAGATTCTGCAAGTCATGCCGTGGGGCCAAAAATTAATTAATTAAACATTTGCATGGGGAACCTCAAGCAATCATTTAAGAACTGAACTTGCCTCTAACTTTGACTCCAACAAGCACATGAATTCCTTGTTTGTGAAACGACCAAAACAAGTCAGACACAGGCAGGATAAGGGATGGTCACTCTGGCATAACACCAGCCCAGGCTTCCACTCCTCTCTTCCCTCTTTCTCTCTATCAGGCTGCCATCTGCGGAGAGCCCTGTCCCCTCTAGTCCCAGATCTCGGAGCTTGTGCCCACCCCCCATCTGGCCCCCGTTCTCACTTCCTCTCACTCAGAATGTCTGAACAACACAGGACGCACCTGAGGAGTCTGGAAAAGCCCAGGCTCAAGTTAGAGGCTCTCCAACATGCTTGGAAAGAGTCCCTGAGGCCTGGGGCAGGGCCTGCTAATGCTTCGGCTCCTCTGTGGGCATCCTTTCTGCAGATTTCTCTGCCTCTGCCAGGTAGAATCCAGCAGGCCACCGTAGGGGAAGGATTTTCTTCTACCCTTCTAGGTTCTTTTTGGCTGGTCCAATAACTGAATTGACAGAAGCCAGATCAACAGGAGAAAATAAATTTAATTTCATACATATGGGAACTCCAAAGATACGAGACTCAAAGAAGTGACCAAAGTAGGCAGCTTTGATACCTTTCAGACAAAAAACAATAACAACAACAACAATTACCTGTGAAGATTTGACAAAACAAAGGGGTTTGGGCTTGGGATCGCAAATCAAAGAAGAAGTAACAAAAGTTGTTTCCACAGCTTTCTCGGCCTTGAACTCCCTGTCTCCATTGATAAGCATGCTTCCTACCCTACTCGTGCATGGAGAGTACCATCACATGGGAGATTAATTTCCTGCTTTCAGGGGGACAAAGGTGGGTCAGAGTGTTCCCGTGCCAGCTGTTTTCCAAGCAACTTTCATTCAAAATAACCAATAAGCCAAAGTGGCATATTTGGGGGCAGCCAGTGCTAAACCCCATCACCACTGACCACACCCTTCACCAGCCCTCCTGCCTGTCACCAAGAATTCCTGTCCCCATGGCATTTCCTGGCCCCAAGTTCATCTGAAGCCGCTCTCCCCAGGCCATCTCCTGAGTACTGTGTTCTCTCTGGGTCTCCTGTGCTTTCGTTCAGTATATACCTTCCTCTTGACTTTCAGACGAGCCCCTCACCTCGGCAGGGTGTGCAGACCCAGGGCTGTCACCACCCGCCCCTCCTGCACTGGCCTTGGGAACATAGATGCTGGTTTCTCTGGATGCCCATTTTCCCCACCCCACCTCCTTGACCATTTAAAATATAGCACAATATAGTATTTAAAATATTATCTTCATTACACAGCCACACATGAAATTGTGTTCATAAAGATTCTTTCTTAAAAACAAGCACCACGCTGGTAAACAGATAAAGTTCCCTTCTCCACTCCTTCCCCCAGCACTAACCAGGCTCCTCCCCTCAATAGGTAGCCCTGTTGTTTGATGGATGTGTAGATTTTTAGGCAGTTCCTGGGTTTCAATAACTGTAGGCTTACGTGAGCAAACAAATGTACCGTCTGAGTTGATCCTTCTTTGCAGAGATGAGATTATACACTCCATGCCACTCTGCATGCATGCGTGCTCAGTCGCTTCAGCTGTGTCCAACTCTTGGCAACCCTATGGACTGTATGTAGCCCACCAGGCTCCTCTGTCCAAGGGATTCTCCAGGCGAGAATACTGGAATGGGTTGTCGTACCCTCCTCCAGGAGATTTTACTGACCCGGGGATCCAACCAGCATCTCCTGCATTGCAGGCAGATTCTTTACCACTGAGCCACCAGGGAAGCCCATGCCATTCTGCACTAACAATTAAACCCAACATGAAGTTTGGACCTGAAACTATGTTCACATCTAAGATGAGCCCCATTCTTTTTCTTTCCTTATTTTTTTTAAAAAACTTTTTTATTTTGTATTGGGGTAAAGCTGATTAACAAACAATGTTGTGATAGCTTCAGGTGAATAGCAAAGGGACTCAGCCACACATATACATGTATCCATTCTCCCCCAAACGCCACTCCCATCCAAGCTGCCACATAGCATTGAGCAGAGTTCCTTGTGCTATACAGTAGGTCCTTGTTGGTTATCCATTTTAAATATAGCAGTGTGTACATGTCCATCCCACACTCCCTAACTGTCCCTCCCCCCATCCTTTCCACTGGCAACCGTAAGGATGAGCCCCATTCTTTTTGAACTGCTCCGTGGTACCGAACAGAAGAGATGCACCATTACCTTATTACTGCCCCACAGGGCTGCTGTGACTTTGTTAGATTAACACTTGTTACGAGTGCTGGGTAGGGTTCAACAAGAAGATGACAAGGGAAATAGAAATAGTGAAGTTATCACTCACAGGTGCTCGAGAGGCCACGTGGGGAGGTCAAGGCAGAGCACAGAGTCAGGACCTGGGGCCCAAACTTTTGTTAGGGTCCATGGATGGAGTGCTTTGGGGTACCTGGGCTGAGACCAAATTGGTCACTTCAAACCAAAATGAGCAGGGTTTTGGTGAAGGGAAGGCTCTGGGCCACAGAGAAGGCTCTTGACCGCAGGGCTACTGGGGAAGTCAATCAGGAACTTATCTTTGTGACTCCAAGGGCTGCTCTCTAGGAGGGGGTTAGTGTCAGTTTAAGACCCCAGCAAGCCTCCTGGCCAAACAGCAAGAATGTCTAGGCATCAGGATCCCAGAAGAGCTTAGCTAAACCCTTGACAAGGGCTCACAATTACAAACAATGTGTGATGAGCGTCTTTGTCTTTCTGAGCACGCTCCTCTGTGTGTGTGTGTGTGTGTGTGTCTCAGAGCTGAGGACCTACAAGTAGAATTGAAAAGTCAAAAAGTATACATGTTAAACTTCATAGATCCTCCCTATTCACCTTAAAAAATGCTGATCAACTTATATTCTGCCATGAACGCAGATAACACCTACTTCGCAAGACCCTCGCCAGCACTGATATGAAAATCTTTTTAACAATTTTTCAAATTAATAAATTAAAGTAATATTGCCATTTGCTTTATTTTGTCAATGCCTGACTAGTAAAAAGGTATGATGTCTGTGAGGATATTTATTCCAGTTATTTAAAGTTTCTCTTCTGTCCCATGAATTATTGCCATTAATTCTAAATTCAAACATTCTGTGTGCTTGTGTTAAATCTTTACCTCTGTATGTAGTAGGAAAGTATATATGGGATTAGTTTCTTTTACTTTAACCTGTGTATTCTATTGCTTTTGTTTCAAGTTAAGAATGTTGCCTACAGCCTGAAATATACAGGATAGCCATTCTCAAGGCTCCAACCTTTTTTTTTTTAATTGAAGGATAATTGCTTTACAGAATTTTGTGGTTTTTTGTTATACATCACCAAGAATCAGCCATAGGTATACCCATGTCCCCTCCCTCCCAAACCTCCCTCCCCATCCCATCCTTCTAGATTGTCACAGAACAAGGCTCCGACCTTTAAAGGTGTAACACTTTCCCATTCATATAAACATTTGCAGAACAGAGAATAACATTTGTCTTATTGGAGGTTTGCAGGAATATGGTGACCTGACCCCTGGGGACAGCTGCAAGAACAAAGGAGTCCAACACCTAAGAGTTCACAGTAACCAGCCACCCACCACCTTTTTTTAGTGTAAAAGAAGCTTGAATTCTACTTGGGTAAGATGGTTCTATGGGCTTCCCAGATGCAGCTAATGGTAAAGAACCCACCTGTCAATGCAGGAGACATAAGAGACATGGGTTGGATCCCTGCATCAGGAAGGTCCCCTGAGGAGGGCGTGGCAGCCCACTCCAGTATTCTTGCCTGGAGAACCCCATTGACAGAGCAGCCTGGGGAGCTACAGTCCATAGAGTCACAAAGAGTCGGACAAAACTGAAGCAGCTTAGCCTGCAAGGTGGTTCTCTAGGACATTAGTCGGCCATCTTCCCAGACTCCCAGCTTTCCAAATAAAATAATTATTTCTTACCCCAATACCTTTTCTATGAGGCGAGCAGACTGTGCTTGGACTTGTTAACAATGCTACAGGTTTTCCTCAAGTGGAATGAAGGGTATATTCTCCCACTTGTATCTCAGGCTGTTGAGCTTTCTGCTCTGAACATTCTAATTTTTCTGATCTCAATTTTTAACCCTCAGAAATCGAATCTGTTGATGGTCAGTTTTCTTAATTTGGATTTACCCTCTTTTTCTATTTGTTTTCTGCCATTCTCAAAGATTGGGGGTGAGAAGAGAGAAACACCAGTGAGCCTAGTCCTTTCTTCCCCACATGCGTGGATGCATGGGAAACACACACCACCTGTCTTTTTGAGACTGAGGTTTTCTCTGTGTTTGCAGAGGCTCATTTGGGCTGGAGGTGGCAGGCCTCGAGGAAGCTGGAATGAATTTCCTGTAGAATAGAAACCCTAACAGGTGCAAGCAATGTCAGGCTCTGCCCAGGAATGATTCACCATCTATTGAGCCCCTGGGGAGGTAGAGGCTGAGCGTGAAGGACCAGTAAGGGAGAGACACCCGGATAGGCTGTGAGGTAGAACAGCCTGAATTGGGTGGAGATACAGGAGGCAGGAGGGGGAGGGAGGAGGGAGCCAGTGCTGATGGAGGTGATGGTCTGGGTGGTTTCTGAACCCCAAAGCAGGAGGAGGAGCCCTGGAGGAGAAAGATTCTAGGGTTGGGGAGAAAGAGGCTGGGACATGGGAGCAGATGCCCACCTGGAGTGGTCCAGCGAGGGTGGGTGTGCGCTGCAACACAGTGGATTCAGGGCTGGGAGCTGTCTTCTCCGAGCACAGAACAGTCTTTGCTCAGGAAGGATCACAGTGAACTGGGGGTGTCAAGAGTAGATGTGGGTGAGTGGGTGTCACTCCAGGGGCCTGGACTGCGTTAGTGGGGCCATCAGAAACCTTCACTGCTGCTTTCCCCAAAGTGTTCTTCCAGCCCTGGGGAGTGAGAAGGAATTTCTCCGAGTGAAGTACAGACACTGCCTGGTCCTACTCCTTTCCCAAGCCTGCCCCGCCTCCCCAGGTGCCAGTCATTCTCTTAAGAGACTGACTCCAGCTCAACAGATGTCATATTGAATGAGTGAATACGAGATGAGTGTGCATCTGTGTGAGTGTGGCAATGTTTAGACAAGAGACCTGAGAGTTTGGAGGTAGAGGATCTTGGTGGCTTATGAGAAGCCAAGAAGCAGCCAGAGATGGGCAGAGCCTCATGGTGTTCAAATCAGGATCAAATAGATGATTGGAAACCTCACCTCTGTGCCTGCCGCCTCGCCCCCTTATCTTTCCCAGCAGGGCCGTCACCATCTCCTTCTGCCCCTGCCCTCTGTGCCCAAGCCAAACCCACCCACCTACCCAACGGCCGGAGCAGGGAACACAAGCACAGCTGGTAGCAGCAGGTCCTTGGCCACGACGTGGCCACACAGCAAGTTGACCAGGTGTCCAGGGGCAGCCAAGCCAGAGGAGACAGAGCTTTGGATCCATGGAGAGAGGTGGGAGAAGAAGCTGGCAGGGCCCAGGCTGAGGTGATCGCTGCCTTGGGTACTCCCCAAGTCCAGGCCCTGGGACTCATGGAACTGGAGCCTGATTCTGTACCTGATCCACCCGAACCACTGCCAAGGAGCCATGGGCTCATGCCGCCAGGACGTGGAGCAATACCTACAGTTCCTCTGACTCGTGGGGAATGACCTGCTCTGAGCCCAAGTCTGGGGGAAGCTGACACCCCAAGAGAGTCAGAGGCTTCCAAGGGACCAGGAAGGGACCAGAGCCCATTGGTCATGGAGACAGGAATGACCCTGCCAAGAGGGGTGGTGGCAGAGAGACTGGGCTGGAGTGAGAGCAGAGAGCCACTGGGGCCAGAGGTACAAACAGACCAGTTGGGGTACCAGATCTGCCTATTGCAGAAGACCCTAGATCTGCAATAGACAGATGGAGAGGGGCACTACCCAGAGGTGCCCGCCGAGAATCTCCCAGAAGTAGCCACATGACTGAAGACAGACCTCACATCCCTCACATGTGAAACCAGCACTCATGGAAGTCCTGTCACTCCTGACACGTATTAACAGCCATCTCCCAGCCCATCATATGTGAAGTTTAACCCCTCCTTCTCCCCTGCCAACCCAGCTCTGAGATGAGACCTGGGACCCCATTCAGACCTCTACGCCCACCTCAGACTCCCCCTTCCTGAATCAGAGGCCACACAGTCACCTGTCCAGCCCTTCCCAGACCCTTCCCTTCCAATGAGACCCCCAGACCTACCTGTGCTCAGAGACACTGACGGGGATTGGCCTGGATATCACCAGAACGGCAAATGCAACTGATGACAACACAGAGAAGGCGATGACCACCCAGGGTCCCCAGGAGAGTGGCCAGCCCCCAAAGTCCTAAGAGGAACAGGGGGAGGGGCAAGAGCCAGCCCATCAGGGTCCTTCAGGCTAGAGCTGCCTGGGGCCCCAGGGGAAGGAGCCTCCCCAGAGCTGGTGGGAAGAGAGAGACAGGCTGGGGAGAGAGCCTGACGCTGAGCTCGTCGCAATGGAGGGGAGAGCCAAGGGCTCCTGTGGAGGCAGACAGCACAGGCACTGGTCCCCAAGGCCCCACTCCTTCTGATCCTCAGACCCGGGGCCAAAACAGCCTGCAGGAGACCCTAGACCCCAGGACTCACCCAGGCCTCCTTGCTCACACGGGGTGGCCAGCTCCAGGCAGGGTGAGCTTGTGTCTGAGTCACTGTGCGGATCCCCAGTGGGCCTCCGGTGCAGCTTCTAGCTGTTGAGTCGGGACACCCAAAGATGCAAGTGTCAGCCTGCGTCTGGGGACTGGGGACCCAACTGCCCACGGTCAGTGTGGGAGGCAGCAGGGAGCTGCTGGGATCTAGGGTGACGGAGGCTGACGAAGGGCCTGAGTGGCCTTATGTCCCTGGACACCCCAGGAAGGTCCCATCCCTCAGCAAAGAGCTCACCTGGGCAAACCTGCAGGAGGATTTTCTTGTACAGAATGGTGCCACCTTTGGAGTCCTTGGCTTCACCCTGGTAAGTTCCTGAATCCTCCTCTTTCAGCCCAGCCATGGTGACGTTAGTGAAGCCAGAGCCAGGGTCATCCCAGATTGTATAGTGAGAGTATTTGACCCGTTTCCTGGGCTTGGAAGTGTAGACTAACTGAAGGCATTTCGATCCTTTTTCTTACACCAGATGGGTGGCCCTTCCCAGTGGTCACAGTGGCCAGACAAGGGGAATATTGCGTGGGAAGGAACGGCTACACACCCTGACACACGATGACCCTCCTTTATACCAGCCAGGTCCCCCTTCCTCCCCTCAGGAGGGTGCCTCCCCATGTATCGTGTCATTAGGTTCCTGGAGGGGGCGCTATGCCGGTGCCATGGAATTCTGTCTCCTGTCCCGTCAGTGGGCCCGACTTAGCTGAGAGTCAGGTGCGGTCGGAAGTTAGGGGGCCTGGTCTGGTTCTATCCGTCCCTCACTGTCCGACTTTCAGCAGGTCACTGGTGTTTCTGGGCAGACGTGTGTGAGAGAGAAAAGCAACACTTCCATCGCAAACCTATTGCGGGAACTGAGAGACAGGGCCCAGGAAAACGCTTCGGAAAGAAGCACTGTGTGAGAGGCTTGGCGCTGCTCCTTGGTTTCTCCTCACTCTGAAGCTCCATCCTGCTTTCCCACCTGTGGATCTGCGGGCCCTCACAGGCCAAGTTCCTAACATATGCATCTTTTTTCTGTCCCTTTGCTCTTATCCTCGGTCTCAGCTCACTCCTATTGCAAGGAGGAGGCCACTGCACCGAGGAGGAGTGGGAGTCGGGGGGAGACGGGGGAGGCAAAGCATTGGACTTAGAGCCAAGTCCCCTTGCTGCTGCTGCTGCTGCTGCTAAGTCATTTCAGTCGTGTCCGAGTCTGTGCGACCCCATAGACGACAGCCCACCAGGCTCCACCGTCCCTGGAATTCTCCAGGCAAGAACACTGGAGTGGGTTGCCATTTCCTTCTCCAATGCATGAAAGGGAAAAGTGAAAGTGAAGTCGCTCAGCTGTGTCCGACTCTTTGCGACCCCATGGACTGCTGCTCACCAGGCTCCTCCGTCCATGGGATTCTCCAGGCAAGAACACTGGAGTGGATCACCACTGCCTTCTCCACAAGCCCCCTTGATAGGTTCCAATTCCCAGGTCAGTCACTGACTCTGTACAGGGTTCCCGGCACAAGTGTTAGGCTGCAGAGCCCCCAGTGGCCACAACTGGAATTCAGATCAGATCAGATCAGTCGCTCAGTCGTGTCCCACTCTTTGCAACCCCATGAATCACAGCACGCCAGGCCTCCCTGTCCATCACCAACTCCCAGAGTTCACTGGGACTCACGTCCATGGAGTCGTGATGCCATCCAGCCATCTCATCCTCTGTCGTCCCCTTCTCCTCTTGCCCCCAATCCCTCCCAGCATCAGAGTCTTTTCCAATGAGTCAACTCTTCGCATGAGGTGGCCAAAGTACTGGAGTTTCTTGCTTTTTCGATGATCCAGCGGATGTTGGCAATTTGATTTCTGGTTCCTCTGCCTTTTCTAAAACCAGCTTGAACATCAGGAAGTTCACGGTTCACGTATTGCTGAAGCCCGGCTTGGAGAATTTTGAGCATTACTTTACTAGCGTGTGAGATGAGTGCAATTGTGCGGTAGTTTGAGCATTGTTTGGCATTGTCTTTCTTTGGGATTGGAATGAAAACTGGCCTTTTCCAGTCCTGTGGAAACTGGAATGACACGTGATTAAAGCACAAGCTGGTGGGTGGGCGCGTACTCAGTCTGGCCAGTGCTATCTCGACCCTTTATGAGCCCATGGACTGCAGCCTGCTGGCTCCTCTGGACATGAGATTTCCAGCCAAGAATACTGGAGTGGGCTGCCATTTCCTTCTCTGGAGGATCTTCCCCACCCAGGGATCGAACCCGAGGCTCCTGCATCTCCCGCATCAGCAGATGGATTCTTTATCTCTAAACCACCTGGGAGGCACAGGCCAGGGTCCTAATCAATCTCAAACTCTCCGTCTCTCTTCTCTCGTTCTCTTTCTTTATAAATTTTATTTCTAAAGACATTTTATTTATTTGGCTGCACTGGGCTTTAGTTGCAGCGTGTGGGATCTAGTTCCCGGACCAGGCCCCCTGCCTTGGGAGCACAGAGTCTTAACCACTGGACCACCAAGGAAGTTCCTAAATTGCATCTTTTTGAAATTAAATCCTAGGGAATTCCCTCGTGGTCCAGTAGTTAGGACTCTGCACTTTCACGGCCAAGGGTCCAGTTTCAATCCCTGGTCTGGGAACTAAGATCCCACGAGCCCTGCAGCATGGTCAAAATAATTAATTAATTAGGATAAATAAATCTTAAAAGTGCTAACACTTGCTAAAGATATTAGGGTCTTTATGTATCAGTTACACCAGTGTCTCTCTGGTGTCCACAGGTAGAAGGTGAGGGTGCAGAGATGACGCCAGGTACCCCAGCTCCTGTGTTCCCTTCCCTCCTCATCTGTGACCACTGATCCCCGTCCCCTACAGTCCCTCTGAGGACCCCTGATCTCTTTGCTCTCAGCTTCCCTCTCCTGCTCCTTTGCCAGGGGCCCTCCCTGTACTTCCTTACTGGAATTCAATCTCTGCCTCCTCTCTCCTGTCCCCTCCAGCACCCATAAAACCTTCCTGACCCACAAGACAGGCCCTCCCTGACCAGGCATGAAGATTCTGACCACCCTGGAGGTCTGTGGAGCTAACAGCTCCTGCTCAGTCCCCTGAGGGCCTGTGGAGGCTGTTACGTGCCTTCAGCATGACTCACCCCAGAGAGGAGGGTAGAACCAGGAGCCTGCAGGGTACAGAGAGAGGAAGAAGAGAAAGAGGGCACAGCCCATCACCTGACCAGTTTCCTCCTGGCCTCCTCAGCTCCTCCCCAAGGGGCAGGTCATGGTAGGGAAGGGGCAGGTGGGTACAGAGGAGAGGAGCAGCCTCTACAGAGACTGGGGGCTGTGTGCTAAGTGGGCTTCAGCCTCTAGGTTCAGAGCCACAGTTGTGGCCAAGGGGCCCCCCTTCCCTCTGCACTCGGGATCTGACCCCCCAGGTTTCCCTCTTCCCAGGCCAGCCCTTATGTCTTTCATTCTGTCCATCTCAGAGGCGCTGAAAGAGCCAAGTAGAATCCGGCCCAGCTTCCAGTTCCCTGGAGACCCCTTGTGTTGCCTCCCGCCAGCACACTGGAGAAGGGCCATGTGGCCTGGAGACCACCACCCCCCACCCCCGGCCCCCGCAACTGCTGCTGCCCTTCCCAGGAGAGGAGGGAGCAGGGAGCTAGGGGAGGAGAGGAGAGAACGCAGAGCAGGGGGCTGGGTGGCCAGGGGGCTGTGGGTAGGCCATGTGGCCCTGACCAGTGGCCTTTTCTGCACCAGTGGGAGCTCTCAAAGGGTCAGCACCCTCAAAAAGTATCAGGGCAGGCCCTCTTGGTGAGGTGCCAATACCCGCACAAGGCCAGGCCCTACAAGATGAAGGGCTTAGTGTAAGGTGTCCATGCTCGTGTGCACCAGGCTGGTCACTAGCTCTGTGCCCAGGGCTCTTGGTTCTCCATCTGAGACAACCCGAGCTCCAGCTTCTTGTCAATGTGGAGCCCTATACCAAGGTCACAAGTACCAAGGCCACAGATGCCGAGCCCTGCATCATCTCCAGAACTGACTGAGCCCCATGGCAACTGTCGCTATGAGCCCTCCTGATCTAAACTGGCCAAGTGTATTAGGTAAAAATGCCTACCCTGGTACTCACCCTACAGCACCCTAATCAACCACCTAATGCTTACCCTATGGCAGGAATTTCCTTTTTCTATAAAAATTGGCTACTAACCCACAAAAAGCATCTGCGCTCCCTTGAGCCGACCCACTGCTCTAACAGCATCCAGTCTGCTCTCCCTGGTCTGTCAGGAGGTCAGCCCACTGTTCTTGCAGCGCCCTCATTATCTCTGCTCTTTGTTCTTGGTAAACTCACTCCTTGCTGAAATACTCTGTGTCTGGAAATTCTTTCCCAATCTGCACACAGAGCACCAGTCACCATGACTGGTCTGAGGGAGGAAGACTCGGGCCACTACTGGTATCGCATCTACCACGCTTCCGGCCGCTCTGTCTCCAAGTCCGTGCAGTTCTGTCCGGGGGTATCACTAAGTGAGCCCCTTCCCTGGGATCCCCTCGCTCCCTTTTGGTGCCTCCTGATTACCGAGGCATGGAAGCCAGGCTGCCCTCCCCTAGCCGGGTCAACTGGGGAGGTTGTAGGGAACACGTGCCCTGGGGACTCTCATGTGCACGCGGGCACACACACACACACACACCCACTTCACACACTGTCCCCATGGTTTACAAGCCTTCTCAAAGATGCTCAAACAGAGCCAAACACTCATCGTTATGCAATTCACAGTTTTTACCACTTTGGCAAAGACCCTGTTCAGTTGTGCTGATGATTTTTTTCATAGTAGGACTTTCTCGATGAAGGAAACAGTGCATTGCATTACACTGTGTCCCAAAGCTCCTTAATCTGAATGTTGATTCCGGGATGTTTTCCTGTTAACAGCAGCCACAGCCATCAGATCATACTCCCACATAAAACTTAAACCCCAAACCACTTGTCAGCAATGTAATTCTTCATAGTTTTCTACAGGTCAGGGTTAGTTGTGTTTTAGGCAATGAAGCTTAAAGTAAATATAAAAGAATTCCTTCATATCATTGTGTTCAAGTTGCACGTGTAGAAGAGATATGTTGGGAATATGTATGCCTTTTCCAAGTTACTCCAAAAACACTTTGCTAGGTTTATTTATTTTCAGAGTTGGTCTTCTATAACATTAGCCAATTCCTGAATACATGGAACTAAAGGGTCAATGGAGAGTGATGCTTAAGCTCCCTTCTTTGCCATGGATTAACCCAGTATTGTGGACCAAACTTGTCTGTTTCAGTATTTCAGTCATGTTTAGAAACTGCAGACAGATTTTTAGTCTTAGTAACAGAAAGTGTTACTTCACAAGAAGCTCACAAAACACTAGAATTTATGTGTTTAAGAGCTTTTTAATTCAATATGCTTTTTTAAAAATAAGTATATTTTGAACTTGTGTTTTTATTCTTTGCATGTCTTACATGCCACTTGTTTTATGATGTATGTGCTTTATTCAGTTCCGTTCAGTGCTCAGTCGTGTCCGACTCTTTGCGACCCCATGAACCACAGCACGCCAGGCCTCCCTGTCCATCACCAACTCCCAGAATCTGCCCAAACCCATGTCCATTGAGTCAGTGATGCCATCCAACCATCTCATCCTCTGTCGTCCCCTTCTCCTCCTGCCCTCAATCTTTCCCAGCATCAGGGTCTTTTCCAATGAGTCAGCTCTTCGCATCAGGTGGCCAAAGTATTGGAGTTTCAGCTTCAACATCAGTCCTTCCAATGAACACCCAGGACTGATCTCCTTTAGGATGGACTGGTTGGATCTCCTTGCAGTCCAAGGGACTCTCAAGAGTCTTCTCCAACACCACAGTTCAAAAGCATCAATTCTTTGGCTCTCAGCTTTCTTTAGAGTCCAACTCTCACATCCATACATGACCACCAGAAAAACCATAGCCTTGACTAGACAGACCTTTGTTGCCAAAGTAATGTCTCTGCTTTTTAATATGCTATCTAAGTTGGTCATAACTTTCCTTCCAAGGAATAAGCATCTTTTAATTTCATGGCTGCAATCACCATCTGCAGTGATTTTGGAGCCCAGAAAAATAAAGTCAGCCACTGTTTCCCCATCTATTTGCCATGAGGTGATGGGACCAGATGCCATGATCTTAGTTTTCTGAATGTTGAGCTTTAAGCCAACTTTTTCACTCTGCTCTTTCACTTTCATCAAGAGGCTCTTTAGTTTTTCACTTTCTTCTATAAGGGTGGTGTCATCTGCATATCTGAGGTTATTGGTATTTCTCCTGGCAATCTTGATTTCAGCTTGTGCTTCTTCCAGCCCAGCGTTTCTCATAATGTACTCTGCATATAAGTTAAGTGAGCAGGGTGACAATATACAGCCTTGACGTTCTCCTTTTCCTATTTGGAACCAGTCTGTTGTTCCATGTCCAGTTCTAACTGTTGCTTCCTGACCTCCATATAGGTTTCTCAAGAGGCAAGTCAGGTGGTCTGGTATTCCCACCTCTTTCAGAATTTTCCACAGTTTATTGTGATCCACACAGTCAAAGGCTTTGGTATAGTCAATAAAGCAGAAGTAGATGTTTTTTTGGAACTCTCTTGCTTTTTCGATGATCCAGTGGATGTTGGCAATTTGATTTCTGGTTCCTCTGCCTTTTCTAAAACCAGCTTGAACATCAGGAAGATCACGGTTCACGTTTGCTTCACTACAACTTAACAAATAACTCACTGGGCTTTAGTCCTGCACCATCAAGTATAATTACAAAACTCACTCACTCTGAGTGCCATCGTTACCTACTGTTGCGACAACAAACTGCCACAAACACAGTGGCTTAAAATGACACATTTATGACCTGAGTTATGTTAGATCAGAGGTTCAGTATGGGTCTCATTGGACTAAAATCAAAGAGCCAGTCAGCAGTGTTCCTTTCTGGAGGCTCTTAGAGAAAATTATTTTATCGCTCATTCACGTCTTGGGCAGAATTCAGTTCCCTGTAGCTGTGCAATTGCAGTGTTGTTTTCTTGCTGACTTCTGGAGTCTGCCACACTCCTTGGCTCATGGCTCCCTTCCTCCATCTTCAAAGCCAAGCTCCCTTCTCACGCATTTCACTCTCTGACTAGAGCTGAGGAACACTGTGTGTGTGTGTCTGTGTGTGTGCCTAGTCGCTCAGTCGTGTCTGACTCTTTGCAACCTGGTGGACTCTAGCCCGTGAGGCTCCTCTGTCCATGGGATTCTCCAGGCAAGAATACTGGAGTGGGTTAACATGCCCTCCTCCATTGGATCTTCCTGACCCAGGGAGCGAACCCGAGTCTCTTATCTCTCCTGCATTGGCAGACGGGTTCTTTACCACCAGCACCACTTACACAGCATGCCTGTTTTATTTGAGATGCCCTCTCTCCTCTCACAATAGGAAACTTTTCACTTTGACAGTTTGGGGTTTTTTCCCCCCCAAGCTTGTGTGCTTTCTGTTTCTTCCAAGTGCCCTTTGGTGTCTTGTGTTCACTGGCCTCTGTCTTTCCTCAGAACTTTCTGGAAACCTCTGCTACTTCTCAGCAGCCTGTCCATATTGAGAAACTCTGACAGTGTGTTACAGAGGTTTGTGGATTAGACTGCATGTCTCCACCAAAAATGTGTATACTGAAATCCTAACCCCCAGGTTGATGGTATTAGGAGGCGGGGCCTCGGGAGTGACTGGGTCCTGAGAGTGGAGCCCTCCCTGACATGGAATTAGCGCTCTTATAAAAGAGGCCCTACAAAGCGCCCTTGCCCCTTCTCCCACGTGGGGACATAGCGTGTGGACCACCCTCTACGAACCAGGAAGCCCTCCCTGACATGGAATTTCCCTCTGCTTTGATCTTGGACTTCCTGGCCTCCAGAACTGCAAACAATAGATGTTGGTTGTTTAAGCCTCAATAGGAAATCAATACAGTGAGTTCCCTACATACAAATCTTCACGTTGCAAATTTTCAAAGATGGGAACATGCGTCTAGCTCCAGAAAGGAACCATCAACATGAGGTGTAAATGGAAATGAAGCTTGCCCTCCACTCACTGCAACTCAAGAAAAGCCCACGCACAGCAACGAAGACCCAGCCCAGCCCAGCCCCCAAACAAATAATTAATAAATACATAAATAAAAATTAAAGCAAACAAAAAACATTTATGGAGCTCTCTCTTTATCCTTCAGGATAGATTCAGGCAATTTTTACCCATTTACTGCCACCTACCTCACACAGCTTCCACACCTTCTTAGAAGGAGCAGAGAGGGACCCCAGGTTTTCCATCAAACCACCCCTCCCACCACTCACCACCAAGGGCAGGAGTGAGCAAGACCTCAGATCTCCAGTTGTTCCTGTGAAAACTCTGGGACCCCCAGACCAGCCTCCTCACACCTACATCCATCCGTCTCCTCCAGTCAGGACAAGATGCCCAGGGTTCCCTGGTCCTTCCTCATCACCCAGAATCACGTCTCCATAAGGCCTTACAGATTCATTAAACTAACCCCGTCCCCAAATCCCTAGGTCTTCTCACTCTGCCCTCTGAAGCCCAGAGTCATCAACACAAGCTCTTCTTCCAGTTACTCTCCTGCTCGCATCTCAGGTGATGTAGCCACATCAGCCCTAAATCCCCTCTTTCCGGAAAAAAAATACTCCAGAAGTTCTCCCCTTTCTTCTGCAACATTTTTTCTCCCTCTCTCACATGTTGTAACAATTATGATACAATGGGCTACAGACATAGTAAAATCCAGCAACTCTCTGGTAAAGACTGAATACACCCTCAGCCTATGGTATTTGTCTTTCCGTTCTCTCTTGAACCCACTCCAATTTGTTTCAGTTCAGTTCAGCTCAGTCACTCAGTCGTGTCAGACTCTTTGCCACCCCATGGACTGCAGCACACTAGGCCTCCCTATCCATCAGCAACTCCTGGAGTTTACTCAGACTCATGTCCATTGAGTCAGTGATGCCATCCAACCATCTCATCGTCTGTCATCCCCTTCTTTTCTCACCTTCAATCTTTCCCAGCATCAGGGTCTTTTCAACTGAGTCAGTTCTTTGCATCAGGTGGCCAAAGTATTGGAGTTTCAGCTTCAGCATCAGTCCTTCCAATGAATATTCAGGACTGATTTCCTTAAGGATGAACTGGTTGGATTTACTTGCAGTCCAAGGGACTCTTAAGAGTCTTCTCCAACATCACAGTTCAAAAGCATCAATCCTTTGGCACTCAGCTTTCTTTATGGCCCAACTCTCACATCCATACATGACCACTGGAAAAACCATAGTTTTGACTAGACGTACCTTTGTTGGCAAAGTAATGTCTCTGCTTTTTAATATGCTGTCTAGGTTGATCATAGCTTTTCTTCAAGGAGCAAGTGTCATTTAATTTCATGGCTCACTCCCTTAAACATCTCATCAGTCTCCAGCAGCTTCCACATTGCTAAATCCACTGGCCAATGCTCAAACATCATCATATCGGACAGATAAGCAGCAGTGGGTATGGCTCACCTCTCCTTCCTTCTTGAAATGCAATCGTCCATTGGCTTCTAATGAAAAGGAAAAAGACTCGTGGTTTCCTTCCTAACTCATTTGAGGCTGCATGATAAGTTGCCCCCAAATTTAGAAAGTTAAAACAACAAATGACACATGTATTAACTCACAGAGCACCCTGGGGACATCCATCCTAACTGGGTGTTCCCGGTTCAGACTCTCTCCTGTGGTGGCAGTCGGGGTGTCAGCACGAGCTGCAGTCACCTGAGAGCCTGGCCATGCCTGGAGGACCACTTGGCAGGTGGCTCCCCATGTGGATGTAGGACCAAGGACCTTATCCAGAATGATCGATGCCGGAGAGGGTGGAGATGAATTTCCAGTGCCTTTTACAACCTAATCTCTGAAGTCACACACCACTACTTCTGCTGTATTCTGTTCATTAGAAGCTGGTCACTGGGTCCAGCCCTCACTCAAAGGGAGAGGGATTCGGCTCCATCTCTTGAAGAAAGGTATATTAAAGATTCTGTGGACTGCTCAGAAACTGTCACAATGCATACTCTGGCCACAAGATATTTATGCTTCTCCCACATGCAAAATATTCTCATGCCCTCAAAAGGCCATCAAAAATTTCATCAGAATGAGATCCAGGAAATTGCCATTTGAATCAGGCCCAGGTGTGGATGAAACTCCTCAGGTACAGTTCTCAATATGCAGACCTGTGAGCTAGAGAGATAAGTTATCAGACATACAGCCAACAGACAAAGGTGCTTCAGGCATGGGATAACCCTGATAGAAGTGCTTATTCAATAGAGTGAGATCCTAGAAAAAAGGACTTTCTTGGTAGTCCAGTGGTTAAGAATCTGCCTTCCAATGCAGGGGATGTGGGTTTGATCCCTGGTCAAGGAACTAAGATTCCACATGCTGTGGGGCAGCTAAACCTGCTCACTGCAACTAGAGAGCCCTCAGGCTTTAGAGCCCATGCCCTGCAACTAGAGAAGCCCCTCATGCTTCAGCAAAGAGACTACGAGCCACAAAGAAGATGCAGTGCCATCAAAAAAGAAAAAAAAATGTGTATATATATGTGTGTGTGTGTGTGTATGTGTGTGTGTGTATATATATATATATATATATATATGGGAAATAGAAGGCAAAAGGAACCACAGATCCATCAGATCAGATCAGATCAGTCACTCAGTCATGTCCGACTCTTTGCGACCCCATGAATCGCAGCACGCCAGGCCTCCCTGTCCATCACCAACTCCAAGAGTTCACTGAGACTCATGTCCATCGAGTCAGTGATGCCATCCAGCCATCTCATCCTCTGTCGTCCCCTTCTCCTCCTGCCCCCAATCCCTCCCAGCATCAGAGTCTTTTCCAATGAGTCAACTCTTCGCATGAGGTGGACAAAGTACTGGAGTTTCAGCTTTAGCATCATTCCTTCCAAAGAAATCCCAGGGCTGATCTCCTTCAGAATGGACTGGTTGGATCTCCTTGCAGTCCAAGGGACTCTCAAGAGTCTTCTCCAACACCACGGTTCAAAAGCATCAATTCTTCGCTGCTCAGCCTTCTTCACAGTCCAACTCTCACATCCATACATGACCACAGGAAAAACCATAGCCTTGACTAGATGGACCTTTGTTGGCAGAGTAATGTCTCTGCTTTTGAATATGCTATCTAGGTTGGTCATAACTTTCCTTCCAAGGACTAAGTGTCTTTTAATTTCATGGCTGCAGTCACCATCTGCAGTGATTTTGGAGCCAGAAAAATAAAGTCTGACACTGTTTCCACATCTATTTCCCATGAAGTGATGGGACTGGATGCCATGATCTTCGTTTTCTGAATGTTGAGCTTTAAGCCAACTTTTTCACTCTGCTCTTTCACTTTCATCAAGAGGCTTTTGAGTTCCTCTTCACTTTCTGCCATAAGGGTGGTGTCATCTGCATATCTGAGGTTATTGATATTTCTCCCAGCAATCTTGATTCCAGCTTGTGTTTCTTCCAGTCCAGAAAAGCTAAAAATCAGCTGGACAAGTGTTGCAAATTCCTCAATGAGGGCTCTGCCTTGCTCCTACCTGAAAATAATTCCCCATGGCTCTGGCTTCTCTTTTCAGGCTCTCAATCCTGCCCTCTGAGTCACCCTTCGCTTTCCATGAAAGGCAGCCCATGCTCACACCTTTGTAGTATAACAAAGGTGTACTATAGGTATAGTATAACCTTTTCTCAGCCTGCTTCCTGCCCCTCCTTGGGAGCTACAAACGCCTTTTAAAATTCTGTGCCCCCTTGTTCCTTTCAGTCAAGCTGGCAGTGTTTGTGAATGTCATTTCTCTTAAAAAAAAAAAAAAAACAGTGTGGGTCTTCTGTGTATCTTATTGGGATTCACTCAATTAGGCAAAAGCCACTCCCACAAATCTCTTCAAGACAGGATCTCTTCTATACCTTGGGATTCTGCTGTTGAGTCATAATGCTTTTTCCCCTCTATTTTAAATTGAAGTATAGTTGATATATAATTTATATAAGTTACAGGCATACAACACAGTGATTCACAATTTTTTAAGGTTATACTCCATTAATAGTTACTTTGAAATATTGGCTCTATTCCCGATTTTATACAGTATCCTTGTAGCTTATTTTGTACAGAATAATTTGTAGCTCTTACTCTCCTACCCCTGTGGTGCCCCTCCACCCTTCCCTCTCCCCAGCAGTAGCCACTAATTTGTTGTCTATATATTATGCTTCTTTTTTGTTACACTTACTAGGTTGTTGTATTTTTCAGCTTCCACATATAAGTGGTGTTACAAAGTATTTTTCTTTCTCTGTCTGACTTATTTTACTAACCATACCTCCAAACCCTCCATATTGTTGTAAATAGCAAAATTCCTTCTTTTTAAGGCTAAGTAGTATTCCATTGTATGTTTGTATGTATGTATCAATCACATCTTCTTTCTCAGTTTATCTGTTGATAGAAGCTTAGGCCATTTCCTTACCTTGGCAACTCTAAAAACTGCTGCTATGAACATTGGGGTGATGTATCTTGTCAAATTCGTGGTTTGGTTCTGTTTTTTCAGATGTTTACCCAGAAGTGGAATTGATGAGTCATATGGTAATTCTATTTTTAGCTTCTTAGAAACGTCCAGATTGTGTTTAAGCTTCTTAGGAGACCTCATGTTTGATTGAATGAATCTGTGAGGCAAGAGCCCTTAAACTCATTAAAGTCCTTTGGACCGAGGCACTATCGTTCATCTTTCTGAGGTCTTCACAAGGGATTTATAGTCACACCCTTGGTTTCATCTTTAGACCAGATTTTCCTGAGAGTGCTCTGGATTTGATTTTAGCATCATTTAAGAAGCCTCTTGATGAAAGTGAAAGAGTGAAAAAGCTGGCTTTAAAACTCAACATTCAAAAAATGAACATCATGGCATCCGGTCCCATCACTTCATGGCAATTAGAGAGGGAAACAATGGAAACAGTGACAGACCTTATTTTCTTGGGCTCCAAAATCACTGCAGATGGTGAATGCACCCATGAAATTAAAAGATGCTTGCTTCTTGAAAGAAAAGCTATACAAACCTAGCCAGCATATGAAAAAGCAGAGGTGTTACTTTGCCAACAAAGGTCTGTCTAGTCAAAGCTATGGTTTTTCCAGTAGTCATGTATGGATGTGAGAGTTGGACTATAAAGAAAGCAGAGCGCTGAAGAATTGATGCTTTTGAACTGTGGTGTTGGAGAAGACTCTTGAGAGTCCCTTGGACTGCAAGTAAATCCAACCAGTCCATTCTAAAGGAGATCAGTCCTGAATATTCATTGGAAGGACTGATGTTGAAGTTGAAACTCCAATACTTTGGCCACCTGATGCAAAGAGCTCACTCATTGGAAAAGACCCTGATACTGGGAAAGATTGAGGGCAGGAGGAAAAGGGGACGACAGAGGATGAGATGGTTGGATGGACCAATTCACCAACTTGATAGACATGGATTTGAGCAAGCTCTGGGAGTTGGTGATGGACAGGGAGGCCTGGTGTGCTGCAGTCCATGGGGTCACAAAGAGTCAGACATGACTGAGCGACTGAACTGACTGACTGACTGACTGTCTGGAGAGGCTGGGAATTTTCAAAGCCATCAAGTCCCAGCTCCCTTCACATTTAATAGCGCTCACATTGCGTAAGTCACAGGGAGAAACAAGGCAGCGCCCTTAACGATTTGCCCGGAGGTCTCGGCCACACCACCCGGTTCATCAGGCACATTTCCCACTTTTCACATTACTGGAGGTGGCGATGCTGCCAACATTTTTGCCACCACATGACAAGGACCCCTTTCCTCCTCACCTCCTGGCTAAGTGAACCTTGTGCCCGTTCTTATGGTGTCCACCTCCAATCTCCTCACTGCTAAAAACAGGACTGATACTACCCACATTACCAAGCTATCTGGATTACTGTTAATAAGTAGGATCCTCAATAAGCATCAGACACTTGGAGGACACAGAATGAATGCAGAGCTTCCGAGGGAGTGAGATGTAGGAGAGGACTGGCCTGTGACACAGCAGACAACTCCGGACGGATCTCAGCCGGAGGGGCAGACGATCACGTGTGAGCAGATGGTGAACTCCAGAACTACGGGAAGTTGGCTCCTCTTCTCCGTGGACAGCAGACGGGACACAGGAAAGGATGAGGGTGAGAAAGAGGACCAACCTGAGCCCACAGCACATACATCCTTGTTGACACCTCTTTCTGACCCGCAGCAGCCAGGGGCAGCCTTCCTTCTTGCCAGGAGGCTGTGGCTGCCAACCTGCTACATGGTGGGAAGGGGATGGGGTTGCCTCTGCATTTGTGTTCCAATCTGCCCCAACCTCGACCTCCTCCTGGCTTCCTGTTCTGACTGCAGGGGTTTGTGTGTTTGTGTGTCTGTGTGTGTGTGAGTCTGTGTGTGTGTGTGTGTCTGTGTGTGTGCTCAGTCATGTTCAGCTCTTTTCGACCCCATAGACTATAGCCCGCCAGGCTCCTCTGACCATGGAATTTTCCAGGCAAGAATACTGGAGTGGGTTGTGTTGCCATTTCCTCCTCCAAGGCATCTTCCTGACCCTCCTCTCCTTGTCTCCTGCATTGGTAGGCGGGTTCTTTACCACTAGCACCACTCTGACAGCAGGGGGACACACAGTGGAAAATCCTGACGGAACTCAGGAGCCCCGGACACCAGTCCAAAGCCACCTGCCACTTTCAGCAGGCCTGCTCTGGACCTCTTTCCTCACCCACGTGTGTGGTATGTGTGAGCTCAGTCATGTCCGACTCTTTGCAGCTCCATGGACTGTAGCCTGCCAGGCTCCTCTGTCCAGGGAATTTTCCAGGCAACAATACTGGAGTGGGTTGCCATTCCCTTCTCCAGGGGATCTTTCCCACCCAGGGATCCTACATCTCCTGCATTGGCAGGCAGATTCTTTACCACTGTGCCGCCTGGGAAGCCCTCCTCACCCGTAGGGAAAGGAATATTACCTCCATACTGTCGTTGTGAGGGTTATAATAAGTAATGCAAATGAATGAGCCTTGTAAATTATAAAATTATATGAATATATTGATATATCGCTGCCTACATTTCCTGGTGTGCTACAGTCTGTGGAGTTGCAAAGTGCTGGACATGACTTGGAGACTGAACAACACGTTTCCTCCAGGCTCTAAAACTCTGCCCTGCATTCCCACCTTTGAGCTCTTTGAAGGGGCCACCTTCTCCACTTTGCCCTCTGTTTTCCCATCATCCCCCTTTCAGATTCTCAGTTCTCTTGTTGGCCAACCAACCAGAAGACTTCCAGCCCCTTGGGTGCTGTTGGGAGCCGGGAAGGACTCTGTACATAAGCCAGTGAGTAGAAGGGCCCAGGGTGAACAAGGCCTGGACCCAACACCCAGGCTTGTTTCTTAGCTCAGCCATGTGTGGGCTTGGGCAGGTCACTGCCCCTCTCTGAACCTCTGTTTCTTTCTCTGGAAAATGGGTGGGATGAAGATAAGTCAGAGCAGCCATGACTTCACATGAGGTCAGTTAAAAATAAGACACAGGCCCCAAATGGAGTCACTTATGCTAAGCCCCATGTTACCAAAGTGAGACTTAATCTGTATTTTCAGCTCTCCCAGAAATGAAATCTTAACCTAGTCAATCAGGAGTCATCCAATGAGCCCTATTTAAGCAATCTGCCTGATAGACCCCTGCCAGAGGAAAGCAGCTTTGCAATAACCAACCTGCTTTTCTGCCAGTATAATTTCCTTGTTTCCACTCCTCCATGAAAGTCTTTCATCGTCTGCTAGATTGGATGCTACCCAATTCAAATTGATTTTTGTGCAAATAAACTCTTAAACATTTTAATATGCCTCTTTTTTCTTTTAACAGTTTGCAAGAGAGGGTACACAGTCCCAGGAAGGTGCCGAACCCACCACTCCATTGACACTCACCTCGAAGAGTCTGGCAGCAGGCCAGGTGTCCAGGGGGCAATTTGGGCTCACGGGTTTGAGGTCTTTTCCTCAGAAACCCCAGTCTTCCACTTCTTCTTTCCAGTTCTCTGCCTTCTTTCTGAGCTCCTCTGGGGACCAGGCTCCCCTCCAGATCCAAGGTAGGGGGTTCTGGAGAAGCCAGAGGTCTCAGTCAGATGGGTTCCTGCTCAAGGTTAGAGTGCTGAATTTACTGGGAAAATCTGAAAACCAACTGGGCAATGCAGGCTATTGAGAAATGGTTTTTAATTGCATTGGCTGTGATAATATTAATTTCCTATGTAGCAAGAGGCTCTTTTTTTTAGAGTTGCCTACTGAATTATTTAAAGGTGGAGTGTCAGGATATCTGCAATTTATTTTTAAATATGTCCTCATAAAAAATACAGTGAGTTAAAAATAAAGAAATAGAGTGGAATATCTGGACCCCGAGGTCCAATGACAGAGCCTGCGGCAGGCAGATCCTGCTCCTCTCTGCAAATTAGATGAGTGCCCACTTCCTGTGGGGAGGGGCCTGTTGATTAGAAAACTTCACCCGCTTCTTAGGGGGGTACTCAGGCAGCACCTGGTTGGATTTCAGCCTCATCTGTGCCCCCTGGGCAGCCCTGAGGACTGGCACACCTGGGGCGTCCCACCTGGTGTCATCAGATGATAGCAGATGCAATCAGTAGCGCAGCTCCGGTCCCAGCTGTGTCCCCGACTCAGCGAAGCCCTGAACTGGGCACTGGCCAGCGGACCTCAATAACCACACCTCGAATTGCACCTACCACACCAGGTTTGCGGGGGTTTTTTTTCTCTTTTCTATGTGAACGATGAATAAATGTCAATGATTTCCTGATTCTAAAAATGTTAAATTCTTTCGTCCACTTATTTTTTTAAGCAGCATCTCACCGGCCTCAAGTCAGGCGGCGGGAGAGCTGAGGGACAGCCATGCCACAGCACCCAGGCTGCCTCTCCCTCCTCCCAGCCCTCCTCCTGAGCCGCCCCTGCCCCTCTGGGGACCCCTGCCCCCCTGGGGAGCGCTGCTCAGCACATTCCCCTCCTTTGCTCCCAGCTTTCCGTCCCCCTCCAGCACCCATAAAACCTCCCAGGGGTGGAAACACATTACTGACTCACCAGTCAGACCTGGGCATGATGGGGTCCAGTGGGGTCCAGTATGGGGTCCAGTGGGGCTTAGGACTATGGCCAGGATCCAAATGATGTTCAGACCCTGTCAACTGTCTTTAGGTGGGCAAGACCTAAAATCAGGGACCCAGGACGTGAGAGACACTGTGATGGGGGTCGAGGGTGGCAGGGAGTGGAGAGAGTGGGCAGCCTCGAGATGCCCCATGGTTTTGTCCGGGAACTTTTCAATGTCTCCCCTGCCTGCCCACCCCACCTTTGCTTCACCCAAACTGGGGGCCAGGAAGGGGGAAGGGGGAGCCAAGAGCACCTCCGTTTCCTGTGGCTGCCCCGGGGGGCAGAGTTGAGGCCGGTCAGGCCCCATCGATGCTCTGTGCACCCAGCAGGGGACGGGGCTTCTCCTGGCTCCTCTTCCTTCCTACCCTGTTCCCTTAGAACCCATCACCCCCAGGCCCCCCACTTTCTCAAGGAGGCCTTAATCCTTCCCAGTTCTTCTCAGAGGTGCTGGGGGAGCCCTCATGAATCAGGCCCATTTCCCAGGGACCCTATCGTTCCGCAGCCCCTCCACCCCCTCCCACCAAGGGGCAGCTTGGCTGGGAGGACCCCTTCCTCTAACACCACTTCCACCCGGGTTGCAGGTGGCCTCAACTTCAGAGGAGGGGGGTTGAGGAGGAGGATGCAAGAGAAGGTGGGAGATGGAAGGGGGTGGGGGCAGAGAGAAGTGGCCCTGCAGCCAGAGGGCCATCCAGGAGGTTTGCTTCTGGTGTGGCACTCCCCTCCCCCAACCTGAGGGCCCCCTGGACCTGAGACCTGCATCCCAGGCTCCTGGGGAGAGACACCCAAGCTGGAGGGAATGGGAAGGGCTTCTCTGGGTAGGACCCTGCCCACCCCAGGAAGAAGAGCCGTCACCTCAAGGAAAAATGTGCAATTTATGAGTTATGAGTTTAAGTTTTATTCTGGAACCCTTACTGAGGCCTATAGCCTGGAGACAGCTGCTTAGTAACCCTGAGGAATCTGCTCCAAAGAGGGAGGGGAGAAGCCAGTGTATGTGTGATATTTTGGGCCAGTCAAAGCCATGTGCAAAGTGAAGCTTTGCTGTTGTTTGGTCACAAAGTGATGTCTGACTCTTTGTGACCCCATGGACTCTAGCCCGCCAGGCTCCTCTGTCCATGGGACTCCCCAGGCAAGATTCCTGGAGTGGGTTGCCATTTCCTTCTCCAGGGGATCTTCCTGACCCAAAGATTGAACCTGCATCTCCTGCAGTGGTCTAGCTTACATCTTGGTAAAACATTCCTGCTCATCACAGAGAGCAGACACCTCGAGTTAATGACTTTAGTGCTTTCCTGTGACTGGGAAGATGCAAGAATCTGGGGCCATTGGAATTCTTCCTGGGAAATGCATCTAACTCTCTGGGGGGTGGGGGGTGGGGTCCCGTTTATCCAAAGCTCACTGTGCCTTGGGCTGTTTCTCATCCTGAATTCCTCTCAGGGTGCAGTGAGAACCGGGTGGTGAGCAAAGTTCTTGGTTCTGTGTTCCCAGAGCAAAGGAGGGAGGCTCAGCAAGCCACGGTGACCTGCCAGTCACCAGGCCCAGGTGAAAAGCAAGGCTATGTGCCCCCACGCTCGGCCCGGGTCTGGCTTCACTGTCCCCCTGACTGGTTCCAGAGGTGAGCCCAAGCACACGGGTAGGAAACACAGGGCTCCCTGCAGCCACCAGAGCTTCATAATTACCCTCCCCCCCATGTCTCTGGTGAACGCCTTCCCTTAGGAAATGGGTCTCCATGGGCAGCAGGCTTCTGGGAGAAACATCCCTAACCCTTTCCCCAGAGGACTGGCTCTCCACACAAGCAGCTCCCCGCAGAGAAGCCAGAAAGGAAAAGCCTTACAGATTTTCTATTTAGAAAACACTACTTTTCTCACATATAGTAAAACATACTATATATAAACGATGTTTTTAAAAAGTGACGGGATACTGGCAGTCCAGGGGTTAAGTCTCCATACTTCCAATGCAGGGGGAGCAAGTTTCATCCCTAGTCAGGGAACCAAGATCCCACATGCTGTTCAGCAGGGCCAAAACATTTAATAATAAGAAGACAAGTGACAGGATAGAAAAAAATGTTATACTCAAAAAAAAAAAAACTATTCGGAATGTATAGGGAACTCATAAAATCAATCAGTAAAGGGTGTTAAGGAGAAAAACTACAGGCCCAAAATGATGCCACTTTTGCTAAAGCCCATGACAACAGGCCTAGACTGAACACTTGACCTAACTGCAGTCTCCACTCCCCAGGGACAGTCTTAATCAACCAGCTTGGAACTCTGTGGTCAGCACCATGAGCTAATCTGCAACATGGACCTTCTCCCTCCCTCAGAGGAGGAAGAGGCCATGTGCATGATAAAACCCTTCCCCCACCCCTCCAAAAAGATGTCCAGGCCTTAAAATAATCCTTTTATTTTCTTTTGCTAAAAGCTTCCTTGCCCCCCACCCTTCTTGCTATAGAAAGCTTCTATTCTGTGCAACTCTTCAGAGCACCCTTCTAGATGTGTGCGGCCAATTCATGAATCCTAATTAGAGCTTCAGATTTACTGGGCTGAATTTGGTTTTATAACGAGGGCAAAAACTCCATAGAAGAAATGGAAAAGGACAGAAATTGCAATCCAAAGAAACATCCATGGAAAATTCATATACAGAAGACAGGATCAATTTTATTAGTAAATGGGAAAATGCAAATTCAAGCATCTGGGAGAGGGGATCATTTTTCCACCCATTAAACTAATAAGAATTTAAAAGATTGGTCATTTCCAGTGGTGATAAGGTTGAGAAAATTGATAGTCAAAAGCTGTTGGCGGGAATATAAATGAGCACGTCCTTTTAGGAAATCAATTTGTCCAGATTTATCAAACTATTAAACAGGCACCCCCTCCTGCAAGCAATTCAATCATTTCTGGGGTCCACATGAGAGAGTACAGTCATGTGTGCACAGCTACGTAAATAAAAGGCTATTTGTCACAACATTTTACATAATAGTGAAACTGACAAGTCAACTGGCCATGAATAGAAAAGGAACTAGGTAAGTGGTGCTTCATCACTAGTACAGAGCACCATGCTGTGGGTGGGAAAGATCTGCGCATAGGTCAGATCACCAAAATATTTAGGTACAAAAAAAGTCAAGCTGCTGAGTGACACATATTATAGTACTTCGTCTACATAAATTTAAACGAAGATAAAGAAATATCCATAGATACTCAGGTGTGTGTGTGTGTGTGTGTGTGTGTAGGGGTGTGTGTGTGTGTGTGTGTGTGTGTAGAAACAGGAGAGAATGTGCAAGGATTGCCTCCTGATGCTAACAGGAGTGAAGTCTGGGTACCAGTGAAGGGGAACGTTTACATCTTACCCTATGTTCTGCATTGTTTGAATATTCTTAAAATAAAATGCACTTGGGTAAAAGAAGATGGCAACATTTTCATGGCTGTTGAAGTGAATAGATTGTGAGGATGTCAGAGGCTGCAGCACCCTTGCAGCCCCCTCTCCCTCACCACTCCCCTCACCGTCTCCACCCCCTTCCCTGGGACGATAGTGGGAGGCTGTACGTGTCTGGTCCTGATCGAGTCTGCTGGTGACAGGAAGTCTCAAGTGTCCTCTCCGGACACTCATCTTTCATGTGGTGCGTTCTCACTGGCTCCCTAACACTTTAATTACACATATGAGCTGTTCCCTTCATCATCCAGCGAGCTTAGCACAACCAACTGAAAAAGCCCTGTTCCGTGCCTACCTATTCCATGACTTCTCACTCACTACACAAGCCAGCAAGTAGGCTGACTTGACATTCATTTAAAACAGAAACAAAACAGGCGTGATGCTCATAGCACCCTTTTGGCATGAGTGCCAAAAACTGGAAGTAACCCAACTGGCAAATGGCTAAATATACTGTGATTCCTACATACAAAGGGAACACTACTCAGCAATACAAAGGGACAAACTACCAATACACACAAATACATTGTATTTCTGTATACTAGCAATAAATGGAGAAGGCGATGGCACCCCACTCCAGTCCTCTTGCCTGGAAAATCCCATGGGCAGAGGAGCCTGGTGGGCTGAAATCCATGGGGTTATGAAGAGTCTGACACGACTGAGTGACTTCACTTTCACTTTTCACTTTCATGCATTGGAGAAGGAAATGGCAACCCACTCCAGTGTCCTTGCCTGGAGAATCCCAGGGACGGGGGAGTCTGGTGGGCTGCCGTCTATGGGGTCGCACAGAGTCGGACACGACTGAAGTGACTTAGCAGCAATAAATACATGGAAATAATTTTTTAAAATATAACACCATTTATAATCACTCATTAAAGATAAAGTACTTATATATAAATCTAACAAAACACATACAGGGATTGCTATGCTGAAAGCTACAAAACACTAAAGAAAGCAAACATCTAAATAAATGGAGTGTTCGTGGACTGGAAGACTTACACTGTAAAAATATCAGTTTTCCCCAAAGCTGATATACCAGTTTAATACAATTCCTGTCAAAATCTCAGCAAGATTATTTTTTCATAGATAGAGATAAGATTGTTTCAAAATTTATATGGAAAGGCAAAGGAACTAGAAGAATGAAAACAACTGTGAAAGGAAGAACAGAGTGGGAGGAATCATAAATATAGCTATCTACGTAAATTATCTATCTGCGGTAATCAAAGCTGAGCAGTATTCGTGGAGAGAACCCATGGGACAGAAAAACACTGAAAAAATGCCAGCTGATTTTTGACAAACATGCAAAAGTAGTCCTATGGAGGAAGTATAGTCTTTTCAACAAATGATCCTGGAGCAACAGGATATCCATAAGTCAAAAAGAAGACTTTGATCTAAACCTCAAGCCTTATACAAAAATTAACTCCAAATGGAGCATAGAGTTGAATGCATGGCATAAAACTATAGAAGTTCAGAAGGTAACCCAGAGGAAAACCTTTGGGACATAGAGCTTAGTGAGTTCTTGCACATGATACCAAAAGCATAATCCAATACATAAAAGAAAAAGTTGATTAAAAAAAGACTTCACCAAAACTAAAAACTTCTGCTCTGCAAAAGCCTCCATTAAGAGGATGCCAAAATAAACTAGAATTGACAGTTTCTTTTAAAAGCTGAATGTACACTTGCCCTAAGAAACAATTATGATAAGGAACCATAAGCAGTTGCGCTCTTGAGCATTTATCTCAGAGACATAAAAATTTATGTCTACAAGAAAACCTATACGTTACCGTCCAGAGCAGTTTTATTTATAAAAACCCGAAACTGAAAACAACCAGATATTCCTCAATGGATGAACGATTAAACAAACTGTTTATGTGTATCTCCATGGAGTACTACACTTGATCTTGGCCAAAAGGTGGAGAAGATTCTGGAGAGTCCCTTGGACTGCAAGGAGATCAAACCAGTCAATCCTAAAGGAAATCAACCCTGAATATTCATCGGAAGGACTGATGCTGAAGGTGAAGCTCCAATACTTTGGCCACCTGATGCGAAGAGGTGACTCATTGGAAAAGACTCATTTTCCCTGATGCTGGGAAAAACTCAGGGCAAGAGGAGAAGGGGGTGACAGAGGATGAGATGGTTGGATGGCATCACTGACTCGGTGGACATGAGTTTGAAGAAACTCAGGGAGATAGTGGTGGACAGAGAAGCCTGGTGTGCTGCCGTTCATGGGGTCACAAAGAGTCAGATACAACTTAGCCACGACAACAACAACCGTGGAATATTTCTCAGCAATAAAAAGGAATGAACCGTTGATACGTGGCACAGATAAGATGGATCTCAATATTTTTTCTGAGTTAGAACTCTCAAAATTTCAAATAATGTTTGATTCTATTTATATATAACATTCTCCAAATGAGAACATTACAGAAATGGAAAACACATTAACAGTTGTCAGTGCTTAAGAATGTCGAGACAGGGAGGAGTGGGTGTGGCTATAAAGGGGTACATGGAGGGGAGGGGCTTCTGGCTGTGCTGGAATAGTTACGAATTTTGATTGCAGGGATGGTTGTAAGAATCCACTAATGTCCTAGAAGGGTACTCAGGACCTCTCTGCACTATCTTTGAACTTCCTTTGAATCTACAATTGTTTAAAAGTTAAGAGCTAAAAATATTGATAATAATAAAGATGGCAGGAGTCATTTGGGGCACTGTCTTCTCTGTTAAGCTGTGAGCCCTTCCAGAGGCTGAAGGAGGTTGGGGGAGACTGCACCATAGGCTCTTGTTAAACGTTTGTTGGGAGGTAATAATCCTGATGTTATGTGGACACAGGTCGAGGTGGCCAAACCTTCCCAGAAGTTTCACATCTCCTTCCTAGGAAACCTGTTTGGCTTCTGGTCCTGGGAAGAAAAGTGAGAAGATGGGAAGGCTGAGCCTCCGAGTGGGAAGGAGGCTGTAGGCGGCAGCCATATCCTAGCCCACTAGGGGGCAGCAGAGGATGGCGAACGGCGCCCACGTTTGCTCTGGAGTGGCAGACTCTGCCCAGGTGTCCTCTCCCCACTGGCTGCAGGTGTAAAACCAGCTTGAGCAGTCCCAGAGCCCTGAGAAGAGGGGGCCTCGATGTCAATCAGGGGTCTCCTGACCCTGGGACTCAAGATAGAGAAGGAGCATTGCGTGGGCTCAGTACGGTCACCCCCTGCCTTCCCTTCCTCTGTGCTGCCAATGGTTTAAGAGCTACCCACTCAGAGCACTTTGCTTTTCCCCGTCAGGGACAAGGGTGCTCAACCAGCCCGAGTCTCAGAGAGGGGACAGAGACCCCTGACCATGCAGCAGGCAGGACAGAGTTGTGCAGCTGTGCCTGATCTGGCCTCAACCTGCCGACCATGGACCCCTCTGAAATGGGCTCAGACCTGAGAAGAGGGGAAAACCTCTGAACATTCCCAGACACAGACTTGGAAGCTCAGTGCACCTGCTAAAGGCATTTTCTAGCTGATTCTTTAGGGCTAAAGGGAGGGCGAGCTCCCTAGGATGGAGGCCAGTATTTGTCTCTTAGCATACCCTGTCACCCAGAGATAGCACAAAACTAAGTCACTCTGCAATTTACTATCTCTACGGTCTCAGACAGGGCTTCCCTGATAGCTCAACTGGTAAAGAATCTGCCTGCAATGCAGGAGACCCCAATTCGATTCCTGGGTCGGGAAGATCGGCTGGAGAAGAGATAGGCTACCCACTCCAATATTCTTGGGCTTCCCTTGGGGCTCAGCTGGTAAAGAATCTGCCCGCAATGCGGGAGTCCTGGGTTCGATCACTGAGTTGGGAAGATCGCCTGGAGAAGGGAAAGGCTACCCACTCCAGTATTCTGGCCTGGAGAATTCCATGGACTGTAAGAGTCGGACACGACTTTCACTTTCATGTTCAGACGAAGCACACTACCTCTCTTGTCCTCAGTTTCCTCGTCTGTATAGTTAGGGATATGGTAACTCTGTCTCCCGAAGTTACTTTGATGGTTAAACAGAGTAAGTGAAGCGCCTTGCGTGGCACCTGGCCCCTCGTAAACCCGCAGTAAGCCTGCTCCGGCGCCCTCTGCGGTCTCTGGGACTGTTCTGCACCCAACACCGACTCCTGCTGCAGTATCTTTGTTGGCCACCGGGAGGCGGTGTGGGACCACGGTGCAGGCTGTGAGCACAGGGGGACTCACTCACCCGGGAGAAAGAATTCTGCAGCCCGAGCAGCGGAATTGGAGCGTCGCGGCGAGACTGGGTCTTCCCTTCTCGCTCCAGAGTGGCCCTCACAGTCTCCACAGCCCGGAAAAGACCCAGGGTAGGTAAAGCAGAGGCAACAGCTGGGATGGGGAGTCAGGAATCCTCCGAGGCTGAGAAATCTGACCCAGCCGGCAGATTTAGAGCCCCTAGCCACTGCCCCATTCTGGACATCTTCCTAGAAGTTATGGGTGGGAGGAAGGGGGTACCGTCCAAGATGTCTTTTGGCTCCTTCTGGGGCAGTCTCGCTTGGGCATGTATCTTTGACATGTTGGATTGAGACAAGCTGGAGGTCTGAGTTAAGGAACTCACAAACCTGGAGAACTTGGATAAGGTAATTAAATGCCATCTTTATTTTATAAAACGCAAGTTGTGTCGGTCCTTTTAAATAAAATTCTCAAACGGCTTCCCAATCACACCTAGTATATATAATCCCAACACCCCCCCCCCCCCCCCCCCCCCGACCTACAAAGCTAGGCCTAACCTTCCATCTCACCTCCTCCCTCTCCCCTCCCTGTCAGGCTGCAAAGCAGGCACTTTCCACATCTCCATCTCTGCACTGGCCGGTCCCTCTGCCTGGACCTTCTCCCTCCAGAGGCTGGCATGGCTCATTCCCTGATTTCACTCAGGTCCCTGCCTTCTCCCCAGAGAGGACCTTTCTAACCCTTAACCTTAATCTTTCCTTCACAGCACACAGGGCTACCCAGCCTAACAGCGGATTATATGTCTGAGTTTATGTTTACTATCTTTCTGTCCCAGGAGAATGTAAGTGCACGGAGGGCCAGGCTCTTGGCATTCTGTTCCTCTGTCACTTAGTAGGAGCTCACTAAATATTTGATGAATGACTGCATGACCTAATTAATTAATCTACAAAACGTGGAGGCTCAAGGAAGACTCTTGATGGTGACAGCTCTCTGTAAATTTAATTCAATGTATATTACTGTGTTCTGATTTTTTGCCTACCATACAGCCTTTAAGCATCGTTGTTGTTACTTTCATATGGAGAATGTGATGGGGGAAAAAATCTGATGGGAGTGTGGGAGCCATCCAGTCCATCCTCTTTCTTCTGGTTCTTGGAGCTGGGGGTACCCATCATACCAGCGAAGAGCAAATTCCCCGGGCTCCACAGAGGCGCTGGGAACTGTGGTCCTTCTTCACTGTGCCCTGTGCCCCTTTCAGCCCTCTGGGCCTGGAGTTCAAAGAAAGAAGGAAGAGATACCCCTTTCTACCCCTCTCCCCATACCGGGCTGGTCCCCCTTTCCCTGAGAGGCAGGTCGCCTGGAACCTGTGCCTCCGTTCCGGCCGAGGACAGCCTGAGCCCCCGGAGATTCCGGGTTGGGGTCACAGGATAGCGCGCAGGAAAATACCTTCCTGGAGCACCACGCTCCCCTGGCGGCTGGTGGAAAGCGGAGCGCCAGAGAGGCCGAAGGATCGCGGTAGTGAGTGTCAGCGAGACCGGGGAAGCGGACTGCGTGGAGAAAGAACGCGGGGCCGGAATCCTTCGGCGCGGACAGAGGAGATCCCCGAAGGGCGCCCCACCACCCGCCTCCCCGCGCCGGGGAGCCCCGACGCTTGTGCGCGAGTAACAAGTGTGCGATTACGAGTGCAACTGGCGTGTGCTCGGGGGCACTGACATGCTCCTGAAGAGGCTGGGTGCAAGGAGCTTCACCATCCACACAAAGAGCTCTTCGATGAGAACATTTAAATGAGGGGGTTGGGGGGGTACCGAGGGAAAAGTGTTGGGAGCCTGGGGAGGAGGTAGGATACGGGTATTAAAGGCGCGATCTCGCCTGAGTCCCGGCGCCGCAGCTCCAGAGAAGGGACCCTCCAGAGAAGGGGCGGGAAGCGCGGGGAGGGCGAGCTCCTGGGCCCGCTTCTCGCCCAATCTCCCCAGAACTTTTCCCCCTCCCGCTTCCCTCGCTCAGCCTCTCTCGGGGCGGTCTCCGGGGACTGTCTCTCACATCCATTCTCCTTTCCTCCTTGATTTATGCTGCAGAGTGGAACGACCTTCCCTGACCTCATTTTCATGACGGCGCGAGCACACCCGGAGCCGGCTACGCACATTCCGGAGCAGGCGCGCGCCGACACACACACACACACACACACACACACACACGTCCCCGGCTGCAGGACCCTGCCCATCTCTGAGTTCAGACCAGCTCCGCCACTGTTCTGGGCACTGCCGGGGCTGTGGACGCTCAAAGGATAGATCCTCATTAGCATCTGGCTTTGAATATCATTTGCATTTTATTCATTTCATGTCAAAACGCTCAGAACTCTTCCCCAGCCCGCACCTCTCCCCGGAGCTCGAGAGTCGTGGGCCTCCAGCCCGAGCCTTTTCCCGGTGGGCCGCACGTCTGCTGGCTGCACCACCCCCCTCCCCTTCACTCACCCTCGCCTGGACAGGGCACCGACCACCGTCCACCGCCCCGACGAAGGAGACTAACGTCTCCTGAGCTCTTGACAAGTTCCAGGCCCAGCGCTAAGGGTGTATGTGAAGGAGTTCATTTAGTCCTTACAACATCCCAAACCGCTAAGCACTACGTTATACCCATTTGAGAACTGGGGAAACTGAGTCACAAAGACGGCTAACTCAAGGTCAAGAGCCAAAAAAAAAAAAAAAAGTGAAGGAAGCGGAACTGAAACCCAAGGCGGCGGGACCCCAAAGCCAGAAAGCTTAACCACTTCGCCCGCCCCGCCTGGTGCAAGGTCAAAGCGAAGGTAATTGCGACAGGAGAAAGCAGGTTTTCCTACACAGAAGAAAGTCTTTCTCGGCTCCTCCGCGACCCTTCCCCCCAGTCGGCCGGGAGGGGACCCGGGCGCATTCCCCCGGCTAAGGCTTGCGCCTCCCCTCTCGTCGGGCCGCCCCCGCGGTCCTGACCCCCTTCCCAGCGAGGGCTCGGCCGGGTCCGGCCGCCGTGCTTTCGGGGTCGTCTGTCGGCGCTGGCTAGTTAAGAAAAATAAACAACGTTCCAAATGGAGGCGATTCCTTTCAACCCAAGCCCCGCCGCCTGCCAGAGAAATGCAAACAGCGGGGGACGGCCCGAGTCCGCCCGGGGCCCCGCGCCCGAGCTGCGGGTGGGAGGGCTGGGCCGCGTAACCCGAGACGCCGCGCCGGCTCCCCGCGCGCTGCCCTCCGCCTGCCCCTTCGCCCCTGACCCCGCCGGCGGCGCGCCCGGCCCGCGCCCGCCTTCCCCGGCAGCCCCCCACCGGGCCGGGACCCTGGCCCGCCGTCCTCGGCGCCCCGAACTGCCTCCGCCCCCAGAGCCATCAGCTCCGGCCCCCAGCCCGACCCGCCACCCGGGGAATCCCAGCCGAGTCCCGCGCGGCCGCGTGGGCTCCCGGCAGCCACGGTCCCCTGTGACGGCAGCGCGCCAGGCCTCAGTCCTATTGGATCATTAAACACCGAGAGGAAAATGGGCAGGGGTGTCAGAAAGCCGCCTAGCAAAGTATTGCCTAGTGAGTGGAGCAGCGTGGGGAGTGCTGCTTCCAGAAACGCCCCCCTCTCCATCCTGCGGTGCGCGACGGGAGAAGCTAAGGGTGCTACAGCAGGGTATGACCACCCCGGGCCCGACGAAACCGGAGGGACGGCAAATGCTGGGGCGGGCGCCCAGCCCAGGCCGACCAGGTGAGCATCGCTTCTTTCTTTCTCGGAGGCCTGGTTCTCCCCCAAGTCCTCTGCCTCTGGGGAAACCTGCGACCCGGACCACCAGGGGGAGCCGTCGGGCGAGCGAGGACGACTCCTCTCGCTTACAAACCGCCCTTCAAGGATACGCCGCCAGGTGTGCGGTCCACGCAGGACGCGACAGTGCCAACCTCATTTTTACTGCTGCGCGAGTGACTCTAGGGACTCGCCGTGCCTGGTGTGCGACAAGGCGTCTCGAACAGTCCTCAGGGCCGGGCGCGAAGACTAGAGGGAGTCCTGGGACCCCGGTTCCACGGCCTCACCAGTTGGAGAAGAGGGGTCGCGGCGCCTCTAGGCCTGCCGGCCCCGCCCGTCAAAGTGGCCCCAGGGTTCGCCGGAGCCTCACCCCCTTGCGGCCACGTGGCCGGCGTCCTCCAGGCCACCGTTCGAGGGGCTCGGAGTGCCGAGGAGGGGCGGTGACGCACCCGCTTCCTTCGAATTCTTTCTGCGCAAAGCTGGGCGGAGCCGAGATCGGCGGGAAATACCCAGAATCAGTCTCCGGTCTGCTTCGAGAGCGCCGGGGACAAGCGAAGACCGGGAACTCCACCGGCTTCCGGTCCCCTTTAGCCCCGACTCCTTTTCTCGGGACAAGAGTGTCTGTCTGTCGGTCTGTGTTGAGTGCGTTCTTTCCCTGCGTTCGCTTTCCGGCTCCAACTATTGGCCGGGTTGGGAGCGCAGGGCTCTCCCCGGAGCAGTGCTCACGAACGTGCGCACTCGAGCGCACAGACGCTCGCCCACCTTTCCAAGTAAGGGCCCAGGGTCCCTTGGCACCGCTGCGCCGCTAAGCTCATCGGCTGCCGCGGTTCAAACACCTCTCCAACTCCTGACATCGACTGTCCCCTAGTCTCTTGACCCGAACTGCAATCAAAACTCTCTAACGGTGCTGAGCCGGTCGTTTTGCCTCCTCGCAATACCCACCCCGCACACACGTAGACTCCGCATTAGAGATTTTCTCTCTCAATTTTTCTTGAAGGGGGCGACATGTGACACCGAGAAAATCTTTCTTCAAGGATTTCCTATCCGGGCTTCCAATGAGTTGGTTTTTTTTTTAATTTTTTTCCCCCTCCCAATATAGTAAAGGGGAGGGGGAAAAGTTTAGAGTGTAGGGGAAAGGTAGCTATGAACAGCACCAACGCCATTTCTCCCCATCTCCCTAATGCGGTTCCTTTCCGCCAGCTGAAACCGAGCGATTCTACCAGGAAGGAATCCGTTCCTTTGGGGTCCTTCAAGAAGGGCTACTTTGGAGACGGGCGATAGATAAATCTGAGCGGCCTGAATTACCACCGCCGCCACCAGCACCACCACTCCGCCCAACCATTTCTCCATCCCGACCCTACAGTATAGACGCGACCTTAAAGAGCCCACTAAGGGAGCGGGTTTGCAAGCCCAGCTCCGAGTTCCTGGGGGCAGCGTTTGACACTCGGCCCTTCGCTCTCCTTCCCCGCCTTCCCCCAGTCCGGTCTTCCACCCCACCCCCGATCCTCGCGTGGGACTCAGAGCTGATCCTGGGGCGAGGACGCGGCTGACAGTTAAATTGCAATGTAGGCCGAGGCAGGGGGTGGGGTGGGGAGAAAAAGGACTATGTCTCTTTAACGGGCCCTGCAGACAAAGCGTCTACCCTCCGAGCTAGCGGAGTCGGGCGCAGCCGCGCGCAGACCTGTCAGCGCGTCTCCCGCGCTTGGGAGAGAGTTTGCAAAGTCATAATTATATCTCTTAACCTGTCTTGCTCTCTGCAGAAGAAGGTCCCATTATATTGAAATGAGATTATTAGCCATCAAATACTTTCTTTCTCGGGAGTTTTTTTTTTTTTTTTAATTCAAATACCTTAACGACTTGGCAATTGCATTTTGATCAAATTTAGTTGGCGCCCCAGCCCGGCGCGGGAGCCAGGGAGGGAAGGCAAATGGTTGCGGAGGGAAGAGGGGGTGGCAGAAGAGTTTGCGAAGAGAAGCAAGCTCCTCTCTTTTATCCTTCTCTTAGGTCTCATCTACCTGGTGGACCTCTGGACCTGGGAAGGAGGTGTGAGATAAGAGAAGTTGGGGCAAGGTAGGGGAACACCTTCAATTCCCTCGGGATGGTCGAGCTTAAACCGCTTCGTGAAAATAGAAAGTGAATTTCAGGCGGGGCGGATGTGGACCGTGGAGCGGGGACCAGGATCAGGATGCGGAAGTCTGAGGGCTGCAGATAGGGGTGGCTTTGGGACACCAGGTAAGGACCGAGGCTGCAGCTGGTGGTCTCGTGGGCTTAGCTGCTTCCGTTCGAGGTGGGCTCAAGCCTCCCACTAGGATCCTAGTGGATGGAATTTCAGTATTACCTCCGTAATACTGAATAAGTGGGGTTTTGCTCTATGCCCAAAGGCTGTCTGGTTTTGCCGAATATTGTGAGCCCCTAGAGGGAGAAGCCCGTCTTGTTTCCAGACCCTGGAATTCCTGTCCCTACTGCCAGCAGGGCCCTCCCTCACCCCTCACCCCATCCTCTCCCTGGTCGGGGAGCTGGGGGCAGCGAAGTGGAAGATTTTCCAGACTCTAATTGTAAAGCCTCTCACTTTGACTTCCCCTTGCGAGAGGAGCAGCCAGGCTTGTGTTTTCTTTGGCTTTAGCCCAGACTCAAGGAAAATGTAGGGAGCAAGACAGCTCCCCAGTTCCCCTCCTCCCGACTCTCATGCTTCATATAGAATCCTAGTGGGTCCAATGGAGCATCTGGTTCCACCCCACAACCTCCCAGGTGAGCAGCTCTCCTCAAGTACTCAAATAGCAAAATGGGGATCTAGAATCCAAACACTTGGTCTAGACCAGGCTAGAACCACACCACCTTAGACCAGTCAACCCTTGTCTCTGAGCCTGTTTCTCCTTGTGCACAGTGAAGGCCTTGGACTTGAGATCTAAATGGTCCCTTTCGTCTCTGACCGTTTTATTTTCCTAAAAAGAAGGTTCTTATACAGGTGTGATCTTCTGGAGGATTCCAGGGAGACCATACCACTCTTCTCCTCACATTTCTTCAAAACAGCACCCAGGGGCTGAGGCACATCAATTGTGCTTTCAAAGCCTCCAAATTCAAAAACTTTGAGATCCTTTCAGTATCCACTAAAGTCGAAGCATGACCCATACCTATGCCCCCGCACTTCCATAGGTAGGCATTGCTGCAACAGAAAAGCATACTGGGTTTGCCAAAGGATATATATCCACTAATGTTCATATAGTGCTCCTCACAATAGCTCCAAACTGGAAACTACCAAATGTTCATTAACAGTAAATAAACTGGTATACTCACACAATGGAACTCTCTCGAGAAAAGAGAAAGAACAAACTATTGCTATATAAACACCATGGATGGTTCTCACAATGCTGGGCAGAAGAAGCCAAACCCAAAGGACACATACTCCTTGGTTCCCTTTATTAAAAGGACAAAAAAAGGCGAAATGAATCTCTCTTACTATAAGGCAAGATGGTAGTTCAAGAGAGGATGAAGTAATGGATGAAGTGGAAAGGAGTATGAGGGAGGCGTCTGGGTTGATGATGATCTGATTCTGGAGCTGGTTACACACAGTGTGTTCAGTTTGTGAAAATTCATTGAGATGTGCAACTATGTTCAGTGCATTTTATGAATATTCTGAATATTTTATGAATATTATGAATATTTAAGCCTTATATTGAACATTTCTTCTCCCCAATCCATGATCTCATCCACATACTCATGCCTTCTAATGCCTCAAACTCCATACTGGCAGGAAATCAATCCCTAAAGTTTATTTGGTTCTCCTGCCCTGTGCTTGGCCCTGTGAAAAATACACAGGTGTATTTTAGTCCCTACCCTCAAAAGGTTTGCAGTTGAGTTTAGAGGCAGATGAATACGTAGGAAACAAATGAGGAAATGACGTGTGGCCTAGAGTAAATGGTTTATGAGCGGGTGAGTTAGACAGCCTGAATTTGAATCCCACATCCACCACTTACTGCCTATGTGACCTTGGACAAGTGACTTCATCTCTCTGGGCTCCCGTATCTGAACTATGAAGAGGACCACACATTAATCTACATCTGGGTCTGGTGTGAGGATTCTACCAGATAGTCTGTTCAACAGCATGGGATAAGTGCTCCATAGATGTTAGATACCGTTCTCCCCTGTGATGGAGAAAGCTCTGACTCATGCTGTTCAGAGTTCTGAGAAGAGGGGGATGAATGTAAGTTGGGGGAGACAGGAAAGGCCTACTGTGGGAGAGACAGTTTGAACTGGGAGAGGTTGGTAAAAGAGGGGCTTTAGAAAGATCTTTTGGCATTGGCTGTCTATGTCAGTCAGACACGACTGAAGCGACTTAGCAGCAGCAGCAACAGAGATATTTTTAGTAGTCACAACTCAGAATGTGTGTGTGGTAGGTGGGCAGTGCTCCTAGTACCTAGAGGGTAGAGGTCAGAGATGCTCCTAAACATCCTCCCATACACAGGGCAACCCTCATGACAAAGAATTATCTGGTCCAAAATGTTAATGGTGCCAAGGTTGAAAATCCTAATCTGGAGGGTAGAGAGGATTTACTGGCAATGGGAAGGCATTCCAGCAGGAATAAGGAAGTCCTGATACAAACTGGGGCTGGACAGTATTGGGGGGTGTCCAGAAGTGCCCTCCAGTCTTCATCCCTCAGGCTGCAAGTTCTTCATCCACCTCCCAGATTTCAGAACTTCCTGACTGTTTAGAAGGCTCGTCCAGTTTCTTCGCTGCTCTTACAAGAAACTTGGATAAAGCAGAGCAGGTTCTCAGGAGATTTGCAAGCCCATGAGTGTCACATCTCATTGGAACCACAATTGGAGGAAACCCCTGAGGTCTCAGGGGTCAGAAGGGGGAGGGACTTGTTCACCATCACGCAGCGCAGGTTGGTATGCTGGGAATTGACCCCAGAGCTCTATTTTTTTCATCAAAGGTTTTATTGATTGATTGATCTGACTGCACAGCATGGCATATGGGATCTTAGTTCCCTGACCAGGTATCGAACCCATGCCCCCTTCACTGGAAGCATAATGTCTCAACCACTGGACCACCAGGGAAGCCCATAGAGCTGTATTGTTGATGTACAACAAGTTAGCGGAGAAGGGACTGCAGAAATTTGATTAATCTAGAAGTGGAAAATATGACACTTTTTAAAAGTCAGAAGGAGAGTTGGGACTGAACTTTGGAAGTGCCCAAGAGAATTATGTGATTCTCTAAGGGACAAGTATAATTCTGGGCTCTCAAACTATGCTTTATAGCCATAGGGTTTCAGAAAAGAGAAAATAGACATTGATTAATCAAAACTTTTCTTTCTTGGACTTGCCTGGTGGTATAGTAGATAAGAATCTACCTGCCAATGCAGGGGAAGGGGGTTCAATCCCTGGTCTGGGAAGATTCCACATGCGGAGAAGCAGCTAAGCCCGTGGGCCACAACTACTGAAGCCTGTGTGCCCTAAAAGCAGCAAGCCACACTACTGAACCCACATGCCACAGCTACTGAAGCCCATGCGTCTGGAGCCTGTGCTCCACAACAAGAGAAGCCACCACGGTGAGAAGTCCCAAGCTCTGCAACTAGAGAAAGCTGGCAGCAACAAAGACCCAGCACAGCCAAACATGTTCAAAAATTCCTTCTTCAAGCAATTCCTATATGCCAGGTACTGTTCTTAACACTAGGGATACAGCACTGGACAAGAGAGGCAAAGCAAAACTTCATGGGGAGGGGGGTGGAGTGGGGAGGAGGAGGATAAATAAAACTGTATATACTGCAATGCCATGCATTCAATTGAGCACCTACTTAGGTTAGCTGTTCTTCATAAATATTTCCAATTTCACAAGAAGCTTTAAAGTAGAAATTCTTTTCTCCATTTAAGATGGAGAAACTGAGTCCCAGAGAAGGTCAGTGGTTTCCTCAGAATAGAGGGACTAATAAGTGGAAGATTCAGGATTTGAAATCAGATGACCAATTTATGATTGGCATTTACAGAGGACATCCTTAATCTGATAAAGACTGTCTGCAAATAAAACCTTAGAGCAATCATCTTATTTAATGATGAAATAGTGAAAGTTTCCTCCTTCAGATCAGTATAAGATACAGATATCCATTCACAACAATGTTCTATTCAACATTATATTAGACGTATAAGACTTGGAAAGGGGAAAGATTGGAAAGAGGAAGGTCAAAATATTATTATTCATAGATGACATGTCATACATAAGAAAATCCCGAAGAATCTACAAACTATAAGAATATGTGTACTTCATGAAGTCACTGAATACAAGTGATATACCTAGATACATCTATACCAGCAGCAAAAAAAAAAAAAAAAAGAAAATGATATTATAAAAATAATACAATAGGCAAGTAATAGCTTAAAAAATAAGGCTTCTTTTTGAAGTGATAAAATGTTTTAAAATTGATTGTGATGGTTACACATATTTATGAATATACTAAAAGCCATTGTACATTTTTAAATGGGTGAGTGTAGTATGTGAACTGGACTTCCCAAGTAGCGCAGTGGTAAAGAATCCGCTTGTCAGTGCTGGAGATGCAGCAGACATGGGTTTGATCCCTGGGTCAGGGAGATCCCCTGGAGGAGGAAATGGTAACCTATTCCACTATTCTTGCCTGGTAAATCTCATGGAAAGAGAAGCCTGGTGGACTACAGTCCATGGGGTTGCAAAGAGTCAGACATGACTGAGCACCCATGTTGATCATCAGTATGTGAATTATATCTCAATAAAGCTGTTTTTTTAAAAATTAAGGGTATTAAAGAGGCCTCCCATTCCTATAATACCCATCACCAATACTTAGAAAAATCCTATATAAAAAAATAAAATTTTCAACAGCAACAAAAACCATCCAGTGCCTAGGAATAAATCTAATGAAAACTGTATGAGGCCTCTACACTGAAACTATAAAATATTGTTGAAAGAATTTAAAGACCTAAATAAATGAAGTGATATAACCTGTTCATGAAGATTCATAATTTAATGATATCAGTTCTCACCAAACAGATCTGTAGATTCAATACAATTCCAATAAAAATCCCATCATCGTGTTTATGGAAATTGAACCCCGGTGGACCTGACTCCATGGCCCACCAAAACTGGACACAATAGAAAAAAATACAAGGGTCACAGTGTCCCCCATACACAGGGTTACAGGCAGACATAACTGAAAGACCATCAAGACCTTCAGTCATGGACCCACCAATCAGGACCCTAGAAAGCCCAATTTGGAATAGAATGATAAAATATATTCTCAGTTAAAACAGATCCTTACTCTGCTTTCAATAGTTACAAGAGAAAGACCGTAACTGGCTAAATATATTTTTATTTAAAACAGAATGGTGGAGAGGACTGGGGTTTGTCACCCTCCACAAGTGACATCATTGGGGACAGGGCTTCCAGGCTGAGGAAGTGGCTCCCTTCCAGTGGGATATAGGTGTGCAGGGGCTCCTCTGGCCAGGACTTGGAGAGCGGGTTAAGAAATCCCTGAGGCCACATGCCCATGGGTACCAGCCTGCGTGGTGGTGTGGCACTGCAGGAAGCTCTTGACCTGTCCCCAGAGGCCAGCTGGGACTTGGCGTTCACCTTGGGCTTCAGAGAATTCTGGGAGGACTGAGACTTGAATGCAGTCCCCGGAGAAGACAGCTGCTTCCTTCCAGATGACAAGTTGGGGAGCGCCTGAGAGGCTGGGCGGGAGACGGGAGAGGGCCGAGGGTGCAACACGGCCTTGGTCCTCAGGCTGCACCCGCAGAGGCAGGGCTCAGAGACGTGGGCCGCAGAGGGGCAGGGCCGACCCCCCAGGCTGCACTCTGCCTCCCATCTGAACTCCCTGGGATGCCAGCCTTTCCTAAAAGGGGGAAATGTCAGATCAGTTGAGAAGAGACTCAGAGATAGATTTTTTTTTTTAATGCAAGGACAGTGTTTCCCTGCCTCAGTACAATACTTACTCAGCCTCTTTCTGGGGCAAGTTCTCTTCCTGCAGGATCGAGGACTTAGAGACAGACTCTACCACAAGGGATCTCTTCATTTTCTCTGAAAAGAGGAGGAATTGAGAGCTGGCGGGGAGTGGTCTGAGGGCTCGGAATAGAAGTGAGTCAGAGGAGCTTTCGATGAGGTGTGATGAGGAAGGACCGGGAGAAGCAGCGTGGGGCCTTCCAGGCTGGAGGATTAGAATACCCCCAAACCCTCTCTCCCCACACACACCTCTGGGAGGTGGAGCAGTCAGACTCACTATTGTACAGTCTGGAACTGGAAAATAGAAAGGTCTAACTGGGGAGAGAGGGGGCTTCTCTTTCCCCACCTTCTGAAGTGTCTTTCCGAGTCCACAGAAGTCTGCTTGGTATGCATCACTCAGGGACCCTGGCCCTACTGTGATGTCACAGAAGGGTTCCAGCCGGTAAGGGCTGTGGACCCAGGTTCCCCCAGGATCCAGGAAGTCTGCCTCTTTCCCTGGTGGTACAGCAGGAGCATCCTTTCCAGAAACACTTCAGGCTCGTTCTGCACACACATTATCACGTGTCCTGCATGGGCACCTCACAGGAAGGCGTGCGGCTCTCTGGGCCTTGCAGTTTAGTGGCGGAGAAGCACACAGGACACCCTGTGGACCCCACTGGTGTGGACCCCACTGGTGTGGACCCCACTGGTGTGGACCCTGAAGAACGAATGATGTCACCAAGAGCTAATAAGGTCCATTTCTGCGGGCTGGGGAGTCCTGAAAGCTCCCTGCTGGAGGACAAAGGCTGGAGCCGGCCTTAAGGATGTATGAGATGTGGGTGGAGGAACCCAGAAAAGGTGACGGGGAGGAATGCAAAGCAGGGTCAGGAGCCAAGAGACCAGCTGGGCTTGGGCCGTGGATTCACATTGTTTTTTGTTTGTTTGTTTTTGGCTGTGCCACTCAGCATATGGGATCTTAGTTCTTCAACCAGGAATCAAACCCACACCCCCTGCAGTGGAAGCGCAGCCTTTTTTTTTTATTATTTTATTTATTTATTTTTGGGTGTGCTGGGTCTTTGTTGCTGCATGGGCTTTTCTCTGGCTGTGGCGAGCAGGGGCTACTCTCTAGTCACGGTGTGAGGGCTTCTCATTGCAGTGGCTCCCCTTGTTGCGGAGCACAGACTCCAGGGCGCTCACTTTCAGTAATCGCAGCCTGTGGGCTTCAGTAGTTGTGGCTCCTGGTCTCTAGAGCACAAGCTCAATAGTTGGGGCACATGGACTTAGTTGCTCTGAGGCATGTGGGATCTTCCTAGATCAGGGATCGAACCTGTGTCTCCTGCAGGTGGATTCTTTACCACTGAGGAAGGGAAGCCCCGAAGCACAGTCTTAACCACTGGACCAACAGGGAAATCCCTGGATTCACATTTGTGGGAACCAGGCAATAAAAGGAGTGAAGAAGCAGCAGGGAACTCTAGTGGGGAAGCTCTTAGGTACCTAGGTGAGGACTGGGGACTCACTGAGGGTAATGGAACATGCGTGCTCAATCGTGTCCAATTCTTTTGAAACCCCATGGACCGTAGCCCACCAGGCTTCTCTGTCCATGGCATTCTCCAGGCAAGAATACTGGAGTGGGTTGCCATTTCCTTCTCTAGGGGATCTTCCCGACCCAGGGATCAAACCCATGTCTCTTACATCTCCTGCCCTGGCAGGCAGGTTCTTTACCACTAGCACTACCTGGGAAGCCCAAGAATACTGGAGTGTGTTGCCATTGCCCTCTCCAGGGGATCTTCCCGACCCAGGGGTTGAACCTGCATCTCCTGCATTGCAGATGGATTCTTTATGCTGAGCCACCTGGGAAGCCCCAGGGTAAGGGGAACCCTCTGGGAAATGAGGTGAACTAGAGGCAGGGTGCTCACAGCAAACAGATGGTGCACTCAAGTTCGGAGAATTGAAAGAAAGCTTGATAAAGGATGTATTTGTTTACTAGGGCTTCTGTAATAAATTACCACAAACTGGAAGCTAGAACTACAGAATTTTCCTGTTTTGGAAGCCAGAAGTCTGAAATCAAGGTGTTGGCAAGGTTAGTTCCTTCTGGAGACTCACATAAAACTGTCACATGCCTCTCGCATCTTCTGGTGGCTGCAGACAGTCCCTGGCATTCCTTGGCTTGCAGCTGCATCACTCCACTTGCTGCCTCCATCATCACATGGCCTCTTTCCCTAGGTGTCTTTACATGGCCTTTTTACAAGGAAGGACACCAGCTTTTGGAGCTAGAATCTACCCCAAGTTGGTATGATCTTAACTAATTGCATCTGCAAAGACCCTCTTTCCAAAGGAAGTCACCTTCTGAGATTCTAGGTAGACAGGAATCTAGGGGAGTGGGGCAAGATTCAACTCAGCACAAAAGGACTATCATTTACAAAGGTATGGACAGATGTGGGGAAACCCCAAGGAATAGTGCAGCATCCAAGGCTATAAAAGGAGAGAACTGTAGGCACTTTTTAAAGGCAAGGGGAAGGAATGTCAGACAGAGAAGGCCACCTTGGACTTCCCACCAGGGAAGTCCAGTGGCTAGTACTCTGTGCTCCTAACGCAGGGAGCCCAGGTTCAATCCCTGGTCAGGGAACTAGATCCCACATGCCGCAACTTAGACCTGGCACAGCCAAATAAAAATAAAAACAGAAGACCACCTTGAGAAGAGCTGTGAGTGTTGTTGGAGCCCAAACCAACCCTGTGGGGAGCACAGCAGGGCAGCACCTGCCGTGACCTTTCCCCACTCCCTCACACCTCAGTCATGCTTCCCACCCAACAGGAAGCCAGAGGCAAGGGGGCCATTGAGGCAGCCCATACATATTACCCTCCCAAGATGGCCAAGGGGTTCTGGAGAGGCAGACAGAAGCCAGCCAAGAGGTCACATAACACCAGCAAGGCCTTGACAGTCAGCAAGACACACTGACAGGAGGCAGACGAAGGCCCCACGAGCGGCAAAGGTCTGGACAGAGACTGTGGGGTGACGGTCCCTCCCCAACCCTCAAGCCTGGTGCTCTTTAGGCCCCAGTCATGCGGGTGAACCCTGGGTACCCATTTACATCAGGGAAGGAAGGCTTCGGGTAGAAGGATGGACCCCAAATCCTGGGAAAGGAAGTTTGATGGGGGCACTTAAGGCGCCTGAGTCCGCACACTGGCCCAGGATCAAATTTAGACCTGGTCACACTAGTTGGCAGACTCCCCTTTTTTTACTTTTGGCTGTGCTCGGTCTTTGTTGTGGCACACGGGTTTCTCTAGTTGGGGCGCACAGGCTTAGCTCACCTGCAGCACGTGGGATCTTAGTTCCCTGAATTCACATCCCCTGTATTGGAAGGTAGATTTTTTACCACTGGACCACCAAGGACGTCTCAGTGTTTGAAACTTGAATTTGAACATTTTCAGGTGGGGCCTTCATGCTCATTTACCTTTAGCCTCAACCATGCCTTCCTGTGCTGCCCAGGGCCCACCTTACTGCTGTATATTGTATGCCCAGCCCCAGGAGGCATTTAAGTGTTCAGCCTCTACTTCAGGACACAGAGTGAAGAGGAGAAAATAGACTAGCCACTCAGGTTGAGGTTCCCCAGCCCTGTGCACCTCCCCTGCCCCAGACAGAGATACCCCAAGGAGGAGGGGATAGGTCCCTGCACATGGGGAAAGGCCAAGAGAGAGTATGGCCCAGGTGAGGGGCTGGGGAAAGGGCGTCTTTACAAAGAAATGTCTCCCAGGACGGCCCTGGAGCCATTAGGGTACAGGCAAGAGCTAGTTTGTTGGGGTTTTTTTTCTCCATCCCTTTCCAGGGTTATTTATCAGGTCAACTGCCACTTGGAAACATGGAAAGAGCTTGGATTTTTTGTTTCTGAAAACCTGGGTTTCTATACTCTCAGTCTGGCAAGGGCTGGGACAAATTCTGCAATACCGCTGGGCCTTGTTTTCCCTTTCTATAAACAATGATGCTCATCTCATAGGGTTGCTATAAGGATGAGGTGAGCAAATTCTCTTTGCTGGCTATAAAATCAAGGGCAATGGTAGTCACTGTCTACTTGCTACGTGCACTTCCTTCTCTCCATCCTCTAGTTCACATCAATCATTCCACCCAAACTGGACAAGTCAAGGTCTCCAGTGACCTCCTCTTGGCCAGATTCAATGATCAGTTCTGAGTCCTCATTGTTATCAGTGTATCTGGAGCATCTGGGGTTTCCTGTCTTCTTGGAATACTTTCTTCACATTTGCTCTAGAACATCAATTGCTCCCGGTCATCCTCCTCCCTCCCTGGCTGCGCCCTTTCAGTCTCTCTTGCACTACCTTTTTCTCCTTCCTGACCTCGGTGAGAGTCAGTGCCCAGAGCTCCATCCTCCGAGGCCCCTGCCCACAATCTACACACACATTCTTGGTGATTGAAGTGTTACCCTGGGCTGCAGTAACAAAGTACCTTGTGGCTTTAAAAGCAGAGATGGGGTGGGGAGGGAGGTAAGAGAGGGGTTCAGAAAGGAGGGGACACATGTATGCCTATGGCCGATTCATGTTGATATATGGCAAAAAAAAAAAAAACACCACAATACTGTAAAGTAATTATCTTCCAATTAAATTTTTTTTAAAAAAGGTGTATTTTCTCATAGCTCTGGTAGCTAGAAGTCTATCAAGGCACCATGCTCCCTCCAAAGGCTCTAGGCAAGACCCTCTCCTTGTCTCTCCTGGCTTCGAGGGGTTGTCTGCAATACTTGGCTTAAACAGCAAAGCTCCAATCTCTGCCCCCATCTTCACATGGACATCTTCCTTCTTGTAAGTCTGTGTCCAAATTTTCCTCCTCTTAAAAGGACACCAGTCATTGGATTTGGGCCTCTCCTAATTCAGAATGACCTCACCTTAACTTCATGAAATGTTCAAAAACTTATTTGTAAATAAGATAAGATCACATCCACAGTTCATGGTGCACATAAATGGGGCCAGGCAAGGGGGAGATGCTATTCAACTCAGTATAGTGATCTCATGGTTTTGAATACCGTCCATACATTTTCACTTGAACTTGTGCTGTGCTCAGTTGTGTCTCACTCTTTGTAACCCCAGGACTGCAGCCCGCCAGGCTTCTTTGTCTATGGAATTTTCCAGGCAAGAATACTGGAGTGGGTTGCCATTTCCTACTCCGGGGGATCTTTCCAACCCAGAGATCAAACCCACATTCATCTCTTACATCTCGTGCATTGGCAGGTGGGTTCTTTACCACTAGCACCACCTTTATTAACTTCCAAATATACATCTCCAGCCCACACCTGGTGCCTGCTTTTCCCGCTTCATATCTCCTGCTCTCTCCACACCTCTGCTCACATGCCAAGCCATCACTTTGGACCTACAGTGTCCTGAGTGAAGTGTTCTGTAGCCATAGTCCTCCACTTCCTCTGTAAATGGCAGACCCAAGAAAATCAAACCAGAGTCCACCTGGTGAAGAGCTCCCTAGACTGACCCTCCCACTCAACTCTGGACACCAGTGGCTGGGCTCCTGCACAGAAGATGAGAGAAGCCTTCTCTAGCCAAATCAAATGACTCCACAGAAAAGACCAACAAACAGTGGATCTGGAACTTCCAATAAAAACAGCCACTGGCCACCTGATCAAGACATGCGAGCCCATAAGCCCACCAAGGCTTCCAATGAGAAACATCCAAAATTAAACAAGTATCTAAGAAAAGATTCAAACATTAAAGGAAAAATTAATAAGGGAGGAGGGAAGAAAGGAAATCATTTTAAAAAAGAGGGAATTAGAGAAAGCAGAATGATTCAAAGAAATTATAATTTATAGCCTCAGAAAGATAATGGAAGACCCATGACATGAAAACAGGTTGCAGAATTTATTTAAAAAAAAGACAGACTTCCCTGGTGGTCCAGTGGCTAAGACTCCACACTTTCAATGCAGGAGGCTGAGGTTCAGTCTCTGGCCAGGGAACTAGATTGCGCATGTTGCAGCTAAGACCTTGAGCAGCCAAATAAATTTTTTGAAAAAGAAAGAAACATAAAGATGGTAGTCCAAATGTAAAAGTCAGGTTGATGATAAAGCCAATGAAATCTCCTCGAAAGTAGAACAAAAAGATAAAACAAGGGATAATAATGGAGGATAGATAAGAAAATTAAAGGATTAGTCCAGAGGATCAAAACTGACTGTTAGGAGAAATATAATGGAAAGGACTAAAAGGAAGAGGCAATGGCAGCAGGTTGTATTCATATTTTCTGAAGATGGCTGCAGTAGATCCTGTCTTACACACTTTTCTAGGATTTTGCCATACCCCATCAAGAGGTGGTGTCTAGCTCTCTTAACCTTGGCTCTTGAAAGGTTTTCCTGACTGTATTTACCAGTAGAGTATGGGGGAGGGCAGCCTGTGTGAATTCTAAAGCAAGGTTGTCAAAGGTAATTCTCCTCCCACTTTGCTGCTGGAAGTATTGTCCTGGAGCCCTGGGCTACCATGGAAGCCATCTGATTGCCCCAGGGCCACCATGCTGCAAGGAAGCCCAAGCTAGGCCATGTGGAGAGAGCACACAGCCTACCCTGAGAAGAGAAAGAGATGCCCAGTAAGGCCCCAGCTGCTCCAGTCCTCACTATTCCAGCTCCAACCACCATCAGACTGCAACCCCCTGAGAGAGAACCATGTAGCTGAACTTTCCCCAGATCCATCAAAGGTTATAAAATGATTGTAATGACTTTAGGTTACTAAGTTTTGGGGGTGATGAGTTACATGGCAATAGCTAACCAGTACATTGCCTAAAAGAACAAAATTTCCCGGATTAAAAGATATGATGAGTTGCCAGGTTTAAAAAGGCCCACTGAGGGTCCGGCAAAAGTAATGAAGCCATTCTAGGGCACACACGTGAAATTTCAGAGCAAAACTATTAAGTTAAAACATTTTTTTAATTTGTGGGAGTGAGGATTACACACAGCAGAGAACACAGAACAAGTATTGGTATGGCACTGAATTGCTTAGAAGAAACAATACAAGTGACAAATCAATGGATGAGTCTTTGCTTGAGGTCGGATATGCCCTGTTAACAAATCCTAAAATTAACACAACACAAGTTTATTTTTTGCTCCCATAATAGTCCTGGATGGATGTTCAGGCAATAGGCAGGCTCTCTCCCATGGGACCCAACTGTACCACAGGCTCCCTTCCCAAACTCTTTTGTGCCCTGGTCCCCTTTGGCTGTCTGGTGAAGCCTGGGGCCTCCTTTTCAGGATATTTTTTAATCTGTAAAACACAGCTCATAGCAGTAAAAACCAAACCAATTATATGGACATACAGTTACCAAAATACAAAAAGACAATCTGTGATGTAATAATTAATAGGTGTTTCCATATTAATACATTAGCTAATAAGACAATACAGTTAAAAGCACAGGTGATTTAATGCTGCATTTATGGACTTCCCTGGTGGCCCAGTGGTTAAGACTCCTCATTTCCAATGCAGAGTGCACAGGTTCGATCTCTGGTTGGGGGACTAAGATCCCACATGCTGCGTGGCACGGCCAAAAATTTTTTTAAAAACTTGAAAATGAAGTTGCATTTATTTTTAAAAGACTTATTGATGGGAAGGCTGACAACATTTGTGGTCTGCATACCTCCCAATAGGAAGGAAAGTGAAGAATTCTTATTTGAATCATCTGGTTTTGCAAGCTTTAAAAAAAAAAAAAAAACACAATGAAAACCACTCACCTCCCTTCACATATTAATTGACCAACATTGGCAGTCAGGGACCCCTGGAAAGCAGCACAAATCTCTCTTTACCAATAAGAACGTGTGACTTCACTATTTGGTGGTTGAACTCCTCCTCCGCTCAGCGCTGGCCAGTTGTGTTACACGACTATCAACAGGAAGGCTGCAATTACGTGCAATCCCGTGGCAGGTCTAATCAGTGCCGTAATTTCCAAGTGATGACTATAATGATATTTTGAGATATCTGCAAGAACTGTAATGTGATATGAAATTATCTGTGATTTCTACTGGTGTTAAAATCACAAGCACTGATAATACTATTGGAGTTTGTCATCTACAGCCGTAATAAAAACGAAATGCTAAATATCAGTTCAAGGATAGGGAAAATAAAGACATACTTCCCTTATCCAAGTTCATAGACACCCCACCCCGACTTTTGGGTCCATGGACCCCAGCTTAGGACACTTGCTCTGGAGCACTCTTTCTCTTTTCTTTTTTTTGGCTACACTGGGTCTTTGTTGCTGCATGCAGGCTTTCCCTAGCTACAGTGAACAGAGGCTACTCGCTAGTTTTGGATATGGGCTTCTCACTGCGGTGGCTTCTCTTGTTGCAGAGCACGGGCTCTGGGCACGCAGGCTTCAGTAGTTGTGGTGCACAGGCTTAGTGGCCCGGAGGCATGTGGAATCTTCCTGGAGCAGGGATTGAACTTGTGTCCCCTGCACTGGCTGGTGAATTCTTAACCACTGAACCACCGAGGAAGTCCAGCCCTCATGTTCTGTCTATAGCCAACCAGTAGAAAGGAAGAGCATGCGAGGCTGCACACACGGGATAAGTCTGCACAGACCAAGCCTGAAATCGACACACATCATTTTCACTCATGTTCCACTGGAGACAATTTAGCCACGTGGCTCTGCCTTGCAACAAGGGGTCCTGGGAAATGTAACCCCACCTGTGTGCCCAGAAAGAAAAGAACGAATCTGAGAGCCCAGCCAGGAGTCTCTTCCACAGTCAGCGGCATGCATGGTTTTCTTGTCACTCATAGAATGCACTCAGCCCCCTTCCAAGGGTATCAAAGCAAAGCCCCACCCAGCCTCTGCATTCTACTTCATGTCCACGTCCTCTAGGCGACGTGCAGTCTTTCCTAACAAGTCTGATGGAATCTCTCTTGGTCCAAAGAATTAGGAACTGTGCTCCACCATCCAACCCTGCACACACCCGTTATATAGGATAATTGTGGCTAAGATTGTGAAACACACACTCCCTGGTCCATCACAATGGTGGAACACTGCTGGGATCCACAGCCTTGGCAATGGAGATGATTACCTCTGGGGAGCCTGCACCTTCTCTCTTTTGGACACTAACCATTGTCTTCCATTACCCCTGATCTGCACTCTGGGAAATTTTCTGTTATTTCCTGTGTTCACACCTGAAGTGGGCATTGGGAGGATTCCCTTTTTCGGGGTCTCACTGCTTTCACCACCCATGTGTTGTTCGTGGAAACTTGGGAATCCAGTGTTGTTTTAAAGATTTGGGGGTCCAGTTAAGACTCCACCTTCGAATGCAGGGAGCATGGGTTTGGTCCCTGGTCGGGGAGCATGTGGCCAAAATTTTTAAATAATAATAAAAAATTAGGCTATGTTTGTGGTTTCCTTGGGAATTAAATTTCTTCTTTCAGATAGATTTCTGATCTGTTTGCTTCCCATTGGTTACATGTGCCGGTAACCACATCCAAGGTTTCCTAGACATGGTTCTTGCATCTATTTGTTTGTTTTTTGTCTCTTTGTCCTTATGCCAATTTCTAGCTGTCAAATTAATATCAGCTACTGTAAAGCCATCTGTAGCAAGAGGCTTATTAGAGAGATAATGTCCTTAACTTCATCCCACTACAGGGCTGAGCTCCTTTGTTTAACTGAGATGACTTCATGGTCTTTGTGACTTGAAGACTTATTCAGTCTTATTAACTAGCTCCTTCATTAGATCCAGAAACTGTTTCTTCAAATGTGAATCTCTACATGCTTTCCTGAGCTCATCTTTGCCTGGTGACAACCTAAGTGAAGTAAAAAAACTGACAACAAAGCCGGTCTGTAGTTTTTAACCTCTCCCACCGGAAGTACAGTCTCAGTAGAACGTTAAATTATCTCTTGTATCAGTTTTATCAAGTGCTTTTGTCCCAGCATAAGCAATATCGCCTTCTCTCCATCCTGCTATATTTGTTTCCTCACACCTACCCCTAGACAATGGCACTAGTTTTGTTTTTAGGAGGCATCACCCTACTCGTAGAATCAATTTCTGTACTAATTAGATAAGACTGCATAACAAATAGACCTTAAAATTTCACTGGTGTAATAGATTTTTAACACAATAGATGTTTATTTTTAGCTCATATCACATACCTGTGTGGTTGTTCAGGGCAGGACAGTTCTCCAGGTGGTTATTCAGGAACTGATACTCTTTTCATCTCTTGGTTTTTGCAAACCCATAGAATTTCATTTTCACCACCTCCATCCACCTTGCCAGAAAGGAGAAGACTATGGAAGAGCATACACAGGTCTTCCTGTGGTCTGGAATTTTAATTTCCATGAGAGGGAATTTAACATCATGGCCGAACTTTCTTGCAAAGGAGGCTAGTGAATGCACTCAAACTGTGTGCCCAAGATTTTGGTGAATATGCCATGGTTACTTTCAACCTAAGGCTTTCATCTCCAGACAATTTACCAAACATGTATTGAATATGTGGATGGCAAAAAGACATTTACAGACACACACAGTCTAAAAAATACATCTTCCAATAACCCTTTACCAGAAAGCTACTGGAGGATGTGCTCCACCAAGAAGAGAAAGTAAACCCAAAACGAAGGCAACGTGGAATCCAGAAAACAGGGAATGACAATTGTCTTGATCTAGAGAGCCTTTAGTCCATATTGGAGCAGAAGTTTGGAGGGCTCCAGGAGATCTCTCTCCAATAAAACAGAAGAGTGGATCTGATAAATTACAGTGTAATAGAGTAGAAAAATGGAGAAGGCGATGGCACCCCACTCCAGTACTCTTGCCTGGAAAATCCCATGGACAGAGGAGCCTGGTGGGCTGCAGTCCATGGGGTCGCGAAGAGTCTGACATGACTGAGCGACTTCACTTTCACTTTTCACTTTCATGCATTGAAGAAGGCAATGGCAACCCACTCTAGTGTTCTTGCCTGGAGAATCCCAGGGACAGGGGAGCCTGTTGGGCTGCTGTCTATGGGGTCGCACAGAGTCGGACATGACTGAAGCGACTTAGCAGCAGCAGCAGAGTAGAAAAATGTAATAAGGTATATCTTATAAAAAATTTGTTAGTGCTTTTTGTTGGACTTACAAAAAGTCCCTGGTGCTCCAGAGGTTAAGAATCTGCCTTCCAATGCAGGGGATGTGGATTCAGTTCAATCCCTGGTTAGGGAACTATGAGCACACAGGCCGTGGGGCAACTAACCCAGCACTCAGCAACGACAGATCCTGTGCACCACAACTAGAAAGAAGCCTGTTCGCCACAACAAAAGATCCTTTGTGCTGCAGCTAAGACCTGACACAGCCAAAAATAAATTCAAAAAATTTTTTTAAGTTGTTGAAAATTGAGATGTAATTAGTAGGATTCGGCAAAATGGGCTAAAAAGTAAGTGGGCTAAACTCATAAGACATATATTAGTCAGGATGGACAGAGTTATTCTATAGTAACAACCCCAAAATCTAAATGGCATAACGTAACAGAAGTTTATGTCTTCCTCATATGGGTTGTCAGGGGGCTCTGCTCCATAAGGTCATTCAGGGACTCAGTTAGTGGTTCTACCAAAGCGTAGCTACCCCCATCTGAACACATGGCACCCTAAAGAATGTATGAGCTTGCCCTGCCTCAGGAGTGATAGGCATCACTTCCTCTTACAGTCTCATTGGCCAGAAATAGTCACATGTCCCTCTTAATCGGAAGGAGACTCAGCAGTAGTCTTCCGCAGGCTCTGAAGGGGGGGAGGACTAGTAATGTTCATGAGGAGAAGTTCACAAAACAACCTAAGATCAGTGAAGCAAGGGACAGCGTTTGAGGCATACTACTTTAAATTAGGAAAGTAAATACCAGAACATGTTGAAAAGCTAAGAGGAAAAAGAAAAAAAGTTTGAGAACAGCACCTCTAGTGAGCCTGGCAAGTAACCGGCATGGGGAGTGAAGCGCAGGAGACTGCTGGGTTGTGTCTGCGCCTCTGAGCATTTTCTGACTTTTTAAACTATCCACATGTATTGTTTTTACGAAACTATATGTACCTTTTAAACAAAACTTGCTTGAACAATAAAGATGGAATCCAGGGAGACTGTCACAAGCATACCCTCAGGAAACCCATCAGGAATCAGAGCCGAGGTCAGTGTTGGATAACTGCTCAGTGCTGTACAGAATCCCAGTCTTCCCTGGTGGCCCCAGGGACACTGATGTGCCTTGGTCAAGCTCCTTCCCTGGGTCTGTCCCAGAGGACTTGAATTTGCTTAAAGAACCCAAGAGCTGTCTCACAGTCTCTTAGTCCTTCTTAGGCTGCAGCTCTTAACTCCCATTTACCTTCCACTCATCGATCCAGAGTCTTCTCCTTATGAAGATAAATGCAAAATACCAGTTGAAGGCTCTCACTCTCTCTCTTATCTATTAGCAAAACCCCATTGGCCCAAGGCTTCTCAGCTCATCCTGACACTTGCTTCTTTTTAACTTTATGAAAACCTTAAGTTAGGGCTCTAACCTATAGGCAGTTTGTATTTCCCCCCTTTTTGTCCTTGTTACATGCTCTTCTTAACCACCTTAGCAGTGTCCTGTCCACACCAGAGCATCCCCGGGGACACCCTGCCCTCCACCAAGTCAGTCCTTTGTATGTCTTCTCATTTCCTTCCACACGATGGCCAGAGAGAACGTCAATGAAGAGCATTTGATCATGGCATCCTTCATAACTCCTCTTTGTCTTAGCAAAATATGCTGACCCTTTCCAACCCGTTCCCACCCTGCCCCCTTTCCAGCCTCATCCTTCCCTGCCCCCATGTTCAGCTGCTCCAGCCGCACCCCCTCCACTTGCTGTTTCCAGAACCTGCCAGGAATCTTGGGCTTCCATCTTGGCTCCTGCCAGGCTTCCTGCCCGGAATGCCTTTCCCCCACTGCGTGCATCTCTCCCAGATTCCAGGCAGTGATGGAGGAAGGGAAAGAGACTCATTAGAATGGGTGATGTGAGTTCAACAGCCACGTAGTAATCCTAACGTTGGGAAAGTCACTCAACTTCTCAGAACCTCAGTTTCTCAGCTGATATGAGGGTTTGTCTGGATTATCTTTAACATCTCATTCTTGTCCAGTACTAACCACCTCCCCTGAATTGTAATTACACTGAATTGTAATTTAGTTTTTAAGAGCATAAATTCTGGAGCTAGAGACAAACAGCTTGGGTTCAAATCCCAGTTCTGCCAATTACTAGCTGTGTGACCTTGAATAAGTTCCTAATCCACTCCGTACCTCATTTTGTCACTACTTAATGGGGGATAGTAATAGAATGGGTTTACCAGGTGGCTCAGTGGTCAAGTATCCACCTGCCAATGCAGGAGCCGCAGGAGATGTGGGTTTGATCCCTGGGTCAGAAATATCCCCTGGAGGAGGAAATGGCAACCTACTCCAGTATTCTTGCCTGGAGAATCCCAGGGACAGAGGATCCTGGCAGGACAGGGGTCACAAAGAGTCAGACACGAATGAGGGACTGAGTACACACGTATGCACCTCAAAGCTAACAAGTTCAAGTAATAGTGGTGTCATAGTGTTGTGAGAATTAAATGGTACATATATTACACATACTCATATGTTGTGATACATATGAAGTGGTTTGTAACAGCTCTAATAAACTCGTAATTATTATCATTAGTCTCCTCCACCAAACTGAGCCATCTGAGAAAGCAAAGCCACATCCCCTTTCTCTCCTAAATCCCCATTGCCTAGGATTTCACCCAGCATGTATAAAAATCTCAGTTATTTTTTTCCCAATGAAAGATGGAGAGAATTGGAATAAACTGTCATTGCATCATTTGAGTTAGGTTTCAAGAGCTTTGCCTAAACTCCCACTAAATTTTTTAGTGGGGAAAATCATCCCACTAAATCATGTCTGGCCTTTCCCTCAACATTTGGAAGACTTGAGGATAGAGGTTTGGGGGGAATTTGTTGTAGTTGGGAGGAATGGAGCTCTTTTTAAGCTTGCAGGGGACAGTTTTTACCTCTGAGACTTTTAGAGGTATAAAAGTCTAGGGAAAAAGAGATTTAAAAAATACATCCCCAGAGGGCTGGGAGTAGTTGTACCCAGGGGCTCCCAGGAGGCGGAAGTCACCCCTCTTTGGGAAAACCCAAGCAGCACTGGGCCTTCCTGAAATGTACAAAAGGCAAGTGATTTCTTCACTCCAGGCCACTATCCAGAGATGAGAACACTGGAAAGGGAGCAGGGGAGGAGAGTCCCTGAGTTCCCCCTGGGAGCCTCGAAAGCATCATCCATGCAGAGGCGGTAAAAGCTGTAGCTGCTAAAGGTCATTCAAGTCCAGGTCTGAACCAAAGGGAATGAGTGACAAGGGACAGAGCAGAGCTGGGGAATTGATTAGAGAGGACCCAGAAAGGCAGAGGGAAGGGACAGGTCCCCAGAAAGCCCGGGGTAGGGAGGTGAGTAATTCAAACTGAGCCGGTACCTCTGCCCATCATCGCTATTGCAAGTTATGTAATAAAGAGCTGCCAAAGTGACTGCAATTTCATTGCTAATGTCCCCGTGCCTCACAGTTCTGCATCTTAACCTCATTGCTGGGGCTCCCAAGGCCCCCTACCCACCCCTGCCTCCCCAGCCCAGTGTCCCCCTGCAGCCACTGGGGCGGAGCATCTCATTTTGCTAGGATGTCATCCATTTATCAAAGGACAGGATTAGCCCCCCTCCTCCACATTCAGGAGGCAGAACCTTCCTCTTTCTAATTTCAACTTGGCAACAGCTTAGGTTATTAACCTACTGAAACATCCTCCAGGGTCTCCCTCTCACACCACGCTCCTCCCCCCATGTTTTCCCAGCATTCACTCTCTGAGTCTCTTTTTCTCCAGGGCTGTGAAACTTAAACTTTTTTCCATTTTCAGATCTTTATGTGCGGATAAAAGACGACATCCCTCTGCCCATTCCTATCTGATGCTAGATGGAGATGCAGGGCATCAGTGGTGAGTGGAAGGGCTGAGAGGATGCCCCTAGGACAAAGGGGAAGATGGGGGTGAGATGTGGGGAGGCCAAGAGGGAAGGAAGCTTTGAACCTGGAGTCGGGACACCTAATTAGGCTCAGGACCTAATTCTGTCACTCACTCAACTCTTATCACTTTTCTCACATTCTATTGGTTATGCAAATCACTAAGGCCAACCCTGGTTCAAGGAAAGAGGTTAGACTCCACCTTTGAATGAGAGGGTTGCAAAGAGCATGCGGCCATCTTTAATCTATCGCAGCATAAAAGAGAAACTGTGGTATAGCGGACATCAGAAGGTTCAAGTCCAACCCCAACCTCTACTTCTTACCACATGTGTGGTTTCAGCAATTCATTTAATGCACTTGAACCTCTTTTTCTTTATGTATTAAACAACAACAAAGAAATAAGGAAAGAAAGACAGAAAAAGAAAGAAGGAACAGAGGGAGGGAGACAGGAACGAAAGGAAGGAAGAAAAAAAAGGCAGGAAGGAGTTATCACTGAAACAAGTAAGATTGTTTTAATGACCTTACACACAATTTAATACCATCTAGATTCAAGGCTTTGTTCCAATCGTTTTTTTGTGTGTATGTGCTCTAACTAAGGTGACCACATGATTTATAGTTCAAAGAACACAGTGCAGAGTGAAAGGGATTGCTATTAATGATTGTGTAACAGGTGGAATCAGGACTGAACTCAGCCACCCGCCCGCATGGTCACCTCACTGTAATCAACAGGCCAGTTTTCAGAGAAGAAACTGAGTAATGTGAACTGGGTCAGGTTACCTAGTGGTGAGCAATTAATGGGTGGAAAATAAGGAAACATTCGGAGAAGAATTTAGATTTAAAATTTAGAATTTAAAGAATTTAGGAAGTCAGAGGTCTAGTTGAGAATCTCTAATGGAATAAGGTGGGCTTTCCAGGTGGCGCAGTGGTAAAGAATTCACCTGTCAATGAAGAAGACGCACGAGATGCAGGTTCAATCCTTGAATCCAGAAGATCCTCTCGAGTAGGAAACGGCAACCCACTCCAGTATTCTTGCCTGGAAATTTTCATGGACAGAGGACACTGGCAAGCTACAGTCCATGGGGTCACAAAGAGTCAGACATGACTGAGCAACTGAGCACACACACACACAATGGAATAAGGCAGACTACAATAGAAATGATAGGAAAAATCATTCTGGTTCAAGCCATTTCTCCATCCCCAGTGTCAAGCCATTCCCAGATGGTGTTCACGCCTCCAGTCTCACCTGTATCCAGTCCTTTGTATGCTAGGTTCCCTTCCCCCAGGGAATTCTATCAAGAATGCACATTTCTTGCATGTTCCCTGCCATAAACCCTTGGATGGCTGTTCACCTGCTACAGAAAATACCCTTAACTGCAAGCATGGAACAGGCTTGCTGTGGTCTGGCTCTCCTCCTACCTGTCTCTCCAGCCTCACCCTGTGTGCTCTGACTTCATGCTTTGTTTACATTCTTAGGAATTCCAAAAATCATTTATCTCTTGGCCTTCAGTACTGGAGTTTATACTGGGATGCCTCTTTCTGCCATCCTTTCAGCCTAGCATGTTCTTTCCCATTTCCTTTGCCTCTGTAGCCACCCCAGGGTCATCTCCCCAAAGAGCCCTTTTGAGATGCCCAAGGACAGGGAGCGTGCTCTCTTCAGTGCTCATTAAGCTTCCAGGGAGCCCTCCTGGCCTGGGGATACAGGGATGGGTAAGGGCTCAGACGACCTGGATTCAAATCCCAGTTGATCTTGAGAAAATTACTTAATCTGTGCCTCGGTTTCCCCATTTGTAAAATGGATGTAATGAGACTCAACTCTTGGGTTTAACTGTGTGTATCACTTAATATAGTGCCTGGCACATAGAAAGTACTCAATAAACAGCTGGTATCCTCTTCTGATGTGGCCTGCATCTGGCACCCAAGGGCAAAGACTGGGTCTAACTCACACTACTATCTCTAAAGGATCCTAATAAGTGTTGGTTGGAATGAACTGAGTTTGGGAGCTTTTTGAAAACTTCAAGGAGACTCTCTGCTCCAGGGAAGAAAGATTAGAAGTCAGAGGGTGTCAGGAAGACAAGGAAAAAAGGAGACTAGGGACTTATCTGGAGGTCCAGTGGTTAAGACTTGGCACTTCCACTGCCCACGGGTCACGGGTACTGGGAACTAAGATCCCATAGGCCAGGGGGTGAGGCCAAAAAGAGATGGGGGCCCTCAACCTTTAGAACCACACAAGTACCTAACCCCACGAGGAGACAAGCAAATTTTATAAAGAAGTTTCTATTTGTTTTCTCACTCCAAGTTAAGGGATTGTAGGTTTTTCCTCGAATTTCAACTTTCCTTTTCTGGCCTCACATTTCTAAATACACCCAAATGAAGATATTTTATGAGCAAACCAAGTTATACATAAAGCATTTTTACATTCCTAAACTGACAAAGTGATTTAACTTTGTAAAGGGCACTTCAAGTCAAAGTATTACATATGCTTCAAAATTTCCTCAAATTTCCACTTAAAAAAAAAAGATTCTGAGCAGCTCCAGAATTCCCAGACATTTTCCTGCTCTGGGCTGACCCTTGAGTCGTAAGTGCTGTCCACAAAGCAGCCTTTCCCATGAAGAGCTCTCGAGCTGAGAAAACCAAAGCATCACCACGTCCTTTGTGTCTGGACACCAGCAGGTCCACCACTCTCCCCTCTCCCCACCCTGCACTGACCTTCACAAGAAGGAGAAGGCAGCAGCAACAGCTGGAGCTGCCTCTGCAGTCAAGCTCCCAGAGGCCACACATCTGGGCAGCTGCCCAGGACTCCAGCTTCTTCAGCCTTTCTCCATTCTGGTGACATGAATGCCCCTCTCTCTCCCCAGGCCTCTTGGAAAATGCCTAACTACCTCGTGAAAAATGACACCCTGTAAAGGCCTTCATCAGGTCCAGGAAGAGAAGGAGAGAAGCCTAGTCAGTTTCCTATCCTAACAGTTCTTGAATCCAGGAGGTAGATCCAGGATAAGTGGGGGATCGTTGTCTTTGTCTCACGCTAGATAACAGGGAGCTTACTGTTATCAGTGGTGAAGAATTTGCTTGCCAAGCAAGAGACTCAGGTTCATCCCCTGATCCCCTTTTAAGGATGAAATGGCAACCCACTCCAGTATTCTTGCCCGGAGAATCCCATGGACAGAAGAGCCTGGTGGGCTATACAGTCCATGGGGTCGGTCGCAAAAGAGTTAGACATGACTTCTCAATTAAACACCAATAACAGATAACAGAAGATGGTCAGATCTATCTATACCAACAGGAATTCAGGCTTAAAGTTCCTAAAACTCAGTGAGTGAAATGAAAACCAGGAGCTTGGAAATAGATGTTTACATAGTCGGCACCCACTGTGATCCTGGCATTAGAGACAGTTTGACCTAAAGGCTCAGACTCTAGATTTAGTCCTAGGTTTGAATTCTGCCTCTGCTACTTACTGGCTGGGTCCTCAGGTAAATTTCCTACCCTCTCTAAGCCTTAGCATCTTCATCTGTAAAATGGGCGTAAATAACAATAGTACCCACATTGTGGATTAATTTGAAGATGAAATACAAAGGGATGCTATAGAGGGCTTGACATATAGTACTGCCACTGCTGCTGCTGCTAAGTTGTTTCAGTCGTGTCCGACTCTGTGTGGCTCCATAGACGGCAGCCCACCAGGCTCCGCCGTCCCTGGGATTCTCCAGGCAAGAACACTGGAGTGGGTTGCCATTTCCTTCTCCAATGCATGAAAGTGAAAAGTAAGTTCTCAGTAAATCTTACAATCACTATTGTTGCTCCCAAGGTTTGTGATCCCTTGGAATAATGAGAAGATCAGTCTCTAAGCCAGCACCTGCATTACCACCACATAACGCATCTCCATCACAAGGCAGGTGTCTAGTCCACTTCACCTGACAAATTCCTCATGCAGACCCTCCAGCTGGCCACCAAGTCTCACCGGTTACCTGTGCCTTCCTGTCCCCTCACCCCATCCCACCCCAGCTCAGAGAGTGAGAAATCTGATCAGGGCCCCAAAGACCTATCTGCAACTCCCCAGCTTCAAGAAAGGGGGCTCCAACAACGCAGAGCAATAATGAGATGGAAGATGTGGGCTAATCCTGAGCCAAATGAGGGTCTAATTCACGCTGTAAAAATCTGTCAGCTGCTAGTTAACAGTTCCTCTGGCCCTGAACTGGGGGGGAGGGGTGGCCTCTGCTCGAAGGAGCATTTGGGCCTGTACCTAGGGTGTTGTTTTTCTCCCCTTTCCTTGTTTTTTTCGTTTTTGGAATGTGAATATAAAGTTTATGGAGGGGCCTGGTCTCTGTTCACACCGGGTGCTAATAGCCCACAGCTGAAAGCAGAGATGCAGAGGAAAACTGGGCCGAGGAGCCCCCAGAAGGCAGGGGAACCAGGAGGAGGGGGCGGAGAGGCTGGTGGAGGGGCCCAGGAGGAGGTGGAAGGATATTTAATATTGAATTTGCTTTTCTTTTTTTTTTTTAATGTGGAAACTTTTAGACACAAACCGGCCCTGTGTTTAAGTCATTAAAACATCTTTAAGCATTTTCTGGTTTGAGTTTGCTCCGCAGCCGTCCTGGTTCCTGGAATGTATTTTATTTTTCTTTTAAGTCGGTGAAAGCAGAAGTAGAAGGAGGAGGGGGCGGTGGGGAGCAGGGGGAAAAAGTGCATTTCCAACAGATTTTTCTTTTTCTTGTTCCTGGGGTGGGAAAGAGGGCGGGGACAGAGAGAACAGGGCTCCCAGTGTCTGATCGTTAATCCCCAGGAACCCCGCTTGGCCTTTTAAAGCCGATGCACTTGCTGACACGGTATCCAGATAAACACTCCCCGGTCCTTGTCAGGAGCGTCGCCCGCCCTCGCGGAGGCCCCGGGAATCGCCGCCACGCGCTGGGTTTAAAGTCGCCGGGTTTGGTGGGGCGGGCGCGGAGGGGCGCGCGGTGGTGGCCCGCCCTGCACAGGGGCGCGGGCTCCTCTCTGCCCGGCGCACGGGCGGGATCTCACCCTCTTCCGCTTGGCACCCGGGCCCGGCGTCTGCCTCGGCCTCCCGGGCCCGGCGCCACACGAGGCGGGGACGGTGACTCACGCGGCCGCCCGACGGAACGCGCACGTGGCGGCGAGGGCCCGAGGGGACGCCGCCACGCCCGGCTGCCCTGACCTCAGGGCGTAGCCTTGATGCTCTCGCGCCGACGACTCTGCTCTCGCTTCTCCAAGTTGAAGGCCTAGAATCCGAATCCCTGGGCCTCTGAGCTGGATTCAGGAGGGAGCCCTCCGCAGGCCGGAGATCGCCTCAGGATACCCGAGCGGAAACTGCGCTTTCAGTCCAGACGTCCAGCCAGGAGCGCTGCTGAGACTCAAGTGGGGTCCCCAGGCCACGTCTCGAAAATAGGGCAGTTACCTTGGCGCCCCTCCATCCTCGTGACGGGGCAGAAGATGGGCGGCCCAAGGGCGGAACCCTCCGGGAGCGCGCAGGAGGCGCCCTGTAAGGGCCCAGTGGGAGCTCGCCCATCGGTGGCGCTCAGAGCTCCATGGCCCCCGTCTCCCAGCCCTACTCCCAGCTCTTCTGGGACCCTCTCCCCTGCCTAATCCTGTTTTTCCCTTTGAACAGTGGGGAGGTGTTTGCGGGAGGGAAGAATCCTCAGTTTTCTGAAGAGTTCCTCTTCACAAGATCAGAAAATAGGATGGAAGTGCGTCTAAGAGATTGCGCTAGCAGTCCCCAGAGGGCGATGGGAAGCCCAAGGGGTGTGTTAGGAAATCTGGAGGGAGGCTGGGGGCACCCCCTCGGTGCACATTAGGAAAACAGCTTGCCTGGGAAAGTGCTCTTGTAAGGTGATCTGCCTCCTACCCCCGGGGCAAGTCTTCCTCCTCAGGAAGGCGCCCCTCCCACCACAGCCCTTGACTATCTGGGAGGCCTGATGGCTAGGGGGAATGGGGCCCAGGGAGGGCCTGGGGGCAAAGAGGAGACATGCAAGATGGCCAGGAGCCTCCTCTCTTAGAGCCTCATGGCACTGCACGCCTCAGGTACATAGGGCACAACCAGCCTTGCGGAGGCTGAGAGGCGCTAGTGGACAGAAGGCTTGTGCTTTATACTTGAAATACCAGCCCTGAACTGGATTCGTTTCTCCTTTGCCACCTAGTAATCTTCTGGGGTTCCTGGGATGGAGCCAGGGTCAGGAGACAAACAGGAATTTGCACCGTATAAGAGGGAGGAGGATGAAGTCAGAAGTACATTCAGGTAAAGTGTGCTGCCCTGGTGAAATCAACGCTTCAGGTTCCAATCCTGACCCTGACTTCCCTTATGATGAAACTCCTGCTTTGGGGGATCCTAAAACTGGAAGGCCTTTACAGGTCAGGAAAAGCTGAAGCTCCATGAGTCCCTAACTGCCCTACACCATGTCATGAACACAGGCCTATCCATCCTCCCACCCCCACAGTGCAGGCTGAGTTTGGGGCTTCTGCTGCGGGCAGCCCAGCCCCTTGTGTATGGCTGGTACCCTTAGCTCCCAGCAGAAAGTGAAAGCGAAAGTGAAAGTCGCTCAGTCCTAACTCTTTGTGACCCCATGGACTGTATAGTCCATGGAATTCTTCAGGCCAGAATACTGGAGTGGGTAGCCTTTGCCTTCTCCAGGGGATCTTCCCAACCCAGGGATTGAACCCAGGTCTCCCACATTGCAGGCGGATTCTTTACCAGTGGCAGAACAGCATGGAAAATACTGCATAACACCTGTCCTCCCTGCCACCCCCAAAGAAAAGAAACTGTCCAGGACCAGCTTGCGCTGAGGGGAGCTCTTCTTCCTAAAAGACTCACCTCCTCTCTTCTCCCTGGGAATGGGGGACAAAGAGTGAGACCTCGCAGTGTGAAGCTGAGCGACCCCGTGGCGGTGCCTGGTGGGTTCCCTGAGTGGGGCAGCAGCGACCTGGTGGGCGCTTCCTGAGGCGCTTCCCATCTGCCTGGACCCTGCACTCCAGGCCTCTGGGCACCTTCAGCCCTCCTGGGAAGGTTGGGTTCAATCCCAACCCCGTGCTCCCTGCACTGCAGATTCCAGGGACCTTGGGGGCATGAATTTTTCCACCTTCCAGATGCAGTCAGTTCTATGCTGCAAAGGAGCGGGGCCCTGGCAGTCATCTGGCTCTCAAGATGGGTGCCACAGAAACAGCTGAGAGCTGGCAAGCCTGGTGGCCCTGAGGGTCAGCGTCTGTCAGTCCGCATTAAGATATGCAAAGCCGAGGTGCCCGTGCAGCCGCTGTCGCCTCTCCGGCCTGGTGCGTAATTGGTGTCAACTGTTTGATTGCGATAATTGCTACTGTCTGAGGAAGTGGCTTCCAGGCCCCAATGGGACAGAGCCCAGTTTGCAGGCGGCTGGGAGTACTGCCGGGGCTTCCTGGGTAACTCAGTTGGTAAAGCTTCTGCCTGCAGTGTGGGAGACCTGGGTTCAATTCCTGGATCGGTAAGTTCCCGGCAAAGCATCTGCCTGCAGTCTGGGAGACCTGGGTTCAATTCCTGGGTCGGTAAGTTCCCCTGGAGAAGGAAATGGCAACCCACTCCAGTATTCTTGCCTGGAGAAGCCTATGGACAGAGGAGCCTGGCGGGCTACAGTTTATGGGATCACCAAGAGTCAGACACGACTAAGTGCTGTCTTTGTGTGTGTGTGGGTCCACTGCTGACCCTTGAGTGCCTCCCCTCCCCTTGGTTCTTCTGCCTACTGTTCCTGGAGACCTGCAGGCCTGGGACTCCTGTGGGACTCCCCACCCATCTCTCCCTCTTTCTGAGAAGGAGGAATGGGAGGAGCAAGGTCTGTCCCCCTCCCCTCAACAATACAAACAGCAGCTCCTTCTGGAGGAGCAGGACCGGGCAGGCTCAAGCCTGCAGGATTTACCCCAAGCCCCACACTCCCCAGCCCATAATGGTCACAATAGCAGTTACCTTCCTGGCCATTATCTTGGCTGCCCCTGACCAGAGTCTGCTATAGAGAGGAGAAAACTGAGCCTCAGGGGCTGGTCTGTGCATTACCGGATGTTAACAGTGTTAAAGCCTCTACCCGCTACGTGCTGACATCACATACGCACACTTCTTCCCACTTGTGATCACTACAGATCCTTCCAGAAATTGTCAAATATCCCCAAGAAGGAGGGAGACAAACCATCCCCAGTTGAGAACCACTGGATCCAGTTGGACCCCCATAGTGTCAGGAACCAAGTGTCAGACTCACCTGGTTCAGTTCATTCAAAGAAAATTTTCCGCTTCGTCTGACACTGTAGGAAAAAGACCTGAGGGCCAGGTTTGTCAGGCATGCAGAGAAGACTAAAGAACCCGTCCTGCTCTCAAAACCTAGCTTGGTGGTTAAATACATGACATTTGTTGCCAGATGACCTAGGTTTGAATCTCAGCTGTCACTTACTGGGTGAATATCTGTGCCTCAGTTTCCCCATCTGCAAAAGGGAGGCAATTATGGTAACTACCTGATCAGCTTATGATGAGAACTGAACAGCTCATGTTTGAAAGACTTGATATTTAGAAGAGGCCTGGAACATAGTAAGCCCTCAGTAAGTGTTTGGTAAATAAAATAGAAATAAAGCATTTCTTTGTGGGTAGGGGGGTGTGATGGTGGTGGTTTAGTCGCTAAGTCATGTCTGACTCTTGCGATCCCGTGGACTGTAGCCTGTCAGGCTCCTCTTTCCATGGGATTCTCCAGGCAAGAATACTGGAATGGGTTACCATTTCCTTCTCCAGGGGATCTTCCCAACCTAGGAATCGAACCCAGGTCTTCTGCATTGCAGGCAGATGATTTACCAGCTGAGCTATGAGAGAAGCTATGAAGGGGTGGTGGGGAAGCATTTTTCTTCAGTGTCTGCAAATGAGTACAATGCAGAACAGAATCAGGTAAGGGTTAGCCAGAGGCAGGAGTGGCAGAGGAAGCAAGACTGCCTGGGAGAGAGAGGTGGCCTTGGGATGGGAAAAGGAAAAGATTTGGGCCTGGGATGGTAGGAGCTCTGTCCTGACTGGTCACCAAGACAAAGCATGTTTTACCTGGATGAAGTGGTATGGGCAAGGCAAGTGATGCTCCTGTGGGCAGTCTGCTTTAAAGCTTAAATGAAGGGGATTCTCTGATGCTCCTGTGGTTAGGACTCTGAGCTTTCACTGCCGAGGGTGAGGGCTTGATCCCTAATTGGGAAACTAAGATCCCACAAGCTGTATGGCGAGACCAAAAAAAATTTTTAATTAAAATTTTAAAAGCCAAAATGAAGAGCACGCTCCTCCAGGAAGTCTTCTCTGACCCCTTGGCCTTTCAAAATAACCCCCTATTCTCTGAGTCTCTGAAACATTACTGGCTGTACTCATTGGATATGTAATCAAATAAAGCCTTGTAAGGACTTCCCTGGCGGTCTAGTGGTTAAGTGCCAATGCAGGGGACATGGGTTCGACCCCTGGTTGGGGAAGATGCCATATTCTGTGAAGCAACTAAGCCCATGGGCCACAACTACTGGAGCCCAAGTGCCCTGGAGCCCGTGCAACAAGAGAAGCCACCGCAACAAGAAGCCCGCACACCACAACTAGAGACAGCAACGAAGACCAAGCACAGCCATAAATAAATAAAAGCCATTGTATCGTCCATTGCACAGTAGGTAAGAGCATGAGCTTTGGAGTTTGAATTCATCTCTGATGCTTGCCAGCTATGTAAACTGAAAGTATGCGAGCCTCACAAGTCTCAGTTTTCTCATCAATAAAAATGGGCTTAATAAAACCTACCTCCTAAGACAACTGTGGACATCAAGTGAACTAACGGATGTGACATACTTAACAGTTAGGCCATGGTACAGATCCTAATAGAAACTTACTAGGTTCTTTACTTTTTAAAAATAACAACAATGACGACGATTAACGTATATTGCTATTTGCTTCTGTTTTCTTAACTTGCGCAGATTGGGAAGGGTTTGGAGCCAAGGTTTCAGGAGAATGAGGGGTGGTGAATATGCAAAGCCTATTGGAGAACTGGGGTTGGGGTGGTGGCGGGGCAGAGGGAACAGTCTGCCTCAGGTGAAGGAAAAGAAAAGGTTCATTGTGTGATGAGAACTTTAAAACAATAAAATTGACTAAAAGTCGGTCTGCTTTTTTCTTATCACCATGTGCCAGCAATTCTGTGTCAGAGATAAAATATTCCTCCCTTGGAGGAAAAAAAGAATCTTCTGTTGTGCTATGTTCTAAGCAATTACTGCAGTTACTGTTAAGTTTCAATAATATAGACATGCACTTCAAATGAGCGCATCTCTGTTACTTATTCTTTCATAGAGATTGTACAGGGAGTTCATTTGAAGAACTCTCCTGGCTACAGTCAGCTTAGAACGCGCAGACCTGGCTACAGTCTTCACTCCCAGAGTCAGTTTGTAACAATTCAGGGACATTAGTGCTGGATTCAGTCACAGTACCTCAGCTCCTGGAGTTCTACACATCCCTGCGACTAAACGGCAGATTCAAAAATAAACCGTGATGTGCAGCGATTCCAAAGACAAAGTCACAGACTCACTCCTGTCATTCTCTGTGCAAATCATTCTCAGCAGCTTGCTGACTTCACTCTTTGGGGAGCTTTCCTCCACGTATTTCCTTCTCCCCAGCCCAAAAAAAGCCATTGCGTGCATGCTAAGTCAATTCAGTTTTATCCGACTCTTTGCAACTCCATGGACTGTAGCCCGCCAGGCTCCTCTGTCCGTGGGATTCTCCCAGCAAGAATACTGGAGAGGGTTGCCACGCCCTCTTCCAGGGGATCTTCCCCAGCGAGGGATGGAATACGCGTCTCTTATGTCTCCTGCATTGGCAGGCGTGTTCTTCACTAGTGCCACCTGGGAAGTCCCCAAAAGAGCCATTAATGTAATTTTAAAGTATTAGTCAATTACTTTTATCTTTTCTGCAGTATAATATTCATGTTATTTATTACTTATTGGCTGATATGATTATACAAGATCCTTTTGAGGTGTACCATTTTTAAAATCTTTGTTACAATATTGCTTCTGTTGTTTATGTTCTGGCTTTTTAGCCAAGAGACACATGTGACCCTATCTCCTCAACCAGGGATTGAATCCACATCTCTTGCACTGGAAGGCGAAGTCCTAACCACTGAACCACCTGAGAAGTTCCCTGTATAAAGTTTAATGAAAGAACATTTTCACTGATTTTTTTTCCAGCCATTATTATTATTTATTTATTATGACAATAATTTTGTTACATGTGGGGTTGTTTGAAAGGATTCACCTGGGGTGTCTAATAATTAGGTCCCCCACTGGTCTGGAAAGGTCTCCTCACCAGGCCGCCACCACCCAAACCCTCAAAGCTACCCTGGGACCCCTCCTCCCCCAAGGGGACTGTGCCTCTCTCCCACCTGTCTTCCCAAGGCCCTGCCTGTGCTAGGTCCCTCCCCCAGAAGCCCCTCCTCACCCCTGCCCCTTCCCCTCTGTCTGGCCCCCTAAGCCCAGCAGTCTCAGTGCTTACTGAGTAAGGAGAGCTCCCAGAGGAGACCATGTGTGACCTGGGAGGCAGGCACAGTTCAGCACCGGCCACCACCTCTGCAGGACCTGAGAGAACATAATGCTCAGATCTGGGGAAATTGAAGCCCAAGGAGAGGTGGTACCCAGGCTGAGGCCACCCATCTTCTCGGTGGGTCAAGGGAGAACTGGAGCTCAGCATTCCTGGCCTCCATGCTGGGCCCCTTCCAGGACACCACCCAGCCTTAGCCCAACCGGAATGGGCTAATGGGGAACTTCAGGCATCACACACAGGCCTCCATGGATGCTCTTTCTGGCCAACAGGGCCATCCTGGGCCCCCTTCTGAGTCCAGTATAGCCTGGCTTGGGCCCACCTCTAGCTTGGGCTTCCCAGGTGGCTTAGTGGTAAAGAATCCACCTGCCAATGCTGGAGACACAGGAGATATGAGTTGGACCTCTGGGTTGGGAAGATCCTCTGGAGGAGGGCATGGCAACCTGCTCCAATATTTTTGCGTGAGGAATCCCCATGGACAGAGGAGCCTGGCAGGTTACAGTCCATGGGGTTGCAAAGAGTCAGACACAACTGAGCACACGCACACACACACACACAGCCTCCCTTTCCCTCCCCCAGTGTGAGCTGAGAGCAGAGCCAGGTGTGAGATGGAATTCTCTAGATCCATGTCCGCATGACGTGCAGCCTGGAGGCATTGGTCTTTCCCTGAGGAACTGAGATTGGCCTCAACCCAGACCTCTAGACCCTTGGCCTAGACTGAGGAGGGGTGGATGGGGTGGGGGTGGGGGGGTGGATCATGTGACCCGCACAGGCAGGATGCCCTTTTTTTTTTTCCAGAAAAGGCAAATCCTGGGTCTCTTCAAGCCAAAGATGCTCAGCATTGTGAGTTCTACTTCCAAGAAGCCCCTTCCCTCCTCCCACTGGCTCTGCCACTGCTGTGACGGCTGCTGCTCCCATTTCAACCAGCACCAGATCCATTAATAGCATCAATTTTATTTGCACCAGCCTTGGCTCCCTCCCCGATCCCCAGGGGCACTTGATCCAGAATGCCAGGCCCTGCTTCCTTTTCTCCTGGAACATGCTGACTCCCTCCCTTGGGCGCCCGGGGAGTTGGCAGGATAATAACCTGCGAGAGGAAAACTCTCTTCTCCCTGCCTCCTAATCTTCAGTGCTCACCAAATTAGAAAAGGCGTCAGAAGCCCATCGGGCGACTGCCACAGGGGTGTCATGCCATTAACCCCGGGCTGCCTCCTGCTGGTATTGGCAAGGTGGGGGAAGGATGTTTCAGGCCCCCTAACCCTTTCCAGCTCCCCTCTCTAGCAGGAGCAGAACTCACCTTCACCTCTACTTTCCCATCCCCCATCCCCGCCTCCACCACTTGGAGTGAAACCCCTACCCCCTCCTCCTTATGTTTCCCAACCCCCTCTTCCACCTCCACCCTTGTTTTCCTTCTCCGTATCCCACCTCTATCAGAACAGCCAGCAAGGCCTCTGGACTCCGGTCCAAGCCCTTTCTTCATGTGTGAGAAGACTGAGACCCAGGGAGGGGAGGGCAGTTGTCCTGCTCCTCCTTCAGGACGGAGCCCAGCTGGCTCTTCACCTGTTCATCCAGCAAAGACTGGCTCTGTGCCGGGCCCCAGTTCTCAGGGCTGGAGATAGAGCAGTGGGAAAAACAGGGTCCCACCTCCGTGGGACCATCTATTGGGTTGGCCAAGAAGTTCATTACGGTTTTTCCGTAGCATCATATGGAAACCCCCTGAACGCACTTTTTGGCCAACCCAATACTTCTGCCAGAAGGCAGCCCCTCATCCCTGAGTTTGGGCCAAGTGTCCTCCGTGTGGGACCACAACTGTGGGTTGACTTGTCAGCCTCCCCACGAGGCCAAGCTCATCGGGACAGCAGGACCATGTCCAGTTCCACCCCGCCTCCTCAGCGCTCCCAAGCATCTTTAGTGAATAGTCATGATGAAACTTATATTGCACTGACTACGTGTCAGGCTCTAAGGGCTAAGTGCTGTCATTATTCCCGTTTTAGAAAAGGAAACTGAGTCCTGGATTTGTCCAAGGTACCCAGCTAGCAGGCAATTCAAACCCAGGCATTCTGGAGCGCCAACTCCTCACATGTGGCTGTGAAGGAAGAACCGCATGACGCCAGTGATGGGCACGCCAGCCTTTCTCTGGGCCCTTGTTTCCATGCCTCTGGGGCAGAAAGTTCTTCCTTGCTCCTGACACCAGTCTCTTCAACTGCAAACACCACTAGAGCTTTGTTTTGTAACCTCCAAGGAGGAGGCGCGTGCAGACAGCTCCTGATCTGTCAGATCATTTCACTAAGCGCAGAAGCCAGGCTGGAACCAGGCTCCTGGGGACCCCAGGAGCCCTCAGGTGTTCATTCTCCTCTACCTGCCTCCAAGTCCTGCCATCCCAAATCCTACCCATGGCACCTCCTACAGAAAGCCTTCCTGTGTCTGCAGCACCTGTCAGAGTAGGAAGGGGTCGAAGCCAGCCTGTGTGCCTCCCGGCGTGTGGTTCAGCCTGGTTGTTCTCTCCAGTGGCCTAGGGTGGGGACCCATGGTACGTGCTAAGTAAATCTCGGTGTCGCGCAAGGCCAGGGCTGAATCCTAGCCTAGGGCAAGCCACCCCCTCTTGGAGCCTCAACCTCTTCCTGTGCTCAGAGGGGTTGGGTGACTTAGACCATCTCCGAGTTACTTTCCTCCGTAAAATTCTAGGTTCGACTGTAAACATTCCCTTTATGGGTCAGCGTCAAGGAAAGTTTCCTTCCCAGATCCTGGGTGAGATTTGTCAGCTGAGACAGGTGATCACGTGAGGAGCATCTGCAAAAGGGCCTAGAGAGGAGGCGTCCTCTTCTGGGAGGGACTGGGCAACCTCTGGGAGGGTCTTTCCATAGACTCTGGGAGGCAGGAACAATGAAGGAGAATAGCAGTGTTCCTGCCCTGTGCCTGGCCCTGCTGGGTACCATGGGTACCCTATGTGTTTCCTTGCACTCAGTGCTCGCAGCCTCCCTAAAGGGAGTGTTCTCATGCCCATTGTACAGATGAGGAAACTGAGGCTCCTCTCCAAGTTCACATTTACAGCAAGTGAATACCTAAGGGAGGCATGGGGCATATCTGTCTGACTCCAAAGATCGGGCTCTGCCCATGGCCCATGGCACATAGCTGCATCTTTCAGCTGCCCTGATCTGCGTGTGCCTGGACCATGTCCTATCCCTGCGTGGTGTGCACAACTTGCACACGTGCGCGTGATGTCAAGGAGGGCATGCACAGGCTACCGTGCTCACACTTTGTCTGGAGAGGCACAGCGAGTGTGCCTGTGTGTGTGTGTGAGAGAGAGAGAGAACACAAGTGAGCTAATAGGGACCCCAAAGCAGGGAAAGGAAAGAAAGGAGCAGCTGAAAGAAGAGAGGGAGGGAGTTAACACGCAGACTGACAATAATAACAATAATAATAACAAGGATAGCACAAACCTTGCCTTTTTTTTTTCCTCCAAGGCGAATGTGAGCTGAAGCTGGGCTGAGGGGATTAATCTCTTAAAAAATAAGTGCCGTGTGAGGAGACAGGCAGTGATTAAGGTTTTAACTGATCAGTCTGCATCTGACAGTGAACCAGCTATTATCTTAACGGAATCAAACGAACATTCAAAGCCGCGCTCAGCCCCAAACATGAAAGGAGATGTCATCTGCTGGCAGCTGGCAAGCCGCAGGGGGAGCCGAAGGGGAGAGAGGAATGGAGGGAGAGGAGAAGAGAGAGGGAGGGAGAGAGAGAAAGAGTGTCACGGGGCAGGAGAAGGGAAGATGGAGGAAAAGAGGAGTGACGGGAGCAGGACCGTTACCCCACTTCCTCCTCCCATCCCTGCCCTAGAGCACGGGTGTCATGCGCTCCTTGTGTGCCCCACTGGCGAAGATGAGGTGGGAGGAAGCAGAGGCCAAGGGCATGGGCTGCCAGCTCTGGCGGAAATCTTGTTTCCTAGAGAGGGGACATCAGGACCCCCTCGCTCAGTTCCCGCATACTGAAGGCTCAGGAAATTTATCTTAAATAAATAAAAGGGCAAGAGAAAAGAAACAAGGCCAAAAAAAAAGAGAGAGAAAATGGCTTTGTTAGACACTTCAGCTCATTTTTCTAATTTCATTCTCCCAACAACCCCACAGGAAACGTTACAGTCTGGATGAGGAAATACAGAGGCCAGTGAGGTGAAGCCTCTTCTTGTGCAGATGCCACGGCTTGGAAGAGGCGGGGCTGGGATGTGAACTCAGGCCTCTCTGGCTCCCATGTCTCTGCGTTTCTCCCCAGGAGGGAGATAGGAAAGCAGAGAACACACTGGGAAGCACCAGAGCAAAACCAGAGAGGTGCGCTGATGGGGGTTTCTGTTCTGATGCATCATGCCTGGAGAGAAGCAAAAGATGTTCCCTTCCCATTCCACGCTCCCAAAGCAAGGATGCTGGGGCAAGGGGGACTCCAGAATCCGCTGGACCCTGGGCCTGGACCAGTGCCCGATGCATCATTGGTGCCCATCACGTGTTTGTTGGGGGAGAGATGGAGGGAAGAATATGGACACAAGGCAAGCTGGGCAGAGGTGAGATAGGAAGAGTGACCTGGTCTGTTACCCTAGCCCACTGCTGGCCAGGCTCTGACCCCACCCCACCCCCAGGAGAAGCCTGAGCAAAGGAGGGGGCACCGCTCCTTGCCATCCGAGCTGCCAGACGGAGGGAACACTGCCTGGGGCTGGCACAGGTGCGTGAGCCTGGGGGAGAGAGAAAGGGAAAAAAAGAAAACACCGGAAAAGGAAAGATTGAGAGAGAAAGGAAAATATCTGAAAAATCAGAAAAACTGACACACGCAGGGCCCCGCGTGTGGGACAATTTATTTGCTAATGTGGAGCTGATCCCCTAACCCCACTTCTCTTCTTCCTTTGCTGACTCTCTCACCCACTTGAGGAGACATCTGTTTTCCAGAGAAAATAGACATATGGTCCTTCCTCTTCCCTCTTTGTCACACACCCACAGTCTCTCTCACACACACAGGCACACACGACAAATACACAGACAACAAATACACTCTCTCTCTCTTAACACATACACAATCTCTGTCTCATACACACACACACACACACACACAGAGACAGGGCTGGGTTCCCCCTCCCAGAACTGCTTCGCTTGGCGGAGGTCCACATTGGGGACCAGATGGGGTCCAGTCATTTCTCTGGGGGTGGGGCTGACCCTGTGCTTCCCCCTTCCTGGATGCAGCTTTCAAAAAGCCTGACCCGGAAGGGAGGAAGCCAGAGTAGAAGCCAGAAGCCAGGCGTGGTAGGTGGATGGGCAGGAGGCTCCCCTAGAGCTGCAGTGACTTCCCTCTCCAGGTAGCCAGTCCCTCCCTTTCCCTCCGCCACCACCTAAGTCTGGGACCTGCCCATTTCATGCCTGAATTGTGGCCGTGGTCTCCTAAGCCATCTTTCTTGTCTTTAATCCACCTGCACGCCACTGCCAGGGGCTCTTTCACACACAGCCCAGATGGCATCCCTCTCTTGTTAGAAAGCTGTGAGGATCAAGCCCAAGCTACTCTAGCTGGGCTTGAAGACTCCCACGGTCTGCCCTTCGCACTCCTCTCTGCCTTGGCGCCTGCTGCCCACGCCTCCACCCTCACTCCCGTACACACTCCCCATCCCCAAGCAGAGACACAGGCACAGTCCCACTTAACACCAGCAGTCCCTGTGTTCATCCACCTGGAGACCCCTGTCCCTCCTCTCCACCTAGCCAAAGTCTCCTCCTAGGAGGGTTGATGAGGTCAACTCAGCTTGCTGAGCAGCTCTTCCATGTCAGACACTGCTGCCCTTCCTAGGAAGTAAGTCAGCTACTCCTCAGTGGAGCCCTGGGAGATACACACACGTAACAGAAAGGAAACTGACATATAGAGAGGCTGCTCATCTTGCAAGATCACAGAGGCACATCAAGAAAGTGGCAGAGCTAAGATCTGAAGGCAGGGAGCTTGGCTGAGTCTGTGCTGAAGCACTGGACTGCCCTCCGCTGCATGCACACCCCTCCCTCCTTGCAAGCCCTCACTGGCCACCCTGCCCCCACGTCCAGTCTCTTTGTCCTCCAGCTTCCTCAAATATGTTATCTGTGCCTCTCATGGGCTCTTTAATTACACAATGCCTTGAATTAGTACTTTGATCTCAGTGTGTGTTAATTTTATCTCATGAACTAGATTATTTATTATCAGGAGTATAAACTGTTTTTGCCATTACTCTTATGGCCCTCCCTCCCCCCTACCAGTTGCCTAGCACAGTGCTAGGCATATGGGTTAGAGATAAAACTAGCACCAGCTAACATGTAGTGAATACTTACTATGTGCCTGACACTGTTCTAAGCACTTTCCATGGATTTCCATGGATTCCATGTATTTATTCTTCACAGATGAGAACACAGATGGAAAATGAGGAAGGTTAAGTAATTTTCTCGCTCAAGGTCACACAGATGGTGGTGGGTTAAAGATGACTGCAGATCCTTTGTCATTCCTCCGCTGAGACGTGGAGCTTATTTCTTCTCCCCGTGAATTTAGCCAAGAGAATATGGCAGAAGTGAAGTCATTCTCCTTTTGGGCCTTCGTCTTAAGAAGGCCTGGAATCTTCCACTTGCGTGCTTCAGGGAGTTCTGAGCTGCTGTGTAAGAAGCCTGGTTGTCTGCCTGCAGAACTCATGAGGAGAGGAGAGGTCCTGCGGGCCCACAGAGAGCAAGAAGCCTGGCCATCCCTTAGTTAGTGGCTGAAAGCAACAGGTTCTCATGGGCTGGGTGTCTGGACACAGCCCGGGGCTAACTGTACTCTGAGAGTACAGAGCAGGAGGAAGGGTGGAGCCAGAAGACAGGACCTTGGATACTACTCCCAACCTCCCAACACCCCGCAAACCCTCATTCGTCTGATTTCTCTAGAACTTTCAAAAATGCATCCTGGGTTCTTTTGGTTTGTTTTGTTTTTCACTTACTGGGTCTTTATTTTGGTGTTTCCCAGGTGGTGCTAGTGGTAAAGAACCCACCTGCCAATGCAGGAGACGTAAGAGATACAGGTTCTATCCGTGGGTCGGGAAGATCCCCTGAAGTAGGAAATGGCAACCCACTCCAGTATTCTTGCTGGGAAAATCCCAGGGACAGAGGAGTCTGGTGGGCTACATATAGTCCATACGGTCATAAAGAGTCGGACAGGACTGAACACCGGCTCTAGAGTGCATGGGTTCGGTGGTTGTGGCTTCTCTAGTTGTGGTGCAGGGGCTTAGTTGCCCTGTGGGATCTTAAAGGTCCTCTGACCAGGGATCGAACCCTTGTCCTCTGCATTGGAAAGTGAATCTTAACCACTGGACCACCAGAGAAGTCCCCTGCATTCTGCTTTAAAAGCCAGTGGACCAGATAATCATCAAAGCCCCTTCTAGCCCTAACATTCCAGGATTCCATGAGAATGATAGGAATAAATGGATGAGTGGATGGTCAAACTGTCATGTTCCATCTCTGGATGAAAGGTGGAAGGCTACTCAAGAGAGGAGAGGAATCCTTGATGCACCTGAGTGACTTGGAATCCAGAGGAGTTCTGGAAGTTGGCAAGAGAAAAGGTAGAGACTGAGATACTAGAGATGCCTGCAGGGGCGAGAAGGGATGGAGAAGGGTGGCTTGCGCAGAGCGGGGGGCCGGGAAGGCAAGCCGGGGAGACAAGCTGGGGAGTCTGGCACTCACCATCAGGAGGCAGGGTGGCATCAGGGGTGAGGCGCACGAACTCTGGGACCAGCAGGTGTGGGTTTGAATCCCAGCTCTGCCCTTTACTAGGTGTTGCCCTGTGACACTGTGTTTAACTGCTCTAAGCCTCAATTTTCTCATCTGTAGAAATCACCTGTTTCATAGGGCCGGCCTGAGGTAAATGAGATGATGTGGGTAAAGAGCATAACCCAGTGCTTGACGCTCGGGGAGCACATCTTATTCATTGATTGCGCTGCTGGGGCTTAGTCATGGCACATGGGAACTTCCATCCTTGCTGCAGCCCGTGGGATCTTTAGTTGCAGCGTTCAGGATCTCTCAGTTGCAGCATGTGGGATCTCGTTCCTCCATCAGAGATCGAACCCTGGCACCCTGCTTTGGGAGCACAGAGTCTTAGCCACTGGATCACCAGAGAAGTCTCTGTGGCTTCTTTTTAGGAGACCTGGAGTGACTGGCTTTTGCTGAAGCCCTCATAACTTAGCTCACCCCAGGAAATCTAAAAAGGTACCCTTTCCATTCCCTCAGGGAGAGGTACACATGGAATGTGGGTCTGGGGAAGGGAGGTAAAGTAGAATCTGAGGCTGATGGGGTTTGGGGTGTCATGCAGAGAGAGTGGGGACCAGTACCAGGTTCCCAGACACTTCTGGGCCTGCTGGGAGCTAGGGGCCAAGAAATGACCTGCAGGAAAGACAGTGTTAGGACTGGGACGGGGCCCCACGCAATTGGGGATGTTAGTGAGGTCATGCAAAGGAGCGGGCCACTTGAAAAGGCTAGGGGTGAAGCTAGGAGGCTCGGGTGCTGTCACACCCTAAGACCCACCATGAGGGTCATCCCTCACTCATGAGGATGCTCAATATAAGGCAAATAGAATCTAGGAAGGATACGGCAGCAGGTCCACAGGGGACACAGGACAGAGTTTTCAGGTCAGAGACAGTGTTCCCTGGCGGCCAAAAGCTCAGACTCTGCAGCCAGGCAAGTGGGGTTTGAACCCTGATTCTGCCACTAACTAGTTGCATGACCCTGGACAAGCATCTCTGGGCTAAGTGCTGTGGCTGTAGTCACGACTCCTGATTTCGTGGTACTTGTGCTCTAGCTGGGGAGGTGGAGGCTTAGAAACACGCAGGCGGTAGGTGACACACCCATTCACCAGGGCTGTCAGTGCCGTGAACTGGAGGGAAGGGAATGTCAGTGTGTTTTCTACAAAGTCTCCAGGGACCATGAAATGCCAGCTGGGTTTGGAGAGATTAAGGGGAAAGCTTTCAGGGAGAGGAGAACCTGGGGACAGGGACGCCAAGAATCTGTCCCCCCAGAGCAGGAGGTGGGGTCGTGGGATGGGGGTTATGGCTGGAGGGGCGCTAGGATGCCAATCGCCTTGAATGGAGATGGAGAAGTTTGAAGCTCCAGGCTCCATCCGCTCCCTCTGAGCTGAGGCAGGTGTGGGGGCACGAAGATGAGTCAGAAGGCCTCACAGGTGCCCCTGCCGAGGCTGTGTCCACACCGCTAGCCCCTGCCAGCTGCCCCAGCCTCCCTGGGTCCCCAGGGTCAGGCCGTGATGGGGTGAGATTTATCATGGGCAGGTGTGCTCTGAGACGGTATATTATCCAGGATTATGAACTGTAACAGGATAATCTCTCTAATGTAATTCAAGCTCTCGACATGGCTTATGGCTCCTTAATGTACCTCAGACTGAAGAATTACAAGAACATTCTCCCCCAAGCTCCCCCATGTCCCCTCCCTCCCTCCTCTGTCAACCCCTAAATGATTTAGTCAATAGCCTGAAGCCAGATCTTGGCATTTAGTCATAATTCAGTGCAGTTCAGTAAACATGATGGGCAAGGAGCTTTCTCTGCCTGCCTTCTTCCACAAAGGCCTCTCTTTCCTCCTCCCCCCAAAATCTACCCCCCAGGGACAGGCTGGGATGCAGGACAATGCAGGGAACTCAGCTCCCCAGCACTCACCTCAGCACCCACTCTGGGCACCAAGGCTTAAGCTGCCAGGCTTAGGGTCAGGGGCCCCAGTCATTCAGCAGGGTGGTCCCTGGACTTGACACCCTCCAGACTGAGAAGATATCTCCAGAGCTACAGACTAACCAGTCCAGGAATCTTAGGATGCTCTGGTCCTGGGACTCCACCCTGTAAAACTCATGCTCTCGGGGAAACATTCAAATCTTCTGTAAGCTATACCACAAAATGTTGTGCCAAGCTTTATTTTCTATAGTTTTGCCCCTCCTAGGGGAAAAAAAAATAAAAAAAACCTTCCTCAGAGAGTGGTCACCAAACCAGAAATCAATTGACAGAGCCCCTTTCACTGCACAGGTGATGATCTTGTCACTCAGATGGGTCTTTTCTAATAATAGATTGCATTTATTGAGCACTTACTATATTGCTGGGCATTTTCCTAAGTACATCACATGATTCATTCGTATAAGGCTTCCAAAAATCTCTGGGTGGGAACTACTGTTCCCCCATTTTACTGATAAGAAAACAGGCTCAGAGAGGTGAAGCCGAGGCTACAGATCTATTTATTTTATCTTATTCATTTGTGCTTGGCTGTGCTGAGTCTTCATTGCTGCATACCGGCTTTTCCCTAGTTGTGGTGAGCTGCAGCTACTCTCTAGTTGCGGTGTGAAGGCTTCTCATTGCTGCAGCTTCTCTTGTTAAGACATTCAGGCTCCAAGGCATAGTTGCTCTGCGGTCTGTGGAATCTTCCCATACCAGGGATAGAATCCGAGTCCCCTGCGTCGGTGGGCAGATTCTTTACCGCTGAACTACGAGGGAAGTCCCACAGATCTATTGAGTGGGGAAGCTGGGATGTGAACCAAGGCAGTCTGGCTCCAGAGCCTGCATTCACGACCACTGCTCTGCAATGTACAGGGTCATACAGCACTTGAACCCAGGACCCAGTGTGCTCCACGCCCAATCCCAGGCTTTTCTCTATCCACTTAGCATCCTGCTGATGAAGCAATGGGACACAGCAACCACGTCTTTCCTGGCTCTTGGTCCATTTTCACAGTGGCCCTCAAGCCCAGCTTTGCTTTCCAGTCCCTGCAGTGATCAGAAATCCAGGCCTCCCCTCAACCAGCCAGTGAGCCAAATGAAGCTATTTGAAAGCCCCCAGCTCAATGCAGGCAGGCAACCCCTCTTCCTCTGCTGTATTCTTTGTGTCCATCACCCAACTCACCCTTTACTTTAAGCATAAAGCTAGAGGCCCCTCCAGGCTGCCAGGATCCAAGGAAGCCAGCAGAAATCTCCTCTGTGGTAGGAAAGGGCTCCAGGTTGCAAGGACTTCCTCCCAAAAGCAGCTCAACAAAAACGAGACAGTCTCACGGGCAAGTGCTCTGTCTATCCGTGCCTTCTGTATGCACCATGATGCTGTTTCCTCAATGTTCTTCTTGACCTTGGCAAATCCCTTGGTCCTTTGGTGACTCACTGTTATCTCTAAAGTGGGCTAATAATAGCAAGAACTAAATTAAAAGATGTAGGTTAGAAAATTTTTGGATAAAGCAGTCCATACATGCAACTACAACACACACACCATAGTGCACACACCGCTCTGGCTGAGCTGGTCGTTTAGATGTGGATTTAGTTGTGCCCCCAGCCTCATCCCTGTAACCATACCCCAATAAAAAGAAAAAAATCCAGGTGAGTGGTATATCTCTGATCTCTGGATCCAGGATACACTAACTCAAGTTATACCAGCCTCTCCAGCTACAGAGTCTTTGGCATTTGTTAATCTTTGCCCTGGGAGAGACTACTGCTTAGTCTGAGGTCCTTAGGAGGGATGCTGCCAGATATAGGGGGAATTTGCAATATACACTGTTCATTGAGTTGGATTGCATATGGTACCTGGTGTGACAGAATGAACCCAGCATAGGAGTGTATGGACACCTGAGTCATGGTCCTGCCCCTAACTTCCTTTTCCCTGAACCTCAGTTTCCTCATCTGTAAAATGGGGTCTGGGAGGAGGTCCCAGGTCCCTTCTAGTCTAACATTCTGTTTCAGGATGTAATTCCTTTGCAGGTTTGCCCCGATCCTTTCCCAGGTCCTCAGGTCCTTCCAGCTCCCTCTTTGTGGTCAGTCTGGCCCTATTTCTTATCAGAGACCTGTTTTGTTATTCCAGGAAATGCCACAAGGGGGAGCCTTCTTAGGATGTCTGGGGTCAGGAAGGAAGCCTAGGCCAGTAAGTGCAAGGCTATGGTGGGAGTCAGCCAGTCCCAAGGGGCTGCAAGACCCAGATGGAAAAAGAAAGTTGGGAGAACAAGGGAGGGGGCTGTAAGCTACAAAGACCATATTCCAAGCTCCTGAAGGACTGAGACCTTGCTTTGTGTTAATTCCTGTCTCTCTGTCATACACTTGTAAGTGCATATCTCATTTGATCCTCAATGTACTCCATGAGTCATACAGTGTGGGTGAAATTATCTGTTGCCTCTACAGTTGGGAGAACTAAAGCTCAGACAGGCTCCAGGCTCACCCAGGGTCACACAGCCAACCTGGACCAGAGCTGTTGATGGCCCCAGTGTCCTGTCCACTGCCCAGGTCTCCTCCGGGGTCTTGCCCCAGGCTGGACACATGGGAGACCTTCAGGGATGCTTCCTGAATGAATGCGTAGGTGCTCTGGGTGAGGCTGCAACCTCCGTGCATAAGCGTCCTCTGGTAACACCTTGGTTCCGCTTTCTACCCCTTGCTCTTACCTTCCCAAATCACAGCGTTCATCTCTTACCAAATCACTTCCATGATCCAGAAGTGCTGGCACTACGGTCATGCCGTCACCAAAAGCCCTACTCACCTCTATTTATCTTTCAAGTCTTGCTCGGGTGTGTCACCTCCTCCAGGAAGCCTCCTTTGACATCTGCTCCCACCATGGACAGAGTTGCGATCATTCTCCTGTCGGCCCCCCAAATAAGCTTCCTGATTACAACACACCAATCATTGTTTAAAAGTTATTAGATACTAGTCTGAGCTCCCCCAGAAAGGGGACTGAGTCTAATTCATCTCTGACTCCCAGTGTCTATAAAAGCTCAGCTCAGCCATCAAAGACTCATTTTGGGTACTGCCCCCCTCTCCCTCTACAGTAGTGCCTCTGCCCTGGGGACCCTCTGGTAAAGGTATTTGAAGTGCATTTGGCCTGAACGAATGAATGACTGGTGAGCGCACTCCTACCCCCTTTTCTCTCCTGACCCCTCAAGTATCAGGAAAGCTGACAATTCCAGATTTCTGAAGATACTTCAGAACCCTTCTCAGCCCACCTTCAACCCCTCTAAACCACTCCCCTTGGGGCTATTTTATATATAAGGCATTCTCCCTGGCTTGGCTGGAATCCCCCATGGGACTCTCAAAGCTGAGGGGACTTTCATTGGATCCAACTCACTTGTACAGGTGAGAAAAGTAAGGTCCAGAAAGAGAAGGTGACTGGGTCGTTCCTTCATTTACTCATTCATTCAACAAATATTCACCAAGTGCTCACTATGTGTGAAACTCTGGTCTCCGTCTGAGACTTTTTTTTTTTAACTAAGTGGACTTTAAAAATATTTATGTGTGCATGTATGTGTGTATTCAGCTGCATGGAATCCTAGTTCGGCATATGGGATCTTCTGGTACATGGGCCATAGCATGTAGAATCTTAGCTCCATGACCAGGAATCAAACGCACCAACCAGGAATTGAACCCACGTACCTTGCATTGGAAGGCAGATTCTTAAACACTGGACCACCAGAGAAGTCCTGAGCTGAGACTTAAAAAAAAAAGTCTCTAACTTCATAGCATCTACAATGGAAGAGATAGACAAACAAATTAGCAGGTAAGCATGTAGCCTATATTAGATGGTGATAAAAGCCACTGAGATATGCAAAGCGAGGGAAGGGAGATGGGGAGCCTGGGGGTATTGGTTGGTGGAGGGTAGAAAAGAACCTTAGCAAAATGAGTGAGAAAGCACTGTAGGGATCTGGGAAAAGATTGTTCCAGGCAAAGGCAATAGTAAGTGCAAAGGTCCTGAGGCAGAAACATGCTGTCCTGCCTGTACAACAGTGACTGGAGTAGATAGAGTGAGGGGGGGGGAGAAGTGGGAGGGAAGGGCAGAGCACTGATCAGATGCTCTAGGGTCTTTGAAGGATCCTTTTCTCTGAGTGAGATGTGTACCCACTCGATTTTTAAGCAGAAGAGGGACAGGCTCTGACTTTGATTTTAAAAAGATAACCCTGGATGCTCTGCTAAGAACAGACTGAGGGGACAAGGGATGCAGAGTGACAAGAGGGGCTGCGATATTCCCCGGCAGGAGAAGCTGGTGGGTTGGACCGGGGTGGGGGTGGGGGTAAGTGGGGAAAGTGGTGAAGGGTAGCAAGCAGATTCTGGACATATTTTGAAGGTAATGTAAACAAGATTCGCTAAAGCATTTGGATACATGACAGAAAAAGAGAGGGGTTGAAAATAACTCTAAGATTTTCTTCCCGAGCAACTGGAAGGATGAAGTTGCCCTTTTCGGAGATGGAGAAGACAAAAAGGAGCAGGTCTGGAGGAAAGATCAGAATTTCAAAGTTGAACACGTTGAGTTTGAGATGCCCACTAAACCTTCAGGTGGAGATAGGAAACAGGATTGACAAACCGGCAGGTCAGGAGAGAGATTACGGGAGAGCTAAGAGAACCAAAACAAAATCTCAAGCCTCCCGACTTGCCACAGTACAGAAAGGACTCTTCCCGTGGGTTGGAGAAGTTAAATACCTGCGCTCAAAACCTAGGGCGCAGGGAAGAAAATACGGTAACCCTGCGCGCACGCCCCCACCCTCAGTAGTGCCAACTATCAAGCAAGAGCAGGTCCGGGAGAGGGGGTGGCTATCCTGGGGCTCTTAGGCGAGACCAGAGGGGGCCAGGGCACCGCACACACACACATCAGGGGCGAAGCGGGGGCCGCTCGGACTCGGGGGCGGATCTTCACTGAGGTCTGGGTTTCTTCTCCCGGCAACGGTCTTGACTCGCTTCCTTGAGTCACCGTCAGATATTTATTTAACCTCGTGGTTCAGCCTCCCTGGGGCCAGCAGGAGGGATGGAGGCAGGGCGGGGGAGGCTGGCGGAGATGGGGAGCGAAAGGGGAAACATTTTTTTCCCCTCCAACAGGCCGCGGCTGCCTCGCTCCTTCGTGGGGTCCCACCCCGGGCCCTCAGGCCTCCGGGGGTCAGCCAGCTTCTAAGAGTTAAGGGAAATAAGGAATCACGCTGGTCCACCCCCACCCCCACCCCCATCGGTTTAAGACCAGAGGAAACCTGGGGAGGAGTAACTAGTCTAACGGCCTACACTGAATCCGAGGCGGTGCCAGGCTGCCAGTCTCTGGGGTCCCCCATTCCTTGTCCATCCAATGAGCGCCCGAGGCCCAGCGGTGCCAGGGGAGCCCACAGACCTCTGAGTTCTGACCAGCCTCCTGTCTGGGCTAGACACTTCACCGCGCGCCTCCGCTCCTCGGTCTGTAAAAGGGAGTCCTTACTCTTACCCCGCCTTCCTTGACTTGCTGAGGGACAAATAATGTTTTAAAAATACCAGCTGCCAGTTGCCGAGCGAGGCTGGCACCGTCCTGGGCGCCTCGACAGGGCCTACTGTTCAGCCTCGCACACCCCGCCGCGGTCTAGCCAGTGAGGATGGGGGGCTGGAGAGAGGGGCGCGGGGAGGTCAGGACCCAGCTTTTGGGTCAGAAAGGAACCCCCCCCCTTACCTCCCCCGCAAAACCACGTCCCCCGCCCCGCCCTCCCCCCACCCCGGCCTTAACCCAGGGGTCGGTGCTGGGAGCGCTGGGGGCGGGGAAGCTGGAGGCCCAGGGGGAGCGGAAGTCACCGCTCGGAGGCCCCACTTCCCCTCCCCCCGGCCGGCCCCGGGGCAGGTGAAGAGGGGACCGGGCTCCGCTCCAGGTGGCGGGGTAGCGACGGGGGTGGGGAAAGGCAACAATAGCACTTTTATTTGGGACTGTTTGGTTCTGAGCGGGTGGGCGGAGGAGGAGGCCGACGGGGCTGCGGGGGAGAGGGGTGGTGAGCGGCATCTGGCGACACACCTGCTCCTGCTTAACCCTGTGCGTGCCGGGACCGGGCGCTCGGCCGGGGAAGGCGGGCGGACGGCGGGGCGACGAGCCCCCGGCAGGGAGTGCGCGGCTGCCGGGAGGGCCAGCCCCCGGGCTCGGGGCACGCAGGAATGGGGACCCCTGGAAGGACCTGGGGGAGGTCTCTGTCCCTGGGACTGTGCCCTAGACCGGGGCTGGCCTCGCGCGCAGCCCGGGGCTCGGGCGTCGGCTTCCCCAGCGCGCCAGCTCGCCTCGGGCGGGATCGAGAAGGCGAGGGGTGGCTCCAGGGCCTCTGCGCGGATTCCCCGCCGCCCTCGGGCCGTTCCGGGAAACCGGCCTTCCGGAGGCGGCGCGGCGGCCACGGCTATGCCAAGGGCGCGGGGCGCGGGCCAGGCCCAGCGGGCGGCCGCCGGGCGGGGGAGCCTCGAGCTGGGCGCGCCCTCTCGCGCTAAACGCTTCCAGGCGCGGCGCTGCAGGTGAGCTGGGCGCCCGACGCTCCCCACCCCCGTCGGGGCCTCGCCAACGCTCTCTGCCCGCCGGAGCCCGCGCCGTCGAGCCCGGCGCTGCACCTGCCCGCGCCGGGACCCCGGCCCGCCCGCGGACCCCCACCCCACCTCCCAGCCCCGGGCTGGCGCGCTCTCCCGCCGTACAATCGGAGCTTGTTTGTGGGCGGAGGAGCCGCGCCGGGTGCGGCGGCCCCGCGCCAGCCCACTGATCCCATAAAATATTATTTGTGTTTAAAAATTCCAGTAATTGGCTATGCAGCCGCTTTTTCCGAGCCCTGTGCCAAGCTCAGTAAAATCGCAGTCCGGCTAGAGTTATTTTCATCATGCAAATTCCCATTTCTGTAAACAGGGTTAAAGCCCCTGGAAGAGGCTGGGTTGGAACCAGGGAAGAAAAGCAGACGGTTGTGTTCCCGAGTCAGGGAGTTAGTCAAACTCGGTCTCCATTCCTGCGGTGACCTGGGTAATTGGGGAGAGCTATTAAGATAATCCTCCCCAATCGCTTCTCTTTGAGTCCCAGTGACTGGACTCTATTGGTTAAACTCCCTGGTTTCTTTAACTTCCCAGGTCCCATCTGAATAACTTACATCAGATCACGGAATCATAATTCCTTTCTCCTTTGTTGAATCACAAAGCAAACTGAGGCTCAGAGAGGGGAAGAGACTTGCCCAACAGTCACACAGCAAGTCTGTGCAAGAGCCCAGGCCAGAACATAGTTTGCCCGACTCGCCAGCCATCAGGACCCCTTTAGAAAGAAAGAAAGAAAGTGAAGTCGCTCAGTCGTGCCCAACTCTTTGGGACCCCGTGGACAGTAGCCTGCACCAAGCTCCTCCATCCACGAGATTTTCAAGGCAAGAGTATTAGAGTGTGTTGCCATTTCCTTTTTCAGGGAATCTTCCCAACCCAGGGATCGAACCTAGGTCTCTCGCATTGTAGACAGACGCTTTACCTTCTGAGCCACCAGGGAAGTCCCTTTAGGTTCTAGTAGTAATAGCAGTAGTGGTAGGCTGTCTAGGGCAGCCAGCACCCAGAGCCCCAGGGCCTGGCTCTGGGATGCTGACTCTGGGTACAACAACTAAGGGAGAACTCCCCCCTATTCAAACACACACACTTCCTGTCCCTCAGGAGCTGGGAGCTGCCCAGAGAGGAGGAGAAGGGCAAGGGAGTCCCTGCCAGGGTCTTGGAAACCCTGAGTAATGGACAGGGGAGCCTCTGCCCTGCCCTACCCAGGGATGGCTGCTGTCTGCTGCAAGGAGAACCACACACGTGGGAAGAACGAATTTCTTAAACAGATATTGAAAGGGAGCCCAGATTCTGCAGCTGGAAGGAGAATTGGGGCTCAGAAAAGAGTAAATAATAGTATATTATTTGTAATATAATATTGTATTATACATAGTATGTTATTGCTATTTGGTATTGACACGTAGTATGTGCCAGACGCTACTGCACAATTTGTCTCATTTAATTCCCACAACAAGTCTAGGAGAAGGGTATTAACATTGTGCCCACTTTCCAGATGAAGATACTGAGGCTCTGATAGGTTAAGTCACTTACCCAAGTTTGCCTGTAAGGAAAGCCCTTTTTCTGGGGATGTTTGTGAATCTGGGTTTCCTTCACCAACCCCAAGGCTTTCATACCAGCCCAGCCTCCTCCTGCCTCCCTCCATTTCCCTCTACAAGCCTTTGTGCAGGCTACCTCTTTACCCTGAGTATTCCTCTTCCCTCCTATTCTCCATCTTTCCCATTGCCTCCCCTCTTCAAACTCTAGGCTCTTCAGTCCCAGAGGCCAAGGAATATCTGCATCAGTTCAGTTCAGTCGCTCAGTCATGTCCGACTCTTTGCGACCCCATGAATCGCAGCATGCCAGGCCTCCCTGTCCATCACCAACTCCCAGAGTTCACTCAGACTCAAGTCCATTGAGTCGGTAATGCCATCCAGCCATCTCATCCTCTGTCGTCCCCTTCTCCTCTTGCCCCCAATCCCTCCCAGCATCAGAGTCTTTTCCAATGAGTCAACTCTTCGCATGAGGTGGCCAAAGTACTGGAGTTTCAGCTTTAGCATCATTCCTTCCAAAGAAATCCCAGGGCTGAGCTCCTTCAGAATGGACTGGTTGGATCTCCTTGCAGTCCAAGGGACTCTTAAGAGTCTTCTCCAACACCACAGTTCAAAAGCATCAATTCTTCGGCGCTCAGCCTTCTTCACAGTCCAACTCTCACATCCATACATGACCACAGGAAAAACCATAGCCTTGACTAGACAGACCTTTTTGGCAAAGTAATATCTCTGCTTTTGAATATGCTATCTAGGTTGGTCATAACTTTCCTTCCAAGGAGTAAGCGTCTTTTAATTTCATGGCTGCAGTCACCATCTGCAGTGATTTTGGAGCCCAAAAAAATAAAGTCTGACAGTGTTTCCACTGTTTCCCCATCTATTTCCCATTAAGTGATGGGACCAGATGCCATGATCTTAGTTTTCTGAATGTTGAGCTTTAAGCCAACTTTTTCACTCTCCTCTTTCACTTTCATCAAGAGGCTTTTTAGTTCCTCTTCACTTTCTGCCATAAGGGTGGTGTCATCTGCATATCTGAGGTTATTGATATTTCTCCCAGCAATCTTGATTCCAACCTGTGCTTCTTCCAGCCCAGCGTTTCTCAAGATGTACTCTGCATAGAAGTTAAATAAACAGGGTGACAATATACAGCCTTGATGTACTCCTTTCCTATTTGGAACCAGTCTGTTGTTCCATGTCCAGATCTAACTGTTGCTTCCTGACCTGCATACAGGTTTCTCAAGAGGCAGGTCAGGTGGTCTGGTATTCCCATCTCTTTCAGAATTTTCCACAGTTTATTGTGATCCACACAGTCAAAGGCTTTGGCATAGTCAATAAAGCAGAAATAGATGTTTTTCTGGAACTCTCTTGCTTTTTCGATGACCCAGCAGATGTTGGCAATTTGATCTCTGGTTCCTCTGCCTTTTCTAAAACCAGCTTGAACATCTGGAAGTTCACGGTTCACGTATTGCTGAAGCCTGGCTTGGAAAATTTTGAGCATTTCTTTACTAGCGTGTGAGACGAGTGCAATTGTGCAGTAGTTTGAGCATTCTTTGGCATTGCCTTTCTTTGGGATTGGAATGAACTGCATAGATAAACTCCATATGGGCTTCCCTTGTGGCTCAGCTGGTAAAGAATCTGCCACAATGTGGAAGACCTGGGTTCAGTCCCTGGGTTGGGAAGATCCCCTGGAGAAGGGAAAGGCTACCCACTCCACTATTCTGGCCTGGAGAATTCCATGGACTGTATAGCTCATGGGGTCGCAGAGCCAGACACAACTGAGTGACTTTCACTTCACTTCACTTCAAACTCTATGTGATGCTGCACTTAGACCAGCAATTCAGGCAAGTAAAGGCAATCAGGTTATGAAGCTCTTTGCATAACGACAACAGAACTTTTTTCCAAGAAAACTGGTTAGTGTTTTAGAAGTGCCTCCTACATGCAACCCCTGGAAGAGGACACAGCAACCCACTCCAGTATTCTTGCCTGGAGACCCCCATGGACAGAGGAGCCTACAGTCCACTGGGTCACAAAAAGTAGGACAAAACTGAAGCAACTTAGCATGCATGCACCTACATGCACATCCAAACACACACACACACAAACCCCCAAAACAGGAGTCTTGGTTGTGGTTCCCAAGAAGGAAAGTATTTCTAGTGGTGCAGGATTATTCTGCCACAGAATGGGCAGCCTTGTGAGGCACTGAGCCTCCCGTCACTTAAAACGTGTCAGCAGGGGCTAGAGGCCCCCAGCGCAAGGGTGGTGCCAGAGAAAGTCCTGAGTCCTCCTTGGCTTGTTTGCTCAGAAATCAATCTAACCCCAGGATTCCACCTACATTACTGTACAAATGTAGGTCCTACTTGTCATTAAATTGAATTCGGAGTTAGTATGTAGGTTTCTCTTCGATCTCTGAATTGAAACACCATCCAGGCAGCCAATGTCCATGGGAGAAAGGAGAAGGACCCTCAGGTGGGAGGACAGCTTTTGGGGGTGAGAATAGATACATTATGGTGGCGGTCCTTGAGAAGTCCATGGTGTGGGGTAGGGGGTCCTTGAGAAGACGGAGCATCCCTGAAAGAGTAAATGGGAAACAGTGTCCAGTAGATTCTAGTCAGGGGAAGAGGCTAGCAGCAGAAGACTCTAGCAGGAGGAAGGATAAGAGAAAGCCAGGGACCTCCCTGGTGGTCCAGTGGCAGAGACTCTGAGCTCCCAATGCAGGGGGCCCTGGGCTCAGTCCCTGGTCAGGGAACTAGAGCCCACATGCTGCAACTAAAGATCCTGCATGCCACAACTAAGATCTGATGCAGCCAAATAAATAAATATTTTTTAAAAAGAGAAAGAGAGAAAACCAGTGCCTTGAATCCCCAGGGCCTAGTGGGGTCCCCGGAGGGCTCCCCTCCCACTGGGAGCTCATCCCAGCCCCTGGATTTCCTGCCTTCAGTCTTGCTCCCTGCTCAGGTGGGTTATGTGCAGTGTGTTATGTTCGGGTGGGGGTCCTTCTTCCTCCCAGCTCTTGAGGCCTGGATACGGGTTCAGGGCCCAGGGGTGTTTGAAGGATGCCTCTTCCTGCCCTTGCCTCCAGGTCCTATCACCCTCCTTCCCAGAGCTCATCACAAGAATTGAGATGTGGGGTGACTGCCTCATCCCTCAGGGAAGGAAAGAGCCTCCCCAATGAGCTGAGGGCCATCTGAGGGGCACAGGGAGAAATGGGGGTACGGTGGGCTTCCAGAGTCTCTGCCCAGGCCAGACTTGGTAAAGACACCATATCTGTGGGGTGTATGCCCCACAGATATGGTGTCACAATGGGATTTGGAGGTGTGGTTGGCACCTTTGAGCTCTCTTCTTTTTGGACCTTGAAGGACTAAGAAGGGGCACCTCTTTCCTCCCAGGCCCCTGTCCCTTCACCCACCCCAGAGAGAGTAGGATGGAGTGGGGTGGGTTCCATAACCTAGAGGTGGGTGCTAGGTATACTTATTGCTACTGGAGTTAAAGATGTCATTTTAATGTTTTACTTGATATTGGTATTAAAGTTATTTTTTAGAGTCCGTATCTTTTTTTTTGATACATAAATATTTATGGCTGAAGTAATATGCCTATGATTTGCCTCAAAACCATATAGGGAGAGATGGGACAAAATTAACCAAGAATTGCTTCTTGTTGAAGCAGGTGATGGGATACAGGGCGGCTCTCATACTATTCCATCTACTTTCATATATGTTTGAAATGTCTGGAGTAAAAGCTTCAAATACTAGGACAAAAGTCAGTCCCAGTCGCCCCATCTAGAAGCCATTCCCGATTGCTCTCACATAGCCTGCTATCTGCTCCCGCTCTGTAGGTGTCTTGGGTCTCTGTTCACGGCCAGCCTGTGGGTGGGGTGTCCCCTCGAAGTGGTCACCACTGAAGCATCCCCGCTGTGGGGGTGCTCAGCCTCAGAGAGGGAGGGCTGCCCCCACCCGCCATGCCCACGTGCTGAAGTGTGGCAGGCAGCGCGCCAGGCATGTTCACAGATACAAATTATTTCTCGTCCTACAGTCCTAGGAAGTGAACTTTATTCTTACCCTGGATTTACAGATGAGAAAACATAGATTAAGAGAAAAAGGTTAAGAGAACTTTCCCTCTTGATCCATTTTCCCCACTGTTCACCTCCCAACTGCAAAGTCATCTAAGATGTAGTAGAACCACAAGAGTTCTGGTGTGCCTCCCTCAAGTTTTCAGGAAATGGTGTTCACATCCGCCAGTCTGCCCAAAGCTCAGCCATCCTCCTTTAAAAATATATATGTATTATATATATAAACATTATATTATTTGGCTGTGCTGGGTCTTAGTTGCGGCACGCGGGATCTTCAGTCTTCCTTACGACATGCAGGATCTTTAGTTGAGGCATGCGGGATCTAATTCCCTGACCAGGGATCCAACCCGGGGCGCCCTGCATCAAGACCGTGGAATCTTACTGGGGCATCAGGGGAGTTCCATCGGTCGTCCTTCTCTCCAACCCATCAGCCAGTCCTTCAGGGTCAAATTCATGCTCAGTCACACTTCCACTGCTACCACCAAGGTCAGTCCCTTTCCCTTCCAGCCTGAGCTCGGCTCAGCCTCACCAACCTCCTGCTCCCACCCTTATCCTCACCCATCCCTTCTCAGAGCAGCAAAGACGACCTTGGAGCATTCATCCAATGGCGTCTCTTTCCTCTTTCCTGTGACCTCCAACTGCATGCAACAAGGAACTCTCAACACCCTAGGATGGCCAACAGCAACCTACACACACAGCGGGGCCTTCCAGTGGCCTCTCCCCTGCATCTTATTGGCTGCTCTCTTCCCTCCCGCCTCCACCCCGGCTTCCTCTGCACCATCTGTCCCTCTGCCATTGCACTTTCCTCAGCTCCTTCTCATCCTGCAGGTTCACTTTCCATACTATGCTTTTGGATGACCAGCCATTTTAGCCTCTGCTTAATTTTCTTGCAATTCTTTTGCAGTTGTCTTATCAGCCCTGGGATTTCTTTGGAAGGAATGATGCTAAAGCTGAAACTCCAGTACTTTGGCCACCTCATGCGAAGAGTTGACTCATTGGAAAAGACTCTGATGCTGGGAGGGATTGGGGGCAGGAGGAGAAGGGGATGACAGAGGATGAGATGGCTGGATGGCAACACTGACTCGATGGACGTGAGTCTGGGTGAACTCCGGGAGTTGGTGATGGACAGGGAGGCCTGGCGTGCTGTGATTCATGGGGTCGCAAAGAGTCGGACACAACTGAACGACTGATCTGATCTGATCTGATCTATGCATCCACTGATTTTTTTTCTTTTTTTTCTTTTTGGTCTGTGTCACTCCACTAAAATGAAAGAAACATGAGGGCAAGAAACATGACCATCTCCTCAGCACAACTGGTCTAGTGTTGGCCTTGCACATAAAACATGTTAAAAAATTCTACATTTGATCAACAAAGGAATTCTCCATCATTCCTAAAAGGCCAAGGCCTTTAGGAACTCGGTAAAGATGCTGAAGACCATTTAGTTACCATCTTGGTCCATCCCTGAACCCTTCCAGACTTTTCAAAAGGTCTCAGCACCAGGAATTCTTTGAGCCTGCTCTAGTCTGCCTGCCTCTGGCCACCTTGGCCTTTTCTCCTGCTTCTGCTCTCCCCAAGCATACCTTTAACAACATGCCTGGAATAAAGCTTCATTTCTAAAACACCTACTATGTGCCAGGTATAGCTAGTCCTCCCAACCAACTCCAGAAGATAGATTTTAAAAAAAGAAATGAAAAGACATGGCCAGAAAGAGGCTAAATCATTTGCCCAAGACCACACTAGTGAGTGGGAAGGAAGTAAGTAAGTGTTAGTTGCTCAGTCATGCCTGACTCTTTGAGACCCTACGGACTGAAGCCCACCAGGCTCTTCTGTCCATGAGATTTTCCAGGCAAGGATACTGGAATAGGTTGCCGTTTCCTTCTCCAGGGGATCTTCCCAATGCAGGGATCAAACCCAGGTCTCCTGCACTGCAGGCAGATTCTTTACTGACTGAGCTACAAGGAAAAGAGTGGGAAATACAGGACAATCTGATTTACTTTAACTGTCCCAAATTAGTGCGTGGGGCTGTGAGAAGGTTTTCGTTTTTTAATATTTATTTTTTATTTGGCTGCACGGGGTCTTAGTTGTGGCATGTGGGATCTAGTTCCCTGACCAAGGATCGAACTCAGACCCCCTGCATAGAGCATGGAGTAAGCCACTGGACCACCAGGCAAGTCCCTGTGAGAAGGTTTTTAAGGCCTCTTTCCTTGTAGCATGCTTACCCCTCCCTTGATGCCCCTGTCTTGCCCTTCAGCCCTGGGGGTTCCACCAGAAGCAAGAGGTAAGAAATCAGGACCGCCAAAGTTAGAAATCCAGGGAGGGTAAAGTCAGGGTGATAGTGTCGGGGGATGTGGGGTTTGGTCTTAGGCAGGAACAGAGCTCGGGCTTCAGGTGGGCATGTGAAAGGAGGGGATGGTAAAAGGGAAAGATGGCCTGGGTGGGGGGTGATGGGGAAATCTAAGCACCCCAGTTCTGAACACCTGTGTCTCCTTGCCTCGCCTGCCACACAGCTCCGCTTAGGAGGCTGCAGGTTTGCCATTCCCACTCGGGCAGGCAGGGCGGGGCAGGAAGGGGACCGCTCCTCACTCCTTGACCTACCTGCCTGTAGTCCCCACAGCCCACCTGATAGGCAAAGCATTTGCAGGAGCTGAGGCGAGAAGAGGGGGGGCAGGTGGGAGGGAAGTGGCTCTGCTCATCTTTGGGAGAGAAGACTGCAGCCAGGAAGGAGCGGGGCAGGACAGTGCAGCCAAGTAGGGGTGAGAAGCCAGGGCTGGTGGAGAAGGAGGGACTCTGGTGGGGTGGGGGGAGCAGGAGCCAAGGTGGACCACTGTCAGAACAGCCTCCCCCACCCAGTTCAGCCCAGCCTGGGAAGGGAAGTGGGGAGGGGTCCTGTCACCAGGAGACCCTTTGTACTGCCAGCTTTTTGCAGCAGAAATAGCCCCTTTCTAACCGGCAGCCTCCTACTCACCGGGCTGATAGGAATTCCCTCCCACCCCCAGGGCCCCAGGCCTGGAGGGTTAGGGACAGGAGGACGTGTAGGCCAACCCCACACACCCCACCCTGAGTGTCGGCAGACTCTTGCCTCAACTTCAGACCCTGGTCCCATCCCAGCCTGGGAGAGGACTGCCAGGGATCAAAAGAGTGAGATCAGGTGGTCTCTGGCATTCTTGAGAGCTTTCCCTGCTGCTAGGCCACTCCCCTAGCCCAGGGGTGGGTGGGTTTACCATCCCATCCCAACCCCCTCTCCTTCCTGTTCGGACACCTTCTTCCCACATGCAGGAGGGGGAAGACTATAGACACTCAAAAACTCAGTTCAAATCCTGACCTTGCTTCTAAGTAGCTGTGTGGCCTTGGGCAAGTCGCTTAACCTCTCAGAGCCTGTTTCCCTGTCTCTAAAATGTCATCTCTAAAAATCATGAACATAGGAGCTAGACTGACCTTATGATGTCTTAGGGAAGACGGAGCGACAGGACATCTGGTAAGCCAAAAGCATCTCACAGCATTGTCTACCGGTCTCTTTCCCAGGGAGGGGAAGCCCTGGCGAACTTCCTGGAGGAGGTGGCTGGGGAGTGTTGAGGGGCCGGCAGGGGTCGCTGTGAGTGCGCAGGCCCATCGGGACCTCCCTGGGGCTTTGGGGACGGGGGTGTCGGGGGTGGAAAGGGCAGTGGAGCTTCTCTGAGCTGACACCAACCCTCCCCAAACAGGCACCACCCGCCCAGTCTCTTGTTCCTCTCAGCCCAAGGCGAAACTCGGGCCGCACCTCCCGGCTCTCTCCGCCGCCCCCCTACCTAGGGCCCCCCTGACCCACACCCTAGGGCGGGCTGGTCTCCCCTTGGGGGGCCGGGGCCAAGAATGGGCGCGTGAACTGGGGCAAATTAACACGTAGGAAAACACCCCGGCACCTGGAGAAACAGGAGCTGGGGCCGGGGGAGGGCGGCCAGAGCCTTGGAAGTCAGAACCCGAACGGAGCGATAATTCACCCGAGTGTCCGCGGCCTCCCGCCCGCTCCCCGCCCCCGCCGCTCGGCCTCCGGTTTCAAAGGCGGACAAACAGCACTCTGTGCTGGTCCCGGCTCCCTCGCTAAATCTTCCTGTCTTCAGCTTCTGGTAACCTGAGCCGGCAGAGCTGACCCTCCCTCGGAGGCCTAATGGGTACCGGGAGAGGGGAGAAGGCGGTGGGAGGAAGACGGAGGGGAGGGGATGGAGAATGCCGACCCGCGCCGCTGGGACCTCAGCCCTCACCCCCTCCTTCTCAGGGGCGCCCGGCCGGCCGCCCCATCCCTGCACTTTGGGGGTGGTGGGGCGGGGGGTACAGTGGGCGAATGTTGCTTTAGAGCAAGCCTTTGCTTTCACATACACTGCCGCTTTGGCCTGTGTTTGCGCTTCTAGATGCTTCTGCGCGTGGACAGAGTGTGAGTCTGTGTGTGAGAAGGGAGGGGGGTGGCTGTTGTGAACTCACACCTCAGCATGTGGAAAAGTCATTTTTGTGCTTAAGTCGGGCACCCTCGTCGTGGGAAGACCGAGGAGCCCCGCTCCTTCCCCCTTCCTCCTCCCCCCTCCTCCCCTTCTCCCCTTTCTCTGCTCCCTCCTCCTTCCCCTCCCCTTCCCCTCACCCCTCGGGAGAGTGAAGTAACCCCAGAAGGGCCTCCCACAGCCACTCCTGACCAGAGGCAGGGCTGAAGGGGTTGCCGTCTGCCCAGAGTCCTTCTCCAAGCTCTTTAACAAGTGAGCCTGTCTGCCTGGGAACTTGGCCCTTAGAAAGTAATCTGGGCCAGAACATCCTGACTCCTTGTCCTCTCTTTGGGGCAGGGTTGGGAGGGGGAACGTGTTCACCTCGAGAGGTGTGCGCCCCCCCCCTCCCCGCTTTGGGATTTCCAGTGGGAGGTCCTACTTCAAGGCCCAGGGTGGAGTGCGTCCTCAAAACACAGGGAAGCTGGAGACTTCTGGGAAGGGCTGAGGACCATTTAATTAAGAAGGCGCTGACTGGATGGCGGAAGGGTCAAGATTTGATTGGTGAGGGCAGGGGTAAGAGCAGAGGTGAAGGGCAGGGCTAGAACTGCAGTTGAATTGGGGGTTAGAGAGGAGTGAAAAATGAGGGTCAAGAAATACTTAGGGGGAAGGGTTCATGTAGTGGCAGGCCTAACTGGAGGGGTGGACATGGAGTTGGAGCTCAGGTTCAGAGTAGGGAACTGTGGTGGGACAAGGCGCGGTGGTAAGTGCAGAGTTCATTCATGCTGTCTTTAACCCGCAATCTTTTTTAACATTTTATTTGGCTGTGTCGGATCGTAGTTGTGGCCCGCAAACTCTTAGTTGCAGCATATGGGATCTAGTTTCCCTGACCAGGGATGGAACCCTGGGCCTCCTGCGTTGGGAGCCCAGAGTCTGAGCCACTGGACCACCAGGGAGGTCCCCAACCAGCAAATATTAATTGTCTCCTGTGTGCCAAGTACTGTTTTACTTACTGGAAATAGATAGCAGAACACAAAACTCTGCCCCCCTCCAAGGTTCCATGCCAATGGTGGACAGACAATAAAATTAGGAACTGGATAAATGATATTTTAGATGGTGGTAAAGGCTGCAGAGACAAAGCTGGAAAGGGGGAGAGGGAGTGATGGGGCACGTCTTGCAATGTGTGATATGGCCTCACTGAGAAGGTGACACGTGTCAAAACCTCCAGGAGGTGGGGAAGGCCGCCAAGCAGATACCTTGGTGAAGAGCTCTGTAAGCAGAGGAACAGCAAATGCAGTTTCTGCCTTGTGTGTGTATGTGTGTGTGTGTACACGCCCGCGCAGCATGTTCAGTTCAAGGAACACCAGAGATGCTAGAAGGGTGGGCGAGCAGGAGGGAGGAGGCCAGAATGGTCAGAGGCTGGGGTCAGGGGTAGGATCAGAGTCCGGGGTCTGTATCAGCTCTATCTTCTCCCTCTTGAGTCATGGGGAGGCAGACGGTCTGTAAGCAGGGGCCAGCAAGGAGGAAATGGGTGAAGCTGGGAGACTGGTGGGGGACCGTGAAGCCAGCCCACCCCTGCGGACTGCAGGTCAGGAGAGCCTCTGCTTGGAATGGGGCATCTGACTTCGGGGACCTCCTGGTCTTATCCAGGATCTCCCCTCCAAAGCGTGAGACGCCACTTCACTTGGAGCTTCAAGAACTTTGTCGCCTACCCCCCATTTGTTTGCTAATAAAAAGATGAAGGGGGGCCTGTCTGCCTTCTCCGGATCACTAGCCTTCTCCTTCCCTTCTCCCCTGCCTGCCTCCTCTCCCTCTCCTTTCTCTCCCGGAGAGCTGATGCAGTTAATTGGAGCGTCTTGGAAGTGCACATTAACACACAGAGCGCCAAGGAGACGTCTTGGCAGCGAAATATCATTATCACTTCTTGAGCTCCAGCCAAAATCCCCTCGCGGTCAAAACACAATTCTTTAAACTAAACAATTAAAGATTTGTGCAAGTGTGGCTGCCATGAGGTATCAGCCTGGGAACGGTTGCCCCTGCCAGTATGTCAGCAGAAGTTAGCAACCTGCTCCGCTCTCCGAGCCAGGTGATGGGCCGAGTGTCTCCCGGGAAGGAGGATAAACAGCAGGCTCACGGTGGTGGCCAGGCCACCAGTAACAACCTGTCCCCATCCTTAGAGGCACAAGGATTTTGAAATGCCAGGCCCCAACCCTCTTTTATTCCCTGCTTTGTCTGCAGGAGCTCCTGGCCCTAGAGGGAGAATCACTGGGCACCACACTGCCCCTTGTGGCTGGGGCTGGGAGTGCTGGAAGTCACAGGCTAAGTTTCCTGGATTCCTAGAGCCCAGTCTCACGCCCACCCCCTCCTGCTCAGCCCTCTGAGACCTGGGCACACACAGGGCCATGCACACCACACAGCTGAGGTTAGAGCAGAGAGATTCTGGGCCACCATCCAGGCCTACCCCTTAATGTGTAGTTTCTACCCTGCACAGCCCTCAGTGAGGACCCCAAGTACTGTCATGGGGCAAAATCTGGGCTACGAATCTCTCTGGATAGGTTGCAGGGTAACCGCCTCTCTCTGAGCCTCAGTTCCCATGTCTGTACCACACAATTTAGGCTTGATATTGAAGATTCTTCCAGTTTAAATATGCTGTGGGTCTTTGACTTTAGGTACTTATTGCAAGGGCCATATTCAGTGAAATGTGTTAGTCGCTCAGTCGTGTCTGACTCTTTGCAACCTCATGGACTGTAGTCCACCAGGCTCCTCTGTCTGTGAAATTCTCCAGACAAGAATACTGGGGTAGGTAGCCATTCCCTTCTCCAGGGGATCTTCCGAACCAGGGATGGAACCCAGGTCTCCTGCATTGCAGGCAGATTCTTGACCGTCTGAGCCTCCAGGGAAGGGCCATGGAGGTGTTCAGACAGCAGGCTCAGAGAACCCTCTCCTTCCACACATAGAAAGTCCCCCTTGTGCTGTACATTTCAGGGATCCAGTTCAATCAGATACTTGCTCTGGGCATGGGACGTCAAGGAGATTAGAAATGATGGTCCCTCTGTCTCCAGCTATTTTAAAATGTCTCTCTCTAGACTGTCAAGGAAGCCTGAATCTGATGAAGCAAAGACTCTGGAGCCAGACAGCCTGGGTTCAATCCCAGCTCCCTGCTCACTAGTTATGTGACCTTGGGCAAGATGCTTAACCTCTCTGTGCCTCAGTTTCCCCATCTGCAAAGTGGGGTTAGCCATAGAACCCACCTCTTAGGGCGGATATAAAAATTAAATGAGAAAAAAAAACATTGAAACCAGAACAGTGCCTGGTTCATAGAAAGCACTCAATGAATAGAAGCTATTGTTATTTCTGTGGCTTTTCTAGTGGGAAGCCTGTGGCAGCTTGTCTCTAAAGCTGGCATCTCGGGAATTGCCTGGTGGTCCAATGGTTAGGACTCAGCATTTTTCACTCTCTAGTTGTGTCCCATGGGTTCCAGAGCATGTGGCCTCAGTAGTTGTGGCGCATGGGCTTAGTTACTCTGCTGCATGTGGGGTCTTAGTTCCCCAACCAGGGATGGAACCCTTGCCCCCTGCATTGCAAAGCGGATTTTTAACCCCTGGACCACCAGGGAAGTCACTGCATCACACTTGAATAAAATCCAAAGCCCCCCAAAGAGACGGCTCTACGGCCCACCAAACATAACATGTGCCCTGCTCTCCCTCCGACCTTGTTCTCATCATCTCATCATCTCTTTCCTCTGTTCCAAGGACTCTGGCCTCCTCGTAATCCCTTGAACACACCAAATAGGCTCCTGCCCCAGGGCCTTTGCTAATGCCCGTCCCTCAGCTGGGTGTCCTCTTCCCCCTATTTTCTCAACAACTCAATCTTCCACTTTACTGGGGTCCCTGGCCAAAGCTCACCTCTTTTGGGGGAGTCTTTCTTGAAATAATATCCCCTCCCCAGTCCTTCTAATATTCCTTTCTCTGTCCTTCCCTGCTTTATCTTTCCTCAGGTTACTCATTGCTTGGGCTTCCCTTGCGGCTCAGCTGGTAAAGAATCTGTCTGCAATGCGGGAGACCTGGGTTCAATCCCTGGTGTTGGGAAGATCTCCTGGAGAAGGGAAAGGCTGCCCACTCCAGTATTCTGGCTTGGAGAATTCCATGGACTGTATAGTCCACGGGATCGCAAAGAGTCAGACACGACTGAGCTATTTTCACCTCTTCACTCACTGCTACCTGCTATTTTTTAAAATATACATTTTATTTAATTATTATTTGCTTATTTGGTTGTGTTGGGTATAGTTGTGACCCACAGGCTGTGTGTTGTGGCGTGTGCGCTTCTAGTTGTGGAATGTGAGCTTAGTTGCCCTGAGGCATGTGGGATCCTAGTTCCCCCAGCAGGGATCGAACCCATGTCCCCTGAATTGGAAGGAGGATTCTTAACCACTGGAACCACAAGGGCGGTCCCACTACCTCCTATTAGACTGCGCGTTTATTTATGCATTCATGTTCTGTCTCTCTTCTTTCCACTAGAATGTAAGCTCCCTGAGGGTAGGAATTTTGTTTGCTTGGTTGACCACGCAGCTCCAGGGATTAGAACAGTGCCTAACACATGGCACGTCTCAAGCAACAGCCATAAGATAAATGAAACTCCCCTATTCCAGAGACGGGAACCGAGGCCTAGAGATGGGGCGGGGACTTGCCCAAGGTCCCACGGCTCCTTAGCCTGAGCCCAGCCCAGGGCTCTCCCTTCCTGGTTGCTGCCCCAAAGGGCTCCCCGCCCCTTTGCGGACCGGCGGCCACAGCCACGCCCCCTGTCACTCAGGCGAGCCAATAGCCCTCAGTTCCTTCAGTTGTTTCTGTCAAACAGTATTTACAATAAACTTTGTTTGAACTTTTGTCTAAGTGATAATAATAATAACACGATAATTATATGGAGTATAACGTACAGCCAGCTGTATTTAATTAAAGCTGTAATTTCACTAAGGGTTTCTGGAAACAGTAAACCGCAAGAGTTGTACCACCCGTACCCCTCGGTGGGGGATTACAGCTGCTCAGGAGCGGGGTGGCTGGCGCGGAGGCCCCAGAAGCCAGAGGCCACCAGCAGGGTCCAGCTTCCGGAGTCTGAGCGCTCCCATCCTGGGGCCACATGCAGAGGTGGGTCTGCGGTGGCCTCGGGCCAAAGACCGAGTCTGGAACCGCTCAGAAGGCGCGCACGGGTTTCTTCCGGCCTTCGCTGGCTCATGAGAAAGTAGTTTCTCTCAGCACTCTAGGATAGAGGGCTGGGGAACCAGAAAGACACCAAATAGGAGCAGGGAAGATGGCTGGGAAGGCCAGAGGCCCAGGGTGTGGGTCAAAAGGAAGGAATTCGCGCTAACGGAGGGAGGGCAGGCCAGGCATGGATTCAGTCAGCACAGTTTCGCTAGGTTGCCTATCATGTGCCCAGCACCACGCAGGGTTAAGGAGACTTCAGTTTTGTTCTGCCGAGAGTTTGGTTGAGCAAGGAGACAGTCTCTTTAAAAAAAAATAAAAGAATAAGTTCTTTATTCATTTGGCTGTGTTAGGCTTAGCTGTTGGGTCTTCGTTGCAGCACACAGGATCTTCATTGTGGGATCTTTTGTTGTGGCGTGTGGGCTTATTTGCTCTGAAGCATCTAGGATCTTAGTTCCCCAGCCAGGGATCAAACTCACATCCCCAGCATTGCAAGGCAGATCCTTAACCGCTGGACCACCAGGGAAGCCCCAAGGTGACAGCCTTGTATACCAACCACAAGAGGAACCCTCAAGAGAGGGCCTGATAGCCCAGTGGCTAAGAGCCCTGCCTCTGGAGCTAGAGTCTGAATGGTTCAATCCTGGCTCTGCCCCTCTCAGCTGGGCTTGCCTTTTCACCTCTCTCTGCCTTCCTCTTTTCATCCGCCAAATGGGGATACTTGTATTTACTTTAGTGTTATTATGAGGGTAAAACCAGGGAATCCCTGTTGAGTGCTTAGGACAATGGGAGAGTGGGTCAATAAATATTAACTGTTATCCTTGGATATTCTGGGAGCACAGAAAGAGGCAGAATCATCTTGACTTGGAAATAGGGTGACCAACCATCCTGGCTTGGTTGTGGAACATTCTGTGCTGAAACCAGGACAGTCACAGGAAAACTGGCCCATCAGTCACCCTACCTGGAAAGCCAGAGCTGGATCTCAGAGAGGAAGTGACGTCTGGGCCAGCCATGCACTAAGGATGACAGGGACTTAGCGCAACAGAAGACAAAGGATGCATAGAAAGGTGTAGAACCCAGGTTCAGGCCCAGGTCATCTGTGAGCTCCCTAGGTGACCCTGGGCATTCTCACAGATTCAGCTGTCCCATCGGTAGCCTAAGAGGGGACTGATTGCTCCCAGAGGCGGGCCCCTTGGAGGTCTACAATGTGGGGAGACGGGGGCTGCAGGAACGCCTGGTGAGAGAGCATCAGGGTCACCCACTCCTGCCCCAGGCCTGTGCACACACATGCACATGCACACACACACACACACACATCCACACACAACAGTAGGGCAAGGCTGAGAGGTCAGCCTCACAGGATAAGGGAGACACCTATATGGCACTTAGCCTTGTGGGGCCCGGAGCGGCCCCATCAGGAGGTCTAACTGGAGAGTCAGCTTTCATTGTCTAAAGAGGCTTGCTGCTGAGTGTGGGGGTTGAGCGAGAAGATCTCTGAAGAGATGCAGAAATATTCCTGGGTAATAAAATATCCCCTTTTCAGTGTCAAAGTTAATGTTCCAGGCCTCAGGTAAAAACGGATTCTCATCAGCCAGCACTCTCCCTGGAGAAGGCTGGGCGGCTGTGGGGAAAGGAGGGGACAGGTGGGTTCTCCTCATCCTCAGAGTCGGGGGCTCGGTGGTCAGAGGGGGCCGAGCTCCCATTGTGAGCCTGCCCCTCGGTCCCTTGGACATGCCGCCTGGATGTCAAGCTGATGCCCCTCCCTCAGTCATTCTGCCCCCACCCCCATCCTTCCCTCATGGGCTCCTTTCTCCTTTTTTCCTCCCATAGAATTCTGCCCACCGGCCTGTCTCCATCCCTTCTGCATGTGCCGGCATCTGGGACTATTTCTGTCTGTCTGTCCTGCTGCAGTCTGTCCCCTGAGGCCAGGACAAGAGGCTGGAGGCCTGGCACACTGCTTGGGAGGAACACACGTGCACCACACACTCATGCGCCCCCTGCAACTCTGCACCAGCAGGTGGGGGCGGTTGGTGGCCTTGCCCCTGGACACCTTGGCCATGCCCAGGGCTGCCGCCTGCACCCCTGCTTCTGTGCTGGGCCCCAAGCCCGCTGGCGTGTGCCAGCGGCGCAGCAGCTCTGACAGGCCACGGGTTTAAATATAGAGTTGCGTATGCAAGACAAAGCTAATTTTAGCAGGAATGTGCTGGAAACTTTCTGAGGGCTCTGTTCTCTAGCTGTCTCCCCTGTGCTCATCACTTGGGGCTGGGAGTCAACCTGCTGGTCCCCTGTCCCTCACCTTCCCACTTCTCTCTCCCAGGCGCCCCTCTCCCCAGACCAGGATCCCAACACTGGCCCTGTCCCTTGCCTCCCCAGGGCTCTGCTCCCAGGGGCCCAAGCCCACCCAGCTGCCTGAGATTCTGAGTCCCTTGGGTCCCCTCTCTTGCCCCAGTCTCTTGGGCAATACCAAGACTGGCCAGCCCTGGAGAAAATGATCCATCCAGCAAAATTCTCCTTCCGCCCCCCAACCCCAGTGATGCGTCCTGTCAGAGCGATACCCCAGATTCACATGCTCACCCAGTCACCGAGCAGTCACTGTGTCTCAGGCATGTTGATGAGTGCTTTCGAGAGTTACTTGTTTAATCAGTACAACCACCTTGCAAAAGCATGAGAAATAGCCCCATTTTACAGAACAGCACACTGAAGCCCAGGGAAGTTCAAGGACCTGCCCAAGGTCATTCAACATCATAGTCTGGTCATGAAATACATTAATTTTCCCAGGGAGGATGCTTGTGTTGTAAATGAGAACTCGGGAAGGAGGGGGTCACATTTAGCACGAAGGAATCACTGACACAGAAGTTCAAGGACTATGATTCTGGTGGAGTGCAGCTCCTTGGAGGCTGGAAGGGGGAAGGCCCTTGCCTCTCATCCTTTCTGTGTCCTGTTGCCTCACCGGGGGCCTAAGGCAGCAAGCTATGCTTCTCCTCCAATCAAATCCCACATTTATTTTGGTTCGTCTCCTGTCTCGCATCTATGGGGCACCGTGTGCCCAGCACTGCCACGTGTGCCCAGCTACAAAGATAAAGGGAGCGAAGGGCCGGCCGGGCTCTGAGGTCCTCCTGGCTCAGCTGGTGACAGGCAGCAGCCTGCAGTAAACAATTAGCTGCGCGCTCAACGGTAAGGATGATAATAGGAGCTGGGAGGACAGAGGAGAGAAAGAGTTGACATCCAGAAGGGACTGCACCCCCCGCGAGAAACTCCAGAAGGCATCAACTCTTCCTCCCTGGGCTGCTCTGACTGTTCTCCCCAGCAGCTCCAGAAAAATGCCCTGTCTCCTCGCAGAGCTGTGTAACAGGCTGCGTGGTTGTTGTGCTTGAGCGTGAGGACAGGTCCCTGTAATGAGGATCAGAATAGTAACAGGAGGATGACATGCTGCAGTTAGAGAGCAGCGGAGCTCGGGGAATGCGGCCCAGCCCCGAGGGAGGGGATGCCATAGCCCCGCCACGCGTCTGACGGTCCCTGGGCCTCTCCACTGGGGCCTGTGGGGCTCTCCTTATGCCCTGGCACTGGGGGGCAAGGGCGCCCCGGGAAGGCAGAGGACCTGCTTAAGGTTGTGCCCCTCTCTCCCTCCTGTTCCACCTTCAGGTCTGTCCATGGCACTAAATTCCTTCTTACACACGAAGTAAGTTCCTTATTCATTTTTCTTACTGTCTAGAGTGGACTCCGGAGAAGGCAATGGCATCCCACTCCAATACTCTTGCTTGGAAAATCCCATGGATGGAGGAGCCTGGAAGGCTGCAGTCCATGGGGTCGCTAAGAGTCGGACACAACTGAGCGACTTCACTTTCACCTTTCACTTTCATGCATTGGAGAAGGAAATGGCAACCCACTCCGGTGTTCTTGCCTGGAGAATCCCAGGGATGGCGGAGCCTGGCGGGCTGCCGTCTGGGGTCACACAGAGTCAGACACGACTGAAACGACTTAGCAGCAGCAGCAGAGTGAACTCTCCAGGTTTTGTGTCCTGCCACCTCTCTAGTGACTAGGACAGTGCCTGGAGCATGGTAGTTGTTCAAGAAATATGTGTGTGTGAACAAATAGTTGTGGATTTCCATGGGCTGTGTGGACTTGCCAAACCTATGGGACTGGAGATGGGCTTCCTGTGGCTGAGCCTGTCCGTGGGAGGAAGGCTGTGAGGGGTGTGTGTGTGTGTGTGTGTGTGTGTGTAGGCTTTCAGCCTGGTCACTGACTCCCTGCACACCATGGAGCAGGTGGTTATATGGGCTCAGGTACTGGTCTGGGTCTTCTTTGCACAGATGCTTAGGGAGCAGAGGGGTGCAGGTGTGTGTCTGCGTGCTCCAGCGATGTGCGTGGTGTCTCCCTGGAAGATCCCTGCTGATACCCTCTCCCCCATGCCCACCACACACCAGGTCTCTGGGACTGAGTCCATCAGGTGTGCCCACATTCAATCACATCCCCCCGGGTGCTGGGGTCACTGTGCCAGCTTTGGGGCAGAGGCCACTGTCTGCAGGAGGAGATACCATCCAGGGGAGGTGATGGTCCCAAGCCGGTTTCCATGTGCTCCTCATGAAAAAGTCAAGGCCTCTTGGGAAAATAAGAAAGATGGCCCGGCTTCGAGTCGTGCCTGCTGCGTGCCAGGCATTGTGCCAACAGCCTTCTGATTCCCCCAGCCCTGTGGGGGGGGGGGGGTGCTGTTGGACAGATGAGGAAACGGAGGCACTGGGGGAAGAAGCAACTTGTCCAAAGTCACACAACTGGGATGGGGATTGGACCCAGCACCACACTGATGCCTCACGCCTCCTGCTCTCGCCACCATCTGAGGGCTTCACCCAGGTGAGAAAGCTCCCTTCCCCCCTCCCCAGACACCCCACCACCTTGTGCAGGGGAGGGATGGGGAGTGCATGAGGGAGCTGCCTGCTTTCAAAGAGTCGCATGTGGGTTTATCACCCAAGCTTTACTGACCACCACCCCATCCTACAGTTGTGTGCCCCAAAAGATGTGTTCAAGTCCAAACCTCTCGTACCTGTGAATATTATTTTATTTGAAAATAGGGTCTTTGCAGATTGGTCAAGGTAAGGTCACACTGGATCGGGGGGTGCCCTTAATCGAATGTTTGGTGTCCTTATAAGAACATGGGAACACAGCCTCAGATGCAGAGACACACGGGGAGAACACCCCGCGACAGTGGGAGCAGAGCCTGGAGTGATGCCCCTGCAGTCAAGGAACATGAAGGGCGGCTGGCCATTCTGAGAAGCGGGGAGCACAGCGTGCAACAGATGCTCCCTCTGAACTTCCACACAGAACCAAGCTCACCTCAGCCTTGATCTCAGGCCTCTGGTCTCTTGAACTCTGAGAGAATCAGTTCCCCTTGTTCTAAGCCACCAACTCCGTGGTAACATGGCAGCCTTAAGAAACGAGTCTGCCCTCCCCTCCCAGTATGAAAGGACATGTGTACACACGCACACACACACACACACGGTAACTTAAATACACAATTACTGAGGCTCACACTTTGACCAGGTCACACAAGCCCGTGTTGGGTGTCTCCTGGGTCCGGTGCTCGAAGCTACCCCACACCCGCCGGGCACATGCTTCCCTGCACGTCACTGGATGGAATTCCCTTCTCCGGGCCCACCAGGAACTCACAGCGGAAGCCTTGCTGAGGACAGAAACCGCACTCCTCCTGGGGCTTCCTCTCGGGTGTCCCCTTGGTTCACTTCCCAGCCTCAGTCTCCTGGTTTCCCTTCCTTCCTGCCTTCCTGCCTGCCTGCCTCCCACCCTCCCTTCCTCCCTCCTCCCCTTGCTCTTCCCCTTTGAGTAAACACAGCCCCATTGCAAGGCCCTGTTCTGAGAGCTGCACATTGCCACCTGTTGCTATGGAGAAGCCTCTTTATCACAAACACTGGGTAAACAGCTGCTGCTGGGAGCCCCTTTCTGCTGGCCAGGGGTTTATTTGGAGAAAGTCAATAAGGAAAAATAAACATTCCCGGCCCTGTGTATATACAGCCTTGGGACGAGTGCTCCACAGAGGCTCGGGGCCTGCCAGCTCCCCAGAGGGTCCGGCAGGCTGAGCCCCACCCCTGCCTCTGATCCCAGAATCCTCCGTTCTGAGGCAGGGTGGGGGCCAGACAGCCCAGGACCTCCCTCCAGACTCACCCACCCTGCCCTAGGCCAGGCCCAGCTGAGGGGTCACGGCTTGGACCCCTCAGCAAGGGTGTGATGAAAGAAATCCTTTCAGGGATGCTCCCCCAGGACACCAGAATTCCTGGGAAGAACCAGGCTCAATTTGGCTAGATTAGGTTTCTCTCTTAAAAAATCAATTTCTTTAGCTGCATCAGATCTTAGTTGTGGCATGTGGGATCCAGATCCCCAATCAAGGATCGAACCGGGGCCCCCCCACACTGGGAGCACGGAGTCTTAGCCACTGGACCACAAGAGACGTCCCTAGGCGTCTCTCTTGTTTGGCATTTTAGTTTCAGTCGAATTCAATGTTACATGTTTAATACTATAACCATCCATTCATTCAGCATGTACATATCTGACAGTACTGATGTGTCAAGAGATTGTGCTGGGCTCTGCTCGCTCCCACCCTCAAGGTGCTTACAGTCCAGTGGGGAGGACAGAGCATCAGTCACCATCGTGATGTACTCCGCTAAATATTTGTAGGGGTGTGACGTGCAACACAGGAGACGTATAGGTGTTGTGGGAGTGTGTAAAGGTGCTCATCCCTCTTACATGTTTTAACTCAGTTCATCCTCAGAACAATCCTGTGAGGGGATAATATTTTTATTCTCATTTTACAAATGGGGAAGTTACTTTACCTAAAGTCAATTAGCTTCTAAGTGGGAAACTCAGGATTTAAGCCCAAGACAGCCAGAGACAAAAGTCCCAGGCTCTAAATCACTGTGTAATTCTGTCAGGCTTGCAGTAGAAAAGCCACAATCCCTACCCTCAAGAAATTTGCAAGGAAAGTTTTCTTGAAATATGTCCATGTCATTGTGGACAGGCAATGATCCGCATGGTCAATGAGGAGCACCAGACATTCATTCAGAGAACATCGGTGTGACACAGAGGGCTTGGGGCCAGAGGAAGCCATCGGGTTGAGCTTTGCAAGCTGATCAGAATTTAGATCGAAGCCAGATGGCAAGGGAGGGATCTCCCAGGGGCGGAGCTGGGGACAGTCTGGCTAGGGTTGGGGACCAGGAAGACCTGCTTTGGAGAGGCGGGAGGAAGCCTGCCACCTTGCTTTTCACTCCAGACCCTATGCATCTCTTAGAAACTCACCCCCATCCACACCACCCTGCTTTGGGCCAGGACCTCATCCTCTCCCTCCTGCAAATCTAAGCAGCTTCCTTCCTGGTCTTCTTGCCTCCAGTCTTGCTCAGCTGTAATCCACTCTCCACCAGCCCCCAAAATCTTCCAGAAACACAAATCTTTTTTTTTTTTTGGTTGCGCTGGGTCTTTGTTGCAGCACATGGTCTCTAGTTGTGGCACTTGGGCTGCAGAGCGTGTGGGCTCAGTAGTTATGGCCCCAAGGCTTCGTTGCCCCGCAGCATCTGGGATCTTAGTTCTCCAAACAGGGATGGAACCCGAGTTCTCTGCACCGGAAGGCAGATTCTTAACTGCCGGACCCCCAGGGAAGTCCCCAGAAACCCAGATCTACCCATGTTGCCACTCTCCTATTTGCCAGCTCCAGACAGACAGAGGCCACACCAGCTTTGCTGTCATCTCTTCCTCTTTTCCATAAGCATTCGTGCTTGTGCACCAAACGTGGAGAAACACTCATGCTTGCCAAATGCACGGGTCCCTCCTGTGCCTTTGTGCATTGCCCTCATGCTTCCTCCTGCTTGGAAATCCTTTCTGAAGAGTCACCTTCATCCGCAAACTCTCAATGAGCACCTATGAGTGCCTGGTGCTGTCCTGAGCCTTGGGAACAAAACAGTGAAGAAAACAGCAATTCTTGTCCTCATGGAATGTATATCTCAGTGAAGGATCTGCACTACAACAAAACAAAGAAGGACAATACGTACAGGAGTGGGTGCTGAGGAGTGCTGGGGGGGGGGGGGGGAATACAGTGGGGAAGGGGAGGGTTGGAGCTAGAGGCCACTGTGATGATTCTGAGTGAGACAAGGGACTAGTTCTCAGGTTTTATGGCAATCCCTCTGGCTGTTGTGTTGAGAAAGGGCTGAAGAGAGGGTGGGGTGGAGGGGGATGGAGCAGGATTCCCTCTTCCTCACAAGGCTGGCAGGGGCTCTGTCCAGGGTGTCCTCCCCTACCTGCCCCAGCTCCCCCGGGGGTTCCTGAGGATAACCTGGGATGAGAAGACACCTTCTGCAATCCTCATCCATCATCCTAGGTCCCGCCAAGGTGCTCTGGTTTACGGCCACATCCCTGCAGTTCTCCAGGCCTGGCATTACCTGATTCTCTCCAGGCCACCTGCCCATCTTCCCCCCCCCCCCCCACCCAAGGCTCTGGGGAGGGCAGGAGCCCTGCAGAGCAGTGATCCACATATCAGGAGCAGAGGAATTAACGTTCCCAAGCTGTAATTATATCTTCCACCGGGTGACACCTAAGGAAGCATCTTTTTATAAAAGCAGGTAAATTGAAGGCTTATGGGATTGTGGGGAATGGATATATTTTTAGCATGCTCCCCTCACCGCCCCTGATTGCCAGAACCCTGATAATTGCTCTGGTGCCAATGCTCAGTGTGGGGTTGAGGGATCCTTGCGAAGGGGATCTGGGAGGCACTGAGAACCTAGTTAAGCCAAGTGAGAGTCTAGGAAAGAAGCTGGAGAAACTCCTCTTGATGAGGGAATCATGGGATGAGTCATTCATGAATGGGTTGGGTGTAACCCTTATATGGTACGTATTAAGTGCCAGATGGTGTTCTAAGTGCTTTCTGTTAATCTTCACAACAATCATACGAAGTAGGTATTGCTATTACCCCCATTCTGCAGATGAGAAAACCAAGGTATTGAAGGTTCAAGTGTGATTTTGAGTCAGACATTGGAGATACATACACAACGTTTTATACACATATCAAAGAATGCTGACTTCAGTGATGAATGAATGAATTCCTTCACTCTGTATTTCTCAGATGTTTACAAAGAAACCTAAAGCTCAGCCAATCAGAAAGCTCTGAAGTTAGGAAGTCCCTACCCTTTGGGGTGGGGCCTCTGAACACGCTTCCTATTCCTGAGAGCTGGAGGTCCCCACTCAGGGAAAAGTCAGCCATTTTGGTTGGTGGATGGCCCCTCTATGTCCTGAAGCACAGAACCCTGGAGCTTGAGGCTGTGATAAGATGTTTAAGATGCTAAGAGCAGGGTCTCTCGGGCTTACAGGATCTTCTGCCCATTTGGGGAACTGGTTGGATTAGTAGATCTGCTGACATTGGAGGAAATGGAGACGAAGAGAAGAAGAGAAGGAGGAACTGGGGTCTCCCTATGTGTTGTCCAGTGGCTGCTGTTGTCTAGGGACACCCCTTCTCCAGCAAGGACATCAGCCTAGAGAAGGCACAGGAGAGAGAGAGAGGCAGGAGAAAATGTGATTTTTAATGCAAGCCTCGGTAATCAGCTATTTGTGATGGAATTTTATCTGTCCTGGTCTCTGAGGGACGTGAAGCGGGAGTGAGGGAAGAGGGGTCAGAAATTAGTATGCAGAAATATCTGATCAGCCAAAGTAATTTTCTTTAATAATCGTATTCATACTGCCTGCTCTCTGCTCACTAGAAGAATTAAGTATTTAATAGTAATATATTTCATCTGGCAGTGGTTCCGTTTCGTTAGGAACCGTGATGCCTCGTTGGTGTATGTGGGTGGGTGGAGGTCTGGTGGGGGGACAGGTAGGAGGTGTGAAAGCAGAAAGAAATAGATAAGCGAGGAAGGGAGTGGATATGTGTGGGAAGGAATAGAAGAGGGGAAGCTGTGTGCCAGGGTTAGCCCAACAACCCTCCGGGATGCCATTCAGGTGCTTTCATCACCTGAGCTGGGCTGTCCAGCTCTGTCCTCTGGCCACAGTTAACATGTCCCAGAGGTGCCCAGTTCTGACCCAGTTCCTTAAGCTTCATCCCTAACCATCAAAGATGGGTCCTCCTTTCTGACCTCTGATCTGTCCCTAGTCCCCAGCATGGAGACTTTCCCGAAGACTGATAGATGAGCTGCATGGCAAGTCTTGCTGGGGGTAGCATGACACAGTGAATCCCAGATTACGCACTGACACCCATGTCTAAGCTTCTGGACAGACTCCTGGGGCTGCCTCCATGTATTTCCTGGGTTTATGCCGTTCCTGACTCATGCCTGAGTAGTGCGGGTACAGAGGAGAGAAGCAGCTTATATGCTGGCTAGCACAGCTGACAGCTGCCTCTCTGCCCCGCGGCTGCAGGAGCAGTGTGCTTTAGCTATTACATGATTTTAATAGTTAAAAAGCAGGCCCAGCGCGTGCCAGAGATGTAATTGATGACACCTAGGGCTTGGGAACTCATTCTCCACTGGAGGCACTTGGAAAAGCTTTTGGCCTCTTTTGCCAGGCTCTCTGAGCCCATCTGCCCCAGAGGAAAATGCCAGTAAGCAAGGTGCAACTACATTTGCCCGATGAGATGGAGACAAAGACACAGAGGGCCGAGCTACAGAGAGCAGAGTTCAACTTCTCACTGTTCTTGTAAGAGCAAGCTCCACAAACTGATGTGCAGTGATGCTGGCATTTGCAGGCACCTGACAGGCTGGAATTAAACACCTGTCCATTAAACTGACAGCCCCGGGAAGGAAAGAGAAGGGGAGAAAAGGGAGGTATGGGGGGAGGGCTAGCTGGTTATCCAAGCACAGACTGGCTCCTTCCCCGCAGGAGGTAACGTACCTGCTGGAGAGAGCAAGCCACATCTTGGTCCCCACTCTCCAGTTTCTGAGGCAGAGTGAGGGCAGACTCACAGCAAACCAGTATCCAGACGTGGACGTTGGGGGTGGAGAACAGAGCATGAGATATCCCCAAGAGGCTGAGCCAAGAAGAAGCTGGGAGAGTTATCCGCATTTACCGAAAGCTCCAGCTCATGCTGTAACAGCGTCCCTAGCCTCTTCTACACAGATGTTCTTAGTCTGCTCTGAGCCATTTTGGCATGTACCAGGCGCTGGGCAACTCATCCTGGGCTGCCCCAAGACACCTCTTGGGCTGTTGCTGAGCATCTGAGTGGGTCTAGCCTGCCTCCCCAAGCTTCCCAGATGGCTCAGATGGTAAAGAATCCACCTGCAGTGCAGGAGACCCAAGTTTGATCCCTGAGTCGGGAAGATCCCCTGGAGAAGGGCATGGCAACCCACTCCAGCATTCTTGCCTGGGAAATCCCATGGACAGAGAGGAGCCTGGTGGGCTACAGTCTTTGGGGTTGCAAAGAGTCAGACACGACTAGTTGACTAACACATACCCACACATCCTGGCTCCCCAACTCAGGTGTCAGCTCCTAGAGAGAAGGAAGTTCTTCTACTTCATAGATGCTCCCATACAAGTGCTCGAGTCTGTACACAGTGGGTGGGACTGAGATGGAATGGGTTTATGAGGTGGAATGAGAATGGGATAATTGATGGGTGCACAGCTGGATGGACGTAATGCTGAGAGTTGGGTGGTATATACTGGTGTCCCTGTACTGGTGGTTAACATTTCCATACCAGTTAGTAAATCATCACTGCCCCAGCCCAATTCCCTACCAGCCTAGCCATTGCCCTGAAATTTATTGGACTTCCCCAAGATTCAACAGCTAAACATTAGCACCCAGCCCAGCAGGGGGCCTCAGGACCCTGCTCCATTGCTATGACCAGTGTCCATCCCAATGGGCCAGTGTATGGGCTTATTATTTTAACCCACACCCTTGGGTGGGTAGATGAACAGAGGCCAAGACTGAAGAGATTAGATGGTCTTAGGAAAGGCGGAATGGGAAGGAAATAGGGTGGGACAGAAATGGCAAATAGCTTGTCAGGTGGCCAGGTTTTGGTTCTCACACCAGCCACCACTTTGGGCTCTTCACTTGAGTTCTCTGAGCCTCATCTTGCTCACCTCTTGAGTGGGGATGACGTCTGCCTTCCCTTCCTTGGAGTATGTGCATGCCCAGTTGGAAGCTGCCCCTCGGGCCTCTGCTCATTATTCTTTGCCATATGCCTCCCCATTTCTCTAATAGCTGATGAGCTCCTTGAAAACAGGGATACTGGGGCCAACATCTCTATATCCTAGCACATGCTTGGTAAATGTTTTTTGAATGGATGGATAGATGAGTAACGGAGAAATGAGTGCAAGAAGTGGCAGAGTCTGAAGAGTATAATGGGAAAGGGAAAGTGAAGTTGCTCAGTCGTGTCCGACTATTTGCAACCCCATGGACAAGACCCCAGGAGCCTACCAGGTTCCTCTGTCCATGGGACTTTCCAGGCAAGAATACTGGAGTGGGTTGCCATTTTCTTCTCCAGGAGATCTTCCCAACCCAGGGATTGAACCTAGGTCTCCCACATTGTAGGCAGACGCTTTACCGTCTGAGCTACCAGGGGAGTATAATGGTAAGGGGGTTACAAATGGGGGAAGCTATTAGGAAATGGATAAGGAAGCGGGGGAAGGAGGCCTTGGGATGGTGCTGCCAGGTATCAGAAGAGATTCTCTCACACCTTTGGCCCACCCTGCCATATGCCATCCCCCAGTTCAGGATCACACAATGCAGCACTTCACTAACAATGTCTACCAATTATTAAGTCCTTACTATTTCTTTCTTTTTTTTTTTTTTGGCTGTACCACATGGTGTGTGGGATCTTAGTTCCCTGACTAGGGATTGAACCCGCATCCCTGCATTGGAAGCTCAAGGTCTTAACCACTGGACCACCAGAAAAGTTCAGCATTTACTTCTTTCCCATCTGGAGTAATTCCCGATTTGCCAGTGTGAGTCTGGACTGCCCATGAGGGCAGTCTCCCAGGACATCCATCACCCTTGACTGTCTGGGCTGACACAGCTAATCTGTCTGGGCAGGCCACTATCCTCTCCATCAGGAATTCCAGCAAGATCGAAGCTGCCACAAGTTGGGAAGGGGGGCGTGGTGAGCAGCAGCTGGCTGGACCGAAGTGTGTTCCTGGTTGCCCCCCTGCCAGAAATCACATGTATGTGAGCATGGATGTTAGAGTCCTGGGTTCAACTTCCAGATCCATCATTTATCACCTGGGTGACTATGGACAAGTTACTTAACCCCTCTGAATCTCACTCACCCACCCTGCCCCACTTTAAAGGGCTGTCTTGAGGATTTAAGGCGAGAAGGGATGTGAAAGCTCCCTATAACTAAAACGATACGCAAATGCCCAGGAGCCATGCCGTCATGATTGGTATCATTGTGATGGTCATCATCGGTTTGGGTGCAGCTGAGAAAGCAGGAACGAGCGACGGCCGGATCTTATTAAGGCTCTGCCGTGGAGCAGAGTGATAATGTGCAGACTTCTAGGGGAGAAGAATTTTTTGCCATCTGTTTGTGTTAGAGCAGAGCCTTTAGCTGCTGCTCCAGCCCACACCGGCCTCTCTGAACCGACCCTGAACCCCTTCAGGACTCGGCATCGGCACTGCTCATCCTAACAGCAAGCTGTCCCCTGTCCAGCTGCTTTCAGCCTCCTCTGACTGGTCTCATCTCCTTGCCCAGACGGACTGTAAATCTTCCCTGGCCAGGATGGCTGTTAGTATATCTTTATAGCATTTATCACTTGGGGGGGTGGGGGAAGAAGATAGGTGGAAAGGAAGGAGGGGAATGCCGGTAGGAGGGCGGGTAGGAAGAAGAGGGAGACCAGCCCTGGTTTTGGATCAAATCCTGGCTCCCCCCAACCCTCACTAATTTGAGTGGCCATCACCAGGCAGCTCAGCCTCTCAGTGCCTCAGTCTCCCTATCTGCTCATGGACCTTCCAGCACCTTCTGCAAAGAGTCAGAGAACCAGAGACTCTCAGACCTCCTTTCTTGCCCCCCACGTCCTCTGCTAGCCCCATCTCTGCAGGGAACCAGCCCCCTCATGTTCACTTTCTGGACCCCTGGTCCCCCACAGTCTTTCTTCCCCCCCCCCCACCCATCTCCTCACAGGGGCACCCCGGCTCCAAGCCTGTGTTTGTGAGCTCACCAGGAACCGCGGGACACGGGCCTTTCTCTCTGCCGTAATGAAACCCTTTAATCATATTCAAATAGGTTACTGTTCAGGGGGAAAATAGAAATATGGATTTGATAGCAATAAATTTCCCTGGCTGGCTAAGCCCAGTTCTTAATTGTCCTGTCCCAGGGCTCGCACATTTCATTGTTCGTTAGGTGCTTAAGTCCCCACTCTCATTTTGTGGCGGTGACATTACCGTTGATGGCTCTAATACTCTCATAATTTGAAAGGGGATTTGCATGATAGAACGCAGAGTATTAAAGAAAAAGAAAAAAGGGAGAGAGAAAAATGGGAGGGGGCAAGATGGGAGGAGGAGCTCAGAAGGGAAGAGGGATGGCAAGGGGGAGGGGGCGGGTGAGGAACTCAATCCAGTTTTCACTTTAAAAAAGTCACTTTCTTCAAAGTCAAATCATTGTTTTCATTAAAGTAAAAAGGGGAAAAAAAAAAGGAAGAAGGAAAAAAGCCGAGGCTGCACATTGGGCTGACTGGGCACTGGTATTCCTTATTGTTCCTAATGGTTATTAATTATTATTCTCCGGCTGTGCAGGGTTCTGTGGACGTGATGTCCCCAATGTCCTTGGAGTGGGTTGGGGGGGTGTCAGGGGAGGGACTGACTGAATGGGGGGATGTGCTCCTGGGCCACTGGAAGGTGCCTGCGCCCACCTTGTGGCGGATGACAGGAGGAGCCAGGTTTGGGGAGGTGGAGGGGAGAGGGGACACTTTCCTGGAAAGAAGGCCTCTGTCTGAGGAATCTAAGTTTCCTGGGTCACGGCCAACTCTTCTTGAGTTTCCTAGAAGTTTCTTCTTTCTAAAAGCCAAGGACTTGGACACCACCAGCTTTGTTGGACATGAAACAATTTTGGTCACTGTTGGGGTCTTCCAAGTCCCTTTTACAAACTGGATTCTGCACCCCCCCAACACCTCGCCCCCACCTTTCCTGTTTGCCCCAGTCCAGAACTGAGGCCTTGCACATCTTTGACTGGATTCCCAAAAACGAGCTCTCCTAACTGCACCATTAGGGTCAAGGAATGCTAGGACCAAGCTACCCTTTCCTCTCACTAGGGAGTCTCAGGTTCCCATGATACCATCACCCCACCCCACCCCCCCTGCAACAGACACACACACTTAGCATCTTTCTACCTAGGGGAACATAAGTTCTAGAAATCACTGCAGCCCTGGGTTTCTGAGGTTTGAGGGATGGCTAACTCAGCTTTTATTGAGGCAGTGGATCTATGTCTCAAGGGCTGAGGAGTATGGCCAGTCTAGGCTCATGAGTTTAGGTAGTGAGTCCCCTACCCTCTCTGCAAACCCCACCTCTTCAGTTTTGTCACTTTCTAATTATCACCCTCACTGGTCTGAGCCCCTAGTATGCTCCCTCTGGGGACAGAGCTGGGCCCCCCAGAGAACTCAGCTCCCCCAGACACCGCCAGCCTGGGAGCTGCTCATACCTGCATTTTCCTGGTTCCTGCCTGGCCCATCCTCACCCCCTCCATTTCCCGGGGACTCTCTTCTGGATTAGAACTTTAAATCAAATAAATTCTAGGATTGGAATAAAAGTTGTCTGCAGAGAACTTATTCAGCCTCCTGCTTCTTCCTCTTTTGGGCCTGCTGTTGGAATTCAGGGTGCCGGGAAGGCACACCCCAGGGCCACCTCTGTCCCCTTGCCCCAACACGGCCCCCCAGCCCTGCCCTATCTGCTAGTCCACCAGGCCGCCCCACCCCCACTCACCCCATCCCCTCACTGGGAGTCCAGGACCATCATCGGGGCTGGCAGACACCCAGTTTCTGAAGGATGGGCTTCCTCAGATGGGTGGCCATTGCCCAGCCCTCTGCAACTACAGAAATTAGATTATCCCCCATTTAATGGGGCTGAAGTTGCAGGGAGAGGGAGGAAGGGGTAAAGGAACAAGGGGAGGTGATGGGGAAGAAATCTAGATCACCACAGAACGAACTTCCAGTCTATGCCAGACTGGAAAACCATGTCAATACATTCTTTATTGGCTTTTGTCAATTTTTTTTTCAATATTTATTTATTTGCCTGAGCTGGATCTACATTGCAGCACATAGGATCATAGATCCGATCTTCCTTGCAGCATGGGAGATCTTTAGTTGCCGCATGTGGGATCTAGTTCCTTGACCAGGGATAGAACTCTGACCCCCTGTGTTGGGAGTGCAGAGTCTTAGCCACTGGACCACCAGGGAAGTCCTCCCATTATTGTTTTCTATTGTGAGGATCCAAGTGGAGGATGAACCAGGGACACGAGGGTCCTCGTCTCTCCCTCCACACAACCATGGCAGGGCCTGGCCTTTCCCACCCCCTCCCCCTGCCTCCCTACTCCACCCTGGAGTGATGGAACACCACAGACCCAGCCTGCTCCCCAGCCCACTCCCCTCTCTGCTCCCCAGCCTGACTCCTGGACTTGTAACATTCCAGACATGACGGGCCTGCAGTCTGAAGCTGCAGGGTAACAAACTTGGTGCCCCCCTCCCTGTATCTCACCATGAGCCCCCCAAGGAGAAGCTGTCTCCAGGAAAAGGGGGGGAAAAAAAGCCAGAGAGACAAAGTGATTCTTAAATATTTTCCTTCTCTGCAGTCACTCAGGGAGGAGGGCGTGAGGGGCGAGGGAGGCTGGAAGGGGGGACAAAGGGGGTTTAATAGGCTCCGGTGACAGCACAGTGTCCACATTGGGAAAAGATTAATGACGAAAATTAATCGCCTGACCTTTCTTTCCAGGAGCTGGAGGTGAGGCGGGCCATTAAAGCCTCTTATGTTGTAATTAACGTTGGAGGGAAGAAGAGAGCTGCCTTCAGAATGGATGTGATCATTTAATTAGGCTCAGGCGTAGGTGCCACAACAGGTCCGGAGAAGTCATAATTTAACTATGGCTTTAAATTACACAGGCCGAGTGGGGATGGCGGACTTTGAGGGTAGGAGAGCCTGGCGCGGAGAACTCAGGAAAACAATGGCATAAACACCCCGAGTGAGGGAGAGAGACGGTGATAGACAGACAAAAAGACAAAGCAGTAGGTGCTGACAGCCGGGGCTGGTGGAGGTGCGGGTAAGGACTGGGGAGAGCGCTGCTAACGGGGCAAAACTGGGAGTCAGGTGAGGCAGAGAAACGTGGGATCGCCAAGAGTTGGAGTGACCTGGGGAGGGTGTGTGTGTGTGTGTGTGTGTGTGTTCACATGCGGGTTCTGGGGCGAGTGCCTCTGAGCACCTTCACCTCCGACCGCATTCCACGAATACATCCCGACCTTGGAGAATTTTGCAAAGACGCCGAGCTTTCAAAATACAAAGTGGGCCAAATATCTCACTTCGCCCAGGCCCTCGCGGGGCGCCCCTCTCCCCGCAGTCTCGCCACCAGCGCTCGTGCGAGATCAGATACCCCCTTCCTAACCTGGAAAGTCTGGGGGATCCGAGCGCTACGCACCGCCCGCGCGTCCTGGAAGACGAGCAGGGCCGGGCCCCGCGTGCTTGGGTTGATATCTAGGCGAAGGGCGCGCGGCCGCGGGATCTAGAGCCGGGTAGGACGGCGTGAGCGAGCGGGGTCGGCTCTGGGCCGGCGAAGTTCAAGGCCGGGGCACTGCGCCGCGCGGTGGCAGACGCAGCCGCGGTCGCCAGGGCGCCGGGGACTGCTAGTTGCTCAACCAGCCGGATTAGTCACCGTCGGAAAACCGCGAACGGGCGCTTCCGCGCAGGGGGAGGGGACAGAAGGGCCTGGAGGGCGGAGGAGGAGGGACTGGCGATGCGGCCCAGGCCAGCGTGGACCCGAGAGTGAGGGCCCGCGGGGCTTTTGCCGAGCGCCTCGATACGGTTGCCGCCGGCTTTGTTCTGGACTGTGGGAAGGGTGGGAGCTGCTTCCTTTCGGGTCCAAGAAACGCCCCGGGCGCGGCCCTGGGACACCCGGCCACTGCTCTGCCTTCAGATGCCGGTCACTGTTGGGGCTTCCTGGGCCCTGGGGGACCGTGGTGATCTCACTGTCCCCTCTTGCTCTAGAAGGGATGGAGTCGCAGACGTGAGGCAGGGTGGGACTTCCCTTAGGCTTCAAAGGGCTCCCGGGTCCTCCAGGCATTGGGCTGAAGCCAAGCCACCAACTTTTTTTCTTTCTTTCTCTCTCTCTCTTTTTTTTTTTTTTAGTTTTTATTGAAGTTATTGTGTCAGTTTCTGCTGTGCAGCAACTCTTCGTATACACATATCCCCTCTTTTGTATATTTCCTTCACATTTAGGTTGCCGCAGCACTGAACAGAGCTCCCTGTGCTTTACAGTAGGACCTCATCAGTTATCTGTTTTACACATAATAGTGTATATATAAGCCACCAACTTTTAAAACCTGGCCTAAATTGCACTGCTCCCTCTCGCTACCATCTAGGGTGGAAGAAGAGACAGGAAGGATCAGAAGGAAGACAGAGACACCTCACAACTTCCCACTCATTCACTAGCCCCCACCCCAGATTGTCAAGCCATGGGACCCTGCCTCCTGCCCCACCCCCAGGGCAAATACAAAAGGCATCAAATGGTCAACTGTAGGACACGGATTCAATCCCTGGGTTGGGAAGGTCCCCCTGGAGGAGGGCATGGCAACCCACTCCAGTACTCATGTGTGGAGAATCTCATGGACAGAGAAGCTTGGTGGGCTACAGTCCATGGGATGGCAAAGAGTCAGACTCAACTGAAGCGACTTAACACATCACAGGACACTTTGGGGCTTCACAGGTGATGCTAGTGGTAAAGAACCAGCCTCCAATGAGGGAGACATAAGAGATGTGGGTTTGATCCCTCGGTTGGGAAGCTCCCCTGGAGGAGGGCATGGCAACCCACTCCAGTATTCTTGCCTGGAGAATCCCACAGACAGAGGAGCCTGGCAGGCTGCAATCTATAGGGTCGCAAAAAGTCAGACGAGACTAAATCAACTTAGCACTCATGCAGGACACTTTTACCCCACAGAGCAAGGCAGAGTTTCCATTTTGATTAGACATCCACAAATTCTCCAAATTAGTGAACCTCTCAATTGGAGTTTTGCCTACCTGCTTAATTGATGGATGGAATGATTGATAGTCTAATGGGTATCTTTGAGCTCTCCTGCAGCTCTGACCTCTGTCCTGAGAATCTCCATCCTGCCCTAGGGGTGAAGGGGGAGCTGTGGCCTGAGCTGGGATTGGGACCAGGCAGAGGGGCAGGGGTTCCAGATGGAGAATGGGGCTCCTCTCCTCAGACCAGGGCTCCAGCTGGCCCAGGAGGCTTGGGGTCATGTCTTGATGGTGCCCTGGGCTGCTGCTGCTGTGTGGCTGACCTAAGGGCTCCACAGCCCAAATCCAGTCGCCACGTCGTGTCTGACTCTTTTGCGACCCCATGGACTGTAGCCCACCAGGCTCCTCTGTCCATGGGATTTCCCAGGCAAAAATACTGAAATGGGTTGCCATTTCCTTTGACCCTAATCAGAGTCAGATGGGGAGGGAGGTGGAGGTTGCCGGGCACCCAGAAGGCCAGATGGGGAGTGCAGAAAGAAGGTGGGGAATGAGGCAAGCAGAGGGGAGTAGGGGTTCGTGAACAGAGAGGAGGGGAGGAGGAAAACCCGACTAGGCCCACAGGCTTCCTTTAGCCCCTTCATTGAGACAGACAGGGAGAGTGCCTGCCCCCACCTCCTACATGGGCAACATCCCTCACAAACCCCAGCTCATAGGAGACCTCTTGTGGTACCTCCATGTCAGATGATCCCCTCCTCCCTCTACAAGACTGTGGGCCTCTGGGCACCTCTCTCCTGCCCCTCTTGTTCTGATTAGAATAAAATCCGAAGGGGTGAGGACTTATAAGACCTCTTATAAGGCTTATAAGGCTGTGCCTCGGCCCTCTTTCTCCACTTAAGTCTCATCTTCCTGGTCCCCCCTCACTCTCCTCCAGCCATACCTCCCAGCTTTTTGTCTCAGCTAGAATTTAAGCTCCTTGAAGCCCAGACCAGGCTGTCAGGATCACTCATCTTCTGCAGAGCCTTAGAATGGTGCCTGGCCTGTGGTAACCACTGGGTAATCAACGTTGGTTGATTAAATCAATCTCGCAGTTCTGTTTCTGCAAGCCTCCCCTACCCCCAGCACACACAGAAGGCCTCTCCCTTTATGGACCCTAATGTCTGGCTTTAGCTCTTCCTACGTTTTTTTATAATGTTTCCTTCTTTGCGAAGCCTGGAATTGAGTGTTTCTGGGAGGTTGTTGTACAAGGGCCCCAAATTACCCCCTGCCAAAAGAAAACCCTCCACTTAGGGCATCTGACCCAAACAGCCGGGAAGCACCAGGGCTCCCCTGGCCAGCAAAGTGCCCCCAACCCACCCCATCCAAGGCCCCAGCAGGGCATCCCTGGAAAATGGGGCAGGAGAAGCAACTGGGATATTCCAATAAAATTAAAATAAATTGAAAAGCAGCTGGGGGAAACAGCTTTTGGGCATGGACAGCAGGCTTCTCCCCTTTGATGAGCTGATGCGCTGAACGGAAGCGCAGGGGCCCTGCCTGGAGGAATTTAGTTGGGGAGAGTCTGGGGCTGGGGGAAGGGTGGATGGGTCTGCTTCTCTGTGAGAACAGCCCAGGCCTTGGCCTGTTTGTTTTTCTGTCTGACTGTTTGTTGGATGGGGGGGTGGGGAGATAAGGACATGGAAACAACCTTAAAATAACCTCCACAATTCCCTAAGCGCCCATGGGGACCCGGCACAGGGGTCTAGCTTGGGGCCTGCAGCGTGGCTGAGGAGGGTAGGGTTCTGGGCTGTTCTGGCCTGTGTGTCTGTCTGTCTGCACGGGTGCACTGCACTCTTGCCCTGTCCCCGGCCCCCGGCTTGCTCCCTGAGGGCTCTGGGTGAGCCAGAGTTGACTTCAGCCCTCTCAGCTGACACTAGCAGGAATAAATAATCCCATGACTTGAATTAGGAGTCAGGGCTCCAAGGAGGCCTAGCAGCTGCGTAAATCCTGAAGATGTGGGGCTCAGGTGGGCCCCACAGAGCACTCAGGTCAGTCCCTGGGAGTTATGGTGCCTTAATTCAACTCTTGCCTCCTCCTCCTCCTTTATTTCTGCCCAGTGGTGTCCCACAGAGAACCTCTGCTTGGTGCCCTAGGAGGCTTGCAGAATGGGCTTGAAGTCCAGTGATTTCAAGACTCCCTCTTGGGCCCCGGCTCCCCGACGCACCTCTCCTGGACAGGACTCCCTTCTCCCCTTTTCCCACCCTACAGAGCATTCACAGCCAAGCCCTGGAAGCCAGACTCTTCCACCTAAGATTACACCTGCATCTAGGAATCCACAGGGAGGCTCAAGATAATCTACCCTTCCACCTGGGCCTCTCTTTGCCCCAGGGTCTTAGATAACAGTGCAGAATGTGGAATGTTTGTCTTGAAATCTACGCCCTTTGATTACCCTTCTCTAGTCCTGGACTGGGGCTCCCACTCTGCCACACTGGGAGCTTGACCTTGAGCAAACAGATTGGTCTCAAAGGGTTAGGTCTGAGTTTTAAACGAGGGGCTTTTTCACCTAGAGATTTTGTCATTAGGTGGGTGTTTGAGGATGGGGGATATTTCTGGAGAGGGACTTTCTAATGGATGGTCCCTGGTCTTAGAAGACCCCTTCAAATAGCAGACATTTGCCAGTTGGCTCCTTAACTTTGCAAAGGATGGGCTCTCTGTCATCTTCACCCCAAACCCAAAATAGCTGGCATTGGAGAGTTTTTAAATGTTTCTAAACTCAGGGAGACTGGGTCCTAAACTGCCAAATATAAAATCATTTTCCAATCAGACTTGAAAAGAGCATGTCATTCATACATTCAGACATTAAACATTTATTGAGCAACACATTCAAAGCACTGGGCACCCACACCAAGATCAAAACCAAGATAAGTAAGACAATCTAGGTTCCATCTGTGTGTAGATGGCTTACCGTCTAGGAACAGGAAGTCAGTACAGCCATTCAGTGAGACAGAGACAAGAAAAAGAACAGGACAGGGACAGGGAAGGGACAAGAGTAGAGTTAGGCCAGGCCCCTCTCTTCCTCTTGACCCTAAGGGGTACTTCTCTCTCTTGCTGGGTGGCTGACGTTCATTGCCTTTTTCTCCACCTCAACTGTAACTGCTAGATTGAGCCTGAAGCTAGACTTGCAAATCACAGTTTCTGGGAAGCGGGGTGTTCTGCAGCAGGTTACACAGGCTATTGTTGATTCATTCAACAGGTATTTCCCAAGCACAGCTTAACAAAAGACTCCTAAACCACAGATGAAGGAAAGATTTAGCCAATGGCGATGCTGGTCAGAGTGTGCTCAGCATCCCAAGAAGCAGAGGGCTGCAGGAGCTCAAAAGAGGGCAGTCGTGCCAAGGTGGGCTGGGGATGGGCAGTAAAGGAAAGCTTCCGGAAGGAAGTGGTACTGCTGTTGTCTTTTGGGGATTGGTATGGCTGGCACAAACTGGTATAGACTAGTATAATGAAGGGAGAAAAACTTCGGCCCTCGGGAAAGAGGAAAGATTGAGATGGAAAAGAAAACATTGAGTTAGGCAACTGGGAGCGAGAGGGAGTGCTAAGTTTCATGGGATGTTGGATGGACTGGTTTGGCTGGACCTGAGTTGCTGGAAATGGGACTGGAAAGGTACGTGAAGGGAAACCCGCTTGGAGATGACCTTGAGGCTATGTTAGTCAGCCAGCACCACAGTAATGCCGGCCCGCAAATCACAGGAACATGAACACTCATGGTTTACAACAACAAGGCTTTGTTTCGCTCACAGACTGTGGGTGGGGCTCCAGACGGCTCTATGTTCTCCTTGGACCAGCAGGAGCTCAGGAGACCAAGCCGAACCTCACATCCCTGTGCCCTGGCCGCATCCACGGCCAGGTCATTGGCCAAAGCAAGTCACGTGACCAAGCCACCCAGACTGCAGTGGGAAAGTAGAGTCATGTGACAAGGGATGTGGCCACAGGATCCCTTTGCTGGGAGTGAAGGATTGAGACAATGATCCAACCTCAGCTGCTATGCAACAGCCATCGAAAGTGCCTAAGCAGTGAACTGGTGTGACACCCTATGGCTGCCAGATTCCTCAGTCTCTGAAGCTCTTTCCCAGACGCTACCCCATTTTTTCATCTTCCCAACAATCCTTTGAAGGAGGAGTCGTCCCATTTTACAGATGACAAAGAAAGATTTAGAGAAGCAATGTGGCTCAACTAGATGACACAGCTGGCAAAACATGGAACTGAGATTGAAACTGGGATCTTTGGGCTCTAAGCCTGTTCCTCCCCGACCTCTTCCCCACCGTTTCCCCAACAGCTGATTTAGAAGGATGCATCTGCTGCTGTGTGCAGTCTGGGGAGAGGCTGCAGATGGCTGACAGCTGAGAGATGAAACGGCCGTCCCCACCCTGTGAGGAGCCCGAGCTAGGCTGGGGGCAGAGGAGGGGAGATGGTGATCTAAGTGTTCTTTTGGTTTATTTTTGCATTTCCTTCCTTTATTGAGGTATAATTTTCATAGAGTGATAAACACACAGATCTTAAGCGTACAGTTGATGAGTTTTGTCAAATGTAAATGTGTTATCAGTACCCCGGATCAAGGTGGAAAACATTTCCATAATCCCAGAAAGTTTCCCTTGTGCCCCTTTCCAGCCAATCCTCCTTCCCCCAGGCAACCTTTTTTTTGTGGATCCCTTATCACCCTAGCTTAGTTTTGTCCGTCTGTGTACTTTATAAATGGAGTCCTGGGTTACATGTTCTTTGTGTCTGGCTTTCTTCACTCAGTGTAGCGTCTTGAGGATTCATCCATGTTATTGCATGTAGGAGCAGTTAGTTTATATTCTTATTATAATGCCTATTCCATGGGATGAATTTACCATAATTTAATCCATTTTCTTGTTGGTGGACATTTGGGGTTCTTTCTTTTTTTCCGGTTTTTCTGTTTGTTTTGGGGGGCCTCTTTCTTGTTGGTGGATGTTTGGGTGGTTGCTATCAGTTTCGTCAGCTGGGATGAAATTCTGGTGCAAGTCCTTGTGAAGAAAGATTCTCACTTCTCTGGGTATATCCCTAGAGTAGAATTGCTGGGCCAGAGGGTAGGTGTATAAATAACTTCTGTAGAGATTGACAATTTTCTGAAGTGGCTTTTACCATCTCGCACACCATCTGCAAGGTGGGAGAGTTTCAGATGCTCCCTCTCCTTGTCAACATTTGGCAGAATCCATCTTTTTCATTTTAGCCATCTAGTGAGTGTGAGGAGGTGTCTCATTGTGGGACGGTCCATTCCTCTCCCTTGCTCTCTTCTCGATCTCAGGCATCTGCTTCCCTAGGCCGCCCTGTGCTGTCGTTTAGCCGCTAACTCTTTGTGACCCGTGAACTGCAACACGCCAGGCTCCCCTGTCCTTCACTGTCTCCTGGAATTTGCTCTAACTCATTGAGCACTGAGTCGATGATGCCATCCAACCATTTCATCCTCTGTCTCCCGCGTCTCCTTTTCCCTTCAATCTGTGTCTCCAGCTACATCTGCACAGATCCAGCTCCCAGCTTACACCTCACCATGGTTGCTGCTTCTGCGGAATGACTCCCATCTGCAGGGTCTAAAAACACCACTTCTTCCTTTTGTCTCTGCTGACTAGTGGCATCCATCCATTTGTTTCACCGATGCCTCTTTGTCTTCTCAGCTCTTCCTTCACCTGTGTAACCATTTCTTTTCTTTTTATTGGAGTATAGTTGAGTTGCAATTTTATATTAATTTCAGGTGTACAACGTAGGCTGTGTAACCATTTCTTGCCTCTGGGATCTTGTATTTGCTGTTCCTTCCATTTAGAATGCTCTCCGTCTCCTCCCCACAGATATCAACTCGGCTCTGCTGGTGTTTGCTCAGATGTCTCCATCTCAATAATGCCTCCCTCCCATCACCATCTAACTTAAAATTAACCTCGCAGCATCCTACCCCTCTGTCTTGCTTTTTTATATGTATTTCTCTATATTGTCATCTTCCTTCATACTCTTCTTTATGTGTTTTACTTATTTCTATTCTAATTGCCTTTCTCCCTCCATCAAAATACAAGGTCCACGAGGGCATGATTTGCTGTCTGTTTTGACTCTGGCTGTAGGTCAACTGACCAGTGACCTGAGTAGGCAACCAAGCCTTTGTTGAGTGAATAGATATGGGTAGAGAAAGCAGAAAGTCCCCAAATTCTGCAAGAGAATCCCAGAGTCAGAACTCCACAAGGCATCTTTTCTTTTTTCTTTTTTAATCATATTTATTTGTTTGTTTGTTTGTTTTTGGCTGCACTGGGTCTTTGTTGCTGCCTGAAGGCTTTTCTCTAGTTGTGGCCAGCGGGGGCTACTCTCAAGTTGCAGGGCTTGGGCTTCTCAATGCAGTGGCTTCTCTTGTTGCAGCGCACGGGCTCGTGGGCTCCTGGGCTTCAGTAGTTGCGGCACACAGGCTCAGTAGTTGTGGTACACAGGCTTAGTTGCTTCTCAGCACGTGAAATCTTCCCGGATCAGGGATGGAACCTGTGTCTCCTGCATCGGCAGGCAGATTCTTTACCACTGAGCCACCAGAGAAGCTCCACGGGGCATCTTTAAATCTTGTCATGGGAGTCCAATGGGTGGTAGAGTCCCAGCTGAAAGGTGGGAGTGTGCTTCATCTCTCTCCCTGGTTTTCCTCCTGTGCCAGGGCACTTCCCAGAAAGAGGTGAGCGAGGCACAATTCAGAACCACATGTGTTGAGAGCTCTGCCTTGGACCCTACATGGAGACCCAGAGGGCTGCTTCTGAATTTGACTGTGAAAGGGCACGTTTGGACACAAAAGCCTTTCTTGATTAAAATAGGTCTTTCGTTTGGGAGTGGATGAGGTAGGTCCGAGGTCAAGATGATGCTAGCCCATGTTTTAAAAATGAATCTTAAAAAAACAAAAATGAATCTTGACCCATTACCTCAGAGTATACCCAAAAATCAACTCCAGATGGGCTAGAGATACAAATATGAAAGACAAGACAATAAAGCTTCTAGAAGAAAATATAGAATATCTTCATGACCTTAGGGTAGGCAAAAAGTTCTTTCTTAAAAATATTTGTTTGGCTGCATCAGGTCCTAGTTGTGGCACCAGGCTTAGCTGCTCCACAACATGTGGGATTCTAGTTCCTTGAGCAGGGATTGAACCCGTGTCCCCTGCATTGCAAGGTGGATTCTCAAACACTGGACCACCAGGGAAGTCCCCATAGAGTTCTTAAAGAAAGGACACAAACCTATTTGTAAAATATATGTCCACCGAATGACTTATATCCAGAAGATAAATGTCTCCTATAGATCAATAAGAAAAAAAAAAAACAAAAACAAGAAAAATGGGCCAAAGACTTGATATTCATTCCACAGAAAGTTGATATCCAAATAGCCAATAAACATAAGAAACAGGATTCAATTTCCTGAATCAGAGAAATACAAAACTAAAACCACAAGGCAACACCTCCATACATTCAGCAAAGTGGTTAAAATAAAAAGACAGAGAATATCAAGTGTTGATGAGGATGTGGCAGCATCAGAATTCAGTTGCATTGCTGTTGGGCATATAAATTGGTTCATCGGTCATTGAGATCCGTTGGCGTTATCTAATAAAACTAAAGGCATGCATGGTCTGTGACCCAGAAATTCTATTTGTCGACAGATGTTCATGGCAACCTTATATGCAGTAGGAAAAAAAATCTGGAAAAACTCAACAGTAGAATGCAGCAATAAATGGAGATAATATTGAAGCAATGGAACACTACAAAAAATGAGGAAGAACATGCTATTGATATACAACAGTACAACAAAGCATATGCAGCAGCAGAATGCAACACTGATAACGAATCTTGTCAACAGAACACCCAGCGAAAGGAAGAAGATGCAAAGTGCCTCCGTACTGAATGATTCCATGTATATAAGATTCTAAAGCAGGCAAAACAAATCAATGGTATTAGAAGCTAATACAGAAGAGTGGTGACTTTGGGGGGCAGTGAGTGGTCAGTAACTGGCAAGGGGCACCAGGCAGTATTCCAAGGCACTAGTAAATGTTCTCTTCTTCCTCTGAGTGCCGGTTACATGGTTGTATTGGTTTTGCAAAATTTCTTCAAGCTGTACATTTATGACTTATGCACTGCTCTATGTATTTTGTACATCAATAAGAGGATTATTTTACAGAAGAAGGGTTAGACTGGGGGAAACTAGAGCAATGAAGGCAAGTAACCCAGAGGGGGAGGGTGGCACAGTGTAGAATGATAGGGAGGGCTTCTGGACTTGCCTCTCTTATAAAATCTGGTTCTTTCTCCTTGGGTATTGCAGCTATTCTTGGGTTCTGGGGCTGAGATGTACGTAATGGAAATACAAAGAGGAACACGGTCATGGAGCAGCTTTGCTGTTCCCAGAAAGCGTGTCACATCTCTGAGCCTCAGGAAAACATAAAGAGGTCACTACCTGGTGTGTGGCAAGGAGCGCTACATCAGCCCACTGGTGCCGACTGGTGAGGGCTGCACCAGTGGGAGCGACAGGGGACTCCCTTTTGCTCCACAGGGCAGAAAAAGAGAGACACACAATTATAACCTGGAGGTGGGATGTGCCCCAGTGAGCTGGGATACAGGGCGTCTTCCGACAGCCATCCATTCTTCCCCATCAGCCCAGCACACCTCCCAGGGCCCGAACATCTCCCTGTCCATGAAGAGGCTCATGTATGTATGTATGTATGTATTTTTGGCTGATCTGGATCTTTGCTGCTGCACACAGGTGTTCTCTGGTTACAGTGAGAGGGGGCTTCTCTTGTGGAGCACAGGCTTCAGGCGCGCGGGCTTCATAGCTGTGGTGCATGGGAATAGTCCCACAGCATGTGCCGTCTTCTGGGACCAGGGATTGAATCCGTGTCCTCTGCATTGGCAGGCATATTCTTAACCACTGGACCACCAGGAAAGTCTGAGACTGATTTTTCAATAAGCGAGGGCCCTGAAAGGAAACCAGCTGCTGCTTGGTTGCCTCGTCCAGCAGCGGGGGCACTGGCAGTGGAGGAGCCACAAATGCAGGGCAGCAGGGAGGCCTCTGGAGAACATCGCCGTAGATGCAATCTGCTCCCACCACAGTCGAGCCCTCGGCGCTGTGTCCAGCCCTTTTGTGCCCCTCACCACCAGCATGGCCCTGTCTGCAAAACCCCACTGCCCTTCAGCCTGTCCACCATCACCTGCTCCAGGGAGACCTAACGCTCATTTCCTCCCACACTCAATCCCTCCACCTTCTGGAATCCCCCCACCCCATTCTCAACTCCTGCATTGACAGCCATCAGAGCTCTTCTCACTGGTCTCCACGGTGGGGTCCACCTCCAGTCAGAGAGCTTCTTGGGAGCAAGTTCTGTGTCTGATTCACTTTTGTGTCTCTGACGCTCAGCAAATAGGAAGTGAACAGTAGATGTTTTCTGAAGAAGGGGAAGGGGACCATCCCATAACTAGGGTCAAATTATAAAGGATCTGCTAAACTCATTCCCATGATGATGATAAGCCAGTGAATTTCAGGCATAGTTTAAAAAAAAAAAAAAAAGGATAAATACCTTAACCCAAAATACTGATGGTAGCATTGATCACAAACTGATAAAGGAAAATATATTTTAGCTGGGATCCCTCACAGTGATGTCATTGTGGGAGGAGTTATCTGCAGGAGAGCAGTCGGCACATCCGTCATCATACCATCACCACTATCGTGGGTCGTACTCTGGCCAGGTGTGCTGTCCTGTTAATCCTCCCTGAGCCTACGAGCTGGCTGGTACTGTCATCCCTATCTTACAGATAAGGAAGCTGAAGCACAGAAAGATGTAGCAACTTGTCCAGAGACACGAAACTGCTAAACAGCAGAACAGGAATCTGAACTGGGGCTGGCTGACTCCCAGGTCCAGGTGCGAATCACCCAGCTAGCTCCGAGCCTTCCTATGACCCTGCCCAAACACCCTCTGCAGGGTGATTTAGGAGGCCAGGGTCCCAGCCTTCTAAGCGTCTTAGAGTTTAAGGTGAATGTCCTAAATTAAGGCTAAAACATAAAAGAAGTCTGAGAGGTGAGAGAGGGCCAACAACAGCCCCGGGTGTCTGTGCCCACGTGTCAGCATGTGTGCCTGTGTGCCTGTGCACACATCTGCGTGCTTGTGCGTGTGTGCACGTGCGTGCACACACATACATGGGTTTGTGTGTGGATGCCAGAGCCAAGGGGAGGGGTTGGCCAATTAGAAGAAGGTAATCAATATGAAGGCGCCTCACATGGCCAGCATACAGTAAATATTTGCAGAATTGAATTGAAATGCTAAAGAGAGAGCTCTCCCAATGTGCGGTGTTATTATTACTATTATCTCCAAATTGCAGGCTTTAGGAGAAGAGAGGCAGGTGGGAAGTTGGTTCGTTGGCCTCCAGACCACACTGGGCTGACTGCCCCACCTCCACCACGTGGACTCTCTGTGGCTGGCTGGCCTCCAGAGCTGGCTGGAGAGGGGGTTCTTGCAACCTGTGAGGATGGCGGCAACAAGGACGAGGGTAACTAGCAAGGACGGAACCCTCCGTGTGGTCTGGCCCCGGGCTCAGGGCCTGTTCCTCTTTCCCAGCAGTCCATGAGGTGGGCACTGTTCATCTCGCTAGCATCCTCAAGGTGCAGAGGGGGAAAGTGAGGCTCAGACGGGTTGGCCCAGAGAACGTGTTCATGGGTGGGTATTGAGAACAGATAGAGGCCTGGGGCCGTCCTTTCTCCACATCCAGAGACCAGTCCTTCTACACAACACTAGCACCTAACGGGTTTACAGGTGGTCAAGGCCCTGCGGCGGGCTGGCTAGTATGGAGCCACGGGCCCTCGATCCGGTCAACCCAGAGCCGGGCACTTCATCCCCCAGGACCTTGGTGTTCTCACTGGCAAAGAGGGACTGCAGAGTTGCCACTCAGAGGGTCGTTGTCATGAGAGGCTACATGCAAAGCACCTAGGGCATTGTGAGCACTCAAGTACATCAGCTATTATTCTAAACGTGCTCGAGTTTTCACTTGAACCTAATATTCACTCCTCACAAAGCCATAACGTTAGAGAGCTGGTGCTCTAAGTGCAGGAATGACACGGTTGAACCCCTCTGGTGACGGGCAAGGAAAGTGAGGTCCCAAGAACAGCACCAAGGTCCCAGGGCTCCTAAGTGGCAGGGCCTGGATTCAAACACAGATTTGCTGCTCCCAAGTGGGCCTCTCCACCTGCTAGGACTGCCTCAGGGCTGGCCTGAGGGCACAGAGGGCCCAGCACAAGTGTGGGTGGAAGGGGCACTGGGGTGTTGGGGCCCCTGCCCCAGCCTCCAGAGGAGGGAGGCGGGAGATTCCGAAGCACGGCTGCCACATACCTGGGAAGGAGGCCAGAGCGGGGCGAGGACGAGGGGCTAAGAGCTGGCCCAGTGGAGGGTGGGAGACCAAGTGTCTCTCGCCAAGGCCCCGAGCCCCTCAGCCCTCGTCTTCTCATGAGGGAAAGCCCTGTCTTCTCCCTGCTCACCCCCCTCAAGAATGTGGGAGCCATGACCAGGCCCGGGGCTAGGGGGAGAGTGCCACTGCAAGCCCTGTGTGCCCCTCACCCTCTGCCCTGCCTCTGGGCCTGCCCCCGCCCACCGCTTCCTAAGGCCTGTGCCCGCATCCTCAGCCCCTGTCAGCCTCCCGGCTGCCACGGAAACCCAGAGCCCACAAAACGCCCCTGTCAACCTGCCTCCTGCCCGGAGGTCCAAGGCCTTAAAACTTAATAGTCTCTCAAATGCTGTAACGCTAGAGGGGGCTTTTATGGACTCAACAGGGATAATAATATGAAGGGGCGTTAGCCGCCTCAAGTGGGCTGCTCACAGTGGGCCACCCCCTCCAGCCCCTCACATAACACTTGGAGGGCCTCTGGAGGGGCCCCCTCCACCGCCTTCTGATGAGGTTATTAGAGCACAGTTCTCTGTGATAGGGGCCTAGTGCGGGGTGGGGACCCCTGTGGCCCTGGCTCTCGGAAAACAGACCGGTGTGTCCAGGGGAAGGATCATGATGACTAATGAGCAGGCAATTGAAAGTGCCTTCGTGTCAGTGGGGAGCAGATGGAGAAAGAGGGGAATTCCTGTGGCCTGAACTCAGAGGTGTGGGTGGCTGGGAGGGAGGGATGAGTGAGCTGTGTGGGGTCAGCAGGTGGGGGAGGGGAAGGAAGCCCCCCAGCTTCCACCCACACACAGAGGCGTACAGGTTCCCGGGCCCAACCCAGGGGACCAAGTGCTGAGCTAGAGGCCAGGCTCTGGCGTCTTTTGGGCCACTTGGCTTTACCCTCTTCTCCTCTTCCAAGGGCCTTATTTTTCTGTTGTTCCCTTTCTTGCCCTCTCAGTAAGCCCCTCCTGGTCTGTCCTCACCGGGCCCCCTTCCCTGCTTTTCTTTCCTGTTCCCGCTTCTCACCCACCTCACCTCTTATTACTGGGAGACCTCAAATAGAAATTCTACCCAGTCTTCAACAGAAGTAGGCGGCCCCTCCCCCAAACAAACAAAATACTAAATAACACTAAATAGAATACCCTGGCTGACGTGCCAACACCACACACACACACACACACACACACACACACACGCAGGCCGCGCTCACACATATTTTCTTCATTACCTCCCCTAACACTGTCTTTCTTCCATCTTGAGTTCAATGTTGTTTTTTGTCTCTTTGCAGCCCTCCCCCTCCACTTCCCCTCAATTTATTCCAGCTGTGAAAACCTTTTTCCCATCTCCTCTGTCACCCCGGCAGATAGGTGAGTGGCAGGCAGAGGAGTCCACTCCACAGCCACCGTTGGTAATTGATGCCAGATGTCGAGCTGGCCCCTGGCCCAGCCCCAGGCAGGGCTCCCGCACCGCCTCCTGCATCTGGGTGTGAAAGGCGAGCTGCAGCCCAGCCTGAGTTCTCGGGGGGCTATGGAGCCAGCTCAGGGGACGCCCGGTGGGACAGGCTGGGACCGTGGGCTGCCACAGGGAGGAGGCTGGGAGCAGAGGGTAGGGGGTGGAGAAAGATACAGGCCACTGACTACACCTTGGTTGGCATGAGCGAAGCCAGGACCGTCCAGAGGCAAGACGTGAGAGCAGCTTCTCTCGGCCCCTTGTCAGCCTTTCTATTTCCTGGGGATGAAAAGTTTGGTTGTTCCTGCTTTTTATAAATATATGTAATTTGGTAAAGAACCAATTAGGAAACTCTAGAATTCTTCAGGATTCTTCTACTACCCTTGGTATTGAAACTAGTAAACATTTTCTGGAGTATTTTAGGTGCTTTCTCAGTCATTGACCATGAACGCTCTCACCCTCTCATTTCATTTTCACAACAATCCTGTGAGGTGGGGCCCATGATTGTCCCCATTTTACAGATGCAACCAAAGATGCCTGGAACATCTAATAGGCCCAGCTAGGAAGTGGTAAAGAATCCCCCTGCAATACGGGAGACCCAAATCCAATCCCAGGAGTGGGAAGATCCCCTGGAGAAGGGAATGGCTACCCGCTCCAGTATCTTTGCCTGAGAACCCCATGGACAAAGGAGCCTGGAGGGCTACAGTCCATAGGGTCACAAAGAGTCGGACACAACTAAGCAACTAACACTTTCATTTTTCAGGAAGTGGTGGTACCAGGATTTGAGTCCAGACAGTCTGACTCCAGAAACCACATTAGGCTCTCTGGAAAGACTTTAAAATCTTCAAAGGTCAGAGATAGAAAGAACCTGGTCTAAACCCTTTTTAAAGGAGGAATGGAGGTCCAGAGAGGAGAGGTGACTTGCTCAAGGAGGCACAGGGAGCTGGACCCAGAGCAGGGCTGAATCTCAATGCTCCTCTTCCTGTTCAGAGCCCTTAGTTCTGACTCGGGTCTGCACACCCTTGGCCAAGAGCCAGGCTTCCTGGAGGAGGTGCCTTTTGTAGGACTTGGAACAAGACAAGGATCAAAGACTGGCAGATAGGCAGAAGGAAGCACTTTCAGCGCACAGCCTTCTGTTCAAAGGTGGGGCTGGCAGACAGTATTAACTGTGTCCGACTGCCGGGCACTGTGGTCACAAGGCAGACTTAGAGACAAACTCTGCCCTCCAAAAAGAGAGAGAGAGGAAAAAAAAAAAAAGCAAGGCACGTGGGATAGGGAGGACAATGGTGGGCAGCAGTATGCAGCAGTAGATTCATGGTAAGGTGATGTTTGAACAGACCTCAGATGAGGGAAGGAGCCATGTGGATATCCGGGTAAGAGTGTTTCAGGCAGAGGAATAGCATGTGCAAAGGACCTGAGGCAAGAGTGTGCTCAATGTGTCCAGAGTGCAGGGAGCGAGGGAGAGAATAATTAATAGGAGGCATGTCAGAGAAGGGAAGGGGCCAGATCATGTAGGGCCCCATGGTTACTGTAAGGGCTTTTACTCCCAGTGCAATGGGAGCCATGGGGGATGCTGAGCAGAGGGGTGACATGGGCCCAGAAACGCAGCAGTGGAGGTGCTGAGAAATCATCAGATTCTGGATGTATTTTGAAATCACAGCCTAAAAGTTGGGTGCAAGAAATGAGAGAAAGAAAGCAGTCAAGGATAACTCCAATTTTTTTTGGCCTGAGCAATTGGCCGGACCGAGTTGCTTTTTCTGAGACGGGAAGACGCTCAAAGGAGTAGATCTAGGGGCAGTTCAGGAATTTGCTTCTGAACCCTCTGCATTTGAGGTGTCTGCTATCAGACCACAGTGATTCATACCGGAGACCAAAGCAACAGGACAATCAGTAAAATGGACCAACTTTATTAAAAATTATGCTATTTTATTCATCATGGATGTTTTAGCATTGCTTTTGATTTTTAAAAAATTACATCAAAATATTATTTATCTTGATTACTGAGGTGTAGGGCCCCCGCTTAAATTTGTATCCTAGTCTGGACCCTGCTTGTTACAGATATTCACGTGGAATGCAGGGTTGGGCTGCTGCCTCACTTGATTCCCACACTCTCTCTGTCCAGAGTGAGCCATGGTCCTCCCAACAGGATCCATGGCAGGCATGTGACCTTAAGAGTAGCCACATGCAGCCAGGAGGTGGTCCTGATGGGGACCACAGCCAGGGTAGGCAAGGAGAGGGTCTGTTCGGATGTGTAGCTGGCTGACCTAGAAGCAGCCAGAAGGGTGTGCGTCCATCAGCTCACCGCACCCCACCCGGGGCCCCCGTGATGGATGGCATCTGTCTTCTGCTTTATTAAACTCACGCCGCTCAGTTCAGCCCTGGATTTGCAAACGGCTTAATAAGCATTTGGAAGGGATCGGGGGAGGGAGGCTGGGATTTCAGGGGGTTACCAAGACCCAGACAGGAAATGGCTTGCACCCTGAGTGGGCCCCAGGAGGGAGTCAGGTGTCCTGGTGGGCCACTGGGGAATGTTTGGTTTCACAGAAGGCACTGGTGGGCCCAGAGGAGGGGGGACCACAGGTCTCTGGTGCCACCCCACCCTTGGCACTGTTGTTACCCCACACCAGTTCACAGCACCTAGAGGGGTGTTCTGGGCACTCGGGAGGGAAAGGGATGCCAAAGTGACCAAGGGCCGGAGGGGAGGGGAAGAGGCGGTCCTGCCCTTTAGGAGTTCCAGCCACGGAGGACAGAGGGCTATACGAGACAGCACCACCACCCCCTGCGCCATGCTCCCTTCCCACTTCTAAACATCTACAAATTCGATAGCATGTGCCCTTGGTTTAGAATCTTCGGTTCAGCCCCTGGCATGGGCACTGAGTGTGGGTGCCAGGTGCCTCTACTCTCCTGAATGAGGCAGGAAGCTCCCCGGGGTGAGAGCAGGTACACGAAAGTCACCTTCTCTCTGCATGGGCAACCTGGGCCCCACTTACCCAGCCTACCCAGGTTTCGGAGCAGATTGCAGGCATCTCTTCCTGACTCCTGTCCAGTCAAGGCCACCCTGGTAGTGGGGAGCTGGCCATGGTGGGAGTATTTACACCATGGAAATTGGCAAGCACTCTTTTTTCCCTCCTGGAGAACCTCTGCCTCACCTGCCCTTCCACCAGCAAGAACCGCAAGTCCTTTGGTTGTATAAAAATCAGCTTCTCCTGCGGAAAAGGCAGTGGAGCTCCTTCTGGACAGTGGGGATGGGGACCGTGTGTCTCTTCTTAATAAGGATGGGGATGTAGGAAGCAGTAGTGGACAGTCCTCAGCTGACCAGGACCAAATCACAGCTCCACCATGGAACGGATTGATTGTGATTTCACAGTGCTCTCCAGTCAGGTCTTGGAGGGGCTCTTCTCAGATTTAAATGAGATAATACTGGAAAGATTGTTTAGAACAGAGGCTGCAAATACCAAGTAGCAAAGAGACAGCAGTCTTTACTCTGGGTCTCAATGATGCCAAGACCTTGTCCTAATTTGAACCTTACAACCACTGTTGAGGGAGACTGTTGTTATTACCATTCTATAGATGGGGCGTGCTAAACCACTTCATTTGTATCTGACTCTGTGACCCCGTGGACTATAACCCGCCCAGCTTCTCTGTCCATGGGATTCTCCAGGCAAGAATACTTGAGTGGGTTGCCATTTCCTCCTCCAGGGGATCTTCCCCACCCAGGGATCCAATCCGCATCTCTTAAGTCTCCTGCACTGGCAGGCGGGTTCTTTACCACTAACACCACCTGGGAAGTCCTCTGTAAATGCGGAAAGGGAGGCTAAGATGTTTTTGTCCCTTGCCTAAAGTCAGGTAGAGGCAGAGCACAGATTAGGACCCAGGACTCTTGTGGTCCAACAGCCCAGCTTTCTCACTGCTGAGCCATCAGAACTCTCCAACATGGAATGCAGTGGGGCCAGGAGTCTTAATTGTGGTGGAAGTGGCCCCTGGTTTTCCTTCTGTCTCCATCTTGCCACCAGCAGGAGGGATGGATCCTCTTCCTACATGATCCCCAAAGAAGCCTCCTCAGAGCTGTGTCCCCCAGCCCATCATCCCCACACCTGATGGCACCCATCAGGGACTGGGAGCTACCTTATCAAGGAAATTCACATTTCCCTCGGGCCTTGTCTGTCCACGGCTTTTCCAATTCACTACCTTTATCCAGCCCATGCTCCATCTCCACCCCATTCCTCCCAAGCTATAAAAATACCCGCTCCAGACTGGCCCTGATCCAAGACCAGGGTCAACAGAGCCAGCACCAGGGAAGGCCAAAGGCCCAGCAGGCCCCTGTGCAATGCTCTTCTAGGTCTCCATTCCCCCGGCTTCTTGCCAACTTCACCTCACCTTCCTCCATTTGTGGTCTTCTCCTCATCCTCGTTTGCGTCTTTGGTGTCCCTGGCTTCATGTCTTCAGTCCCCCATCTTTCTACCTTTGTCTCTCTCTGGGTCGGGCTGTCTGGTGACAAGTGTGTACGTGCGTGTTTCTCTGTCTCCTCATTTTTTGTGGATGTCTGTGTGTCTGTCTTTCTCTCTCTGTCTCTCCCCCGACCCACATCTCTGCTCTTTTTCTCCAACACTCTGGAACGTGTGTGTGTCTGTGAGTGTGTAAGCATGTGCTGTGTTCTTGTGTCTCGGTATCTAACTCTACCTCAATGCTTTTCCTGCTCTGTGTCTGTCTGTCTGTCTTCAGGGCTGTCTCTCGGGGTCTCTCTCCAGCAGCATCCGTTAGGGCTGCACTTTGGAGGCTCCCGGAGGAGACCCCCCACTCACCCCTCCCAAAGTTCACTGCCTTGTCAAATGGAGCTAATCTCTTACGGGAGGAAAAAGCTTCATTCAGACTGGGGGGGCGGGTATGCAGGGGGAGCGGAGGGGGAAGGGGAGGTCTCCTTGGCTGCAGCCTGAAAACACCCGGCCCATAATACCCCTTTTGTTCTAAGCTGGTGGGAGGGGGTGGGCGGTGGAATGAAAGAGGGGGGATATTAAAGGAGCAGGTGAAAGACATGTGTCTTCAGCAGCCAGAGATAAGCGCTTACCCCCTTCTAATCTGACTGAGGCCTATTATCTTCCCGCCACAGTCATTACCATTAATATTAAACACCCCCCAATTCAGCTAGAAAACAACCTGAAAGGGCTGACTCTCAGCCCCAGCCAGTTCCGAGAGGGAGACCCTGCTCTGACACGGCCTGCCAGGACTTGACCACCTCCTCCCTCTCCCCAGAACCAAGTCCCCTTGAACTTCACCATGACCTCCAGCCCCCAAGAGCCCCCCTCCTCCATCCCCTCCCCCCAACCAAAGCCAGTGGCCTCTCTGATCACCAACCCTTGCTCTTTCTAAAAGAGCTCCCATTTCAGCTTCATTTCTAGGGGGCTCTCTCTACCTTAGCCCTCTTCTCTGGACACCTCAGTACAACCTGAGATGAAGACAGAAGCATGTAGAGGTCTGCTCCCTGACTTTGACATCTGACTGAACTGGGTTTGCATTTCAATGCCACCACGAATAGACTGGGTGACCCTGGTTAAGTCATTTAACCTTCTGAGCCTCAGTTTCTCATCTCTTAAATGGGGGCAAGGGGACTTCCCTGGCATTCCAGTGGTGAAGACTCTGTGCTCCCAAAGCAAGGGGCACAGGTTTGATCCCTGGTCGAGGAACTAAGATCCCCCATGCCTCATGATGTGGAAAAAAATAATAAATTAATTTAATTTAATGGGGGCAAGTTACAATCTCTGTGACCCAGGGTTGTCTTGGGGATTATGTGACAGAACAATGGAAGAGCTCTAATATATGCCCAATACATTTTAGTGGCTCAGTAAGCAGTGATAGTAACTCAGTCCTTGGACAAAAAGCAACCCAAGGCAGGAGGTCCATCCATTTATTCCTTCATTAAGCCATCAAACAGTCACTGGGCCCTTACTCCACGCCAACTTCTGTGTTGAGCACTGAAGGGAGGTACAGGGATAGAGAAAACAATTCCTCTCTCTTAGAATTCAGAAGCTGGTGGCAGCAAGTCATATAAACAGGTAAACGCATCATTGCAGTGCTCAGCTATATGAACCACAAGAGAAGTTAGTACAAGGAGCTTTGGGAACGTGGGTCAGTGAATTCCCCCTTGGAGGGTGATGTTTTGTCTACACTAGTAAAGGATTAATTGCCTATTCAGTATCTACCAGGTGGCAAAGCCAGTTATCACTGCGCTCATGTCTATGGTTATAGCTCCCTAGAGGAGACAGCCATAAGGCTTCTGCCAGGAGCAGCACAGAGTTTAGTTCAGGGCCTTGAGTGGGACTCCCTTCTCTGCTCCCATGGCCCTAAATTGCCAGATCTGGCTTCAGGAGCCTGCAGACACAGGAAGGACAGAAGTAAGAACTGACATTCACAAAGTGTCTTCCCTTCAAGCCAGACACCGGGCTAGGTGTTTCATTATTAGGTCATTTACTTCTAATCGTAACCCTTCCCCCAAGCAGGCAGCGATGTACCCATTTTACAGGGAAGCAAACAGACTGACTAAGAAAATGACAGAGCAAGATTTTAAATCACATCTCTCTGTCTCCAAGATCCATGTGAAACTCAACTTTCCTACCCCATTTCCATCCTATCTCCATCCTTAACATCAGAGAAGCTTGAAAAAATGAGTAGGAGGGGGTTAGGTAAGGAAAACAGCCTGCTACAAGCCCCCCATTTTTTGATATCTTCTGTTTTATCTTAGGAGTCTATATCAACTTTAAATTTTATTCCAGATCATAGCTATGTGTGTTATAAATAAAAATCATGCTTAAAATGTCAGTAAAAGCTTTTCCCCCAAAATCTTGAAGCTCCAAGAACACATGCTAAGTCTATGCTATTCCCTCTCTATCCCTTGTACTGGGGGCATCTGTATTTGTGTCTGCCTGGTAGCCTCAACCACGTTGGTGACTGCACCTCTTTCCTTCACAAAAGGCCTGCTTCCCCATTCCATGGGGCTGCGAATCATAATTCCCCACCCCTCCTGACTTGGGGAGGGCATGTGCCAGGTCTAGCCAATCACTGCACACCATTTTCCCAGAAGTGGGCACATGACCCAAGCTAGGCCAATAGAAGTCCTCCCCTAGGATTTTATGGACAGAGGGTGTTGAGAGTGACAGATGCTCTCTTTTCTCTCAGATATGAGTATGAAATTGTTGCCATGCTCTTTTACTGACCTCTCCCTGTCCTCTAACAGAGGAGAAGCCCTGACCTCCCTTTTCTTCCCCATCCCCAGTGGGGGTGGGGGGCGGGGAAAAAGAGACTCTCACACAACAAACAACACAGCCAAGATATGGATGAGCTCAAGAAAGAAAGAGAGAAAGTTGATGGTATCTTTAAGTGGCTTTGGACTGTCTAAATTGGGGCCCCCATTGCCACCCCACATGTTTGTGCGTGTACATACACCACTCCAGTCCTTCCTGCTTATGCTTATTTAAGTCGATGAATCCTTTCCTTCTGCTTAAACTCGTCAAAGGTGGGTTTCCATCATTTGTTCCCAAAGCAATACCTCCTGTAACACTCAGTCCTCCTTAATTCCTCACAGCTCACCAGCATCTGCAGGCACAAGAAAGAACAAGGGGCCCAGCAGGCTTTGGGGGGCACCCTCCATTAATACTGGAGAAGGCAATGGCACCCCACTTCAGTACTTTTCCATGGAAAATCCCATAGATGGAGGAGCCTGGTAGGCTGCAGTCCATGGGGTCGCTAAGAGTCGGACACGACTGAGCGACTTCCCTTTCACTTTTCACTTTCATGCATTGGAGAAGGCAATGGCAACCCACTCCAGTGTTCTTGCCTGGAGAATCCCAGGGCCGGGGGAGCCTGGTGGGCTGCCGTCTCTGGGGTCACACAGAGTCGGATATGACTAAAGCGACTTAGCAGCAGCAGCTCCATTTATACACAGAAGTTACTTTCTTGAGAACCTCTTGAGAACTCTCCCTCTCAGTTTTGTGCTGGAAAGGACCATAAACAGAGGGTTGACGGGGCATCTATCCCAACCAGAAAGCTCTCAGGATGTCCCTGGTGATCCAGTGGCTAAGCTTCTACCCTCCTAATGCAGGGAGCCCGGGTTCAATCCCTGGTCGAGGAACTAGATCCCACATGCCCCAGCTGAAAGAACCCACATTCCACATGTTGCAACAAAGATCAAAGACCCCACGTGCCACAACTAACACCCAGTGCAGCCAAATAAATAAATAATTTTTAAAAAAAAAGCTTTCTGCTATCTTCAAGAAAGACCGACTCAGCCTCTTGCCCAAAAAACACATCCCAAGAGCCCCTACTCCAAGTCTTTTCAGCTATAGGTCAAGGCTGGTTCACCTTGCCCTGCCCTAGTGAAAGTGAACAATGGTCAATTTTTCCTCCCCTTTTCTCTTCCTTCAGAGGCTCAACCCAATCTTCTCTTAACTCTTCTTTCACCCTTGTTTGTATAGGTTCATGTATGTTGTGTGTACTATATACTGGCTAAGAGTCCAGACTCTAAACAGAGTGCCTGGAATCAAATCTCGGCTCTGTTACTTACTAGCTATGTGACTTTGGGCAAGTTGCTTACCTTCTCTGGGCCTCAACTGCTTCATCTTCAGGATGATTATGATTGTATGAATTAGTATACATAAAGTGCTCAACCCATTCCTGGCACATAGTAAGTGCTCAATCAATATTAGCTGTTATTATTATACATTAAAGTCTCATGTGTGGGTATGTATGTTTTCAGCCTCTCCCATCTGACTAGGAGTTAGTTCCCCAACAGCAGAACAGCAGAAGGCATGACTTGTTCATCTTTGAAGTCCCAGAATTTCAAAGTACTTGGCTTAGAGAGGAAACTAAAAAAAAAAGTTGAATGAATGGTGAATGGATGAAGATTGGCTGGCTGAATACCTTGAGAATCTGAATTCTCATTCCTGTTCTTAGGTCTTTCTATAATCCCACATGGGCAGTCATCAATTCTCCCTACTCCTGCCCCCAGAAGGGAAGCTTTGGCAGGTAGAAGGGGTCTTGCAGCAGAGTAATAACAGAGGCAAAAGCAGTCAGCTCTTCCCTGTGTCTGGCCCTTGCCAGTGTCCAGTGTCTATCACAACATCACACCATGCTCTGAGGTACACAGAGTGAAGGTCATCCTTAGCCCATTTTACTGATTTGTAAACTGACGTTTAGGGCAGTTGTGTGACTTTCCCAAGGACAGACATTGGGACCCAGCTGAGGCCAGAACCCGGTCACCAGACTTGGCTAGATCTCACTTCTGTCAACCACCTGACCAGATGTTCCCTCCTTGTTCCCTCCTTCGCTGGGAGAAAAAGAGGAAAAACGAAACAAGGCTGGGGCCATGCAGCATCTACCACGCCATCGTGGTCCCCTGCGATCTAGGTAAGAACAGGGCAGGGGGGAACCCAAAAGCGGAAGACTCTGAATTCATCTTCCACATATCTTGATATTTGTAAAGCCCAGTGGGAGGGTGACAGAGAGGAAGGGGAAGCCCAGAGTCCAGGAGTGACAGTGAGTCCAGAGCACACAATGGCCCATTGTGCCCTTCCTTGTCCCCCTCCTCCTCCCCCACATGCAGCACACAGCATCCTGTTTACCTGCCTCCAGGACCTGGCTCCATCTCAGGTGCCACTCCAACTCAGCCCACGCACAGGCACTGCCAAACCCTCTGCCCACGAGCCTGGTTTGGCAGCAGCAAACCCCCCAGTCTTTGTCCCACCCGCTCCCTTCTATTCCAACAGAGACGCCTCCTCGGAGCTCAGGGCACAGTACATGGCCCACAGTAGGCTCTCTGGAAATGGTTCCTGACAATAACGAGTCAGTTCCTTGGGGACAATACTAACCTCCAAGCACATGGGCCTCCATGACAGGCTCCTCCTAGCCTCAGAGGTGGGAGATGGCCTTGTGGAGGAGCTAGGTAGGGGGCTGAGCGTCAGCAAGCTTAGAAAAGGCTTCCTTTCCTGCCCACCTTCCCCAAGCCTGGGATTCTGTGGGGGAGGCAGCGTGGGAAGACAGAGCCTGCCAGTCTCTGGGGACAGAAGACCCATATTAGGCACTCTCTTGGTCCAGCTGGGACGCTAATGCCCCACTATCTCAGAGGTCAAAGGTCAAAGGTCAGGGTACCACCCAAGCCATGAGGGACAGACCCCCAGCCAGGAGGACAGGTGGAGAGGCCTGGCTTCTTGGGCCCAGATTCTATTTGGGGATCAAAAAGCTGGGTGGAGTTGGGAGGAGGAAACCTAGAGAAGAAATCAGTTCATCCACACACTCTCTAGGTCTCAGGACTATGGCAGAGGAAGAGAAAGAGAGAGAGAGAAAGAAAAGAGCCAGACTTCCTTGGTGGTCCAGTGGTTAAGAATCCAACTGCCAATGCAGAGGACATGGGTTCAAGCTCTGGTCCAGGAAGATTCCACATGCTGCGGGGTAACTAAGCCCATATGCCACAGCTACTGAGCCTACACTCTAGAGCCACAACAAGAGAAGTCATCGCAACGAGAAGCCCACACACCACAACTAGAGAAAGTCCGTGCAGCAATGAAGAGCCAACACAGCCAAAAATTAATTAAAGCAATTTTTTAAAAAAGAGAAGCAGAGGAGGCCCAAGGGGAAGAAGAAGGGTGAAAGAAGGGGGATATCACAGAGAAAAGCCAAGAGGCAGGCGAGAAATGGAGGAGTAGAAACCACACCCTCAAATGAAAGGGGCAGCTTCCAGAAAAGAAAAGAAGGCACCCCCAGCTCAAAGGAGAAGCAGAGTTGCAAAGCAGCTTGAGAACATTCACCCATTTAACCCATGAGGAGTCTGAATCCCAGAGAGGGCACATGTCTTGCCCCAGGACATGTAGCAAGTGAGGTCTCAGCTCAAATCAGAGTCACAAAATAGTGGCTCTAGGCCAAAAAGACATTTCTTGACTTTCTGCTGAGCGGGGAAAGAGGGCTTCAGAGAGTCCTCCTCTGAGTGGCTTCCAGAGACATGAGAGCAAGAAAAACAGCCGTTATGGCTCACCCAGTCTGTGGCCAGGTATCAGAGGGAGGAGATGGCACATCCAAGTCTACCATCCAACTGCTCACACCATTGTCTACCTGCTGTCACTTGAGCCAAGAGTTGACAGGTTTTCTATTTACTCTGTGTACCCAGCACACTATGCCGGTTCCTTAGGCAGGAGGGAGAGGCTGCAGGGAGGATGGTAGGGAGGCTATGAGGTGTCCATCCATATCCTCTGGAAGAAAGAAAACTAAAGTGGACATTCACTCAGAGCTCACCATATGCCAGCTGCTTGCTCTGCATTATCCCTCTGGATCCTCACAAAACAATTGCTATTGTTAGTCCCACTTTACAGATGATGAAACCAAGGCTCAAAGAGACTAAGAAGTCCTAGATCCCACAGGTGATGTGGTGGAGCAGGAAGCTGAACCACCTGGCTTCTGACTCCTTGCTCATAACCACTAGGTGTACTACCCCTAGGATGAGCTGCAAAAGCAAACGCAATGAGGCCTCCCACCACCACCCAGGGTCCATCACACCCTCCTTCCAGCCCACCATGGGTGAGTCAGTCTCTCCACTGGGCACACCCTGAAGCTTTTATAAATGTCTTACTTGGGCTCTTAGTTTTTTCTGCCTTGTCTTAGAATTAACTGTTGGCATGTCCGTTTTTCTGGCAAGTTTAAGGACACAAATGGTCTTCCATCATTTCCAGATAACTGGCTTTACCCCTGGTGTCTCAGGCAGTAAATTATCCACCAGGAATGCAGGAGACCTGGGTTCGATCCCTGGGTTGGAAAGATCCCCTGGAGAAGGGCTTGGCAACCCACTCCTGTATTCTGGCCTGGAGAATCCCATGGACAGAGGAGCCTAGCAGGCTACAACCCACAGGGTCGCAGAGTCAGACACGACTAAGCAACTAAGTACACACGCATCTCCAGATCCCCAGGGCTTAGCATGTGCTCAATGACTGCTTTTTGAATGAAGACAGTTGGGTAATATCCTCTTCGGAACAGAAAACTGGGCCCAGTAGAGGCTTAAGCCCCCAGGGACAAGGATCATCCTGCATCTCCATACCCTGACGCTAGCACACTGCCTGGCCTACAGTAGGTGTTCATAGATGCCTACTGGAACGGTAGAGTCCATACACAGGATGCTTTTGTGGGCCCTGGAAGGCAGGGTCAGGAGGTGGGATTACATCCAGATAAGGGCCAGAACTAAGGGTGTCTCCCCAGGAAGTCCAAGGCCCTGCCAGGCCACCACAAGAGTCTGCAGCAGACTGGAATTCAGGGTTCTGGGGGCCTCTTTCGGAGTGCAGGCTGTTCCTGGGGGCTCTGCCGGGACACAGGAGCTGGGGGCCAGGGTGGGCTGAGTGAAGAACAGTGGGCAGGCTGCACTGGGGCACATGCTCCAGCCTCTGCTGTTTGATCCCTGAGGACAGTCCCTAAGCCTATAACCTTCACTGCTCCCTTGCACAGCTGTCCCCAGCAACAGGGGAAGGGAAAAGCAAATGACTGTGCCCTGGGCTCCGAAGTCTAGGAGAGGAGGCTTAGAGACTAAGAGACGGACAGAGAGGAATGAGGAGAGACCCACTGAGGCCTTTGGGGGTGGGCGGTAAAGAAGGTTCCTGAGGAGGGAAGTCTGCACTCCCGGCCAGCCAGGCTCCCTGGCACCAGCCCCACTGGGCCAGGGTCCCAGGGATTTATTGACTAATCCTCAAATGATACACTCTCCCTGATTCATTCTCCCTCCCGCTTCTCTCCTAAAATCCTAAAGTCTCCAAATGCTGCTGGCCCTGGGCCTCCACCTCGGAGCCTCCAGCCTCCCCTAGAGGCCCCTACCACCCAAGCACCAGGGGCCTCCTTCTGCTGTGCTGTCCCGGCCTGAGGGTTGAGATGCCAGACAGGAGGCTGGCAGCACCTAGCCAACTCAAGGAGCAACCGGTGAGCGAGCGGGGGTGACGGCCTGCTGGCGTTGGTGCCAGCTGCTGGCGTTCATACGCCAGTCTGAAGAGGGAGGCAGCTAGCTGGTTGGTAGGGGTGTGTCACCAAGGAAGTGGATGTCAGGGTGCTGGGCCCAGGGGGCAGAAGAAGGTCAGAGTGGAGGTTTTCACTGACCCAAGTGGGCGGTCATAAAGGGAATTCATAAAAAGTTTCTTTCTTCTTTAATGGTCTTTCTTCCCTATCCGAGGGCCGGCGGGCGCAGGAGGGAGCAAAGACTGGCGGGGGTGGGGCAGGCCCTCCACAAGCGACACTTGATTCCCGGTCTGGACAGGGCCGGCGCTTGAAAGCAGCTAAATTAGCAAAACAGAAGTCAACTGTCGATTGCTTCATTGGAGGATTAAGTGTGATAAATGGGGGGTTTGTTCGCTCCCAGCTCCAGATGTTGTGTCTAAGAGAGGGTTTTTTTCTAATTTTTTTCTTTTTTCTTTTTTTTTTTTACATTCTTGGCCCAGGGCCCATATATATTTTGGATACTACTGGGAGTATATAATATCATTGGAAAATGATGCGGTCTGCTAACCTTTTAAATAACATTTCCTCCCTCCTCTATTTTCTAATAGTTTGTTTTTCTTTCCATGTTTGCCTTTTATTGGGGGAAATTTTTTTTGGAAATTAATGAGGCTCAAGTTTGGAGACCAAAATAAAAAAAAGCGGGGGGTGGGGGGAGTGTGAGAGGTGGAGGGGTGTGGAATGGGGCTGGGGTGCAGTGGGGAGAGCTGCTCTTTGTATCTTTTTAAACTCTCCTGGTTTGATTTTTTTTTTTTTTTAATGTTCTCGGCGGAGGCCCGGTGGCCCTGCGGCGGGGCTGCGTGGTGGCGCGCGCGGGCAGGGCGCCCGGGACTCTCCGCCGCGCCCGGCGCCCGCTCGCTGTGCCCGGGGCCGCGGGGCTGTGCGCCGCGGGCCTCCGGGAAGAACCTGCCTTTCCCCCAGCAGCCGGGCCCGACGTGAGAGGAGGTGGGGGTGGGGGCGCCTCCTTCCTGAGAGAAACCTACGGAATCCGGCAGGAATTCGGGCCTCCCAGATTTAAGAAAACAAACAAAGGAAAGATTGTCAGAGAGGGGCCGCCAAGAGCCGCCGGGCCGCCGCACTGCCCTCCGCGCTCACCCCCGGGGCGCCCGGGCCTCCCGGCGGGGGCGGAACAAGAGGCTGGGGGGGCTCCCCCGGGTGGTCCCCAGTGGGCTTCCCTGCCCTGGGCCTCGGCTTAACCTGCCATCCCCCGTCTCTGCCCCCTCAACCCCGCCCCGGAGGCCCCAGGGCGCCAGGGGAAGGAGGGTGCCGCCGCCGCCGCCGCCGAAGTGCCTGCCTGGTTACAGGAGGGACACTGCTGGAGTCATTCCGGGCATCCCCCAGCCTCCAGGCAAACTCCCGCTGAGCCCCTCCTGCTCCCGCCCGCAACTTCTAAATCTCCCAGCCAGGTTTGGGGGTGACCCCTCGACGGCTCAGGTTCCTTTGGGGCGAGGGCTCTTCCTCCGCGCAGTCCCCCAGGCTCCTCACCGCCAGGGCTAGGTGGCCAGGCGGCGGGCCCAGTCCCCAGCTTCGCCGGGGTCTAGGAAGAATTATCAAAAGTGAGAATGTGAGAAGGAGGTTCTTTAAAACAGGAGGGTGGACACCCTTGCGTAGACTCGAGGCAAACGCGTAGGTCTCTCTCGGCCTTCCACGTGTTCCTGCCTCTCTTGATTTCGCTGTGGAGTTAGTCTGCCCTGCCTCTGTTCTCTCTCCCGCTCTCTGTGTGTGTCTCTGCCTTGATTCTGTATCTTAAATCTGAACCTAGCTCTCTCATTGTCTAGCTCTGTCTCTTTTTGAGAATGTCTCTGTCCCTTGCTGTCTGCCTCTCTTCGTGTGTCTGTCTGTCTGTCTCTGAGTCCCTGTCTTTCTCCCTCCTTCCTCCCGCCTCTACCCCTCACCCCGCCGCCGCCCTAAGTTGTTAAGCGGACCGGCCCGGGGCCAAGGCCGCCCCCGGCAGGGCCTGGCCGGCGCTGACAGAGCCTCGCGCCCGCGGCCCAATTAGCGCGCGGCGCGAGGGACGCGGCATCTGGAATTGCGCTGCGCTCACGGCCAAGGCTGATTGTTTAGTCTGCGCGGCGGGGCGGGCGGCCTGCGCGGTGGCCCCACATCTGGAGCCGCGGCCAGACGGCCCTGCTGGCGGCTGGCCGGCGTGCGTGTGCATTTTTAACTCTGGGATTTGCTGACAAGTTAAGAAGTCAGAAAGTCAGTGGCGGCGGGAACTGGCGAGGCGCACAAGAAAGGGAGGGGCAGGCCGAGCCCCTGGGGCACACGCCGTGGAGGAGACACGCTCCCGGGGCGCACAACCCCTGGCGCTTTGGACCAGCGTGGTTGTCCCCAAACCTACCCCCACCCGCAGCTGCTCAGGCTCTTGTTGATTTTTCTTCCAAGATTGCTACTCCGCTCCCCCACCCCACCCTCCTCCCCTGCCCTAACATCCTCTCCCACTTCTCCTTCATTGTCATTAATGAAGTGGCTGAATTATCCCCAGATCCCACATTCCCACACTCCTCAGCTGGTCGGAGGCCAGCCTCGAAGGGAGAAGCCGGGGAATCTCAGGGCTCCCACGCTTTGGAGGAGGCACAAAGGCCCAGAGAGGTCTGGCAACTTGGCTGAGGTGGCTCAGCAGTTAAGTGGCAGAACTGGGACCGGAAGCCAACTCTCTTGATCTTTAATACTGCTCTTGGCACAGCTCTGGGGTTGATCTTGGGGCTGATCCAGACTGATGAGTGTTCTCACGTTGTCAGAGCTCCTTCTCATCCTTAAGAATGTGCTTTGGTACTTCCATTCATTCATTTAACAAATACCTGTTGCATGCTGTGTGCCAGGCTTGGGGAGATACAACTCTAAACAAGACAGTTGATTAAGCTGCAGAATTTACAACTGAGTGGAGAAGATGCAAGGGGCACAGAGTCAGAGACTTTGTAGTGAACAAAGAAACTGCAAAGTTGCCAACTATCAAACAACAGGAACAAAATTGCTGTTTATTGAGCACTTACTAAGTGCCGCTCGTTGTTACTCGTATTTTCACTGACACTGACTCATCACATCCTCATAATATCCTCATCAGGTAAGTGTGTGTCCCCACTTTGCAGATGGACAGTCTGACCCCAAAGAGGTTAAGTGATTTGTCCAAGGTCACACTCATTTATAGGAGGTGTAACTGGAAGCTGAGGCCCGCCGGTGTGCCCAGGCTTCTTGGTAATAGAGAGTTCCTTTTCTTTCCATTTTTGGTTTCCATGGAAACAGATCTCGGCACCCACCCTCCTGCCCAGGGAACAGTGATGACATCCTGCCTTTGGGATGTTTCCCCAGGAGCAAGGAGAGACTGTGCTGCACTGTGGGCTGTTGCAGAGCCTCCTGGGGGGCCGCACCGCATTTCCCGTTGTGCAGACCTAACCCATCCACACAGCCCCACAGGATTAGGGACCTCAGGCTTCATCTGGCTCCATATGTGTCACTCAGCAGTTCATATCGCCTCTCTTGGCCTCAGCTTCCTCCACCTTTGACATGAGGGATCAGGGAGAGAGCGAGTCTACTTTTGTTGAGTCATGGACTCCTTTGAGAATTTACTGGAAGTTCCAGATCACCAACATAGAGCAGTTCATAAGCACACATATATTCACATACTTAATTTTACGAGTATTTTCAAGTGATTTAGCAACTCCTGAAGCCTCTCCACGGAGAAGGCAATGGCACCCCACTCCAGTACTCTTGCCTGGAAAATACCATGGATGGAGGAGCCTGGTGGGCTGCAGTCCATGGGGTCGCTAAGAGTCAGACACGACTGAGCGACTTCATTTTCACTTTTCACTTTCATGCATTGGAGAAGGCAATGGCAACCCACTCCAGTGTTCTTGCCTGGAGAATCCCAGGGACGGGGGAGCCTGTTGGGCTGCTGTCTATGGGGTCTCACAGAGTCGGACACGACTGAAGTGACTTAGCAGCAGCAGCAGCAGCAGCAGCAAAGCCTATCCATGGGTGTCTTAGGGATTCCAAGACTCTCAAGTGAAGTATTTTTATCCTAAATGGTTTCTGTATTCACCAGCCATTGGTAAACCCACCTGGTGACCTAGAAATAAGGAACCACAGAGCATCCCTTTGGACCCCCTTGCGTCCCTTTGGGGGTTTTCCCACAGGGGATCAGGAATTCAAAGCCTTCTGGCATTTTCTTTCTTGGTCCTTTACATCTGGAGTTGTCACAGGATAGGAAGAGACAGGAGGCACCCCATTAGGGATAGGGGAACACACCTGTGTGTTTTGACCATACAGCGTGTATGAATTATGTGCCACTGGGTGCCTCTGACTTGACTTGGGGAACCTCCCCCCAACTCCATCCCTGACATCAGCATCATCATAAGCATCATAAGTCACACCTTCCCTGTTCTGAGCAGCCTCCAAAGACCATTCCATGTCATCCCAGCAGGACTATAGGATAGACAGAGAAGGTGGCAGTGTCCTGATATTACAGAAGGAGCAGATGGGGCCCAGAGAAGTCATGTGTCTTGCTCAGCATTGCACACTGACTTAAAAACTGAACAGTGCAATTTAAAAATAAATTTAAAAAAAGAATTATGGGGAATGAGACCACAAAATAAATACATAAATAATAATAATAAACTGAACAGTAGGGAGAGTCCAGGTTTTCCCATCCCTTAGCCCAAACATCCTTTTTGGTCCTTAAATAATTATGGTGGACCTGCATACTAAGCCGTTTCAGTCGTATCTGACTCTGCAACTCCATGGATCGTGGCCCTCATGCTCCTCTGTCCTTGGGATTCTCCTTGCCATGCCCTACTCCAGGGGATCTTCCCAAGCCAGGGATTGACCCCACGTCTTCCGCGTCTACTGCATTGCAGGCGGATTAGTTCCCACCAAGCCTCCTGGGAAGCCCAACTGTGCCGTGATTATACCTATTTTACAGAGTATGAAACTGAGGCTGACATATTAACCTGCTCCAGGTCCCTCTGCTCAGCGGTAAAGCCCAGCCGTGCACCTAGGCCTTTCCACCTCCGGTAATGACTGAGTTGGGCTCCCAGTGGGCCAGGCTGTAGGAATGAGCCAGGACAGGTCCAGGAGGACTGGGGGCAGGGAGACTTCCTGGAGGAGGTGGGGCTTGGCTTGAGCTTGAAAGATAGAGTAGGCTTCAAACTGACCAGATGGAAAGGAAGGAAAGTTCTGGGCAAGGGATGAAGAACTTTGGAAACAACAGAGAGGAGCTGGGTCTGGCTGCCCCAGGATGTGTCTGGGGATTGGAACAGATTGAGTCCAGGCTGTGGAGGCAGCCTCTTCCTTTCCCCTCCTCCCCCAGTTGGCACATGTCAGACAGGGCTCACCCCGGGTTCTCTCCAGGAGCAGGACAGGGGAGTTAAGGACTGGCCAGAGGAAGCCTGCTTAGGGGTGGGGCATAAAGGGCTCCCACCTGGCCCGATCCTATTTTGTGGCCCAGCCCCCTGGATACTGTTATTTCCCCACCCCCATTGCCAAGTAGTGAATAGATGTGTAAAGCAACCGTTTCCATTTAAAGCTCTACAGACCATGGGGAGGAGGGCCCGCAGGCCATCTGGGCCCTTGTTTGGCAATGTTTGTGCTCACAACAAACCTGATGGACGGAGATTTATCGCCGTTTTCATTAGCTGGGGTTGGTTTGGTTTGCTGCCTTTCCACCACAGCACCCTCTCTACCACCCCAACACACACACGCTCCAGAGTTACAGATTTATGGTGAGTGGGAGGGCCATGGGCTCTGGGAGAGGCGAGGGAGGAGGCTGGGGTGAGTTGTGGGCTTGGAGCAGGGGTAGGAAGGAAGTCAGGGGCTCTGGAGGGTGGGACGGCTGGAAGCAAACCAGCAACAGAGAAATGAGGGAGGGAATGTGCGTGCGTGTGTCAGGGAGTGGCCCGGAAAGACACCTGCATTTACATCCCCTTCCCACGCATGCACATGCATGCCTGCACACACACATGCATACACACACATCACAGAATCACCAGCATGGGCGAGCAGGGAAGCTGGAGAAATCCAAAACCATCACTAATCCTAAAGGAAATCAGTCCTGAATATTCATTGGAAGGACTGATACTGAAGCTGAAGCTCCAATACTTTGGCGACCTGATGTGAAGAACTGACTCATTGGAAAAGACCCTGATGCTGGGAAAGATTGAAGGTGGAAGGAGAAGGGGACAACAGAGGATGAGCTGGTTGGATGACATCACTGACTCAATGGACGTCAGTTTGAGTAAGCTCCAGGAGATGGTGATGGACAGGGAAGCCTGGTGTGCTGCAGTCCATGGGGTGGCAAAGAGTTGGATGTGACTGAGCGACTGAACTGACTGACCAATGCAAGTCCAGCGGCTAGAAAGGATGCACAGCTTTGGCAACCTCAGGGTCCTCTCTGGTCTGACTTTACTGAAAGCTTATGCAACTTTTGCCATGTGCCAGCTGCATTTCCGGGGCTTTCCATATGCTAACTCATTCCACCCTCCAGACAACACTCTGAGGTAGACACTGTTATTATTACTATTTCCTAGATTCTGGTTCTTGCTCCACCCCTCGCCCCCGCCGACCTCGCAGCAGGGCATACCCTGCCCCTTTGTAGGAAGGAGCCTGGAAACATTCCCAGTTGTGCTGGAGATCATCTTTACCCCTTGGTGCCCCTATGACAGTCACATGGATGCCACTGGGAACCTCCTTCTTGCTGTTTTTCACCACCTCTTGTGTAGAACACCGCCATCCGGGCCAGGCTGGCGTGCACAGATGTCAACCATGCCCTTCCCTGTCTCAACATCTCTTCTCACATCCTGTCTCCGGCCTGGAATGCCCTTCCCACACCTCCTCCCATCACAATCCTTCTAGCTTTCAAGACCATCCAGCTTCCTCCATGTCGTTCCTGCACTTTCTGCATGTGGTTCTGTGCCGGGAGCCGGCATATTGAGTGCATATTGCATATTGCATATTGAGTGCAGCACTTTCCACAGCATCATCTTTCAGGATCTGGAATAGCTCAACTGGAATTCTATCACTGCCGGGAGCCAGCGTGAGGAGCTCCACCCATGACAAAGGTCATGAGGAAGGAGGCTCGGCATACGCAAAGGCGGGATCGAGCCTCAGGAGTCCCCCTGGAAATTCTCAAGCATCTACCCCCAAAACCAGAGTCTGCCTACTTTCTGCTTTGTGCTTTCACCTACACCTTTGACTTTACGGGGGGCTGTCCCCCACTACCTCTCTCTGAAAAAGGAGTTAGCTTACAGCTCCAGTTAATAATTCCTGGGTGTGACAGTGTTTCAACCTACAAACTCCTTTGGAAATCCTCTAGCCTGCCTGAATAGGTTTTTCCGGCCACAAGTGATTGTCCAGAGCCTCCCAACTGTGAGAGGCAGGAGATGTTCTAAACTGTCTAAACACAGATTCCTTTGAGTAGTTAAAAGATTGATTAGAAATTGTATTGGTGAAGGGTTTTTCACTTGTTGGGCCAATGTTTGCTGCTCAGTCTCCATATCCCTTACCTACTGTGTCCTTGGCAGTGTATTGATTGATATAATGGGTGTATAGAAATGTAAGAAGTAGCCTCAATGTTTGTAACCTTGGACCCTTGAGTTAATTCTTTTTCTTGTTACAGCCCACCACACCTTTGCCCTATAGGAATGCAACTTTAATGCTTTTGGAGGGTAGCGCCTGACTAATCACCTTTAGAGAAAAATAAGTTTTCTGAAGAAAGGGTCTTAAAATGTTAACAGGCCTCCGGGCCAGAAGATGACGCAAATCACCTAAACTTTTGCATATAATAAGTCTGCAGGAAGAAAGCCTGGCTTACTGCATGACTCCACCCCTTCCCCCATTATCCTCTATGCATAATTTAAGGTATAAAAACTACTTTGGAAAATAAAGTGTGGGCCTTGTTCACTGAAACTTGGTCTCCCCATGTCGTTCTTTCTTTCACCTTCTGGCTGAATTTTTCCTCTGAGGCGGGGAAGCTCGTCAAGCCTACTAATTTTGCCTGGGCTTCTAAGATCTGACCGAGGAGGCCTTAGTGTCTCCTCTCCTTTGGGAGAACGAGAGGACGCCTGCGGCCTTCGTAGGTGACGTAAATTCCTTGCTTTGGAATTTTATTCAGCTTCTTTTCTTCACTGAATTTCCTCACTGAGCTATCCTCATTCTATTACTCTTTATATCCTTAATTAACGTTTAATTAAGCAGTTGTTTCCTGATCCTCGCCTACGCCGTCTCTCCTTCGAATACCCTGGATCAGCCGGGGCTGGACCCCGGCAGTTCTGGCCTTACCATAGAGACATTTAGAGCTTCCCTGGAAAATTATCTAAAAAGAAGAGGAAGAAGATAGAGTGTGGGTTCCCTACTTCTCAGAAGCAGAGCAGCTCAGCTGTTTGCAGAAGAGTCCTGTGTTGAATGGCATTAGAATTCCAGGTCTGTTTGTTAAAAGGAAAAACAAGGCTTCATCCAGTGATCAATACTAACTTCCTCACTTTATAGATGAGAAACAAGATCAGAGAAGGCAAGTGACTTCCCCAAGGTCACACAGTGGGCTCACATCGAGGCCAGAAGGCAGGCCTCAGCAGGTGCTCTTTCCATGAGAAGCTTCTCCAGGGTGTGTATCTGTGTATCCTTCATCCTTTGAGACTGTAAGCTCTTGAGGGCAGGGCCAGAATCAAATGTCGGTCTCCACTCAACAAGCAAATGATGGCTACGTATCCTATGGGCCTTTGCTCCCCATGTTGGGCAGCGTTCCAAGGAGCCCATGTCACCAGGGTTGTGGTGGGGAAGGAGCAGCGCCTTGTCCTTATAGGATCGCCTCCAACGGGAACCTGTACTGTCCCCCAAAAGCCTCTTCCTCAGAATTTCAAAAACACAAAGTATCTTCCTTTCCAGACCCGCTCACAGCCCTCCTCCCTCGAAAAGAGCGTTGTTTTGTTTGCTTGCTTTTTGCCTGGAAGGTCCTCAGCTATAATCTGAAGGAAAACAAAAGAACTTCCTCTCCCAGACAAACCAGATCTTCAGCCCTCCATCAGCCAGCTCAAGTGCCTGCTATCCTCCCATCAAAGTGTCTCCATCAGAATCGGGCCTTGTCTCCAGCAGGTCTAAACTCTATTCCACAGGAGCGTCACAGGAGCTCCGAATATGGCTGTAGTCCTCCTGGGAAAGAGAGTGGACTCCAGCCACTCATTCTTGGGTGCTGGTTCTGGCTTTATAACTTATCTGCCGAGAAATCCTGGCTCAGTTTTTTTAACCTCTCTCTGCCCCAGTCTCCTCCTGTATAAAACAGGGACCCCAGCATCTGGAACCAAGTTCATAGGATGATTTAAAAGGATTGAATGAGATGGTGTGTTTAAGGCAGTGAGCACAGTGCTGGGCTCATTCTCACCCATTGACATCTTCCTGTGAACAGGGCCCTCAAGAATTTGGGAGTGGGGAGTTTCCTGGTGGTCTAGTGGTTAGAATCCTGGGCTAAGATCCCACAAGTCCTGTGCAAGTGAATTGCTTGGCCAGGCTTCCAGGGAATGGAAGGATGGAGAAGGTGAAGGGTGAAGAAATAACAGATAGCTTTGGTGGTGGATGGGGGTGGGGGGTTAGAGGGGTTCAGGGGGAGGGACAGCTTGATCACTGAGTGACTCCTCATGGGGAACTTGGAAAGTGGGAAGAGGGACTGCCCTGGTAGTCCAGTGGCTAAGACTCCACATTCCCAAAGGACGTGACCCAGGTTCAATCCCTGGTCAGGGAACTGGATCCCACGTGCTGCAACTAAAGATCCCACATGCTGCAAAAAGATTGAAGGTCTCACATGCGACAACTAGGGCCCAGCACAGTCAAATGAATACTAAAAACTAAGATAAAATGAAATGCATTTACTTAAGTTTATATATGTATTATAATGAAAGTCACTCAGCTGTGTCCGACTCTTTGCCCATGGAATTCTCCAGGCCAGAATACCAGAGTAGGTAGCCTTTCCAATCTTCAGATGATCTTCCCAACCCAGGGATCGAACCCAGGTCTCCTACATTGCAGGTGGATTCTTTACCAGCTGAGCCACAAGCGAAGCCCAAGAATACTGGAGTGGGTAGCCCATCCCTTCTCCAGGGGATCTACCTGACCCAGGAATCGAACAGGGGTCTCCTGCATTGCAGGCAGGTATATATATTATATATACAATGTATATTCATAGTTTTAAAAAAATAAAGTGGAAGAGAAAGATCTGTCACCAAAACCAACTTCAGCTGCTTTCATTTGCCAGGAGCTGCCCTTTAACTTGGCTTAAAAGTTCCCTCAAAGGGACCATTTAAAGTGATAATAGCAGCAATAACTACATGCCAACACTCACTGCCTCTTCCCCCTCAGTGCTCTGCTAGGTAGGAATAATTAGGGATTATTTTCATTATCCTGTCCTACAAGAACCACACAGTCTTAAAGGGCAGACAGAGGTGGGCTGTGAATGGGGCCATCTGTGCCTGGGGTCCCAGCTCCTCACCGTCTAGGCCCCAGTCCATGTCCTCCCCACCCCCTGCCCAGGCCGCACAATCCAAAGGCCTCTGCAGTCAGTTGCCTGATGAACCTTCCCCCTGGGGCCAGAGCAAGTCCACATTTCTTACTATGAGGCCGGGATCTGACTCTCTGTCCAGTTGGATGGAAATTACCAAGGCCCAGGGGCCCTGAGATGGGGGGTGGAGGAGAGAGGGTGAGCAAGGCAAATAAGATACAATCCCGGCTCTGGGGAGTTTTCCACTCACCCCTCCTGGACCGGGCAAAAGTACAAATGGAGGCCCACATTCCATATGTCTAAATATTTAAAAGTTATAAATCAAGTTAACAAACTGTTAAATAAAATATGTTCTATTCTCCCAGGCTGACACATACACCTTCTAAAGATCTGGAAAGCCAGGTTCAAATTGAGAGTTCTCAGGCTTCCTGGAGTTCTGCAGAGGGCAGTGCAGGGAAGTTGGGCCTCTGAGTTCCCCTACCCGCACCCCCCCCACCCCTGCCAGCCTCCCCCCTTCCCATCCCCAGCTTCACCTGGGCTGAGAGGGGCTTTAAGAGTACCACATGGCCATTCCAGCTCCATGTAATCCCCCACACTCAGCCTGCAACCCAGACAGGCTTCACCCTGGGGGGTGGACCTGGGGAGGCAGCCCACATAGACGCTGCACATGAGAGTTTCAGGGCCCTGGGTATCTGAAGAATGATCTAGAAGGGAAGGAGGGTGGTCCTGGTGGGCTCTGCAGACTCCTTGCCCTGTGAGAAGGGTCCTAAGCTGGGGGCCTCATTCCAGTCTAAGGGCCCTGGAGCTGAACAGGGGTCACTCTTCCTTCTTTGTTTTCTAAGCCCTTTTCTCCAATCAGCCATCAACTGAGCATCCTGACAACTTTCCAACAGGGTTCCTGTGGTCCAGGCCACTCCCGTCTGTAACCAAGTCAGCCTCCTAACTGGCCTCCCAAATCCCAGTCCTGCCCTTCCCGCTTCTCCCCATCTGGAGTGGCCTTTGTGCAACATAGATTGGATGAGAAGCGGTCGGGCTTGATGCCCTTTGTGGCTTTCTGCTGCCTACTAAAGGAACCCCAAACTCTTCAACAGGGTCCCACCTTGGTGTCTGTCCCCCTCACCCGTCCTCTCCAGCCCCGGATTACACCACTCCCTGCTGCTAAATGATGCTCTGACCTGCTACCTGCTCCCAGCTCTCCACAGTACGTGAGGCTCACATCTCAACACTTGCTGGCCCCTCTGGCCAATCTCCCATCTCCTGTCTGGACCGATTCCTCCTCATTTAAGATTCAGCTCAGTGATCAAACCTCTAGCAATCCTCTCTTGTCAACAGTCCAGCCCACAGCCTCCTGGTCCCTCGGGGGTCCTGGACTTGTGTTCTCATAATTGAGTGTCTACTTGGTTATGTATCGTAATGTATCGTATTGATCTCTATCGAGATCTAGCGTATCTAATGTATCGTAATGATCTCTAACCTGACTGCTTCCCAGTACCCCAACCATCACCCTTGCTGGACTATTACAGTAGCCTCCTAATTAGTTTCTCTCCTTCTCCTATTGCCTCCACTCCAAGCTGTTCTCCATCAGCAGCCAAAGTGAGCCTTTCAAAACATGTATTTGTTCATATTTCTCAATATCCCCACTCAATATCCCCAATGGCCCCATCTCATTCTAGAACCCAAAGCCCTTGCTGAGTCTACAGCCCCTGTCATGATCTGGCCCCTGTTTCCTCTGACTCATCTCCTCCTCTCTTTCCCTTAGTTAGTTGTTCTTCTCCAGTTATGCTGGCCTCTTGCTGTTGTTCAGTCACTCAGTCATGTCTAACTCTTTGCAACCCCAGAGATTGCAGCACGCCAGGCTCCCCTGTCCTTCACTCTCTCCCAGAGATTGCTCAAACTCATGTTCATTGAGTCGGTGATGGCATCGAACCATCTCATTCTCTGTCGCCCACTTCTCCTCCTTGATCTTTCCCAGCATCAGGGTTTCTGGCCTCTTGCTCCTCCTTGAACACACAGACAGCTCTGCCTCAGGACCTTTGCACAAGATGTTCCCTCCCTCCACTCCCTCAGATAGTCCCACCTCCAAGACCCTTCTCCTCCCCCTGCTTTGTCTCCCTTCACTGGTTCTATCTGGCAGATTACGTATCTCTCTGCTTAGGTGTTGCTGCCCGTTTCTTCTTCCACCTTATAAGCTCCACAAAGGTGGGAACTTTATCCGTTTTGTTTACCTCAATGTCCCTAGAGCCTAGGGCAGCATCTGACACATAGTAGGTGCTCAACAAATTTGCAGCAGAGATTCATTTGTTTATATTTCTACGTTCCACCTAAAACGTGTCATTCTGAAAGCAGGATGAATTAGTCATCTCAGTGTCCCCACTGCTGAGCCTGATGCTGGGCACTTAAATAGATGTCTGATGATGGGGAGTGGAGGGCAAGAGCACAGCATGTGAAAAGGCGCAGGGGTGGGATGGAGCTAAGGGGAGGCGGGGCCAAACAATGGGGGGGCTCAAAGGCTGATCCTATGTAATATGGTGCCTTGTATGGTCCTGGGCCAGAGAAAATAATTCTGTATAGAAATCCAGTGGTCCAGGGGCTAAGAAGGCTCCACATTCTCCATGCAGGGTACCCAGGTTTGATCCCTGGTCAGGGAACTAGATCCCACGTGCCGCAACTAAGAGTTAGCACGCTGCAACTAAGCATCCTGCATGCCACAACTAAGAATCCTGCATGCCACAACTAAGACCCAGAACAGCCAAATAAATAAATATTAAAAAGAAAAAGGAACCAGAACTTGGAGGACGAGTAATCTGAAAGGCATGGAGAGGTGAAACGGACTTAGAGATTCCTAAACCCCCTGTGCATCTAAAGCAGAAGATCCTAGGGGAACAGACCTGCATCATCTTTGAGTCAAATACCTCCAGACTTGCCATCTGACCCTTCTGGACCTCCTTACCTTAGGTTATTCTGAACTCTGAAAACTGTTTGTGAACACACCTGCCCTGACCACTCCTGGAGATGCTGGGCTTTGCATGAGAAGGTGTGTGAGAGCAGGTTTAGGTGTGAGGGGTTCCCTGGAGGCAAAGGCTGGGGAAAAGACAGGGAAGTTTCAGTGACTCTGCTAACTGGAGACAATGGAATATTCATTCCTTTTGGTATCACCCCTGGTGCAGATCTTGGTCACCAAGAAAGGCCTGGGGAGCAGGGTGACAGAGTGTCTTGGGTCTCCCCTCCCCCCTGCCCACTCCCCAGGCTTTATCCTGGGTCAGTTGGAGCCTGAAGTGGCTTTTAAGCAATTAGACTGAGCGCAGGGCACTTGCAAATCTCATTGTTTCAAAAGCCCTTGAAAGATTTGAGTCTGAGCTCTTAAAATGCCAGAGGAGAGGGAAACCAGTGGTGGTGGGAGGTGTAGGGGCCCTGACTTCTCTTCTCTTACCCCCTTTTCTGCTCCGCATTTTCAGGGGTGGTGGTGGAGAAGGATCCGGTTCAGGGCAGTAAGGACCCTCCCCTAAGCCCTAAAGACTATGTCCCTCCCCCATCCTCATTCAGTTCTCCAAGTACCCAGCTGATCAAACTCAAGCCCCTCCCCCCAGCTGAGTTGATGAGCACTAGGACTGTCCAGTCGGAGAAGGCACTGGCACCCCACTTCAGTGTTCTTGCCTGGAGAATCCCATGGACGGAGGAGCCTGGTGGGCTGCAGTCCATGGGGTCGCTGAGGGTTGGACACGACTAAGCAACTTCACTTTCACTTTTCACTTTCATGCATTGGAGAAGGAAATGGCAACCCAGTCCAGTGTTCTTGCCTGGAGAATCCCAGGGACGGGGGAGCCTGGTGGGCTGCCGTCTATGGGGTCGCACAGAGTCGGACACGACTAAAGTGACTTAGCAGCAGCAGCAAGACTGTCCAGTAGGCAGACCATCCCACAACCACAGGCAAAGCATCTCACCTTCACCACAGAAAAAGGTGTCAACAGCTTCACTGTGACTACACACCTCTCATGGGCTGGATGCTTGAGATGAAAAAAGTGCTCCTGACTTCAGAGAACCCAACAGTCTGATGAGGGAGAAAAGACCTGCTTCGTGAGCAGAAATGCAAGGGAAGTTGATCTCAAGAGAGGTGCAAAATCAGCCAGCTCTGGGAACACTGACAGGAGCTGGCGTGGGGCCAGAATCGCATGAGAGAACTGGGGACCATGAAGAGGTGGCATTTGGGCGGAGCCTAAGGTGGGTAGGATTTCAGAGGTCAAGTTGGAAAGGAAAACACATCATGCGTTTAGGGAAGGAACATGAACCCAAAGCAGATCATGGAGGGTGGAGGACCCTAATTAGGAGCCCCCATCCTCCCCATCATGCTCTTCACTTGTCTGTAAGGTAAATCACTGAACAAGCTTTGTGGATTCTATATGTGCACTTCAAGCTTTGGAGTTCCAGGGGGAGCTCCAGACCACTCAAGGGGTAATTGGGAAAGCAGAGTATGGAGGGTCCAGCCTCTCCAACTTAGAAGAGAGGTACAACTCTTAGTTGCTTTATATTCAGGGTTACAGTGTAAATTAAGTTTGTTAAAAGGTTGTACTACTTTTAAGCGCCTCTAGTCCCATCACTTCATGGGAAATAGATGGGGAAACAGTGGAAACAGTGTCAGACTTTCTTTTGGGGGGCTCCTAAATCACTGCAGATGGTGATTGCAGCCATGAAATTAAAAGACGCTTACTCCTTAGAAGAAAAGTTATGACCAACCTAGATAGCATATTGAAAAGCAGAGACATTACTTTGCCAACAAAGGTCCATCTAGTTAAGGCTATGGTTTTTCCAGTGGTCATGTATGGATGCGAGAGTTGGACTGTGAAGAAAGCTGAGTGCCGAAGAATTGATGCTTTTGAACTGTGGTATTGGAGAAGACTCTTGAGAGTCCCTTGGACTGCAAGGAGATCCAACCAGTCCATTCTGAAGGAGATCAGCCCTGGGATTTCTTTGGAAGGAATGATGCTAAAGCTGAAACTCCAGTACTTTGGCCACCTCATGCAAAGAGTTGACTCATTGGAAAAGACTCTGATGCTGGGAGGGATTGGGGGCAGGAGAAGAAGGGGATGCCAGAGGATGAGATGGCTGGATGGCATCACCGACTCGATGGACGTGAGTTTGAGTGAACTCCGAGAGATGGTGATGGACAGGGAGGCCTGGCGTGCTGCGATTCATGGGGTCACAAAGAGTCAGACATAACTGAGCAACTGAACTGAACTGAGCCTCTGTAAACCAAACTAGAGGATTCTTTGAGTCCCTTCCAGCTCTGAGATCAGAGTCTTCTCCTAAGAGCTCACAAGTCAGCTCTTTCTCTATGGAAGAGAACAGAGGGAAATGAATCCAGAACTTTGATTCACAGTGGCCCCCTTAGGAAATTCCTTCCAAGCTCTGATATTCTGAATGGGCTCCTGCTCAAGTGCCCTAAGGAACTCAGCCTGACGGCCAGACAAGAATAAATTGACTGGGGACTTCACTGGCGATCCAGTGGTTAAGAATCCACCTTCCAATGCAGGGAAGGTGGGGTCCATCCCTGGTTGGGGAACTAAGATCTACATGCCGCGGGGCAACTAAGCCCTGGGGAAAGAATATATATACTTTTTCAGATTCTTTTCCCTTAGAGGTTATTATAAAGTATTGAGTACAATTTCCTGTGCTACACAGGTAACTTTGTTGGTTATCTATTTTATATATAGTAGTGTGTCTATGCTGATCCCAAACTCCTAATTTATCCCTCTCTTCCCTTTCCCTTTTGGTGATTATAAGTTTGGTGTTTTCTATGTCTGTGGGTCTATTTCTATTTTGTAAAACAGTTCATTTGTGTCTTTTTTTTTTTTTTTTAGTTTCCACATATAAGTGATATTGTACGATATTTGTCTTTCTAAGGCGATGGCACCCCACTCCAGTACTCTTGCCTGGAAAACCCCATGGACGGAGGAGCCTGGTGGGCTGCAGTCCATGGGGTCGCTAGAGTCGGACACGACTGAGCGACTTCCCTTTCACTTTTCACTTTCATGCATTGGAGAAGGAAATGGCAACCCACTCCAGTGTTCTTGCCTGGAGAATCCCAGGGACTGGGGAGCCTGGTGGGCTGCTGTCTATGGGGTCGCACAGAGTCGGACACGACTGAAGCGACTTAGCAGCAGCCGCAGCAGCAGCTTACTTCGCTTAGTATGATAATCTCTAGGTCTATCCATGTTGCTGCAAGTGGCATTATTTCATTTCTTCTTATGGCTGAGTAATATTCCATTATGTGTATCTTTCACATCTTCTTTATCCATTCATCTGTCAGTGGACATTTGGGTTGCTTCCATGTCTTGGCTATTGTAACTAATGCTGCAGGGAGCACTGGGATAAAATCACCACCCTTTTTTACTTAAAGCAAAGTCTCCCAAACTTTTTTCCAAGAGAATGAATTACCTTTTCTTTCACTGAATTGTGAAAAAGAGAGTTTGTGTTGCTGCCAGTATACCTAGATGTTGTATAATAGGGTAAGGGTGTCATTTTGGCAAAGCCAAAGCTTGGACAGCAGCCCATCAAACAATTCAGAGCTGGCCAGATAAGGCTTTCAGATGGGATGGAGGGTCCCCAGGAATGCCCAAGGAAATTGTTGAATAAATCAAAGAATGAATGGACAAACAAAGAGGCCATTGCCAAAATGCACTTCTCTCTTGAAAGGGTGGCTTTAGAAGCTGCTATCTGTGGCGGCTCAGACAGTAAAGAACCTGCCTGTAATGCAGGAGATCCAGGTTCCTGGGTGTGGAAGATCCCCTGGAGAAGGGAATGGCTACCCACTCCAGTATTCTTGCCTGGAGAATTCCATGGACAGAGGAGCCTGGCGGCATGCAGTCCTTGGGGTCACAAAGAGTTGGACACAACTGAGTGACTTTCACTTTTCATCAGTCATGTTTACCTTTGTGTGAATGAAATGTTTTAGAGCAAGAGTTGCTAGGAGGGGATGAAAGGTTTTAGAAACTTGGTGTCATGATATAAAAAAATAATACAAAGAGAAAGGTGACAAGTGCGAGGCAATCACGTAATTTTGTCCTAGCCTGGGCTATCCCCTACCTCCCCAACTTTCCTATACCCATGCCCAGCCTCCTCATCATATCGCCCCCTTTCTTCCCTGGAAGCTGGGCCCACCCAGGTCCCATGTGCTGAAAATTGCTTTCTGGGCGCTGGGAAAGGTGTTTGGCTCAGAGCAGAGGGGCTGAGGGAAGGGGTGTCGGTCTGTGCCATCCTGAAGGGTGTGCCCTGTCAAGTGTAAACACAGAGGAGGGGCAGTGGCTTCCGGGCCAGGAAGGAGTGGAAATTCCTACCTGCCTTCCCTTCCCTTCTCCACCTGCCACGACAGCCCCTTCACTTCACAAACAAAGCACAGACGGAAGTCAGCAGAGTCTTTGCAATGACATCCGCCCTTGCCCAGGGCCTCTGCCCTGGCCCACTTCCCTGGCCCTGTTCTCCTCTTAGGAGCAGCTTCTATCTACAAAAGCCCAAGTAGGTTTCAAAACAAAAACAACATAACCTCCCATGGGTCTTTCACAGGCTGAGAAATCAGGGGTGTAACTTACAACAGGCCACTCAGTCTTTCCTGCTCAGTGGACAAAATAAACCTGAAGACAGCTTTAAAAGTATAAAGCACTCTTCAAGGGTCAGGAATAACTGCTAGGCCATTTAATCGTGGATTTAAATCCACAATTTGAAGTTGGCCTTAGGCAACTTACTAAGATCCCAGTACCTCTGTTTTCTCATCAGAGGTGGTCACAAGATGTATCTCAAAGCTTTAGGGGGCAGAGTAATGAGAACATGTATGCAACCCCTCGGCCCATGCCCACAAGCGGCAAAGATTCATTCCTCTTTCTTTTTTTTTTTTTTAATTTTATTTATTTACTTAGTTGGCTGCATCATGTCTTCATTGCAACACCCGGGATCTTTCCTTGTGGCACACAGGCTCTCTAGCTGTGGCTCATGGGCTCCGGAGCCCTCGGGCTTAGTTGCTTTGTAGCTGTGGGTGGGATGTTAGTTCCCCGATTAGGGGTCGAACTGTACTCCCTGCACTGGAAGTCTGGAGTCTTAACCATTGGACCACCAAGGCAATCCCCTCAGGATACACTTTAGAATATAATGCCCAGATTGCCTCCCAATTAAACCAAAACCTCTGGGGTAGGTCTCAATCTCTCTGTGCCTTGGTTTCCCTGTCTGCAAAACTAGGGTAATTATAGAATCTACCTCTCCAGTGAAGTTGCTTAGTTATGTCCGACTCTTTGCAATCCCATGGACTGTAGTCTACGAGGCTCCTCCATCCATGGAATTTTCCAGGCAAGAATACTGGAATGGGTTGCCATTTCCTTCTCCAGGGGATCTTCCCAACCCAGGGATTGAACCCGGCTGTCCCACATTGTAGGCAGATGCTTTACCCGTCTGAGCCACCAGGGAAGCCAGAATCTACCTCTAGGGCTGCTATAATACATGAGCTAATTCATGTGAGCGCCAGGCTGCCAGAAATGCTGAAGTCAGAGTTAACAACTATTCAACTCTGTAGTCCAGGTTCTTGTACACAGCTAGGTGCTTACAAAACGTTGGTTGAATACAAGAGTAAATATTGTCACATGACTGCTGCCCCATGTCCCTGCCCTGGCCCCCCGCCAAGTAGGAGAGGCCTACTCTGGCCTCTGTCCAGGGGTGGGGGCCCTAGAGGAGGTTCACCTGCCCTAAGACCTTCCATCCAAAGTTCAAGGGAGCCCTACCCTGCCAGGCATGGCACCCCACTCCCTCAGTTAGCAGCTTGGTGGCCACAGCCGTACCAGACCTGCCACTAGCCTCCTGGAGTCAAAGACAAGAGCCAAACTTCTCCCCCAGTCTGCACCCCTCCCCTTTCCTGCTTTTCCTATTTTCTTTTCCATAAAGATTAGTCTGTGTTGCTCCTCTATCAAGACCTGGAGGATAAACATGTGGTCCGGAGGCAGAGAAACCCCAGGCTCCAAGCCCCGCTGCCCCCACCCCGGCAACATAAACCCAGAGCTTTTAAGCAAGGAATGGTTTTCAGTAAATCTCTCCTATCAGCAGAAACCTTTGAAAGAGTTTGTTTAAAGGCCAGGGAGATAAACAGCAAGGAGAAGTGTTTGTTTAAGATGTATGTTCTGTGTGGCCACTCTGGGGCCCGGATTCACATCCAGGGAGAGGAACCACTCAGAGATCAGGGTGGGGGCCTCCCGGGGGTGCCCAGGGCCCCTGGGTGTGGACTCCAGGCCAGGCAGGGACCAGTCCTGGGGGGGAGGGAAGCCAGTCAGACTGCACCTGCAGGCCCCTCCCCGACTGGGAGGAGGGCAGGGCTGCTGAAAGGAGCTGCAGGAAGAGGAAGGAGGGGAGGGGGACCCAGAAAGACCTGTTGGGGGTTGTGCAGGCAGAAATCCCCCAGCAAGCCAGCTGGCTACCCTGCCCCTCCAAACCTCAGAGCAGGCCCCACTTAGAGTCCCTATACTCAGTAGCTCCAAATGAATGAGGACTTGCGTCTGGGTATCGCCAGCTCTGTGACCTTGGCCAAGCCACCTAACCCATAACTAGGGCCCTAGTTCCTCTCTGTTGTGAAATTAACACTCCTTGGTTTTAAGTATTCCTCCATTTGACAAATATGCTTTAGGCACCTGCTTTATACTAGGCATGGTTCTAAGTAGGGATGCAATAGTAAACAAAATGAACAAGTCCCTGCCCTTCTGGAGGCTAAAGTGGAGGAAAAGAGATGGTGAGCCTAATAATGATGTTATATGTATATGATGTTAGAAAGTGATAGGAACTGTGGGGAGAAACAGGGGTTCCAGGAAGTGGGAAAAGATGGTTAGGACTGGGATTACTGAGAAGGTGGCCTTGAAGGAGAAACAGATCTCAGAGGGGACAGGGGTCCAAGCAGAACCCTCAGCCAGGGAAAATGCCCAGGGAATTGAGTGAAATGCCCTACTTTAAGCACATGACAAGCTCTGGAGCTAGACATATGGTCGTAAATAATTGCTGATGTTGTGATTAAAGCAGTTACTGAGGACAGGGGACCTTTCAGGGAGGAAGCAGGACCCGAGCTGGGTTTCCCCTGGAAATCCTTCTCCCTGCTGAGGAGAGAGGAGAGAAGGCATTGGGTCCCTGGAGCAAAGCGTCCTGGAGGGGAGGAGACAGGCAGAGCAATGACAGAGCACAGGGTGCTTGCTGGGCCTGGGGGCAAAGGCAGTTGGGTGCTCAAAGCAAGTCTCACAGGGATCGGAGTCTGGGTTCCAATCTCATTCTGCCCCTCGGCCACTGGGTCATCTAGAGCAAGTGACTTACAGCTTCCTGGGTCTTTTTTTCTTCTACAGTGACATTGGAATAGTGTATCCTCGCCTCACTGGATGGGATGGGTGGTGGGTATTTGTGTGGGGAGCAGAGTAGGTGCCCAGTAAATACTGGATTAGTGTTGACACGCCTTCCTCGTCCTTTCAGGTCCTTTTCGGCTCTTCCACGGGAGGGTGAGCTAGGTGGTGATGGGCCCACTGGGCCCCAGAACTGAAGGAGAGGATGTTAGACAGCAGAGCATGGTCTCCGTGAAGCTAAAAGGCTGTCCCATGGGAGAAAGTTTAGATTAGTCCCTGGGCTCCAAAGGGAAGGTAAGAAACAGTTTCCACTCAAGACGAATTTTCCAGGAATCAGTGCTGTTTAGTGGGAAACGCACCTCTTTCAAGCTGGTAAGCTCCTACTGGTAGGAGTCCTAGAAGAGGACGCAGTTGAGTTTTGGGGAGAGGGATCCCCTGCATTGGGAGGTGTTTGGACATACTGGTTTGGGGGCCCCTCCCTGCTGGGAGATTTGGGGATCTACTTCCATTCCTTCCCTGGCTTTACAGTCCACAGCGATCTGTCCACACCGCGGACTTTCTCCATCCCATTGTGAAAACTTGCCTGGTCTGCGTGTCCTTAGGCTTCTGCCACGTGGCAGGCCAGCACGTGTGACTGATAAGTTCATGCTAAATTTGAAATGGTCACAGATTAGCAAGTTAGTCCTGCCAGGTAAATAAACCAGGGGAGGTTTAACAGGGCATGTGTGTGTGTGTGTGTGCTCAGTCACTCAGTGGTGTCCAACTCTTTGTGACCCCATGGACTGTAGCCCTTGAGCCTTCTCTGCCCACAGAATTTCCCAGGCAAGAATCCTGGAGCGGGTTGCCATTTCCTCCTCCAGGAGATCTTCCCGACCTGGGGATTGAACCTGCATCTCCTACACTGGCAGGCAGATTCTTTACTACTGAGCCACCTTGAAAGCCCTTAACAGGATATATGATGTATTAACTCAAACACAGGAGGAATAGTGGAAATTCAAGCCCTGGAAGAGAGACCAAGGGACAGATAGATGTGTTTGGGGAAACACGTGTGGGTGGTTTATCAAATAATTTCGAATATCCTTCAAACCCTAACCTATAATAAGATTGACTTTAGCAAAGATCACAGACCATGGTTCAAGGTTGAAGAGGCTGGACTACCCACTTCGACCCCTCCTTAGAACCAGCGGAAGTTCATGGGGACCTCTGGGCAAGTCTCCTTGCCCCACGGATGCCTCGGAGAACCCTCGCCTGGCAGCACTTTTCTTTTCAAAGCATCTCCTTCCCCTCCTCCTCCTTCCTTCCCGCCTACCCACTCCCCCCCCCAAAAAAGAAGGATGCCCCTTCTGTTGAATACACAGCCTGTAATTTTGCTGTCAGATCTCAGCCAGGAGGTCAGTGTTGTGACTGACTGTGTAAGGATCGCTCCCTTAAGGGTAATTACACTAAATTCCCCTCTGAAGGACAGCTCTCTCTGGATAGAATACAAGAAAACCCTGCATCCCCCATTCATGGAAATTCATGATTTCTGTGATTGTCACTGGCACCATGGCAGCGAGACACTTCCAGGCGCTGTGACTACTCGGAGGTGAGGCTGTAGGGTGGCAGGACCCAGGGGAGGGGAGGAGGTGGTGATGCACAGAAGAGTAGCAAGCAGAGGGACATCCAGAGAGGCCACCTTGGGGACCTGGGACCCTGAGTGGCCAGCAGGAACTGGGCCAGAGCCAGGATCATCTCCACACCAAGATGGGAAATTCACACTCTAAACTGGGGAAGCAAGAAGGGCCCCCGCCGACATCCACCCCAGGAGAGGAAACCGCTTGGCATGCATTGTTTTCCAGGTTGGCTTTGAGCACTCATTGGGCTTCCCAGGTGGCACAGAGGTAAAGAACCCGCCTGCCAGTTCAGGAGACGTAAGAGATATGGGTTTGATCCCTGGGTGGGGAGGATCCCCTGGAGAAGGGAATGGCAACCCACTCCAGTGTTCTTGCCTGGGAAATGCCATGGACGGAGGAGCCTGGCGGGCTACAGTCCAAGGGGTTGCAAAGAATCAGACGGGACTGAAGCGGCTTAGCATGCACACCTGCCCTGTGCTGTACTAGGCTCTGAAAAGGTCCCCTAAATGGGCAGCAGCGCCCCTCCAGAGAGAGCTGGAGGGGCCTCAGGCACAACAAAGCACTGACGCGTGGAAGGCGAATTAATATCCAAGTTCCGCATCACGAGCATCCCCAGACCTCTTCAGAGGGGCCACGCCCTGACCCTGGTCTCCATCCGCCCCAAGGGAGGACGGCAGAAACAGCCAAGACCTTCCGGATCCGGCGTCCGTGCCTCGGCATCACCCCGCGCTGGAACTTCTTGCCACCCCAGGGAGACCCCGAGAGAGTTGGGGAGTCACTCACCCACGACAAACAGTTAAAAGGAAGAAAGCAGGTCTGGCGATATCAATGCACTTTGATAACAATAAACTCTGCTTTTAATTTATGCTAATGTGTAGGGCTGTGGTGACAGTAAGAACTAAATTACAGAGTGGCTTTCGAGCTGGTAATTATCCCTCCATTTTTCGCTGCTCTGGAAGATGGACACACAATTATGCTCTCTTGCTGTATATTAATACAGATTCTTGACATCTTCAGCAGACCTGGAGCTGTCATCGAGCTTTTTGTCTCCTTTAATTGAAAATTAATGGTTACTGGGTTGCCACGGAAACAGAGGCCACGGACGCCAATGGCGCTCACGTCTCACCAAGGGACTGGCGGCGTCAGGAGTCCGGAATGACCTTGAAAGTTAAAAGAAAAGAAAAAAACTTAAAAAAGAAGGGGAGAGGAGGGGAAATGAGGACAGGAGGGTGGGAGAGTGTGTCGGAGCTGAATGAGAGAAGAGAAAAAGGGGGAAGAGAAAGGAAAAGAAGAGGAGGGGAAAAGAAGACAGAAGAGAGCCCTGCGGGAGGGCATGGATGCTTGAGGGGGAGATTAAATTAGTAAGTTTTACCTCTCATTTTTGTCCCTTACCTCTCAACTGTGTTAAAGACCCATTGAAAAATAAGGAGCTGGGTCTCAGCTCCAAAAATCCCTGATTCTACAAATCTGTCTAAGGAAGAATGACAGCATCCACCCAGAGCCCCCGGGGGAGGAAGAGACCAAGCTCCTTGGTACTATGGGAGGCAGGCGGCGGGCAGAGCAGGGGGCAGGGCTGAGGGTGCCCTGTGGGCACTTCCCAGGGCCTAGGGGCTGTGCTGTCGGAAAGGGTTGGGGGGACAGAGAAGGGGCTGCTTCAGGGGGAGCCCAGCAAGCTGCCACAACAGGAATGAGCAGGTGAAAGGGCTCTGTCGGCTAGGCCTTCAGCCCGAAGACATAACAAAAGGACTCAAATGAGTCAGAGGTGGGGATGGTGGTGCAGCGGGGAAGGTCCTGGTAGGGGGAGGCCACGGAAGCTTTGCCCAGGAAAAAATAAGAGATAAAGGGAAGCAGTTCAGCAAGCCTCTGGGATGGTGGTAGCTCTGGGCTTGGAAATGGGTTTTTTTTCCCCTAGAAGTTGGCAGACCCAACAGAGGGCACTGGGGACCCCTGAGTGTCCTAGCAGGGAAGGCGGGTTTCTTCTTGATCAGCCCATCATCCTAGTTCTTCAGTCTGGAGCACAAGCCCCAGAAAATGCAATTCAACAATTACTAGAGGTCTGCAGAGAACCAGGAGCCAAGCTCTTGCTTCGGATGCAGGGCCGGCCCTGGAAAATCTCACACTCGGGGCTGGGGTAGACAGACAAATAAACAACCATAAAGTTAGCCGCCCCTTCAAAGATTTCTCTACAGCGATGTTTGTCACAGCACTGCTTATAACAGCAAAAATCTAGCAACATTCTGGATGCCCAGCAATTGAGGACTGATAAAAGCCTTACAACACACTCAGAAGATGGGGCACTGTGCAGTCATTTTATTTTTTATTTTATTTATTTATTTATTTATTTTTGACGTGGACTGTTTTAAAAAGTCTTTATTGAATTTGTTACAACATTGCTTCTGTTTTATGTTTTGGATTTTTGGCCACAAGGCATGGGTGGCTCAGACGGTAAAGAATCTGACTGCATTGTGGGAGTCCTGGGTTCGATCCCTGAGTCCATAAGATCCCCTGGAGAAGAGAATAGCAATCCACTCCAGTTTTCTTGCTTGGAGATTTCCATGGGCAGAGGGGCCTGGAGGCCTACAGTCAATGGGGTTGCAAAGAGTCGGACATGACTGAGCGACTGAGTCGGACATGACTAACACAACACATGTGGGATCTTGGCTCCCTGACTGAGGATTAAACCCACATCCTTGCACTGGAAGGAGAAGTCTTAACCAGTGGGCCATCAGGAAGTCCTCCTGTGCAGCCATTTTAAATGATGCTGGAGGAGAATATTTAATGATCTGGAGGAAAAGTTCTTGATGTTTTATTTAATGAAGAAACTAGTTTTATGAAACTGTATTCATTATTCCATGACGCTGTTTCTACATTTTTTGAGCTATAGGTACATCCAGTGTGGTGGTGTTGTTATTTAGTCCCTAAGTCATGTCGACTCTTTGAGACTTCATGGACTGCAGCACACCAGGCTCCCCTGTCCTTCACCATCTCCTGGAGTCTGCTCACATTCAAGTCCACTGAGTCAGTGATACCCTCTCGTCCTCTGCCATCCCCTTCTCCTTTTCCCTTCAGTCTTTCCCAGCACCAAGATCTTTTCCAATGAGTCAACTCTTTGCATCAAGTAGCCAAAGTATTAGAGCTTCAGCTTTAGCTCTTTTTCTACACTTTTCTGCATTTTCCAAATTTCCTACAATAAATCTACACATAAATTGTATTGACAGGTTTCTTTAAAAGAAGCTTTTGAAATTAGCTTCTCCAGAAACCAGTCCCCTAGAGATACAGTCCCCAGCTCAGGGTGCCCCACCCGCCCCCCACCCCCACAGAGACCAGGCCCCCTGGCCCAGTGCTTCCCCCGCAGCACTCACAGGCAGCGGATCCTTTCCTCAATTACTGGAACCCACCCCGGGCTCTCACTCCCACCCAGACCCTTCTCTACTTCCAGCCTGCAGTCAGGGTGCCCAGAGATGGGGTGAGGGGCTGAGGAACCCCAAGAGGAGCTTCAGTGTGGGCCAGGGTGAGCAGGCCCTGTAGTGGCTGTCTCCGAGGAAGCCAAGAACGAGCTCGCCTCTGTTTCTGTGTGAATCTTTCCGCTATGTCACAGACCAGGCAACAAAGGCCCAGAGAAGCTGACTGACCTGCTCCAAACAGCTGGTCAGTGGCAAAGCTGGAATCCAACCCCAGGGACCATCTGCCTCCACTTTTGTAGTCTTAGAGTGTTTATCTGCTTGTCTTTTGCCTCATCAGGTCCAGAGAATGCAGGTGCCACTGGAAGCTTCTCTGAATGGCTTGGATTTCTGGATCAAGCCCCAATCTTGGAAGGTCACAATGATCAACAGCATCTTTTCATGGCCTTTGCACCCCAGGCTCATCCTTGGCAAGACTAGGAGACAGAAGTCATGTTAGCCCGAGTTAGAGCTAGAACCTTGGAGAAAGGATGGCCCCAGAAAGACTGAAGTTCCAAGAAAATGAATACTTGTTCCTCTCCCCAGACACATCCTTAAATCTCCGCCCCTCTCAGGCCCTCCACTCTCCAGGCAAACAAGGGGCTTTGTCTCTCACCCCCCAATTCACTCTTTCGTTCCGACCCTGTCAAGCCTCCGCTTCCAAAGTCAGACTCCAAACTCCCTTTCTCTCAGAAGCTTTCGCGTGATTCACTGTGGATTCCCACTCTCATTCCTTCCCTCTGCTTCACGATAAATGCAACCGCCCTCAGCGCACCCATCACCTGTGTCCTGCCCTATCCCAGGCACTGCTGTTGTGCTCACTCCCTTCATCTTAACAGCCTCAGGAGGGGGTGCTACCATTTTCCCCCCACGGAGGCGTAGAGAGTTCAGTTGATAGTCACACAGCAAGTCAGCAGCAGAGCCAGAATTCAAACCCATGCAGCGTGAGACCAGAGGCCACGCTTTTAGCCACCCGCCAGGGACAACGCATCCGGGGCTCCATCAGCTGCTACTGACGCTCCGCTGCCCACCTGGCTGGGCTCTTGTGACATTTCAGTGTGGAGGCAGGTCGGAGTGAAGGCCCTTCTGCCGCGAGCTTGCATTTGTGGGCAGGTGGAAACGGGCTTGTCCCCTTTCTGCGCCTGCCTCGTTGGCTGGGAGCCTCTCTCAGAGCAAGAACAGCTCTATCGTCACGAGTCCTGCCACCGGGACAGGCTCTGAACATGGGGGACAGTTAACAGGGGAGGTGATCATTGCCCCATGGCCAACTGGGGACAGTCGGGGGGGAAGGGTCCCAAACGAGGACCACCATGCCACTGCCTGTCCTTCACCGAGTCCTGAGGACCAGAGGAGAACCCATCGCTTTCCATCCCCGGCCTGCCCGTCTCCACCTCTCCCCTGTCCTTCCCCCTACTTCCCTGCCTCACCCTTACCCACATCCCTCTCCGCCCACTTTCCCAGAGAACAAACAAGAAGACAAACCCAGCAGTCTGGGAGAAGGCTGCGGTGGCAGAAACAAGGGGAGCAGGGAACTTGCGTTCGTCTCCCTGGCTTCCCTGATCCCGACCTTAATCCCCGCTCAGCATCCTGTCAGCCAGGTTGTTCTCAAGCTGACATTGCTGCAGGCGCCTTCTCGGCAGCCTTTCCTCAGATCTGCCTCCTCCAGGGACTTCTAAAGAGGAGCCCGAGGTTTCTCTGTTACAGCCGGCTTCACTCGCTGCCCTCAAGCAAAGCCCAGGCTCCCAGGGGGCCGCCAGGAGAGGGGGAATGCGGCGGGCGGTTGGGGGGGGCAGTGCCAGGCCTGATGTTTCATAGGAAGAGGGGGGATGGAGGCGGGCAGCGGCTTCCAGAGTGAGGGTCAGACCTGGGGCAAGAGCCCAACTAGGGGCTGTCCATCTCCTCAAAGCCTTGCTCAGGCGTGTGGACCTGAGAGACAGAGGGAAACCGAGGCTTGGGCCCTCAGGGAGTTCAGGATGGTGCTCGTTCTGGCTGCAGAGAAAGCAGAGGGGTCTACAATTCTCTGAGTCTGCCTCGCGATCACGGCTCAGGGTGGGTTTGGAGAAAGGGGCGACTGGAGACTGTGCTGATTGTATATGAAAGAAGACCCACATACACACGTGGATCGGTGGACTTCCTGAACACATCCTGGGTGCTGCACTGGGCGCTGGACGCAGGGAGAGAAACGGGAATGGCAGCCTGGCGACAGGGATGAAGCGTCTGGATCCCAATCCAGCCCTGTCACATATAGGCTGTGCGGCCTCAGGACAATTACTTGGCTTTTCTGAGCCCCGTTATTCTCATCTCTAAGGATAGCGGGTGATTATGTTAAAAACTTTCTTACAAGACCGACGTGAAGCTTAGAGACAAGGTGTGCAGAGCGTGTAATGTTTAGGGTGATTTTTACTATACATGTCACCACCCACAGGGGACGTTAGAAACCAGAGGTTTCTTCATGAAAGGGGGCCCTGAATGCAGGGCAGGTGCCTGAGAGTGTGTGTGTGTACAGGTGAATGTTTGTGGGCAGGACCCACCATACCTGGAGAAACTAAGCTAAGCTTGCAGCAGGAGGAGAAGCAGACGACAGAGGGTGAGATGGCTGGATGGCATCACCGACTCGATGGACATGAGTTTGAGTAAACTCCAGGAGTCGGTGATGGACAGGGAGGCCTGTCGTGCTGCAGTGCATGGGGTCACAAAGATTCGGACACGACTGAGAGACTGAACAGAACTGAACTGCAGCCTAAACAAACACCCAGGGTGGGGCCTCTGGTTAGCCCTGCCCCTCCCCTACACTGTTGATCTCCAGGTTGTGACACATCCATCCTGCCAAGGGGAAAAGGATGCAGGGGTCTCCTGGAAACCTAGGTAGGGGATGCTCCTGGAGCCCCCTTCACGTGGCACCTCTCTCCTGGGACCCTCTCAGAGCCGTGAGTGCTCCCAGGGCGAAAAACCAGAGACCCCGGGTGCTCAGCCTCTTGTCCTGGGTGTTTGCCTGCAGTCAGAGAGCTCTGAGGCCAGGAGCTCTTAAACCACTGGACCACCAGGGAATCCTATAAAGTACTTAGAACAGTGCCTGGCATGTAGTATGAGCTCAAAGATGTGCTAATTGCTCAGCTGATACAAAAAGTTTGGACTCAGGGTGAGGTGGGTGTGCCTGTACAAGAATTAGCTGGTAATAAGAATAAAATGTTGACAGCGTTTCAGGCTCCAGAAGTGGGGATGGATGTCCCAAAGTCAGAGCAGACAGATCCAAATGCCATATAACTCAGCCTGGTGCCTGAGTGTACCAAGCTCATTTCCCTTCCTTCCATTCCTCTACCCTCCCTCCCTTCCCCTCTCCCTTCTTTCCAACCAAATCAATTTCATTATTCTTCTGACCGATTCATTGCCATTCTTTGGGGAAAGTCAGATTTTCTCCTGACTGTAAAGCTTCCTTCTCACTGGGGGAGAGGGCTGGGGGGTGCCTCCTGAGCCCACCGAGGACGCTACTGTCTCCAAGCCTCTGGGAAACCACCCATCTCAGAATTCCCAGGACCTTGTCAGCCATGTCGATTCCTGGACACTCTCCACCTTCTGAACTAACACCCAGGGGTGAGGCTGGGCATCAGCGTTGAATTAACTCTCCTGGGATCCTGACACCCAGTAAATTTGAAAACCACCTCTATCACGCTTTTTCTCTTTTTCACTGAATCCTCACTGTGTGTTCTTATGCTTGTCAGACACCCGTTCAAAAATCCTTGTCTTGGGAATGTGGCCTCTTCTCCCCATAGCCAGGAGATTCCCTGTGGAGCAATCCCCCAAAAGATCCCTGAGGCCACTTAGGCAGGACTGATCCCGTGTCATCTGTGCATGTACACACACACACACACACACACACTCGCATGTACACACCAAGTCTGCTGGAGTTGGGGCTTCTCAGCCCATCTTCCAAGGAGACCCTGCATTCCTCAGAGGTCAGTACCTTCTGGGGTTCCCCCAACAAGTGGTCTGGGACCACCCTCCCACAATGAGGCTCCATGTCAAATAAGGCATGGGCTCCCTGCCCTGGCAAAAGAGACAGGATGCAAGGGGGCAGGTTGTCTTTAAACTTCCCAAAGCCCTCTCTGCACTGGAGGGTCAGGAAGGAGGACCACTTCCTGCTGCTGCTTCTCTCCCCGGAGCATCTCTCAAAGGATGCCCGCCTTGGTCCTGGGGGAAGAATGGGGAGGCAGCCCACTCTCAGACCTCTGACAGCTCACGTCCACTACCTTCCAAGCCCCCACACGTTGGTAAACACTCCCACATGCCTTGGTGTGTCTTAAGTGGACAAGAACTCTTCCCAGGGAGGTGCCCTGGGAGAGGGGAGGTGGTGGGTGGGGTGAGTTTGAAGTCCTGGCTCTTCACAACCAAGTGAGCCAGTCAGTCCCTCTGGGTTCCCATTCCTCAATCTCTCTCACCCGGGAAGGAGCCGCTGAAAGTGACGAAGCCTCAGAGAGACCGTGGACACGAAAGGGCTAAGTGGACACAGGGCATGGATCTATGATCCGTGTTTTAAAATGTTACTTACTTGGCTGCACCGAGTGTCAGTTGCGGCACGTGGGATCCTCGGTTGCGGCGCTTGGACTCTCTGGTTGTGGTGCTTGGGCTCAGTAGTTGCTGCACTCAGGCTTAGCTGCTCCAAGGCAGGTGGGATCTTAGTTCCCAAATCAGGGATCGAACCCATGTCCCCTGCACTGCAAGGCAGATTCTCAACCACTGGACCACCAAGGAAGTCCCTATTATTGATATCTAACAGAAAGGATTCTTGTGTACCCTCCTCCCTAACAGGTGCAGGCTACCTGGGAAACCCCCTGTCACACCTACTCCTTTCAGGGAGTCCTAGCCTCAAGCTCTGTGGCTCTTAAACCCATCTGTTTGAGGGGTTTCACAGGCAGCTGGGAGGGGCCCCCAACCACCCTACCTCCTTGCGAATTAGTGGAATCAGAAAACCCAGTTCTGAGGCAGCCTTGAGCCATGACGTTGGCCTCGGAGCTGTCGTGGGGGAGGGGGGAGGGGGGGAGGGGAGGCACCAGGGGAGAACAACTCTGGGAACCAGATCCCGAAACTCCCATGGGCGTGAGACCAGAAACCCAAACCCCGAGTCCCCCCCCACCCCGCCCCCCAAGCCACCGTCCGGAAAAAATAAACTATTTCCTGCAACCAGCTCTGAAACAAAGTCTGTGAGTGAGCTGTGACACATGTTACATAAATAGAAGCCGCAGAGGGGAAAAGCCTGTTTTCTCTTTCATTATTTATCACTCTCTAACCATCTCCAGCTGGGTGAGTAAACAGGCGCATTGGCCCATAATGAGGAACAGACTGCTGCCGTGGGGCTGCCGGAGGGGCATGGGGCTGAGCATGAGAGCGTGCGTGCGTGTGTCCGTGTGTCTGTCTGCCCCAGAGAGGGAAGAGTGGGAGTCCAAGATGGAGAAGACTTGTTGGGGGGCTCCGGGTCCCAGCCGGCAGGGGGCTCTCCACCTGGTGCCCGGCTGCAGTGGGGCAGGGGGACCCCCCCCAACACCGCCCCGGCTGGCTGCTGCCTCCTGGACCCTGAGGGTTGCTTGGGGATCGAGTGTGCTGGATGGAGGAGGAGTCAGAACCGGAGAGACTGTGTGGGTGGGAGAGGATGTGAGAGGTACAAGCCAAGTGTGGGTCTCAGAGCATGACCCCCGCGGGGTGGCCTCCGAGTGTGGCCCCGGGGTGGGGTGAGGAATGTGTCAGAGGGAGGCCGGGCATGCAGGCGTGTGAAGGAGCAACTGTGAGGGGTGTGTAACACCAGGAGACTGAAGCAGAGTGTGTGTGTATGTGTGCATGTGTGTAATGGAGGGGTGTGTGTGTGTGATCCTGGTGGTGGATGTGGGTATGTGTCATCCTGTGACTATGAGAATGTGTGAACATGTGTCTGTGTGACTTTGAGCGTATACATCTGTGTGCCACTGTGGGGATATAATATGTACATGTGACATTTTTATGGCCGTAAGGTGTTGTTATGGGTCAAATGTGTCCCCCCCCAAAAAGATATATTGAAGTCCTAACCCCCAGCACCTCAGAATATGACCTTACACTCGGAAACAGGGTCACTGCAGATATAATCCGTTCAGACGAGGTTACACTGGAGTCGAGTGGTCCCTCATGCAATGACGAGTGTCCTGAAACAGAGGTGTCTGTGTGGAAACACAGAAACCCACGTCTGCGTGACGACGGAGGCAGGCATTGGAGCGAGGCAGCTACAAGCCAAGGGATGCCTGAGGCTGACAGAAACTAGCAAGAATTAGAGAAGGAGCCACCCCTACAGATCTCAGCCAGAACCGTGGTTTTGGATGTCTAGCCTCCAAAACCGTGAGACAATAACCAAATTCTGCTGCTTGCAGTCATCCAGTGTGTGGTACTCTGTGACGGCAGAGCTAGGAAATGAATACAGATGTGTGTGAATATGGGGTGTAAGCAGGGGGGTGTGTATACAAGTGTGGGAAACCATAGGAGTATGTGAGGGTGTGAGTGTGAGATCCTGGTAGTGAAGATGGGCAGGGTATGGCCATCTGCCCATGGGAGTGTGTAAATACATGCGTGAGACCAGTGAGCGCCCACACAATCGGTATCCATATATCCTCATGCATATATCCTGGAAAGGACCCCAGCAACCATCCTTCACTTCTGGCTGCCTCTGCGCTCCCGAAGGCCCTTCCCTGGCCATGGACAGCCCTGCCTGAGGCCAGGTCAGCCCTGGAGGAGGGCTGCCCACAGCCTGCCCCCACCTTGGGGTCATCTCCAAATCAAGGTTTAAACCACACCCTGGCCCGCAGTCACCAGAGTGCTCTTCAGGGACCGATGAGGCCAGGCCCAGAGGCTGGAGGCAACAAGGTGAGCGGTCAAATTCGTTGGCTGTGTCCCGGGCATTCTTGCCTGCAGCCTAATTTCTCTCTAGCTCAGGACTACCAGGCTGATATCACCTGTCCTCCTTGGGAGACAGACCTAAGCCCAGAGACTCTTGAAACAGAGCTGGGTTCCTGAGAAAACGTGTTGACCATGCCCATCCCAGGAGACTGACCCTTGGATGTCACAGAGTCCACCAAAGACCTAGCCTCCCAGGACATGTCTAGGCTAGCCTGTACTGCTGCTGGCCTAGCCTCTGCCCTCTAACTAGGGCATACCATAACTGTTCAGTTACTCACTCAGCAAAGCACCCGTCCCAAGGCTCACGTCTTAGAATCCTCAAAGGTATCTCAGAGAGGCCTTGCTGGGAAACCTCAGATGAGTCACTTTTCTCTGAGCATCATTTCCCTTCTGTTGAAGGGGTACAACCACCTTTGCCCTGCCTATGTTTTAGGGATGGCATCAGGTTCCTGGGCCCTAGTGACTTAAACTAGTCTTAAAAGAAATGTCTGATAAAATGTCCTACAGCCTGACCGTGAATGGCGAGTCACAAAGGTAGCCCCACACCTGAGGCCCCGTGGCACTGACGTTATCTCCACCATCCATATGGTTCGCTGTCTCCTTCTCCAGCTTCCCAGGGTCTCTTCCTTTAGCTTGATAATAGTTTGATTTAATTCAGGGGAGGGGTCTGCAAACTTTGGGCCCCGGACCAAATCCTGCCTGTTGTTTTTGTTGTTGTTTGTTTTTTTGAATTTTTTGGCCGCACCACGAGGCATGCAGGATCTTAGTCACCTGACCAGGGATCAAACCCACGCCCCTTGCAGTGGAATCGCAGGGTCTTAACCACTGGACCACCAGGGAAGACCCCTGCCTGAGTTTGTGGGGGGTTTGTTCACAGACCCTGGTCTGTGAACTAATTTTCATAGATGAACTTTTGCCATCGATCTGATGGTAAGGAGCATTAACTTTGAACTCCAACTAAGCAAAGTGTTGTCCTACCCCCCAATCAAAAAAATCCCTTTTTCCTCACTGGCAGACCATTTATTACCAAAATTGTACTCAATTATTATTGTAATTCCATCCATAAAGATTTTGTGGAAATTTGTTTTCTGTCTTATTACATTGGTCACTACATAATATCCTTGATTTTTGCTTCAGCCCACCAAACCTAAAATATTTACTATCTATCTTTTTATAGAAAAAGTTTTCTCATTTCTTCCTCCATTACCGAACTCTGCCATTACAGAAACAAGCTGGCCATACTTTGCCAACTGCTGAAGTAGAATGCGCTAAGCCCTTGGACATTTTGATTGATTTGGAGAGGAACAAGTAACTTCTGAGACAGGTCTCAATAAGTCACCATTTGCTTGAACAGTTCACTGCACTGAACTGGGCAGGATGTGAGTCTGAAGTTATGGGAGTCCCTCCAAGGACTCTGAGAATGAAGCCCACCCAGGGTAAGGCAGAGTTAGCAATACGGAGACTACCACAGCATCGTTTCTTAAGTCCCTGGATCACACATCATCTGCAGCAAGCCCTACCCCTTGATGCAATTACACAAGTCAATCTATTCCCGTTGTTATTTAAGCCCATTTGCAGTGAATTTTCTGATGTTTGCACCAATGTAAGAACACAAAAGAAGAGTGTCTAATCCAGCTTGGAGCATTCAAGGAAAACTTCTGAGAGAAGGTGTCATCTAAGCTGGGTCTTAGAATCAGCTATGAAAGCAAGTTAAAAAAAAAAAAGTATTCCAAGCAGAGGGCACAGCCTGAGAGGAAGGAGCACAGCACACACACCACAAGGCCAAAGCAGCAGAGCTGGAAGTGGCCAGGGAAGGAATTGAAGGTTCAAGAGAGATACTGTGCTCTGTACACCAGACCAACATGCTTGAAATTGGTTGGCCCTTCAGGAATGGGTCTTGAACAAGACATCGAAAGTTCAGGTTGGCATTGTAGATTGAACTCTTTGACCAGTGTGGAAGAGGAGCTAGAAGGAGGTACAGGGTGGGGATGAGGTTGGAAACGGGAGTCATTTAGGAGGCTACTGGAACACCCCAAGTAGAAGATGATGAGGGCCCAGCTGGTGGCAATAGGAGTGGGGATGGAGCAGAGGGAATGACTCTCAGAAACACTTTGGAAGCCACATCCACAAGACTTGATGACTGGATGTGAAAAGGAGGGCTAGGGAGAATCAAGGGGTGATTTCTAATAATAGTTTCTAAAGTGACTGAGTGGGTTCTAATGCCACCACGGAGGAGAAGATGCAGAGTTAGGGTATGTCTTTGGATGATAATTTGGGTCTGGGACACGTTGGGAATGCCAGCACTGGAGGCTCCCAGACATCGGGTAAGGGTGGAGAGAAGTCCAAGGCTACTTGGACCAACTCAGATGGTAGTTAAACCCATGAGAGTACACAGGATTGTCCAAGGGGACATGTAGCTTGACAGAAGCCTTGAGAACCCCGAGCATTCAAGGAGATGATGCAAACCCACAAAGGCACATGAAGAGGAGACGTCAAGGAGGAGGGCAGAGTGTGGCCAGACATTCTGCCCATGTCTCTCGGCCCTTACCTCCAAATGAAGAAGGTTGCTTACTGCCAACTCCTGCCCTTTGCCTGAGGGTTATTATTTTTTTTTTTTCCTCTTTCTGGCCATGGAAACACCCTTGGCTCAAGCTCAGGACAATCCCGAAATGCTGGAGAATTATTGTATCTGGAAGCAGTCTTCCAACAATGGCAAAGAGGGAGTTGGTGGATAAATACCCCAACTTTCTTGCCTTATCATATGGACAACTAGGAGCATGTCTCAAATGTCTTTTGGGGTTCCCCAGTGGGACCATGCCCCTCTCACAGTACATGCTAACACTCCCGATGTGGGCCTATCTCCCCAGTCCCCCACTTTTCCATTCCCAACTTGAGCTCGGACTCTTGCATCAGAGTCTGCTTCTAGAACGTAAACTAAGACAAAGGTGTCATGAAACCCAACCAGGTAAAAAATTGCATGATGTTCTGTCCATGAAATTTTGTCTTTACGGGGCTCAGGTCACCCCCACAAAGTGCCCACCTTCATACTCATGGAAGACACTGGCCAATTTCTCCCTGTGCCTGAGGTTCCCAGAAAGGGACTTTCCAGAGTCTGAGGCTGAGCAAACTCCACTATCAAGACATCTCTTCCCACCTCTCACCCCGGTTCCTCCTCTTTACAGGGGCTGTTGCATGTAGGGAAGTCTGATCACAGGCAAAGACTTGGAAAGATTCCTCAGTCCCGAGTCCAGTAAGCTTCATACCTCTGGCTCTCTCTTCTTTTCTAGCACTCCAAGTGGCATTCACTTTTTTCCATTCATCCTGTAGGCAGTCTTGTGGGTGTTTGCTTCTCTTTCTGTCCATGATCCAGGAACTGGCTCTGATTCCTGGCCAGGGGCCCACGGGGAAGCAGGGAGGGCTGGGTGACCTGGAAACACTCTCTGTTTCCAGCCAGTGCACAGCCGACCCACCCTGCTCCCCAGGCTTTGGGGGCAGAGCGGCAGGGCCCTCAAGAAGGCATACAGTTGAGCAATAAAGGGGAGGCTGGAATGAATTGAGAGAGTAGCTCTGACATATATAGGCTGCTGCTGCTGCTGCTAAGTCGCTTCAGTTGTGTCCGACTCTGTGCGACCCCATAGACGGCAGCCCACCAGGCTCTCCCATCCCTGGGATTCTCCAGGCAAGAGTACTGGAGTGGGTTGCCATTTCCTTCTCCAATGTGTGAAAGTGAAAAGTGAAAGTGAAGTCGCTTAGTCGTGTCTGGCTCTTCGTGACCCCATGGACTGCAGCCTTCCAGGCTCCTCCATCCATGGTATTTTCCAGGCAAGAGTACTGGAGTGGGGTGCCATTGCCTTCTCCTGACATATATAGGCTACCATGTGTAAAACAGAGAGCTAGTGGGAAGCTGCTATGTATCACAGGGAGCTCTGTGATGACCTAGAGGGTGGGATGGGGTGGGTTAGGAGGGAGGCTCAAGAGGGAGGAGATATATATATACAGATAGCTGATTCACGTTGTTGTACAGCAGAAACTAACACAACATGATAAAGCAATTATACTCCAAAATTTTTTTAATTAAAAATTTTTTTAAAAAGAAGGCATACGGTAGAGCAATGAAGTGGATATTCTGGCGTCTAACAAGCCAGGGTATGAATGCAGGCACTTCACTTACATAATTGTGGAACTGGTTGTGAGTTTCAACCTCTCAAAGCTTTGAGTCTTCTCATTTGTAAAATGAGGATGATGGTACCCACCTGACTTAGGCTGGGTTCCCCCAGAAGCAGGTATCCTGAGACCACTCTTCCAGTATACATGAGTGATTTAGGTGGTAAAGGAAACACCAGCAGAGAAGTAGGGGAGTAAGATAAGGAGAGGAAGAAAAGCAATCAGGTTGGTCACCAAGCCAGCTCCTCAGGTGGGTTCCGTCCTGCTGGGAAACCCTGGGAGTGCATGTAGATTTCACACCTCAGTGACCCCAGCACAGGGGTGATGGAGGAGGGTTATTTACACACCACTGCCCTTCCGTCATGGGCTCTCCTGCTGCTGCTAAGTCACTTCAGTCGTGTCCGACTCTGTGCGATGCCATAGACGGCAGCCACCAGGCTCCTCCGTCCCTGGGAATCTCCAGGCAAGAACACTGGAGTGGGTTGCCATTTCCTTCTCCAATGCATGAAAGTGAAAAGTGAAAGTGAAGTCGCTCAGACGTGTCCGACTGTTCGCGACCCCATGGACTGCAGCCTACCAGGCTCCTCCGTCTCCGTCCATGCGATTTTCCAGGCAAGAGTACTGGAGTGGGGTGCCATTGCCTTCTCCAAGGGCTCTCCTGGATGGTGTTAAATCCCCAGCACTTCTGGTCTCCCACATACTGGCAAAGAACGGTCCAAAGCCCAGAGGAAGCCCTCAGGCAGAGATAGGCAGGTAGGTAACTGGAAGCCTTGGGGGTATAAGTGGTGAGAGCAGGGTGAGGGCACGCAGACAGGGCACCCACAGCATCCGCTATATCATCTCAGAGGGCGGCCGGGAGGTGAAATGACGTCACCCATAACGAACGCGTTACACAGTGACTGGTGCACAGTTGGTTCTTCTCTAATGAAGATTCAGCCCCACTCCAGCCTTTGGATGCCTGGCTCCGGGGAATTCCTGCTGCCCAGCAACCATGAGAGAGGTCTTGAGGGCTGGAGGGCCAGGGGTCAAGAGCAAAAGAATCTGGAAGAGAGAAAACCAGAAAGAAGAGGGGATGCAGGAGAACTGGGAAGGAGGTGGGCCCTGGACTCCTGGCCTGGCATGGAGTGGACTCAAACCAGAGTGAGGAAGCCCAGGAAAGTGTGTGAGCCCCACTCCACGGGCCCTGCCAGATGCCACACACAATCAGTGACTTAACGAAGATGCTCTTGGGACTTCCCCAACAGTCCAGGAGCTAAGGTTCCACTCTCCCAATGCAGGGGGCTCCAGTGGCTAAGACTCTGCACTCCCAATGCAGGGGGGCCGGGTTCGATCCCTGGTCAGGGAATTAGATCCCACATGATGCAATTAAGAGTTTGCACGCCACAACTAAAGATCCGGCACGCCGCAATGAAGATGGAAGATCCTGAGTGCCGCAACTAGGACCCAGGGCAACCAAGTACATACATAAATAAAATAAGACTGTCACTTCTTTCCCCTTTACCCACCCTACATCGATTGCCTCTGCCATTTGGGGAACTGCTTTCTCTTTACAAACAAACAAAATAAAATTCAACACTAGGACTACTGTGAGGATCAGCGATACTTATGAAAAGTGCCTGGTAAACAGATACTCAGTAGGTCATGGCTATTTCCAGTGTGAGGTCACCTTGGTTTTGACTTTCCTCCTTCACATCCCACCTCACCCTCCAGTGCCAGTGACCGAGACCCCAAACCCCAGGCCCTCCAGTTTCCTCAGGGAAAGAATGTTTCCCTTTCCGAGTACAGAGTTCTGAAGGCATCTCCAACAGTGGACATGCAGAAAGGGCGCAGCAAGCGGTGATGGAAAGAGCGGGAGGCGCACGGAGGCAGGGACAGCCCCGAGGGAGTGAGGATGCCGTCTTGTCCCATTTTCAAAATTTTACTTGTTTTATTTTTGGCTGTGCTGGGTCTTCGTTGCTGTGTGTGGGCTTTCTCCAGTGGCAGAGAGTAGGGGCTACGCTCTAGTTGCAGTGTGTGGGCTTCTCACCACAGTGGCTCCTCTCGTTTCGGAGCACAGACTCCAGAGCGTGGGCTCAGCAGTTGCGGTGCACGGGCTTAGTTACCCCTCGGCACGTGGGATCCTCCCGGACCAGGGATCGAACCCCTGTCCCCTGCATTGGCAGGCAGACTCTTAACCACTGGACCACCAGGGAAGTCCTATCATGTCCCATTTTCAATCCAAGTCCTCACCTCGACCCCCAGCTCTTTCCCTCCAATCACTGAAGACACAGGAACTGCATGGGTTCTACAGCTCCTTCGCTATTACCTGCAGCGGACCGACTTGCCCTGAGGTGTCAGACTATTAAAAAAAAAAAAAAACTATCAAATAATAATCAAACCAAATCAACAAGCGTTTACTGTGCAAAACACACTAGGCTGGGCGTAAGAGGAAATCCCAAAATGACTAAAATTGTGGGCTCTGACCTCAGTTTATTATCTAGTTAGAGAGATGAGGCATACTTGGTTAAACAGTGAAGGAAGAAAACAATGTATTAGAAGTTGCTTGGTGCTTATGAAATAATAATTATCCAACAACACATTGTAACATCAACATAAGCAGCTAAGGAGGAGTGGGAAAGAGATGGAAGTGGGCTGGGGTGATCAAGAGAGACTGAGCATGGCTTTGATCTACAGGATGCCTCCGCAGGGAACCCTACAGGTGTTACAGTCTTTCACTATCTCTGCCAGACCATCTTGCTCCCTTTTCTGGAGTTGAAAAAACTGAGATTAAGCCCTGCTGCTTCAGGATTTCAGGCTAGAAAGTGACAGAATTGGGATTTAAGTCTGTGGGGTTTTCTTTCTTCTTTTTTGATATTTTAATTATTTGGTTGTGTTGGGTCTTCGCTGCAGCATGCAGGATCTGCGCTCTTTAGTTCTGGCATGTGAACTCCTAGTTGTGGCATGTGGGATCTAGTTCCCTGACCAAGGATTGAACCCCGGGGCCCCCTGCATTGGAAGCCTGGAGTCTTAGCCACTGGACCATCAGAGAAGTCCCAATCAGAAGCATCTTTCTGAGGAAGGAAGAAGTGGGGTAGCTCTTGAAGGATGAACTGCAGGAAAAGAGAAGGGATTCTCATCTATGCACTCCTCCCTCACCTTTCTTTGTCTCTGGGGCATTCCCCACCACCCCTGCCTTGGGGAATGGCTGGGTGTGGTGCGTGAACAGAGGAAGTGTGCTGGGTCTGCTTTCTAGGCCCATCCCTGCCTATGTCCTGCTCTCTCTCTCTCTGAAAATCCCTCCATGGGATTGGGGCGGGGTGGGGGTCGTCTCATTTCACCCAAAGACACTGTGTTCTAATTGATGGAAAAATCGTCCACTGCTTGTCAGGTTATTGTTCATTTCTTGTTCCTTAATGAATGATTTTCCACCAAGGAGTGCAGAGTCCCCTTCCCACCACCCCATGGACAAGGCCTGCATCTCTAAGAGCCTAAAAGTGAGCCCTGCAAACATTTTCCAGGGCCCAGCACTGGGCCAGTCTGCTACCAAGAGGGGCAACCTGGCCCACCCCCCGGGCCTGGGTGCCTTCCCCTCCTCCACAGTCCCCTGGGACAGCTTCCCACACTGCATGGTCCTCTACTCAGGGCAATATGGTAAACTGATAAGCCTCCCCCACCCCAGGGTAGGAGCCCCCCTTAATAAGGGGGAGAGTCTGGAGAGTGCCTTGGAGGTTCCTGGCACAGTTCATTAAGATATCAACCCTTAATGAAATATTTCTTTGTTTAAATCGTCATTTATCTTGGGGAACAGGGGCCTTTGTGGCAAAGAAAGAGGCTACCCTCTTCCATCCCTCCCCCACCTCCACCCAGCACAGACCCTGGGTCTTTCTGAGTCAGAAAGATTGGGAAGCAGGGTGGGGAGGGACAGCTGGGAGATGGGGAGGGGAGAAGATTCCAGAGTGAGTGGAGGAAGCACAGAGAGAAAGAAGGTCAACTTGACTGAGCAGGAGGCAAACAGGAGAGAGGCAGAAGGCCCTGGTTGGGGGGAGGGGGTGGCGTTGGGGTGGGGTGGGACACTGCTCAAAGCCCACTGCAGTGTGGCCACAACAGCCAAACAACCCAACTGTCACTGGGAGGCTGGGTAAAGAAATGGGAGCCCACAGATGTGACAGAACGATCTTCATCAGTCTTTCCAATTAATGACCCAGAGATGCACGTAGCAAACCTGAATTAACCTCAGCAACATGAAATTTAGTAAAGAATACCACCACCAACAAATAGGAAAAGCAAGGAGCAGAAGGATACATTTTATTTAACATTTTAAGACACCAAAGCCACACTAAATGACTAAGGGTATATATAAAACTTACTTGGGAAGACTACCTCCTAGCTTCTGGAAACTGGCTACCTCTGGCAAAGGAAGGATGGAGAAAGGGAAGAAGGGATATGGAAGAATCTCAATTTTATCAGTAACAATTAGTAGGCTTTTTTTTTTTTTTTAAGCATAAAGATGCACAAATCGTAAGTGCACACCAGCTCAGTTGTCATAAAGTGAGCACACCCCTGTAACCAAATCCCAAATTCAAAAAACACAAAGTATTCCCAATCCCCCAGGAACCCCAAGTTATTCCCCCACCTAGAGCTGCCACTCTCCTGAGTTCTATCTTGTCAATTTCGTTCGATTGATTTTTGAATTTCAGATAATTCTGTGACTGGCCTTTTTTTTTTTTTTTCACTCCAGGTCTTTTAGATTCTTTACACGCATCATGTCATGAACTCACAGGGGATGGGCTCCAACAGTTCAGGCTTCTTTCCATTGGTTTTCATGAAGTGTGCTTCTCTGGGTGGAGCAGGCTGGTGATTCAGTTGAACCTAAGTACCTTTCTCTTTAGCTTCCTTCTTTTTTTTCGGGGGGGGGGGGCGTTTATTGATTTATTTTTCGCTGCACTGGGTCTTTGTTGCTGTACCAGAGCTTGCTCTAGCTGCAATGAGTGGGAGCTACCCTCTCTTGTCGTGGTGTGCAGGCCCTAGGCTCAAGGGTTTCATAGTCCTGGCACCCAGGCTTACTTGCTCTGTGGCATGTGGCATCTTCCCGGGCCACAGATTGAACCCATCCCCCTGCATTGGTAGATGTATTCTTAACCACTGGACCACCAGGGAAGTCCTTCCTTCTTTTTCCTGATCATTTTCCTTCACAAGTTTCAGGAAGCTATCTCGGCTCTTAGAGTGCTTAATATGTTCTAGGCGTGCCGTGTGTGCTAAGTCACTTTCGTGGAGTCTGACTCTTTGTGACTCCATGGACTATAGCCCGCCAGGTTCCTCTGTCGTTGGGATTCTCCAGGCAAGAGTGGGTTGCTATGCCTGCCTCCAGGGGATCTTTCCACCCCAGGAATCGAACCCGCATCTCTTAGGACTCCTGTACTGGCAGGTGGGTTCTTTACCACAAGCATCACCTGGGAAGCCTCAATATACTCTATACGTACATTAATTCTCTTGACAAGAATCTTGCCCTTAAGTTGTTTATAAGGATGCCAAAAGCATACTGGGTAACATGGTAGACTCTTCCAGTTTTGTTATGGTACCATTTGGGGGGCATTCCTTTTTGAACAGTGTCCATTCCCTTGATATCTACAATATCACCTTTTTTGTAGATTCCCATGAATGTGGGCAAAGGACTGACTCCATGTTTTCTGAAAGGCCTAGAGAGAAAGGGGTGGGTGCCCCTCCTCCTTCCCTTTGTGTTGGACATTTTGGTGAATTACTGGAAGATCGGAGTTCCAGCCAAAGGCGTGACTGATTTTTATGCTCAACATTGTTTGTGAGACTTCTCCTCATTGCTGGGTGTGCCTATGGCTTGTTCATTCTCATTACCAAGTGCTAGCCCATGCATGAGAATATCAGCATTTATTCACCCATTCTACAGCTAATGGCTATCGTGAATAGCACTATTCTACCATTCAACCATTTTAGTATCTGTCTTTTGCTGAACGCATTATGCATTTCTATCGGTATATACTCAGGTGTTGAGCCACTACCTTTTGTTGGTAATGTTTTGTTCCTTAATTAACTAAAAACCAGTTTGGGTTGTTGTTGTTCTTATGCTGTGTGGATCTTTGTTCCCCAACCAGGGATTAAATCCCAGGCCCACAGCAGTGAAAGTGTCTAGTCTTAACCACTGGACTACCAGGGAATTCCCTTAAAAAAAAAAAAAAAGGTTTTGAAGGGGGAAAAGAAGTAAGATTCAAGCAATCAGATGAATGGAAACATAAAATATCTGAGTCTAGATGTGTGGGGACTGTGGGAATAGAGGGCACCCCCACCCCCAATGTCGGGTCTGGTACTAAGAACATACCCATTGACCCACTTCATCTTGTTCCATCACTTCATGGCAAATAGATGGGGAAACAGCGGAAACAGTGACAGACTTTATTTTTGGGGGCTCCAAAATCACTGCAGATGGTGACTGCAGCCATGAAATTAAAAGACACTTGTTCCTTGGAAGAAAAGTTATGACCAACCTAGACGGCATACTAAAAAGCAGAGACATTACTTTGCCAACAAAGGTCCATCTAGTCAAAGCTATGGTTTTTCCAGTGGTCATGTATGGATGTGAGAGTTGGACTATAAAGAAAGCTGAGCACCAAAGAATTGATGCTTTTGAACTGTAGTATTGGAGAAGGCTCTTGCGAGTCCCTTGGACCGCAAGGAGATCCAACCAGTCCATCCTAAAGGAAATCAGTCCTGAATATTCATTGGAAGGACTGATGCTGAAGCTGAAACTCCAACACTTTGGCCACCTGATGCAAAGAACTGACTCATTGGAAAAGACCCTGATGCTTGGAAAGATTGAAGGCAGGAAGAGAAGGGGATGACAGAGGATGAGATGGTTGGATGGCATCACCAACTCAACGGACATGAGTTTGAGTAAACTCTGGGAGTTGGCGATGGACAGGGAGGCCTAGCATGCTGCAGTCAATGGGGTCACAAAGAGTTGGACATGACTGAACCCACTTCATCCCCAGAACAGGGAGGTAGCTGACCCTGGGAAAGGGCATCTCTTCAGGGCATGAAGACCTGAGGGTGAATCCTCGCTGCACCACCTTCTAGGTCTGTGACCTGGGGGAAGTTGCCTGACTTCTCTGAGCTTGAGTAGTAGTGGTGTGACGTGTGTGTTCAGTTGTGTCCGACTCTCTGCGACCCTGTGGACTGTAGCCCACCAGGCTCTTCTGTCCATGGGATTTTCCTAGCAGGAATACTGGAGTGATTGCCATTTCCTCCTCCAAGGGATCTTCTCAACCCAGGGATCGAACCTGTGTCTCTTGCATCTCCTGCACTGGCAGGGTGTTTTGTTTTTTTTTTTACCACTTTGCCACCTGGGAGCCCCTGAACTTGAGTGCCTCACCGTAAAATGAGAAGAGCCACTTTGCCTGGGGTGAAGCAGCGGAACAGCATGTGAACCAAGTGCCTGGCACACAGCAGGCACTTACAAGTATCAACTGCAGACGTACGTATGATCTACGATTTTGTGAAGTCAGTATTCTCGTTTTTAGGTGAGGAAACTGGGGCTCACAAAACAGAAAGTGAGTGTTTATGGAAAATATGTGATGAATAGGCACAGAGCTAGATGCTTTGCCCAGGCTTTTTCATGCTACCCTCCAAACCCCAGGAGGCATTCTCCCAAGGTCATGGATGAGGAAACTGCGGCTCTATCCTATAACTTGCCCGGATCACACAGCTGGTAAGTGACAGATGCTGAAGTTCAACCCTAGGCTGCCTCACTCCAGCCTCTGTGCTCTTAATCATGGCCTCCCTAGTAGGGCCAGGCCATGGGCCCTTGTTCTTGTCACATCATAGGCCCTGACCCTGGGACCCTTTGAAGAAACAAAGACAGACGGAAAGAGGACCCTCCTACCTAATCACAGTTGCTTCTGCTTAGGAGCCAAGGGCTACTCTTTAGAACCTTTTTCTGGAGCCCCTGCATCCAGAAAGAAAGGCTTTGGACCGGCTGTTTTAATTTGGGCGTGTGTGTTCTGTATATGTCATTAGTAAGACCTTGTTTCCTAATTAAATTGCCCTTTAGGTGAGGACCAGACAGGATCTTTTGCCTCCCTTGGGCCCCCCACTGTGACTCATGGGGTGCTGGGAACTGAACTGACCTGAAGATAATGGTAAAATGAAAATCATTTCTTAGGGAAATCCCTTTGGCCAAGTGAATCCATGTATGAGGTGCGGAGGGCTGCTGCAAGAGGGTGATGGGAAAGGATGCAGTGGGCCAGAGAGCCAGACAGAAAACAACTGGAGAAACCCACTGGATGTCACCTCATTCCTTCTTCTGTATTGAAAGTCCTTAGTTTCACCCCACCTGAAATCTCTGCAGGAGAAGGAGGGAGGAGTGAAGGAGGCCCGAGGGGCATGGTCATCATGCAGCTGGGGTTACATAGGACCTGTCAACTCCAGGTCAGGCTCAGGCCCGTCCACATGCCCTGACTCCCACCAGAGCTGACCCTCCACAGAAAATACATAGAATCACACCACCAAAGACTTCCTTCCTCCTAAACTGTACTCCTCAGGTAACCCACAAGCGGGCAGCGCTGCTTCAAAGGCCTCACTGAAGTAGCTCTGGTTGGAATCCTGCTTCATCCCTTACCAGTCAGGTAAGCGTGGACAGGTGAACTTAACTTTTTTGTAAAATGGAGGTCACAGGACTATCTACTTATAGGGTTATGGCAAAGATGAAATGAGTCCTATGCCTGGCATGTGGTACAACTCAAATGTTAGCTGTGGTTATTTTATTCTTAATGCTTCCGTTATTGCTACACTGGAAAGGACCTGTGGTATCCACATACAAGGCGCTCAGGGTCCTCCTCCCAGCGATTTCCCAGCTAGCTATCTGAAAAGCTCCAGCAGAACCTGAATATGCCTGTCACACCTGCCCCATGCAGAGCAGATACATAGGAGCTGGACCTGCACAGGCAGCACACACAGGACAGCTCCAACTGGTCATCTGCACCCGCAGAAAAGGGACGGAGTAAAGCGGGGAGAACCCAAGAGGAAATCTCTCTTTTTCTTCCAAGTCCCCTTGGAAAGGCTCCTCTTCCAAGAAATCCTCTCTCCACAGGCCACAGCCCCGGCATCCCCAAGGCACCAGAAGTTCCCAATCCACCGGAGCATCCCGTGTCTGCCCGTCTCCACCTGCCTCGGGGGATTTGGGCCAGAAGAGCCTTCTAGGGCCACGGCCTTCCTAGCCTCCTCTCACAGCTGGGCCCTCCCTTGGTCACGGCCAGTCCGTGACAAGCTCTGAGGTGTCCCTCACCTCTCGTCACTGCAACACACAGAGCCAGATCGGAGATGTTTTGGGGTTAGAAGGCGGAGAGAGAATTTATTCAGATTTCCACGAGTCTCTGCGCGTGGGGCGCCTGCTACCAGCAGAGCCCTCCCCCTTGGATCTGGGCCTTTCCTCATCCGGACTTCCCCCTCCCAACCCAAAGACACACCTTGGCTCCAGCCACAATCCCTCGGGTTCCTCCTCGCGCACTTCCCCGCCCTCAGGCAAAAGACGTTGAGTTTTGTTTACAATCTAATTTGTCCGGATAATTGCTTCTACTTTGCACTCCGCTCTGCCCGCGCGGATCCGGCTTTGGGCCCCTTTTTCACTGGTTCGTAGAGCACTTTATGGGAAATTCCCCTTCCGGATAGGGAGGCGGCGCGCGCCCGGGGTGACCGTTTCACAAAGCCCAGAGGAGTCTCCCCGCCACCACCACTCTACCCAGCTTCAAAAGCACACGCCCCCCGGCCCTACGCAGCGGGGCGCAGAAGGGAGGGGAGGAAGGACACCCGCTCCGGACCCTGGGCACCCCCCGGCCCCCGGCCACTCCCTGCGCCGGGCACAGCCCGCCGGGAACCAATGAACCGTGTGGGAGCAAGGGCTTGGCCGTCCCTCCAGACTCCAGAGAAAGGCTGGGGTTTGCGAAGCGCGCCTTGGGATTCGCAAAGCCAGAGTGAATCCCTGGGATCCCTCCACTTCCCCCCACCCCCACCGCCTTTTTACAGATTCGCAGCCCTATGTCTTCCCCACTTTTTCTTCCTCTAAAGTTTGGTCCACGTGGTCTCCTTTCGCTCGCCGCCGGCTGCGGGGCCGGGTGAAAGTTGCTGCACCTGCTTTAGGCGAATTATGGTAGCGCTAGAAGTTGGTCTGCCCTCCCTCCGCCGCGCGCCGGCTCCCTCCTCCCTGGCTCTCGGCGCGCTCCCTCCTTCCCCGCCTCCCCCGCCCCCTCCCGCCCCGCCCGCGTGCCGCCCGCTCGCAGCCACTCGCTGCCCGGGCTCAGTCGCAGCCCCTCGGAGTCGGGAGCCGGCCGCCCCTACGGACCGGAGCGTGCGGCCGGCGGCCGGGACGGAGCGCCCCCCACCCCCCCAGCCCGCGAAGAGGGCGCGGCGCAGGCGGCGGCGGCGGCGCGGCGGGGAGGAGCCCGGGCCGGAACCAGGGCTGGGCCGGGGGCGGGGACGCCGGGGTCCCGGAGCCCCGGCGGCGAAGCGAGCGGACAAGCGTCGCGGGAGGATCGAGAAGGAGGAGCAAAGCCGAAGCAAGCCGAGCCGCCCCCAAAGTGCGATGCCCCGGCGAGGCTAGGGCGCGCGGCGGGCGGGCGGCCGGCGCGGCGCGGAGGGAGGGCGCCCGGGAGCTGCGCGGCGCCGGGCGGCGCGGAGGGGCAGCCCCAGCAGGCGGCGGTGGCGGCGGGCCCGGGCGGCGACCCGAGCGAGCCCCATGCCCCGCGCGGGCTGACGGGCCGGAGCCCGCACGGAGCGGCCGGGCCGGACAGGTAAGGTGGCTGGCCGAGCCCGGGGACGCGGGTGGGGGCTGGGCCGGCGACCAGCCCAACTCCCTGGCTCGCGCACTCTCTCGTCCGCTCACTGGCTCACTTTGTGTTTGCAAACTGCCCGCCGGAGACGCGCCGGGCGCCGGGAGGAGCCGGGCCCAGGCCGGCGCACTTTGTTCCAGCCTGGGCCGGCTGCGGCGCCCTGACCCCGCGGGGCCGCGACACCCAGCCCCAGGCTCAGGCCCCCGCGGCTGCGAGCTGCCTGGGGAACAGGTGGGGTCTACGGCGCGGCGGCGGGGAGTGGGCAGCGGAGGTCGGCCAGGGTGGGGGTGGGGGGCTGGAGAGGCTATTAAGGCCCGCCATCCCCCCAAGAATCTAGGACCGGCCCCCTCCCGGCCTACCCGCGGGGAATGGGGTGTCTGGGGGAGCGACCACCGCACACACACCCCCCCCCCACCCCACTCCCCGAGTAAGACAAAGAGTACCTCCCGGCCTAGACTTTGCTGAGCCGGGGAGGGAAGTAGTGAAGTGGGCTCCCCCAACCCCAGTCTGTCTAGGACTCCCCAAGACGCGCCGGAGGCAGACAAATGGGGACGGGGGAGACCGCAGTCCAACTCGCCGCGCTTTGGATGAGGAGGGGACTCGGTTTGCTGGGGTCGCATCTCGGAGGTTCCGGGGCCAGGCGTCTCCTTTCCTCCATCCCTGGGTCGGCTGGGACATACGAGAGGAAAACTTCTTGGGGACTTGAGAGCGTCTAGAAGCGGCCTCTTGTGATTTTGTGCGCCGGTGCTGGAGGGTGGGGGGCTGACCCTGTGGGTATCTTTATTCGCCCCATTTGGAGAGAGCCCCGCCTCGCCATACAGGGGAAGAGAGAAGGCGGCAGCAGGGTTCGGAGGTCGCCTGGGAAGAGTGCCCCGGGATAACCAAGTAGGACCCCCCTCCTCAGACCCAGAACTGTGGCATCTTCCCAGAAGACAGGCCCCCCGCAAACACTTCTCCCCGAGCGGCGGTCACCCCGGCAGCGCTCCAGCCTTGCGCTCCCTATCAACGAACGCCTAACTAACTTGAGCTGAGCCTGGCTAGAGCCCGAGGCGCTAGAAAGCGGGGCGCCTTGAGCTGCCTGGGGTCCTGGCCTTCCCGGCAAAGGAGCGTGTGCTTTCGCGGGAGGCGGATTCTGAGTCAGAGGCCCTAACGGCTGCGGATTCCTTCTCTCCAATTGGGGCGACCTCGTGAACACTTGGGCGTCCCACCCGGACTCTCTTGGTTGGGAGAAGAGTATATGGGAATGCCGAGACCCTGAGCCCATATAGAACCCCCGGCTCGGCCGTGTGCATCGCCGGCTTCTCTTGCCAACTCCCGCCCCGCTGATTTCCTCGCTCCCTCGGTGCCTGGGTTTAAGCCGTCTGGAGATCTCCCGCATGTCTTGCATCCTTTGGCCGGGTCTCCCTGCTGTTTGACCTCAGAGACCGGAGCAGGAGTTGGAGGTGAGGTGCCCCAGGAGAAAACCCGAGTCTGAAGCTGTCATCCCAGTGGTTGCTGAGAAAAGCCCAGGAGCATTTTGGCCAATGCGGGTTTTCACTTGAACTTGAGCATCTTCATCCTCCGTTAAAGCACGTGCCTGGACTGTCCCAAAGCCAACTGTGTTGGGTCTGGGATTGAGGGGTTGAGGAGCACAGTTTGAGAGGCAGCTAGGGTTGGAGCTGGAGGCTCGCCTGGGTGCCCCCTTCTCCCACCCAGAAGGAAGGAGCTGTGGGATCATGTATACAGCCTGTAGCCGAGGGAGAGTCTGACCAGTGCCATTGTAGAACACAGCGGGTAATGGAGACCTCGACACCAAGAATTTGAACCCAGAAATTCACTTTTTGTGGGAACCCAGGACTGAACGCTACTGGCACTGGGCATTTCAAGCTGATGACCTTCCTAGTAAGCCAGTGGGTGGGGCAGGGGTGGGAGGAAGGGGTAAAGGCCCAATAAGCTTGCCAGGCCCCAGCTGCTTTAAGGAGAGCCACCCACCTCAGCCAACCCTGCCCAACCTGGCAGAAAACTGCTGCAGGGGAGGGGAAATCTGCAGGCTTGTTTTGTTTTTGTTTTAACTTGAGAAACTTTGTTTTGCCTGGGTTCTGGGCTCTTTGTCACCTGGCAGGCAGGAGGGAGGCCCCTGGGACTGTGCTGTGGGCACCTGGACGTCTGCCCGCTCCGGCACCCTTAGATCTGAGCCTCTCAGAAGCATGACTGTCTCCTGAGCTCCCCATCTGGTGTCACTCCCACTGTCATCAGTGGGGCAAAGTGGCATCAGGTGGAAGTGGCTGTGCTCCCCGCCCCCCCCAATTTGGGACTCCTGTAAGATCTGAATCTCTCCTGGGTCCCCCCTCACTACCTTGCCCCTCCCCCATCCTAACCTTGGCTCTACGCTGGGCGAGACCATGGGAACCTTTTCTTCTGGCACTAAGGGCTAGATTGCTGGGTGGGGTTTTCTCTCCCTCTCCTGGTCCTGGGCAGGTTTTGCAGGACTTATGGAGCTGGTGAACCCCTGAGCCCTGGGGAGAGAAAGACCTGACACCAGTGTGGGGGAGTGCGGGGGTGGGGTGGGGGGCTAGTGTGGCTCAACTTGCAAAAGGACCTATCTCTGTCCCTTCTCACACCTGGACACCCCTACCCCACCCCCTTTCCTCTGCCTTTGACCAGAAACTTCCTTTCTGGCTGCTGGCAGGTAGGTCCTTTCTTGCCAGGAATGTGCATATCCTGCTGGGCCCCTACTCCAAACACACCTCTTCCTTAGGGGCTGGAAAGTTGGGGGAGTGGTGGGAGGGTCCTTTAATCCATTAATCCCCCAAGAGTTTGCTGAGCCCCTACACTGTCTGGGCAGCTCCCAGACTGGGCATTGGAGTGCCCATGCTGTGAGGGCTGGGGTCTGCACATTGTCAGGGTAGGAAAGGCAGATGAGACATTAGAGAGAGGAGGGTGGTGCAAGGGTGTCTTTGTCAGAAGAGAAGTATGAGGTGCAAGGAGGGGAAGGGTCATCTCCCTGAGAAGGCTTCCCTGATCTGCCACGCCTGGCGTGGCTGCACCCTTCTTCTCTACCTCCTAATCCTTTGCTGCCCCACTGCCCTGGTGGCTTTCCTGTCTCTCCAGCTGAAATGCAAACCCCTCCAGCCCAGCCCAAGCAGGCACAGTGCCTTTGCTTTTCTAATACCCCAAACTGTGTATTCTTGCCTGGAGAATCCCAGAGACAGGAGCATGGTGGGCTGCCATCTATGGGGTCGAACAATGTTGCACACGACTGAAGTGACTTAGCAACAGCAGCAGTGCAAAGTAATACTTTCTTCCATCCAAGGAGCTCTGGCACAGTTTCCCTTCAAAAGCTCCCAGCTTCCCAGACCAGGGCAGGACGGGCACTGTTTTTGACTGGATGCTGAGGCTCCAGTGGCTGAAGTGGCTTCCTATGACTTGGTGCCAGGACTCTGGAACTCAGGGCAAGGAACTCGGGCCTCCCCAGGGCAGAACATGGGTCACAGGGGAAAAGGCTTTGGAACCTGCCAGTGGTGATGGGACTCTGGAGAACTTAATTAAGCTCTTCGAACTGCAGTTTTCTTAAACATAAAGTAGGTCAGTGATAGCAGTTGAGAGCCTGTTTGCCAGTGGGATGGAAGAGCAGGTGTAAAGTACCTAGAACAGTGCCTGGCACACCGTAGTACTGACCAAGGGGTAGCTTTTATTAGATTCTCAGCACTGGCAGGCCATGTGCTGGACTGGAAATTAATCTCCATTTTAAGGGTTAGGAAAATAAAGCCTAGAGAGAAGAAACAGCTTGTCTGAGGTCACATAGTTAGTTAGTGGTGGGGCTCCTAGAACTCCCACCAGTGAGCCTCTGCTATGGGGAAGGGAGAAAGGAGAGGATGGGAGGGCCTGCCACTTCCCCTCCCTCTTTCATGGGCTCAGGCCTGGGTGCCCCTCAGTCCTCCAGCGAGAAGGCTGGATTTCCCCTTCCTGTCTTCCTTTTAAGGGAGGATCTGGGCTCAGGACTTGGGATCTCTCAGCTGCACAAGACCCTGGAAGGTCCACCTCCCCCCAGCATCCTAAGGTGCTCATGGACACAAAAGTGGGAGGGATAATACCCTAGAACACAGAGAAGGAAAAATGGTACCATCTTTCTTCAAAAAAGGGAGACTCCTATGGTTTGGAACCCTGGCTCACACAGTCTTATGGAAGATAGATTTGGCTGGCAGTCTCAAATCAATCTGGGACCCACCTCTGGGTGGATCACCTTGGAGAAGCAAAAAGCTCCTTCCCTTGAGGGTGAAGTCACTGTCTTTTTCAGTGTTGCCTTCCTGGATTCTCCATGGAAATGCATACCTTCACCCACGACCAGTGCTGCCCTGTTGCAGGGCACAGGAACCCTCTATTCCAACACCGCCCATACCTAGGCTTGCAGATACAGTTGGCTTGTGAAGTAGCATTCAGGTGGGTCCTGGGAGGAGCCTGGACTCAGAGCATGCCTGCCTGACCTAGAAACCAAGAGCTCCCAGCACAAAAGATAGCCATTTGGACAAGGCCACAGTGTGCTGGGCTATAGAGTCAAAGCTGTTAGTGCCTCAAGGAGTGAGCCATTCTGGCCTCAGCCAGGCTGGTGGTCTTCCTTCCTTTGATCCTGGTCCCCTGCAGCCTGTTCGCCTGGGCCCAGCAGCCCTGCCTACCTCCCCAGGCCCCATCCTCTGCCCAACTGGAGCCTCCCAAGCTGGGATCAGAAGCTGGGTGGGGTCATTGGTGGTTCAGGGTGTGGGGAAAGGGTTTTTTCTCTCCCACTGGGAGTTTCTGACCATACTTACCTGGGCCACAAATGCAGATGGGAAGGAGTGGGGATGAGATGGTGAGTTTTTCTCAGACGGTTACAGAGTAGGGTGTCTAGACTAGTGACCCCCTCCCCACGTTTGTTCAAGATAGGCAGGGTCAGTGGGTGGAAGTTACCCAGAATTTCCTTGGGCAGCAAAGGAGAGACAGATGACGGTGACTGGAGGGAAGGGTGGGTCGGGGATTGGAGACCGGGATTCCACAAACCTTGTGGAACCGTCGCTGTGTGTGGTGGCCTTCCACCGCTGAGCTGCCAGAGTCTCTCCGCAAAGTGGTTTTAGAAGAGGTGGCTCTCTTGCAACTTGGAAAATCAGAAATGGAGCAAGTCCCCCAGTGAGGATCTTTCCCACAGGTGCTGGTGGTGGGGGGCAGGCTCTGGTTCCCATACTCCCCAGCCTGGACAAGATGCCACGTCCTAGCGGCTGAGCCTGCAGGAGGGCTGAGCTGTGTGGAGGGAAACCGGCCCAGTGGGCTGGTGAAGGGGCTTCTGTTGTTTCTTCATTCCGGCGGCCAGCGGGCAGACGCCGTCAGATTCGGTTTCCCTGATCTGGAGCCCAGGCTTCCAGGAGACCCAGGCCGAAGGAAGTTGGTCCAAAAGAGGGTAGCATATACTTCCTCCCCTCTCTCCTTCAGGGGGTTCTTTGGGCAGAGTGTATGCACCTTGAAGAAAAGGGCACGCTGCTGGGGAGCGCTTGGGGGAGGGATGGGGACTCGGGATTTACAGGAGACTGAGGGAGGGGCGGCTGCCGCTTGTGCTTGGGCGCAGTGCTGCTCCAGGCTTCCACATCTCTAGTTCGGGTCGTCTCCGGGCCGGGTCAGAGTCGCAGGCGCTTGTGAAGGTCGGATGTTGAGGGAGCGTAGTCGGTCCACTTGGGGGAATCTTTCCCTTCGGAAGCCTCCGGGGTTCCCAGGAGAGGCCGAGCTCCGGGTTCTCGCGCCCCGGCTGAGCGCACTCGTTCAGGATTGCTCGCCCGGCCAGTGTTTCCCGAAGCCTCCGCGAGCGCATCAGTGCGAGGTGCCGGCAGCTCCTTGATCTCTGAGACCTGAGCGCTGGGACGTGCGCGCCGAGTGTCTTCGGCCCTCTCCGAAAAGATGCTGGGGGCTTTTGAGAGGTCCAGGGAACTCTGGAAGAGGGGCCGGGTGGCCTCAGGTCTTTCAGCTACAGGGAGGGTCTCCCACGCCTTGTGCTGACCTCCTTGAGCTTGGGGCCGGTCTGGGTTGCGTGGGTCTGAGACTCCCTGGTGAGCGGCTCGGGTAAGCGCCACTACTCGCTTGTTCATTCCCTCTGCAACCTTGACCATGGACCATGATGCTCCCTCTCTGAGCCCCGGTTTTCCTGACTGTACTGCTGGGGAGGGAGCACCCACACTCCCCTCTCCATGCTCTCCACTTTCCTGCAGCTGTGGAATGAAGGGATTGGGAGTTGGGTGAGAGAGGAGACCGGTCCCCTTTGTTCCACCGCCTCCGCGGGTCCTGCCCGACAGGGGCGCTGTGGAGCGCGGGGCAGCGACCCTGCGGCCCAGAAAAGTCCCCCCCCCCCCAATTAGGCAGCGGAGCCTGATTAGAGGGGCCACTGCGTGCCCCCTCCCTCCCGATCCCCATCTACGAAGATTTCCCTTCATCAGAATCTCACATCCTCCAGAAATTAATTTGATGCCTCTTGTTATCAATTAATTGAATCTCCTTGGGAGAGAGAGCTCAGCGAGGAGGGCTGCAGCTTGGCCCTTGTGTGCTGCTGCTCTGCCCTCCCCCTCACACCAGGACAGCCTCACCCCTTCCCTGTTTCTATTTTCCTGCTTTGAAATTTATTTTCTAAAATAAAACCACTGATATGGGCCTTTAGCCCAGTTTGGCTTGGATGGTTACCCATGGACTGGACACTACCTGAGATTCACCCTTCTGAGCTGGTGGGGGAGGGGGCAGTCTTCCTCTCCCCTGGGCCCGGTTTGATCCCTGCATTCATCAGCAAAACCAAACCCTTTAGAAATTTGGCCATGACCTTGATTCTGTGTGCTTCGAGGTCTGCTGGTGAGAAACTCGAAGAGGAGGATCGGGCTAGGAAGATCTAGGGACAGAATCGTATACACACAGATAAACATCCTAGTTGGCAGAGGAGACATTGATCGACCAGGCTAGGGACCGTCAGTCACCAAGAGTTTATTCTTGTGAAAGTTCTGTCCTTTTTAGATGAGGCATTTAAGATTTGTTGCCCCCACCAGGGCTGATCTGTTAAATGTACAGCATAGGGCACAGGTGTGTACCTCCTGCCAAAGAGACCTAGAAGGTCAGACTCTGCCTTCTGCACGGAAGATGGAGGAGGAAGGTTCTAGAAGACATCCCAAGTCTGGGAAGGGATTATGGCAGGTACAGAGTGGAACGAGGTGGTCACCGGACCCTGACTGAGGGACTATGATTTGCCATTTCACATACCTCCTCTCCTTGTTCTTGCTTAACAAGTGAGGTCCCCTGGCCCAGAGAGGTGATTGTCCAGGGTCACACAGCTGACCGGAACTTGCCCCTCTAGAATGCTGGCCGTAGGACTGTGATCACAGCTGGGCTAACTTCACCCCTTTATTGGCTCTCACAAGGTTTATTACAGTGGTAAATTTCACATAAATATCCCTGCTTGGCTTCTTTTGAAAAACTCAAACACTATCAAACATGAAGCCTGCATTTCTGTGGGGTAAAGATGGGCTGGGGTTGAGTACCCTCCGAGTCCCACTTGGCCCCCTTGGGGAGCAACTTTGTCATGGAGATTTTGCTGAAATGGCAACCCACTCCAGTATTCTTGCCTGGAAAATCCCTTGGATGGAGGAACCTGGTAGGCTACAGTCCATGGGGTCGCAAAGAGTCGGACACGACTGAGCGACTTCACTTTCACTTCAGTATTCTAGGAAGAGCTAGGCAGGACGGGTGTCCGAGAGGCTTTGCAAGGTCTGTACAAGCTCAGAGAAGACCTTTAAGGACACCCTGACCCACATCTAATTCTTGCACAGCTGCCTAAGAACTGATGGTGGTAGATGAATTTCCTCCCCTTCTTTCTACCACGGAGGGAATTTTAGGGTCTTACGTCTTGAGGGGTCTGTTCTAAGCTGAAGTTAGCCCATCCGTTCCCAGGTGAACCCCTCTATGAAAGTCATCACCCTCTTACCTGCCATCCCCAACAGAAACTTAATGTACTTTTTGGTGGGGGAGAGGAGACTTTCTTCCAAGAATGGAACCACAGGTGGGGACTAGAGAAGCACTGGGCTGCAGTAACCTTTCCGGAAGTCATCCTGGAACAGGGAGAAAGATGTGGAAGGATGCTGTATCTTGCACATTTGAATATGGATGTGTTTTTTGGATGCCTCTGAGTTGGTACCCAAGATTTCTATAAATGCCACTGCTAGATATCATCAGGGGAGACAAAGAGAGGGACCAGGGCCCAGAGGAGGCCAGACCACTGGTCTGTCCCAGGCTGGCAGGAGCCCTTCCTGTGCCCACGGGAGCCCCCTGGTGCCAAGGGCACTACCAGAACCAGGCTCCAGATGGCCTCTCAGGTCCTGGGTGAGTACCCCACCCCTTAACCAGCAGGCCCCCCACGCAAGACGGCACTATTTAATTAGCCATCTCTGATTAACCAAACTTGGCATTCGGCTCCTCTTGCCCTCATCTTTCCCAGCTCCGAATCAATGGCTTTGATATGCTAATTAGGGAGTAATTTAATTTCAAAAGGCCGCAATTAACAAGGGTGTTGTGGACATGCTGTAGTTAAGCGGAGTAATCTAATTTGCATTAGTAACAAGCAGGGACTAATTAGAAGCTTAATTAGACACTTAGATGGCTCTTATGTTTACTTTCTTAATGAGATGGAGTGGGCTCTTTGGTTCTCTTTTTTTCTTTTTCTCATTGTTAATTCTTTCTTTTGGTCACGGTACTCGAAAGAAGTGTTGAGGGAGGCCACCTTGCTAGGGCCTGGTGGAAGCATTTTGGGGTGGGAGCCAGTGAAAAGTGTGCTGGGGCAGGGGCAGGGGCATGGTGATGGTGGTGAGGAAAGGTTCAGATTCCTGGGAAATTCCAGTGACCGCCCTCCAGGCTTTGCCACCTTGAGATGGAATTCCAGGGAAGAACTCTGGTTTGGGAGCTGTAGGGTTTCAGTTTGGCTTAAACTCCTAGCAGCTGAGAAACCTTGAAACATCACTAAACTTCCTCAAAGTGTGGTTCCTTCATCTGTCACAGTGAGTGCCTGTGTGTGACAGGACATGGGAAAGAACTTTCAAGGACTCTGTGAGTGGAATAGTTGTTAGTAAAATATATTCACAAATTGTGTGCCCAGGCTTCACTTACTGAAGACTCAGCTCAGAAGTCACCTCCTACAGGAAACCTTCCCGGAGCATCCTACTCCCTCGAGGCATCCATGCCTCCCTCGAGGCATCCATAGCCAGCCCCCTTCTCCAGTATCTGCTGAACATAACACTGGTAAAATTGTGTGTTGTGTAGTCAATTTTCAACCCTGGCTGTACCAGAAATTTAGAATGCTGTTAAAATTATCCATGCCTAGATCTGACTTCCCAGAGAATCCAATTAAATTGATCCGGGGTAGAGCCCAGGTGGGGGCTTCCCAGGAGGCACTAGTGGTAAAGAACCCACCTGCCAGTGCAGGAGACGTAAGAGACAGGAGTTCAATCCCCGGGTCAGGAAGATTCCTTGGAGGAAGGCATGGCAATCCACTGCAGTATTCTTTGCCTGGAGAATCTCATGGAAAAGTAGAGCCTGGTGGGCTACAGTCCATAGGGTTGCAAAGAGTTGGACATGACTGAAGCTACTTAGCACACAGAGCATAGATATGGATATTTTTTAATGCTTGTGTTTGCCTGTGTCTGTCTCTCTCCACCAAACTAGAACCGCCCTCCCGCCCAGCAAGGGCTGTGTTTTATTCACTTCTGTGTGCCCAAATGCCACTACCCTCTGTGGCCAGCGTCATTCAAACAACTCGGTGACAACTAAAAACTGCTGATTAAAATATTCGATGTCATGTGGAGATGGTTATGATAGTAAGTGGTGAGTGGGAAAACAAAAATTCAAACCATGTACAGATTATGAACCCAAGCTCACGTTTTAGAAGTTTTATATGCCCAAAGAGAAAGAAAATGGACAAGACTGAAAGGGGTGAGGCCCCAAAGTCTAGCTCTCCAGCTGGTAGACTTACAGGTACTGTTCATTTATTTCCTCTTCACATGCTTCTGCCAAGATGTCCGACTTTTATGATTAGAAGATAAAGTTATTTGAAACTTGGAGGAGAACCAAGAACAGAGAACCCCGGGATGGCGGCTCACCTTCCAAATCAGAGGCGGCTACAGGCTTCTAAGAGGCACGTCCTTAGCCTGGCATGGGCACTGGCTCCTTGGGCTTGGAGGTTTTGTGCTAAGAAGAGGTCTCAAATGATCCCTGAACTTGGACACCAGATAGTTCCCAGTGTGCCGTTCAGGGAGATTCTTAGGCTGAAGCGAGAATTTTAGCAGGGAGCCCAGGGCGCCAGACTCTGATCCACACAAGAGCGTCCCACAGTCCAGGGAGGGCCCTGGAGAGGGACTGAGCTTTTTTTCTGGAGATCCGATGGCCCCCTCAGCCTGAGGAGAGACACTGCCCAGGCTGATCAGAGCGCCAAGCAGTCATGGGGCTCGCATCACCCTACCTTGCTTTGGGGACCCGATTGGGAGCTACAGAGACATTCTAACCCTTGGGTTCTATCTCACTTTCCTCAAGTGCTGAAGAGAGTGAAAATGGACGAGCCTGGAATGGGTGGGGCCCCAGCGTCAGGGCCGGGATGAGGGGATGGCATCTGGTCTTGCTGGGCCCCCACAACAGGAGTAAGCAGCCTTCTCTGCATACTTTCAGGCAGCGATACCGCGGCAGCCCTGTAAGGAAGGGTTACTGTATTAGCTTCACATGACAAATAAAGAAACCAAGGCTCAGATGGTGACCTCACTGCTCATGTTTTAACTACAGAGCTAATAAGAGACCAGAGCAGGGTCAGCAGGTAGGAGGTCCAATGAGGGGCTGGGAGGAAAGGCCTAGGCCCCCAGGGCTCCTGCAGGAGCCCTCCTCTCACCTGGTGGCCCGAAGCCAGTGGGCCTTCGGGGTCTGAGCTGGATGGGCAAGGGGATCCCCAGGCCTTGGGATGACAGATTGGGAAGTATCCTTCAGGTGCTTGAAATGCCAGCGCTCATTGTTGTGAAGAGCCCTCTGCTTTACATCCCTTGACACAAGTGGGATCTGATAGCAGGACAGCTAGAGGAGGAGGAGGAGGAAAAAGAGAAGGGAGGAAATAAAAGGCAGTCCCATGCTCTGTTCCATATGGTACCTGCTTATGTGTGGCTTTTTTTTTCTCTAAATGCACCTTATGAGAACCTATCTTTGAAAGTCCCCCCCCCCCCACATGTAGACTATTTATAAAGTCTTTTATTGAATTTATTATAACATTGCTTCTGTTTTATGTTCTGATTTTTTGGCCATGAGGCATATGGGATCTTAGTTCCCCAACCAAGGATTGAACCTGCTCTCCCTGTTTTGGAAGGTGAAATCTGAACCACTGGACTGCCAGGGATGTCCCATGTCTTTTTATATTATCCAGAAATGCATCCATTTCAAAGACTCTCTGCTCTGAAGGAAGTCTTCAGAAACCAGTGACTGCTCTTGTGAAGTCAGGCCTTTTGCAGATGCTGTTCCCCTTGCATTCAATGAACACTTTGCCTGACCGATACCTGCTTATTCTTCATTTCTAAGTATAGATGCCAGTTCTTAAAAAGAAGCCTTCTTTGCCCCTCCATATAAATTGAGTCTTTTATTTGTTCCTTGTACTCATATTTATAGAATTTGTTTTATTGAGCTTATCTACATGTGTCCTTATTTATCGTCTGCCTCACCTTGTGGGGACATAGCTCCCGGAGTGCAAGGCCTACTCAGGTCTGCACACACACAGGCTGACACGTGGGTAGGTGCTTAAATATTTGTTGAACCAATGAATGGATGAAGGGTCGTTGCTGGTGAAATATTCTCCTGGGCAGCATCAGAAAGAGAAGAATGACTTTGTGGCCAAAACTTCACACTATTGGCTAAACTTTCAAAAAGACAAATGCCAAATTTACCCAGGAAAAAAGGGAGGTGAAATTGTACCTCCATTGTTACCAGTTGCCCTCGAAACACCCATGAAACCTACGCTGGCTTGTTTGAATTTTGTAAGCCAGTTGGGGGCCAGGACGGAGTTTTAGTATCCTGTAGATAGGGCCTCACTCAGTGCTTGGCTTTGGCCACGTTGAATGAATGAACGATCTTGGAGGTAAATCACCTCGTTTTGGCCACCAGGAAGCTCATAACTGAAGCCAGTGCTTGTCGCTGGAGCCCTGCTGTTGCCTTGGACAGGCCGAATCAGCATCACCTAGGAACTTTTAAGAAATGAATTCTCAGGGCATTCCAGGCCTAAAATCAGAAGCTCCAGGCTGGGGGCCCAGTAATCTGTATTTTAACAAGCCCCCCAAGGCGATTCTTATGCACCAAAGTTTGAGATCCTCTGGCTTAAGGTCTTGGCCCATTTATTCTCCCTTGTACTACCCCATGGTATTATATTTTAAGTAGCTTTGTCTGTCTTTTATTGCAGTCGGCTTCCCAGTCTTTCTTGGAAGTTGATAGCGTTATATACATTGTAAACAGATAGCTACATCTAGTCCAATTTCCCCCATCATCCTACAGAGAAGAAAAGGGAAGAACTTGCCCTAAGTTAAACTGCAAATTGGTGACAGAGGTGGGGCTAGAAGCCAGCTTCGCAACTTCTAGTCTCAGGCTTTCAACTGCCCCCCTGACAAGATTCTAGGTTTCCCAAGGGCTGGACCCCGGTGTCTGCTATTTCAACTCAAATCACCACCACTGCTCTGGGTACAGGTTACCTGTGGTCACGCCCCCACCAGCCGGACTCCCCCTGAGAGCTGGGGGTGCGCCCCTTCTCCGGCTTCGCGCATGCACGTGTTCACCCTGCCTGACGCGCGCGGCCCCTAGCGAGAGCCGCTGGGGGCTGCCCCGCCCCTTCCCTCGCTCCCTCCCTCCCTTGCGGGTAAACTCCGGGCATCCATCAGTCTGTTAATTGCACTAATTAGAGATCGCGGAGGTGTTAATTGGAAAACCCTGGTATTGTGCCTGTTTGGGGAAGAAAACGTCAATAAAAATTAATTGATGAGTTGGCAGGGCGGGCGGCGCGGGTTCGCGGCGAGGCATAGGGTGTCAAGGCAATCGCTCAGATTAAGCGATTGTTAATTAAAAAGCTACGGTAATTAATACTCCGTACACCATATGGGCCCGCGGAAAAGGCACAAAAGGTTTCTCTGCGTGTGGGGCTCCCTGTTCCTTTTCCTCTCCCCCCCCAGAAAGCATCCTAACCTTTGGGTCCTCCCTTTGGCCCCAAGGTGGGTGGAACTCGTCACTTCCGGCCAGGGAGGGGACAGAGGCGGGCTCGGCGCGATCCAAGCCGGTCCGTGCTGCGAGCCCGCGTCCTTCGAAGGGCCAGGAGCCTCAGGGGAGGTGGGAGAGCCCCCAGCGGCCCCGCAGACGCCCCCAGAGCGGAAGAGGCGGTTGCGGCTTTGACCCTGCTTCCTTCCTTCCTTCCTTAACTGGCCAGAAGCTCTCAGGTGCCCTGGCGCCCCAGGGGAGCCCTGAGAGACCAGAGACCAGAAACCGGGACCTGCCCAAGGGTAGGACCAGCACCCCACGGAGAAATCCTGGAGCACAGGGGATGACTCCGCGCTGCCTCCAGCTTGCGGCAGGGGAGGGTTCAGGGAAGGCTGGGTTGGCCATGACCGAATCAATTTTAGGGAATCCTAGAAAGATCTTGTTCCCTCTCCTTACATGTCCATTTGAAGGGAAAAAAAGCAACCAGTGACTGGCCCAAGGTCACCCAGCTGGCCCTTGAAACCAGATGGTCTCCTTCCCAGAGCGCCTCTTGGCTCCTGCAGGTGGTCAGTCAGGAGCTCTTTGCTGAGGACAGGGGTGCCCAGGGCTGGAGCTGGCTTGGCAGAGGGGGGAGTGTGTGGAAAGAGGCAGAGGAGTGGGAGTGAACGGAGGAGGGGGCTCTTGGAGGGGCCCCCTCAGTAACACAGCAGGCAGCCCAAGTTTCCACTGGGAATTTTGAGGCCTGCATTTCCCTTTGGGAAAGGGACAGCTTTGATTCAAATGGACCCTCCGTGTCTCTCAGCTGCCACTAGAACTTGGTGGTTTCTTATCCACACACTGGGGAGTTTTATTCCTGGAGCTTCCAAGTCCAAAGAGACCTTCAGGACCACCTCGCCACACAGAGACAGGGAAACGGAGGTGTAGAGGAGGAAGGGAAAGGATTCACAGCTGCTTGTGACTGAGCTCAGGCGCCCTGACACTCAGGCCCCTGTCTCCTCCAGCCAGAGTCCAGGTTCCCATGGACACTGGCTTTCTCCCCTATCCTTATGGGAACCAGGCACTGATATCAAGGCCTGCCTCCAGCACCCCACCCCAGCCACCCCACCCCTACCTGGCTGGGCCCCAGGCACTCAGAACCTGCTCACCCACAGTGCAGGGAACACCCCAGTGCTGTTACATCATCCAGCAGAGAGACAGGCATGAGGCCGCCCTCTGCCCATGTGCTTCCCCTCGGGAGGGCAGGTGTCTCAGGGCAGAGGTGAGGGTGTGGAGATTCCTGGGAGCACCCACCTGCAGGTTTGGGTTCCTGATGGTGGGCGGGCAGGAGCCTGGAAGGAGTTGAAGGCCCGGGGGAGGGGGCAGAGCAGAGTGCCACGTGGGAATTAATGCCATTCATACACCCTGCGGAAATGACTTTTCAAATGCATATAATCTCAAGCATGCAAATGAGAGGCTTGCTTCACCCTGTTTAATATGAATGATCGGCGCTTGAATAGCTATTATTACACGCCACATTGCAGCAATTATGTTGTTCGCTGGGTGTCGCTCTATATACCCCCCCCCAATAAAAAAGAAAAGAAGAGGACACTTCTGTTTGCATCCTCCTTCCTTTTTTCTCCTTTTCTCCAAACTTGCTGTCTGATCAACTTTATGGTGTGTGTGAGTGTGGGAAGAGGGGCACTCTCTCTTACCCCAAGGAAGAAACTGCTGGATTCTCTCTCCTTTCTCCTGTGCACACACACACATACCCCTAGGGCTCTGGTCTTTGTCCCCAGGGGCCCAGGAGTTCTCAGATCTCAGGGCAGCTAGACTTGGAATGAGGGCCAGGGTCAGGCCGAGGGAGAGCAGAGCGGCCCTGCTGTCTCCCCCTCCCCCTTGGGTAGCAGCAGGGGTGCCCAGGCCTGAGTGCAGGAAGGTGCTCTGTAGGCTGCTGGGGGGAATTGAAGTGGGTGGTTGTGGGGAGGGGGCTGGAGCCCTGTGCTCTGGTGGGTGGAGGATGGTGTCCATGCCATCCATCATTTGGCAGCCACTGGCCCCCGGGCTGACACGGCCATTAAGGCCTGAGACCGAGTGCTCAATCTCTTCCAAACCGTCACCCCCAACCTTGCCCTTGCCCCCAGCCCAACTCCTCTCAGAACCCAGGATTGGGAGCTGCAGCTGGGTTGGGGGGTGGGTTGTAAAAAGCCCTTGGGAACACGCAGAGAAAAAGGGACACTCCAGCAGCGCAGGGTCACCCAGGAGGCCGCACAGGTAGTCACAAGGGCAAGTGTGATGTGGCACACGTGGACTAGTGGCCTTCCCATGGGCCCTCAGCAGTGCTCTATCCCCCCAGATCCCCCCATACCCTCACTGTCCTTCCCATTCTTCTGACAGTGGGGACAAAAACAGCAAGGGGCTCAGTAGGGTGACGGGAAAGAATTCTTCCAGAGTGAAAGAGAATTTGGGAGCTGCCTCTTTGGAGAAGAAAATAAGGCAGTAAGTCTCTTCCAGCCATTGGTCTATTAAGGCACACCCGCACCCGGTTATGGGGTCAGGGACTCCATGTGTCTGTGGGGTCTGCAAAGGCCAAAAGGGAATCAAGAAGGGGAGGAAAGATCACCGACTGGCTTCCATCCCTTGATCGCTGTGTGATCTGGGCCAAGTCTTCGACCTCTCCGAGCCCAGGGCCTTCACCCTTACAAATAGAGGGCAGGTGAAGAAGGGACCGATCATTTGTTGGACCTTAACTCTGCAGGTGATTTGTGTGTGCTGGTTTATTTACTCCTCACGGGACTCTAAGGCTGGGAGAAATTCCTTCTACAGACAAAGAAACTGAGATTTAGGGAGGTTAAGACTCCTGTCAGAGATCAGTAGTGGGTACCAACTGTGTCTTGTTGGCTGAAATCAGTGTTCCTCTCAAGGGACTGTGGCTTTGGCAATAGCTGGAGACCCCAGCCTTTGAGAACAGCTCTGCCCACTGAAGCCCCCCATCTGCTTCGGTCTGTGTAACGGGTATCTGAGCTAGTGCACCCTCCATGAGATACAGAAGGAACCGCAGGCCCCCTCCTCGCTGGCCTTGACCATCCCAGTCATACCCTCTTGTCCCTCTGAGCATGTTTTTGCCACTGCTTGAGAGGCAATTTGGGGACATGGGGGAAGAAGACACAGGATTCAGGCCTTGGCTCAGCCTTGGGTAAATCTCCTGACGCTCTGGACCCTCGGTTTCCCATCTGTAAAATCAGGACGAAAGGAACGGTCTCCCACAATTCTTGTGAGAAGGGGTCCGGGTGCCTGTAGAGACAGTAAACACTGAGAATCAGCTTTGGGCCAGGCGCTGGGCTGAGGGCCTTAGAATGGAAGGTCAGGGATGCTGGACCACCGGCTGCCCCCTGTCCCAGGGCACAGCTCCAGGCCCAGCTGAGGGACTGGCATCCAGTAGTGGAAGCTGGGCAGACGGCAGCTGCCTGTGCTGCAGCCGGGAAAGGAGGCCCTGCCCTTGGGGAGCTCCAGGTCTGGGGGGAAATAAACACAACGGCCATCACAGGTGTTGAGGGGAGGCAATATGGTGGCTCCCAGTGAATACCTCACCTGCTTTTAAGTCCTTGCAGACCCTGGCTCTGCCTTACATGCTAGCCTGGAGGGAGAGGCCTGAACTGGTTTGGGGGTGGGGCGTCGCCCCCTCGAGGAAATATGGGGCAATGGGGGCGCCTCAGCTACAGGCTGGAGCTGCCCTCGCCTGGGCCTGGGGGGAGGGTGACATTAGGAGGGTCTGCGCCCCAGCAGGGTTCCCAGGGTCGACCTCCAGGAAGTTGAGAGGGAGAACCCGCCCCAGGACTCGGTGGGGCTGTGTTGTTTGGGGACGGGGGTGTTGGGGGCATCCCTTGCGGGCCCGCAGTCAGGCCTTCGCGCCTCAGCCCCTCCCCCACGTCTCTCCTCCTTCTCCAGGTCCCGCTAGAGCGACATGATGGTGGAATCCGCCTCGGAGACAATCAGGTCAGCTCCGTCTGGTCAGAACGGCGTGGGCAGCCTCTCCGGGCAGGCCGATGGCGGCGGCGGCGGCAGTAACGGCGGCGGGGCTGCGGGCCCTGCCGCAGGCGGTGCGGGCAGGGACTCGGCAGTGGGCGCAGACAGCAACGGCGAGATGAGTCCCGCAGAGCTCCTGCACTTCCAGCAGCAACAGGTAGGAGCCGGCACGCCTCCCCAGCCACCTGGGAGGGATGCCGGACCCCTGCTCCTACATCCTGGCTCCCCGGGGGCCTCCGCTCCGAGTCTAGCTGCCTTACCTTAACATTCTTGAGAAGGTCCAACCAGCAGGGATCACCCTCAGCTCCCCCCCTCCTCTAGTGATCACTAAGGCCAGGGGAGAGCAGCCCTTCCAGAAAGGGTGGTGTGGCTGGGGGCCCTGAGATCTCCGGCCTTAGGCTCAGAAATGCCCACAAGGGCAAACAGATGGCTGGGCAGCAGGCTCGAGGGGGGTGCATCTTGGGCAGGCGGGCACCTGGGCTCTCCTGCACTCTGGCTAAGTTAACAGGGTTGGGGGAGGGAGACCGTGCTCTGGGTGTCTCCTCTGTGGCCTAGGGGTCTCTGCACACATTGGTAGCTTTACTTTGTTTGTATTGTAATGCATTCCCCACCTGCACCTCTGCCTCGGGCCCCTGATCCAAGCTGTGAGTCAACTCAGGCACCAGGGGTCAGCGCACCTGGGAGGAGTTCACGAGCAGCAGGCAGAGGCAGGCCTCCAGGTCTAGTGCCTGGACTGGAAACTTCTGTCTGCATCCTCCTCCCTCTTCCCCCTTCATCATTCCCACCCTAAACTGCAGAGTTCAGGAGTCCAAGACCAGCCTCTGAGGATCAGGAGGCCTTAGGGTGGGGAGCCTGGTTGGGTTATGACAGAGCAGGGGCCCCAGTTCCCAGCCCCACCCGGGAAAAAGGGAAAATCACGCTTGACAAGTTCAGGAGAACCAGCCCAGCCAGCCCTGGCCTTGGGATGCTCCTTCTCTTATTTGACTTAGCTTCTCAAATCACTGCTGGTGGCATTACCCCGGGGGGGCGGTCCTGCACGTGCCTCCCTGCCTGTGTCCCTCCCTGCCCTGTGTGCACAGGTGTGTGCTCCATCATCTCTTGCTCTCCCCCAGGTTTGCCCTGAGGCTCCTTCTCCCACTTCATAGCCCCTAAGGGGCCCTTTCCCACCACACTTGAAGCCAGAGGTCAGATTGGAAGCAGCACTGTCTGAAGGCCGACTCTCGAGCTGGTTAGCCAGGACTGAAGCTGGAAATGAACAAACCCAGGTTCTGTCTCCACCTCTCCTTCCCGGCAGTCCATCTGGGCCAGTCCTGGGCTTCCCTGAGCCTTGGCCTCTTGGCACCTGAAGCACAGGGACTGTTAGGATCAGATGCAGTTTGGGTGTGAAATCCTTCCCCCCAGTGACTGATCCATACGGGTGTGAACAGAATTGAGGACTTTAAAAATCCCTTCCTCTTGCACACAGTGGAAACTTGAGCAGAAAAGGCCTGTCTCCTTTCTCCAGGGAGATGGTCCTTGGGAGTTCGCTGGCATCTCCCAAGCTTGCCTAAGTAGGTTCCCTGGGGAAGAGACCCACAGAGTCTGTACCATCTATGGGGGACAGAAGGTCAAAGGGCAGAACCCTACCCTTTATCAAAACAATAACAGGTTTACACCAGGACGGAGATCTCCAAGGCCATCCATTCTGTATGGGTGAAAACTTCTCCTCTCGCACCTCTAGGCAGACAGAGCTATGAAAATTTGTGAAAGTGGAGGGAAGGCTGGGGGAAAGTTTCTTTTAAAAAATTATTTAAAGAGAAGACTGAGCACCAGTGAGCAGGATAAGCGGGTAGAGGTGTGGGGTGGGGAGAGACGGGACTGTCTGTACTGATCAGGTTTCTGTGTTCTGCGTTGCAGTCAGGCCGTGTTTTACCATCTATATTCCACGTTCCAGTTATCCCTGTTTGTTTTGGTGAATATCCCAAAGTCCTGGAAAATCCTATATCTGTTTCACAAATAAACTGGGGTGGAGATTTGGAGGCAGGCGGAGGGAGGGCTGGTTTATCCATTTGCGCTCACTACGGGCGTAGTGCCTAGGGCCAAGGAAAATATTTGAGACTTAAAAAAGGTTTTCTTGGCTCCAAACTATGAAAAGAACCCTGCAAAATTAAAATTATAAAATTGTCAATTAAAAGGAAACACTCTGTGGGCCATCCTTCTGCCTCCAATATATGAGTGAAGCTTTGGGGAGGGGAGCTTCAGGGTAACGATTTTTGGTTACCCCCTCCCCCCCAACACATGTCTCTGACTCTTTGTTGGGAGAGTGAATGGAGGAAGAGGGCTGGGCCCAGCAAGTGCCTGCTCCCTCTCAACCCCAATCAGGAAGTCCTTGGAGGACAAACAAAAACTCTGTGCCTCTGTTTGATGCTTTGGGACTTTAATCCCCTTACCTTTGTGTTGTTGTTTGTGGGAAGTTTGTGTTGTTGTTATTCCCACATCACGGATAAGGGGGCAGCCAGAGGCCCCACTGACCTGTCCAGGTGCCAGGGATGTAGATCTCGGTTCTCCCGGCTCCTAGTGTTTCCTCGTGCAGGGCTCAGCTCCTACCACACTTCTCAGTCCCCAAGGCAGCAAGGCCTGGCGCCTACTAGGTGCTAAATAAACCACTGTTGGTGACTGAATGAGAGCTCTCCACTCTCAGGCTAAAAGCGCTCTTAAAACAAACCAACAAAAAGCAGTGCTGGCCGCCGGCTCTAAGTGGCCACTCCAGAGGCTGTGAGTGGGTCTGCGGGTGGCGCCCTGGTCCCTCCTCCTTGTGCCCCCGTGGCTCCTCTTCCTCTGTCCGTCTGTCCATCTGTCGGTTGGTCCCTGCCCCTCTGCTGTGGATAAACAAGCCCTGGAAATGCAGTCTTGGCCTTTGCGAGTAATGAGTTGACAAAGGAGAGAGAGAGAGAAACAGGGCGAGTCAGAAGTCAGGCTGGTGACAGGACTTCAGGCCGAAACAAACAGTGCTGAAGAGGGCAGCCACGTCACTCTGGAACAAGAGCCGGCGCCGGTTTCCATGCAACAGCAGGCCGAGAGCTTGTTTAAACAGAGGCGGCCAGGGGGTGGGGTGGGGGGCAGGGCTGGGCTGCCCGGCCCTGTCTGACTGGAGAGAGGGTCCCCGTCTGGTCTGGCTGCCCTGCCTCGGTCCAGCAGCCAAGGCCCCAGCTTCCTGCTCCCTCCTCCCAGCCCCATTTCGGTGAGTGACAGAGCCACACTGCCTCCACTCTGTCCTTGGGGCTTTCACCTGGTCTCCAGTCTCCTGGTGAATCTCCCCTGAGAAGAAGGCAGGGGGAGGACGGTGAGCCTTGGAGCGCACATTCACTCAGCAAACATGCATGGAAGCTCGTTTTGCACCCAGCACCCTGCTGGCCTGCTGGGGTTAGTGATCCTGTTAGAGATGCCTTGAACCCAACAGGCGTGCCAGCTGCCCATCAACCCCTGCCTTCCTTCACCAAGCCAAAGTCTCCTTTGGCCCATATTTCCCCTCTAGGATGGCATTTTTTCTTTGAAGGTTGCCCTTGCATTTTCTCCTAATCTGACTTTACCTGTATGAACACGTTCCTGGTGTGTAGGGCTTTCCCGGGGGTCTCCACAAATATCCTTTGGGCTCTCCAATGGGGGCACAACCAGAGCTGAGAGAAGTATGTGGCAGCTCTAGGGAAGTGAGGTGGAGGGCCTGGGGAGGTTTCGGGGGCCAGGCTGGATGCTCGCTGGACTTGGGGCCAGGAGGACTGGGCCAGGCGGGCGGCGGGCGGGGGGGCGGGCAGCGGGCAGAGCGGCTGGGCTGAAAGGCGTCCGGGGCCTCCAGATCCGCCACTCCTATTGTCCTCTGGTTGCGGGGGTGACAGGTCAGCAAGGGTCACAGGAGGGTTGCCTAGCGTCTGGGAACTCCCACTGCAGTTGCTGTGGCAACCGGGGCCAAATCCCACCCTGTTCACATCCTGTGAGGAGATTCAGAATGGTTGGGGGGCTCTGCACATTAATGGGCTTTTACCTCAGCCCCCTCCATAGAGACGGGGGGTGGGCAGTGTCAGGGAGTTGGGGGAAGGAAGAATGGAAGAGATTTTCCTTTCCCTCCCCCATCTGGCTCTCGTGGCCCCAGCTCCTGGGGATGGGGTGGAAAAGGGGGAGTCTTCGGAGGTGCGTTAGCACAGACACCTCACACGCGCTGACAGCAGTTGCCTTTCGTCTGCAGGTCTGGGGCCCATTTCTTCAAGTCTTCGCTCCCGCCCCAGATCCCGTTCTTTCATCTCCGGTCCCACACCCTCCAGACTCCCCTTCTCTTTCTGTAGAATGAGTCCTTTCCCAGGAGGTGCTGGGGGCCCCGAAGGGAGAGTCAGGGCCCACACTCCTCAGAGGGGAGACTTAGAAAGTTCACGCGGGGGAGGTCCCAGACTTGCCGACAGCTGCAGGGAGTGTTAGAAGCTCCCTGCGTCCCTCCTGCCTGGGAACAGGGGGCAAGTGGGAGGTGGGGCAGGTAGTAAGGTGACAGGCAGGGTCCTGAGAGGGCCAAATTCCCCTTCTCATACCCCTCCTGGGTGACTAAGCCAAAGGCCCCCCTGTTTTGCATGTCTGCCTCCTAGTCCAACAGGAAAGGAAGTTTCCCTAAGAGGGGAGAGAAAGGTAGAGGAGGGGTGTCCCCAGGCCCCTGCTTCCTTGGGACTAGGAAGGAGCCTGCCCACTGTACCCCCAGGCTTCCCTTCTGCTGTGGAATTCTGAGACCCCCCTCTTCCCATCCCCCGGCCTCTTTCATCTCCCTTTTACACCAGAGTTCTTGTCCTTACTGATAACAAGTTTGGGGACAGTGGGGAGAATTGAGGGGGAAGAAGGTGAGTGTTTCCTCTTCTAAGGGTGAAGGACTGAAGCCAGGTGGGCACATCCCAGGACCCCCTCTCAGTGGGTCAGCTAGGTGTTCTCCTGCGGGAGCCCCAGTGGGAGTCGGTGGGGAGGGAACCATATGCCCCGCACAGCCCCCACTCCAAACCCCACTCTTAGAGCCCCTGCGAGGTGGCTAGTGTGAGGGCAGTGGCTGGGTTCACGGCAGCCCTGAACCCAGACCTGGGAGCAGACCCGCTTCCAGAGAACTCCAGTTACTGGGACATGTCTGGGAGGGGAAGCGCCACCACCCCGCCACCCTCAGCCCACAGTGCTTCAGTTTCTTCCAGATGCCACTGTTGGACCTTCCTGGGGAGCTGGTTTTGGCCCCGAGAGGCTGCACCCATGCCGCTGGGGCAAGAATGGAGGGGAGGGCCGGCTTCTAGGGAGGGCCTTGCCCTTCTGGGCCCTGGTGGGTTCTTTTGTTAATCATCTTCCTTGGAGGGGTCATATTCTCAACACACTTGTTGGGGAAGGGGTCCTAAAACTGGGCTGAGTGTCTCCCACCCACGTGGGCCTGCCTGTATCTGTGCGTTGCTGGTTTTCATTTTAATGGTTCTAATTTGAGAATGTGCCGATGTCATTTTTACGAGGTTGGTGTAAAAAAAATTTACAGCCTTCCCCAAAAAGCTTTTTTTTTTTCTTTCCAAGGGAAAAAGGTGTAGAATCACTTCGGGGGTTTTATGGTCTCCTCTTCCCCCATCCTCCATGCCCCTCCTTCTCTGCGTAATTTCATTTTTATGTCTCTTTGCTGGAGGACAAAGCCTGGCTGGTAGAGAGCCTGGATCCCCCCAGGTCAGCACCCTTGGTGGTTGGGACCCCTGACCTCTGAACCTTCTCCCTGTCCTCTTTCCCTCCACACTCTGGTCCCAGAGGACTTGTATTTCAAGGAGTAGACAGAGGTTTCCTGTACCAGTCAACAAGTACTTATTAGGTACCTACTGTTTACTAGCAGTGGGTTAGATATCTGCTCTCAGAGATTATATCCGTTCTTGCTTAAAATTCTCCAGCAATTTTTCCTCAAATATAGAATGCAATAAAAAAACCAGCATCCCTGTGATCTGGCTGCTGCTCATTCCTGAGACTTCCTCAGAAGCTTGGCCATACTGGCCTTTTTGGTTCATAACGCTCCAGCCTTACGCCTGCTTCTGGACTCTTGCACCAGCTCCTTCCAGTCATATATCCCTCCCCTGAAAGAGTAGCCCCCTCATCCTCAGTGTGTCCTAGGAGGGATCCTCCCTGGCGTACAACCTAAGTAACCATCCCGCCGTCCTGCACGACATGGCCACCATCTCACAGCTCGCTTCACTGTGTTGTAGCGTCTGTCTCATTCGATTAGGATGTGAGCCCGGGTAAAGCAAACACACCGTGTCCCCAGTGTCTAGGACAGTGTGAGTGCCCTGCGGGACTTCATAAACACTCCCTGAATCATGGATAAAGGAATCAAAAGTCGTATTCCAGGGGGACGGGTGATCAGGTGATAGGCCTTCCTGGGAGGGCTTTTCAGGTTTGGGGTGGGCTGGCCCCCTAAACACCCTTCTAGGGCCCCTTCCTCTAAATCTAGCCAGCTTTCAGTTGAAACTATCCAGACAGTTGAGATCCCAATTTTGCCAAAATTAGCTAGATGCAAACAAAAGTTTCAGTTTTGTTTATTTTGGCTGCCCTTCGCCACCATTGGAATTAAACCAGAGTTTTAATTCCTGGGGGTCCTCCATCCTGCCTGCCCACCTCCTGGCCGCTCTTCCCTGTTCACAGCCCATGTCAGGCCCAGGGGATTCAGGTTCTGCTTCAGCTGCTGTATGACTCTGGGCACTTCACTGCCCATCTCTGAATTTCCATTTCCTTATCGATAAAGTGAACTACATCAGTGTTTTGCAGATATTTTTGCTGGAATCTGTCGTAAGAAATACCTTTTGTTTGGAGCAGCAGCACAGCTTCATGAAACAATGCTTATGCTTATGTATTAACTCTGATATTTTCATGTGTGTGTGTATTTTTTCCTTTTTTTTGACCTTCTCAATTGATATTCTATGACCCACCATTAGATCATGGCCAGGTCAGCAATTTGGAAAACACCAGACTAGATAACCCTTTAACCCTCCAGCTCACCAGGTCTGTGATCTGTCTGATTCTGCTCCTCTGTTCTCAAAGTTCAGTCCTTCAAGCTTGTCTTCCTGAGCACCACATCCTCACACACACATGCACACGCACACAGCAAGGCTGCGATCCCAACACAGACCTGGAATCCTTTAGCTTGGAGAAAGAACTGGTAAACATCCCTGCACCTGACCTCCGCACAGAGGTCACTGGTCCTTCCCTGAATTCTCCCAGACAGAAATGAGGGTGTGGTCTCATCCCATAGAGGAGAGACCCTTCTGCCCCAGGACTTGTTTTTATTTTCCTAGCAGCTCCCTGTTGCCTTCCAAGCACTAGCTTCATTCCTCTCCATCCGCGCAGCCCTCCCTGGATGCCATCCGTTATAAACCATTTGTTCCTAATTGTGGAGATCCTGCTAATGACTTCTGAATGGGCAGTGGGGGGAGGAGAGTTCGGCTTCATTAGCGAGACTGAGTTCTTAGGCTTGAGGGGGAGTGGGGGTGGGTGTAGATGGAAGAGGGGTTGGTTCACAAGTCCTTCTGGTGGCAGTGGGCAAATGATCAGGAGCTGCCTGGGAAGGTGAAAGATTAGTCACCATCCCAGGAGTTAACGTCCATCCAGGACCTGCTGGGTGCCACGCTGCTGAGTACTCCATGTACACTGTCTCATGTATTCACAACAAACCTCTGAGCAGACTACAGGTTTATTCCCATTTTACAGAGGAAGAAACTGAGGCTCAGAGCAGGATTTAGCCAAGGTCATTCAGTAGATGGGGGAGCCAGGATTTAGATCCAGATGCCTTTGACCAGGGTTCAGGCACTGAAAGGACCAGTGCTGCCTTCTTGAGAGGAAAACTACACCTCACTTCCCAAACCACAGAGCTGGGCATTTGGTTTTCAGTCTGAGGGGTGGAGGGAGAGGGAAAATAAGCTTGAAAAGGCCAACTGGTTCCCAATTTCCTGTTGCTCCCCGAGCCCTCCATGCCTTCTCCCTGGTAGGATTTCCCCCCACCCCCCTCCGGCTGTACCACGTGGCTTGTGAGATCTTAGTTCCCAGTCCCAGAATCAAACCCTTGCCCCCCTGCAGTGGAAACACAGAGTCTTAATCATTGGACCTCCGGGGAATTTCCGACCCTGATGGGATCCTAAATGCCTCTTTCCACCAAAAGCTGTATCTGGGTATCTCCGGCCTGCAGGGAGGGGGAACTGAGCCCACTTTCCTCCCGGGGAGATTCTCTTTTTGGTCTTTCCCCCATTTCATCCAGCTGTACCTCCCCTTCACGTCTAGACAGCTGCAAGCTCCCAAGACTTCAGGGAAGGCACATTTGTAGGCCTCACCAGACTGTGCATGAGATCACGATGATCCCTCCATGGGGTAGAGGGGGGCTGGGCAGTCAGCGGTGTCTGAACTCCACTTCCTAGCTATGGGACCTTGGGCCTCAATTTCCTTGTCTGTCAAATGAAGCCAGTGACACCTGCCCTGTCTAGCTCGAGGTTGGGAAGCTTCACCTAAATGTAGAAGTGCTTTGAAAACCGCCAGGCCCTGTTCACATGCTGGCTCCTGAGCTCTGTGTCAGCCTGGGCCTGCCTTCCCTGTTCAGCCTAGACTCAAGTGCATTTCACAAGGGTGTCTGCCAGGTGCTGGTGGCCGGGGCAGGAACCCACTGATCCATTTAACAATGTCTCTGTTTTCAAGGAGGCCAGGACCTGGTTGTCATCAGTGGAGAAAGTGGGGCTGCATCTGTCAAGGTTGGGGGGGAGGTGTCATTTCCCACGTATCTCAGAGGTGGGCAGTCTGCAGTGATGTATCAGGCCCTAGCTGAGGCAGGCAGGGTAGACTTAGGCCTGTAGTGCCAGGGTGGTGACTGTGAGTCGGATGGAGCTTTAGAAAGTCTCAGACCTACCTGATCCCATGGGTGACCACCCTGGGGGAGGACTTCCTGGGCCAACGGGCCTCACCTGGCCCGCCCTTCCTCCTGGAGCACCACCTCTGGATGGGGGTCTGGATGGGGGTGAGGATGAAGCAGCATCACAGTGCGCTAAGCATAAATGACCAGGACATCTGTGGAGGGGAGCTTGGGCCCCAAACCCCTGTCCACCCATCACCCACCCCTGGGCAGCTGTAGGTGGAACCAGGTCCCTTGTTGGGTCGAGTGTTGGGGCTGGGCTGTAAACAAAGTCCATGAAATGAGCATGTGCTGCCCACTGTGGCCTCCCCCATCTTCTCTGTCACCCCTCAATCTTCTCCAAGCCAGTAACGAGGCAAGTGGCCATGAAAGTGAATGAATGAGTAAAGGATGAATGTATGAAGTGCCTGGAGGAACAGCCCGTAGGCTCTCCAGCCTCTCTGCCTACTTACCCCCAACACAACTTGATTTTCTGTCCCTGGAAGTGGTTTCAAGGTCTCCAGACTCGCTGTCCATTTCTGTTGTCTGTGGGGTGGGAGTCGCTATGCTTTCTCCCTTCTCCCTTCACCGTCCTGGTGCAGTCCTGGTGAGCCTGCCCTTCCAGACTCCAGTCAGCCCATCGCCGCTTCAGCCTCCGACGTCTCATCACAGCCCTGGGACAGAGCCATGTTCTGTTTCTCTTGTTTCCCCAGCACCTAGCACGGTCCCGGGCACACCGGAAACTGGAAGGAGTGTGTGGGGAAGGCTGGGAGGTCAGAGGAGGTGACACGCTGGCCAGGCCTAGAACCTCACCTGGTCCCCTGTCACCTGGCCTAACAGGAGAAAAGCTCAGAGTGGTAGGAGTTGGGGAAGTGGAGGTGGGGGGGCGGTGCGGTGATGAGGGCCTGCCTCAGGGAGTTCTCACAGGAATGAGATTGTGAGGCCCTGTCATTTTTTCCCTGTAAGTCTTGTAATTTCATGCTCCGGGGGCCCACAAAGCAGGAGAGTGGGGAGTGAATTCAGCCCCCCGGGCCACTCCCCCCACCAGGAGACTGCTCAGCGTGCCCCCCCCCCCAACTTCCCCTGGAAATCCTTCCCATGTGGCTCCTCTGTTCCTACTAGAGATCTGGGGTGCATCTGACCACTCTGACCAGCATCCCCTCTGGGTCGCCTGGGCTGTCAGCTCCTGACCCCTGACCTTTCTACCCCATCTCTACCTTTGGAGGACATAGAGCATCTGTCTAGCTTGTGTCACTAGACCTGGGGGGGTCCCTAAAAATGAGGCACATAGAAGCAGAGCCCCTTCCTGATGACAACTCGGCCACCTTCTTTCCTCTCCCCACCCCACACCTCCTCCCACAGCCTCTCGGAGCCCTTGACTCAGGTCAGATTTCTACTTTCTGATATGTGTCTTAAAGAGAAGCACCCCTGGGCCAGTTCTCCAGGCTGAGGTCTGCAGAAAGAAGGGCATGGGGGAGGTCTAGGATCTGAAGCGCTGGTGAGGGCCACACTAATCTGGACCCCAGTTCTTCCCAGGGACACATTCCCATAGGTAACACCACGGTGTGTTTAGATGCTGTCCTAAGGTGAACTAGATTTAAGCCTCTGGGAGGCTCAGCTGTTCAATGAAAGGTCTGCGAAGCGGGTGTGCCTTTACGCTTGGTACACAGTGGGCTCCCTGAGTGTTTTCAGTGGGGGCCGGGGGAAGTATGCATGCATCCATGCCCCCTCTTCCAGAGCCGCCTTGGTGGTGCTCAGCTTGCAGTGCGCATGGGAGTGGAAGTCCACTTGAGGGTAGACAAGGGTTTGTGTGGGCAGATGTGTGAGGGGGCCACAGGTGGGTTCATTTAATAGGTGTGCTGGGGAGAGGCTGGAGGAGCTGACAAAGAAGGAGGCGGAGAGATTCAGAAGGGAAAGGAGCGGATCCTGAGAATGCCAGCTGTGTGCCAAGCACTGGTCCTTTAACACCCGCATCCCCCGCGTGTTTCGGAACTGGGTGGTGGCCGAGGTTTGCAGAGCAGGAGGTCTAGATGCAAGGAGAGGGGATAACTTGCCCGCAATCACACCACAGGGGTGGTGGGGGTGGTGGCACAGCTGGACTTGACAACTCAGGTCTGCCTGATGCCAGAGCCTGCTGTCCATGACCTGGACACAACCACTCCGGGCCCTGAGGAGGTCTTTGAGGAACCTGGGGACAGACAGATTTTTTGCTTCTGGAATGTGGATTCAAAACTAGTCCTGTACCCCCTGCCTCTGCACCCCCTACTGACCTGGAGTGGGAGGGGGTGTGGGTGAGGGGCAGGGATGGAGGGCTTGGCAGACCTTACAGAGAACTTCCTGGGCCCTCCCTTCCTGCCAGACCTCTCCTACCCAACTTCCCACTCACTGCCCATCTGCCCACCTCCCCTACCCACTGACTGGCCAGAGATGCTCCTCTTGCAAACTCCATGCACTTCCCATTCCCATGATCCCATGATCCCACCACCTCAGAGTCCATCTTGGCCTCACTGATAGTTCACACTCCCTTCAGGATTTAGTTCAATTCCCCAAGTGCCATGATGTCCTGGGCCTACACCCCCCTGGACTCGTAAAGCCATGCAATGCTCGGACCTTCATCCACCGAACTGTGTGCTCTGACTTCAAGTGGATGATATTCCCATGAGCCCTCAGACTGACCACCTATCACCTAGTAAGACAGATGGCTTGGGAGCCAGGCTTCTTGGCCTCAAATCCTAGCTCTGATGCTTCTGAGTTATGTGATCTTGGGCATATTACTTAACTTCCTGGAGACTCAGTTTTCTTATCTGCAAAATGGGTCTGATAATCCCTACCTCACACCTTCCCAGGAGAGGATCAAATGAGATCGTCCCTGTAAAGTACCTGACACGTACATAGTAGATGCTCAACAAATAATCTCTATTGTTAATGTTAATATTTTCTCCTGGATCATTGTTTGACTGCCCGCCCTTCCGTTTGCTCCCCCATTGACACATGTGTTATGTGCTCGGTCATGTCCAACTCTTTGGGACCCCATGGACTGCCCTCCAGGCCCTTCTGTCCATAGAATTTTCCAGGCAATAGTGGAAAATACTGGAGTGGGTTACCATTTGCTACTCCAGGGGATCTTCACGATCCAGGGATTGTACCCATGTTTCCTGCATTGGCAGGCGGATTCTTTACCACTGCCCCCATTGAGTCCCAACAGTTCCAGAGTGAGTCCCTGGAGTGAGTCCAGGCTCTGATCCCCAAAGCCTGGTAGCTTCTCTCAATGACTCCTAGCTTTATCCACAAGCCCAGGTGGACCCCATGACCCACTCACTCATTCCCACAACCTTCCACGTGAGCCTGACCTCCCCCCCTTCATTCTCTCCAAAAGTCCCTTAGAGCCGCTGGAGCACTGATGCGCCCCTGTCTTGCAGGCTCTCCAGGTAGCCCGGCAGTTCCTGCTGCAGCAGGCCTCGGGCCTCAGCTCCCCAGGGAACAACGACAGCAAACAGTCGGCCTCTGCTGTGCAGGTGAGGACACCAAGGGAGGGGAGGACCCGCTGGAGAAGCGCTCTGGCCCATCCCCAGTGCCAGAGAGCGGGCAGCTTCCCAGCGGGAGCCGCAGTCACTGCCGGGTGGGTGGGTGGAGAAACGCTGGCCTCCCGTCTGCACCTGACCGCCAGGCCTGCCCCCCAAGCCGAGTCAGCTCAGAGTCTGAGTCTGACTCAGCCCTCCTCGTCTGCCCCTGTCTGCCCACCGCCTCTGGTCTCTCCCCAGCACTTCTGGGTCACTCAGTCCGTCCCTCTCCCCTCCTCTCCCCAGCTCTCACTTGCTGAGGCCACCTCGCCCAGTCCTCCCCCTACCTCGTCTCTCACCCACCCTCTGTCTCCCCACGTTTCCTGTCTCTTGATGTCTCTCTGTCTCTTTTGTTTTCCTTTGCACAATCTGCCCTTTTTTCCCCCTCTCCCTTCCCCCCAGTGTGCCGGCCAGATGGGCCGGCTGGGGGAGGGGAGATGGGGTGGGGGGCGGGGGTAAGCCAGGCCTTCTGTTTACCTTTTGTGTCACAAAGAACTTGGGAGAATTGCAGTCTGAGTCGGGGTGGGTCACAGCTCCGCGGGCAGCCCACCCCCCTCCCCATTGCCTGGCCCAGCCACCAAGCTTCCTCGCTCTCCCCACCCCTCTTTGCAGGGAGAGGGGGGGGCGTTCCGAATTGGGGAAAGGATTAAGTGGGGCTTTGAAAGGAAGTTTATCTAAGGGAGGAAGGGTGAGCCTTGGGGGGTGGGGTGCTGAGGGAAGGAAGTGGGGACAAGAGGGCAGGGCAGGGATGGGGTACTGGGTGCCTGGACAAGGACCCAGGCCTGGGTTTTGTCCTGGGGCTCTGAACGCAGATCTGTGTTTTATGTAAGTGCGGTCAAGAAGTTAAAGGTGCCAGACAGTGGCCCTCTACTAAAAGCCTCCAATCCAATGAGACATCTTTCAGGGGGAGGAGCCTGGCACAGAGGGGTAGTGGCCTGGGTGGGGGAGGGACAGGACAGAATTCGGAGAGCTAATGGGAATGAGGTATAAAGTTCTCATGTCTCCTGTAGTGTCAGGAGTGGGTCTGTTTAAACTAGGGAACGCACCCTCCCCACCCCCACCCCTGACATCTGCCTGCAATGCAAGAGACCTGGGTTCAACCCCTGGATCAGGAAGATCCCCTGGAGAAGGGAATGGCTACCCACGCCAGTATTCTTGCCTGGAGAATCCCCTGGACAGAGAAGCCTCATGGGCTCTAATCCATGGGATTGCAAAGAGTTGGACACAACTAAGTGACTAACACTTTCACTCTCCACCCCCACCCCACCCCCATATACTCCTTGGGTCTGAAGTGGCCCTCAGGCTACTGTGCTGAGTCTGTTCTGAGTTTTCTACCCTAGGCCCAGCCTACTGCTTTTAGAATAGCTTGCATGCTCAGTCATGTCCGACTCTTTGCTACCCCATGGACTGTAGCCTGCCAGGCTCCTCTGTCCAAGGGATTTTTCCAGCAAGAATACTGGAGTGGGTTGCCATTTCTTCCTCCAGGGGATCTTCCCAACTTAGAGATCTGAACCCAGGTCTCCTGTGGCTCCTGCATTTGCAAGTGGAGTCTTTACCGCTGTGCCTCCTGGGAAGCCCCTGGCCCAGCCAGCACCACCTTCTAAAATCAGGGAGGAGTCAGCTGGGGAACGGTTGGAATGTTCCCCAGTCCAGAGAGGGTCTGTTAACCCAGTTAGAGGAAGGAGCTGGATGGTAGTTGGAAGGACCGAGGTCAGGCATCAAAAAGGATTTTGTGGCTGGGTATGAGGGGTAGGATCTGAAATACTTGAGAAAAGAAGGGACTCTCTGGAATCCTCCTTAGGAAACCACCCCCACCACCAACAATGACAGGTCACTCAACAAACAGTACCTCCTAAACTGACAACATTTGCATGGTGCTTACCATGGGGCAGACACTAGGTGGTTTACAAATATCATCCCATTTTATCTTCACCATCCTAGGAGATAGATGCTGTTATTAGCTCTGTTTTGCAGATGAAGCCACTCAGGCCCAGAGAGGTTAAGAAACATGATCAAAGACACACAGCTAACAAGAGGCCAAGCCAGGATTTGAACCCAAACAACTAGCTCCAGAACACACTCTTTCCTGCCTACATCGTGATGTTGTCACGTGCTTAGCACAGTAGTGAACCACAGTCCCCGGTACAGAGGCCTGGCCTGATGGTTCTCTGGGCTCCGGGAGATGGGGGTTCTTAGGGCCATGTCTGAACTTCTCCAGGAACCTGGGGTCCCAGCCAATGACCCTCCTCCTCCAACCCTGGACACCCTCCTTGCCTCCCCTCCCCATGCTCAGTTCAGTTTTCAAGGAAGTGGGGCTTCTGACCCCAAGTGAGGTCCAGGGCATGGAAACAGCTTTTCTGTGATCTCATGGCTGGTGGGAGGACCCGGGAGAGTGCATTATGTCAATCTGGAGTTTGAATGAGGTGAGTCAGGCAGCTCAGTGGCAGCCACTTTCCCAGTAGTCCTCAACTCAAGGCAGGATCGCCTGCCCGCTCACCCCCCAGCTGTGTTCACCGCCCCCCTCTCTCAGAGCCAGTTTCACAAGAGTTTCTAATGCCAGATTAGGTCTCCAGCTCCAGCCTGGAGATTGCCTGGTTTGGGCCTGGGCCCCAGGCAGGGAGAGTCACTCACAGAAGGCAGTACAGGTAGCTAGGAGTTTCTTCAGAAGGGTGGTTGGGGCAGCCCCTTAGCTAAGCCAGCCACTGTCTCATCTTCTCAGCCCCCTTGCCATTCCTTGAAGTTCTTGGTGTCTCACCACGACCTTTCTTGCTGCAGTTCCAGCCAGGACTGAGGACTACTCTCTGGTTATTCTCAAGGGTTATTTGCAACCTTGGCCTAGTCTCCCCACTCACCCATTTAAAAGAGGTTGAGTTTGGGTCCTTGATTCTGGCACCAAATTGTATCCATTTCAGCCTCCAAATGGGCCTCTTCTGTGTCAGGTGCCATCTCTGCTCCTCCCAGCCCAGCATCCCGTATGCATGGTGGTTGGAGGGCCCCGAGCCTAAACAGGGTCGCTGAGGGCGGGGCTGGAGGCAGCTGGCGGCATTTTGCCTAGGGCTCACACTGCCAGGGCTTTTGTAAGCATTTAGCTGCCCTGGCCGCCCTCCAGATGGTGACTCACGGGCCTCGCCGAGCTGACTCGCTGACGGTGCCCATCCTGACACATCCCAGCCTGGAGAGGGGGGTCACTGGGGACACCAGGGGAGCTCCAGTTCAGTTCTCAGAACCCCCAAGGGGTGGGAAGGGAAGAGATGGGTTCAGGCGGTCTAGGAGATCGGCAGGCAGCAGCCACCTCACTGACCTTTCTTGACCCTGCTGGGCCACCTTAGAGACGAGAACACACAAGGTAATCCGTCCAGATTGCTGCAGCCACCTCTCCAGCCAGCTGCTCGGCCAGTTGGCAGGAACAGCAGAGGCTGGGGAGGCCTTCCAAGGTCATCTCTTCCATTCCCCTGCCTCCAAGTAGGAAAGCCCCAAGGAAGGAAATGCCGCATCCTTTCCTGCAGGCCACTTGCAGTGACTCACAGCCCTGGTGCCTGGAAAGACCTCCCGGGTGTCTGGGCTCAGTGTTCCTGGCCGGAGCCCTGGCCATCTGCTCTAGGTCAGTCCCCACAGCCACGAGCATGGGAGGGCCAGAACTCTGGTCTCAAGTGACCCTTACCGTGTAATGCCCCTGGGGCCCAAGTGCTGGGGTGCACTTGTGGAGGAGTGGGGGCACAGAGGGAAAATGGAATATCCAGAGGGTTTTCAAAAGTAATTGTCTTTACGTTTGTGTAGAGTTTCATGACACACAAATAACTTCCACTTACCCTTTTCCCATTGTCCCTCTAGGCCTCGGTTTTCTCATCTATAAAATGATGACCATGATGGTGCCCTCTTCCCAGGGTGGCTGTGAAAATTCAGGGAGTTGATGCACATACAGGGCTTAGCCTGGTACATTAACAGTTGCCAACAACTTCCTCTTGAGTAGTCCTGTGAAGCAGGGAAGGCAGGCCTGCCCGACCCCAGTTAGTGGATGCAGAAAGGGAAGCTTAAGGGATTTCAAAGGACAATCGGTGTCAGGGACAAGAACCTGGGTCACCTGACTCAGAAATCCATGACTCTGAGCTCATCACTACCTTGTTGGGGGCACCCAGCAAAGGATACAGGCTGGCTCTGCAAGGCGGTGTGGGCCTGTGCCGTGGTCTGCCCCCCACCACAGGCCCCTCCATGGGTGGGGACCAGAACAGCCCTGCAGCCTGACTTTTCCCCATCTTCCCCAGTGACAGCTATAAAGAGGGAGGTTGGGCTTTGGAATCTCCAACCTCTTTGACCCCTTCAGCTCTCTGGATGGTTCCATTTCCGCTCACTCTTCCAGCCCTTCTCAAGAGCTGCTCAGGTGAGGCAGGCAGTGCAGGACCTGGGCACAGTGGGAACTATGGACCCCACAGACCTGGGCATGAATTCCAACCCTGCGCTTGGGGCACCCTCATTCACCCGGTGTGACTGTGGCTAAAAAGCAAGGTGTCCCTTCCAGGGATGTTTGCATGGAGATGGCTGGGGTAGAGGAGGGGAGTCCAGGGCTGCGGCTCGGCCACTGCCTATGGGGTAGGGGCAGTGAGACTTGCTGGTGTCCCTCAGTCCCCTGCATGTCCCCCCTCTGCCTGGGGATAACCTCACTGGTGGCTTCAGGCTGAGCCCAGCCCCTGCCAGGGATCCTGAGTGGAACCTCCTCCTCTTCTGCCATACCCATGAGGCTGGGGAAAGGTGAAAGGGCCCAGGAGTCCTCTGGGGACATAACCTGTCTTGTCCTGACCAGGACAAGTCTCTGCAGGACGCTGCTCCTGGACTAGGCCACTGGCTCCTCTCCCTCCCCGCCCCAAAGTTGATCTGCAAGGGAAGGTAACTCAGCTCAGGGAAGCATAAACTTACACCGAGTGCCTGTGGTGTGCCAGCTCTGCTGGGGCTGTTCTGGGGCTGGAGAGTAAGGCAGGAGATCAGAGTCTTGACCACGTAGGCCTTGAAGACTGATGAGGGGTGGCCAATGGGCTGGTCAGGACACCTCTCCTGCTAAAGCAGGGCAACAAGACAGTGTTGCCACTTGGACTACCCTGGCTATGAATGCCCAGCTTGGGGATTTCAGGGGAGGTGGGAACTGGGGGAAAGAATAATGGTACTGCTTTTCTCTGAACCTTCTGCCTGGAGCTGGATTCTCTGGGCCTCTTAGAGAGGCCTCACCCAGGGCGGGGGACAGAAAGCTGCCCTGTTTTGAGAACCATGCATGTTCCAGCAGGATGGAGGCATCTCTCGCAGTCCGATCCCCGTTTTATGGGAGATTCTGGGGACGGCCAGTGACTTGCCAAGAGGTCACATGGCAAGTTCAGTGCCCAGAAGGAGCAGTGGTCTGCCTCCCTGTGCTCCTGCCTGGTATTTCCACCCCGCTTGGACCTCTGGACTTCCATCCACTCACCCAGGATGGCACTACCGTGCTCCCTGGGCATCAGCTCCAGGCCGTTGCATGTGCCGTCTAGGCAGATGGGCTGGAGTACATGACGTGGATGTGAGCTGGGCCAAAGTCCAGATCCTAGCGCCATGTGGGCATTTTGATACCTTCCTGTGGCTGCAGGCTGCCCTCCTAGCCAGGCCCACCTTGTGGGTCCTGTTATCGGAACACACTGAGTAGCAGTTGGCAGTGGCTACATGCTGCCCCTCCCCATCGCTTGGTGTTGGAGGGCGGAAATCCTGCAAAGCATCGATTCTACTGACCAGTGTCACTAGGTTCTAATCTTCCCACACCAAGAACTGCATATAAGAGCTTCCCTGGTGGTGGCTCAGATGGTAAAGAATTCACTTGCAATGCGGGAGACCTGGGTTCAATCCCTGGGTTGGAAAGATCCCCTGGAGGAGGGGCATGGCAACCCACTCCAGTATTCTTGCCTGGAGAATCCCCATGGACAGAGGAGCCTGGCGGGCTACAGTCCAGGAGGTTGCAGAGTTGGACACAACTGAGTGACTAAGCACAGCACATCTGCAGGCTGTGTTCTAAGTATTAGGTCCTTAACCCCCTTGATGACCTAAGAGGCAGGCACTGTCGCTACTTCCGAGACTGTCGCTATTTCAGAAACAAGAAAACCAAGAACAGGGACTTCGCTGGTGGTTCAGTGATTAAGACTCTGCAGTTCCACTGCAGCGGGCACGGGGTTCTATCCTTGGTTGGGGAACTAAGATCCCATAGGTTCTATGGCCAAAAAATGTTTGTTTTCTAAGAAAAAAACCAAGAATGAAGGAGGTAAGTCGCTTGTCCGGAGACACGGCTAGCAGATGGCAGAGCCAGAATGTGAACCCAAGGCTGCTCACTCCGCACCCACTCTGCCCTGCTGGGGGCGGGGCCCTGGGTGGGGGCCTCCTTGGGGCAGGGGTGGAGGTGAGCGGTCTGACCCGGCCCATCCCACAGGTGCCCGTGTCAGTGGCCATGATGTCGCCCCAGATGCTCACCCCCCAGCAGATGCAGCAGATCCTGTCGCCCCCCCAGCTGCAGGCCTTGCTCCAGCAGCAGCAAGCGCTTATGATCCAGCAGGTGAGTCTGCCCCCGGGGCTGAGGGAAGGGCAGGGAGGGGAGGGCGGGGTGTTCCAGCCTCCCAACTCCCACCCTATTTACTAGCAACATCACCAAGGGCCACAGCAGTGGCGGAAACCAGAGAGACTGCTCAGGCCAGACTGACCTGCCTTCCTCCGGGACAGCTGGGGAGAGGTCAGAGGTCAGGCCTCTCCCACAGCAGACCCCCCCACACCCTACACGCTCACAGCCTGCTGGCCCCACCTGTATCTCCAAACCCCAAGGGAGGGACAGAGAACATCCCCCACCTTTTCCTGACCTACTAAGGGAGAGGGAGGGCGCAGAGTGTGGGGGAAGCTCCCCTTGCCCCTCTTGGTCCTGGCTCTATTCAGGGAAGAACCTCTCTCCACTCAGACTGCAGACCGGGGAGGGCAGGGCAGCCCTCCCTGCTGAGCCATCTGTCTCTCAGCAGCCCAGTCCTGAGAGGGCTGGTGCTGCCTTGGAGTCAGCAGTCTGGCCAACGCTAACCCCCTCCCGCCCTGCTATCCACCCCCAGCTGCAGGAATATTACAAGAAGCAGCAAGAGCAGCTCCACCTCCAACTCCTCACCCAACAGCAGGCCGGGAAGCAGCAACCCAAAGAGGTGAGGGGGTTGGGCAGGGCGGGACATGCCCTTCAAAGGACGCCTGCCCTTCACCCGCCACTTCAATCCCATCCTGGCTGGAGGCTGGGCATCCCAGAGTGGTCGGGAGAGAATTGCTTTGTGGGAACAGTAGAAAAATCAGGAGAGGCTGGGGAGGGGGTTGCGGGTGGGGGGCGGGGGGTGGAGGCACATTCCTCCATCTCCCCTCAACCCCGTTCAGTCCTCATCTCCTTGCCTCGTGTTGTGGGATGAGGAGAGCAGAAGCACCGAGCCCTGGGTTATCTGAGCACGCACGTGTCGATGTGTGAGTGTCCTCATTCAGGACAGGCTGCCTAGTGGTCCTGCCCTCTTCCCGCCTCCTCATGTCAGTGACCCAGCACCTCAGCCCTCCAGGCCTGGTCCTGAGAATCTTTCAGTCCCTTTAGCTCTATTCCAACTCCTGTCACATCCTGTAGCATCCTGTGCTGCCTCTCCAGGGTACCCCACAGCCCCCATCACTCTCCCTCTCTGTGCCTAAGCTTCCACACCAGGCCCTGTACCACCCCCCACCCCCTGCCCCTGCCCCATGCCCCGCTCCTGCCACCCACATCAGCCATGTTCTGAGTTGCCTCTTCCCAGAAGCTCCCTTGCTGTCACCCAGTCATTCCCTCCCAGCCTCAGCCTCCCCGTCGGAGGTGTTGTGTTTGTTACATTCTCTGCATTGTCTCTAGAGAGGGTTTACTGAGAAGCCACCCCACCTCATCCTCCCACCTCCAGGGCGGGTGGGCCCAGCCATCCCTGCCTCCTAAGCATGCAGGACTTGCTTGGTTTCTGGGGCTTTAGAAAAGACTTACTGACAGACTGACTCGCCAATGTTTGCGTGAAGTACTGAATCGGGGGGCAGGGGCGCTGGTAGGGAGATCAGGGGCAGGGAAGAGAGAGCCAGCAAGAGCAGAACGAGCAAGTGCGGGCGGGCGCCGGGCACCTGGGCAGCAGCAATGTCTGTTCCCCTGTCTGGTGACCTGTCGATGCCGATCTGTTAAAGGCCCCTCAGACTCCTGGATTCTCTGTATCTAAGAAGCAAGAGAGGAGAGGAGCTGGAGGGGAGAAGGCCCCCTCCTCAGAGCAGAAGGGGGGCACCCCGGGCATGTGGGAAGGGTGCCCGCCAAGCAGGAGTGGCCCCCCGAGTCTGACAGGCTCATCCATCATTGTGATGAGAGCCCCCTGCCCCCCTAAGGCGAGCACAGCTGTGGTGCGGGAGCTGAAGCCGCGGAAGGAGGGAGGCGGGAGCAGGGAGGGCATCGTGCTGCGTTTCTGGGTCTGGCTGTGTGTGTGTGTTTGCGCGCCTGCGTGCGTGCGTGCAGGCGTGTTTACCGCGAGGCGGCATGCAGCCCTATGGAAGCTGGGCCGGGAGCAGGGAGGCTGCAGCGGCGGACGCCACCACGACAGCTCCGGGGGCCGACAGGCCCTGGGAGGGGGTGGCTGCGGGATGGGGGCCAGATGGCACGCCCGAGGCTGAGGGGACCCCTCTCTGCCCGCCCCCGCGGGCCCCCCACCAGGCCCTGGGGAACAAGCAGCTGGCCTTCCAGCAGCAGCTCCTGCAGATGCAACAGTTGCAGCAGCAGCACCTGCTCAACCTGCAGAGACAGGGGCTGGTCAGCCTGCAGCCCAGCCAAGCCTCGGGGCCCCTGCAGACCCTCCCGCAAGGTGAGTGCCCAGCCCCCACCCAGCCCCAGCCCCACCGCCCTCGCTTGCCCCCAAGGGCTCCCAGGAGCCAGCTGCAGGAAGGGGCCGCCTGTGTTCCTGGGGCCCCACCAGCCTCCCCTCTCTGCCCTGCAGCAGCTGTGTGCCCCACGGACCTGCCTCAGCTGTGGAAGGGCGAGGGTGCCCCCGGGCAGCCCGCCGAGGACAGCGTCAAGCAGGAGGGGCTGGACCTCACCGGCACGGCCACCACCGCTACCTCGTTCGCCGCCCCCCCCAAAGTCTCACCCCCCCTCTCCCACCACACCCTGCCCAACGGACAGCCCACTGTGCTCACACCTCGGAGAGACAGGTATGGTTCTCGGGCTGGGAGGAGGCACTGCACACCTGCCTGGGGGCTGGCCTTGACCCCGAGGGCTGCCATAGTGGGGGCTGGGGGTTTACTTCTCCCAGGGCACACAAAACTGTGCTCAGCCTCTGGGGAACCTGTATTAGGGACTGAAACCTCATCCATAGGGAAGCTGGGGCTGTGCAGGACCCAGGCTGCTGGGGTGTTCAGGGTCCCTGACCCCCATCACCCTCCTGTTCTTGCAGTTCCTCCCACGAGGAGACGCCTGGCTCCCACCCACTGTACGGACACGGAGAGTGCAAGTGGCCAGGCTGTGAGACCCTGTGTGAAGACCTGGGCCAGTTTATCAAGTAGGTGTCACCACCCCTCTCCTTTGTCCCCCTAGCCCGCCACCCAACTTGCCCAAGTGTCCTGTGTCCTCACCCCGGGGTGGGGGGGCCCCCGTTCCTTCTCTGCACCATCAACTCCCTCATCGCTCCTACCCGCCACCCTCCCCCCTGCCCCGCCACAATCTGTGTTCCTGGTCCAGCAGCCTCCCCGCCCTGTCCCCTGTCCCCAGTCCCCAGTTGCCAGGCAGCTGAAGCCCAGTAGGGTGGGGGTGTGAGGAGGAAGAGAGACCTTCTCCCACCGCCCTCCCCAGCTTCCCCCAGGCCCAGCCCCAAGAGTGAGGGCCTAGAGACGGCCTCCGGGCCTGGCGGACAGGCGGCTGGCAGCAGGCGGCCAGCTGCCACAGCCGTGCCAGGCTCTGTCACTGACTGATTAACTCCGCTGTCTCCCAGACCCTTGCAGCATCAGGGTCAAACAAATTGTTTTCACGCTTCGTCAGAGGTTTACTTAATTAGTTCATTTGCAATTAGATCTCTCTGTAGCTGGGATTTTAGCAAAGACATCAAAGGAGGCTGACGAGAAGGCGGCTTCCTCCGTGGCCCTGTTTTTTTTTTTTTTGTCTGGCTCCCTTCTTTGTATGTCATGGTCTGTCTGCTCTCCAGGCTGTGGGCGGGATTAGAGGAGGGGAGGGGAGGGTGGTGACGGCAGGGCGACCAGGGCCAACTTTCTCTTGTCCGCCCCCTCCTCCCCACCGGAAGACACCTCAACACAGAACACGCCCTGGACGACCGGAGCACGGCCCAGTGCCGTGTGCAGATGCAGGTGGTGCAGCAGCTGGAGATCCAGGTGTGGCCCCAGGCTGTGGGGGCAGGGCGCGGGGGGCTCCTGGAAGGGTCATCTTAGGCTCTCAAGGTCTGTGAACACAGCTGGATTCTGAGGGGGGAGCCAGGGTTGGGGGCCACTCTGCTGGGAGGTCCCAAAGAGACGCATACTAATAAAAACAACAAAAATAAACAGGAATGGCTAACATATTGAACACCTGTTTGTGCTATGCTAAACACCTAGGTGACTCAAGGGATCCTCTGAATGACCTTATATGGTGGGTACTATTATTATGCCCACTTTGTGTGTGCGCAGTCGTGACCGACTCTCTGCAACCCCATGGACTGTAGGCCACCAGAGTCCTGGCCCATGGAATTTTCCAGGCAAGAATACTGGAGTGGGTAGCCATTTCCTACTCCAGGGCATCTTCCCAACTCAGGGATCGAACCTGTGTTCCTTCGCGTTTGCTGCGTTGGCAGGCAGATTCTTTACCAGTGCGCCACCTGGGAAGATGCTGTGCCCACTTTACAGACATAAAGAGAGGCACACAGAGGTGCAGCCTCTGGTCACTCAGCCAGTGGGTAGCAGAGCTGGGATTAGAACCAGAGCAGTCTGGCTCCAGAGTCCACGCTCTACAGCCTGGAATACTTCGGAGGCTACTCGGGACAGTCCCTGAGGCAGCCAACCAGTGTTTACCCACTGCCTTCCAGTACCCAGCAGAGCACCTTGGCATGAGAGGGTGGTTGTGAAAGATCCGTTGAATTTATGAATAGGGGTGAATGAATCATCTGTCCATTCCTGTATCCCCATTCAGTGTGTGAGGGCACTCTCACACACAAGTGCCGCTGAACTTCAGCCACGGCCTCTGCCCTTGACAGGGAGAAAAGGCGTGTGCTGTTGGGGAGAAGTGGGCACTGACGGGCAGCGGCTGTGCTGGGCTCCAGGCCGGGGACACAGTCAGGATAAGTGGGGAGGGTTTCACGGAGCAGGAGACAGAGGGAGACACCAGGGGGCAGGGATGAGAGGTGCTGGGGATGGGGTTTGGGATGTGGAAGGGGGAAGAGGGCCCGGCTGCCCCTAGCACAGGCCCCCGCTCACCGCCCGCCTCTCCACAGCTCGCCAAGGAGAGCGAGCGGCTGCAGGCCATGATGACCCATCTGCACATGCGGCCCTCGGAACCCAAGCCCTTCAGCCAGCCAGTGAGTGACTCTCCCCTCCCTGCGGCTCTCAACCGCACGCCCCCCGCCCCTCACTGGGGGCCCCCGGCTCAGTACCCTGCCCCGTTGCTCACAGCTGAACCCAGTCCCCGGCTCCTCCTCATTCTCCAAGGTGACCGTCTCCGCAGCCGACTCGTTCCCAGACGGCCTCGCGCACCCCCCCACCTCGGCCGCCGCCCCCGTCACCCCGCTGAGGCCCCCCGGCCTGGGCTCCGCGTCCCTGCACAGCGGGGGCCCCGCCCGGCGGAGGAGCAGCGACAAGTTCTGCTCTCCCATCTCCTCAGGTAAGGGCCGCCGTGGGGAGGCGCGTCTTCCGCCACAGCCGGAGCCCCCGCTTCCGGTTACCTCCTCATGCCCTGCCTGTCTCCCCCCCAGAGCTGGCCCAGAACCATGAGTTCTACAAGAACGCCGACGTCCGGCCGCCCTTCACCTACGCCTCCCTGATCCGCCAGGTGAGCCAGCCGTGGGGAGGCACAGGGAGTGGGTGGAGGGCGGCACGCTGGCTGCGCACCTCCCTCAGGGTCCCGGCCCCCAGGGGATCCTGGGAGCAGAGAGCATCACGGGAGTCCCGCTCGCACCCGCGTTTTCCTCCTCAGCTGATGGCCTCGCCCATGGGACCTCGGCTGATCCCAGCCTGCTGGTCAGGTGGACCTGTCTCTGAGAGCACACTCGCTGTTTTTTGCTGCTTATACCCACCGTGTCATCCATTCTCTCTTTTCCACATACAGGCTACTCCTGTGAGACTACTTTTTAGTAGACTTAGGGTCACTCAGCTGTCTCCTTTTCTCTGTCTCTCTCATACACACACTCTCTCCATCTCATGCTTGGGGTGCCCTTTGCCAAAACCAGGATAAATTCCAAATGGCCTGCTCTACTTTCAAGAATGCTGCTTTCCTTCCCAGTTGAGGGCAGGGGCTGTTTGAGCCATGTTCTCTCCAGCAGAAATTCACCCGCTCCTCCAACAAGTGCATGGCCCTTGAGACTTGTGTCCCCTTTAGCCTCTGGTTGGGCTGCAACCAGCCTGCCCCTCTCAGGGGACCAGAGAGCGCCCCCAGGCTTGTCCATGCGCTTCCTCCATGGGTCTCTTCTGCCCTCAGATGAGTTAAGGGCCCTAGAGGAGAGCTAGGGAGAGCACACAGGTCTGTGACCCTTGGAGGCCCAGACTGAGGGTCCCTGTACTTCTTCCTTGTCCACAGGCCATCCTGGAAACCCCCGACAGGCAGCTGACCTTGAACGAGATCTATAACTGGTTCACCAGGATGTTCGCCTATTTCCGCAGGAATACGGCCACCTGGAAGGTAAGGCATGCCCCTTCCTCCTCACCAGGGCCCTGGGCAACCTTGGACATCGCCACATCCCTTTGAAACCAAAGCTGGCTAACAGGCCCTTTGGAGAGGCAGTTCTATACAAATGACTCAGCAGGCCCCAGGCTGGGCCCCGGGCCCCTCCCCCCACCTCCACTTCTCTAGAGGGCCCCCCCTTGGCCCCAAAGACCCCAGCCCCGTGAAGTAGGGCCTCCAGGAGTCAGTAGTGCCCGAACCTGGTAGGGAGGCCTGGGTCCCATTCACAGGAGACCTTGAAGGTCCAGATTCCTTGCCAGAGTGCACACTCTGAAGCCTAGAATGGGTATGGGGGGTGGGGGGATGGGTGACTGCAGGCCTGGACGTGTGTGTAGACTGAAATCCTGGACTGTTCTGTGGGGCACAAACACAGACACTCATACTCTCCCCAGCTCCGCCATCAGTGGCAGGGAAATAATTGTCTTCATTCAATTAGTCATTTTAACACCTTCAGCTGTAGAGTTTTCCTGGGGGACCAGAAAAAGGCAAGGGAGGGACCCTAGAAAAATGGGGTGCAGAAATGTGAGCTGGGACACTAAGCTGTTTATTTTTCTAGAGCCAGCATGGGGGGGTGTGCGTGCATCTGTCTGTCTGTCTGACAGGTGAAAGTATTACATTCTGTGCAGCAGGGTGGGAGCGGCTGAGGGGAAAGAAGGAAGTGTCCGCGCCCTGTGGGAAAGGATGGATACCAGGGCCCAGTGTCGCAGGACCTGAATCGGATCCCTGGCTCTTGAGTCCCTCTGCTGGCCAGAGCAGAAGCTACAGTTAAGCAGCCTACCTCCCCTGGCCCACCAGGCTTCCACAAGTGTCACAGGGACCCCCTCCCCACCAGTGATCAGGACAGGTAGGGTCTGTACAGAGCCCAGCCTTCTCTTCCTTGAGAGTGCTAAGTTCAGCAGGAGAGACTGCTTCGTGACCTTCTGTATCTCCATGCCCAATTCCCAACGCTTGCCAAAGATGCAGCGAGGCTGGGACAGCTGCTCTGATTGGCTGTGAGTGATGTCATTTCCTGCCAACCACAGCCCTGCCCTCTCTCTGAGCCAGCAGGGCCTTCTGGGGGCCACCTGGTTCAGTCTCCAACCTGCAAGCCGGTTTGGATACCAGGTTTCATAAAGGACAGAGTCCTATACAAATGTCGGGATCATTACAGTTGTTATTGTAACATTTGCTTTACTATATTAATCCTCTACCTTTAGGGGAATCAGTGTGGAGCCTCACTGCTAAAGACAGCCTCCTCCTTGAGGGCCAAGTGCCTCTTACCCACCTATCCTCCTTTCCTGTCCTCTCTGAACTATATCACCTCTACAGTCCCTCTTGAGGTCAGGAGGAGCTGGTTTAGGTGACTCCTTAAACCCCTCGATGACCATCAGGAAGCCACCCCTCCCATAGCTCAACCCCCTGGGCCTTCATACCAACCACCTTTGACTGGTGGCCCAGCCTTTGTCGTCTCAGCAGTGTGTCTCCCTCCGTGGAGGTCTTCACCCCTACCTCCCCTCGCCTCGTTTAGGTCCAGCAAGAAGCCCACTCAGTGAGTGAGTCCCATTGAGCTGTGCTCTGCTGGTGCTTCTGCCACGTGTAGTGCAGCACCTGTGCCCTCCTGTGGCACAGCAGAAACCATCTCAGCTTGTGGTCTACTCTGACTTTCAGGATTTTTGCTGCCAAGCTGCCACTCATGTCACTTGGGAAATGCACCCTGCGTACACACCCGACTCATCTGTTTCCTTTCCACCGGTTTGCCTGCTCCTTGAGGTCCCTCCTCTTCTCAACTATTTCAGCTTCCTCTCCTCCCTCCTCGTTTCCTTCCTTGGGCCCCCCAGCCTGGGATGCTGTCCGCCTCAGACCAGGGCAGAAGGGTCGGGAGCCGGTGTGGGCCAGGCCAGCTGCCGTTCATCCGGGGACAGAGCGGCCATCTGCCAAGCTGACGGTCCTTGCCGGCCCTCCCCCTGTGTCCGTCCCCTCCCAGGGCCCATGTTGTGGGCCGGTCCTTTTGTTTACGCAGCCCCCGCCAGACCCCTTAAATTGCCGTTAATGTTTCAGCGTAACGAATTAGTCTCTCATCACGAATCAGGCTTCGAAATGAGGGAAAAAAGCCCCGGTGAGGCCATCCTCGGAAATTGGGGTCATTCTCATTTGCAAAGCGGAGGATCGGAGCCCCGTAATGCGGGCAAATTTATTCCGAGGCAGGAGCCCCGGCGTGATTAGGCCCTTTGTAATTATCGCTCCAAGAGATTCCACTCCAGCCGCCCGCCTCCCTCGTGGATTAGCAAGCGAGTTGGAAAAATACACAGGATTTAATTAGAGGCAAATTAAAATTGGTAATGAAATCGGGCCAGTTGCAAGTGGCAAGAGTTGGAAGGGAGAGAGGGAGAGGGGATCTCCAGGGGCACAGGCTGCCCGCCCAGCCTGCTTTCTTCCCCGTTTAGAAATGTAAAGAGGAGACAAGTATGGAGATGAGGTGGGGGGAGGCTGGGGGGGACAGGTAACAGGGGCAGGGACGGCTGGGGGTATGAAGCTGAAAGAGGAGAGCGGGGGACAGGAGTGAGGGATGTGGCGGGTGGTGGGGGATGGATTAGACCCCTAGCCCAGGCTCCCAGGGGGCGATTTGGGCCAAGCACCCTGCCCCCACCCAAGTGTCCTACAAACCAAATGACCTCAATTCCTGAAGTTATCCTGCTGGGAGGAGGTGGGACCGCCAAGGTGACTTTTCTTCTTTTCCCTCCTTTTCCCTCCTTTTCCTGCTGTACAGCCACTAAACTCAGAGGCTCCTTTCTCCCAGCTTCCTTATGTTAACAAGCAGCAGTAGGCCCCTACTGTATACCTCGTGCTCTCAATAAGCTATGTGTTCTGAGCCAGAGGGCTTCTCTGGTGCCCTAGTGGTAAAGAATCCACCTGCCAATGCAGGAGAACACATGTTCGATCTCTGGGGAAGATCCTCTGGAGAAGGAAATGGCAACCCACTCCAGTATTCTTGACTGGAAAATCCCATGAACCAGAGGAGCCTGGCAGGCAACAGTCCATGGGGTCACACAACTGAGTGGCTAAACAATAACAGTCTAAGCCACAGCCCAGAGTCAAGGCTCCCATGCTCCAGGGGGATAGAGGAAGTTGCAGCAAGGCTTCCTGAGTTATTCCTAAGACTTTTGAGGCTTAATGGAGACTGTGTGTGTGCCTGAGCTACGATGTCCCAGGCTCACTGAGGGGCCAGGGCCTGAATGGGATCTTGTGTTCTTCAGAAGCCCCAACGACTGCATGCGTCTGCTTGATGATGGTGGGAAAATGGGTTATTGCTAACGAGGTGTCAGTCACCTGGTAGACAGAGTTTTCTAAAATGTGGCGGGGAGCAGACAATACAGCGGGCCGGCGGCGGCGAGGGGTACTGGGGACCCCCGGCTCCACGGGCGGAAAGGGGCCTTCCCTCCACTCCGGCCGCGTCGTCTCCTCCTGCCCATCCGCTGCCGCTTGTCACTGGGCCGGGGAAGGTGGGACCTGAGAACCCTCCTGCCTGTGCTCCCCCGCATGGAGGAGGGGCCCCCTCTGAGCATCTGCTTCCTGTCCCTGTACCCCCAGAATGCAGTGCGACACAACCTCAGCCTGCACAAGTGCTTCGTGCGCGTGGAGAACGTCAAGGGTGCCGTGTGGACTGTGGACGAGCGGGAGTACCAGAAACGAAGACCGCCAAAGATGACGGGGTGCGTGGGCCACCCCCCATACCTCCCCAGGGCGCCTCCACGCACCAGAGCCTTCCTGCCTTGGGGGAGGGCAGGGAGAAATGAGGCCACAGGGGCCCAGGAGAGCCCGGAGTCTGGAAGTGACAGGTGATTCAGGGAGAGGACATTTCAGTCTTCTGCTTCTGACCGAGGGAGGAGCTGAGAGGAACCGGGGATCAGGGCGTGGGCAGGTGGCAACCAGCGTGGCCATTGACAAAGGGGCTGCCATCCCCAGAGCCACTCTTGTCACAAGATGAGCCAAACCTGTGAGATCCCTGGGCCCCACTTCTTCATTTTTTACAGGGAGAGGAGGCCCAGAGAGGGCAAGGGGCTGAAAGGCAGTCGCCCAGCAGATCCCTGGCAGAGCTGGGTCTCTGACCTCTCCCACGTAGCGCTCTGAGTGGAGACTGAGGAGCCTGGGAGAGAGTCAGAGCCTCCTCTTTCAGCTTCCCTTGCAGCACCGCCACCTTCCACCCCAGACATCTCACATGGGCCTGCCTGTGCTTCTTGGGCCAGAGGCCTATGGGGAGGCAGAGAGATGTGAAGCAAGTTAGATATATATCTGTGGGTGCCTGTACCCCTCAAAGATTCCTTCTCCCAGACAAGAGCCTCTTTACCTTCAGGCGGCAGTGGGGGCTGGGGCAGGGTTGGGATTCAAAAATGAACCACACCCCTTCTGAGTGCCCTCACGTGCCAGTCCCAACACTTGAAATCTTTATGTCCCTGGAATCAGAATCTTTTTCACCCTGGAATCAGAAGACCTAGGCTCTAATTATACCTCTATTTCTCCCCAGCTCTGTGACACTGGGCCAGTTTCTTAACCTCTCTGAGACACTCTCTAAACTGGGGGTAGTCACTGTGGAAGGATGGCCTTAAGCCATTGCTTTTCCTGACCCAACTCTTGGAGCACTTTTTTGTATAGAAAAGCCTGTGGTGTAGAGCATGTGGGGACAGGCTGAGCACACAGCATACTAGATGTCCCCAAATTCAGGATGGCAGGAAAGTGGATTTTACAGAAAGGGGACTGTGGAGGCTATCACTCAGACCTTGTCGGACAGCAGGAAATCTAAACGGAGGAGAAAAGCTACTGGGCTGCCTGGCATGGAGAAAGACAGGGAAGAATCTCTGTCCCACTCATCAGCTCGGAGGCTCTGGGCGTGTTCCAGGGTCCCTAGGAGCCCGGGCAGCTCTCCTGTGAAGGCGGCTCTTGGTTCCTGCTGCTTCAGGTCAGCAGGAGGGCTGAACAAGATGGGCACGGCCGACTAGAACCTCCAGGATAGTGAACGGGACCTCCCCTGGCACAGAGCAGGCCCTCAGTTAGGGTCAAGGCCTGAGTGAGGAGTAAGCCAATGAAAGAAGCAGACATGCCTTCTCTCTCCTCCAGGAGCCCTACCTTGGTGAAGAACATGATCTCGGGCCTCAGTTACGGAGCACTTAACGCCAGCTACCAGGTAGTGGACTGGTCCCCACCAGTGCCCTCCAGCCCCGTCACCTTCCCTCCAGCTCGCCGGCCTCAGAAGAGAGCCTCCCCCACCCTCTCTGGCAGAGACATGGGGCACAGGGCAGGGAGGTTGGCATAGATAGGCAACGGAGTCTCCTGCCCTGGCTTGTCCATGTGTTGGGGGGGTCCTCTGTCTCCCTGGAGGGTAATAAGTCAAGCCCGGGTTCTCCGCAAAGCTGAGAGGCAGGTCAGGGTCAGAGGTAGGAGCACCGGAGATCTGCCAGGGCGCAGACACGGCACAGGAGGCCCCCAAGGGCTGGGGAAGGGACATCACCTGACCAGGTGGAGCCCACTGACGGGCCTCCACTTCTGTACCCTCCAGGCTGCCCTGGCCGAGAGCAGCTTTCCCCTCCTCAACAGCCCCGGCATGCTGAACCCTGGCTCTGCCAGCAGCCTCCTGCCCCTTGGCCACGACGACGCGGGTGCCCCCGTGGAGCCGCTGCCTAGCAACGGCAGCAGCAGCCCGCCTCGCCTCTCACCACCCCAGTACAGGTGAGGCTGCGGCGCGGACCCCAGCCCACCCCAGTGCCCCCCCAAACCTTGGGAAGGTGTGATCTTGTTCCTCTGCAGCTGGGATCCCCATCTTGTCGCCTCTGGTCCAGCTTTCCTCATGACCGGTGGCCCCACGCTCTCCTCATGACTCCCCACCCCCATCCTTTATTTTTATTTCCTTCCCTCCTCCATCCTTTCTCATCTCCCTTCCTCTCTCCTTCTCAACCAAGGACCGTCTCTGTCCATCCCGACACCTCCTTTCCTTTGAAGAGAGCCCTGGGGGAGACCAGACTGATGTCAGCCCTCAGTCGCTCAGAAATGAGGGGCTCCTGGGGAGACACCCCCCGGGCCCCCAGATTCCGGATGCGTTTGGGGTGGGAGCGGGCAGGGGAAGGCCCCCGGGTGTCCACATCACCCCTCCCATCACAGCCACCAGGTACAGGTGAAGGAGGAGCCGGCTGAGGCCGAGGAGGACAGGCGGCCCGGGCCCCCTCTGGGGCCCCCCAACCCCAGCACCGTGGGGCCTCCAGAAGACAGGGACCTGGAGGAGGAGCTGCCGGGAGAAGAACTGTCCTAAGGGCCTCCAGGGGTAGGGGTGAGACCCCGCCCTCTGGAACAGGCCCCACTTACCCCCACGCCCCACCCCGCCCAACCTCAAGGCACTTCCGGGACTCAGATGAGGGGGCTGGGCCAGCAACTCCCAAGGTGACCTGACTGACCTACGACACTCGGGGGCAGGGACGGTCCGCTCCCCACCCCGAGGGGACACAGAATCCCTGGTCTGGGACCGGCAGAGGACACGGAGGGCCCAGACCCCTCCTCAGATCCCCCCTCCAAACATCTGAATTTCACGCCCCTTGCCCCCAACCACCAGCAGCATCAGGGCCCTCCTCCCCCACCAGCTCGCCCCTACAGGGCCGCTCAGCGCCTTGGAGACCCGCAGGCGGGGCTAAGCCACCCTCAAACCCAGGGCACTGCACCCCTGGCTCTGGCTGTGTGGTCTGGCCAGAGGCCCTCACCTCCCCCATCTATGCTCCCTTCCACCATCTTGTCCGTACTGTGAAGAAATAACTAACTCCATCCCAACTCCTTCCGCTGCCCTGGCCTGGGTCAGAGCAGCTAAATCTCAGAGCAGCCCCAGGAGAAACCAGCCCCCTCAGCTCTGCCTGTTAGGAAGCCACAACTAGTAGGGGGGAGGCGGCAGGGTGGACAAGTTCCGGGGTGGGGGGAGAGAACCCGGATTGGGGGCGGGGTCCGTGGAAGCAGGGCGCCCGGCTCCAGGCTGAAGCAGGCCTCCATCCCTGTTTGTGGCTGCTGCCCCTCACGCCAGGAAGCACAGGAAGAGGCCTGTGCCCGGTGGACTCATGGAGGTGGAGCCGAGCTACCTTTGAGGCTGGAGTCGGGCCTAGGTGTTGCCAGGGCTGCAGGAAAGCATATGCCTCCGTCCCAGGAAAAGGCCAGGCTGAAAGCAGGTGGGCAGGCGGGCGGGATGAATATGGTGGCTGCTGTGACCCAACCGGTCACTCCCACCCCAGCCTTCAGGTCCCCCATTGCAGTCTTCCCTCACCCACCCCCCACCCTGCACCCCTCAGTTACACGGATGACCAAAGACCTTTCTTATGCCGGAAGCAAAAACCAAAACTTTTTGTTGGCTTTTTCCTTTGTCGCCTCCCACATCCCCTGCTCCTCATGCCCACCCCAGCCCCAGGCTGGAAGCCCTCCCCAATTTAAGTTATTGTTTTAAACCAAAGTTTACAGTGTCTGTTGGTGGCCAAGACCCCCTCTCTCCACCCCCGCCCCGAGGACCCTGGGACTCAGTAGAAGCTGGCGGCCCTGCGCACCTCCCCTCTGCTCCAGTCCAGCAGAGGGAAGGAGATTGCCGCCCTCAGCTCCCCCTGCAGGGTTCTTGTCCCCTTGGGCCATGGGCACGGGGAGCCCTCCTCCCAACCCTGGGCTGCTTCCTGGGGGCTCTCCCAACCCCCCTCTCCAGGACCAAGTTCCGCATCACACTGGGAGTGTGGATTCCAGCGAAGGAGCTGGGAAAAAAAGTGAGACTCTCCACAGACCCCCTATGGGGGACCCCAACTTAAGGCCAAGGACTGGGTGTTTGATGCTTACACAACACCCCAGGCCAGGCCCCTTTGCTGAGAAGACTCCTTGGACTATTTCCCAAGAAACCCCCACATACACCCCTTCACAAGCCACCCTTCCCAAGAGGCAGGGGGCCCTCCGCCCCCTCCCCTATGTACTCCCCACCTGTGTTCTGTTTGACCAGCACAGAAATATTAAACGTCCTCTCTTCACCGGGCCCTGCGTGTGTCAGCAAGGGAGGGGAGGACGCTCTGGGCAGCAGGGGCTCCTGGAGGGGCACTTGCTGCAAGTGCGGAAGTGGACCGAGCCCCAGCACCAGCGTCTCCGCCTCCATGATCCTTCACAGCTTTGTTCCAGCTCCTCTCCGCTCCACCTGGCTCCCTTTTCATCTGGGGAATTTTCTCTGAAACCAGGTCTCCATCATTATGTTTTCTCCCAAAGTCACAACTACTGGGCCTGGTTCCTTCATGGGTTTGAAATCCAAGTTTTCCTGCCTGGACGTTTTCGCTGGGCAGTAGATTTCCTCCTGGGATCCAGAGGGTTCTTGCTGCAGAAGCACATGCCCAGGAAGCCCTCTGGACCCATCACCCATGGGTGGAGGCTACCTGGATAGGTGTGTGTAGGGGAGGGAGTGGCATTGAGATGCTTGTCCTCCACTGTGTGGTGTAAGCGCACAGTATAGACTTGGGTCAAAAAAGGGGTTATTGCAGCCCATGGAAAGGGACCCTGGACAGCTGGGGGAGGGAAGGAAGAGGTTCAGGCTGTTAAGGGCAGAGTAGGGTAGGGGGCACCACCACACTGGCCCACACCAAATCCTGACTCCCTACCTACTACCCATCTGCAGTAGGGGAGCCCTCCCCACCTCAGACCCCAGCTCCCTTCCAGCACCATGGGCACTTCACAGCAGAGCCCGGGAAGGAGTATGTGCACTTGGGGGAAGTGTGGAGAGAGGAGGGAAGGTGTTGAGAAAGACCCGGCATCAGTAACTCCACAAAGCATCAAAATGCTGGAACTTTCCAAAAGCCAAGCTTGAGGGAAGTAGCGGGGGAAAGAGCTGGCAGGATCTGGAGGTTGAGTCTCCACTGACTTCTTGTCTCAGGCCTTTCCTCCTTTCAACCATCATCTGTGTCCTCCCCCACTTTCTGTCCAGCCCCATCTACCCCGCCTCCTTCCCCTGCCCTAATCCTCTGCCGGGGTGAATCCCCTGTCCCTGCCTAGAGAGGGCATCTCAGGAGGGGCCAGGCCAGGGGAGCTCTGCCCACTTGCCCACCGGGCGCTATGAAGTAGCACTGCTCAAATTGTAATCTGCCCCCATCACCCTCCATGGAGGCCGCCAGGGTTCTGTACAGTAGGACTGGCTGCAAGTAATCTATGTGGAAATGGGCATTCTCGACAATGCAGCAAAGCAGTTACCCTCAATTTCACTGTGGCCGCTTCCCTTTCCCCCTGCTTTCCCGTGGAACCCGCCAGCCTTCTAGAGAATCCAGAGGTGTAAGCTGCCAGCTCCCAACTCCACCCACAGGAGAAGGTTTGTTCCCTGGTTGGCCCTAGGAGCATTCTTCCCACATGGGAGATTCTAAAGGGACAAGACACCTAGCCTCAGTGTCAGGACAGCCCTTCCAGTGGTCCAACTTCAGTTTCTCCTGCTTCAAACTAGTCTTTTTTATTCCTTCCCCCAGGGATATGGCAAATGTCTGATCAGTACATTTGGACGTGGGGTGAGACCTATCCCAGGTGTTGGCAGAGAAGAAGGTCTTAAAATGCAAGAAACAGGAGGCTGCTGTGGACCTCCGTCTTCTGAGTTAGAGTCAATCATTAATGTCCTTACTGTTCTGACATATCCCACGTGGGGCAGTGCCCCCTCCATCATTTGGTGTTCAGATGCTGTTGTATCCAACTTTTTGCCACCGCATGGACCATAGCCCAAGAGGCTGGTTCCTCTGTCCACGGGATTTCATTACCTCCTAAATAAGAACCCCCTCCCCCACCTCACCCCCAGTCTTGTTTTGCTGTCAGGAAGTTCTGCATGCTGTCTAGCTTCTCTCCCTACTGTTATCGGGAGCAGGTTGTTAGCTCTGGCTGGCTGTTTGTCCAGGTCTGAATATTTCTGCATTTACTGTGTTAGAAGCTGTTCTCAGACTGGCAACCAAAAAAAAAAAAAGGCGGGGGGGGGGGGGGATACTCCAAGCCAGACATTTTGAGGGTGAGAAGGTAACACAGTGGCTTCCCAGGTGGCCCAGGGGTAAAGAATCCGCCTGCCAATGCAGGAGACACCGGTTTGGTCCCTGGGTTGGGAAGATCCCTTGGAGTGGGAAATGGCAACCTGCTCCAGTATTCTTGCCTGGACAGTTCCATGCACAGAGGAGCCTGGTGGGCGGCAGTCTGTGGTCGCAGAATCGGACACGACTGAGCACACACTGGTGACTCTGTGGACTCTGCACTGGGCAGACATTCCCTTCCCCTCACACTCAGGAGGCTCCTTTCCCCCTACTCGCCACCCTCGACCAAGGCCTTTGCCAGTGGCCAGCAGAGGGCGCTTTAGACAAAGCTGAGCTGCTGCTCCTCTTTGGGCAAACTTGCCCTCCAGGGAAGGAGGGGAGGTGGAATGTGGGAGGGAGTGCTCAACCTCCTGTGAGAACTACAGCCCTGTGACCCCACGTCCCAGAGAGCGGTCTCTAGCCCAGGGCAGAAAAGTGTTCCTCCTGCTGTTTGGGGGGCTTCTAGACCCATCCATGGCAACCCACTCCAGTACTCTTGCCTGGAAAATCCCATGGACGGAGGAGCCTGGTAGGCGGCAGTCCATGGGGTCACGAAGAGTCGGACACTTACTGAGCAACTTCACTTCACTTTTCACTTTCATGTATTGGAGAAGGAATGGCAACCCACTCCAGTGTTCTTGCCTGGAGAATCCCAGGACGGCGGAGCCTGGTGGGCCGCCGTCTATGGGGTCGCACAGAGTCGGACACGACTGAAGCGACTTAGCAGCAGCAGACCCATCCAACTTTGACCTGTGAAGCACCTTGAACAAAACGGAAGAAGTAAGAGAGATGAGAGTGATCTGGAGAGAAGACGCCTCTGGAGCCTAGTACACGGCACCGTAAAGGGCTCAGTAAAGATTTTTAATGGTAATGGTAATTACTAACATTTAATGAGCTCTTAGCACACACCACATCCTGTTATAGAAGCCTTATATTTTGTCTACACAACTCTGCTGTTCGTTGTTCAGTCGCTAAATCGTGTCTGATTCTTTGAGACCCCATGGACTGCAGCACTCCAGGCTTCCCTATCCTCCACTATCTCCAGAGGTTGCTCAAACTCATCCATTGAGTGAGTGATGCCACCTAACTCTGAGTTAGATACTATTATTATCCCCATTTCACAGATGAGGAAACTGAGACTTCGGGAATCAGAGACTAACAGGTGAAGCATTAAAAGAAGGAGGAATCTGGTTGAATCTGGGGGAAGAGAAGAGAGCAGGTTGGTGGCTTAGTCTCAGCTTTCTTGTGACACTGTTCACTGTGGCTTCCTCCCCCCTTCTCCTTGGAGACTCCAAAAGGGGAAACTGAAGTGCAGAGTACCTTAGAGCTAGGAATCAGGCCCTGGCTTCAGAGTGCTCTAGGCAGAATCAGGTAAGTTGAGGCTTGAAATGTCACCGAAGGACTTCTGAAGGAGCCTGAGAAAGAAGGCTGAAACGCCCTATAAAAATAATCACACAGGGAGGAGGAGGTAGTGGGCGGGGGCAGCTTCTGCTGGAATAGAGTCTGAGCAGTGAGGGCAGAGAGGCCGCTGGGCAGGGGAGAGGGGTGGAGAGGATTCACAAGGACTGCACACACACACAGGCACACACCTGAGCACGTGCACAGACACATGGGCACACACATGATGCTAATCAGCTACATTTACACCAAGAGGTCCCTTCCATGTTGAAAGCCTGCAATTATCCTGTGGCCACCCCGGGCAAGGACACAAACCACACGGCGGTGACTGTGACGTCCCATCACACAGGCCCGGGTCGCCCGCACACCTGCAGTCTGCCTCCACCTCAGGTTCAGAAGTTTAGAAAAACAACCCCTCCCAAGAAAGTGGTCATGGCGGCAGCCAAGGCTGAAAGGCCCTCTGTCCTACCCAAGAGGGGCTGGGAAGGGGGCATTGGCGACCTTTGAAAGATGGGTTGAATTAACAGGAGTGGTACAGGGTGGGGTGGGCATGCTGGAGTTCCTGGTCCTGTGTAGAAGAAGCCTTTCACCCCTGCTAAGGGTCAGGGCCCCTCCTGCTCTCAGACTGGAACTCAGACTGTCTCCATCGGCCGCTGCCTGGGGTCAAGAGCAGCCAAGCGTGGTAACAGGTGGGTGGACAGCAGAGAAGCCCCGGACTCAGCTCTCAGCTGATTCTCTGGCTGGGAAACTGACGGCAATCAGTGCCAAGGACTGCAGGGGAGAAAACTCAGGCCCTGCAGGGGTCCAGATCCTGCCTCTGCTACTTGCTGGCTCTGTGGTCTTGGGAAAACTTCTTGACCTCTCTGGGCTTTGGTTTCCTCATCTGTAAATTGGGATAGGGTGATCATCACTGGCTTGTTGAAAAGATTAATGATACACATATAAAAATGTGTCATGCGTATTAGGTGCACATTAGGTCCACAGCACATACTAGCTGTTAATGAAATGTAATCTTAGCTGCCAATTACCGTGGGGCTCAGGGGTCCCCTGTGCTCCTGAAGGACTTCCTGGAAGAGAGGCCACAGCTGGGAAGGGAAAACTGACAGGGAGCAGGGAGAGAAAAAAAACATTCTCGACTTGTAGAGGGGCCTAGATGGAGCTTCAGGAAGGTTCATGTGGCAGAAAACAAAGGTCTGTGCGGAGTGGCAGGTGTGAGGAAGACAGTGGGCTGACAGAAGCCCCGCCCACCACTGTCACTGCTGAGCGATATTTATATCCTCTGGCACAGGCTGGGCCTCAGGCAAGTGACTTTCGGAGCCGTCTCCTTATCTATAAAGTGATGATAAGAATTCCTGACTCTGGGACTTCCTGGTGGTCCAGTGGTTAAAACTTCATCTTCTAATCCAGGGGTATGGGTTCAATCCCTACTCAGGGAGCTAAAATCCCACATGCCTCATGGCCAAAAAAACCAAAAACAGAAGCAATATTGTAACAAATTCAATGAAAACTTAAAAAATGATCCACATCCCTGTCTCCAAATATTTAAAGAGAAAAAAGAATCCCTGACTCCTCAGATCGAGGGGAACACTCATGAAGCCTGCACACGGGGCCCATACTGGCTGATACCCCATCAGCAGCAATGCTGCTGGTACTGCTGATGAGCTTCAGAGTTGTGACCCATGTCACTGAGTTTGCATCAGAGGGGACAGTCTGATTCTTCAGGTGAGCTTTATAGTGATCATTGTTCAGTCACCAAGTCGTGTCCAACTCTCTGTGACCCCATGGACTATAGCCTTAAGTGAGCTTAGTGAAAGTGAAGTCGCTCAGTCGTGTCAGGCTCTTTGCAACCCCATGCACTGTAGCCTACCATGCTCCTCAGTCCATGGAATTTTCCAGGCAAGAATACTGGAGTGGGCTGCCATTTCCTTCTCCAGAGGATCTTCCCAACCCAGGGGTTGAACCCGGGTCTCCCACATTGCAGGCAGACGCTTTACCGTCTGAGCCACCAGCTGAGCTTGGCAGGGGCTAAATCTGGTTCCATCACCCTGGGCTGTGGCCTCCAGAGGTGTTCAGAGCAGGCTTCTCAGAGAAGATGTGGTAGTAGAGGAGCCTCGAAGGGAAGCTAAGACTCAGCAGGAGAGCTTGGTAAGTGGAGCAATAGCTGAGAGAAGGCAGGATTGGGGAGGGTTAGAATGTTTAGAGCTCCGGCTGCAGTGGTGGGAGCTGATACGGGAAATGAGGGAGTCAGGTTGTAGAGAGTCCAAGGGCCAGCTGGGGGTCCCAGCCGGGGGTGGGAGGCAGCAGCCAGGAGAGGGTTTAGAGCAGAGGCTGCCCAACTGATAGCTGTGGGGAAAAAGTAGCCGTGGGGTGAGTAGGCTAAGCTGGGGCTGTGGGGGCCAGTTAGGTGGCTACTGGGGCTATCTGGGTGACAGGTAATGGAGTCCTAAAAAGGGAGGTTGCTTTGGGAAAGGATATCAGGAAGCTTTTTGAACAGAATAAAAGCTGAGACCAGGTAGCTGCATGAGAGAAGAAAGGTCCAAAATGACCTCAGCTGGTGTATCTGAAATGCCTATTTATGGGAGAGTGAGGAGGTCAAGTCTGGCACATTTTCACAGTGGAATATTAGACTGTGGAGAAAAAGAGTCCACAGTGCAACTTGTCATAAGCAGGGTACATCTGAGGGGGAAAATGGAAGAAAGATACACAGAGCGCTGCTGGTTACACAGAGCTTTGAAGCCATGCATGTGTAAGACACACATACATGTCATGAACATTGAAAGAATTTGTAGGAATGATAAATACAAATTCAGAATGGTGGTTGCCTCTCTGGGGAAGGGAAGATGCCATGAGAAGGGGTACTCAAGGGGCTTCAAGTATATCAATAATGTTTATGCCTGAGTTGGCTGGTAGGAACACAGGGGTTCATCCCATTATTCCTGATACCTTTGTGTGGCTGGAATATTTCATTTAAAAACAAAAGAAGAATGATTCCAAGGTTTGGGTCCTGGGCCAAAGGAAGAAATCTCACTCCTTCAGCCCCTCTGGGCTCAAGACAGGGCCAAGGAAGAGGTCTGTCGTTCAGCTGGGCCTGCAGGGAGGGCCAGGACAAGCAAGCTGGCCCTATGCAGAGGGGCTGGAGAGATGAACCTTGCTGAAATACTGATACATCTGGGCCCACATCTGGTTGTGGGCCAAGAAACATGGCTGTGAAGGAAGGCAGAGATGGAGGAGGCAATCAGGGAAGAGAGCCAGTGAGAAGGCAGCCTGAGGCCAAGGCAGGGGTTCTGCAGGGCGGGGCTGAGGTGCTCAGGGAGGGCAAAGTCTGGAAGAACCACCCCTCCTCAACCACTACCATCCCTCCATGGACTTGGCAACAGGAACCCCTGGCGCCCTAGGATAGCATCTACTCTGAGAGAAGGGAGTTGTATTAAGGAGGTCATGTATGCAGCAGAAAGGGAGGCAGGAGTGTAAACTCTCTCAGCAAAGGGAGAGAGCAAGTGAGGACCCCAGCAGGGGAGGGGAAGGGGATACCCTTGGAATGTCAAGAAAAGGTTTTACTATCCGTATTTTTGACTGTACTGATATTGTGGGTTTTGATACATGTTTAAGTGGGGATAGGAGAGGACAGCAGAGATTCAGCGTGATACTCCCATGAGGACCCACCCTTGTCCATCAGACTAGGCACCTCTCACACCCCCGTCCTTGTTATCTCCCCCAAGGCTCAGGCTTGCCATGCCCTCAGGAAGAGGGCTGGGGTCCACTCTGGGAGGGGGAGTCTGGACACAGTCATGGAACTTGCAAATGGCCAAGGGGAGGGAGGGAGGCGGGATGCGAGGCGGGATGCCATCTGGGAGCAGAGGCCCTGGCCTGGACCTGGTGAAGCTGATCCAAGGGAGGGGAGACCCAGCCTAGTGAGGGTGAAGGTGAAGTTGGCTCTGACACCCGAAGTGGAGGTGAAAGAGAAGTAGGGAAGTGGAGGTAGGGCAGGGGGCTGGTCAGCCCCTGGAGCCAAGACGTCGCCCTGAGGTCTTGACCCTGGAGGCCTGCCCACCCTCTTCGTCCCTGTCCCACTGCGCTGGCCACCCTCACCCCACCGCCATTCTGTCCACACACATTCCTCTCCTCCATCTACCCTCTTCCTCATTCTGCTCTTCTCCCTGCTTCCCAAAGAACACTTGGCTGTGATGGGCTGTTCCCAGATGCCTTCTCCCACAGTCCACGCTGGTCCTCACCATCACCCTCCCCGCAGGCCTGACCCAAGCCCAGCTTGGCTATCTGATTTTGCTTCCACACCAGAAAGTCAGTCAGCCCAGACCAGCCCTCTGATCCTCCCCACACCTTCAAGCACATGTAAGTCCATCTATAAATCTTTACGGAGCCCCTGCTCTCTACCCAGGCTGGTGCCAAGTGCCATGAGGAATGCTGGAAGGAATAGCTAAGCACAGACCCTGCCCTTGCGGGACAGACAGAACAGTTAGGGAAGAAAGACAGATACGTAAAGGAGTGAAATAATAAATCAAGTTAAGGCAGCATGCAAAAGAACATGCTCTTTTCTGTTTTGCTGTGAGCAATCTTTGGTACAAAGAAGGTCCTTCTAATGACACTTTCAAGGAGTTTAATTATTTAAACCATCTTCCTATCAAAGTATTATTAATATGGTGACAATGGAGGCAGCAGCATAGAAGAGAATAGACACAGACAAATAATGAAATATAACTATAAAGTCAATCACTCACACATTCAACATTTATTGAGAACTTAATGCATACGAGATACCGAGCTAAGCCCCTAATGTACAGGATGGATAAGACCCAGTCCCTCCCCTCAAACAACCCCAAAGAAGGACAGATATGTTAGCCAAACATGGCAACATGACTTTTGATTCAAGGTTGGGAACCTAGAAGAGGGTGTGGGCAATTTCTGGGGTAACTCGGGGAGCTTGGTGTCAGAGGCAGCATTTACAATGAGTTTTGGGAGATGTGCAGGCAGAGGGATCAGGGTCTGGAGGGGACCAGTGTGTTCAGATTGGCAGTGATCAGGCCCAGTGGTCTTAGCAGGAGAAGCAGGCTGGGAGAGGCAGATATAGTAGTCATATTGTGGAAACTCACCTGCCTACTCAGAAACTGGGGCTTTTTGCTCTAGACAAAATATTTTGTGGCCATGAATGACATGACTATGGCAAGTATATTTGTTTGAAGACATTTCGTAAGTTAGATGTGAAGGGAAAATACTCGAAGATCACTAACAGGCTGTTTGTTCAGACCTGGATATGAGAGGCTGGATCTTGCTGCGAACAGAGGAGGGGAAACGGGAGGGACTCCAGAGGAAGAGAGAAGGGGAGAGTGCCCACAAACAGGAGGCAAAGGACACAAAGGTGCAGAGAGGACCCTGTGGTGTCAAACCGTAGGTAACCGAGCAGCAGGAGCCACTGGCAGAAATCAGGACCCACAGAGAATCAGAACCTTATTTTGCAGAAGAGGATGGGGGAGTGGTCTGGATCAAGTTGAACTTGAGGTGACCACAGAGATTTCAACTGGAGCACCTCTAATTAGAGGTGGCAAGTTGAGCTCATGCATTTTCCTCCTGAAGCCCTGCTTAACTACACAGAGGGACTTGTTCTTAAGGTGTAGGTTCATAGAAGCCAGTAGAACAAGGGAGGAGACAACAGCAACAAGTTTTGGAAGCTGGAGAGAGGATGGGCTGAGAAGGCTGAGTCCTGCCAGAGATGAGCGCAGCTGAGAAGCAGCCCCACTCCCCGACTCAGGGCCCGGGGCTCCGGGCTAGATTGGCATTGGTTACTTTTAGAAGCAGGGATAAGGGTGAATTTTAAAAGGTAAAACGGAAATGGTTGTCAGGGGTTGGGAGGAGGGAGGAATGAATAGATGGGGCACAGGATTTTTAGGGCAGTGAAAATAATGTGAAACTATATGGTGAGTATGTGCCTTTACACATTTGTCCAAACCCATAGAATGTTCAACACCAAGGGTGAACACTCATGTAAACTATGGACTTTGGGGACAATGGTGTGTCCATGTAGGTTCATCCACTGTAACAAATGTCCCCTGGGGAGAGAATGTTGATGGTAAGGGAGGCTGTGCATGTGTGGGCAGGAAAGCAGGGGGCGTACGGGAACTCACTGGACTTTCCACTCAACTTTTTGGTGAACCTAAAACTTCTCTGAAAGGAAAGTTATGACCAACCTATATAGCATATTAAAAAGCAGAGACATTACTTTGCCAACAAAGGTCCATCCAGTCAAGGCTATGGTTTTTCCAGTGGTCATGTATGGATGTGAGAGTTGGACTGTGAAGAAAGCTGAGTGCCAAAGAATTGATGGGTTTGAACTGTGGTGTTGGAGAAGACTCTTGAGAGTCCCTTGGACTGTAAGGAGATCCAACCAGTGCATTCTAAGGGAGATCAGTCCTGGGTGTTCATTGGAAGGATTGATGCTAAAGCTGAAACTCCAGTACTTTGGCCACCTCATGCGAAGAGTTGACTCATTGGAAAAGATTCTGATGCTGGGAGGGATTGGGGGCAGGAGGAGAAGGGGACGACAGAGGATGAGATGGCTGGATAGCATCACCGACTCGATGGACACAAGTTTGGGTAGATTCTGGGAGTTGGTGATGGACAGGGAGGCCTGGTGTGCTGGGGTTGCAAAGAGTTGGACACGACTGAACAACTGAACTGAACTGAAAACTTCTCTGAGAAGAAATTAAGCCTATGAACTTCCCTGGCGGTCCAGTGGTTTAAGACTTCTCCTTCCAGAGCAGGGAGTGTGGGTTCAGTCTCTGGTCAGGGAACTAAGATCCCACATACTTCCTGGCCCAAAGGCCAAAAACCATAAAACAGAAGCAATAGTGTAACACATTCAATGAAGACTTTAAAAATGGTCCCCATCAAAAAAATCTTTAAAAAATAAAAAAGCCTGTTTAAAAAAAAAAAAAATTAAAAGTCAATTTAAGGAGCAGTTAGTTCTCCAAATCCCCTCCCTTACTTTGTGCAGGTCAGTTCCTTTCCCTCCCTGTACCATCGCAGGTGATGGGAGATGTATACTCTAGAGTGAGTAAGATGGAGAGTCTTTGGGCTGGGGAACACAGATGTAAGAGAGGCAGGGTCACTACAGGGGGACTGGGTGAGAGACTCTGACATCAAGAGAGATTTTTTTTTTAGTATTCTTAAAAATGTATTTATTTATCTATTTAGTTCTGGTTGCCCTGGGTCTTCGTTGCTACTCGAGGACTTTCCTCTAGTTGCAGCAGGCAGGGGCTACTCTTCGTTGCAGTGCATGGGCTTCCCATCGCGGTGGCTTCTCTCGTTGTGGAGCACAGGCTCTAGGCGCATGGGCCTTAGTAGTTGTGGCCCATGGACTTTGTTGCCCCACAGCATGTGGGATCTTCTCAGACCAGGGTTGAACCCATGTCCCTTGCATTGGCAGGCAATGCTGAACCACTCTACCACCAAGGAAGTCCTCAAGGGTTTCTAAAGGGTAGAGGCAGCAAAGGCCCGCCCATAGTCGCAAAGCTTTTAGAGTTCCATTCTTCAGCAGGAACCCAAAGATTCACAGACACATGAGGAAAGCATCTAATATGAAAAACAGAGATCAAAACAAACAGATTAAAACAATTTTGAGGATACTGTTGTGCAGACAGAAGGAAATTTTTAAAAAACTTTATTCTCAGAGAAATATGATATTGCAACCGTGAGATCAGAATAAGATGCTATAAAAATGAACATTCAGGAAACAAAATAAGGTCTCAGAGATTTAAAATATAACAGGAATGAAAATTAAACAGAAAGACCGGAAGTTAAAGATATCCTCCCAAACTCTAGCAAACAAAGAAACAAAATCAAAGAAAAAAAACAGAAAAGAGAAAAATCCCTTAAAAATTATTTCAAGAGCTCTTTCCCTTCAGCAGGCCACAGACAATCCGCCCTGCCTGGTGTTACCAGTATTGTAAGAACAAGCCATACCCAAAATCTCCCTTCTGCTTCTGCCGAGATGTCCCTGGTGGTAAGACTATTATCACTGACGTGGGGCAGAAGAAGGCAAAAGTGGATGAGTTCCTACTCTGTGGCCACATGGTATCGGATGAATATCAGCAGTTCTCCTCTAAAGCCCTGTAGGCTGCCCGTATTTGTGCCAACAAGTACATGGTGAAAAGCTGTGGCAAAGATGGTTTTCACATCCAAATGTAGCTCCACCCCTTCTATGTCACCTATATCAACAAGATGTTGTCCTGTGATAGACTCCAGACAGGTATGCAAGATGCCTTTGGAGAGCCCCAGGGCACAGTGGCCAGGGTCCACACTGGACAAGACACCATGTCCACCCTCACTAAGCTGCAGAGCAGGAAGCATGTGACTGAGGTCCTCTGCAGAGCCAAGTGAAAGTTTCCTGGACACCTGAAGATCTACATCTCCAAGAAGCAGGGATTTACTATTTAATGCAGATGAATTTGAAAACACGGTGGCAGAAAAGCAGTTCATCCCAGATGGGTGTGGGGTCAAATATATCCCCAGTCGTGGCCCTCAGAACAAATGGTGGCCCTTGTGCTCATGAGAGCCATGGCACTGTCCCCTGCTTACTTACACCCACCAATAAATCCTACTTTCCTATAAAAAAAAAATTACTTCTAGAGCATTTCCCAGAATTGATGGACATGAGTTTCCAAACTGAATAGGCCAAAGAGTATATGAAAATGTGCCCTCACCAAAGCACAACATCATAGAATTTCAGAACACTGGTGACAAAAAGAAGATGCCACAAACTTCTAGAAAGAAAACTGAATCACATGAAACGATCAGAACTCAAAACAGCATTGGTTGTTTAAGAGAACTGTCATAGAATATGAGGGAGCATTGCCTTCAAAGTTCTAAGGGAAGATTTTTTTCCAACCTAAAATTCCATACCCTGCTAAACTATTAAGTGTAAAACAAAAACATGCTGAGACATGCAAATTCTCCCCAAATTACAACTTCCATTGACCATTTCTACAGTGGGAGGGTGGAGGGTGTGTTCCCTCCTGCAAACACAAGACAAAGACATCAGAAAATCAACAGGAGAGAGAGATTAGGATCAGTGCCTGAAATAGAGAGCCAGTATATCCTCCTGCAGGAGTGAAAGGGCTCTGGGAGCAATTTCTTCAAGAAGATGAAATGCACAGGATGCCTAAAACTTGGACTTATTGAGATGAGATCTACACTACCAGGAAAGATTTGGGGACCGAATCCCTAACATGGATAAGGAAAACAAAGCAGATTTTAAAAAGGGCAGCTCACTCCATAGAGAACAAATGTTGAAATAATATTAATAATCTACTACATGGTTTAGCTATAAATAACAATTAGTCATAAAAATGAAGACGTTGATGGGACTTCCCTGGTAGCCCTGTGGTTAAGACTCTGCGCTTCTGCTGCAGGGGGCCCAGGTTCAATTTCCCCGATTAGGGAGTTAAGATCCCACAGGCTGTGAGGTGTGGCCAAAAAAAATTAAATTTAATTAAAAAAAGTGAAGACATTGAGTTTCTGTCTAACCAAGAGGATGATATAACCATATTGGGAGAATGGGGAGACAGGCTGGGGTTCTAGGTTCTAACGGGGAGGGTGGATAAAAGAAAATTTAATCTACATCTTATAAAGTGAGAACTGAGGGACTTCTCTGCAGTCCAGTGGTTAAGACTTCGCCTTCCAATGCAGGGGGTGCGGGTTCGATCCTTGGTCAGGGAGCTAAGATCTCGCATGCCTCCCAGCCAAAAAGCTAAAACCTAAAACAGAAGCAAGATTGTAACAAATTCAATAAAAACTTAAAGATCCACATTGAAAAAAAAATCTTAAAAAAAAATTAAGTGAGAACTTAATTGGCACCTAATACTGATAAGTCCAAAAATAGTGGTGAAAGTCTCTTCCACTCAAAGGAATGATCTAAAAGAATTGACGGTGCCTGTAGCTGGGTAGTGGGGGATGGGCTGAGGGGGTGGCAGTGAGGGCCAGAGAGCCAGGTCACTGCTGCTTTCTTCACAAGGCTGATAGAGCTCAATCTTCTCAACCACGGCGCAGCACGTAGTCCTCTCTGGTCTAATTCCATGCTTATTCATCTGCCTGTCTCCTAGAAGGCGAGCTTTACAAAAACCAGCACCCAGCCCAGTACCTGTCAGACAGCAGACCACATGCTTGTGGCCTGAATCATCATAGGTTCAAGCTGGGAGGAAACTTTCATTTCAACCTGATCTTTTTACAGGTTAGAAAACTGAAGCCCCCAGAAGAAAGGGGATGTTCCCCATGGCACAGGTGGTGAGTGAGTGACAGTTCCCAGGCTACAATGTCAACCTCTGGATTCTCTGTCCATCCTCCTGCAAGCCCAGAGGCTGCTTTTGAATCTGCAGAATCAGTGACAGTTTGAAAACTGAGCAGCTCTCATGGGGAGAGGATTTAAAGAGGGAGGAAAGGCAACAGAAGGGGAAAGACAGCGCCCAGGCAGAGATAGAAGTGGCTCCTACCGGAATGCCGTGGCCTGGCCAAGCTGGGAGAACGGCAGCATCTCCCAGAAGGGGAGGTGACCGCCTGGAACCCACCAGGGGTCCCACTGACATTCAGAGTTCCAGATCATACCTCATGGCTTGCCATCCAGGGATCAGCATGATGCTACTGCTGCTGCCAAGTTACAGAATGGCCCCTGGGAGGCTGCAGCAGAAAAATGGCACATCTCCTCCATGTTTTCTGTGAGCAAAAGCAGCCCCAAAGGGCACTCACTGCTGCTTCCAAATACTACCCAGTGCATCCACGTTGGGATTCCCAGGTGGCTGTAGTGGTAAATAACCCGCCTGCCAGTGCAGGTAGATGTAAGAGACACAGGTTCAATCCCTGGGTGGGGAAGATCCCCTGGAGGAGAGCACAGCAACCCACTCCAGCATTCTTGCCTGGAGAATCCCATGGACAGAGGAGCCTGGCGGGCTGCAGTCCACAAGGTGGCACGCACAGAGTCAGACACGACAGAAGAGACTTAGCACGCACGCACAGCCACGTTAGGTGGAAATCACCACCCAGATCCCTATTGTCAGCAAGTCTGAGGCATCTGGCTTTCAGCTCCATGACTTCTGTAGAGAAGGGTGGACCGGAGGCTGACAGTGATGCTCCACGGTGCCCTCTGGTGATTTCACGTCATCCCTCTCCCCTCTCCCTCTGCCCCAGGCTACTGTAGCGCCAGAAGTGTCCCTTCTCTTCCCAGGGCTCCAGTGAATGCCTGTCTGTTGGTAAATTCACACAAACTGATGCCTGAAGGGTCCCCTGGCTACCCAGCTCTGAATCCTGGTGTGGGCTCTACAGGCCTGAGGAGATACTAATCTTGTCAATCTAAGCATCTAAGCATCGAGGATCAAGAGGGGAGGGAAACTTCAGGTTTAGCTTGTGACGCAGGAAGACTATTCAGCAGGATGCTGGTAAGCAGGCAGGAGGGAGTCCTGTGCCAGGGAAATGCCCACTGTGGGCAGCCCCGTATCCATCACAGAGCAGGCACTGGGTATCAGGAGGCTGGCCACATGGGTCCCCAGGTGAGCAAGCTGGACAAGCCAGGTGACCTTTTCCAGAGATAAGATCCAGTTGGGATCATGTGAAGTCTAGTGGCGGCCCAGGCAGGGTAAGGGGCTGGGAATCTGGGTCAAAGGCTGGCTCAGGACTTCTCTGGTGGTCCAATGGCTAAGACTCCAAACTCTCAACACAGGAGGCCCAGTTCCATCCCTGGTCAAGGAGGTAAATCCCACATGCCACAACTAGCAGTTTGCCTGCCACAACCAAGACCTGATGCAGGGCATCCCTGGTGGCCCAGTGGTAAAAGAATCCGCCTGGCCTTGCAGGGGACAGGGGTCTGATCCCTGATCCAGGAAGGTCCCACAAGCCTCAGAGCAGCAAAGCCCGAGCACCGTAACTGTTGAGCCTCTGCTCTAGAGCCCGGGAAGCACAACTACTGAGCCCATGTGCCCTAGAATCCATGTTCCACGACAAGAGAAGCCACCGTTATGAGAAGTCTGTGCACGGCAACGAAGAGCAGCCCCCACTCTCCACAACTAGAAAAAGCCTGTGCAGCAGCAAAGACCCAGCACAGCCAAAATACATACATATATACATAAATACAATTTTATATATATATATATATATATATAAAAGACCTGGCTCAGCCAAATTAATAAAAAATTTTTTTAAAAAGTTGGTGGCCAAGGAACCCCTTTCTCCCAGCATTAGCTCTCAGTGCAGAACCTGGCCTCCTGTTCCATCTTGTACTGCCCTCCTCAGTCTGCTGCACTCTGGCTGGGGGACCAGGAGGGTCCTGGACTGGGGCAAGTTGGACAGCATCTCTCTCTCCCCGCTGGCATGGGAATGCGGGATCCCTGCTGGTCTCCCCACCATCTCCTTGCCTCACCCATCTTGGAATCAGACACGCTAGGTCCAGTCTACACTCCAGTACTTTTCTATTAATAGCTATGAAACCACGGGCATGGTGACATCACCTTTCTGAGCCTGCGTTCTCCCATCTGTAAAATGGAGTGAAAGGTACCATTCTCCTAGGAACGTTGTGAGGATTAAACAAATAACACGTGTAAGGCTGTTGGTGGTGCTTGGCACACAATCAGGTGCCTGTTGCTGTGTAAAAACTGCTCTAAAATGTGGTGACTTAAAGCAGCAGCTATTTTCTATCTGTCACGATGCTGGGGGCTCAGCTGGGGTGACCTGTGTGCCTCATGGTGATGGCGGGCTGCATTCAGCTAGCAGTTTCACTGGGGTGGCTGGACCTCCTCCAGCTGGGTGGGTTTCTTACCTGGCAGTCCAGAGCTCCAAGGAGTCCAGGCAGAAGCGATCAGTTAACGCTTAGGCTGAAATTGGCACACCTTCACTTCTGGTGCATGCTATTGGTCAAGGTGAGTTCCCACGGCCAGCCCAGACCCACAGGGAGGGGAGATGGCCTCCGTCTCCTGGTAGGAGGAGGGACATGGCACAGGGATGGGGGAGATTGTTGGGGGATGTCTTTGGAGACAGGGTACCAGCACATAACAGTAGGTCAGTGGCAGGTGGGGGAAGTTCGGTTTGACCACACGGATTAGCACTGTCTGGAGTCTGGCCCAGGGCAATGCTTCGCAGACAATGGGGGCTGTATCACTGGTGTCCCAGAGATGACTTGATGGCAAAAAGTAATTGCATTTTGAGTCCTTTTTAATCCTTTTGATACCATCAAAGAGAAAGATGTCAGCTTAGTGCTAGCCTATGTCTAATAACGTCTCTATCAGACTAGCTATCTCTGGCCCAGCATTAGCGGTATCTGGCAGGCACAATATCTCGACAGAACGTAGTATATACATTGCTTTGTTTCCTCCTGCATTTATTTTTACAATTGTCAAGTGGGCTGGCTTTCCATTCCTGAGGGTAATAGGGCATTGGCTGAAGTAAAGAGAGTCTTCTCAATGGAGAGATCAGAGCCCAAGGGCTTCCCAGCTCAGGCTACAATTTCTCACCTGAAAACCCTACTACCTGATAACCCTACTACTCGGAGAAGGCAATGGCACTCCACTCCAGTACTCTTGCCTGGAAAATCCCATGGATGGAGGAGCCTGGTGGGCTGCAGTCCATGGGGTCGCTAAGAGTCGGATACGACTGAGCGACTTCACTTTCACTTTTCATTTTCACTTTTCATTTTCATGCTTTGGAGAAGGAAATGGCAACCCACTCCAGTGTTACTGCCTGAAGAATCCCAGGGACGGGGAAGCCTGGTGGGCTGCCGTCTATGGGGTCACAGAGTCGGACACGACTGAAGAGACTTAGCAGCAGCAGCAGCAGCAGCAGCAGCAGCCCTACTACTGGTGAGTCTGTTGTCCACCCCCCCCGCCCCAGAAGAAAAGCCCCCAGCACCCTCATCACTCTTACGTCCTTCACCCCTCAAGCTTTCCTCCTTAACATTAAATTCCACTCCCACAGACGTTCCTTTTCATCTTAACTGGCCTCTTCCAGAAACTCCTCTGTGCTTTATTCTTTTATCCCTATTGAAATGTGGTAGGAGTCATTTTATTTTTTTTGATACAGTATTTTGTTTATTTTTTAAAATTAATTTTTACTGGAGCTTAGTTGCTTTACAATGTTGTGTTGGTTTCTGCTGTACACTAGAGTGACCCAGACATACATATACAAATATCCACTCTTTTTTAGATTCTTTTCCCACATAGGTCATTATGGAGGATGGAGTAGAGTTCCCTGTGCTATGGAGTTAGGCTTTACTCTTCCCCAATACCCTCCCCATTCTCTGCAAGCAGGCAGTGTGGGGCAGTGGGGAGCACTTGGGTTCTGGGGCCAGACCACTTTGGTCTGGGGTCTATCCTGTACCAGACACAGCCCTACCCTTCATATTTGCAGCCAAGGCAAGAGTGCAAAGGACACCCCCTCCCACTTCCATATCCGGATAGTTAAAAGCTGCAAATAAAGCCAACAATCCATTATGTAAAATAAGTTCCAGCTTCCTAGGCTGACAAAATATATCTTCCTTAAAACCAAAAACATGTCTGTGTGTGTAGGCTGAGCTATGCTTTTTCTATGATGACAGAAAAATATAAAAGTCACTGAATTTTGTGTCATTTTATAATGTCTTTTAAAAAATATTTATTTATTGTCTGTTGTTTCTAGCTTTCATCAAACTTTGAAAAGAAAGTTATAATTATTTCTCCAACTATATATATTTTTATTTCCCTGTCCCAAGCTGAGTCTTCAATTTCTCAGTGTTAGATGACTTGACAGTATTCAAATGTCGCTGATGTTCTATTTATGTTTTTTTACCTCTTATTTTTCCTCTGAGTGGCAGTTTGGATTTTTTTTAACTAGTATATCTGAATATTCACTGATAATTTCTTCTATAGTGTCTAAACTGTTCTTAGTCACATTCAGTGTATTTTTTTTATTTAAGATATTATATTTTTCTTTTTTTTTATATTTTTCATTTAAAATGATGAAGCACAAGCTGGAATCAAGATAGTTGGGAGAAATATCAATAACCTCAGATATGCAGATGATACCACCATTATGGCAGAAAGTGAAGAAGAACTAAAGAGCCTCTTGATGAAAGTGAGAGGAGAGTGAAAAAGTTGGCTTAAAGCTCAACATTCAGAAAACTAAGATCATGGCATCTGGTCCCATCACTTCATAGGAAATAGAAGGGGAAACAGTGTCAGACTTTATTTTTTGGGGCTCCAAAATCACTGCAGACGGTGACTGCAACCATGAAATTAAAAGATGCTTCTCCTTGAAAGAAAAGCTATGACCAGCCTATACAGCATATTCAAAAGCAGAGACATTACTTTGCCAACAAAGGTCCGTCTAGTCAAAGTTATGGTTTTTCTAGTAGTCATGTATGGATGTGAGAGTTGGACTATAAAGAAAGCTGAGAGCCAAATAATTGATGCTTTTGAACTGTGGTGTCGGAGAAGACTCTCAAGAGTCTCTTGGACTGCAAGGAGATCCAACCAGTCCATCCTAAAGGAGATCAGTCCTGGGTGTTCATTAGAAGGACTGATGTTAAAGCTGAAACTCCAATACTTTGGCCACCTGATGCGAAGAACTGGCTGATTGGAAAGACCCTGAAGCTGAAGGCAGGAGGAGAAGGGGACGACAGAGGATGAGATGACTGGATGACAGCACCGACTCGATGGACATGAACTTGAGCAAGCTCCGGGAGCTGGTGATGGACAGGGAAGCCTGGCGTGAACTTGAGCAAGCTCCGGGAGCTGGTGATGGACAGGGAAGCCTGGCATGCTACAGTCCACGGGGTCACAAAGAGTCAGACCCAACTGAGTGACTGAACTGAACTGATTTTTCATTTTTGGACACGACAGTTGGATTTTTTTATAACCTCTGTTTCTCTCTTTTTCATGTTTGTATGTTTCTCTACCTTCTTGAATACATGAGGCACATGAGTGAAGCACATTTATATTATCTCTTCAGTGTCTTCCTCTGCTAGTTATTTCATCTCTTCATTTCTGAGTCTTTCTACTGATTGATTTTTCTCCTGATTGTGGGTCATATTTTTCTACTTTGCATGCCCTTTTGTTGTTGTTTGTTTGCTCCTAGATTTTTTTTGGCTGTACTTCTCAAGGCTTGCAGGATCTTAATTCTCCAACAAGGGATTGAACACAGGCCCAGGGCAGTGAAAGCAATGAGTCCTAACCATTAGACCACCAGGGAATTCCCTGCTTATAGACATTCTTCATCAGACAGAGAAACTTTTCTTCTATTCCTAATTTTCTGAAAGTTCTTTTTATCAGGAATGGTTGTTGGATTTTGTCAAACAGTTTTTCTACATCTATTCAAATGATCCTATGGTTTCCTTTTTTTTTTTCGTATGTTAATATGGTGAATTCAATTGATTGGTTTGCAAACATTAAACCAACTTTGCATTCCTGAGATAAATCCCACTTGATCATAATATATTATCCTTTTTATATATTGTTGAATTTGATTTGCTAAAACTTTGCTTAAAATTTTTGCTTGTGTGTTCAGGAGGGACATCTGTCTGTACTTTGATTAGAAGCTAGGCATTGTGAATTTTCCATTGTTTGGTGTAGGAGTTTGTTGCATTCCTTTAAGTAATGTTGGACTTTGTTCTGGCACATAGCTAACATACTTGGAGTAAGATGTATACTTGTGAGGCTTGCTTTTAAGATTCTTAAGACATACAGAGTAGCTGTTAGTCCAAGGTTAATGTAGACCTCTGCTAAGGCCTTACCCTTCTGAGGACGGTACTCAATACCCCGTGTATTATGAGGTCTTTCTACTCTGCCTGACGGGAGCACAAACTAATTCCTGCCCCACGTGAGCTCCAGGCATTGCTCTGCCTTCAGCCTCTTTTTCCCCAGCCTTTTCTTTCATGTACGTGCAAATCAGTGCTCAGCCAGATGCGAGGAGACACCTCTGCGGATCTTGGATGTGTGTTCAGGTTCCCCTCGCTGGGACTCTGGCCTGTGAATTTCTAGCACCTTTCTAAATCTGTCTTCTAAATCAGCAAGACATTCAAGCTCTGTTTGGATTCCCTCCTCCCAACCCTGAAGTCTGGAAACAGCCTGGGGCGGGGAGCTGGGGTAATTACAGGGCTCACCTTCTTCCCAGGGATCAGTTCCAGGTTGCCTTTGTCCAAAGTCTGAAAATCATGGTCTCAGCTGTTTTGTCTGGAGCCCTGGTGTTTTTAAGGCAGGAGAGTAAACCTAGCCCCTGTCACTTCATTATGGCTAGAAGCTGAAGTCTCATCCTGTTAGTACATTTCTTTTCGCATGTGGCTGTGACATGCCAAGGCTTCTAAACAGTGGATACCTGGTCAGAGGCCACTTTGCCTAGTCTAATAGACAGGTCACTAACAGATGTGCCACTTTAGGCTAGTTACTATTCTTTCTGGTGCCTCCATTTTCTCTTTTCCTTTTTAATTGTGTGTGTGTGTGTGTGTGTGTGTGTGATACGGGCCATTTTTAAAGTCTTTATTGCATTTGTTACAATCTTGCTTCTGTTTTACATTTTTTGGCTGCGAGGCATGTGGCATCTTAGTTCCCAACCGGATATTGAACCTGCAGCTCCTGTACTGGAAGGCGAAGTCTTAACCTCTGCACCCCAGGGAAGTCCCTGGTGCCTCCATTTTCATTTCTGTCAGATGGAGGGGACAATAATAGTATCGACCCTAAGGACTGTTGTGAGATACAGGTAAGATTTTACGTGCTTATTGCCTAAAACTGTGCCTGACACACAGTGAATGGATGTTTGATAAATGTGGATTATTTCAGGGACAATCCAGACCACCCAACTAGGGCTCCTGCAATCTCTCAATCTCCTCCCACCTTCTTGGCTTGTAGAAAGAGGAATCCTTCTATTCTTTTTTTTTTTTTCTTTTAAGGCCATCATATCCCCCTAGCTGATGAGTTTAAAAGATCCTTTCTGGACATGTTTTCTCATCATTCCTTTCCCCCCCTGATTTCTCAGCCTCTCTCTCTTTGCACAGACTCTTTTCCCTCAGACCAGAACATACGCCTGTCTGCTGCCTTCTAAACACAAACATTCCCTCTTGCCTCCCTCCTGCTCACACACCCTTCCTCGGGCTTTATTTCCTTTCTCTGCCAAATTTCTTGAAAGAGGGCTCTGTGTTCTCTGCCTCCCATCCCTCACCTCAGGCTCACCCCGAATCTCTGCACAGCCTGCCCTGCGCAGACTCTGCTCTCACCGAGGCCGGGGTCACTTTCTTGGTCAGTGGCCCCTGCTTAATCCTGTTTCACTCAATCTCCCTGGAGAAGGTGACATCGGATGAAACCTGCTCTTAGGGCTTCCACTGTTGTTCAGTCGCTAAGCTGTGTCTGACTCTTTGCGACCCCATGGGACTGTAGCATACCAGGCTTACCCGTCCTTCACCATCTCTCAGAGTTTGCTCAAACTCGTGCCCGTTGAGTAGATGATACCATTCAACCAACTCAACCTCTGTTGCCCCCTTCTCCTCCTGCTTCCATAATTATCCCCAAAATGACCTTCAGACCCAGACAACCAGAGTCCAAGACAGAACAAGGAGTTTACAAGGCCAAAGAACATGCCCCCCTACCCCAGGATGTGACCTGTTTTCTAGGCCACACTCCAGGTACCCAATATTTGAGCATCTTTGCCCAAACAGTCCTAGGCCCCCTTCCAGAGCCTACAAGCCAAGGCTTCCACCCTTGGTTTGTCCTCTTGAGGGTGAAGCATGACTGGTGTGTGTGTCCTGGGTCTGAGGGGCAATGAGGGGGCAGCTGTTTGAAGGTGGGGGCATGGATAGAGCTGGGGTGTATGGTTGGAATGTATGTGCATTCCATTAATAGAAGACCTGGTGGTCCAATGGCTAAGACTCTGCACCCCCCAATGCAGGGGCCCAGGTTCCATCCCTGGTTAAGGGACTAGATCCCACATGCGGCAACTGAGCATTCAGCATGCCCCAGCTAGGAGATCCCTTCCTCAGATGGAAGATCCTGAAAGCTGCAACTAAGACCCAGCACAGGCAAAGAGATAAATAAAAATAAGTGTTTTTTTTTTTTTAAAAAAAGAGACTCTCACTCTGCAGGACAAGCTGAAAATGTGAAAAGGAAAGGCAAGGAGCGGGCTAGGAGCTGGAAGCCATTGCATTTCCCAGGCCTTGCAAATGTCAGGGATGGGCTTGATCTTGCCCCCTTGGTTCTCCTGCTAACTCTCTGACCTCTTTGCCTGGTCTTCTTTGCTGACTTTGCTCTGTCTAGACTCACTCCCCTGGAGAAGGCTTCCCAGGAACCAGCCTTTGGCCTCCACACACTCACTCCTCTTCCTGCCTCTAGGGGGCGCTCACGGTGCAGTGAGGGAATTCAGCATCTACAGCTCTGCCACCTCCTCGACACAGAGTTCCTAGAGTCCCCTCGGCTTTAGGAGCACAGAGCTGGCGCCCAGTGGGCGCTCCATCCGTGTTTGTTTAATGACAAAGGGAATGGAAACATGAAGTTCACTCGTTCAAGACCCAACTTAAATGTGCCACCTCCTTGCAGTCTTCCTAGATTCCCACATCCTGGTGCCTCGTCCCCAATTAAACACTCATGACATGCTTCCTGAAAGTCACAGTCCTACTCTACCGGGTTATGGTTATGCCTGTCCAAGCCCTACTCTTCCCTGATAGGGTTGGAGCTTCTTGAGAACAGGGATCAATAGTTGGTACTTAATAGATGCTTAATGAATGAATTAATGTTTGCAGGGTATTCCAAATGCTCTGGCAAGGTCTGATAAATCTGCAAAGACTATTTTTTAGGCTGCCTTGAACTAAGGCCTGTAAGATAGCAAACACCTCCTCAAACGGACCCTTTGTTTTGTTTATATATATTTATTAGGCTCTGCTGTGTGTTAGTTGCGGCATGTGGGATCTAGTTCCCTGACCAGGGATGGAAAGCAGGTCCCCAAAATTGAAAGCGTGGAGTCTTAGCCATTCGACTACCAGGGAAGTATCTGACTCTTTGGATTTAAAGGGACTTTGGCTTTCTGAAGAGCAACTTCCAACTTGCAGAGAGTTAATTATCAGCCGGGAGCTGACCCAGGAGGGAAGAAGGGCAGAAGATCCTCCCCTCTGTCTGTTCTGTAAAATCGGAGAGAGTGTGGTGTGGTGTGACGATTAAACTACACAGTGTTCTGAAAGCCCCAGCCAAGTGCCTGGGGTGAAGCTGGCCCCCAAGAATGACAGCATCAGCACCAATCTTTTCTGATTGTTGTTATTGTTGGGAGGAATTGAGTTTGCAGGGCAAGAGGGTTGGCCAGCTGATTCATCTGCAGTTAGTACACAGCAATTTCTGCTTGAGGACTGCATTTCCACTTCCAGCTCCATGCTTGTCAGCACACGTATTAGCTTCCCATTGTTGCCTTAACCAAGGCCAGAGGCTTTTAACACTGCAGATGTATCACCTCGTCGTTCTGTAGATAAGAGATCCAACACATGGGGTCTCATGGAGCTGAACTCCAGGGTTGGCAGGGCCGTGTGGCTTCCTGGGGCCCAGAGGCCTTTCCTCTGTCTGCAAAGCTGGCTTATGTGTGTCAAGTGATAATGCTGCCATCTCTCTGACCCTCTGCCGTGAGTGTCGAAAGTCGCGGACACTGTGTGCCTTCTCTCCATACCTTCAGCCAGGAAAGCATCTCCAGTTTTAAGAATTTGTGTGATTACATTAGGGTTTCTCTGGTGGCTCAAATGGTTAAGAATCTGCCTGCAATGCCGGAGACCTGGGTTTGATCCCTGGGTCAGGAAGATCCCCTGGAGAAGGGAATGGCTACCCATGCCAGTATTCTTGCCTGGTAAACAGAGGAGCCTGGCAATTGGCACCCTATATAATCTAGGGTAATCTCCCCATCTCAAGGTCCACACCCTTTATCACATCTGCAAAGTCCTTTCTGCCACATAAGGCAATGTGTTCATAAATCCCTGAGACATCTTTGGTAGATTGGGGGATGTCTTTATTCTGCCTAACACAGCATACTGTCTTACAAGTTGTCCTGGTTATGTTTTCTGTGTAGGGAATGTCCAATCTCTTCTTCAGAGGGTCTCCCCATCGTCATCATAATAGCAAATCATTCAGAAGAGTTACCACATGCCAGGCGCTGTTCTAAGGAGAATATACTGGCTTGGCCAAAAAGTTCGTTCGAGTTTTTCCATAGTTCAGTTCAGTCACTCAGTCATGTCCGACTCTTTGCGACCCCATGAACCGCAGCATGCCAGGCCTCCCTGTCCATCACCAACTCCCGTAGTCTACCCAAACCCATGTCCATCGAGTCAGTGATGCCATCCAGCCATCTCATCTTCTGTTGTCCCCTTCTCCTCCTGCCCTCAATCTTTCCCAGCATCGGGGTCTTTTCCAATGAGTCATAAGATCATACCAAAAAAAAAACCCCAAATGAACTTTCCGGCCAACACTACATTTCTGCATTTATTCAATCTTCACCAATTCATTATGAGGCTCCCCATTCGTGAAGCATGGGCTGTGTACAACCACTTTCTTCCCAAGAGCATATCCAAGAGAGGTGGGGGGGGATCAGTTCACAGCAGAGAAACCTGACAAATGCCATCTCAACCAGGTGATCTAGGTCAACATCCACAGTTCGAAGTCACGCTGATAGGATATACTATTGAGACAATATGGTGAGAAGTGTGCTTTACCCCTGTGACTTCTCCCCTCCCCAAATCTATAATCCCAGTTCAATTATGAGAAAAAACAAGACAAATTTCAATAAAGGGGGCCTTCCTTGGTGGTCCAGTGGTAAAGAATCCACCTGCCAATGCAGGGGACACAGGTCTGATCCCTGATCCAGGCAGACTCCACATGCCTCAGAGCAGCTAAGCCTGTGTACTGCAACTATCGAGCCTGCGCTCTGGAGCCCGGGAGCCTCAACTACGAGCCCACATGCCACAACTACTGAAACCTGCACACCCTAGAGCCGGTGCTCAGCAGCAAGAGAAGCCATCACAATGAGAAACCCACAAACCACTAGAGAGAATCCGGCACACAGCAGCAAAGATCCAGCACAGCCAAAAACAAATAAATGAATAAATCTCTAAAAACTGATACAAAAATTCCAATAAAGGGACACCTCTCAGGGCTCGTACTCGACTGTGCCTGCGTGCTAAGTCGTTTCAGTGGTGTCCAACCCTTTGCGAACTTACAGGTTGTAGCCCACCAGGCTCCTCTGTCCATGGGATTCTCCAAGCAAGAATATTGGAGTGGGTTGCCATCCCCTCTTCCAGGGGATCCTCCTGACTCAGGGATCAATCCCACATCTCTTATGTCTTCTGCATTGGTAGGTGGGTTCTTTACCACTAGCAAAACCTGGGAAGACAGTACCTGATTAATACTCATCAAAACTGTCAAGGTCATCAAAGACAAGGAAAGTCTGAAAAGCTGTCACAGCCAAGAGGAGCCTAAGGAGCCATGACAAGTAAATGTGATGAGAAGTCCTGAATGGGATCCTGGAACAGAATAAAGACCTTTAGGGAAAAGCTAAGGAAGTCTGAATAAACCATGGGCTTTAGTTAATAATAACGTATCAGTATTGAATCATTACTTATAACAAATGTTAATAACAGAGAAGACTGGGAACTCTGCACTAGCTTCTCAACTTTTCCACAAATCTAAAACTTTCAAAAAATAAAATCTGTCATCATTATTAACTCATTAGAACTCTACAGGATAGTTGGTACCAACATTATCCCCATCTTACAGATAGGTAATTAAGGCACAAAGAGGTAACTTGTATAAATGGTGGAGCCAGGATTTTAATTATGTATTCTGGCTCCAAGGTTCAATGCTCCTTGTTTGTTTGTTTTTTTTTTAAGATTTTTGATGTGAACCATTTTAAAAGTCTTTATTGAATTTGTTATAATACTGCTTCCTATTCATGTTTTGGTTTCTTGGCCGTGAGGCATAAAAAACTCCGTTAGCTCCCCAACTAGGGACCGAATCCACACCTTTGGAATGTGGAAGGTGAAGTCTTAACCACTGCACCACCAGAAAAGTCCCCAAAGTTCAATGCTCTTGCCACCATGTTTTTCAGTTTATCCGGGGGCTGTCCAATCTCCCCCATTAGTCCAGAAGTTCACCAAGTTCAGGATCTGTCTCTTCCCTCAGACTAGGGCTAGGATTGCTCGTCTCTCCTTGAGGGGCAGGACTATATTTCTGCCAGACTGGGCACCATCTCCTGCTCACTAGGCATGTTTAGTAGAGAGAAATATCCTGAGTTACAGGAATAGGCCAGTGCTATTGACTGGAGGCGGAGAAGGCGATGGCACCCCACTCCAGTACTCTTGCCTGGAAAATCCATGGACGGAGGAGCCTGGTGGGCTGCAGTCCATGGGGTCGCTAGAGTCGGACACGACTGAGCGACTTCACTTTCACTTTTCACTTTCATGCATTGGAGAAGGAAATGGCAACCCACTCCAGTGTTCTTGCCTGGAGAATCCCAGGGATGGGAAGCCTGGTGGGCTGCCGTCTATGGGGTCGCACAGAGTCCGACACAACTGAAGCGACGCAGCAGCAGCATTAACTGGAGGGCTTCCTCCCTACCTTGCCCCAGGGACACTTGGCAATGTCTGGAGACATTTCCAGTTGTCACAACTTGGGGATGTTACTGTCATCTAATGAGTAGAGGTCAAGGATGCTGCAAAACATCCTACAGTGCCCAGAACAGCCCCACAACAAAGGAATCACCCAGCCCCAAAATTTTTGTCACGAGTGCCAAGATCAAGAAACCCCGAGATAGACCCTATTTCGAACACTGTCTCCCTTTGTTCACATAAGGAAATTCACATGTGTCTAACCATGTGTACCACAATTTTGGTTTGGGAAATATGGTCACCATTTTTAGCATATTAGTAAAATATGTCAGTGTATCAGAGTCTCTGTGATGAAGCGCTGCACCCTGGGGAACAGAGGAGCGAGGGGCTGGTGCAGGGTCCCCCCTGCCACTTCTAGCTCCTGCCTCCGTTGACTAGACTCCCCTACCTCCAGCCTGGCCCTTTGGGCAGAGGCACCAGGATGCCCTATTTCCTGGGGCAGGAGGAGGTTCTCAGCCCTGAGGAGGTCACGGCTGAGTCAGCCCTTCTTGGCCCCAGCTGCTAGAGCACATGCAGACATAAAAGAGCTACATCCACATCTCGGCTCACAGCTTGCTCCCTGCAGCCAGACCCAGAGGCGTGGCAGGGAGTGGGGCGTGGGCAGCTGCCAAGTCAGCCCCGTCCTCTTCCAAAACCTTCCCGAGACTTGCCAGACAGGCATGTCATGGCTGCTGGGGCCCTTTGGGCAAGTCATGACTTTCTGGACCTTGGTTCCTTTGTATGTTGAAAGTAGAGAACACTCAGTGCCTCTATCGGTCCAGGAGAACAGCTTTATTGAGCACTGACTCAGTTACCTGATTCCAGGTGCTGGAGAAAGTGTGGTGGACAAACAGCACCCGTCGTCAAGGAGGGTGTCCCAGGAGAGGGGAGACAGAAAATGCAGTAGTCCACATGGATCTGCTTCCAGTGGGGTCTGCGTGACTGCTGAGACTGGCTGGTACTCTGCCTGTCAGCTCCCAGCTTCATGCCCTCCCTTCTGTGTTCTGCAGGCCCTGGAAGCCTGCAACTACATTTCCCAAGCTCCAGTTAGGTTCTGTGAATGGGAGGAAGCAGTGAGAGGTGGGGAGGAGGCGCAAGGAAGGGAGACGCAGCATTTTCCGCTTCTGCAGGTGACTTCTCAAGTGGCAGCAGCAGAGGTGGCACTTGGAGGGGGCACTTCTGCAGCCTCAGTCCATGAATCTCTTTCAGTTCATGAAACTTCTATTGGAAATGCTATGAGTATTTGAGGGAAGTTTTTTGGAGAGTGTCCATAACTTTCATCAGATTGTCAAAGAAATATGGGATCCTAAAAATAATCAGGAAGTGAAGGCAAGGCTGTCTGTCAATCACATATATTCCTTCGGGTAGAGTGGTACCTCACTGTCTCCAAAACGGGATTCAGGAAGAGACACTTACTTATTTTTACTTCTATTTGTATTGGATTTATTCATATTTATTCTTTGTCTCACCTTTTCACTTTGAAGCATATTTATTATGTACATTACATATTAACAAAATAGCATAGGCATATAATTTACAAGTAAATGACACATATGAGGCAATTTTAAAAACTTGCTTGATGGGCAGTTTTAAAAAGTTGATATTGGTGTGCTGTCCAAACACTTTAGAAGAAGCAGGGCTTGAACACCAACGTTCACTGCAGCATGGTTCATAGTAGCCAAAAGATGGAAACAACTCAAGTTCCCAACAACACGTGAATGGATAAAATATGTGACATATCCATATAATGGAATATTATCCAACCATAAAAAGAAATGAAGTTCTGATACATTCTGCAGCATAGATGAATCTTGAAAACAATATATAATTTATCATATAATAAGTTGCTATTGTCTTAAGCCATCTGGTTTTTGGTAGTTTGTCCGGGACACCCGAACAAACTGGGGAGTCACTGCTTAGTAGTTCCAAAATGCTGTTTGGAATAAAGAAAAAGATTTGGAATTAGATAGTGGTGATGGCTGCAAGGAGATCCAACCAGTCCATTCTGAAGGAGATCAGCCCTGGAATTTCTTTGGAAGGAATGATGCTAAAGCTGAAACTCCAGTACTTTGGCCACCTCATGCGAAGAGTTGACTCATTGGAAAAGACTCTGATGCTGGGAGGGATTGGGGGCAGCAGGAGAAGGGGACGACAGAGGATGAGATGGCTGGATGGCATCACTGACTCGATGGACGTGAGTCTGGGTGAACTCCGGGAGTTGGTGATGGACAGGGAGGCCTGGCGTGCTGCGATTCATGGGGTCACAAAGAGTCGGACAAAACTGAGCGACTGAACTGAACTGAACTGATGGCTGCACATTTTGAATGTGTAATTCATGCCACTGAATAATACACTTAAAATTTTTAAAGTGGAAAAAAGTGTATTATAAATGTCTTACCACAATTTAAAATAATTAATAATGTAATATACCCAAGCCCATTAAATTGTACAATTTAAATGGGTAAATTGTATGGTTTGTGAATTATATCTTCATAAAGTCATTCAAAAATGGTTTGTATATGGAGGGGCAAAAGACTCAGAGTAAAAAACACATTATTGAAGAAAAACAAAGTTGGAGAACTGGCATTATCCAACATTAAGACTCACTATCAGTTCAGTTCAGTTCAGTTGCTCAGTCGTGTCCGACTCTTTGCAACCTCATGAATTGCAGCACGCCAGGCCTCCCTGTCCATCACCAACTCCCGGAGTTCACACAAACTCATGTCCATCGAGTCAGTGATGCCATCCAGCCATCTCATCCTCTGTCGTTCCCTTCTCCTCCTGCCCCCAAACCCTCCCAGCATCAGGGTCTTTTCCGGTGAGTCAACTCTTCACATGAGGTGGCCAAAGTAGTGGAGTTTCAGCCTCAGCATCAGTACTTCCAGTGAACACCCAGGACTGGTCTCCTTTAGGATGGACTGGTTGGATCTCCTTGCAGTCCAAGGGACTCTCAAGAGTCTTCTCCAACACCACACTTCAAAAGCATCAATTCTTGGGTGCTCAGCTTTCTTCACAATCCAACTCTCACATCCATACATGACCACCAGAAAAACCACAGCCTTGACTAGACAGACCTTTGTTGGCAAAGTAATGTCTCTGCTTTTGAATATGCTATCTAGGTTGGTCATAACTTTCCTTCCAAGGAGTAAGCGTCTTTTAATTTCATGGCTGCAGTCACCATCTGCAGTGATTTTGGAGCCCCAAAAAATAAAGTCTGACACTGTTTCCACTGTTTCCCCATCTATTTCCCATTAAGTGATGGGATCAGATGTGGTGATCTTCGTTTTCTGAATGTTGAGTTTTAAGCCAGCTTTTTCACTCTCCTCTTTCACGTTCATCAGGAGGCTTTTTAGTTCCTCTTCACTTTCTGCCATAAGGGTGGTGTCATCTGCATATCTGAGATTATTGATATTTCTCCTGGCAATCTTGATTCCAACTTGTGCTTCTTTCAGCCCAGCGTTTCTCATGATGTACTCTGCATAGAAGTTAAATAAGCAGGGTGACAATATACAGCCTTGACGTACTCTTCTTCCTATTTGGAACCAGTCTGTTTTTCCATGTCCAGTTCTAACTGTTGCTTCCTGACCTGCATATAGGTTTCTCAAGAGGCAGGTCAGGTGGTCTGGTATTCCCATCTCTTTCAGAATTTTCCAGTTTATTGTGATCTACACAGTCAAAGGCTTTGGCATAGTCAATAAAGCAGAAATGAAATAGATGTTTTTCTGGAACTCTCTTGCTTTTTCAATGATCCAGCAGATGTTGGCAATTTGATCTCTGCTTCCTCTGCCTTTTCTGAAACCAGTTTGAACATCTGGAACTTCTCGGTTCACATATTGCTGAAGCCTGGTTTGGAGAATTTTGAGCATTAATTTACTAGCGTGTGAGATGAGGGCAATTGTGCGGGTAGTTTGAGCATTCTTTGGCATTGCCTTTCTTTGGGATTGGAATGAAAACTGACCTTTTCCAGTCCTGTGGCCACGGCTGAGTTTTCCAAATTTGCTGGCATATTGAGTGCAGCACTTTCACAGCATCATCTTCCAGGATTTGAAATAGTTCAACTGGAATTCCATCACCTCCACTAGCTTTGTTCGTAGTGATGCTTTCTAAGGCCCCACTTGACTTCTCATTCCAGGATGTCTGGCTCTAGGTCAGTGATCACACCATCATGATTATCTTAGTCGTGAAGATCCTTTTTGTACAGTTCTTCTGTGTATTCTTGCTACCTCTTCTTAATATCTTCTGCTTCTGTTAGGTCCATACCATTTCTGTCCTTTGTTGAGCCCGTCTTTGCATGAAATGTTCCCTTGGTATCTCTAATTTTCTTGAAGAAATCTCTAGTCTTTCTCAGTCTGTTGTTTTCCTCTATTTCTTTGCACTGATCACTGAGGAAGGATTTCTTATCTCTCTTTGCTATTCTTTGGAACTCTGCATTCAAATGGGAATATCTTTCCTTTTCTCCTTTGTTTTTTGCTTCTCTTCTTTCACAGCTATTTGTAAGGCCTCCCCAGACAGCCATTTTGCTTTTTTGCATTTCTTTTCCATGGGGATGGTCTTGATCCCGTTTCCTGTATAAAGTCACAAACCTCCATCCATAGTTCATCAGGTACTCTATCAGATCTATTTCTTAAATCTATTTCTTTTCTTTTCCATGGGGATGGTCTTGATCCCGTTTCCTGTATAAAGTCACGAACCTCCATCCATAGTTCATCAGGTACTCTATCAGATCTATTTCTTAAATCTATTTCTCTTAATCTTATTCTCCCTTAAATCTATTTCTCACTTCCACTGTATAATCATAAAGTGAAAGTGAAGCCGATCAGTCATGTCCGACTCTTTGCCACCCCATGGACTGTAGCCTACCAGTCTCCTCCGTCCATGGGATTTTCCAGGCAAGAATACTGGGGTGAGTTAGCCATTCCCTTCTCCAGGAGATCTTCCTGACCCAGGGATTGAACCCAGGTCTCCCGCACTGTAGGCAGACGCTTTACCATCTGAGCCACCAGGGAAGATTTAGGTCATACCTGAATGGTCTAGTGGTTTTCCCTACTTTCTTCAATTTAAGTCTGAATTTGGCAATAAGGAGTTCATGATCCGAGCCACAGTCAGCTCCTGGTCTTGCTGACAGTATAGAGCTTCTCCATCTTTGGCTGCAAAGAATATAATCAATCTGATTTCGGTGTTGACCATCTGGTGATGTCCATGTGTAGAGTCTTCTCTTGTGTTGTTGGAAGAGGGTGTTTGCTATGACCATTGCGTTCTCTTGGCAAAACTCGATTAGCTTTTGCCCTGCTTCATTCCATATTCCAAGGCCAAATTTGCCTGTTATTCTAGGTGTTGCTTGATTTCCTACTTTTGCATTCCAGTCCCCTATAATGAAAAGGACATCTTTTTTAGGGCAGCGACAGAGAGCTCCAGGCTGCGATGGTGCAGGAGTGGCCTGAGAGGAGCTATCCCACACCCGAAGTCAGGAGCGGTGGCTGAGAGGAGCAACCCCAAGTTCAAGGAGCGGCGGCTGCGCAGGCACAGGAGGGTAGAGAGGAGCTACTCCATGTTCAAGGTCAGGAGGGGCAACCTCATCCAAGGTAAGGAGCAGCAGCTGCACTTTGCTGGAGCAGCTGTGAAGAGATACCCCACGTCCAAGGTAAGAGAAACCGAAGTAAGATGGTAGGTGTTGCAAGAGGGCATCAGAGGGCAGACACACTGAAACCATAATCACAGAAAACTAGCCAATCTGATCACACGGACCAGAGCATTGTCTAACTCAATGAAACTAAGCCATGCCGTGTGGGGCCACCCAAGACGGACGGGTCATGGTGGAGAGGTCTGACAGAATGTGGTCCACTGGAGAAGGGAATCACTTCAGTATTCTTGCCTTGAGAACCCGATGAACAGTATGAAAAGGCAAAATGATAGGATACTGAAAGAGGAACTCTCCTGATTGGTAGGTGCCTAATATGCTACTGGAGATCAGTGGAGAAATAACTCCAGAAAGAATGAAGGGATGGAGCCAAAGCAAAAACAATACCCAGTAGTGAATGTGGCTGGTGATAGAAGCAAGGTCCGATGCTGTAAAGAGCAATATTGCATAGGAACCTGGAATGTCAGGTCCATGAATCAAGGCAAAGTGGAAGTGGTCAAACAGGAGATGGCAAGAGTGAATGTCGACATTCTAGGAATCAGTGAACTAAAATGGACTGGAATGGGTGAATTTAACTCAGATGACCATTATATCTACTACTGTGGGCAGGAATCCCTCAGAAGAAATGGAGTAGCCATCATGGTCAACAAAAGAGTCCGAAATGCAGTACTTGGATGCAATCTCAAAAATGACAGAATGATCTCTGTTCGTTTCCAAGGCAAACCATTTAATATCACGGTGATCCAAGCCTATGCCTCAACCAGTAACGCTGAAGAAGCTGAAGTTGAACGGTTCTATGAAGACCTACAAGACTCACTATAAAGCTACAGTGTGGTATTGGCAAAAGAATAGACAAATAGATTATTGGAACAAAATCAAGATCCCAGAAATAGACTCATATAAATACAGACAACTGATCTTTGACAAAAGAGCAGCACAAAAGAGCAAAGACACTCTTTTCAACAAATGGTGTTGGAACAATTGGACATCCACATACAAAAGATAAAATAAAAAGAATCTAGACACAGACCTTACAGTCCTCACAAAAATTAACTCAGAATGGATCACAGGCCTAAATGTAAACACAAAACTATTAACTCCCAGAAGATTACTTAAGAGAAAATCAGATGACCTCAAGATTGGCCATGACTCTTTAGATATAATACAAAAGACACAATAGATGAAATAAATAACTGATAAACTGGACTTAAAATTTAAAACTTCTGCTCTGTAAAAAACACTTTGAAGAGAAAGAATAGACAAGCCATAAACTGGGAGAAAATATTTGCAAAGCACATATCCGATAAAGGACTCACCCGAAATATACAAAGAACTCTAAAGAATTCAACAATAAAAAAAAGTACCACCTAATTTAAAAATGAACAAAAGATCTGAACAGACACTGAAGTTGACATACAGATGCAAAGAAGCTCAACCTCATATGTCATCAGATCAGATCAGGTCAGATCAGATCAGTCGCTCAGTCGTGTCCGACTCTTTGCGACCCCATGAATCGCAGCACGCCAGGCCTCCCTGCCCATCACCAACTCCCGGAGTTCACTCAGACTCACGTCCATTGAGTCAGTGACGCAATCCAGCCATCTCATCCTCTGTCGTTCCCTTCTCCTCCTGCCCCCAATCCCTCCCAGCATCAGAGTCTTTTCCAATGAGTCAACTCTTCGCATGAGGTGGCCAAAGTACGGGAGTTTCAGCTTTAGCATCATTCCTTCCAAAGAACACCCAGGGCTGATCTCCTTCAGAATGGACTGGTTGGATCTCCTTGCAGTCCAAGGGACTCTCAAGAGTCTTCTCCAACACCACAGTTCAAAAGCATCAATTCTTCGGCGCTCAGCCTTCTTCACAGTCCAACTCTCACATCCATACATGACCACAGGAAAAACCATAGCCTTGACTAGATGAACCTTTGTTGGCAAAGTCATGTCTCTGTTTTGAATATGCTATCTAGGTTGGTCATAACTTTCCTTCCAAGGAGTAAGCATCTTTTAATTTCATGGCTGCAGTCACCATCTGTAGTGATTTTGGAGCCCAGGGAAACACAATTTAAAGCAACAATGAGATACCACTACACACCCATCAGAAAAACGAGACTGCAAAGCACTGACAACTCCAAATGCTGCTAAGGATGTAGAGCACAAGGAACTCTCATTGCTGACAGGAATGCAAAATGGTACAGCCACCTTGAAAGATAGTTTGAAGGTTTCTTAGAAAATTAAACATTCTCTTACCATATGATCCAGTAATCATGCTACTAGGAATTTACCCAAATGAGTTGGATACTTATGTCCACAGAGAAACCTGCACACAGATGTTTATAGCAGCTTTATTCATAATTGCCAAAACTTTTAAGAAACCAAGATGCCCTTCAGTTTAAAAAAAAATGGATAAAGAAACTGTGGTATATTCAAACAATGGAATATTATTCAGTGATAAAAAGAAATGGGCTATCGAGCCATGAAAAGACCTGGAGGAACATTAAGTATATATTATTAAATGAAAGAAGCCAATCGGAAAGGCTACATAATGTATGATTCCAACTACATGACATTCTGGAAAAGGTAAAATTATGGAGACAGTTAAAAGATCAGTGGTTGTCAGGGGTTAGGGGAGGGAAGCATGAACAAGTGGAGCTCGGAGGATTTTAAGGGAAGTGAAGATACTCTCTATGATACTACGATGGTAGATACATGTCGTTATGTTTCTCAAAACCGACAGAATGTACAATGCCAAGGATGAACCCTGATGTTAACCATGAGCTCTGAGTAATAATGAAGTGACGATATAGATTCATCAGCTGTAAAAAATGTAGCATCTGGTGTGCGTTGTGGACAGTGGGGGAGGCTGTGCATGTGGTAGGAATAGATATATGTTGTTGCTGTCGTTCAGTCCCTCAGTCATGTTCGACTCTGCGACCTCATGGACTGCAGCACACCAGGCTTCCCTGTCCTTGGCTATCTCCTGGAGTTTGCTCAAACTCGTGTCCATTGAGTCGGTGATGCTGTCTAACCATCTCATCCTCTGCTGCCCAACCCCTTCTCCTGTTGCCTTCAGTCTTTCCCAGCATCAGGATTTTTTCCGGTGAATTGGCTCTTTGCATCAGGTGGCCAAAGTATTGGAGCTTCAGCTTCAGCATCAGTACTTCCAGTGAACAGAGTTGATTTCCTTTAGGATTGATTGGTTTGAACGCCTTGCTGTCCAAGGGACTCTCAAGAGTCTTCTCTAGGACCACAGTTTGAAAGGATCAATTCTTCGATGCTCAGCTTTTTTATGGTCCAATTCTCACATCCATACATGACTACTGGAAAAAACCATAGCTTTGACTCTACAGACCTTTTGATGTCTCTGCTTTTTAACACATTGTCTAGTTTGTCACAGTTTTCCTTCCAAGGAGCAAGCATCTTTTAACGTCATGGCTGCAGTCAGTGTCCACAGTGATTTTAGAGCCCAAGAAAATAAAATCTGTCACTGCTTCCACTCTTCTCCCTTCTATTTAACATGAAGTGGTGGGACTGGATGCCATGATCTTAGTTTTTTGAATGTTAACTTTTAAGCCAGCTTTTTCACTCTCCTCCTTCACCCTCATCAAGAGGTTCTTTACTTCCTTTTTCACTTTCTTCCATTCGAGTGGTATCATTTGCATATCTGAGGTTGTTGACATTTCTCTCAGCAGTCTTGATTCCATCCTGTGATTCATCCAGCCAGGCATTTCACACGATGTACTCTGCATAGAAGTTAAATAAATAGGGTGCCAATATACAGCCTAATATACAGGAACTCACTATACTTCCACTCAATTTTGCTGTGAACTTAAATCTGCTCTAAAAAATAGGTTTTTAAAAATTTTAATCCAAATGCTGGCACTGTCCAGAAAATTTTAACAGGTCTACTTAAAATTGTTATAAAGTTGAATTAATAAGAAAAAAAAGTTTGGAGGCCTGCGCATGAAGACACTTACACATGATTAACAGCAGCTTACTCCGGGAGTTGGTGATGAACAGGGAGGCCTGGTGTGCTGCAGGCCATGGGGTCACAAAGAGTCGGACATGACTGAGCGACTGAACTGAACTGAACAGCAGCTCAGAGTTAATTAACTTACCAGGGGGATAAAGAAGATTTATCCAGGAGTAGAGGATCAGTGATAACCTAAGTCCCCCTGGTGCTGGAGAAGACTCTTGGACTGCAAGAAGAGTCAGTCCTAAAGGAAATCAACCCTGAATATTCATTGGAAGGACTGCTGCTGAAGTTGAAGCTCCAGTGGCCACCTGATGCAAAGAGCTGACTCAATGGAAAAGACCCTGAGGCTGGGAAAGATTGAAAGCAAAAGGAGAAGGGAGTTGCAGAGGATGAGATGGTTCAACAGCATCATCAGCTCAGTGGACATGAATTTGAGCAAACTCCAGGAGATAGTGGACAGGAAAGCCTGGCATGCTGCAGTCCATGGTGTCGCAAAGAGTCAGACACGACTTGGCGACTGAACAAGACAAGGGGATCAGTGATGACCTGAGGCCCCTCCCACTCCCCCAGGAAGGATGGAGCTGAAGGGAAGGCTGTGGTGCTCGGGCAAGTTACTTAAGCTCGCTGTGCTTCTGTCTGTCTCTTCACCTATGAAATGAGGGAAATACTGGTATTTAATATAAATTGATATTTAATGTTGTGACTATTAAACTGGTTAATTCATGCAAAGTGCTGTGATCTGTGCCTGTCGCATAGTAAGCACCAAGTAAGGGTTTGAAACAAGACTCATGCAACAAAACTCAGAACAATGGACACGTACGTGCCCTGTGAGGCTCCCCTCACTTTGGGGATGAATGTCCAGGAGCACAGTGCAGGGCCAAGGAACTACCATTTACTGAAGCCTATGATGTTGTACCAGGTGGTCATTTAATTTCTCCCCAGTTGTGGGATGGCAACAGTCCTCTTGGGTTCACACAACAGAAATGGAAGCTCAAATAATTCAAATGACTTGTCCCAAATCACAGAGCTAGGTAGAAGGGACTGAGCCGAGGTGCAAATTGGGTCTCCATGACATTAAACCAAGCCCCACTCTTTCTAGGCTGTCAATCACCAGTGATTCAGAGGAGGGCAGCAGGGCCACGCCTCCATCTCTGGTAGCCAGCTTGGAGATGGGGGACACCTCCAGAGAAAATCACAGTTCTCCCTCTGTGGTAAAGGCCCTGTCAGGGACCAGAATGATCCGGGCTTCAGAAATGTGGTTCAAGGAACTTCCCTGGTGGTCCAGTGGTTAAGACTCCACGCTTCCAATGCAGGGGGCAGCAGTTCAATCCCTAGTTGGGCAACTAAGATCCTGCATACCACGTGGCATGGCTAAAAAATAAAAGAAATGTGGTACAAGTCCCAGCTCCACTCCATACTAGTTGTGCGGCCGTGGGCAAGTCACTCACCTCACTGTGCCTCGGTTTCCTCATTTGTAAAATGCGGATAATAGCGATCCAGACTGTGTGGGTATTAAAGGAAGCAACAAGTCTAGAACCGTCCAGCAAGGGGCTGGCACACAGAATATACCCAACTCATGTGTACTGAACCACTGTCTTCTCATCACCAAGAATAAAGAGAGGAACAGAAGCAGGCCTGGGACCCAGAGCTCCCCTCCCACTTCCACATGCCATGTCCTCCAGAAAGGGGCGGGGGGGGTCCATCCTCTACTCTGCTTATCAGGGACAGCAATCCTGGCAGGGCACTCACGTCCTACCCAGCGCCCCCCCCCCCACGACACACAAGCACTCCCCCTTGGACGCAAGCCCTCCTTGGACGCAAGGCCTCCGCAGGGAGGTTGCGCCACAGCAGCCCGCCCCCACTCTCCAGGGCACGGAGACCACAGCTGTGGTCCAGCTGCGGAGCCCAGCCCAGCCACCGACTGGTCCCGTGCCAGCGACAGGAAGCCGGGAAGGGCTGTGCACGCCTGCGGGACACTGGGGAGGGGTGGACACCAGGGGCTGGAGCCAGGCCAGGCTCTGTAATCACAGTGTGTGGAAGGGAGCCGACAGGAGAGCTGTGCAGGTGACTGTCACCCTTCACTGTCTGGAGGGCTGTGGGGGTAAGGGGGTGAGGAAAAGCACCAGGAGGCAGGAAAGAGCACTGAGTTGGGAGTCTGGAAACCTGGCACTTGGTTAGCTTTTGCCACCAGCTCACTGCGTGACTTGCATTAGCCCCTTTCCCTCTCTGGCCCCTTGTATTCCCATCTGCGAAACTGGAAATACATATTGAGCTACCTGTGTCAGACCCAGTTCTAGGGAGTCCCCTAGGAGACAGAGCAAAGTCCCCTCACCCCTGGAGCTTACATTCTACTAGTCAACAAACAAGTACATAAATAGGAAAAGAGGTGAAAGGTTTATGAAGAAAAATAAAGTGGGACAGAGAGAAAGGGGTCTGGGATGGCCTCTCTGAGAAGATGACCTAAATAGAGAAGACAAGGAAGGGGGCCAAGTGAATAGCTAGGGGAAGCACATTCTGGGCAGATGGGAGAGCAAGTGCAAAGGCCCTGAGCAAACACACGAGACAAGCTGAAAAAACAAACTCGGGAAGCAGCAAGGCTGGAAAGAAATGAGTGAGGGGAGACGAAAGTGAAGGCAGGTAGAGCCCAACTCTGGGAGCCTGAAGGCCAATGTGAGCACTTTGCATTTGACTCTGAACTAATTATTGGTCCCCAGGAAAGCTAGGTCTGGGCTTGTCTGCAGAGCCCACCTGGTGTTGTGGGGTGGGGGCTGGAGGTGGTGGAACCATTTACTCATTTACTCTACTCATTTACTCTGGGGTCCTAGTCAGGTCCTTCGGGAAGAGAGGGTAATAGGCCAAGGACAAGGGTGAGGTGTGTAAGGCTTACAGTGAGTGAGGCTCGGGTGTGAAACTTTAAGGGAGCAGCAAAAAAACAAAAAACAAAAAACCTCGGTAATTAACATAAAACAATATTTTCTTGCAATATATCTAAAAATTGAAATCAATGCAAAAAATCTCTAATGAACAAAATGCCAACATTTTAAATGAAGACAGGATCTAAACCTGAATTTTCATGATCCCATCTCACTCGTTTCACTTTAATCTCAGCCCTGGTTCCAATAAAACTTTATTTATAAAAATAGGCAGCTGGCTGGCAGGGCTGTAATTTGCTGATTTGCTTTTTAATATCGAATTACAATGGTTTTTATATTGGCACCTTCCCAAATTTCGCACCCCAGCAGAGTCTCTCAGTTCCCCATCCTAGTCCTGATCCTGGATAGCACTGAAACTATTAAGGTCCACATGGAGGGTCCCAGTGTGCGTTCCTCCTGAAGCTCAGAGAGGTAAAGGGACTTCCTAGGAGAACAGGTAGATGGTGGAATTGAGGTCTGGAACTGGAGTCCCATGCCAAGGCCCACCACCTGGTCATCACCCCATACTGTGTTTTGTCCTGGAATGCTGATTTTAATTAGTGGGTGTTTTTGTTTTCCCAACTTTTTATTCAAGTATAATACTTATATTAAAAAAAAAAAAAAGTACCTGCACTATAAATGTTCAGCTTGCTGAGTTTTCACACACTGAGCACACCTGTATAATCAGTATGTGGGATTAAATTTAAAGCCTGCTTTTACATTTCCAACAAACCAGACATATTACTTGGTGCTGGGCCAGAGTCAGGGGACTTCTGATCCCAAGCAGGTGATTTCAGACAGAGAGGCTGGGAGACTGGGCGGATCCAGAGTTAAGGGGCTGGGGATAGAGACTGAGAAGAGGGGTGTGTGGGGGGGGTGGTTAATGGTGCAGGGCTGGGGTCTGCGCTTAGGGAGGGGCCGCACGACAGTGGAGGCTGCCCTGGAGACAATGTCCACCCCCTGCTTACGTCCTTGCACTTCCAATCTTGGAGGCGGATGAGGCCAAGCTCCAGGGCCCAGGTAAACCGGTAAGAATGCTGCAGTCGCCAAGCCCCGCGGGTGCGTCCCGGTGACTCAGCCATTGCCAGGAAAGGGGAATCCGCCCCGCTCCCCAGAACTTCCAGACAGCAGCCTGATCCGGGCTGGCTCCCGGGGCTCCAGGCCGGGCTCCGCAGCAGGCAGCCCGGCCCCGGGAGTGGGACCCCTTCCTCCCCACCCGGGGGGCCCCCACTTCCGGCCGTAGGCACCTGGGCTCATCGCGGGGACGCTGCCTCTTGGTGGCGAGACCCCTGGGGGCCACAGTGGTCCTGGCTGCGACGGCGCCACGAGGACCTTTGAGCATCGTAAGTAGCGACTACAGGGGTGCTGGGGAACACCGAGAAGAGGCCCTGGGTCCCTAGCTCGGCCCCCGCGTCCCAGCCCCGGCTTCAAGCCCGGGCTTGGAAGGCGGAACCGGGAGAACTGGCCTGGCGCCGCCGCCGCCTCCCTAATTGCTCACCGGCCCTCGTGGTGGGGAGCCCAGACGCGGCTCCCAGGCGTCCTCGGTCTAGCGCGGCCAGACGCCGTCACCCCAGCGGGCGGCCCCACCTGATCGTCTCCGAGCCCGCCCACCCCTCACCCGGTGGGCGGCAGGCTCCACGCCTCCCCCTTCCTGGGGATCGGGTGCCAAGCTAGGGTCCCTGAACTAACCCCCACCCCCACCCCCACCACGACTGTCTGGTTGCAGCTCCTTCATACCCCCGCCCTGAGGCGGGATCCAGCTCAATTCCAGATGGGTCGCCCTGCTGCCCCTCCCCCAAACACCCCCCCCCCCCCCGCAGGGGCTCTCTCCTCTTTCCCAAGCACCCCGCAATTTGGAAGGCCTCGGATTCCAGTGTGGAGCCAAATGAAGGGCTGAACTCCAGAACCTCTCTTAGCCTCCAAAGCCGGGTTTCTGATCCAAATTCCCACGTGTGGCTGGTGGGGGTGGGGGAATCAGGGATGCTGAGGGCTGCTCTTGGGACACGGGAGGCTCGAATGTCACCAACCGGATTTCCCGAAGGGGGTAGCTTCTGGCGGGGTGGGCACCCGGTCTGTGCCACAGGTTAGGACCACGGGCGGGGACCGATGGGGTGGGCGAAGCGTGCCTGAGAAACTTGATCACTCCCCACCTTTGGGACAACGAGATTTGGGGGCCACAAATATTCAGACAATTGGCACGAGGTAGTTGTGATCACCGTGGTTTTTCTCTCTCTCTCGTTCTCTTGCTTTTTCCAAAACTTCTGCAGAGTTTAGCAGGCGAAGGGGAACTCGCGGCCCCCTTTGCAAGCTTCCCGGGGAGTTGGGCCTGGGAGGGGGGCGGAGATTTGGGGAGACTGGGGCCCAGCTCAGAGAGCGCGGAGGAAACGCGCGGAGCCGGCTTCCTGTGGGGGCTCCGGCCGCGGCGCCCCGCGGACAGACGTGTCCGGCCCAGGCAGCGCCTAGCCCGGCGCGGGGGAAGGGACGTGGTGGTGGGGGACGCCTGGGAAGGCGAGGAGGGGGCGGGGAGAGGGTGGGCCGGAGAGGAGGGGAGGGAAGAGGAGAGGCGAGCCGGGGAGGAGCGAGGGGGCTGCAGGGAGGGGAGGCAGAAGCAAGGGGGCGAGAGACGCGCGCTGGCGCCGAAATGCGAGAAAGGAGCGAGTGAGAGGGGAGGGGCGCGGAGAGGCCGAGTGGCCCCTGGGCTGGGGCGCCCACGGCCGGTGCGCATGGCAGGCCCCGCGCGGTGATCCCCGCGAGGCGAGAGAGCGGCGCGCAACTCACTAGAGTAAGTCAGTCCCGGACCGAGCCGGGAGGGGTGTGGGCGCGCGGCTGTCGCCGGATCGCCCCCTGCCCCGGCCCCCTTTTCCCCGGGGCGCGCGCGCGCGCGGGGACCTCCCGCCCCACCCGCTGAGCCTTGTTTCTCGTAGGTCCCGGGCCGATGTCCCAGGTGAGTGGCCAGCACCCCCCTCACTGCGACGCGCCCCATGGAGCCCCCAGCGCAGCCCCGGGCCCAGGTAGGAACCAGGGATGCAGAACAAGACCGGACGGGAGCGGGGGTAGGCGGCTGGGGGAGGGCGACTGGTAATTCTCCCCTCTCCTCTTTGAGAAGTGGGGAGACGGTTCGGGGGACCCTGAGTGGAGGTGGGGGCGAGAAATCTGGGTATCGGGGACCGGGTCCAAGGAGAGTGGAGGGCTGGGACGATGGGGGCAGGGCCCGAACGGAGGCAGCGGCCGCGCCAAGTTGGCTCCAACTCTCTCCACTCCTAACACCAGACACACACACACCGCAGTGTCTGTCTGTCCGTCTGGGATTTGTGTCCCAACCGTTTCTGCCCAGTGTGTAAATATTTTTGGGGGCCTCAGGCGGAGGTGGGGGTGTCTGAGTCTTTCTCTCCTTCCCTTCCCCCATCCTAGCCGGAGCCTAGCGCTTCCCGAAAACTTTTGTCCTCAGCAAGCGGCTGCAGGATCGGCCCCTCCCCTCCTTGCCATCTCCTCTCTTTCGCCTTCCTCCCCACCCGGGCCTGGCCAGCCCCCGCCACTCCTACCCTGCTTGCACACACACACACACACACACACACACACACACACACGCGCACACACGCATACACACATACACAGAGTTTCTCTCCGCCCCATCCCTCTCCTTCTCTCTCCCCGCTTCTCTATTTCAGGCACTCACCCCAACCAAGTGCCCACCACTCAAATGAACTGTCCCTTCCCCCAAACACAGGATCTGTAACCTCCCTGGAATTATTCCTGCAGCAGCCTACCCCCTCTCAGGGTTTGTGACTCCCTAAGGGGGCCTGGTAAGAAGGCAGGGGCCCTGGGGAGTCCTGGTGATGTGGCTCTCTGTCCACCTTCTCACCATACACATGTGCGCTGAGGCTCCCAGTGGACAGCAGGGACAGGGAGAAGTCAGGAACATCTTGGGTTTGTTGGGGAAGGCGGAAGGGTGGCGGGCAGGAGCACAGGCCCAGATGTCATGCCTTTAATCTCAGTTCTAGGTTAGTCTGATCATCTGCCTCCCTCTCACCCAGCCCTATTAGCCCTTTCGCCCCTCTTTGAGTCTCCAAATAATGGAGGTCTCATCCTGGACCTCTGACATGAACTTCCTGCATGGTCTTGGACAAGTTTCTTCCCTTCTCTGGCCTCAGTCTCCACATCCACGCATAGGGACTGGTCTGCCCATTTGGAAAGACCCAAGTCTACCTGGTGTGGACGCTGGCCCTTTGGAGACCCAGGGTTGTGGAGGTGGGGGTGGTGTCTAAAGTGGTGGGAGGGCAAGTGGCAGACGGCTGGCCAGGGGCCCGCACATACATGAAACCAACGTGTCTGCTCTGCATCCCGCCAGCCCTCAGACTGCCCCGCTGAATGTGGGGGCCCTGGAGTGGGGACTTCTGGGGTATAAACTCCTTCAGGAACTGGGCTCCTGGAGCCTGGGAGGAGAGCGCGGAGCAGGGGCCTGGGAAGGCTCTTTCTCTCTCTTGCCCCTTCTCTCTTTCTCGGCCTCCTGATTCTCCGCCTCTCTCCCTGTCTCCCCTGCCTTCTTCCCTGGCTTATCCATCTTCTCTGTTCTCTCCTCCACTCCCTCCTTCCAAGACCCTCTTTCCTGTGTGACCCGTTCTGCCCCAGCAGGGGGAGGAGGGGCTGAATGTGCTGGAGCCTGGAGCCGGGACAAGGGCCAGGGTGGGCCACTGGGAGGGCTAAGTCCTGGGCTGTAACTTGAGGCCCAGCCTCAGCAAGCCCCCTCCCCAGCCTGGGCAGGGCCAGACAATGTGGCTTTCATAACACGAGAAGGCCTGGCTCTGCCGCTTTGGGAGATTGAGCCTGCTGCCCAGGAAGCCCAAACCGCAGGAGACCCAGCCAAAACCCCACAGACGCCTGAATCCGAGACCAGAATCCCCCACGCCCCTTGCTGAGCACTGACAGAACAGCAAGGCCACGGCGCTACCCCAGGGGGACCCTGCCTCCGGCAGGACCACCAGGGACCAAGTCAGCCCCTCCCTCAGCCGCCCAGGATGCAAACGGGGAGCAAGGGGGCCCAGGGCAGCTCTGGTCGGGGGCTGGTGGCCAAGCCCCCACACCCTTGGCTCCCCCAGTGGCCTCCTCCTCCTCCAGCCCTGAGAGCCCCGGGAGCCTGGCTCCCTAACCCACAGCAAATTTCTGTCCAGCACTGGGGCGTCACATTCCTGCTCTTGGTTCTGAAGTGAATTTCCTGGGGAATTGGAGCTTTTAGACCTAAAATAAAACCAGCTGGACCTAGCCTAACTGGTCCGCTCAGGCCCTCTCCAGTCCTTGTCCTGGTGGCCTGGGCCTGTGTCTCATGGGTCCCAGTGTGTATCAAGCAAGCCCACGTTCTTAATGTCGCGGTGCCAGGCGCCAACCCCAATTCTCACCTTCTGGTTCTCTCTCCTCCTCCCAACCTGGGGCATTCTAGATTCCAGAACTCAGTCCTCGCCATCAGACATTGGCTAAGTGCCACTGGGGGTGCAAAGATGACACTGACGTCGCCCCAGGCGAGAGCTGGGGAGGGCTGGTAGAGGACCCACGCTTCACTCCCAGTTACAGTTTACAGCAGGGAGCTCTGGGCGCTGAATCCTCAGGAAGTGGCCACTCCGAGGAGGGACTGTTGGCTCAAGGATCAGGGTAGTCTTTCTGGAGGAAGAGGTGAACCTCCGGCTGGGTGGTGAAGGGTGATTGGATTTGGGGAGAGGGGAGGGGTAAGACCTTCTGATCCAGAGGGACAATAGAAGCCGGGATGGATTGGGCAGAAGGCCCAGTGGTGGCCTGGGACCACGGAGAGGTCAGTCGACCTGGAACACAGGATCCTGTCCATTGATTAGGTTGAAGGCATAGACTGAGGCCTTGAATACCAGGTCAAGGAGGGACTGGGATGAAGGTCTCCAGTCACTGCTCTCTGAGCAGATCAGATCCCGGCTGCCTCTGCAGAGATGGTCGGAACTCCAGGGGAGAGGCTGGGCCCACTGTCCGCAAAAACAAGGGAGCGGGCTCGGCTGGAGGAAGCAGGCATGGGAGCTCAAGGACATGGGTCCTCTGGGCCCTTTCCAGGCGTGGGCTGAACCCATCCCACCTGGAAGAGTTCCCCCCAACTCCCTCTCAGTCCAGGAATGACAAGCAAAGGGAGCGCACAGGGTCCAGCTGAAGCTTGAGGCTTTCCGCTTCCCTCTAGGGCTTATGGATTTAAATGTGACCTTTCCACCCTCTTCTGGGGCTGTCTTTCCAGAACTCAAGGCATTGTCCTGTGCCAAGGATGAGAGTATATCGAGGCATAGGGGCCCTTGCCTTTCTGCATGTCTCCTTTGGAGACTCTTGAGAGAGGTGCAGGACTGGGGCTTCTGCTCAGAGATGCCCACCGCATGGCTGGCTCCCAGTATACAATTATCTTATTTTTAATTTATTATTATTATTATTATTTTGGCTGCATCTCAAGACATATCGGAGGTGCAGAGTCCTAACCACTGGAATGAGTGAGTGATAGTCGCTCAGTCGTGTCTGACTCTTTGCAACCCCATGGAGTACAGCCTACCAGTCTCCTTGGTCCATGGAATTCTTCAGGCAAGAATACTGGAGTGGGTTGCCGTTTCCTGGGAATTACCCCTGTGCACATTAGAAAAAAGTGGCTATTTGATCAGATGGGAGCAGATGGCACCTCCAGGGAGGGCGGAACCCCAACCAGGGATTCTCACACCACCCCCACCCTGGGCAGGTGCCTTCATGCCTAGCAACTTAAGCTGCTTGTCCACCCGGTGGCCCTTGGCCTTTGCTGGCCTCCCCACCCTCCAGAAGTTTCTCCTTAGAGACGTTCTCCCCTCTGGGGCCGAGCAGAGGTCTCCTGGTCCCAAGAAGGAAAACTAGGGTCTTTCAGCCTCTTGATGGTTGACCCCGTGGACCCCACCTCTTATCTGGGTTTGCTGCCCCGTGTGCTCGCGGTGAGAGCTGTTTTTGGTCCAGCATCTTGGCGTCACGGCCCCCGGTCCATGCATCATCCACAGACAGGTTTCCCCGGCACTTCTTGCTCCTCAGCCTGCTCCCCATCTCTGTGCCGTCTGCAGTTTCCTCTTCTGCCCTCAGGGTTTCTCCTCCAGCGTCTGCTGGGTCCCCTCCGCTGCCCTCTGGCTCCAAGAGGTCTGTCTGTCTGTGTTTCCAGGTCAAGATAACTGGACTGGATTTACTTTCCTCCCTGGTTTCCTTCCAAGGTCTGATGCTCACCCCAGAATGGCAGGCTTCCTGCAGGAGGGGCCTCCTCAGAACCTCGTCTGGGCTCTCTGTAATTTCCTGTTCCCACCAGATTCAAGGTCACCAGCCCTGTAGGTGACTGTCAGGAGAGACTGCCCAGAGTGTGGCAGTCAACATGTCGGGGAGGAGGGCCGGGGTGGGGACCCGTCTCCTAATCCTGCTTTCTCAATTTCCTCCCTCTCCAACCCTGGGGGCCCAAGAGAGCTGCAGGGTCGGCTCCTTCCACTCCAAGAGCGACAGTGTCACCTCTGTGTGCCCTGGTGACCTCAGGAGAAAGCCTGGGACGTGACCACAAGGCCCGCCACGCAGTTACTCTATCTTCCCTCGTTCACACCGCAGCTGTTCACGCTGGGATCTGCTGCTGCTCTCAGAACGTCCTTTCCCCTTTCTTTGCTGACTGATTGATTACTCAAGACCCGATATGGGCATTGCCTTCTCCAAGAAGCCTCCTAGACTTGCACACACACACACACACACACACACACACACACACACCACACCACACCCCGGGATGAGTGCCCGTCTTCTCTGCTTCCACAGTCCTTAGCTGCCCCTGCTGTAACTCCTGCCCTTCAGTTTGTGAGACTGTCACCCACCCCCACCCCAACAGAGGGCTCCTGGGTCAGTGACCTGGTCTTTCTCACTGTGGTCCACCCAGCGCTTGACGCGTGGGGGGTGTCGTCGCTGTCACAGCAAACAGCACAGGAAGGAAAAGGAGGAAAGGAAGGAAGGGAGAGGAGAGAGGCCAGGCAGGGGACGGGCGGGGGAAGCCTATGGGAGTGGCCCCCTGCATGCCAGGTACCACTGAGGGTTTCATTTACTCTTTGAAACCCTGAGGGACAAGCATGCTTGTCCCCTTTTCATGCAAAGCGACCTAAGTCCTAGTAACTCGCCCAAGCTGGTATCCGGTAAAAACCAGGGCTTGGGTCTTCCAGCTCCTGGCTCGGGCCTCTGTCATTACAGGCTTGGGAGGGTCAGCACTCCCACTTCCGGGCTCTGGCAGGACGCCTCTGGGGCCAGAGGCTGGAGCTGGGCAGCCCCCTCCCTTCCTGGGAACTAGAACTCAAGCTGTGAGCCTCCCTCTCAGCTTGGTCTTGGCCTCCAGCGTCCCCTCTGCTCCACTATAGATCAGCCTCCACCACTAGGCAGGCAATCTGGCTCCCCCTTGGGGGTTATCTCTGCTCCCCTGCTCCCCCTAGGCCCAGCAGAAAAAACAGTTGTCCTCCTATTAACCTATTAGCCAGGTGGTGAGAGGAGCTTAAGGAATGGATGGGGCTGGAGGAACCCACCCCCTGCCTCCCTGGGCACCAGGAGGGGTTCCCAGCACATAACTGCCACACTTCAGGGGTGGCTGCAGCCCCAGTGCTCCCTCCTCCCTGTCCCAGCTCCCAGCTCCAGGCAGGGCCAGTGGTTTCCCCGGGCAGGTTGGAGCACACCTGCTGCTCTCTGTGCAATTTCCATGGGGCCCCTGGAGCCCCCACCGCCTGGCCATGGGAGACCAGAGTCTTTGGAACAAGGATCGTCCAGGGGTCTCTGAGCCCCTGGATCGTCCCCTCCCCTCCAGATGCTCCCACCCCCTTGACCTGCGTGCCCAACCTGAATTGCTCTCTCTTATATCTCCCCGCCCCATCCTCCCCTGCCCTCATTTGAAGACAGCTCAGAGAAAGACCCGGTCCCTAAGGCCATCTGTTTTCTGCGGTCGGCTCCACTGCTGTCTCTAAGACTAGTCTTTGTCTCTGTCCCTGCGGGTGTGTGTGTCTCGTGATCTCTCCGTGGTGTGGATGGGTGGGCGCCGACCTCTTACTATCTGGATTTCATCACCCTTTCTTGTCATCTTTCTCTGTGGCTCCCTGTGTGGCTCTCCCCTCTCTGAGCCCTTCGGTCTCTGTTTCCATCTCCCCTGCTCCCATCATGGCTTGGGGGAAGGGGCACCCTCTAGGGGTGCCCCTGTCATTCCCACTGCACAACCTGGGGGTTGATGGGAGGCCCAGGCTGCACCCCGCCATTGCCCCACCTCGGCCCCTGGCCCCGTGACCCCAGGCCTCACTTTCTCCTGTCCACCCTCAGGCTTTCCCATGCCCGGTCACCTTTCTGCCTCCCGGTGCCACCTCCCAGCCCCCAGAACTTTCCTCCCCTGGGCCCAGCCAGCCCTGGTCCTGCTGCCTCAGGAACTGTGGGTTTGAAGGTGGCTCCAAGTCTGCCTTCCGCCCACCCTGGACAGAGGGACCGAGCCACTCACTGTAATTACATGTGGCTGCCGGCCGCCTCTTCCAGCCCTCTTGGGCCGTCTCCCTGTCTCTCTTCCTGCCTGGAGCCCCTCCGCCTCACCCCAGGCTTCTCAGACTCTTTCTCGTGCTATCGTCCTCTCTCTCTGCCCTGGTTTCTCACCGTATCTCCATCTGTATATTGCTCCCTCTCCATCGCTTCTGCCTCTGACTTTCTCTTAGTTGCTTGCCTGCCCTGGGCTGTCTGTCACTGGGCGTCTACGTGCCCGGTCTCTCGAGTTCTGATGCACTGTCTCTCTTCGCTTCTACCTTTCACATCCTTTTGATTCTTTCTCTCTCCACGTCACTCTGGATGCCTGTTCCTATCTCCCCATCACTGACCATCTGTTCTCTCCTGCACTGTGTCTCTGCCTCCTTCCCCCACTTTCCTTTGTACTGTGCATCTCTGGCCCCCTCCCTGACCACACACACACACACATCCATGTGCACACACCCTTGCTCGCTCATGGGCTGTGGTTTGAGAACTTTCTATTTTAGAGGCTGGCACCGTTACCAGATAGGGTAAGCGCTGGGTAACTGGTACAGAGACCAAGAATGAGGGCTCAGGGCATTCTGGGCTGTGGGGAGGGGACCAGGGCTGGGCCAGCTGGAGGGCACAAGAAGGATGTCCCTCAGTCGTCTGCTTTTTTCTAGCCCAGACCCCATCCCTCCTTCCTGGGCTGGAGGTAGTGACCGGATCCGCTCACCCCGCAGAGGCAGCGCTTGAGGAGGGCTCCCTGGAGGAAGCAGCGGCACCCCCCATGACCCAAGGCAATGACCCTGAGGCCCCCCAGACCCTGGACAGCACTGACCTCGATGTCCCCATAGAAGCTGTGACATGTGAGTCCTAGGGGTCCGGGTTACGTGGGGGTCACTCTAGGGAATCCAAAACAGATGGGCTTTGTGTGCCCACGGGCGCCTAGCCTGGGCCAGGACTTTGAGGTGTGGGCAATGGAAGGGCACAAGATATTGTCACTGTCCTTGCTGTCTAGGAGGACATCCACATCATTTCTATCCACAAAATGATTTGGATAAAATTAGTTCAGAATGAGTGTGGACAGGCTGCAGGCAGCCTCATTCTGTGGTTCAGAACGAGAGCGCGTGCAGTCTGCGGAGGGGGGCTGGGGCTCGGGGGCAGGAAACCGGAGCCTGAGGCAGCCCAGCTTTCAGGGTGTCAAGAGCAAAATGGCAGGAGAGACACTTCTAGTTGCTCTGGGAGCAACTAGAAAGGAGCAAAACTCAGCTGTGTTCCTGGGTTTGGCTCCATGTCTCCGAGGAGGTCCTGGAGGGGGAGAATTTACCACCATCACCCTCAAAAACAGGGGAAGGGGCTTCCAAAATCATTTTGTAATTGCCAATAAGATCAGCAAAATCTATGGGACACATTGGTACTTTTCAACTTTCTTTTTCTGTATGAGCTCTCAGACTCTCCAAATCAGCCTGTAGTGAGGCAGCCAGATAGCTCTTGCCAAGCCCATTTTACAGATGAGGAAACTGAGGCTCCCTCACCCTGGACACAGACTGGGGAGCTCAGGTCTCCAGCCCCAGGGCTGTGTCCTGTGCCTGCCTGCCCTGCTGGCAATGCAGAGTTGTGGAGCCACTTTCAGGCAGGGCATTTGGGGTAAGCTGGACACCCTGGAAGTCGGGGTTACTAAATCCTCGAGACACACCCACCAGCAGGACCGAGAGAAAGAGGTAAACGCCGTGGCCATGGAGGAGAGGGCCTGGAAGGGACAGACGCTCCTATGTCCATGGGCCCTGGGTGTTTGCTCTGTGACTCAGCCCCCACGGCCATGGCCACAGGCAAGCTCTGTGTCCGCCCAAATCTCCCGGGGCCCTCAGCTCACCACACGCCCCCGCCCTCTGGTCACTGTGCCTGTGTTTAGGCAGCAGGGCAGAGGGCACCAAAGCTGGCCAAGGACTCAGCACAGTCATCCCCCCACCCCGCCAGCCCGGCCGTGGAGCCCAGAGGTCGGGGCAGGATGATTCAGGCCTGGCCACTTCCCATGGCCTTACCCCTGTTTACCCAGATGCAGGGACCAGCCGCTGCTCAGGGCCAAAGGTTCCCAGCATGGCTCTGTCTCCCATCCTTGCCCTGACCCCCCCCACCCCCAAGCTTGTCCTCAGCTCCTTTCTCTCAATCGCCATCTCCTTCCCACTCCACTGCCTAGCTGTGGAAGCTCTGGCAAGTTTTACTGTCTCTGGGCCTTGGTTTTTTCATCTGTGAAATGGCCTAGTAACAGTAGTTCTGTTTGACGCTTAACGAAATTATTACACATAGGACTCTCAGCAGTGTATCTGGCACCTCATCACAGCTCAAAACATGTTGGCTACTAATTACAAGAGCAGAGAGGGTTGTGGTAGTAGCAATTCATTCCTCAGCCCTTTGTCTCCCAACTTCTGCCCCGCTCCTCACCCCTCTGCCCTTGGAGCCCCACCTTTTAGCCTCCAGGCTGATCCTACCTATGACCCTTATCTGTGTGACCTTGAACAAGTTTCTATACATCTCTGGGACTCAGTTTCCTCATCTGTAAAAGGATACCGCCCCATAGCAATAGACAGAACAATTCGCACCCCGAGTGCTCCAAACAGTGCCGGCGTGCAGTGGGTGCCCGGCGAAGTGCTCCCACCATTACTAGAAGGCCCAGCACCCCCAGTCAGGCCCCCTTCTGTCCCCTCAACCTCCAACACCCCCCACCACCCCCCAACATCTCCTGCCACAATCCAGACCCAGAGGTTTGGCCTGGAGGGACCTGGGGATCCAGACCCCAGGGCCAGAGAGAAGGAAGCGCCCCAAATTTATACATTTACTGAGGGTCCTCAGGGCCAGAGGATCCCACCCAGGAGTCAGGGGCCCTGAGCAGAGGGGTCCTTGAACTCTTGTGACCCCTTCTCAGACTCCTGCCCTGACACACAGACACATACACACGCGCGCACACACCTGCCTTCATCTTTGGGCGACAGAGCCGTATCATCCAAGTGGGCAAACCTGAGTGAGGTGAGGGAAGGAGCCAGGTGCTGGCATGCTCTCCAGGACCATTTTCCCCGCACCCCACTGATAAGCTGGTTTGGTCCCTCAGTCTGGGATGGGGACCCAGGGTTCCTGGCTTCCGAGGTCTCCCTGCTGGCTTCCCTCTTCCCTCTCCCGCTCCCCACCTGGACCCCAAGGGCCGCTCAGCAGACTTTCTTCCAGCAGGGGCAGGGGAGCTGGGGGCAGAAGGAGCAGGAGGTGGGGGGACTGCTGTGAGGAGCCCCCCTGGATTCCAGGGCCAGGCGTTCATCTCCAAACAGATGTTTCCAATGAATCACCCGGCACTCGAAGGGCAGAAGCAGCTGGGGGCTTGGCAGGGGCCGAAGTGATGGTTAACTACTTCCGTGCTGCCCCTCCTCCCCTCTCCGCTACCACTGTCGCCAAAATCCCCAGACGCCAAGAGCAGGAGAGTGGATTTCACATGGGATAAGAAGGTGAGGTGCAGGCCCCTGTGCTTCTCCCCTTGCCCGCACCTCTGTCTATTCTCGAATGACCCCCGGCCTGGAAGTCAGGGGCCGGGCTCCACTTGGAGGCTATTCTGTGATGTGCCTCTGGGCAAGTCAGTTCTGCTCTCTGGGCCTCGGTCTCCTCATCTGCAAAAATGCAGATCAGCTAGGTAAACTGGGGTGTATCTAGGAACGAAGCCAGCAGGAGTCAAGCAGAGCCCTGGGAGACTGTCCCGGCCACCCCACCCCCCACCTTCTCCTCCATCGCCCTTTTCTCATGGTCTCTCTAGGCCAGCCCCAGGGGAACCCCTTGGACTGCACCCCACTAGTGGCGAATGGCTCTGACCACCCCTCGGAGCTGGGCGGCACCAGGCGGACGGGGAACGGTGCCCTGGGTGGCCCCAAGGCCCACCGGAAGTTGCAGACGCACCCATCTCTTGCTAGCCAGGGCAGCAAGAAGAGCAAGGGCAGCACCAAGTCCGCTGCCTCCCAGATTCCCCTCCAGGCGCAGGAAGGTAAGCACCCCACTCTGCCTCCCCCATAGAGAAGCCTCCAGAAGTCTGATGCAGGGAGCGGCAGCAGCATCTTTACTAGGTTGCTTAGAAGCGCGGCACCCTGTCCCCACGCCAGGCCCTCAAGGTCCAAACCTCTGGGTGGGGCCCAGGAGTCTAGATTTTAACAAGCTCTCCAGGGAATCTGATGCAAGACAGAGAACCTTGCAGAGGACACTTGGGTAAAGTGAGACACATCTGAGCTCTCAAGACCACCCCTTCTCATCCCTCCTCTCTCAGAGTTGCTATAACAGGGAATGGAACCATCTGGGCTGGTCCAACCAAAGCCACCCCATTTCTGGAAACAGAAATTTTCTTTGAGCTATGGACCATTTGCCTAGTGAGAGCACAATAGCAGAATAAAATGATGCACCATCAGATGCTTAACTGGGGGAAAGGTGGGGGGTGCAAAGTACAGTGGGAGGTCAGAGCACCTGGATACACCCGTGGTTGTTCCTGCCGCACAGAGGTCCTCTGGGGGGCTGCCCTGGGCAATCAGGTCCCCCGCCCCACAGGCATGAGTTCAGCAAGATGATGGCTGCCTGTAACCCAGTGATGCTTGACCTTAACCCCAGAACTTTTATGTAGTTTCTCTCCATGTTGGGAGACTCTGGCTGGTCCTCTGCAGACAGAATTCAGTGTACACCTGAATTCAGTGTACACCTTTGCACATGACATGTTCATAACTTTCACCCTTCCCCCGAGAGCAGATTATGCCCAAGAACCTTATTTATGAAGGGGATATTCGTACATTTAAAGCGAACAGGAAGGCATTCCTTCGTGGTCCAGTGGCTAAGACTCCACGCTCCCAATGCAAGGGGCCTGGGTTTGATTCCTGGTCAGGGAATACCACAAATAAGACTCAGCACAGCCAAATAAATAAATATGTTTTAAAATGAAACAAAGTTAACAGAGCATGACCTGTGAGCCCGGCACTGTGCTGTGTGCGGGGTACCCAGGAGATGGTTTCATAAAGCTTTCATGAGAGGCACAAACAGGTCATCTCACTCTGCGATACGATAAATGAGGAGTGATAAAGTGAACACGGGGATACCCACACCAGCCCCGAAAACGGGAGGGGAGTCTGGGAAGGCCCTGGAGGTGTCTGAGCAAGCCTTAAAGGACCAGTAGGAGGATCCAGCCAGGGTGCGTTAGCACGGAGGTGAGAACTGGCTCATGATAGTTGATGAAGTTCCAGGGGAGGAATGGTGAGAGGTGAGACTCCTAGTGGGGCTTCCAGGTGGTGCTAGTGGTAAAGAACCCACCTGCCAACTCAAAAGACCTAAGGGATATGGGTTCAATCCCTGGGTAGGGAGAAGCCCCTGGAGGATGGCACGGCAATCCACTCCAGTATTCTTGCCTAGAGAATGCCATGGACAGAGGAGCCTGGCAGGCTACAGTTCATAGGGTCGCAAAAGATTGCCTGTACACAGGACCTGGGTGTGGGCATCAGAGCCTCCGTGGCAGTGTGAGACTCCCACTGGACCAGCAGCCTGTACCAGGGGCCCGCCTGGTCAGGGGAACCGGACACAGCCTATGGCCCGGCCCCTGGGAGGAGTCCAGCCATGCGCCCTGGCCACACGCTGAGCAGTTCAGAGCCTGGGCTGCTGAGCCAGCGCCGCCACGTCCAGCTGGATGCCCAAGGGCGGGAGCATGCGTTAATTCCCTCCCTTATATTTATTTACTCAGCACCCACAGTGTGCCAGTGTTGGGCGCCCTCCCTTTTGATGCTGGTACTCTAGTAGGTGGCAGAGCTGTGGAAGCCGTGGAAGGTGATGAGTTCTAGGCAGGGAGGCAGAGCAGGCCTGCGGGAAGGGACGGGGATGCGGGGGTCAGGTGGGCAGCTTGCAGTATTGAAGAGGATTCTGGAGGAAGGCTTCACCGAGGGGAGACATTTGAAAGAGGAGAGAGAGAGTGAGCGGAACAGGTTTCTGGGGCCAGAGCGCTGAGAGAACAAGGGGGCCGTGACTGCAGGATGGGGAGCAGCCAGTGTGGCCACGGCGGAGTGATGGGAGAGGGGCCTCAGGGGTCACTGAGCACCCTGGGCTTTTCCTCCCAGGGAAGTGGAACCCGCTAGAGGGTTCTGAGGGCGGGAAGGATGGAATCCAACAGAAGTCTTTCAAGGGTCCTCTGGCCTCTTTGTGAATGCAGGGGTGGCCAAAGGCGGGGAGTGAGTGAGGATGCTGTCACTGGGCAAGAGCTGAGCAGGGTGGTAGGATTCCGCATAGATTATTTCTTTCTTTCACTTTTGTCTGTGCTGGGTCTTCACTGCTGTGCTCGGTCTTTCTCTAGTTGTAGAGAGCGGGGTCTGCTCTCTAGTCACAATCTGCAGGCTTCTCATTGCTTCTCTTGTTGCGAAGCAGGGCTCTAAGGTACATGGGCTCGGCAGCTGCAATTCCCAGGCTCCAGGGCACAAGCTCAGTAGTTGTGGTCCATGGGCTTAGTTGCTCCACAGCATGTGGGATCTTTCTGGACCAAGGATCCAACCAGTATCCCCTGCATTGGCAGGTGAATTCTTGACCACTGGACCACCAGGGAAGTCCCTGGATCAGTTTTGAAGAGACTTCTCAGAGCCTCCGTTTCTTCATCTGTATCGAGGGATTGACACAGCCCCACCTCAAGGAGTTGTTACAAGTTTCACTTCAGTTCAGTTCAGTTCAGTCACTCAGTCGTGTCTGATTCTTTGCGACCCCATGAACTGCAGCACGCCAGGCCTCCCTGTCCATCACCAACTCCCGGAGTTCACTCAGACACGTGTCCATCGAGTCAATGATGCCATCCAGCCATCTCATCCTCTGTCGTCCCCTTCTCCTCCTGCCCCCAATCTCATCCTCTGTCATCCCCTTCTCCTCCTGCCCCCAATCCCTCCGAGCATCAGAGTCTTTTCCAATGAGTCAACTCTTCACATGAGGTGGCCAAAGTACTGGAGTTTCAGCTTTAGCATCATTCCTTCCAAAGAAATCCCAGGGCTGATCTCCTTCAGAATGGACTGGTTGGATCTCCTTGCAGTCCAGGGGACTCTCAAGAGTCTTCTCCAACACCACAGTTCAAAAGCATCAATTCTTCGGCGCTCAGGTTTCTTCACAGTCCAACTCTCACATCCATACATGACCACTGGAAAAACCATAGCCTTGACTAGACGGACCTTTGTTGGCAAAGTCATGTCTCTGCTTTTCAATATGCTATCTAGGTTGGTCATAACTTTCCTTGAGTTTAATTCCTGCGCAACACTTAGAACAGGGTCTGGAACATACCCATCCTGGGTATGTTCATGAAACAGATAAACGACCGAGGGAGTCGGTCCCTCGGAAGCAGGGACTCGGGATCTAGGCTGCTGGGTTTCAGACCCTCGCTCCCTGTGACTTCCTTGTGCCTTGGGGTCACCTGGAAGGTGGGTCCCCATTTCCCGGTACCCAGGGAGGGTTGCACGAGTGTCATTCCTCACCGAGTGAGCCCCCGGCCCTCTCGCCCTCAGACTGCTGCGTCCACTGCATCTTGTCCTGCCTGTTCTGCGAGTTCCTGACGCTGTGCAACCTGGTCCTGGACTGCGCCACGTGTGGCTCCTGCAGCTCCGAGGACTCATGCCTCTGCTGCTGCTGCTGCGGCTCCGGCGAGTGCGCCGACTGTGACCTGCCCTGCGACCTGGACTGCGGCATCCTGGACGCCTGCTGCGAGTCGGCCGACTGCCTGGAGATCTGCATGGAGTGCTGCGGCCTCTGCTTCTCCTCCTGACCCCTGCACGCTCCGGAGGCCGCCCCGTGTCCCTGGCTGTCACCCCAGGCCACGCCGCCCCCTCCCCCTGGGCCCTTCCCATCCGCCCTGCACCCTCCTGGAACCCCAGCCCAGTGAGCGGGGGAGCCGGTCCTCCTTCCCGGTTTCCCAGGACCTAGTGGGGGGCGACGGGAGGGGGGACGGCTCCTGGATCAGCTGCCAGGGCTGCCGAACACTGTGAAAGTTGGGGGAGGGGCAGGGGCATGGGGGAGGCTGGGGTGCGGGGCTGTGCACTCCTCTACCTCTCACTGCCCCTGTGCCTGCCTCCCCTGCCCCCATCCCAGGCTTCGAGGACAGCAAAATGTGAAAAGAAACATCCCACCCGACCTCAGCCAAACCCCTCCCCCGTCCCCTCCTGGGGTCTTGGTGGGGGGACCTGACCCATACAGTGACCCCAGAGGGCAGGGCTGGCCTTGGGCCCAGGGTGGGGTGGGAGTGGGCAACGGTATAGAAAAGACTGGAAGGGGAGAGGGAGGGAATGGAGGGTGGGTCCGTTCTGTTTGTTGCTGTAAATAAAGATGTATGTCCATCTCAGATTTCCTCAGGACTCATGAGTAACAGCCTCGGACCAGGACTCTCAAAAGCAAACACTCCCACAGCCCTCCCCCGACCCTCCCAAATGAATAGGGCTTTCCTGGCTTCTGGCCCCCCGCCCTTGTTTCATGCCTACCTCTGAGGGAAGGAAGGAAGAGGGGTACCCACTCCCCACCTTTATTTCTCTCTTCTGGCCAAAGGGATGGAGAAGCCCAGACAGGGAAGAGTTAACCCTTGGCATAGAATTAATTAACAGCAGATGTGTTCAGGTTTTGATTAATTAATCTCCTGCTGACTCCAGTTTCTCGAAGCCATGATGGCTTGAAGGCATAGGGTGACGGCTGTGTCAGTGGCTGAGCCGTGCCTGGGGAGGGGGCAACCAGCGCGGCTCTGGAACGCGTTTGTGGCCTGAGTGGGTTTCACGTGGCCCAGCTGCAGTTGACCCCCTGATTGCCAGGGGGTTGAGATCGAAGAAAGCTGTCAGGACTAGTGGGAGCCTCAGAGGCCACGTGTCCAGGGCCCTTGGTGCGGGGTAGGGGTTGGGGGTTGGAGGGGGAAGACCTGAGCACTGAGGCTGAGTGTGGGGAGGGCTGCCTGGACCAAGCCCCCCTCCACCCGGTCCTGGACCTGGGGGAAACCAGGACGGGTTCAGGGTGAGTGAGAGGACGTCTCGTGGTTGGCCTTGGATTGTCCTGAGGAGAAGACGTGGCTGAAGAAGCCCTTGAAAGATGGAGACCTCCTGGGAAACTGGCGGGCGCCGCTTCCAGGAACGAAGGGTGGAGAGGCCCCGATGGATTCTGGAGGAAAGGAGGGAGCTCAGGAAAAGGGCCAGATGAAATCTGAACTCTCTGAAGGAATGCCACGCTAGGAGCAGCCCACGGCCTTGGGCGTGGGCTGCAAAGTCAGCAAAAGGAGGTGACAGGAGGTGGTGAGGAGGACAGCCCCCAGCACCACACCTCCCCCGCACCCCTGCACGGCTCCCCCCACCCCGCCCTGCAAACTCATACACATGTACTCAGAATACCCTGTACTCAGACCTCACTGTACCAGCACCAACGTTTTCTGACTTCTGGGAGCACGTAGGAAACTCAGAACACAGAGAGGAACTGACCTCCCCAGGATCCCATCAGCAAGGTCAAAGTCGAGAGAGAAGCCCCATCTTATTGGCCCCCCCTCAACGTTCATTTATCTGCTCACTTGTCTCAGGTTTTGTGTTTTGTGTTTTTTGTTTTTTTTTTTTGCTTAGTTATTGTATGCTTGAAGTACAAGCGTTTTGAGTCTAATCTGTGCATACACGAGCTTTTACCTGGATCCTTTTCCTTTTTATTTACAAAAATGTCCGCATCCCCCTCACACTGCACTGTTTTTATCACTTGACCATTTTGCCTTGGGGGCTCTTCCTTATCAGCACATTGAAGAGGAGCCTGGAGCTTCCTCAGGGATAAGCCACCATGATCCAGGTGCCCAGCTCCGCTGAATCCCATCCATTCATTTCTCTGTTATAAACAAGTTACATGAGCATGTCCTTTTGAACAAATGAGCTGTTTCTGTAGAATAGTCTTGAAGGTGGGATCGATGGGCCTCAGGGCATGTGTTTGTGACTTAGCCCACCTCAATGTAGGGAGTGCCCGTCCACTTCTCTCACTGCTGCCTCCCTGTCCCCAGGAGGATGGACGATGGTGGGAGGGCTCCTCTTTGGTCCCCACTCAACCCAGTTTCTTACCAGGGCTGGGGTTCAAGGAACTTGAGGGTGGCTGGGAGAACCGGGGTTGGGGGTGCTCCCGACCAACTCAAGGTCTGGTCCAGGTGGGCAGGAAGGCCCCCTCCCTGGCCCTCTCCCCTCCACGGGGGCTGAGGCAGGAAGAGGCACCTCTGTAGTCCAAATAGCGATTTCCTGCTGCAGGATAGTGGCTGAAATCCGAGAGGCTGAGCTGGGTGGGAGCAAGACAGGGGCGGAATTTAGCCAGCCTCCCCCAGCGTGCATACACACACACACACACACACTCTCTCTCTCTCTCTCCCCCTCCTTCTCCTTACAGCCACATACTCACGTGCCTTCCACAAAGTCACACACATACCACTCACACACACATACACACACTCTCCTTCTAGCCACATATTTACACACATTCCACAAAGTCACACACATACCACACACACAGACACACAGACACACACCAGATATATACACACATGCGGTCACACACCGCACGTTGCAGAGCCTGCAACACCGCCAGCCCTGTTCATCCTGACCTCTGTGTCTGCTGCCCTCTGCCCATGCCCCCATCCCAGGCCCGCCCTGCCTTCCCCACCATCGCATCCTTGCCCAAGTGGTCTCAACTTTGCTGGGAGGTAGATGGCGACTTAGCAGCAGCAGCAGTAGCAGATGGCATTTAATGGCATTGGAGGTGATGGAATTCCATTTGAGCTATTTCAAATCCTAGAAGATGATGCTGTGAAAGTGCCGCACTCAATATGCCAGCAAGTTTGGAAAACTCAGCAGTGGCCACAGGACTGGAAAATGTCGGTTTTCACTCCAATCCCAAAGAAAGGCAATGCCAAAGAATGTTCAAACTACCGCACAATTTGACTCATCTCACACGCTAGTAAATTAATGCTCAAAATTCTCCAAACCAGGCTTCAACAGTGGTTCACGTGAACTGTGAACTTCCAGATGTTCAAGCTGGATTTAGAAAAAGCAGAGGAACCAGAGATCAAATTGCCAGCATCTGTTGGATCATCAAAAAATCAGCAGAGTTCCAGAAAAACATCTACTTCTGCTTTATTGACTTAGCCAAAGCCTTTGACTGTGTGGATCACAACAAACTGGAAAATCCTTAAAAAGATGGAAAGAACAGACCACCTGACGTGCCTCCTGAGAAATCTGTACACAGGTCAAGAAGAAACACTTAGAACTGGATATGGAACAACAGACTGGTTCTAACTTGGGAAAGGAGTATGTTAAGGCTGTATATTGTCACCCTGCTTATTTAACTTATATGCAGAGTACATCATGAGAAGCATTTCATGTACATTGGAGTACATCATGAGGAGCATTGTGCTAGATGAAACATGAGCTAGAATCAAGATTGCCAGGAGAAATATCAATAACCTCAGATATGCAGATGACACCACCCTTATGGCAGAAAGTGAAGAACTAAAGAGCCTCTTGATGAAAGTGAAAGAGGAGAGTGAAAAAGTTGGCTTAAAACTCAACATTCAGAAAACTAAGATCATGGCATCTGGTCCCATCACTTCATAGGAAATAGATGGGAAAACAATGGAAACAGTGAGAGACTTCATTTTTGGGGGCTCCAAAATCACTGCAGATGGTGACTGCAGCCATGAAATTAAAAGAGGCTTGCTCCTTGGAAGAAAAGCTATGACCAACTTAGACAGCATATTAAAAACCAGAGACATTACTTTGCCAACAAAGGTCTGTCTAGTCAAGGCTATGGTTTTTCCAGTGGTCATGTATGGATGTGAAAGGTGGACTATAAAGAAAGCTGAGCGCCGAAGAATTGATGCTTTTGAACTGTGGTGTTGGAGAAGACTCTTGAGAGTCTCTTGGACTGCAAGGAGATCCAACCAGTCCATCCTAAAGGAAATCAGCCCTGAGTATTCATTGAAAGGACTGATGCTGAAGCTGAAGCTCCAATATTTTGGCCACCTGATGTGAAGAACTGACTCATTGCAAAAGATCCTGATGCAGGGAAAGATTGAGGGCAGGAGGAGAAGGGGGTGACAGAGGATGAGATGGTAGGATGGCATCACCGACTCGATGGACATGAGTTTGAATAAGCTCCGGGAGTTGCTGATGGACAGGGAAGCCTGGCATACTGCAGTCCACGGGGTCACAAAGAGTCAGACACGAATGAGTGACTGAACTGAAATGACATTTATCTTAGAGGCCACCCACCCACCCAGCTCTGTCCACACATCCTTCCAGGGCAAGCCCTGGTTCTAGACCCTTCCCATCCACACTGTGGCCCTTCTCTGTTGGCTCCCAGTCACTGCTCTCTGACCAAATGATCTCAGCCAGGTTCTGCTGTGGGCCCCGGGAAGAGGCCCTGCCACTCTTTGGACCTCAGTTTCCTTGTGTGCATGATGGAACAGTGGTGAGGCTCTGGAAATCTAATGACAGTCCCAGTGTCCGGGGAAGTGGCCTGCCTCTCTGGTTTTCTTTCACCCGTGGAGCAGGACATCAGCCCCCCATTTGCCCAGGAGACTTCCTGAGGGGCACCCTCCTGCCCTGGATTGTCTAATCCAAGACAAGCATGATCACATTTGTGTGAGGACAAGGTCGTCAGGCCAGGTTGAGTTGTCCCTGGCCAGTACTTCCCATGACCTCCGGGTGATCCCGTGTGTTTGCCCTGTAACCAAGCAAGAAGCTGAGCCAGGGGCTGGCTTGTGCGGGGAGAGGTGCTCAGCCAGACCCCGTCTGCTTCCAGAGCATCCACCAGCTTCTCCCACTTCTTTGGCACATTTAATTGGCATTTCCTGTACTTGAACTCAGAGCTGGGCCAACTTGACTTCAGGCCTTGAACCCCTCATGGCTCCAGAGCAAGGAGGGGACACCTTTAAGCAGCATCAGTGATGCTAAATTGCCTGTAGTCATGCCCTAGGGACTTCTCCAGTTCCCTGGGAAGATGGGGTAGTCTGGGGGGCAAAGGGGTGATCCCCGAGGCTCAGGAGGATTGCTTCAGACACTCCCCATTGCTGAGCAGCAGGAAAGAGGAGAGGATTTTCAGGTGGCGTAGTGGCAAAGAACCCACCTGCCAATCCAGGAGACACAAGTGACGGGGCTTTGATCCCTGGATCGGAAGATCCACTGGAGTAGGAAATGGCAATCAACTCCAGTATTCTTGCCTGGGAAACTCCATGGACAGAGGAGCCTGGCGGGCTACTGTCTATAGGGTCTATAGGGTCACAGAGAGCTGGACATAACTGAGTACACACATACTCTCAGGACTGGCCGGCATATGCAGGGAGGGGTGGGAGCCTCAGGGCATATGCAGGGGCAGCAGAGGAAACAGAGGTCACAGATCTGGCTGTCGCATCCATGTTTATGCTCCTTCCTACAGTCCAGCTTTCCTAGGACGCTAGGGAGACAGTCATGGAATGGAACCTGTGGCCAGAGGCCCCCCGCTGCCCGGCCATCCCCTTCCCTCCCACCTCCTCTGGAGAAAAGCCCTCTCCCAGCCTTCCTTGCCCTGCACCTGGTTTTCCTACCTTTCCAGACCCTGCAGTGGCCTCTGCCCCATGGTTCCTGCCATCTCTGGGTCTCTGGGTGACAGTCTGGCTCCCTCAGGAGGCAGACAGGTAGCAGGGCTCAGAGGTGGGAAAGAGAGGTGTGTTCATGTTCTGTGTCTGTCAGGCCTTTCTCGGGGGGCCCAGGGAAGGCGATAAGCCCACCACATCAGGGGACAGAGGGCCCCAAAGAGCCAGGCCTCTGATGGGTTACATGGCTGCCCCTCCAGGACCAGGTGAGCACATTTCCCATAGAAATGGGAGTGCTATGGCTGAAAAAGGGGGAGACAGGCTGGCAGATTAAAACAACGGAAGTCACCGTAGGTGAGTCTAGAGGAAGCACCTGGGTGGGGGATGCCAGGCTGGAAACCTTGAGCTGCACAGGGCATCTGGCTGGAGAAGGAAAGCCAAGGACAAAGGCCTTCAGGGAATTCCGTGGCGGTCCAGTGGTTAGGACTCCAAGCTTTCACTGTTGGGAGAGTCCAAGTTCGATCCCGGGTCTGAGGACTAAGATACAAGGCTTGACCAAAAAAAACAAGAAAAAGGACAAAAGCCTTCAAATATCTGAAGCCTGGGAAGAGAGAGAGGCTGTCTCAGGCTCCAGCAGCAGAGGTAAGACCCAGAGGCAGATGCCTGCCCTGGGCAGGAGAGAGAGCCGCCCCGCAGGGAGCTTTGCAGTGGCGGTATGGGGGAGAGGGGTCCTCCCTGTTCCCAGGACTGCCCTGGGGGAGGGGTTGTTGAGGGGTCCCCATAGAAGGAAGGACAGATGGAGGAGGGTGGTTACAGGTGGCCCCCACAATTCCTGCTAAATCACACTGGCTCAGCAGCCAGTGACTATCTGATAGGAGCGAAGCAGAGAGTGAAGCTAGACAAACCAGAGATGGAGTAAGATGCTGAAAAGGAGGGGAAGAGACAGCAAGGCAGAGGGGAAAGTGCAGACAAAGCGTCCCCAAGGCTCTGGAGACAGAGGCAGGCAGGCTGCAGGCACGTCCCTCGGCTGTGCCCAAGGTCGCCCGCCAGGGCTGTGGGTGCAACGGTGCCCCTCCCAGGTCCCGGGTCCCTCCCACGCCCGGAGCCGCCACACCGTCAGGCAGCGGCATTAATTAGGGGCCTAGCTAATGGCTCGGAAGATTGGCCCGTTCCAGGGACGCTGCTGGATAGAGACCTCGGTGAGATTTATTCCTAATTATCTCATTTGTCTCCCCCCATTACTCTTTATGGCTGGGATTTATGGGGCCATTAATGGGGCCTGGCCAGGCCAGGACGAGTGTGAGCCTTGAGATGCTTCATAATAATAACAATAACAACACTCACCCTGGGCAGATTAATAGGTCCTTGCCCTCCCCGCCCCCTGTCCTTGGGACCCCAGCTACCTGCTGCCCCGTGTGTCCCTCTTGCTTCTGGGACCCCTGGCGCTTAGCTCCAGGTCCTCGGCCACCTGTGGAGTTCAAGCCCTCCTCCGCCCCACTCCACCCCAAGCCTGTCTTTTAGCTCTTCTCTGGTGCCACTGACCAGGAGCTTCAAGGCAGTAGCTGGAGTGTCCAGTCCAACGGCAATGCCTCCAGCTCAAGACCTGTATCAGTAATCAATGAGCTCGGCTGCAAGCAGCTCATTGTAACCTGTAAGGACATGCCCTGTCTCCTTAATGGAGGTGCAGAGGTCAGTCATCCCGAGTTGATCTGGAGACTCGGAGGTGCTCTCAAGGAGCCTGGCTCCCATCCTTTGGCTCTGTTATCCTCAGCATGCGGTCCAGGGCTCCCCTCCTCATCACAAAGTAGCTACTGCAGCCCCAGGCAGCAAGCTCACACAGCATCCACACAGAACAAAAAGAAGCAGAGACGGGGAGAGAGACCTTCTCCCCCGAAACCTTTCAGGAGAGGGGCAAAAGCATTTCCAGAAGCTTGCGACAGGCCCACTTACATCTTTGTCCAGATTGGGTTACAAGTGGTCTAAGGTTGACTTCTCCAGAAAGAAGCCCTAGACAAAGCTTCAAGTGCAAGTAGGTTTGTTCAGGAGGGGATTCCAGGAACCATCAGGAGAAGAGGAGTGAGACTGGGAGGGGAAGCGTCCAATAAAGGGTGTGTTATCAAATCGGTTACCACCGCATGTCGCTGGTGCTCAATCCTGCCTCTGAGGGAGCTGAAGTATTTATACACCAAACCCACCAACACTGGTTGACGGCTGTTCCCAAAAAAGCATCAGTTTTCTGGAGCTTGCTGCCTGCTTGGGCTGCTGGAAGAAACCCTCGAGCAAAGGGGTGGGGATGCTAAGAGGCAGGGGTTGGTCAGAGAGCGCTTCACTGGTAAAGCCTGAGGGGACAGGCAGTCCCATCACCATCAGTGGGTGTGCAGGGACTGGCGGACGGGCCCACCTGGTCCACTGCTGGGCAGGGAGAAGGGACCCGCTGCTGGGGAGGCTACCACAGGTCTGCCTCAGCCTTCCCCCTACTCTCCAGGGGTGCGACTCTGTCACCAGGGGCTGATCACAGGCGCAGAGCAATTTCTACATCAGCCCAAAGGAACGTGAGGACAATTCACAGAGAGAGAAGGCGAGTTTCAGGCCGAGCGCTCTTGGCGTCACCCCAGCCTCCTCTACCTGCTTAGCTCGAGAGGAGAGCAAGAGATGGCCTTCCAGCTCTTCCTGCGGCTACAGGCTATTACTCCTCCTCCATCCCCACTTCTGGGTGTCACTGCCCCTGCCTTCCCACCACCACCCACTCTTGAGATGGAGAAGTCCAGCTTTTTCCATCCAGGTGCCAGCTCCCCACACCCCCCATTTTGCTGTAGGTAGAGACTGTCTACTTCACGTTTCAGAACCTAGAACCCTTCTGCACCACCACTGGGAGAATAAATCAGCGCCTCTGCTTTGGCAAAATGGCCATCTGTCAACCATTGTTGTTTTGTTGCTAAGTCATGTCTGACTCTTTTGTGATCTCATGGACTGTAGCCTGCCAGGCTCCTCTGTCCATGGGATTTCCCAGACAAGAATACTGGAGTAGACTGCCAATTTCTTCTCCAGGGGATCTTCCTGACCCAGGGATCAAACCCGCGTCTCCTGCATTGGCAGGCAGATTCTTTACCACTGAGCCAGCAGCGGAGCCCTATATCAACCATACAACCCAGCAATTCCCTTCTGGTTGTATATGAAACATACCTAGGTACACACGTCCTCCCAAAGCCAAGGACCAGAATGTGGGCTTTTTGTGTTTTGTTCATTTGTTTTAGATTTAAGTCATTTTAAAAAGATTTATTTGATTATTTGACTGCATCGGGTCTTAGCTGTGGCATGCAGGATCTTTAGTTGAGGAATGTGACCTCTCAGTTGCAGTATATAGGGTCTAGTTCAATGACCAGGTATCAAACCCAGGCCCCCTTTATTGGAAACACAGAGTCTTAGCCACTGAAACACCAGAGAAGTCCCAAGAACTAGAGTGTCTGCTGAAACACTATATTCATAATGGCCAAGTGGGAACTCCCTTGTGCATTCATGGTGGATTGGAGAAATAGATTGCGGTGTAGTCACTCAGTGTAATTCTACACAACCGTGAGAATGAACCAACCCAACAGTGAGAAGCAAGCCAGACACAAAAGAAGAGACTATGGATTCTTTTCGCATAAAGTACAAAGACGTCAGAATCAATCTACAGTATTGGAAGTCAATTACCCTTTCCCATTGTTTCTTCCTTCTCTGTTTACTGTATCTGTATGAGATTCAGTAAATAAGATACGCCGATGGACGCTAACTGAACCTATTACGATAATCATTTCACAATATATATAAATCAAACCATCATGCCGTACATGTTAAACTTATACAGTGATGTATGTCAATGATTTCTTGATAAAACTGGAAAGGAATAAGAAAACATACTGGCTGATTTATTTCGCTTTTCATGACATTAGTTGCTCTGCAAGAGGAATGAAGAGTTTGCCCCCAAAGTCTCACTTTCCTGGAGAGGAATCCAGAGAGCTCTGTGTCTACCATGCTGGTGACAGAAATCCTATGCAAACCAACTTAAACAAAAAAAGGAATTAATTGGCTCTCATAGCTGGAAGGAACACTTTGGTATTTGAAAAATTAAAGAAGGATCTTCAGCCATCCGTGGGAGCTGGAGACCCAGTGTCTCCAGGATTCTCTCTCCTTCTTTCTGTCTCAGCTCTGCAACTCCCTGTGTGTTGGCCTTAGAGTCTCCCGTTGCAGATACATCTCCATTCTGGTGGAAGGGGAGCGAGCAGGGCAGATCGAAGCCAGAGACGCCAACAACCCCAGTGGGGAAAGGACTCTCACCCTCGGAGAGGACTCAGGATGGCTCTCTAGGAGCCCGTGGCCATGCTCTGGATGGATCGCGGCTGCCAGGAGCATTTGAATCTTTGAGCCAATCAAGCTAACATGACTATGAAAAGTGCAAGTGCTAGTTGTTCCGTCGTGTCCGACTCTTTGCAGCCGCTTGGACTGTGATCGCACTAATTGGTGGTCTGGATCATCTGTTTACTCCTGTTGGGGAGGGGGCTTTGGTAATTAAGAGCCTCATCAGAACCACATGGAGGGGAAGAGGAGCAGTTCCCCAAAGCAGAGACATTGTTTTAGAAGGAGGAAAAAGGTTGCTGGGGAGACGAAAGAAAAACAAATGCTTAAGACACACCCCCACTTCCCCAAGGAGAGAGCCCTCCACCTTAAGTGGTTCTTTCTATTAAAATCTGGCATGCATCTTGCTGGTATATTGAGTGAAGCCCACTGGTCAGAGAAGTGCTTCCCATTGAAAGACTCCAGAGGCCACTGTTCACACTGACTTCTGTGAATGGTGCCCCTTGAAGCCCAACAGTGTGTGGCAGCCCTGAACTTGATCATGCCTGGCTGGACCAGGGCTGGGTGGCTGGGCCATGAAGGAAGCATTGAAAACTATGAAACACTTAGTGATAAATCTGACCAAAAATGTATAAGACTTTACACTGAAGAATTAAAATACATTGTTGAGAGAAATGGAATGGAAAGATAGATTATGTACATGGATCAGAAAACTCAATATTGTTAGAATATCATTTTCCCCACCAACTGATCTATAGATTCAGTGCAATCTCAATCAAAATTACAGTAGATTTTAAAAAACATTTATTTATTTAGCTGCATCAGGTCTTGCTGGCATCACATAGGAGCCTTCACTGTGGTACATGGACCCTCTAGTTGGGGTGTGTCAGGCTTAGCTGCTGTACAGCCTGTGCGATCGTAGTTCCCCAACCAGGGATGGAACACACATCTCCTGTGTGGCAAGGCAGATTCTTAACCACTGGACCACCAGGGAAGTCCCTCCAGTAAGCTTTTAAGTGGAAATTGACAAGTTGGTTCTCAAATCCATAAAAGAGACAAATGGCATAGGATGATCAAAACAACTTTTTCAAAAGAGCAAGAATTTAAAGAACTTATGCTCTTGATTTTACAAATCTACAGGACAAATTGATGGAATTGACAGATGGACAAATAAATCGATGGAATAGAACAGAAAGTCCAGAAATAGACACATGCATATATGATCAATTTATTTTCAACAAAGATGTCAAGGCAATTCAAATTTCAAAAGTGTCCCCTTCCTAGTTCCTGACATACAGTAATTCATTGTCACCAAAAGCTGGTTTGAGGCAAAGGCAACAATACACATGACCCCATATTTTGTGGTGTTGGCTGATGCTTTTCAACTCAGTTGCCAGCTCCTGGAGCTCAGGCAGCAGGAAGGGGACACAGACCAGTGGGAGGCATGCGGAGGACCAGGCCTCCAGGGGATAAGGGGGGTGCGGGGTTAGAGGCAGAAGAGAGAGCATGGATCAACCAGCTTGTTTTCTGGCAAAACCGCCAGGACAAAGAAAACCAAAATGTTGTGATAACATATTTCTTCTCCAAATTTCATCCTGGTAGAATTACTGGCCAGTAATTACCTAGCAAATTAGAGAATCTACCAGGACCCCAGTTAGGTACCTGAGGACATAAGTGGTCCCTAATTAGAAAAAGTTGTCAATTGGGAACAATTATCTCTGTTCTGTTTCATTTCCTCCCCTCCCCAAGCCAGATCTCTCGTCCTCACCTCCCCCATTGGGACTTCTGTCTGCTCTTGCTGTTGGGGGTTGGGAGACGGGTGGGGGAGGCAGAAGCTCCCATCTATCACGGCCGCTAGTGCCAGCTCAGGAGGTTGTACCAGAGCCCTGCCCTGTGTTCCCAGCCGTGCCCTCACCACCTTGTCCTGTTCACATGTTTCTTTTCCCACTAAACTATAGGCTCCCTGCAGGCACGGGTTTGTTTTAATTATCTCCCCATCTCCAGATCTAGCCCAGGGCCTGGCTTTCCAGAGAAGACACAGAAGAGGTGGTTGAAATGAAATGAGGACTCTGGGCCCCAGAGTGATAGTGCTGAGCATCACCATCTGAGCACAGCGGAGAGGGCTCATTGCACCACCTCACTTGCCTGGCCGTAGCCTAGAAACACCACCCCACCCATATTCTGCAGAGGAAGCCTGGCTGGAGGTGAGTGATGTCAGCCAGGCTCCCGAGTCCTTCGTGGCTCTGCAGTTGGAGACATCACTTTGGGTTGAGGGATCAGAGAAAGCTTCATGGGGCATCTCGTGTTTAGTTTGGGGGGATTTGGAGTTAAGAGGAAAAGCCAACAGAAGCAGCACACAGGTGCGGAGTTTGGTCTGGCTGAATTATTGGAAGTTTGCAAGAAGGAAGGAAGGGAGAGAGGGAGAGAGGAAGGCAGCTGGGGTTGCAAGAAACCTTGAAAGACTACGAGGGAGCGTGGGCTTCATCCCACAAGCCTTGGGAAACGATCCAGCAATGACGTTCCCCGAAGTTGAGTCCAGAGTCGATGCTCACGAGGGAACCAAAAGGAGAAAGATGAGGGGGAGGCCTGAGTGGGGCAGGGGGGATAGTACAGACACGAGAGGAAGGCGCCTATCCCGGGCAGGGATGACCCCAACAACTGCGATCAGACAGTGGAGGCAAGAGGGAGTCAGCGGTCGGTCAGACTAAGTGCCTCAAATTGTGTCCTAGCAATTTTCCTTTTAGGAATTTACCCTAAAGAGATTATTCAGCATAAACATGAAGATCTTGTGCTTCACGATGTCTATCACAGTATTATTTAAAATAGTATTAACAAGAGAAGGGGAAATATTATGCTATATAAGAGAAGCCAGTCGAAGACCACGTCTTGTCTGGCCTCATTTATATGAAATGTCCAAGTTGGCATATCTGGAGAGACAGAAAGCAGATTAGTTGTTGCCTAGGGCTGGGCTTGGGGGTGGAGGGTGGATTAGGGGGTGACCACTAATGGGTACAGGGGCTCTGTTTTGCTGGTGCTGCTGCTGCTAAGTCGCTTCAGTCGTGTCCGACTTTGTGTGACCCCATAGACGATGGCAGCCCACCAGGCTCCCCCGTCCCTGGGATTCTCCGGGCAAGAACACTGGAGTGGGTTGCCATTGCCTTCTCCAATGCATGAAAGTGAAAAGTGAAAGTGAAGTCACTCAGTCGTGTCCGACTCTTCCCAACCCCATGGGCTGCAGCCTACCAGGCTCCTCCGCCCATGGGATTTTCCAGGCAAGAGTACTGGAGTGGGGTGCCATTGCCTTCTCCGGGCTCTGTTTTGGGGAGATATAAATATTCTAAAATTACATTACAGTGATGATCAGACAACTCCGATCATCTGCACTAAAAGCCATTGCGTTGTACATTTAAAATGAATGAACTTTATAGTTTGTAAATTTACCTCAATAAAGCTGATCAAACTCTTAAACAGGGCAGGGGTGTGCTGTGTGCTATAAGGAAAGCAGTTTCTGCCTGAAGCTGTGGTCAGCTCTGGACCCCAACAGAAAATAAGGCTGCCCTACCCCAACTTGATGGATGTGAGTTTGAGTGAACTCCAGGAGTTGGTGATGGACAGGGAGGACTGGCATGCTGCAATTCATGGGGTCGCAAAGAGTCGGACACGACTGAGGGACTGAACTGAACTGAACCTTAGGAGTGGTACCCCTTTGGAAGAGAGTGGGATGAGGTGGCAGGGGATGAGGAAGACCCAGGGAAACAGCTGGCTGGGAGCTGAGGGTAAGAGGACTCGCTGAATGTGATGCTCCAAAGACAACTGTGGTCTCAAGTCCATCCCTTGTGGACAGCCAAGCAGCTGGGGCCCCGCCACCAGGCTCTACCTACAGCCTCTGCCTGCCTGCAGGAGGGCACCCAGGGTTGCTCTGCACCCAGCCACCAGGCCAGGTCCTGGCTGAGAAACAGAGGAAGGTGGGATGTTCAGAAAGAGGGCAGAGGAGAAAAAAGCAAGAAGAAAAGAGCCTGACAGTCCTGGGGTTCAATCCCAGATCCTCCACTTAATTGACTGTGTGACCTTGAGCAAGTTTCTTCACCTCTCTGGGTCCCAGTTTCTTCACCTTTCTCAAGGGAGAGCAGTTAACGTTACTGGCTTTAGCAGGTGTGAAGAATGGGGTTCCATGCCTTAAGGAGCTGTGCAGGGACATCATCACTCACCAGGGGGAACAAACGCTGGTGATGGGGGAGCCTCATGGAGCCCCCAAATCTCCATGACCACAGCCAGCGAAGGTGGGGCCAGGGGTCGATAAAATCTCTGATCCCAGAACTTGAGGAAGAACAAGAGGAAGAGGGGCTCAACCCGAGGTCTCGCCTTGCATTCATTCCCCCACCCCTACTCCCACTTTCCATTCCAGAAGCTTCCAGCATGAGGGTCTTACCAGCTTCTCTGAAGAAGGGACTAATTAAACCTTAATTGACATAGCACTAATTAGCTTCTTAATTACACGGAACCACATGATTAGCCACTCAGCAGACACTAATTGTTCATTAGGAAGCAGTCTCCCTCTCCCCCTTCCCTTTTCTAGAACCTACCAGCTAAGGCACCTGATGGGCTCATAGTAGTTGGTGCCCCTTGACCCCAGCCCAGCCCAGCCTCTGAGTCCATCCTGATGGTGGCGGGGAAGGCAAGGGGTGCAGCTGGATGAGTTCATGCTGCCCTGGCCTGAAGTCACGTGCCCTCTCATGATAATAATCTAAATATAACAACTTTTATCATTTTGAGGATCTCAGATTCAGGAGCCTGTAGCCTTCCACTTTCAAACCCCTGGCCTGAATCAGGATAGAACTGTGGGTTCCGGAGGCCTGAATTTCAGCCTTCTTGGCGTGAAGGGAGCCCAGGGCAGGCCCAGGTTGAAGGACAAGAGGGCAGGGAGCCAGTCTCTGACACCAAAGAGGACAGGTACTTTCCAGACGGAGAGACTGAGGCACCATGAGAGTGAGAAACGTACCGGGGGTTCACACAGCAAGTAAGGGACAGAACCAGAGTCAAACCCGGGTCTACCTCCAGAGCCAAGCTTCTTTCTACTAGTCCAGCTGCCTCCTGCAGAATTTTCAGATTTCACGACATGCAGAATCAGAATCTGGAAGGAAGGGGACTTGCTCCTCCCCGAGGAGCCATTTGCCTCCAGCGACACAGCTTAACTTCTCTATAAGCCAGGAGCAGGGCCTCAGAGGACAGGGAGGGGCCGCCTTGGTTCAGATCCCAGTTCTTCCTAAGCTGTGTGGCCTTGGGTGAGTTTCCCTGGACCGCTCTGTGTCTCAGCTTTCTCCTCCATAAAACAGGGATAACAGTACCACCCCAACCCCCAAGGCTTCCTAGAGGATTAGGAGAGCTAGTGCATGAAAAGTGCCCAGAAGAGTGTCTGCCTTGCAAAGCCAGTGCTTTATAAGGGTTACAGTTACTACCTTCTATAATGGAGGTTGGTGGTACCTCCAGGAAAGCATCTTGGGATTTGGGGTCCACTACCCCTCCTTCCCACCTCTCAGATTTCCTCTCCACTGTCGAGCCTCAGAAACCACTTCCAATAGCTCGGAAGTCACCTCTCCCTCCTGAGAGTCTGCCCCAACCTGGGACCCTCTCTATATGTCTCCCCTGGCAGGGGCTGGGCAGGGGAGGGCGAAGAGGTGGTCAGGCCTGCGGGCTGATGGGTGCACAGACCCCTGGCGCATCCCACCAGAGGTGTGGGCAGGAAGGGGACCAACATGGCCTGCAGATCCAGTGACCACACATCCTGCTTCTCCCAAGACAGGCCTACTTTTCTCCAATTGCACTGATGTCATTATTCACAGGACCCCTTTCCGCTCTTTTTTTTTTAATTTGTTTGTTTGGGGTTGCACTGGGTCTTCATCGCTGCACGTGGGCTTTCTCCAGTTGTGGTGCGCTGGCATGTGGGATCTTCCCAGATCAGGGATCAAACCTGTGTCCCCTGCATTGGTAGGCAAATTCTTAACCACTGGGCCACCAGGGAAGTCCCCCACCTCTCACTCTTAAATGGTGCTGACTTGGACAATAGAAGACATGGTCCCACAAGGTACGCACCCTCCTGTGCCTGCATGGGCCAGGCTCTGTCCACACCAGTAGGCGGGAGACAGTGCTCACCCACCCCAGGGAATCCCCAAACTAGGGGGTTGGACTGTGACCATCCTCTCCTCTGACACAAGGAAAAAAACGATATAGGTGGAGGGCTTCCCCAAATTCTTACCACCGGAAAGGGGAGGAGTTGAGATGCTAACCCACAGTTGAGGGGCCACTGCCATGCTCCTTCCCAGCGTTGGCAAGGGGACACAATGCAGGAAGGCTCATATGTGATGTGGAGGGCCAGGGGTACACGTAGGGAGTGTGGCTGGGCACGCTGGGATTTAGGGAAAGGGGTGAAAGCAACACAGTGTCTGGAGTAAAGGCTGCTGGGGGCAGGCATCGGAGGGCAGGGGGCAGGTGACTGAGGGGACTGGGATCAGGGGCGAGGGAGGACCCTGCAGAGGGTCAGGGGCTTAGTTCAACTATCCAGAGAGCTGCTCTAGTGGATGAGGCATACATATCCCCTTATTCATCTTCTGCCATTGGCTTAGGGACTTGAGACACAGAGCCAGGGTGGGCAGGCCCCAAAGTGCCTGAACTGAGATCTTTGTGGAGGACGGAGCACTTGCGTTGGCTGGGTATCAAAAAAGGTACCGCATATGGCAAGAGCTTGTGCAAACACTGAAAAATACATCTCTGGTCTCTTCAAGGATGATGAGTGGACCAGCCTGCCAGGCCCTGGGATGCTTTTATAGACGTGAGGCCAAAAGGGATGTTGTGGCCCATCTGGGGAGAAACTTGGGGGCCTTGGGGAACATTTTTCTTTTAATGTATGTGCTCAGTTGTGTCTGACTCTTTGCAGCCCCATGGACTGCAGCCCTCTAGGCTCCTCTGTCCATGGAATTTTGCAGGCAAGAATACTGGAGTGGTTGCTACTTCCTACTCCAGGGGATCTTCCCGAACCAGGGCTCAAACCCATGTCTCTTGTGTCTCCTGCCTTGGCAGGCGAGTTCTTTTCCACTAGCGCCACCTGGAAAGCACCCCATCCCTTTTTTTTATACAGCATACTTTATTTCTTTTTAACTTTTTTAAATATCTTTTTTTTTTTAATGTGGACCATTTTTTAAGTCCTTATTGAATTGGTTAAAATATTGTTTCTTTTTTTTTTGGAGGGGCGTTGTTTTGTTTTTGTCTGCAAGACATGCAGGATCTTAGCTCCCCTGCCAGGGATCGAACCCACATCCCCTGCATTGGAAGACAAAGTTTTAACCACTGGACAGCCAGGGAAGTCCCCCTGGTGAGCATTTATTCCTTATGGAGGAGTCCAGGGGAACCAGCCCCTGGGGTGAGGCCATGCTGGCTTCAGGACCAGGGGTAGAGATTTGCTCACTGCCGCTCACAGCCTCCTCCTGTGCCTTCTTGCCCTCCTCGGTCTCCCTCTGGTCCCTTTCCAGGGAGCCAGGCCTGGTTTCTAGGGAGGGGATACTCAGGATGACCCGCCCCTTCCCTATCTGGTCCTTGGTGGGGGGAGGAGGAAAAGGTGAAGATGCTCCAGCATCTTTGGGCAGTGCCAGTCACCCCACCCCCACCAGGTCCCTGGTGTCCCCACAAGAAACGCAGCAATTGGGTCAGAAACCCCCTCCAGATGCTTCTCCCCTCCCTCATTATCTGGAAACTGTTACAGTGTATCAAGGAAAGCCCCTAGGGTGTTTTCCCATCTGTTGCTCTATTTCTGACACATGCTGCTCCCCACCTGGAATTCCCAGGCCCTCCTCTCCTCTTGCCTCACCCCTTCCTGACTTTGGACAAGTTACTTAGTCTCTCTGGGCCCTTTTCTCCTCATTCGTAATGTGGACATGACCGTACCCACCTCCTGGGGGTCACTGAAGACTCAAGGGGTTAATTCACACCAAGGGTTTAGTGCAGGACCCAGCACAGAGCAGGTGCTCAATGAACGGTGGCTACAGTTCTTCTCAAGGGCCAGTTCAAAGCTCTATTCCTCCAGGAAGCCCTCCTTGACCACTTCAGGCTTAAGGGGGATCTCTGTCTTCTGCCTTCCACTGCCCACCCCTCAGTACCTCTCACATCCAGACATGCATCCTTTGTTGCTGCTGCTACTGCTGCTAAGTCGCTTCAGTCGTGTCCAACTCTGTGTGACCCCACAGACGGCAGCCCACCAGAGTCCGCCATCCCTGGGATTCTCCAGGCAAGAACACTGGAGTGGGTTGCCATTTCCTTCACACCCCAATAAATGTGGGGGCTTCCATGTTCCAGGCACTAAGACCTTTACATCTGTTAACTCATTTAGCCCTCACAACACCCCTATCCCATTTTACAGAGGCGGAAAACAAGACACAGAGAGGTTAAGTAACTTACCCAATGTCACACAGCAAGGAAAGTGATGGACCCAGACCAAGAACCCCGGCAGTCAAAGTCCATAGTCCATGCATTCACCCTCTACCATAAACAGGTTGATAGCCATTCGCCCAGGGTGGGGTGTGGGGGGCTAGGATATACACGACACGAAACCACAGGCTTTGTGGGGTTCCAATTTCACTGCTGCGTACCTGTGGTCTACCTCAGGGCTGTGCCTGTGTGGTCACTGCATGTGGATCACATCTGCACAGAAATGTGTCTAAAGGTCGTGTGCCACATGCTCGAAGAACTCAGATACCATATGTTCAGAATGTGTGTGCCTGTGTACAATGTCTGTGTGTGCACCCAGTGTGTGTTTCTGCAGGGGGTTGTAGGAGCACACGTCACACACCTTTGTGTAGCTGTCATTATGCCTAGACAAGAGCCAACTATTCTGGAGGGAAGTAGGACTTATTTTCCCTTCATTAGAAAGTGAGGTGCCAGAACCTGGAGTAGCTTTATGACTGGCAGCCTACAGGTCTGTGGAGTGTGAACAGTATATGATCCAAGCACATACGCACATGTGTGTAACTGTGTGTGTGTGCATGTGCTAAGTACACCCACACGCCTGTGTGTCTGGGTGAATGCCCACACAGTGCATTGGTAGCGGTATTTGGGTGCATGGAGGTTCCATGTGACCTGTGTGTGATAAACACACGTGCAAGTACAGGCGTGTACGTGTTCATGGGCAGAGAGCTGTACAGGCAGGTACACATAAGAGGACATGTGGTGGGCGCCAGGATGGCATAGTGAGACCAGACTTCCACTCCTGCCTCCGCCTCCGTCTGCTGCGTCACCCTGGCTGGGCTGCTGCATCTCCCTAGGCTCAGTGTCTGCACCACAAAATGGGGCGAGTGAGGAGGGTGAGAGAGCATAGAGCTGCAGCACCGCAGCTGCCCAGCACGTGCGCACTACTTGAGGACGCACTATTCGTGAGCACACATACGTGTGCACCGCGAGGGTGTGTACATGGAGCCGTGTGTGTTCCCCCAGTGTGGCATGTGGGGGTGGCAGTGGGTGAACACGGGTGTGTATGCAGGTGCTGTTCACACTGCGGGTGTGTCCCCAGGCTGTAGGGGACAAAGTCGTGGAAGTGTGTGTGCACGCTGTTGCACAGTGCGTGCATGGGGGTAGGGGGGTGGCTGGGCCCCAGGCCCCTGGTTTGGGGAGGGGATGGAGTTGGGGGGCCTGGCGGGGCAGAGGCGGGTATCTCCGGCTGTCAGGCCCGCGGTGGGTGGGGGCGCCCCGGGCGGCGGTGATGGAGCCCCAGCTCTCCCGCCAGGCCTGCCAAAATACAGCGAGACAGGGTGTAATTACCGGCACTTACCGCGGCCATTACCCCCCTCGCCGCCGCGCGTGACACACGACCCGTCAGCTCGGCGTTTGCACCATTAAGGGGCCTCATTAGCATCCCGGCTCAGAAGCAAAATTACCCTCACTGCTCATTTCAAGATGTCATCAATTTTAATTTAGGGCCCAAAGATAGTACAATGGGAAGGCCCTCCCGGCCAGCCGCGCACGGAAAGCTGAGAGAGGGCGGGGGAAGGGCGGGGGCAGCCAGGGCCAAGGTGGGGGGAGGGCGGAGGGGGCGCGGGGCGCAGCGAGGCGGGAAGGGAGGCGCTGGTCTCTCCTGGCCCCGAGAGGTCCCCAGGCTAGGGCCGCCAGGGGCGCCCCCTGGGGAGGAAACAGGATTGTGGACACAACCAGGGCCCACTCATCCCTCAAGGGCCGCCTGGAAGTTAAGTCAGGAGCCAGACAGATGCTGTGCCTGGCGTTTCCTTTCGGTTCTTCCTTGAAGGAACAGGGGAAAACTCAGGGGTGGGCTGCAGTCCGTGTGTTCGCAGAGTCGGACACGACTGGGCGACTGAAGGACAATTCCTTTAATTCCCACACGACCTTGGGTGTTAGTGATGTCAGTCCCTTTACTGAAGGGGAAAGGAGACAGAGAAAGTACCCCCGCTCCCCAAACTGCCTTAACACAGCAAGCCGTGGCAGAGACTGCATTTCAGCATGGGCCCATTTGGTTCCGATGCGCTCTGCCCTGGACCCAGAACCCGTGCTCGTGGAACGGTCTTCCGGTCAGTGCCCGGGCCCCCCAGCCCGTCTGGTCTGCAGGTGGCCTTTGCTGTTTGTGCCGGGAATGCCCCCTCCCTCTCCTTGTCAGCCAAGTCCCTCGTGATTCAGTTTAATATCACCCCTGTCTTCCTGTCACCCCCTCACTGAATCATCTTGGCTGTTCACGTGTCTGTCTCGTCACCCCCACCTGTCTAGGGACTGGCTACCAGGGAGTAGGGACTGTCCCTTATCCCCCTGGGGCATCCCCGGTACCCAGCACAGAGCCGGCTGTGAGGAGTGCTCAGGGTTTGCCGAGGGAATGAACAATCGCTGTCTCCCAGGCTTCCTGCCCTCAGGTGGAGTCTGGAGGCCGGCTGTGAGGAGTGCTCAGGGTTTGCCGAGGGAATGAACAATCGCTGTCTCCCAGCCTTCCTGCCCTCAGGTGGAGTCTCAGGTGGAGTGCTCAGGGTTTGCTGAGGGAATGAACAATCACTGTCTCCCAGCCTTCCTGCCCTCAGGTGGAGTCTGGAGGCCAGAGCTGTCTGGTGGAAGGGGACCACGGAGATCTCCCCAGCCCACCCTCCATCGCTCAGATGAGCACCTGGGGCTCAAGATGGGGCAGGCTTGGCCTGGAGAAGGACTATTTCAGTCTGTCATTTTTGCCCCCAAAAATGAAAGGAAAAAAAAAAAAGAGTGGGTATGCCCCAAATGTTTGTTGAGTGACTGATTGAACACATGGATGAATGCACAAGCGGGTGAGGAGCAGCTCTCCCTGGGGCGCTTCTGGGTCCCTCCGGGGACAGAAATCGTAGTTATTTCCTCTGCGGACCTCACAGCCACTTGACTTATCAGCACTGCTGGGATATTTTCATTTTATAAACTGAGCCTGGGCACATGTGATGCCCTGAAAGGGCCTCTTTCTTCTAAAAGGGGAACTACACAGGCCAGGGGAGATTTTCCAGAAGGCTTGGTGTGGGAGGTGGGGGAACCTTCTTGTTATTTCCAGCTGGCTCCACCACCCCAGTCTGTCTTAACCCATGGTGAGGTTTAGGCCCAGTCTCTGAACCCACTGGGCCTTGGTTTCTCCCAAGCGTAAAGAAGGAGGCTGTAACCCATGCCTCAGCTTCTCAGGCCATGGTGTGAGGCTCAGTGACAAGCCAGCAGGAATACAGCCGGGCTGAGATCACAGGGCACCGCCAATCACCCCACATGCCCTAGTCAGACCCAGTCCTGCCTGCCTCTCCTGCTGCCTTCAGCCCTCCAGCTCCCTGTACAGAGCTGGAGCGAGAGGAGAGGGAAGGGCCCCCATCCTAAGCCCAGAGACCGGGTCCTCGCTGGCAGCAGGCGCTGCTCCCCGGCCTCACAGAAGACAGATCGCTCCCTTAATCACTCTGGAAAAGAACCCCAAGCCGATATAATATTATAATTAATTAATTCACTAAAAAGGTATTAAATTTCTCTCCCCCCTGTGGATATTATCTGAATTCATTGACCTTTAGAAAAATCACCCTCTAATTGTAACCAGGTCCAAAAGCATTTGCAGCCCGTCCCTTTTACATTAATAATATCTTCCCGGACTTGGCTCTGGCTGCTTAAATATTGTATAAATTCCACTGCCCCCCTTGGAAAAGAGAGAGCAAAGAAAAAAGATGAGAATGGAGGAGCCCAAGAGGTGGATGGGGGCTGGACCCCAAGAGGCAAAGGTCTCAGGAAGTGAGGGGCAGGGGGTGAATTGAAGGGGCTCTTTCTGTCTGCTTCAGGTGGTGTGGAGGGGGCCCAGGCTTTGAGATGGGGAGGAAGGCATGGGTTGGGAACAGGAGGGTTGATTTTAGGGTTCGTTTTTTAGGAGGCTGGGGCAGGGAAGATCCATAGTGTATATCAGACTCTCATCCAAGCCAGTGGCTCCAAACAGTGAAGAATCTCTGATTTAAAGGACCAGTGGGTGATGGAAAGAGAAATTCCAAAGAACATTCTGAGCTCCATCTTCTTCCCCCTCTCAGGATCCCCCCTCCCTCCTGCCCCAGGCTTCCCTCCACTTCCAGATGGCCCTGTTTTGCAGATGGTGGGCCAGGCCTCAAAGGAGAGATGCTGTGGGATGTCCAAGACTTCCTAACGCTGAGGAGGTGGGTACTAAGGAGCCGAGAGCCAGCACCAGCCCTTGCCCATTCTCAGCAGGGCCCGGAGCTTCCCATCTGAATGAGTAGGGAGATACTCCGCGGACGGCAGGGGTGGAAAGCCACCTTCCTCTGTGTACACCGTGATGAGTGTGTCTGTCCTGCTTCTTGTCCTCAGATCCCAGCTCCCTCCCGGTACAGGAGATGAGAAGCCGGCAGCTGGCAGGGAATGGGCAGATGGAGGGAGTGGAGCGGAGGATGGCAGGACCCTCGCCCAGTGCACCTGCTTGACTTTGGGGCTCCTTGGCGGATCCATGGGAGCTGCAGCTGCTCGTCCTTCCCTGACCTGGCTTGGAGCCCTTCCCAGACCCCACTGCCTTTTTACATTTTTGCTTGCTCTCCAGTCGCTGGGGGCTTCCTCTGGGAAATGAGGGGGTTCAACAGGTCCATCTCTGCTTTTACACCAGTCCTCGCCCACTCTACCTGTTTACAGTTCCCTCCCTCATGGACTTGATGTCTGGAAAGGTGTTGTGTACCACATAAAGAGTGTGGATGAAGACAGCATTCTCTTCTTATTTAATCAGAGATGTTCATACCCTGCAGTCAGAAACTGTTGACCGACTCCATTCCAGCTACTAGCTAAGGGTTGCACAGACCAGTCTCAGACACGTGAACACTTTCTGGTGGCTTGCTGAAATTCTGGAGGTACTCTGTTTATGCTGAAATCAAACGGTAGGATTGCAGCTTGAAAAGCACAAGCAAGCGGAGACTGCTCACCTTCTGGCGACGGCCCACGCCTGGCTCTGAGCGCCCTCTTGTGGGCAGAACCCCCACCCACACCCTCAGTACTCCCTGCTGGGCCGTCCAGACCCTGCTTCCCAAGCTGCAGGTGCTGGCCAGGCAGAAGGAACCTCGGGGCAGGAAGCCAGCAGGCAGGTGAAGATACCATGGTCTTGAGGGGCTGCTTGAAGAAGCGGGAGGGCAGCGCTCTACGTCCTCAGAGTCAGTCCCCAGGGTGAAAAGAACAAACAGATTGGGGGAGGAGAGAGCCTCAGTGGCCTGAAGGAGGGCCTCGGAAGATTTCCACACCCCCACACCTCCCCCAGCCAGAGCTCAGGACCTGCCTCAGGAGAAGAAAGGCTCCCAAGCCATGGGCAGGTCCCGGCTGTGGGGTGGGGCCTGGAACGGGAAGGAGGTGCCGATGCTTGTGCGAACTCCAACTCACAAAGTCATCCACGGCTCCATCTGACCTTGAGATTAATCCCCTGCCCGGCTGTCATCAGCACCCACACGCCCGGCCCTTTCCACCTCTCCCTCACACGTTAATTGCTCCAACGTTGATTTGATCTCCCGTTCTGCAAGGAGGAAATTGCCCTCTTAGCCATTTTCATCCTGGGATTTTTTTTTTTTTTTTAATTAGGCCCCGTTGTCCTCACAGGGCCCCAAAAGGGGAAAGCCATTTTGGTCTTTGCCTGAAGAGACTGTGGCAAGTCGAGGGAGAGGCGGGCAAAGCTGGCAAAGATACTCTCCTCCCTTCCCCCAGACACCCCCGGCTCAAGAGGCACACCCCCTCACCCCTCTCTGCCCCAAGCCCATTTTCCCCACCCTGAGTGAGGTCATAAAGCCCCAGGATCTTGGAGCAGAGGCCCCCCCGGGAACTACTGTGGGTTGAGGGAGCCTTTAGCCCAGAAAGGAAAGGGTTTGGTGGGGGCGGTGGCGGGGCGGGGGGGGTCTCAATGCCTGAGGTGCTGGAGCAGAACCTTCGCCCTGGTGCCACGTCCTTGCAACTGTAGTTTACATGGGTCTCTCCTTCCCTCAACCCGCAGGGCAGAGCCCCTCATAACCTAGGCAGCTGGTCCTGGGCCTTGCCCCCAGAGCAGGCAGCCCACCTTATGGAGAGGAAAGAACTGGGGCTGGGGACAGGAGAAACATGCCCACCGTCCCCGGCCTGGGTAGTCTGGGACCACAGTGCCCAGGAGCTGTAGACTTGGTTTCCAAGCAACAGGGTCTCCCAGTCACCTGGCCCAGCCAACTCAGGCCTCAGCCGGAGGTGTGAGACCAGCGGGGCGGCAGCGCCACCTTGTGGCCATGGGGAGGGACACAGCCCCCAGAAGCACCCAAGACCCCTAAGTAAGGCTACATCTCCAGCTTCCATGGGGCCCTGCTAGGGAGCTGGGGGAACCAGGCGATGGACTCAGTCCCTTCTGTCTGTATCCCCCATCCCTGATCCCCTTCGGGGGCATTTGAACTGTGAGTCCATTGGGTTGACTCCTCCCCGGCATCTGTTGGCCCCCAGACCCCCTCCAAAGAGACAGGACAAGCGGGTACAAAGCACAGTGTTTACTAAAGGCACAAAGTGGGGAGCCTTGAGGGGAGCTGCTCTTCCAGCAGTGACCCCACGTTCTAACTTGAACCCAGCACCCCCTCTTCTGGCCACCCCCGCCCTCACACCACCTGGAGGAGAGCTGTTAGCACCAAAGCGGGGGTGGGGGCCCCACCTGTGGGTGGGGAGAGTGCCAGAAAGGCAAGCCTGGGCACCCCTGGACCAGTCCATGCCTCCAAGAAGGAACTTCTGGACCCCTGGTTCCAATGAGTCCTCCTTCACTGATGGGGGGACCAGGCTCGAAGGTAAGATGTCTTCTTAACTCCAGCACATCCTGTCCCCCCTCTGCGGCGCCCCCTCGCCTTGCCCTCACGATGTCACCTCTGGGAGGAGCCGGGCTGAAGGCCTCTTCCTGCCCAGCCCCATGAAGAGGGCTGCCCCTGGGTGGGGGGCTTCCAACCCACGGGCTGCCAAGCGGGCACTAAGTCCACACAGGGTGCGGGGGCCGACAGGAGGAGTGAGGCCGGGCAGGGGCTACTTCACACACAAGTGCAGCCTGAAGGGTGGGGGGCGGTGGCCCTGGCCCTCCCAGCCCCCAGGCCCGCCCCTGTCGCCCAGGTCACAGCACGTCGCCCTCCTCCATGCTAAAGCTGCTCCTGCGGCTGCTGGCCTTGGAGGCCTCAGGGGACATGGTGGAGAAGAGGGGGTCGGAGGCCAGCGGGAGCAGGGAGTCGTCTAGGAGCATGAGGTCCAGATCTTTCTTGGACAGGTCAGGGAACGGGGAGGCATGCTCTGGCCCCAGAGGTTCGGGGTAGCCCGGGGGCCCTTCGTTGCCCCCGCCCCCAAAGCTCAGGTTGTGGCTGAAGTCCAGGTGGTGGAATGGGGATGGTGGCTGGGGTGGCTGGGCTGGAGGGGGCAGCGGGGCCTGGGGCGGCAGAGCCGGCAGTGGCTCAGGGTCGGGGACCTCGGCCCCCAATAGCAGGGCCTCCCCTGGGCCCTCCTCGCTGGGCAGCTCCTGCTTCACCACCTGCTGGGCCAGCTCGGCCATGTTCATGCCGGAGGGCGAGGTGGTGGGCAGGCCGTGCACCCGAGCCTGCATCTCCAGCTCCTGCAGGTGGGACAGACAGAGGTTGGAGGCACCCACCCCTGGCAACCCCCTGCTGCCCACCCCAACCCCCGCTGCCGCCCTTGACCCTCCCTTTGTGGCACCCAAGACCACAAAATATCTCAGCTGGGAGCAAGCGCAGGGCAGCTCTAGAGTCTTCACCAACGTGTTTTCCAGCTACAAGTCACAACTCATTAGTGGGTTGGGAAACCACTACAGTTGAGCCTTGACCAGCTCTCTTTCTATTTTTTCTTTTAATTGAAATAGACTTGCCTAGACTAGACCAGACTAGAAATTATCAGAATGCATTGCATCTATTAAGGATGAGGGTTCTTTCATGAAACTTTGATTTTTTTTCACTTTGAGCTGACTATGTGGGCTGGATTGCAATGTGAATTGTATTATCTACCATAAGAAATAGAAAATCTTTGAAGCTGCAGGCCAATCGCCCTTTATATAGGCGACCAGTGTCAGGCCCAAAGAGGACAAAAGGCCTTCAACAACAGAGCCAGGACTAGGTGGCTCTAGGTGGTAGCATGGACTTTCCCAAGCCTTTGTTCTTTCTCTTGCTCACTTGGCGGGCACTCTCTGTTACCCAACGATAACATCCTGACTGATAAGTCTTCCTTCCCCATGGGGATCATCCCTCCATCTCCAACTGCAGAAGTGTAAGCACCGCCCCTTACAGGGCTCAGGACTCAGGCCAGGGGTCAGGAGTCAGAGCCACCCAAGAGGACCAGGTTCAAGACCCAGACCTGGATACGGAGCCAGAGCTGCTTGTTGGTCATCTCCAGGCGCCGAGAATGGTTCTCCAGCTCCCGGGACTTCTGCAGGTCCTTCTGCATCCTCCGGATGTAGTCAACAGAGGCCTTGAGGATGGTGCCCTTGTTCCAGCGCACGTCCCTGCAGGCCAGGCAGAATCAGAGGCTCATGCTCAGAGGAGGGGGCTAGGACCGGCCAGGAGCTTCGTGGGTGGGCGTAAAACCCTGCTGTGGCTTCAGAGTTGATGTCGCCTATCCCAACTTTGCCCCAAACCCCAGAGCTGACCAACCCCTATTTATGGAGGAGGCCAATGTCCATCTGCAAATGAGCAAGTGACTGTGGTGCCGCCACCCACCTCGTTCATCCCAAGAGAAAGGCTTAGTCGCTCGGTTGTGTCCGACTCTTCGCGAGCCCGTTGGACTATAGCCCACCAGGCATCTCTGTCCATGGGATTTCCCAGACAAGAACACTGGAGTGGGTAGTTGTTCCCTTCTCCAGGTGATCTTCCCGACCCAGGGAGGAAACTCAGGTCTCCTGCATTGCAATCCCAGGAACCAGGCAATTCGGAGCAGCCTCCTTCCCCAGGCCTCCCATTCCTGCCACCAAAACCCACACCTGTTCTCCACCCTCACGACTCCTGATCCCAGACCACCTCTGCACCAGTCTGGTGCCTCAGCAAACTTTCCTAGCATGACTCCTCCTCCAGGAAGCACCCCCTGACCCTACCCTTACTTCTGGGACCTGGACTCCTCCTTCCTGTCTTGAGCCTTTCTTAGTTGGGGGATGGAAGGTTCTTCTTTCCCCAACAGATGATAAGATCTTAAAGAAGCTAAAGGGGATTCTCTTCCCATCCCTTCCCCCTGGCAACCAGCAGATAATACCTGTGAGCTGCTGCCCTCCCCTCCCCTTCCTCCAGGAAATCCACTCACAAATCATTGGCCTTGGGGATCAGCATGCCCAGCTCCTTGATGCGGTCATTGATGTTGAACCTCCGTCGCCTTTCAACTAGAAGTAACAAATATCGGGGGAAACAATTAGGGAGATGAGGACCCCACCTGGGAAGAAGGGTCCAGCCCAAGGAGGGACGCCTTAGTCCTTCTGGGAAGGAACTGGTGACCAACTACATGGGCGAAGAGCCAACTCATTGCAAAGACCCTGGGAAAGACTGAGGGCAGAAGGAGAAGGGGATGGCAGAGGACAAGATGTTTGGATGGCGTCTCTGACTCAATGGACATGAGTTTGAGCAAGCTCTGGGTGATGGTGAAGGACAGGGAAGCCTGGCACGCTGCAGCCTGTGGGGTCTCAAAGAGTCGGACACGACTGAGCAACTGAATAACCACCACCACCACCAAACGGGGTGGCTGTGGGGTTAAGGGGGTTGGGGGCAGGCCAGACATGATTAAGGAGGGGAAGACTGTAGCAGACAAAGCTGTCTGGAGAGGCCTCCCTCCACTGCTCAGAAGGCTCCACGCCCTAAAGAAAACAATCTGATAAACTCATTCCCTCTGAAGTTCTGGGAATTTTATGAATATCTCTTCCCTGGAGCACCTCTCCCCCGCCTTCTAGCAAGGACTGGTGGAAAGAGGCTGAATCCAGTCATACCAATGCCAGGATTTTATAGCCTCCTGTAAGGAATCCTTCCTAGAAGCTGCAGGTCAGAGGGTAGCTTTGGAGCCAGCCCAGGTGAGAGGAGGAAGAGAGGCAGGGGAGACTCACTGAGGTTGTGATTGTCTTTCTTCTGCCGCTCCTTGGCCAGGGCCCGGCTCTCAGCATCTGGAAAACAAAAGAGGAGAGCTGGGAGGGGAGGCGCTGGGGAGACACAGCCGGGATGGGGGGCGCTCCGGGAGACAGCGGGGCGGTACCTGTGAGCTCACGCTTCTGCGTCAGGTCGGCTGGGCAGGAGCTGCTGGTGACGCCCACCAGGGAGGCGGTGACCTGGGGGTCTCCACTGTACACATTCAGGTGACTGCTGGACAGAGGCAGCTGCAGGAAGAGGCGGGAAGAAGACTCGGTGAGCGGCCCCGTTCCGTAGGGGCCTCTCCCCAGGGCCCATTGCCCCAGGAACAGCGATTCCCCGGGAACAGCTGGGGAGGCCGCGCTGGGGTCAGAGTCCGGGCAGAGTCCAGAGCTGAAGAGGCAGCCCCTGCCCTCAGCGAGCAGCCACCCAGTGCTGCCAGAAGCAGCGGCGGGAGGGGAGATAGGGCCTGTAGAAGCCCGGGGGAGGGGCACCTAATCTGGAGTTTCTAGAAGGTTTCCAGAGGGCGTGGTGAGGAAGGGCACTAGAGGCAGGGGGTGGCTGAGCAGAGAAGCAGACCGGAAGTAGCTGCCAGAGCGCAGAGCGTGATGCAGGTGATGCTGGGGGACCTGGGAGGGCAGGTTCCACTTGCAGAGACTCTGGCGCTTGGTGAAAGGCAGCCATTGAGGGGTTAAATGGGGGCCCCACCCCACAGGAAAATATCTGAGCTCTGGAAAGATCTCCCACCACACATTCACGAAAAGCAAAATCACAGGCCCAGAACCCTGCAGGGTACAGGGGGAACCACCGACAGGGCCAGCCGCTGTGCCCTGCCCTCTCCCCTCTCCAGCCCTCCACGGCCCTGCTGGCAGCAGCAGGCTTCCCATCCTGCTGAGCCACATTGGCACCAGGGCGGCGGTCCTGGAGAACTGACTCCCTGACCTCCCACAGCGTCAAGGGCTGGGGCCCCAAGGGCAGGAGTGAGCAGCGAAGGCTCATGGAGCTCCAAGAAAAGGGGAGAAGATGCCCCAGTTTCAGCTGCTCAATGTAAATACCTGTCCCCCGTTGCACAGAACTCGCCCCCATGTCTTGCCTTATCTAATTTGCCCACCATCCTCTGGGTAGAAGGCACCATCCCTAGGGGTTCAGAACAGTTAAGGGACTTCCCAGGGTCACAGCTGAAGATAGGCATCTAGATTCTAAGCCTGGCCCCTTCCCACCCACCCAGGAACCTGTAGGGAGAGCCTGGACCATGAATGCTGCTAAGAGGCTGCTGGAGGCAGGGGACCAGCAGGCCAGATAGCGCTTCCCCCTCAGAGGGAGGGGCACAAGCCTGTGCTCAGCTGGGCCCCAGGATTAGTAGAGGCGTGTGCATGTGTGTGAGTGGCTCAGTCGTGTCCGACTCTTTGGGAACCCATGGACTGTAGCCCACCAGGTTCCTCTGTCCATGGGATTCTCCAGGCAAGAATACTGGACTGGGTCGCCATTCCCTTCTCCAGGGGATCTTCCCAACCCAGGAATCGAACCCAGGTCTCCCACATTGCAGGCGGATTGTTTACCAGGTAGAGGAGAAGAGCCCCATATCCCAAAGGAACTCATCTGCTCCAGGCCTTCCTGGAGCCACACTGCTCCCCTCAGCACCAGTGCCCCCCACCCGCCCCATCCCAACTCGGGCAGCCCTCCCCAGACACCCCTCCCCGCTGAAGCCCCAGCACGCACACAGGCTAAGGGACATGTCTCTGGATGCACAATTCTCCCGGGCCCGGGCCCTCGTCACATGGTTGGATGGAGGCGACTCTCATCTCTGCAGCAAGACACCATCTCCGCCCAGGTGAGGACCCTGTCTCTAGTTCTCTTCTGGGTCACGGCTCTTGGGGGGCCTCTGCCCCTCCCCCTAACATACCCGCCCTGCCCTGGCCAGCAGTACCGTGTTGGGCATCTGAGTTTCAGGATTGATGAAGCCCAGGACATCGTCCAGACACATAATGTTGTCAATGACATCAAACTGAAACAGAAAAAAAAAACAAAACAGTCCCTTTGTGGGAGAAGGCACTTGGAAAAAGGCAGAGGGAAAGGGGTACTGGACAGCCACGGACCTCAGGGACCTTGGAGCCCACCTCACCCCACCCGCTCATCTGGGGATAAGGGAACAGGCCCAGAGAGACCTGAGCTGTCCGGATTCCCCAGGCCCCAAGGCCCAGGTTAGGGCTCTTCCTAAGGAGCCAAGTTGCCTGGGGAGATTGCTTTATACCCTCTGTCAGGACATGGCTTTGCAGGTGTGCTGGGCATTCTGGTATGAATCTCTTGTTTCTTCCTAGCAGAGCTTTCCGAACTAGGGATGATGTTTCTCCTGGGAGAATGGGGTTCCCCGAGGGCAGGGCTGTGTCTCCCCTCAGACCGGGGCTCCCTGAGGGCAGTGCCTTGCCTCTGCCATTAGACTAGGAGCGGCAGGAGCACAGCACGGGGCCCCAGCTCCACTGGTGGCAGGCACGGGCCAGCTCCTCACTCACCTCCCGCTCGGGGTTGGAGCCGATGTGCAGCATGGCCATGGGGCTGTTGGGAGCACTGTTGCCGGCTGAGGACGACAACACGTGTGCGGGCCGCACGCCTGGGGAGGCGGCTGGCAGGGGCTTTGGGGAGCCCTGGGCGGGGCTGATGTGAGCAGCAAACTTGTTCCCGTAGGTCTCAGACAAGTACTCCCGCACCTTCTGGTCCCGGGACTGCTGCAGGTGGTAGGAGGTGGGGTTCTCCAGGTAGGACTGCACCTGGGAAAAGGCGGAGGAGGCAAAAGGTTTCAGGCCGGAGCTCTGAGGGACCAGGGCAGGGGGTGGAGGGGGACGGCCCGAGCCCCAGGCCTCACCTTCAGCACCTCCCCGGGCACTGGTGGCGGAGATTGGAAGTGGATGGGGGTGTTGATGGCTGGAGTGGGCGGCCCCCCCAGCTGCTGCTGCTGCTGCTGCTGCTGCATGTAATGCATGACGGCCTGCTGCTGCATGCGCTCCCGCTGCTCCTCCTGCTGCGCCTGCTCCCGCATGAGCTGCATGCGGAGCCCGATTCGCGACGCCATGGCGGCTGCCGGCTCCCTGGGGACAGGAGAGGGCAGGGCAGTGAGGCAGGGGGCCCTGCAACTTGCACGGGGTCTCAGGACTTCCCTGGCGGTCCAGTGGTGAGGACTCCAAGCTTCTACTGCAGGGGCCCGGGTTCAATCCCTGGTCTGGGAACTGTGTTCAGTCGCTTCAGTCATGTCTGACTCTGTGACGATCCCATGGTCTGTACCCCACCAGGCTCCTCTGTCCATGGGGATTCTCCAGGCAAGAATACTGGAGTGGGTTGCCATGCCCTCCTCCAGGGGATCTTTCTGACCCAGGGATTGAACCCACGTCTCTAATGTCTCCTGTGACTTCCCTGGTAGTCCAGTGCTTAGGACTCCATGCTTCCACCACAGGGGTCCCGGGTTCAATCCCTGGTCTGGGAACTAAGATCCTGCAACCCACATGGTGCAGCCAAACACAAACACAAAACAACAGCAAAAATAAGCAAAACAAAGTGCATGGACTCTTGGGGAAGAGACCAGGACAAAGGTGACCGCATTTCACGGGAGAAGGGAGGGCGTGGGAGATTTGCTCAAGGTCACTGAGTAAGTGGATGGCAAAGCCGAGACTTAAATCCAAGTCTGCTGGTTTCTTGGGCCAGAGATTCGTTCATGCTCCCTTCATTTGTTCTAGTAGGTCAGCGCCCCAAACTTGGAGTTAGTCTTGACCCCTTTCTCTCTCTCATGCCACCTGGTAAGCCTGCCAGATATGACCCCAAATACATCCTCCTCTGCTACCGCCTCGCTGCCCCCAGGGAGGGCCAAGCCTCTGCCATGCCTTACCCGGCTTCCTGATGGCGCCTCCTAACCTCCAGCTGGCCCCACAACATTCTACTTGCAACTCGATAATCAGAGGGATCCTGTTACAACCTAAGTTAGAGACTGTCTCTCTTTCGGCGCAGACCTCTCCATGGTTCCCATTTCTTTCCGTGTAAAAGCTGAAGTCCTTCCCATAAAAAGCCCTCTCTGATCTGTCCCCACCTGATGGTCTCTTGTGACCCCATCACCTCCTACTCTCCTCCCTGTTCCACCTGTTCCAGCCACACCTAATGCCTCAAACACACCAGGCATGTTTCCTGCCTCAGGGCCTTTGCACCTGCACTTCCCGCTGCCCGGGCTGCCCATCCCCCGGACACCACCATGGCCCACTCCTTCACCCCCACTGCTCAAGTGTGTCACCTCCTACCCTGTTTAAGATTGCAAAACCAGCACCCCAACCCCCAACTCTATGCCCCTTCCCTGTTTTATGTTTCTCCCTGTCACTTATCACCATCTTAAATATGCATTTTTGCTCAGTTATTTCAATTCATCCTCTATCTCTCTCTCAGCAGGAATGCAAACTCCCCCCAGGGCAGGCATTTTGTCTGTCTTGTTCACTGCTGTGCCTCAGGCCTCTACAAATGTATACAGGGAATGTTTACTATTTATGAACCAGAACTGGCCATCCAGCACTGAGCCAGCTGTAGGCCCTGAGCTCGTGGCATCTACAGTCCAGTAAGTAAGAAAGGCAAGTCCCTGGGTCACTAACCCCGCACAGAGAGGATCGCTTCAGGGCACCTCATCCTCCCTGGGTGCAGTGAGGGCACTTGGTAAACTGAGTAGGTAAGTGGTGGATCAGCACAGGACTGGCAGGTCAGCCGCAGTGTAGACCAGAGGCCAGGGCTGCACACCAACATCCTAAGAATGAGACCCATACATCTGGGGGGTGACAAAGGAAAGCAGTACAGGCTGACATGTTCTGCCGAGTGCCAGACATCAGACTATGTTGGCACTAGAGGAAGGTACTGGTAAATACGAGCTTCCTGGGTGGTGCTAGTGGTAAAGAACCCACCTGCTAATGCAGGAGACATGGGTTCAATCCCTGTGTTGGGAAGATTCCCTGGAGAAGGAAATGGCAACCCACTCCGGTATTCTTGCCTGGAAAATTCCTTAGGCAGAGGAGCCTGGCGGGCTGCAGCCCATGGGGCCGCAAAGAGTCAGAGACAACTGAGTGACTGAACACACATTGGCAGATATTCAGTGCAAATCACCAGATCGTGGAACTAATAATAATCTGCGTCCTATTTGAGCATTCACTGTGTGCTGGGCAGGGTTCCAGACACTTTCACCTCAAACAGCCCCCTCTGGTAGCTTTGGTTATTATTCTCCTCCTACAGATAAGGAGAGACAGTGGCACAGGGAGGTTAAGTATGCTGCAGCGGGAATAGAGCCGGGACGCAATGCCAGTCTGGCTCCCCGGCCCGTCGTGGGCGGGGGTGGGGGTTCTGCAGACCGTCATGTCTCCGTGTAGAGCTGGGAAGGCGTTTGTCCCAGGTTGCACGTCTGGTTGATCCAGGGCCAGGAATGGAGCCCCAGCCACCTGACCCCAGGCCAGGGCTCCCTCTAACCACCCTGCAGCCTGCCCTATAAAGTGGAGCGGCTCCGTCCACCTTGAGGGCTGAGTAGTCAGTGGCCATTACCTCATCTCCCTTCCTCGCTTCCTGCCCCCTTAGGCTAGGAATTCCTGAAGAGGCTGCTTCAGCCCCAGGGGTCTCTGGCTGGCTCCCAACAGGACAGTCGTCATGGAGAAAGGGGCAGACACCCCCCTTCTCTGCCCTCCTCTGTCCTGTGGCAGGGACACAGCCGTCCTGTGCTCCCACAGAGGGGTGGCCTGTCTTTGGCCCTCCTCCCCAACTGCAGCCTTGCAAACCTCAGGGCTCTGACCCCGGCCCACTGCCCTCACAGCTGCACCCCCTGCCTCCTCACACAAGCAGTGAGCAGGAACAATCTGACTTCAGTTGGCCCAAGCGGGCGGCGAGGCGATGCAGACACTGGGCCTGGCAGTGCCAGCCGGCCCCGGGGGGACTCGGGGAGAACGAGCCCCTTGTTTCTCTGACAAAGGGCTGGGCGAGAACCTGGGCTCGGGCCCCGGCTAAGCCTCTCACTGGCTGTGCCAGCCTCAGTTTGCTCATTTGTAAAATGGACGCAGAAATCCCACGTGGGGTCTAGGAGAGCCTTGGGGAGAGGATGCTGAATTGCAAACCGCGAGGTAACTGTGTTTCAGAGGGTGTCAGACGCCTTAGCCTGTCCCCTGTCCTCTAACAGAGGGTGGCTCTCCCACCTGCACCCCCATTGCCAAAGCTGTCACCCCCCACAGAGTTGCTGCCACCCACTGAGTCGCAGCCCCATCCTCTGCCCACCCCACCTCCCCACCTGGGTTGCTCCGGGCGTGGTGTGGCTCGGTGGGATGCGTGTGGAGTTTAGGGTGGGGCTTGAGGGGTGAGGGGATCCAAGGGCAGACGGGGTGGTCCCGGAGAGGGGGCAGATGGTAGTGGCTCTCCTTGCCTCGAGGCTCCCCTCCCCACCAAGCCCCAAAGCACATGTGCTCATGCAGCGCCTGAGGGCCACGCACAGCCTCCCCCGTGCCCAGTCTGGTCAGGAGGGGCTGAGAGGAGGGACATGGGAAATCCAAAACGTCCCAGACCCTCCCCAACATCTGACCTCAGACCTGCCAGGCCTGGAAAGGGTCCACCATGCGTAACTCAGTAACACTGGGAGCCTGCCTCTAAGCTGAGTCTGGGTTCTAGTTTAGTTGTGACCAAGATGGGCTCCTCCGTCCATGGGATTCTCCAGGCAAGAATACCAGAGTGGGTTGCCATTGCCTTCTTCAGGCTAACAGCCCTTAGGCGTTCGATAATGGGTAGATCCTGCCTCCTCTCTGAAGCAGTGCCCTTCTCTGGTCAGGGGCCAGAGCTGGTTTCACACCAGCCTGTGTGGGGGCCTCCCTTGTCAGTCATTTACACCTTAGTATGAACAGCTGGTCAGAACCTTTCCCAAGGAAAGATGCGGACAGAGGGAGGGGAAAGATGGGGAGAAATCAGGGAGGAAAGGCAAGTAGAAAGAGGGTCCCAGGACAGGAAGGTCTCAGGTATCAGGAAGAAGATCTCAGAGACACAGCATTGAGTGGACAAATCAAACTGCAGGATAAAATGTACAGCCAGAGCCCGCTGAGGCAGGAAATAAATAAATGTGCAAAGACTGGAAGAATCAGGATGCTTCCTGAATGCTTACCAATGGTCAGGGCTGCGCTAGATGGTTTTCAAATATTAACTCATCTGTTCTTCACAACAACCCGAGCCAGTGACTGCTAGTATTGCCCTCAATTTCCAGGGAGAAACTGAGGCGCAGAAAGGTGAAGTCATTGGTCCAAAGTCACATATCTGATAAGTAGCAAGATGGCGATTTGAGCCAGGCGGCCTGATTCACAGCCGCCGCTCGTTATGCACTCATCTGGGCCCCCGACATTCAAACTGTTCACTGTGGCTACTTCTGGGGAAGAGCGGTGGGCTGGGAGGGGCAAAGAAGGGTTCTTAGAGTTTCTCATCCCACTTTCGAAGCAGTTAACTCTTAGGATTATGAAGACATGCTATTCGTACAATTCTTGTGTGTGTGCGTGTGTGTGTGTGTGTGTGGTCGCACCATGAGGCATGCAGGATCCCAATTCCCTGACCAGGGGTCAAACTCGCACTCTTAGCCACGGAAGCACAGATTCCTAACCAGTGGACCACCAAGGAAGTCTCTGTTGTTCTTTAAAAACAAGGGGAACGGAAGTAAGGCATTTTCTAGAGGTTTGTGAGGGGCCCAACTGGCTCCCAGTCATGTCCAAAGGTGGGATCCCCCAGGTCCACCTGGAATCTGGCCCAAGCCCTGCCTTGCTCAGTGCAGTGGTTATTAGGCCAGCCAAGGACGCTGGGTGGAGACACTAAGTGGCCTCTGGAAGCACAGGTCAGGGTCAGAAGCCACATGCCAGCACCCAGGGCCCAACTCAGGTTCCCCTACAGCCCCAGACGCCAGCCTTTGGAGGGGATGTGATCTTCATGGAGGGCCCCCCAAACAGCCCTGAGCTGAGGCGCGTCCCTTCAATTGCGTGCGGGGCCTGAACTGCCTTGGCGACTTTTCTTCCTTCCAGGTGATCTTTTAAAAAATACGAGCAGGAAGCAGAAAACACATAGAGCCTCAAGAGCCAGCAACTCCATTCTTAAGTGTCTGCCCAGCAGAAAAGCATCCCTGTGGGCACCAGAGGACACGGACTAGAATGTTCACAGCAGCGCTATAGATAGTGGCCAAAACTGGACACCACTCAAATGTCCATCAACAGGAAGATGGATAAAGAGGTGATATCTCCATGCCCTGGAATGCTGCTTAGCGATGGGAATGAACCAACTATTGCTAAACACCACTCAGATGACTCTCACAGACGTTAACGGTGAGCAAAAGAAGCCAAACGGGCGTACAGAGTGATTGATATACACACGGTTTAGAAACGGGTAAAACAAATCTTTTATGTTAGAATTCAGGATCCTGGTTACCCTTGGGGGCAGTGAAGGGGAGATGACACAGGACAGCTTGGGGTGGGGGCTGGGAGGACTAGGAATGTTCTGTAATTTGATGCGGGTATTGGTGACATGGGAGTATCGAGTTTATGAAAATGCATCCAGATGCTCACTCAACAATTTGCACACTTTTCTCTAAGTGTGTCGTACTTTCATTAAAATTTTACAGAAGAATGAGGGCAGACCTTAAAGAATGTAAAAGAAGAGTTGAACAAATTACCCTTCCCCTCCCCCACCCAAGTGTGGCTATGACTTTAAAATGCCTTTGGTACCAGGCAGCTTCAACACCACCGCCCAAGGGTAGCTTGGTATCAAAGCCTTTAAAAATATCAAAGCCTTTAAAAATATCCACTAGCTCGAGGAAGAAGTCTCAAATACAAAAAAGGCTTTTATGCATAAAGATGTCCATCACATTCTATAGAGAAAAATAAAAAATAATCTCAATGTCCAGCAATAGGATGGTTAAATTATGTTGCGTTCTGGAATTCTCTGGGGGTCCCACTGGTTAGGACTCTGCATTTTCACTGCTGAGGACCCAGGTTCCCACGTTCAATTCCTGGTTGGGGAACTAACATCCCACCAGACACAGGGTCCAAAAAAAAAAAAGGTTGCGTTCCTCCTCGTGGAATGTTGTGTTTATAATAAGTAACACACGGATATGTCAAGTGACAAAAAGTAGTATGCAAAGTTATATATAAAATCTGATCATCATTGTGTAAAATATGTGTGAAAAAACCTCTTGGGAGGAAATAAACTAAAATATCACTGACTTCTTTGGATGATGAAATCATGAACAATTTTTTCTTTCTTTTTACCTTTTGGAATGTTCTTTTTCTGTAATGAACATGTATATCTTTCTAATGAGGAAGAATAAACTAATGCTTATGGACCAGGTATGGACCTGTTTATGCACCAGGTATGCTTAAATACATCTTATTTATTAATAATTATCACAATCACTTTATGATATGAGTACCAGTACTATCCTCCCCGCCCCACCCCCCTTTATAGATGAAGAATTTTGTACAGAGAGTTTGTCACCTGCCAAAGGTCGCAGAGCTAATGAGCGGCTAGGCTGGATGCTGGCAGTCTGACTCCACCACCCTAATCCTGGGGCTTAGAGTTTGGCCCTGGTCCGGCACTTGGGGCAAGGTGGTCACATTTTATTTTAGGGATTCCCACTGAAGAAGCCCCCCTCCAATTAAAGGGTTTCAGTAGCTGATCTCTTTCATCTAGCTCAGGGGCCAGAGGGTCCTGGGACAAGGGAATGGTCTGGAATCCTCAAACACAAGCAGAAAAAAATTCTGCCCTTCCTCAAAGGGCAGAGATAATTTCCTGTATTCCTAGGAAAAAACATTATGTCTGGCGGCTGAAACAACAAAGTGTGGACCCAGCTCAGAGGCCAGGGTGCCTGGTTAAGCCATTTATTGCATTCTACGCCTCTGCGGTCGGAAGAAGTTTTCTTCTGATCCAGTCTGTTACAAACCACCAGCTGTGTGGGAGCTGCCCAGCTGAGACGGAGGGGAAATCAAACCAATCACTAAAGGAAGGCCTCCTGAACAGGTGCTGAGGCTCCCGGAGGCAGGGGGATGGACCCCACAACCTCCTGGGTAACCTTTCAGCCTTGGGAAGGGAAGAGAGGGGAAGATTCCAGGACTGGGGGTTGTTTTAACTTCTCGGAGCCCCTTCTGGCAGAGGGCCTGGCAAAGGAAGGGCTGATGAACTAGGAAATGGACAAGAGTGTCCACAGAACCCCCACGCCTTAGGACAAGGCTGTTCCTAATTATCAAGGCGGTCACAGGTCCCCAGGGGGCCTGGGGGGGCATCACCTGGGTGGCACCCAAAGAGAGCTAAGGGTAGGGAGGTGTCATAAGATCGGTCCCCAGGAGCCAGCATACCTGCCTATAAGATGATGTGGGGAAGTGGCAGCAGGATGTCTGGGGATGAATTCCAGACGTGGGCCTGACTCAGGGTCCGAGCCTAGCCTCAGTCTTTCCATCAGCCAAGTGGGACTTACCAGCTGGGGAACATCTCCCACAGAGCTGCTGTGACCTAAGCTGGGATGCTGCGTGGAGGCCTCTGCAAGTGTGAAATCATGGGCACGGGGGGGTGATGTCACCACTGGGTCACTGTTAACCATTGCTTCATCCATGCCCACCGGGGGCATCCCTGGGCCAGTCTCCTCTTTCTGTTATTTATTTTCTTTTGAGGAAAGGGTCCCCTCCATTCCTCCATCCATTTACCTATCAGGGCCCCAGGTAGGGGGAGCCCTGGCTAGTGGTCACCTAGCTTCTATCTCTCGTTACAGACTGGCCAGAAGAAGCAAGGCTTTGGCCAGCTTTTCCCAGACACCCTCTTTGTTTCCTGCCCAGAAGCCTTGGGTTTTAAAAGATTTTCTTTCCAAAGTTTGTCTATGATACGTAATTCACTGCAGTGCTATGGGAGAGGCGGGTGGGAAGCAAGGAAGCCTACCTCCCTGGGTTCTAAAGAGATCAAGAGCAGGCAGAGTAGTGCCTGTGCTGGAGACACTTGGGTGGGTGGCTTGTTATCATCTTAGCTGGCCCAAGCTCCCTTGGGAGTCATGAAAAGCAACAGTGAGCCCTCTGGCTGCCTCCAACATTGAAAGAAAGCAACTGGGAGTCACACTTGCTCTGGTAGGTGTGACCCGCAGGACACTGCAGGGCTGGGGGCAGGGAGAGCACAGTCAGGGGCTTGTTGTTTTTTTGGGGAGGGGGCCATACCATGTGACATGCAGGATCCTAGTTCCCCACCCAGAGATCGAACCCGCATGCCCTGCACTGGAAGTGTGGAGTCTTAACCACTCGACCACCGGGGAAGTCCCAGGGGCTTTAGACAACCTGAGCAACCTAGACAGCATATTAAAAAGCAGGGACATTATTTTGCCAACAAAGGTCCGTCTGGTCAAGGCTATGGTTTTTCCAGTGGTCATGTATGGATGTGAAAGTTGGACTATAAAGAAAGCTGAGCGGTGAAGAACTGATGCTTTTGAACTCTGGTGTTGGAGAAGACTTTTGAGAGTCCCTTGGACAGCAAAGAGATCCAACCAGTCCATCCTAAAGGAGATCAGTCCTGAATATTCATCAGAAAGACTGATGTTGAAGCTGAAACTCCAATACTTTGGCCACCTGATGTGAAGAACTGACTGATTTGAAAAGACCCTGATGCTAGGAAAGATTGAAGGCAGGAGGAGAAGGGGATGACAGAGGATGAGATGGTTGGATGGCATCACTGACTCAATGGACACGAGTTTGAGTAAACTCTGGGAGCTGGTGATGGACAGGGAGGCCTGGTGTGCTGCAGTCCATGGGGTCGCAAAGAGTCGGACACGACTGAGCGACTGAACTGACTGACTGACTGACTGAACACAGGCAGGAGGTGGAGAGGTTGGAGAGGAAGGAGAGGGGATGTGAAGAGCAGACACCGGAGCTCCCGGGCCGCTGAGTGGCCTCCAGGGTCCACGGCTCAGGCCATCAGCCCCACATCCCGGCTCACATCCCGCAGGAAAGGGTGGGAGCTGGCGCCTCCTGGTTGGCCCCGGGCAGGACAAGGGGGGCAGCTTCAAAGGCAATCCCAGACCAGAGAGGCGCCCGTCTTGTCCCCGAGGGACCAGCTGGTCCCTGGCAGGAGGCCGGCCCCAGGAGGACTGTCACTGCGCTTTGAAGGATGGGGGCCTCGGGTGGGCAGGGGGACACGTGGCTGAAAGAAGCAGGGAGAGGAGAAACCAGAACAGTCCTGGGAGGCGTCTGCCCTTGCATAGATTCAGGCAGGCCACACGCACAAACACTCTGCCATCTGTCTCACACCCAGACACACACAGTGCAGAACCCCTCACCCTGCCGCTCAGCGGGGAGCTGCCCCCCTCCTGGGTTGGAGCAGGGTGAGGGGGCCGAAACCCCCATCTTCCCCTTCTCCCCTGCAGCCCATGCCGGCCACCCCATCCCCTTGAACAGCCTGCCTATGGTTCACATGGTTTTGTTCTCCGGTTGTTTCCTGGTTACCGCCAGTCTCCCCAGCTACAAGGAAGCTCCCAGAGAAATCAGCTTTCTTCCCCAGAACCTCCGCCCCATCCCAGCCGGCAGACTTCCCAGAACGAGACTCGGGGCCCTGGGAGGCTGCTCGTCCAACCACCCATCACGTGCTCATTTACCACCTGTTCACTCATTCAGCAAACAGCCCGAGTCCCCTCCGTAGACCAGGCAGAGTGCTGAGCACATGACCTAGATCAGACCTCACCCGTCCCCATGGACACTTCCCAGGACAAACAGCTTCTGCAGATGAGAAAACCAAGACTCACAGAGGGGTTCCGGGCCCTGGGCAAGGTCACACTACAAGGACGCGGTGAAGCGGGCAGACCAGCCCAGCTCTCTCCTGCAGGTGTATGGCCACCACCAGCTCCAGTATCAGAAGGAAACCAGGGGTGCAGAGGGAAGAAGCCTGGAGATGGATTATTGTCCCCGTAAACTCCCAGCCCTGCCTCACCCCTCACCCTTTGCTGTCCTCAGTGAATCCTATGGAGGGCCCCGAGGCCTGCACACCCAGGCCTCAGCCCCGAGAGGCCCCAGGACACAGGCCGGGCCCGGCCCACCTACAGGCTCTCTGCTGCTACACAGCCAAGACGGATCCAGGCCCAGGGCTCAGGAGACCGACCATACATCGGGATCTCCCTGAGGCAGTTAATGTGGGCCACGCAAGGGCCTCAGGGGGAAATCATATCAAACAGGCTGGACAGAAATGCGATTGCATGGCCTGAAGTCCTGACACTGGACGGCAGTGGTGTGTGTGTGCGTGCAGAGGGAGGGGCTGGGAGGGAAGGACAGCCCACAGGTGGCGCCCCAGACAGGAACGGGGCCTGAAGAGCAGGGGTGTCAAGGCTGGGTCTCCAAGGGCTTCAAGCCCCGCCCCCCCCAAGCCCACCCAATCCCCTCCCCGTGCTAAGTTCTGTGGGTGGTAGGTCAGCCTGTAAGGTCATCAATGCCCCCACCAGGGAAGCTGAGGCCCAAGACTCCACCTGGTTGGTCACTGCGTGCCATCATGGATTTGGGGCCCAAGAGTTTGGAGCCTCTGGAATGAGTCTGTTCCCAAAGGGCCGAGTAGGATTGAAAAGCTGTGTTTACCTGTCCCACCGCTCAGCTGTGTGAGCCCCCTTGGGGTACCTCTCCCAGTTGGACCCCTGGTTGCTCATGTGAGGGGGCAGGGGGTCTGGTGGTGGGCTCCCTTCCCGCTCTGTCCGGGCAGGTGCAGGGCTCAGGCCACACAGATGGTCCGGGGCTGGATGCCCGCCGAGCCGCCCTGCAGGCAGGGGACAGGGAGAGCCGTCTGGGGCGCTGTCTCGGGAACTCTCTAGAGCTGCAGCAGCCTCGGGGGACCCAGTCTTCACTTGTCTGTCTCCTTAGGAGACAGCAACCGCTCCCCAGCCCCAGTGCCGGCCTCTTGGGCAGGGCAGGCCCGCTGACCCCAGTGTGAGAGGACACAGCCCGCCGCTGCGAGGAGCACACAGCTGGCCTGCGGAGCGGCCTCTGGCTCCAGACCCGGGGCCTCGCTCCAAACCCAGCCTTCTCCGCCCCAGGGGCGCCCGGCTCCTTCCCCTGCCCTTGGGGGCTTCCTCTGCTTCCTCGCGGCTGCAGCCACCTCTCCGGTCTCCAGCCTCCCTGCCCACCATCCACTGCAATGAACTCCTACTGTTTGGCTTCTGCTTTCAGAATTTAATCTGCCTCTGAGGACATCGAAGACAACATCTTTAAAACTGAAGCATCCAGGCTTTGCCTAATACAAGAAGACTTTGGAAGAGAGGAGGGGCAAAGGAAGGAAGAAAGACACCTATGAGCCCTGACAACTGCGTTAAATTCACAGAAGGTGGCCCGTGGCGTCTGGGAACAAACCACCAGGCATTCATTACTATTTGCCCTGCTTCCTTTGTGCAGTTCTAAGCTGATACATGGTACTGATGTCATCCTCAAACTATACACCACTGAGGATGCAGTAATATACTCCCCATTTCACAGAGGGAGCAACTGAGGCAAAGAGGCTGACAGCTTGCCCAAGGTTGCATGACAGTAGGCAGTGGAGCTGGGGCCCCTGGTCTGCACACCCAACCTCCGCCTGCAGAGCCTCATGAGTGCCCGGAGCCTGGCCGCATGCTGGGTGCCCAGGCTGGGATTCAGCCTGGAAAGGGCCTGAGGAGGCAGGGAGGGAGTCATACGGCTCTGGGCTAGGCAGGTAGGGCTGGACGCTGCTCCCTGCGGTCCAACCCCTCTGGCATCCCCTCAGATACATCTCTGCCTTCTGAGTCTGCTCCCTGGAAGATGGCTGGGTTCAGTAAAATGCTCATATGCTGTGGACCCAACAGACCAAGAGCTCGTCTGGCTTTGTGACACTCTTCTGCTGTGTGACCCAGAACAGGTACTTAACCTCTTGGAGGCTCAGTTTCCCCATCTGTAAAATAGGATGGCAGTCATGCCACCTCCTTCAGAGGAGGTGAGGGGAATCAAAGGAGCTGGAATGTGTGAGGTGCCTGGCACCTAGGGGGTGGCCCATGAAGGTCAGTTCCCTGGCAGGGGGAGCAGTGTCCACCTGGCTGACTTCACCACTGAAAGCATGACCCACAGGCCATCACATCCCCGAGAGCTGGTTAGAAATGCAGATTTTCAGGCCCCAGCCCAGACCTATGGAGTCAGACACTCTACATTAGCACTTTAACACGGCATCCCAGGAGATTGGTGGGCACATTAAGGTCACTTCACTTGCAGCTTGCTGGGGCTTGATCACTTGCTGGTTTCAAATGCGACAGGTGGGAGAGGGAGCCGCGAGGTGGAAAGAGATGCTTAAAGGGACAGGCACAGGCCTTCAGAGCCCCACAGTGAACCTGAGCAAACAGCCCAAACTCTCAGGCCCCGGGGCCAAGGTGGAGCTGGGAATGAGGGCTCCAGGCCGGCTGGACTCCCCATTACCCAGTGCCGGGCCTCTGGTCGGGGCAGGAGGTGAACAGCCTACAGGAACCAAAGGGAAGCTGGTAAGGTTCCCTGTGGGGGGAAGCAACCCAGACAGGCCTACTCACACACATACACAGCATCTCCTACACAAACCATTGCACACGTGTGCATGTGCACACACACACACACACCCTGCCCCAGAACTTGGCTGCCCAGAGAACAGCCCCAGCAGGGAGCGGACAACTCTGAGGACAGTCTGTGCCTGTAAGCGGTGCGTGAGGTGTGCGGGCTGTGGGGGCCCCTATAGCTGGCCTGGATGACCATTCTACACACCCCCACTGCTTGGCCCCTCCTTTTCACTTGCCCAAGTCCAAACCTAGCCGAGCACCGAGAGACCCAAGATTGGCTCCCCTGAGCTTCAAAGGGACCCCACATTCTAACTGGTTCCCTTGCAACGTGCCCGCCGATGGGCCCCCACCCCAGGTTGCTGGATGGTAGATAGCAGGATGGAGCACTGACCTCAGGGTTTCCCCAGGAGGCGGCAACACCCAGTGGACGGAGCCCACGGCCCTCTCCCATGCATACACGAGTAACAGCAAAGCCCACCCTCTCCCCCAGCCACATAGCTTCAGGAGCGGCAGGGACCTCCACCCCCGGACCCACGGGTGGGTAGCAACACTCTCACCCAAACACCCTCAACTTCAGCTCAGAAACACACACCCACTGACCTCTTTCACCTCCGCAGACTGGATGGCCAGGGGTTCCCAGGCTCATAGGGCTCCAAAAAATTCTAACATGTGGGCCCTCAAGCAGGCCTGGGATGCCCAAGAGAGAACCATTGACTAGGGGGTGACTTGGGGCTGCTGCAAGGTGCATGATGTCATGGGTCCTGGAAAGGCCCTTGGCCCCCAAATATCCCCCCTCCGCGTCCGGAAATCCCTCCCAAACCTCTAAGAGTCACTGCCGGGAGAGGCTCCCACCTGAAGCCTGGTCAGCTCACAGCCCCGGTGAGAGGCGGCCGACAGCTGGCCTGAGTGGCAGAGGAGGGGCAGAGGGAGGGTGCAGTGCCAGACCGGCAGCACCAGCTCCCGCCGGGAGGGGGCACCCCCTGACACCCCGGAAGGCTGGTTCCAGAGAAGACAGCACCTCTCAGCCAGGGAGAAGGAGGGGTCCCTCAAATGGAGGGGCTTTAAGCAACCCCATCTCCACACACGCCAGGGGACATGGGGTCCTGCCCCGGCAGTCTCTACAGGGAAGGCAAAGAGCTGGCGATCAGGAAGCCAGGAACGGGGCGGGGGGCCGGGTGGGGTGCCCTGAGTGATGCGCGCTGGGGGACAGGAGGGGGAATTAACCAGGCTCCAAAATAGCACTGCTAGTTCTGCCCCGCTTCACCCTGCGCAATGTCTGGCAGCTTCTGCTTTCGGTCTGACTCATGCCTGGTGGGGGCGGGACAGGGCGGCTGGAGCAGGCAGGGGCCGCCGGATGACCACGGCTCTTCTCCCCTAGCTACCGCCCCCAACCCGGTGGCTGGGCCTTCTCCCCGGCCCCGCCCCAGTGTGAGCTGCACTTCTGGGAACTGGGAACATTCAACCGGGCCACAAAATCCAGGGGTCCCCTGCCCGGGTCCTCGCCCAGCCAGCCCGCACGCGGCCTAGGGCTTCCTGAATGGCAGCTGCCCCAGACCCAGAGCATGGCGTGGCTTCTCTGCTGCCCGGCCCAGGTGCCCGGCTGGCACCTCTAACCTATCCATCTGGAAGCCAGAGGAGAACTCTCTCCCCAACACTTGAAATGACCTTGTACCACAGTGTTACCCCCTCCCAGCCAAGGGAGCAGAGGGAGGCAGCCGCCTTCACCCGTCCCACCCCCGCCCGCCATCAGTTCCCAGGTATGAGATGCACTCTGCAGAGATCTCATGCTCAACACGCACACAGCAGGCCCCCCACCCCATTTTCTGTCCTGAATTGCCACAAGGAACACTTGCCCTTTGCCAGGCAGATGGAGGAACCCAGCGCCCTGGCTTTTGAGCTCATCGGGTCGGGGCGGAGCTTTGCTCATTCTGCGCTCCCCATCCACCCCTCCCCCCACCTGTGCCCCCGACCCCCCGCCCCGTTTCCCCCACGGGGTGAGACTTGATCAAAGATGCTTAAGCTCCCACCTGAGACAAACCGAAAGCCACATCCTACGTCCCGCGTGCTAACCTCTCCCACGCCCTCCCAGCCCTCACACTGACACACGCCTGCCCGAATAGGCACAGCCACCTTTCTATCCAAGTGGGGCGGGTACAACTTCAAGGCCCGGTTCACTCTGCCAAAGCCAGCCCTGCCCTCCTCGAGGTGGGAAATAGATGCCACGGGCAAGTAGGGGGAGAATGTCAGAGGGCATGGGGCTGGCCAGCCCAGGCCAACATGCTCCTCCCCCCCTCCCCCACCCAACTCGCCACCCTGGCACACGCACGCTGACCAAACCTGGTTTGGAAGTGAAAACATCAAGGGGAAAGTCTGTGGGTGGCAGCCGGAGAGATGAGTCAAAAGGGAGCGGGACTTGGCAGGTCTGCCGGCGGCCCATACAGAGTCTGGAGTGTGCGTTGTGTGTGTGCCCGCCAGCCAGGCACCTGCCCGCCCTGCCCCTATACCAGGTGGCCTTACCTACATGCCCCTCCCTCCTTAACTCCGCTCCTTCCCTGGGCCCCCCAAGATGGGAGTGAGTCTAGTGTGAATCTGAGGGATGGGGGCAGGAGTCTAGAAGGAGAAGGCCCGTCTCCAGGAAGCGGTACCAGGCAGGGCTTTCCCCAGGGACAAAGAAGGGCACCCACGAATAAACTGACCCCCCACCCTTATTGCACCGTGAATTGCATCCTGTTCCCCATAGAGACTCAGCGAGAGGGCACTGGAAGGCTCAGTTCCCCACTGACGAAAAGGCAGCCACGTGGCAGCCGTGGGTCTGGCGGCCTCAGGAGGGGGAAGAGGCAGGGGCGCGAGAGAAGGGAAAAGGAAGTCAGAAAAACCGCTACAATCACAGCCTCCGCAGAGCTCTGCCGGAAGGGGACTCAGAGTGGCTCAGGCTCTGTGGCCACCCAGTGCGTCGCCCACACCCTCTAGGAGCGGATGTCGAGCTCAGAGAAAGAGAGAAAGGGCCAGAAGGGGCCGCCGCGTGTGGCCTCTGGTAAGGACCCCCTGCACGCCGCCGAATCCCTTCCCTCTGCTCGGAGCGTCTAGAGGGGCCCTGGCAGCTTCTCCTCTTACAGTGACACCGGGTATGGAGCAGGTTCTCCTTAAGCATCTGCTGAATGCAGCGAATGTGGTGCCCATGACTGGTCCCAGTGGGAAGGGTCTCCCCAGGGGCAGCAGGAGAGGGTGGTGGCAGCTTCGTGGGCCTGGAGAGAAGTGAGCGGCGACAAGAGGGCTTGGCAGGAGGCACACTCCTAGGGACTGGTCGGCCACCATGCCTGTGTCCAGTGAGAACGGCAGAGGCTGTCAGGGCCCTGGCCATGGCCCCTGGCCACTCCCAGTCCCAACCTGCCCACCTGAGCACCTCCATCAGCCAGCATCTGCACACAGCTGCACCAGAGCCAACAGAGGTAGCACCCGCCTTGCCCCAGCCAAAGACAGAGCGGAACTGGTAACAAACCCCCAATACCAGCCCCTTGTCCCGAATGAAGTGAAAGTCGCTTGGTCGTGTCCGACTCTGCGACCCTATGGACTATACAGTCCATGAAATTCTCCAGGCCAGAGTGGGGAGCCTTCCCCTTCCCAACCCAGGGATCGAACTCAGGTCTCCCGCATTGCAGGTGGATTCTTTACCAGCTGAGGGGTCCCGAGGCTGGGAATCTAAAGCAGTTTCTCCAGAGCCCACAGTGATCACCTGCTCTGAACACACATCTCAGTGGCTTCCTTCCCTTCCCCGCCTCACTCCACCTAATTCACTAAGGGGACTTCCTGGGGTCATCACCCACGTAAACTGTCTGCACTCACAGCCCTGTCTCAACCAAAGAGGTCCGAGGAGGGAGCTTTGACCTGAAATTGTGCAGCTAACTCTACAGCTTAGAAAGCTATTATTAAAAGTGCCAGAGTAAAATGTGGGCTGGGTGTCCTAGGGAGAAGCAGAGGCACGCGTGCAAGAGCCCAGTTGCTGCAGAGAGACTGGTGGGGTCGGATGCAGTGGCCAAGCATCTACCTAGAACTTTCCTACCTGTGGCAGACAAGAGTGCCCTCAGAAGCAGAGTTGGCCTGATGAAGAGAAGAAACAAGGACATGCTGGGTTGCAAGTTACATGATCAGGAAGCCTCCACTGCAGGCGTGGGGCTGGTGACATTGTTACCAGTACCAAATGCCAATAGGACTGTAAGTCCAGCGTGACTTCTGGCCCCCGGGGCTGCTCCTCGGATAGAACTCCGGAACTCCAGCATTCCAGAACCTGAGCATGCCTGTCCATGCCTTCAGAAGCAAGGCTGTCATATTTTGCATTCAGAAAGAGGCACTGGGGACACCCAGGGAGGCCATTTGACCCCACACCATGAGCATGAGTTTTGAAGCAGAGAGAGCTGAAGTCCAGATCTGTTGCTTATTGGCTGCGTGACCTCCAGCAACTTCACTTCACAGGAGCCTGGTGTCCTCATGTGCAAAAGGAAGATAATGTCTATCTTGAAGAGTTTCTGTAAGGATTAAATGTAAAGCAACTAATTTGGCGCTCAGGAAATATTTGGTAGATGCATAGTTAGATGTACAGATGTAATGGATGCCCAGATGGACATAAAGGATTAAGGGACAGATGGATGGATATAATGGGTGGATAGATATGATGGACAGATGGATGCATGGATGGATACAGTGCATGAAGTGATGGATGGAGATCATGGACAGATAGATGGCTGAATGTTTACAAGGAGACAGAAGAGAGTAGTTTTCTTCAGTCTGGTCCCCACCTGGTTCAATACCCTTTTAGGCTAAATTTAATAGCAAGAAAATGAAGGCCTATCACTCTCTAATTTTTCTGTTAGAGAAATCTGTTTCCATTTATCAGCTTGACAAATGCAATCTTCCTAATGGGCCTTAGCCACATTACCGTGGGGTCATTCCCTGAAGAGGGTAGCGGGCTAGGTCAGGAGAGAGGGTGTCCTCCTGGCTTGGTCACCAGCACCTGCGTTCCCACTGTGTGATAGCACCACGCTCGTATCCCACTCCCCTCAAGTTCAAGTCCAGCCGACCCCAATCCCAGGGAACGTGGGTCTGGGCCAGGGAGAGGAAGCGGATGCTGAACAAGAGTAGGCAGGGAGAACAGGCCAAGGCAGCTAAGCAGAAGACCAAGAACAGAGTATGGATACGTGGGCTGGGAGTGAGCAGGGATCAGAGAAAAGGAACCAAAGAGCAAAGAGAGGGTTTACTGTCTTTGGAGAAGTGGAGAAAGGAATCAGCCCTAAGAGAACAAGGGAGCAGAAACAAAACAGACTGAGCAACAAAGAAAGGTCATCTCCCTGTTCCATCACCCCCACTGTCCACCAGATAAAGTCCAAACTCCCCAGGTGGATATTCAAGGAACTCAGAATCCCCCTGTCCTAACCTGGGCTCAGTGTAGGGGGTCCCATCACTTTCTCCCTGACACAATCCAGACCTCCAGATGTTCCTCCTGCCCCATCCTCCTTCCACAGATTGTCTAATAATGCCTGTGTGTCTCTGGAAGGCCTGCTCCAGAGCCACCTCTTCCAGGCAGCCTACCCTGACTCCACCCTCCTCTGATCACCATTTGGAAACAATTACTTAATTGGCTCCATGCCAGGCTCTGTGCCTGACACCAAGATCCAGATATAAGTAAGACAGTCCCTGTCCTCACTGGTACTCACAATCTATTTTGAAAAAACAACATTACTTGATAACATATATTGTATTGTATTTCTATTTAGAATGACTACCTTACTATGACTGTGTCCGATTCTTTGCAATCCTATGGAATGCAGCCCGCCAGGCTCCTCTGTCCATGGGATTCTTCAGGCAAGAATACTGGAGTGGGTTGCCATGCCCTCCTCCAAGGGATCTTCCCAACCCAGGGATCAAACACAGGTCTCCCACATTGCAGGAGGATTCTTTACCATCTGAGCCACCAGGGAAGCCCTTACTATGCCTACTACCAATAAACCTGAACTGAGCACTTCCTGTTTGTCAGAAAATCTTCCTAAGGGCTTTACTGTGTCTTAATTCATTTGCCGTTCTCAACAACACTGGGAAGTAGGAAATATTAGTGTATCCATTTTATAAATGAGAAACTGAGGCACAGAGGAGTTACTCTGTTGAGTTTTCTCAGCTGTAGTAGAACCGAGGGCTGTCCCCAGGTTTTCTCTTTCTTGGCATCTCCCAGGGAGAAGGCACTCAAAGCTGGCCCTTCTGGGCTTGACGTGCCTTCCTGTGGCCTGGGATTGTAGTTCTGGCCTGGGATGGTGTTCTGGCTTTGTAGGGGGACAGTGTAATCAGAGAAAGCTGAGCCTGAGCAGGCTGGGCATGACAGGGCTCCCGGGTGGGGTGAGAGGGGAGCCAGCCTCGGTGTTCCCTTCCAGCCTCCCTTTTACCCACCTGTCCCGGCGGCCCAGCCTTGGCATTGTGCAACCTTGCGGTCCCCGCAGACTGCCCCGTCCATTTGGTGAGAGGGTTGAGGTGGCACCAAAGGGGAGCCAGGCCCCATGGCCGGGATGGATGGAAACAAGGAGGTTGGGCCGGGATAAGGGAGAAGCTTTAGCTCTGCCTGATCCTATGGGGGGGTCAGGGCTCATGAGCAGATAAGTTGAGCCCCATAGACGTTGGTTCCAGGCACCCTCCAGTCTGGCCTGAGGGCCCGGACACTAGGCAGAGATGGGACCCCTCAAAGCTGAGAGCTGGGCTGCCCTCTTGGCAGGCTCTCCGGCCTCAGAGGCCCCTTCAGGCTGGGAAACCTGAGGAGATGGGGCAGCTCAGGACGGATTCTCAGAATAGAAGCAACAGGAGGCCCTGCTCTAGGCTGGGGATGCGGAGCCTCCGGGCCAGCCTATGGAGCACAGGAAAAGGGGGTGAGGCTCCAAGTTCAGCCCTGGCCACACCTCTCCTCCACACTCCTGTGTCCTCCCGAGAAGCACGGGGCATTCAGTGCCACCGCAGCAGGGGAACTGAGGCAAGGAGCCGCCTTCCGATCCTGCGGACTTGTTCTGCCTGCCCAGCCACCAATACCATCCTTGAAATCTAACCTCCACGCTTCTCACAAGCACATGGGGACTCCAGACCCTACTGTTCTGGGATCCCCTTCCACCGTGGGGACTTGTACTTTCTAGAAAGTAGCCTACCTGGCTCCTCTAAGTTGGGCTGGGGAGAAGAAGGAACCGGGCCTTTCCCTGAGCCCTGACCTGAGGCTGGGTGTGCAGCACAGTAAGTGGTGCTGAGAGGCTATGGACCAAGGCTGCCTGAGCTTGAACCCCAGCTCCATCACTTGCTAGTTCTGTGCCCTTGGGCGAGTTACTGCAGCCTCTCGGGGTCTCGACACCTCAATTTCCTCATGTGAAAGGGAGACAGTGCTCCCCACCCTGTATCCACAGTTGATGAGAAACCAACGCATGCACGTGACTCCTCAAGCATCTGCATGGTCCCCGCTCCCAGGCTCAGGGCACCCCCACTCACAGCCTCATCACCGGCCCTCCCTCCTCCTCCTCACCGGGGGCCCAGTGGCTTGAGCCCTGGCAGGGGCTGCTGAGGAGCTGACGGAGCCACTGCTGTGGACAGAGCTGGTGCCAGGCCCACAGCGGGCACAGGGCCCAGGCGTACAATGGGGCTGTGTGTGCACCCAGTGTTACCCCGGAGCAGAGCTGGGCAGGCCAGCATCTGGGGTCCAGCCAAGAATTCATTTCCCTGGAGAGGGCCTCCCCACCCCCTCCCAGGCTGCCCAGTCACCTCCCTCCCCCGGGGTGGGGACAGGCACCACCCATGCCCCCACCGAGCCCAGGCACTGGAATGGGGACATGCCTGGTGGCAGGCGCTGGGGAAGAGGGACTGAGTCCAGCTGCCAGACGGGGCTGCCTACTTGTGAGGCATCCGGGACCCATTATGGTGATCTGGGGCTGCGGCTACTAGGAAGGTGAAGTCTGCGGGGGCCGGAGGACACGAGAGCGGTCAGCTGGGACCCCTCCCCATCAAATGGAAGAAGGGCCTCCCTGCTCCTCCCTGGCTGGCTGAGCCCAGGGCCCAGAGCCTCAGGACAGGAGCCGGCTAGTTCCCTGGGGGAATGAGTCACCGGCAGTGGCTGCAGCCAAGACTGCCGGAGCCGGGAGCCGGTGGGCAGGTGGAGCCTCTCCTCACCCCTCCCCGTGGGTCTCCTCCAGCTAGAAAACCACTCGGCCGGTGCAGGGTGCTGACCACAGCGTCCCAGGCTGGGCCTCCGGAGGACACTTCCTCTGGCTCAGAGGATTAGCTGTACTAGGCCTGGGGGTGCACCGACTCCTAGAGCTGCAGGCACGGACCACTCACCTCCCCCCCCGCCCCACGAGATGCCATGGAGAGAAGAGTCAGAATGCAGGTCAAGGCAGACCCCCCAAAAGCCTGAGTGAGACACAGGGTCTGAGGTGAGGGAGGAGGGGGACACGGGCCTCTGGTGTGTGGGGAAGAGGGGAGGAAAGCCAGGCCACTCTCTACCTCAGGCTGTGCCTAAAGTGGGGATCTGGGGAGGGGCGCCCTTGCATGAAGTCACTTTCCATTCTCCTCAGAACTCAGGAAGCTCCCAGCAACAGGAGATAACCGCCCTAGCCTGAGGCCAGCCAGACCCACACACCCTCTCACATCCAGTCATAACGACACAAATGTGTCCCTACGGGCTGCCGCCCACACCAGCAGAGGGTCACACACAAAAGTCACGGTGGCGGCCCCAGCCCAGCGGACACACTTGGATGCCCACCCTTCCTCTCACACCCACGGGTCCCTGCCTCCCTGCCCAAGCCCCCGCCCAGGCCCATCACACCCTGAAGGCCCCATCAGAGCACTGTGGCCGCCCTACCCTCGCCTCAGACCCTGAGGACCACCTCTCCCCATGCCACTGGTTAGAGGGACTGGACCTTCTGGGCATGTGTGACCTGCCCTGCGAACAGAGGCTGAGACGCCGGAAGGGGCCTCCCAAGTTGAGCCCACCATCCTCATTTCACCCATGAACAAACTGAGGCTCAGGTTGGGGAAGTGTCTTTGTTCAAGGTTATGGGCAGGGCTGGGGGAGCTTAAGGCTGGTGGAACAAAAGCAGAGAACAGGGAAGGCAGAGTGAAGAAGAGGAAGGGTATGGACTTCCCTAGTGGCATAGTGGATAAGAGTCCACCTGCCAATGCAGGGGACACAGGTTCGATCCCTGGTCCGGGAAGATCCCACACATGCCACAGAGAAATTAAGCCCGTGGGCCAGAACTGCTGAGGCCCTGCGCCTAGAAACTCATGCTCTGCAACCAGAGAAGCCACCACAGTGAGCAGCCTACGCACGGCAACGAAGAACAGCCCCCGCTCACCACAACTAGAGAAAGTCCGTGTACAGCAACGAAGACCCAGCACAGCCAAAAATAAATAAATAAAAATTAATTTAAAAAAAAGAAGAAGAGGAAGGGGGGATCCGCCACCCTCTCAGAGGTGCAGCTGTCCGGGGACGCTGTGGTGCCTCTTCATTCATTCCTTTCAGATATTCTCAAGTGTTTACCAGGAACATGACTGCACTGTGGCCAGGGCCCTTCTGCCTAGTCTCAGCCTGAGCTCCCCCCGGGAGAGTTTGCTGGTGAGGCTGAGTATTGTCTTCAGGGCCCCACGTCCCACAGATAGCGAGGCCAGGCAGCACTCAAACCTCTTCCCCCAGGCACAGCCTGGCAGCCCCCGCCCTGCCCCCACGCCTCACAGGGAGCGCCAGCATCCTCTGGACATCAGGGCCCACAGTCCAGGTCACCTCCAGAGTCAGTGCCAAGTCACACAACAAGGAGCCTAGGAGGTCACCCCTCTCAGAGACTCCCAGGCTGATGTCAACAGCAGAACCCCCTTTTCAGACAAAATTTACCTGGAACTCTGACAGCTAAACATGAGAATGAAGCGGTTCTGTGGGGAGTGGGAAGGGCCAGACTACCTGGCCTCCAACGGGGGGCTTCCCCTTCCGCAACGCCCCTCCGCCTAGTCCTTCCCCAAGGCACCCCCAGGGATTCTGAGAAAGAGTCTAAAACTCAGTTTTCTCCAGCCACTGTGTTACAGAAACCCAGGGGGAAGTTTTGTGTGTGGATTACCCAGGCTCACAAAGAGCTGGGACCCCAGCCCCCACACTCCAAACCTCCAGGCCAAGCTCTCCTCCACGACCCTCAGGGCACCCATCCCTCACATGGGAAAAGGGACAGAAAGGAAGAAAAGTTTCATGGATTCAGATCCTCCCGTGTGCCCAGCACTGGGCAAAATGCCCCCACAAACATCAAATGCTTTATTTTTCATAATAACTCTATAGCCTACATAGTATCATCTTTGTCTTGTAGGTAAAAAAAAAAAAAAAAAAGGACATTCAGAGAAGTTAAGTGACTCACACAACGTGTGAAGGGCAAAGCCCACATTCCAACTCACCTGTGTGCCCTTAATCCCTCAGGGCAGCCTGGCAGAAACCACTCCATCGTGATGCCCAGGTACGACCCCTCCCTCTGAGCCCCATCCCAAGCTTCACCTCACTCAGCTGACAGGCCTCCTTCCCCAGCTCAAGGCACAGGCAGAGCTTCTTGCTAGTAACAGTAACCTTAGCAACAATGACAAAGCCACCAGCTCCCTACACCATAGCGCTCACTAGGTAGGCTCTTCGTCCATTATTCTACTTCATCCTTACAACACTCTACTCCCACTCCCATCTCACAGAGGAGGAAACTGAGGCACAGAAAGGTTGATGACTTGCCCAAGGTCACACAGCTAAGGAAGTCGCAAAGCCAGGGCTCGAGCCCATGCAGTCTGGCCCCTGAGCCTGCACACCTCACCCCTGGGCATTGTCGTTCCCTACAATGTCTGCGGTTCCTCCGCAGTGGTCGCTGTAACAAGTGCCCCAGCTGGGGGCTAGCCCTCCTCCCCCCAGGCCCTTTTCTTCAGGGGTCAGAGGCCAACTGGCACCCCTGAGGGATGGACAGGGGAACGCCTACCTGAGGAGCACCATCAGCTCACTCGCTCTCCGGCTGGATGGTAACCCTCATCCCACCTTCCAACCCCCATCCCTGAGAGTCGTGGGCCCGCCTGCAACGTTCAAGCATGAATAGGATGCCTAGTGCGTGCCCAGCTTCAAGCAACGGGCAGGTGCAGAAAGCAGTGTCCTCGTTGTCTGGCCAGAGGCTCAGGTCCCCAGCCATGCCCAAAGGGGTCGCCCCTGCCACCCCAACCCCCTTCAGCACTGGCTGTACCAGATGTTGGCAACACTTAGAAACAGGGCTAAAAATAGTCTCTCTAATGAGTCAGTGCTAAGAATAACCCGGGCAAACAGCCCTCTGGGTGAGGACATGCTGCCAGGGAGGCACCACCTCCTCCCACCTCCCCAGCCAGCCTGGTCCACCCCCCAGCCTTTCCCTCAGCGCCCACCACAGCCAGCAGAGAGCCTGGGATGTTTACACCCCCTCTGCTGAGTGGACAGAGATGCGGGCACGCACACACACACTCCCTGACTGAAGGGGAAGGGGCGTCAAACGAGTAGGCGGACTCCAGAGACCCACCCTCTCAAGGCGGAACTGAGCCGAAGCATGGAGACACTTGAGTGTCTTTCCCAATTCTAACAACAACCCCTCACAGGACACTCCCAACTCCTCTCTGCTCCCCTCATGCCTCCTCTGTAAAACGGGTCTCTAGCACCACTCAGACCGGCATACTTCCTAGGTCACCAGCGGAACTGGGACCAGAGAGGACCAGCATCATCCTAACGGGCAGATGTCAAACATGGGGGATGAATTGGACCTGGGGAGTCAGAACCACATCAGATCCCATGACCAGGGGCCCCCTCATTTCTTCCCTGTTCTTCCCCAAAATGATCAGAATTGCTAGACTCATGGACATCTGGACATGAATTGCAGGTGAACAGAGCACATTCGCACAATGTCAGAGCCAAAGCTCTCGCCTGTAGGTAAGAGGCAAAGTGACGAGCATCACTCTGCAGTTGAGGAGACTGAGGCTCAGAAAACAGAATTAACTTGCGAGGAGCTGCTCAGCTGGGATGACGCCTTACTGCCATCTGCCAGCCCGGAAGCATCACCCAGGAGGCCGGGTGCTGGGCACAGCCCCATCGTCCAGCAAGGCCCAGAAGGAACAGGATACCCTCTATTGCTGCTGGGAGAGAGAGGGAAGGGGCCAGAAAAAGGTGAGGCGCCTTCAGGAAGAAAGCAGAACAGAGGAAGGAGGGAAAGAAACGGGTGTCCTGGCCATGGAGTCAGGAGCCCTGGCATCTAGTCACACAGCTCAGTTATAGATAACTGGGAAATGGAAATGATAACATGGGAAATTTCCCATGATCTGGGAAAACCATTTCCTAGCCTTCCCTCCAGGACTCAGTTTCTCCATCTGGAAAATGGAGCTTGGAACAGCAGGCCATTGAGATATCCGGAAGTATATCATGACCTCACATAGGGGTTGCATAATGAATATTAGCATATCAAAGGCTCTAACAAGTCCTGTAGCGAAGAAATCCATCTCCCCCCACCCCCCGCTTTTTTTTTAACTCACACTCTCCCAAACCTGCTTGATCACCAAACCCTTCCACAGAATGCATCTTGAGAAACTCTGGAGTTGGATCTGGGGTCAGCACTTCAAAGGTCTGCACAAACCAGCAGGAAACAAAAGCTTGAAGCCAGCCCAGACAAAATACATCAGGACCTGCAGGCAGCCCCAAGCCCTGAAAAATTCCTGGTAGCTCTGGGTGCTCAAGAGTCTAGGATCTCTGTTCTCTGGAGGCCTCCCTCAGGACCCATCCAGGGTTTTGGTTCCATCTGATCCTCAGCAATCCTGTTGAGAAGGGTAGAGAAGGGGTTAGTATTCCATGTCACACAGCTGAAGAGATTGGGACCCAAGAGACCAGAGAACTCGCCCAGGGCCACACAGTTGGTCCTGGGTGCAGACAGGAGAAACGGCGTCCTAAGTACTAAGCACTTGACCTCCATGATCTCACGTAATTCTCCCAACAACCCTTTGAGGAGGGCAATGGGGTTCTGCCCATTTCATCGAGCAAGAAATGAATGGGCAAAGAGGTTCAGGCTCACGTCCGAGGAAGGTTGCACAGCTGACAAGTGCTGCTGCCTGGGTTTCAACCCTGGCAGCCTGAATCCAGAACTCAAGCCCTCAGCCCAGCCCTGCCACTCACTAGTTAGCAAGAGAGATTTCACCATTCTGAGCCTCCGTTTCCTCACCCATAAAATGAGATGTATAAAAAGACGTGGGCGTTAGGTTATTGTGAGGATGAAATCTCCAAATACACAAAAGCGCTTAGCACAGTGTCTGGCATACAGTAGGTACTCAATATGCATGACCTCTCATCAAATACCACATCCTCCTATGGGAGCACATGCCTGAGCCTCAGGGCTCTGGGCTCCGCAGGCTCGAAGCCACCCATAGCTTCCTGGAAATTGACTTCTGCCAACATGTCCCAGGGTGCGCCCCTCCACGTGGCCTCACAGGCTTCAAGCTGGGGTTCCTTGGGTACCCTATGTAGGTGGGGGCTCTAGAGGCTGGGTTTCCCAGCCTGGGTCTCATCCTCTGCGGCCCCTAATGCGCCACCTCCCCCTCAGATCCGGGGATATCCCCAGTTCACCATGGGTCACAGGCCTCTCCCCACCCTTGCCCCAGGTCACGGGATAGGAAGGTAGGGGCTCTCCAGCCAGGCAGATGATACCCTCATGACCTGCCCAAGCTTTCCCAGCCTTAGAGACAAGAGTTACAACCCACCCAGAATTCGCCACACTTCCTGTAGCTGCTTATCCCCATGAGGTCACAAGATGGGCATCACCACCCAGTCAGCTGGCTGCTCAGGGATTTGTATGCCCACTTGACAGACAAAGAAACGGAGGCCCCAACTTACCCTGGGCAGAAATCTAAGTCATAGAAAGGCTTCTGGCTCCTGGACCAGGACTCAGGGCTGAGTCAGGTCTCCGGCCAGGCAGGCCCACCAGAGCCAGTAGGGGCACCAAAAAGGAGGAGATGAAGGCTCAGAAGGCTTCCAGGGGGCCAAGGGGAAGAGGGAGAGGTCTGAGCTCTGAGACCCACCAGTCACTGCAGACCCTGCAAGTCCTGAGATCCGGGAGCATCCATAAACCTGAGTCCTCCTCTGCCCAACCCTAGCCAGGAAAAATGTGCCCAGCCTGACTTCAGACAACCCTCACCCTCACCTCTGGCGAGGTCTGGCTCTGTACCCTCCACTGACAGGGAGCCTTCATTGGGGCGGGCGGGGGGCGGTGCTCTCTATCTCCAGATCCCAAGTCAACCACTCACCCCAGGCACTGCTTCCTCTCACTGTCCCCACGAGTACATGTCATCACCCAGGATCCCCTACCTGACCACCCCCAGCCCTCTGTCTCTGCTGACCCCACAGGGCCGGCTCATCCAGCCACTTTGCTAAGAACTGGGCCCTGAACCCCCCTCCCCGCATTCTGGCTCCCACATGTGGAACTCGGTCTCACACTGAGTAGATGCTCCATAAACGTCACTACGTGGAGGGAGATCATCTCTCAGGCAGTGACTCCAAATATTTTGACCATGACTCACAGAAAAGTATATTTCATTTGACCCAGTATACACACACATGCACACAGCCCGGAGTGCGTATTCACACGCACATGAAACCCCCCGAAGTTGTACAAAACAACACTCACCAGCACTGTGCATTACACTTAGACGTTTCCTATCATTCTTTTTCATTTAATTTATTACTTCCTTTTCATTTCATTTTCATTGAGACCCAGTAAGCTGATTTCATGGCCTGACTAGGGTCCAAACAGTGGCCCTGATCCACAATTTAGAGAACAGCCCTCCAAGGAAATCCACGTAGCCCCGCTCCCAGCCTGGCACACAACCCTCCATGTAACAGGTGCCTAAGAGAGGCATCCATTTGGCGGACACTGACTCTGGCCAGGCCTGTGCTAAGCATTTTATTATGGTATCTCATTTCATTCTCCCCATCATCTTAGGAGGAAGGGACTGTAAGGAATTTTACATGTGAGGAAACTGAGGCCAAGGTCACAGGCTCAGGCAGGAGTCAAAGCCAGGGCCGCCTGAATCTGGAGCCACGTTCTTAACCATCCTGCCCCATCCTGTCCCCTGGGTGAGTGGCCTTTAAACCCAGAGAGCTCCACCTAAGGAAGTCTACTCCCTCCAACTATAAAAAAAGCCATTTCCTATATCAATGTCATTCTTTATATTTGTTGACTGTGAGATTGGAGATGGTACAGAGAGAAGACAGCGCTCCCAGCTGGAGCTGACGGGCAGCAAGCCCAGCCCCCCATCTTCCTCTCAGTACACCCTGCTCCTTGGAAGAAAAGCAATGGCAAACCTAGACAGCGTATTAAAACAGCAGAGACCTTTTGCCTACAGAGATCCATATAGTCAAAGCTATGTTGTCATGTACAGTAGTGAGAACTGGACCATAAAGAAGGTTGAGGGCCAAAGAATTGATGCTTTCTAATTGTGGTGCTGGAGAAGACTCTTGCGAGTCCCTTGGACTGCAAGGAGATCAAACCAGTCAACCTTAATGGAAATCAACCCTGACTATTCATTGGAGGGACTGACAATAAAGCTGAAGCTCCAATACTATGGCCCTGATGCCAAGGGCTGACTCACTGGAAAAGACTCTGATGCTGGGAAAGATTGAAGGCAGGAGGAGAAGGGGATGACAGAGGATGAGATGGTTGGATGGCATCACTGACTCAATGGACATGAGTTTGAGCAAATTCCGGAAGATAGTGAAGAACAGGGAAGCCTGGCATGCTGCAGTTCATAGGGTCTCAAAGAGTCAGATATGACTTAGCAACTAAACAACAACAGCTGTCATGGAGAGAGCCCTGGAAACAGGATCTCTTATTATTATCTGCAGTCCACATGCCAATCTGTGCCATCAGAAAGAATCAGCGCGAATCTGGTGTTTTGCTGTTTGCACACAAACGTGCTCACATACCCTATGATGTATACTTGCGCCACGTGCTGGTCCAAGCACTCTACGTGCATTACGTCTTTTAATCCTCAGAATGAATACACACGCTGGGCCCTGTGACTCTCATCTCCATTTGACGGAAGAGGAGACTGAGGCACCAGCATCACGCAGCTGCAAAAGCAGCAAGGGCAGGAATCGAGCCCAGATTGACCGGCGGCGTCTGCTCCCAATTCTGACGTCAGCGAGGAGGTCTGGCAGCCTGGCCGCAGCCCACTAAGCGCTTAACACCTATCCCCTTCTCACCCGAGCCTCACATGCATCTGGGAGACAGCAGAGGAGGCCAGGAGCGGCTCCTCAGAGGTGGGGCTGGCAGTCGGCTCTGGGGACTCCTGACTCCACAGGCCCCCTCCCGCCCCTCCCCTGCATCACCTGCTTCTCTGACTCTGCTCGAAAGATAGCCCCAGGCCAGCACAGCCTGCGGGACCTCATCCCCACTCACCCAGCTCCCCAGAGACACCCCCCAGCAACACACACACACGCACACATGCCCACGTACCTGGGCGAGGGCAGCCCCCTGGAAGGAGGCCCCCAGGAACGCTCAGCTCCTCCGGGGGCCAGAGCCCAGGGCCAGGCCCCTGCCCCAGCGCCAGCCCCAGTTTCCTCATTTTCCCCAGGGCTGTTTCTCACCCAGCCCCCTGCACCTTGGCCTGAGAGGAAGTTACACAATCCCCTGGGAGCTGCAAACTCTGCTGAGGACTACTCACAGCGCAGGGGGAACCACACGCCCGGAAGGCCTCGCACACCCACAACCCCGTCCGAGGCAGACGGGCTCCCAGCTCCCGTCTCACTGACCCAGGGCTCCAGGCCACTGACCCGGCCCCTCCCTGCTCCCAGACTGAGTCTCTGACAGCCTCCACCCCTCACACAGCCTGGCCTCACAGGGCCCCAGGCCAAGCTGCCCCTGCACCAAGGCAGAGGGGCAAGAATTTGCAGGACTCCTGCTGGGTCCCCAATGGGCCAAACCCTAACCTGCACAGCCTCCCCGTCCCTCCTTAGTCAGAAGCCCTGCAGTTCACCTCCTTCCTGACTGACCACATGTCTGTGACCTCAGCCCCGGGCCTTCCCAGGGTCTCCAGACACCCAGTTCACAGCCTCACTCTGGCCCACCTCAAAATGGACCCTGGGACCCAGAACGATCCTGTGAAGCTCTGAGCCACCACACGAGCTTGTGGGAAAAGGCTCTCACTACATGAGATTTTGGAGGTTCCTCAGCCCCCAGCGCACTTCTCTAATAGCCCAAGACACTTGACGTTTCGCTAGTGCTTCCTTCTCGGAGCTAAGGGATTCTCAACATTGGTAGGTAGATACCGCTTGTCAAGAAAGGCTGGAAGTCGCTGAGCTGTTATTAGTTGTCTGCACCTCAGGGTGGATGAGTTTACTAGGTCCGTTCACGAGTATATCTCAGGAAGGGACAACATAGCAGAGGGGAGACCAGGCAGGCTGAGGAACCTCAAGATGCATGGGGGGAGTGAACCCCAGGACTGGGAGGTCAGAGGAGCCCTGAGAGCACTGACCCAGAGTCTGGCCCGATCCTGGGCTTTCCCTGGGAGAGCGCACTCCAGAAGGACACAGAGCCTGGCCTGGGTGTACAAAGCCCCTAAGGATGATCTCTGGCTCCCACCCTTCACCGCTGGACTTGCAACAGAGCCTCAGATAAGGAATATGATAAGCACCTCTTATCATCCCACACAACCTTGGACTCCCACCCAGCTGAAGACAAAGTCAGGAATGGTATTCCTGGGGCCCCAGGGCTCTCCTGAGTGCCCCTCATTTCTGCAGCCCTCATCAAAGGCAGGGGCCCTCAGGGCCGTTCTGCCACAGCCCGCTGAGGCCTGGAGTGGCAGGAACCAGGGCCAGGCTCACGCGCCTCCAGCTCTGTGGACAGACAAGGGGAAGGGCTGGTTCTAGAAACCCCTCACCCCTTGGAAACAATGGCCAAGGGCCCCTTTGCAGGGATACCTTCCAAGATGCCCACACACCCAGCCCCCCTCTCCCCAGTCCCAACGACAACCCACGGCGGGGAGGGGCAGCAACACTGGCACCCTCCTTTTTGATGAGGAGACCGAGACTCACAGCACTCAGGGACGTCCCGAAGGCCACTCAGCAAGTTCACAGCAAATCTCAGGTTCCTGGCTCCCTTCCTAGGTCACAGTTTCTCAACCTCAACACGACTGACACTTGGGGCCAGAGTAACTCTTTCTTGAGGGGCTGTTTGAGCACTTTAGAACCTTTAGCAGCATCTCTGGCCTCTACCCGCTAGATGCCAGTAGCATTCCCTGAGTTGTGACAACCAAAAATGTCATCAGACATCACCAAATGTCCCCTGGGAGACAAAGAGAACTGCTGCCCTAAAAGGACCTGAAAGCCAGGCGCCTGCCAATTCTAACTTGAAGGGTATCTGCTGTGAGAGCTGTAGATGTGCCAGGCAGGAGGGCCTGGAGGTGCTGGTGAGTACCCCGTGAGCTCAGTACCCTCTGGGCAGAGCTGCCCCCCGGCAGGTGGTACCACTTGGGACTCTCACCCCAAGACCACCTCCCCAACCCCAGCCTACAAATCAGCCTCCTCCCTGGCATTCAATATTTCAGTGGTCTTTCAATAATCACACACCCCTGTGAGTAACAAATTTTGAGCACCCCCAATATAAGCTTCTTTTCTCAGGAAGTATTAATAAATGCCAGTGTATAAATACGTCATGCGTATGAGCAAACATACACAAAAATAGATCTATAAAAAAGACAAGGAGGGAAATATAAATTACACTCAGGATGAGATACTGTTACAGTTTCAGCAGCTCACCAGGACAGAAACAAAACAGTCTACTGATACCAAGTATCAGTGAAGACACAGAGCAATAGGAACTCTTAGGGGTCAGCAGTGAGGAGCAAATTGGTGTAACCACTTCACACAGAATTTGCTAAAATTGAAATATGTATCGTATACACTGCAGCAATACTCTAGCAATTTCGCTCTATACGGACTCTGAAGAAGTATACACACCAGCACACCAGGAAGCACATTCCAGGATGTTCTTTCAGCATTGTTCACAGCAGCCAAAAAAGGCAAGCAACCCAAATGTCCATGAGTGGTGGGATGGATGCAGATATGGTATCAAGTTCATACAGTGGATGCTGATACGTGAACGCAGCCACTCACAACAGTGTAGCCAGATCTCTCCACTGGCCAAAGAACATGTCCAGTGTTACTCCAGCTGCATAAATTTAAAATCGGGCGAAACTAAGCTCTATTGCTAAAGGCCACAGGTAGAGGTGGTAACATGATCAAGGCGAGCAAGGAACTGATTATCTTAAAAGTCAGTAGAGGGACTTCTCTGATGGTCCAATAGTTGGGACTCCAGGCTACCAAAGCAGGAGGCAGAGGTTCAATCCCTGTTTAGGGAACTAGGCTACTGCATGCCCACACTAAGGCAAAAAAAAAAAAAGTCAGGATAGTGGTTCACTTTGGGAAGGGGCTTATGACCAAGGTGGAGCACACAAGTTGATTTCAAATGCAGGTTACATTTGTTTCTTCACTGAGGTGGTGGTAACCTGGGTGTTCACATTTATAATTATTTGTTATATTATCCCTATAGGTTTATGCTCTTTTTGGCACTTAGGCTATATTTCACAATAAAAGGGGGGAGAAAAGGATGAGATATAAATACATCGAAATAGAAGTTCTAATAGTCTCTTCCCCCACCTGGCTTTGCAAACCATTATGATTCGGCCAAAGCGGATGAGACCCTATATCTGGCCATGGGTCTGGAGGAGCCAGTGACACCCGGGGTGTTTGTAGAGGGCTCTTCCAGCTGCCCCTCAGCCCATAGGACCTGGGCACCACAGTCCTTTTCATCTCCGCCCGAACCCTGGAGCATCCCAGCCACCATTTGCCCCTGGTGGGCAAGGGGAGAGAGTTGCATGAAGCTAGGCTCTCTCATGCCCACCTCACCCTGCCCTGGTCTGCTCCTCCGGGTCCCTGACAGCAGAGTTCAGAGGCCCATGCTGGGAAGGCACTGGAGGAACTGGGCAGGCCTCGCTCATCCTATAAATACACCGAAAGAAGGAGGGAGGCAGGAAAATGAAATGAAGAAGATGGAGAGGAGAGGGACAGAGAGCAGGACAGGGAGACACACCCGCATCGGGGGCTGAAGTTCCAGTTGTGGGGAAATAGAGAGAGAGTCAGAGGGATGCGGGTGGGAGGGGCAAAGGAAAGAGGGAAAGGAGAAGAGTGCTTGGGGCAGGAGAGCAGACGCACCGCCCGCAGTTATAAGCCCAAGTCTCAGGGCTCAGCACAAGCAGGTCCAGAGAGGCTTGAGTGTTAGGCCCGATTAGCACCATGTGCCCCAGGGCCCAGGGCCTCAGCGAAAGGTGAGGGGCTCAGGGGCCAACAGCCTCCCCGTGGCCCCACCTGGCGCTCAGCAGACTCCAGGTCTCCTGGAGGGGAGGGCATGGTCCAGGGGGAGAGGCCCCTGGGCCTGTAGAGGCGACCCCCCAGGTGGTCCTTCCTGGGGGAGAACAGTCCTTCCTGGAGCCTTCTCAGCAGGTGAGAAGCGCTGAGCCAAGTTCTAGGCACGGGCCCAAGCCCTTTTGTAGAAACTTTCCCTTGGCCAGGGAAGAAGGCTCTTCAAGGGTGAGCAGGGGGAATAAATTGGGAGCCTGGGATTAACATATATACACTACTATATATTAACATATGTAAAATGGATAGTAATAAGAATCTACTATATAGCAGTAGGTTACTGGATAGCACCGGGAACTCCAATCAACACTCTGTAATGCCCTGTGTGGGAATGTGTGTGTGCTCACTCAGTCACGTCTGACTCTTTGCAACCCTATGGACTGTAGCCCACCAGGCTCCTCTGTCCATGGGATTTTCCAGGCAAGAATACTGGAGTGGGTTGCCGTTTCCTCCTCCAGAGGATCTTCCAGAGCTAAGGATGGAACCCGAGTCTATTGTGTCTCCAGCACTGGGAGGTGGATTCTTTACCACTGAGCCACCTGGAAAGCCCCACAGAGTCTAAAAAACAGTGGACATATAGCCTGGCGGGTTACAGTTCATAATGTCTCAAGGAGTCGAGCACGACTGAAGCGACTTAGCATGCACGCGTACCTAACTGATTCACTTTACTGTACATCTGAAACTAACACAAGATTGTAAAGCAGCCATACTCCAATAAAAATTAATTTAAAAAAAAAAAAGGAAGAATGTTCTTCAGACCAAAGGGCCAGGTGCTGGCACGTTTGTGGTCATTTAGTCCATGGCTCTGTATGATAACACACCGCTCTGCCTTTCTCTGTCCTCTGCAGATACTGAAATTCTCCCCGTCCCCGCTCCCAGGCCATCAGCTTTGGGAAAGGAGCTATGTCTTTATTGCCACCCATCCTGCTTGGTTTGCACAGTGCTAGGCACCCAGTCAGTCCATGACTGCTGACCCTAGTGGATGCTGGAGTGGGTCCCCCAACCTCCCTGGGTCCCAGTCCTCTCCTCTTGAAAACACGGGGGCAGTGTCAGCTGGCTTCCGAGGCCCACAGCCCTGCAGCCCCAGTCAGCTGGCCCCGCGCTGGCAGGGGCAGCTGAGAGAGACAACACCTGGCCAGGGCGAGGGGGGCTGGGACAGAGGCGGCGGGGGGGCGGGGGGGACAGGATAGTGTATCACCTCCTGGCCACCCTGCACCCCTCAGGGACTGTAGGGGGCTGGGGCAGCTGTTGTCCCCAAACCAGTTATAAACAAGGCAGAGGACAGGCTGTGACTTCCCTAAGCAAACAGGGGAAAACAAACCAGAGCCCCACCCCACAGACCCACTGGTGGAACTGGGGAGTGGCAGGGGGCAGGCAATGGGCAGGGCTGCTGCAAACTCTGCAGGGAGAGACAGGCTGTGAGCCTGCAGGGAGTTCCTCTTGGTCATGTCCCTGGGTCCCATCCCTGGGTCTTAGGTGGTGATGCTCTTGCAGGGCAGAGACCATGGGTAAGTCATATGTGCATCCTTGGGTCTGGGCCCATTTCACACTCACCTACTCCCTCCAGGAAGCTGTGCTGAGCACCCAGTACATAGCTAGCTTCCCCTGGCTTCCAAGGAAGATTCTACTACTACAGGCTTTGGGGCAAGCCCACAGAGTCACCCCAGCTATCTGCTGCCCTCAAAGCCCAGGACCCCCTAAAAGATGATGGACACATCTCGACCCCCAACAATGACCCCCCCATCTGCCTGCCTGGTGTCTCCAGGGTGAGGAAAGCAGAAGGGAATGGCTGTTTCTTGCATGTGTTTTATCATTTTTATTATTCACCAAAAATGCAGTTCAAACAGTGATCAAATACCCTTTATGGGCTGGGAAAGTCAAATAACATGATGGATCTTTCGACAGCCTCACTTAGGGAGAGTGAGGGGCTGTTCTGGACACCCACCCCCTGAAGCCAGAAATGCTATTCTGGCTCCAAGGACGTGCCCCCAGTACTGAAGACTCTGGGGACTGGTGCTATCCACTTCACCTAGCCTGAAGCAATCACTATTTCCTGAGCACCCATCCCCAAGGGTGGGGTCAAGACTGGACACTGGTCAGTTTAATGGGACGTAGGGGCAGAGAGTCAGGATGGAGGAGGGAAGGATGGCCATACCAGAAACTGCTGCTGCTGCTGCTGCTAAGTCGCTTCAGTCGTGTCTGACTCTGTGCAATCCCATAGACAGCAGCCCACCAGGCTCCCCCATCCCTGGGATTCTCCAGGCAAGAGCACTGGAGTGGGTTGCCATTTCCTTCTCCAATGCATGAAAGTGAAAAGTCAAAGTGAAGTTGCTCAGTCATGTCCGACTCTTAGTGACCCCATGGACTGCAGCCCGCCAGGCTTCTCCATCCATGGGACTTTCCAGGCAAGAGTACTGGAGTGGGGTGCCATTGCTTTCTCCGATACCAAAGACTAGCAGTCACCAAATGATCTCCCAGTGGTCCCTGCCCCTGGGGACCTGGCTTCGAAAAGCAGATGGGCCTAAGAGATCCTGGGCAATCAGAGGCCCAGGAAACAGAAAGCTCTGGCCTGGGTAATCACAAAGGAGTAGGTTATTAAAATGGGGTCCCAGGACCAAAAGCATTAGCATCACCGGAAAGTGCCAGAATTGTAAATTCTAGACCTATAGGAATTTGCAGATCCACTCAGAAACCGTGGGCAGGGCTGGGGGACAGTAGACATTCTACCAATCCTGATGCTGACGCCCATCTGACCTAAGAACCACTGTCTGAGAAACACGGCATCAAAGTCATCACACATATTAAAAAAAAATACTGATGCCCAAGCCTTTCCCCAAAGACTAGGTGCAATGGTATTTTTTAAGAGCTCCTCAGGTCATCCTAATATCCAGCCAGAAGTGCAGTCAGATGGAGCAGTTCCCTGGAAGGGTAAGCCTACAGGGACAGAGGATTTGCCTATAGGGAGGGAAGCAGAGGAGGGACTGTCAGGAGAAGGGACCAGCATGAACAAGGGCTAGGATGAGGGAATATGGTCTTTGGGTTTCCAGAGAGCCTGTTGGAATTCCTGCATTAATCTCATGTCATCCCATTTGACTGTGGGACCCCGCTGTGTGGACAGGAGCTAAGAAGGCAGTCTGGCCCCCAGGAAGATGGACAAGGGTGGGGATGGCCGGAGCTCACTTTTCTTCCTCCTTAAGAGACAGTAAAGCAAGCTGATGATGACTCTGCCTCTTGCTTCTCCCCGTCTTGGTTGCCACCTGCTCTCACCCATTGCTCCACAGGCAACAAAGCACTTCCTGTGGGCATGATGATAAGTCCCAGATCCAGCCTTATGGCTGAGATCTTATCTCTGCCTTGGTGACACTGCAGACCATGAGATCCATATGTATCTCTGGTGCAGAGTGCAGGAGGGCCAGGCAACATGAGGGCAAGGGAGGGCCTCTGGTCAGGAGTCAGTAGTAAGTGACCGGGCCCAATGCACTCCAAGCCAGTCCCAGGGGCCAGGGCAGGGCAGGGCAGGGGTGGTAGAAATGCTGCAGGCCTGACCATCTGCTCTGTTGTCGACTGTGGAGACCAGGCTGTGTGGTACAACAGGGAATGCTGGGGACTGTGGCCACGGAGTCTGCAAAGCCCCACTGAAGGCATTTTGCTTGAGGATCTTAGGCCCATGATGGAGGCCTGTTTGCAACCCATAGGTCTTTATTTCTCCCCTAGAGCTCGCTATGCTTCTATTTCCTCACCTGGAAATGAGAAATAAAGAAGTTAAAGGAGTTAATTATGATGACATTTTTTGGAGCACAGCAGTGTTCTAAGTGCTGTAAAGGCAGCGAGCAGCAACACACTCAGCCCTCCTGACAGCACTGTTTGCAGGCACTACCATACTCCTTGCGGCCTGGGTGTGGAAACAGAGGCGCAGTGCAGGAGGGCAGCTGGCCCAGGGCCACACAGCCAGCAAGTGGCAGAGCTGAGAACCACACCAGGCGGCCTGGCCCCAGAGCCCGTGCTCTCAACCACCCCCCGACTCGGGGGCACTTAGCCCAGCACTCAGTACCGAGTGGCAATGGCTCTGTCCCAAGAAAAACTGGCTGATGGGTCCACGGGGTCCAGCCTTTAGCAAAAGCTCTACGGGGTGGACTTGGGCTGCCCCCCACCTCCCCCGCACCCCACACTCCACCCTTTCTGAAGCGTCTCTTGTCTGGGTGCTTTGGCCAAAGATGAATAGAAGGCTCACACTGGAGGGGACCCCACCGGTGATGGAGGCTCACAGATATGGAAATGGAAGCTAAGGGAGACAGGGACTGGCCCAGCCACATGGCCTGTCAAACGGGGTCTCCTGGGTTCTTAGCACTTTTGCTGCCATCCGGCTCTCATCCAAGTACTTTCCTGGCTTTTTCTCCTCATCTGATTAAACAAGTGCCTACTGAGGGCTGCACTGTAAGGGCATGTTTGAGGGACCCAAGGAGACCCAGGAAGCCTTGTCTGAACCCATCTCCTCCCCCAGCCAGTCAGGAGAGTTCTCACCGGGGGCCCTTCAGTCACCTGGGTCAGCAGCTCAGAAGAGCAGTCAGGAGACATGTGTGCCCTGGAGAAGGGGCTTCAGCAAGTCCCATCACTGCTCAGAGCAGGAGACCCCAATGGGGAAAAGAAGGTTCGTGTCACACCATGTCCCAGCCTTTTAAGGGAGAACTCCTGGGAACCCTGAAGTGGTCTTCTGCAGGGACTGAGAACATGGATTTTGGACTCAGCTGGGCCTGGGTTAGAATCCCTACTACTTCCAGGCTGCGTGACTTCAGGCAATCTGCTTAACTTCTCTGAATCAGTATAATGAAAATACTAATTTCTACCTCATTCTGAAGAGTAAATACACAATAAATGTTGGCAACTATAAAGTTATGACCAACCTAGATAGCATATTCAAAAGCAGAGACATGACTTTGCCAACAAAGGTTCGTCTAGTCAAAGCTATGGTTTTTCCTGCGGTCATGTATGGATGTGAGAGTTGGACTGTGAAGAAGGCTGAGCGCCAAAGAATTGATGCTTTTGAACTGTGGTGTTGGAGAAGACTCTTGAGAGTCCCTTGGACTGCAAGGAGATCCAACCAGTCCATTCTGAAGGAGATCAGCCCTGGGATTTCTTTGGAAGGAATGATGCTAAAGCTGAAACTCCAGTACTTTGGCCACCTCATGTGAAGAGTTGACTCATTGGAAAAGACTCTGATGCTGGGAGGGATTGGGGGCAGGAGGAGAAGGGGACAACAGAGGATGAGATGGCTGGATGGCATCATTGACTCGATGGACGTGAGTCTGGGTGAACTCCGGGAGTTGGTGATGGACAGGGAGGCCTGGCGTGCTGCGATTCACGGGGTCGCAAAGAGTCAGACACGACTGAGCGACTGATCTGATCTGATCTGATAGTTTATGACTAAGTTTTATTACAATACTGCTCTATTATAGCATAGAGAGAGTAGATGCATATTCTATTCATGTTATTTTTACATGCTCATAGACATGCGTGTACACAATTCATCTACATACATGTATCTAGATGCCCACGATCTCATAACCACACACACAAACTCCCATCAATCACACACACCCCACACTGAGATACAGAGCAGCATCTGGACTCACCATGCGCCAGGCACCTGACTCCCCACAGCTGCCTGTGAAGTGTGTGCATTTTTACCTCTCTTTTCAGACGTGGATACATACATCATATGCAAAAACACCCACTGTGTCCTGGGATGTGGACACCGCTGGCAGCTCCGGGAGCCCTGAACCCCCCCTCCCCCTCTGTATCAGAAGAGGCCAACCCAGTTTCCACGGTCATCTCCAGGGCAGCCCCAAGCTGGGCCCCAAGTGCTGACTGCCCTCCATCCCTAGGACAAAGGCCCAACCTGGCTTGCATGCCAGCTGCGGTTGGGGAAACCCCAGTTGCCGGCAGAAACCAAGTCGACTTTGAAAAGGAAGAGACAGAAGCCAGGGGGTGGCTAGGCCACTCCCTGTGGGGGCAGGTGCTAAGTAACTCTATAAACTCTGGCTAATGATGCAATTACAGCCATAAACAGAGCCCCAGGCGGGATGGGGCCAGAAGCCAGACCCTCAAAGGGCAGCCAGGCTTGAGGGGTGGGAAGCCCCTCCCACCTGCTTTCCAGCTGAGATGCAGGAGGGAGGCCTCACTGGCTGTGGGGTGAGTGCTGGGGACCCCCATCATCCCCGAGCACTGGATGGGCTCCTGCGTGCCCCAGCCCACCGTCCTACCCACCTCCGACTGTGAGTTACCAGGCCATCAGCCCTCAGAAGCCCAGGGGCTCTCTCGGGATTGAGTGCTCACCTGAGGAGATGTCGCCAACCATTGCACCCTTTCCACAGAGCACAGAATCAGGAAACCTAGGCTCCCACTTGGCTGCACCTCGGAGCTGAGCTGAGGGCAAAACAGCACTGCAGCCGTAACAGGCCTCGTAAACTGTAAGCAACGTTGGCTGTGCTCCCAGACGAGCAGAGCACAGAGTCACCCTCAACAGCTCTTCGTTTCCATTGCCTGGTTTCCGACTCTTCTGCCTAAGCCAGGAGGCAGGCAGAATGAAGGGGTCGGTGTGAACTGCTATTTTTCCCCATGGCTGGGGAAACTGAGGCAAGATCCAGGCACACCTCAGACTACCAGGTAGGGCTCCCGAGGCAGCCAGCCCTTCCCCCGCCTGCCTCTCTGGCCCGCCTTTCTCTCCCAGACTTGTGATCTCCCTGAGGGCAGGGCCTGGGGGCCCGTCTCTCAGGCTGGGCATAGAGAAGGCCTCAGAGGGAGCAAGTCTACGAACCAAGAACTGCGTTCTGCTCTGAAGACACCCACACCGACCAGTCCCCCATCGTCCCCTCCACCCCCAGTTGCCCAAGAGTGCCAGGTCTTGGGCGGGTAGAATCTCAGCCATCAGGGTTCTGAACCCACATCCCAGAGGCGTCACTGGGGACCTACACCAGTCTTGTCCCCATTCCCAGCTCAACTAAGTACCCCCTCCCCACTCAAGGGTTAACTATCACTATCACAAGGATTAACTATCACTTCTCCGGAGAACGCTAAGCCAAAGCGCTCGAGTTTGGTCCAGGAACTGTTAGCGCATAACCACCCCCAGAACACACGCGCGTGAGGTCGACGGCAGGGGTGGGCGCGGCATCGGAGAAGGACTCAGCGGTGAGGGGTTGGCCCGACGAAGAGGGGGTGGCGGAGCCCAGGGCGGACGAGCCCCGCCCCGGGCGCCCTCCCTCCACCCCCAACCCCCGCCTCCCTCCCTCCCTCCCCCTGCGAGCCGGGCCGGGGAGCGCCGGGCGGCTGCGGCGCGAACCTGCTCGCGCAACCCTGAGCAGCTCTGGGCAGCCGTGCGTGAAGCCCGGACTCCGGGCGGGAGGGAGCCGAGGGGCGGGGAGCCGAGCTGGCATCAGCCCGCTCCCTTCGAGAAGGCGAGCGCACTCGCCGCTTCGGCCGAATAGCTGATCGGGGTACCGGGGGCGGGCGGGGACGGCGGAGAAGTGCTGACTTGGGGGTGGGACAGCCTGGGGTTGGGAGGTGCAGACTCAAGGAATCGGGGGAAGGGGGCGTGTTTTCCGGGATTCGGGACCAGGAAGGAGGGGGGATACTCTGGGGGCGGGTAGATGGCTGGGAGCTGCAGGGAAGGCAGGAGTGGTGTGCTTTGGCGTTGGGGTTCCCTAACGTCGTGGAATAATGCAAGGGGGAGAAAAAGACTGCTCTCGGGCACATCGGGGGACCGGGTTGGAGCGGCTTCTTCAAGAGACGGAGGGGGAGGAAGGGGCGGGAAGGGAGAGAAGGATGGTACTTCCACCCGCCCCCCCCCTCCCGCCCCCAGCAGCCCGGCCCCCGGGGCGGGGCGCCGCTCCGGCCCGCCCACTCCCCGGGACCATCCAGGCAGGGCCTGGCCCTGCCGGACTCGGCCCCCGCACACTCCCCTACCTCCGGCGCCCTCCCCCGTGCCACCCGCCGCCCCAGCCGCGTCCGGTGGAGAAGAAGCGGGCGCAGGGCCCACACGCCCTCAAAACTTCTTGCAAGTTCACTCCCACGCCTCCCGCCCCTTCGACTTCCAGCTCCCGGGCCAGGAAGGCCCATGCCTGCCACGGCCCCTCCCGCCTGGTTACATAAGGTCGCGGAGAAGCCGCCCCCCGGCCAGGGCCCGAAGGGAGGGGCTGGAGGGGCTCCCAGGCTCCGCGGGCAGCGCCGCCCCAGTCATGCGCCGGACGAGCCGGGCCGGCTAGACGGACGGCGGGGCGGGTGGCAGTGCGGCGCACACGGTCTAGCTCCCCTTTCCAGTCGACACCCCCACCCAGCCACCCACCTGTCTCGCGGACCCACGGGATCGGAGCAGCGGAGCCTGGGTCGGGAGTTCCGGGCCCTCCGCGTACCCCTTGCCCCCCGGTCCCGCTCACCTAGCTATGAAGGTCAATCCGTCCGCCGCCCGCGCCCCGCGACTCCGGCAACTTGTCCCAAGTTCAGGTGTCGGGCCCGAGAGCTGCGCCGGCCGCCCCCTCCCGGGCTCCTCAGGCTCCGCGCCACCGGGGAGGCCCGCCCCCGTCCGCCCTGCCCTCTGCCGTCGGCGCCGCCGCCGCTCCCTACGTCCAGCCCGCGGCCGCCGCCTCCGCTGTCACCGAGCCCCGCGCCCGGCGCCGGGGCTCCTGCTGTCACTCGGCACTCACTTCCCGCCGCGCCCGGCAGAGGGCAGCACCCTACCCCGCGGCCCCGCCCCTCCCGGCTCCGCCCCTCCCCGCCCTACCGCCCGTCTGCCTGCTGCAGAGCCCGCAGGGAAACGTAGTCCTCCCTGCTGGGCGACAGCTCTGCTAGGCACGTCGGGATTTGTAGTCCCAGCCTGCGGGCTCAGGCCTGTGCTGGGACTTGGCGTTTAATTTGGAAACTTGGATCCATTTGGTTTCTACCCCTTTTGCAAGTTTTCTCTTTTCAGGAAGTAATGTCACGAACCACAGATCATCACAATATGCCCTGTGGCCTATTTGACCCCAGTGAGAGGCGTGCAGTGCTCTGGCTTTCCTGGAGTCTAGGAAAGAGGTGGGGTCCCAGATGGTGTGTTGTTGCCATAGAAACCCCTCTGTGTCAACCCTCATCCTCCTGGTTTGGAATGGGGTACCAGACCTGGGTCTTGAGCATAAGGAACAAGGTTGATCAGCGTGGTGAAGGAAATATGACTATAAAATGGAGCCCACCTCCTCTCCCATCATGAGTTCTTCATTTATCTAGGTGGGGGCCCTCCCCACCTAGACCTCATTACCTGGAGCTTGCAGGTACACCACCACCATGTTGCTGAAAAGAGAAACTTCCTGACCTTTTCATGTCACCCTCCCCTGATGGACGGACGTCACAAGATCCTCTGGTGGCATCAGGTGATGTCTCCCTAAAGGACCCACATCTGTTACAATGCTCATTGTCCTCCAGCCTTCTTCTGAAAGCTCCTAGGGCAAACTTGATCACAGATAAGGAGGAAGAAGCCTAGATTTAAGACACATGGGACCCCTAGTCACACTGCTAGTGATATGTGTGGGGTAACTCTGGTGGTAGTTTGGTAAATTAGGTCAGCAGAGCATTTTGGACTGTGCCTTACAAAGGAATGCCCTGCCTGCATGCCACTACCACGGTCTTCCCTCTCCAGAGAGAAGATGTGAAGAGACTCCAAACTTTGAGGGGTACAGGGCCCACCCCCAAGCCTACCTCATGCCCTATTTCTCTTAGAAACTCAGTGACCCACGACGAACCTCCTAGAAACTCAGGAACAACATGGTCCAATAGAGACAAAGTTGCCTCTGATTCTTATTGTCCCGTTCCCTGAGCCTTACAGGCTGCGACTGCCCTCTAAAAACAACAGGATGGCCAACGTGGAGAAGAGCTGTTTATTATTAGAGAAAGTCCAGAGTCCAGAGAAGGGAGGCTAAATGCAGAGAGGAAGTGCAGAGAGAACCCCCTGTAGGGTGGAGTGTCCAGAGGGAGAAGGAAGCCCGGGAGTCCAGGCACTGAGTCTAGGCGGCCGTGGCAAAGCCCACCCTGTTGTTGCCCAGGTCATAGACGGAATAGTATGACCTGAGAAAGACGTCCCCAAGGATCCACAGGGGCTGGCCATTCTGGGAGGGTAGGTAGGTGACCTCCACGCCCAGGATGCAGTAGCTGTCATCGTTCTGCACAACACACAAGGGCAACACTCATTCATCAGCTCACAGGTGGACTGGGCACTGCTCAGCCCAGAGCCCCAGGCCAGCAGCACAGATACAGAAACGGATGAGCCCGAGTTTCTACCCTTGAGGCCTCACAGGCCAACTGTGGCTGAGGGCAGGTTGCAAGGGCCCTCCCTCTGCAGGATCTCCTCAACTCCTGGTAGTAAAGCCTTGGAGCTAGATCAACCTAGGTTCAAACCTTAGCTTCACCCTGACTAACAATGTAGCTTTAGGCCCATGAGTTAACCTCTCGAACCTCCAAGTTTTTACTTGTAAAATAAAAATTCATATCTCCCTCACTAAATGTTATGACGAGTCATCAGGAAAATGTAGATAAAGTGCTTCACTTGGTGGCTGACTCTTGTAAGTGCTCAATAGAGAGCCAGTGCCTCTCCCCCTTAATTAATAATAATTATTATTAATAGATGATTGTTCTGCTCTTTCACAGCCTGGTTCCAGAGAAGGGGGTTTAAAATCCATGAGAGGGGAAGAGAAATCAATGCTTCAAGGAAATGGCACAGTTAAGGGGACCGAGTGTTTCTGGCTCCTCACAGCTTCCTCCCACCCCTCACCCACCTCCATCCCTGACCTTCTGCCCAGCGGTTCAGCCTGCAGGAACCAGGACTTACATTGAGGATGTAGGAGGCGGGTGGCAGAGGGAACTGCACGCCATTGATGACAAAGGTGAGGGTGGGCAGGTTCTGGATGTTGTTACAGTCCACAGGAAACTGCAGAGAGGAACAGCGCCCGGGTCGCCTCATCTCCCCGCCAAGAGGACCTGCCAGCCCCATCGCTGCAGCCCCTGGGGTCCTGGGCCCGAGCCCCAAGTCTGCTCTTGGATTGGAGGCTGCAATACCAATACTGCTGGTGTTACCCATGAGGACTCGTGTACAGAACCTCCAAGTTGTAGAAGCTGCTGTACAGAGGGTGGGTTGTGGGGGAACCTGAGTCATCTTTCTCAAAACATGCCTCTTTCTTGAATTTCCCCCATGAAAGTTTAAATCTACACCTCTTCCCTGCAAGTGTCCTTTTAAAATAGGTCTGATGCACTACTCTGTGTAAAATAGATGGCTGATGGGAAGCTGCTGTATAGCACAAGGTGTTCAGCTGGGCGCTCTGTGGTGACTAGACGGGTGGAATGGCAGTGGCCGGGTGGGAGGTCAAAGAGGGAGGGGATGGATATATGCATGCCTCTAACTGATTCTCTTCGTTGGACAGCTTTACACAGCGTTGTAAAGCAACTATACCCCAATAAAAATTAAAATAATACATAAATAAAATACACAGGTGTGTAGAAAGTATATCTCATCAGCCCACCAGTTAGTGAGAATACCTTAATTATGCAAACCCTTTGGTAGGTTCAGGAGCGGGTAAGGATGGGGCAGGGCCCTGCCCCATCCACCTCCCAAGGTGGAGGTGAGGGAGCTCTGGATTCAAGAGTTATTCCTTGTCGCTCTCGGGCTTAGTCCCACAGCTCTTACTGCAAAGCCCAGCAGGTGTTTAAACTGTTTCCTCTAAGAGGTTGAAGCTCAGAGGAAATTCTGCCTATTAGTGACCTCCCATACCAGCACAGGCATCTGGCCCCCCTGAATCAGCCTTCGGCCCCCAGCCAGCCCCCGCCCCAGTCATCCCGGGGCCCCCACCTCCAGTGCCAGGAGGCAGCGAGAAGCACGGAGGCCAAGAATCAGGCTATTCCTGTGCTCCCAGGAAAAACCATAAATGCCCCCTGGCCGCTCCCCGGGAAAGGGCACGCCTCTGCTGCATGCACCTGTCCATACTGGTCCTCCTGGGCTCCTGTGGCCTGCAGAAGGGCACTCAGGAACTGCTGGGGCACCGTGAGCAGAGATGTGCCGGTGTCCACGATGGCCTGGCAGCCTGCGGAGCACCAGCCCGTGGCCTGGTTACCAATGAGGAACCTGAATGGTGAGAAGATGGGCAGTCTCAGCACCTCCCAGCTCAGGGCAGCTAGGGGCTGGGCCACAGCCACCGAATCAAGGTACGCCTCAGGAAGATAAAGATTCTACAGAGGTCAATCCAACCACCCCCCAGCCTCATAACAGTCTGTCCAAGTCCGCCTGAATGGCCATGTATTCTGTTTCTAAAAAGTTCCACAAATAGTTCTAGAAAGACTGATGGCCAGGGCTATTGATTCGTTGTAAATACTTTGAGTAAATTAGTCCCTCCCCCCACACACCCCAGTTTCTAATCTCTAAGGCCCTAGGGTTGGATGACAGGGTCTGAAATGTCTGGGATTCCAGACCCTGCCTCTTCCTGTGTTGTCCCCATCACACCCACCTTCTCCAGGCCAACCAGGGTCTTGAAACCCCAAGACCTGGATGTGTGTGTGCAACATCCTGCCCGAATGAAATGCTCACACCCCTGGGGCCCACCGCAGACTCACTCCTCAAAGCCAATCTGCCAGTACAGCTCCTGAGTGACGGGGGCCCAGTAGATCTGCCCTGTGTACAGGCAACTGTCCACACCCCCAAAGATGACTGCTCCCCCGTCCTGAGAGCCCTGTTGGCTGCAGAATGTAAAGTGAAAGGTAAGTTAGGAAGTGGCTGTGGGAAAGGCAAGAAAATAGAAGTCCTGCCCTGGCTCCAGACTGGGGCTCCCTGCGGCAGGGCTGTGTCTCCCCTCAGACTGGGGCTCCCTGAGAGCAGGGCTGTGTCTCCCCTCAGACTGGGAACCCCTCAGGCAGGGCTGTGTCTCCCCTCAGACTGGGGCTCCCTCAGGCAGGGCTGTGTCTCCCCTCAGACTGGGGCTCCCTGAGGGCAGGGCTGTGTCCCCTCAGACTGGAGCTCCCTAAGGGCAGACATTGTGTCCCCCACCTCTGACCAAGGCTGGGAATTCCCAGTGCCTCCGGCTCTCAAATGAGGCCGCTCCACCAAGTGCTTCCTCTGGGAAAGCCTCTGGTCATCTGGCCTGCAGCCCTGTCCCACCTCTCTCCTCTGCCTTTCACTTAATGCTGCTGGTGGAGCGTGTCAGCAGGAGCCTGACCGGGGCCCAGTTTGTTGTTTGCTGGAATCGGAGGGAGGAGGGGCCCAGGGGGAGTGGAGGGCACGACCTCCCTGTTAGACAGTAGACGAGCAGGAGAGTAGCACTGGGCAGCGATCCTCTGGGCTAAACTCAAGAGTACTTGTAAACAGAGGTCAGCAACCTTAGTAACAGGATAATATTGTTGAAATTCGGGTTCAAATGACTAAGCCCCAGAGAGTAGATGTAGACTATCTCTAGAAGGTGGTTGTCTAATTCTACAGAGGAAAGATGGAAAGTCCCCTCCAGGCCACCCACCCCTTCCCACCGCTTGGCTCCAGGGCCCGTCCACGTAAATGACCACTTTTGCTTGTGTTTGTGGTAAGAACAACAATTTGTTTGAGTTCATGGTGGACTGAGGCCAGAAGACCTGGCTAGAACAATAGATCAAAGGAGATGAAGCAATAGATTATTACACAAAAGAGGTGTCCAGGTAGAAAACATTTGGTCAGAAGGAAGTGAACTCACTGCAGCTCTGGGCAGGCATTTAGCCCTAGAGGTAGGAGAATAGTGAAAGTGTTAGCTGCTCAGTCGTGTCTGACTCACGGCGACCCCGTGGACTGTAGCCCACCAGGCTCCTCTGTCCATGGAATTCTCCAGGCAAGAATACTCGAGTGGGTTGCCATTCCCTTCTCCAGGGGATCTTACCCACCCAGGGATTGAACCCCGGTCTCCCTCATTGCAGGCAGATTCTTCACCATCTGAGCCACCAGGGAAGTCCCATAGTGGTAGGAGAAGCTGCAACAATGCTCCAGGCAGAGTTCTGCCGGAGGAAGGGGAGATTCTGTCTTGGCCAAGAAACGCAAAGAAGAGACTGAGTGGGCTGGGGACAGATGCAGGGATGGGGAGCACGGAAAAGGAAGAGTCAGAAGCCCAGGAGGAAAGGTCCTGCCAAATGCCTGCTGGGAATGCCTGCCTCCAAACTCCAAAGTGTTTGAACCTCAGCCGTCCAGGCCCGTGGAAGCTAGTGGGCTGGGAGCCAGGGACTGCAGGTAGTTCCTTAGCTGCTGAGGTAGAAGCTGAAGATGGGGCTGGTGAGGGCACCCTCCTGCAGCATGCCCTGAAGGACGGTGGTGGCCCCATCCACGGACAGGGAGGGGTAGGCCATGCCCATGATGCCATCAAACTTCGCATAGAGGAAATTGGTACCCGGCTCAGTCTTACTCAAGCCGAACTCCTGGTTGGGGACCTTGATGCCTTGGACCTGGAGGGGACGCAGAGGATGGGAAGTGATGAATGTAACTCCACACACCTGCCTCTGGATCCCCCTCCTGAGACCCATCTGTCTGTTCTTCATCCCTCCCTCACTTCTGCCACCTCGCTTCTTGACAGGTTTGTGAAAGCCACTTTCTCTTCCAAGGAGCCACCCTCACCTGCTGCAGCACCGCCCACCCCAACCTGCTTCTCCCTGAGGCTTTAAGCTCCTTAAGGAAAAGAAGCAGGTCATCCCAGTCACTCTGTGTCCTCACTACCTGGCACGTTGTGGCCCACAGTGAGGGGTCGATGAGTGAATGGATGAGCCTTTTCTGGTTTTTTTGGCTGCACCTCACAGCATGCAGGACCTTAGTTCCCTGACCAGGGATCAGCCCCCTGCATTGGAAGCTCAGTGTCTTAACCACTGGACCACCAAGGCAGTTCCTGGATGAGTCTCTAGTGTTATGATTTTCTGGCCTGTATGGTAGAGTATGGGCTTCCCTGGTGGCTCAGTGGTAAAGAATCTGCCTGCCAATGCAGGAGGCATGGATTCAATCCCTGGGTCAGGAAGACTCCCTAGAGAAGGAAATGGCAACCCACTCCGGTATTTTTGCCTGAGAAATCCCATGAACAGAGGAGCCTGGTGAGCTATACAGTCCATGGGGTTGCAAAAGAATCAGACACAACAGAGCAACTCAACAACAAACAATGGCAGAGCACTGGGTGTTTCCCATGTTTTTCAAAGGCCTCCGTCTAAGTCTCCCCATCAGACTCAGAACTATGAGGTTAGAATCGAGTTCACAGCCCCAAATTACCTTGCCTATATCCTAGGAAGAGGTGAGGGCTCAGCCGGCAGCATCACTCACCGTCAGAGTATCATAGCCTAAGATGCCAGTGAGGCTGCCGCTGCCATACTGCAGGGAGAAGGTCTGCTCATTGGTGGAGTAGGTGGAGGATAGGCTGTGGTTGAAGCGGGTGTGGCTGGCTGCCGGGAAGGGAAAATTCGGGAAGTCATGCTGGCCCCCTCTAAGGTCTGCAAGGCTGCCCACTTGTCTCCCAGCCTGTACTCACATCCTATAGCCTCAGCACACACACACACACACACACACACACACACCCCTCCCCCTGCCAGCCAAGGAGTCAGATGGTAGCCAACTGACATTCCTGGCATTGGAAGACCCTTAAGAACTGGACAGCTTTGACCCCAAAGCACCCACCCCCCCAACCTAACATAATCACAGAATCGCCAGATGCCCTAGGATGATGACCTCCCTAGGATTGTAGTGTGGGCAGGTTGTATAGTATCTATCTCCATCTTCCTGGCCCCCAGCAGATCTCCTGATACATGGCAAGTGTCGAGAAATTACTCATCAGATGAAGGAGTGCATGGACCTCCAGGGTATTCTCTGAAACTTCCCTCACCCCAGGGAAGAAGCTGGCCACACCAGGATCCTGAGACAGCCTAGGATGGGGCCAGCGAGGGACCTTCTGGACTAGAGGTGTCAAGACCCAAACCCCAAGGCTTTGGCAGGGGCCAGGCCCGCCCTAGGAAGTGTGCATCTCCAAAGACAGTGACAGGAGGAGGACCACGTCTATGTCCTTCTCCCGGGTCCTTGGGAGAGTTCAGTAAGAACTTAGTAAATCGTGGTGGGGGAGTAGCATAGAAAGAGTGTTGTAGAGTGGAGTGGGCCGGAATGGCATTGCCCAGAGTGAACAGAACGAGGTGGAGTGAGCTGGGCTAGGCTGGAGTAGGTGAAGGAATATGTCCTGGTAATCAGAGAGGGGCCACCCACGCTCATGGCCAGTTCCTTCCCTCTGGCTGGGACATGTGCTGTGTGACACTGGACAAATCCCTGGACCTTTCCAGGACTGGAGCTCCCTGCCCACCCCACCTCCCCGCCCCCCAGCAATCTTTAGGAAAGTGCAGCCTTTCCCCAGCAGGTGTCAGTGCCCTCCCTTCCGCAGCCCAGCACTCACTGCAGGCCTGGCTCTGGCAGTAGACAGAGGGCACCCACAGGTTGGATGAGCCGGTATCAAAAAGGACCAAGAAGTTCTGTGGTGGCGTCCCAATGCTGATCTCGCCAAAGTAAGCAGCCTGGGTGGGGAGGAAGGGACATGGGGCAGGCTCTTAGCTCTGGGTGGGGGTCGGGGGTGGGTCCTGCTTGTGGTGGGGGCATTGGAGTCACTCTAGTGCTCTTCCCATCAGGCCCAGCCTTCTCCATGGCCAGAGCAGCAGAGTGGCCAGCCCCACAGCCCACACCACAAGCAGGGGCTCGAGCCTGCCCTCCACACTTGCCCAGAACCCACAGGCCCTCAGTGTGAGCCCGCCTGGGGCAGCAGCAAAAGTCTGCGTGGACTCAGCTGCCAGCTCATCAGGGGTCCCTTCGTGCTTTCTCAGGCAATGAAGTCTCCGGGTTGGCAGGCAGGTCTGAGAGACAGGGGCAGCCTCCAGGGGGCAAGTGGGAGGGTGCAGAGAGGGAGAGTGCGGCTCACAGCCCAGGCCTGGCCCTCAGCCTTTGGCAGCAGGAGAAGGGGGAGCCGCAGGGGAGGGTCAAGACTCACGTCCATGTAGTCCATGGTCTCGGTGGCCACACTGAAGTCACCAAAGCGGTACTTCTGGGCCGGGTCGTGCTTGTAGGTCCTCAGGAAGTCCTCCAGGAGGCCCTTCTCCTTCATGGTCTCACGGATGGACTTAAATTTCTTCAAGGGGATTCTGCAGAAGGGCTGGGGTCAGGGCAGGGCCTCCCTCTTTCCTACTGCGCCTCTAATATCCCAATCTCTCTCTCCATCCCTAACTGCCTCAGGCTCCCCGTCGCTCTGTCCCCGGGGTCCGTTGCTTGTATGTGTCTGTCTCCCTCTTTCTCCATTTCTGTCTCGATCTCTGGCTCTCTCTGGCTCTTTCTCCCTCTGCCTCTCTTTTTCTCTTGGAAAACTCTTCTCAGGACTTGCTCCAAGATTCAGAAGACAGCTACCTTCACCCAGGCCTGCCCCGACCTCATCCCATGGGTTGTCATCCCACCCTGGTCCTCCACTCTCAAATACCCCATAAACTCTTTCCCAGGAAGGGGAGAGGAACTTTAGACATTACTCTTTGGAGGATTTGTGTGGTTGGTTTGTTTGTTTTGGCTGTGTTTGCTGGATCTTTGTTCCCTGACCAGGAATTGAACCCACGCTCTGGCAGTGAAAGCGCAGAGCCCTTAACCAGTGGACCACAAAGGAATCCCCAATTTGTGCATTTTTAAAAAAAGGTTTCAGAGGGACTTCCTTGGTGGTTCAGTGGTTAAGACTCTGCACTCAATGCATAAGGCACAGGTTCAATCTCTGTTTGAGAAACTAAGATCCCACATGCTGCACAACACAGAAAAATAATAAATTAAAAAGCAATACATAATTCAAAAAATAAAAAGGCTTCAGAGATGGCAAAGTTAACCCCAAAGGGAGTCCCCCGGATTGGTGGCCCTCAGGCAACTGGCACCGGCTGGATGTGACAGAGCACGGGCCCCAGGGAGCCGTACTAGACTGGGGACTCAGAAGACAGGGTCCTAGTTCTGCTGCTCCGGGTCTGGCCTGGGTCAGTCATGCTCCTCACAGGAGGCAGGGACCATGGGGAGGTTGGCTGGACTGGTCCAGAGCCCAGATCAGCCTCTGGAACTGGAGCTCCTGAATTATGGGTTTCTGCCCGTGCCTTCCCAGACCTGCCTGCTTCCATTGCCCAGGGGTCTCTGCCAGTGTCCCCAGGCCTTGCTCCAGGCTTCTGGATTCCTGCTTCCTTCCCCATCTCTTCCCCATTCCCTCAAGACCCTGCATTCTCCAGAAATTCTCTGCTAAACCCCTTCACCTTGAGATATGAAGGCTGATGATTGCTTCACACCAACACGACTCCAGAATTTGCAACTCAAAGAAGTTTCTGAGAGAAGCCAACTTTCCACCAAATAAAATGCCCTTTTAATGGTGCAATCGCAGGCAATGAGGCAGGCTGGGCGCCCTTTTGATGTCCTGTGAGCTTGGCTGCCTTATCCCCTTTCCCCTGGCACCTCAGCGTATAGAGATTACATGACTGGTGTTTCTGCTTAGATGATTTGGCATCTGTCAAATAAATTTGGGGCCCTTAAGAAAACTTCTAGCAAACATCTCCCTATCTAGAAATAATTGTACCAGCCTTTCAAGGTCTTTTTTTTTTTTTTTTTTTTTTTTTTCAGGCAGAAGTTGCCCCTACTCTCTCTGTTTCTGGTCTATGCTTTATCATCAGTGGGGGAACGGATGGTGCTTCTCCCTCCTACTGGAAGCTCCCTGAAGGCAGAGGCCATATCTCTTCCCATCCTGAGATCTGTCCAGTGCCTACTCAGGGAGCCTTCCCTGCCTCAGAGCAGAAGGAGGTCAGCCAGAGAGCTTCCGTGTCCCTTCCAACACGTGAGGACAGCAGAACGATGGGGGGTATGTATATGAACTAGGAAGCAGATTCTCAACCAGACACCAAATCTACTGGCACCTTGATCTTGGACTTCCCAGCCTCCAAAACTTTGAGAAAAAAATTACTGTTATTTATAAGTCATCCAGTCTATAGTAGTTTTGGTTTTTTTTTTTTTTTTACTTGTTATTTTCTATTGGGGTATAGCTGATTAGGGCTTCGTGGGTAGCTCAACTGGTAAAGAATCTGCCTGCAATGCAGGAGATCCTGGTTCAGTTCCTGGGTGGGGAAGTTCCCTTGGAGAAGGGATAGGCTACCGAATCCAGTATTCTTGGGCTTCCCTGGTGACTCAGACGGTAAAGAATTCACCTGCAATATGAGAAGTCAGTTCAGTCGCTCAGTCATGTCCGACTCTTTGCGACCCAATGAACTGCAGCACGCCAGGCCCCCCTGTCCATCACCAACTCCCAGAGTCCACCCAAACCCATGTCCATTGAGTTGGTGATGCCATCCAACCATCTCATGCTCTGTCGTCCCCTTCTCCTCCTGCCCTCAATCTTTCCCAGCATCAGGGTCTTTTCCAATGAGTCAGCTCTTCGCATCAGGTGGCCAAAGTATTGGAGTTTCAGTCTCAACATCAGTCCTTCCAATGAATAGCCAGGACTGATCTCCTTTAGGATGGACTGGTTGGATCTCCTTGCAATATGGGAAACCTGGGTTCAATTTCTGGGTTAGGAAGATCCCCTGGAGGAGGGCATAGCAACCCACTCCAGTATTCTTGCCTGGAGAGTCTCATGGACAGAGGAGCCTGGCAGGCTGCAGTCCATTGGATCGCAAAGAGTTGGACATGGCTGAGCAGCTAAGCACAACACAGCACATAGCTGATTAACAATTTGTGAGAGTCTCAGGTAGATAGCAAAGGGACTCAGCCAGGCATGTACATGTATCCATTCTCTCCCAAACTCCCCTCCCATCCAGGTTGACACATAATACTGAGCAGAGTTCTCTGTGCTATAAGGTAGGTCCCTGTTGGTTATCCATTTTAAATGTAGCAGAGTGTACACATAGATCCCAAACTCCTTAACTATCTCTTTCCCCAGTTCTTCCCTCCTGGCAACCATAAGTTTGTTCTCTAAGTCTGTGAATCTGTATCTGTTTTGTAAATAAGTTTATTTTTTAAAAAAGCTGCCAGGGCTCCTATCCCAGCATTCAGGCCCCAGACTCACTTGACCAATGCTGCTGCCTCCAAGGCCTGGAGGCAGACCAAGGCCAGTACCATCCACTTCATGATGCTGATTTCCAGCTGGCTGCAGCAGAGGCAACTCTGAGTTGAGCTGTTGCAGTGGAGTGAAAGCCTGAATAGTCCTTCCTGCTTTATACCTCTGGGACCCAGCCCAGTCCCTGCCTCCCTGCCCTGGACAAGCATGATCTCAACCCTGGGTGTACCCTGGGCTCCCTGTATCAGTCGTCTCTGTGTGTTTTCCTTTGTGAGGGTGGCATCAAAGGACTTTTCATCCTATTGACTTTTGAGAACAAGCAGTGGAGGCCAGGAGGTGTGAGCGATGAGATCAAACTTGCCGAAAGATGGAGTGGCAAAATGACTTCTTTGCCCAGGAACCAGAGGTGTGAGCTGGGCATTTTGGGGTGAGGGCCAGAGGAGGGCAGAATGAGGGCTGTAGGGTCTATAGGCAGGTCTACAGAGAAGTCCGTAATTCCAAAACTTCGGAACAAAAAAACTCTTTGTTGTGGGGCTGTCCTGGGCATTGTAGGATGTTGAGCAGCACCCTTGGCCTCTACTCACTAGATGCCAGTAGCAGTCCCCCAGGTGTGACAACCAACAATGTCTGCAGGCACAGCCCAGCTTCCCTTTCGGGAGCCAAATAGTTGAGTGTCACTGGTCTAGAGGTGATACACTCAAAGATTCTGGCTTGAGTCAGGGTTCAAGTACTCCCAAGCCCTTGAGGGATGCAGTTAGGGTGTCTGGGGCATGATGGGGTCAGTAGCTAGGATAAAGGTAATGATGATGGTGGGAATGATGGCGGCATTATTAGCATGGATGCAGGTGATGGAGCTGGGTCGCCAGTGACTGAAGTCAGAGCGACCGGGGGTAGCTCTAGAGGACTTCCTGGTCAAACGGGGCATTTGGGGAAATTCTCATCGTAGTTCAGCAAGCGCTCAGGACACCCACCTGTAAGCCACACTGGCTTCTGGTTGTCCAGACACTGGTCTGCAGCAGCAGGAGGCCTGGGCAGGGGCATGGGAACAGGGGGCCGTCCCAGGCCCTGCTTCTTCTGTCTCTCTTCTTCTGTCCTGTTGCAACTCTGCCCATGTCTTTAGTTCTCCTAAAACACCTGTGTCCTCCATTACCCTCTTCCCCAGCCCTCATCTGTCCTCCTTCCTGCTCTGAGCCTGATCTCCCATGTCCTCTTCTGTCCCTCATCTCCAGGTCCTGCCGGCTTCCCGGCAACAAGCTTCTCACTGCCTGAGGTGACCTAAAGCTGGCCTGGTGCCCACCAACCTGGCACTAGAGAACTCTCCATTTTAGGGTGAGTGGAAAAAGTCCCCACCCTGTACCCCCTCTGCCACCTCATACCCCTCACTCAATGCTCCAAAGAGATTGTCAGGCCCTTGACCCCAGGAGGGAGGCCAAAACCAGGCCTGCCAAACACTGATAAAATCCAGCCCGTGGGGACTTTCCACTCTGGCCACTGCCACCCACTGCCCTGCCAGAGCCCTGGAGTCTCCCCTGGCCCTCGATGGAGGAGGGGCGGAAGGGCTCTAGAGGTCTGCCCAGGCCTGGCAGAGAGAAGGAGGTCCTTGCCTGACTGTGTCTCAAGGCCAGGTCAGCTCCCATTCCCGCCCACAGTCTCCAGGGACACGCTGGACTCTGGGGTGGAAGGCAAGGTAAGCAGGCAGTGCCTTCCCTGGGGTCCAGTTTGGGAGAGCAGACAAAGGAAAGTCATAGGAGGGACTTCCCTGGCAGTCCAGTGGTTAAAATTCTGAGCTTCCACTGAAGGGAAATGGGTTTAATCCCTGGTCAGGGAAATTCTAAATGAATGTATAGCAACCAGGACGCAAAAATGCAGGGCTGACTACAATAATGAGGCATGGAACTTACTCTCAATTATCAGAATTACATGTTTTTGAATTTTATGTATTTATTTTTATTTTTGGCTGAACTGGTCTTCGTTGCAGCCTGGACTTTTCTCTAGTTTCAGCAAACGGGGGCTACTCTCTAGTCGTGCTGCACAGGCTTCTCACTGCAGTGTCTTCTCTTGTTGCAGAGCATGGGCTCCCGGCACACAGGCTCGGTAGCTGCGACCTCTGGGCTCTAGAGCACAGACTCAATAGTTGTGGCTCACAGGCTCAGTTACTCCGAGGCATGTGGGATCTTCCTGGATCAGGGATTGAACTTGTGTCTCTTGCATTGGCAGGCGGATTCTTTACCACTGAGCCACCAGGGAAGCCCAGAATTAATTTTTTTTTTTCAGAATTAAATATTTTTTTAAAAAGGAAATTATAGAATCCTTAGAGTCTTGCCACATCCTGTGAATATAGCAGAATCCATGGGGTCCCCTAAGTCTTGTGAGACCAACCACACTCCCCAGTATGGGCCTCCTGGGACCCTTTCCTTATCTGGTGGATCTCAAGGAGTCTGATGACTGTGGGCTAACAACTGTCCCCAAACCCTGATCACCTCACATCCCTTCTGAGTATCCCTGGCCTAGGGATGTGTATCCCTGGCCCAACTGCATGGAGCCGGGGTATCTATTTGGTTGCCGGACCCTGGGGCTCTGCTGCCTCAGCCTGCCCAACCTGACCTGACAAAGCTCAGTCAGTCCCCTTGGTGTCCCTATATGTCCTGAGTCCTTGTCTGCTCTGGCTGTCCCCCACCACCCAGCTCCCCATTCCTGGGAAGCCCATTTCTCTTCCTTCTACATGTCCAAGTTCTGCCCATTCTTCAGGACAGCTCCTCCTAGAGCCAGGGATGTGCAGAGTTGGAGGACCCCTTAGAAGTAATCCAGGCTGCCCCCCTCCAAGGACAGGAGCCCTGGGAAGCCTGATCCACTGGCTCCCCACCAAGTTTATCGTCTACTCCTAAATGCTGCCCCTCAGCTGGTGTCCTCCCTTTGGTGCCCAATGGCACACTGTCTAAGATTTGTCTCCAGTTGTTTCCTGGGGTATGTTTCCTCCCTCCATAGACCAGAAACTGCTAAAAAGTGGAGGCTGTGGCTTCCACCTCCCTGTGCTTGGCCCAGAGCTCAGGAAATCCCAAACAGTGGATGGAGCCCGTGGGGCAGTTCTCAGTGGGGTTTGGTTTTATCTCCCATACCTCGCTATCCCAGTGCTCTGATTTCCACCCCACACTCCAAAGGGATCGTATCAAAATACAGGGCCTGGGGTCCTCTCATAGTGATGGTCTCCCAGGAAAGAGGCATTTTCTTCTCATTCTCTGGTCTCCTCTCTAAGTACCACCTGCCTCAAAACTCACCAAAGCCTCCCTGTGACTGACTTAAATAAAATCCAGACTTGTTACCCTAGCCTTCAGGACACACTCTGGCTGGCCCCTGCCTCCGTTTCCATCTTCACCTTCCACTGTTAACCTAAACATGCTCTGTGCTCCAGTCATAGCGATCTTCTTGCTTGCTCCCCAGGAGGCCTGTTATTTTCCAGCCTCCATGCTTTATCCATGCTGTGGCCTCCATGCAATACCCTTCGCAGGCATCTCCACCTGCAAAACCTCCTCATCCTTCAAGACCCAGTACAAAGGCCATAAAGCCTTCCCTTCTGTGTCTACCTACCCTCAAATTGGCCTCTATTGTAGAGGACTTTGCTTTCCTACCCTTATGGTATTTATTTCATACCACCTTTTTTTTCTTTTTTTTTTTAATATTTATTTATTTATTTGGCTGTGCTGGATCTTAGCTGCAGTGTGCAGGATTTTTTTTTTTTTTTTCAGTTGCGGTATGTGGGATCTTTAGTTACAGCATGCGAACTTTTAGTTGCCGCGTGTGGAATCTACTTTCTTGACTAGGGATTGAACCCAGGCCACCTACATTGGGAGTGCAGAATATTAACCACTGAACCACCAGGGAAGTCCCTATTGCATATCAACTTGTATCCATCCCAGTGACTTGCCCCAAATCCTCAACGAAAAGCAGAGGTTATTTCTCTCACCTGGCTCCTTAAATAGCTCATTCACCTTTCAGAGTGACCACAAGTGAAACTGGTTGCTGGGAGTGTCTCAAGAAGAGAGAATAGGTACTAGCCTGCATACTGCCACTGCTAATCCTCACCCATGGCAGACATCACTAATCAAACAGATCACACCCTTTCATGGAACTGAGACATGACCTCAGAATCCTTCCCAATCCAGTGTTCATACAGCCATTCCCAATTTTGAAACAACAACCCCCAAGTCCTTTAATGGAGGATTTAAGAAAAAATTCTGTGTACTAAATTTAAATTCTATACATAAACCACTTTTTAAAAAAAATCAAAGCAACGTGGAACAGCAATGATTTGTACCATTCTAAATTATTAAATTCTCTCTAACTCTTAATGTACACAGCGAGATTTTAACATAGCTGTAATCAGAGTGTGAATGCTATTTCTGTTCTGTTCTTGTTCCTGAAGATTGTTATATGCACACTTCCGTGAACTGAGATAAGCCACATTCTTATCACTCTTGGTGGCTACGCAGTGCCCTGTCATTTTGGGAGCTGGCACTACTTAGCCCTATGATTTGGGTTGATTCTAATTTCTCATTCCCATCAATAGCACTTGGGCACAAACCGAACACCAACCAAAGGAGGAGAGTTGTGAGCTTCTCATTATCAGAGTCACCCACGTGCTCATGCTCAGTCGCTTCAGTCGTGTCCGACTCTTTGCGACCCCATGGACTGTAGCCCACCAGGCTCCTCTGTCCATGGGATTTTCCAGGCAAAGATACCGGAGTGGGTTGGCATTTCCTCCTCCAGAGGGTCTTTCCCTCCCAGGGATCGAACGTGTGAGAGCAGGCAGGGCTAACATTTGTTGAGTGAATACACAAAGGGCCTAGAACCAGGCGTGGTATATCACTGACTCTCAGTACACATTCTGAGTGGATCCCATAGGTTCTACCTCCCAAAGGCATTCGTGGTCTGTTTGTGTTTTTCCATCTTCACCAACTTTGCCTCATCCAAGCCTTCATCACCTCTGGCCTGAGCAACTAACCAGTTCCTAACTGGCTTCCCAGAGTCACCCACACAGAGGCTAAAGGAGCACCTTTTGAGGAATCCTGGAAGAGAGGTCTCTTGCAGTGGGTGTGAGACTGCACCAGGGAATTTGTCTCTGTGTGGTTCTTACTCCTGAAATAAGCTCACAGAGCTAAGATACCTCACCTCAAGTCCAGGGACAGCTACTATATAAACCTGACATCTTTGGCAGCAGTCTACATGAATTTTAGTTACAGCTTTGGCTGTTGACCTTGTTTTTATAGTTTTTTCCTTAAGTTTTGTGCATTTTATATTTACACCATTATATTGATTTAATAAAACTTATTGGGGGCAAACTGGAAAAGAGGGCTTCTTTTTTCAAGTTCAAGGATTCATGTTTTTTTCCTCCTTTTCCTTTTAATATAATTTTTGAAGTAAAGAAAAGTTACATAGTACAGAGAGTACCCGTATACCTTTCATCCAGAATCTCTTAAAAGTTAACATCTGACATCATAACCACAGTACAATGATTAAAGCCAGGAAATTAGCCCTGACCTAATACTATTAACTGATTTATAGGCCTTAGTTGAATTTCACCAGTTTTCCCACTGTTGCCCTTTTTCTGATTTGCATTCCAGTCTAGGTTCCCACATCACATTTAGTTTTTCATGTCTTAGTCTTCTCCAATCTATGAAAGTTCCTTGGTTTTTGTCTTTCGTGACCTTGCTACTTCTAAAAAGTGCTGAGCAGTTATTTCAAAGAGTGTCGCTCAGTTTGGGTTATTCTGATGTTTTCTCATGAAACTGAAGGCATGCATTTGGCTGCAGAAACCACAGAGGTGATATACCCTTCTCAGTGGATGATATCAGGAGGTACCTGATATGGAAAGGTCTCATTACTGGTGGTTTAACCTTAGTAACTTGGTTAAGGTGAGGTGTACCAGATGTCTCTAGTGAACAGTAACTATCTTTCCCTTGAAAATTAATAAGTATCTTCTGGGGAGACACTTTGAGGCTATGTAAGCCTTCTGTTTTTCATCATTCTTCTGCCCATCAATTTTTTTTAAATTTTAATTTAATTTTAAAAATTTTTATTGGGGTATAGTTGATTTACAATGTTGTGTTAATTTCAGGTATACAGCAAAGTGATTCAGTTATATATATATATATTCAGATTATTTTCCATTAAAGATTATAAAATATTGAATATTGCTCGATATGCTCTACAGTAATTTCTGTGTTGATTATCTATACTGTATATAGAAGTTTGTTTCTCTTAATCCCAAACTCCAAATTTATCCCTCCACTCCCTTTCCCCTTTGGTAACCATAAATTTATTTTCTCTGTCTGTTTCTATTTTGTAAATAAGTGAATTTGTATTACTTTTTTAGATTCCACATATAAGTGATATCATGTAATATTTGTCTTTCTCTATCTGACTTACTTCACTTAGTGTGATACTCTCTAGGTCCACTTGCCTTGCTTCAAATGGCATTATTTCATTCTTTTTTATAGTTGAGCTATATTCCATCGTGTGACTATATATACACACACACATATATATCACACTGCCCACCAATTTTAACATCCATTTTTGGTCCTTACCTGCAACAGTCATTATGGTGGTACTTTTTTATGTCCATCATCCCTTCTGTGTTTATTAATTAGAACTCTAACATAAGGAAGAGCTAGGTTCAAGATTTTAAAATGGATTCTTCCTCCCCTACAAAAATATCCCATCATTGAAGTTGTGCCAGGCATGATACTTTATATTTTGTTTAATCAAGCAACCTCACAACAACACCATAAGGTAGGTTACCTTATCCCCATTCAATAATGGAGTCCATTTTATCCATCTGTATCTCAAACAACTGGAAATGGGAAATAGACTGGCTGTTTTTTCTCTGGTCCATTGATTAATGTACCCTTGCTCAGAGACAACAGCTAGCTCATCTGGCTTAGGTGGAAACGGGAATACACTGGATGGATGGTGAGGCATATATATTGCAACACAGCTGCAGGAAGAGGAAGGATGGGGCAGAGCCTTGGGGTTAACTGAAATCTGGGATTCAAATGCTATCAGGATATTTGCTTTTCATTCCTGCTTTCCCCGTTCTCTTTCCCTCCCTCTCTCACTATAGGCTGCCTTTCTCCAAATAACTGAGCACCAGCACATGAGTTTTTCATTTCCAGAGAAAGAATGAAACCAAAATTCCCAGGGAAGCTCTCTGATTAGCCTATCTTGGGTCACATATCTACTCTTGGAGCAACCAATTGTGGTCAGCAGGCAGAGCCGTAAAAGAACTTGGTGGCTCCCTCAGGAAGCCTTTTAAAGAGTGTAAAAAATAGTCCCCAGAATAAGTAAGGGATGTTTCTGGGCAGACAGATGTCCATGCAGATTATTTCTTATGATCTGTGGACCCTGCTTTGAACTCTTCACTCTCATCTCTTTGCACACTTTTAAGAATGTGCTATATTTAAAATGGATAACCAACAAGGTCCTACTATACAGCATAGGGAACTCTGCTCAATGTTATGTGGCAACCTGGATGGGAGGGAAGTTTGGGGGAGAATGGATACATGTATATGTACAGCTGAATCCCTCTGCTGAACCCCTGAGCTTATCACAGGATTGTTAATAGACTATACTACTACCACTACTACTAAGTCGCTTCAGTCGTGTCCAACTCTGTGCGACCCCATGGACTGCAGCCCACCAGGCTCCCCCGTCCCTGGGATTCTCCAGGCAAGAACACTGGAGTGGGTTGCCATTTCCTTCTCCAATGCATGAAAGTGGAAAGTGAAAGTGAAGTCACTCAGTCGTGTCTGACTCTTAGCGACCCCATGGACTGCAGCCTACCAGGCTCCTCCGTCCATGGGATTTTCCAGGCAACAGTACTGGAGTGGGGTGCCATTATACTCCAATACAAAATAAAAAGTTTAAAAAAATATGACACTGATGTGTGATATGGATTGACTTGGGAGACCAGTCCTCACCATTTGTTGACCACTTGACCCTGACAACTCATTTACTCTTTCAACCCTGAATTTCCCTGATTGTAAAACAGGGATAATCATCTGCCCCTCAGCGTTGCTGGAATTATCCAATAAAACCATAGCTATTATAGTGGCAGCACAGAGCAAGCCCTCAATAACTGCCAACTGAGTCAGAATCTTTTTCTTTACATTGGACCGGGGCTGAAGAGAAAAAGAAACATCCGGAGAGGGCTGTGGATGTTCTGCTTCTTGACATGTGTTCAGGTCACGTGGGTCTTTGAGAAGTCAATGCTGGATACTCACAGTATATGCACCTTTCTGTATGTATGTATATTAAACATCAATTACAATCTTATAAAGTCACATTTTAAAAGGAAGAAGGAAGAGAATTCCCTGGTGGTCCAGTGGTTACGACTCTGCTTTCACTGCTGAGGGCACAGGTTTGATCCCTGGTTGGGGAATTAAGACCTTGCAAGCCATGTGGTGTGGCCAAAAAAAAAAAAAAGAGGAAAAGGAGGAATAGAGACAGAACACCCTAGAGAAGGAAATGGCAACCCACTCCAGTATTCTTGCCTGGGAAATCCGCGGACAGAGGAGCCTGGCAGGCTACAGTCCGTAGTATCCCAAAGAGTCAGACACAACTGAGCGACTAAACAGCAACCACATTCAACAACATACACACACACACACCACACACACACACACAAATATATATATAAAATAAAATGTTGCCATTTGAGGCAACGTTGATGGAACTTGAGAGCATTATGCTAATAAAATAATTCAGAGAAAGACAAACACTAAATCTAAACACTAAAAAAAGAAAAAGCTCATAGGTACAGAGAACAGATTTGTTATTGCCAGAGGCAAAGCATGAGAGTTGGGCAAAATGGGTGCAGAGGATTAAAAGGTGAAAATTTCTAGTTATAAATATTAATAAGTGATGGGTTTGTAATGTATAGCATGTTGCCTATGTTAATAACATTGTATTATACATTTGAAAATCTGTAAGAGAGTAAATCTTAAGAGTTCATCATGAAAAAATGTTTAACTGTGTATGAAGATGGATGTTAATCAGAATGATTGTGATGATAATTTTGCAATATATAAAAATATTGAACCATTATATTATATACTTGAAACTAAAAAAGAGAGAGAGAGACAGAACACCTGTCATCAGAGACCCACCACCACTCCACCCCAGCCAAAGATGAAGCAGGGAGGCAGCCCCTGCTCAGGGAGTCCTGAACTGGTGGGAAAAGCATGCATTCACCTGGGCTAACACTGTCCACAAGAGCAGAGAAGCAGAAATGACTTAGGTGCAATGAGGATGAGCATGTCTTTTATATGTAGCTGTGTTTATTGTTTTATATTTTAGCACACATACATATCAGACTCATCTCACCCATGATTTCATGGACTATGGGAGTTTGGGACACACTTCTAACTGAGGAATGCCAGGAAGCAGCAGAATTGCAGTCTTAAACCCTTGTCACTGAGGAGTGACAAGACCAGCCACCTCGCAGAGGGGCAGAGCCGAGGGCCTTGGGGCCCCAGCCCTGGAATCTAGGTGTTTGATTTCTCCTCTCCCCCTACTCTGGCCCTGGGCCCCATGGGGAGGGACAGACAGCTTCCTACATGTGAAATCCAGCCAGGAACTCCCAGAGCTTGTCCCCCACCGCCAAGGCACTGCCTGGAGGTGGCCCTGTCCATTTGACAGGCAGGACAACTGTGAGCTTCTCAGGGTCAGCCGCCTTGCCAAATTGGAGACTCCGTGTCTGTGCGTCTGTCCACACCACCGGCTCAGCTTCCTCCCCAACTACTGTCCCATATCTCCAGAAACAGCATCTTACACAAGCCAGAGAACTGGCGGGGAAACTTGACCTGGCCTCCCCCCGATTCCCACATCAGCAGATTCTAACCAGCAGCCACACACAGCTAGTGCAGAGATCATGAAGGTGGTATTTGAATGACAGATTTGGGACCCACTGACCTATATCGAGTGGGCTTGAGAGTGGAATTGATCTCAACCTCCTATTTAACTCTCCAGGCACCCACCTTGTTCCCCAAAGCCAGGCTTACAGCTGCTCTATTTAGGGTCTCCCAGCTCTCAGCCCTGAGAAGGAGAATTTGGCTGGAGTGAGTGAAAATGGATGCTTCTCAGCTTCCATGAGACCCAGACGGAATGCCTCTGACCAGGAAACAGGCAGAGTCAGTCTGTACAACAGCAGCCGCACACACCCACCTTGTATTGCCTGCATGAGAGATGGAGTAGCAGATCCTTAAGAAGACATCTTCAGGGAGCCCTGGGGGCTGGCAGCTCTCCGAGAGCAAGAGTGTGGGCTAAAACTCAAGGAGGCCATTGCACTGACCTGGAGGAAAAGGAGTTGAAGCTGTCTGCAGGCAGGTCTCATGGGTTAGGGAAAAACCTGAGCTCTGAAATCAGAGAAGCCTATATTCAAATCCCAGCCCACCTCTGTCTGGCTGTGTGACAGTGGGCAAGTCACTTAACCTCTCTGAGCTTCAGCTTCTCCATCAATTGAGGGACGGGGATAATATGACCCATTGCTCTGCTCTGCATGATGAACACAAGTCAGGTAGGTGAAGGGAGTGAGGAAAGAAAATTTCTGGCAGCAAAATAGCATGTGCAAAGGGCCTGAGGTAGGAAAGAGGAAGTGATGGGGCTAGCAAGTCTGGAGTATAGCAAGGACATGGGTCCCCTGAAGGAGACAAAGGCCCAGTCACTGAACTGAGGCCTTTGGGTTTTTTTTTTAACCACAACTCACAATTAGAAATATATTTTACACCATAACCTTATGTACACATACATAAAAAATTTAATTAAAACAAAAGCTTCACCCTACCCCCCCCCAATAAAATTCTAGTCCATAATACATGGGATGCACTCTAGTTTTTCTCTTCTATTTAATTGTTTCTTAAGTGTTGGTTCCAATCAACTGAATTGACTTCTAATGTGTTGTTTGTGAACTGTGATTTCTTTTTAATGTATGTATATCTGTGTTTATTTATTTTTGGCTGTGTTGGGTCTTCTTTGCTGTGCACGGGCTTTCTCTAGTTGTAACAAGCTGGGGCTACTCTCTAACTGAGGTGCTTGGGCTCTCATTGTGGTGGCTTCTCTTGTTGTGGAGTACAGGCTATAGGGTGCACAGGCTCAATAGTTGGGGCGCACAAGATTAGCTGCCCTGCCACATGTGGAATCTTCCTGGACCAGAGATGGAGTCCATATCCTCAGCATTGGCAGGTGGATTCTTAACCATTGGAGCACCAGGGAAGTCCATGAGCTTCAATTTGAAAAACTCTCATCTCTATGACATTGAGCCCATGTTTGCATGCATACACAAAAAATCTTGCACTCTCAGCTGTCATTTGTCATATAAACGATTAATCACAAGTGTTCAGAGAACAGGGTAGTGTCCCCTCCTTCCTTGTGTCCCTCGCAGCAGCAGCACAGAGGGTACTCAATGCATGTTTGTTAGTCAGGAGTAGGGTGGAAGGCTGGGAGAGAAGGGGGGGCCCAGCCCACTGCAATTGAATATTTGGAGAGGACCCCATGACCATCATCCCTCTTGGGCAAATGGAATGGGGACCGTCTACATGTGGTAAAGGCGTGGTGTGGGGGGTGATGGTGGTACCCACTTCTGGAATTATCAGGAGAATTTGAACAGCAAACATACACAGAACCCTTGGCTCAGCATCTGAACCAGGAAGTACCACCAGCGCTTACGGGGTGCTCAGCATGTGCCCGACCTCCTCTAATCGCTCTAAGTCTGCCAGTCTAGTTAATCTCACCAGGACCTTATGAGGTAAATGCTGTATTGTCCCTATTTTACAGATAGGGAAATAGAGGCTCAGAGAAGTTCAGTGACTTGCCCAAAGTTACAAGGCCCAGAAGTGGCAGAACAAGGATCCTAGTGCAGATGGACGCAACCTCAACCACTGCGCATACAGCATCTCAGGAAGCTCTGGATAAACGGCAGTTCCTGGTATTATGCTTGTGGAAGAAGTCAATAAGGTGACCCTTAAAGTCTTATGCAAATCAGACATCCCAGAGCTCTATGAGCTTCCCTCCCACCCAGCCTCCTGGGCTCCCCAGTGCCCAGGTATGAAAGAGAAAGGGGAGAGAGATGTGGAGAATCACGGGGAGGAGGTGCTGAGCACTCAGCAGAGGAAGTGGATGCCACTGACAGTGAAGGGAATGGTGGGTGGGCTCTGGCAACAACTGCAGTTGGTGACAAGCTGGGGAAATAAAAAGGGAGGCGGAGACAGGTAGCTGATGCTGGGAAAGACTGAAGGCAGGAGGAGAAGGGGATGACAGAGGATGAGATGGTTGGATGGCATCACTGACTGAATGAACATGGGTTTGAGTAAACTCCGGGAGTTGGCAATGGACAGGGAAGCCTAGTTGTGCTGTAGTCCATGGGGTTGCAAAGAGTCAGACATGACTGAGCGACTGAACAGAAGTGAGACAGGTAGTCAGAACCTGTTCCCATAGGGCTCCAGGGGACGGAGGTGGCTGGTCTCTCAACTTGGAAATCCATCCTGCACCCAAATCCTTCCCGCCCGGTCCCTCAACCTCCCAACCTTCCTCTCCCGGCTCCACTGCAGGTAAGTCCCCACCCCAGATTGAATGCCCCAGTGAAGACACGAAGATGGAGTCCAAGCTGGTAGGACTGAAATATGAGCAAAGGGCTGTTGCTGGGGAAGTCTTTGAGGAAGAGGGGGTCAGGGGGAAGGGCAGGGAGATCCCAGTGTACCTGGCACGAGACACCTGACAGAGAAATGGCATGCATATCCTCAGGAGGAGCCCCTCGGGTCAGTATCCTTTGACTGCCCAGTGACAGTGGGTTGGGGTACCTCCTTTTCCTCCCTGTTCCCTGGGACCCCGATAAGCTGACCACAAATCTGTTCAGGGATAATGATCAGGGAGGCGCCTGTGTCCATGACAGCCAGGCAGCCCTGGGAGCACCAGTCAGTGGTTCAGTCCCCTATGGATAACCTGCAGGAGCCATTAGAGGTCAGAGGTCATGCCGGTCTTCCTCCAGCCTCCATGCAGGCTCTCCTTCAGAGCAATCTGCAGGTCTGCCCTGGGCTGGGAAAAGCCCTATATGTTTCCCAAAGCAAGCCCCCCAGGCCTCCTCCCTTAGCGGGGGAAGGTGATCTGCTGGTAACCTGAGCAACCACAGGGCTCCAGGAGACCTCACCTGTGTACAGCTGGCTGTTCTTGCCCCCAAAGGTGACTTCTCCCATGATGATGTCATCTATCAACCAGGGACCAGAGACATAGTCAGACTGCGGAGGAGGCAGCTGTGGGGTGACTAGACCCCTATTTCTGGAGCCTACTCTCTGAGTCAGCCCAGTGGGCCTGATCCCCAGTACCACCTTCCTGTTCCTCTTGCATGCCCCCAGCCCCTGGCTTGGGGCAAGGTTTCTAGCCAGGCCTCCAAAAGGCCCTGTCCAGTCATGGGTTGACCATTTGCAGAGCAGAGGGAGCCCCCAGGGGCGGGGGCTCTGTCTCGTAGTGAGATAGAAACTGACAACGGGGTCTGGTGTCAGGCTCCAAACGTCACCCATGCCCATGGAAAAAGCCAGCCAGCCCCACAGCAGAGATGGAAGAGGAGGCCAGGCCCATTATCCCATCAAAGTGGGTGCTTTCGAAGGTGGTGCCCAGCTCCATCTGGTTCAGGCCAAACTCCTGGCTGGTGATGGCCAAGCCCTGGATCTGCCTGGTGACAGGAGAGAAAGCCCCTGGGAGTGGTCCTCTGGAGGCCAGGGCCCTGCAGCCTCCCTCAGCAAGAGGGAGGTTCAACTCGCACTCCCAGGACTTGGTGAGACCGTGGGTCCCGTGTGGCACCGAAACAGTGGCCTCTGTGAGGAGTTAGTCCACAAAGGACTCTCAGGGCTGGAGGTGTGTGTGCATCTGGAGCAAGGAGTGGAGAGCAGGGCCCCTCGCTCCTTCCCTCTCTCCTCACTGCTCCGTCACCCCCTCTGCAGTGACCTAGAACCCAACTGGTCACAGGGACCTCCTGTGACCTCCCTGTGATGTTCACAGCAGGCTGGACTTTCACAGGAAATTGGACACCCGCAGGTTGGCGGAGCCTGTGTCAGAGATCATGAAATTCTGAGGAGGGGTCCTCACATTGATATCTCCATAGTAGTACATCCAAGAGGGAAACTGTCATTGAGGATGTTGGGCCTCAGGCCCCCAGGGACCTATAGCCTCTGGCTTCCAACAGCTCCCTGAGGCCCTGACTTGGACTCTTATACATGACAGCCCAATTGACTTGACTCTATGGTGTCTCCTCAGACTGGGCTCCCTGAGGCGGGGCTGTGTCTCCCTCAGACTGGGGCTCCCTGAGGTTAGGCTGTGTCTCCCCTCAGAGTGGGCTCCCCGAGGAGGGTCTGTCTCCCCTCAGACTGGGGCTCCCTGAGGCAGGACTGTGTCTCCCCTCAGGCTGGGCTCCCTGAGGCGGGGCTGTGTCTCCCCTCAGACTGGGGCTCCCCAAGGGCAGGGCTGTGTGAATTCAATCTGGTAGATCCTAAAAAGGGCTCTTTTTCAAATTGGAACAGAATAAATCAGAGTGCCCTGTTCGGACAAATGTTCTGTGTGTGTGTCTATGTGTGTCCTGGCTCCTGATGCAAAATGCTGAAAAGGCCCCACACTCACACGGTGCAGGATGTACATGCACGAACACACAGGCACATGCAGGGACACGCTTGCCCATCTACATGCTCATGTCTAGCCCCGAGCTGTGCACGAGCTCCTGCTCCCCAAGAGGCAGCTGTGTGTGTCTCCGCGTGTGCCCAGACACACCTTTCTCTAAGCTGGGCAGCAAGGAAGGCCTCCTCCATCCTGTCCCTGTCCCCCTCTCCTTTCCCCACCCCTCCTCCCCTTACTCCATATGACCCTCCACTCTCCTCTTTCTCCCTCCTCCTTCCCACCCTTCTCTGCACCTCGCCTCCACAGTGGCCATGTCCCTCCTGACCCTTGCTGAAAGGTAAGCCCAAGACCCCCTCTTGGTGCAGCATCTGGACTAGGGAAAGCCCGTCTGTGTGACTGCATCTCTCAAGGAGGAAATGAGGACAAGGGGTCTGGCTTTAGCACGAGGCAGTCAACCTCAGGCCAGTCCATGAGTCACCCCGTGGGTCCATACAATTGTCTTCTATTCCTCCCCCAGAGAGAGTGGCCCACTTGGCAGTGGGGGCTGGAAACTTCCAGTGACTCCCTCCTGTTCTTGACCAGTCTCGCCTTTAAGTCCCCAGACCTGTCCAGGGGGCCAGGAACCCATGCTCCTGTGCCCCGTGTCCTCTTGAGACCCTGTGGGGGCTGGGCAGGTCAGACAGGCCACAGGGAGGGGTGATTTGGATGGAGCTGGCCTTGGCCACAGACCAGTCTCCGTGGGTGGTGAATGCTGGGGCTGGGTGGCAGGGCTGGGAGTCCTGTGTCCCAGACTGAGGCATATCGAAGGCCAGAGACTCTAATTATCAGGGCCTGGATAAGGAGCAGGAACTGAACCTGTTCGGAAAGTCCCATACCAAACACTGATAATGCATTTAGGAAGCTTCGTCACCTCTCTCACCCAGGGCCCCTAATCGGGCCTCAGAGAGATGTGGTTATGGTCCCAGGACCGAGGAGCCAGAGCTGGCCCCAACCCAGGTCCCTGCCCATCGAGTTTGGGTTCTGGGTGGGCCTGTGAGTTACAGCGTGGAGCCTGCCAGGGCTTTCCCTCTGCTCAGTGCTCCTTGTGTGGGACACCTGGGGGTAAAGTGGGGGCCGGGGTTCCAGGCAGACAGCTGGGGACAGGCAACCTCGGGAGGGACCCCTCCTGGAACGTATCGTTAGCCTCCCCAGCTCTCCCCCACATCCTGGTGTCTGGAGGGCTGGCTCCACCCACTGTACAGGGAAACCCACAACATCAGGGGGTCCTCATGCACCCAGCAGGGATGGAGGAGAAGAGGCATCCAGATGCCTGGACACTCCCCAAAGCCACCCCTATTGCTTTCCAGATTCTGAGCTTGTCTGGAAGGGGTCTGCTGACCTTGGCCCTGCTTCCTGCCAAGTCCAGGCACACCCTCCATGGTCGGCCCAGATTCTAAGAAGCTGAGACCATGATCCCAAGGCTCCAGGAGGACTTCTGAGGGTCTCACCTTTGTCCCTTTGCAGGAGAAGGTGTCACCGCAGCTCAGTGCCAGGGCCAGCCTCCCGTGGCTCATCCTCCGGGCGCTCTCAGCCTACATGGGCCACCCTCTGTGTGCCGAGCTCCTCCAGGCCTGCTCTGGACAGCAGTGCCCCCTCCCGCTGCATCGCTGCAGCCTCACCTCCCAAAGTCCCCGGGGGTAGGGTGGGAGCTTAGCATCCAAGTCTCCCCTGGCCCAGGTCCTGCAGAGAACAGACACAGAATCTCAAGGGAAGGAACAGCAAGGTGGGCCTTGGCCAGGCCTGGCCTGGCCTGGCCCAGGAGCGCATGGTGGAGCCCTCAGCTCTGAGTCGTGGTGTCTGAGGACCCAGCTCTTTAACCTCTGGTCCCAGGCATGGGTCACTGTCAGGGGGCATTCTCCCAGGCCTCCCACTGAAATCTGCCCGTCCTCCCTTCACAGTTCTTTTCCATTCAGTAGAAGGCATCCCTCCCCACAGGCCTAGGTAAGGAGCAGGCCCCAGACCTCAGAGCCATCCTTCCCCCCGCCTTTATCTTTCCCACATCTCACCACCTCTGATCATTTCCTTTGCCAATCCTCTGTTGGATCTACTTCAGAATAGATCCCAAATCTGTCCTCTTCTCTCCTTTCCTATGGCCACCAATGGGCTCCTCAGCACTGTCACGTCTCCCCAGATTCCAGCAGTAGCCTCCTCATCTGTCTCCCCACTTCTGCCCCTTCTACCCAACAGCCCCACCTCCACCCCAGGCCGCAGCCAGAGCCACTCTGTTAGAACTCAAGTCAGGTCTCTGCTCCCAACCTGCCAGTAGTTAGCCCAGTCGCCTACCCTGGCCCACAGAACTCCCTGTGTCCTGGATCCTCCCCCTGCCCCTCTCAGCTCCTTAACCCCTTTCCAGCTACACAGGCCTCCTTGGACCCTGTCACTTTTCCTGCAGGGCCCTTGCACGTGCTCTCCCCATAGTCTGGACCTTCCTTCCCTCGGCTGTTCACTCAGCCTTCTTCATGCCTCTGCCTCGCGGTCATCTCCCCAGCAAGACCTTCTTTGACATGTGGCCCCTTCCTGCCCTTCAATCACATTGCTCCTTCTGCAGTTTCTTCAAAGGAATGTTCGTCCCTGAACTTCACTTGTTCATTGTAATTAATTAGGTGGTTAATCCTCTCACCATCAGTAGAAGGTAAGCTCAGGAGGGCAGTATCCTATTTGTCCAGATGGCTGCCTTGTCCCACCCATCACCGTGCCTGGCACCTAACAGGCACTCACTAAATATTTGTTGAGTGAGTGGACAGGTGAATGCCCACACCTGATCTGGTCTGAGCCCCACAGCTGCCCCTTCCAGTCATGGGCACACAGCCTATCACGTATAGTCACCTCCCCCTCCTTCTTCCCCAACCATCATGCTCCCATGCCCCCAGCTTAACTGCTAGGCCCACACTTCCAATTCCTTCCCCTAATCTTCCCCACCATTCATGATTCCCCTTCAGCCAGCTTCCCCATGTCACCGGCAGTTGCTATGACAACCATAGCACAGGAAAGCTCGAGCTCTGTGCCAAGTGCCCACTGAGCACTTTATGTGCATTTTCTTATTTAAGACACAACAACATTGGAAGGTGTTATTAGTTTCCCTTAATAAGTGAGGAAACCGGTTCAGAGAGGTTGGGTGGTCTGTCTGAGGTCACACAGCTCTCCATGTACAGAGGCACATGGTCCATAATCCTATCTTGTGTGAGCCTCACTTCTCTAACTCGACAGTGAGTTCCAGGGAGGTGGGGTTTTGTCAGGACTTAGCCCCCATGACCCAGATTTTGAACCTTGGACCCACTGTGTCTAACCATGGCTTGAGAAATCAAGGCTTCCCTGTGGCACTAGTGGTCAAGAACCTACCTGCCGATGCAGGAGACATAAGAGATGCGGGTTTGATCCCTGGGTCTGGAAGATCCCCTGGAGGAGGGCATGGCAACCCACTCCAGTATTCTTGCATGGAGAATCCCATGGACAGAGGAGCCTGGCGGGCTACAGTCCATGGGGTCACAAAGAGATGGACACAACTGAAGCAACTTAGCACAGCACAGCAGATACTTGTATGCCTGTATACAAGTCATAGGTTCATGGGGCCCCCCACCCCCACTCTGATATAGCAATACACCGAGAGATTCCCCAAGCCCTTTCATCCCAAGAGGAAACGCGCTTAAAAGGAAAGATTTTGGCCAGCATCAGCCCATCCGGGCCAGAGAGGCAAGGTGCCTCAAAGAACACCTGGAAACTTCCTCACTCCCACGCTGATGTCCCTCACCCTTTCTTCCATGGCCACTCCTATCTCCCCTCAAGCCTTCCTCAGACTCAGCTGCCTGGCTTTCCCCAGCCCAGGCAGCATGCAGTCAAGATCAGAGGTTTCACTGCTTTTACATTCCCTTCCCCAGAGCCAGAGTCCCCAGTCCCTCATCTTTCACCCCCACATCTTGTCCCTGCCACACCCTTTCTGGGATCTTCTCACCCAGAGGGGAACCCGGTCAGGCTAAAGGAGAGGCAAGTGGAGAGAGACGATGGGGTCCCCAAGGGGCCAGGTCTCCCCAGCTAAAGGAGCTGAAAAGATGGCTGAGGAAACAATTCCATCAATCAGCATGCACCAGGCGGGGTTAAAGTGTCCCCTCCCCACCCCCACAGTGCTCATTAGCTCAGTCATTATATTAATAATCCCTCAAGAAGGAGCATAATGACAGCGCCCACCTGGAGTGCGAGTGATGCTCTTACTCTCCTGACCTCCCCAGCCCCGTCCACAAACATCCACGGGGCCCTAGGGTGGGAATATCCATCCCCAGAGAGGCTAGGAGAGGGGTCCACCTGCGAGCAAGGCAAGTGGGGGCAAGGCTTCCTACCAACCACTGGCAGGTAGAGTGAAGCTTCCAGAAGAGTTAGACTGAGAAACCCAGATGCTGCGGAGACCCCTCGTGATCCATCACCACGGAGAGCCCCTCCCACCCCCCACTTCTGTTTTCCCATCACCTCCAGGTTCATTTCCAGGGCTGGTGCCTCTAGATGCCAGGACAGACACAGGCGAACAACAAGAGACATCAGCTGAATGAGCAGGAGGGTCTGGACTTTGATTTAACAAACCAAGGTAGCTGCTGATGTTTGTGTGGAAAGACCCGGTGTCAGGCCAGCTCTGAGGTCCCAAGAACAAGAAGGACCCGTGGAGAAAGTGCAAACTCAGGCAGAGGTGTAACATCTGGAACAACAATGACATTGGGCTGAAGGAAGGTGCAGGTCAGTCCTGAGCCCTGTATTCAGTAGTTCTGGGTCAAACTAGGGCACACCAGGGAATTCCCTGATCCTCACAGTTTCAAGACGGAACAACTGTTATAATCCCCATGTCACAGATGAGAAAATCAAAGCCTGAAGAGGTCAAGTTGTTAGTAAGTGACAAGGCCAGGTTTCAAAATTCAGGTTCCCTCGGCAGAGAGACTAGCCTTAACTGTGTGTGGGTCTGTGAGCAGAATTAGGGCCCACCGATAGATGGTTAGGGACATCGTAAGACCTCCCTGGAGAGAGCACTTGTGAAGCAGTGAGCTCCCCATCCAGGAAAGCAGAAACCTGATAAGCGTCCTGAGGAATCCTGTCGAAGAGACTGCCGGATGGGTCCCAGCCAAGCCGACCTGCAAGATTCCATCTAAACTTTGTGATTCTGTAGACATGGAGCCCTGAGGGGTACACCCAGGCCCTCTCAACCCGGCCTCAGCCGCCCATGGCCTTCCTGGAGTCTTGGGGACCCCTCACTATAAACCCTCCTCCATCTGGGAGTATGCTGCTGCTGCTAAGTCACTTCAGTCATGTCCGACTCTGTGCGACCCCATAGACGGCCTCCCACCAGGCTCCCCTGTCCCTGGGATTCTCCAGGCAAGAACTCTGGAGTGGGTTGCCATTTCCTTCTCCAATGCATGAAAGTGAAAAGTAAAGTGAAGTCGCTTAGTCGTGTCTTTAAGGTGTTGGTCAGAGAATCCCCCAGAGCCCTGGGGGGTCCTGGCCTGACCTGACAAGCCGCTTGTGGGCTTGAGATGCCTGGAGGAGAGGGTGTGGGAGAGTGGGAGAGTTCAAGCCCCTTCTGCACACCCACCTACAAAATGGGAGCCATTCTAAGGCACTGAAAGAGTTGAGGGGCATTAGGTTCTCCCTGGGGGTCCAATGGTTAAGACTCTGCATTGCCACTGGAGGGAGCTTAGGTTTGATCCCTGTTTGGGAAGTTCCACATGCCTGGACGTATAACCAGAAAAATAAATTAAAAAACATTTTTTTTTAATTTAAATATATAAAAGAATAGAGAGGCAGGATGTGTGGGTGGGCGTCAGGCCGACCCGAGGGGAAAGCAGGTCCACCTTGCTGTCAGCCAGGCAAGGCCTGGCTTGGAATTCAAAAGGATTCCTGAGTGAGAACACTGGAATGTGGCCCCCACCACCACCTGCCCACTCCTGTCTGGGGCAGCAGCCAACATGCTCGCCCCGCAGCCCACCTGAGGAAACTCAGCACCTGTAGGCCAGGCTGGGAGAAGGGCCTGGGAAAAGACACACGACTGGCAGGCAGCCCCAGCTCAAGCCAGTAATTAAGTCCACGGCCCCAGGCAAGTCACTTCACCTCTTGACCTGTTTCCTCCTCTGCACTGCGGTGATAACAATCCGGCCCAGTGAGCTGAAAGAGATAAACCGTCTATAAGCCACCCATGTTTATACCGTTGTCAAGTGCTATTATTACCCAGAGGTGGGCTTGGGGAGGGCCCCTCCTGGTCTGACCTGAAATGTCACTCCTGGACAGGATGCTGGCTCCTGTCCTTTCCTGAGGGCAGCCCGGGGGGTGGGTAGGGCCCGATTCTAAAGAAGAGAATTGAGCAGTCAGCAAACATTCACCATGTTAGTGGAGATGGTTGGATGATGATGGCAATGGAAACGGATTCGGTCCGCACACCACGCCCTGACGCTACCAGGGTAGGCTCAGACATGGGAGCTGCAGTCGCCCTCCTGGGCATCACTCCCTCTCCAATCCTCCCCTCCCCATCGGGAAAGCCATCCACTCACAGCCCACCCGCCACACCAGAGGAAAATTCCTGCTGCAGCTTCGTGGGTCACAGGCAGTGACCTGGGGAGGGAACAGGGAAGCTTGGCGGCCACCTCTGGGCTGGGAGCCAATTCCTGGGATGTGCCCTGGACCCCCACCCAATGCCCCACAAATATGCAGACTAGAGTGATTACAGCTTACTCTGGGGGAAGCTCCGGGCCTGGCCAAGACCTGGCCACCCTGAGAGTGAGTTGTTCAGCAAAGGAGCAGCAGCAAGCCTGAGGTCGGTCTCTGGGGCTGAAGAGTTATGACAGCCAGTGGTTTTGTTCCCTGGGGAGCGGTTGGGGCAAGAGCCTGCCCAGGTGGATCTGCTTTCCAAAGCAGTGCTATTTTCATCATCTCATTAGCTACTTCTCATGATTAGCTCTGTGTTTTCCAAGGGCAGATCCAAGGCCTACTTGGGGTGACCAAACGCTCAAGAGAGCGGAGATGACAGCCAAGTCAGCCCCAGGACCCAGCCTCGACTCAAGCCAGGCTCCTGACTCCCCCATGACAGAGTTCACGAGTAAGGAGGAGCCTGAGCACACTCATGAGTCACTAGCACAGCCAGGGGCCCTAGGCCTGGTCCTGGCACAGACATGTCTGCCCTCCAATCTTGGTGATCCTGTTTGAAGGGTCCACTGCTCCTGACTGTGGAGGCCAAAAGGAGGAGCAGGGGTCTTGTGGGAGGACACGGAGAAAGAATTGAGCTGCCTGCCTGGGTGAGCAGCAGAGAGAGGACGGGGCTGCCCTACTGCAGTGTGAGAAAAGTGCATGAAACCCAGCCTGCCGTGGGTGAGCCCTCTGGTCCAGAGATCAAAAGGGTGTAAAGGAGAGAAGTGTTCGGAGCCAGCTGCACCCTGGGATCCTACTGGGCCCCAAGTGAAGGACCTCTCACATCTTCTGTGGCTAGTTCTCTTTGCCCATTTCCTGCACAGAGACGGACACCCAAGGTCAGGGAGTTTTGGAAGCTGGTTGGTCTAATTCCTGCTCAGGGAAGAGGGCACTTCTGGAACTGAGGCCCCCGGCAGTGGTTGAATAGCAGGAGGGGAGGTGGGCCGCGGCATGGCCTGTTTCCTTGGTGTGGAGGACAGGTCTGCTCACTCCACAGGACAGGGAGCTGGGGCATAAACAGTGACCAGAGACAAGAAGGCTTGTCCCTAAGGCTTGGACAAACCCTGCTCCCGCTCTTCCGCAGGGCCCTGAGTGCCTCATTAGAGACACTGGATTTTCTGGAGATTAACCACTCAGGGGTTTGAGACAGAAAGGGGAATTTTGAGGCACGGAGGCCGGTGGGAGGAGGAAGAGGAAAGAGGCAGCCTCCGGATACGGAAAGGGAGCTTCCGCAACCACAGCCTCAGGCAGGGGGAGCGTGCAGCCCTGGGCAGAGGGGCCCAGGCAGGAGTTGTGATGTGGCGGCTCTGTGAGGGCCCCATCCCTGCAGTCGGTCAGAAATGCCCCAAAGAGCTCATTCCTAGGGACGACTTCTCTGGGAAAGTCACACTTTGTAAGTCTGACTATCTAGTTCTATATTACCCTGTTTTTTCCCTTTTAATTTCTTTTGCTTTTCCTGGGTTTTTAGTAAAGTCCTGTTTAAAGGTTCTAGTCTTGACCCTGCCATGTGGATGACGCTGAAGGAAGATCCAGGGTCCCCCGTGGGGCCAAGGTGGGAAAGGAGGGCAGTACCCAATCGGATCCACCTGGGGGCGCAAGGGGGACTGAGTGAGGGAGTCCAGAGAAGGTGAATATGGTGCAGCACCCCACCCCTCAATTCCACTCCCACCGACTACAACCTCAGAGGGTCAGGGTAGTTTTTCTTACAGATCCCCTTTGGGCATCAAGGACTCCAGCTGCCCTGTCACTTTACTTTGACGGAGCAGCCGTCCCTGGCAACTTTCAGTTCCTGGCCAGGGCTTCTTAGAGGAGAAAAAGAAATGGTTGTTACTTGTCACAAATACCACGATCACCCTAGAGTGAAGACCCTACCTCTGTGAGGCCTCCTGGATTCCCACCCCAGTCACGCCAGGAAAAAACTCTTTAAAAATGTGACGTCATCCACGTCAGAATTTAAAAATAATTATATTAATAATAAATATGTTAAATTACATTTAAAACAATAAATAGAAAAATAAACTGATAAATAAAATCAACAGGTACAAAATGTTTCCAAATTTCAACCAAAAAAACACACAGACGACAGACGCGACAGATGACAGAACGGGAGGGTGCTAATTGCCGTCGGGGGGCCCTTCACAGTTTACACCGCGGCTCCCTCCTCGCCTGGTCACCCTCTCCTGTCCCCAACTCGGACACCAGGGGACTCTGCGGCTGATATCTTTGGGGACTCTGGCCAGTGCGGGAAAGCATCTGGTCCACCTCAGTGCCCTTCTGCGAAGCAGCCCCGAACCCCGGCGTGGGGGTTCGGGGCACGGGAGCGGGAGGCGGAGGCTGGGCCGGGCGGAGGCGGGGCGCCCCTACAGAGGCAGGTCGGTGCTGTTGTGCCGGGTTTTCCGGGCGGTCCCGTCGTCGCGGGGCAGCGCCCTCTGCAGGTTGGACATGGCCACGGTCTTTTTGAGGTCGATCACGGCGTAGGAGTCTGAGCTGCGGGTCGGCTGCGTGGTGGGAACAGGGGCTCGGGGGGCGGAGGGGTTCGGGGGCCCCTTGGGGCGGTCTCCACCCCAGCCCTTCAGCTCCACCTGGATGTAGTTGAGCTGCCTTGGGGGCTCCGGGCCCGGCCGGCGGAAATCAAAGTTGAAGACCCTCGGGGAGCCTCGGCGCCGGGTCAGCGGCACGGGGAAGCTGCCGTGGCTGCGGAGGGCAGCCCGGGTGCTGGTGGGCTTCTGCAGCGGGGTCTCGTCCTCCTCGCCTTCCGGGAAGCCGTTGGAGGAGGGTGTGAGCCCGTCCCTTGAGTCACCGTCATCCCCGGCCTCCTCCCCTGGCTGCGGGGCCTGGCTCTCCCACACGGGGGGAAGGGAGGGCAGGTTTTCATAGTGCAGTAGTGCAGCCCGGCGTTGGGCCAGGCCGTTCCAGCCCGGCTCCTCCGGGCTCAGTCTCCAGCCCGCCCCCGGCCGCAACCCCCCGCTGACGTTCTCGTAGGTGCACTTGGGCTGGGCCGGGCACTCCGAAGGGCCCTCGTTGTTATTGTTGTGGTGGGGGGCGTCCTGCAGGCTCGGGCACAGGCCTTGGCACTTGGTCATGTGCCGCCGAGCTGGGGTGGGGCCCAACACGAATTTCACCTGGCCCGGCTGCAGGAACACCTGTGGGTCCCGCTGGTCGGGGCCCCGGGCCTGCGGCGCGAAGGGCGCCCGGCCCTCAGGCAGGGGCTGGAGGCAGTGCCGGCTTCGGCGCTGCTCCTCCTCGCTGGCTGGCGTGTTGACGTAGGTGTGGGACTGGGCGTTACAGTCCAGGGCGGGAGGGTCCAAGGGCAAGGAGGAAGCAGAGAACAGGGGACAGGATGAGAGGAGAAGCACGTGGGAGGAGGGCTGCAGTCTCCTCCTCCTTGCCCTCCAAACCTTCCAGGGAAGCAGCCTCCCTTTCTTGGGACAGGAAGGGGCCCTGTCCACTTTCTTCCCTCCCATGAGCCTCACCGGGAGGAGGTGTTGTATTTTCCCACCCCCAACCCGACCAACTGGAAGACCCTGGGCAGCCACTTGCTCACCTGCTCATCTGGGGCAATGAGGGCATGGGTGGACTCTTCACCAAGCGAGGGGTGGCGGAGGCTGCTCGTTGAGGGGCGCCGGGGTGCTGAGAATCGGGGACCCTCCCCTGGGCAGCCAGGGAAGCCATTGGAGAAGCTGGAGACAGTATAGCCTAGAGCTGGGCACACAGGAGACAAGGGGTCCTTAAACCACCTGGCAGCTGCCTGCAACCGTGTGTGTGGCAGCCTGGGACTCTCCCGGGGTCCCCGTGGGTCCACCCCACTGAACTGGCAGTCCCCATTGTCTTCACCTTGTGTCTGATCTCTGCCATTCTTCTGAAAGCTCAGCTTGAACTCCACTTCCCCCATCAAAGCCTTAACTGAAACACTTAAGGCACACCTTGCTGTCACTGAACCGACCCTACACTTCATTCCAGCTCTGCCAGTGAGCTCCAGGGAAGCTCCTCAAAATCAAGGACCGTGTGTCTATTTCTTCTGTCCCTCACGGGCCAGCTGATGGAGGGCAGGACACGGAGCAGGTGTTCGATGTGATTCAGTAAATGAACAAGCAGAAACTGTGGGAACCTCTCCAGACAGCCGTGGGCAGAGATGGTGCACCAGCTGTCAGGAAAGGTATATGGGTATGACCCAGTAGACAGAAGGAAGGAAGCAAAGCGGCTCCAGACTGCCGTTTCCGTGGAAACCCAATGTCTTCCTGTCTGCTCCCCGACCATCCGTCAATACAAGGCTCTGGACTCCCCAGCCTCAGCTTGAGTCACCTGATTAGTCCAGGCCAGGACTTATCCATCCCCGGGAGTTGTCTGATGATGGATGATGGTCCTGGAAGCCTGGCTCACCCAGCCATCCTCCACCTGCCTGCCTGACTCATGCCCCCAAGACCAGTGCTCCCTGGACCTATGCTTGTGTGTGCGCTGGGGTGCTGAGGAGAGGGGTCTCCTCACCATTGGGAGGCTGGGGGGCCCGAGGGAGGTCAAGCTCAGCCGGGTGGCTGTTGCGGGTGATGATGACTGGCTCTTCCATCACATTGATGCTGTTGCACTGCATCAGATCCTGGAGGAGGTTGAAGATTTCCTCAGCCCTGGAGCACTTAAATGCAAATATCCCTGAAGAAGGAGAAGAAGAAATGAGGTTCCTCTGACCCTGCATCCTATAGGGGAGGACCAGAGAGGCTGAAAGGATGCACAGAGTTCAGGAAATGTCCCTGAACTTCAGTCCCAGGCCTGAGGGGTTAGGGTTAGCATCCAGACTGTTCTCCGCACACTCTCCAACATCCAAGAGCCATGGGAGGAGCCGGCTCAAGGCCTTCACTCCCCTCCCCCAACACACACTATCCATTACCATCATCTTAAGGTCTAGCGTGCTGTGCTTAGTCGCTCAGTTGTGTCCAACTCTGTGGCCCCATGGACTGTAATCTGCCAGGCCTCTCTGTCCATGGGGATTCTCCAGGCAAGAATACTGGAGTGGGTTACCATGCCCTCCTCCAGGGGGTCTTCCCAACCCAGGGATCGAACCCAGGTTTCCCACATTGCAGGCAGATTCTTTACCGTCTGAACTATAAGATCTGGTACTTCAACTATATTCCTCTGAGGTTAAATCACTTTCATAAGGATGTGTGCGCACACGGGTGAAGGAAAGTGAAGTAAAAAATCCAAGTGGAAAGAATGGTGTCAGATACCCCTTGCTCCCCAGAAAAAAAGGCTCTGCCAGGGCCCCAGCCCTCAGCTCTATGCCCAATAGTCTCTAAGCCCTTTGAGGGTGGGAGGGTCTGTCCTGTTCACTGTCTGTTCACTGTATTAGCCCAGTGCCTGGCCAGAGAGTGACTATCTACTGTGTACGGGCTTCTGACCTCATGGAGCTTGAACTCTGGTATAGAAAGGAAGGATGGGCCGTCTAGCTAAAGGACAAATATGGCATGGCTACCATGTGGGTCCTCCATGCGGGTACCCTTACAGCCCCTCAAACTCCAAGGCAGCAACACACAGTCCTCAGCAGGATTGGGCTGAGGATGCATGACTCAGGGAATCCAAAGATGTCCTTGGGGTGTTGGGCCAGCCTGGGATTCTACATCCTCCTTTAACAATGGGGACCAGGACTCAGGGAAACTACTTGGGATGTGCATGTGGGTGTCCACACAAAGACAAACTAAGCTGGGGTGTCAGGTCTGCAGGAATGGAATGCAAAGGGTAGAAGGGAGGAGAAGAAACAGGACTCTTCTTTCCTCATTCTATTCTATTACATCTCATTCCAAGATACGTCAAGGGCTTAGAAAAGGCTGAGAAAGACTGGAGTTTTAGAAGAACCCCGTGTTTGGATCTATGGTGTTCCTCTGGGATCCCCAGTGTGGATTAAACCCCACCAGGAGCAAAGAGCCCCCTTCCTCCCCTCTCACCGCTCAGCCAGCGTTAACTGTCTCTGCCTCTTGAGTTCCACAGAAAGGTGCATGGAGGGGAGGGCTCCCCGGGCCACTACAGCCACAGAGACGCACTGCTGTGCTGGCGGCCTCCTCAGAGGAGCTCACTAGTTCCATCACTGCCATCACAGCCCCATGCTGCACTGAACACAATCCTGTGGGGGATTCCTTCTGGCAGCTCAGCTCAAAGTCAAGCCCAGACCATGCCCGCCCTTCAAAGAGCAATGGTTGGCCCCAGACTTAACATCATGGAACAACCCACTCCTCCCTGACCTCCAGCTGCAGGGAGAAAGGGGAGGAAGGCCGAATATATCACACTTCACCATCCACAGGTGACAGGAGACAAAGATTAACCTTGTGAGGGTTACTCTGTACACTGTGGACCTCTCGGAATCTATCATTCCCACCCCGCACAGGCCCAAGGCAGTGAGCGCTCCTGCCTGACCTTTCCTTATACACAGGGACCTGGGCGTATGATGTGGGGCTGTTTGCTCTTACTGAGGGGGCAACAGGGACCCTGAAACTAGAGTAACAAATGGAGGAGGAACTGCTTGATTTCCCATGCAGGCTCTGCCTGGGATCACTGCCTGCTTCCCATGGGTTGTGCAACAAACGACCCCACAAAGCCACCCAGGCTGGACTGAAGAGAAAAAGCACCGGCATGGGAGTCCACTTACTCCTGTGCACCGTTGGCCATGACCCTTCCCTTCTTTGGGCAATACCTGCCGAGTCAATGGACTTCCCTACTGACCCTCCAGCTGCGACTTCTGGCCGCAGAACCTGTTTCCCATGGACAAGTCCCCATCCCAGCATGGGGTCGGGGCTGGTACTCACCCTGGCCAGTCTGACACCGGCGGCCACTCTCAAAAGAGAAGAGATTGGAGTCGTAGCCATAGCGCCTCAGGCAGAGGTAAGGCCAGCGGACGGCCTCGCGCCGATGCAGGTGCAGCACCAGCTCACTCTGGGTCAGCTCCATCACCCCGGAGCCCAGCTCCACCCCCTCATCATCCACGTTCGTCACCTGGCAGGCGCACAGGACAGAGGGGTCAATGACCGAGTTCCTCAAGTGCGTGTCGGTCCGTGAGCCACTAGGAACGCCACACGATTACTGGGCCACGGATGAGGCAGTGTCAGTGACCCAAGACAATTCTCTAGGCTTTAGTTCTGTCATTTGGGCAGTGCAGGGAGGGGTGGTGAGTTGACCCCTAAGGTCAGATAGTTAGACATCCAAGGTTAGATGACCCCAAACGGTCCATGGCTAGTATCCAAGGACCAGATGTTAATGCGAGAAAAGGTTTCATCGTGAATTCAAAATCGTAAGACCCTGGGAGAGTCAAATTCAAGCAGAACAAATATAAAGGCCTCCACCCCCTCTCCCGATGGAGGACCTTGCTGAGGGCTCCCTCTTCTGGTGACCGGGAGAAACCTGGGCTTCAAGATGCACGGGTGAGGAGGAGGCGCCCCCTACAGGAAGTGGAAGGAGTGGGCGGGTACACAGGTCCACTGGGCCTGGCCTTAGCCTCCCAAAGCCAGCAGCAAACTTAACAATGCAGACTTTTGTTGTTTAAAGACACACTGACGGGAGTGAACGTCAGTCGTGCTGAAAGCACAATCTTTACTACTCTCAGCATTTCTTCATTCTTAGCAAGACTAAGAGCCGCAAAAAAGGCAATGGACTGAGCCTGTTTTCCTTGGGCCTGCTCAGAGATCCTGAGCTTGAGAATTCTTAATAAGTCTTAAAAAAGCCCACAGGCTCAGCAGGTCATTTCACCTTCTCTAGGCAGGCAACTCGACAGCTTGGGCAGAACCCAGGAGGCCATTCTGGGTACGCGGGAAAGGAGGGGGCTGTGGGTACCTTGAACTTGGTGGGGTGATTGTCTGAGACGCTGTCTCGGTTCAGGCAGCTGCAGCAGCTCCCCATGGTGTCAGAGCAGCCTGCCTGCCCTAGGGAAAAACACAAAGGACAGTAAGGTCATCAAAGCCAGCTCCCCAAAGCCCCGCTCTGGGGAACTCTGGCAGAACCACCCCGCTGTGATCACCTACTCTGTCCAAGACTCACAGTACCTTCCTCAAGGAATTCACACTCTCAATCCAGGGCCAGACACACACTGGATAAACATTAACTCGAGTTAGGATGTGTTAAGGATTAATGCTGATGGGGGGATGGAGAGAGCTTCTCAGGGGTAATGCTTGACCTGGACCTTGAGAAGTATGTAGGATTCTGACTGACAGTATGATAGGGAAGGGCAGCCTGGGCAGCATAAAAAACATGGCTAAAAGGAGGGACCTAGAGGAACGGATCTGCATCAGGAGCTGAGTGCCAGCCGGGGGCCTCATCCAGATTCAGCAAAGAAACTGTAGGTGAGGAGTCCCAGACACTTTGGCATAGAACTTTCTCCTGTTCCTCCTGTCCCACCTCACTCAGATCCTCTCTTTTCCTTTCTTACCACCACCCCAACATCTCAGTTCAGTTCAGTTGCTCTGTTGTGTCTGACTCTTTGCGACCCCACGGACTGCAGCATGCCAGGCTTTCCTGTCCATCACCAACCCCCAGAGCTTGCTCAAACTCATGTCCATTGAGTCAGTGATGACATCCAACCATCTTTTCCTCTGTCGTCCCCTTCTCCTCCTGCCTTCAATCTTTCCCAGCATCAGGGTCTTTCCCAATGAGTTAGTTCTTTGCATCAGGTGGCCAAAGTACTGGAGCTTCAGCTTCAGTCCTTCCAATGAATATTCAGGGTTGATATCCTTTAGGATTAACTGGTTTGATCTCCTTGCAGTCCAAGGGACTCTCAAGAGTCTTCTCCAACACCACAGTTCAAAAGCATCAATTCTTCGGTGCTCAGCTTTCTTTATGATCCAACTCTCACATCCATACATGACTACTGGAAAAAGCATAGCTTTGACTAGATGGATCTTTGTTGGCAAAGTAATGTCTCTACTTTTCAATATGCTATCTAGGTTGGTCATGGCTTTTCTTCCAAGGAGCAAGCATCTTTTAATTTCATGGCTGCAGTCACCATCTGCAGTGATTTTGGAGCCTAAGAAAATAAAGTCTGTCACTGTTTTCACTGTTTCCCCATCTATTTGCCATGAAGTGATGGGACGGGATGCCATGATCTTAGTTTTTTGAATGTTGAGTTTTAAGCCAGCTTTTTCACTCTCCTCTTTCACTTTCATCAAGAGGCTCTTTAGTTCCTCTTCGCTTTCTGCCATAAGGGTGGTGTCATCTGCATATCTGAGGTTATAACATCTATCTCAAATTTATTTTTGACGTTCTCTTCAAATGAGATGTTATGTTATGGTTAAGAGATACATTCAGGAGATTGAAATTGAAAACAGAGCACTATTTTCATAACCTTGAGTAGACATTTCTTCATTAAAAAAACAAACACTCAGTTTGTTTCCCTTTGTCTAAACGGGAGACCAGAGGCCTTACTATCTGGCTTTTCCCTCCCAGATTATGGCACTCAAATTAGATGTCACAACATTTGGGTCTGTGGCTGGAATGGAGATGACACCACCAGGCTACAGTGACCTAAGGGACCAAGCAAACCCATGGACCAATCCCAACCAGAAATTATGGGTTTGCAACTTGCTGCAAGAAATGAATTGGTGGGACTAGATACCTTCTAGAACTCCCATTGAAAGTGTAAAGTCTTGAACAATCCTGACCTGCACCCTCAATTCCTCCCAACTTGGGAAATTCTAGAAAAGTGGCTCCTATACACAGGTCTCACCTCACCCAGCCCATCGGAGAGCTGACCATGGGAGGGGCATGGGGAAGGACCCCCACTTTATTCCCCCTGTTCTTGGTGGGGTGGCATGGCAAGCAGTCTGCAGAGAAGTCACCTGGATCTCCCTGTGACACACCTGGGGCTCACCTAGCATAGGAGACAGAGACCACAGGTTAGTGGAAAACTTCTATCCTCACCCGTCAATGGTTAATGAAAATGACTTGCTGTCAGTCCACCCCCCTGGGATATCCGTTCCAGGCTCTAATGGTATATAAATGCCAAATGGTATATAAATGGCCAAAGATCAAGGCCAAAGGGACCACAAATTCTAAGCCCCATAGGCCCTGAGAGGGAAAGACTCCTCTGGAAACAGTGACTTTAAAGTCCAAGACAGGCCAGAACATTTTAAGTCACTTCTAGACCTCCTCTGAACCCTGTTACAACCAATACCAAGATCATCACCTTACCTTTGCAGAGAACTTGAACTCTACAGAGAGATCTCTTAAGAAGACACAAAGATGTATTGGAAAGAGCAATGGCTTAAGATTCAGGAAACCAATATTCTAGTTTTTATGTTGCTGCTAAGTATCACAGAGAGTGTGCCAAGCAGATCCTCCATCGCCATCCACAACTCCCACCCCAACGCCTTTAAGGGAAACAGCTTTCCAGTTTTTACAAGAAACAGCTGTAAACTATGGAGCTTCACCTCTAGAAGTAAGTACATAGGACAAACACCACTAAAATCAACATTTTCCTCTTCTAGGACAAGCTCCTTCAATCTCACATTTGGAACCTTGATAGACTTTCTGTTCTCCAAGCTCCAAAAGGCCTATAATTTAACATAAATGCTATCAACCAAAATTTCAGTAATCTGAGCCCTAGGTGGACAAGTCAACAAGCCAGGACCCTGGAGATCCTTGAAATCCCACTCTCCTGGAAAAACAAGGTCATTTCCCAGGGCCCCAGGTGCTCTGCATCTTTGGGTACTTTCCAGGTAAAAGGACCCCTGCCCTCTGTCTGGCTTACTCTCTGGAAGGGGCAGCGGGCTGAGGAAGATGTGCACAGCTGGGTAAAGATGGGCAGCTGGGTAAATACTGGGGCTTGAGCCACCAACAGGGAGTCTGGGGGTGAAGCCAAGAACTGCAGGGTGCAAGATGGGGGAGGGCGCTGTATCTTTTCCTGTTTCCTTCACTGCTCTTAAAGATACCAGGACATATGACAGCCCAGCTAAGGGGGTGACATCGGGTGACAGGAGGAGAAGGCTCTGCTCTGAGACAGGTGTGGACTGGGAGTAGGAGTTTGAGGTTATGGGGACTCAAAAAGTGTGAGAGGGATTGGGGAAAGGTGGACAAATGCTTTGGATTTGAGCACGGTGCAAGGAGAATGGAGAAGCATGAAGACTTGGAGGAATTTCAGGACGGTGGAAGCATCTGGGTTCATCCCAGACAGAATGGTGGTTCTGGGGGCGTAGCAGGGGGATTTGCAGGAGACAGGGGTTCTCGGGACTCCAGGACACGCGAAGGTGTGTCGGGGGTGGGGATGGGGTGGTTCTGGGAGGTTAGAGGCAGATTTAGGTAACAGAATTGACGGGAATTTCTAGATGCCGGGAAGGAATAGGGGAGGTCAGGGCCGCGCGTAGTCCCTAGATGCCCGCCCCCAGCCCCGGGGCTCCACCGCCCGCCCTCCCGGGACTTCCTCGGGAGGGAGCGGAGACTGCGGCGAGGCGCGGTGCGGCCTCGGTGGAGCCGCTTCGTCCCCGCCCCGCCGCACCCCGACTCACATCGCCCCACGGCCCGGGCGGCGCCGGGCCCCGCTCCCGGGTCCCACTTCAGCAGCCGCCGCCCGCCCGGAGCTAAGGCCTCCCCGCCCCGCAGCGGCGGGGTCGGAGGTCACCGGCTGCACCAACGAGACGCTGCGGGCAGGCGGACCCGATCGGGGGCGACCGGCGCGCAGCCTAGAAGGTCCCTTTGGAGGACTTTGCAGCAGCGAGCAGGGAGCATGCGCAGACACCAGAGGGCGCTACGGGCCAGCGGCAGAGCTCGCCTAGCGGGGACGGGGCGGAGCCTGAGGGTGGGGGCGGGGCTCAGGGCGGGGCTGAGGGGACCAGAGGTGGGACCAAAGGTTTCCCCTCCGGGAATAAGAAAAAGGACCGGAGCCGGGGCGGGACCGGGGAGGAACACGAAAGATGGGGGAGGAACTTGAAGGGATGGAACGGGGAAGGGTCGTACAAGGGACCCCAGAAAGGGGCTGGGGACAAGGGGGAGGGAATTAGGTGGGGGTGGGAACACACAGACAAGGACAGGTCTAGGAGACCAGAAGGAAGGTCTGGAGGGACCTGCAGGCTTCGAAAGGCGTTCTGTTTAGCGAGTGCTTGAGGACCCGGCATAACGATGGCTCATGGGTGTCTGCTCAGCGCCTGCAGAGATGCGGTCCCAGGACTAAGCCCACGGGCGTGGGGGCAGTGGAGCCTGCACCGTTTTCATCCGATATCCCTCAAATGCTTTCCTTCACTTAGCAGCTCTAGGCCCCTCCCCGAGCCGTCGGGCCCTACCAGCCCCGGAGAGGCGGACGGGGCCCGCAGGGCGGGGAGGGGGGTGCTGGGAGAGGAAGGGCCGAGCTCCCGGGGGCGGGCAGAGGCGGGCGCCTAGATCTGGAGGTGGAGACTGGGTGAGGGGCCCGACAGCGGAGTCTGTGCAGAACCGCCCAGACACCGGCGCTCAGCAAGGTGAGACCCCAGCGTACTTCCGTCCCCTCTCCTAAACTCCAGCAGCCGGACTGGGAACCCCAACTGACTCGGGAACCAAACCGCGTTCCGCTTCGGAGGTGGGCCCCGAGAAATCCAAGAAAAAACTTGGGGATCTGTCAAGAGGGCACTTGGCAGTACCAGAAACTTCTCGAACCTTTCTTCCTCTCACTGTCCGGGAAATCTTTCATCCCTTACACCCCACCCCTCAACTTCCCAATCCCTAGCCTCTGCCTTTCAGGAAAGTAGAACTCCTGAGCCCGTTTACACCTGCGCCCGACTGGGAGGGGGTTCGGTCTTGTATTATTTGTAAGGGGGGGGAGGAGAATTCTGGAAGGAATCCAGCATGTTAGTAAGATGGAGTCCAGTGCTAAGTGAACGTGCAGTTATCCAGTCCAGGGGTGAGGCGTGAGGACTGATTTCTGAGCGTTGGTCCTGTGTGAGACGATTTCATGCAAACTAGATGGAGGAGCCTGGTAGGCTGCAGTCCATGGGGTCGCGAAGAGTCGGACACGACTGAGCAACTTCACTTTCACTTTTCACTTTCATGCATTGGAGAAGGAAATGGCAACCCACTCCAGTGTTCTTGCCTGGATAATCCCAGGGACGGCGGAGCCTGGTGGGCTGCCGTCAAGGGGGTCGCACAGAGTCGGACACGACTGAAGCGACTTAGCAGCAGCAGCAGAAGAACCTGGAAAAGAGGGTCTCAGTCCCCTCCTGGCCCTTAGTGTGAACAGCCCATCCTGGCTGCTTTCCACAGGAAAGCTGACCTGAGGGACAGAACAGGAAGGAAGCAGATGGGTGTGGAGCCAGGAAGCTGGGAAGGGGGGCAGAGGGTGAGGGCTCAGGGCTAGAAAGCCATATAATTTTTATGGTCCAAACCCTGTACCCAGACCTAAAGCTGGGTCTCACGGAGGCTAGGGATTTGATGATCCCTTCCGGTGCCCAGCTGCCATCCCAGCTCTCAAAGGCAACTTCCTCCTCTAAAGCTTCCCTTAGCCTTCTTATGTGACCTCAGGCAAGTTAGTTAACCTCAGTTTGTTTCGACCATAAAATGGGGTAATAGAAACTACTTCACAGGATTGTTGTGAGGATGATTATGTAATATGCTAGAAAAGTCTCTGCATGCAGTGGGTGCTAAGTCGCTTCATTGGGTTGCCATGCCTTCCTCCAGGGGATCTTCCCCACCCAGGGATTGGACCTGAGTCTCCTCTGACTCCTGCATTGGCAGGGGGCTTCTTTACCACTAGCACCACCTGGGAAGTCCCAGAAAAGCCCCTGGCACAGAGTAAATATTCTAGAAAAGTTTAGTCTTTTTTTTTTCTTCCTAGGATGCTGTGTCTATCTGCCCAGAATCCTGGCTCCATGCTGTCTGGTTTCATCCATGCCTGACCCAGTAGACGATGAGCTTGTTGTGGGCAGTGTTCATCCCTTTACCACTTCAGTAGTCTCCTCCCATCCCCAAGATAATGTAGCCATAGCAGGATTCGCCCAGAGGAGGGCTAAAGAATTGCACTTAGAATTATCCAATGAAGTTGCTACTAGAGACAGAAGATAGAAGCACAGGATTTTCCTGTCCTGGAAGAGCTGATAGACCAGATGAGGAGCTGAGAGAGGCACAGGGGGCAAAGAGGAACATTAGGTGAGAAATCTGGGGACACTCACTGTACCTATTTCTGGAGCATAGGGAAAGGTGAGCTGGTATGGGCTGGAGAGGCTAAGAAGTGGTTCTTTCACCTGGCCGAAGCCTACAGTCGGAGAAGTGAGAAGAGATGAGGAAGCAGGCTTCCTGGGTGCTGAGTGCCCGGTGAGGAACAGTGGGAGTTATGACTGGGGAGGTGGGGAACAGAGGCCAGTCTACCCAAAGGCTCACGGGAAAGGTGGCTTGTCTCCCTCTTCCATTACAGGGCTCTGCTTTCCTCCATCCCAGTGCTGGGAGACCCTAGAGTTGGAGCCTCAGAAACTCTGGAGCTGAAAGCTTTGGCCTCAAGATCTGACTCTGCCATTTATTAGCTTTGTGACCTTGAGTAGACCACTTACTGAGCCTCATTTGGACCATCTGTAAAATGGTGACCAGAATACTACCTAACTCATGTAGTTGATGGGAGGACTGATGGAGATAATGCCTGTAAAGCACTTAGCCTGCCTAGCTCATTGTTATGGTCAAATAAATGGGAGGCCTCTTGCTGTTTTCTGTGCAGACTTTACCACCAATGTCACTGCTGAATTCTGGCTGGCCCCACCGAGCAAAGAGGCTGGCCTCTCCAGAGCTGAATCCACCAGTCAACTCAGACAGCGACCCAGAACCCATGCCCAAGGAAGACCCTGAGGAGACCTCTGCTCAGGTGGGAGGAGTCCTGCCCTTCCCTCTGAGATTGCCATCCCCTTCATCCTCTGGACCTCTTCCCATTTCCACCAAATGGGAGGTAGTTAGCCTTTGTGTCCAGCTTCTTGCAGCCCTTTTCCTTTGCAGGAATCCCTGTCCATATAGCCCCCTCAGAACACAGGGGTTCAACTTCTCTACCTTATATTTTTTTTTCCAATTTGGTTGTGCTGTACAGCTTGTAGAATCTTAGTTCCCCAACCAGGGATTGAACCTGGGACCTTGGCAGTGAAAGCACAGAGTCCTAACCACTGGACCACAAGGAACTTCTTCAGCTTCCTTAAACTTATTCACACGTATATATGAATTCTCTCCTACTGGGCTTATGTTGCCAAAGCAGAACCTCGGGGGTTTGGCCCTAAGGAGTGAAGGGGGTGATTTCAAGCATAAGAAGGGAAGATGTTTTGGGGTGTGTCCCGCTAACCTGCCTCAGTGAGACCACAAACACGAGAGTGGATCAACTGTCCTTGTGATCGTGAAGGAAGAGTCTCCAAATGCAGGAGGGTGGACATTGTTGCAGATTGATGAAGAGGTGGCGATGAAGGAGGAAGGGCGGGAGGGGAAGGAAGGACAAACCGAGCTCTGCCCCTCTCCCTTTGCTGTTTCCTCAGGATCCTGAAGTTCTGAGCTGGGGGCACCCTGGCCTGGACACCACCCCAGCCCCCAGTTGGCCTGTGCTCCGGAGCCTCCTCCAGCAGCTCCCTCCACAGGACAGCGATGTGGGTCTCCCTCTCCCCAGCTTTCCTCTCTCTTGCCTCCCTCTCTTTACTTACTGTGGGAAGAAGCAAGGTACAGAAGGAAGGGAGGCACAAATTTACAGCCTAGATATGCCACTAATTGGGGGAAGTCATCCCCCCACCCCTGGCCTGAGCTTTCATGTCTACACAATGTGGGCAGTGACATCCGCTCTGTCCACCACACTTAGCTGAAGAGCAAATGAGAAAATGAACATGACCAGCTTTTGAACCTGATAATGGAATGTCCAAATGTAGAGCGTATGGTGGTTAAGTATTTATTGAGGCCCCTATGTGTGCCCAGCCTAAAGGCTTACAATTCAACTGGGGAGGTGAGGCAGGAGAATATGGAATAGGGGAAATCCAGTGGGAAGTGATAGTGAGCTACAGCTCATTGGGAGCCAGGATCTAAATACTGGGTTGGTCAAAAAGTCCATTTGGGTTCTTCCATTTGATGTTACGGAAAATCCTGAATGAACATTTTGGCCAACCCAGTACAGAAAGATGGGCTAAGTGCTACGGGGCTGTCAGGACCTGAGCGATCACCATTCCTTGGGGGAATGAGACACAGGTGGATGTACTCCACCTCTCTTCCCTCTCCTCAGTGCTCATCTGTGCTGTTATTTCCTGCAGCTCCTTGAGGTTTTACAGTCTTTCTTTGACCAAACAACTAAACCTCCTCTCGCTAGTCAAACTTCAATCTTGCCTCCTGGGGCTCTCCCAGTTACAGTGGACACCTATTTCTGCAGGAGCGCTACTGCCTGGCCCTTGGGGAGGAGGAGCTGGCCGAGCTGCGGCTCTTCTGTGCGCAACGGAGGCGGGAGGCCCTGGGACAGGGGGTGGCCCGCCTGGTACCTCTCAAGCTTGAAGAATGCACCTGTGAAAATGTATGTAACACCCAACCTGGCTACCATATTCCTCTTCCTCCTCTCTTTGCCCTCTCACTGCTGCAGAAGGGGATGGCTTTGGGGACTCCAGAGAGGAAAAGGGGTTTGGGGATTGACAGTCTGGCAACATTCAGGAAAAAGGGAAACCCAAATGTAGGGGTTCTTGGTGGAGCCTGCAGTGGAGGTGGGTTTGCCGGAGGTGTGGGAAGAACAGTTAGGTTGGGGTTGGGATGGAAGAGCCCGGAGGGTGGCATACACAGCCTGTGACCAGCCCAGCACCCACGCCCCGCAGTGCAGGGAGCAGCTGAGGCCAGGGGAGTATGGAGTGTTCGCAGCTCGGGCAGGAGAGCAGCGCTGCTGGCACCGGGCTTGCTTTGCCTGCCAGGCCTGTGGCCAGGCCCTGATCAACCTCATCTACTTCTACCACGATGGGCGTCTTTACTGTGGCCGTCATCACGCAGAGCTGTTGCGGCCGCGCTGCCCGGCTTGTGACCAGGTACAACCTTGAAGGGAGGGGCTGGAGGGGTCTGCCCAGGGTTAAGAGTGGAACGGTGCAAGGGGATGCCTCTTTCAGTACCACGGAGTAGGGTACAGAGAACTGGAAACCAGCCTGGGACTTCTGTATTCACCTTGCTCTGTCTTTTGAGCTCTGGGCACCTGGGGCCCGTTGCCTTTGTGCCCTTCCCCACCGCAAGCAGAGTCCCCCCCCAGGTTTTTTTAACTGAATTTCTCCAGAGCAGAGACTCTAAGACAGACGATCATCTCAGTACGCTAGTGCTGTGCCTGCTCCAGCGAGGAACTCGTTCAGTGTCTGCACAAGAGGCAGTACGGAAACCTGGGTTGGGCGTCCAGGCGACCCGGGTCGCACTTCTTCAGGATGTGCCACCTGCTAGCTGGGGGATCCTGGCTAATCCAATCAGCCCTCCCCGCGTCTGAGAGTGTTTGAGTAGATCAAATGGGAATGTCTGTAGACGTGCTTTAGCGTCAACTGGGTATAAGGCGCGGTTACTGGATGAATGAATGAGTGAATGAATGAATGAAACGTTCCCCTCTCCCTCTCTCAGCTGATTTTCTCCCGGCGCTGCACCGAGGCCGAGGGACGGCGCTGGCACGAAAACCACTTCTGCTGCCAGGACTGCGCCGGGCCCTTGGGCGGGGGACGTTATGCCCTGCCGGGGGGCGGCCCCTGCTGCCCCAGCTGCTTTGAGCGTCGCTATTCGGATGCGGGTTCGAGTCCGGCCCCGACACTGGAAAGCAGGGCGTCCCCGGGTAAGGGAGGAGAAGGTGAAGATCAAAGGGGAAGGGGGCAGCGGCTCGGGCTGGGCTGAGGGGGGTGGTTCTCCCGGGCTGGGACCCTCACCCCGGTCCCACGCCGTCCCGCCCCTCCAGCAGCGCTCCCCCCCCCCCTCCCCCACCGCACCCCCAGACCCGAGCTTCGGGGCCCGCAGCTCTCACCGCGCGTCCCTGGCCGGCGCGCTCCGAGGGCCTCCAGAACCCACCCCGCGCCGCCGTTGGGGCTGCGGCGCGGGACTCGCTCCTGGGCTGGGGCCGCGGCCGCCCTCTGCTGGGCGGAGGCGGGGAGGGGCGGGAACCTGGAGCGGACCCACGGCGGCGGCGCGCACGGCTCGGGGCGGGGCGGGAGGCTGGGCCCGGACTGGGACTGGCTTCTAGCCGCTGCCCCGCCCGAATCTGGGAGGAGACTCGCGGCTCTGAGATGGGCGTTTCTGACCCCGCCCGGAACAGGAGAGGAGGGGCTCTGCAGAGTTGGAGCCCCGGACTGCGCCCAGCGGAATGCCGCGACCATCTCCCGGGCAACCCTTCTCGCCACTGCCGCCAGCTCCAGTCTGGAAACCCGGACCGGGATGCTTGGATCCAGCGCAGAGCAGGAGTATCGAGCTGGGGACCAGACGGAGGCACGCCAAGGGCAAGCGCAGGGCCGCCTAGAGACGCCCCTTGATCCCAAGGAGAACGCTCCCTGCCCCACCTGCTCCTCTTCCTCTGAATCGGAACCCGAAGGCTTTTTCTTAGGCCAGCGCCTTCCCCGGCCCTGGGAGACCCCGGCCTCTCTCCAAACTGGGGACAGCGACACCTCCAGGAGGCACTGTACCATTTGCTAGTGGCGCAGCCTGGAGAAAGGGGGTATTGGGGGAAGTGATCTGTTAAGGCGAGAGAGCGAGGCTCTCCTACCCCTCTAAGTCCTAGACTGAATGCCATCAGGACCACGTCTGGGGAGGGGCGGCGAGATGACAGGTTTGAGTGCCTCCTCTCAGCCCGCGCACTTTATGACTCTTCATGGACACTTGGAGAAGCCCATTCCTCAAAGCTACGCATCACCCGCTGAGTGCCCCTGCCCCACCCCCACAGGCTGGGCGGCCCCATCCCCAGCGTCGTCCTCCCGAACCAATGAAGTGATCACTCGGAGAACACCTGGACTGTGAGCGGGTGTGCCGGCCGAAGGCCAGGACGGAGCTGGAGGTGGAACCCGACCAGGGAGACTGGAGCGCGACGGCGCTCCACCCCTGGCAGAGGTGGCGGACGCGCACATGGGAAGTTCTTTCTGCAGGCGCCTGTCGGAGCGCGAGCCGCTGCGCCCTCTGTCGGCCGGTGGCCGGCGGAAGTATGAGGCCGGAAGTTGCGTAATCTGTCGGCGCCCACCCGGTGCGTGGTGAGCGTTCCTACAGAGCGCGGAGGTGCGGCTATGGCTTCCAGTGGGGCCGGCGTGACCGCTGCGGGCTCAGCAAATGAAGCTCCCGAAATTCCAGACAACGTGGGGGACTGGCTTCGGGGCGTCTACCGCTTCGCCACCGACAGGAATGACTTCCGGAGGTAACCGAGGCCCGGGGGCTCGGTCCCTTTCCGGCCCTTCGCGCGCGTTATGCGTACCCCCTGGATTTCCGTTCCTTGGAGCTGGTTCCTCCAGATTTTTTTACACCACCCACATCTTGGCCTCTTTGTGGCTCTGGGTGTGCTTTGCTGAGGTCCTTGGTCGGGAGGATTTCCGTGCTGCCGAAGCGCTCTTGACAGTCACCGGGCTCTGTCTAGAGAATCTGCTCACAGGGACCCTGGGGGAGGGGGCGCCAACAAACAGGCTTTTTGGCCCTGGACAAGTGCTTAATTGGCCTTTGCGTTTGACCCTGCTCTTACTAGACGTAGAAACGAATCTTAAATAACCATGTGGTTTTGGGCAACCTGTTATGGGCCGATCAGTGCTCCTGCGATTCTGAAGTGCTCCTGCTTCAGGAGGGGACGGTTTCCTCCTGTGTGTGATGATGGGAACCCCACCCCCCCCTCCGCCCACCACCAAGTTTCTCGTTAACCAAAGACACGTGACTCGGTGACCACAGGGTTAATGGGATGCGTTTTTTCCCAGGAACTTGATTCTCAATTTGGGACTCTTTGCTGCTGGAGTTTGGCTGGCTAGAAATTTGAGTGACATTGACCTAATGGCACCTCAGCCTGGGGTCTAGCCTGTGAAGGTAAGCACTAATCACTGTTCTTTCAGAAGTCCTAGAGGCTGGGAGAAGAAATAACTTAGATCAACTGTTCACAGACTAATAGGAAAGAGACTTGATAAAAGACCCTTGGCTGTTCCTAGTTAGATAAGTTTCCAGATGTTGCAAGGGATTTGAGTCTCGTAGCAATTTTTACTCCAGTAATTTTACCTTTCTAATGCCACCTGTTGTCTGATTGCAGACACATGGAACCCCTGTGCTGTATTCGACCCCTTCAAAAACAGCCTCCAATCTATGACCATCACAAGACTTGCCCTGATGGCAGCTGAAGTTTGATTCAGATGGCACCTTCCCTTCCCTTCCCTGCCTGACTTCCTTTTCTTTGCTGAGTCCACTCAGGACACCCTTCTGTGGTCAACAGGCAGGTCAGCTAAAGTGTTGTCTTCTGTTCTGTAAAATGTTGTACATAGTTCCTAAGTTTCTGCAGGGGATGATCTTTGCTCTTGTCCTGAGGAATAATCTAATGGTATTTTAACAAATAAAGCGTGTAAACAAAGACATTTTATTCTTTTAATAAGAAAACTTCAGCTTACAAAAACAAGGTGTAAAAAGTCAAGATTTACAAAAATCATAAAAACATGATTTATATTTCACACTCAAAAGAGACAGGAACAAGTCCCAAACATGGATTTTAACAGATGGTTTGCTTCATAGTAAAAGAAAAAAAGATGGAAACTGTAGCCACCATACAGTGATGTTAGCATAGGTAATAGCTTATTCTTGAGGAATTTCCATTTTGAGCAGTACTATGGGAAGAAGCCATTTGGTGTTGCATAGCATTTTGGTGCACCAGGTGGGTTTTCCAGGCACCAGGGAGGCATTGTTGCTATAATACAGTGGGATTCGAGGGCAGTAATGTGCAGATGGAGGCAAGGTGTGAGGAAGCCTGGACAGTGGCCTCTGAAGCAACACTGCTTGTGGAAGCTGCTTCCTTCACAAGTAAAGAGAGATTTTCTGACCCTGAAATTCAGGGTAGTGCCACTGTCCAGGAGTTTGGGGTTCTTTGGAAATGGAGTATGTAAGGAACTGGCATGGAAAGAATGATGTAGGATTAGAAAGGTGTGGACATACAGACAGGCTCCCCTTGGCAATTTTTTCTAGTCGATTTGCTCTACTAGGTGTTTAAAAAATATACATACTACTTTTTTGTGCCAAGTCTCCTCTGGAACTGGTATGGGATTAAAGGATAAGAATTGGGAAGGAGGGTCAGTATAAATATACCACAGTGGCCTAATTATAAGTTAGGCGTTATCTCTAGCAGTCTGTTCACTAAAGGTAAATAGAATAAAATGGTCCTTCTTGACCTTGCAGGCATAAATCTAAGAAAGCTGTTAAGAGAATTAGGTTTTTTATATGTTAAAGAAAAGCACCATTTTCTTATGAGCTCTCATCAGGGAGGTCCCAGCTGTTAGGGGGAAGGAGTTTGAGCCTGTATGAATTGAGGCCTGTGGCTGGCTTAACATGACGTCAGGATCCTTTAAGAATCTACATAGGGATCACAGATGCTCTGACAAGTTTATATCTTACTAGGCTGTTAAGATGAGGAAAAATAACATACATTAAGTAAGGCTTTGGTTTGAAGCCATCACCGCCCAAATGGTGACCAGGAAGGAAACTTTTAAGCCCCATCAGCCTGCGTGAGACCACTGCTAAGCCTAGAAATACCAGCACTTGTTGTTCTTTATAGCAGTGAAACTTATGTCCTTGAAGTCTGCTACCTGAGCTACTCATAATTGTGAAAAGTTCTATTTGATAGCAATTTTCAAAGGTAAAATTCAAAACATGGCCAAAATTAAAGACATGGCAGCTTCCAAAAGCATAATTCAAGTTTCACTTAAAATATAATGTCTTAGCTTCAAGTAACAGTGTTGCTGTTGGTTTATAAAGCCATAAGCTGATAAGGTAAAGTTTCATTTCAACTGGCTTAATTCCTGAAAGCAGTAAGAATTTAGCAGGTTAAAGCTACCAAATCTACACCAAATTTTGATGGATAATTATGATTCTGTAAATGAAAATCCTAGCTTTCACCATTTCAACACATTTTTCCTCAAGGGAAGTCAGTTTTACATCCTGTCATGAGGTGTTTAGCCCAGGCTAGTTAACACTACTATGAAAATCTCCTACATTACCTAGTTAGATCTGAAATAGAAACATACCAGCAGAAGTTAGTATGGAAACAGTCCACAAAAATGACCATTCACTTCAGTGCTCTAGTGACTGAGGTGTGCTTAGAGCATGTTTGGGTTGAATACACAGTGGTTAAAGTCAAAGTCCTAGACCAAGAAAATGGTTAATTTAAACATGGAAGATAGAAACTAAACTCACAGTCATATTTAGAAGGCGCTTTTCAATTTTAGTGCTAACTTCAAAAAAGAATCAACCACTAGGGAGATGCATACTTACCTGGTAAGGAAACTAAGTGGCCGTGGGAGGTTTTATTCCAAAGATACAACCTCCTCACCTAATTAGGCCAGTCATTAGGCTGAGGGACCCAATTATCAAATGTGCTTTGAGTAAGCTTTTTAAACACCCTTTGGTGAAGACTCACGAGCTCAGTGGAAACCTTAAGGTGGGAGTAAAAGGAACACGCTGTTTACAGCCCTGCAGGTGAGCAGGCCAGGTCTTCTCATCCATAGCTACTCAGTATCGTTCCCATCAGTGGGACTGGGTTGCTGGGACAGGTTCTTTGAGCCTTCTTTTTTGCATATTACACAGTGCACTGGCTTACCTTACAATCTAAAGGTTCACATATAGGGGATTGTGTTTTACACTGCTTCCTGAAACTGTGCAAAAGAACTTCAGAACTAATGAAGGTACCACTTCAGGAGGAACGGTTTTTGTTTGACTTGTACTATATGTTGCCTAGCATTAGAAAAACTAAAATACCTTTTTCTGAACATTTGTGCTCTCCCAACCAGCTGGAAAAGTAACCCTTCCACTTAAAAGATAAAACCTTAGATAGGGATACATTATATGTTTAGGAAGGGGAAGCCCTCCCAGCCTGATTTTTAAAAAGGCCTGAGTTAATGTTCGGAACATAAGGGGTGGTAAAAAAGAATAGGGTATATAGTTTGCCTTGAAAAGGAGACATTGATGAATAATCAAACACAAAGATTTTGGACATTACAGTAGAATTTTCAGAACTTGCTGGTAATAATTTGCTTTCACACACACGATACGAAATGCTTTTAAAAAGTGATACCAAATGTCCTTTACACTATACAGACCCATTTGCCACTTGAAATGACAAGAAAGAATCCTTTCCCTTAATCTTTTCAATCCCATGCAAACCATAATTAGGTACAAGGCACCAAATTTTATGAATTGTATAAAATTAGTTCACAAAGCTTTATCAGTACATAAAACAAACTCCCTTTCTCCCTCCTGCCCACCCATATCCCACCCCACCCCACCCCCAAGCGTTCATTCTGTACTACTGTCAGCCTCTCACGTGTATGTGGGGCCTGCTAGGGCTGTGCCCCACCGCCCGCCAACCCACTCATCACTTCTTACACTTGGATGGAACTGTAATCATAGCCAGAGGGGAAAACTCATACAATCGTTGACTCTAGAAACCTTGACATTAAAAACAAAAATAAACTCTGCTATTGAGTCCATAGGACACATTAACACTTCTATAGTTCCCAATTTTATTCATGACATTTAAGAGACATCTGGAAATTCTTTACAGTGTGGCGCTGTCCATCAGCCTGAGAGGGACTGGATCAAAGCAGGCAAGAGGGACTGGATCAAAGCAGGCAAGAGGTTTGCCATCTTGAATAAGAGCGTCAGTTCCTAGCCATTGAGGGCATTCCTAATTTTTTTTAACACTAGCATGAATGCTTGTCTCCGAGGCAACCACAAGTATGAGGGTCAAGCTAGATTGAGGTAAAATTTTGAGGGCCAGGGTGCATTCATCTTGGCTGGCTACAGCAGGAAGTAAACACACCAGCCAACTACAAAGGGTTCCTAGAACAGGGATGTAACTACTTGTCTGGGAGAGAAGCAGGCCCGTTAAGGTTCAGTTAGGAGATCTTGGATTTGATTTGGCAGCATCTAGTCAACTTCCACCTGGTTCTTATTTTCTTCTTTACAATGTTTTGACTTAAAGTAAGATGCAACTAAGAAACTCATCTACTTCCAGTATGTAAATAAATTAAAGGCAAAGGGACATTTCCCTCACAATAGCCATTGGCTTATGCAGCAGGAAATTCTTTTCTTTAATAAAAATCTCCATAAATACTAACTTCTCAACAGCATCTATTGCTGCTGCCTCTGGGTACCTGAGGTGTCTGACTGCAGGGGCACCTTCAAGTGTGTGCAGCTCTTTGAGGACTCTGGTACTGGTTTCTGTTCCAACTCACTTTAAATGATTTTATTAATTTGAAGCACTTACCCTATTAATACAAAGTCCTTAGTCTGCTTAATTCTTAACTTTTGGCATAAAACTTTTTAAAAATTAAATTTGAAAATGTTTTAATTTTCCATGAGATGTTTATTTTTCTTATAACCCCCCCGGGACAGCCTGAGGGATTTAGTAGATACTGTATAGTACTTCTCTATTTGTCAGTTCTCTTTTTCTAGAATAATAAATATAGCATTCAGTGAAAGATGAGGCACAATTTATATTTTCCTTCCCTTTTTACTTTTTTTTTTTTAAAGTCAGTGTGCTTTTCTCTTACCACAAAAGGTCATCACCAGTCATGCCAACTTAAAAATGTGGATCTAGAGACTACAGTCTCGTATCAGAGCCTCTAGCAGCATGGGCGGCTGTGGCACTTGAGAACAGTGTCCAGGTGAGGGCGAGCCCGGCCAAGCTTGTACAAAGACGCCTGCAGTAGACAGTATAAACCAAATAGCATACAAAATGCCATACGCTATCGCTTCCAAATAAAAGCTAAGTATTACAGAAACCTCACAGTGTTGGAAAAAGCAAGTTTAATTTAAAGTATAGTCACTCCCTTTCCTTATCACGGTGAGCCATCTTCTGTCTGATTTCCTCCAAATCTCAGTGCTGTCTGGTAGGTCCTATAGGAGAATTCATCTCAAAAGAGGTCAACAGCAAATGCTATACAGATCTGCTTGGGAAATGTGGCCCTTCAACATTGCTAAAGCTACACCCCTCATCCTTTAGCCTCTGGTTTCCCAACTTCCCACCCCTCCCCAGACTTCTTCACACCTGCTCCCTTCAGGTGGCAGCTGTACTTCTGCCTGAACTGAAGGTTAGTATGACACTCATCAAAAGACGAGCATCCCGAGCGACAGGCTGAGCTGCTGTGGCGCTCCCGCAGCGGGACTTGCAGTGCGCATTCACTTTTACTAGTGAGTCGGAGTGAAGGACTGAGGAGGGAAATTCAGTGGTGCCTGACAGGGCAGAGGGCTTCCATCTGGGCAATTTCATGCCACTTAGAAACTGACCCAGTTTAAAAAGGAAAGCTATATCTTACTAGCACTGAAGTGAAGGACAGGACACTTTTTTTCTCTGATGGACTGAGAGTGGGTGGGTAAACAAACAGTAGGGATTAGCAGATTTTGGAGGAAACCGGCCAGGGCTGTCAACAATAAACTGTTCAGACATACAGGAGGAACAGTCCTAAGCCTTTGAAAAGCAAAAGCTCCCACACCTTGTGAACAGGAAATAAGCTGCAGGTTAAGAAAAGCTGCATGCTGCACCAAGGTGAGAACGGGGGACAGACATTTCGATAAGCCCTGGACCACTGGCTCCCCCACCAGCCCCCTCTGAGTTCTGAGAAAGCCTCAGAAACCTGACCTAAAAAGACCAATTTAAACCAAACTACGTGCTTGCCCTAGACCCGAACCAGGAGTTTGCTACAGAACTGGGTATCCAGGAGTGCATTTAGGCTCAGCGTGCCACAAAGAGCATGTCATGTACCAGTTTCTTGCTTCCCCATACGAACTGCTCCTTCTTTAGAATGAAGGGATGTTTGTGCCATCTCAGAAGATGTGGAATGATTAAATGACAGCAGCAGCCAGGTAGAATATGACACGTGAAAAACCTCCCATTTTTCATGGAGAAATCTGCTCCATGCACCTCCTTCCATTCTTCAACTGCTATCTCCTAAAAAAGGAAGTCTCTAAATTTTCAACCCTTGAGGACTACTTCCTCTTGTAGGAAAAAGTCCTGACTTCACCTCCCGCCTTGGAACCAATCCTGTCCAGCAAGCTGCCAGCCCAGGCCCCTCCTTGCTCTCCAGTGCTCTGCTGAAGGCTGCTCACGTCAGGAGGCTCTTCCAGTGCTGCAAGGGGTCCTGATTAGCAAGGGAATCACATAATAGGAAGAAAACACAGCTGGATATGACCAACTCACTCCCTCTTTCCTCCACCCCGATCCCTCTATATTCAGAAGCAACTGTTGAAAGAGTCTTCATAGAAGTTACTCTTTTTGATTTGCTTTAACAAAGGAGGGAATTGTCTAAACCCATTTAAAAGAAAGTGACTACAGATTTTGTGATAGGACACCAGTCACCCAGCACCTTCTGCTCTAAACCCAGTGAGGCAAACCTAGTAATCTGTTCCTGTAGTAAACCTTATTTCCTGTAAGAGGAAAGATGTACCAATACCAAGAGTTTAAAAGCAAGTCAGTCCTTGATAATGCGCCTCCCATTCAGGGGAAGGTCCGTGGTCTGCCCTCATCGTTGTTGCTGGAATGCACCTGAGTTTGGAGTTGGGTTTCTGAGATTCTTGCATTGCCCTGAACTGTTCTTTGAGTGTAAAAAAGGATGTAGGCTTGAGTTTTGCACACTTCCTCGACACTGCATACATTCAGCTTTGAGTCATTGCAGTGGACCCAAAAACCTAGGAAACCAAATGAAAGAAAGAGAATATGACTACCCAACTTAAATTTCAATCAGCAGGCAAACGAGGAGATGAAAAAAGGGACAGAGAAGTTCTGAATAGATCCAGCCTTTGATTGGTGGTGGTGGAGGAAGAGTTAAGTAAATGAAACTATTGGTTTTAGCCCCACAAGCCCCACCACAATACTGCTTACAGTATTGACTAATTTTTGTCCTCATTTCATTCAGGCTTTTTCACTGCCCATTAGGGACGTCTACAAAGACAGACTGGGGGCTAAGAGATGTGAAAAAAAGGGGGAGAGGGAAAATGTACATAGATAAAGGTATGGAAGGAAAGGAAAACTTAGAAGGAATAAAGTTATTTTTCACAGGCTCACTCTGGTAGCCACCCCAAGGGCTGAGGGGTTCAAGATGGGTAAACTATTAGAAACACATCCATAACCCACCTGCCTTAGCACAGTAGCTGGGAGGCTCTGCTCTGGGGGACAAGGACTGAAACAAAGCTCCTTGGAAGGGCCCTTGGATCCTCACACCTCCCATGTTAAGGGAGGTAATCAGGACATAGTATTGTAAGTGCTCAGAAAGTGTCCTCAGCTTTACTATGGGCTGATGCTAGTGAGACTCTTACAGTATGAATATGACCACGACATAGCTAGGTCACACTGTTTATGTAAAACCAAGAAGGAAACAGGTCTGCAGCGGAAGTATTAACAACAGCTATAACCTCTAGCATTAATTGACCATTATGTGCTAGGCACCATGCTCAGCACTTTTACATGTTAGTTCCCGTCAATTCTTAGAAGAGTTATATGTTGTCAGTGATATAGTCAAAATTTGAATCCACCTTTTGTAATTCTTTCCACTGGATTTTAATGTATGGACTATCCCCCTACAGATTAAATAAAAGGAGAGGAATGAAATGTGGACAAACCAACCCTTTTTGGTGTCCCCACCCCACAGAGTAAAGCGCACGCACCTCCCTCTGTGTTGTAGCAATAGGCTGTGTAGTGTCCTGAGCCAAACCCTTTCCCGTGATGCATGACCACTGCGGAGAGATCATAGGCAAAGGTCTCTTTGTCAAGAGAGGAGAGCATGTCCCTGCAGCAGTAAGGTTCCATGGTTAATACCTGGTCAAAGACGACATGGACCCCAATCTTCTCTCGGTGATTACGGCCAGACCACCTGTAACATGGATATAAACTTCTCACCAGTAAGAAATGGCATGTGTGATCACAGGCAGAGGTAGGTAAAACAGAAGTGGAGAAAACTTAACCTGGATTTGGTTTTCACAGCAAGGTAGGGGTACTCAGTGTTCACATGTATGTCCTGTGAACATTCAGATGTTCTCTGAAACCAGAAATCTCTAAACAAGCAATCCAGGCAATACTCTTTATAGTTTACTTTCTACCCTTCTTTTCACAGATTATCTCATACTTTATTCTGAAGATGGCTCTATATAAGCCCAAGTGAGGCTATTAAATCTTCAAGTACAGACACCCACTGCAGCCTAGCTGATTTAATAGGGCTGTGAGAGCAGAAGCCCCGTCCTGGCCCCCAACATCCACTTGCCTCACCGGGCAGGAACCATACACTCCATGGAAAGCCTAAGGACTCCAGGGAGCAGGCTTCTCCCCCCAACACCAAAGACATTTGCCCTCACCAAAGTCTTTGAAGTAGCTATTGCCACAGCTCACCAGCCACCTGGGATGCCCCAGAGCAAGCTCACCTGAATCTTTTAAGGTGCAGCCGGAGGACCTGAGGTAGTCTGTAGATCATTAACTGCTTTCTAGCTTCACTCAGAACAAGGGGTTTTGGATTGGACTTTCGTCGTTTGCCTAGATGGTTTGGGAAGGTATAAGACATGGGTCGTGAGGAGACTCATTCTTTCCGAGCCGTGCAGAGACAGTGACTTGCCACCCAATACGCATTCTCCTAGTTTCTCAGTACTTCAACCTCAGCTTCATTTGGGCAGCAATGTGACCCTCTCTGAGACTGCACTTCCCAGCCTCACATGCCCACATGGTATGGCCACGGAAGTTCTAGCTGAGATGAAAGAAACGACTGTGTGGCTCTCTGGGGATGGCCGCTTCAAGAAGGCTGATGCAGTTGTAAGGTGCTTCCTTTGTCCTTCCCACCATTTGAAAGGAATCTCAGTTTCCTTTCCTGTGAAATGGGGGATAATGCATGTATCTCAGGTTTAGGGAAAGGGTAAAGAGGACACGGGGTTTCCCAGGTGGTTCAGTGCTAAACGATCTGCCTGCCAAGGCAGGAGATGCAGGTTCGATCCCTGGGTTGGGAAGATACCCTGCAAGAGGACATGGCAACCCACTCCAGTACTTCTGCCTGGGAAATCCTATGGACAGAGGAGCCTGGTGGGCTACAGTCCATGGGGTCGCAAAGAGTCAGATATGACTTAGTGTTTGAGCATGCATGCATGCAAGAGGCACAGGATTACCAAAGGACAGTGTATTTAGAGATTTTTTCCCCCCACATGACTTGCTTGTGGCCTATACAAATATTTAGAAAATAAACTTCACTGGTTTTATATTTTTATGCCATACTTGTTTTCTGAAACATGTTTCTTGGTAACAGCACTGCTAGACATGCAGAACAAGGCTGGCCATTGGCTAAATATACTCCATTCAAAACAAAATCAATGCTCAGGACTCCAGTTTTGTTTCTAAAGATACTGAATTGTGGGTGAAATGCATTTCTAAATTACAGAGAAATGAAGTTCTCTTAATTTCCATCAGAAGCCTTCTCTATAACCATTTACTGATGACTGCTCTGTTATATTAATTCAGTCAGTGAATGGACAGGAATATAAAATTCATGGTCCACTGTGGTGTCTGTTAATTGTCTCTGAGCTGTTGATATCATGGTCTCAGTGTTTGAGGAGCCTGGCACCTGATTCGAAGCTTGTGAAAAGGAGCAAATCACGGGCAGGTGACGTATCGTGGAGCTTCTCTGACAATAGGTTGTGGAGCTGTTGCTTCTCATGAGAGATTGCAGCAACTAGATTGCGGCTTTTACTAGGGCTGGCAGTCATGGTATGTGAGGGCATGAGCAGAAAGAGAATTCAAAGAGGGGCCTGGCCTTATTTTACATTCCTGTTCACCAGCAGATTTTTGAAAATTACTGCAGCTCTCTGCCTGGGAATCCTGGCAGTGACTGCTGCTCTCAGCAGAGGGAGTATGTGAGCTAAATGAAGACAATATAGAATCTGGCTTTGTTTCTCTCAAATTCACGAAGAAAAATCACTGATTCTGTTAAGACTGATCAGTTCTGTCTCCCATTTGATTAAGCTGGCTACACAGAGAGGTGAAAGACTGATAGTTTTGAAACTTTCACAAGCAACAGATCAGTGCATCTCATCCCTTCACTGTAGCTTTCCTTCCTTGCTATTTGAACCTGTCTACAGAAATACTGATAAATGGGCACATCTGACAACCAGAAAAACAATACTTTTTGCAAAAATAAATAAAAGTGTTTCTTGCCTAATCTATCAGGTCCGAGAATGACAGACTTAAGGCTGTTAACATCTTTCTGTTCCCTACAAGTATAAAACTTCATGAATCACTATTTTAAAAAGAAAAAAAATACATACTGTTCTAATAAGACAATTTAAATCACTGCCTTTATATATCTCTATGTAACAGGATAGATAGGTGAGTTTATGCTTAATCAAGTACAGGATTCACATTTTGTTTTAAAATGGCAAAACGGTATCAGAAGTGTGACTTTTGATTTTTGACTTGATTCTTCAGAGAACAGGTTTCCCACAATTCACTACTTTAAAAAGCCATATGCAAAAATATTAAAGGCCTACCATAAAATTGTTATTCCCAAACCAAAACTTATAGTCTGAACTATAATATGGTTGCACATTGTTCTCAGATCTCTGCACAATCCATTCATCTTAGTATCCAAATCTCTATATGCCAAAACCCCCAAACATCAGTTTCAAAGTATTTGCTCTGCATTTCCTGTGTACATGCTGGGTTAGCAAAAGCATTGTTAGTGTGTCAAGACACAGGGTTGGGGGATGCATAAGGTGCTCTCAGAACCATATGGAAAAAATTCCACTTTACAGTTAAAGCCATGATAGAGAAATACTTCTTCCTCTGACCCTTCTGAGATGTGAACCTTTCAGGCATGTGAAAATAATGATGAAGCTGCCATGGAGCAATGTACCATATGACTTCCTCTTGGTCTCACTGTACCCTTAGCATCACTTCTGACTGACTTTAATTCAGGATAAAAGCACACTTTTCTGATACATAGCCCTCAAACAGGCTATGCCACCTGAATTTAGACTAAATAAGAACTGTCAAACTCTATTCATGAATTTAAGCAGGACCCCCACAACCCATGAAGCTAAATACGCACATTCTTGAGTCCCCATTTCAAGGTCCATACTTTCAAATGCCTCCCAAGATAACAACTAACTTCAATCACAGCAGGAGTCCAAGGAGGTCCAACTCCTAGGTTTGGTTTTATTTTTTTTAATATATAATGTCCATATGTTTTTCTCAGGAAAATAGGAGGAAAAAAAATCTTTAAAAGATGCTTTAGAACCACTCAATATTACAGTGTTATTTTTGACTAAAAGGGCAAATTAAATACCTTAAACTGATATTTTAGTTACCTCCCCCCACCCCCCCCCCCCACCCCCCACAGCACTCACTGTTACACTGGTCACAAGCGTAGATCCTGCCTTCCAGGGCCTCTGTCTCTGTGAACTTTGCCAGCATCTCAGTGAGCAGGCACTCTGTCTGATTCAAAGGGACAAACCCCTTTTCTATGCAGTGATAGCGTTCAGGGAACTCCAGGGACAGATCCCAAAAGGGCTCGATGGTATTGGATTTGTAATTGCATGATACACAAGTGACCTAGGATGAAAAAATTAGTGTATAGGTTATGTAACTTCCATGCTTCCCACATTCATTTTTGCTAGCACGTAACAACCAAAACTAAGTGTATAGTTTTCAAAAAATATTTAGTATTTAAATGATAAGCATAACTTTTAAGAGAATTAAAGCATATTACTTCTGGTATGTATCTCTATGATGCTAGCTGGAACTGGACAACCACACAGCACAGACAGTATTACCTACTCCCCTTTCTCTCTCCTCTCCCATTCAGTGCCACTGTATTACAGATAGAAGTTATCACGGAGTCATCAAGCCATCAGTCTGAGATGGAGAATTTGTCGATTCCTGTCTGCTTCTCTCATCCTCATACTCTATCCTCCTCTAGACTCTGCTCCTTCCATCCAATCCAGCTTTCCTCTCTTTTTGCTCTTGTTTCTAGCAGCATCCCTATACTGATGCCTGTGTTCCAAGAGCCTCGAAGTACCTTGTGATTTGCCCTCCTCCCCAACTATAACCTTCCCAGATGCACCTTTCTTCCTACAGACTTCCAGGGAGGTTGAGGAAGTGCTGAGAAATACTCCCTTTTCACAAGCTGAAAAACAAAAGCCGAAATAAACTTTTGTTCCCCTTCTACTCATCATTCTTTTAAAACCCTAACTACCTCAGTAGCATAGTGTAGAGGTTTTACCTGAATCTCTCAAGTTGCCCACTTTTTTAACTCTATCAATTCTTTCTGCATGTTCTCACAAAGCCTTACCTGAGTTTTCCCTCATACCTTACATGGCTAAGGAAACGAAAGGTAGTGGGGAACCGGAGGGAGGGTTGCTTAGGCATTTGGCATCTTCCTAGCCACCTCCCTCCCTTGTATGTTGAATAAAGGCTTTAGAAGGAATGATGCTCTTTCAAACAACCATGGAACCAAGGTTATAGACAAACTCTTCAATTTCCTAAGGCTGATCAAATAGGATGGGATGCCAGCAATGGGTACTTAATTGTAACAATGAGAATATTACATTACCGTATCATCATAGGTTAAAAGACACTTCCTGAAAGTAAAGTGATCTGGCAAGTTAAACCAAAAATCTGCCCGGGAAGACAGGAGGCAAGTTCACCAATGAAGCCCTTACATAGTACTGTGAAAGGCACCGCGGCCGCCCTCCACTGTGCATAGTTATAGCAAACGTACCCTCGTTAGGCCCACAACCTGGGGAAGGCACTCACGGGAAGCCTAATACTATACCAGCCCCGCTCCAGCGTGGTGGGCTGTCAGGGCAGGTCCGAGCACACACCTACCTGGCTAAGTAGCTGCCCGTGAAATATGGTGTTCACCACCTTTAAGACCTGTTTGGTGAGCTTCCTCTGGGAGAAGGGGATGAGGATCCGGCGCGTCGTGCCTTCGGACTCGAGTTCCTGCTGCACTTTGTGCAAAAGCTCGCAGAGAAACTCCTGCGCGTCCTGCTGGTCGTAGCCGCGGAAGGCGGGGATCAGGCTCCACACCGAGTGAAGCATGGCGAAGGGCGACACCAGGGCCCACTTCCCCGACCACATGACGCGAAAGAGGGTGTGCAGTTCGTGGCAGAGGGAGATGTGCTTCGAGCTGGGCTCCTTGTTCTGGATGAGCTCTAGGCTCCTGCTGAGGGAGGTCCCACCGTTCAAGCAGAGGCCCTCGCGCTCGCAGGCCTCGGCCCCATCACTCCGGGTCGACGACAGCTCTGTGGCCGAGCTGCTGGCTGGCCTGCCTGAGAGCGGGGCCTTGCCGTTGGCGGCCCTGGGGAACAGCTGCTCCGTCTTGGACGGGTCGAGGTTCAGAAAGCACTCGCGGAACTTGCGCAAGTGGCTGAGCACCTGCAGGATGGAGTTCATATAGCAGGTGTTGCCCAGGTTGCGTAGGCCCGTGACGCCGGGCGCCATGGCGGGCGCGCGGCGCGGCCCGGAGGGCGCGCGCGTGGCAGGCACGCGCAGCGGTGCGGGGCGGGGCGCATGCAGCAGCAGGCGCGCGCTTTTGCGCGGAGGGGCGCTGGCCAGCTCCTCCAGCAGCCGTCGCTTCACCTCGCGCCGCCGCTGCCGCGCCGCCTCCTTCTTGCGCTCCAGCGCCTCTTCCCGCCGCTGCTGCTCCAGCTTGGCCTGGCCCCGCGAGGTCTTCTCGAACCAGAGCCGCAGCGTCCTGGCCAGCAGGCGCTGGCGCCGGTACCACAGAGCCGTGAGCATCTGCGGCTGTCCCTGAGGAGCGCGCTGCGGCGGGACTGCGTCCTCGCCCGCCGCCATGGACCGCAGCGTCCGCCCGCGCCTCAGCGGCGGGTCCTGCGTCTGGCCCCTGACCGCCAGGAGGGAGCTTCTCAGCAGCTTCAGGTCCCCCTCCGGGTTGTCGTTAAGCACGTAGTCCTTGCACAGGTAGCAGAACACGTAGAGATCCCGGACCTCCATGGCTAGCGGGTGTCTGGTCTCTTCGAAGTGTTTGAGGGCGTGATCTTCGATGTAGCGGCCGCAGGCCACGTGCGAGCACTTGAGACAAGCCCACACCGACTCGGTGGTGGCGCACTCCCGGCAGTACCACTTCTGCGGGTTCAGGATGGAGTGGTCCTGGGCGAGCCGCAACCGCCCTACATGTTTGCATCTATCCATGTCTTAGGGAAGGCTCCACTCTTTCAACCTGGCACGATAAGGGCCCCCAAAGAGAGAGAGAGAAAAAAAAAAACTTTAAGCAAAATATTTTTCTAGAAAAAGGCTTGCAACCGGCATTTCGCACTAAGTATTCATTAGTTTTCAATTCAAAATTGGTTCCTTTGGAAGGAATTTTTATAAAAGGAAAAAGCAATTTCGGCATACACTGGGAATTACAGAAAGACAATTAAATTCCTTAAAAAAAAGGAAGAATCACAAAATACTAAACGACAGACCTTAATGTGTAACTTTATATTTTCTAAGACTGTTTTAGTTTCTGAGTATCAGCTAATTTTTACGTAAGGCTGATTTAGAAATGTCATTACCCTCATTTCACGTTGCACTCAACTGGCCACTAAGGGAAAGAAGCCCATATTCTGAGCCATCTCTGAATTGATGATGTCCTGGAAGTGAAAGCCTCTCTGACTCATGGTGACAAGATCCTGGCTGTATGCAAAAAGGGACAGGGCAGAGGAAAGGCGAGGAGAAACAGAGCTTACAAACCAGTGACACCGGGACCTCATCACAAACCAGGAGAGATGAAGACACTCAAATACAAAGGCAATCTTAGGTCAATTTCACTGTATTTCAAAGTAGAGATAACAAAATATGGTTAAAAAAAGGGAGCGAGAGAAATGGTAAGAGAAAGTCCTTTGCAGTACAAAGTAATTTTATTTTCTTGTGTCCAAAGATCCTGGTTAAGTAGGTAGACTGAGCCTCAATCTAACATTTTGTCTTCTGTGGTCTACAAGTTTGTGCCTCATTTCATATGCTAAAATCTAAAACCCCCTCCCCCAGGTGATGGTATTAGGAGGTGAGGTCTTTGGAAGATGCTTAAGTCATGAATGGGTTGACCCTCATGGCATGAGCCTTCAAGAATGGGATTAGTGCTTCTAAAAAGAGCTCCCTCACCCCTTCCTCCATGTGAGAACACAAATGAAAAGCCAGCCACATGTCTGTGAACCAATTAGTCTTTGCCAGATATGGAATCTGGTACCATGAGCTTGGACTTCCCAGCCTCCAGAACTGTTATGTATAAGCCACCCAGTCTATGGCATTTTTGTTACAGTAACCCTGAGGGACTAAGCCAAAGTGTCTGTTTGGTAAAGAACATTTACATCTTGTAAAAAGGATGGGAAAACATTTACCTTCCTTACTGAAAGAATAAGTAACTAAAGAACTAGACGAATCTAACTTGGTGATATAGTGGCTACTGGTTATTACAGTATTTAATCAAACTATGAGACCAGAAAAAAAAGCAAACCTTTCAGATAATGTATGCAAAAATGCTTTTTATTTTTAAAACAGTGGTAACTCACTAAGCTTTTTTTTTTTTTTGGTCTTTCTAACATTGCTTCTTCAATATTGTTCATCAGAGAAGCCTAATAAGCAATTTCTTCAAGGGAAAGAGGCTATTTTAAAAGAAAACATTTTATTCTTTGGAAAGCTGACCTCCCAACAATATCAGCATTTAAAATTCCCTAAAGGAAGCTCCTCTTATAAAGTGGACTTCCTTCACCTCATTTCTTGTCCACTCTCATTTCTGGGAGCAAATACAGTTGTATCACGATGGGGTCACCCAAGAGAAGTTCTAAATCCAAAGCACTCTAAGTAGTTCCTTCAGTTGGTTTTCCTTTCTGGCTTGGCCCTATTGCTAAAACTCACAAATATACCACAGGACCAACCAGAGACCCTTCTCATTTTAAAATTGCCCATTCCAGCCCATTCCTATATAAGAAATCCTTAAATCGTCATACAAAGGAAACCAACCTAGATTATCTTCCATCAAATCAGATCATCCTTTGAGTACTGTCAGGATTTAGTTTCTACTATATTATTTTTCTAACTATTGACTTGTTGCTAAGTGCCCTTTAAGTTGTGTCTGTGGATGTATTTCTCCATATAACTAGATATAACCTCCTTCAGAGAGGAGATCAAGTGTTATATTTCTTTTTTGCTTTAACCTTATAATTTCAACACTTGTGGGTGTGCTCACCTCTTTAGTGGTCAAAGGTATTCTGTCAGAATTACTTCTCCACATAGCCCAGAACAGTACTGAAATAACCATTTCTGTTTACTTTTTGTAGGGCATAGTCAAATTAAAAGACATATTAGGACGATAAGATGGTCAACAAATGAATTTTCTTTTTGCTCTTTATTACCAATCAAGAGTTTAAGTTGGATACACATGATGCTTACAACCAATTACTGGGGACACAAAAGAAAGTCAGTAATAAAAGAATGAAAAGGGGAAGTCAAAAGATTGGTAATTCCCAAGTTTGTAATTAACTCGATATTTTTCAAAATGTAGTCGCTGAACCACCTACGTAGCAACAAAACTCCTTAGGATACTTGTCATATGTACAGATTTCTGGTGATGACCCCAAACTTGATGGTTTGGGGGAGGGGTCTAAAATCTCCATTTTCCACAAGCTCTACAGGTGATTCATTTTTACATTAAAACCTTAGAATGTAATCCAGGAAATTATATAGGGATGAAGAACACCTCCTAGAAATTAAAGAAAGAATTTTATTTCCCAAGATCTTTCACTTAGACAAACGTCCAATAGAACTTTCTGCGATGATGGAAACATTCTTTATCTGCACTGCCCAATACTGCACTCCTGTCACGTGTGTCTCCTGAGCACCTGAAATGTGGCCAGCGAGACGGAGGGGCTTACTTTTATTCTAATTAATTTTAATTTAAATAGCCACATGTGACTGGTGGCTGCAGTATTAGCAAAGATTTAAATACACCAGGACATACTATCTTTAGCTCACTTGGCTTTTCTGTTTTCTCCCTCCAGAAGATTCAGTACTCACTGAATCATGTCTGAATAGCCTCTTCTTATAACTCAAAACCTGACAAATCCCCACTTTAGCCAAGAGGAACCTTGATGTGTCTTTAGAAATTTAATTGCTACTGAGATCTTATCACATGAAACACAGCACAGCTTCAAATTCTATAAAAAGAGAGTGTATCTGTGAACAGGAATATAGCAACACAACACCCAGAACACTGGTACCTTATAAAATCAGCTTCTGTAAAGAAAAACAAAAAACAAAGCAAAACATGTTGGAACAACAACAACAACAACAAAACAAAATAGAAAAACACTAAAAAACCATTCCACACCCTCTGCATGGAATGCTGCCAAATGGAAAGGGCACTCTGGAAATTCTTTCTTCCGATTTCATTTTCTGATCCATAAATCTGCTGAGCACGCACATCCCTTCCTGCACAGCCTTTTTCCCGTTACAAATCTGTTGTGGCGATTCACTAAGCTGCCATATGGCAGAGTAAATCCATTCAAGAAGACACGAGGCTACTCTGTACCTTACCACACTGATTTAACCTAGGCAGACTAGCTTCTCTAGAGGAAAGATATATCTGAGGCATGAAATGGAAATCACTCAAAAGTGACACAAAAGCCAATACAAAATAGAGAATAAAGAGAACACAATCGTGGGTATACTCAGTTCAAGAAATTTTGGTTGTATTTTCTTTGTATATTATAAACACTTATTTAATTTGTTGCAGTTTGAAGTAAAAAAAATTTCCAAAATGTATGCTCAACAATAATCATTAAAATGTTTGCAGCATACAAAAAAACAAAAACCAAAAACACACCAAAAGGAAGACCATGTGCTTCACTCACCCCTCATACAACCTCCAACCACTTTAGGAACAAGGCCTCATCTCATGCTCATAGGCACAAAGAGGACATTTCTTTTACATTTTTCTGACATGTACCCCTTTTCCTTCATAATCACTGAAGGGCATAAAAGTCCTGATATTTCCAATGAAAAAATATATCATCCGGTGTGCAGGCACCCAGCTTCCCAGTGTAACTGGGAATTAACAAGATGTGCCTTAATAGTTCTCCATCATTAAGTAGATCAGTAACTGTAAATAAATGTCCAGGACACTTTGGATTGATCTGCATATAGGGAAAGCAAACCTGACAAAATACTGGCTTTTGCTTCTTCAAGTACTATAGCTTTATATTTAAAAATCTGAATCAGCTCAAGCTAAAAACCATAATTAATATTTAAAGGATTCTACTATAGTTAATGTCACCAAATAGTAAAAGAAGCTAATGAAATCTATTTAGTGTGAGCACTTTGTTCTGATGAGAAACTTCTAGATTATTTACAAGGTCCCCCGTTTGAGAGAGATGACTGAACGTTACAAAATGTTTCAAAAATTTATAGCTTGAAAATATGATTTGCCTTTTAATTGGAACATTCCTATTCTCAATTAGCAGATTTCTTAGCCAATCTGAAATGGGTAACAGCATCTCATCACCAGAAATAAAATTTCTGGGGAGAAAATCAACCAAAATAAAATAGGAAAAATTTAAAAGAATCCACTTTAGGGAGATTTCCATTTCTTCTCTCTCATCGTTTTGATTTCTCCTCAGTTCTTAACTATGGATAGTGGAAAAATCCTGCTTGGTCTTGGTGAGACCAAGTGGCGTAAATTCCAGCTTCAGAGCAAGCAGACACTATGGAAACATGCTGACAGCCTTCATTTACATAAAAGAATACTAATTACGTGGTGTCATCAACATCTGCGATTCTGCTCACTGCCATATGCGACAGCGCAGGGTATTTTAACCCTTCAACTTACTACACATACCCTACATGACATGTCCCACAAAACCTGCAAAGGATGCCTGAAAACACAGTGAACACGCTTTTACAAATAACTAGTGTTAAAAATGAATTTTATTTTCAGCTAACAGTTTATTTCTAAGAGATATTGGAAAATGTAGTTTAATATCAATATACAATTAAGAAAAAGAATTATTTTAAAACAAAGTAGACATCACATTAAGATACAGTTAATAGGACTTTCCTGATGGTCTAGTTAAGACTCTGTGCTTCCAGTGTAGGGGGCACGGGTTTGATTCCTGGTCAGGAAACTAAGATCCCATATACTGTGGAGCACAGCCAAAAAATAAAAATAAATAAAATAACTAAGATACAGTTAATAACCCAAAAGGGAAGAATGCTACATTTTAGAGTATTATATGGGGCTTTAAAAGGTTGTATTTTAAGTACAATGAAACTAGCATTTTGAATTTGTGAATTATGGCTAAAATAAAAATAAAACAAAGAAATAGATACAAAATAACAAAAACAAAAACTAGGGACAAAGACTGAGAAGGGTGAGGTTAGCCTCTGGCTAAGTGCAGTGCTGGCTTGAAACTCAACATTAAAAAATCTAAGATTGTGGTATCCAGTCCCATCACTTCATAGCAAATAGACGGGAAAAAAGTGGAAGCAGTGACAGATTTTTTTTTTCCTTGAGCTCCAAAATCATTGTGGACGGAGACTGTAGCAGGAAATTAAAAGATGTTTGCTCCTTGAAAGGAAAACTATAACAAACCTAGTGAAGTGAAGTTGCTCAGTTGTGTCTGACTCTTTGCAACCCCATGGACTGTAGCCCACCAGGCTCCTCTGTCCATGGGATTTCCCAGGGAAGAATACTGGAATGGGTTGCCATTTCCTTCTCCAGGAGATCCTCCCAACCCAGGGATTGAACCCAGGTCTCACGCATTGTAGGCAGACGCTTTACTGTCTGAGCCATCAGGGAAGTCCTAACAGACCTAGATAGTGTATTAAAAAGCAGAGACATCACTTTGCCAACAAAGGTCCCTATAGTCAAAGCTATGGTTTATCCAGTAGTCATATTCAGATGTGAGAGTTGGCCCATAAAGAAGGCTGAGTGCTAAGAACTGATGCTTTTGAATTGTGGTGCTGGAGATTCTTACGAGTCCCTTGGACTGCAAGGAGATCAAACCAGTCAACCCTAAAGGAAATCAACCCCGAATACTCATTGGAAGGATTGTTGCTGAAGCAGAAGCTCCAATACTTTGGCCACTTGATGTGAAAAGCTGACTCACTGGAAAAGACAAAGGCAAAAGAAGAAAGGGGCAGTGGAGGATGAGATGGTCAGACAGCATCACTAACTCAGTGGACATGGATTTGAGCAAAGTCCAGAAGATACCAGAGGACAGAGGGGCCTGGCCTGCTGCAGTCCATGGGGTTGCAGAGAGTTGGATACGAGTTAGTGACTAAACAACAAAGTGCAGTGTGGAGACTGGCTGGGCGCTGGGGGATGATGGCTAAAGGGGTGGAGAGCCCTCACAGCTGCTGCACTTTCCCTTGTCCCCTCCATTACCATTCTTCCTGAATGTGGGTGCTTGTGGTGGATGGGTGAGAGATAACCTGTAGGTCAGGGTGTCCCTCAGAGACTCCCCCAGAGGCTGAATTCTCTGCGATGGGTTTGGAAGCTCTAAGTCAATGTGTTCTTGAGCTCTTAGACCTGAGAGCAGACCGGCCACTTGAGCAGTGGCTCTTGGCCACAGGTGATGGTATGCTGATGTGCTGGGTGTGTCGGAGGCTTGGAAGGTGGGCCATCACTCATCAGTAACCGAGTGCTGATGTTCAAGAATGAGTCTGTCTAATCACGGGTTATAGCAGATTCAAGGTTATGTCCACGTGATGATGTCTCACTTGCATTAGGATCTGCTCTCTTCAATGATAACAGAGGAGAGTTCATCTAGAGAGCCGGCCAGCACACAAGCTTGCCACAGCGCCAGGAGATGACAGAGGACAGAACCTCCAGCACTGTACACATGCTGCACTCTGTGCCAAGTACCAACTGATCTAACTGTATGAAGAGCCAGCACTGGGCGAAGCCCTCTGTAGAGCAGTCTTTGCTCTTCTGTTCGCCTCCTTCCTCTCCAGGTTCAAATGTGCCCAAGTCTCTCCTGTCTAAAAGACACACAGGCCCAAGTCTGCCCTGCTTCTGGACTCTCCTTGACGTTATTTTTAGGCTCTTTCTCCTTCTGCCTGCTTTATTTCTGCCAAGGGGAATGTGCAGCTTCATGTTTCTCAGAACTCACTCCTTCACACCTTTATTTCATAGAAACCGTTTTCTCAAAGGCCTTTGCAGTTTCCTCAGAGCTGAGTCCATCAGCTTTTTCTCAGTCCCCATCCACATCTCTTTTGCCCGACACTGAACACACACTCACTTCTGCATTTTCCGTGACTGCTCTCTTCCGGGTTTCTTCCTGTGTCTGTAAATACACCTTGTTTGTTTTCATGTGTGTTCCTTGAAATATGAACTCTCCTCCTTAAGGTTCTATCCTCAGCTGTATTCTTGGTGATTTCATCTGTTCCCGGAACATCAAGTATCATTTCTATTAATGTATTTTAACCTCACACTTTAGAAAAAGCCATTTTATTGAGATATAGTTGACATACTGTAAAATTCACTCATTTAAAGCACACAACTCAATAATTTTTAGTACATTCACAGAGCCCCACAAATACTCTTGCATATAACATCTGTCCATTTCTTTGCAGAGGCTTGGTCTCGGGTTGCATCTTCACATTCTGATACCTGCATTATGGTTAATGTTATTTGCAGGATGAAGCTTCTGAACATTTGGTAGCAGGGATAATCATACATTGAGCTATACACATTGTTTCATCCAAGTCTCCTGATGATCAGGACATATAAGATGACAGACAGGGGGTTAAGGAGATGCCATCTGTGGAACAAAGCTAAGTAGCTGCCCTTGAAGGGATCTGGTTTTTTTAATTCATTAACCATATACTCTTGCCAAAGAGATCTGTGCCTAGAACTGAATCCAGGAGGATAGTAGACTGGGCACAAGGAAAACTGTTCATACCAAATTCAGAGAAATTCTGAATACAGTGGGAGCACACACACACACCCCCCCCAGCACACACACACGTCATCTGTGACTCTGTGCGAAGTGGCACACAAGAGAGGAGGAGAACTAAACTGGCTGTAAGGGCTGAACACGTCTGCTTCTGGGCTTAGTCGTTCATGCTGCTTCCAGATGAAACCTGATGATGCTTTCAGTTTGATCTCCCTGACAAGCTAGTGTTCAAGCAAGGTCCAAACTAAAGGCTTCCTCTTCTGCTCCATGTGCTTTGAGTCTCAGTTGTGTCCAACTCTTTACAACCTTAGGGACTGTAGCCTGCCAGGTTCCTCTGTCTATGGGATTCTCTAGACAAGAATACTAGAGTGGGTTGCCATGCCCTTATCCAGGGTATCTTTCCAACCCAGGGGTCGGACCCGAGTTTCTTGCATTGCAGGTGAATTCTTTACTGCTGAGCCACTGGGGAAGCCCTTCTACTCCATAGCCACATGAAAAAAGTCTATTGCTACTGCTGAAAGAATGAATTTACCCTTTAAATATCTGACCACCAGGAATTATGGTTTGTCCTACAGTGTGCCTCCAAAGCACTATGTCTGTAGAGCAGCTGGACAGTCATCAAAAATGTGTACATATGTCAGACTTCCTGAATTGTACCCTTTAAATACATGCAGTTTATTGTACATAGATTACATCTCAATACATTTGTTAAAAACTGCATAGACACCCACTCACAGACACATACATGCACATACCTCTAATGAAATAATAGATCTAGCCAGCAGCTCTGTGTCTAGGTGAAAGCTGACAGGAAACTTTACAATGGATGCATAAGGCTGACAGCACCTGACTCCACTGACCAATTTTACATCAAAAATAGGACAACCAGACATTATATGCTTTCCTGATTGAATGCAATAAGAGGTTCACAGGAATATCACCTATTGCCGTACTCTTCCTAAAATAACTAAACCTGAGTCCACCAAAACCTTTGGATCTGGCGCCAGATCATAAGCAATGTGTGACAGGAACATGCTGCAAGGCTGCAGTTAGCCAAAGCACCAAGTCAGAGTGTGGCACATGTTACAGGATCAATGGTCTGGAGTCTTAACAACAAAAGGAAAAAAGCAGGTGGGTAGACCTGCTATAGGTTCTAAGAAACCTAGAAAAGTATCAACCAAATGCAATGTGTGGTTCTTCTTTAGAGCCTAATCTGAACAAGCCAAATATAAAAATGTATTTTTGAGAAAACTGGGGGAAATGTTTAAAATACTGTTTGTCTCTAGCTATACCACTCTCTATTTTTTTTTAAACAATTTTGTTGATGTAGAATTGACATACAATGAACTGCACATATTTAAAAGGTACTTGATAAATTTTGACATATGGTATGTACTTGTGAAATCTCCACAACCAAAATAATGAACATGTCCATCACCCCCAGAAGTTTCATGGCCCTTTGCAGTCCTTTCCCCCAGCCACCCTCCCCTAAACCCTAAGTCCAAAATTGAAGAAATTTAAATATAGACTAAGTATTAGATAATACTAAGTAATTATTAGTTTGATGTGACAATGGCATTATGGCTGTATTTTTTCAGTCTTTATATGTTAGAGACATCTCTGAAGTATTTACAGGTGAAATATGATGATGTATAGAATTTGGTTTAAAATACTCCAGGGGGAAAATGTGGCAGGAAGATAAATGAAACACAATTGTCAAAATGTTCATAATTTTTGAAGCTGATTGATGGGGACATGGAGTTCATTATAACTAGTCCCTTTATTTTTGCGTATGCCTGAAAAGTTCCATGAAAAAAATATTTAAAAACAAAAAAGCAAACAATATACTCTCTGATAGCAAAGAAGACCTTGAGCTATGAACCATTCACAAATTAGACACGTTACGAGACACCTTTCCTCTCTGCCATTTACCATCGTATCTAGTTTACCCTGCAGCGCACCCTCCCACCCCCTACAACACCCCCAAGCAAGGCGGAGCAGTTTTTTGAGGCAGTGTTAGTCACAGACATGGCTTGCATAGTCCTCTGGCCTGGGCCTCAAGAAAACAGCCTTTAGACTCAGGTGGCAAACTCTGTAGCTTCCCCAAAAACCTTCATCAGAATTCTGCTCACAAAAATTTCCAGAGGATATTTGTCTTTAGAGGGCACAAGGCCACTTTAGTGGATCTGTTGAAGTGTTCTTGCTTAGTCTAATGTTTTCTCTTTTTATGAAACTTCTTTATTGGGAAAGAAAAATCTTTTCTTTTTTTTTTTTTTTTTTTTTTTTTTTGCAATTCTGCTTCTTCCTCACTAACTCTGATTTATCCAGGTGGCAAGGAGCCAACCCTATGCCTTTCTGAGTTTCACTGTAATCACAGGAAAAAATAGTAGCACAACAAATACTTCTGTTCCTCTGACTCCCATCAGATGAAGGTACTCCCAGTCCATGCGATGTTTGCGGAAGCAAAATTTGGCCACACAGAATCAATACAATATTCACAAACATACTGCTTTGTATTTGGCCCCTCCTCTTTGGACATTTGTCTTCTTTGCTCTTGAAATAAAATGCTCAGAAGTTGTGTTTTCATTCATGCAAAATAGGATGGACCTCTGTCCTGACAGATGTGCTCTGGCATATTGTTGAGCCCATCATGAATCCTTGGTTTCATACCAGAACACCAGTGATACCACTATAGAAGTTAACTCTCAAATGCATTATTCTGAGAAAATTTATTCAAAGTTTCAACTTGAAATGCCATGAACTGCTTTCCCAGCTGCAGCCCAGGCAGCGAAATTGGGAATCTCCCTCCTCCCACTTTCCCCACATGGCTGAGGAGGGCTTTCCACACGTGGCCATTTGTATGGGAGACACATATATACATTAGGAACTGCCTGCAGAGGAAGAAAAAGGAACAATTTCTGTGAATAGAAAATAAATCTGACTAGAATTTAGACATGGATCATCCAGATGAGATGGTGATTTCAATGGCTGCTCTAAGGAAAGGAAACCCCATCTTGCTGATGTCTTGTTTCTTAAAAAAGGATGGTAGTATATTTAATCCAGTGCTTTCCCGATGATATGCCAGGGCACATCCGTCAGGATTGAGGCCCTTCATATTTTGCATGAATGGAGTGACAGCTTTTGAGCACTTTATTTCAAGAGCAAAGAAAACAAATGTCCAAAGAAAAGGGCCAAATACAAAGTGGTATTTGTTACATACACACAAAAGGAGAAGACTAGAAGCTACAAAGAAAACACTCAGGCGCTTTAAATGAGAACAAGTTATATAAATTATAAACTGGCCATATAACTGAAACTACCAGTTGTTTTTCGTTTTTTTTTTTTTTTTTTTTAAAGAGGCAGGCTTATGTATACAACACTTTAAAATACAGTATGTGAAGGAGAAAAGGGGTAGACGAGTGCCTATAATATGCCATCAAGACTGGAAAAAACTATGCAAGCACAATCTCCCTCCCTCTTATCACATGCCCTGTAGCGGCAAACTGGGGTGGAGGGGAGTAAAGGTGGGGAAAAAAGAGAGCCACTAACATCTGTACCTTTTGGGGAAAAAAAAAATAATGTGTTATCTATTTTCCAAAAGGATACAGCACTGAGGAAACTGTTTCAATAATCTTAAAAAGTCAGGCATCAGCAAGATGGCAGAAGATAAGCACAGAGCATACATGATTTACTATATCTTTATTAGAAAATAGGATTCGGGGACAGGCAGTTCGATGGTACTTATGGCATATGGAGAACCTAAGGAGTTATATTCTAGTAGCACTCAACATTGCAAAAGGAACCCCCTCACACACTTCTTTTCTACAAGCTTATGACCTGCAAAGTGCAGACCTCTTTGGCTTATTGCAGAAGCCTCAGTCAGTCATGTCAATCATCTGAAATTTCATATCAGCCAAGGTACCAAGGTAATTTCTACTCTGCTTCCCCAGAGGCCACTACCGAAAATTGTCAATAGAAGGGAATTCTGTGAGCAGACTCTTCCAACTCTCAAGAGAGCTTCATTTCCTTCATGGACAGCTCCTAACATTATTCCAGTTTACTGGGCAGCAAAGTAATTCTCTCAACACCCAAGCCACTTCTCTGAAGGAGCGTGAGTGTGACAGTGCGGGTGTGTGTCGGGATGGGGAAGGCCATCGGCTGGGTGAGGGAGGCCTCCTCCCTCTGCACCACTCCAAGTATATCAGGTACACTATAAGCCTCAGTTTCTTAAGTCTGTAAAACTGAGGAGCAATAAAACCTCCTCCAAAGAGTTGTTCTGAGGGAGAGGCAAATGAGATGGCCGTGTAACTGCATTCTGAAACTGGCTGACTCTAAACAAAGTACTGGCTGACTTGGCTACCTTGTCACTCATTCCCCAAAAGTTATTTTTGCTTCCACAGGGCTTAGAGTTGGGCTGGCCAATTGAGCAGCTTACAGTAACTGACTACCTGGCCTTGACTTTATCAATAGTTTCATCCAAGAAGCCCGTCATACCAGAATATTATTAAATAAGAAAACAGAGGATACTTTCATATTAAAAATAAGAAAAATTAAAAATAAGAAAAAAATAAAAATAAGAAAAATCCAAAACAAATGAGAGTTTTATTATTCATTATCTCTTTTTCTTAGGTTTTTGAAAAATTGTGTTTAATAGTAACATGGAACAAGGATAGTGAAAGTCCAAATAAGATGTTAAAAACAAACCCAGAGCACCATAAAATGCCATTGAATTAAAGAAGCAGACTTGGTCTCAGCTCACAGTCTCCAATGGGGGTATGCCCATTGAATACTTACAGGTCCAACAGAATGTGCTGCGTGGCAAAAATATAAAGGGGGCCTTCTTTCAAATAAGGCATAGAAGGCATTTCAAAGACATGAACTGTGCGTGAACCCTCATCTCTCGTTAAGAATAAAGCAGAAGTACTTCTGGGAACTCAACTATAGTGAGCTGGCACGAGAGAATAGAAGGCCAGTGCACACCCAGGCAACCAACTCCATGTAGTTTAAATCTCACAGGCCCCAGCCACTTCTTCTCCTGTTTTAAATATATCCTGGCCTGCCAGTGGGTCCCACCATTTAGATGAAGGCACTGACACTCCCATTAATGGCAAATAGAGAATCTTATAAGGGAAACACATAAAGCCAGTCAACTGCTATTAATTAAGTGTAGATTAATTTACAACAGCAGGAAGTGGAAAACTGGTGCTAAGGGGCAGGATACTGCACAACTGAAATGCAAGGAGGAAGAAACTAAAGAGTGAAAGCAAAGTATGAATCACTGCCTGAGACCCTGGAGAAGAAAGACTCAAGCCTTAAGGAGTATTTGACAGCAAGGAGGGAGGTCCCTAAAAAACAATATGAGAACAAAAAATAAGCTTTACTGACTTCATCATTTATCTCCCCTGTATCCTTCCCATGTTGCCTGTGGTAACTGTGCTGAATGTTGTCCATACCCATCAAGTTATAACCTCAGTGAGGTATAATAAGATTCCGGCAGGCCAGAATCAGTTATTCATATGTTTTAAAAGCTACTCATTATCTGTAGCTTTTAATACATATGAATAACTAGAATGGCAATTTTTCTCAAGTTAAACCTTTCATTTCTGAATATGTGCTTTCTGAGTCTGACATCTCAGAAAACTTCAGTTTGTTATTTTTAAGTTACTGGTCACTGACAGCCTATAGTCAAAGGTAAGGTACCCATCAAACAACCCAATTCCACTACAGCCAATTTATCAAAACATATATGTTATCACTATACCTATCACTCACACAAGAACTTATCAGGATTAAGAAGAACTAAACCACTTTGAAGGAACTGTCAGTAAAAAAAAAAATCTTATCTAATATTGGCAGAAGCTAAATAACAGACATTACATATTCCAAGAGACCAATTAACAGTCTTCTGAGGGACCACTTAATGCATTATTTATTCTAAGAGGCCAGCCTGAGTCTGCCAGTAAAGAAAATATCTCAGAATTTAGTGGGAAGTGTGGCAAGACACATTAAGGTATTGATGTCATTAAACAGTTTTAAGAAATAAAAGAATCCTCACTTTGTGTTCATACGTGAAGATGATGCAGAATGTCTCTAAAACTGCAGATAAGGCTTTATCTTCTAAGGCTGAAGTTCGAAAGAAGAAAAATGTATTGGACACAATAATCCATCTGTTAACAACACCAAAATCCTGAGGTCTGGATGACTGCAGAGTTCTAGGGCCCCCCCTAACCCATTTATGAAAACCCCAGGCAGGGCTAACATCATACTCAGTGATGAAAATTAAAAATATTACCTTATATGTAGAATATGATCTTATATGTAGAAAACTCTAGAGATAACACACACATACACACACAGTTAAAACTAATAAATTCAGCAAAGTTGCAGACAAGATCAATATATAAAACTCAGTGTGTTCCTATACACTAACAATGAAATATGAAAAGGAAACCAAGAAAACAATTTCATTTATAATAGAATAAAATAAAAAAGAATACATACTTGGGAGTAAACCTCACCAAGGAAGTAACAGACTTATACTGAAAACTACAAAATACTGGTGAAAGAAATCACAAATACATGAAAAGACATCTCATGCTCACAGACTGGAAAACTTAATATGTTAAGATGTCAATATTACCCAAAATAATCTACTGATTCAATGAAATCCCTATTAAAATTCCAATGGCATTTTTTTTTTTTTTGCAGAAATAGGAAAATATATCCTAAAATTCATATAGGATCTCAAGGGACTCCAAAGAGTCAAAACCATTTTGAAAAAGAACACCATTGGAAGAACACACTCATGTTCTCATTTCCAAACCTACCACAAAGCTACAGTAATCAAAACAGTGTGGTACTGGCACAAATACACCAATGGAATAGAACAGAAAAACCCCAAATAAATTCTTGTGTATATGGTGAAATGAACTTCAGCAAGGGTGCCAAGACCACTCAGTGAAGAAAGAACTGTCTCTTCAACAAATGTTTTTAGAAAATTAATATCCACATGTAAAGGAATGATTGGACCCTTACACCATATACAAAAATTAACCCCAAATGGATTAAAGACCTAACCATAAAACCTAAAAATATACAAGTCCTAGAAGAAAACATAGGGGAAAATCTTCATGACACTGGACTTGGCAACGATTTCTTGGATATTATACCAAAAACACAGGCAACAAAACCAAAAATAGAGAAGACTGCATCAAACTTTAAAATCTTTGTGTATCAAAGGATACAATCAACAGAGTGAAAGGCAGCCTACAGAATAGGAAAAATATTTTCAAATAATTAATAACCAAAATGTATAAAGAACTTCTACAATACCAAAAAAAAAAATCAAGCAACCCAATTAAACAATTAAATATAAATCAAATAACCCAAAGGGCTTGAATAGGCATTTCTCCAAAGATGGTATACAAATGGCCAACATGCACTGAAAAGATGCTCAGCATCAGTAATCATCAGAGAAATGCCCATCAATGGATGAATAAACAAACTTATACATGTACAATGGCACAGATTCAGCCTTAAAAAGGAATTCTGACACATACTACAACATGGATGAACCTTAAGAACATTATGCTAAATGAAATATGCCAGGCACCAAACGACAAATACAGTATGATTTCACTTACATGAGGTATGGAAAATATTCAAAGAGTCAAATTCCTGGAAACAGAAAGTATAATGGTGGTTACCAGGGACTGAGGAGAGGAGGAAAAGGTTATGTATGGATGGGGTTTTAGATTTGCACAACGAGGTGAATATCCTTAGCACTACTGTTAAGGATAAATAGTAGTTTTTAAAAATATTTATTTATTTAGCTGCCCTGGCTCTGAGTTGTGGCGCACAGGATCTTTTAGTTACAGCCTGTGGGATCTAGTTCCCTGACAAGGGATCGAATCCAGGCCCTCGGCACTGAGAGTGAGGAGTCTTAGCCACTGGACCACCAGTGAAGTCTCAGTAGTTCTTTTTGCCTTTTTTTTTTTTTTTTTACTTTACCACATTTTAACCAAAAGTAGTTAAGTGATACTTTTATATGTTTCTTCCTTTTTGAAGAAAAACCATTAAAACATTTGTTCAGCACAAATGAGACCTGTGAACTCAAGAGTTTCCAGTCTCACATGGAAGATGAGAAATAGAGAGAGCCTGACTAGGTAAGGGCCCCTTATGAGGCCGCCAGAGCAAACACAGTAAAAGCTTCACTAAGAAGCAGGGTAAACTACACGTCAATTGCTATTTCCTGAGTGTGCTTCCAACTGATATGACTGATGCAATCACCTGGGAGTCCACTCTATCCCAAGGTAATTTTTACCCCCACAAATGGATCTAAACCTACCAGTCTAGATGAAGACAGTCCCCAACTACTCTCCAGACCAGTAATTCCACTGGCCAAGGTAAGATGCCTATCTGTTTTGTTCTTGGGAAATACTGTTCTTTGTTAAGAAACTACATCTCTCCAATGTTCTTGGTGTTAGGTCCCCTTCTTTACAGTGATAATAGAGAGATAGTTTGGGTTGGCATACATGTGTGCATGCAAGTGTGTATTTTATAGATCCATGAGATTAAAAAAAAAAAATCTGGGAACTACTGTTTTAGATAAAGTCCTCTTAGACCAAAGCCTTGGAGAGCCTTCTAACCTTCTGAGCCTATGATCCTAAATGGCTCAGAGAAAGGCTTCTCATGGTAATTGCCAACATTGGTTTTGGGCTCTTGACTATGTTTTATTTTGCACAGAACTATTTCCTTATTAAAAGTACTTTTATTTCATCTTCAGCTTCCTACCCTATAAAATAGTTATGGCACATATTTTTAATGTGTCATTTACAAATAAACTAAGAGGCAATATGTGTGTGCGTGCTAAGTCATTTTAGTCATGTCCAACTCTTTGTGACCCTATGGACTACGGCCTTCCAGGCTCCTCTGTCCAAGGGATTCTCCAGGCAAGAATACTGGAGTGGCTTGCTACGCCTCCCTCCAGAGGATCTTCCCAACCCAGGTATCAAGCCTACGCCTCTTATGTCTCCTGCATTGGCAGGCGGGTTCTTTACAACTAGCAGCCCCTGGGAAGCCCCCAGAGGCAGGACAGCATCGCGCTTAAATGTTCAAGCCAAACTGCTGGGGTTGGAGTTCAAGCTCTATCGTTATTAGTTATATATGACCTTGGGAAAATAATCTTTCTGGGGCTCAGTTTCCTTCTCTGTAATATGGAGACAATAATAGTTTATACTTCATAGGGTTGTTGTGAGAATTAAATGAGTTAACATCTGTAAAATGCTTACAGCAATGCCCAGCACACAGTCAGAGCTCAAGAAATGACTGTCAGCATATAAAGCGACCCTGTAACTTGCTCCACATCACAAACTGGCACTGCCAGTGAAGGAAGGATTATAACTGTGATTATGCTCTCTGCTGAAATCCTTCCACTACCCACACAAACTCCTCTTCCCATTGGTCCAATAATATAAGGTAATGTACAGGTATTTGGGGGCAAATTCTTACTCTGGGCTCTTCTCAGTCACCTTACATTAGGTTCCTGGACCCAGTTCAAGGGTGTGTGTGTGTCTGTGTGGTGTGTGTAGGCTTCCCCACACCAACAAGCAATTAATTCCTGGACGCCATCAGCGTGTCTGAGAATTCAACTGAATTCTGACACTATCTACCCAGAGATGGAATCAGATTCCACAGGTAAAGGGTTCAGTCCTACAAAACCATCTCTGCTTCAGACACCAATTGAAACCCCAATTTGTGACCTGTGGTTCTGACCAACTGGCTATTAATTAGAGGTTCCCATGACTCCCTCTTTGGGTTTGATGCATTTGCTAGAATGGCTCACAGAAGTTAGGAAACTCTGTTTACTTACTGTATTACCAATTTATCATAAAGGATATGAATCAACAACTAGATGAAGAGATACAAAGGGTGAAGTCCTAAATGGGACTTGTGTTCTCATGGAACTCAGGACTCAGCACAGCAGCACATGGAAACATTCTGGTTTCCCAGCATGGAAGCTCTTTGAGCCCCATGTCACAAAGAGTTGGACATGACTAAAATGACTTAGCATGCACACACATATTGCCTCTAGTTTATTTGTAAATAAATAAACCCATTTTAGGTTTTTATGGTGGCTTCATTACATAGGCATGATTTCTTAAATCACTGAGCACTGAGGACTGATTCAATCTCTCCCCACTGCAGAGGTCAGGTGGTGAAATGAAAAGTTCCCACCCTCTAATCACACGGGTGGTTCTGTGGGCAACCAGATCCTGTCCTTAGGTGCTTTGCAAAAGTCATTTCATTAACATAGCAAAATACGCCTCCATCACTCAACACTTAGGAAATTCCACGGGGTTTTGGAGCTGTGAGCCAGGAACTATGCAGAAAGACCAAATATACGTGAGAAACATATTTTGGTCATCTGCATGATCTATATATATATATATATATATGTGTGTGTATTTTATAAATCACATTACCGCACACCTCTTCAAGTAGAATCCAACTTAGTCCCTCACAATCTGATCCTGCCATTTTAATGCGGCAGGTTTGTTTACAATTTAAAACTACCTTCTTCTAGATATTTTTCAGATGAAAAATGTTTGCCCAATTCGAAATCTGACACACTTAAGGCTTTAAGAATATGTAATATTAATCAGCTTCACCACTTTCAGGAGCCTCTCTCTCAAGCATGCTCTCTGAGATGCTCTGCTTTGCATTCTCAAGTAGCTGTTGTGTGATGAGCTGCACAGAGATAACTCAAGCAGAATACGGAAAGGAAACACTTTGAAGACACACCAAAGCAAAACTTCAAATGATATAGCACCACTGGGAACTCAGAGAAATCACAGCGGCTGATAAGCCTAGGGAGCATCGACGAGCACCTGGAGTCTATCTCTTTCTGAAGAGAGGATGGCAGGTGCACACTATGCCAAACTCCACACAGCTGCAAATCCTGGACTAGCCTGGGCAGCTGGTGGGACCCGCTGGCTAGATGGTAATTATTGGTCAGGCATCTTCAGCTACAAGGGCTAAGGTGTAGCTCATTACATCTGTATTCTTCAACGGGTTATTTATCTCAGTGCTAGAGTGATGGTTAGCCTCGAGGCATGTTTACCCATCTGCTAAAAAATAAAAATAGAAAGAATCATACACAAAGGGAAAACATATAAAGGGCTTAATAAAATTTGTAATGAGTCCTATGAGAGATCATCTCTTCTCAATCCTCTCTGTACCTTATTATAGAAAAGTCCCTTAAAATCTGAGAATGAAGTTAGATAAGCTCTAATAAAGTCTAAAAGTAGGAGTTGGTCTCTCTTTGCTTGCACCTGGAGTAGCCACTCTTCCTCCGAAGGGCCATGTGCTTCAGCAGAAGCTGACTTCAGCACTAGCTCCAGGGATGGGTCCTGTGAGGTCTCAGCCAGTTTGTGCACAGGCAAGGGTCACAAGTCTAGCAGTGGGCATGTGGCCTAGCTTTGCCAGTCAAACTGAAGGGGAAGGGCATAATCCACATGCAGGTAGAATAAGTTTGTATTGAATCTTGGACATTTTGAATATTGTGAGATTCTGAGTCTTGCTTAAATCCTAAGGAAAATGTTAATATTTGCTTTAGTAAGTAATCAACCTGCTGGTTGGATTCAGATCACAAGTCCCAACCAACCCTTCTGTGAGGTATGGCTTAAATATCAGTTCTTCTACTGAGCCTGTGCTCCAGAGCATGGGAGCCGCAACTACTGAAGCCCGCGTGTTCCAGAGCCTGTGCTCTGCAACAAGAGAAGAAGCAATGAGAAGCTTCTCACAGCAATGAGAAGAAGCCTCGCAGCAACAAAGACCCAGCACAGCCATAAATAAATAAATAAAATTATTTTTTTAAATTATAAATAAATATCACTTCCTCAGTGAAAGCCTTTGCAGAAATATTAGGACTGTCTGGCATGAGTGCTAGCCAGTGGCCTAGGCCCTGGGCAGTTATTTATCGCATAATCAATTCTAATAGTTTTTGTGTGCTCTTCAGGACCAGATTCATGCAGCGTGCTGTTGAGGAGGGGACCCAGGAGTGCACAGATAACTCTGCAGGCTTGGTTTCCTGAGCTCCTCCTCCTCCACTGTCTTCCCAGGTACCTTTCAGTTCCTTTCTGACTTCCAGCCAGAAAGCTGAGGCCTTTGTTATCCTGTTCTCTCACATATTTTGAGGGCTAGGCAGCAGGAAGACAAAGAGAAAGAAAAAAAGTGAGAGGTCCTTTTTAGGACTATCACTTCTCTAACTGGAGGGAACTCAAGGAAATCGTGAAGGACAGGGAGGCCTGGCATGCTGCAGTTCATGGGGTCTCAAAGTGTCAGGCACAACCTAGTGACTGAACACCACCAGCAGCTGCAGGGGGCGGTTCCCCTCCCTTAGGACTTTTAGGCAGCCGTGGGCCCTGCGGCTGTCACTGCTAGCACCGCCTCCACAAGACTGCCTGGCGGCTGGGGCCTGGGAGAAGGGAGGGAGGCTTTTTTAAGGAAGGAAGTTTCTACACCTCTTTCTCTGAGTGTTAGAAGTCTCCTTCCCCATCAAGTCAAGATTGGAGGGTTTCTCCTGGAGCTCTCTCTTTCCATGCCTGATTCCCACTTCCAGGTGTGGGCTGCACTCCACCCAGGCCAGGGAATATTCATAGCTGTACTTCAAATCCTGGTCTTTTCTAATCCACCTGCTACTATTGACTTCTCAGAGTCCTTAGATTGCTAGTCCATGAGTTCTATCCAGGATTTTAGCTGCATTCAGCAGGAGACACTAGGCAGAGTGTGCTTACTTCGTCTTATCCAGAAATGGAACTCTCCAGAGGCAAGTATTTTTAAATGCAGTAGTCAAATACGGTTATGTGTCTTATAAAATAATAGAAAATCCATAACTCCGTAGGTATCTTTTTTAGGGTGAGAAAGTAGGCTTTTAGGTTAAAAAAAAAAGTAATCTGGTTTACAGAAAAATTTTAAGTTAACTCAACAGATGTTACCCGACTGAGGTAAAAATCATGCAGTGGTATACACATGTCATAAGTTTGAGAAATGCTGATCTACAGAAGTGACTCGCTTTCTAGAGCTACTTATAAACAGTTCTATTTTACTACATATATATCTGCTTATATTATTTGTTTTATTAACTGACCTTGTGGTTGTGTCCTTCTGGCTATTATAGTCTATAGAATACTGGGGAAGAACAGCAAGGTCATTCAAAAGCAGAGATATTACTTTACCAACAAAGGTCCGTCTAGTCAAGGCTATGGTTTTTCCTGTGGTCATGTATGGATGTGAGTTGGGCTGCGAAGAAGGCTGAGTGCCAAAGAACTGATGCTTTTGAACTGTGGTGTTGGAGAAGACTCTTGAGAGTCCCTTGGACTGCAAGGAGATCCAACCAGTCCATTCTGAAGGAGATCAGCCCTGGGATTTCTTTGGAAGGAATGATGCTAAAGCTGAAACTCCAGTACTTTGGCCACCTCATGTGAAGAGTTGACTCAATGGAAAAGACTCTGATGCTGGGAGGGATTGGGGGCAGGAGAAGGGGACGATAGAGGGTGAGATGGCTGGAATGGCATCACCGACTCGATGGACGTGAGTCTGAGTGAAATCTGGGAGTTGGTGATGGACAGGGAGGCCTGGCGTGCTGCGATTCATGGGGTCGCAAAGAGTCAGACACAACTGAGTGACTGAACTGAACTGAACTGAAAAGAAGCTTTCCTCGGGAAGATGGGTCTGAGGGACTTCCAAAGGAAAGACGGTAGAAGGGAGCGTTACACACAGATCAGGCAGTAAATGAAGAAGGTATGGATTCAGAAGTTACCTTCTTCTTTTAGAAGGTTGCCAAGGGAGGTGGTGGAGGCCAGTGTCGGGTGTTGCTCCTGGCCTGGCTTTGGCCCACAGGCCTCTCAGCCTGAATCTTTGCATCTGAGCCTGCTTAGCCAATGCCACAGCAGACAGGATGTCTAGGCAATTCACAGGCATGATCAAAGGTCCCCATGACAGACGATGGCAAGGAGCCATGCAATCTACCATAATTCCTTCATAGCTTGACTATACATTAATTCAACCCCCCCCCCCCAACAAAGAGTATTCCAGAATATGAATGGATTCTCCAGAGACCACAGTCACTTTCAGTAGTGCTTCACTTGACAAGGTCCTGCTAAGTGTTACCAGAAAATCTACCCAGCTTCACCATTACCGTGACATCTGAGGCTGAAGAAAGTGATGAAACTGTTCAGATCCTCAAATCCTCAAATCTACATACAGTGAGAAGTACCTGGATGAAGCACCCCTCTGGGAAATACTCTCCCAGGTAAACCTAGAAGATAATGACGTCACAGAATAATTTCACAGAAATTATGAATAATGTCGCAGACATTAAATTATCAGCATTGAAGGCAAGAAGAAAGCCCTGGTATGGTGATGCTTTTTACCTTAGTGACAGCGATGCAGGAAAAATTAAGTGAAAGGGCAGATCAAATAAAAACTATAAGAGAAGAAAAGCAACAAAAAGAAGCAGAAGCAGCTGGAAAGCAATTATTTCATAGCATTCCTGATACAATTGAGAATTTCTTAACGTGGAAGGCCAAGTTAGATGCAGAACTCCTGGAAATTAAAAAGGTTAAAATAATCTTTAGAGATGACTTTTGGCCATTCAGATTTTGCATGTCAGCTTCTTTTTCCATTAATATTCTAATGGTATTCCCAGTCGTGTGCATTCGGAAATGGCTGAAGTTGTGAGAGATACAAAAGACATCCAAATGCTGAGGAGGAGCCTCACGGCCGCATTAGTCAACCTTGCAGTCATTATTAAGTGATTCCGTCTAATGAGCCAAGTAGTCTCCTTCTGTATAAAAGTCTATTAAACAAATTATAGGGTCTTGGGAGCCACTCACTAGGGAATGAAAATCTCACACATATCTGAACATTTTTTCTTCAACAAATAAAAAACAATTAGAATAAATTTAACATCAGAATAAATTTAACATCAGGTACTGAATTTTTTTAAAAGTTACACTTCTTGACAAAAGTGGTGCTAACTTTGAAAACAAGATAAGATTAAAACAACCACAATACCGGTGACTGGATAGGCCCGCTTTTATTTTTATATTGGGGTTCTAGATAAGATTTGAAAAATCCCAAACCGTTTGGTGCCTTAAAAAAGAAAATTGCAAAACGTCAAGCAGCTCCCACTTTATTCTCGGTTCTTAGCTACTGAAACACCTGCTGCTGCTAAGTCGCTTCAGTCGTGTCCAACTCTGTGCAACCCCATAGACGGCAGCCCACCAGGCTTCCCCATCCCTGGGATTCTCCAGGCAAGAACACTGGAGTGGGTTGCCATTTCCTTCTCCAATGCATAAAAGGGAAAAGTGAAAGTGAAGTCGCTCAGTCGTGTCCGACCCTCAGCGACCCCATGGACTGCATGCAGCCTTCCAGGCTCCTCGGTCCAGGGATTTTCCAGGCAAGAGTACTGGAGTGGGGTGCCATTGCCTTCTCTGTGAGAAACAGCAGTCAGTGTTTAAGACCCACCGTAGCTTCACTGCCATGAACTCAGACTGCCCTGAAGAGGGAGCTGTCACTACAGCTAAAGACGCAAAGGCTGGGATGGAAGCCCCATGAGGGTAGAGGGGTTTTTTGCTGCTGCTGTTCACTGACATTTCCAGCCCTAGAACAAGACTGGGACGTCACAGATGCTCAATTAATACTGAAAAATAAAAGGCTGTCCAGGAAGGCCTTCTGGTCCTCCCAAAGTTGGGAACAACCAATAAAAGAACATTCTGAACCTGGGATTTATCAGTGGGGTCATTGGCAAGGTTGGATGGTGTGCCTTCTTAAAATCAAACCCTCCTTTCTCCTTTAAGTGCAGGTTTCCACAGATCCTGATAATCTTTATCATATTCTCTAGCACAATTATGAAAAAGGGACAGCATTTTCACTTTTCTAATCTGGGGGACTCAGCTGCACTCAATTGGGATGTCATTAGAATCTGCATAGGGTTGCTGTGTGGCAGGCACAGTCCGCCTAGGCACTAGAGAGAGCGCCATGACTTTCTTGCCTATATTGGGGTCATTGTAATGTGCTAATGTAGAAATAAACCTCAGTAATTATCATTATATATCTAGTGAGAAAAGTGGTTGTATGTTACATTTTTACAAATCTTTTAAATGCCTGGAATAAGTAAGACAGCTGGATTTTGCTACTTTTTTTGTTTCTTTCTGAGAAGACGACATGTGTTTATTTCTGTTTAAACTTTCTGTTTTATATTGGAGTACAGCCAATTAACAGTGTTGTAATGGTTTTAGGTACACAGCAAAGGGACTCAGCCATACACATACATGTATCCATTCTCCCCTAAACTCCCTTCCTGTGCAGGCTGCCACATAACATTGAGCAGAGTTCCGTGTGATGTACAGTAGGTCCCTGTTGGCTGTCCATTTTAAATATAGCAGAGTATACATGTAGATCCCACACTCCCTATCTCTTCCCTCCATTCTTTGTACATCATGCTGTCTTTGGAAAACTCCACTGCATACTCATGTGCAAGTATGTTTTAATACTGTTATGAAAATAGCTTTGACTCCCAAAAGTTTCAGGGGCTCCTGGCCACCCTTTAAGACACTGTGGTAGAGAGTACACTGAGAGCCGTAACTGTTACGAACATTCAGAAGGGATTCTCAAACAAGGAAAGAGAGTTCAAAAAGATGGAGAGGGGAAAACATCACTGCTTGTAGCCACACTTTACAGGAAAGCTGAAATATTTCATCAGTGTGCTTGTGTTACTTTAAATGTTGCTTTCTCTTTGTACTTGACCATATTTCAACAGGAAATGAAATTGCTATTTGAAGAAAAGAAAAGCCAGTATTTCTCTCTGACAAGACAAAACAGAACAAAAACCAAAAACCACGGATTCTAACTCCTTCCAGTTCCTATATAAATGTCGACTGCTCATGTACATTTACTTTTTAGATCATCACTTATAAGTGACACTCTTATAAGACCCATATCACCTTTTCTCCTGCCTTTTCTTCTCTTCAACAACTTCCTGCTCACTGTCAGTCAAATGTTATTTAACAGGACAAAAGAACAATTTCTAATTACCAATCAGTTACAAACTGCTGCACAGTTCAGTCTTTCTGTCTGCATGTTTCCATGATCAGCAATTAAATAGTAATCTACAAATCAACTCACTTCTTAACAGGTACTGGTCCTTAGCTAGAGTCAGGTGATTTCTATCTAATACAAACAATTCATAAAGAAGTAAAACAGTTGTATTCATTTAAGTATGGTCAAGAAAAAAGTAATTATTTATGAACCTCACATCATCTCACACCATTATTTTTCCCAAACTTAAGAAGAAGCATGATTTTACATTTTCTTTCCCAAAAGCAAGCAGAAACAGATTGGTTATGGTGACTTTTTCAGGTGATATTTGACTTTATTATCTTACTTAAATCCCTGTGCACCTTAGCAAATCTTCTAAGTTGATAAAAACACTAGGCCAGCACCCCATTGGTTAACAGCACAGGCTCCAGAGCGGAGGACCTGGGTTTGAATCCTGAAGCTGCCACTTGTGATATGACTTTGAGCAAGTTCATCTATGCCTCCTTTTTCTCAGCTTTTAAAATGAAGATAATAACAGCATCTGCCTCATAAGTGGATGACAGGATTAAATTCACTAATGAATAAATGAGCAAAGCACTTAAAATGGTGGCTAACACAGAATAAATACTCAGTGAATGTCAATCTCTGTTTTTATATATTTGTCTTCTAAAATAAGTCACAGCAGAAAAAAATTGCCCATTATAATCTATTAGAGCCCTGGAACAATACAAAAGGGAAATATTAAAAAGAGATGACTGTTTTAGTGTCCTTCTCTCTTAAAATAAGTAGCTGCCTGTATCACCCAAGGAAGTGCTGACTAGCCATGGAAAAGATACCAGACATTTTCAAAACTATTGTGATTCTGTGAAACAAGAAGAAAAGAAAACTCAAGAAGACTTGTCCTTCAAAATAGATTAAAGGAATCTTAACAGAAAATGTAACACAGCTATCTAGAAACAAGAGAACTGTGCATCCTTTTTGACAGAGATACTTTTATGGGCAAGATAAAACTATCACAGCCCGAAGATGCTTGTTAATTCATACATACCTGTAAGCAATATTTACACCACATGATATGTAGTAAGAGATGAGGGTGTGTAACTCTATTCTCATACATAGTCTTGTAGCATACTCTGAGAGAAATGAAGCTTGAAGCCAAAAAAGAAAACATTCATGAAAAAATTTAAAAATCCTTGACATCAGGGTTGACTTTATCCAAGAAGGCTTACCTCTTGCAGTGTATCACAAGATTCATCTATGGAAGGCTGGTACATAAAAATGCTAACTGGGATACATAAGAAAACTATAGCTAACATTTACTGAATACTCACTATGTTTTGGACATCATTCCAAGTTTTTTTATATAGATTAATATATAATTATATATAAGATTATATATAAAATATATAAGATTAATTATATAATTAATTTTCAACATTGCTATGAGATAGGCATTTTATTGTTCCCACTTATACCCAAGGAACTGAGGCAAAGAGAAATTAACCTGCCCAAATGTCAAGCTAATAATGGCTAGTCAAAAACAGTCTGGCTCCTAAGCCCAAGTTTTTAACCAGTAGGCAAATAAAAAGACATATTATGCACTTACATATATGGGGCGGGGTTGGGGGGGGGTGGCTAAGATTCTAACAGAACGTTTTTGTTATTTGTAATGTTTGAATTATTGACAATAAGCATGTATGGACTTGCATAATTTAAATTTTTTATATCATAAACTTAGTAACACCTTTTTATCGGATTTTCCGTAGAATTCTATCTGATTACCACCTGACACACAATCTGCACTTGGCTAAAGAACAGGATCCCCAGGTGATCCCCAGGTGAGCCTACCATCACAGCAGCTGGCAGTGTTTGGAGAGCGAGAAGGGGTTGCTAACACTCTTGACAGGTCATGACAGATACGGTCTCTATCCAACCAAGAGTAAGCTTCAAGACTTACCCAAGAACTGTTTTACTATGGGGGCTGGTCTCCAGGTCCTGTGTTTATTTTCAAATATAGCCGTGTCTCCTCTTAAGTTAATTCATAGCATTTAAAAAGTCACAAAGGTAAGAAGAAAGAAGGCGATGAAAGTTCAGAATGGTGATAAGACAAAGACAGTGACTGAGTGCTCACTCTAACAGGATACCAATCTTGGCCAACTACTGAAGCCTAGTATTATTACATAATACTATTGTGAATAGTTTCCATGAACAACTTTTTATTACAATTTTATTTCTTACCCATTAAACAAGTTTTTCCCATCTTCTTCCATATTACTCCACAGTCATTGGTTAGGTTTCCTCGTCTCTATTACCTACAGGGGGGGAGAATCTGTAAGGTCAGGCTGCTATATAGCAAGAGAAAAACAATTTCACGAATTTTATTTATAAATTCAAAAAACAGGATCAGTATATTACAATGCAGTTTAGTGAACTCCCCACAAGTCCTCAAAATTGAGGTAGAAGAGTGAGGATAAAAAGCTGTAATTTTTTTTTCAGCTAAGAGCAATCAAACATTAAGTCATTTATGAATAGACTGATGGAAGTATGAAAGGTTTACTTCCTGAAAAGATGCACTTCTGTGTTTATTTTAGGTTTTAAAGATTACACACTGCCTTGGCATATAGCTTGAAAAATCAAAACAAATTCATGGCAACAAAAATAATTGTGTTTCAAAAGCCCAAATTCTTTTTGTGTAAGTGAAACATGTAATGATGCAAGATGCCAAGTGATGACATCTTTGTGTTAGGTGGGTTCATGACTTTTAGGTACGCAACATACATTCTACGCACAAGAACACTGTATTAGTCTAAGCTATCTAGAATTTGGACACATTATGTGCACAATCATTTTTTAGGTTTCTGACACTGTATTCAGGAAGCAGGATTCAATAAGCTTGAGATTAATACACTGTCTGCCACCATGTAACAAGATGAAAAGTTCTCTATTTTGCCATCCTAATAGCTAACACAAGAATTCCTCTTAGAAGACACTCTCTTTGTGAAAATATGTTCCCTCAATAGGGTCTCCCACCACTCAGGTCCAGTCCCCTTGGGATGGATGGTTCCCTGCAGAATGGCTGTCAAGATTCCAGAATGATGGTCAAGAAAGGGGAACTGCTTTACATTAGATGAGAAGAACTTGTTTTATCTCTGAAAGGAACAGAGAGAAGGATGATGAGAGGAACAGGAAGAGAAGAAAGGACTAGTATAGCAGAGTGAAGCTGGGGCTGAGGGGGAGGTGAAGTTCTCCAGTCAAGGGAGGTCTGGAACATTTCCAGAACAAGAATGCCTTAAAGGGAAGTTGCATGAATGCAATATAGGGCTCACCCACCTGTTTTTCCTCCTTTCTTCAGTTAGGTGTACTAAAAACACAAATGCCCTGTATGAACAGGGCCTTTCTTAGAATCAGAGAAGAAGCCAAGTATCCCATCTGAGGACATCATGCTGCATATCAGAGGCACAAGGCAAGAAAAACAGGGGCCCAGGAGGCAGAAGCAATTGCATGATGGTAAAATCCAGGAAATGCACAAATATTTTTAGGAAGAGAAGAGCTTACAACTTGCACACATTGTAGGTTGGGGGTTTGAGGCAACCTTATTCAGGAAGCTAAGCTGACATTGTATGGATGGGTGTTTTACAACTATATACTTTCTCCTGTTACTTTAGCTGGGGGGAGGGGCACACCGTGGCACTTGTGGGATCTTAGTTTCCCAACCAGAGACTGAACCCACACCCTTGGCAGTGAAAGCACAGGATCCTAACCAATGGACCACCAGGGAATTCCTCATAAAATTTCCCTCTTTCCTGTCCAAATTTTCAACCCTACTTTTAATATAAAAACAGCAAATGATGAAAAGTTAACTTAATTACTTTTAAATCCAAGTTACTTGAATTAATTCTGGATGTAACCAAAAGCTGGCCAAAACAATCAGTTCTATACTGAGCACCTAGTATACATAACTACACAGAGGCTAAGCTTAAAAGACCTATGAAATAGCTATTAATTTGTCAAGCAGTGACTTCAATACTTATGATGGTGATCTTGAAAACTGGAAAATTATAATAGGTCAGCTTAAGTCTGCAAACTATTAATAAGACTGCTGCTGCTAAGTCACTTTAGTCGTGTCCAACTCTGTGCGACCCCAGAGACGGCAGCCCACCAGGCTCCCCATCCCTGGGATTCTCCAGGCAAGAACACTGGAGTGGCTTCCCATTTCCTTCTCCAATGCATGAAAGTGAAAAGTGAAAGTGAAGTTGCTCAGGTTGTTTACTTGAAAGTTACACAGTCGTGTCTGACTCCTAGGGACCCCATGGACTGCAGTCTACCAGGCTCCTCCGTCCATGGGATTTTCCAGGCAAGAGTACTGGAGTGGGGTGCCATTGCCTTCTCCGATTAATAAGACTACCCTCATTCAAATATTTTCCATCTAGGTCCCATTTATATTGTTTATACTACTGTAATATAGTTTTGAATGGGGGGTGGTGGAAATTCAGATATTTAGAACAAATCACTGTAATAGGACCAAACTAAAAATGTAGAAGACATCCCTTTAAATAGTTATTAGTGATAAAGTCCCAAACAAGCAAATTCCAATTGTACCTATTAAAAGTGAAACTTGCTGAACTCTCGGGCTTTGTGGCATGTGCAAGGCAATAAGAGTATAGGATGTAGAGTAACAGAGACCAGTTATCATCATGGTGGCCGTGCCAGACCTCACGCAAGCAATCTAATTTCTCTAAGCTTGTTTCCTCATCTATGTCAGAGCACTGGCATAAGGATTAAACGAAAATGCAGGTAAAATCCTAGCTGCCTGGCACACTGTTGTCATTTAGTCGCTAAGTTGAGTCCGACTCTTTGCGACCCCATGGACTGTAGCCCACCAGGCTCCTCTGTCCATGGGATTCTCCAGGCAAGAATACCAGAGTGGGTTGCCATTTCCTTCTTCAGGGGATCCTCCCAACCCAGAGATCTGAACCCACATCTCCTGCTTTGACAGACAGATTCTTTACCACTGAGCCACCTGGGAAGCCCAGCCTACCACAGAGCTGATGATTAACAAAAGTTTAGTTTCCTTCCTTTATCTTGCTACATTTACAGTAATTTTCAGGGGTTGAGGAGAAAATTCTTTCTTGAGAACTTTACTCAATTTACTTTTATCCTGCCAAACAATAAAAACCCAAGTGAGCTTTTTGGCCAACCCAATATTAACTCAGTCAGTCCTCACAGTAACTGTGAGGCAGGTATTATCTTTAGTCCCATTTCACAGACATTGAAACTGAGATTCAGAACTTCCTTGGAGGTCCAGTGGTTAAGAATCTGCCTGCCAATGCAGAGGGCATGGGTTCGATCCCTGGTCTGGGAAGATTCCATATGCCATGGGGCCACTAAGCCCGTGCACCACAACTCCTGAGCCTGTGCCTGAGCCCGCAGGAACTGCAACTACTAAGCCCATGTGCCCCGACTACTAAAGCCTGCGAGCCCCAGAGCCCATGCTCTGCAACAAAAGAAGCCACGGCAAGGAGAAGCCTGTGCGCTGCAACTAGAGAAATGCATGCACAGCAATGAAGACCCAGTGTCACCAAAAATAAATACATAAATAATACAAATACAATGAAAAAAATTTTAAAGAAAGAAACCGAGATACAAATAAGTTCAACAGTTAAAAAGTGGCAGAGCTAGGATTCAAACCCAGGTTTCTACTCTTAAGAAATACTGGCTACCAGGGACTGACATCAAGGTGGCAGCAGCAAGGTGCTTTCCTTAAGAGCTCTCTAGGGACGGCGGAGCCTGGTGGGCTGCCGTCTATGGGGTCGCACAGAGTCGGACACGACTGAAGCGACTTAGCAGCAGCAGCAGTGTTATTAATGTAGGGAATGTTCTGACGGTTTACCAAGTAGAACAGATCCATATTTTAGGTAATTAAAGTTATCTAAACTGTATATAATTTATACATCATTAAAATACAGTTTTACATTTATATACCTCAAAATATTTTATTACATATTTCATAGTTTTATATTTATTAACCTATGTTGTCTCTTGCCTGTAACTGTCTTCCCCTGCAAGCTCCTGGAAGACAGCAGCAGCATCTTATTTTACTAATTGTGAACATCAGTGGTGTCCTAGTGCTCACTAGGTGCTCAATAAATGCTGATGAAAGAATTAAGAGACTGGTTATTAAACTGAGAAAAAATGTTCAAGTTCATCTGCTATTTCCATGGTGGCTTATTTCCCACCACCCACTCACTCCTTATCTGCAAGACTTTGCTGGATTTAAGTGTTTTCCTGGTCTATTCCATTTTTGGTCTATTCCAACTTATGAGCTCATGTAGCAAAATGTCTTATGACAAAAAGTCTCAAGCATACAATTAATCAGAAGACTCATGCATGAATGCAAGCATGTAACATATTGTTATGGTTTTCAAATGCTTCCACACACATGTCTGAGATGCCTCAAGACAACCCTGAGAGTACAAAGAAGGTATGATAATCCAGAAAGCTACATCAATGCTGACTGCTTTGGAATGAAAACGTATTCTCATGTCTGAGCCACAGAACCAATGGCTCAGAACCTGAGTTCGATGTTTTCTCTGTAATTGGGTAAAAAGTCTATGAATGATATATATTTTTAAGTCATAATGTCATAAATACATTTTTAAATCATGAATGTTCAGTCATATCCAATTATAAAGAGAGGCCAAAAGGCTTGAAGATACAAGGCAGAGGAAACTCACATAACTAGGTAAGGAAAAGTTTTACATGCACCTACAACTAAATAAAGAGACCTCATATAAAATTTAAGAACAACACAGTACTTTTTTTTAAGATTTTTTAAAAAATGTGGACCATTTTCAAAGTCCCTATTCAATTTGTTAAAGCATTGTTTCCGTTCTTTGTTTTGGTCCACTGGCCACAAGGCATGTGGGATCCTAGAACCCTGACCATAGATGGAACCTGCACCCCTGGCATTGGAAAGCAAAGTCCCATCACTGGACCACCAGGGAAGTCTTGGCAATACCTTTTTAACATTAATAAAGTATTCATACTTTCAGTTAAAATTTCACATGGTAGTCACCACTGCAAATTTTATCATTTTTCCATGGATACATTTTTGTGTTAGAACAAAACATTTCGTGGTGTTTTACCCTTCTTAAATAAAAACAATTTGGGATCAATACAATGTACAAGAGATCCAGAGTCTCAGACTGAAAGATAAGCAAGCCCCACATTAAAATTTTTCTTCCCTAAATGCCTGTGTGGTGGTTAGAATCAAAAAAGTTTTAGAAATCCACCTGCCTTATTGATTGACATCCATATCTGATAAGATACTAAATGGGTCTGTTAATTTATAATGGGAATAAGAACATGGGAGAGTGAGAAAGCCTTAGATTTAGAATCAGAAGACTTGGGGTTAAGCCTCATGTTATCCACTTATTAGCAATGTGAGCTTGGGCAACTTGCGAATGTCTTGGGACCCCATGTCCTCACTTGTTAATGGATATAATACCAGCTCTGCTCCTTTGACTGCTGTGAAGATCAAATAGGAAACTGCGTGTGCAAGCGCACTGTAAACTGACGAGAGCTGCCCATGGTGGGCTTCTCTTCCCCTCCCACCAAGGAAAGCAGAGGCTCTAGATCACTACCCTGGTGAGAGGAGGCACAGACATTCAAATGTTCCAGGGACGTGGGGGCATGCTAGGATAAAAGAGTTTGGTCACTCATGCAGAGCTCAAGAATTTTAAAATGTATTTGGTATCTGGGTCTTCATTTTAGTTAAATGACATGCTGGTCTTAATTAACTGTTTAATAAGAAATAAAGAACATACAACCTTAGCCAGATTGGGAAATCCTTTTCACCAAAAAATAAAATGACCTAAAAGCAACAGCATAATATGCATCTTCAATCATGTAAGATATGCCAACAAAAGCAATACCAAATCCCACGTAGTTTGTAGAGCAGCAGCGCCAGCCACAAAAGACACCTTACGGAGTTGCTATTTCATCACTGTGCTTAAATATAATCCTGGTTTTTTATAATCCCCACATAGGACAGATATTATTAATTGGTAGAGTTCAGACAGCCAGCATTCACAGAAGCCATTTTTAAAGCATTAGTTTGGTCATTACCAAGCACATTTTATAAATACTATACAACAATTTTGTCAGCATTGAACAGCACTGTAAAATGGGAAGAGAACACTTATAAAAAATCATACTTTTACTAGAGACCATGCTGTGTGTGTGCGTCGGGAGGATCACATTATTTGCTTAGTTAATTCTCACAATGAGGTAGGTGTCAGTGGCATTTTACAGATGAGAAATGGATACTCAAATTGGTGATTAGATGACTAGTCCAATATCTTATAGCAAGAAAAAAGCAGCGCTTCGCAGGGAAGCTCAGTTGTTAAAGAATTTGCCTGCAAAGCAGGAGACCCCGGTTTGATTCCTGGGTTGGGAAGTTCCCCAGGAGAAAGGATAGGCTACCCACTCTAGTATTCTTGGGCTTCCCTGGTGGCTCAGACGGTAAAAAATCCGCCTATAATGCAGGAGACCTGGGTTCGATCCCTGAGTTGGGAAGACCCCCTGGAGGAGGGCATGGCAACCCACTCCAGTATTCTTGTCTGGAGAATTCCCATGGACACCCTGAGGAGCCTGGCGGGCTACAGTCCATGGGGTCGCAAAGAGTCAGACATGACTAAGCTACTAAGCACAGGCCCAATATAATTGCTTCAAGTTGCCGGTAATTCCACATGAGTGGCAAAGAACAGGAGGTTTAGGTGAAATTTTGCACCATGGTAAAACTTGGTTGGCAGATACCAATATTCTAAGGCACTTCACATGGCTTGTTCAAGGAGTTACTGAGCTGTAAATCTGCACTCCTTCTGTAGAAACGGTATCTAATTTTAAAATTTAAACATAAAGACTTGTCACTACAGCTAGCTGTTTTCAGAGAAAATACTGCAAAGGAAACATTAATTCACTAAGTAGAGTCAATAACTGTTTTATAAAGAAGCTATCTCTTAGTGATCACATCTAAACAAGTGCCAAAAGTTACTTGTGTCTTACAGACATGAAATATTTTTAGAAGAATTTTGAAATATCATATTAAAAAAATACTCTGTAAAATCAAAGCTCTTCTTTTAAAAGTTTCAGTTCAGTTCAGTCACACAGTCATGTCTAACTCTGCGACCCCATGGACTGCAGTACTCCAGGCTTCCCTGTCCATCACCAACTCCCGGAGCTTACTCAAACTCATGTCCATTGAGTCGGTGATGCCATCCAACCATTTCATCCTCTGTTGTCCCCTTCTCCTCCTGCCTTCAATCTTTCCCAGCATCAGGGTCTTTTCAAATGAGTCAGTTCTTCAAATCAGGTAGTCAAAGTACTGGAGTTTCAGCTTCAACATTATTCCTTTCAATTAATATTCAGGACTGATTTCCTTTAGGATGGACTGGTTGCATCTCCTTGCAGTCCAAGGGACTCTCAAGAGTCTTCTCCAACACCACAGTTCAAAAGCATCAATTCTTCGGTGCTCAGCTTTCTTTATAGTACAACTCTCACATCCATACATGAGTACTGGAAAAACCAAAGCTTTGACTAGACAGACCTTTGTTGGCAAAGTAATATCTCTGCTTTTTAATATGCTGTCTAGGTTGGTCATAACTTTTCTTCCAAGGAGCAAGCATCTTTTAATTTCATGGCTGCAGTCACCATCTGCAGTGATTTTGGAGCCCAGAAAATAAAGTCTGTCATTGCTTTCATCGTTTCCCCATCTATTTGCCATGATGTGATGGGACCAGATGCCATGATCTTAGTTCTCAAACTATCACTATTCACTACACTACAAACATAAGTGAGATTATGGGTTTTCCCTGAAAATTCCCATAAAAAATTATAAAACAAACATTTTAGAAGTGCTCTGAAAGGGACAATATAAAGATATAATATGGTTTAGATAAATTGACGGACTGTATATCTGCATCAAGCAATGAGAAGTTAAGATATTGGGATAAGATCTGAAGCCTACAGAGCTTTCCAACTCCTTTGTTTTAGCAGAAACAGCACAGAACTTGATGGGTACCCTGTGTTGTGGTTAGAGTATTCAAAGACACAAAAGACATAGACGCAGATGTTAAAAATATAAAATTGCATCAAATTATAAGACAATACCTTGATTAGGCGTAGTGGTTAAGAAAGCAGATTTAGGAGTCAGACTGGCCAGATTAGAATCCCAGTGGGACCCAGTTCCTAGCTCCAAGACTCAATTTTCTCATCTATCTCATACAATTATTGGGGAGTTCCAATGTGTACATAGTCCAGGAAAATCAATGGCAAGAGGCTAAGTGATCAATAAATGCTACCTGTTATTTCTCTAGTAATACCTCGTGTAAAAAATAAAATACACCTGTAAAAACACTGAAGGCCTTTCATTACTGAGCTATTTTTCAAATGTAGAAACTTTAAACATAATAAAGAGAATCAAACTCCTAACTTTCTTGGTAATAGGATACTGGTTAACCTGGGGTAGGGCATAAGGAACAATCACAAAGGGAATTTTACACTTGTAGGATGTTACCCCAGCTTTTGTTTTACTAGTCTTTAATAAAACACACCTATGTTTTAAATGTATTTCATGTTTCACAATTTTTAAAAAATTGAAAAAAAGTAAAAGTTAATATATTTCCAAAGCATAATAATGAAAGAGCATTATTTAACTTTAGAAGAGGATGAGAAGAAAAGAAGAAACAATAAGAAAACAATGCTTTATCATTCTAAGTGTTCTAGGTTACCTTAGATTATGGATGTAACAGCTTAGCTCAGTCATGGAACAGTGTTCACCCGATTCCACTCAATCCTAAGAGACATCATTTTTCTTTGTGGGTCATTTGTTTTAAAGGGTGTCATTGATTCACTGGGAGCACCTCTTTATGATCCTGATATCTGGAGGTTGTAAGGACGCTCAGAGGGCTTTTAGTTCAATATGGTCACTTTCCAGTGGAGGAAACATTCGACTCCTTAGCTTCCAGCCACAGGCTGTCCCTGCTCTACTCCCAGCTATTACTGCTAGTCACCAATGTGACACATAACCTCTTGGATGGCACTAGTGGGTAAAGAACTCACCTGCCAATGCAGGAAACATAAGAGACGTGGGTTCAAGCCATGGGTTCGATCCCTGGGTCAGGATGATCCCCTGGAGGAGGAAATGGCAACCCACTCCAGTATTCTTGCCTGGAGAATCCCATGGACAGAGGAGCCTGGCGGGCTACAGCTCATGGGGTCGCAAACAGTTGGACAAAACTGAAGCGACACAGCACAGCACAGCACAACATGACACGAAGGAACGGGCAAGACCATTCTTTCAATCAGGTGGTAACAGTGACTGGAGAAAAGGTGAGTATTTTATACCAACCATCAGCATCTGTCAAAGACCTAACATGGACCCCAAGATGCTGGCACCTACAGAGGAACCCAACACCTCAATGAAGGCACTCCTAAATATATGTAGAAGTGAACTTATTCAAAAGTATAAAGTCGGGTTTCTGACCCCAAGAATTCTACATAGAAATGAAAACCACCAAAGAATCCTAGTCAACAAATAATGCATTTGGTGGTGTTCTGGGGCAAACTGTACAAAGTACAAAATACAGGAGGGAAAGGAAAATAAGACAGAAGAGTTCTGTTGTGGGATAAAATGCAGAAGGGGTCCTGGAAGAGAACTGAGGACTGCATTTTGAAAATTCGGTAAAGAAATGATTCTAGGATTTCTCCAAATGAACTTGACATTTTAACAACATGTTTCCTTTTCCCATTACTGAAACATGGCAACAGGTGTACTAATTTGTTCTAAATAGTTTTATCTGCTATAATTACAATCAGGAAAGCGTTTCTGCCCTCCTCCACAAAGAACTTTTGGAGGCCATTGAGAAGGGAACAGTAGGAATAAAAAAGAAAACTTTTAAATGGTCAATATAAATTCCTCAAAACAGAAATAACTTTAGGGGTAAGATAGAAATTTTCTTGAGTTTTAAAGTTCACCCCAATAAAACTAGACCCCAAACTTTAAGAGGAAAAAAAAAAAGTCCATGACTGCAACTTAAAGCTGACACTAAATTAACAGGACATTTGGGTGACATAAACCATGGTAAAGAGCACCTATTTACAGCTACTTTAATGAAAAGACAGAACCAAACTGGCAAGAAAAAGAACACCGAAAAGACTTCCCTGGTGGTCCAGTGGCTAAGACTCCATGCCCCCAATGCAGCGTGCCTTGGTTCGATCCTTGGTCAAGGAACTAGATCCCACACATCACAATGAAGTCTGAAGATCCTAAATGCCAGAACTAAGACCCGGTGCAGCCAAATAAATTAATATGTAAATAAATATATTAAAAAAGAACACTGGAGAAGAGACTCAATTCTAGCTCTAGATGGATGAATGAACATAGGTAAGCCACCTCTGTTCTCAGGGTCACAGTTTCCACATCCGTAAAAGGAATGTTTAAGTTACTTTATGACCTAAATTTCTATTATATTATCCTCAAACTTCCTGAAGTCATTTAGATGTCATTCTTCATAGCAAGGCTTCCCTGGTGGCTCAGTGGTGAAGAATCCACCTGCGATGCAGGAGATATGGGTTAGATCCCTGGGTCAGGAAGAGCCTCTGGAGGTGGGCATGGCAACTCACTCCAGTATTCCTGCCGGGAAAATCCTATAGACAGAGGGGCCTGGAGGGCTATAGCCCCTGGGGTCGCAGAGTTACACACGACTGAAGCAACCAAGCAAGCATACACGCTCTCATAGCAAGCTATAGGTTAGGCATTAATGCATTAGGGTAGCAAAAGACCAAATGAATTTATATCCTGTACAATTCTGTTACTGTAGCAAAATTTTGCAATGGTTATAAACCATAAGCCTATTAAGTTTTATGTTGAAACAGGGCATCAAAGAAAGAAATTTGGATCTTCAATGAAACACGATGCATTGAACACCTTTATTTACCTCCCAAACTCCACTAAAATGGCATTAAAAACATAAAATTGCTAAGGACAAAGACTAGGAAAGGAAATGACCATAACAAAGTTTTTGGAAGCTGAAAAGAAGATTGGTAAGTTACTTGATGTAGCACAGCAAAGAAACCAAAACTAAGAGCATCTTAAGAGGTAGCCCAGAGTAAAGTGAACTTGCTTTATATTCCAGAAAAGCTCAGAATGATCTGAAAGTGGGGACATCAGGCAGGGCTTCATAAAGGAAAACAAGGTGAAAGTTCTACCCAAAGGTTCCCACCCTGACTCCAAGCAGCCACCGGTCAGAGCAAGGGAATTTACTCTGCAAAATAAAGAGCCTCTGTACCTAGGCACAACGAGACACAGGCCTACCAGTCTAAAAAGACGGGGATCAAAAGAAGACTGAGATCCTGAAGGCAGATATCCCCAGCTCTTTTCCCACTCAGTTCCCCAAATGTTGTAGGCAGGAATGTAGGCCAATGATTGAAGCACTCTGGGGAAAAACCTGGCTAAGAGAAAAGAAAACACCTATAAACACGGATTGCTAGAGGTGACCCGCTCCCCCCTCCCACACAAACACACACACACACACACCCCCAACACACACACACACACACCCAAACACACACACACACACACACCCAACACACACACACACACACCCAAACACACACACACACACACACACACACACACACACACACACAAAGGGTTCTAGGTTAGTCACCTTATAATGAAGACCACCAGTTAACTTTTAGAAGCCCCAACTCAGGCAAATTCAGTTTTCAGTTTTTCAGCATCTCATTCTGGAATATGAGTAAGACAGCCAAGACCATACATTTAAGGAAATTCCCTAAAAGAAAGACCAAAACAAATGATAAAGTAAGGTACTTTAAGGAAAACAGAAATGTACTGGAGGCTGCATAAAACTTTTAAAACTGTAATTAATATAGAGAAGAGCTATTCCATCCATGAAACAAAAATATAAAACTATTAAAAAGCAACATTCAGAAAAAAAAATCTTGAAAATTAAAAATTTGACAAAGAACATATAAAACTAATTAGAAGAATCTGAAGATGAAGTTCAAGACACCTCCCAGAAAGTAAAACAGAGACCAAAAAATAAAATGAGAAATACATAAGATGGTAAAATTAAAGGACTCATCAGTCTGTAAGTTCCACACACAAATAATAATAAGAGTTTCAGAGAGAAAGAATAAGAAAACTAGGGGCAGCAGAGGGGAGGGGGAAGAGGGGATTTGGATAGAACTTAAGAATTAAAGAAAATCTCCCAGAACTGAAAAAAATTCTTATTTCTAAATTGAAATGGCTTTCGGCATACCCAGTACAACAGAGAAAACAAGCCCTCGGTGACAGATTATCATAATATTTCAGAATATCAGGGACAAAGATCAGATCCTGAAAGTAACCAAGGAGGGGGAAAAAAATCAAGAATCAGAATACCACAGGGTTTCTCATAGCAATAATAGAAGCTAGAAATCAACACAACCATGCTTCTTAAATTCAGAGAAAATATCCTCCAATCTAGAATTCTAGAACTAGATAAACTATAAATCAAATGTGAGAGAAAATGAAGACATTTTCATACATGCAGATTTACTTCCCATGCACCCTTTTCTTAGGAACCTTCTGGAAGAACTGCTTAATTGAGGTATAAACAATGAAGGGGGAAGATATGGGGTCCAGGAAACAGGGAGTTCCAACATAGGAAGTGAAGAAAATACCTACGCTCTTCAGAAGGTAGATCCCAGGATGAGAGCTGTTCTGATCTACAGAAAACCCATACAGATTTTTAAACATAGCAGCCTAATATTTTGGCCACCTGATGAGAGGAGCCAACTCACGGGAAAAGACTTTGATGCTGGGAAAGATTGAGGGCAGGAAAAGAAGGGAGCAGCAGAGGATAAGATGGTTAGATAGCATCATCGACTCAATGGATATGAGTCTGAGCAAACTTCAGGAGATGGGGAGGAACAGGAAAGCCTAGTGTGCTGCAGTTCATGGGGCCACAAAGAATCGGACACGACTTAGTGACTGAACAACAAAGGCTACTGTTTAGGAAAAAATGGCATTAAATTCCAAAAGAACAGTTGGAAGAGCAGAAAATGGAGGTCTCTGGAGAGGCAGAATGCTGGGGAGAAGAAAAGCAGGTAGGATACTTTTTATGCTCTATTCATACTTAGCACTGATAAGTATGAAATTTTAAAAGATTCTTGAAAAGGTTAAAAAGAGTATTTTAAAATCACATCTAAAAATCTAATTTTCCAAATAAGATTTCTGAGTGAAAAAATAATGAAAGAAAAACAGTAATCTTTAAGGCAGAACAAAATCAAAGCCCTTGGAAAACTACATCTTAGCATACAGTGTAGCTTAGTCTGAAAAAAATTAAGAGCAGGAAATAATGTTTTGCTGATAGAAACTTAAGAGGCATAACCACAAAAATCAGCAAAAACAGGACAAGGAGAAATTTTTTTTATCATATTATGGTATTATTGGGAAAAGTTCACGGTTTATGGCTTTGTCAATCACATCACAAATTAAAATTCCTTTTCCACTCAGTCAGGCAGATGCTAAACCAAAGTCAACATAACGATTTGACTGCATCACATCTTGGTCAGAAATGAAAACACTTAAAAACTGTACTGCTTCCTCAGAAAGGAAAGCACAAATACTGGGAACCTGTTTGAACAAGGAAAGAGCATTTTGAATCAGAGTCATTCCTTCTTTTCTGAGACCTGAAACGAATAGAAATAAGATTCACGTGCAAACCTGAAATTGCTGCTTAACTTTCTCTAAGACCCTGAGAAGTGGCATCTCAATTAGGAAATATGCTTTTCTCCATCCACACCACTTTAAAAATTGAAACGTTCATACTTTCTATTGGGCTTCCCACGTGGTGCTAGTGGTTAAGAACTTGCCTTGCCAATGCAGGAGACATGAGACTCAGGTTTGATCCCTGGGTTAGGAAGATCCCCTAGAGGACAGCACAACAACCCACTCCACTATCCTTGCCTCGGTTCAGTTGAGTGTGACCCCATGCACTGCTGCATGCCAGGCTTCCATGTCCATCACCAACTCCTGAGCTTGTTCAAATGCATGTCCATCGGGTCGGTGATCCCATGGACAGAGGAGCCTGGTAGTGCATAGGGTCGAAAAGGGTCAGACACGACTTAAGTAACTAAGCACACATACATATTTTCTATACACTTTCATAGAAAAATGAGAAGTATAATATGGTATTTGTTCTTTTTTTAATATTATCTGCTTATATTCACGGAGAAGGCAATGGCACCCCACTCCAGTACTCTTGCCTGGAGAATCCCATGGACCGAGGAGCCTGGTGGGCTGCAGTCCATGGGGTCGCTAAGAGTCCAACACAACTGAGCGACTTCACTTTCACTTTTCACTTTCATGCATTGGAGAAGGAAATGGCAACCCACTCCAGTGTTCTTGCCTGGAGAATCCCAGGGACGGGAAGCCTGGTTGGCTGCCGTCTATGGGATTGCACAGAGTCGGACACGACTGAAGTGACTTAGCAGCAGCAGCAGCAGCAGCTTATATTCAATGAGCACTAAGAAGTACTTCTCAACCAAGTGTTGAGCTCTTCAGAGACAGGCAAGTTAGAGGCGATGCGTCATGTGCTCAGTTGTGTCTGACTCAGGGCCTCCCTGGTAGTTCAGCTGGCAAAGAATCTGCCTGCAATGTGGGAGACCTGGGTTCGATCCTGGAGAAGGGCATGGCAACCCATTCCAGTACTCTTGCCTGGAGAATCCCATGGACAGAGGAGCCTGGCGGAGGCTACAGTCCATGGGGTCGCAAAGAGTAGGAGCAACTAAGCACCATGGACTACAGCCTGCCAGGCTCCTTTGTCCAGGGAATTTTCCAGGCAAAGAGATGATGCTTCCTGCTATTAACTCAGCTTTCTGACACCTAGGGAGATTGTAAACAGGGAGAAGCATCTGGATCTAATTTTTTTTGATAATCATCCACTGATTTCTGACCAAGGGAGATTTTCTTTAACTAACACAATGAAGCACTTTTCCACCAAATCTGTTCTGGCAAAAGCACTTGCTCTCAGTGTTCAGCATACATGAAGACAATGAGAACAGATTAGTAAGATGCTTTAATTGTAGCATACTTTATGGCTTTTCAAGTTGAAAACTTAGAAAAAGGTTCATTTCATCATCTCTTGGAATCAGGAAGAAAAACAATAAGATTCTGCATAAGGATGACACTCTTCCCTTTTTGAAGTTTGAGAAAATATATTAACATCTTGCAAAATACAATGTGTAACCAAAAGTTTTCCTCCAGCTTAAAAACATTAATAAAATACTATGTTCAATCCTTCATGCTCATTTCACAGAAAGGAAACAGCTAATTAGAATATGAAGAAATGCACAAATTTACTAGTAATTAGAAAATACAAATTAAAATGAGACATTATTAAATGGCAAAAATTATTAATGTGGACAATACCACACGTTGGGGAGGTTGGGAACACAGTGTCTGTGGGGTGTAGAGTGATACAACCATTCAGCAGCCTGACAATATGCATGCCACAACACCACTCCTGAGTCTATATCCCGAAGTTCTCAAATGTGTCCATAATGGACATGGACAAGACTGTTTATTGGTAGCACGGTTTGCGGTAGCCCAGGCATCTATCACTATGGAAACGATGCACACCACCGAACACTATGCTGCAGGGAGGAGCAATTACTAAATGTACAGCCCAACACACACACAGATCTTAAAACGGTGCTAACCAAAAAAGTCAAGACTAGAGTAACATCTACAGCATTTTTACCAGGAGAATTCTCTAGCCAAGTTCTACAGCAGTGTAGCATGATGAACAATTTCAGAATTAAAGATACACAAACAAAAAAACCACTAAGTATTTTATAAAGATGTATATAGAATCAAGGACCTGTATCAAACACATCAGAGAGGGTGTTTGTGGGGAGAGGAACATGGGCATGGAGACGGGAGCTGAACAGAAGGCCTTTATACAGCAATGCTAGGCTGTGCCCAAATCACAGAGTATGAAGTCCAAATTCAGAATAATATTATTCATTCATGTGTGTACTAATTTATTCAATAAAAACTTACTGAACACCTCTTAAGTGTGAAGTGCTGTGCTTAAATATAAACTTTTCTTGTTATTTCTGCTGACTTTTTTAAACCTCAAAAAGATACCTGTTTTAAGATACATTTTAACTGGAAGTGGTAAATAACTTACATTAAAATATACAGTATAAAATGAGAAATCCACCATTCTTAAAAGTTTTATAAATATTTTTCACGAAATAGAAATATACCTTGAAGTTCTTTAAGTGACAAACTTCAGTGAAAAATCAAAATGCAAAAAGAATTTGCTTTACAGCCCTAAAAAACTACACTGTCACATCCTTAGCCCACAGGTAGAACATCTTTTCTCATGGCTCTCAGTGGTGAAACAATTTCTTTTTGGTAGAGAATTTTTTTCTACTTTATTTGTTCTTTGTAATTCCCACTCCCCACCACTCCTCAAAGATACTTCAATTGCTCAGGAATACTTCTCACCAGATTCCTGTTTCCTAAAAGATTTCACAAGAGGACTGCTGGCTGCCAAGGAAGGTGTTGTAGCTAATATGCTCATTACATTGCATGCTAACAAAAACTGATTAACACTTTCAGTGCAAACTGATATTCCTATTCCACATCCCATGGGCATAGAAAATGATGTTTTTCTCCCCAAATTATCTGTTCCCATCTTTTTACAGGCCCCAAATGTTAGGCAGTATACATGATAATACTGGTAAACAAACCCAAGAGCAACTTGTAGGACATCATATATCTAAAGCTCTAGAATTTCAGATTTCAGATTTTGATCTAAGTGTTAGCAGGTGGGAGGACCAAAGGTGAAGAATAGGAATGGTTAGGCCAACCATCAATACTACTGGGAAAAAATCCAAACTACATGTCTGTCAATGGGATTAGCAGAATTATCACCACACAACACATAAATTTATCCAGGCTTGCAAAAGATGAGGTATTTTCATTCAATAATAATAGCCAACATTGAGTACTTACTAGGTGTCAGTCACTGTTTTAAGTATTTTATACAGGACATCCCTGGTGGTTCAGTGGTTAAGAATCCAACTACCAACTCTGGGGACACAGGTTCGATCCCTGGTCTGGGAAGATTCCACATCCTGCGGGGCAGTTAAGCCCGTGTGCCATAGCTACTGAGTCCTCATGTTCTAGAACCCGTGCTCTGCAACAAGAGAAGCCAGTGTAATAAGAAGCATGTACACCACAACTGGAGAGTAGCCCCTGCTCGCTGCAACTAGAGAAAGCCCGTGCAGGAACAAAGACCCAGCACAGCCAAAGATAACAATTGATTAATTAGTTAAAATAAATATTTTATATGCAGTATTTACTTCAATCCCGACAACAACTCAATAGGACTAGGTACTATCCTCATCTCCATAGATTGTTTTTCAAATCAAATGCAAGCTCTTTATCACTGTCTTTCAAATCTCCACCAAATGTTCTCGACTTCCACCACATCCCCTCTTCCTGCCATCCAGTCCTCATTTCTTACTTAAAAGCTTGACTGACATACCTCATCCATCTCTTATGAACAGAGCAGTTCTCTGACCAGCCTCTCACTCCTCCCTTACTACCATGGAAATTTCCTTCATGAAAACACTCTTAATTAACCCCTTCTTCACCTGCTTATAAAAAGCAACCACTACAGAAGCACATAGAGGAAAACGTCAATTTGTTGTTGTTTAGTCTCTAAGTCGTGTCTGACTCTTTTGCAACCTCTATGGACTGTCGCCCGCCAGGCTCCTCTGTCCAAGGGATCTCCTAGGCAAGAATACTAAAGTGAGTTGTCATTTCTTTCTCCAGGCAATCTTCCCTACTTGGGGATTAAACCTGCATCTCCTGCACTAGCAGGTGGATTCTTTACCACTGAGCCACCAGGGAAGCACAAAAAGTGAATACCTTCCCTCCCAAACAGCAACACCTCAATAGCACTTCTTAACATCTTACAAAAACATGAATATTCTATATTGTCCTATATCGTGACTTAAAAAAACAAACTTAAAAATGGACATCTTTCTACAACAGCAATAAGAGATTCACTGCATTCCTTAATAGCTTAATGGTATTACATTGTATGGATTCCCTATACATTATTTAGCCAGTCCCTAGCTGATGGACATCACTCTTCTTGCAGGGACAAACAATGCTATAAAGAAAAACTTTATACTCATTTTCCCATGAAAGTGTATAAATATATTTATAGGACAAATTTCTAGAAGTAAAATCTCTAGGTCACAGGATACGCACATTTAAAATTCCAACAGGGCTTCCCTGGTGACTCAGTTGGTAAAGAACCCGCCTGCCAGTGCAGGAGACGTAAGAGACGTGGGCTCAGTCCCCGGGTCAGGACGATCCCCTGAAGAAGGAAATGGCAACCCACTCCGGTATTCTTGCCTGGAAAATCCCATGGACAGAGGAGCCTGGAGGTGTACAGTCCACAGGGTTGTAAAGAGTTTGACACGACTAAGAACGCACATTGCAGTGGAGGTACACGTATGGCTGACTCACTTTGCTGCACAGTGGGAACTCAACACTATGTTGTACAGCTGCTGCTGAGTCACTTCAGTCATGTCCCACTCTGTGCGACCCCATAGATGGCAGCCCACCAGGCTCCCCCGTCCCTGGGATTCTCCAGGCAAGAACACTGGAGTAGGTTGCCATTTCCTTCTCCAGTGCGTGAAAGTGAAAAGTAAAAGTGAAGTCGCTCAATCGTGTCTGACCTTCATCGACCCCATGGACTGCAGCCCACCAGGCTCCTCCGTCCATGGGATTCTCCAGGCAAGAGTACTGGAGTGGGGTGCCATTGCCTTTTCCGTGTGAAATACTCCAATTTAAAAAAGTTCAGCAGACGCTGACAAATTTATCTTCAAAGAAACTTATATTCCCATCAAAAGTGAGATTTCCAATTTCCCCATATCCTCATCTACTACTGGCCACATCAACTTGTTTAATCTCTTAATCTAACAGGTTAAAAAAGTAGTAATTGTGTTTTATGTTATATTTATTTAAAGGAATAGAATTAGAATTTATAGCTTAAATAGGTTTTGAACTTGTTAGCTGTAGGCAAAGCTGAATGGCCTATGAAGAAAAAAGAATTCAAGAAGTATATTAACAGTATAACTAGGAACAATGTTAATGTTTAACCATTTTGGGAATAGACAGTGATGCCACCACAAATGAGTTTGATCTCTTCACTGCTGCTGCTGCTGCTAAGTTGCTTCAGTCGTGTCCGACTCTGTGCCACCCCATAGACGGCAGCCCACCAGGCTCCCTCGTCCCTGGGATTCTCTAGGGAAGAACGCTGGAGTGGGTTGCCATTTCCTTCTCCAATGCATGAAAGTGAAAAGTGAAAGTGAAGTCGCTCAGTCGTGTCTGACTCTTAGTGACCCCATGGACTGCAGCCCACCAGGCTCCTCGGTCCATGGCATTTTCCAGGCAAGAGTACTGGAGTGGGGAGCCATTGCCTTCTCCGATCTTTTCACTAAGGCACACTTATTTACCTTTCACTTGAAACATACAGTTATCAGTTCTTCACACTATGCCATATATTGTAGAAATGTTTCTTTTAAAAGAATATATTCAATTCCATAGTCATACATTCATTTTCTTACTTTTAACTCACAATACCCATATGATCAAACCACTTTGGTATTTTATTTTTTCCTATGTTGTTTATTAATCTGACCTTTGACCTCTTTTAGATGTGAAAGCACAAAAGTGTAATCAATATCTCGCCATGAACATCTAATATAAATAAGACAATGGATATAGGTGGTTATACTAGAACACAGAAAAAGGACAGTAAAGAAAGTAAATGTTAGCAATGGCCAACCGACCATAGAAACATTCAGAACACTAGCATAGCCCCACATACTCAGTGAATGCTAACATAAACGAGATGTCCTCTGTTCATGAATACTGATTCATTGTCAAAAGCTAGACATCTATGATTATAATGCTATTAGCAATGATGGCTGAACTGAGCTACTCACACATTTTCTTACCTGATTTTCTTTGTGGTTACCTCCAGGTAACAATTTTTGTCAGGGAGACTCTAATTAGCTCTAACAGGGATTGTGACCTTATTATCCTGATAAATGAGGATTCCTGACTGCAAAAATAAGTACCACAAATTATCAAGCATTCTAGAAAGGTTCTGGCTCAAAACCGATACATCAGTAAACCCCTCTCTACCCTTCCTTTAATTCTCAATTTAAATTTCTATTCCTCACAGAACAAATTGATCCTTAAGACTTTTATTTCAAAGTCAAAAGCTCCTGCTGCATTACCATGCTCACATCACACGGCCTATGGGAGTGAACACAGGACAGACACTACTCATTGATGTCAGAGTCCCATGTCAGAGACTGAAAGAGAGAGCATGGGGCCAGGAGAGAGCGGAACACCAATGTGACAGAGTGCTAAAGCCAAGCTCTAAATGGTCTTCTGCTCACTAGCGGCTGCACTTTGAAAATGCTGACGGAAAGGTAGGGCCTGTCTGTGCTTTGCAGAGAATCGAGTGTCATGTAAAAGCATGCTGTCCTCCCACCCCTCACACAAGTTGCCCGGCAAGAGAGGCACTGCTGGCTCCTGAGACAATGACAAGGAGCTCTGTATTCTGTCCAAGGGAGGGAGCAGTGAGGGCCAGCTTCCTGGGCTCTCAACTATGCCAGACTGCCCTGCTAACCCCCCCAAATCCTACAGTGTGGGGGTGGGGTGGGGTGGGGGCGAGGCTGGGAGACAGAATAGAAAACAATCCAAAGTTGAAGCAAGGGCAGTAGCTGTGGACTCTAAGTCACAACGTTTCTATCTGAATGGGGGAGGGGCAGGGGCAGCATGGCAGGGGACGGGCAGATACAAAAAGCCTGTATGTTTATAAAAACACAACACAGAAATAAATTTTATCCGTGATCCTTCTGATGTGCTAACCAACATCTGCCCCCCATCATTTGCCAGCCCGGGCTGCATGGAAGGCGCAGAATAGCAGGCATTTTCACACGCTGAAAATGCGAGGCTGAAAGAGATGTTACTAGAGTGTAAATTACTAATTAGCTCAATAGGAGACAAAGAGAGAAAATACCTGTCACAGAATGCTGTTTACAACTTGACACATAATAAAAACAACCCTGGAAATTTCAGAAGAGTGTCTTACTTTTCAGACTTCTATTAACATGTAAATGGCAAAGGAACAGTAGTATAGTCTTTAAAACTGCCCATGACTCAGAAACAATAACACATGACTGGAAAGAAAGCTTTTCCAATAATTTGTAATTTTCTCATCCTTGTAAAAGCAAAGTGTTTTTCATTATTATCACCAGCTTTAATAAGAGCTATATTTTATAGCTTTGATGATCACTTAATGGGGGTGGGGGGTGGGGGCTGGCTACAAGTGCTATATTTCATCTTGGTTAGAATTCAGTTCATAATCCTTTCAGCTGAAATCAGACAGGCCTCATTCTGTAGGTCACGCCTTTATCAAATGGACAGGCTACCATTTTCATAAAGACGAAGGATGAGCTGGACAGTGGCAATGGGAAATCCCTTCATATCACAACAATTGAAAAGACTCCCCAGATTTAGGTTTATTTGGGGGCAGGTAGTAAAATTTTAAGATATTTATATTCATCTCCTCACCATAAGGCAAACCTACTTGTATTAATTGCAAGCAATGTTTCTCAGGCAGTCTATTTTACACTTAGATCTTTTCCAGTTTCTCGAAGCAACAGAAGGGTCTTTAGGTAAAATATGTATTTCACTTAAATACGTCTCAGTCAAGGTGTTGGACGGTGCTGTGGCTCCTGTTTTTACGCAGTAATCACCCACACATCATCCAGAGCTGGCATATGCTGAGGACCACTTTATGTGAGCATACCGTCCAATGTACTAAGGAGGCCCCTACAAAAGGGCAGACCAGGACAGCTTTTGCTGATGAGGAATGTTTTTCAAAATAGCATGAGGACAACAAACCATGAAACCGCAAAATCCACTCAAAGTCCAATCTTGAGATTCTTTTGCTTCATATGCTGAACAGAAATCAAACACATACCAACTTGCTGATATACTGAAACCATTCTTCCCTTTTCTTTTTAAGATTAAGGCCTTCATATCCATTTTTCTTTCAAACTTACTTCTTTAAAAATACACAGGTGAGGATATGTATGGCTGAGTCCCTTCGCTGTTCACCTGAAACTATCACAACATTGTTTGTTAATCGGCTATACCCCAATGTAAAATAAAAAACTGCACAAGTGAGAGAAAATGATAAAATGGGGCAAAATAAAACAATTCCTGGATTTGCAGAAAGGTATATAGAAACTCCTTGTATCATTTTTGCAACTTTTCTATAAAATCTGAAAACTGTAAAAAAATCCAAAGTCACACACAAAAATATTGAGTAAAATCCCCACAGAGAAGCTTTCTCCTAATGTTGTTTTGCGTTTCAAACAATTCACATACTTAACTCATGCTGGGTACTTAGAAAACACTAATGATGAAAAATTATTACTTATTTTTTAAAATGTCAATCGTAAGAAACCACTTTGGTAAGGGATACTGATAATAGGGGGAGGTTATGCAGGTGTAGGGGCAGGGAAATCTCTGTACTTTCCCTTCAATTTTACTGTGAACCTAAAACTGTTCTAAACAAACAAACAAACAAAAGAGTGGATCAATTATTTAAGCAAGTTAAAGCATGCACTAAAGTAGGAAATGGCAACCCACTCCAGTATGCCTGCTTAGAAAATCCCACGGACAGAGGAGCCTGGTGGGCTACAGCCCATGGGGTCGCAGAGTCGGACACAACTTAGTGACTAAACAGCAACAGAAAGCATGAGTAAATGTATTCAGCATGTTGCTTGCAGGGGCACATACAAAGAGAATACAGGGGGGAAAGTCAGCAAGAATCTGAACAGAGTTTGTTTATGGATAGATATCCACACTGAAACCTGAATTCCATTTTTTCCTCGGTGGGCAAACAATCTCTCATCTAGAAACCTGTGTGGACTTGTTATATACCACAGAGGTCTGTAGAGGAGAGACTGTTGCCCACTGAGGAAAAGCCAAGGGCCTCTTTCTCACTAAAACAGTTGACAACAATCAATCTGAAATACAATTAGGCATCTTATTGATTTGGATTTGTTTTGTTTTAAAAATACAATTTTGTGAGGAAAAATATACAACAACGTAAGAACCCTGATGCAATCTTTGCATCAAACACAGCCCTTATGGTGTCTGTCCCAAGTTCCCCATCTAGGAAGGACTGAGAAATGATTAATAACAGAATCATAGGGCTAATTTAAGGACTGGCAAATAAGACTGGTTAGGGATAAAATAATCTGAAGAGCATGGTGATGGATCACTTTACAACAGTCAAGCAGAGGTAATACTAAAGCAGACTGCCCATAAAACGCCAAGGTTCAAACCCTATCCCCACCTCACCCTACCTTACAAAACTAAAAGATTAAATCCATCCTTTAGTTATTACCTGATTTAAAAAAAAAAAACCCGTATAATCTGTACTATAAGATTATCAACTATCAAACAAGTAGCTGTAGAAATGTCTGAATATAACCTTGGGCAAGTCATTTAATCTCAAGGACCTTGTATTTCATCACATGTAAAGTGGGAACAGTAGGATGCCACCCTCATAGGACTACTGGAAGGAGTAAATGAGTTACAGTCTGCAGAGAGCTTACAACAGTGTCTGACACAAAAGCACTATACATGGGGAGCTATTGAGTTTACGAAGAAATAAGGTCATCTTGATTTTCGAGTATAAATATCTGCTTACTGTAGTATCAAGAATGGGGCAAGAGAGAACAAGCACAAATACTGTATTTTTGTTCTGCATTTCTTCTGTATTCTGGATAGAATACAGACTGTCCTGTTAGAGAAAATAATTACATGCTGGAAAATATTACCTACAAAGGTTGCCACATTACCTCTGAAGATTTACACAAAGAGGATAAATTTTTATCTACCTGGGATGATTTAAGTGGGATATTGACTGAAGTTGCAGGATAAACTAGAGGTCCTTTCAAGGTCTCTTCCCATCCAAAGAATCTACGATTAACCAGAAAAACATTTAATTATATACAACCTACTGGTTGAACAAATAAACTTAAAAGTTTTCGGCTTAGCAAATAAGATTGTAGCCAAAATAAACTGAGTAGAATTCTGCTTGATGAAAAAATGGAAATAAAACTTAAATTTATCACTGAATTCCTTACTGACAAATAGTATTATATGTACTAAAAGAGAAATATCAACTGAGAAATAACCATTTACAGTGAGAAGTAGAGATTTAACACACTACAGCAGCATACAGAAACAACAGCTACGGCCCAAATGGACTTTCCTTAGTTTATATTTTCTTCTTCTTCACTACCAAGTCTAAAGTAATTTATATTAAGATATCAAGTACAAAACAATCATAATATAAAAACGGCAATACCACACACAGACTACAACCTACTAGCACTGCCAAGCACACCTCGAAAGGACGGGAACACACACACACGCTTCATAGAAACACACCTCGAAAGGACGGGAACACACACACATGCTTCATAGAAACACACCTCGAAAGGACGGGAACACACACACACGCTTCATAGAAACACACCTCGAAAGGACAGGAACACACACACACGCTTCATAGAAACACACCTCGAAAGGACGGGAACACACACACACGCTTCATAGAAACACACCTCGAAAGGACGGGAACACACACACACGCTTCATAGAAACACACCTCGAAAGGACGGGAACACACACACACACGCTTCATAGAAACACACCTCGAAAGGACGGGAACACACACACACGCTTCATAGAAACACACCTCGAAAGGACGGGAACACACACACACACGCTTCATAGAAACACACCTCGAAAGGACGGGAACACACACACACGCTTCATAGAAACACACCTCGAAAGGACGGGAACACACACACACACGCTTCATAGAAACACACCTCGAAAGGACGGGAACACACACACACGCTTCATAGAAACACACCTCGAAAGGACGGGAACACACACACACACGCTTCATAGAAACACATCTCGAAAGGACGGGAACACACACACACGCTTCATAGAAACAGGTGCCTCTTGCCAAAGTTACTCTTCAGTTTGAAAGTTAACATTTCAGACTCACCCTCTTGAAACTTAGCTGGAAGAATAGTAATTTTAAAAAATCCTGTCAAACTGCTAAACCAATCTAGTTGCCTTGAACACCTGCTCCACAGAATCTGGAATCCATGAACAGAGCAGCTGAACCCAGAAACTTAATTTAATATTCTAAATTACTCACCTACATTAATGGCCAATGTTTCTGATGTCCACTAATCAAAATCTAATCTTTGCTAACTATCACAGATGCCATTAAGGTGATCTTTGCTACTTATACAAATACCCAGAAAACAGTGGCAATCCAAAATTTACACAACTTTGAAGAAAAAGCATCTTTGTGTTTCTGAACCAATGAAATAACCTCATATAAGAGTCTCAAGAATAGTTTGTGGTTTTTTCTTAAGTAAATTATATGCTATCCTTTGGTACTATCAAATGCAAAGTAATAATCGTTCACATTCTTAGCTAAATGTAAAAGCTTCAGGATTAAAAATCATCAAAACAAAATACTTGGTTAGGAATAACCTAAATTTTGTCCCAAATTTATCTTCCTTTAAATTCCCCAGAGTGTCTTAAATATCAAAAACTTATTCTAGAAAAATATTAATTTTTTTATTCACAACTACAAAACAGGAGAGGCAGTGGAGCTGTCCAAGGCTCCAGCATGCATTATCTTACAGGTTATGATAAAATTACTCATAAACCCATTATTTAACTGAAAGATAAATCCCACTGTAAAAGCCTCTACTATTCTAAATCTCCCTTTCTTTATTCCATTTTTGTCAAATGGGTGAGTTCTCTTCTACAGTATGAAAAGTCACACACAAAGCTAAAGGCAGCTAAAACCCTCAGCACCCTGATTTAAATCTCTTCTCCTGCACACCTCCCTGGTTGGCTATTTGCCTTTCTCTGAAATGATTTCAATATTCTCCAGCCATCAAAAACAAGTAGGCAGAAATCTGGTTGATTAAACAAAACAAAAAGATTTTCATCTTTATCTCAACAACAGGGTGCTCGCCACTGAAAATAAAAATGCTGTTGAGAAAGCACTGCCTAGCGCTTGTCAGGTATCACACTGCTACAGCACAACACTGTCACACCATACAGGCACAACCACACTGGAAATACAACCCAGTTTCCTATGATCACAACACCAGTAAAAGGCAGAGCTTCTCAGCACCCAGTTGACACTTTATCCTTCATACGAGAACAAAATCAAAATGGGTCTCATCTTTTCAAAGTGGACATGAAAAGTCGATTTAAAAAACCGTGAAAGGTGGAAGCAGATTCAAGATTCCTTGAAGAGAGAAAGGTTTCTGGAATTTCCTACTTTCATGGACAAAAGGACTCACACTTTGAATACACTAACAGTTCTCTTCTCAACAAAGAATTCCTTTCCTGCATCCCCCACCTCCACTGTTACTTTTTAGTTTTTGCCCCTATCTCTAGGTCTCTTTTCACTCACCATGGCTCCTCCTCTTCTGCACCAAAGGCTCCCTACTCTTGATCCTTCATTACAGCGTCTGTGCCCTGACCCATGCAGACCTTCTGGAGCATCTCCCCCAACTGCACACTTGATCCCCACCCCTGTGCAGTCTCCCCCAGCTTGAAATCCATCAGGCTTCCCCAAGCTTCCCTTAACCCTGTTCTCTTCCCTCACTCCCCATCTCATCCTTTAAATCCTGGGGTCCATCTCTTCCTTGCTCCTCTCACCCTTTGCTTTCAGCCTTGTCTCTTTACCTCAGTCTGGACCTTGGATCTGGCTGAACCTCGGCGATTAACACAATTCCCCAGTTACCCTGTCCCAGACCGCCATCACTTCTCACACCCTCACTCCCTTCTTTTAGCTCTTCTGGCCCCCGAATTGTCCTACAAACGCCCCATCTCTCATGTCCATTGCTTTTCACCCTTCCAAATCGGCCGCACTTATTCCTAACTCCACCTGGTTACTAGTCCAGTGTTTAATTCCCTTCTTCCTCACTTTCAAGAATTCACACCCACTGCCCATCCACTAACCCATATCTTTCTCAGCCCATCCACTAACCCATATCTTTCTCAGAACCTCGCAGTTTCCACCCATCGCCGGTCCTAGTCGTTCAGCTCATCTCGCTCTGCACTAGTTCACACCCTTGTCACGTCTGGCTCTTAATCACTCTCTCTCCTCTACTCCCAACTACTCCCCCAGCTCTGCCCCTCCTTGCCTTCCACTTCCAACTCTTACCCCTGGAACCCTCGCCCCACTACCATCCCCTACCAAGCTTTCCCCTCCAGAGCCCAGCTCTCACACCTAACCCGGGGAGCTCTCTTCCCGGGCTCGGTCCTCCTAACCTCATTCCCTGCCCGGATTCCTTATCACCCAGCCTGGGCTTTGCCTCCTTCTCACCTCCTTGGCTGGCTTTTCCTCACTCCTTCTCTCCCTGCCTTCTACCCCTTTCTCCCCTTAATCCTCTTCATCTCATTCTCAGATCCGTTTCCCCGAAACGCCCCCAAGCCTGCCTTCCCTTCTCCCCTCCAGGCTTTTACCCCAAACGCAGCGGTCGCCCACCCCGCCAAAATAAAGGGCCGGCGCGCCAGGACAGCCGGCTCTCGCCTCCCGCGGGCCCCCGCCCCGGGCGCCCCCAGCCCGCCGGCGCCGCGGTCCCGCCCCCTGCCGCCACTCCTCCCGCCCGCTAGCCGCGCGCCGCCTTTGTCGCCCCTCACCCGGTGTGTGAGGATTTTGCTTCTTTAAAGGGGAGGGCCAGCGTGCCGGAGACTCCTGTCCCCGCCTCCGAGTCTCCGAATGGGATCCCTGGCCGTCGCGTCCTCCCCGGTTCCCGTCCCCCCACCCCCTGGAGCTACCCCCTTTGCGGCCGCCCCACCTCCTCCGCCCCCTCCCCCGACCCCCCTCTATTTACCGCCATCATCAGCACGCGCGAGCTGTCACCAGGGCGCGAGACAACCGAACGCGGCCCCGCCCCCTTCCCGCCCATTGGCCCACCCGCCGGAGCCCCGCCCCCGGGCCCCGCATTGCGCCAACGGCGCAGCCCAGGGCCCCGACCCGGCACAGACACCCTCTCCGGGGGTTCGCGCGGCGGCCGCCAAGTTTAGGGTTAGCCACCGACGCGCGGCCAACTTGAGCCTGGCGTAAGGGGCGGTGGCGTAGAGGGGCGTCGTGAATCGCGGGTCGAAGTTTGGTTGAAGCACAGGAGGGTAAATAAGGAGGTTTCCAGACAAAGAGACTCTTAAAGGTACAGAGTCTTACGGCCGTCCCTCCTCCTTAAAGGACTAGAGACTCACAAGAGCCCATCTCCGCCCCCTTCTCCGCAGCCCTTCAGCCTGCGGAACTGTAAAGGAATCTTGCGGTAGTTCGCCGCACTCCTTTTGAATGGATTGTCTTTAACATCTCTTCCCACTGCCAAGCGGGAAAGCCTTCCTCATTATACCGTCTAGGTTTTTGCTTTGTTCTGTTAAAAATAAGACTATCAGTTTTTTCACGGTGTCCGAAAGATCCTGAGTCAGCTTTTGAAGAAGTTACTATTGGTTCCCAGGCGATTGAGCATGTGTCTGACTTTTGCCACTGATGACCCAGTCGGGATTCCGCCTTTTTATGGAAATTCCCCTAAGGAAGTGGTTCGCTCCTGCTGTAAACTGAAGAAGTTCAGCAGAAGGTGGGGGTGGAGACCTCAGGGAAACAGAACTGCAGCTATTTACAAATCTTCTCAGCCTCAGAAAAAGTTTCCTTCCCGAGTAGCCTCTTGGGTGCATTGCCCTGACATAGTTTGGGCGGGGGGGGGGGGGGGGGGGGGGGGGGGAGTGCCTCCAAATAAGACCAATACTGTTACATCACCCAACTGCAAGGCTGAAACAGGTAAAGGCTTACGTTTACATACAAGCGCAAGGAAAAGAAACATTCCTTACTATCTACACTGGCTCAAAGCTACACACTTGTAAATATGAAATAGAGAAGCAACAGAAGCCAAAGAACAACAAACAAATTAAGGGGGAAGGGCATGTGCATGTGTAAGCATGAATCTACAATGCCTGGAGTCAACTCTGAAATTTCCAAAGGTAACTAACTTAAACACTTTAAAAACTTCTGATGAAGTGATAAAACCTAGTGATTGAGTAATTGATTTGATGAGGATTTGCCATGTGGTTCAAGAGCTCAGTGTTCCTGTTCAGTGTGTGACCCTTGGCCACCCCATGGACTAGCCCTCCATGGCATTTTTCAGGCAAGAATACTGGAATGGGTTGCCATTTCCTCCTCCAGGGGATCTTCTTCACCCAGGGATCAAACCTCCATCTCCTGCACCTAGTCACCTGGGAAGCCCGCAAGTTAAGACCTAAAATTTAGCACTCCCTTTGCTAACACCTTTAACATAATTTTAAGGAATTCGTTATCTTACATTTTAACTCCTCGATTATCTATTTTCTCCTCCTGCTCCCCAAACCCTCAAGAAAATTTCTGGAGAAAAAAGATCGTATTTTATTCAATGTTCCTGACACATTTATAGGTGCTTTTTTGAGTGAAGGATTTTGGAGTCACTTAAAACTTCTGAAGGAAGGGGTGGCTTGCAAAAAAGCAATTCTCAGTACTTTAAGTATTAGACCAGTGGTTCTCAAAGCGTGGCCTGTGGAGCCCTGGTGACCCAAAGACTTTCAGGAGGATCCCTGAAATCAAAACTGTTTTCATAGTAGTAAGATACTACTTGCCTTTGTCACTGTGATGACATTGGTGCTAATGATACAAAAGTAACAATGGGCAAAATTGCTGCTTCCATAACACAAATCGAGGAAATGGCACTAAATTGTACTAACAGTCAACACAGTCTTCACTGCCATCCAGTCACAGGAAAAAAGAATTATACCTGTGTCACTTTAAGGAAGTGTTTGATGAAACACTAAAATAAAAACTTTGTTTTAGGTAAGAACATATTTTTCCAATAATATTGTTCTATGTGATTAAGTAGAGAGAGTCATAAAGCACTTTAGTGCCTTATAAAGTTTCTCTTGAGGAAAACCACTTGTTCAATTTCTCTGAATTTTGAGCTGAATTAGCAATTCATGCAATACCATTTTCACTTGGAAGAACAGCTAACAGTCATTCAGCCTTGGGTATCTGACAGATATTTCCTCAGAAATAAACAAATTGAGCCTGACAGCATTTGTTAGTAATGATCAAACTCAAGCTCTTAAGCAAAACTTAGGATTTTTGAAAATATATCCACCACTCTGAGCGTAATAGCTTCCCAAGACTTTTCTGTTGAGATTGATGGTGATATTAACAAATATGATTTTTTGATATTGTATAATGAAATGTGTCAACATTTAAAAGATCTGCAGTATTTTCCAAATGACCAATGCATGCTACAAAATGGGGTATGGTTAAAAGAGCCCTTCACAGTGCAAAATAAACTAATCAATGTTAATATAACAGAGTACAGAAAGCTCACTGATAGAATTTGAGATTCCACATTGCAACTAACCTTTAGCAGAGTTGTAGTGGAGTATCAAAGAACATCCCCAATTATTGGAAGACAGTATCACTGTGGTGGTGGTGGTTTAGTCGCTCAGTCATGTCTGACTCTTTGCGACCCCATGGACTGTAGCCCTCCAGGTCCGTCTGTCCATGAGATTTCTCAGGCAAAAATACTGGAGCAGGTTGCCATTTCCTTCTCCAGGGAATCTTCCTGACCCACGGTTTGAACCTGCAGCTCCTGCGTCTCCCGCTTGGCAGGTGGACTCTCTACCCCTAAGCCACCTGGGAAGCCCCAGAATGTGTGAGGTTGGATTTCTTCACATTCTTCAACTGAATAACAAATTTCAACAGACTGACTAAAAAAGCAGACACTAGGATCCATTGTCTTCGACTATGCCAGACATTCAAGAGATTTGCAAAAATATAAAACAATGCCATTCTTCTAAATTTTTTTGGAAAAAAGTTACTTTTCATTAAAATATTTTATGTTAACATGTGATGGGTTTATTATTACCTTTAAATGAATTAATGCTTTTTCATTATAAATAAGTTTTAATTAGTCATTTAATCATTTTTTCATTATAAATAAGTTTTAATTAAATATCAATTATACAACCCACACTAAGGCTCTTTGGGGTACTCAGTTAATTTTTAAGAGCATCAAGGAATCCTGATACCAACAAGTTTGAGAATTGTGCATCAAATGGAAGCAGAAAGAATAAAAAGGCTATTTAATTTTAGATAATTAAAATAGGAAAAGCTTATGTAGGATAGCTAACAAAAAGGTTTTATTATAGCTTCAGAGTTAACAGCTTAGGTGGTTCATCAATGAGGAATGGAAAACACAATCAGGAACACTGAACTCAGCCACCATTGGCTGCAAGTAAAGCCACACATACATCCGTATCAAAAACAGTTCAGCAGCAGGCACAACTAAGACTTGGGAACTGAGGAGAAAAGGGATGGATGTATTGCATAAAGAAGATACAGTAATTTGTACCCCCCGCCTTTTTTTTGTTGTTGTTAGTTCAGCTTCTTTTCCTTTAGGCTATAGGAGAACAAGTAAACATCTCAACCCTATGAGTGACTATTACAGTCCCTACAACTACGCTCACTGGTCTGGTCACAAAAATACACCTGCACGATAGACACTTTCTCTGGACCCTCTCCCCACATTGCTCGCTCTCTACTACAACTATTTCCTGTGCACTGGAGCAGAATTTTAATCTGCTACCAAATAGTAATGACCCCCTAGCTTCCCATCTTCAACATCCTAACCATACACAGTACCTTTGGTGCCATTAAAAAGATGCAAGAGCAGAGGCAGCATCACTTGCCTACAAGGCACTCTCATACCTCTTCTCCCTTGAGCCTCTCAACAAGCCTATGAAACACAAAGGGCATCATCACTCCCACTACACAGATGAGACCCAGAAAGGCCAACGTGACTGAAGCTACCTGGCAGGGTAGGGACAGTACTGTGGCAAGCACGCAGCCGTCTGTCTCCTAAAGCCGTGCTCTCTTCCCTTTAGGAGGCTGCCTCGGAACATCTGTCCTGTCACCTCCACATCCCTAGCCGTGCCTTTCCCACATGACACAAGATGTTCAATGCTGAATTCTGCCTTTGTACAATCTAGAATATACAAACACGGGCCCTAAATTCTTTTTTAAAGCCTCCAAAGAAAACTCAGTCTGTGCCATCTGACGCAGCAGGGCTGTATTGGTAAATAAAACAGAGACCACAAGAGAATTAGGGATCTTTGCCCTCAGAGTTCCAAGAATCTTTTCAACTCACTAATTTCATTTCAGAGGCGACGAACTATTTCTTGCCTCATCGATCACACCATCCTGAAAAATGAAAATACGTTCATGAAGCCAGATGCCATTACAACAGGGTAATCTTCAGACCCCATGGGCTGAGTCACATGAAGAGTAACTCCTGGGCCACAAAGTGGGCTATAAAGATGCTCCTACATAATTCCTCCTACTCATTTCTAAGAGGTTGTGTGTACATAGGGAAAAGAGGAGAAGCAGGAACCTATAAGAGAGAAAAGAGCAGGGACACAGTGCAGCTTCCCAGAACCTGAATGAAAGGCCGGAAGAACTATAAAAAATGAAGGAGGGAAAACCGTGGAGGGGATGGACCCGAGATGAAGGTACGAAAGGCAGGGGAAGGTCTCGCGTGTGGTAAGTCACCTGGATGTATCTCACATCTGCTTTATCTTCGCCTTCCTGTTCTTTCCTTTCAGGATGCTCTCCCTTCAGAGATTCTTTTTTTTTGGATCACAGATCTTTGAGATACTTTAATGAACCCTATAAATCCTATTCCCAGAGAACTGCAATTCTCCACAAAGCTGTGTCCACTTTCGAGGCATCTTAGGCTTCCTGAGGCTCCCTCAGGGGTTGAGAACCTGCAGTAGAGTTAGAACCATAGTCCGATCATACTCCAGCACCAACTAATGATCAATTCCCTCATTAAGCACCAGACGGTGTCCACAATCTGGGAGGGAAGGAACGGGTAGGTTTTGATTTTTGTCTCAGAGGTAGTGACAAAAGTGAAATAAACAGGGAAGAGACTTGACCTAGATGAGGTCAAGTCAAGCCTTCATGATCGCTGGAGGGATGGTGTAAAGTTATGGGTACTGAATGACAGTCAAACTGTGTGACCTCAAGGGTCCCTTGTAACCCAAGAGACTGATTTTGGAATGCTCCACACAATGGCAGAAACACACCTTGGGGGGAGTTTTAAGTCTTAACTTTTGATACCTAGAGGACACACTTAAGTGGGAATTTCTAACCACTCCCCTCACCTTTGGAGGCACAGGCGACCCACTCCAGTACTCTTGCCTGGAATATCCCATGGACAGAGGAGCCTGGTAGGCTGCAGTCCATGGGGTCACTGAGAGTCGGACACGACTAAGCGACTTCACTTTCACGCGTTGGAGAAGGAAATGGCAACCCACTCCAGTTCTCCTGCCTGGAAAATCCCATGGATGGAGGAGCCTGATGGGCTGCCGTCTATGGGGTCAGACACGACTGACGCAACTTAGCAGCAGTAGCTGCCCCTCACCTTCTAGGATTTGGGAAGAAAATTTCTCACTACCCCTCTCATCCTGAAGCCTCGGGAATGAACACTGGATACAGTGGGCTGGGACAGACCTGGCGGTAGGGAGGAGTGATCAATCCCTGGGTATTCCTTCAGTGACGCAGTGACACTCAAACACAGCGGGGGGGACATGGGATGACTTGGTCCTTCAAGACCAAAGAAAAGCAAGTAAGCAGGAAGCAGCACGGCAACAGGGGGGACAGAGAGTCAGAAGAGCACAGGAGAGACGGGGGCGAACACAGCACAGGAGCACAGGGCAGGAACTATCAAGGGATACAAGCAGTGGACGACACACAGGAGAACACAGCATTTCCCCAAATTCTAGCATCCACCTTCCTCCTTCTGATTCTACCTCTTGTAGGCATCACCTGTAGTATAACTTACTAGTTCCCTTTAAGAAGACTCTTTCTAAAAAACTTATTTATCCTCATCATATAAGGCAAAAGTGCCAGTTATATTTCTAATATATATTAGAATAAGGCATAAGTATTAAAATAAAAATCCCACAGTCCACTTAAAATCACCAGGCCCCACAGAGGTCCAGGTGCCAGTCTTTGACACATGCTGGGAGCCATCAGTCCTGAGTCTGAAGTTTGGTCCTGACTCCAGCCTCACCTCTCAGCATGATCCCCCCATCTTATAGTGAAGGAGAACCAGGTAAATCTTAATGCTGCCCTGCATGGCTCCAACAGGTCAGCGGATTTCTCTGTGACTGGCAAAGGTACCCACCAAGGTGACATGTTAGCAGGATCCTAGAAACGTCCTGGTTTCTGCTCTTTTGGGGTTAGATACAGATGGTGACGGGGTAAGGCATCTGGGAAAAAAGCAGGGAGGGACAAGAAGGCAGTCTGGTGTAGGAGGAATGTCAGACTTGAACCCAAAATACTGCACGCCCACTTCCTAGCTGAATGTAAGTTTTTTTTAATTTTAAAATGAGGCTAACCATGCCCCCTTTCCCTTATTCAAAAGCTTCTCAACTTTCACTCAACCTCATCTCTCAAAAATTATATGCCAACAATACTAAACTAACTCTTGAAAGTCCCATTCAGATGTACATACAGAAGGTGGATGACATTTGGCCTTTCTCACTAGTTATCAGTTCAGTTTTGGCAACTTTGCTGGTGGAGTCAAATTAAGAAATGTATTGCATTACTTGCCTTTTTTTTTTTAGTAATAAGCTTTCTTTAAGTGACACAAAGGACAAAGATGGACAAAAGTACGTGAGGTGGCAAATCTTATAGATTGATCTGGCATTCACTGGACTTAAATCTGGTCAAATGTATGCTCAAAATAAGGGAAAAGAACAAAAGCAAAGACTTTCTGGAAATTTATGAGCCAAGACTGTATCTAAAAGACACAGTTAGGGAGTTAGTAATAGGAATCCCTCCTTATAATGCATAAATCTAGAGTCATATTTACCACGTTCGATTTCTGTTTATTTTCAGGAACACATTATGCTCAAAATGCTATCTCATCTCATAGAAGATTTAAAGCAGTCTACAGCAAAATACAAACAGGTAAGTCTGGATAAAGCCAAAATAAATCAGAAGACCAAAAACATTCAAAAAAATCTATGTATTTTATTATATATAAATTAATATCTAAAACACATCTCCATTTTAAAATGTTAAAAAAACCCCAAAAAAACGAAGAAACAAACGAAGCCAGGGGAAGGTGAGAACAAAAAACACGGATGACAGATTCTATAGTCAGGAAGTCAAACTGAGCTTCCTACAGCCAAAGTTAAAAGGGAAACGTGACCACTAGCTGATTCTTGTCACAGAGGCTTAGATCTGAGCACTGAGATCTGAAAACGGTTTCTCTTTCTGGGTTTTCTATGAGAGACAGATCCTAGGACAACCCACAGTACATACATGAACTCGCTTTCTAAGACCAACTCTGACTGTGACCTCAGGGTTAGCTGGACTGAGCATCTCTGCAGCAGGAGGGCGGTGGGCAGGCGATGGAGGTCAAATGAGCAGCTTGGAGGCGCCCATGAGACAAGGAGTAAGAGCTCAGGACACCATGAAGCGCAGCGTGAGCCTCAGGTCAACTGTTTAACCCCGAGCTCTGGGCACACGAGAACTGGAGAGCTCTTGATGCTGAGACTGACTCCAGGGGTGCAGAAGTGACGTCCCCATGTGAATAATCCAGCTAAAGTGGCTCTGACATCAGCCCCATCTCAGTCCAACTCAGAAACAAATGGCTTACTTACAGGGGTGCTCTTTGCAAAATAGCAAGAACAGTCTTGGGCACGTCCATTGAGCTCCCTGGAGCAGAGGCTACTAACTGGGCCCCCACATCCATTTTCTCCTTCACCTTTCAGTCACAGAACCCCCGGCATTTTAACTGGGCACATGACCACCCAAATAAGAGGCTCTCTGTCCCATAGCTCCTCTCAGCCAGGGGTAGCCAGAGTGACTGGAGCAACTCCAGGTCATGGCCTTTATAAAAGAAAACTGTTCTCTCTGTCTTACCCCAGGGGAACTGGACATGTAGCTGATGATGCTCTAAGTCGCCCAAGGACAACACCCCAGGGGTGGCTGGACAACAAGCTCAAAGGAAACCAAGTTCCTGATGACCTTGTGGAGTTAAGGCTGCCCTGGGCTATCTGATTACCTCTGTACTATTAGAGAAGAGAAAAATAAACTTCTAAGAGCCTCTGTACTTTAGGTTCTCCTTATAGCCACTCAGCCAGTGCTTTAATATCATTCCCTACAGAATGGAAAGATGGCCAGAGGGGAGACTTCAAAGGACTCAGGCAACACCCTAGAAAACTGAACTCACGATTTACCTCAGCAAACAGGTCAGAAAATGACAGCCATCAAATAAGCTTGGCCTCCTGCTTCTTCCCCAGGAAAGGCCCAGCCACATCCTCTGAGCGAAGCCCAAACGCAACACACAGCCTGTCCACTGTGCGCCTGGACCAAATCCTCAGGAGCTGCTAACACAGACTGCCTTCCCACTGACACTCAGCAGGGACACCCCCATCCGACCTTCTCCCCTAAAGCAGGGGAGCTCCAGACGTCTCTGCTCTGGATAATCACTGTTCCTGAGGATAGGCCAGGCCCAGCAAGGCAGGGGCTGAAACAGCTGTGGTGGGGGAGGCGCAGGAGGGACTGTGTGAGGCTCAGTGGAGGGGAGTCCAGCGCCCCAGAACAAAAGCCACAGCTGGGAACTAGACAGGGAGGGACACCTTCCCGTCTGCCCAGGATTTCCAGGATCCAGAGGCCTGAGGGTACAGCGCCTGCTCCTTCTGTGGAGTTCCGCAACCCCCCTCCCCCCGCCCCCCCGGTGACAGAGCTCAGCCCAGCAGCTGCCAGTTGCTAACGAATCCCCGCCACCGGCACCTGCTGCTGCTTGCGGATCTTGTTGAAGAGTTCCATGTACTGGACCATGGTGTCTGCTGGGCTGTAGACAGCGTCGTGTCTGTTCCCAAACACTGCGGGCGCCCCTGGAGTGTGGCTGCCTAGAAAGCTCTGCAGGAACTCCAGCAACAGGCTCCAGCAGTCGCTAGCTACCACACAGGGGCCATACTCCACCTGGGGACCAAGAGAAGGGAGATGGAGGGTGAGTGAGAGCAAGGACAGGTCGTTTGCCCTCTGCATCCATCTTCCCCAACCCGGAGACCATGACACACACCTTCCAACCCAGAGCTGCCCCGCAGGAAATATCCAGCTCAAACACCACGAATTTGAACTCAGCACTGTACCCTTTAAGCTCAAACATTCTCATCTTGGGATTATCAACTCACAGCCCTGTGTACAAGACCCAGAGGCATAGCTTGGTCCCTTCAAATTATTTCTGAACTTTATAGTCCCAGCTATGATGGGTGTAGATTCATGGACAGCTCAGGAAAATTCTATGAGAGAAAACAAAGAGCAGAAGAAAGAGTCTGCGAGTGTGTGTGAGTTGGGGGAATTGACAAGAGGGCAAAAAGACATATAGGCCCGTAAGTCACTTCAAGACCAACCGTTATTCCCAAGGTAGATACAACCTGGGCTCTGACCCTAAGAAATAATTTCCCAACTCATGTGACAGGGGCTGAAAGATACAGATCTTAGGCTTGCTCATTCTCCTCTCCCAGTTTTTCACTGGAGAGATGGCAGGGGAAATTACTGGCAACTACAAGGAGAAATAAGTAAAGAAACTGCCGGGTGTGTTTGTGTTGCAAAGTTGAAAACGTGGAGGATAAACAAACAGTGAGTTCCCCGTGGGTCTTGGCAAATTCTCTGTGTGTTATGAATGAAAAGAGTCAGGACATCTTAGCTCTAGAGATCTCTGGAGTGTCCCAGTAGTCATGACCACTAATGCCCTTTTCTCCTCCTGTGCTGCTTTTGAGGACTTACCTATCCCCAGGTCTCCACATTTTAATTCCCTCCTTAAATGCTAATCCTGCAGGAGGTATCACAGTCCCCAAAGTCAGCAGTGTTCTCTACCCTGAACTCCCAGAGCAATCTGTGCTTCCTTTATGGCATTTCTTACAGACTAACTTCAAAAACAGCTTGCATGTTTGGGCCTGGCTCTCTTATTAAGTCATAAACGTTCAAAAGGAAGGCCCTGCAGTTTACTTATTCTTTTCTTACAGTGCTGGGACTGTGTTAGATGCTGCAGACTCTCACTGGTCCCAAAGCCAGCTACTGTCACACTCCATCTTTGTCATTTTCAATATATGTCAGATGAAATCGTCACACATACCATGAAAGAAAGTGGACAGCATGTCAAAGGGAAGGGCACGTCTTTGCTTCAGAACTTTGAGTGGTCCCTCCATGTAATAGTTCACCTGCCCCTCCTTGACCATCCCTCCTCTTCTCCAGCAAGCCAGCCTTCCTAAGCTTTCCTGCTGTGAATCCAGCTCCCCATTCCCATCCTGGGCTAGAGCGTCCCTAAGTGATTAAAGAAAGGGTAAAAAATGCAGGGCAAGGAAGCGTAGCTGCTCTGCAGACAGGAATCAGGGAGGCAGACACATCTGCCCGCATTCAGGGTCACGGGAATCTGCAGAGCCAGGCCCTTCACCACATCTGCTCTAGTCCACCGAGGTCTTACCTCCACGGAGATGCCTCGGGCACTGGGCCCCATTGTGACCGTGCCCACCTTCACTAGGAAGTCACAGTACTGGTAACGGGTGCCCCGGGTCTCGATCTTGCTGGCCTTGGCACTCTGGAAAAAGCCCTTGAGTTTCACCATGAGCACGTCAAAGTTGGTGTCGGCAACAAGGCAAGGGCCATTCTCAAAGAGGGCGAAGCAGCTCAAAGGGTACTCAGAATTGTGCATCACATACATCAGCTTCCCGGCCTGACCTGCAAGGGATGGAGATCCTGCTCAGCGACAAGACCTTCCTTAGCACATCCTGGAGTAGAGGCCAAAGTGCCGAACAGGGCCAGGAGGCAATCCAGCATCACCCCAGCAGTCCTGGAGGGCGGTGGAGGCAAGGCCCTCACCAACAGCCTTTTCCAGAGAAGACCAGCAGCCAGGCAGCACGTGGCAGAACCCACCCAATCTACAGAAAAAGGTGATGGGTACACTGGAACTTTTGACGGTCCAGATAATGGTTTAATTCACTTTTTCCCTAGCTTTTATATTTATTTCTGATAGTTGGGAGTAAGTTTTGCGCCCCATTATTTGTAGTCAGCCCTGCATTTTTGCATTCTGGTTGTTATGCCTTTTGGTGTTTAGTGTCTATTTTCTTCTCTCTTGCTCTTTTTTCTTTTAGCCACACCATACAGTATCGGGAATTTCCCTGGCCAGGGACCAAACCTGCACCCCCTGCAGCAGAAGCACAGAATCTTAACCACTGGACCACCAGGGAAGTCCCTGGTTTGACTTTAAGTTGAGTGATGGGCTCACAGATAGATGATTAAAGATGATGACTAATAACTCACACAAGATTTACATATGGTCTTCTGTATAGTCATATATTACGTAACAAGGAAAATAAAAGTAACAGCGTTTGAGCACACCATATGAAGCAGCTGCTCTCTTTTTTGCCCATCACTCCCTTCCTTGGAGTCCGCCCTCTTTGAAACAGGAAGTGGCCCCACAGAAACAGCACGGGGGAGAATCTGAACACGAGGCTGGACGGGAGGCCAGAGCCTTGTCTTCTGTGCCCAAGTTTAGACTTCATCCTGAAGGCAACGGGAGGGGGGCTTTGGAGAATTTTAAGACATCTAGCTAACTCAGGAAGCAAGTAGTACAACCATAGCAGAAAGCACTTGGGATCTAGATCAGAAGATCCAGTTTTAAATCCCAGCTCACCGGTTCCAGTTCCTGAGAAGTGAGTTTTCCAAGTCCTTAAACTAGCCCCAACATTGTGCTAGGGCTGAAAAGGCATGTAAGTAGAGGACTTAGCCCCTGGCCTCAAGAAGCTGACAATCTCACTGAAGACTGTCATTGTCCTTCCCTGATAGCTCAGTTGGTAAAGAATCCGCCTGCAATGCAGGAGACCCCTGTTCGATTCCTGGATTGAGAAGAGAAGGGATAGGCTACCCAACCCGGTATTCTTGGACTTCCCTTGTGGCTCAGCTGGTGAAGAATCTGCCTGCAATGCAGGAGACCTGGGTTCAATCCCTGGGCTGGGAAGATCACCTGGAGAAAGGAACAACTCCCCACTCCAGTATTCCAGCCTGGAGAATTCCATGAACTGTATAGTCCATGGGGCTGCAAAGAGTCAGACAGGACTGAGCAACTTTCACTCTCTTTGAAGATAGGTGGAAAACTTTTTAGAAGACCATGAAACCAAAGTGTTTGCCTGATGATAGACCAGAAGTCTTTGGAGTGAAGGAAAGACTTCAGGGAAGGAAGTGGTCAAAGTGGCAAGAGTCAGCTGGAAGAACCTTCATGGAAAAAATAGGACCTGAAGTAGGGTACAAAGAGAGGGTAGGATTCAGGCAGGGAGATTGGATGAATGCAGAGACAAGTGCGGGCGGTGTGGCCTCTGCAGGCCTCCCCTGCGCTGCCACTGCCTGATCACCATCGGCTCCGCACCAACCGCACCCCACACCCTCCCAACTGCCCGCTGCACAGTCACACCTTTCACCTGGGAAGTCCAGTTCCAAACATTTTAATCCTCCAATAAAGACATCTGAAGCTGATCTGTCATTCTGTCCTCATGCAGACTCACTTGATTACATACTTAACTCACATTATGGGAGTCTGGAAGTGTTTTTACTCTCTCGAGAAAATTCTGAAAAGCTTTTGGTCCCTGACCAGCCAGCACCCACATCACTACCTGGGAATCTGTTACAAATGTATATTCTCCACCCTACCCCACACCCACTGGGTCAGAAACTCTGTGGGGGTGGGGAGGAGAGGGGAACCCATCCATCTGTGTGATAACAAGCCTTCCCTCTGCTGCTGCTGCTAAGTCACTTCAGTCGTGTCCGACTCTGTGCGACCCCATAGACGGCAGCCCACCAGGCTCCCCCGTCCCTGAGATTCTCCAAGAATACTGGAGTGGGTTGCCATTTCCTTCTCCAATGCATGAAAGTGAAAAGTGAAAGTGAAGTTGCTCAGTCGTTTCCGACTCTTAGCGACCCCATGGACTGCAGCCTACCAGGTTCCTCCGCCCAGGGGATTTTCCAGGCAAGAGGACTGGAGTGGGGTGCCACTGGGTGATGCTAAAGCTAGACAGTGTGAGAACTTCTGATTTAAAGGCACAGAGCCAGTAAGCAACAGAACTGGAACTCTAATCCAGGCGTCCTGACCTCCTTCCATCCTACCCCACTGTCCACCGAGAACTTGCTGTTTCTCCAACTAGACTGTAGCTCCTTGAAAGCAAAGGTCTGATCAGGAAAACAGAGACCAAGCCAGGGAGTGTCACAGAAGTAGTATGTCATCTTATATCTGTATACTGCTGCTGCTGCTGCTAAGTCACTTCAGTCATGTCTGACTCTGTGCGACCCCATAAATGGCAGCCCACCAGGCTCCCCCGTCCCTGGGATTCTCCAGGCAAGAACACTGGAGTGGGTTGCCATTTCCTTCTCCAATGCATGAAAGTGAAAAGTGAAAGTGAAGTCGCTCAGTCGTGTCCGACTCTTAGCGACCCCATGGACTGCAGCCCACCAGGCTCCTCCGTCCATGGGATTTTCCAGGCAAGAGTACTGGAGTGGGGAGCCATTGCCTTCTCCATATCTGTATACTAGTGTTCTGTTTTCCAAATGCTTTCATAACTGTTCTCTCTTTTGATTCTTATATTCTGCCTTTTGCAGGCAAAAAAAACATTAACATTGCAATTGCACTGATCATGACATTCAGTACGCTCTTAAGCTACCATTTATTAGCTATTTATTCCACGACAACCTTGGTTCAAAGGGCTTTGTGTGTACTAACTTATTTAAGTAGGAGATAAATACTGGAATTATCTTCATTTTGCAGATAACTGTACTGGGAAGGGTGCAAAAACAGAGCCCACACAGGTAAGTTTCTTTAGAGGGGGTTTAATACAGGGAACGAAGTACAAGCGTTGGTAGAACTGAAAAATCAAATGGAATGGTGAGGTCACCCAAAGATTAGTAACACAGGGAGCCGCTGCCATCCCTAGGGCTGGAAGGAAAAAGGGCAGATGTGCTGTTCTGAGAGCCAGGAACAAGGGTTGCCTAACAGGAGGTAGAACCAAGGAAGAAACACAGCCACAGCCAGAGACACAGCCCAAGGCAGAAGGACAGGAAGAGAGGCTGTCTCTCTCTTTCTTCCTCTCTCCAATTTTTGCCAGTGCCTTTCACTGGCCAAAGGGAACTGAAGGGGGGCCGGGCAAATGTAGTTCACAGGAGCAGGGCAGGGAATAAATCCCTGGGGAAACAGGCAAGTGACCTGCACAGGAACAGTCAGACTGCAGAGTTACCCACGGATGCAGTTAGTTGTGGCAGGCAGGACTCCGTTATCCGGTTCCATGATTTAGGCTTATTCACTGTGCTGTGGAACCATCCAAAGCCAAGTTACTGAAGAGCCAAGACTAAAAGAACCCAGGTTCCCTAACTCCTATTCAGAGATCCTCTTTACCTCCCTACCACCACCAGCCACAATGCATCTCAATTTGAAATACATTTAAAACAAAAGTTAATTCATAAATCAAGGTTATGCTAAAGTGGTAGCCAAGGCCACTGGCTAGGTGTGGGAAACAGGAAGGTTTTCTACAGAAAGTTCTCCAAACTCTAAAGTTCCAACAGAATCATTTACAAAGGCTTCTGAGCTTAAAAGACTTTTTCCAACTTTGGAGTGCATAAAGATCACCTGTGAAACTTACTATAATGTAGATTATGACTGATTACCAGTGAATCTGTAAGCTGGGCCAGGAACCTGCACTTCTAACAAGCAACCCAGATGATTCTGAGGAAATTAGTGACCAACACTTTGAGAAGTGAAAAGTGCTTTAAAGGCCCAGACTAAGAGATGAAGGAAAAAATGAATGAATTCAGAAACACATATACCACCTAGCCAAGAGCACCACCCTCAGCAGAAGAGCAGAAAGATTCCAATGAACATGAATGTCTATTAATTCCAAACCAGGTTCCAGCCATCCCACAGGCCCATCTCTCACTGACCTTGGCTGCCCAGGGTAGAGGCAGCTGTGTGATAGGTCTCACAGTCCACACAAAATGTTCCTTGCTTCTCTGCTCCAAGCATCTCCAATTTCCGGGTGAGGAGCTCCACAGTCTGCTGGACGCTCTTGCCCTCGGCCACGGGCATCTGAGACACACTGGAAGGAAAAGGACCAAAATCATCAATGAGTCATTCACTTGCCTGCAGAATCAGCTCATCAGGGCCAGTATGTGCACAGACACCATCAACCTGAACCTTCTCATTTTAAAAAGGAAACAGGCCCACAGTCTCTTGAGAACTCCACTAAGAACCAGAGCAGGTCTCAGGATGCATACCAGTGCTTTGGACTTCCTGTCTAGAGCACCTCCGTTTACAGAGTGTGGCAAGTATGCCAACGTTCAAGAGAAGATTTTAGGTGGCACAAAGACTGAGCGTTCAGTAACACAGAGTCATACAATGAGAAAGGGATTTCTTCTGCGTTCTTTTCAGTCTTGACTACATCAAGAAGAAAGCCTCAACTTGGAATTACTATTCCAATTATTATTACTCTCTTTAACACTTTGCATGCAAGCTGTCCAGCACAGTAGCCACAAGGCACATGCGACTATTTACACTTAAACAAATAAAAAAATTAAAACCTCAACTCCTCAGCTGCAAAACCCACATTTCAAGGCTTGACAGCCACAAGTGGCTGGGAGCGGTGCTAATACAGAACATTTCCATCAAGGCAGAAAGTTTTAAGGATCCTGGGACCAAAGAGAAAGCAAGCCTCAAGTTTCTAATCCTCGGACATGAAAGGCAACAGCATGTATATGAATTTAACCAAAACAATGAAACAAAAAGTCATTTCCAAGATTTCCTTCTATGGTTTGGGAAACTGGCTCCCCCTTTACAGAGTGGCAGGTAACCATCACCAAGGACCAGCTATGTGCCAGGTGGTGCCCAAAGACCTTTCTATGAACTAACTCTTTGAATCCTCGCATCAGCCCCATAAGATATACAATTATCTCTTTGTTACCAATGAGGAAAGAAAAGTACACAGGGGTTGAATAACTCGCATAAGGTCACAAAGCTTGGTGTGGTGTGGCCAAGAGTCAAAGCCAGGCAAGCTGGCTCCACGTCCATGCTCTCAACTCTACCAGAATGCTTCCCCAGGAATATAGTTGTCTGTTAAAATACTTTAAGGAAAAGAAAGAGAATTAAAAGAAGACATTAATAAATAATAGTTTAAGTGCTACATGGCTATTTAAAAATCTTAAGTAGAATCATATGTGGCTGAATGTTGGGGGACACTGCATTACTTTATGATCAACCAAAAATCAACTAAATGAAGCTATAGAGTCCTACTGTTGCTAAAACTGTCTCTAATCTCCATCAGAAAAAGTACTAACAAGTAATGATGATGATGTGCCTTATTTTGAAATATAAGAGAATCCCTAAGGTGATGCTACTGGGGTCAGAAGTCCTAGAAGCCTGAAAAAGTTGAGAAGCATCCCAACAGAGAGCCCTTTCCCTGCTTGCCTTCTGCCCTGAAAGAACAGGTACTTCCAGGGTTTCATGCCTCTTTGCAGCACACTTTTTTTTGGTTGCACCACAAGGCATGCAGGATCTAATTCCCCAATCAGGGATTGAACCCGTGCCCCCTGAGTAGAAGGTGCCTCCTGCAGTGGAAGCTTGGAGTGTTAACCACTGGACAGCCATGAAAGACCCTAGCAAACTTTTCATTCCCATTCTTTGCATCCTTCTTACACTACAGGACTTTGAAGGAGGCTCATGATGTCAACTTCAGGAAGCAAATGTGCAGTCACTGGCAAATCTTCAAGACCTGGGCTACCAGAAGGAGGAGTTCCCACAGGCTCTTATATGGGAAGCCTAGAGCCATTGCCTTCAGATAACCTGGCCTCTAAGCCCTCTCTGGGAGAGATGCTCGAGATATATATGTTTTAAAGCTCTGAAATCTAGCATTTTAGAACTAAATGACTCCAAGAGAATTAACCCCATACCTTTCCCTGTCACACTGACTTATAACATGTTAGAAATAAGTCCATAGAAACTAAACCAACACATGTAATTAAACAGAATAGGAAACAGGCCCTGAAGAGGTGATGTGCCTGGAATTTCTATCTCCTAATTCCCAACAGCTCCTTTTTTCCTCCAGACTCAAGATCTTACAAAGGACAAACTAGAACCAGACACATGCTGATCTAACTGCATTTAGTGGCTGTAGGCAAGGGCAGGCAAAAACCTAAAAAAGATACTATCTCCTTGTTGCCTATCCCCTACCCATCCAAGCCCTGCCTGCAGACGGGTCCGAGTTCCGACATACTACTTTCAACCCTAAAGTTCTACCCCGTTCTTCACGGTCAAGAAATTGTACCAAGAAAAAAGGAAGGAGGTACACGATCATTAACGGGTTCTTAAACCCTTTTACCTGCCGCCTTCCAGGAAGAAGGGGCGAATCTCCGAGGAAAAGGGCCTGCAGATTCTGCAGCCCTCGCGGTGGCCCCCTCACCCACACAATCCGAGGACATTTTGCTCGTCTTCCGGGGGACTGCGGACCCTGGTCGGGATCCTACTCCCGGGTATATTTGAGGCTCCAGGGGCCTTCAAGCCCCCAAACCCCGCCCCACAAAGTCCTTTGAAGTCCTACCAAGTCACTCCCATGGTGTCGGGCCAGGAGGATGGGAGGATCAAACAACTGAAATGCGGTGTGCTTCAGCAGCCCACACGAGGTGAAACTACCTCGCTAAAGAGAGCTCTGATGGAGGGAGGCGCTCCGGAACTTACGTAAAAACACAGCGCCCAGTCGACACGCCCACGAGGAAGGGCGTGTCTAAGTCCTTCGTTGACGTCACTGTCCGACTCCGCTCCGCCCCCATCCCCCGGTTCGCTGCTCAGGGAATTCCCATTCGCCTGGGCACCCTGGACCCAGACCCATGAAACTAGAAAAGTGTAGCTCGGACTACAGCCACTTAGAGAAGCCAACGTTAAATTCGGGAGGACCCAGCTCCAGGACCCGTGAGCTCTTTTTGGTGGGTGGGACGGGGCTTCTGGCACACCCGACCTCCAGACGCCAGGGGGCGCTGTGAGCTCCGGTGGGCTCTTGAGCGCTGGGTGTTTACTGCGCAAGCGCACTCGGGGCCTTTTTTTCCTCCATACCCACGTGGGAAACTTCACGGCCCGGTTTTCTACAAAAATGCCCAAGTTCAAGGCGGCCCGCGGGGCTGGGGGTCAGGAAAAGCATGCGCCGCTGGCCGAGCAGATCCTGGCTGGGGACGCGGTGCGGGCAGGAACCCGAGAAAAACGGCGGGGTCGCGGAACCGGAGACGAGGAGGAAGAGTACGTGGGGCCCCGGCTGACCCGACGGATTTTGCAGCAAGCGCGGCAGCAGCAAGAGGAGCTCGAGGCCGAGCATGGGAGCGGGGACAGGCCCGCGGTGCCGCGGGAGCGCACTACGCGGCTTGGTGAGTGGCGGGGATGGGGTACGAGGAGGAGGGTGGGTAGCTGGGGTGGACGGCTGAAAGGTGTCCGGCAGGGGAATAGCTTGGAATTTAAAAAAACACACACACAAAAAAGTGAGGGCCTTGGCAAAAGTAATGGGGTGGGAGACCCAGCTCTGGGGCAGATTGAGGTTGCCGGAGCCCTCCACGCCCACTCCTTAGAGTGGCACTCTTTTAGGCATCCCGGAGTTTAGGCCAACAGGAAGTGGCTACTCACGCCGCTAAGTTCTCCTAGCATTTATTTATGTGTTTTGTAAGTAATCATGGAATGTCTACTACGCACATCCCGCCGTGCTAGGAGTTTAGGTAAAAAAATGTAAACAGGATAAAGGTATACCTGACGTCAGGATTTTACAGGGTAGCCCAAGAGAGAGAGAATTAAGTCAGCAATTAGAATAATGCACTCGTGATAAAGTATAGTTTCTCTGATAATACAACAATAGCATTAGTCTTGGGAGTCAGGTTTCCCAGGTTGCATGATCCTTGTGCTGAGAACTGAAAAGTGGGGAGGGCTCTGAGCACAAAGAAAAATATTGTTTAAAGGCCAGAAAGGGAGTGAGATTATTTAAAAGATGGTCATTTTTTTTTTTGTTACTACTCTGAGAGTGTTGACCTCCAAGTTGCTTAATCCATTTCTCAACATTCATCTTTCATTTGTCTGTGAGCAGCGGTCACAAACGGAGAAGGCAGTGGCACCCCACTCCAGTACTCTTGCCTGGAAAATCCCATGGATGGAGGTGCCTGGTAGGCTGCAGTCCATGGGGTCACTAAGAGTCCTACTCGACTGAGCAACTTCACTTTCACTTTTCACTTTCATGCATTGGAGAAGGAAATGGCACCCCACTCCAGTGTTCTTGCCTGGAGAATCCCAGGGACGGGGGAGCCTGGAGGGCTGCCGTCTATAGGGTTGCACAGAGTTGGACACTATTGAAGTGACTTAGCAGCAGCAGCAGTAGCATTCACAAACACTAGCCTCCTTGCTACAGTATCTTTACTGCACTTCGAAGACATCACATCCCTGTTTTGCTAGTTTTTCACCTCTCAGTGGGCTTTCCAGGTGGTGCAGTAGTAAAGAACCCACCTGCCAATGCAAGAGATGCTGGTTCGATCCCTGGGTCAGGAAAGTCCCCTGGAGAAGGAAATGGCAACCCACTCCAGTATTCTTACCTGGAGAATCCATGGACAGGGGAGCCTGGCAGGCTACAGTCAGGAAAAGTCCACAGGGTCGCAAAGAGTTAGACACGACTGAGGACATGCACGCACCTCTCAGTATCCTTTGCTGGCTCCTGTTCTCCCCCTCCCGACGCCTGGCTGGTGGGATCTCAGTTCCCCCACCAGGGATTGAACCCTGAGCCCCAGCAGTGAAAGCCCAGAATCCTTACACTAGGCCACCAGGGAGCTCCCTGTGCTGACTGCTCGTCTGTCGCCAGCCTCTTACTGTAGTGCCGTAGCGCTGCATCCTTGGAGCTATTCTCTTCACCTCTGATGACTTCTGTGGTGCTGTCATCAGGTTCAAGGTTTAAATACTGTCTATTTGGTAACTGCTTCCAAGTTCATATTCCAGCCTTGATCTCTTCCAGGAAACCCAAATTCTTATATTTCAGCTCTCTCTTTAGCTTCTCCAATTTGAAGTCTAAGAAACATCTCAGATTTAGCATATCCGGAACAGAAATCCTGACCATCTTCCCCAACCTGCTCCACTCCCAATCTACTTCATCTCAATTAATGACACGATGTCCTTCCATTTGCTCCAGACAGAAAACTCAGACTTGTCTCTTTCTGGCTCCATATCCAATCAATTAGGAAGTCCTGTTGACTCTACCTTAAAAATATATCCAGAATCAGATCACTTGGCACCATCTTGGAACAGCATCCACCACAGTGATCTCTCACCTGGATGATTGCAGTAGCCTCTTACCAAGAATCCCGTATCTGCTACAGTCTACTCTCAGCTCAGCAACTCGAGGATTACCTGATCTACAGAGACCTATATGATCTGCACCTTTTGTCAGTCTGAACTCTCTTGCTCCTTTCCCTTTGCCTTCTTCTCTCCATCCGGATCAAACCAGTCAATTCTAAAGGAGATCAGTCCTGAATATTCATTGGAAGGACTGGTGCTGAAGCAGAAGCTCCAATACTTTGACCACCTGATGTGAAGAGCTGACTCATTGGAAAAGAGCCTGATGCTGGGAAAGACTGAGGGCAGGAGGAGAAGGGGACGACAGAGGATGAGATGGTTGGATGGTATCATCAAGTCCATCCATATAGGCTTCATCACTTCTTAAAAATGGCAAGTCAGGGCCTTCACCCTGGCGGGGCCTTCTGTCTTCATACTCCTGTTGGTTTCCTCCCTTAATTCTTCACCTGCTCAGAGAGGCCTGTCCTGACCACTCCATTAAAAACTGCAACACATCACCCCGTCTCCACATCACAACTTCTCTACTCTGCTGTATTTCTTTGTTGTGGCATTTGTGTTTTTTTTTTAACATAACGTATATCATATTAGTTCATTGTCTGTGTCCAACCATTAGAACATAAGTTCTGTAAGGGCAAAGTGTTTTTCTCTTGTTTGCTGATATATTTCTGGCACCCAGAACAGTGCCTCACATACGGTAGGCACTCTCAGCGTTTGCTGAATGGTGGTGAGGTAGATAAGAGCAAAAGCTACAAAAGTCTCAGTGGCTGCCCTGAAGAGTGGGAAACGAATACAGACTAAGGAGACCAGTTAGGGGACTGTTGGATTAATCTAGACAAGAGGTGATACTGATCTAGGCTTTGACAGGGCTGTGAAAGCTTTGAGAGAGATTGTGTGAGGTTCAGTGGGAAAGGACTTGGTAGTTGATTGGGTGTTGGGAGTGGGGGACAGTGGACAAGGCAGGCCTGCTGCCTAGCTTCTGGCTTAGCATGGACTGGATGGTGGTTCTATTTACTTAGATGTGGAACACGGTGAGTAGACCTAGGAGGGAACAGGAGTGACAGACCAAGATTGAAGTGCCTGTGGGTCGTCCATGAACAAGCTGTATAAGAGGCAGCTGGTGTTAGGGTCTGGAGCAAAGAGAGACTGTAACCCTACAGGTACAGATTTGGGAATTGTTAGCATGTGGAGACAGAATGTCTGGTACGTGTAACCCTCCCCCTTTATTTAACTTTTATCACAGTATCTCTGGGGGTTTTCTATGTGTGTGTGCTGCACCTCAGGCCATGTGGGGTCTTAGTTCCCCAACCATGGCATGGATTGTACTTCTCGCTTCCCGCAGTGAAAGCATGGAGTCCAAACCACTAGACCACCAGAGAATTCCTAGCAGACACTCTTGGGCTTCCCAGCAAGCCCTCCTGCCAGTGTTACCCAGGTCTAGAGCACACTCCTCCAGCTCCCGTACTGCCCATCCAGAGCCTAGGCATCCTTCGCATCCATCGTCTCTTCTGAGTGCCTGTGGTATACATCGTCTCTGCCACTCATTTTGACACTAATCAAGCCCTGCCATGCGTGTAAGAGAGGTGGTGAATGTATAATCTAGACCCAGACTGCCTGCGGTAGGCAAGTCAGTCGACTTTTCTGTGCTTCAGCATCCCCATCTGAAACTGGGTATAATAATAGTACCTACTCCTTACGGTCATGGTGGTTATGTATATTATATAACAGTTTAGTGTGTTCGCTCTCGTTTGAGTCTCGAATGAGACTGCTATCACTGTCTCTTTGGTTCATACATGTACATTTTGGTTCTCAAGCAGGATTGCACACCCCTGGGGACTGGAAGGCAGCATGCACTTATTAGAAGCGTGTGAGGCCTGGACCATAACCATAATGGTTAGAGTTGAGTTGACCTCTGAATTTCTCACCCACCACGTGGCCTTGCTCACCCATTTCATCTCCCTCTTCCAGGTCCAGGAGTGCCGCAGGATGGGTCAGATGACGAGGAGTGGCCCACCCTGGAGAAGGCTGCCACAATGGCAGGGCCGGGCTATCAGGCGGAGGTAGTCGTGGACCCCGAGGATGAGCGTGCCATTGAGATGTTCATGAACAAGAGCCCTCCTGCCAGGTAGGGCTGGCACGGCCCGGGATTTGGGAGAGCAGGTCCTCGTAGCAACTACATAGGAAAGAAACATGAGATGCAGAAAAGTGTATGCTCTGGCAGAGTTTTGAGTCCCCATCTCTGGGAAGGGCCTGAGCTTTGCCAGTTTGGGGAGCCACCTTGACGAAAGTGGTGCATCCTCTGAGGACTGCTCTGAATGAGAATGATGCAGACTCAAGATAGCTCCCGCCCTCTGTCCACCTGTCTTAGAACTGCCTGAATTGCCTGGTGACGTCGCTGCAAGGCCTTATTCTGTCTCAGGGCAATCCGCCCCGTTGCATTTGGTCTTGGTATGCTCAGTTTTCTTAGCAGTAGGCTCAGTTTCTTTGGCCACATCTCTTTCACACCGTAACTGTCATTTTATCCAGGGTTTTCCAGCCCTTGCACCACTGGCATTTGGGGCTGGATAGGTCTCTTCTGGGGAGGCTGTCCTGTGCGGTGTAGGCTGTTAAACAGCCTGACCTGCACCCGCCGGACAGCAGTCGTGACCCACTCCCCCACTCTGTGGTAACCAGAAATGTCGCCAGATGCTGTCAGATGTCCCCTAAAGGACAGAATCATCCCCCAGATGAGAACAAATGAGAACCGCTATGCTGGGTCAAAAACATGCAGGTTTTTAAGCTGCTAGGGTCAGGCTCCGGAGCCCAGGGTTTTGGCCCAGGAGAGAGGCGCCTCCGCCGAGGGCCCTCAGCCCTTCTGATGCTGCGGTGACACTGTTCTTGGTCCCTCGGGTTGGTTGTGGGTCCCGCACGCCAGCGTCACTAGTGTACTGGTGTCGGTGCCGTTAACGCTGTGAAAGACGGGCGCTGAATGGCGAGTTCCGCGGGTTAACGCTGTGAAAGACGGGGGCTGAACGGCGAGTTCCGCGGGTTAACGCTGTGAAAGACGGGGGCTGAACGGCGAGTTCCGCGGCCGCGTATTTGAGGGCACAGTGAAGGCACGAGTCCCTTTCCCAGCTTGCCGCCCAGGATCCAAGGTGGATATCACAGAACGTGTGCTGGTCTCTCCAGAGAGCCTCTCAGGTTCTCACTCAGCGCCCGTACCTCTGCTTTGGCAGCTCATTCTGACAAGCTTAGCAGAATGGTTTTCAACAGAAGAGTAAAACGGCTAGGAACAGGGGCTCCTGACAGTCTTGAGGGGCGACAGCCAGTGTCTGCAGAGAGCCGGCTAGACCCACATGGACTCAGCAGTCAGGCCGCTTAGCTGGGGGGCACGCATATACTGTAAGGTACCTGACCTTCAGACCTTGAAAGACCAGGCTTTGACTCTTTCCTCCACTCAAGTGCTCTGAGACCGAGGATGGGTTACTGACCCCTCTGCCTATTGTCTGTCGCATAGATGGTACAAGGGAATGTCTGGCTTCTGCCATACATTGCTTTAAAGTGCTGTGGTGGAAGGGGACATCTGGGAAGTCCTGCCCTCCAAAGACAGGAGTGGTTTTTAAATAGACTTCAGCAGCCCCTGAAGATGCCCTTATCGTACTGAAGCCCAATGTAATGATAATTCTGAATCATCACAGTCAGATTGTGTGTAAGGAGGCTGGGATAAACAGATCATTCATCTTGGACCTCTCCCCATCAATTTTAATAAATTGAAACAGGGGAGAGGGTATGCCATGCTCTCTCCCTAATGATCCCAGCTCCCAGAAATCTCAGTATATCACTGAGGTGTGTCTGGCACTCTGAAGAGGTCAGAACAGGGTTTTATTCCATGTGTTAACTTTATGTAGGTAGGTATGTTATCATCCCTGTTTTATAAGGGAGGGAGCTGAGGCTTAAAGAGGCAGAGTAACCTGCCCAAGGTCACACAGGGAGCGGAGGAGCCATGACCTGAACCCAGCAGTCGCCTTCACAGCCCAGGTTCCTCGCCTCCTTGCAACTCGAAGCTCCATCCTAAGCTGGATGACTGCCTGGTCCATGGTGCTCTGCAGGGATTCTTTGCTGGGTGGGTAGGCCCAGTGGGGATTGAGGTCACGCATCCCAGCAAGGTTGCAGGTTTATCAGGGCTCTCGAGAGACGGCGTGGGGCGTCCAGAACTCCCTAGACTGAGAGCGTGGCCCTGCCGCCCCCCTCCCTCCTGTTCCCCCAGGCGCACCCTGGCTGACATCATCATGGAGAAGTTAACTGAGAAGCAGACGGAAGTCGAAACGGCCATGTCCGAGGTCTCAGGCTTCCCTGTGCCCCAGCTGGACCCCCGCGTCCTAGAGGTCTACAGAGGGGTTCGGGAGGTAAGGACTGAGAGGAGAGCCATGACGGGACACCCCCACCAGGGCTCTGGGGGCCCACATCTCTTGTAGGCCGAGGGCAGGCTCAGGGGTCCCGCTCCCCGCTATGACTCTAATCTCAATTCCCCACTGAAAAATGAGGAGGATACTAGAACCTCCTTACAGGATGGTTGTGAGGATTGAGTGAGTTAATGGACGCAAGGAACTCAGATGGGCGCCTGACAAGCAGCGATGACGATGGTTCTGTTCCCTCCTCCGCAGGTGTTGTCTAAGTACCGCAGTGGGAAACTGCCCAAGGCATTTAAGATCATCCCTGCACTCTCCAACTGGGAGCAGATCCTCTACGTCACAGAGCCTGAGGCCTGGACCGCTGCTGCCATGTACCAGGCCACAAGGTAGAGCTGATGGGGGTGGGGCAGCCTTGGGTCAGTAGGGCAGGCTGGGTGTGGGAAGGACAGGCTTTCCCTCTCTGTGGTTACATTCCCTCCCAGAGCTCTCTTGTGCTTCTTTATGGCATCACTTCCCCAGCTTTTCCTGTTTCCTGTTCTGGGGCCAAGGTCCTGTTAAGAACGTCCTGTGATGAGTTTCTAGGGGAGACGCGCCTAACTACAGGGACACAACCCTGCAGTGTCAGGGTGGCCTCAAAAGTCTGTGGCTCCCCAGGTGTGTGCAGGTCCCTGGTCACAGCAGGGTACAGGGGACCCCTGAAAGAGAGGGGGAGGTGAACAGCTGGTTCCTGTCTGTCTGCAGAGCTCTGGCTCACCTGAAGACAGACAGTGTTCACCCCCATTCAGGTACATCTTGCAGCCCCTCCTGTTCCCTCTCTTATCTGACCTGGGTGCTGCACACACCCAGCTCCCTCCCCGGACCCTCTGATCTCTTGCATGCAAATATCATCCGCAGTGATACTTGAAAGGCCAGTTCTGTCAACTGATCTGGGATCTTCCCCCTTCCTTCCAAAACCACTAGGATTTTTGCCTCTAACCTAAAGGAACGGATGGCCCAGCGCTTCTATAACCTGGTTCTGCTCCCCCGGGTACGAGATGATATTGCTGAGTACAAACGACTCAACTTCCACCTCTACATGGCCCTGAAGAAGGCCCTGTTCAAGCCTGGAGCCTGGTTTAAAGGTGGGGACCCAGGAGGCGATTAAGAAAGGGCAGGGCCGGAACTCTTGCAGGACCTCCTTTCTCTGACTCTGGACTGCTAGTGACCGTGCCCCTCTGCCCCTCCCCAGGCATCCTGATCCCGCTGTGCGAGTCAGGCACCTGTACCCTCCGGGAAGCCATCATCGTGGGCAGCATCATCACCAAGTGCTCCATCCCCGTGCTGCACTCCAGGTAGTGTTGCGGGTGTGCAGGACCACAGAGCGGCCCATCTCGACAGCAGAGTCCCAGGACTTGGGGCGGGGTGGGGACACGTGGGGAAGGAGTCAAGCATAAGCCTTTGGGTTTGCGGGTAAGTCGATGGGTATATGATAACTCCACAAGAGTGTCAGTCCTGTGGGAACAAGGTCCCAGGGCCTGGCACATGCTAGGTGCTCAGTAAAGAGTTGAATGAATGAATGAATGAGAAAGAGGGGAACATGGGAAGAAAGTAGGTTGGGGCAGAGACATTTGGACACACTCTGAGACAGAAGCAGTCTGAGCCAGACGTGGGGATTTGGTGTGAGTCAGCATAGCCCTGGTAACAGATCGAGGGAGTTAGGGGAGGGGAGAAGAATGCAGAGATTTCCCTTTAGGGACAGCACAGTTTAGGGGCCCGTGGCGGGGCTGGGGTAGGAGCAGCTTTCCCCAGCGTTTCCCTGCCTCCCTTCCCCATTAGTGCGGCCATGCTGAAAATTGCAGAGATGGAGTACAGCGGGGCCAACAGCATCTTCCTGCGGCTGCTGCTAGACAAGAAGTACGCGCTGCCCTACCGAGTGCTGGACGCCCTGGTCTTCCACTTCCTGGGCTTCCGGACAGAGAAGCGTGAGCTGCCCGTGCTCTGGCACCAGTGCCTGTTGACTTTGGTCCAGCGCTACAAGGCCGACCTGGCCACAGAGCAGAAGGAGGCCCTCCTGGAACTGCTCCGGCTGCAGCCCCACCCCCAGCTGTCCCCGGAGATCAGGCGTGAGTTGCAGAGTGCTGTCCCCCGAGATGTAGAAGATGTTCCCGTCACCATGGAGTGAGGATGCAGCGCTCGCCCGGGTCTGCGGAGCTCGCCCAGGTCTGCGGAGCATGGAAGGACTCCAGGATACCTGCTGGTGACTGGAGGTGATTCCGAGCCTTGACAGCTGAAGACCCGGATCAGGGCCAAGACAGGTCTCGGGCCTCTGACTCCCCAGTTCTCAACAGTGGGCCATAGTAGGGCTGGTTCCCTCTTGCGTTCTAGGCCTGCATACCTGCTCAGTTCTGGGACCTGATTTGAGGTCCCACAGCCCAGCACTCCCAGGTCCCAGCTAGGGATGGAATGGGTACTTCCTTTCAGGCTGTTGTGTCAGGTCACTGGGAGGTGGATAAAGACAAAAGGCAGGTATTTATTGAACCTCAGTGTTTTGATGTGATGGATGGAGATTTTTGCTTTCCTTGTTTTGCTGGAAGCAAGCACTGCTTCCCTCTCATGCGCAGCAGTGGATTCTTACCTATTTACAAGGGAGCCACACACTTCCCCCACCTTATTCTACAAGACTTCTCTAGGCTGTTCCCACCCTGCCAGCCCCTAGAGGGCACAGCCTTTACCTGCCCCTGACACAAGCTACTTGGGGACAATGCCAGCAACCAGGAGGTTGTTCGAACACGAGGAGGTCTCAGATTGGTTGGAAGAGCTACAAGAAAGCACCTAGAGGAAGGTGGAAATTCAGGATGAGAAAGGTCAGACCCAGGGTCACCACCAGACCAGTTAGTTCCCTTTCTAACTTTCTTAGCCAATGAAAGCGTTCAACCAGGGCTTGGTAAATCAGGGTTGTGTATGCCTGTTTTCTTATAGTCCATGAGAGAAAAGTGATTTTTACATTTTAAATGGTTGTTGGGGGAGGTGGAGAAAAAACAGCAGTATTTTGTGATAGGTGAAGATTATATGAAATTTAAGTTTCAGTGTCCTTAAATAAAGTTTTATTGGGACACAGCCACATCCATCCATTTCCAGGTCCTCTGACTGCTTTCACTGCCCCTGCAGCAGAGACCAGTGCGGCCTGGCTAGAACCCTGTTACTTGCTTTTGCAAATATGGGTTTGTTCCAACCTAAGTACTCTATTTGGTCTTAAAGCAAATTTCATTTATATAGTTTTGTCTTGAGACACTAGATGAAAGCAAAAAGCTACCCCCACTGCGCCAAGCCAGATGATACACAAAACGCACATACCTCAGACCTGTGCCAACGCCCCCAGCTCACCTTGTGGGTTGGCACCACACCCACATCTGGTGTCACAACCTGCCTTCCACATCCTTCCAACCTCTGCTTCCACAGCCAACTTCAGGTGTTTGTTTTTCAAGATAAAGGGCCATATTTATTACCATATGTGTTTCTTAGCCATTTAATGTGTAAAAACACTGTCTTTAAAAAAAAAAGTGTCCTTCTTTAAGTATTTGAGTATTGTGTCTCAAGCCCCATTTTCCCCATAAGCCATGTGGCTTTAATTGCGCAGTTTTGCATGGCACAGTGCTTTTTAGAAATGCGCACATCAGGTTCTGCAGCAGAACTTCGGATAACACAGGCAGAGACCATAGGGCCCACAAAGCCTGAAGTGTCTACTCTGGCCCAAGACAGAAAAGGTGTGACAGCCCCTGCTCCAGACGTTGGTTTCTGCCTCTTTTACCCCATGCAGTCTAGAAATAGGCTTTCCCACAGACTGCCCTCTAATCCAAGAAACCAAAGTCAGTTTTATTCCAGAATCTTTATTATAAAGGTAGCATGATGGTCCTCGGCCACCAGCCTGGACCTTGTAGCCTCAGGAAAGACCTGTGTTAACAGGGCCTGCCTCCCTCTCCGGACAGGGGGCTTGGTCATCACCAGGTCATCCCCTGCTTCATTCCACAACACCCCCCCGCTCCTGGAGGATGGGGCAGAGGGCCAAAGGGAAAGGAGGGCATGGCCCCACTCCAGGCATAGCAGCTCCTTGGCCATGAAGATCCTCTAGCGAGTAGCAGAGGGGAGGAATACAGCAACCGCCAGGGTTACCACCCCTGTGGCGGGGGGAGAAGGGCCCCACCACACCCTCATACAGTTGTACTCAAAGTAATTAATAAATTAAAACAACTTCCTTCCGTACTAACACCCCCCTCCCCCCAATCACACAGGAGAAGCTGAGCAGAAAGCAAAGCAAGGAGGTTGGTTCCTGCCCCTGGACGGTGGCCGGGGCCCCTCCGAGGAGCAGCTAGGATTATGCAGGGCCTCCAAGTGCTTGGAGAGGGGATATCCATTCTTGCCCCTCATGTGTATCTAAAACATGTGAGGCTTCTTCAGAAAGACCCCAATCCAAATGCAGTAATTAAGGAATCCCCTGGCGGTCCAGTGGTTAGGACTCCGAGCTTTCTCTGCCAGGGGCTCGGGTTCAATTTTGGCAGTTGAGAGCCCCAGATAAGGGAGCCCCTAGAAAGGAATGCTGATACATGTACTAAACTTCAATGTCATCTCTGGCCAGCCCAGCCAACCCCCCGGGAGAGCTGAGCTGGCTGGATGCAGGCAGGAGGAGGAGCCGGACTGGCCCCCAGCCGTGGCCGGCCAGGCCCCTTAGTGCACACTGCAGGGATAGGTAGGACCTGACCCCTCTGGCTGGCGAGGGGCAAGGGGAAGGAGCCCCCTCAGGCTTCAGCTGTGGCATGATTCCGTTCCTGCAGCCAGGGAGGGGGTGGTAGGGTCCCCTCCTGCTGTCAACAGCCACTCGAGGGGGCCTCTCCAGGGCTACAGGTGGATGGCCGTGACGTCTGTAGGAGTGCTGGTCTGGCTGGGCCCCTGGCTGCTGGAGCCCCTGGGGGCTTTGGGCGCTGGGCTGGGAGAGGTCTGGGCGGCTTCCCTGAGGCTCTCCCTGAGGGCAGCTTCAATCTGCTCCTGACAGGCCCGCAGGCAGTCCTGGGGACAAGGGGGAGTGGTGAGGAAGGTCCGCTTCCCACCCCTTCTTCCCCCCCTCCACCTGCATCTGGCAGCAGGTACAGGAGGACACCTCCCAGCACACAGGGAAGTCTGGGGAGGTTAGGCCACGGCCCAACCCCAGGAATCAGCCTTCAGTTCTCAGAAACTGGCAAGAGGATGTGGCAAGAGGGTGTGAGAGCGGCCCGACATCTGACACTGAATCCTCCACCCCCACTCCTGCATACTGCTTGGCAAGAAAAGGGTACCCAGGGGCAGTGCCTTTCGGCCCACCCGCAACACTTGCTCTTCTCCAGACCAAGGCAGGAGATAAAAGACCACAGAAGCCGCAAAGGTGGGGCACTTGAAACCTGGAGTGGAGACCAGGCTGGGGGTGGTCCACAGCACCCTCTGCTGGAATCTCAGGGGAAAGTGCTACCTCATGAGCTGAGGCCATTTGCCCAGCTGCCCAGTACTCACCACTTCAGTGCCTGTGATCCCTGCCAGCAGCTCCGTGAGCTCGTCCCCAGATGTGGAGCAGGCACCCAGGCCTTGCACTGCGGCTCCGATGCTGCCTGTGGCAATCATGGATGGGGGGTACATGGCAAAGGTGTAGTCTAGGAAAGAGAGAAGGGACCAGGAAGCAATATGAATACCAGCGTGCACCGTCTATTTCCCAGAAAGTGCCAGGCTGTATGAATAGAGCACAGGTATACCGGGACACCCCGGCAGTGAGCGGTGTAAGAGCAGCCGGGGAGAGGGTCAGGGTAGTAAGTGATCCAGGCCAGGAACCAGAGAGTGAATGGGTCTCTTCCTGGTATGGACACAAAATTAAGGTTAAGAGACCTGGGTTCTTGGCCTGGCTTAGTCACTGAGACAGCCTGGGCAAGTCACTTCTCTCTAAGCCCTTGGTGTCCCCAGCTACATACTCGGGGTGAGGGTGGGGGTGGGGGGCTGCGGCATCTCTGAGATCCCAGACAGCTCTGCTGCTGATACTGGGGGCTTAGAGGATAGAATTTTCACAAATTTGGAAGTTATAAACTGGATCTCCTAGTTCCCTCTCACCCTTCCAAGTCTTCTGATTTCCCTGGCTTGGCACACGTGTGTGTGGGACTCTTACCTGTAGCACAGAGGGCCAAAAAGGTCTGGGCGTGCTTCTTGACCAAGGCTTGTCGGTCGCGGGGCAGAGAGAGCCGGTGCAGAATCAGGGCCAGGAAATCATGGGCAATCACTGCGGCCAGGTCCCACTTGAGCTTCCCCAAGACCAGCACCTCCCAATCCTGGAGGCAGAGGAAAAGAGCGGGCTCAGTGGCTGAAGAAGGGAAGGGGAGGAAGTAAAGTGGAAGTCTCACAGGGAGCGAAGCCCATCACACTTGAAGGTCAAGACTCCAGGTCTGCTTTTGAACTTCAGGACTGACGCTGTGGAATGGGGAGTCCAGGGTAGGGAACAGCTCGGGGCACTTGCTTTGAGCATCTATTGATCAACTTCCTAGATGCCAGAACTACATGCTTTACATAAATTGCCTCTTTTAATCCTGCTGGGTTATCTTTTTGGGGTCCGACAGTCCAGGCCTTCTCTTGACTTGCTGCAAGGCTCTGAGCAGGCCTCCAGTCATGGTTGAAAGAAAAGTCTGCAGACCACCATCACCAGGAACTGGAGGCTCTTCTGGCATGAAGCAGAAAGACTCTCCATAATCCCAAGGATATGGGAGATCGCTAGCCTCTCCCCCAACTCAGCATGCCAGCCAAGTCCACACCTCTTGAAGAAACTGGGGTGAGCATGAGGCCCTTCCTCCTTTGACACAGCCCCTGAGCCAACCCCGAGGTTCCTCAAAGTGGAGGTTGCCCAACCCAACCCACATCCCCTTGGGGGGACACTGGGGTGGGGGGCTGAAATAGAGCACCCCACTCCACCTCTCTGGCTGAAACCCAGTGCCTAGTGTCATTTGAGTCTCAGGGAGAGAAGTGGAGGTCAAGGCAGACAGGATGGGTCCAGGTGATGATCCCTGAGGGCCCAAACCATCTCTCCATCAGTCCCAGCCTCCATACTACTGCTGGGTCCTTGAAGGAGACTGGGAGCCCCACCCAGTCCACTCCTCTGGGGTTCCCAGCCCTGGCCCTATTTCTGAGTTGCACACAGGAGGATTTCTTCATTGTTTTATCTCAGGAAGGAACTCACGGGTTTGACCCCTTAGTGGGGTAGAAATGGCAACCCCACCCAATCTCTTTTCGGCCCTCTGTCACAGCTGCCCCCCTCCTGGCCCCCACCTTCATGATCTTCAGCCTCTCACAAAGCCTCACAGAAATCAGCCCGGCCTGGAGCCAGAACTTGAGCAGAGAAGTTAGCATTCTACTCCCTGTGCTTATTCCAGGGGTCAAACTCCTAACTCAGAAGTCAACAAAAAGCATCCAGCATCCAAGGAAACATCTGGAAAGCAGCTCGGATTGGGGATGCATAGGGTCCTGCGTTGGGGGAGGGTGGCACCTTACCCTCCATCTGGGCAGAATATCTTCTGACAATCTCAGTCCTCACTTGACAGAGAACACACCCCTAGCAGCTTCCATCACATCCCTCACCTCTGAGGCCACCTGAGCCCTAGAACGTTCACCTCATCACCCTCAGCGCAACACTGAGCCAGGACCCTTCCTTCCTCCTCTGGAAGGGCCCCCACCTTCTTTGTGGCACAAGGATTATTTGGACTGACCGGCTCTCTGATGTCCCTTCCGACTCTGACCTTCTAGGAAGTCATCGATCGGCATGCTCCACCCCCAGCTCAGGCAGGGGGAGTGGGAGGAGAGGACTTTTGGCCTGTTCTGAAAAACTGCCCTCACATAAAGGCACACATCCCATGCTAATCTTTTCACAAAAACGAAGTCCCCTTCCACCAGCCCAAACTCCTCCAGAAACATCTTGCTATCCTAGCCCTGGAAACCAGCTCCACCTTCAGACTTGCCCAAAACTACCAGATTCATCACAAAGAGCTGTGGAGCCTCCCAGATTCCCAACTCTGGCCTCCTACTCCCATCTCGGAGAGCTACTTGGCAGGAAGAGGAATCCCGTTCCCCGACAAGCAGCACTCAGGGGCCCCAGTACCCTGGCTTTCCTGGCCAGCCAATCACAGCAGCCAGCACGCTGCCCTCCTCCCCGGGAGATGGGGCCCAGAAACGCCTCTCGGGTCAAGAGAAGACTCGACCGCTGTAGAGCAAGGTGGAGGAAGGTGCCAGCTCACCCCTCTCCCCTGGGTCCCCCGGGAGATGATCTGCACGCTCCCAAATAACCTCTTCCAGATCCAAACAACTCCCCACCTCCTCTCCAGGCTCAGTGGGGAAAGAGAACCATGACTCCCCTGCCCTGCCTCGGGAAGAGCCTAGCCCAAGTTCCCAGCAAGAGGCCCAGGGAGCCACTTCCCAAACCACAGGAGTGACAGCAGCTCCCCACAGGGTTATGAAAGACCTTGGTCAGGGTGGGTGGGCCAGGGCAGAGGGCATCATATCACATCGGAAGCAGCTGCAGTTCAGCCCCAGTCTGTGCCTCAGCACTGGCCTTTGGCTAAAGGGGAAAAGATGATTCCACCAGGCCTGAGGCAGCTGCTTCTGAGAGCAGAGTTTCTCAGGGTGAGACTAGGGAATGGAGAATGAGGGAAGGAGCTGGTTCTCCTGGGATATAAAAGGAAGGAAGGAAGCAAAGTGGGATGGAACTCCTCGGCCCTTCCTTAACAGCAGCTGGGGCCTGGCTTTAATCGGCTCTGGGAGACTTTTTGATCACAAAGTCCACACGCTGGGAGACAAGACTCAACCAGGGTGGCCCCTTCCCCCATGTGAAGCACATTCCACTCCCCCACTCCAGTGGGGGTGCACAGGCATGCCCTGCTGCTGCCAATAAATAACTCCTGGTGGCTGTGTAAACCCAGAGGCAAAGTACTAGTGACTGTAGACATGCAGTTTGACTTGCTGCTATCTGGGGGAAAGACCATGAAGGAGTGGCATCCCCTGGAGGTCAAGACGAGGGGATCTGGTTCATGCTGGCAGCGCAAGCCTGAACTGGGGCCACCCTGACCATCACACCACGCTGTCCCATCTTCTGTCAAAAGAAAAAAAAAAGCTGCTACCCTGCCCAGGGGCACAAAGCCTCCCGAAGTCTTAGCTTTCCTCCTCCTGGTACGTGAGGAAGGAGGCAGGGGGTGCTGGGAGGTGGGGAGGGTATGCACGCACCCGCAGCTGGCGGGGAGAGACAGAGTGGTCGGTGTAGATGCACAGTTTTTCGATGGTCAGGGGCGTAGTCTCGCGCAGCTTGGAGGCCAGCAGCATGCAGACCGCACCCAGGAGCTGCAACTGCGCCTTTCGGGTGGGGACGCAGGACAGGTAGCGATCCAGGTAGTTCATGGCCAGGGGGAAGACTTCCTCTTCACAGCGCTGCTCCTCACACACCTGGGGGAGGGCGCACAGTCACTTCGGGGGCAGAGGCTTAGGAAACGCAGCAGCAACTAAAGGCGGGGGGTGCGGTGCGCTGAAGGGAAGTGGAATGGGGAGCAAGACACGGGAGGGGGTAGGTGAACTCACAGTGACAAGGACTAACACGCAGGATGCGCCTTCCCCAAGGTGACACCCTCCCACTTCCTCTGCGGTGCCTCCTTTCCCCCGGGGTGGGAGTTGGGGGTGGGGGGGAGCGGGATACGCCAGAGGCTCCCTTTCTTCAGGAATCCAAACTGAGGCTGATCCACACCCCCAACCCATACCGAGGGTGAGGGGCTCGGAAAAGTCACCCATAGGAGCCAGAGAACTGGGACCTTACGCCCATTACTGCCACCCAGTGCACACACCCAAAAGGAAGGGAGGAGACTCCAGCGGCTGCCTCCCGCACTTTTCATTTCCCTGACGGCCAGAACAGCGCGCCACCCCCACCGGCTTCCCCGCCAGAACCCCCGCGACACACACAAGGAACCGGCTCTGCGGCGGGGGCGGCCGAGCCCAGGGTTTTCCAGGCGCGCTCTCCCGAATAGACCGGGCGTTGGGTGGGGGAAGACTTTTGAGAGGTCAGAGGGGAGACGGTGGCCCTCGCCCCGCTTTCCCGGCCGAAGACAGGGTTATTTGGGGGTGCCAAACGCCTGGCGGTCAGGGTCACAGAAGGGCAAGAAAAAGACAGCACGGAGGCAGCAGGCTAAGGGCGCGCGACTGAAAAGTGAAGGCCCCGGGGATCTGCGCCACAGAAACATCTTGCTGATTGTTGCTGAGGACCAGGATGTCCCGACAGGGCGGCCCCGGGATGTCCGGAGCCCGGGACGCGGGGGTGACGGGGGAGGGGAGACCCGCCCGGGCGGTACCTCCAGCATCCAGTACGCCAGCATCTTCCGCATGTGCGGCTTGATCTCCCTCTGCACACACTGGAAGTAAGAGGCACGGGGCACGTAGCGCTCCTCCAGGCGGAGCAAGCTCTGCAGGACACGCTGGTCCCCTAGCAGCCGCGGGTCCGGCCCGGCCCGGGGCGCGTGCCGAGTGCCCTCGCAACACAGCAGCTCCATCCTCGGGCAGCGCGCGGGCAGAGCAGGAGTGCGGGCTCGGGAGCCAGAACGCAGGCGGCGGGCCGGAGAGCGCGGGGCGCGGGACTGTGGCGCTGGCGCTGGCGCTGGCACTGCGCGGCCGAGCCTCAGCCCGCCCCCGCCGCCGCGCGCGCGCCGCTTCCCTGACAGGCGCCCCGCCCCTCGCGACCGAGTAGCAACCGTGGAATGCTCAGACGTCGCGACGCTCCGGGGGCGGGGCCTCCGGCGCCGGACGGAAAGGGCTGGCGGGCGCTCCCCCTCCCCGGGGCGGCCGCATTGGTCGGCTGGGCGCGGGCCCGCCGGCTTCCGGGCGCTCCGGATCCTTCTGACCACCCGGTGCTAGAGGAGTGTGCTTTGGAGGTGGGCCTCTGCCCGCCCCCCCCCCCGCCCCCCACCTCCGAGCCCTTGCATTTTTGCTTCTCCCGACTCCAGGCGCCCCCAAAGTTTATTCATTCATTCGTCAAACCCTACTTCACCCGCTGCTTGCTCTAGGGAAAGTAAATAATAACAAAATAGCTAGATCTTAGGGGAGACTGGTCTGAGCACTTATTAAAATCTTAATGAAGAAGCTGTGGGTTAGGTCTTATACTGATTTTGCAGTTGAGAAAACTGAAGCAGTAACTATAATAGTTCGTCTGCGGCAGAGCTAGGATTGGGAAGCCGACGATCCGCCTCCAGAATCTCTGCTCTACCCCATGGCTACTTAAACTGATCCCCGAACCAGCAACATCTGCATCGCCTGAGAGCGGGTCAGAAAAGCAGAACCTCAGGCCCATCCCCTGACCTACTGGATCAAAATCTGCCTTTAGCAAGATCCCTGGTGATTCCTGTACCTATTAAAGTGTGAGAAGAGACAGTCCTAAATCCGCACGCTTGAGAACTACAACAGGGCGGAAGGGTCATGGATTCAAGGCCTCACCTTGTCTGTCATTAAGTTGGCTGTGTGGCCTTGGACAAACCCTGACGTTGGCCTTAGTTTCCGTTTGAGGAAATGATGGGCGGAGAAACGAGCTCCTTTCTGGAGGAGTTTCTTGCTCAGATTCTATAAAATCTTCCAGGCGCCACTTTTACCTCCCAAGCTTTGGGACTTTGCAGTGTTTCCAAATCTGGATTCCGTGTGACCAGGAGGCAAACACACCACAAGCCTCCAGTAATGCTCCAAATGGCAGGAGGCCATGGGGATCCCTGCCGCTCCTGGGGTCCTCCAAGGAGGTGAGACACTAAGGAAGTGAGTTATTAGAGAAATGACACTCTATAGAAAAGAGGTCAGTCCTGCGCTAAGCATTGTCCGAGTGAATTGTTCTCTTTTATACAATAAATTTTTTGTTGTTTGCATATCATGGAAATATTCAATGCATTGTAGAAGACAGAAAATACCGATGTCACACAAAAAAGTAAACAGTAAACACTGGCAGTTTCACCATCCAGATTGTTGTTGTCCTTCAGTCACTAAGTCGTATCCAACTCTTTGAGACCCCATGGACTGCAGCATGCCAGGCTTCCCTGTCCTTCACTATCTCCCAGAGCTTGCTCAAACTCATGTCCATTGAGTCAGTGATGCCATCCAACCATCTCATCCCCTGTTGTCCCCTTGTCCTCCAGCCCTCAGTCTTTCCCAGCATCAGGGTCTTTTACAATGAGTCGGCTCCTTGCATCCGTTGGCCAGATAACCCTTTAAAATGACAATGTTTATTTTTCTAAAATTGTTCTTTGAATAAACATATTTTTAAGAATGACATCATTGCAAACTATTTTGTAAACTGTTTTTTTTTCCACGAAAAAGTATACTGTCAGCACTTTTCCATCTCATTAACTATTCTATAACTTTTTAAATAACTACCTAGTAAACCACTGAGTGAATATAGCATAATGTATTTCACCAAAGCTGTATTATTGGAAATTTAGGTAGTTTCTAGTTCCTTCCTATTAGAAATAATACTGTAAAATATTTTTGTGGTAATATTTTTGTGCATACTCAAGATTATTTCTAGAAGCGAATTAATTTCTAGAAGTGAAATTTCTCAATCTGAAGTTATGAAACATTCTAAGGCTTTTGATACAGTTCTTATTACCAAATTTCCCTGCTGAAAGGCTGAACCAAACTAATGAACAAACATTAGATATCTACTTAAAAAAAAATACCAACTGGCGAGATGAAAAGTGGTTTATTAGTAATGTGTATAAATTTTTAAATTCAAGAGTTCTTGTTGTAGCAGTGTGAATATGGGCTGTGTACCTTCTCTGATCTTGTAAGTCTTCTACTCCTGTCTTCAGAAATACAAGCAAGAAGTTTCTTGAGCTAACTAATCATTGCATTGCACTCTTTTGTTAAAGAGAACTGTGTATTTAAAATTATAAAAATTAGGTACGAAGTTAAGGGGAGGCAAACATGTTGAAGCCTACAGGGCTTTTAGGGTGCAGAAGGACTAAAAATGTAGCTTTTGAAGTTAGTACATAACCAAAAACCAGTTCTGTCCTGGATGCTTCTTTACTTTCAGAATTATTGAGTAGGACTGTTCTGTTAAGAAGATGGTGCATCTTTGATGAGAGAGTAAATCATCATTTTTGTTTTCCCGTAAGTATACTATTATTCCCCCCCCCCCCCATTTTACAGAAGAGGAAACCAGTACTTTAAAGTGGCTAAATAATTTGCCCAAGGTCACAAAGCTAAAGTGGTCGAGGCTAGATACAATCTAGTGAGTCTGGCTGGAGAATCCATGCCCTTAACTACTTTATTCTACTACCTCTTGTGCTGATCTATGAGTGCAAATTGATTGATTAGTTGTTGATTTAGTGAGGAAGGGGGACAGAAACTACCCCATCCTGGAAGCTTGGGAGTGAGCCTGCACCCTGGGGAAGGAGCCGGGCATTTTGAAGGATACCTCTGCCTCGCCCTTGACTGGGACTGACATGCCCAGAGCAGAGTCATCCGAGACCTCAGGCCAAGGTCAGATACAAGCCGGCTGGCTGTCCTCCATGGAGGCAGGTGAGCTCAGTGCCGGGTCAGGACAGAGGAGTTCCTGGAGGGTTGGCTGATCTGCCTGGGAACTTCACCAAGCACCTCCATCTCAAAGGAACAGGGGCTCTCCTCATTTTTCATAAAAGAAGGGGGAAAAAAAAAAAAGACAAAGCACTGACCAGGGCCACTATGGGGAGGAGTTTCTGCCCAGGTGCATTCAATTAGAACAAGTTGCTCAATGAAATGGGAAATGAGAGGCGGGGTGGGAATGGAATGTCACAAGCCAGATGAAAAGCCCCAAGGAGGAAGGAAACAACGCTTTCTTTCCCTTCTTCCTTCTCCCACTCCTCCTCCTCTTCAGCATTGAAATGTCCCCCTCCTAGAACTGAGCAAGTGAACAAGGTGATGGGTGAGGCCCATCACCCCACACAAATTCTATGGCTCAGTTACCTTCCGACCCATTCAGATGACAGGTAGAGAGGCGAGGCAGCTTGGGTGGGGGCTGGGGCAAGTCTGCTTGCCTTCAAAGCCCGGCTCTACCTTTTCTTTTTTTTGTTCAGTGAGAATAAGAATAGTTTCAGCCGCAAAGGGGTTCTGAGGACTAAACAGGCAGAAAGCGTCTTGCCTGTGCCTGGCCCACTGAATGCCTGTGAGCATTCAAAGATGGTAGTTTGTTGCTATTACTATCATTCCCTCTCTTAAGGAGTACCCTTTACTCTATGAACATACACCCAGAACCCCTCAGAGAAAAAGTTTGAGCAGCAGGAGCCATCCTTCTAGAATGGCAGCTCCATCACATTTCACAGTGTAAAGTGAGCGGTCAAGCGGACGGTGATGAACACTGGAGGGCTTGGGGCCACCTCACTCTGTCCTTCCACCTACCCTGGCTGTGTGACTTTGGGCAAATTGTACCACCTTTCTGTGCCTCAGTTTCCTTTTCTGAAACTAAGAATGACAGTAATGAAACTGTGCTTCTGTGGCATGGTTTTGTTGCTAAGCAAGCCCGTTGGGTTTGGTAGTTAGGCAAACCTGCTCTCTTGAGTGATCATTAACTTGCAGGGATCTCCTATACTTTTCTTACTTACAGTCCCCTAGTGGGATTAACTCTTTAATTACTTGCTTTGTCCCTTTACTCTGTCTCTATGAGTAGTACCTCCCCTTCGAGTGGCTAGAAGGATGGAACGCATTCATTCGTGTGAAACACATCAAACAGTGCCTGGCATATGGTGAGCCATTTTTAAAACGTTCATTCTGATTGTGGTACTTACAGACACAAACTGCTTTATGTGTACAGACTATTTTTGATAATAAATGTAACACAATAGATGTGGAGGCACATGGAAAATAAAAATGCCAGGGATTACTGTAGTGGTGGTGAAGATTTGGGAAATTCTAATATATGAAAACTGGTCTGATGGCCTATTATCGGATATCCTAGTTTTCTGAGAACTGGAGACACTTATATGAATACTATTCATACTGTTCCCACCGCCCCCCCCCCCAACTTTTTACTTGGAAATATTTCAAAACTACAGGAAAGCTGCAGGAATAGCAGTGACCACTAACACACCTTTCACCTAAACTCCTGTGTGTATTTTGCTGAACTATTTGAGACCTAATTACAGACATTATGATTTCTCATTTCTACATGTTTCAGTCTGGGTTGCCCAAGAATGCAAGTCTCCCAGTAACCATGAAACAATGATCCCAATTAGAAATGTATACTAATACAATACCACAATCTGCATACCAAGGTAATAACCAGCTGTTCCAGTAATAACCCTTCATAGCTTTTCGCTTTCTCAACCCAAGATCCATTCAAGGACCGTGTTTGCAATGTAACCTCTTTAATTTCCTTTACTCTAGAACAGTTTCTGATCCTTTAAAAAAAAGTTCCTGATGTACTTCCCCAGTGGTCCAATGGTTAGGACTGTGCTTCTACTCCAGGGGGCACAGGTTTGATACCTGGTCAGGGAACTAAGATCCCACATGCCTTGTACTGTGACCAAGGGGTGGACACGTCTTTGAGAACACTGGTATTTTGGAAAGCCAGTTGTTTTACACAGTGTGCTTCAATTTGGATGCATCTGATTGTTTTCTCCTGACTAAATGAAGATTAATAAATATTTTAATATTTTTGGTAGAAATATTACCTAATGATGTTGTGTTCTGAATGTATGTTTTTGAGTGGAAAAATCAAGCATGAAACCCAACTGGGAGCTTCCTGGGTGGCTCCATGGTAAAGAATCCACCTGCCAATGAAGGAGACACGGGTTTGATCCCTGGTCTGGGAAGATCCCACATGCTGCAGAGTAACTAAGCCCATGCACCGCAACTACTAAGCCTGCGCGCTAGGGTCTGGGAGCCGAAAATATCAAGCCCACATGTTGCACCTACAGAAGCCTGAGAGCCCTGGAGCCCATGTTCCACAGCAAGAGAAGCCACCATAATAAGAAGCCTGTGCACCGCAACTAGCGAGTAGCCCAAGCAGTGAGGAAGACCCAGCACAGCCAAAAGTTAATAAAATAAACAAATTATTTAACAAATTAAAAAAAAAACCTAAACATAATTTTTTGAGGACTCAGGAGACACTTCAGGGCTTACAGTGATCAAGGTCACTATTTTCAGCATCTGCTGTACAATATTTTAGATCTGTACTCTTCAAAAGTTCTTGTTCATCCATTCCTCAGTAAAAACGGAGCATACTCTTCCAGTAGATATGGAAGACTTAATTTAGAAACTATGTCCAAACCTGCTACTCTAACATATTATGTCCATTATACAACACACTAAAAAAATGTAAAGAATAAGACAAAAATACATAGATGAGAATTTTTCACATTTTCTTCCCACTCTACAGTGGAACATCTTACACCCAGTGTTCACCATTATTTGTTTACTCAGCTCCCGAGACAGGCTTCGCTGTTGATCGAAACGCTCCCAGTGAGCCTGGACGGACCTTAAAAATGTCAACACAGCACTCTGGGCAGTGCTACCAAATCAGAGCAGGCACATGAGCTGACCTGTTTTCTGTTTCTGTTTTACCCAGGAGGCTGCCTTCTTGACAAGTTCACACAGCACCTCTACACCCAACTTCTCCAAAATGGAAATCCTCAGCTTTCCTTAACAAACCTGCTCCTCCCACCAGCTTCCCCTGTATCAGCACGTGGCAACTCCATCCTTCCAGCTGCTCAGGCCAGAACCCTTGGTGTCATTCTTGACTACTCTCTTTCAACTCCCATATCCACCCATCAGCAGACCATGGAAGACTCTACTTTCAAAATATCTTTAAAATTCAACCCTCTTTTCTGCTACCTCCCTGGTCCAAATTCAGTTCTTCTTTGTCCTGACTGGTCTCCCACATCCAAAGCATTACTCATTTCTGGTTGGTTCTATGTCCAAAATACATCTCCAGTCCTTGCCTTTTCTCTATTTCCGCTTCTCCCACCCTGGTCTAAGCGGCATCATCTGTTGCCTGGATTGGGATGGTGGCTCCTAACAGGCATCCCTGGTCCACCCTTGCCCCCTCCAGTCTAGTCTCAACCCCCAGGGCGCTCCATTCACTCCCGTAATTGTCTCTCACTCACCCTGCTCTGGCCACACTGGTCTCCTTATTGTTCCTGGACCATACCAGGCCTACATGTTCCCTTTGTATTTGCTGGTCCATCTGCCTGGCATGTTCTGCCCCCAGTGGCCCCAAGGCCCTGCCTTTGGGCTTTGACTAAAGTCACATTTCTCCTACAGCCTTTCCTGGCCATCCTACTCCAACCCTGATTGCCCCTGGGCCCCTTCACTGCTCGATTTTTCTGCTTACCACTAATCACTGACATACACCATATCTTACCTCCGTGTTCTGTTTGTAGTTTGTCTACTCTACCCCACTGAAACAGAATGCTGCCTGGTTCATAGTAAGTGTTTAAACATTTTTTGTTTTGCCTGAATAAATGAATGCGTGAATGAGACAAATTGGACGTGAGAAAAACACCAGCACGGTCACGTGGTTGAAGGCTGCTGCGTGTGGAGGCAGGTCTGGAATTAAGCACCAGCACTTCCAGCTTTCCTGGATGGCGGTGGGCACAGTGGGTCCTGACAACGGAAAGAGCCGTCAGGCAAAGTCACAAGGCTGGTGGCTTGGACCGGGGGGACTGCTGTACCCTAAAATGTGAGGTCCACGGGCATCGAGGTGGAAAGCAGCTGCACATGCTACCTCATCAGAGTGGGGATTCGAATGCAGTTGGGCATGAGAGCATGAGTTATAATCCTGAGTAAATGTATTTTTAACAGTTTTGTGCACATTCGAAAGTTGCGTGTGCACCAGAACATCAGAGCTGGGCCTTTATCAAGCTTCCTTTTAAGATACATATATTTAATGAAAAACTATTAATTTTGAAAATATGAAGTAGGATGTGGCGGTTGTGAGGGCACCATGTGAATAACAGACAACTGGGAATTCATGGAAGAGGAAGAAAACAGCAGATTTTGGTAATTCCTCAGCGGTCCAGTGTTTAGGACTCTTCGCTTTCACTGCAGGAGGCGTGGGTTTGATCCCTGCTTGGGGGAAATAAGATCCCACATGCCCCGGGGTCTGGCAAAAAAAAAAAAGGCAGAATTTTGAACCCAAAGACTTCAGTTTAAGTCCCAAGACCTGGTTCTGTGCCAGCTATAAACCCAGAACCCAGCAAGTGCTTTAACTCTGGAAGCTTGTTTCCCCATCTATAAAAGGGGATAACAAGAGCCCAAACTGCTTAGGGGATGGTTCTAAGACCAGATGAAATAAAGCACTGGTTAAAAAACACTAAGCTGGGACTTCCCTGGCAGTCCAGTGGTTAAGGCTTTGAGTTCCCAATGCAGGGGACCCAGGTTTGAGCCCTCATCAGGGAACTAGATCCCACATGCCCCAACTAAAAATTCTTCATGCCACAGCTAAGACCTGGCACATCCAAATAAATAAACACTAAAAAAAAAAAAAAAACCCACTAAGTAAAGTATGACGTGCTAGGCAAATCTAAGGGGTGATTCGAAGGAATATCATGGAGAACCAGTCGGGATGGGGAATCCTACCCTGCCCTTCTTTGTGTGACCCCCAAAGCCCCCACTATCACCACCCCAACTTCAGCCTTGCAAACAGAACCCAGATTTTGTTGTGATATCAGATGACTGTTTCAGGAGACGCTGGACACTCCTCTGTCTCAGAGGTTAAACCTAAATTATTCTAAACCAAATCAAGACAATTCCATAGCTGGTTTAGGAATGGGTAGTTGTCATATTCTGGCCATAAGGTATGAAATAAGTCTGCTAAGGGGCTTCACTAAATGCAGCGCAAAAGAAAAAGACTCATTTCTGCCTTATGTGAGAATGGAGTAAGATATGCTAAAATTTACTGGATGCTTACTATGTTTCTACGTGCATGATTCTAAGAGTTTAAAAAACTAATTCATTTAGTCCATATAATATTAAACTGTTATAATGTTAAACTGTTACCTCAGAGGTAACAGACTATTACCATCCCATATGACAGAGAGGTTAAGCAATTTACCCAATATCAGATACCTATGGGATCTGAAACCAGGTTTGGCTACAGAACCCACACCCTTAGCCATGTTGCTGTGATGTCCGGAGCAACCGCAGCCATCTTGCAACAATGAGGGAAGGAGCGGACACCTGAGGATGACAGCTGAAAGATCAGAATGAATTTCTCCCCCTAATGTTGTTGCACTGCTGATTTAACCAAACTTGGAACCACCTACCACGGGCTTTTTGTGATGTGCGAGATAGTAAATTTTCCTCATTGTTTAAGCTACTTTCACTCCTCAAATAAAAGTTCATTTCTCTACTCTCACCCGCACGATAGGACACCCTTCAATAGCAAATAGGCAAAGAGCTCCACCAAATATTCAAGAAAACAGTAATTTCAATACAAATACTGTATTGTATTGTATTCAATACAATACAATACAGTAATTTCAGAGAATATAAAAGGAGGGTTCACATCTCAACTCATTTTTAGTATAATTTTGATTCCAACAAGTGCAATATGAGAAAAGACAATTACCCTTATGAACATGAATGTAAAATCCTAAGCAAGATATTAGCAAACTGACTCCAGCAATATATAAAAAGGGTGATATGTTATTGACTTTATACAAAAAATGCATAGTTTATTTTGAATAGAACCACTATATTTTATCACACTAAAAGATTAAAGCGGAAAAAAAACCATATGATCATATCAACAGATGCCAAAAAAGTTTTTTATAAAATTCAACATCCATTTACAATAAGAAAAAACTCTTGTCAAAGTGGGGATAGATGGAAACTTTTCTAGTCTGATATAGGGCATCTATAAAATCCTACAGTAAACATCTTATTTAGTAGTGATGCACTGAAAGTAAAGTAAGCAAAGTGCCAAGGATGCCAAGCCACTGGACGGAACTCTGCAGGCTTTAGCAGAGGCTGCAAAAGACCAAAGGTTACTGGTTCCTTCTCCGTGGCCGTCCTTTGTTCTCAAGGCCACCTGCGCCCGATGATCTCAAGGTAGACCATCATCTTCCCACCCCTCTCTTGTACATTTTTTAAAGATACCCATTATCTCTTTTAATTAATTAATTCAGGCCACACGGTGTGGCATGTGGGATCTCAGTTCCCTGACCAGGAATCAAACTTGCACCCCCACCACTGGCAATGCAGAATCTTAACCACTGGACTGCCAGGGAAGTCCCCTTAACTTGTACATTTTTTTTATGACTAGCATCATCTTTCTTCAGAGTCCTCAGATTTTAAGCTCTAGTGCCATCTTAGAGTTCTTCCTTTATTGGGTTTCCTGTACCCAATTAGTTCCCTGGGCCAATAAAACCATTCCCTGAAGCTCACTTAGATCCCATTATTCTTATTCCTCTGGTAGGCTTTGGCAAAGTTCTCAAAATTTGCCACTAGTGGTCCAGTGGTTAAGAATCTGCCTGCCAATGCAGGGGACATGGGTTCGATCCCAGAGTCAGGAAGATCCCACAGGCCTCGAGGCACCTATGCCCTGCGCCGCAACTACTGAGCCTAACAGTGTTCTAGGGCCTAACAGCCGCAACTGCGGAGCCCAGGCGCCACACCTACAGAAGCTCGAGTGCCCTAGAGTTGGCGTTCCTCCGAAACAAGAGAAGACCACCACAGTGCGATGCCGGTGCATCACACAGAGAGCAGCTCCTGCTCTCCTCAGCTAGAGAAAGCCCTCTCCCAGCAACAAAGACCCAGCACAGCCAATAAATTAATTAATTATTAAAAAAAAAAAAAAAAAAAGACTTCACCTTCCAATGCAGAGGGTGCTGGTTTGATTCCTGGTTGGGGAGCTAAGATGCCACATGCCTCAGGGCCTAAAGTCCAAAATCTAAAACAGAAGCAGCAGTGTAACAAATTCCATAAAGACTTTAAAAATGGTCCACATCCAAAAAAAAAAAAAATACCAAAGCAAACCCCCTTCACAGCAGAGAGAATTCGTCTCTCTGAAGAATCTTCTGCATAATCTAAAATTGCTTTCTGTAAACCTGAAAGTCTAATGCATGCATGTTCAGTTGCTCAGTCATGTCTGATTCTTTGCCTCCCCATCGACTGTAGCCTGTCAGGCTCCTTTATGCATGCGATTGTCCAGGCAAGAATATTGGAGCAGGTTGCCATTTCCTCCTCCAGAGGACCTTCCTGACCTAGGGATCGAACCCGAGTCTCAAGTCTCCTGCATTGGCAGGAGACTTTACCACTGAGCCACCAGGGAAGCCCAAAGTCTAATACTCTGTCTTTAAAATGTATGTACATTTGGCATGAGCTCCATAATACAGCCATAATTGCTAAAATATAAAAATAATGGTTTAAATTATCAATGTTAAGGAAAATGAAACTCCATGGAAGCCATATACATCATAAGACTGACCCCAAAGGAGTTTCAAACCCTATTCTGAAAGGCCAGGGCTACATTACAATTATAGAAGCCTCCCTCAGAGGCTCTAGGTCTTCACCCTGCTTCTAGATAGATTCAGGATCCATGGCCCAGAGCCATCAGATTAATCTCTCACAGACACACCTTTCATCTCCAGTCCAAGGACCTGCTTATCAGTCAAATTTAAAAGTCAACCAGCCTGCCTTTTAAAGTTCTTCAAGAGTGCCAAGGCACCCTATCCCATTTTATCTCAGCTGGAGCACTCCAGCCCACCTCAGAGCCTTATCATCCAACACTGGCATCCTGCTCCTTCCTTCAAATCTACCTCTTTCCTTTAAGGCCTAGCTCCTGGCCCACCAATTCCAGGAACTTCCAAGGTTGTAAGATTGAAAGATTCACAGGGATTTTGAGCCAAAAAGGTTGATGACACCCAGGCATACAACCAGTAAAAGGGTGTTACAACTGCAGCCATTAAATTAAAAGACGCTTGTTCCTCGGAAGAAAAGCTATGACAAACCTAGACAGCATATGAATAAGCAGAGACATCATTTTGCCAACAAAGTCAAAGCTATGGTTTTTCCAGTAGTCATGTATGGATGTGAGAGTTGGACTATAAAGAAAGCTGAGCGCTGAAGAATTGATGCTTTTGAACTGTGGTGCAGGAGAAGACTCCTGAGAGTCCCTTGAACAACAAGGAGATCAGACCAGTCAATCCTAAAGGAAATCAGTCCTGAATATTCATTGGAAGGACTGATGCTGAAGTTGAAGCTCCAATACTTTGCCAACCTGATGCAAGAACTGACTCATTGGAAAAGACCCTGATGCTGGGTAAGATTGAAGGCAGGAGGAGAAGGGGACGGCAGAGGATGAGATGGTTGGATGGCATCACCTACTCGATGGACATGAGTTTGAGCAAGCTCTGAGAGCTGGTGATTAACAGGGAAGCCTGGTGTGCTGCAGTCCATGGGGTTGGAAAAGAGTTGGACATGACTGAGCGACTGAACTGAACAAACTGTGCTCATTGTATTCCCCAAAGATTGGAAACTCCTGGGAGTAGGTATCACATTTATTCCTAAAGTTTGTTAACCTCCTGTAGGATAAAGACATGGCTGTGGTTCCAGACTTCCTGCTCAGGCAACTCCCCTGTGTGGAAGGCCTTTGCTCCACCTCTTGTCAGTCATTTACACTGGCAAAATCCAGTTAAAGATTCCAAAATCAATAACCTCATATATGCAGATGACACCACCCTTTTGGCTGAAAGCGAAGAGGAACTGAGAAGACTCTTAATGAAGGTGAAAGAGGAAAGTGAAAAAGCTGGCTTAAAACTCAACATTCAAAAAACTAAGATCATGGCATCCAGTCCCATCACTTCATGACAAATAAATGAGGAAACAATGGAAACAGTGACAGATTTTATTTTCTTGGGCTCCAAAGTCACTGCAGATGGTGACCACAGCCATGAAATAAAAGACACTTGCTCCTTGGAAAAAAAGCTATGACCAACTTAGACAGCGTATTAAAAACCAGAGACATTACTTTGCTGACAAAGGTCCATCTAGTCAAAGCTATGGTTTTTCCAGTAGTCATGTATGGTTGTGAGAGTTGGACTAGAAAGAAGGCTGAGTGCCAAAGAATTGATGCTTTTAACTGTGGTGTTAGAGAAGACTTTTGAGAGTCCCTTGCACTGCAAGGAGATCAGACCAGTCAATCCTAAAGGAAATCAGTCCTGAATATTCATTGGAAGGACTGATGCTGAAGCTGAAGCTCCAATACTTTGGCCACCTGATATGAACAGGCGACTCACTGGAAAAGACTGATGCTGGGAAAGACTGAGGGCGGGAGGAGAAGGGGGCAACAGAGGATGAGATGGTTGGATGGCATCACCTACTCATTGGACATGGGTTTGAGCAAACTCCAGGAGATAATGAAGGACAGGGAAGCCTGGCGTGCCGCAGTTCATGGGGTCACAAAGAGTCAGGTACGACTGAGTGACTAAACAAGTGTTGTTAATGAGCAGAAAAGATCCATACTTCCCCCAAACACACAAATCCAAGCCAGGTGACTTTTCTTTTTTAAAAATATTATTTATTTATTTGGCTGTGTCGAATTATAGTTGTGGCATGCAGGATCTAGTTTCCTGACAAGGTATAGAATCTGGGTACCCTGAATTGGGAGCTCGTAGTCTCAGCCACTGGATCATCAGGGAAGTCCCCAGGTGACCTTTTCTTCCTTTTTTTTTAAACATTTCCTCCAAGAGTGTTTGTATCATTTATTCTCTTATTCATTCATTTACTCCACAGATCTTCACTGACACCCGATCAAATGCTAAGAACCTCCTGAGGCCATGAACTGCGGCACGCCAGGCTTCCCTGTCCTTCATTATCTCCTGGAGTTTGCTCAAACCCATGTCCAATGAGTAGGTGATGCCATCCAACCATCTCATCCTCTGTTGCCCCCTTCTCCTCCCGCCCTCAGTCTTTCCCAGAATCAGTCTTTTCCAGTGAGTCGCCTGTTCATATCAGGTGGCCAAAGTATTGGAGATTCAGCTTCAGCATCAGTCCTTCCAATGAATATTCAGGACTGATTTCCTTTAGGATTGACTGGTCTGATCTCCATGCAGTGCAAGGGACTCTCAAAAGTCTTCTCTAACACCACAGCTCAAAATACAATACAAGAACAAATAAAAGACAGCTCTTTTCTCTTAAAGGGAACACAATCTCCTGGGGGAAACAAAATGTACTTTGCTTTCCTTCTTAATAGTTTACCTTTACTTGATTCTTTAATTGACTCAAGTATGTGGCTTTAGGGGCTTTGACTCATCCTGTGGCCTGTAAGTTCTCTGAAATCAGGAATTGAATCTTCTAAATTTTTTTGTATCTAAGTAGACTATGTTCCAGTTAGTAGCATTTGTCCTAGTATAATTATAAATGGTGCACCCTTTCACTCTCAAAAGTGTCCCAGACTGGAATAACAAGTGTTGCTGAGGATATGGAGACAGTGGAGTCCTCCTACACTGACTGCTATGGGAATATAAAATGGTGTGGCCACTTTGGAAAACAACTTGGAAGTTTCTCAAATGTTAAACAGACAGTTACCATATAACCTAGTGATTTCACTCCTAGCTAGATGCCCAAGAAAAAATAAAAACATACATCTACACAAAAACTTGAATACAAATGTCAGAGCATTATTATTATTCATGATAGCCAAAAAATGTAAGCCATCAAATGTCCATCAACATATGAACAAATATAACGAATCATATTCAAGAATGGTCTAATGAGTGGAATTCAGACAATGGAAGATCACTGAGACATTCGTAAAAAGGAATGAAGGGACCTCCTTGATGGGCCAGTGGTTAAGAAGCCAGCTTCCACTGCAGGGGGCGAGGGCTGGAGAAATAAGATCTTAGATGCCCTGCAGCATGGCCAAAAAATAAATAAATAAAAAATAACATAACATAAAAAGGAATGAAGCACTGAGGCATAGTACAACATGAATGAACTCTGAAAGCATTATGGTAAAAGAAGGAAGCCAACCAAAAGCCCCATGCATTGTATGATTCCATTTATATGAATTATTCAGAATAGGCAAATCTATGGAGGCAGAAAATAGATCAGTGGTCAGCCTAGGTCTGGGGTGGTGGTGCTGATGAGGACTGACTGCTAATGGGTACTACATTGCTTTGGGGGATGATGAAAATGTTCTAAAATTAGATTATAGTGATGATTGCACAAGTCTATAAATATCCTAAAAACCACTGAGGTGTGTACTTTATATAGGTGAATTCTATGATATGAAAATTATATCTCAATAAAATTTTTTAAACAGCATTCTAGACTGGGGACTTCCCTGGTGGTTCACTAGCTAAGACTCTGTGCTCCCAATGCAAGGGGACCGGGTTCGATTCCTGATCAGGGAATTATATTCCACATGCTGCAACTAAGAGCTTGCACTCTGCAATTAAAAGATCCCACATACTGTAATGAAGACTGAAGATCCCACGCGCTGCAACTAAACCCTGAAACAACCCCCCAAAATAAATGCATACCCAAAAAAAGGCGTTTCCGATTGGATAATAAATTATATGGTCACCTTTTACCTAGGGAGGCCTTAGCATGAATTATTGAGAGCACAAGGTCTTCTGAGTTAGACCTGGGCCTGAATCCCATCTCTGCCACTTAACTTGTTATTGTGTCCTGGGAGAAAGCCTCGGAGACTTGTTGTAATGTAAATAAGGTTATGCATGAAGAGGGCTGGGAGCCTCCCAATCCCATGTTCAAAGTCCTCAACTTCTAGTGGCTATTGACACAGGGAAATCTGATCTAGAATGGATGGAGGGACCGATGGGTGGAGCAAGCCTGAAGCAACTCAAAATTCAGGGGACTCATCCCACAAATGGTATGTTCTTCTTAAAAAGGAACTCAAGCAGAATCAGCAGACTGGGTTCCCCGCTGCCACCCATTCTGCTTGGTCATTCTGCCCACACATCTGGTGCTCTATAGGGTGCAAAGCCCTGGGCTGAGCTTCCTGGAGAATAATGGGGGAGAGGTCAGGATCTCCACTTTCAGGAGTTTCTCCCCCCACCTCCCGACTCCCCCCACCAGCCCCCCACCCCCACCCCCAGCAGTAGGAAGCTGGGTGTGTGCAGAGGAAGAGGAAACCTGAACAGAGGCCATGTAAATAACCCCCGGCTGACCGGAAGCACCGCTGGCTGGTCTGAGTGTCTCTAAGCAGATAACCCAGACTTGGTCAACCGTGTGCCCTCACTGAAATGTGTCCTCTATCACCTACCATCAGACGCTGAGGTGTGTCAAACAGTCCCAGGGATGCCTTAATCAAAACACTCTTCCACAGTCCCCCACCCCCGGTTCACCTGCCTCTGGAAGTACAAACATCTTCCAGGCCTTAAGGCCCTGGTTTTCTCTTCTCACCTAGCACACCTCTTAGACCTCACTCCATTCCTTCAGCCTCAGCTCTCACGCTTCTCCAGCTCTAACCTCCATCCCAAACTCCCAGCCCACATCCCCTACCTGATGTCACAGAGACGCCTCAAGCACAAGATGCTCAAAACCTGTCCTCAGTGAACCATGATCCACTGTTTCACTACGTGGATGAAACGTGGACAGTATTCTTTCTCAGCTCCTCTGGCTCAGGCTCCACATCCACCTACAAGCCGATCCTGTTACCTCTTCTTCTAACCATCTCTGGAATGTGGTCCCTCCACTCTACCTCCAGCACTCTTGCCAAAGCTAGGCACTCCTGCCGTGCTCTCTTCCCACGGTCCTCCACCTCCATTCACCCTCTCAGCATGAGTTCCCAGGATTGCCCAAGTACTCTTTCAAAACTTCAGGAATGCACACACACTTCCTTTGCTTCTTTAAACCTTAAAATCTCTATGTCTACAGGGCAAAATCCAGATCTCTTATCTGAAATGCACACGCAAAGTCAGCCATTTAAAAAAAAAAAAAAAAGGTTGCCATGATCTACCCTAAATTCTCTCTCCAGTCTTATCTCCCCAACAACATGTTCCACCCACCCCCACCTATACTCCTGGCCACTGTAGGGTCCAACATGGATGTTTCTGCTCAGCTCATACACTTCTTTCTATCTAAAACCCCATCTCCCTATCACTCTTAAAATGCTCCATGTCCTTCGAGGCCAGCTTATACACCACCTCTGCAGAGACACCCGCCTCAGTTTTTCTGCTGAAGTCTGAAAGGAGCTGTGGGATGAGACACAGAGGCCACTCTGACCACTGACCAGCCAGGGGGAGTTTGCCTTTGCCAAGCCACCATAATCCAGGGTCTGGTCCTCACTTTTGCAGGAAAAAGCATTATTCTTATTATTATTTACTTGGCTGTGTCAGGTCTTAGCTTCAGTTTCCTAGATTCGGTGCAGGATCTTTTAGCTGGGGCAGATGGGATTTAGTTCTCTGACCAGGGATTGAACCCGGGCCTCCTGCGTTGGGAGTTTGGTGTTTCAGCCACTGGACCACCAGGGAAGTGTCCGAGAAAGTGTGCTTTTTGAAGCTGCTGGGGGAGGAGACACAACTGCACTGTCTCCAGTAAATACCAAGGAAAGAAATGGATGGACAAAACAGAGAAACAGAGCCGCAGATGAGTAACAGCCGATCTGCCTATGCCGTATTTGACGTGGGAAGTCAGACTCCAGCCAGAGTGTGGCACGGTGAACGGAGCAGCCCACCCTCAGCCAAGGCAGCCACTGTCCCCCCAAAAGACCATGTAGAGTAATGGCCCACAGTGAGAGTCAGGAGTTACTGAACTGGGGTTGAAGACCCAGCTCGGCCACTTACTCTGTGATTCTGGATGACAACCTAGACTCTTGGCTTCCTCATCAGTCCAAAGAGGGTAGGGATCCCTTTGTCCTGGCTATTCCATCTGCCTGGACCACCCTTCCCCTAGATTCCCACACAGCTCCCTTCCCCCCTTGTCTCATGTCTCTGCTCACTGTTCACCTTCTCAGAGACGTTTCCTGACCTTTCTAGATAAACAGGAACCCCTTCTCTCACCCCGAGCATTCTTACCTCCTAACCCTGCCACATCCAGGCACCAGGGCTGGACCAGAGGAAAGTGCTCAACAAATGTAACAGAATGGATGAAAGAAGCATACAGACCTCAGAGAGGCATGAGGATGTAAGATGTACAGACCTGAGCATGGCCCGCACCAAGCAGCGTCACACTTTATGAGGAGAGCCTCCAACTGCCATGTGCCTGCTACCCAGAGATGCTGAAGGGGAATTGGGGGCTCAGAGTCTTGTTGGAAAAACAGACGGAAACCTCGGGAGAAGCGCGCCTGCTCCAGCCTATGTGTGTGCGGGGGTCTATGTGCGGTTTTCCAGCAAAGACTTAGTGATGCTTAGTGAGGTGTGAGAAACTGGAATATTTGTTATGTGGTTCAGCACAGCCAACAGGTAGGGCCCAAGACAGGATGGCAGCAGGAACAGAGGCCAGACCAAAAGCGGGGCTGAGCATGAAGGGCCATGTGGCTGTAGCAGTATCTGAGTTGTGTTCCAAAGGCAATGGAGAGCTATTAAAGGGTTTTCATCTGGACTAGAGCCTGAGTACAGAAGCATTCGGAGTCTGGGAAGGAGCAAGTTGAGTGAGCAGTTAAGAGGTTCTTGTAATAACTTGGTGAGAAATTGCAAGGACAGCTTATGATAACAGAAGAAATGCAGGAGACAGAAACACTAAAAGTCAGTGGCCATTTGGGTGGTGGCCAGGGAAACAGTCCAAGCTGACCACCCGGAATCTGGCTTTGACGATTTGATGAAAGGTGTTTCTGTTTCTTCAGATTAGGAATCTATGTGGAAGAACAGATTTAGAGGGAAAGAGCCTTTGAAGTCTCCATATTCACAGAAAGTCCCACACTGGCTGGACATAATACATAGATCCCCTTTACAGAGTTCTTACTGTGTGTCTGGAATACCAAGTCTATTTTCATTCTCACAACAATCATTTAAGATAGCTGTTACTATCCCATTTCACAGGTAAAGAGACGGAGACTAAAAAATAAAATAACTTCTAAGGTCCACAGCCAAGATGGACCCAGCTGGACTGTGAACTCTGGTCCTAGCTGACGATGCCCTCCTCTCTCCTCCACCTTGACCTTGATGTCTTGAGTCTGGACATCAGGGATACAAAACTCTGAAGTCCTTAGCACAGGCAGCCCAACTCCGGACTGGAAGCTGCCACCGAGGAAACCTGGTGGATTGGAATGCAGAGATATGCCACACTCAAGGGGTAAGCAGAGAAAGAAGAGCTTCCGAAGGAAATTAACTGCCAGAGAGGTGGGGAGAGAAGGAAGAAAGAAGCAAAGAGCTGATGCCAGGGACTTCCCTGGTGGTCCAATGGCTAAGACTCCCAGTGGAGGGGGCTCAGGTTCGATCCTTGGTCTTGGAACTAGATCCCACATGCCGCAGCTAAAGATTCCACATGCCACAACTAAGACCCAGTGCAAATAAATAAACACGTTTCTTTTTTAAAGAAAGCTGATGCCAGATCAGGACTCCCAGAGGTCAGCAGGGGTGGGTCCTCTCCTTCAGCCCAAGCACCCCCCCACCCCCCCACCACCAGCCCCACTGACGCATTCTTTCTGTAGATATGTTAATAGAGGCCAAGGGTTAAGGGCAAGACTTCCTTGGGTCCCTAAGCCTCTGGATCTCTTTAAATCAGTTTGCATATCTCTTCCAACCCATCATGTATGGATTTTACAGTTTACATCAGAGCAGAGGTTCTTAATGTCAATTTCTGGGAAGTTTCTCCCAGGCGGACCTTCTGCAGTGTGGAGTGGGGAGCTGCTGCATAGCACAGGGAGCTCATCTCTGTGCTCTGTGATGACCTGGAGAGGTGGGATAGGGTGGGATGGGGTGGGGGGGTGGTTCAAACAGAGGGGATATATGTATATGTATATATACATAACTGACTCATTTGTTTGTGCAGCAGAAACTAACACAATACTATAAAGCAACTATACCTCAATTTATAATACATATAAATATTTATATTAGGCCTTTCGACTCAGACCTAGATTTAAATAGAAGCTCTTCTGTATGACCTTGACCCTCAGTATTCTTACCTATAAAATGGGGATAATATAAGCTGCTCGCAGGGGTGGTTCTGAGATAGGGCAATGCATCTCTGACATCCAGTTTATAGTATATGTTGTCATTATTACGTTGTCTCTGATTACTGCTTGGCCTCACACCTGATCACCTGGGGAGCTTGAGAAGAATTTTTTTTTTGGCCACTCTGCACAGCTTTTTGGGATCTCAGTTCCCTGACCGGAGGCTGAACCCAGGCCACAGGAATGAAAGTGCCAAACCCCAGCCACTCACTGGACTGTCAGAGACGTCCCAAGCTTGTGAAGAACTCTGATACCCCTGCTCCACTCCAAGACCTGGAGACCAGCATCTCTAAGCCTGGGGTCCAGGTTTGTATGCTTATCCCCAGGTGGCTATAAAACACCTCCCAGGCTGAGAGCCACAAGTCCCCCTTCACCCAGGAATTACTCTCTTCTTCCACTGATGCCAATATACCTCCGCACTGAATTTCTCAGTCGATCCGGGAACTATCCCTTAGAAAGTAGGTCTGTCTCCCAAGATTGGACATTCTCAGAAGAGAGCCACCCCCTCCTAGGATGAATGTGGTTATTCCCAAACCAACAATCCACTGAGTCATGCCTCTTATCCATTTACAAGAATCTCATTTTCAGAAGTCACCTCGGAGTTTTCTAATGTATTCACATATTCCCTCATTTACTGTCGCCCCCTTTAGTTCTCTGCATTAGTCGCTCAGTCGTATCTGACTCTTTGTCACCCCATGGACTGTAGCCCACCAGGCTCCTCTGTCCATGGAATTCTCCAGGCAAGAACACTGGGGCGGGTTGCCATTCCCTTCTCCAGGGGATCTTCCTGACTCAGGGATTGAACAGAGTTCACACATATCTGGGGTGAGATTAGAACCAATGCAAAGAAAAGACGTTTAGCAGGAGTTCATCCATGTCTCCTCCAGGTATTAATATCTGCTTTGTAATTCATGACAACAACAGTTATATAGCAATAGTTATATATACTGTATGTCAAGTGTGGTTCTAAATGTTTTACATTAATTAATTATCTTAATTCTCAAATTTATTGTTATCCTCACTTTACAGAGGAGGAAACTGAGGCACTGAGAAGTGAAATGACTTGCCCAAGGTCACGCAGTTAGTAAGAGGATCCCAAATTTCAACCCAAGGAATCTGCGTCTAGGATCTGGATTTAATGATTCAAGGACAAGCTAAGGAGACTTGGACTGGACAAACCCCCTGCAGCCTCAAACCAGAGACCACAGAAGAAGAAGAACTGACCTTGTCCCCAGGCCTGGGGAGAAAGAGGGAGGAGGAGGGGTGAGTCCCAGGAAATCAGACCAGGGGGTCACAGCTGACCGCAGGCCAAAGGCTTCCTGGATTCCCTGGCAGAGGAATGAGCAACATGGAAAAGACATTCCTCCAGGAAAAGACAACATTTTTGAGGGTTTTTCGGCCTCATCTCTGATTTCAGACCCATGGTTTCTTTGCTGAGTCATGGAGGACATTGAAAGGGGTGGGGCGGTGGTGGAGTAGCATGTCCCCTCTCCCAAGGCCGGACTGGCCAGGGGCCTCCTGGGCAGCCCAACTCCCTGCCCCTGGAAGGCTGACACCACCCAGCACCTGTTCTAAAAATAGTTCACCAGGAGGAAGTAGCTTCTATGCTATTCTTCTTCGTCTTCCCCTGAGTCTCTTCAGTGAATAAATTAAAACACGTATGAATGCATGAATGAATAATCAAGTCAGTAAGTAACATTTACTGATCCCCTACTGAAAGCCTTGGAATCAGACACTCCTTGGTTTCCAGCTCTGCTACATGACCCTAGACAGGCGATGGAGCTTCAGTTTCTTCATGCATAAAATGGGGGGGTATTTGGGGGCTTCCCTGGTGGTCCACTGGTGACTCAGAGCTCCCAATGCACGGGTCCTGGGTTCGATCCCTGGCGGGCAAACTAGATTCCACAGGCTGCAAACTAAGATCCAGTGCAGCCAAATAAATAACTAAAAAAGTATTTTAAATGGAGGGGGGGGAGTGTTTGTTTCAGCCTACAAGCTTAAGAAGAAGACCACGGGAGGTAAGACACGCAAAGCTCTTGGCACCCAGTGGACATCCCATAATGCTAACTCTTGTGTGCCAGGCACTGAGAGGGGTTGGAAATCAAAGAGGAATACCCCACGGCCCTCTAGTTGGCGGTCTGTGGGAAGGGAAGTAGAAATACAATGAATCAACACAACGGATGGGTACCAGAAGACAGCCAGGTCCCGAGGTGAAGGACACAGAGAAGAAGAAGACCAGCTGCCAAGTTGGGATGGGGGTAGCTCTAGAAGATTCTGCTAAAGTCTCTGGTGCAGGGCTTCTCAGACAATCCCCTGCACAGAATCACCCAGGACTTGGTGAAGATGCAGACTAAGATTTAGCAGTTCTGGGTGGAGCCTGAGAGTCTGCATTTCTTTTATTTTAATTTTTATTGAGTTCTGGCTGTTCTGGGTCTTTTTTTGCTGCACGCAGGCTTTCTCTAGTTGTAGCAAGCAGTGGCTACTTTCTAGTTGCAGTGTGGGGACTTCTCATTGCAGTGGCTTCCTTGTTGCAGAGCACGGGCTCTAAGCGCAGGGGCTTCCGTAGCTGTGGCACACAGGCTTAACTGCCCTGCGGCGCGTGCAATCTTCCCAGACCAGGGATGGAACCCGTGTCCCCTGCACTGGCAGGTGGAATCTTATCCACTGGGCCACCAGGGCAGTCCAGATTCTGCGTTTCTATCCAGCAACCCCAGCAATTGAGGGCCAGGGGTCAAACTTTGAGTCCACGGCAAGGCAGCTGACAGCTGGCCACACATTCACAGATTCCTCTGCTACTCTCTGTATCCATTTTAGGACACCTGCTCAAGGTGCCTTCAGAATGTGTTAAACTGAGCCCCTCCCCAGATCCCAGAATCAAATTCTCAGACACACTCTGGTAACTCTTGTCCATTAAGGTTCATATCCTTGAAGATGGTTATTTATTTGCTTCCTCCAGCCTTCCCCCTTTCTAGGCCAGATCGTCCAAATGCTTCAGATGTTTTCGCATCCGGTATTTTGTAATGAATTCCCTTTAAAAGGTCATAGATTTAGGAGAAAGAAGTTTAATTATTAGCCTTTTTTTTTTTTTTTGAGCCTTTTATTAATGTAAACAATTTTCATTCCATCTCAAGGAGTAGGAAAGGGGAAGCTATTAAAAAAGATTAGAATTTTTTTTTGCTGATTTGTCATAAAACAGTGATTATCGACAAAGATAACATTTAGCTGACACCAAACAGCATAAGACATATGACTAATTTGAAGACTATTTTCGATAAATCACTGCATCAGAAAACACAAATTGCCCTAAAATCATATGGTTCACATACGGCAGGAATTCTGATGGAGACTTTCCCAAACGTGACAGCTACAGGGAAGCCTGGCTTGCTGCAGTCCATGGGGTGGTGGAATCAGACACGACTGAGAGAATGTACTGAATTGAACTGAATCCTAATATTTATATGACGTTACCAGTCACTTGTAATGCCAAAATAAACTTCTAAACTATGGATAATTTTTAAAAACTTCCAGTCAACTGTGCTAGGTAACACTGGGTTATCTTTTTTATTGTCTCTATGGAGATTGTCATAAGACACAAAAAAAGGAAGATGCAGCCAAAAGATGTACGGAAAAGTAACATAGAGGAGAATCAAGTAGTTAACACAAATGTTCTATTATTTTTCTGGACTTTGTGATGTTTGTGACATTTTTGCGTCTTCACATTTGTTCTAGTGTGTCGAGATTTCATTTTAAAATCTAAATAAATATTTGCTTTTGTACCGTTTATATTTGCAATATTTGTACTATTTTTCTTAAAGCGGGCCCCCCAAATTATATAAGCTTTAGGCTGAACAAAATCTGAATCTAGGGACTTCCCTGGTGGTCCAACGGCTAAGACTCCATGCTCCCAATGCAGGGGGCACAGGTTCAGTCCTTTGTCATGGAATCAGATGTCCCACGTGCCACAACTAAGATCCAGAGAAGCCAAATAAATAGTAATAAATAAAATAAACATTAAAAAAAAAAATCTGAATCTACCCTGGGCAGAAAGTACATGGGCTTTGGGGTCAGTCCTGGGCTTAAATCACAGACCTACCCCTTGCTGGTTATATGCAGTATGGCCTTAGACAAATTAGTTAACTTTCCCTGAACCACAGTTTTCTCCTTTATCTAAAATGGGATGGTAACATCTATCTCTCAGGCTGGTCTTAAGGATTAAATAAGATGCTGCATGTAAACTGGCTATTATGTGGTCATCTCAATGACCTTGTGGTAAAGAGAGAATTGAGACCATGAGAGGTTCACTTGAGGTCACACAGCTGAGGACATGTATTTTACAAAAAAAAAAATCTGATTTCAAGTTTATATTAACAATCCTCCTTCCTCTCCATCTCCCCCACCCCTTTCAAGACAGGAAGTAAAAAGCAATCCTGTGTTATCCCTGAGTCCAAGAAACTCTCACCCATCACTCTTCACCAAACAGAGGTCAGAGCTGTTTCTCACCACCAGCACCACCCACCTCCATGTGGGGAACGTGAATGAGCACCCCCCCCCCAACACTGCCTGTGAGAAATCATGAATCAGATGAAATTAAGAAATACTTGGCCTTTCGTTGAAATCATATAGTTGGTTACCAGTTTTATGTTCTCTTTTTTCCACCAGCTCAGACAACCCCAAGATTCTTCTCTTTTTTCCACAAACTTGTGCCAGTTTCTTTACCAGCATTACCTCATTTCTTTCTCACAGTGGCCCCATACGCTAAATACTTATTACTCCCATTTTGTAGGAAAAGAAACTGAGGCTCAGAGAGGTGAAGCACCTTGCCTGGATATGAATCCTGGTCTGTCTAACGTCAGAGCTCAGGCTTTTCATTATCAGACCACTTTGTCTTCCTGCCAACTGTCCCCTCCTATATTTCTCAGGGGGCTGGCTTTCCTGGTGACTCAGTGGTAAAGAATCAGCCTGCAATGCAGGAGCCGCAGGAGATGCAGGCTTGATCCCTGGGTCTTCAGAAAGATCCCCTGGAGGAAGGCAAGGCAACCTACTCCAGTATTCTTGCCTGGAAAATCCCATGGACAGAGGAGCCTGGTGAGCGGGCTACAGTCCAGAGGTTCACAAAAAGTTGAACACAACTGAAGCGACTTATTAGCACGCATGGGAACATATTTCTCAGGACAATGGAATTGAAACGACAATTAGAGAATCCCGGTGCCTGCACAGGGCCCCTGAATCCCAGCCTTGCCCAGTGGTGCCAAAGTAATCCCTCCTCCCTTCAACCTGCCTACTGACTCATCCTTTTGCTCCAATCCTCCCAACAGAGTAGAGCTAAGAGCTGCCTGCCACTTGAGGAGCTATGGGATAGGCATGAGAAGACTCTAGTTCTAATCTGGTTGGGCTACCATCTCGCCCTTAGGAAAGTCAGTGGATCTCTCTGGATCTCCTTTGCCATGATTTTAAAATAAGGTAGGAAAAGAGACTCCCAAGATCCTTTGCAATTCCAACATTCTCCAAGTGAGCCCACCTGGTATATACATATGCAGGTAAGTGAATGTGTTCTTGCTGATTTACTGAAGATTCCTCCCTCCCAGAGATACAGTGTCCTCTATTTACAGTCCACCATGAAGGTTACAAAGTAGACATGGCGGGTAACACGATGTGGCTGCGGAGTTAGATTAGTCCTGGCTGCCCCTGGCCCTGGCTACATGGTCTTGGGCAAGCCCTTAACCTCTTGAAGTCTCCTTTTCCTCCTCTACAACATGGTGGTCTCAGGATTTCCCCAGTGGCCCAGTGGTTAAGACACTGCGTTCCAATGCCAGGAGCATGGGTTCCATTCCTGGTCAAGGAACTAAGGTCCCACATGTTGAGGGGTGTGGCTAACATTTTTAAAAAAACAAACAAAATGGTGGTCTTACAGTGATTCCATCCCATAAAGTTGATGTGAGTATAAAAGCGATGGAGCCTGGAAAGCTCTCAGTGCCAGAAAGAAGACTCAACCAATAAAGGCCATTACAATAATTACCGTGTGTGATGTCCTCAAGCTTCCTTGTCTGTTTTTGACCTGGGATATATGGCTCCCAGGTGGCACAGGGATAAAGAATTTGCCTGCCAATGCAAGAGATGCAAGAGACACAAGTTCGATCCCTAGGTCGGTAAGATTCCCCTGGAAATGGAAATGGCAATCCACTCCAGTATTCTTCCCTGGGGAAATCCCATGGACAGAGGAGGGCTACAGTCCAGGGAGGTCACAAGAGTTGGACACAACTTAACAATTGAGCATGCATACAGACACTGAAAGGAATACCCCAGAAGGGAGACTGAATTGTTGGAGAGGGGCAGAAGGAGCAAGGGACATGGGATGGACAGATGGTGAGACTCTGGATCCTGCACCTGGCTGATCTGGGGGAAAAAAGGGCCTCACCCTCTGCCCGCCCCACCCACGGGTGTCTGCACAACATCAATGAGATGTTGGGCTGGAAAATGCTAGAGATCATGAAAATATCCAAAGTGGGAATGACAGATATTTCTGAAATGCATTTCAAATTTTCTCTCTCGGGAGGCAATGCCAAATCCCCGGGCTCAAGCATAGAGTCTGTTCTTTCCTTCTCTCCACACTGGCACCATTCCTAATCAGAATTTCATTCTCCATTCAAGCAGTCAATTCAAAGTCTCCAATTCTTCAGCCTCAGGGAGCTCAGCCCATCTGCTCTAAATCCTTTAAAACAAACAAATAAACTGGTAAAACAAACAACATTCCTACCATTTCTCTCTCTTAAAAAAAAAAAAAAAAAACTTGGCATTTATTTAAAATGCTAAAAAATGGAAACAACCTAAATGTCCAACAATAGGGGATTCATTAAATAAGTTATAACCTTATAATAAACTATTATACTACAATAGGATATTGTGCTATATATTATGGTTGAATATTATAATATCAACCGTGGATGTAGGTATTTAGCAGTGTGACCCCTGGAAGTAGACTGACCCCAGGTCTGCCACCTAAGTTGTGTGGCCTGGACAAGTCTCTCTCTGCCTTAGGTGTGTGTTGGAAAACTGACAATAATAATAAAAAAGAGCTCCAACTCCACAGTTGGACTTCTGCCCCGTTTAAATCCCAGTTCTGCCATATTCTAACAGCTGTACTATTTTGGACAGGCGAATTAAGCCTTCTGTGCCTCAGTTTCCTCAACTATAAATGAAATCTACCACCAGGATTTGGGGAGGTGCAAATTAAAGAAAAGATGTAAAACCCTTAGAATAGTACTCAGCACAGCTAATCAGATACCGTCTTTTCCCACCCCTACCCCACTTCTAAGCCCCTCCAAGTGATTTCTAAATATAAATGCACATCCAAGTTGCTTAGAAGGTGCCACCTCAAAAAGGCACACCTGAGGCTCTCCAGTTGTGCAGCATCAGCATGCATCCATGCTTGGCAGGGGCCTCCGTCATCCGTCAGCACTGGCTGAGCAGGCACTGACCCTCGCCCCTTCCCCTCTGACAGTAGCAGCTAGGGGTTGCTGGGGTTCAGTCCGGAAAATCAACAGCCTGAGCTCAGGGTCTGGTGAGCCACGTGATGGGGCGCGCTGCCCTTGAGCTTAACTGGAAGCTCGCCGGCTGGCTGCAGCGGGCTCCTGATGAAGGGTCCCAAGCGCCCTCGTTACCCTCAACAACAGCCCGACTCGGCCGGGGTCACAGGGGGGCAGCCACCTGCTGAACCACAGCACGGTTCAGTTCCCACCTTAGCTCTTCCTCTGGGTAAACCCAGGCCCTGTCATCAATGCAACCCTGAAAAGGGGGCAGGGAGGTGGGGGTGGGGGGGGGGGCAATCTGCTATTGCTCTTGAGCTTAACTGTCAATTTCCCACTGTTTTGGCTTCCAGCAGAACCGCGGTAATTCATAGGGCACATTACATTTTTCATAATGTACACACACACGATCCCATTTTAAAGTGACAATCGTCATTTACGTGTGTACAATGCTGAACCATGGTTAGAAAGGGCTTTCTCCTCCACTCATTGGTTTCATCTTCACAAGAACACTGGGAGCTGAACTGGAGAAACTGGAGTGAGGTGAACATAGCGGGTGTTGCCTGGGGAGGCAGCTTCAAGGCCACATGGGCAGCGTGACCTCAGGGAGAGCACTTCATGCCTAGACCTGCCTCCTCAGTCTCTGAAATATGACTACCCAGCATGTCCAGAGGAGCCTCCACTCCTGGGGGCACCAGGGAACCAGCACTCCAAGAAAGCGGTGCACCCCACACAGCCAAGTATTAACCGACAGTAGGAGACAGTTTGCTGAGTGACCAAGACAGAAGCACCCAGGGGCCCTCAGTCAGCACGTTCTCTCCCAGTAGGCTCTTCCCCAGGGGCTGGCGGAGGGGAATCTGAAGGGACTTGGTGAGTGAGGGGGTGAACTAAGGGAAGGGGTCTCAGTGCTGGGGATACAGCCTAAGTGGTGACTCTTATCCACAATAGGGAATAATCACCAGGCTTGGCCAGGCCACCTGTCTACTCAGTGACCTCTTGCCGCTTTTAAAAATTATCCAGGGCTGGGAATTCCCTGGCAGCCCAGTGGCTAGGACTCTGCACTTTTCACTGCTGTCCTGGGTTCCAGCCCTGGTCGGGGAACTAAGATCCCATAAGCCATGCAGCATAGCCAAAAGAAAAAAAAAAAAAAAAAAAAGTCCCCAGGGCTAACAGACCTTTCTCATAAAATAGGTAGATATGTTAGCTTTCTGGTCCAATGACAATTAGGCCTTGTTTTTCTGGAAGCTATTCTGTCTCTTTAAGGTAACTCTGTACACCTCTGCTCTATCCATTATCTTTTGGCCCATGTCTACCTCTCAGAGTCTGATTCTGCTTTCCAGCTCTGGATGGAGGTGAGGGAAGTAGAGAGGGATGCATCTCTGAAGCTGTTAGATTGTATTAAAAATAATATATTATATATTTAGCCACACTGCATGTGGGATCTTAGTCCCCTGACCAGGGATCAAACCCACAACCCTTGCACTGGAAGCTTGGAGTCTTAACCACTGGACAACCAGAGAAGTTCCCTAAATTGTATTATTATTACTTTTACTCTCATATTATATATGAGGAAACTGAGGCTCTGAGAAGTAGTGAAAACAAAACTGTCTTTTGTACATAAAGGTATCATATTATCAGCTCCTTGGAGTGGAGAGCCTGTTGGACTGACCTGGACAACACCTCCTGGCCCCACAACACACACAGTCTCCCCACCAGGAACCTTCCTCTTCCACTTGCTAGTTCAGATGTGAGGCTGTCTGAGGCTATTCTTTGCTCAAGGGCCACATGGTATCTGTCCCCAAAACAGTCTCTGCCAGGGGGGTATATCTGAAGAGCTAGACCTCAGCTGTAGTGGCAGAGCTGAGTGGATCCAATCACATCTTTACCCAATCCTCCCAGCTCAAAGCTCACATTTGCAGAATGACTCATTGGATGAGGGGTCCAGCCAGGACCTAGAAATGAGAGAATCTCAGGGTCAGAAGGGGAGTCAGGGGCACCTCATTGAGCCTAACCAAATCATTCACTTTCCCCACAACTCTAGTTCCCAGAAATTTACATTTCAAAGACCAATAAAATTTCCCCCAAAATTTTGGAGACCAAAAAGTAAGACAGTTGTCAAGGTTATCAGGGGAAAAACCTAGTCTATATATACCATATTTCATAAAATAAAGAATATCTGAACACTAAACCCTTAAAGAGGGCTCAGAATAAAGGACAGTACCTTTAATGGAATGAATCTAGTTATATATAAAAAAAATTAAAACCCAGTACATCCTCTGATGAAAACTAATTTGCAGTCACAGTCCTGTACCCGCCCCCTATGATCTATGTAGTACTTATGGGAACTTCTTCAATGATAGGAACTCACAATTTCTGAGATGACCCAACCTATTTTCAAAAAAACTTTACTAAGATTTTTAAAAGATTGTATAATGTAGGGCTTCCCTGGTGGCTCATTGGTAAAGAATTTGGCAGCCAAATGCAAGAGACGCACGTTCGATCCCTGGTCCGGGAAGATCTCACATGCAGAGGAGCAACTAAGCCTGCGTGCCACAGTTATAGAGCCTGTTCTCTAGAGCCTGGGAATGTCTGGGAACCACAGCTTCTGAAGCCTGCCTGCCCGAGAGCCCATGCTCCACAACAAGAGAAGCCATGGCAACGAGAAGCCGGCACGCCACAACGAGGAGTAGACCCCGATCGCTGCAATTAGAGAAGAGCCTTTGCAACAACAAAGACTCAGCATGGCCAAAAATAAAAATAAACAATGTATAATGTACAAATATATTCTTATAAAAATTAAGCTGTTAGGAATAATGCTTCAATAACCCTTGTCTCCCACTCCACTCAATACACATTCTGCACCCACCTTCAGCACCGATTCCACTAAGGTTGGGAGTAACAGCCTTAGTTATCCTGGGAGTAACAAGAATAGACTTAATGTATTGATTGCCTACTATAAGCCGAACACTGTTCTAAGTGGCTAATGCGTATTCACTCAGTTACTTCATAGACCAGTCTTCTGTAGTAGGTACAATTATTATTCCAATTTATAGATTGTAAACAAGCAGAGAGTGATTTGCCCAAGTAAATGACCCAAGTTCAGACTCAAACCCCAGCAGCCTGGCCCCAGGGCTCATTCTCTTAACCACTATACTTGTCTGAGGTAAGGCTTCCATATGTATCCATTCGATGGCAAAATACATTTTCTACTTTCCTCATCCTGTGGTCCCTGCCCCAGTTCATCCTCCCCTTCCCTTTCTGTTGGACTCCTGCAATGAACCTAACCCACATTCCCACCTTCAATCTCCCCATTCAAAATACTCCTTCAATCCTGGACACATTTGTTAGTTTAAACTTATTCTCACTATAAAATTAGTTATAGTGCTCAATTAAAGTTATACAGGCCAATTTAAAAAAACTGGAAAATATAGAGAAGTAGAAGAAAAAAAAACCAATCTATTTATAGTCTTACCAACCACTGAAACCATCTGTATTAAACATTTTGATAAAGTTCCTTCCAGTTTCCTTTTTTATATATGAGCCTTTTTATTCATACATTAGGTTAAAAAAAAAAAACTGGGCTCTAATCAGCCTATATCTAAAATTTTAGTGAAAATTATCTCACGGGCATTTTTCATGTATGTGGGTCGTGAAGCTCTTTTTTGTACAGTTTTGTGCACTCTTGCCACCTCTTCTCAATATCTTCTGCTTCTGTTAGGTCCACACCATTTCTGTCCTTTATCGAGCCCATCTTTGCATGAAATGTTCCCTTAGTATCTCTAATTTTCTTGAAGAGATCTCTAGTCTTTCCCATTCTGTTGTTTTCCTCTATTTCTTTGCACTGATCACTGAGGAAGGCTTTCTTATCTCTCTTTGCTATTCTTTGGACCTCTGCATTCAGATGCTCATCTCTTTCCTTTTCTGCTTTGCTTTTCGCTTCTCTTCTTTTCACAGCTATTTGTAAGGCCTCCTGAGACAGCCATTTTGCTTTTTTGCATTTCTTTTCCATGGGGATGGTCTTGATCCCTGTCTCCTGTACAATGTCACAAACCTCCATCCATAGTTCATCAGGCACTCTATCTATCAGATCTAGTCCCCTTAATCTATTTCTCACTTCCACTGTATAATCATAAGGGATTTGATTTAGGTCATACCTGAATGGTCTAGTGGTTTTCCCTACTTTCTTCAATTTAAGTCTGAATTTGGCAATAAAGAGTTCATGATCTGAGCCACAGTCAGCTCCTGGTCTTGTTTTTGCTGACTGTATAGAGCTTCTCCATCTTTGGCTGCAAAGAATATAATCAATCTGATTTCGGTGTTGACCATCTGGTGATGTCCATGTGTAGAGTCTTCTCTTGTGTTGTTGGAAGAGGGTGTTTGTTATGACCAGTGCGTTCTCTTGGCAAAACTCTATTAGACTTTGCCCTGCTTCGTTCTGTATTCCAAGGCCAAATTTGCATGTTACTCCAGGTGTTTCTTGACTTCCTACTTTTGCATTCCAGTCCCCTATAATGAAAAGGACATCTTTTTTGGGTGTTAGTTCTAAAAGGTCTTGTAGGTCTTCATAGAACCATTCCACTTCAGCTTCTTCAGCATTACTGGTTGGGGCATAGACTTGGATTACTGTGATACTGAATGGATTGCCTTGGAAACGAACAGAGATCATTCTGTCGTTTTTGAGATTGCATCCAAGTACTGCATTTCAGACTCTTTTGTTGACCATGATGGCTACTCCATTTCTTCTAAGAGATTCCTGCCCACAGTAGTAGATATAATGGTCATCTGAGTTAAATTCACCCATTCCAGTCCATTTTAGTTCGCTGATTCCTAGAATGTCAACGTTCACTCTTGCCATCTCCTGTTTGACCACTTCCAATTTGCCTTGATTCATGGACCTGACATTCCAGGTTCCTATGCAATATTGCTCTTTACAGCATTGGACCCTGCTTCTATCACCAGTCACATCCACAACTGGGTATTGTTTTTGCTTTGGCTCCATCCCTTCATTCTTTCTGGAGTTATTTCTCCACTGATCTCCAGTAGCATATTGGGCACCTATCGACCTGGGGAGTTCCCCTTTCAGTATCCTATCATTTTGCCTTTTCATACTGTTCATGGGGTTCTCAAGGCAAGAATACTGAAGTGGTTTGCCATTCCCTTCTCCAGTGGACCACATTCTGTCAGACCTCACAAACAAGTGGAGGTGATGGAATTCCAGTTGAGCTATTTCAAATCCTGAAAGATGATGCTGTGAAAGTGCTGAACTCAATATGCCAGCAAATTTGGAAAACTCAGCAGTGGCCACAGGACTGGAAAAGGTCAGTTTTCATTCCAATCCCAAAGAAAGGCAATGCCAAAGAATGCTCAAACTACCACACAATTGCACTCATCTCACACACTAGTAAAGTAATGCTCAAAGTTCTCCAAGCCAGGCTTCAGCAGTACGTGAACCATGAACTTCCAGATGTTCAAGCTGGTTTTAGAAACAGCAGAGGAACCAGAGATCAAATTTTCAACATCCACTGGATCATGGAAAAAGCAAGAGAGTTCCAGAAAAACATCTATTTCTGCTTTATTGACTATGCCAAAGCCTTTGACCGTGTGGATCACAATAAACTGTGGAAAATTCTGAAAGAGATGGGAATACCAGACCACCTGACCTGCCTCTTGAGAAACCTATATGCAGGTCAGGAAGCAACAGTTAGAACTGGACATGGAACAACAGACTGGATCCAAATAGGAAAAGGAGTACATCAAGGCTGTATACTGTCACTCTGCTTATTTAACTTATATGCAGAGTACATCATGAGAAATGCTGGGCTGGAAGAAACACAAGCTGGAATCAAGATTGCTGGGAGAAATACCAATAATCTCAGATATGTAGATGATACCACCCTTATGGCAGAAGGTGAAGAGGAACTAAAAAGCCTCTTGATGAAAGTGAAAGAGGAGAGTGAAAAAGCTGGCTTAAAGCTCAACATTCAGAAAACTAAGATCATGGCATCTGGTCCCATCACTTCATGGGAAATAGATGGGGAAACAGTGGGAACAGTGTCAGACTTTATTTTTTTGGGCTCCAAAATCACTGCAGATGGTGATTGCAGCCATGAAATTAAAAGACGCTTACTCCTTGGAAGGAAAGTTATGACTAAACCAAGATAGTATATTGAAAAGCAGAGATACTACTTTGCCAACAAAGGTCCATCTAGTCAAGGCTATGGTTTTCCCAGTGGTCATGTATGGATGTGAGAGATGGACTGTGAACAAAGCTGAGTGCTGAAGAATTAATGCTTTTGAACTGTGGTGTTGGAAAAGACTCTTGAGAGTCCCTTGGACTGCAAGGAGATCCAACCAGTCCATCCTAAAGGAGACCGGTCCTGGGGGTTCATTGGAAGGACTGATGCTGAGGCTGAAACTCCAATACTTTGGCCACCTCATGCGAAGAGCTGACTCATTGGAAAAGACTCTGATGCTGGGAGGGATTGGGGGCAGGAGGAAAAGGGGACGACGGAGGGTGAGATGGCTGGATGGCATCACCAACTTGATGGACATTAGTTTGAGTGAACTCCAGGAGTTGGGGATGGACAGGGAGGCTTGGCATGCTGTGATTCATGGGGTCGCAAAGAGTCAGACACGACTGAGAGACTGAACTGAACTGTACTGAAACATAGAATTGTCATTGTAAAGTTATTTTTTTATAATTTTATTTTCATTTTAATGTTAAGTTCTGATCATATTAGTTATCGCTCAAAAATTTCCAATAGCTCCCCCCATCCCATCAGACAAATTTCAAATTCCTTAGTCTGGCATTCAAGGCCCACCATAGTCTATCGCAGTGAGTTTTATCTCCTGTTTTTTCCATATCTGCTCCAATACATAGTCTTGCTTTCAGGATCTCCATTGTTGGAACACTTCCTGCATTTTTCCATACCCCCGGGTCTTTGCTGACATCTTTGTTTTGGATTTTAGAGGACACATCCAATGTTCATTGGTCTATGCTTAAATTTAACTCTTATTTTCCTTCTAAACCCAATTCCACCCCCTACCCCAAATCTAGCTCCACATCATTTGCTCATGACAAAACTCGGAGTCATCTTTGACTATTCTCTTCCTCATGTCTGACACATCCAGTCCATCAGCAACTCCAACGGGCTATGCATTAGAATATCTACTGAGCAATTCTAAAGGAAATCAACTCCAAATATTCACTAGAAGGACTGAGACTGAAGCTTAAGCTCCAATACTCTGGCCACCTGATGTGAAGAGCCTACTCACTGGAAAAGTCCTTGGTGCTGGAAAAGTTTGAAGGTAAAAGGCGATGGAGGTGGTAGAAGATAAAATGGTTAGATAGCATCACCAACTTAAAGGTCATGCTGCTGCTGCTCCTAAGTCACTTCAGTCGTGTCCGACTCTGTGTGACCCCATGGACTGCAGCCCACCAGGCTCCTGAGTCCATGGGATTTTCCAGGCAAGAGTACTGGAGTGGGGTGCCATCGCCTTCTCCGCTTAAAGGTCATGAATTTGAGCAAATTGCGAGAGAGAGCGGAGGACAGATGAGACTGGAGTGCTGCAGTCCATGGAGTCGAAAAAAGTCAGACATGACTTAGCAACTGAACGACAACAGCAACAATAAATCTACTGGGGATCCAGACACTTTTCAGGACCTGCCCCAAGACCTCTTAAATCCCTGGTGCCTATATCTGTCACCCAAGTCAATGTAATAGCCTATATCTGGGCCTTTCTACTGCACTTTGGCCTCCACGCAGACTGTTTCAAATGCAGCAGAATCTTTTAAAGAAGTAAATTAAAGCAAACCATTTCTTGCCTTAAAAGTGACCAACGGCTTTTCATCATTTAGAAATAAAATCCAAAACGCCAGGTCCTGACTCTGTTACCACCTTCACCCTCCTTTAATCCACTTCAGCTCACTTGCCTCCTGCTGCTGCTGCTGCTGTTAAGTCGCTTCAGTTGTGTCCAACTCTGTGCGACCCCATAGACGGCTGCCCACCAGGCTTCCCCGTCCCTGGGATTCTCCAGGCAAGAACACTGGAGTGGGTTGCCATTTCCTTCTCCAATGCATGAAGGTGAAAAGAGAAAGTGAAGTCGCTCAGTCGTGTCCGACCCTTAGCGACCCCATGGACTGCAGCCCACCAGGCTCCTCCGTCCATGGGATTTTCCAGGCACAGTGCTGGAGTGGGGTGCCATCGCCTTCTCCGCACTTGCCTCCTAGTTGTACCTAAAACTCAAGAATCTGTCTGGATCTTTTGCTCAGAAAACTCTTCCTCTGTACTGGCTGATACAGTGGCCACAAGCTTCTACTGAGCACTTGCAATGTGGTTCGTCTGAACTGAGATGCACTTTTTTGGGGTTTTTTAAAAATTATTTATTTATCTTTGGCTGTGTTGGGTCTTTGTTGTTGTGAGCAGCCTTTCTCTAGTTTTCGTGCACGGGTTCCTCTTGCTCTAGTTGTGGAGCACGGGCTCTAGGGCGTGCAGGCTTTAGCAGCTGTGCACAGGCTTAGCTGCTCCAGGGCACATGGGCTCTTTCTAGACCAGGGATTGAACCCATGTCCCGTTCACCAGCAGGCAGATTCTTAACCACTGGATCACCAGGGAAGTCCTGAGATGTACTTCTGTATGTAAAATACATACAGACTCTCAAAGAGTACAAGAGATGTAAAATATCACACAATCAATTTTGATATCGGTTACATGGCGAAATAATGTTTTCAATGTATTAGGTAAATTAAAATGTTATTACAATTAATGTCCTTGTTGTTGTTTAGTCGCTAAGTCGTGTCTGACTCTTTGTGATCCCATGGACTGTAGCCTGTCAGGCTCCTCGATCCATGGGATTTCCCAGGCAAGAATACTGGAGGGGGTTGCCATTTCCTTCTCCAGGGGAATCTTCCCAACCCAGAAATCAAATCCACGTCTCCTGTATTAGCAGGTGGATTCCTTACCCATGAGCCATTAGGGAAGGCGCAATTAATGTCACCTGTTCCCTTTTCCTCCTTAAACAAGGTTGCTAGATTGTTTAATACACTTGGGACTTCCCTGGTGGTGCAGTGTATAAAAATCCACCTCCCGGGCTTGCCTGGTGATTCAGTGGTAAAGAATCTGCCTGCCAATGCAGGAGGCACAGATTCGATCCTTGGTCTGGGAAGATTCCACATGCCACCGAGCAGCCAAGCCCATGAGCCACAACTATTGAGCCTGTGCTCTCGAGTCCAGGAGCCGCAACTACTGAGCCCACGTACTGCAACTACAGGAGCCCACATGCCCTACAGCCCGTTCTCCACAACAACAGATGCCACTGCAATGAGAAGCCTATGCAACACAACTAGAGAGGTGCCCGTGCATAGCAATAAAGACCCGCACAGCCAAAAAAAAAATCCACTGCCAATGCAGGGGACATGGTTTCAATCCCTGGTCCAGGAAGATTCCACATGCCATGGAAAAACTAAGCCCGCGTGCCACAAATAGTGAGCCCAAACTCTAGAGCCTGCAAGTTGCAACTGAAGCCCTCGTGCCTAGAGCCTGTCCTCCACGGTAAGAGAAGCCACCACAATGAGAAGCCCGCACACCAAAACAAAGAGTAGCCCTCACTCACTGCAACTAGAGAAAGCCCGAACACAGCAATGAAGACTCAGTGCAGTCAAAAAAAAAAAAAGGCATGAATTAAAAAAATTATACATGTGGTCTGAATTGTATTTCTATTGTCAGAGCTACCCTAAGCCACTGGTTCTCCACTCTGGCTGCACATCAGAATCACTCAGGGAACTTAAAAAAAATACAGATGCCTGGGTTCCAGAAGTTCATGTTCAGAGGGCCTGGTGCCTGGCATATTTCTCTGAGGGGAGAGGAGGGAACGCCTTGCAGCCTGCAGGATCTTAGTTCCCTGACCCTGGTCAATCCCTGACCAGGGATTGAACCCTCCTCCACAGCGTACACACACTGGACAACCAGGGAACTCCCCAAAGCTCCCCCAGGTGGTTCTCATGTCCAGCCTGGACTGAGACTCAGGACAGCTCTAGATTTTCCTATGGTTCCTCACTCAGGTCTCAGCTTTAATGCTACCGCCCTCCCTACCCAGTCCAATTAGAATGGCACCAACATGCTCAGGCAGTTGCTCTCCATGCCCAGACGCAGCTTTCTTTTTCTTAACTCTTCCACTGTCAGACATATTACACATTCATTTGTTTAGATGCTTATGTTCTGACTGCTTCATCAGAAGGTCAGCTCTCCAAGGGCAAGAAGTTTGCCTTCTTTTTGCAGCATATTCTCTTAGAACAATGCACAGCAAGCAGACAGTGCTCAGTAATATTGGTTAAATGAATAAATGAATGTTTAAGCCACGGACCCATGAAGCTGAGGGCCCTGGTCTGCTGGAAGGAGCCACCAGCCATCAAGCTAGCCATGTTTCAGTGAAGCCACCATGAATAATGACCATATGTTGGCCATCCCCTACCTCCCCCCGCCATTCCTCCCCATTAAAATATTACCTCTAGAGTATAAATCTGATGTTTCTGGAAGACAAAGAACAATAAGTAAACATTTGTGGGGGGGGCATGCCACGTAATGTGAAATTTTAGTTCCCCAACCGGAGATTGAACCCAGGCCCTAGGCAGTGAGAGTAAGGTGTCCTAACCACTGGACCAGCAGGGAATTCCTAGCACCAAACATTTTAAAAGCATTCATATTCTTCCAGGAATCTGGTCAAAAGAAGCCAAAGAAGGATACAAATATTTACATATAACAGGATAATCATCCCAAGATTCTGCAGAATTTTTGAAAATAGGGAAAAATATTCACTGTATTAACTCAGGGGAAAAAATTGAGTAGAGAAAGATTAAGATGGTTAAAAACGAAAACAAACAAACTTAGCTAGAGAAGATGATTGTGACTATAATAAAGTGTCAGTGCCTGATTTGGGGTGGGGGACACTGACATGTTCTATCCCCTGATCTGGGGCGTTGTACATGTCACATGACAACCTGTGATTTGTGCTCCTGTTTTATGCCCAGAGAGGAATATTCTAAGACATTACTCTGTCATTTCAACATAGCAGAATTATGGGTGATCTGAATTTTTTCTTTAAAAATGTTCTTTCTTGTCTATAATAATATGCTATATTTCTATACTTAGGAAAAAGTAGGAAAAAGATGTAAACCTCACCCCTGTTAGAAAGGATCATGTGAAGGACTTCCCTGGTGGTCCACTGGTTAAGACTCTGTGCTCCCAGTGCAGGGTGGCCAGGTTTGATCCCTACTCGGGGAACTAAATCCCACATGGTGCAATTAAGGGTTCACAAGCCACCTCTAGAAGATTTTGTATGCCACAGCTATGATCCAGCACAGCCAAATAAATAAATGATTAAATATTTTGGAAAATGTTCACACCTTATTATAGGTCTTTTAGAAAGCAATTTATCAATAGCTATCAAGGATTTTAAAAATATTCAAACCAGGCAGAGAAAACATTTGGAAAGGGAATTCCCTGGTGGCAGACGGTTAGGATATCAGGTTTTCACTTGCATGGCCCAGGTTCAATCCCTTGTTAGGGAACTGAAGATCCCACGGGTCACTCGGTGTGGCCAAAGGGGAGAAACAAAGTTTGGAAAAATCCACAGCAAACCATTAATAGTGATCACTTCAGTGGAGCCTGTCTGCTGAAGGGGGTTGTTAGGAAACTTTTACTTCTTTACTTGGTATATTTCTATCCAGTTTGTTTATTTAACAATGAGCATGTACTACTTTCAGAGTCACACACACATTAAACTCTTGACAAGAAATCCTACCTCTAGAAATATATCCTTAAAAAAATTACTAAAGGACAATTTAATAGCCCTATATCTATTAAAGACACTGATTCAATAATTAAAAACCTTCCAAAACAGAAAGCACCAAGCCCAGATGTGTTCATTGGTAAATTCTACCAAATATTCAAAGAAGAAATTAAAATTCTCTACAATCTCTTTCAGAAGGTAGATACAGAATAAATATGTACTAACTTATTCAATTGGAGAAGGCAATGGCAACCCACTCCAGTACTCTTGCCTGGAAAATCCCATGGACGGAGGAGCCTGGTGGGCTGCAGTCCATGGGGTTGCTAAGAGTCGGCACGACTGAGCAACTTCACTTTCACTTTTCACTTTCATGCATTGGAGAAGGAAATGGCAACCCACTCCAGTGTTCTTGCCTGGAGAATCCCAGGGACGGGGGAGCCTGGAGGGCTGCCGTCTATGGGGTTGCACAGAGTCGGACATGACTGAAGCAACTTAGCAGCAGGAGCAGCAGCAACTTATTCAATTACATTAGTATTACCTTAATATCAAAACAAGACAAAAACATTATAAGAAAACAAAACCTCAGAGAATTCCCTGGCAGTCCAGTGGTTAAAACTCTGTGTTCCCACTGCACAGGGCCTTGGTTCAATCCCCGGCTGGTAAACTAAAATCTCATAAGCCAAGCAGCATAACCAAAAAAGAAAAAACCCACAGACCAAATCTTTCATGAATATAGATGCAAAAATCCTCAACAAAATATTAGCAGATTGAATACACTAATACAGAACTGTACAAAATTTAAACACCATGACCAAGTGAGATTTACTCCAGGTGTGCAAGGCTGGTTCAACATTCAAAATCAACTAATATAATTCATCAAATCAACACGCTAAAGAAGAAAACTAACCTAAGGACATCAATAGGTGTGGAAAAAGCATTCAATGAAACCTAAAACCCATTCGTGATTAAAAAAAAAAATAACTATGACTCTCAGCAAACTAGGAATAGAGGGGAACTTGATAAAGAACATCTACCAAACTCAATTCTGACACTATCTAATCTACCTGGACACAGTATTGGATCCCACAGGTTCAGGGCTCAGTCCCCCAACACTGCCACACAGAGATGCCAATTGCAAGCAGCAAGTCTCTAGATTTCCCACAACTTCTGTCCCACTTGGCTACAAATCAGCGGTTCCCATAACATCCTTGGATTCAATTCATTCACTAGAGCAGCTCACAGAATTCAGGGAAATATTTACTTAAGTTTACCAGTTTATTAAAAGATATGATAAGGGATACAAAGGAGCAGCCAGATGAAGAGATACATATGGTGAGGTCTAGGAGGATCCAGAGCAGAGCTGGTGTTCATCACCCTCCTGGTATGAGAAGGTGTTCATCCTCCTGGAAGCTCCTCCAACCCCATGCTATTGGAATTTTTAATGGAGGCTTCCTGATGTTGACATGATCAGTTATTAACTCCATTTCCAGTCTCTCCTCTCCAGAGACTGGGACGGAAAATTCCAAGCTTCTAATCATGGCGTAGTCTTTCTGGTGGCCCACCTCTATCCTGAGGCCGCCACACAGAAGACAATTTGGTGGCTTCTTTTTTTTTAATTAATTAATTGATTTTAATTGGAGGATAATTACTTTACAATATTGTGATGGTTTTTGCCATACATCAACATGAATCACCCACAGGTACACATGCATCCCCCCATCCTGAAGCCCCCCTACCTCCCTCCCCACACTATCCCTCTGGGTGGTCCCAGAGCACCAGCTTTGGGTGCCTGCTTCACGCATCACACTTGCACTGGTCTTCTATTTTACACATGTAATATACATGTTTCAATGCTATTCTCGCAAATCATCCCACCCTCACCTTCTCCCAGAGTCAGTTTGGTGGTTTCTTACAAAACTCAATATATTCTTGCTATACGATCCAGCAGTTGTACTCCTTGGTATTTACCCAAATGAACTGAAAACTTATGTCCACATAAAAGTCTGCACACGGATGTGTACAGCAGTTTAATTCATAATTGCCCAAACTTAGAACAAACCAAGATGTCCTTCAGTAGGTGGATGGATAAATAAACTGTGGTACAGGCAGACAATGGAATATTCAGTGCAAAAAAAAAAAAAAAGGAATTATCAAGTCATGGAAATACAAAGGAATCTTAGATGCATATTACTAAATGGAAGAAGCCAATCTGAAAAGGCTACATACTGTGTAATCCCAACTATATGACATTTTGAAAAATGCAAAACTACAGAGACAGGAAAGAATCTGCCTGCAATGCAGGAAACCAGGGTTCAGTCCCTGGGTTGGGAAGATTCCCTGGAGAAGGGACGGGCAACCCACTCCAGTATTCACGCCTGGAGAATTCCATGGACAGAGGAGCCCTGCAGGTTACAGTCTACAGGGTGGCAAGCGACTAACACACACACACATAGAAACAGTGAAAAGATCAGTGGTTGCCAGGGTTCAGCAGGAAGAAAGGGATGAACAGGCAGAGTACAGAGAACTTTCAGGACAGTGAAACCATTCTGTATGACACTACGATGGTGGACACATGTCAAAATCTATAGAATATATGATCCCAAGAATGAACCCTGATGTACACTGTGAACTTTGAGTGATAATGATGCAACACTGTAGGTTCATCAATGATCACAAATGTACGCTCTGGTGGGGGATGTCAAGAGTCAGGTTGGAGGGCTTCCCCAGTGGCTCAGTGGTAAAGAATCCACCTGCCAATGCAGGAGACACAGTTTGATCCCTGATCCAGGAGGAGCCCTCATGCCCTGGAGCAGCTAAGCCCATGTGCCACAACTATCGAGCCAGTGCTCGAGAGCTCGGGAGCCGCAATTACTGAGTGGCTCTGGAGCCCTAGAGCCTGGCTCATCAACAAGAGAAGCCACCGCAATGAAAGAAGCCTGCGTACTGCAGCTATAGAGTAACCCGTGCAGCAACAAAGACCCAACACAGCCAAAAAATGAATAGATAAAACTATATTTTAAAAAAAGCATGGGGTTGGTAGTGGAGGAGGTTGTATATGTGTGGGGACTGAAAATATATGAGAACTCTATGTATTTTCCTTTCAGTTTTGCTGTCAACTTAAATAAGAAAGTTTATTAATTTAAAAAAAGGACTTATGTATAGGAAAGGCTATTCAGAGCAGCAAAAAAAAACTGTAAACAAGCTTACAGTTCAACAGAAGGAAATGACCATAGGAATTCTATCCACAAACATGTAGTATATTTATGAAGCATTTATAACAGCAGGGCAAATGCTGAGATGTTGAAAAGGGCAGGGATGTATAATTGTATGAATGGAATGAAAAACTTGTATATTGCAAAACAACTAAGAGGATAACACACTGAAAGGTTAGCCTGAGCTGTCGTTGGATTTTAATTTTTTTTGTTTTTATAAGTGTCTAAACCTCATGATAGAAAACTTAAAAATACAGAAATGTAAACAAAAATCACCTATAACCCCATTATCTGGAGATAACAGAGCTCACCTTGAACTGTGAGACCGTGGGTGATTTTCCTTTCTTCCTGTGCTCTAGTATTCACAGATTTTCTAGTACTCAACATATAAAACTTACCAGCAAAAAGTTAAATATACTTTAAAAGAGTCCTCTTTGGGACTCAGTTTTAAGGCTATCATTGGCCTTTTCATGGAATCATCAGGACCCTCCAGTTTGAATGGATCTCTCGCCTTGGTCTATACGCTGATTTGTGTATGTGTTATCATGTGACATAGTTTACTTTGCAGGCTTATTAAATGGGTACTTGCATTTCCCTCACTCCTGGAAGGCAGGGACAAGTATTAGCCATTTTCATATCCTGCCCCACCCGCTCCAGCACCAAACGCTGTCTAGAAATCCACTGACTAAAGGTCCCTGTCATGTGCACCTGCTGTGTCTCTGCCAACATCCTCATCCATTCCCTCCCCAGCCAACAGGAAGGAAGCTCAGAGAGGAACTGTCTTCTTTTAGGGCATGTTGATGGCCTTCAATCTTCCCACCTCCCCAGCTGGAATGCTGTTCCATCTCTCCCTCCCACAGACCAGGACACAAAGGGTGGGGCATTTGCTCCAGAGGGCCCCAGTCATAATGCACCTTTGTATGAAGCAGCAACCTTTGCACCATTTCTAATTAGTACTTTCAGAGCAATCCTTTTATCAGACTAACTAGTTGGCACTGATGTGCAGAACATGATCCCAGGACAGAGAGCTAGCAGAACATAGGTGGGGTGGTGAAGGGGTGGCAGAGTGAAGATCTGGGTGGTGGCGAACAGTGTTCCAGGGCAGGAAAGCCAGACTGGGGGAAAACAGGCAAGGGTTGGGGCAGAGATTGGGCTGGGCAGCCTGGACTTAGGAAGCCATTAAAATAAATTTCACCTATTGTACCCAAGAGCTTAGAGCTATGGTGTGAGCTGAAAACCAGAGGCAGCACAAGAATCCAACTAGACACCAAAAACGGCCCATGGAGCTGGGGACTAGATTGAGTCCCCGCTAAAAGTCCTTCCAGTCCATCATTTTAGGATTTCTTACGACCACTTCTTTTCTGTCCCTGACAGAATGATGACGATGTCAGTAATGATGACAATACCTATCATTACAGAGCACTTAACTGGGCCAGTCACTGATCTACGCTTTTTATTATATTGACCTGCTTAATCTAAAAACCAAGGGAGGGAGGTATTATTACCTTTATAGTACAGATGAGGAAACTGGCACAAAAAAATTAAGTGACTTGTCCAAGTTTCCACAGTAGACGAGGTAGACTATAACTTATCAGAGTCTGCGCTTGGCGCCTGGCCACGCTCTGAGGGCTCCCTTCAGAGTCAAGTGCCAAGAGGGCACAGTGAGAGCTTCTCTTCCAGTTCCAGTTCCTTGGGGCCTCTGCTCTGCCATGTTGCTTTTCCTTTTAGATTCTACAGAAGGAAGTAGCCATGCTGGAAAGCCTCTAGCACTGAAGTGTTTTCATTTGCCTTCAGGGGCAGTCCAGCTGTGACAAATAAGCTTTTTTTTTCTTTTTTTTAAAAAAAGAGGTCCTCCCAGCCCTGATTGTGCAGCTTTCAAAAGCTCTCCTCCCTCCCCCTTCCCCTCCCCATCACCCCCTCTCCATCTCTCTCTCTCTCTCTCTCACCCCACCCAAATGCTCAGCTTAATTTAGTTCTAAGTAATCTCTAAGCAATTCCTAGAGCTGAGAAAATTCATTCACTTCAAAAATACTTCTTGTATACCTACTAGGTGCCAAACACCAGTCCAGGTGCCAAAATAATTTTTCCTTGGCTAGAAGGATTATGAAAGTGAGCAGGAAAAAAAAAATATTGGTCTTATCCAGCTGGGATTGAACACAGGGATTACCAAGGTGATAGCCCTCTGCTCTGTGGCCTGGGCTTTCACAAGCACAGCAAAGAGTGCAAGTCAGGACTTGGTTCGGTTCAGTTCAGTGGCTCAGTCATGTCCAACTCTTTGGGACCCCATGGACTGCAGCACGCCCAGCTTCCCTGTCCATTACCAACTCCCAGAGCTTGCTCAAACTCAAGTCCATTGAGTCGGTGATGCCATCCAACCTCTCATCCTCTGTGGTCCCCTTCTCCTGCCTTCAATCTTTTCCAGCATCAGGGTCTTTTCCAAAGAGTCAGTTCTTCACATTAGGTGGCTAAAGTATTGGAGCTTCAGCTTCAGCATCAGTCCTTCCAGTAAGTCAGGAGTGGCTGCTGTCAAAGATGTCTCTGAGACAGCTATGGCTAAGATTGGTTAGAAGTCCACCAATCCCTTTTCCTCTTCCTGGGTACACAAAGAAACTACAATTCCCAGTATCCCTTGCGGTTAGGCCGCAGCCAGCCACTGGGTCTGACCAGTGAATGTGGGCAGCAATGATGTTGCCTCTTCAGGCACATACACACCTGGCACAGTCCTCAGTGTCACTCAGTTGAGCAGAGTAGAATGCAGAAGAGCTAATCAAGGACTTCCAGAACATGGACACTGTGTCACCACAAAAGTAAGAAGCCTGGATCCCTGACTTGGGATAACTGCTTGGGAGTTATGAAGTGAGAAGAGCTGTTTAATTTTATGAATCCCAGTCTGTTGTGTTGGGAGAATGACAGACAGAAGATTTATACAGAAATGCTCATCAGTGCTTTATTCACAACAGCCCAAAACTGGGGACAATCCAACCATCAACCAGTAGAAAATGGGTAAACAATAGTGTACAGCCTCCCATATAATGGAATGAACTCAGATGATGTTTCTGGTATGTTTGTTGGAAATGGGGAAATGGGCTTCCCCTGGTCCTGGAAGCTTTCCCAGACTTGGCCACCCTCATCCCCACAGGGCTCATCTCTTCTGTAGAGTCTCCTGAAGCACCTGGTATGAATTTCTACAACGGCACTTCTAGCAGATGTTTTAGGGTCAGTCTTCTATTATGGTGAGCTCCTTAAGGGTGGAGCTTGACATAAGCCCATCACTCTGGTGTTCAAGACGCTGAGATGATTTGGTGGGGAGAAAGGATAAAGAATTTAGCTTCAGACAGAAGGCTTTAAATTGATGGTAAGATACTCAAGTGGACCTACTCTGCTAGCATTTTAAATAAGGGCTTCAAGCTCAAGTAAGAGGTTAGAGATAATTTGAGATGTTAGAAAAGTGCCAACATTTAAAAGCACTTTAGAGACTTCCCTGTTGATCCAGTGGCTAAGACTCTGAGCTCCCAGTGGGGGGGTGTGGCCTGGTCCCAGGTTCAATCCCTGGTCAGAGAACTAGATCCCACATGCCTCAAATAAGAGTTTGCAGGCTGCAACTAAAGATCCCGCATGCCTCCACTAAAGATCCCGCATGCCGAAACAAAGATTGAAGATCCCACATGCCGCAACTAAGACCTGGCACAGACAAATTAATTTAAATAAATATTAAAATAATAAAAAGAATTCTAATAGTAGAAGAGATCATCAAGATCGAGATCATGGTAACTCAGGATGGTGCCAAGTTCTTTTCATCATCATTTTACATAGAACAACACTATGAAGTAGTTATTATTCTGGCTTCAAAGATGAGGAAGCTGAGGCTTAGAGAGGTTCAAGAATTTGCCTATGGTCATACACTGGTAAGTTGAGGAGCTAGAATTCAGGTAAAAGCAAAAACAACATAATAATCGTAATCATAAAAATACCAACTTACTATTTATTGAACACTTACTATGCTCCAGATACTTTAGTACTTTTAATACATTTAATCTTGGAACCACTCTATGAAATAGTATTTGCAAATGCAAAAGCATGACTTTGTTAACCAACTAAGCTCTTAACCACTATGGCTTTAAGCAAGCTTCTGAGGACTCTCATTGTTATGTGGCCAGGACAATAATTTGCAAAATACTTTAAAGTTCGCAAAGTGATTTCACATACTTTATCTCATTTGAATCTCATAACACTGGTGAAGAGGAGCATTCAAGGTAAGTAGTCTTTTTTTCTTAATTTTTTTTGGCTGCACCACATAGCATGTAGGATCTTAGTTTCCCAACCAGGGATTGAACCCATGCCCCTTGCAGTATAATTTCGAGTGTTAACCACCGGACCACCAGGGAAGTCCAAAGCAAGTATTCCTACACCCAACTGAACAATGAGACTAGAAGGGAGGTCTTCTGACTTCTAAACTAGGCCTCATTAAAAGTATTGGTAGACAAGAAATAAAAGCTCAACATTCAGAAAACTAAGATCATGGCATCTGGTCCCATCACTTCATGGGAAATAGATGGGGAAACAGTGGGAACAGTGTCAGACTTTATTTTTGGGGCTCCAAAATCACTGCAGATGGTGACTGCAGCCATGAAATTAAAAGATGCTTACTCCTTGGAAGGAAAGTTATGACCAACCTAGATAGCATATTAAAAAGCAGAGATATTACTTTTCCAACAAAAGTCCATTTAGTCAAGGCTATGGTTTTTCCAGTGGTTATGTATGGATGTGAGAGTTGGACTGTGAAGAAAGCTGAGCGCCGAAGAATTGATGCTTTTGAACTGTGGTGTTGGAGAAGACTCTTGAGAGTCCCTTGGACTGCAAGGAGATCCAACCAGTCCATCCTAAAGGAGACGGGTCCTGGGGGTTCATTGGAAGGACTGATGCTGAGGCTGAAACTCCAGTACTTTGGCCACCTCATGCGAAGAGGTGACTCATTGGAAAAGACCCTGATGCTGGGAGGGATTGGGGGCAGGAGGAGAAGGGGATGACAGAGGATGAGATGGCTGGATGGCATCACCGACTCGATGCACATGAGTTTGGGTGAACTCCAGGAGTTGGTGATGGACAGGGAGGCCTGGCGTGCTGCAATTCATGGGGTTGCAAAGAGTCAGACACGACTGAGCAGCTGAACTGAACTGAACTGAAAGTTAAATGATGGAAAAAATATACTGAATAAATACTAACTGAAAGAAAGCTGATGCCAAATACTCATGTGAGATAAAACAGGCTCTAAGGCAAAAAGTGTTGTAAGAGATAGTCACCATAGAATGACTTAGAAATTTGCTATAGTAATAACTTATTGTTTGCTAGAATGATATATGATAATTCTAAACCTATACATCCCAATAACAAAGGTTCAAAATATATAAAGCCAAGTTTGACAAAATTATATGGAAAAATTGATAAATTCACCATTTATCAGTCAGGTAGGAGATTTTAATAAATCTTTTTTTAGTAATTGATAAATCAAATAGACAAAAATCAAAAAGCATTTGGAATATGTGAATAATGCCATTAACAAGCTTATGTCTCAGTACTTTATTCACAACAGTCAAAAACTGGAAATAATCCAAATACCAATCAATAGAAAATGGGCAAACAATAGTGTATAGCTTCCCACATAATAGAATAAACCCAGCAGTAAAAAGGAACAAATCTAACTAATGCACACAACATATGTTGAGTGAAAGAAGCTGGACACAAAAGAGACTATATGGTATGATTCCACGAAGATGAACTTCTAGCCAAGTATAGTTCTAATGCTGATTAACTCTGGTGGTGAAGAGGAGATGGATCCAAAATAGGCCCCACTTGAATGGAGCTTTCTTGGATGAGGCAAATATCCTAGATCTTGATCTGAATGATTTTAACATGTAAGTTTACATGTGCCAAAACTCACAAAACTGTATAATTAAGATCTGTGCATTTTATGATAGGTATGCCTGGCAATGCAGGAGATGAAAGAGATGTGGGTTCATTCCCTGGGTGGGGAATATCCCCTGGAGGAGGGCATGGCACCCCATTCCAGTATTCTTGCCTGGAGAATCCTATGGACAGTGGAGCCTAGCAGGCTATGAACCATAAGGTTGCAAAGAGTCAGACGTGACTGAAGTGACTTAGCATGCATGCATGTATGGTTAATAAAGAAAAACCACTTACAGGATGCAACCTAAATAACACTTATTGGGAAATATATAGCCTTAAGGGCATATATTAGAAATGAGAAAAAGGATTCAAAATTGATAAATCAAGGATAGAAATTAGGAAGTTAAACAAAGAGTAGCAGAATAAACCCTAAGAGAAGAAAAATGAAAACAACAAGATGAGGGTAGGATAAAGTAGCATTACAGAATTAACAGTTATCCACTACTATATAAAAAAACATAAATAACAAGGATTTAATGTACACCTCAGGGAACTATATTTAATATATTGTAATAATCTATAATGGAAAAAAATTTGAAAACCATTACATATATATACAAGAATATGGGCTTCCCTAGTGGCTCAGATGGTAAAGAATCCTCCTGCAACATGGAAGACCTGGGTTCGATCCCTGTGTTGGGAAGATCCCCTGGAGGAGGGCATGGCAATCCACTCCAGTATTCTTGCCTGGAGAATCCCATGGACAGAGGAGCCTGGCGGGCTACAGCCCATGGCGTCACAAAGAGTCAGACACGACTGAGCGACTAAGCACAGCATATACAAGAATATAAATATATAGGAGTATATACATATATATATATATCCAAATCACTTTGCAGTACACATGAGACTAACACAACATTGTAAATCAACTACACAGAAAGAAAAAAAAATAAAGTAGAAAACCAAAAACTGAATAAAGGCAAAATGAAGTAGAAAATAAACAGAGAAAATCAATAAGGTCAAAAGTTGCACATCATAAAGACTAATAAGAGACACAAAACTTAGGTAATATTGATCAAGGAAAAAGATGCAAATAAATAACATGTGAGATTTTTAACACTGCATCCGAGTTTTAAAAATGAAAAAACTGTGAGCAACTTTGGGCTTCCCAGGGGGCACTAGTGGTAAAGAACCAGTCTGCCAATGCAGGAGACATAAGAGAGGCAGGTTTGATCCCTGGATCGGGAAGATCCTCTGAAGTAGGGCATGGCAACCCATTCCAATATTCTTGCCTGGAGAACTCCCTGGACAGAGGAGCCTTGCGGGCTACAGTCCACAGAGTTGGACATGACGGAAGCGACTTAGCACACATGCACGAACAACTTTATGCCAATAAGTTTGAAACAAACTAGACAACATTACAGAAAAATATGATGTACCTAAACTAACTCAAGTAGAAAAAGCAAAACCTACATAGTCCTATACATAGAATACTCACATATATTTTATTATGTGAACAAAGATATCTTGGAAAGTGAAAGGGAGCATTAGTAATAAATATGCCAGGAAATAGGTATAACATGATACTAGCCCAGAAAAACCAGGATGCAAATGGTTATTTTTTTGGCCACGCCTTGTGGCATGCAGAATCTTTGGTGATGGACAGGGAGGCCTGGCATGCTGCGATTCATGGGGTCGCAAAGAGTCGGACATGACTGAGCGACTGAACTGAACTGAACCAGGGATCAAACCCACATACCCTGAAGGGGAACTGTGGAGTCTCAACCACTGGACCGCCAGGGAAATCCCTGCACATGGTTATTTACTTTATATATAATGTTTTATATATAATGTAATGTTAGTCGCTCAGTTGTGTCTGACTCTTTGCAACCCCCAGGACTGTAGCCGGCCAGGCTGCTCTGTCCATGGAATTCTCCAGGCAAGAATACTGGACTAGGTGGCCATTTCCTTCTCCAACTTTACATATAACCATAAACAAAATTTAAATCAGTACTTTAAGATCTTCCTACAACTCAGCCATATATGAAAAAGATAGTATGTCCCAAATGAATTTATCCTAGAAATGCAAAGAAAGTTTAACATAAAAAGATTAATGCAATTTATAGCATTTGTAGATGAAAAAAGAAAACCCATAAGATCATCTCTATAGAAGTAGAAAAAGCACTTCATAAAATTTAACAATAGACTAGAGATAAAAAGAAACTTCCTTAACCGGTTAAACAGCATCTACCAAAAATGTAGAGCAATCCTTATCATTAGTTGGAAAACATTAGAAGCATTTCCTTTCAATTCAGGAACAAGTCAGGGATGTCTGCTATTCCTGCTTCTAGTTGACAGTGAATTGGAGGTCCTAGCAAAAGCAGAAACCAACAGAAAATAAAGGGGTAGAATTGGAAAGAAACAATGTCATTATGGGTAGATGATAGACTTCTCTAGCCAGAACCCCTTCAAATTTACAACTTCTTAAAATTAATTAGGAGACGGATAAAATAAAGTTTTGGAGTATTTCAGTGGAATATTATCAGTTTTTAGATGAATGACCCAGAAAGGGGGACACAGGAAGCTTCCATGGAACTGGTAATGTATTTCTGCTTCACAATTTATATATATATATATACACATACATATGGGCTTCCCTGGTGGTTCAGCTGGTAAAGAATGTGCCTGCAATGTGGGAGACCTGGGTTCGATCCCTGGGTTGGGAAGAATGGGAGACAGGAACGGCTACCCCCCACTCCAGTATTCTGGCCTGGAGAATTCCATGGACTGTATGGTCCATGGGGTCGAAAAGAGTCGGACACGACTGATCAACTTTCACTTTTCATATATATATTTAAATATATAAATATAATTCATAATTCAACCAAGAAATGTAAAATAAATGTATTTTAACTTCCCACAGTATCCATTCACTAATGTTTTTTTTTTTATAGTGAAAATGTAAAAAAGAAATGTATTTAAAAGAAAACAAGATTAAAGAAAGAAAAAAAAAGCCAATGAAGGGAGACTGGAATTTCAGGAAGGGTTTGATGGATGGGCTGGTGGGCGGCAGTGAAGATGGTTAACAAGGCCAAGTCCAATTAAAATCAGGACAAGGGCTCAGTCAAGGACTAAGAAGAAGCTGGTAGATATGGAGGGAAGACCGAAAGCAGTGACCTTTAAGAGGGCAGTCTTTATAGGCTGGCAGGAGGCGGGGCCCAAAAGAAGGGGGTGAAATCATGAATGAATAAATAGCAAAAAACTGGAAACCACCCAAAGGCCTAACAATCAAGGCCTGGTGAAATAACCATAGTTCCATTCAGAGAAGAAATGATGCTGTGTCCATACACAGACAGGCTTACAAAATTAGGTGACGTAAAAACATTTCAGGACACAAAATAGTACTTGTGCAGATTACAATGAAGAAAGGGCATGAGGGTGCAGTGAGAAGCAGATAGGACTGGACCAGATCGGGTCCTGTTTGTGGATGCTGTTTGAAGGCTATGGGATTTTTCTTTTTTTCTTTTTTGGAATGCTGGTTATCGGCAAACAAAAACGTGATGTTTCTTTAAAATCAACAGAATGGCTGTTGAAGAAATGGAGGCAACAAGTGAAGGCCACTCAGTGGAGAAATCTGACGGTGACAGGAAGGAATGAGATGGCCCAGCAGCTGGAGGAGAGTGGAGGGCTTGGGGGCAGCAGCTGGTGCGAGTGAGCCAAGAGCTGCCAGGGAAAGGACGGGGGAGCCGGGGAGGCCATCTATTTCCTTTAAGGCCTATATTTCCTTTTTTTTTTTTTTAAATTAAGGGACAGAAAACTAAATAATCCTCCTTTTAACAAATTCAAACAGTCCAGTGTGTGTTTGTGTGTGCGGTGACAGACCCCACAGTCCTACTTCCTACTCCCTACTGTTAATAGTTCAGTACAGCTTTCCAGAGCTGTACCATTTTTTATTATTTGCAGTTCATTTTTTTTTTTTCAATTGAAGGATAAGTACTTTACAGTATTGCATTGGTTTCTACCCAACACCAACATGAATCAGCCATAGGTTTACCCATGTCCCCTCCCACTTGAACATCCCTCCCACCTCCTTCCCCATCCCACCCCTCTAGGTTCAGTCCACTGGCTTTTAATTAGTGTGAGATGGACTTGTTAAAATATAGGATTAGAGAAAGTAAACGGTGAAATTTCATATCTTCCTGAGCTGTTTTTTATAATCTTTTAATTATTTTTTAATGTTTATTTATCTGCATCGGGTCTTAGTTGCCCCACAGCATGTGGGATCTTAGTTCCCCAACCAAGGATGGAACCCGAATTCCTTTGCATGGAATGTGGATTCTTAGCCACTGGGCCACCAGGGAAGAGCCTGAGCTAACTTCTGATGGAGATCTGGAAAGGGTCCTTCCAGAATTTTTTTTCTGGTCTGTGTGCATGTAAGTATGTATATGTTCATTTATAACTTTATAAATTGGCTGTTTTTCACCAAAGCAGGAATATTTTCTGCCTATACTTGAGCAGTTTCACTCTACAATATGTCATGGTAGATCACTCCAAAGTCACCACATAAGAGATTAAATTCATGATTGGAAGAGCTGCCTAATATTCCATAGCAGATAGCCGAAAGGTAAGCATCAGAGAATATAGGGGCATCTCTTTCCCTACAACTGGCAGGGAAGAAGACGTGGAAACAAAAGATTCAAGATGGCAGAAGGCATCGCTTGGAGGGGGTCTGGCCATGGGAGTGAGGGGAAAGGACACAGGGAGGGTCTTCTTTCTGTACTCTTAAGCCACAGTCCCACCCAAACTGAGCTAAATCACACAGAACTGCAAGGGGGAAGGGTTGGGATTTGAGCCTGAGTGATAAGGCCACCGCTGGGGACCCAACTTCCTTGAGTGACCCGTTCTCCCAGGGGTGTCTCTGCAGAGCCCATGTATCAGAAATCTTAAGGGGACCTCTAGAACAGTGGTTCTCTAGGTGAAATGAGGACAGCCCTGAGCCGGCAGGAGCAGCATCAACTGGGAAGCAAATCAGAAATGCAAATTGTCCGGCCCCACCTGAGTCCTGAGTCCTAATCTCAGTTGAACAAGCCCTCCAGGAAACATGAATGTACTCTCAAATTTGAGTACCTTTGTTCTAGTGAGTATGGATGCGATTCCCCATCACTACCCACGATCATTCTTTTAGGAGACAGGGAGGAGTCTGTCCAAAGGAGACAGGTGAGCCAACTTTAAAACCAAGGCTTCTCAGTGCCTGAGAGGCCAAAGGTAAAGTCAGCGACCCAGGGCCGCAACTGCCCTCCTCTCCTTCCCCTGGTTCCGAAGACACCATTTCCCTCTCTCCACCTTCCTGAAAAACAAAACAAAGCCCACCAGAACAGAAAGGGAGGTGGTAGTGCAAACCAACGGCTTCCCACTTTCCCTTGATCATGAACCCCTCCAGCTTAAAGCAACCCCTCCCCTTCGCACACACACGGTGAGGGGGAGGGTGTGCTGCCCTTTGATGAATGAAGGGTGGTGGGGTAGCGGGAGAAATGCTTCTGAATGTTGGGGAGGAAATGGGATGTTGTGGCTTCAGAGTGGCTGGGTTGGAGGAGGGAGTTGGAGGGAGAGGAGAAAAGAAAGGAGAGGAAGGCTGTCCTCATTTCACCCAGCTGCTTCTGCCTGCACCTGTTCAGCTGAGGCGGGAGGAAAGACGCCCATAAATGGAACGCGGCCCCACCCGGTCTAGAGGGGCCCCTTCCCACAGTGCCCTGCGGCCGGGTTAACCGACAGGAAAACTGTGAATGGGTTCAGGTGGCTAAACCGAGGGGCTCGGAAACAGCTGGGCTCCTCTGGGGGGTGCAGCAACTGTCTCCTGTCACCCCCAGGCTCTTGGGAGTGTCGGGCAAGGGGTGAGGAGAGGGTGGTGAGACCAGGTCAGGGACCTGCCGATTTCCCTCTGATTCTGAAGAGGGCCATGCTGCAGAGAGGTTTTAAGTAGAAATCGTCCCTGCCAGCCATACCCCATGGTTTTCAGTCCTACAACATCCCACGACATTCTTTATAGGCAACGACCTTCATTTAAAAGAAAAAGAGTAGGCTTTATTTTTGGAGCAGTTTTAGGTGCAGAGAAAAACTGACCTGTGAAAACTGGCAGGAAATTTTTAAACTTTCCTCTTGGTCTGTCCCCCATAGACGCACACTGCTGAGGTTCATCTAAGCAGTCAATGGGTCATTCAGTCAAAACATCATTTTGTAAACATCCCATGAGGGTTTTCAACAGCAATTTTCAAACTTGTGAGAATTACTGGGAACTTTATTACAAAGGCAGGCTGTGGGTCTCCCCACCAAAGATTTGGTTAGGTCTGGAGTGCGGTCCTGGCTTGTATATTTTTGACACACCCCACAAAAGATGTTGGTAATTTGGCACAGTTTGACACACTGGACCCCACTCTGAGGAGCTTGGGCTTGATTTAAGGTGCAAGGGTCCAGGGGCTCCAGTGGGAAGGGGGAATAGAGTGAACATAAAAGACCGAATCCCATGCCTCATCCCCACCGGAGAACTGAGGACACACAGTATGGGTCAAGGTAAACTGAGGCCCTGACCATCTCAGAAGGGGAGGCCACCAACCAGAAGGCTCACCAACACTGAGATCTTTTTTCTCCAGCAACCAGCAAAGACTCAAAAATAAGAGGGCAATACGCCAGGAAAATGTCAGAATCTTCTTGTTGAGAGGCCTTGAGCAAGTTAACATTTCTGTGCCTCTATTTCCTCATCTGTAAAATGGGCTCATGATCTTCACCAGGTAGGGCTAAACGTGTATGCTAAGTAGAGAGTTCAGAACACTGCCTGGCACAGGATAAGTGCTAGGCAAATGAAAGCTGTTATCACTAGGAAAAAGTGGAGGTCCGATTGGCAGAGGCGAGCAGAAAAGGCCGGGAGAAAGCCTTGAGTCTGGGAGAAAGGAAGTGTCAGAAACGTCCCCTGAGGATGAGGAGTGTGGCTGCAGCAGAGGGACCATGTATGAGGAAATGCAGGATTAGGCTAGAAAAATGAGGAGGGGGGAGTGTTACAGTTTGAACTGTGTCCCCCAAAACAGTATGTTGACATTTCTAACTCTCAGTACCTCAGAGTGTGACCTTATTTGGAAACACGGTGGTTGCAGATTTAATTAAGATGACGTCATATCACAGTAGAGTAGCCTTTAAATCTGATATGACCGGTGTCTTTATAAGAAGAGAAGGAAGGTGGCCATGTGAAGACAGAGGCAGACCGGGGTGATCCAGGGACAAGCCAAGGAACAGCTGGGGTTACCAGAGGATGGAAGAAATAAGGAATCTCTCCTACAGGCTTCGGAGGGAGCATGGCCCTGCTGACACCTTGATTTCAGACTTCTGGCTTCCAGAACTGTGAGAAAAATATATTTCTGTTGTTTCAAGACACCCAGTGTGTGGACCTTTGTTATGTCAGCCCTAGGAAATGAGTACTGGGAGCATGCGGATTCTTGGTGGTGAGCAACATGGAACCACTGTGGCATCTTGAACAGGGAAGTCATTCTTGATGAATAAACCAAAGAAGCTTGAGGATCCATATCCAAACCTCCTCCTAGTCTCAGCTCATTTTTTAAAAAGACTGCTTAAGAGTCCTTTGCCTACCCATCAAAAATGAAGTCATGAAAGACAAAGAAAAATTAAGGAACCGCTTCAGGTGAAAAGAAACTTACAGAGACACGACAACTAAATACAACCTGTGATATGGGACTTCTTTCTTTTTCGGCTACAAGCTTATCATTGAGACTATTGTGACATCTGAATAAGGTCTGTAGATTAGATACTAGCATTGTATCAGTATAACTTTCCTGGTTTTTATCATTCCATTGGGGTTATGTAAGAGAAGACCTTGTTTTAAGAATATACACTAGTGTTTAGGAGTAAAGGGACATTGTTATGTCTTCAATTTACATTCAAACAATATGTGTGTGTGTGTGTGTGTGTATATATATATATATATATATATATATATATATATATATATGAGAGAATGACAAAACAAATGTGATAAAACATTAACTTTTGGGGAATCTGGGTAGACTATATGAGGATTTTCTGTACAATTCTTGCAAGTTTTCTTTATCTGAAAATATCAAACTAAAAAGGTGAAGGGGGAAAAGTCCATTGACCATGCTATTCCATGGCCTTCCTGTTGAACTTTTTAAAGAAATCCTTTGAAGATACTGGAGCCCAGGCCTGGACACCAAACTAAGGTGATGAGTGAAACAGCTCTTGAAACTTTGGATTTCTACATGTTGAGGTTCTACTTATGCCCTTGGTGGTTGTTGGCTATTGTGGAAATTACTGTGGAAATAATATGTGGCTGATGTTAGAATTATCTATGTTACAAGTTATATGCAGAAAATCCTTCCTTCTTCTCATGCACATTAAGACCTGGAACTCGAAGGAGCCATACCGATTAAGTCCAAGTTCCTACCAGACTCATTATATCCTCATTTATACCCTGAGATGGGTGAATCCAGGCTTTTTTAAAACATTTTTGGAAAATGGACTCTGATCCTCTCACACAGCCCATTCCATTACTGGTCAGTTCTGACCACTAGAAAATTCTTCAGCTTGCTGAGTTGAAACCTACCTTCTGGAACCTCTATCCACTGATCCTGATCCTGTTTTCTGGATGGTGTTACAGCATCTCCACCCCCATGATCTATCCTATTAGACAGATCTATCTATTAGATATCCTATCTATCTATTAGTTATTCTATCCTAAATTCAGGTTTGTCAGTGTCTTTCTAGAATATAAATGCAACACTCCAGGTTCAGCTTGACCATCAGAAGCAGGGCAAACACGACCTTTCTAGTTCTGAGCATTCTGTTTGCCCAGCCTCAGATAGAATTCAACTTTTTGGCAACTGCATCACACAGCTGACTCAATGAGTTTAGACTCAAACCACAGTTCTCTTGTGAACCATGGCTCACTGCTCTTGGTTTCAGCAGTTATCACCACCCAGTATCACCCTGCATTTCTCTGAGTTTGCTCAGCATCAGTTTCTACCCACTAGAACATAAGAGTCATGAAAGCAGAGGCTTTATCTTGTTCTGAATCCCCAACACCTAGGAAAGGTCCAAACCCATAGAGGATATTCAATAAATACACGCCAAAGAAATGAATACATATATTTATAACATATAAGCCATATCTCACTTTTTCTATACTTGTGTAACTTATTTATCATTCACACCCAGTCTACTAACAAGAGGGATTTGGGATGACTTGCTTTGCATGACTTTTTAACTTCAGAGCAAATTTGTTCTTTTTTTCAAAAATCAATTAATTTGGCCACACCAGGTCTTAGCTGCAGCACCTGGGATCTCCGATCTTTGTTAGAGCATGTGGAATCCTTCATTGTGGCATGTGAACTCTCAGTTGCAGCATGTGGGATCTAGTTCCCTGACCAGGAATCAAACCTGTGCCCCCTGCACTGGGAGCTCGGAGTCTTAGCCACTGGACCACCAGGGACATCCCACAAACTTTGTTCTTGTTTATATTTTATTAGATTTGTATCATTAGTTACAGCCTGTTGAGATCTAATTCCTGGCTCTCAACCAGTATATTGGCTACCTTTCTGAGTATCCAGTCATTCATTCCACTGCGGCCACACTGATCTTGCTATTCCTCAAATACTCTAAGAGGCTCAAACACACTCCCAGGATCTCTACTTTGACTCTACCCTCTGCTGGGGAACCCTTTCCTCACTCATACCCATCCCCCCACATAGTTATATTACCAGTTCCTCACCTTTATGTCACTGTTCAAATGTTTCCTTCTCATCCTTTTAAATGTTTCCTTCTCATCCTTTTAAGTAGGATGACCAGGGTCATCCTACTTAAAACTGCAAAATGTCCCCCCTCTCCAGTCCTATCCTCCTTACCCAGCTCCATAGTTTCGTGTTGTCCATAATGCTTATCACCTTTTGATGAGCTTTATGGGACTTTTGGGCCTTAGGAAGCATCACTACGAATAAAGCTAGTGGAGGTGATGGAATTCCAGTTGAGCTATTTCAAATCCTAAAAGATGATGCTGTGAAAGTGCTGCACTCAATATGCCAGCAAATCTGGACAACTCAGCAGTGGCCACAGGACTGGAAAAGGTCACTTTTCATTCCAATCCAAAGAAAGGCAATGCCAAAGAATGTTCAAACTACCGCACAATTGCACTCATCTCACATACCAGCAAAGTAACTCTCAAGAGTCTCCAAGTCAGGCTTCAACTATGTGAACCGTGAACTTCCAGATGTTCAAGCTGGATTTAGAAAAGGCAGAGGAACCAGAGACCAAATTGCCAACATCCGTTGGATCATCAAAAAAGCAAGAGAATTCCAGAAAAACATCTACTTCTGCTTTATTGACTACACTGAAGCCTTTGACTGTGTGGATCACAACAAACTGTGGAAAATATTTAAAGAGATGGGAATACCAGATCACCTGACCTGCCTCCTGAAAAATCTGTATGCAGGTCAAGAAGCAACAGTTAGAACTGGACATGAAACAACAGACTGGTTCCAAATCAGGAAAGGAGCACATCAAGGCTATATATTGTCACCTTGCTTATTTAATTTATATGCAGAGTGCATCATGCGAAATGCCAGACTGGATGAAGCACAAACTGGAATCAAGATTTCTGGGAGAAATATCAATAACCTCAGATATGCAGATGACACCACCCTTATGGAAGAAAGAGAAGAGGAAGTAAAGAGCCTCTTGATGAAAGTGAAAGAGGAGAGTGAAAAAGTTGGCTTAAAACTCAATATTAAGAAATGGCATCTGGTCCCATCACTTCATGGCAATTAGATGGGGAAAAAATGGAAACAGAGAGAGACTTGATTTTTTGGGGCTCCAAAATCACTGCAGATGGTGACTGCAGCCATGAAATTAAAAGATGCTTGCTCCTTGGAAGAAAAGTTATGACCAAGCTGACAACATATTAAAAAACAGAGACATTACTTTGCTGACAAAGGTCCATCTAGTTAAAGCTATGATTTTTCCAGTAGTCATGTATGGATGTGAGAGTTGAGTGCTGAAGAATTAATGCTTTTGAACTGTGGTGCTGGAGAAGACTCTTGAGAATCCCTTGGACTGCAAGGAAATCCAACGAGTCCATCCTAAAGGAAATCAGTCCTGAATATTCATTGGAAGGACTGATGCTGAAGCTGAAATTCCAATACTTTGGCCACCTGATTCAAAGAACTGACTCATTGGAAAAGACCCTGATGCTGGAAAAGATTGAAGGCAGGCGGAGACGGGATGACAGAGGATGAGATGGTTGGATGGCATCACTGACTCGATGGACTTGAGTTTGAGTAAGCTCTGGGAGTTGGAGATGGACAGGGAAGCCTGGCGTGCTGCAGTCCATGGGTTTACAGTCGAACGCAACTGAGTGACTGAACTGACTGACTGGTGGGACTTCCCTGGCGGTCCAGTGGCTAAGACTCTGCATTCCCAATGAAGGAGGCCCAGTTTCCATTGCTGGTTGGGGAACTAGATCCTGCACACCGCCAACTAAGACTCAGAGCAGCCAAACAAGGCCCTACCTCCAAACAGAGTCACACTGGGGATTAGGGCTCCAACAACAACAACAACAAAGAGCTCTGTAAGCTAGCTTATTTCTCGGGTGTAGTGTTTGCTCTCTGCCCTACCAATCCTGCCCCTTGCTGTACAAGGGAAGGAATTTTTGCCTGTTTTGTTCATTGATGTATCCCAAAGTACATAGAACAATGCCTGGCACATGATGGATACAAAATAAATATTTGCAGAATGAATGAAAGAACAACTGCTCAGGACCCAGGAATGTATGTGACATCAAGACGAATAAGACACCAAGAGGCCAGCTGATCACATGCCACTCATGTTATCTCCCAAGTCACTGGTGAAAATATGCAATGGAACAGACCTCCCTTCCTCCAGAACAGTATCTATTTATTCATCAACTCCCTCAGTGTATTGTCTTTGGATCAGCAAAACAAAATAAAATGAAATACCATTAATACTATTTCAAAAAATATTTTGATGGCATTCGAAAAGGCTCGTTTGACATACAACCAGGTCAGTGGGAGACAGAATATAGCACGTGGTCAGTAAGATAACCAACTGTTCCAATTATAGGACGATAGCTACCTACATAGAAACAAGACTGAGAAGAAATATACCAAAATGTTAACAGTGATTATGTGGTCCAGTAGTTAAGACTCCACCTTCCAATGCAGGGGATGTGGGTTTGATCCCTGGTTGGGGAACTAAGATCCCACATGCCATGAGGAAACTAAGCTCACAACTAGAGAAGCCCACAGGCCACAACGAACACTCAGTGCAGCAAAAACCAAAACAAACAAACACAGTGATTATTTGTGAGAAGTGGGACCGTGGTTTATTTTTTCTTTTTATTTTTCAAAATGTGTACAATTAGCAAGTATTTCTCCTGTAGGGAGAGGAAGATCAACATATTGCTACTTGTTATTCTTGTCATATCATTATCTGAACTACTCCCCACACATATCCTCATCAAGGCAGTGAGAACTCAAGATGATACCTTACCGGCCCTCAGGAAGTTTCCAGCCTAGTTAATGTCAGCACATGCACACACCGAGTACCATTATCATTACTATATTATAGAAGAAGAAATCGGAGCTCAAAGACGTTACAGTAATTTGGCCAAGGTCACTTACAGGATGGAGTTCGGTCATGGATCTGAGCCTAGATTTTTTTAATTTAATTTATTTGGCTGCAACGGGTCTTAGTTGTGGTTCGAGGTCTCCAGAGCACGGAGGCTCAGTAGTTGTGGCACATGGGTTTAATCACCCCATAGCACGTAGCAATCTTATTTCCCCAATCAGGGATTGAACCCAAGTCCCCTTCACTGTAAGGTGGATTCTTAACTACTGGACCACCAGGGAAGTGGAAGTACCCCTGGGCCTAGATTTTGAACTCGAACAGCCCAAATCCAGAATGGATATTCTTAAGCCCTCTACCAGGTTAAATAAGCTGAAACTAGCCCCAACCAAAGAATGATGATCCAGAATGATAGTGGTAAAGGCTATAAGGAGGGTACGAGAGACCACCTTTATTGGGTATACCAGGTGCTTGATATGTATTAACTCATTTAGTTCTTACAACTGTCCTGGGGAAAAGGTACTATTTTCCTTCCTGTGTTATAAATGAGGAAACTGAGACTCATACAGGGGTGTGACTCTGTTATATTTCACACTTACTAACCCCTTTGGCCTTCAGTTTCCTCTTCTACTCCATGGGATCATAATTCCCACCACCTGACTGTTGGAAAATATTAAATGAGAAAATAGATTCAAAACACTCTCATCACATGGGACTTCCCTGGTGGTCCAGTGGTTGAGAATCTGCCTTCCAGTACAGGGGACTTGGATTGCATCCCTGGTCAGGAACTAAGGCCCAACTGCCTCAAGGCAACTAAGCCTGTGCACAACTAGAGAACTAGAGAAGCCCATGCGTTGCAGCAAAGACCCAGCACTGTCAAAAAAAGAAAAAAAATCCCTCACCACAGTGTCCAACCTATGTGAAACGTTTCATACATGTTAGCCACTCCGGCTATGACTCTTGATTCCAAAGTTCACACTCGTTAATGGCAACAGGCTGACTTGCTCAGTGAGTGCAAGAGAGGAATCAGTTCTGATCGACGCCATCAGGACGCATGTCATGAATGAATGGAGTTGCAGAGGAGGCGCCAAAGGAAGGGGCCTTGATGGAGCAGGGTCTACCAGGTGGAGGAAGGCAGGGACCCACCCTAGCAGCACAGAGGGGCATGGTTTGCTCGTTCCTGTCCTTCGGCCCAGCTCTCCAGTGCCCTTCCTTCCGGTTCTCCCACCCCCTCTGCCCTGAGTCCTTTGCCTCAGCTGTTTCCTTAATCAGGGCCCCACAGCCTCTGCAGCAGGGAGTGGGAGCCCCTGGCCCTGGGATGGCCCCAGATAAACAGCTGGAGCCCTTGTTTGCAGAATCTGTCATGTCCAAAGGAAAAGTAGAAAGAAACCTCTGGGGCCGGGAGGATGGCTGATAATAAGTCACAGCACTACTGGGGCCCCTGCACTCTGTCCTCTAGCCTCCGCCTGTGGAACCTCCCACTTGTCGTCAAGACCCAGTGTAGCAAAGTCATCTCTCCACAAAGCCTTCCTTGATGGCACCCGACCCCCACCTCTTGCAAGCTTCCGTTGCAAGCAGCACAGAAGCCACTTCCAGCCATGTATTCAGTAAGTGGGAACTGCTCAGGTGTTGGTGTCTCAACCAGCCTGGGAGCTCCAGCGAGCAGAGTTTGTCTCATGGGCCTAGCACAGAGCCTAGGAAATGTCTGTGAGAATTCTGAATAAAATATGGGTGGACAGTTACACACGTATTCAAAAATCTGCATGTTCACATAGAAAAAGCTGTTTCTTAAAATGGTATGGGCCTCTTGCCTTCTGAGATGGCCCACACTCTCTGGAGTGTGTTTCTCTCTAAATAAATCTACTTCTTACCTAAAAAAAAAAATCAGGACTTCCCTAGTGGTACAGAGGTTAAGACTCCAAGCTTCCACTGAAGGGAGCATGGGTTTGATCCCAGTGGGGGAACTAAGATCCCACAAGCCTAGTGGCACAGTCAAAAAAAAAAAAAAAAAAAAAAAACAGAAACAAAAATAAAATTATTTTGATTAATCAATGGGCTATTTCAATCATGTTCTGAAAAGTACAAAGTAGATATTTCTGTGTTTTCAAGCAAATTATTCCATATTTTCAAACAGTGTTGTAAATTACAACCTAAAACTGTATCATATGTAAGGCATTAACAGTATGGATTAATTTTGTATAATGTCAGATACTTATTTAAATTGATGTGGCATAAAAAATGGTTTTTTATGAAAAAAGGATATGCAACATTGAGTGCAAAATGATCTTAACTTTGTAAAAAGACAAATAAGTGCATATGAACAATATCCTATAATCTTATTTTGAAAAAATAAAACTGAGTGTATATACACAGAAAAAAAGGTTCAGAAGGACACATACTAGCCCTTAACACTGGTTTTCCCCAGGGGATGAAAGTTGGAGGGTGGGGCACCTTTATTTTCTTCCTGTCTATAAAGTGTTTTTAAAATGAAGGTGCTTATAAAGTTTTACTTTCACAATTACATTTCTTACTATTCAAGTTAATGAATTTTTCCTTAAAAATTAAATACAAAATTAACAATTACTTAAATAACTGCTTAAATAATTGCAGAGCAATTATTTAAATAATAAAGAGAGAAGGCTTACAAAATGTAAACTAAGGCTGTCTTTGGGTGGTAACACGATTTTTCTAGCTTTTTCCTATTTTTGTGTATTGTCCAAATTTCCTATACTGAGCAAGTATTCATTTTATAATTTTTTAAACCTTAAAAATAAAGGCTGAATGAATGAATGCACGACTTTCCCAAGCCCTCCTCTGTGCCTAAATCTGACCCAACATGCAAGAGATCCATGGCTATCTCTCTGTCCTCCCTTGCATCACCATATGGATCAGGTCTTCAGAAGGTCTCTGTCCACAGATGTGCATGGTTTAAGCCTCCTTCCTCAGCGCCCTCCCCACATCTGGACACTGGCATGGTCGTGAGAGCTGGGAGCAAGAATCCTGGGCTGGGGTCAGGATGCTCAGGGCTCCTGCCCTGCCCTTGTCTCCATGTCCCAACCCTCCAGACTCCACCTGTCCACTCCAGAGACTGCTCAGCTCTCCCGGAAGCCCTCCCCTCAACCCTGCCTTCCCTGCTCTCCCTCACCTCGGAATGCCCACAGCATAGAGACTTGCACCCCGAGACTTCGTACTTGCAGCATCATCTGTCGGACCAGCATTGATCAAGAGGATATCATATGCAGTGATGGGTACATTAGAGAAACAAGGACAGGAGTCATCACGCACAGTCACCCTTCATACGGGCCAAATGAATGAATGAAAGAAGAAGGGACTTCCCTGGCAGTCCGGTGGTTAAGGCTCTGCCAATGCAGAGAGTGCAGGTTCAATCCTTGGTCAGGGAACTAAGATTCTGCACGCTGTGCGGTGCAGTTAAAAAAAAAAAAAAAAAAAAAGGTGGAAGCTAACTAAAACACAGACCCTGTTCTCAAGGAATTCACGGTCTAGTAAGGACAAGGAGCTGCACCCACACCCAACGTACAAGAGGATATGCTATCCAAAAGGTGGGATGTGTCAGGGGAGCAGCCAGGTAGATTTAAACCAGGACGTGAAGAACAGCCAAGTTTGGACAGACAGGAGTGGATGAGAGGACAAGGTGCATCCCCAGAAGGGGGGAAAGTGTGAGACAAGGGATGGAAGCAGGGACTCCCCAGGATGTCTCAGCATGCCTGTTGGGCAGAAATAAGGTGTGTTGTGCTTAGTCACTCAGTCATGTGTGACTCTTTGTGACCCCCATGGACTGTACCCTGCCAAGCTCCTCTGTCCTTGGGGATTCTCCATGCAAGAATACTGGAGTGGGTTGCCATGCCCTCTTCCTGGGGATCTTCCCATCCCAGGGATCGAAACCCAGGTCTCCTGCATTGCAGGAGGATTCTTTACCATCTGAGCCACCAGGGAAGCCCAAGAATACTGGAGTGGGTAGTCTATCCCTTCTCCAGGAGAACTTCCCAACCAAGGAATTGAACCGGGGGTCTCCTGCATTGCAGGCAGATTCTTTACCAGCTGAGCTACCTAGGAAGCCCAGGAATAAGGTGATGGAGGTTGATTGTGGGTAAAACGGCTGGATAGGTGGGTTGAGCCCAGATGCAAGGAGACCCAGAGCACCATGACAAGTTGAATTTAACTTCACAGGCCCAGAGAAGGAAGTCTCTGATGGTCTTCGAGCAGCAATGCTATGGAAACACACAGCAATCCAGGCAAGTGCTCACGGAGGCCTGGGGTGGGCAGGCAGCCACAGGAGCAGAGAAGAGGCACAGTGGGAAATACCACTTGCTTCCCAAGTGCAGTGTGTGTCCTTAAAGGAAGAAAGTCACACCCCCAGGCCAAAACGCCCTTTCCCCATCCCACCTTCTTCTATACATTCTATATATCCGTCTTTTACATTCGCCAGCATCTGGCACTATGCTGCTTCAGAGCACACCAGGACGAGTGAATGAAGCAATGGATGAATAGGGACGTCCCTGGTTGTCCAGGGCCTAAGACTCCCATGCTCCAATGCAGAGGGCCAGGTTTGATACCTGGTCGGAAAACTAGATCCCACATGTCAGAACTAAGAGTTTGCATGCCACATGCGATCTGCATTCCTGCATTCTTGCATTCCACAACGAAGACTGAAGATCCCCAGTGCCGCAACTAAGACCAGCGCAGCCAAATAAATAAATATTTTTTAAAAATAAACAAATAAAGCATAAGGTCTTAAAAAAAAAAAAAGAAATAGATGAACAAATGATTGGATCCTGGACTGGCAAAGAATGCCTCTGGGCGCACATTAAAAGGGTGGAGGTGGGGAGGGATAGGAGGGTAAATGGAAAATAAACAATTGTTCTGTTACCACTTCCTCTGGGGCCAGGCCATGGTTTTTAACGGTGTGCAGCAGGCACACGCACAGTCTGGCACGCGCACATCCACACAGACACACAAAGAGCTATTTATTTACTTCCTTTGTGAGGGGTAAATAAAGATCGGGTCAAAACAGGCTCCCCCAAACCGCCAGGGGGTCTTCCCCAGGTGTTGGTGCAACACTCGGCTTGGAGAAGTCACAGGTGGCTGCCTGCTCGTGTCACCCCACCTCCTTTTATGCACGTGTGGGTCTGGTTCACCAGGGAGGCCTCATGTGCAGTGAGAAAGTAGGGGAAGCGGGAAGGGTGGCAGAGCAGGGCTTCTTCACCCCTCCTCCAGTGCAGGCCAGGCCAATGAAATTCACCCACCCACCCAAGAGAGGCAGCGGCGGTGCCGTATGGGTGACGGAGGGCCATGCTGGGCAAGGCAGCCATCCTTAGGTGCTGAATGCTGCAGGGAGGGCTGGGGCAGAGGGCATCAGGTATCTACCAACCCCCGTGGAGGTACAGTCATCCTCTATATTCAGGGGTTCTCCATTTGTGAATCTGCCTACTCTCTCTCAATGCTCCTGCTGCTTTTGTGGTTATTCGAAGACACTCACAGAGGTGTGAAAAATTCGAGTCACCTGATGCACGTGTTCTCAGCTGAGGTTGAACAGGGCGACATTCTGCCTCCTTGCTGCATCTCTCGTGCAGTAAACAAGTGTCCTTTTCAGTCTACTCAGTGCCACCTTCCAGCCTTTTTAGCCTTTTTGTTGATTTCACTGTTTAAAAATGGCTCCCATGCATGGCTACACGGCTAACTACAAGAAGGCTGGGGTGTGTGTGAGCTAAGCTTGGTTCAGGCATGAGTTACAGTGCCCTAGGCCCTGAGTTCAGTGTTAATGAATCAACATATTAAAACCAGTGTCTTAAAACAGAAACTCACATAAAACAAGTATATTGATTGGTTGATGAAAAATGTTGGGACCACAGGCTCAAAGGAAGTCAGCCTTGTATTTCCCTCGGAGCAATGGCTCTGGATTCACTAATCCAGAGTTCATGGTGACTTTATTTTTTAATAATTTTATTTATTTATTTGTGGCTGTGGTGGGTCTTCAGTGCTACCTGGGCTTTTCTTCAGTTGCAGAGAGCGGGGTTACTTTCCAGTTGCAGGCTTCTCATTGCAGTGGCATCTGCTGTTGCAGAGCACAGGCTCTGGGGCAAGCAGGCTTCAGGAGTTGCAGCCCCCGGGCTCTAGAGCACAGGCTCAACAGTTGTGGCGCACGGGCTAAGCTCCTGTGAGGCAGGTGGGATCTTTCAGGATCAGGGATCAAACCTGTGTCTCCTGCATTGGCAGGCGGATTCTCCACCACTGAGCCACCAGGGAAGCCCCCATAGCAACGTTATAGAAGGTAAGTATTGTGAATAATGACAATGGACCATATTTCATTGTTACAATAATGGGGCAGCCCTATCTTTGGGTTCCTGTGAATGCCAGCCTGCATCTACTCATCCATACACTACCCAGCACCTACTGAACACCTGTGAAGTGCAAATCCTACTAAAAGCCAAAAACATGTAATGCAGACAGGACCCCTGCCCTCCTATCAACCATCTTAACTGCAGAGATGGGGGCACGTTACTCAAGGTTTTCTTTCTTGCTTTGGCCTGAATCCCTGGCTTTACATTCCAGCTGGGGCCTCAGACTTTTGCCAGGTAGTAAGAACAGCATATGAAGTCACTGAGAGGCTACTCAGGGTCCAGAGCAAGGCTGTGCCTCAAGGAATAAAGTGAGACGCCAACATGAGAAGGCGGACGGCAGGTCTGGGTGTGGGTCTGGCACTCGGAGGAAGCAGGAAGCCAGCGAGCCCTCTGTGGAGGCCGGGGTGTACAGCCTCTTCCTGGACTAGCTGGGAGGACTGCAGGGCAAGAGGGGCCCAGAGAGGAGCTCAGAAACCAAAGGGCCCACAGAGGAAGTGTCCCCACACAGATTTCCACTCCCCACACTCTGCTCTTCCCTGGGGTCACAGGTAATGGGAGGAAGGATCCTACCCAGACCAGGGTGCTGGAGGAGGGGCTGGGAGGGGACGTGTCCCCCCCGCTCCGGAGCAGAAGAGAAGTCACCAACTGAGAAAAAGCAGATTCCACGCCTAGTAAGTGAGGGGGAAGTGAAACACCCACTCCAATGCCTGCTCCTCCCTCCACGCACCCCCACCCAGCCCCACCCCGCCGCCCCAGGACAGCACCCAGGTGAGACCTGCCACATGCTTTCAGGGGCTACCTGCGGGCCTTTCACGCTCTGAGCCACAAGAGCCACGCTCAGAGCTGCGATGGCTTGGTCTGTCCCCCGTGGGGAGGCAGCAAGGGGACACTGAGGGCTTGTAAGATCCATGAGGTTAGGGGCTGTGCCTGTCATGCTCTTTTCTCTTTCACGTGAAATGAACACAGCATCTGCGCAGTAGGCGCTCGATACACAGATAATGATGAACGAACGAATGAATGAACAAATGAATGGATTATCAAACGAACAATGGGTCCAGCAGACTGCATCCAGAAATTCACAACTGCAGAGGAAGAGAACCATTCCGCTCCTTTGGACAAAGCTGGACCTCCTGCCTCAACTCCACACACTTTGTCTCTGAGACTGAGACTTGGCCCTGACAGCCCTAGGAGTCTCCATCTCCTGATGCTGAGATGATTCCACCTGCTCACTAAGGTGAGAGGACATGACGCTTCCCTACTCCATCTGAAGACAGCAGAGCCTCCCAAAGGGGCAAGAGTGGTGCCCTTCACTGAGCCTCCTCCCCCTATCCTATGGTGCTCCTGAGACCAGGGCTCTGGTCAAAGCACGTGGAGTCAAATCCTCCACCTGTGATCAGAAATGAGGTATCCAGGGGAGAGGGCAATAGCTGGCCACGCTGCCCTAGGCCTCCCCCAGAGAGAAGTCCATCTGGGAACCCTTTGCTCAGAGGTTCCACGTAGAAAAGCCAACCTCACGTACGTGACACAGGCTCTCCCAGTCCCTGCCTGTCGAGATCCTGGGACGAAGGTTCCTAACTACCCCACAGCATCCTTTCCCTTTCTTATACCTTTCATACTAGAAGCTCTGCTCAGTATGATCCCCAAGACCCTCTGTAGCTCAATATGGTGGGTGACCAACTTTTGGCTAATGAGATAAGGGATCTGGCAATTTGGAGTCATGTCCTGAAAAGGAAGAGCTGTGCCCCCTCCTACCCTCCTCTCCCTTCCCACTGGCTGGGTCATGGACCCAGGGGATGGGGTGGTGTGCTATCTTCAACATCCGAGGGCCTGGACAAACAACAGCCTGGGAGAAGTGTGGGTCCCCAACATTGTCAAGGGGTCCAATTGCCCACCCGGACTTGTATGCGACAAATTTCCATTTTGTTCAGATGCCTGATTTGGGGGTCTCTTATTCCAGCAGTCTGGGCTTGCCAGGTGGGGCTAATGGTAAAGAATTGGTTGCCAATGCAGGAGACACAAGAGACGTGGGTTCGATCCCTGGGTCAGGAAGGTCCCCTGCAGGAAGGCATGGCAACCCACTCCAGTATTCTTGCCTGGAGAATCCCATGGACAGAAAAGCCTGGAGGGCTACAGTCCACAGGGTCACAAAGAGTCAGACACGACTGCAGCGACTTAGCACACGCGCATGCATTCTAGCAATCGAACCTCTCCCAGTGCCTATCGCAGTCCATTCTCTGGTGCCAATGGGTAAAATGTGTGAGAGGGACCTTCCTCTGCATCTGCGTCCTCAGCCCTTCAGCTCCCCGTCACCTCATGCCATCAGGTCTGCTTTCCTGAGTGTCAGAGAGGGCCCTCCACGTAGACAGTGGAGTCAAATCCTCGCCACGCCACTGCAGCCAACGCAAAGGAGGTGACCATCTCCCTCACTCACTATACATAATCCACTCCTCCCTCAAACTGACCATTTCTCAAACTCTCTCCTTGCTGAGAAAAGTCTCCTCCATGCTCCGGGACCACCTCACCTTATCAGGCCAACCCGGCCCTGCGGGATAGGCAGTGAGGAAGGGCAGAACGCCTATGTAACGCTGGACAAATCTCTGAGCCCCTCTGAGCCTCGATTGCTTCCTTTATAAAATGTGGATGATAACCCTCGTTTATAGGTTGGCAGAGAGAATTCAAGTTTATCTATTTATAAAATGCCTAGAGGACTTCCTTGCTGGTCCAGACAGTGGTTAAGACTCAGAGCTCGAAATGGAGAGGGCCCGGGTTTGACCCCTAGTCGGGGAACTAGATTCCACCTGCCCCAACTAAGAAGTCCACATGCCCCAACAGAGATCCCAAGAGCCACAACTAAGACCCAGTGCAGCCAAAATAAATAATGTTTTTGTTTAATGAAAATAAAAAAAGCAAGTGCCTAGCAGTGCAACTGGCACATAGTAGGTGCTCACTAAACTGTGGTTGTTCCTGCTATGGAGATACTGGGGCCAGAGCTGGAGCAGAGTCCTGAGTGATGCTCCCCCCACAACCCCCAGTGAAGGCTGGCTGGAAAGGGCATGAAGGACAGAGCTGGGGAGCAGAGACCACGGGGAGAAAAAGGAAGAGAGACAGGCAGAGCTGGAGGTGCCATCGGGGAGAGGTGGGGGAAAGGCTCAGCGATGCCCACACTGGGCGAGAGGGTGGAGGGTGCAGCTGTGGTGTCTATCAGCCACCTCCAGCTCACACAGTCCCCGGGCCCATGTCACACCGTCTCCACCCAGCACTTCTGTCTGGGTTGGCTGCCCTCCCTGCCACTGCCCCTGTTGGCACACCGTCAGCTGCTGTTTGTTGCCTCATCTTCCTTCCTGCCCCTGACAGGACAGAAGAAGGGGACGGGAAGCAGCTGCCTTGCCCAGCAACCACCCCAGCCCTGTGGGCTGCAGCGGCTCCTGGGTGGTTAAGAGCCCAGGCTCTGCAGACAGACAGGCTGGGTTCTTTCCCCCCGCTCTAGCCCTTAAGAGCTGATGACCTCAGCAAGTTATGTGGCTTGTCTAATCCTTCAATTTCCTCGTCTGCACAATAGGGAGAAAAGGGCCGCTGAGAGGAAGGAATGAGATCATGCGTGGTGAGCACCCAGCACTGGGTCTGGCATCACCGAGAGTGTTCGATGAAGGGTAGTGACCCCAGGGCTGGCTTCACAGGCGCGTGATCCAGGCAGGCACACAGAGCCCTGCACTCAGAAGGGTTCCACCCCTGGTTCAATGCTCTGTTGCCACCATCTTGAAATTCTCAATAATTTTTGAACAAGGGGCTCTGCAAATGCAGTATGTCGTCGGTCCTGGCTAGTATCAGCATGCATGCATTGAGTCTGCTGGCTGGGGGGACTAGACCTGGGGTTGGGGGGGGAGTTGCCCAGCAATCTGCTGGAGATGTGGGACATTAGAGGGCATTGGGGAATTCAAGGGGGTCATTTAAGTAGAGTGATGTGGGACTCTGCAAGGTTGCCTGCAGTTAGGGACTGAGAGGGTGGTGAGACCCCTATGCACACCCTCCCTAGGCTTTGGGGTGGGTGGAAGTGTTCCCCCCCCACCCCCAGTCAAGATCTTTCATTGTGGCACAAGACTCTAGCTGTGTCGTGTGGGCTCAGTAGGTACAGTGTGTGGCACAGACTCCAGAACAGGCAGGCTCAGTAGTTCCTGCGCTTGGGCTTAGCTGCGGCATGGGTGATCGTAGTTCCCCAACCAGCGCTTGAACCTGTGTCCCCTGCATCACAAGGCAGATTCTTAACCACTGGACTACCCGGGAAGTCCATGTCTCCTTGATTTTAAGTCCCAGATTAGCACGTCTAGAAAGTGGTCTGGGGTACTGACTTGAACCCTCAGGAGTCAGCGAGCCTTGGAGGGGCTTCCATAGGGCTGGGGTTGCCTCTGGGCTCTACAGGGAGTGCCACTAACCCCTCGGAGGTACACCTTGGACCTGCTGTCTCCCCTTACTGGACTGTGAGCTCCCAGAGGGCTGGACTGGGCCCACCCACAGTGAGGACCAGATGTTTGCAGAGCCGGCCATCAGGACCCCTGCTCGCCCCTCCTCCCAGCCACCCCACGCCGCCCTTGGCTTCCCAAGACTAGCCACCACCACCATCACCACCACCGTCTTCTGTTCCCGGGCCTTCCTGGGGTAGCCCCCGTGTGAGTCTGAGGGTGGCCCAGTCTGGCAGGTGGAGTCCGGCCCTGAATGAGGCCCCTCTCCATCCGCCTCCGGCCACCTGTCCGGAGTACTCACTCCCTTCTCGACAGCTGGAGAGCAGCCCTGGAACCTCTGGTTAAGGGGTGGGGGGTAGTGTGGGAAGGTTCTGAGGGACCTAAGCCAAGGCTGAGGGGAGGCCCTTCTAGCTGATGCGGGTGCTGAGTGTGCATGTGTTGGGGGGGAAGGAGAGAGCGAAGTGGGAATCGGGGGTGGGGCCAGAGAATGGAATGTAGAGTTCATTCTCCTGGGGGCGCAGCTGTTTATTTTGATCTTCTCAGTCAGCTGCAGCCTATTCCTTATCTCAGAGCTCAATCCAGACTCCACCTCCTTCCCTGTTGCTGAGCTGCAGAAGGCAGATACTGTGGGACACAGCCCCGCACCCTGCTCTCACCGCCATAGTCCTCCCCGGCTCCAAGCTGCTAAAAGGGACAGGAGAGAGCAGCGCCCCCCCGCCCCCCACAACCAGAAATGCCTGCTCCATGCTTCAGAGCCACTCTGTGACCGACCATTGGTAACTGGCTCTTGAAAGTGAGTCATCTCACGTTAAGACGCACGTCCCAACTGCCAGGACAACCTGAGCTGTCCCCCTGGGTTTGCCAGGGTATTTCAGCTTTATAGGTGGTGGCCTTGGACTTGAAGGGTCTGGCGGATAGTGCTGGCTTAGTTGGGGACTTGAAGCAAAGGCAGCTGTCACCTCCCAGCCACACCAGGCTGTCCTCTCGGCTGTCACACTTACTACTCCTGCCAACTTTTTTTTTTTTTTTAAACATTTTTTCCTTTTTCGGCTGTGCCACCCAGCAAGTGGGGAATCTTCATTTCCTGACCCAGGATCGAATTCACACCTACTGCATTGGATGAGTGGAGTCCTAACCACTGGACCGCTGGGAAAGTTGCATTGTGCCAACTTTTTTAAAAAATTAATTTTTGGTTGTGCTGAGTCTTCGTTGCGGGGCAGGCTTTCTCGAGTTGTGGTGCACGTGCTTCTCACTGCGGTGGTTTTTCTCATCGCAGAGCGTGGACTCAAGGGCACACGGGCTTCAGGAGTTCCACCTCCCAGGCTCTAGAGTTGTGGCGCATGGGCTTAGTTGCCCTGTGGCCCGTGGGATCAGGGATCGAACCCGTGTCCCCTGTACTGGCAGGCAGATTCTTAACCACTGGACCGGAAGGGAAGCCCCCTTATGCCAACTTTTTACTTGGCACCTATGCCTCCAATGCGATGATGTGAAAACAATGACTGATTTTCTATATGCTTATGGAAACACAACTCATGACTTGTTTTGCATTTCTCTTGTTATTACAGAACTGGAACATTTAGAAAAAGGGAAAAAAGTAAAAAAGAAATCACCCGTAGTTCTACTGCTTCCCCCAAACAACTGCTGTTAACATTTTGGTATAGTTTCTTCCAGTCTTTTCTCTATGTGTGTGTATATGTCTATGTGTGTACAACAGACAGTTGTCAATGTTTTTTTAATGCTATACATTTATTTAAAAGGTCAAAAGTTTAAAAAGACTAAATATATTGGCAAGGATATGGAATAACTGGAAGCCCCAAGCTCTTCTGGTAGGAATACAAAAGGAAACAACTATTTTAGATCACAGTTTGTGCTAATGTGCTCAGTCTCTCAGTCTGGCTGACTTTGAGACCCCATAGCCTGTAGCCCGCCAGTTTTCTCTGCTCATGGAATTTTCCAAGCAAGAATTCTGGAGTGGGTTGTCATTCCCTTCTCCAGTAAATGTACTGTATGAACACTTCTGCATCCTAAGTTTCTCCTTAACATTACTATATAGGTAATTTTTGTGATATCACAGATTTTTGCATTGACATTTTTAATGACTACCCAATATTCCATGTACTAGATATAGTATATCTTGCTTAACCATATTCTATTGGGAGACGTTTCAGTTGTTCCAGTTTTGCATCACTATATGCCTATCATCACGGACAAAATTTTTCCCTACATTTAGGACAGAGCCTGGAAAAGTGGGATGACCAAAGCAGAGGGTCAGAATATTCTGGAGCCATTTGATTTGACACCTTTAGCCAAGATGCTTTCTGAAGGGAGAATTTGTCACATGGCAAGGTCATCAACAGGCAATAACACACACATTTACACCCACTGCTATCATGTAGGGGCACCACTCTCTCTTATTTTTTCTTGGCCACACCACACACCACGCAGGGTCTTAGTTCCCTGACTAGGGATCAAACCCTCAGGCCCTGCAGTGGAAGTGGAATCTTAATCACTGGACCACAAGGGAAGTCCCTGTTAGGTATCTTTTTATATGTCTAAGTCATGTTACCTTTTGCAGACTGTTCTTTTTTGGCTGCTGATCCCCTTTCCAACAACATTGTCACTTCCTTTTGGGAGGTTACCTCTCCCCTAGTGCAAATCGAGGAGCCACCCCGACTGACTCGCAGCATGGAAACCAGAGCGTCTGACCTGACCATTTCAACCATGCCGTCGGTCCTTCTGCTCAGACCCTGGGCACTTTGTCAGTTTCTGCTCATTTCCAAAACTAGTTTTCCAGACTTTCTGATGAGTCTATGGGTTCCCAACCTTCTTCCAATAAATTCCTTTTGCCTTATATTGGACAATCTGTTTCTGTTGCTAACAGAACCTTGAAAATATTGATACCTCTCCAACTTACTGTTTTTCAAGTTACAAGTCAGGACACTTTACTGGGTCACGAAGTCATGAAGCTAATCTTGACCAGCGTTTTTAAAAAATGAAACAACAGAATAAAAAAGGTAAGTAAAGGGAAGTATTGTCTAGTTAATGAAACTTGTTTGTTTTATGTATACATATATGTGTGTGTATGTGTGCATAAGAAATAGGTTAAAATGAAGACATGTCTAATTTTGAAAAATATTGCCCTTATTGAACTTGAGTAACTTGAGAATAAAGAATAATCAAGAGCAATCTCTTCCAGATGTATTATCTATTTCTCCCCAAATCTTTAGTACTTAGGAAAATGTACTTCCTTTCCAAGAGAACAGTATATTTCAAGGTCCACCCACTATTTTATCTCTATTAATAGCTTGACATCTCCACCCACCCTTTACTTGATGATACTTAATGATAATGGACATCTTTTCCTCTTGGTCTTTAAATGTCTGTTAATGGCACCAATATTCTGCCACCCACATAGGCTGAAATATCCCGCAGTAGTCTAGTCCTTGAACTCTCCTCCATTCATTTACTGACTACCTACTGTATCCCAGAAGGACAGAAGACGAGAGAGCAGCAAACAGTAACATGTGGCCACATACTTCATCTGTGAAGTCCACGTGGTACCCAACAGGGAAGAGCAGGGCGATTTCACAGTGCCAGTGACTCTTCATACCTTCCTACCAAATAACTACTAAGTTCTGTTGCTTCTACCTTCAAAATATTTTGCCAAATCACCCCCCTTGTTTCCATTCCTACTGCATCACCCTAGTTTCAATCCTTTTTATTTTGTGTAGGCTCTCTCTTGCCCACTGCCCTACTGAAATCTGTTCTGATCATGTCACTTCTTTGCTCACAAGTTTTCAATGACGGACTTTCCTGGTGGTCCAGGGGTTATGAATCCACCTGCCAATGCAGGGGACACGAGTTTGGTCCCTGGTCCAGGAAGATTTCACATGCCATGGGGTAACGAAGCCCATGCACCACTAGTGAGCCCTTGTACCTAGAGCCTGTGCTCCACAACAAGAGAAGAAAGACATCACAATGAGAAGCCCAGGCACCGTAATGAAGAGAAGCTCCCACTCGCTGCAACTACAGAAAGCCCGTGAGCAGGAACAAAACCCCAGCACAGCCTAAGCCTTCAGCGGCTTCCCATTACCTCCTAAGCGAGACCAAACTCCCCAACCCAACATTGTTGATTTGGCTTCTCCACCACTGCCCCAAAGTTTCTTTCTAGCTGCATTTCCACTAATCCAAAGTCCACTGGGTCCTCTCTTCCCAATCACATAACTGTGTGAGGCCTGATTTTCTTCATACAAATCAATCAAAACAACATATTGAAACACACTGAAGCAGGAGCAGATATGAGAATCCAGCTGTCTTCTATTAAGCCAGGCATTAAAGAGATTTTTGAAAAATGTAAAACAAGGCCACACTGCACATTTTTTTGTTTTGGAAAATACAGTTATTATCTTATTAAAAATATGATGCTATGTTAACATGCAATGATTTTTATTGTTACTTTAAAGGAATTAATAAATATTTTTAAAATTTTGCACTTAACACTTTTTATTAGAAGTCAAACGTCGGTAGCTACCACTTTGAAAAGCAAAAACTCTTTGGGATTCTAAATCATTTTTAAGGGTGTAAAGTGATCCTGAGATCAGAAAGCTTGAGAACTGCTGCCTGAGATCTAACAAGTCAGTTAAAGCAGACACGGGGTCTCTGAAATTCCCCAGCCTTCCCCCCTTACTCATGTTTTTTAACTCCCTGCCCCAGTCTGTTGCTGGAGTTTTTAAACCATTAAAAAAATAAGTAGTGGTAATAGCAGAGACATTACTTTGCCAACAAAGGTCCATATAGTCAAAGCTATGGTTTTTCCAATAGTCATGTATGGAGGTGAAAGCTGAGCGCCGAAGAATTGATGGTTTTGAACTGTGGTGTTGGAGGAGACTCTTTGAGAGTTCCTTGGACTGCAAAGAGATCAAACCAGTCAATCCTAAGGAAATCAACCCTGAATATTCATTGGAAAAACTGATGCTGAAACTGAAGCTCCAATACTTTGGCCACCTGATTCGAAGATCTGACTCATTAGAAAAGACCCTGATGCTGGGAAAGATAGAAAGCCGGAGGAGAAGGGGATGACAGAGGATGAGATGGTTGGATGGAATCACTGACTCAAAAAGAAAAAAAAGAATCACTGACTCAATGGACATGAGTTTGAGCAAGCTCTGGGAGCTGGTGAAGGACAGGAAAGCCTGGCGTGCTGCAGTCCATGGGGTCACAAAGAATCAGACATGACTGAGCGACTGAACAACATATGAAGAATAATTATTATTACAGAAATAATAATGACTATAGAAACAGTCGCTCAGTCTTGTCTGACTCATTGTGACCCCATGAACAGCAGCCTACCAGGCTCCTCCGTCCATGGGATTTTCCAGGCAAGGGTATTGGAGTGGGAAGCTTCCCTGGTGGCTCAGAGGTTAAAGCGTCTGCCTGCAACGTGGGAGACCTGGGTTCGATCCCTGGGTCGGGAAGACCCCCTGGAGAAGGAAATGGCAACCCACTCTAGTATTCTTGTCTGGAGAATCCCAGGTACGGAGGAGCCTGGAGGGTTCGGGGAGTCCATGGGGTTGCAAAGAGTCGGACACAACTGAGCGACTTCACTTTCACTTTCATAGAAACAGTCATTAGTTGTACTAGAAACAATAATAATATAAAGAATAAATAAGCCTGGGGACTTCCCTGGGGGTCTAGTGTTGAGGTCTCTGCACTTCCACAGCAGGGGGCATGAGTTCCATCCCTGCTTGGGGAACTAAGATCCCATAAGTCATGCAGGGGGGTCAAAAACAACAACAACAAACAGAGTAGGGACTTCCTTGGTGGTCCAGTGGCTAAGACGCAGGGGGCCACAGGTTCGATCCCTGGTCAGGGAATTAGATCCCACACACTGCTGCCAAGAGTTCGCTTGCCTCAACTAAAGATCTCGTGTGTTCAGAAAGATGGTAACAATGACCCTATATCCAAGACAGCAAAAGAGACACAGATGAAAAGAACAGACTTTTGGACTCTGTGGGAGAAGGTGAGGGTGGGATTATTTGAGAGAACATTGAAACATGTATATTACCATATGTGAAATACATTGCCAGTCCAAGTTTGATACATGACACAGGGCACTCAAAGCCAGTATGCTGGGACAACCCAGACGGATGGGATGGGGAGGGAGGTGGGAGGGGGGTTCTGGACAGGGGGACACATGTACACCCGTGGCTGACTCATGTCAATGCATGGCAAAAAACACCACAATATTGTAATTAGTCTTCAATTAAAATAAATTAATTTTTTTAAAAAGATACCGTGTGCTGCAACCAAGACTTGGTGCAGCCAAGTAAATAAGTATATATATTAAAAAAAAGAATAAATAAGCCTAATAATTGCCATAGGCTTTCAGCTTAAAAAAAAAAAAAACTCAGATATTCAGAGAAGAAAAAGATACAGAAACAACCACCATTTAAAACTGAATATCTTCCCATCAAGTCCACTCCTCTTTCATTTTTCTCCAATGGCACCTATGCAGAGACATTCCTGGTAAATCCATCCACAAGAAACCGTTCCTTCCTCCAGATTCCCACAGTACTGTCACTCCAGCCTTTCCTGCCAGCCAGGAAACCAGTAAGAGTCCGTAAGTGAATACATACTGAATTCCTAAATATGCACACTGAACTATCACAAATTCAGTACTGTCCACTGGAGGAGGTCCCCAACAGCCTCAGAAAACCACTTACATGGGTTTCATACGATGTGAGCCCTTCCCCAAACTCAGCATAATGTTCCACCAAAGACGCGGCCATCTGTCTCCATGAAAACAGCTGTGCTGGAGATCCTTCGATAATGTCCAAGCCATGCACACTGCGTTTTATGAGCAGTTTAAGGAGACCTTAATAGTAACGTCGATGTGTTTTGCTTTTACACTGACTGTGAACCCAACACAGCACAAAACGTGGCTCTAGGGCTTCTCTACCCAACTCCAGTCCTCTTGCCTGGAGAATCCCACGGACGGAGGAGCCTGGAAGGCTGCAGTCCATGGGGTCGCCAAGAGTCGGACACGACTGAGCGACTTCACTTTCACTTTTCACTTTCATGCATTGGAGAAGGAAATGGCAACCCACTCCAGTGTTCTTGCCTGGAGAACCCCAGGGACGGGGGAGCCTGGTGGGCTGCCGTCTATGGGGTCGCACAGAGTCGGATGCGACTTAGCAGCAGCAGCAGCAGCAGGGCTTCTCTGGTGGCTCAGGAGTAAAAGAATCCACCTGCCAAACGCAGGAGACGGGTTCCATCCCTGGGTCAGGCAGATCCCACATGCTGCCACGGAGGAGCTAAGCCCATGCGTCACAGCTCGAGTCTGAGCTCTAGATCCTGGGGGTGTGACTACTGAGCCCTCACACCACAACTACTGAAAAACCGGTGCCCTACAGCCCATGCTCCACGACAGGAGAAGCCACCACAATGAAAAGCCCCTGCACCACAACGAGAGAGCAGCCCCCACTCTCCACAACTGGAGAAAATCCTGTGCAACAGTGAAGACCCAGGACAACCAATAATGAAATCAACAATAAAAATAAATAAAATGTGGTTCTACTGTCAGTGAGGAATGGACAAGCCCTCTGAGGATTACAGATATTGTTGGAGGGCCATGCCAGGTGGCTGGGCCATGAGTCCTACATCTATGCAGTCCTGTCCTCTGGGCAGGGTGCGTGGCCGCCACCCTGGGCTGGGGCTGCTGCCCATCCTGGGCTGGAGTATCTGGAAGGTGAAGGTTGCAGGACCAGCACTAGGACCCAGCTTCACCACCAACTCCAGAGGTGTGCCGCAGCCACTGCCCTGCTGCCACACCCCGCCAAGGAGAGAAAGGAAAACGGGGGGAGGGCAGGGATCTGGAAGAAAGGCTTGTTTGCACCATGTTGCAGTTAGGGCGGCTGTGGTTGGGCTGATTCATCCAGGGCTCCCCAGAAAGGTCAGGGCCTCAGCCCCACCTAGCAGCGCTCACATCGCCACCACCCACCCCTGCTTCCTGGGTAGCTGCAACACCTGACCTGCCTGCTGGGGCAGGGCGGGGTCCTCCTGGTTCCTTCCCTGCCATCTTGCTTGGCTTAGGGGACAAGCCTGCAGCTCCAGCCAGGAGCACCGAAGGATGGGGGAGGCTTTGGGACACACAGAGGCAGCTCAGGGGTCTACCTGCCTGTTCTCCCCCGTCCTAATGCTGTGTTCAGGATGTCTCGACAGGGAACCTGGGGTCCACTCACACTCCTTGGTGGGAGTGCCCTCCAAAGTGCACATTCTCACACACACACACACACACACACACACACACACACAGGGTGCATGGAAGGTCCGACTCCAGTATGGCTGAGTTCCTTCGCCGCTCACCTGAAACCATCACAACATGTTTAATTGGCTATACCCAATATCAACTTATTAAACCTTTTTTTTTAACTAAAAAATATAAAAAGGAGTCTGACTCCAGTCAGAGTTCTTTCAGCCACTGGGCTCTCAACACTGACTGGCCATATGACCTTGGGCAAGTTATTTAACCTCTGTGCCTCAGTTTCTCTACCTGCAAAATAAGGAAACCTCAGAGGATTCTTCCGAGAAGGCAATGGCACCCCACTCCAGTACTCTTGCCTGGAAAATCCCGTGGATGGAGGAGCCTGGTGGGCTGCAGTCCATGCGGTCGCTAAGAATCAGACACAGCGACTTCACTTTCACTTTTCACTTTCCTGCATTGGAGAAGTAAATGGCAACCCACTCCAGTGTTCTTGCCTGGAGAATCCCAGGGACAGGGGAGCCTGGTGGGCTGCCATCTATGGGGTCGCACAGAGTTGGACACGACTGAAGTGACTTAGCAGCAGAGGATTCTTATAAGGGATAAATGAGAAACAAGTTAATAAGTATCCACATTTACTATCAATTTACATGAGCTTCCCAGGTGGCACAGTGGTAAAGAATCCACCTGCCAGTGCAGGAGATGCAAGAGATGTGGGTTCAATCCCTGGATTGGGAAGATCCCTTGGAGGAGGAAATGGCAGCCCACTCCTGTATTCTTGCCTGGAGGGTCCCATGGACAAAGGAGCCTGGTGGGCTACAGTCCATGAGGTTGCAAAGAGCTGGATATGAACACACACACACCCAGAGCACATTAGAAATTTATTTACACATGGTACATATTACACATAGGCACTTCCCACAGTCCCCAGCACATGGAAGTATTGTGCAAACATGTGCTCTATTATCCCAACATCTTCGCTGCCACCTGTCTGCAAAGAAATGAAGGTTCAGAGAAAATCCACACAATAGATTCCTACAAGAAACACCCAACTCTAGGAGCTGCATGTGAGGTGAAGCAGGGGACATGCAAGACTTCTGAGGACCACCCAGGAGGCACCAAGCTCATGTCCAGTGGCTATAAAGAGAGTTTTGAGTTAGAGCCCAAGAGGCTGGGCCCTGGGCAGAAAAAACTCTTGTTTCCTTGGAGACCAAGAGACCCAACAGGAAGAACTCTGCTTGGTCCTAGAGGCAGAATTCTAAGAAAAGATGGTGGCCACCCCTAAGACCAGCAGGTACCAGCTGACGGGAAACAAAAAGACACTGGAAACCGTTTGAATGTTCTACACTCTGGCCTACGCTCAGCCACCCAGTACATGTGAGAGTGCGTAACCCTAAGATCCCCGCTTACTGTGATGAAAATAGATTCCACCTCTGAACAGTCTCCCGGTCTGTGGTTCTGTAGTAGATCCTGCTTAGAGAAAAGGGAACAGGACTGGAAGGAAAGCAAAAAGCAGTCCTGACCCCCGGGGCCATGTGCGGGGAGGAAAAAACACTCTTCCCTCCATAATCCAAAGACAGCTTGTGATATCTACTTGCCAGAGAGGAGTAAATCCTCCTTGGGGTCTTATTCCAGGCTGTTTCCTCAGCACCCAGCAGAGTCAGCTTAATAAACAGGAGCTTAGGAAGAAGAGTCTGTGAAGAGCAGAGAGATGCCTTCTGGGGGACATGCCACCTGGCTGGGAGTGCCCTCTGTACCCCATCCTCCCGTCCCCTGGCCCTTCCTCCCTCCTCCCACAGCCTCTAACACCCCCAGCTGGAGCCCAAGCTCTGCATCTGTCGGAGGCCCTGCTCCTGGCTTCCTTTCCCAGAACCCAGGGGCCCCCAGGGGAGGGGCTGGGAGGTGCAGCCTGGAGTGAAGAGGACAGAGAACAGGAGGCAGGACGAGCTGGAGCAGACAGTGCGGGGGCCAGAACTGGGAGTTTCTGGGACAGTCCCAATTTCAAGTATTCTGTCCAACGGTCTGACCACAGGCCAGAACTGTGGGCCGATTTTTATTCTAGAAAAGAGGATGAGATGAAGTCATCGGTGGGATGGCGAGCAAAGATACCAGGGCTGCCCTCTCGTTGCTGGATGGCCCCCACGCCCAGCCCCTGGAGCTCAGGCTGCGGCATGATCGTGAGGATGATATGATGGTGACAGAAGTATCGCGTGTAAGGGTGTATGACCTGCTTGGTAGTTGGCAGGGCTTTGAGTGTATTATCTCCTAAGCCTGGTGCAGAGCATGGGCCCGGAAGCGTCGGCCCCTTAACTCTGTGTAACCACTTTATGCCCCGGCTTCCTCGTCTACATAAAGGCATCACGAGGGACTTCCTTGGTGGTTAAGAATGCCCCTGCCAATGCAAGAGATACGGGGTCCATCCCTGGTCCGGGAAAACTCCATGGGCCACAGGGCAACTTAGCTTGTATGCCACAAACACTGAAGTCTGGGCACCCGAAAGCCCACACTCCACAAGAGAAGCCACCACCACAAGAGGCTCGCTCACAACTAGAGTAGCCCCCAGCTCACCACCTGCCCCCCTTACCCCCGCCGCAACTAGACCCAGGAGCAGCAGCAAATACCCGGTGCAGCCAAAAAGAACAAAAAAGGCATCATGATAGTATGTCCCTCACAAAGCTGCTGCTGCTGCTGCTGCTAAGTCACTTCAGTCGTGTCCAACTCTGTACGACCCCACAGATGGCAGCCCACCGGGCTCCCCCGTCCCTGGGATTCTCCAGGCAAGAACAATGGAGTGGGTTGCCATTTCCTTCTCCAATGCAGGAAAGTGAAAAGTGAAAGTGAAGTCGCTCAGTCGTGTCTGACTCTTCGCGACCCCATGGACTGCAGCCTACCAGGCTCCTCCGTCCATGGGATTTTCCAGGCAAGAGTACCGGAGTGGGGTGCCATTGTCTTCTCCACACAAAGCTGCTACGAGGACACAAAAAGATCCGATCTGGATATTATAAAGTGCTCAGGAGTGTCAGGACAACTAATCCACGCAATAACTCGGTGAGGAAGGGGCTACCGTTACACCCACTTGACCGGTAAGGAAACAATTTCACACAGCCAAGAAAGGGCCAAGCTTGGACTCAAACCAGGGTGGTTTCTGTCTTGAGTCCAGGCTCTCTGAGCCACTCCACGAGAGAATGCACGGGTTAGATGGTCACGTGCACAAATCAGACAGGCAAAGGGCCACGACAGACTTCCAGCTCCGAAACTGTCCTGCTGCTTAACCCTCGGTGCCTTGCCTTGCTCCTTCCACACAATGGACCTCCCGCCTCACAGGGTGCTGGGTGAGGGGTGCGGAGTCCTTGCAAAAGGCCCGTTAAGGAGCCTCTCTCTGGGCGTGGCCTCCATGGCGCCCCCTGGCCCCGAGGTTTGTAACTGCACTCTCTGCCCTGGCACGTGCTGAGCCCGGCCTGCCCTGAGGGGTCGGGGAACCCCAGCGGTTCTGGGCATTTCTAAAGGTCTGAGAGGCTAGAACGAAGATCTGGGCCAACAAACGAGGCACCAGGCAACCCTCTGCCGCTCCCTCCTTCCTGGGGATAACGCCTGGGCCCCGGCTGGCTCTCCTTAGGAGTGGCTGTCCTAGGGTAGTTCTAAGCACGGTGGGAGAACTGGGCAGGTTGCTGAGGACAAATAGTTTATGAGAGGTGCGGTTCTGGTGGACCTTAAAACAGATGACATGATGCGGGTGTCATGGCCTTGTAGGCTATGAAAGGCCACGCTCACAGGGCTGTTGGACTTTCCCTCGGCTCCTAACGCGGGTCCTTCTATCTTCAGGACAAAGGAAGACCAGGGAGAGGAAAGAGCAGGAGGGGAGGGAGGGCACCCCGGACCTGGGAAGGGAGCCTGCCCTAGCCGGGAAAGGAGCCTATCCCAGGGGCCCAGGCCCGCACGTTCTGACCCGAGCCACGAGGAGACCTGCGAGCACATTTCATGGGGACGGTGCTGGGTCAAAAGTGGCTTTCTGGGCCCTGGTGTGTTCACAGCTGGGGATGGGGTCGGGGAAAGGCCCCAGGAAACCAAGCCGGTAGCTGGAGGACCAAGGGGCGCTCTTCAGCCATCCAGCAGCCTTGGAGCCACGCGCTGGGCAACAGCGCCACCTGGTGGACACATGGGGAGGTAAGTGAAGTGCAAGTCTCAGTCCTGTCGGACTCTCTGCGACCCCATGGACTGTAGCCCGCCAGGCTCCTCTGTCCATGGGATTCTCAAGGCAAGAATACTGGAGTGGGAAGCCGTTCCCTCCTCCAGGGTATCTTCCCAATCCAGGGATCGAACCTAGGTCTCCCGCATTGCAGGCGGATTCTTCACCATCTGAGCTACCAGGAAAGTCCTGGGGAGGTAAGCCAGTCAATAATCACATGGGAGGCTTAGAGGCTTAGAGGGAGTTTGAGGGCTTCCCCTGGCAGAAGCCTCACCTGAGCATGTGCTCTAGACACCCCTCGATGAGGAACTCACTTCTGCATAAAGAAGATTAGGCAGTTATTTGTTAGAAAGTGTTTATGCTTTGTGGAAATCTGCCTCTACCAGTCCCCTACCTGGGGGCCTCCAAAGGCAGCCTTTCAAATGTCTGAACACAGCTACAATAACCCTCCTAAATCTTCTCCCCATTTGCCTCAAACTTCCAGAGTTGTTTAGCACCCACTTAATCTTCCTTTCCTTTCCCTCAGTTATATGGTTGTCTTTTTTCTTTTTGGCCTTACAGAGTCCTGTGAGATCTTAGTTGTTCCTTGGACCAGGGATTGAATCTGGGCCCTTGGCAGTGAGAGCGCCGAGTCCTAACCTCTGGACCCCCAGGGAATTCCATCCTTTTTAATATTAACTTTCAGAGAATCCCTCTTCCAACTCTATATGCAGGCCACCTCCTAGCAGAACCATTTTAAAACATTTTTGGATTGGGACTTCCCTGGTGGTCCAGCTGTTAAGACACCCAAGTTCCACAGCAGGGGGGACAGGTTCAATTCCTTGTCAGGGAACTAAGATCTCTGCATGCTGTGCAGCTCAGCAAACAACAACAACAAGAAACCTTGGGATCTCAACTTCCTACTGTGCAGGGTCTGTGTTCAGGAAGTTGATGCTCTGATCTGAGGATTAAATAGACATCTAGAGCACAGGCTCTGAAATCAGACCAGGGTTCAAATCTGGGTTCTGCCACTTACTAGATCAGGTAAGCTTCTAAGCCTTTCTGAAATTCAGTTTCTTCATCTGTAAATTGAGACTAGAAGCATTTACTAGTTGGCATTATGGTGAATGTGAAATGAGATAAGGCATGTAGAACAGCTCCTGGCAACATCATTCAGCTCCTAAGTGGCCACTATAACCGCATTTTCTAGTGTTTGGGGCTGTAGTGAGTGCTGTGGGCAAGAGTAAGGTGAAAGGGCAGAGATGAAAAGAAGACTTTGTGGAGTCAGCTAGCCAAACAACACAAATCCCAGCACAAAATCCAACAAATGAGTACCGTGTTGCAACCCCATTTCCAGGGGGGTCTCTGACCACCTCCACAGTCGCCCTACCCACCTACACACACACACACACACACACACAGAGTACAGGAGCAGGCCCTGACAGCTCTTTGAAACTCAGAGGGTTTAAAATTTAAATGTCTTTGAGGGCAAGAGAAACACACCAAAACAAACACACCTCCGCGCAGCAGAGAAAGGGAAACTTGGCAGGGGCCCCAGAACTTTCCTCACCCCCAGCCCTCCCTAAACTTCCTCTTGTGGTTTCAAGAGTACAACCTGTTCTCAAGCAAAAGAACGGCGCCTGGGGCAGTGGGCTGGGGCATGCCAAGGCTTCCATCACACCCCACCCTACAGGAGGAGGAGGGGGTGTGTGTGCAGAGGAGCTGCCTGGAGGTCCACACAGTTCTGATCTTCACATCCTGCTTACCTGTGATGGAGGTGTAACCACCATCTACCCTCAACTCCCAGCATCAACACCCATCCCCCCCCCCCCGCTCCCCCCCGCTCAGACACTGGAGCTAGTCTGACTACAGGCAGAGAGGGACAGCCTCTGGGCCTCCCCAGATTTGTTTAGAGGCCTCCTGTGAGAAATCTAGTTCCAGAAAGATAATGGAAAAACAGTGGGAATCCATGGAGCCTCTGCCCTGTGGCCTGGCTGGCATCATGGGTAAGTCCCAGTCCGCCTAGAGGGACGCATCTCAGATGTGCAGATGCAGTTTTTGGGACGCACCTCTGGGATCCAGCAGCTGTGAGGAAGAAAGGTGCGTATCTTAAGATTGCTTAAGGTCACTCCCTGACCATCTTCCTGACTCAGCTACCAAGTTGGGGTCCAGAACATGAAGGTTTCTGCTCTTCTTAAAGATTCCCAACAAAAGAAGTGTCTTGGTTTCCTATCTCCCTAGATTCTGGCACATTACCTCCATGCATCTTTCCTGCATCAAACCTTGGTTTATTCCTCTTTGTGAGTGAGGCTTACTCAGGAGAACACACACACACACACACACACACACACACACACACACACATACACGGTCATTACGAAAGGATACAAGCTCTGTGTAGTCCCCACAACTCTGATCCAGGCCTGCTGGGGATCCCTGTAAATAGCACCTGCACCCACTCAGCTAACAAATTGCTCTCCTCTGCATCATTTGAGATACAGGACCACAGACTCCCTTTGGGAAATTCCTAAGCCCCTGGCTTAAGGGCGCATTCCATGTGGTCAGTCAAGGAGGTGGGCTTGCCCAATGGTTAAGAACAGGGCCTCCCAAGTCAAGTAACCTGGGTTTAAATCCCAACCCTGTCCTCTGGAAAATTATCTCCCCCAGACCTGAATTTCCTCATCTGTAAGATGGGATATCCCATGGACAGAGGCGCCTGGCGGGCTACAGTCCATGGGGCCGCAAAAAAGTTGGATATGACTTAGCGAGTAAACAACAAAGATAGAGATAATACTAGTGTTCACCTCACAGGACTGTTGGGAGGATTAAAGGAGACATTACACCTAAAACATCTGGAAGAGTACCTGACAGTGCTATATAAGCCTTAGCTAGTATTCTGAACCCTGAGGGAAGGAAATGGGAAAGAGAAGGCACTTGGGACCACAGAGGTCATGGTCTCAAAGACTGGGCAGAGACTGGGATCTTGGTGGAATCCTCAGAGATGCTTTTGATCCTGAATTCCAGGGGAGTAGAAGCTCTGACTTGTTTGCCATTATGTCCCCACTATTTAGCCTGTGCAGATAGTGTGGTCTCAGCAGACAGCTGAATGAATTCATAAATTGTTGTGTCAGCCATCTCTCAAGTGAGCCTGGGAATTGAAAATGCAGAAGCAGCGGCAGGAAAACAATGGCAGATCCACTTCTTTTCACTCACGTCTAGTGCCAAGGAGAACTGAGCTGGGGGCTTAGATTTGTTACAGGAAACAGTCTTTGCATCCAGGGGTGGGGGGTGGGTACCCCAGCATTGTGTGGACTGTTATATCACCCCTGGGGTGGACTCTCCCTGCTGCACCTACTTGGGAATTTCTGGGGTCCTGGGAATGAGCCCAGACACATGCCTTTCCCAGAACCCATCCTGTTCATTCCTATCTCTTCTTCGTGTCTAGACAGCAGGGTTAAAGAGAGCAGCAGCTGTTTCTGTGTCCCCATTTCCCTATGCCCAACACCTCAGCAGGGTTCAGTCCAGCTCTGTAGAATAAGTAAGTTGCCCATGAAGACCCCACAACTTTTCTGCCTGCTGACTTTCCATCATTGAGAACCCAACTTAAATGTCTTCTTCTCTCTGAAGGCTTCCCAGCCACCCCAACTTGGCAGCTTGTCTCTGTTGTTCTATGACTCAGGCGAGATCACGGTGGATGAATAACACCATTGTACCCTCAGCATCCCAACCAAATCCCAGACACACAGTAGGTGCTCAATGTTTGCAGATGAATACATTAAGGCTCCCTCAGTAACAGCAACCAATGTCTTCAGTTATTCCTCTTGTTGACACAGTAAAAGACACAGAAGAGGCTAGAGCCATCACTTGTGGATAGATGCCATCTACCCATCAGACACCAGAGAGACCACCACTGCGAGACCCCTCTTTCCGGTCCTGTCCTCCAGCCTGCTTCCCCGGCCCTGGCTGGCAGGAGGACCCCAAGGCTCCCTGCCCACCCTAGTTCTGCCCTCCCTCCGCCTCCCAGCCCATCTCTGAGGTATGCAGAACGACAACAGACAGCCCAGTGACCTCACTGGGCTTCCAGTTCAGCTTGGAGGGGGACTGTGCGGACACAGAGAAAGCGGAGACATTTGGGGGGCTTCTCTGCCCTTCAGCCACGTGCAACTCAGACAGAAAGTGAGTTGAGCTTTGAGAGACAACGGGAGGCGATGAGACGCGGTGACCTCTTTAACCACCGCCCCCCATCCCCGATCCCCCGCCAGTCTCAGCTTGGAGGTTCCAGGAAAGCGGGGTGTCGCTGACACCCATCTATCTCGGTTTCTCCAGCCCTCAAGCCTACCTTCTCGGCAGGTGAGCCCCCCGGAGCATCGACCGTGGCCGCACACACTCTCTCCCGCCGCCTCTGGCTTCTGTCTGGGGAGGTGTGTGTGTGTGGGGGGTCGCCACCCCCAGCCTCGGGGAGGGGCGTGCACCCCTCCCCCAGGCGCCCAAACAGAACCAGCCTCCGCCGCCGCAGACGCGGCGTGTTTACAAAGTCGGCGCCTCGCCGCCAATCCCGAGTTTAAAGCTGGGCAGGAAGTGGGGAAGAGGGGGCGGGGGAGACAAAGGGGCTGGGTGCTCCGCTCTGCGAAGGTTTGGGCCCCGACTCCTCCCGGCGGCTCGCGGGGCGCCGCGACCCTGACCCTCAGACCCCGCCCCACGCGTCCCACGCTCCCCAGGTGAGGGGGTGATGGGGGTGCCCCCCAGGCACAGGTGCTCCCGGCGGGCAGGCGCGGCGCAGGTTTCCAGACATCGGCCTCTGAGCATTTTCCACTCATCCGTTCGCCACGCAGGAAATAAACAACATTAGGCGTTGTTTCTTGACCTCTTACTCTACGTCTACACAGTCATAGACCCTTCGTCTGTATTAGCTCACCCCCAATCCCCATCCATCTCATCCCATCCTAGTTTTACAAGAGAGGAAACTGAGGCACAGTGAAGTCAGACAATGTATCCGAAGACCCAGAGCTGGCGAGTTCTGGGGTTCAAATCCAACCTCTGCGTCCTGCCAGACACTCGCAAACGGGGCGGTGCACGGAAGACCCTCCCCCCCAATCCTGAGGAGGCTGACCCGCGAGCGAACCACAGAAAACCACAGGCACCGCGTGGACGCAACGGCCTGGGAGGGAGACGGGCCAGCGACAGCCTCCAGCCAGCAGCGCCTTCAGGCTCGCCCGCAAACACCTGCAGATTCACACAGGGCGAGAGGGCAGCGTGATGCACCGGAACACCGGAACTGGGTGGCTGTGAAGCTCTAGTTCCAAGTGGGGCTCCTGGGACCCCAGCACAAAACAGGGTTTCCCTTCAGATTTCCCGCTCAGGAGAATCACCTGGATACTTAAGAATACAGATTCCCAGGCCCCTCTCCTAGAGAGCAAATCATGGGGACCCGGCGGGATCCCGCACAACCATCCAGGAAAGTTCGGAGCGTCCCAGAGATGTGCTTTTCATGAAAAAGCGATTTCATTTAAAAACAGGTGTGAAACCTTGGGCTCATTTTCCGGGGCAAACTTCCGGGTCTCACTGAACCCACCGCTCACAAAAGGTCACGTGAGCCGGGGTGGGGGTGGGGGAGGTCACCTTGCGGACCTCGCAGGGCCTCGGAAAGCTCCGCGGGCCGCGCGTCGCCCCGCCCCCTGGCTCCCGCCCCTCCCCGCCCCTCCCCGCCCCTTAACTACAAGTCCCGTCGTGCCCCGCACTCGCGCACATTACGCCAGGGCAAGATGGCCGACGCGGCGGCCACTGCCGGGGCTGCGGGCTCCGGAACGGTAAGGGCGGGAGGCGGGCGCGGGGCCGGAGCCGAGAGAGTCGGAGCATTCGGCAACTTTCCCCCTACCCGGGCTACGAGCCCATACCCAGAAACCCAGCCCCACCCTGAACCCTGCGTGGAGGAGGGTCTTTCAGGCCATACGTGACTCCCCATCTCCCCCCCCCCCCGCCATTCTCGAGACTTGGCAGCGGCCTCCGGAGTCGGTGGGCCTGTTTACTGATTGGCCCGTTCTTTGTTGGGGGGGGAGGGGTTGGGAACCCGGAACAGCTCCTGATTGGTCCAGTGAGGCCGTTTTCGCCTTCTTATTGGCTCGCTAAAGTTGGGAGGGATTCCCATTTCAAAATAATTTAGGTTTCCTACTTTTTCTGTCGTCTTCTCAGCATCATGTGTTGTTTGTTGCTTTGACTCTCCTCGTTGGTGAAATGGTGTGGAGATGGGAAGAACGAGAGCGAGAGATCACTTTTTTTCTGGGAGATGGGCACGAGTTCCAATCCCATCATGCATGTTTTTTCAGCTATATATTCTGAAAATCTGCTAAAATAGAAAAAACAGCCGCTTTGTGTTATGGAATTGTTAACTGTTAGGTAGGCAGAAAGTTTGTCTCCGAATTTAGAGCCCCTAGGATGCTCAGTTACTGTTCATTTGGCCAAGAGCTATAAATCCAAAGTACCTATAAGTATTTAGCAAAAGAACCTTTGCTTGCCAGTGACAGTATGTGAGCTCTAATTGCATCATTGTCCAGTGAATAAAAATGTTCTCTGTTTCTGGGCTGCTGATTCACAGAGATCAGGAAGTAAACAGTCCACTAACCCTGCTGATAACTACCATCTGGCCCGGAGGCGAACCCTGCAAGTGGTTGTGAGCTCCCTGCTGACAGAGGCAGGGTTTGAGAGTGCTGAGAAAGCATCTGTGGAAACATTGACAGAGATGCTGCAGAGCTGTAAGTACCGGGAAACGATAGGAAACAGTAGGCCTTCTTCCAGTCAAACATCTGTTCTGTGTCCTGCATCATCATAGTGTTGAAAAGGTTTAAGAAAAGGAAGGACATTGTTAAGTGATTAACAGGCTTTAGAATAAGATAGACCTGGGTGTAAGTTCTCACTCTGCCACTTAATAGCTTGGGTCAACCACTAAACTTCCTGAACCTCAATTTCCTTATTTGTGAAAAGGGGTAATAATTTGCACATTTTGGACTTTTGAGTATAAGTGAGATATATATGTAAAACAGTCAAAGCTGAAAATGTAAGCCCTCAATGACTTGTAGGTGGTGTTATTATTACTGTTGGTTCTCTATGCTCAAAGAATTTACACTTTTATTGGAGAGTCAGGATTAAGTCCCATGAAATAGATGCCACACATTATATAATCAAATGCTATATTATGTGATACAAAGAGTGAGGGAGGATAAGTTTTAGAAAATGGAAAAAAAACCCACCACTGCTTTTAAAAGGAAGTATCTTAAGATTTAGGAGCCTGGAATGGTCTCACACAGGGTTGTGCGTAATCAGTGTATTTCCCTCTTTGGGCCTTGGGTAGGGAAGGAAAGGATGAGATGAGGGATGGGGCATTAAGGTGTTTTGGGAGGAATCAGCCCTGTGAATGGAAGTGAGAGAAAGGTTTAGGCAGAGAGGGAAAAGTTCAAACAAAGAATTGGGCAGCTCAGCAGGGAACCCTGGAGGGATTATTGCCCATCAGAGTTTCTGACATCAGGCCCCCAAAGCCCTGCCTTTGTAGTCTTGATCAGTCATGGATGTGGGCTGCTCCAGGAAGGGTGTGATCTGGGGTGAGATGACTCTGCAGCTGATGTTTGGGACTTCAAAATACCAAATGTTTTCCTAAAGCAGCTATCTCAAACTCCTTTAGATTCTTAAATATTGAGGGTCCTAAGGAATTTTGTATACATTGGTTTTTTTTTATATAACATTCTCTTTTTTTTTTTTTCATTAAGCTCTTTTGGAGGCGGGGGCTGCTCTAGGTCTTTGTTGCTGCGTGCAGGCTTCCTGCAGATGCAGCGAGCAGGGGCTACTCGAGTTGCCGTGCACAGGCTTCTAATTGCAGTGGCCTCTCTTGTTGCAGAGCACAGGCCCCCGGGTGCATGGGCTTCAGTCGTTGCAGAGTGTGGACTCGGTAGCTGTGGTACATGGACTTACTTGCCCTGCGGCATGTGGAGTTTTCCTAGACCAGGGATTGAACTTGCATCCCCTGCATTGGCAGGTGGATTCTTAACCACTGGACCACGAGGGAAATATCAACATGGGCTTTATATAGAGAGATTTTGCCACATTAGAAAATGAAATTGAGAACATCCTAAAACATAAGGATGCACACGGACACATTCCATTAGCTAGCAGAGCCATGATGTCATCACAGGTGACACAGCCTCTGGAAAACATGACAGAGTGAGAGTAGAAAAAGTCAAAGAATGTCTCATTTTATTATGAAAATACTTAAGTCCACAGGCTTTTTGTGTTTGTGTAAAATGGAGCACAATTTCAGAATTTTCCCGAAACTGCTCATCCACCTCTGAAGCCCATTCATGGAGCCTAGCTTCCTGTTTCCCCTTTCCCCTGAAGGACTTCAGAGTGACTGAAAAAGAGCTTTCAGCTTCAGGTAAAAGAAAAAAAACCTGACACCCAAATAATAAGACCTTTCTTTATTTATTTTTTTGATGGTCAATATACATACCATAAAATTACCATTTTAATTACTTTTAAGCATTCAATAGTGTTAAATATAGTCACAGTGGTGTCAGCCATCAGCACTGTCCGTTTTCAGAACTTTACTTTTTCATGGTTCTGAACAGTAACTCTGTATCCATGAACAACAGCCCCCCATCCCTCCTTCTTCCCAGCTCCTGGTAACCTCTAATCTAATTTTTGTCCCTATGGATTTTCTTTTTTTCTATATACCTCATGTAAGTGGAATCTTAAAATGTTTGACTGGTTGGCTTATTTCACTTAGCATGATGTTTTCGAAGTTCATTCATGGGCTTCTCTGGTGGTCCAGTGGTTAAGAATCTGCCTTGCAATGCAGGGAACACAGGTTCAATCCCTGGTTCAAGAAGATTCCACATACCGTGGAGCTCTAGAGCACGTGCTCCACAATAAGACAAGCCACCACAGTGAGAAGCCTGTGCTCCACAAGGGAGAGCAGCCCCCGCTCTCTGCAACTAAAGAAAGCCTCTGGGCAGCAACAAAGACCCAGCACAGCCAACAATTTAAAAATTAATAAGTAAATAAATATTTTATAAAAACACAGGAAACCTAGATGGGAGGGAGTTTGGAGGAGAATAGATACATGTATATTATGACTGAGTCCCTTTGCTGTCTACCTGAAACTGTCACAATATTGTTAATTGCATTGGCTATACCCCAATATAAAATATAAAGTTAAGAAAAAAACCAAAAAGTTCATTCATGTATCTTATATCAGAACGCCATTCCTTTTGAAGGCTGAGTAATACTCCATTAAAGGTATAGACCACATTTTCTGGATCCGTTCCTCTGTGGATGGGCGTTGGGTTGTCTCTCCCTTTTGGCTGCTGTGAACATGCAGATGCAAGTACCTGTTTGAGTCCCTGTTTTCCTTTCACTTGGGTATATACCTAAGAGTGGAGTTGCTGGCTCATATGATCGTTCTGTGTTTAACCATTTGGGAACTGAGAACAAGACTTTCTGCTTTTGATCCTTCCTTAGACATTTCAGAAATTGGAAGGAGTGCCAAGTCTTACTGTGAGCACACAGCCAGGACCCAGCCCACACTGTCAGATATTGTGGTCACCCTTGTTGAGATGGGTGAGTACATCTCCAGTTTCCATTTCTTCGGTGCAGCTGAGTTGGGAACATGAGAGAGAGAGAGGAGTCCCCAGGAGGCAGGCCGGTCTGCTAAATGTCCTTGAATCTCCTCGTGAGTTATCACAAGAGAGTTCCTCTGAACCCCTGTAAGAGACCTCTTAACTCCTTTGGGGGACTCTGTTGGAGCTTCCTTTGAGTGGCAGCAAAGTCGGGAGTTTAAATTATTTCACAGCAGCATTACTTCCCCTTCCATGTTTAGTGGCCTAGGCAGTGATTTTTGTTTTCCTGTTTCTTAGGTTTCAATGTGGACACTCTCCCTGCATATGCAAAACGGTCTCAGAGGATGGTCATCACCGCCCGTAAGTGACTGTGAACCAAGATATCCGGTAGTGCTCAATTAATGCTGGTGGAGTGAAGTAGTTGAATAGGGCAGGGACTGGTATGTAGCTACTGCCTCACTGCAGGCTCCTTTCCATTATTTGGGGCTACCTACAGTGTAATCTTGATTTGGGCTGATGGAATTAGGTTGTGAAATTCACTCACCACAAAGGCAAACCATCTCGATGCTACTTGAGAAATATGAGAGTTCTTGTTCCTGCTTAGATCAAGAGTCAGTAAACTATGGGTACTGTGGCCCACCACCTATTTTTGTAAATAAACCTTTGTGGGTACACAGCCACATTTACTTATTACCTATAGTTGCTTTCTTGCTGTAATGGCAGGGTTCAGTAGTTGTGACAGACTGCATGACTTGCGAAACCTAAAATACTTACTTTTTGTCCCTTTATACAAAAAGTTTGATGATCTCTGCCTTCGATACACTGAGCACCATAAACTGAGTTGGAGTAACTAGTTTGGATTTATGGAACCTGGCAAGAATACTAGTTTTTTTTGTTTCATCACTCTTTTCAGGCTGGCATCTTTTTAGGAATATCTCTCAAGGCAGCAGTGGAAGGTGCCGTTTTTAATCCCCTCCTCACTTAACTTTCCCTGGCTCAGTGTTTGTCTTTGTCACCTGGGTTCTTGAAAAGAGCGAGCAGCCCTCCTAACTTGCTTAGCTCCTCAGGCCTCTCGTTTACCCAGTTAACTTGTCACAGCCACCAACTCACCTACCTGAGAGGCACGCGGGCAGATTATTGTACGTGGGAATGTCACCCCAGGTTAAGCAGAGGTTGGGGGCAGGGGTACCCTTTCAGGTCCTCAAGCCATTGAATGCCTTTTATTGGTAGAAGTACAAAGTGCCTGTTGCATAGAACACTGAGGTCCAGCGTTTATTTTGAGAAAAGGAGGGTTGGGTTAGAGACGCAAGACCTCTGGTGGAAGAGTAACCAGTCGTGACTCTGTTGCAGCTCCGGTGACCAATCAGCCGGTGACCCCCAAGGCCCTCACTGCAGGACAGAACCGACCCCACCCGCCACACATCCCCAGCCATTTCCCTGAGTTTCCCGACCCCCACACCTACATCAAAACTCCGGTGAGTGACCAGCCATGCTAGAGGCTGTGACTGATGCAAAAGCAGACTCAATTCTACCTGGCTGTCAGACTGGAGTCCATAAGTTGATCGGTAACAGGGTAGTTCAGGACTCAGAATGTCTCTCCTCCAAAATGTCTCCCAATTTGGCTATCTTCTGCACTTTGCTGGCAAAAATAGAGTTAACGAAGAAATTGAAGCTGGCACAATTTTGCCTCTCCCATCCAGACACAAAAGTCAGTTCGGTTGCTCAGTTGTGTCTGATTCTTTGTAACCTCATGGACTGCAGCACACCAGGCTTTCCTGTCCATCACTAATTCCCGGAGCTTGCTCAAACTTAGGTCCATCAAGTTGGTGATGCCAACCATCTCAACCTCTGTCATCCCTTTCTCCCCTCCGGCTTCAATCTTTCCCAGCATCAGGGTCTTTTCCACTGAGTCAGTTCTTCGCATCAGGTGGCCAAAGGACTGGAGTTTCAGCATCAGTCTTTCCAATGAATATTCAGGACTGATTTCCTTTACAATGGACTGGTTGGATCTCCTTGCAGGCCAAGGGACTCTCTCAAGAGTCTTCTCCAACACCATAGTTCAAAAGCATCAATTCTTTGGCACTCAGCTTTCTTAATAGTCCAACTCTCACATCCATACATGACTACTGGAAAAACCATAGGTTTGACTAGACGGACTTTTGTCAGCAAAGTAATGTCTCTGCTTTTTAGTATGCTGTCTATGGTGGTCATAGTGCTTCTTCCAAGGAGCAACTGTCTTTTAATTTCATGGCTGCAGTCACCATCTGCAGTGATTTTGGAACCCAAGGAAATAAAGTCTTGTTTTCATTGTTTCCACATCAGTTTGCCATGAAGTGATGGACTGGATGCCATGATCTTAGTTTTCTGAATGTTGAGTTCTGAGCCAACTTTTTCACTCCCCTCTTACACTTTCATCAAGAGGCTCTTTAGTTCTTGTTCACTTTCTGCCATAAGAGTGGTGTCATCTGCATATCTGAGGTTATTGATATTTCTTCCAGCAATCTTGATTCTAGCTTGTGCTTCTTCCAGCCCGGCATTTCACATGATGTACTCTTCATATAAGTTAAAGAAACAGGGTGATAATATACAGCCTTGACATGCTCCTTTCCCAATTTGGAACCAGTTTTTTGTTCCATGTCTGGTTCTAACTATTGCTTCTTGACCTGCATACAGATTTCTCAGGAAGCAGGTCAGGTGGTCTGCTATTCCCGTCTCTTGAAGCATTTTCCACAGTTTGTTGTGATCCACACAGTCAAAGGCTTTGGTGTAGTCAATAAAGCAGAAGTAGATGTTTTTCTAGAACTCTTACTTTTTCGATGACCCAACAGATGTTGACAATTTGATCTCTGATTCTTCTGCCTTTTCTAAATCCGGCTTGAATATCTGGAATTTCACAGTTCACATACTGTTGAAGCCTGGCTTGGAGAATTTTGAGCATTACTTTGCTAGCATATGAGATGAGTGCAATTGGGCAATAGTTTGAACATTCTTTGGCATTGCCTTTCTTTGGGATTGGAATGAAAACTGACCTTTTCCAGGCCTGTGTCCACTGCCAGGTTTTCCAGATTTGCTGGCATATTGAGTGTAGCACTTTCACAGCATCGTCTTTTAGGATTTGAAATAGCTCAACTGGAATTCCATCATCTCCACCAGCTTTGTTCATAGCAATGCTTGCTAAGGTCCACTTGACTTCGCATTCCAGGATGTCTGGCTCTAGGTGGGGGATCATACCACTGTGGTTATCTGGGTCATGAAGATGGTTCTGGTTCTTCTGTGTATTCTTGCCATCACTTGTTAATATCCTCTAGATACAAAAGTACCTAGCCACATAAAGAAAAGACCTATTCCACAAAACATTGATAGTAATTCTTGGTTAGAGTGTAGCCAAGTGTTGTTTTGTGTATGCTTTTCTGGGTTTTCCAAATTTTCCATAATAGGTAAGAGTTATTTTTGAAATCAGGGTAAAAGTTACTTAAAACATACTTGGTGGGACTTCCTTGGTGGTCCAGTGGTTAAGACCACTGTTCCACTGCAGGGGCATGAATTTGATCCCAGGTCGGGGAACTAAGATCCTGCATCCCATGTGGCACAGCCCCCCCCCAAAAAAAGCTTGGTAATATGAAATGTAACTTATCATAGGAGAAAGCAGTGGCAACCCACTCCAGTACTCTTGCATGGAAAATCCCATGGACGGAGGAGCCTGGTAGGCTGTAGTCCATAGGGTTGCTAAAAGTCGGACACGACTGAGCAACTTCACTTTCACTTTTCACTTTCATGCATTGGAGAAGGAAATGGCAACCCACTCCAGTGTTCTTGCCTGGAGAATCCCAAGGATGGGGGAGCCTGGTGGGCTGCTGTCTCTGGGATCGCACAGAGTCAGACATGACTGAAACAACTTAGCAGCAGCAGAAGCAGTAACTCATCATAACTGTGAGCTTTGGGTCTATATGGGACAAGTCTAGTTTTCCTGTGTGGTTTGATATGTCTTAATTTGCCTTCTAGCAATTTCACCTTCCCTTGGAAGGCACATGGTGGCCAGGAGTCTCCAGAAGCTGTTCTACTCACTTCCTGTGTCCCCGTGTCCTGATGTAGATATGGCCACCATGCGGGGTTAGAGCAAGTCATCCAGGAGATTTTTCCACACCTCAAGATACGGGGGGAAAGGAGCAAGTGGTCACCCACCACTGCAACACAGACATTGCCCTTGACCAGTGGTTTCTCTATGAGTGTCCTAGGGCTGCTGTAACAAAGTGCCACAAAGTAGGAGGCTTGGAACAACAGAAATGCATTGTCTTACAGTTCCAGAGGCCAGAAGTTCAAAATCAGGGTGTCAGCAGGCTCCCTCTGAAATCTCTTCTCAGCCCCTGGTGGCTTCAGGCAGCTCATGCGGTCCTTTGGCTTGTAGATAGGTTACTCCAATCTTTGTCTTCACATGGCCCTCTCTCTGCATCTCCGCCTTCCTGTGACCGTTTCTGTTAAGGACGCCAGTCATGTGGCTTCGTGCCGCCCTGCTGTACATCACCTCATGTTCACTGAGGGCATCTCGCCCTGACCCTGCTTCCAGATACTGTAAGATCATATCCTGAGGCCCTCGAGGTTGGGACTTGGACACGTCTTTCTTTAGAGAGCCACAATCCACCCACAGCAATCTCTCTCTCTTTTTCTTTTTTGTTTTAAACATTTATTTATTTGGCTGCACCAGGTCCTAGAGATCTTTAGTTGTGGCATTTGAACTCTTAGCTGCAACATGAAGGATCTAGTTCCCTAACCAGGGATCAAACCCAGGCCTCCTGCATTGGGAGCACAGTCTTAGTCCCAGGACTACCAGGGAAGTCCCTGTCTCTAACTCTTCTGTGGTGCATCTCTGTCAGTAAAAGTATTAAATGCTCCAGTATTTGTTTGCTCATTTACGTGCATGTTATAATGTAATTCCATATGAAAACAATGTACGTTGGAAGATTATCTGACCCTTATTCAAGGTTCGGGAAACCTGTTGGCTCCTTTTTAGTGGCAACTACATGATAGCCTATGCTCTTGCATTTTTTGAAATCTTGGTTTAAATCTTGGTGGAATACGAAGTCACAGGTCTGATTCTAGGTTCAGTTTAATTTGAAACTTTAACAGCTCTCATAGTTGAAAAAGGTACATTACAAAGATAGGTGGCATCTTAGACTATCCTTAATAAACCATAAAAGTAATTTTTTTTCATTCTCACCTACCAATTATTTGAAGAATTTTGTTAATTAAATTTCTAACTTTTATAATAAATGTCAAGCAGTTGTCTTAAAAATAATCATAAGATCTTGCTTTTTAATGTTTTTTAACCAGAGTGAGTGTTCAGGATCTCATCAAATTCTTCATTTGGGGAAGATTTCAAACATGTCAGAAAATCTTGTTATCACATTACACCAAGGGTCCTGGGTGGTCCCATCAGGGCTTGAAGGGGGTTAGAGGTTGAGAATTCCCCGTTCTCCCTTGAGGATACATTTCTTATGCCTGAGTCCAGCTGTCATGGGAGCTAAATGAAGGCCTAGGATCAATCACTATATAAATATTTGTACATTTCTTAATTTTTAAGATTCAAAGTAAATGTTAATGATAGTCTTATTGCTTTCTTTGTGCCCTTCCACCGCCCTTGGAGATCTCTGCTCTGGGTGACGGTAGAGGGTCATTTAAAGGGTGGGAGGACAGAGCAACAGCAAGGCAGGGACTCGAGAGCAGTGCGATCATGGGTATTTTCTCTAGCGTCTTTGCTGCTCTCCCTTTAGACGTACCGCGAGCCCGTGTCAGACTACCAGGTCCTGCGAGAGAAGGCCGCGTCCCAGAGACGCGACGTGGAGCGGGCACTCACCCGTTTCATGGCCAAGACAGGCGAGACCCAGAGTCTTTTCAAAGATGACGTCAGCACGTTTCCACGTGAGTCTCTCCCCTCTGTGGACCCTGCCTTCTCCTTGAGGCATCATCCTCTCTTCCCTCCCTCATTGTGGTTGGAAGAAACAAGGAAGCTTTGTCCTTATCTTGGGTGGAACTTGTTCATCAGATTTCTGGCTCTTTTTTCCAGATCTTCAGGGCCTGTCCCTAACTGATCACTCCAAAATAGTCATGACCTATGTTGGAAGTGGGTGCTTGAGGTTCGTTGAGTTGAGGTCACCTCAAGGGTGACTGAGCCCTGGGCGTTGGAGAGGCTCATCCAGTGAGAGGGCAGCCCTGGTGGTAGAAGGACCTGGCGTCAGGGTCCAGGCAGTTACAGAGCCAGGCTTCGCCTTCGTGGTATCCTTTCACAGGGCCCACCACTGAAGTTCTCATCTCAGCACTACCATTTCGCTCTGTGACCAAGTTCCTTCCTCCATCAGCCTCAGGGTTTCCCTAGGGGAGCGAGGGCAATGGGCTTGGATGGGTCAGCAGGCTCCTGGTGGATCCTCGCTGTGTTCCTGGCCATGGATCTACAGCAGCTAGGTTACGAAGTCCAGAAACTATGCTGATCACTTCCCTTCTGTTACCTCGTGAGCTCCTCGAGTGAACCTCTGAGTCAGGAACTATTTCCACTGCCCTTCCAAGAAGCCAGGGCTTCTAGAGAAAAGCAGTGGAGTAATTTGCCGAAGGTCACATGGTGAGCAGATGGTATTCAGACCTAATTTTTTCTGTGTGCAGGACCCACACCTGAGCCATGTTGAAAATAATCTTTGAGTGTCTCCTGTTAATTCTACCATGGAAGTATACACAGAGACTTTCTTTCAATTTTTTTTAAACAGTAATTTCTCCTCAGCCTCATTGCTTTTTGGAGGAATTGGATTGCTCCTTTACCTGAAGTGCCCTCTAGCTTCATGGATATACTCCAGGCCGAGAGTTCTCAGGTCCACTGTCAGGACTTGAGTCCTTCAGGCTGAAGGGATCCATATCTTTGCTGTAGTAATGAAGCTGAGGGGCTAACTGGCCTCGGGTATAAGATCACTAAGCTGATGCTTCGCTAGGATTCAGCCCCAGTCCTCTCTGGTGCTTGGTAAAAGAAGCTCTGAAGTCATATTGCCTGGGTTCATATCCCACTCTGCCACTTCCTGTGTGTTTGAGGGGGTCTCATAACCTCTCCATTCTTCAAGTTCCCCATCTGTAAGATGAGGCTGGTAATTGTACTTGTTTAATAAGGTGGAGATAAGGATTAAAGGTAACTTGTAACCTGGCCCATGGTGAGTGCCCGAGCGTGTTAGCCCTCCCTGCCGCTGGGTGCTGCCCACTGATGTGTCGTAAGGCCCCGGCCTCTCTTCCAATCCCCCAGTGATCGCTGCCAGGCCTTTCACCATCCCCTACCTCACGGCTCTTCTTCCGTCCGAGCTGGAGATGCAGCAGATGGAGGAGACAGATTCCTCGGAGCAGGATGAGCAGACAGACACAGAGAACCTCCCTCTTCACATCAGCCCGGTGGGTCCAGCCTTTCGTCTGCTTCAGCGCACCCCCCACCCCCACCCCCCGCAGTGCTGCTCACTGCCTGTCTCCCCAGGGGTTGGACAGGACCCCCTCAGTCTCTGGCCTCTTGTGAGGGACTTGCATGATGGGCCTGTGGTGACGTGATCTCTTGCTCCCTGGGGATTCGTTCAGTCGTCCAGCAGATTCTGAATGAGCCCCTGCCAGAGTCAGGCATGTGTCAGGTGCTGTGAAATTAGCAGAAGGCAAAATAGGCAAAACATCCTGCCCTCACGGAACTAAGGAAAAATGAGACCTTAGGGGACAGGAGTAGGTATGGGCCTGGGGTGTGTGGTATTAGACAGGGTGAGTGAGAGGTGGACAGGTAAGCAAAGGCCTGAGGGAACAAGGCCTGTACTTTTCTGGGAGGGGAGCCTTCCCCACAGAGGGAACGGCAGATGCAAAGGCCCCGAGGTGGGAACTGCTCTGTTGAAAAAGAGCAGAGGCCATGGGGGTGACCAGGGGGACGCGAGTAAGAGGGGAGCAGCAGGGGACGGGGTCAGGGAGCTCCCGGGGCTCAGGTCTTCACGGTACACCAGCACTTAGGCTTTTTGTCAGTGAGAGGGAGCCGCGGGACCCGCTAAGCAGAGGTAGGTCTCGGGATGGGTGAGGTTGTGCGGTCGAGGAGGACTACACAGGGTGAGGGCGGAGCAGAGCCCGCTTGGGAGGCTGGTGCAGAAAGCTGAGAGACGGTGGCAGAGGGAGAGACATGGTCAGGTAGATTATTTAGCCAAATTCTAGATAATTTTCAGAAAAGAACTGACTGATAGAGTGAATGTGAGAGAAAGAGAGTCAAAGACAAATGCAAGGTGTTTTGCCTGAACAGTAGGAAAGAAGGAGTTGCCTTCAGCCAAGAAAGGGGAGGTTTTGGGGTGGAACAGGGGTAGCGGGGGAACCAGGCGTTGAGGTGTACATGAGGTAAGTTTGAGATGCTTATTATATCCGGGTGGTGAGATCAGGTAGGGGCCTCCCTAGTGGCTCAGTGCTAAAGAGTCCTCCTGCCAATGTAGGAGCTGCAGGAGATGCAGGTTTGATCCCTGGGTCGGGAAGATGCCCTGGCGAAGGAAATGGCAACCTACTCCAGTACTTGCCCGGATAAGCCATAGACAGAGGAGCCCAATGGGCTGCAGTCTGTGGAGTCCCAAAGAGTCACAAAGATGTCAGGGAGGAAGGTGTTTGGCTCAAAGTGCAAGTCTGGGAATCCTCAGCATGTAGATAGTGTTGAAAACCACGAGAGACCAGATGAGTGCCTAGGGAGCAATGAGGATAAAAAAGAGAAGTACCAGGACTGAGCCCTGGGGCTCTGCACTGTTCAGCAGGTGAGGAGACAAGGAACCAGCCAAGGATGTGGAGAAGGCACAGCAGGGAAGGTGGCGCATCCTGGATGCCAAGGGAAGAAAGTTTCAGGAGGAGGAAAGTGATCCGCTTGATCTGCTTTGTCTGCAGCTGTGGCTGGTTCCAGCCATGTGAGGACCGAGACTTTGTCCCTTAGATTTGGCAACGCCATTTCAGGAAGAATGAGAGCAAGTGAATTCAAAGAGAATGGGAGGAGAGAAACTGGAGTTAGTGAGTACAGACTTGTGTTGTCCTTCGCAGTGATGAGTAGTCCACAGGCAACTAAGTCTAAATTGATGTAAATTAAATATAACAAAAAATTCAGTTTCTTAGTCACACCAGCTACATTTCTGTAGCCATCTGTGACTCCTGCTACCCTGCTGGGCAGTGCAGATATGAACAGTTAAATCATCACAGAAAGTTCCATTAAATGTAGACCGTGATTTCAAGGAATTTTGCTGTGGTGGGAAGGAGAGAAATGGAGTGGTAACTAAAGGGAAAGAATTAAGGAGGTCAGAGAGGTGTAACAAGATGCCTGTGCTGATGGGAGTGATCTGGTAAAGTTGATTCGGGAGAGGAAAACATTTTGGAATGATGATCTTTGGTAGGGCAGGGATCCAGTACCCCAAAGGAGGGGTTAACCTGATTGTGGACTTTTCCCAGCCAGGATAGGAGACAAAGAGTGTGGACAGAGACAAAGGTTGAGGAGGGGAGTGTGCGCGTGGAAACTTGAGGGTGTTACTTTCTGGTTATGATGTATTGTCCTCCACAAGTAAGAGGGTAAGAACCACTCTTATTTATGCATCAGGAGAGAAAGTTCCAAGTAGAGGCACAGACCTGCCAGAAGCTCTAATGCCTTTAAGGCTTATTGGACCCTTAGAGTGAGGTTGCCATATTCATCTGTCCTTTAAGGCTGGCCCTGGCTTTTAAGCAAGAGATGGCTCAGTGGTCGTAACCGGACTGAGGCTTCTCTGAGTGTGAGGCCCCAGGTGGCAGCCCGCAGCCCTGGGATGCCAGTGGAGAGTGCCAGTTCTGACTCTAGTATTTATTGACGGTCTCCCTTGCCTGATCACATATCTCTTTAATATTGAATTATTCCTTTCAGAATTAGGGCTGGCGGCCCATGGCTTTACGTAAAGCAGAGGAGCTTGTTATCCTACGCTTCTGGTTTGGACTCTTAAGTCGGTCTGAGATATGGTGATTGGGTCATGGACTAAGATGAGGTTCACCTTATGAGAAGGAGGAATCTTCTAAACAAGCATCACAATCCCTTTGTAAGTAAGCTGAAGAGCTTGCAGTTGAGTTACTTAACACCCTGGGGAGTGACTTAGGTGAGGTCATGGCGGTGAGTGCAGCGAGGCGGACTGGATGCCAGGAGCTGCCTGAGGACTTCAGGATCCCTGGAGGCCAACCCAGACAGCAAAGAGTAAAAAGACCTGAGCCTTGGGAGTCAGACTGGCCTGGCTGCAAATCCAGACCGGGCTGCTTTCCACTACGTGATGTTGGTTGCCTGACCCAGCATCTGAGTCTGTTTCCTTACAAATGGGAATGCCTACTTCAAGGGGAAGTGAGGAGCCTGAGATAAAATCAGCTCATCTATGTTGGGTGCTTGGCATACGGCAGCCCAAGGCACCCCTGCCCACCCCCTCCCCACCCCTGTTGTATGGCCATGTGCTCTTCTGTACAGAACAGAGAAATAAAAATCTTCAAGAGAAGGATTCCAGCAACAATTTTTGGACAATCAATTGGGCTTGTTATTTTGTTGGACTGGCAACAATCAAACATTTAAAATCCGGAATGTACAAAAAGATTTGTGGTGACCCTCTTTCACTCTCCCTTTCCCTCCTACAGAGCAGCCAGCGTCACCACTCTCTTGTGAATCCTTCTAGAGACTTTGTTTGAATTTATTTTTTTGGCCATGCTGTGCAGCACATGGGATCTTACAGTTCTCCGACCAGGGAGCAAACCTGTACTCCCTGCGTTGGAAGCATGGAATCTTAACCACTGGACCGCCGGGCAAGTCCTTAGAGATGTTTTTTTAATTGTTGTTTTGAACATACACAGCAAATCGCAGTTTTTACCCCTTGCTTTCTTCCTTTGTGGAGCTACTTGGCGGTCATTCCACATCCTTGTATGCGGAGCTGTTTCGCCCCTCCCTATAGTTCCAGCCTCTTGTGTGGACTTTACAAGCCAGTCCCCTGTGGACGTTAGGTTATTTCCTGTCTTTAGTATTTACAGACATTGTTAACAAGGAGTTCACTAACTGGTGTTTTAACGTGTTCTTTTATCTGTGGAGGACGAAGCTCTCACGGACTGTTGCTAGGTCTATCTAGGAACATGAAGGGGCTCTTCATTTTAAATTGGTGTATCAGATGATTATTTTCTCATACATTCGAACCAGCTGCCATCTGCAGGCAATCTCAGTGCCTCACCCTTTACTCTTTTCTGAACAATATACCATTCACTAATTCAACAAGTATTTACTTAATACCTGGTAGGTGCCAGACATTGTTCTGGGTGCTTGGGACACATCAGTGACCAGCACAAAGACGACCGCTGCCTCTTGGCAGTCCGTATGTTGGCAGTGGGAGCTTGACCATGAAGCGTAACACGTAAATCCGTCACTGTATCGTATGTTAAAGATGAAAAGTGCTCTGGGTGCAGGCGGGGGCACTGAGTAGGGAAAGATCCAGGGTAAAGTGGGAGGTTTCCGTTTTACGTAGGGTGCTCAGGGTACACATCATAGGGAAGGTGACATCCGAGCCGTCTTGAAGGAGGTGCAGGATTGAGCCTTGGGCTCTCTGGGGCAGTGTCCTGGAAAGGGAACAGTAGGAGGGCGAGAGGGGCTGTGACTGAGGCTGGTGGGATGGGCGTGGGGGAGAGGAAGAGGGAGAGGTCAGGTCAGGAAGGGCCTTGTGAGCAGTGTGAGGAGCTGTCTTCCCATTGGGTGAAGTGGGAGTCATGAGAGGATGTGGGGCGGAGGAGGGGCAGGTCTGAGCTGCTCCAGGGAGCACTGGCCGCGCTGGTGACCACGGGCAGGCAGAGGATGGACTGTGATGGGATGGCTGTTAGGAGGCGGCTGTCCATCCAGGTGGGAGACCGCAGGGGGTCCTACCAGGGGGTTCCACTAGAAATAATGGAAATAGATTCTGCCTGTATTCTGAAAGTAAGGCCGAGAAATTTTCCTAACAGATTGGCTGGGGGATATATCAGAGAAAGAAGAAAAGCAGGCGTGACCGGATTTGGGGGCTTGGGCCAAGGGGAGAATGGAGCTGCCATCACCTATGGCAGTGGGAGGAGCTGTGTGTGCTCGGGGTTGTTTCAGGCAACCGGAGACGGCAGGCGGTAGAGTGACAGTGGCTGTGCAGGCCTGGAGGTCACGGGCGAGGTGACGGCTGGGTGGTTCAAGTGGGGGGTGTTGCCATGGAAATGGTGTTGGAACCTGAGGCCGGAGGCAGCACCCTTGGGTGCCTGGGGTTCACACAGAGCATACGCATTGCCTGAGTCTGGCCTTTCTGAGCCCAAGTCACTCCTGACAGTCCTTTTTACTCCCACCTTTTCTTTACAAATCTCAGTTTAGTTACTTTATTTCTTTCATCTACTTCTCCTATCCCTGATGACAGCGTCCTCTGCCCTGCTGTCTTCTGACAGTGCCATCTCCTGCTTGAGGTCAGATCCTCTTTTGCCTTAAGTTACACAACAGCTGACCTGGTGGCTCAAATGGTAAAAAATCTGTCTTCAATGCAGGAGACCCCGGTTTCATCCCTGGGTCGGGAAGATCCCTTAGAGAAGGAAAAAGCAACCCACTCCAGTATTCTTGGCTGGAGAATCCCATGGACAGGGGAGCCTGGTGGGCTACAGTCCACAGGGTTGCAGAGAGTTGGACACGACTGAGCGACTAACACACGCAGACCAGGAATCTCAGTGACGGAGCCTTTGGCCTGTCACCAGGGGGTGCAGCCCAGCCAGCAGCTTCTGGTCACTTACTGCCACTTGGGCCTGAGCCCTTCGTGTGATTCCCCCCAACACCTCTCCTGCAGCTTCTGCTCATTTTAAAGAACTTGGAAAATAGAGAGTGTAAAAAAGGAAGGGAAAATCAGCCACCCGTATTTCCAGAAGCAGTTTATAAAACTTCAGCATCATCGCTGTTTTCTATGTCTGCATCCCATTGTGCTTTTTTAAAAAAAAATCTTCAAGATCATGTTGAATATACTCAAACTTATAAACTTTTCTCCAAAAATCACTTTTCTTAAAAAACGAACAGTGAGAGGCCTGATCCACGGGCCACACGTGGAGGTGGTGGATGACATTCCCATGTTGGTGCCTTCGTGGGAGCTCTCGGGGCTCCAGCAGCTTCCGGCCTCCACCGGGATATGACCATTGGCACCACGTTGCAAGTACCAGATGCTTGAGAATTTGTGGGGAAGGAGATCATGATTTGCATGAGGTTAGCTCCAGGAGGGGCTCCGTGCACACGATCTGTTCTGGTCCGGTACCTCTCAGTCCTGCAGGGGACCGAGGGCCCCTTCTCTCTCTCTTTAAGTTTTAAAAAGTATTTATTTGATTGCGCTGGGGCTTCCTTGTGGCACTCCGGATCTCTGATCTTTGTTGTGGCATGTGGATTCTAGTTCCTTGACCAGAGATTGAACCTGAGCCCCCTGCCTTGGGAGCGAGAAGTCTTAGCCACTGGGCCACCAAGGAAGTCCCATTTCTCTTTTTCTTTATGTCCCCACAGGCTGAAGCATCTGACTTGTGGTCCCTGACTCCCTGCCCCGCCCAGGTCTATGTCCCCTTCCGACTCCTGTCCCTGCCTTCTCTGGGTCTTGTGTTCTGTGCTCCACTGTGTCACCTGGCACTCCCGCCTTCCTCTGATCGCAGCCACTGCCTGGCCTCCTCTGGGGCAGAGAGAGGCCCATTAGCCCAGCTTCTGATTTCTCAATGAGAAGGGTGCTTGTAGTGGTTCCTAGCCGCAGGCATGATCCCTTTCCTTATGCTGCTGGTTGTTTTGCTTTATTTCGGCTTTTGCTCAAAGGATGATTCTGGAGCCGAGAAGGAGAACACCTCTGTTCTGCAGCAAAACCCCTCCTTGTCGGGGAGCCGAAACGGGGAGGAGAGTATCATCGATAACCCCTATCTGCGGCCTGTGAAGAAACCCAAGATCCGCAGGAAGAAGTGAGTTGGAGGCTGGGGTGCAGAGAGCCCTCCCCATCCAACCGAGGTGGTCTTCTCTGCTCCTGGGCAGAAAAGAGAGGCTCATGGTGGGTCTGAGCCTTGGGCAGAGCTACTTGGTGACAGGACGTGTCCCCCCTTCCTCTTCATCCTCGTTTCCTGCACGTACCTCTTTCTTGTGCACGGAGGTTGAGCATCCTGTGGCCCGGGGACCAACCCGCACAGCCCAGCAGTTTTTGTTCCCCTCACCAGAAGGAGAGCTGGTGGGGCCCCGCCAGGTGGGCTCCAAGGATTCCTCTTCTTTCTAGGTCCCTCTCCTGAGCCGAGAAGGAAGCCTGCCTTGTACAGAGGTGTGGATGCCACCCTCCTGGGCGAGTTAAAGCCACTCGAGGGAAGAGGAAGGTGGTCGTCTTGGGTCGAGCCAAGCCTGTGGGGTGTGAACCAGGCATGATTTTAATAGCCAACTCTCTATTACAATTACCTATTCTCGCTGGATTTTTGGGTTGATGAAGAAATGATGAGACTTTTAATCAGCTGGCCATACCATGGGGTACAGGAATGGTGAATTCATTTATAATCATGGAACTTGATTCTTTGAAACCTGGGAGACGAGAGAAGGTGGCAGAGAAAGGGCTCTCTGCCTGCTGTGCTCATTGCCAGAAAGACGGTGTGCTTAGTTTGTTTCAGGATATCTGGACCCTTTCCTTGGCCAACAATTTGTGGCACCAATTTATCATCCTAGAAACTCCTTATTTCTCTGCTTGCCTGGGCTGCAAGTGCCCTGTTGATTTGGTGGAAGGTGACTTGCCCTTTTTCAACATGTTGGAAGCAGGAGGCTCGCCCATTGTAGCCTCATTGTAGGGCCAGCAGGAGTCAGGAGGCGTGACCAGACGCCTTCATGGGGAGGAGAGTGGGAGACAGTACTGACTCGCATCAGCATCGGATGCGAGCTCCCTGAGGCAGGGCAGCGCCCTCTCCTGAGAGGTCTATCATTCACTGTCCTGTCATGGAACATGTGCTTGGGAACGACCAAGTTCTGCACCATCCTGGGAAAGGAGATTTTTCTTTGGCAAGACCCTACATCAGTGGATGTACTATGCTATGATTTCATAGCAGAATCATTGATTTGATGCAATAGAAAAAGGATCGATGGGACTGGAAGGTGGTAGGGATGAGATTTTGAAGGCCGGGCTTGGCCATATGGTCCAAAGGCTGAGAAACCTGGCAGGTCTGCTGGAGGCTGGCATGGATAGAAGGCCATGTGCCCACCTTATGGCAGAAGTGGGCCAAGAAGAACCTGCATGTCTGAATCTGCCCAAGCTCTTTGCCTCTTCATCCTTGATGTGCCTACAAACCAAGAAAGGAAGATGCTGGGCAAGCTGATAGCTTTGGCCGGTCTCCCAAGGAAGAGGTTTTCAAACTTAAGTCGGAGGAAGAGAAATGCCAGTGAAACTTGGAAGTTAATACACAGAAAACACGAGACCCTGGGTAAAGTCCTTAGGTCCATCCTGAGCTCTCCTGATACTCAGCCTCCACAGTCATCTCTTAGTCTTCCATCCTTTTGGTTGAATTTGAAAACTCAAAAAGCCTGGCAGCCTGCTGACAGCAGGCAGCAGGCTCCATGTGCTGGCCTCACTATTCTCTAAACACATCATCCCACTAGCTGGAAGGAAAGTGCTGCTATCAGTAACTGAACAAGGGAAGCGGAATGAGAAAATCGGATTCCCCAGCTCTAGACCAAATAAGAGTTTCCCCCGTCTGTATTGACCTGAAACCCTTCCAGTTATAGTCGTCAGATCGGGCCTGTGCTGACCCCTTCCAAGCTTGTCATTTGGCTCTTTGTTAAGTTTAAATACAGTCCCAGGGTCGAGCCATGGTAGGTACAGGGCTAAAATTCCACTTCTTGGAGTGGTCATTCCAGCGGTTTCTCCTGACTTCCCAGACAAGCCCCTGTTGATGCTGTAATGCTGAGTGATGAGGTGAAATTTGGAAAAGAATTGCCCTTCTGCTGTTGAGACTTCAGAGGCCATGCTGCTGTAATTCTGTCCTGAACGAGACACTGGGATATGCTTGGACAACCTGAAACATTGACCCAACTCTTACTGTGTAAAAACTGCATGATCCTCACTGTATATTTATAAATGTTTATTTTTTATAACTTTGGGAGAATGCATGGAGGGAAAAAGTAGTCAATGAAATCAGATTAAGCATGTGATTTATGAGCTCTTAATAAAAGGTCATGGCACCCCACTCCAGTACTCTTGCTTGGAAAATCCCATGGACGGAGGAGCCTGGTAGGCTGCAGTCCATGGGGTTGCGAAGAGCCGGACACGACTGAACGACTTCACTTTGACTTTTCACTTGCATGCATTGGAGAAGGAAATGGCAACCCACTCCAGTGTCCTTGCCTGGAGAATCCCAGGGACGGGGGAGCCTGATGGGCTGCCGTCTATGGGGTCGCATAGAGTCGGACACGACTGAAGCGACTTAGCAGCAATAAAAGGTCATAATAAACTTTGTGAATGAAACAATTACAAGCATTGAACTCAATTTGTATGGAAAAGTTACAGCATTGAGTAAGGCTGTGTAAGTTAGGCTTAGTCCTAAGCTAAATAAAAGTCTAAAATTTTTTATTTGGGAAGTCTGCGAACACAAAACTAGTGTTTTTCCTATGTGTTCACCGAGCTTTAACATTTAGCAACATCTTTTCAATTCTGTTTCATCTATGTCTTCTACTGTTTTATTTTTTTAATTACTAGAATATATTTTAAAACAAACCTAAGAGCTGTATCATGTAATCTGTAAATATGTTGTTATGCATCTCTGATAGACTTCTTAAAGTTTTTTTTCAGGTAATTACAGATTGAGAGGATGTTACCCCCCCTCCAAAAAAAAATGTTTTACCAGGGAGGTTACTGGTAGCATCTCAAATACCTAATATCAAACCCAAGAAAATGACATAGGTACAATCCACAGAGCTTATCCAGATTTCACCTTTGTGTGTGTATGTAATTCTATATAATTATGTTGTGTAAATTCACAGTCAAGATATCGAACATTGGGGAGCAAGCAGGGATAAACTGGGAGGTTGGAGTTGACATACGGACTACTACAGATAAAAAAGATAGGACTTCCCTGGTGGTATAGTGGATAAGAATCCACCTGCCAATGCAGAGGACGCGGGTTTGGTCCCTAGTCTGGGAAGTATCCACAGGCAGAGGAGCAACTAAGCCCATGTGCCAGAACAAGAGTAGCCTGAGCTCTGGAGCGTGCAAGCCCCAACTGCTGAGCCCACGTGCTGCAGCTGCTGAACCCTGTGCACCCAGAGCCTGTGCTCGGCGACGAGAAGCCGCCACAATGAGAAGCTCGTGCACAGCAACGAAGATAGCCCCCGCTCACCGTAACTAGAGAAATCCTGCATGCAGCGACGAAGACCCAGTGAAACCAACAAAAAAAAAAATCACCATCAAAGTTATAGATAACTAGTAAGGACCTACTCTATAGCACAGGGAACTCTACTCAATACAGTGACCTATATGAGAAAAGAATCTAAAAACGTGGAGATATGTATATGTATAACTGATTCACTTTGTTGTATAGCAGAAACTAACACGACATTGTAAATCAACTTGCCCCAATAAAGTTTTTTTAAAAATTGAGAACATTCTCATAACCATGAAGTTCCTTCGTGTTGTCTCCTTATAACCATATCCACCTCTCACATCTTCCCCATCCCTACCCTCCGGCAACCACTGCTCTCCTTTCTCCGTTTCTTTAATTTTATGTTTAAAACATCACACAAATGGAATTTGGAGGTTTGTAACCTTTTGAAATTGGCTTTTTCACGCAGCATGAGGAGTGAGAGCCGTCCAGGTGGGTGTGTGTCAGCAGCTCCGTTACTGCCGAGTAGTGTCCCAGGTGTGGATGTACCGTGTTTGTTTAACCATTCGGCTGTTTCCAGCTTGGGGCTGTTACAGCTAAAGCAGCTGTGAACAGCTGTGTATAGGTTTTTATGTAAACATAAATTTTCATTTCTCTACAATAAACACCCAGTAATGCAACCACTGGGTCCTATGGTAACTGTATGTTTCACTAAAAAAAAAAAAACTAACTCTTCCACAGTGGCCTGTATCATTTTGCCTTCCTACTGGCAATGTATGAATAAGCCAGTTTCTCCACAGCCTCACCAGTATTTGATGTTATCATTTAAGCAGTTGTTTTAGCCCTTCTGATAGGCATGTGATTAACACTCACTGTGATCTTACTTTGTCTGTCCCTGATGGCTAGATGTTGAACACAGTTTCATGAGCTTTTTTGCTGTCTGTATATCTTCTTTGGTTATCCATTTAAATCTTTTGTCCATTTTCTAACTGGATTGCTTCTTTGTTTTTAGATTTCTTTATATATTCTGGATACAAGAACTTTGTCAGACATGTGGTTTGTAAATACTTTTTCACACTCTGTAGCTGGTGTTTTCATTCGCTTCACAGGGGTCTTTTGGAGAGCAAAAGTTTTTAGTTTTCATGAAATCCATTTTATTTTTTCTTGTATATACTGTTTCTGTTGACAGGCCTAAAACCTTTTTATTGAGCCCTAGGTCCTGAAGATCTTTTTCTGTATTTTTCTAATATTTTAACAAATACATGTTTTATATTTTAGGCCTTGATCTATTTTTTTTTAAATTTTTTATTGAAGGATAATTGCTTTACAGAATCAGTCATAGGTATACATATATCCCCTCCCTTTTGAACCTCCCTCCCATCTCTCGCCCCTTCCCACCCCTCTAGATTGATACAGAGCCCCTGTTTGAGTTTCCTGAGCCATACAGCAAATTCCCGTTGGCTATCTATTTTACATATGGTAATGTCAGTTTCCATGCTACTCGTTCCATACATCCCACCCTCTCCTCCCCCTCCCCATGTCCACAAGTCTAGTCTCCATGTCTGTTTCTCCATTGTTGCCCTGTAAATTCTCCAGTACCATTTTTCTAGATTATGTATGCATTAGAATACAGTATTTGTCTTTCTGACTCACTTCACTCTGTATAATAGGTTTTAGATTCATCTGCCTCATCAGAACTGATTCAGATGCATTCCTTTTTACTCAGTGGCTGAGTAATATTTACTCAGTATTACTTAGTGGCTGAGTAATATTCCATTGTGTATATGTACTGCAACTTCTTTATCCATTCATCTGTCGATGGACATGTAGGTTGCTTCCATATTCTAGCTATTGTACATAATGCTGCAATGAACAATGGGATACATGTGTCTTTTTCAATTTTGGTTTCCTCAGGGTATATGCCTAGGAGTGGGATTGCTGGGTCATATGGTGGTTTTATTCCTTGTTTTTTAAGGAATCTCCATACCGTCTTCCATAGTGGCTGTATCAATTTACATTCCCACCAACAGTGCAAGAACGTTCCCTTTGCCCCACACCCTCTCCAGCATTTATTGTTTGTAGACTTTTTGATGATTAGGCCTTGATCTATTTTGATATACTTTTTATGAAGTTGGGGTTTAGGTTGAGTTCACTATTTTGCCTGAGGATGTCCAACTGATTCAGTTACCCTTTGTGGAAAAGTTACCCTTCTTCCACTGAATGATGTTTGTGTCTTTGTCAAAAATTAGGTTTTTGTATGGGAGTGGTGGCTCAGATGGTAAAGAATCTGCTTGCAATGCAGGAGACCCTGGTCAGGAAGATCCCTGGAGGAGGGCACGGCAGCGCACTCCAGTATTCCTGCCTGGAGAATCCCATGGACAGAGGAGCCTGGCGGGCTAGTCCATGGGATCGCAAAGGGTCAGACACGACTGCGCAACTAGCACTTTGCCTTTCACCAGGGAAGTGCCCTGAACAGTGATTTTATAACATCCTCCCATATCCGGTTCATACTCAAATTTTTCCTATTATCTCAAAGATGTTTTTATTTTTTAATAGTTGGCTGGTTTGAATCAGGACCAAAATAAGATGCACACGTTGCCCTAGGTTTTCGCGTATCCTAAGTGTACCACAGTCCCTCCCAGCTCTGGCCCGGGGATGAGGGTGCTGGGCAGGTCCTTTTCTTCTTTTCTGATCATGAGGCAGTTAAATAAGGTGAAAAACTAATAACAAAGTGGCCTGGTTTGGGGGGGGGGGTGGGACAACCCTAAATGGAACTAGCCTTCCTGAACTTTGATTTTCTGGAATCTTAAGTTGCTCAACTTAATGGTGGTGGTTCTATAAAACAAGACTCAGTGACATTTATTTGTATTTATGGCTCTCCCACAACCTACCAAGTGTGTGTGCATGCGTGCTCAGTCGCTTCAGTCATGTCCGACTGTTTGCAACCCTATAGACTTGTAGCCTGCCAGGCTCCTCTGTCCATGGGATTTCCCAGGCAAGAATACTGGAGTAGATAGCCATGCCCTCCTCCGGAGGATCCTCCCTACCCAGAGATCGAACCCAGGTCTCCTGCAATGCAGGCGGATTCTTTACCCACTGAGCCACCTGGGAATCAGCTGTGAGATGGACGGCAACTCCCTAAATGTCCAAATCAGTTTCCATAAAATGGATAATGATGATAACTCATCAAGAAGATTTAATGAGAACATCTGTACCTGTGGTTTGTAACTGACAATGTTACTCATTTGCCAAACTGTTTTCTTCTCTGTTGCTTTAAAAATGACATACAAGCTAATACTAAAAGAGAACTTAATGCTGGTCAGTCACTATTGTGTTTTCCACATATGGACTCATTTAATCCTCACAATCACCTCAAATGTATATGTCTTTACTGTCCCCACTTGCAGTGGAGACCCTGGAGGCCCCAGAGCTCTGAAATACCTCAGTCTGCCTGGCTGATAAGGAGCAGAGTTGTGGTCCTGCCCGCAGGCATCCCGTTCAAGTCCACGCTTGTTAACCTTTCATGCTCTTGCTTCACGGCCACAGGATTCTGTTCCTCAAAGGCATTGCCACTACTGTGTGCCACGTGGGTCCACCGGCACACACCCACAGTGTCCCTCGGAGCTGGAAATGAAATCAGTTGCAGAGAGTGTTGGTGAGGCTTCTAGTCACTGTTATTCTTTCCTTGATGGAGTAGATGGCAGGTTTACCAAAGTTTTTATCAAGGATTTTGAGTGGTTCCTGAGTAATGGCTCGATAACAGATCTATAAGGAGACTTATAATTCCTGGTATGTGGAGAGTGCAAGTCTTGTCAAGGGACACGCCTGTGGCCCCCTATCACTGCCCCTTGGGGCCCCTGGCAGAGATGGGCTGGAACAACTTTTGGTCTGATCCAAAGTGGTATTTCTGCTGGGTTAAACGGAATGTTCCAACCTGAGTTAGGCTGCTCTCACAAGAAGTCCCCCAAATAGTGTCACTTAAGACAGACTGTATGCCTTCTGTGAAAGTCAGGGTGGGTGTTCCAGGCGGGCTTGCTGGCCTGATGATGTCAGGTCTCCGTCAGTCTCATGGCTCCCCCATCACCTCAGGTGACGCTCACGTATGTGCGCTGGAAGACAGCTGCCACCCCTTCTGCTGGCTCCACGTTCCAGTGGGGAGGAGGGGAGGGGTGGAAGCATGTATGTGAAGGGAGCTCGGAGCCCAGAAGCTGCCCCCCTCCCAAGCCCTGCCAAGCTGCACAGCAAGTGAGGAAATCGGGCTCTGTGTCTAGGACAAATGTGGGAGGCTTGTCAGCAAGGAAAGAATGGATTTGGCGGACAACCAGCTGTCTCTGACACAATGAGGGTTAGGACACGTGCCCGGGAAGGCTTTGGTGGGACAGGCAGCAAACCCTTCTCCAACACTGGCTGCACCTGACTTGACGCCGTCAGCTCCCCCAGCTGGTCCAGAGGCGGCAGAAAGGTGCTGCTCAAGGATGCGGCCCTCAGCGAGCTCTAGGCTGGCCTCGCTTCTGACGAGTGGCCTGCTGACTGCCCCTTTCTTCAGAGTCGTTCCTTTGGCTCCAGGACATTGCCCCCGTCTCCTGACTGTGCTCCCTCTTGGCCTCCCTTTTCTTAGCTGGCTCTTATTCCCCTCCCCGACCCACCCAGCTGGGTGTGATCCCAGACCACCCTTTGCTTACACAGAACATGGCTCATCTGCTCTTCCACCCCCGGCTGTCACCACCCTGCAAGTCCTCAACGTCTGTCTGTGGCTCTCCACTGAGCTATCTGGTTATACCCTCAAAGTGACAGGTAGATTGGATTTTATTCGCTCACCCCCTCCCCCACAAACCACTTCCGCTCCCCAGCTTTCCCACTTCATGCAGAAGTTATTATAGAATGAGTGAGGCCAGTAGCAGCCGGGCCCAGAGTACTTACCTTGGGCCAGGACTACCGGCTTTGCAGCATCGTCTCATCCTCCAGATGGTCTGGACTCCTCACCCTTCATCTGCATTTGATCGCTCACCGGTTTCTGCCACCTCTTCCTTCCCTGCCCGCGGGAGGCTGCAGCAGCCTCCTTGCTCATCCCCACGTCCCCCGCCAGGCTTTCTGTAAGCTCTGTAAGTCTTTCTGTAAGCTCCACCTTTGTCATCCCCGCCCCAACTCCTGCACTAGACTTGGAAGTTCATCCCTACCACTCTGCACGAAACTTCCAAACTGCCCAACCCGGCTTTCCAGGTCCTCTGCCAACTCAGTGTTTCTTTTGGATAACTCATGTATCTTTCATTTATCTGACAAGTGTGGATCTAGAGCCTTTTATGTATGTCAGGCACAGCGCCGGGCTCTAAGGACACCAGAGTGAACAAGACATGAACACTGCCCCTGGGGAATCCGTTCTAGTGAGAAGACATACAAAGAAAACAAACTATGATCACTGCAGATCGTAACGTGCTAAGAAGGACATACGCAGAGGTCTTTATGCTGGCAGGGAGGCGACATCCTCATCGCTGCTGCTCTTTTTCCCCTTCGCCTCCTAGAATCTCAGCCTGTCCTTCCCGCCTCCATAGCCCCTCTCCAGATGACACGGATCCTTCCCTTCATTCACTCATTCGACAAATATTGAGCTACTATGCGCAGGCGCTGAATCAGACATTGGGATGCAGCAGACGATAACTATGCTGCTACATTCTCTGACCTTCTGCTCTAATTGGGGGCCAGTTGGGGTTTGTGAGACAGCTCACAAACCATAGACATGTAATGGGTGGTGAATTGGGGTCCTGAAAGAAAAGCCACGGTATACTCGGGCTGGGGGATTTGAGGAAGATTTAATAAAGGGATTAACTCCTAAGGTGTGGACGAGCTAATAGGAGAGCACAACACAGGTAGCCGGACCTGGGTGAGTACAGGGAGGGGAGGGTGCAGTTACCAGACCTGGAGAGAGGCTGTTGTGAGACCCTTTTGCCAGGAACTGGGGCCAAGGCCATTGAGGGGGCCAGTGGGCAGCAGCCACCCTGCAGGGAGAGAGGTGATCCAGGGATTAACACCCTGGCCTCCTATCCCCTTCCTTCCTGTATCCTGCCCGTTCTCTGCTAAATGGAAGCCAGAGGGCATGGTGCCTATCCAGGCAGGCAGAGCGGCCAGCCTCCCAGGGCCCAGTGCAGGGTGGAGAAATGGAAAATGAGTGGATCGGACCAGGAGGGGCAAGTGAAAGGGGCTAGGTCAGGGTAGGGAAGGAGAGCTGTCAGAGCAGGGCCCTGCCTGCATTAATGGGGCCAGCCGCATGGAAAAGCATTCTGAGGAGGGGGAAGAACGAGCACAGGAGCTCTTAGGCAGGATGTGGGCCCCTAGACCCTGGAAAGCAGAGGGGGAGAGGGTGCTGGGGAGGATCAGGGGGCCAGGGGGCAGCACAGCCCACACAGCACAGAGCCTGAGTCAAGCTTTCGCTGCTATTCAGAGTGAGATGGATCACCAGGCAGTGACAGCCATTGACTTAGCTTGTCAAAGGGTCATTCTGGCTCCTGGGTGGTCTTCTGGCTGGAAGGACATGAGAGATGCCATTTCTCTTCAGTTACTTTCTGGTGGTCTGGTATTTAACAAACACGATCAAGCTGGGGGGAAGCGAGTCCTGGCCCCAGGACAGCCAACAAGGCCAAGAGGGACTGCTCCCTGCATCCTGAGCCCTGTACCTCGGGGAGAGGGGGAAACACAAACACACACAGATAATTAATTCCCTCCTCTGGGCGGTTGCAGTGTTGTCAGGGAGACAGATAAACACCAGAACCTGCTTACCACCACTCACTAAGACAGAGGAGCCAGGGTCAATAGAGGGCCGGACTTAAGGGATAAAGGGGCGCTGAGATCTGAAGGGGCAGGGAGGGTGTGAGCAAGTGAAGCTTCCGGAAGAGGTAAGGATTGAGGAGGGCAGAGAGAGCTTGACCTAGCCTTGGGTGACCCAGCCTCGGGGACTCAACTGCCCTAGCACGGCACTCCTGTAGTCTTTTCCCATGAGGTTACTTTGCTGTCAGCGGGAACCAGATTCTCCTGGTGGAGCTGGTGGAAGTCTTCCCACCCCCGCCAGGGCACTGGCCCTCAGATTGTACCCCCGCGGAGCAGGTTGGGTTTTGGAGTGTGTCTGCCGGCTCTGTACCAGCCTTTCCCCAGGAAAGGAGTCACCTGATCTGGCAGGGTCCAGGGCTGGAAGGGGCCCTGGCCCAGCCCCTTTACTCAGATGAGTTGCTGATGATCTGGGAGGCTTTTAAATAGAAGGGTCAGGATCCTCAGAGGCTCTTAGAAGTGCTTCTTATGACCAGAGGGATGACCCAAGCCTTGTCAGTTATTTGCCATCATGAAAAAGCCCTGGGGCCCCAAATTCTAATGGTGTTTCTTTTGGATTTTTAGGCATTCATTTATGCATTTTTTTAAACTACTGATCTAGTAGAAGTGGGTCTACCCTACTCCTGTTTAACTCAGGCTTGTACTGAAACGAGTCTTTAATTCTCTGATGTCACCTGACCGTGCCCAGGTACAAGAGGGGAGCAGCTGGCCTGAGGGTACAGATTTCCCATGGACACTCTCACTCCTGGAATCGAGTTCAAGGTATTTTGGGGAAAATACCTCCTGTTGGAGCAGGGGGCTCACCATCATCTCTCTTTTATTATGGTATTGTTGTTTTTTTTCCTAGTTTACTAAAAAGTTATTTAATCTTGAATAGATAATAGATATATGTCTACAATATAACATTTAAAAGACAGAAAAAGATATAAGTAATAACTACACGTCCGCCTTCTCCCCTCTCTCCCAGATGTGCAGTTCTCTTCCCTGGAGGCCTCCAGTATGTCAGTGTCAATATCACCTGATGTATTTTTCAAGAAATAGTCTATGCATCAAACACGAATGCCTGTATATACTTTCTTCCCTTTTTATATAATGGGAGATGCTGTATAAACTACGCATGTTTCACCCCCCACCCCGCCCCGCCGACTTCCCAGTGTATATTTGGCGGTGGTTCCATGCTCATAATAAAAAGCTACTTCTTTCTGTTTTATGGCTGCACCGTGTCCCATTGTATGGCTCTACCATGGCTTACTTATTTAACCCATTCCAAGTGGAGGGTCATACAGGTGGTTTCCAACCTCCTCCTGCTATTTCAAGCATGAATGTGATAAGTGGCTTTGTGCCTCTGGGATTTCATTGCCTGTGACTACTAGCTAGATAGATGTGCAGGTAGGAGGTTTGCCTTCCCAACCTTCTCTCCACCCCAATGCTCAAACATCTCTGACCACCTCCACCAAAGCCTGCTCTCTGCTGCTGCTGCTGAGTCACTTCAGTCGTGTCCGACTCTGTGCGACCCCATAGACGGCAGCCCATCAGGCTCCCCCGTCCCTGGGATTCTCCAGGCAAGAACACTGGAGTGGGTTGCCATTTCCTTCTCCAATGCATGAAAGTGAAAAGTGAAAGTGAAGTCGCTCAGTCATGTCCGACCCTCAGCGACCCCATGGACTGCAGCCTACCAGGCTCCTCCATCCATGGGATTTTCCAGGCAAGAGTATTGGAGTGGGGTGCCATTGCCTGCTCTCTAGTGGTCATCATACTAGGAGTCCTTAAGGGTAAAAGCAGCTGGGAGACTGGGCTTTAAAGCCAGATTACGGCGTTTCTCAACCTCAGTCTAGGCTTCCCTGATGGCTCAGCGGTAAAGAATCTGTCCACGATGCAGAGACGTGGATTCGATCCTTGGGTTGGGAAAATCCTCTCAAGGAGGAAATGGTAACCCACTGCAGCATTCTTTCCTGGGAAATCCCATGGATAGAGGAACACACACACACACACACACAGTTGTAGCCTACTGATATTTGGGGCTAGATTTGCTTGCATTATAGGACATTTAATAGTAACTGTGACCTCCACCTGCTAAATGCCCTTAGGATCTCACAGGTCTTTTGTTTGTTTGTTTTTAATTTATTTATTTGGTTGCACCAGGTCTTAGTTGCGGCATGTGGGAATCTATTAATAGTTCCCTGACCAGGAATTGAACCCAGGCCCCCTGCATTGGGAACACGGAGTCTTGGCCACTAGACCACCAGGGAAGTCCCTTCTCCCAGATCTGACAACAACCACCACAATAAATATCTCCAGACGTTGCCAAAGTTCCCCAGGGAGCTACACCCCTCCTCACCTTAGGAACCACTGAACTAAAATTAGGCACCAGGGCTGCATATTCAGACACGGAGAGAGCTGTCTGAAAAGAATTGGGAGCAGTCAAGACTTTTTTTCCCCTCTCATATCAGAATAAATCTCCTTTGGCTGATTCCTTTAATTTCTTTGAAGCTAGACCACAGAAATGTTCTAGAAGACAGTGTGTGTAACACTTCAGAGCTTGCATAGGAATCCTGGCTGTGCAGCTTGCTAGCTCTGTGACCTTAGGCAAGTTACTTTTCTCATCTGTAAACTGGAGATAATAGAAATACCTACATCCTGGGGTCCCTGGGAGGATTCCTTGAAATAATATGTGTAAATGCTCAGAACAGTGCGTGGTGTGTGACCAGTTGTGACAGGACAGGTTCCTGGGACACTGTGATTTGTGTACAGGACGTGTTTGGGGAGACCCTTTAGGATGCATACCTGTCAAGTAGGGAGGGGTGAGGGAGAGCAGGGAGAGAAGGCCAGCCTCCCTGGGGGAGCCCAGGAGTTGTGAGGAGTCTTCAGAATTGTCCTGGCTTGGAAGGAGGAACCATCAACAAACATGGGCTGCCTCCAGGGAGCCGACATGACCTTGGGTGAGGTGGCTCTCTAATGGAAAGGGCAGTCAGTCACATGGAAAAAGGACCATGGGGAGGGACCCAGATGAGCACAAACAGTTGCAGCATCTCTGCCAGCAGGGGGAGCCAGAGCTTCAGTCCTGAAAAGGGAGGGGCTCAGGGGGCCACACAGGGTCTGCGGTGTGAGTGCTCATTGGCCAGTATTATGAGGCTATATATATATATTTTTTTTTCCCTCTCTCTTTCTTCTTTACAATATTTACTTATTTGACTGTACCAGGTCTTAGTTGTGGCATGTGGGAATCTAGTTTTCTGGCCAGGAATTGAACCCAGCATTGAGAGTGTGGAGTCTTAACCACTGGCGCACCAGACAAGTCCCTCAGACTATATTTCAATAGAAAGAAAGTGCTTTTAAAACACTCTGGACCCCCAGGAATGCCTCCCAGCCTAACAACCCTCATGCCTCCTTTCAGCACCCTGCTTATCCCTCCCCTGCTTATCCCTCCCTTGTTCTCTCTTCTTACTGCCCTACTGGAATCAGGAGGGGTGCTGTCAGCCACCCCAGCCACAGGGCCCTTTAGGCAGAGGGCGGGGCCCCAGGTGGTTGGATCTTGCCTGTCCGCCATGTGGCTTAGGCCACATCTCTTGGCCTGTTGGGAGTTTAGTTTCTTTGTTGATAACTGGATGCTGCCTTCCCAGAGAGGAGTGGGGTGATTAAATAAGATACTACACCACAGCACTTCTCACAGTGTGGTCCTTGGGTCATCAGGACTGGGATGACCCATCTGGGAACTTTGTGTTCAGTTAAGTTGTGTCTGAATCTTTGCGACCCCATGAATTGCAGCACACAGGCTTCCCTGTCCTTCACCATCTCCTGGAGTTTGCTCAAATTCATGTCCATTGAGTCGGTGATACCTTCCAACCACCTCATCCTCTGTCACTCCCTTCTACTCCTGCCCTCAATCCCAGCATCAGGGTTTTGCCAATGAGTTGACTCTTTGTATCAGGTGGCCAAAGTATTGGAGCTTCAGCATCAGTCCTTCTAATGAATACTCAGGGTTGATTTCCTTTAGGATTGACTAGTTTGATCTCTTTGCTGTCCAAGGGACTCTCAACAGTCTTCTCCTGCACCACAGTTCGAAAGCACCAATTCTTCGGCACTCAGCCTTGTTGATGGTCCAACTCTCACATCTGTACATGATCAGAAATGTGAATTCTCAGGACCCACAGCAAACTCACTGAATCAGGAGTGCTGGGAATGAGCCCCATGGATTTGTGTTTTCACAAATCCTCCAATATAGCTAATGCAGCTCGAGTTTGGGAAATACTGGCAGATGGGGCAGCACTTAGCTCGGTGCCTGGATCCTAAGGGGAGCCCTGTCAACCTCAGCATGAACGTCATTTTCTGGGCTTGAGGTCAGATACCTGTGAGCAGAGCGCCACCTGCTGGTTCCACGCACAGCCAACCTCACATGTACACATGAGGTTCACACGCAGCAACTCAGCCTAGACCTCTGGGCAAGGACAGCAGTGCTATGACACAGACTCCTCTCCTCGCTCCCCTCCACTCTGCCTGGAGACATCAGGTTAAAGTGAATGTCAACGGCAGCCTTAAAGGGCCAGGACAGGTCATCGAAGACAACAGCAGTGTGTGTGTTTGCATCAGCAATAACAGGTACCCTTTCCCAAGGGTTTGCGTGTCAGACACTAGAGGAAGCAGGTAAACAGATGCCTGCCCTCCTTCCTCTGCCCGCTCATGCATGAACTCCCACTGGGGCCACAGGGCTGAGGGTGGCCTTGATGACCTGGTCACAGGCCAGCAAGGGGGGCCGCCCGTAGTGCTCGGCCAGCAGTGTGTCCTGTGTGGTCACCTGCTCTATTTGGCCACCCGGCTCCCCTGGGTGGGAGAACTTTGAAATGTCTTGCTTTATATCCTAGTTATTTGTGTGCGTGTGTGTGTGTGTGTGTGTGTCCTGCACTCGACTGTGAGCCTCTTGCCTGACTCCTTGCCTTTGTTGTTTTCTGGCTGTACTGGGTGACTTGTGGATCTTAGTTCCCTAACCAGGGATCGTACCCAGGCCCTTGGCAGTGCAAGCATGGAGTCCTAACCACTGGATCTCCAGGGAATTCCTGGTGGCTCCTTGCCTTGTACTGTGCAGCCCTCTAGCACTGTGGGATATTAGGTTTGTGCTGCCTCGGGTATTTGGAACAAATGCTGGAAAGTTTTGAACCAAAGGGCAGGAAGATCACAGATAGGGTAAGAGAGAGAAAGAGAGGAAGCAGGCGCCCACTAAACCCTCTCTGAGTGGCTCAGAAAACAAATGGCAGTGACACGAAGTGGCAGGAGACAGACCTCTCCTGGGGGAAGTCTTAAAGGAGACTGGAGGCTCGGTCTGGGGAAGACAGATGGAAGAAATACAGTTTTCAGGGATGAGAAGGGAATGCCCCACAGATGGACCTCTAGCAACATCCCACCTCAGTGGCACCGGGAACATGATGCCACACTGCAGTGGGAGAAATGGAAGACGGCGATGTCGCTGGGTCCCCATTCTGTGTGTGGATCCCTCCTAAGGCCGACAACCTTGAGCAGGGAGCTCGCTGTTTAACGGAGGGGTGGAAAAAAGCAAAAACAAACCCAAACCCCTCGAACTGTAAGGCTTCCTCCTGAGGGAGGGCTCTGTGGCATGGGGGTGGGGGACAGTGAACAGACTGATCCTGACTGGCTTCTGCCACCCTGGCCCCAGGGGTGCCGCTGCTTCTCACTGTCCGGCCCACGTTTCACAGAAACATTCCCGGTGATGCTGGTAGCACAGGGACAGGCTGGAGATCGATCGCGGTGCTGAGGATGGAAGGGCAGGAGGGGAGTGAACGTGGCGTGCAGGTCGTTGGGCTGCTTGGCGCTGGCAGCTCCAGGGGGCAGCAGCCCTGACCTGATACGAGGGTCATCTGAGGCTCCCACGCCTAGCCCTCTGAGGACCAGATGGACCACACCTGGTAGTACCCAGGTCCTTCTGCCTCCACTTAGAGGGCATCAAAGTCTCAGCGCACCAGGCAGGATGATGAAACCCACGAGGCCCGTCCCTAAAACCATTACTTTACATCCTGCAGGAACCTCAGCCTTAGATCAGGTCAGAGACATCTAGAAACAAGAAGGTTGGGATTTCCCTGGTGGTCCAGTGGTTAAGAATCTACCTTGCAATGCAATGGACGCAGGTTCGATCCCTGGTCCGGAAAGATCCCACATGTCGTGGAGCAACTAAGCCCAGGTGTCGCAACTATAGAGCCCACGTGCCACAACTAGAGAGTCCATGTGCCCTAACGAAAGATCCCCAAGGATACAACGGAGATCCTGCATGCTGCAGCTAAGACCCAGTGCAGCCAAAAAAAAAAAAAAAAAAACACAGAGGGTTGTGTGATCATGAGTCCATAGAAGACGTGGCCTTTGCTCTCAAGGAACTTAAATAGTGCGTGACAGCATCTGATTACATACTAACAGGTAGCCATTCAACAAACGCATATTAGTACCTGGTGCGCCCAGGAGCAGCCCGAGATGCTGGGGATACTGCGATGAATAAGACAGGCATCCTTGTGGAGCCAACAGGCTGCTGGGGGAGGGAGATGTAGAGCGTCTGAACACCATGTGAGGGGAACCGGGAGCTTTAACAGGAGCTGAGGTTGCCGAGGGCGTGAGGGATGTTTGGCGGGGCCTGAAGGATGAGCCAGCCAAGGGAAGTGGGTGCCGCGATGTGGAGGACAGAGGGGTCTCCGAGCAGCACGGGGCTGGCTGGGCCTTGAAGAGCAAGTCAGCCTTGAGGAAGCCGAGGGGCGGATAGTGAGGCCATCGGTCTGGCTGCTCTGGCCTCACGATTGTGTGAGAAGGAAGGAGGGGAGAGGAGAGGCCGAACCTGAGTGGCCCTCAGGATCCACAGGGAAATGGCTGGGGACAGAGTACTTTCAATTTAGCAATGGGGAGCTTGGGTGCAGGCCAGATGGGGGTGCCACTGAGTCTCCTGACACGGACGCTAAGAAGGAAGACTGGTTGGCCGAGAAAGGAAGGAGACAGGTCTCCTACAGGACAGGAGACCTCAGAGAACCGTCTATAGGAGTTCGGAGAGCAGTTCTCAAGGAGGGGAGTGGGAGAGGCTCCCCTGTGCCAAGTGCTGACGATGGTTCTAGAGCTCTGAGAACTGGGCAGGAGCACAGGACCGTCCCGGTAAAGACGAGCATCAGCAAGGCACTGCCTGGGTTTCCGGCCCCTCCCAGAAGCACACCTTCCTTCTCTCACCTTCTTGGCCAAAAGCGCCCCCAGGAGGCCCCAGCAGCGGGTCCACAGTGGCCGGCCGGCCCCGGGGCCTTCAGGAAGAGGAGGCCCAGCTCCTCTGCCTGGACTCAGGGGCCGCCCATTCCGGGCGGCTAACTGACTCATGGTGGGAAACCAGTACTGCCCTCGAGCTGCAGAGATGAAAGTGGCCACAGGCCGCCGAGGGGAGGCAGGTGGGGGATGAGCAGGCAGGGGCAGGCCTCCGCTCACCCCCTCACGCCTCCCAGTGGAAGGCACCTCTCTCTCCTGCAGCCTCCGGCAGGGGTGGGAGGAGGCCTCTCTGCTTCCAGGAAACCCCACCCTGGAGAAAGCTGTGCTTTCTCCTTTGGGAGAAGAGGGCCCTTCAGACATCACTGCAGGCCCCAGGACCAGACTCGCTGCTGCTTTGGGCCAGGCCTCAAAGTGGGATGGGGGGGTGGCTCTGGGTACCGGGACTTGGGCCACATCCAAGGAGCAGTGAGGAGGCTCCAGAAACCAAGGTGCGACCACCCCGATCCAGAAACCAAGGTGTGACCACCCCGATCCAGGAACACCTGTGCCACGTACAGCCATTAACTTTGCCTGTTAGCTTTTCCCTCCTCAGGCCCTCCCCCTTCCCTGCTCTGACAGGTACACAGTTTGGGGGGGCCGTGATGTGACTGGGAGAGGGATGAAACGTGGGAATGGTGGGAGGCAGGCAGCGGTGAGGAGCAGAGGTTGGAGGCAGGTGGGCTATTCTGAACAATTCACTCTTCTTCTTGGAGCCCGAATTTTCTCATCAGCATGGAAGTAGGAGTATTCCAAGGCCGGCACTCCTTCGACAACTGTCGGGAGTAAACAAGCAAAGGAATGAATTTTCCAAACTGTCAAAATTAAGTACACTGTTGGTGGTTGCCACGACCACGATTTCATCAGGAGTTCTCAGTGTGAAGTCCATGGAGCCCAGTCTGGGGGGATCTGTGGAGTTTCTGAAATAACAAGTAAAAATGCATGTGGGGGCGTCTTTCTGGGGTGAGCATCCATAGCTCTCAACAGCGCTTTAAAGAAATCTGGGACTAACAAAGTTTAAGATTCAGACACAGGGTGGTCCAGTGGTTAAGACTCTGTTGCCAGTGCAGGGAGCAAAGGTTCAATCCCCGGTCAGGGAACTAATATCCCACATGCCATGCAGCAGGGTCAAAAGCTTTTTTTTTCCAAAAAAATAAAATAAAATAAACACACAGCACGCATCCATCCTGGTCATTTTCGAGATGAGTTAGAGATGCCTCAAGGTGATTCCTTGATCCGCCCCTCCCACAGAGCAGCCAGAGGCAGGGCCCCATCCTTGCTCACAGTTCAGGGTGTGGATGGTGAGAGATAAGAGAACCAGGGAGCCCCGGGATGGGAGAGGGGAGGCCCTTCCAAGTTGCCGGACAAGTGAGTCACCCTCCCAGCCTCCCTTTCCCAGAAATCCCCCCCTTAACACACACACAAAAGGCTCAGACACAGGAAACACAACAAGCACACCCTCTCCCTCACACGGTCCTGAGATGACCTCTGGTTCTCAGTTTCCTCTTCTGGGGAAGTTAAAGATGCTTTACGGAAAACCATGTAGGGCCACACAAGATGCAGTTTATTGAGCAATTACTGAGGACCAGATTCATGTTGGATGCTTGGTTGGAATCACATGAACGGCACCCTTTCAAGAGGCCTCCCCTTGACCAGCCAGTCAAAGTCAATCCGCTCCTCTCCCCCACCCTCCAGTTATTCTCCTAGTCCCTGTTTTCTCCCCTCCCTAGCATTCTGTATAATAGAGGCTGTTTCCGTGCGTTCCTTCCATTCTCTCTCCTCCACGAGACTACAGTCTTGCCATGGGTAAGAGGCGTGTCAGTGTTGATGGCTGTATATCCGCGCTAAGCACAGTGCCTGCTATCTCGTGGCCACTCAGATCCCTGTTAAATGAATGCACGACTGTCTCCAGTTGCCACAACAGCCTCATGAGGTAGGTTATCACATCCATTGTACAGAAGAAGAAACTGAGGTTCAGAGACTCAGAGATTTGCTTTGGGGCACAGTCTGTTATCACCAGACTTCAGTTCTACTCCCTCCCCTTGAAAGGACTTGGAGAATGAGAAAACCTAAGGGTCAGAAGAGAGAGTTGGGCCCAGCATAATGGCTCCAATTCAGCCACCACCCTGTGCTCTGCCTTCCCCAGCTGAGTTCCCCCAACCTCTCGTCACAGCCCTGGACGTCTCAGTCATCAATCTGCAGCCACAGGGCTGGAGGCTATCCAGACTGGCCTGTTTATTTCCAAGCCAAGAGAGAATCAGTCCTTCCCTGCCAACCCCAGAGCAAGATACAGCTGGGAGTCCACATCCCACCCCTCAAGCCTTAACATAGCAGATAAATGAGTGAAATCTTGTATAAAACATTGTACAGGGAGAAATACATACATATATATAGAGACAGTGCTGGCACTGGGGTGCGGTTGGCCTTTCAGACACAGGTGACCAGATCCTGCCCCATCAGAGCACCTGCCCACCCCAGCACTCTTTCCCTGAAGTGGTCATCTGCTACCCTCTACCCTGGTACTGTGAGTGGTTAGCACACATCACAGAGGTCCAACATCGTGCCCCCAAAGGGAACTGCTTCCTGGGTGCCCCCACCAGCCTGCTCTTCTGAGGTGGGCTCCCCCTGCCCTATCCCCTCACCCAGGCAGCCTGCCTTGGCCTGGCCCGCAAGAGTTCAACCCTGCAAGACCTGAAGACAAGATGGACCAAGGAATACTGTTCCCTGATATGTCTGATGGCCAGACACCATCTACACCAGGACTTTTTTTGAAAGTGGAAGGGGTTCTAATTCACTGGAAAACAGGCCTAAACCCAGACTTCCCACCAAACAACAAATGGTCACCCTACTGATCAGGCTTCCCTGCTCTGAATGGGCCTGGTCCTGCACTCTTGACTTTCCAAATCACGGTCCCTACTCGCAGCAAACTCTTCTCAGACCTCTATTCCCATCTCTGTCGCCTTCTACTCTCCAAGGCCTTCTGGCATCTTGGTTACACATCACAAGGCCTCAATAATATTGGGGACCTGTAGTCCTGGGGTTGGGAGGGGTGGTTGGGATGATGCCCCTCCAAATGCCATACAGGACCTGACCACCACTCAAGGCCTTTGGTGTCAAGCCCCAGGCTTTCTGGCTCCTTGGGCCCAACCCCCCAAATCATGGCTGCCTGGGTCTGAGTAGAAAAGCAAGCCTCCACCGTGCCTTCCATCCCAAACTTGCCAAGTCTCCCCTCTCTAGGCCCTTCTGTAGCTCAAGGCCAGGGAGAAATGAACCACCAATTCCCCCATCCCCACTCATGGTCAGTGCAAAGCACTTTGTTCCGGTACCTTCCCCACTTGTTGTGCCCGCATATTCCTGATCCCACCTCAGTGTGGCTTTCATACCAGCAACCCCAGGTATCACCTCTGGATTGGCAACTGGTGGACAGGTGGAAGCTGAGAGCAACCTGTAGCACCCTGCACCCCCACCCAGACAGAGCTGGTCCCCAGCCCCTCATGAGAGCCTGACCGGCAACCACAGCCATTCTGATGGGTTCCCATTGGGTTCCCATTCGGAGCCAGTGCCCCTGTCCTTGCTTTTAGAACCTGCTCAGCAGGGCTGCTTGGAAAACTGCTTTCAGTAAGCCCTACTAAAGCAAATAGTCCCAGATAGTGAAAACTCAGGCTCTGGGTCCTTAAAGGTTCTTTCTCTTCTCCCTTCTCCTCCCTCCCACCCTCCTCTGCAGACAGTCCACAGCCACACCAAGGCTATGGGAAACAGAAGTCCAATCCTGATCTTCCTGGGGCCAAGGCTTCACTCGTTGTCCATCTGTCTTTGGGAAACAAAGACTCTTCTGTGTCTGAGTGAGGCCACCTAACACCAGTTGCATCTCTCCCAACTCCACCAAAACAAGCGCCTGGATCCGACCCCTTGCAGGAGAGCTGAGAAAACCCTGAGCTCAGGACGGGGCCTTCCAATGGGCCCCTGAGTAGGCATAGGAGATGGGATGGCGGGTCCCAGGCCTCACAGTGAATGTGTTGATGGAGCTTCCGTAGTGCGTGTTGTTGTGGGGAGACCTGGCGAGAAGCAGGAGAGAGACGAGGTTAGTATCTGCAGCTGGTTAACCATCACCCTGAGAATCTTCCCAGGGCCATCAGAGGAAGGATGGAGCTGCCCCTCAAGCCCAGGGCTTATCCTCCCCAGTGGAACCCCAGTATTGACTCATCAGCCACCGGGTTCCCTCCTGTCCAGGCCCTGTTGCCAGAGTACATGCCCAATACCCTCCTTCTCAGAACCCTTCCCTCCTAGCCTGGCTCTGGATGCAACTCGGTGATGGGAAATCTCAGCACTCAAGGACCACTCAGCTCTCCCCCACCCCACACGGGGACTCTAGGAAGAGGGAGTCAGGAGAGAGAAGACAAAGGAGACAGTAGGTGTTAGGGAAGCGGGCCTTCCTGCCCCTTCTCTCTGCCCTGAGAGCCAGGAGGGAGAAAACCAAATGTCCAGGCTAATGGCTGCAGCCTGGCCAGCTCCGGGTGGTCTGGGGGTGAGCCTCCCTCTCCCCTGCTTTCCCAGCCCAGCCCCCCTCTCCCCTGCCTTCCCTGCTCAGCTCCCCTCTCCCCTGCTTTCCCAGCCTGCTGTCACCCTGACCATCTGGCCCGCCTCTCACCTGCCGGTAGCCTGGGCGCAGCCGTAGTCGCCGCCGCCGCCGCCGCCGCCGCCGAGAGCTTTGTACTTGGCCTCTCCGCGAGGGGCGCCCTCCAGGGGCATCTTCCGCGAGTGCAGGCCGCCGGGGGGCCCGCGGCCCGCCGAGTTGACGCGCCGCATCTCCGGGCCGCTGGGCGCTGCGAAGGGGCCCCCGGGCTGCGGCCCGAAGCAGTTGGGGAAGCTCAGGCTGCGGCCGGTGCCGCCGCGGGGCGGCCCTGGGTTGCGGTGGGACTCCCCGACGTACAGGCGCTTCTTGATGAGCGAGCGGCCCCCACCCACGCCGGAGAAGCGCTCCAGGCCCCGGGCCGGACCTGGATCCGCAGAGAAATGAGAGAAGACGCGAGGTGGGCCCGCATTCGCGGGCTGCCCCAAGTCTGAGTAATTGTTCCGGGGAGGGGAACCCCGGCGCCCCAGATACTGCAAGGGGGCGGCCGGGGGCTTGGGGTCATTGCTGAATTCTGGTGGCGGCGGGATGACCTCAAAGTTGAACTCCTCCTCCTTGTCTTCCTCCGGCTTGTGGGAAGGAGAAGGAGGGGACGAGAAAGACTTGGGCAGCAGGCGACCCTGGAGGAGGCTGGAGGGCGCTGGTCTCTCCCAGGCCGCGGAGGCCTGGGGCTTCACCTTCATCGAGCTGGGCCCGCGGCACGACTCCGTGTCCTCTGGGTCCCTGCGGGGCTGGAGTTCCCACTGACAGAGTTCTTTGGGTTGTCCTGGCGAGGTTTGCTGGGGGACCTTCTCAGTCTCCTTGGACACCTTGGGGACCACAGTGAAGGAGCTGGGCTGGCCCTCATTGTACAAGATGGTATCAGACCTTGCCTTGGCCTGGCTGGGGCCTTGGAGACTCCCTGGCAGGGAGGACCGGCCCAGGGCAGGCCCCCTGGGCCTCCCTTTCTGGGCCCTCTGCTTGGCCGCAAGAAGCAGGGCCATAGGGGAGCCCCTCTCCACCACCTCCCCCGTCACCGGGTGCCTGAGGAGTTCGTCAGCAGCCTGGGATGAGACCGGGGGTTTGGGTGGCAGCTCCTGGGGCTCCTTCACCTCCACAGGCTTGCCTGACCCTGCAGCTTCTCCTCTGGACAGGGTGGGCATCACCACAGCCACCTCTCTGCTGGAGCTGTTCGGGCTGCAATGGGGCTTGTAGAAACATGGCACCTCTTCTCGCCCAGGTGATATCTTTGGGGGGAAGGCTGGAGATGAGAGGACTCCCTGTGTAGGAGGCTTACTGGTCTCTGAGGAGTGCCCCTCTACCTCTGGCTTGGAGGGCACTGCAAGTTCTTCATGTTCTGGCTTCTCCCACTGCCCAGCTGGGACCAGGTTCTTTTCTGCTATCAGTTGGGAAGATGTGATGGGTAGAGGTGTGGCCTTGGGTGGTGTGGCTGGTCCAGACGTGGCTTTGGGTGTTGTGGCTGGTCCAGGTACGGCCTTGGGTGTTGTGGCTGGTCCAGGTACAGCCTTGGGTGTTGTGGCTGGTCCAAGTATGGCCTTGGGTGGTGTGGCTGGTCCAAGCATGGCCTTGGGTGGTGTGGCTGGTCCGGGCGTGGCCTTGGGTGGTGTGGCTGGTCCGGGCGTGGCCTTGGGTGGTGTGGCTGGTTCGGGCGTGGCCTTGGGTGGTGTGGCTGGCCCGGGCGTGGCCTTGGATGGTGTGGCTGGCCTGGGCGTGGCCTTGGGTGGTGTAGCTGGTTCAGGTGTGGCCTTGCGTGAGGTGGCTGGTCCAGTTGTGACCTTGGACTGGAGTGGTGTGTTTGGCAGAGGGGTGGTGGATAGAGGTGGCAGATTCTTGGCCACAGGCTTGGGGAATTTGCTGTTATCATCTCTGTTTTCAAAGATTCTTCCCCCTTCTGGCTGAGGTTTGGGAGGCAGAGACCCTCTGCTGGGCCTGGCCTCCTTCTCAGCTAATGAGGAAAGCTGGGCCTCCAGCTTCTTCCGGATCTCCCAGACGCTAGGAGTTGGCGCGTCTTGGGGGAGGTAGTCCACAGGAGGGAGGGTCAGGCTGGTGGCAGCCTTCTTTGGCCAGCTGCAGGGACTCTCCTCAGGAACACTTGAGGGGGCCTCCTTCTCTGGAGGGCTTGGGGGAACCTCCTTCTGTAGCAGACTTGGGGGCGCCTCTTTCACAGGCAAGCTGGGATGCTTGTGGTCCTCTCTTTCCTGAGAGGCTGCTGTTGGACCTGGTCTGTGACTGGCGAGCCGGTCCTCTCTCCTGGAGCCGCAAAGATAGGCTGACAGCTGGTCCCGCAGCTTTGCCATCTGGCTGGGGTCCCGCCAGTCCATGGGCTCCGAAGAGGCTGTCTCCTCCGGGCTGGGGGGTTCAGGTTTGGGTTTGGGAGCAGGAGAGCCAGACTTGGGTCTTTTCATCAAGCCAGCAGGTGCAGGGGCTGCCTTCTCGGCAAGTGGCAGAGGAGGGGCGGCTGGGGGCAGCGGGGGTGCTGGCGGAGGGAGTGGGGGTGCAGGAGGGGGCAGGGGAGGGGCTGGAGGTGGTGTCTCGGCTTGTTCACTGCTCTGGACCTGAGGCTGGCCCAGCCTCGGACCGGCCGGTGCCACAGCACCGGGCTCCTTGGGGAGCGCTAGCTCAGCAGCCTTGTCGGGGTAGGCCTGGCACGCAGAGCGGATATGGAAGCTGGGAGGCAGTGAGGGTCGAATGGGGCCCTTCTTGGTGGACTCTTCGTCCTCAGGAGGAGTCCCCTGTGCCTCTGGAATAGAGATGGACGAAGTCCTGACTGGGGTTGGGGGAGGCACCTTGAATGACCGGGGGAAGGTGAGGTGGGACTCCGGACCTGGGAGGGCCTCCGTGGGCTCAGCAGGGCTCCTGGGGGGGCTGCTTCTGGGGGCCTCTGGCTGCCTGCCATTCAGCGCCACTTCCGATTTCCACTTGGTGACACCCCCAGCGGGGAAGAGGCGTGTCCCCATGGTATGAGGAGTCCCTGGGGCTGGGGGTGTCAGGGCTGGCAAGAGGGGTAGAGGTGGGGCTTGAACGGCCTGGGGTGGGGCGGGCGGAATGAAGTCAGGAGGCGTGGGTGTGGATGGGGAGGAAACGGTGGGTGGCGGGGGAAGGGCCCCCATTCCTGGGGGCAGAGCTGGGGCCGTGCTGGGTGGGGGTGGGGGTGGTGATTCCAGCAGGGGAGGAGGTGGGGGAGCTGTGGAGGGTGGAGGTGGCGGTGAGAACTCTGGAGGCTGCAGAGCGCCTAGGGGTGGCGCCGGCGCGGGGCCCGGGGGAGGTGGGGGGATGAGTAAGTCCTGGCCATAGTGCCCAGGCCTTAGGTCCCCCACAGAGCTGTATAGTCGGAGGTTGCCATTGACGAGCGTGCTGGTGCCTGAAAGGAGGGAGAGGCAGAGGTGAGGAGGGTGAGTGGGCAGCGCGGGCTTGCTGACCTCCTGAGACAGCAGCTGGCCAGTTTCGTGAATACCAAGCGAGAAGCAGCCATGTCTCCAGTCTCCTGACCTCTCCTGGGAGGGACCCTCTGCTTTCCAGGGAGGGACCCCTGCCCCTGCCTGTCCCTGGCACAGCCTCTGGAGCCTGTGCTGAATTTTCTCCATTGGCTTCCGAGGCTCAGGTTTCACGCTTCTCTGCCCTGCTCACAGTCCTATATAATCCCTTTTCTCTTCAGTTAGCCCCTTGGAGTGCACCGGGTGTTTCTTATAGGTGCCTCAGCTGGTACAAAGCCAGAAACGCCAGGTTCAAATCCAGGCTCTCCACTTACTAAATGTGTGACCTTGGACACACTGGTTAAACTTGCTGAGCCTCAGTTTCATTATCTGTAAAATGGGACTAACGTCAGCAATTGCCTCATAAAGCTGTTGTGAGCATTAAGAGAATTTATGTAAAAGCATGGAAAGAGCTTATCAGGTGCTGCTGCTGCTACTGCTGAGTTGCTTCAGTTGTGTCCGACTCTGTGCAACCCCACAGACGGCAGCCTGCCAGGCTCCCCCGTCCCTGGGATTCTCCAGGCAAGAACACTGGAGTGGGTTGCCATTTCCTTCTCCAATGCATGAAAGTGAAAAGTGAAAGTGAAGTCGCTCAGTCGTGTCCGATTCTTAGCGACCCCGCGGACTGCAGCCTACCAGGCCCCTCCGTCCATGGGATTTCCCAGGCAAGAGTACTGGAGTGGGGTGCCATTGCCTTCTCTGTATCAGGTGCTAGGTCCAGAGAATGGTAATCACTTTGACTACTACCACCTGTGCTTAACTTTTCATTCTGCATAAGACGGGGAAGCTGGGAAAGATAGGAAGTCATGGATGGAAGTAGGGGCCTGGACACCTCAGTGAGGAAGTTTGGGTGAAAGTTTGGGAGGAAGAAATCTGCATGAGCAACTCCTGCTTTCTAAAGATCCTGAATCTACCAAGAACCCAGAGAACCTCACAGAGAACTGGAATGGACTCTGGACTGCCGGATGGATGGGGTGTGTAGAAATGAATTGACTTGGATGATTCAGGCACTAGAGAGATACTGAGTCCTCTACCCTGGCCCCAGAGGCTCAAATCCCTATCCCCCGGCCCCAGTCCCTGCCCCCTCCCTAGTGTCTGCAGACCACCAGGATGCCCTGGTTACTCCTCTCTGAGGGGCACATATCTTTGCCTCCCCCACCTCTCAATTTCTGGCACAGAATGAAACAAACCCAGAAATGTGCAGCTCTGAAGGGCTCCTCTCAGTTTCCTGACTTCAAAATAAAGACCAGACAACATCCATTGAGCACCCAAGTGTTAAGAGCTAGGACACAGCAGAAAAGACAAACCAAAAAATAGTCAAAATACTGGCCCTCTGGCAGCTTGTGTTTTAACGGGACAATGAAATAGACAGTGAATATATTAGTAAATTTCCAGCACATTGAGGTGAAGAGTGATACGGAGGGGAAACCCAGGAGGGGTGCCGGGGGTGCAATGTGAATAGCAAGGTCCGGGAAGACCTGGGTGAGAAGGTGACATTGGAGCAAAGACGGAATGAGAGAGAGCGAGCGAGCTGTGCACGAGTGCAAGGGAAGAACAGACTGGACAGCAGGAAGTGCAACGGCCCGAGGCTGCAAACGAGCCTGGATATTGAAGGAGCAGCAAGGAGAGTGGGATGAGACAAGAAAGCCAGCAGATTAAGCCAGGTGGGGCCAGATTCTGGCCATCCTGGCAAGAACCCTTCCATTAGGTGACAAGGGAAGTCGCTGGTGGGTTTTGAGCAGAGATATGACAAGAAGTGACTCACTTCCTATCCAGTACTTTGTTTGCGCTTCCAGAACTGGAATTGTCTTGCCCGGAGATAAGGAGGGGCAAGGGGTTAAGTGACTTGCCCCAGGGAGCGAGGCTAACATGGGGGAGCTGGGATTCAAAGCCAGGACTGCCTGACTCCAGGGTTCTTTCTATCACTGACGCTGCCCTTGTTCCTGCTCTGGCCATGTCCCTAACCATCCTTCCTCCCCTGGGTCTTAGCCCTGGCTCTCCTCATCTCCCACCCACAGCAGCTAGCAGCCAAGAGGCCTGGGGACTCCAGCTTTATCACCAGCTGGAGAGGGAGGTCCAGATGCTTGGGCTTAAGGAGGAAATTAGAAAGATGGACAAGTCTCAAGCCTGGGGTCCTCTTACCTGTCACTTGTTTGTCTGCAAAGCTGTCTGGCACACAGGGCGTGGGTACAGCCAGTCCATGGTTCTCCTGGGCATCCTGAAAGACAGCAGAACCATCAGGGGACAGGGAAAGACAGAAAGTTCTTAACTTGCTGCTCCGTGAGGCTGTTATAATTGCTGGAAAATCCACAGGGATAACCTTGTGAGTATATTGAAATATGGGCTCAGTTAAAAGGGTGAATTCTGTGATATAGTCAAGTCTTGTTATTTGTGGTAGTTAGGGTCTGTGAAATTGCTGCAGTGAATTAGTAAAAACTGGACCCATGCCTTGAGGGAAATACAGGGTAAAGATTCTGTAAATCTTGGTGAAGTCACTTTCATCAGCTGATCAATATACAACTTTGTCTTTATGCATGTTTCTTTTTAAAGATACCTTATTTAATGTCTGGTGTTAACTCCCTGATATTGAACTCATGGCCAGCAGCACCATAACTCACGCCTTCGAAGCTTACCTAACACGCGTATTTTCTCTGTAAGGCACCTCGTAGCTTCCTTGCACGTAGGGATATTAGACAGCACATCAGCCCTGTGCTTAGGGGGCATTTTATTTAATTTTTAAAATTAAAAATGTTTTTCTAGCCATTCCACACAACATGTGGGATCTTAGTTGCCCGACCAGGGATCTAACCCATGCCCCTCTACATTGGAGACACAGAGTCTTAACCATTGGACTACCAGGGAAGTCCTTAAGGGCTATTTTTAAATAGCAAAATCACCAACAAAAAGCAAAGAAATATGAAAAGCACGGCACTAAACAGAAAAGGACGCTTATTTACAGTACCAGGACTGAAACAAGGAAGCGAAATGTCCTGTTCGACCTCAGCTGGTTCCCTGTGCAGCAGGTGGCAAACTTTTCACTGCTCCGCTCGAGCCAAAGTGTCTTGAATACTGATTTGGGGGGTTACAAATAAATTTTAGCGAGTAGGTGAATTACAGATACCGAATCTGCAAATAATGAGTCAACTGTATATAAATCTCAATTGAAACAGATAAAAACAAAACAAAACTGTTCATGACTCCCCAGGGATGTCCACAAGATCAAAAGCCAACCCCCCTTGGCCTGGCCTCCCGTTCACGCTTAGTTTTCATTAGGTAGTTACAGAAAAGTAAATAAGAAAAGAGCGGTGACCTGGAGTATTGACAACACTGTGGATACCTTTCAGATCTCTAGGCTTGCAGACCATAACGCGTTTACACAGCTGTTGGTCTGTACATACTATTTTGCATTCTATTTTTTTTTTTCCCTCCAAACACACATTTCCATATGTCAACAAAGTCCACACACCTGTCCTTTGGAGGAGCTGTGGGGCGTTTTGTGGTAGCCTTCAAGGTCCTCAACACCCTGGCGGTATCCTTCAAGCTAGTGTTAATTTCCATTCACCTGTTACAGCAAATCCAACAATCTAACTGAACCAGCTCCCTCTCTAGGATCCTTCCAACCCACCCCTCTGGTTCATGTTCATCCCTGATACTGGGTGTTGGTCAGGCTGTGCCCCTCTTCCCACCATCCATTTCTAACAGTAACACCCCTTGCTCTGTGCTGTAAACACATGCTCACCATCACACCACCCTGCAATGAAGACGTTGTCCCCATGAGCCAGAGAACGCAGAGGTTTAGAAGTCTGACAAGTTGTTTACACTCTCACGACCAGTGGTGCTAAGCCCAGGTCTGTGGAGCTCCCACCCCTGAGCATTTTGCTTCACTAAAGTCCAAGTCTCTAATCCTAAAAGGATTCACAGAGCCCCTCGAGAAAGACGGTAGAGGGAATGAGAAAATTCTGGAGCCAGACTGCTTGAATTTGAATTCTAGCTCTGCCTTCCACTGGCTATATGACTCAGCCAATGACTTAGGTTCTCTGTGCCTCAGTTTCCTTGACTATGAAACTGATTTAAAAATAAAATTTACTGGGACTTCCCTGGCAGTCCAGTGGTTAAGACTCCACACTCCCAGTGGCAGCGGGCACAGGTTCGATCCCTGGTTGGGGAACTAGGTTCTCACATGCCACACAGCATGGTCACAAAAGAAAAATAGAATTTACCTATTCTAGGGAAGTTGTGAGGATTAAGTGATGCAATACACAAAAAGCACTTGCTCCTGGCATGCAGTGAAACCCAACAAACGTTGCTGCTGCTGCTGCTGCTAAGTCACTTCAGTCGTATCTGACTCTGTGCGACCCCATAGACGGCAGCCCACCAGGCTCCCCGTCCCTGGGATTCTCCAGGCAAGAACACTGGAGTGGGTTTGCATTTCCTTCTCCAATGCATGAAAGTGAAAAGTGAAAGTGAAGTCGCTCAGTCGTGTCCGACTCTGAGCGACCCCATGGACTGCAGCCTACCAGGCTCCTCCGTCCGTGGGATTTTCCAGGCAAGAGTACTGGAGCGGGTTGCCATTGCCTTCTCCAACAAACGTTAGCTCTTGTTATTCCTACAGAGCCATCCCTTGTCTGCACCAGGCCATACTGACCGACTGCTGTTCAGAGCAACCCGCAGCCAAGTCCCACAAGGGAGGACTCCTGTTCGCGCTCTAGATATTCCCCCAGTTCCTCCAATGAGATCTGGTTGTTCCTTGGAGCCCAGGGACATGTCTTACATGAATCCCCCAAACATGGACACATAGTAAGCCAAGCTATTGCTCACTGATGGGCTGATGGCACCAACCCTCTAGACTTAATGGTTTAATATATACGAAGGGGGATTCCAGGCAGATGTTTCACAAACATCCACAAGACCTTGGGGTACCAAGGGCAGTCTCAGAATTACTCTCTGGTTATATGAGGGCAGCAAACAACTCATTTTATTCTTAAAGAATTCTGAAGAACTGAACGGCCTTGCTCCACCATCTACTTTTTTTCTGCCTCTGTTTGAGTCAAATGGCCACATACTTGTTCTCAGCCTCTCTCAACCCTGCATTCTGAGATGCGGAACATACTGCACGAGAGGCAGTACACAAGACTGTCTAGCTGTTCAGTCGCTAAGTCCTGTCCAACTTTGCGGTATACCCACGAGTGACTGGCTAATAACCCTCATGGAGTATGTATACTCTGATTTTGATGAGATGGAGGCCAGGCCTTTAAAAGCCAGGGTTGAGCTCTCATTACTCTTTTGCACATAATTAGAAAGTAGAAAGACCTAGGGACTTTTCTTTTTTTTTTTTTGGGGGGGGGACTTTTCATCAAGAGTTTTCGGATTCCAGTCGTGCTCTGGATTTCGCCTGTGCGTGTGTGACGTTGCCAGCAGTGTGAGCTTGGATGAGCCGTAGCAACTATGATGTTCATCTATCATTTATGCACCTACTGTGTGCCAGCACTCTGTTATCTCAAATCCCTTAAGAGACAGGGTGCAAACCTAGGCCTCCTAACTTCCCTTTTCTACAAATCAGAGACTCATTTTCTTCATGTATAAAATGGATGTATTTCCTGCTTTGTGGGGCCATTATGACGACCACAGGAGATAATGCTCCTAACCCTGGAATCTGTGTTCTAAATCTTCTCCCCACAAAGGTGAAAATACTGTGAACAATCAAAGCAAGCTGCCTGGAATCCCAGAAGCACCTTCTGGGTCACCCTATAATTATGTGTGAATTAGGAACACAGACGGACTTTATGGGCTGGAGGTAATACTGTCCACCCCACCTTTGATCTTAACTCTGAAAACGAATTAGATCCCAAAGACCACAGGATGGAAGTCTGTCTCCCGAGCAGCCTTGGAACGCGCACACACATACACACACAGAGTCCAGAACACACCTATCACATCCCCAGAGTGCTTGAGGTGCTGTGGTACTCTGTTACCCTTGGGGTAGGTCCCAAAGTCCAGCCTCACTCCTTCAGTTCAGTTCAGTTGCTCAGTCGTGTCCAACTCTTTGCAACCCCATGAATTGCAGCACGCCAGGCCTCCCTGTCCATCACCAACTCCCAGAGTTCACCCAAGCCCATGTCCATTGAGTCGGTGATGCCATCCAGCCATCTCATCCTCTGTCATCCCCTTCTCCTTCTGCCCCCAATCCCTCCCAGCATCAGGGTCTTTTCCAATGAGTCAACTCTTTGCATCAGGTGGCCAAAGTATTGGAGTTTCAGCTTCAGCATCAGTCCTTCTAATGAACACCTGGGACTGATCTCCTTTAGGATGGACTGGTTGGATCTCCTTGCAGTTCAAGGGACTCTCAAGAGTCTTCTCCAACACCACAGTTCAAAAGCATCAATTCTTTGGCACTCAGCTTTCTTCACAGTCCAACTCTCACATCCATACATGACTACTGGAAAAACCATAGCCTTGACTAGACGGACCTTTGTTGGCAAAGTAATGTCTCTGTTTTTTAATATGCTATCTAGATTGGTCGTAACTTTCCTTCCAAGGAGTAAGCGTCTTTTAATTTCATGGCTGCAATCACCATCTGCAGTGATTTTGGAGCCCCAAAAAATAAAGTTTGATACTGTTTCCACTGTTTCCCCATCTATTTCCCATGAAGTGATGGGACCAGATGCCATGATCTTAGGAGCCCCCAATACTGAAATGAACGCAGCCCCAAGCCCCAGCTGGCCCTGCTTCTTCTCCTCACACCTGCCTGGGCTAGCTGTCCCTTCCACCAGTGTGGACTGAGGAAGGCAAATACAAACTTATTTTAATGCAAGTGCTAGTAAAACAGACCTGGAAGGTACGTCACTCCCCTTTCAACACGGGGACCCAGGGAGCTGGCATCCAGTGCCCTGGCTTGGGTGGTGACAGAGTTCAGTGTGCAAATGCACAGGTGTGAACAGCATCCATCTCCACGGGGAGTGAACTTCCTCACCTGCCTCCCTTAGCCTCAGAGGACTGAGGTGAAGCCTCCTTTGGAAGAGGGGCTGGAGGTACATCTCAATGCGATGTGTGATCCTGCGATAGGGGAAGGGTGTGCTGTAAAAGGGTCTTAATGGACAATCAGCGATGATTGAATGTAAAAGGTATATCAGGTAATAGTATCGTATCAATATTAAATTCCTGAATTTGCTAGTTGTGCAGAGAATGTTTGTGCTTACATAGCACACACATGGTATGTAAGATTTTTTTTTTTTTGAAGAGGAAGGTTTTGGTTTTTTACTAATTGCATTATAGTTGATTTACAATGTTATGAATAGGTAAGTAGGAATAAAGGGATCCGATGTCTCAAATTACTCTTTAACATTTGGGAAGAAACAATGTGTAAATAACAAGAGAGAGAGAGCAAATTAAGCAAATGGAGCACAATGTGGTGAATCTAGGTGGCGGTGCTAGGGAGTCCTTTGTACTATTCCTGCAATTGCTCTGCACATTAGGGTTGGTTAAAAAGAAAGAGTTACTTAATACCCTTGAATGGTCCATTTAAAAATGGTTAAAATGGTAAATTGTATGTTATGTATCTTAACAATTTAAAAAGTTAAAACATAGCAAACAAAAGACCAAGGGCTTCCCAGGTGGCGCTAGTGGTAAAGAACCTGCCTGCCAATGCAAGAGACTTAAGACACGAGAGTGCAGTCCCTGGGTCAGGAAGATCCCCTGGAGGAGGGCACAGCAAACCACTCCAGTATTCTCACCTGAAGAACCTCAGGGACAGAAGAACCTGATGGGCTACAGTCCATAGGGTCGCAAAGAGTCGGACACGACTGAAGCGACTTGGCACACACTCCCGCAAACAAAAGAACAAGAACACCAAGAGAGAAAGTCTTGAGGGAGACTTACAGCTTACCCATCCACTGGACAGACATCAGCATCTCACTTCTTTCTCTCGTTTCTAATATTCCCGACCCTAACCATAACCATAACAGCTGCTCAGTTCAGTTCAGTTCAGTTCAGTTGGACTCTTTGCGACCCCATGAATCGCAGTACACCAGGCCTCCCTGTCCATCACCAACTCCTGGAGTTCACTCAGACTCACGTCCATCGAGTCAGTGATGCCATCCAGCCATCTCATCCTCTGTCGTCCCCTTCTCCTCCTGCCCCCAATCCCTCCCAGCATCAGAGTCTTTTCCAATGAGTCAACTCTTCGCATGAGGCGGCCAAAGGACTGGAGTTTCAGCTTTAGCATCATTCCTTCCAAAGAAATCCCAGGGCTGATCTCCTTCAGAATGGACTGGTTGGATCTCCTTGCAGTCCAAGGGACTCTCAAGAGTCTTCTCCAACACCACAGTTCAAAAGCATCAATTCTTCGGCGCTCAGCCTTCTTCACAGTCCAACTCTCACATCCATCTGTACCATGTGCTCTGTCTTCCATCTCTTAATTCATTTGCTTTTCACAACATGAGATGCGATCGGTGTTATTACACCTCCCCTTTACAGATGAGCAAACTGAGGCAGAGAGGTTAGGTGACTTGCCTAAGAACTCACAGTTAATTAGGTATCACTGTCTTTCCAAGCATCTACTAGTCACCTACACCCCCAGCTTTTCACCTGGCTCTGCCAGGCACATCCTGTGTCCCTCCCTTCCTGCTACCCCGAAAGCTTGGCCCTCCTTCAGTCCTCACTGTCTGTTACCTAGACAGACAGACAGACTACTGCTATCATCTCCCTGGCTTCTGCCTCACCCCATTCTTTAAGCCTGATGCCAGGATGTTCTTTCTAAAATGCATCTCAGGGAATTCCCTGGTGGTCCAGTGGTTAAGACTCTGCCTCCCAATGCAGGGGACACAGATTCAGTCCCTGGCTGGGGAACTAAGATCCCACCTGATTCGGAGCAACTAAGCCCATGGGCCACAACTGCTGAGCTCCCATGTCTTAACTAGAGAGAAGCCCGGGAGTCACAACTAAGACCCAATGCAACGAAAAATAAATAAATATTTTTTAAAAAATAAAGAAAGAAATAAAATGCATCCCAGAGCAGGTCCCTTCCCTGTTCAGTGTCCTTCTGTCGGTCCGGAAGATGACACCCAAATGCCTTCCCATGGCGTTCTAGACTTTTCATAAGCTGTCCTGTCCACAGCTCCCACCACATTCTCCCACCCACTCACAAATTCTGGGCTCCAGTTAGTGGTTCTCGTGTTTTTCCACCAGTGTCCCTGGAGACCTGCCTCACTCAAGAGCAAATGGGCTCCCTGCAGCAGGGATCTTCAGTACGGCAGAGAGACCACTCCTTGGAGGGAGTATTTGGAGGTTCTGGGGGTGAATCTATAGCTTGAAAAGCCCCTAAATGATTTGGCTCTACTTCCCTCCCCCACCGTGCAGAATCACTGCAGCTGCTTGCGATTCACTCCCACATACTCTCAGACCTCCCAAATCTTGCTTTGCTCTTTTTTTTTTATTAGAGTATAGTAGATTTAAAATGTGTTAGTTTCTGCTGTACAATAAAATCAATCAGTTATGCATATAGCTATATCCACTTTTTAAAACTCTATTCCCATATGGGTCATTACAGAGTATTGAGAAGAGTTCCCTGTGCTGTACAGTAGATCCTTATTAATTATCTCCTTTAACTTTGGTTCTTATTCTTAGATGCCCTTCTTTGTCCAGCTAACTCCTACCTATCCTTTAAACCCTAGATTAAATACCCCTCCTCCACGAAGTCCTCCTTGGCAACCTTAGCCCGAGTTCATTTCTCTTCTCAGTGTGTTCCTCACCCTGTGTGTGCATTCTGATACCTGACATTTATTAGGTGCCTACTATGTGCTAGGCACTGTTCTGAGTACTTCACATGTAGCAACCTAGTTAATCGTCGTAGTAACCCTAAGAGGTAGGTTGTTGTTTTTATTGTATAGAAGATGAAACAGAGGCACAGAGAGGCTGAGTACATCGCCCAAGGTCATAGAGCTAATAAACAGCAGCGTCGATACTGGAACTCGGAGCCTGCCCTCTTTGCCACTATTCACACTCACACTTTTCCTCCAGCATGCTGCTGCTGCTAAGTCGCGTCAGTCGTGTCCGACTCTGTGCAACCCCATAGACAGCAGCCCACCAGGCTCCCCCGTCCCTGGGATTCTCCAGGCAAGAACACTGGAGTGGGTTTGCATTTCCTTCTCCAATGCATGAAAGTGAAAAGTGAAAGTGAAGTCGCTCAGTTGTGTCCGCCTCTTAGCGACCCCATGGACTGCACCCTACCAGGCTCCTTCGCCCATGGGATTTTCCAGGCAAGAGTACTGGAGTGGGGTGCCATTGCCTTCTCCTCCAACATAAACGAGGCCTGTTGCAGGTGGCCCTGGTCTCTGCCGGCCCAGCCCAGCCTGTCTGTGGGTAGGGGGACGGCTGATTCTTTTTGCCCCACCTGGCACAGATAGGGCAATTCAGTGAGAGTTGGATGAGTGAAGAAACTCCTGGATGAATGAATGAGAGGTGGCAGGAACACAGGACAGGGAGGTGTAAAGTCTGTGTTCTGGCGCCAGACCCACCACCAATTAACTGGGAACAAAGGGCCTCCTTCCCTTCCTCCTGTGAACGCTCTTTAGGATCATCTCCAGCCTGGCGTTCTGTGAGTCCTGGCCCATAAGTCCCACCTGTGCTCAGCTCACCTGTGCCATGTGGGCAGCGGCCTGAACACCGGAGGCCACCCTTCCATGACCAGGTGTTGAGATGGACCTCCGCCCTTGTCTCGGGAGAGTTCTTGGGGCGAGGGGGGCGGCGGAACAAGTGGGGGCAGGGAAGGAGGAAAGGGGAGGAGGGGGGAGGGAGGAGTCTGTGAAGCTGCTTTTCCAGGAGTCACAGGGCGAGGCCAAGCGGGCAGGACTGGGCCTGAGGTCACCGCTGGCTCCGATGTGGGCCTGTGACCGCCGCAGTCAGCCGAGGGCTGCCCCACCCTCAGCACGCTTGCCCTGGGAAAATCACAGACCCCACGCCCCAGGGGGCTGCCTGCAGGGGCTGGCGTACCCCTCAAGCAGACTCAGGAGGGAGACGTGTCTGGCCCTTGGGGACAACGGCCCCACATCGAGGGACGGGGTGTGGCCACCCGGTAGGCAAGGGAAATGACCAAAAACATGCAAATGAGCATCTGAGCCCCTCTGCTGGGGCAGCCCCTTGGCGCCTCAGTCCTCAGCCAGGCCACCCCCACTCCGCAACAGCAGCCTTGCTCAATGCCTGGGGCAGAGTCCAGGTGGAGCATTCCCCCTGAAGCTGGGCCTCAGCCCTTCCCGAACCCACACCCGGACAACACCCAGAAGCTAAGATCCCCGTCACCTTGCCCACTCTTCAGCTCAGTCAAGCAGCCCCATCACAGCCTCGTATACTGAAAGGTCACCCAGCAATGATTAGCTGGCAGGGAGCCTAGGGACGGAAGTGCCATTCTGAGAATATTTATATATATTTCCTTCCTTATACTTGTCTCTATTTTCAGTTCTGAACAATGAACTTCTGTTTCCTTCACAATTAAAAAATACACACACACACAATCCGTAGTTTTTTGTTTTTGTTTTTTTAAGTTCTTGTAATTAAGAAGAGCATGGGACTTACTTCCCTGGTGCTCCAGTGGGTCAAAATCCACTGTGCCATTCGAGGGATGTGGGCTCGATCTCTGGTTGGGGAACTAAGATCCTACATGCTGCATAGCAACTAAGCCTGTGAACCGCAACTAGAAACTCCAGGTGTTGCCACACAGGTTCCTGCGTGATGCAGTGAAGATCCTGCGTGCTGTCCCTAAGACCCAGTGCAGCCAAATAAATGAATGCTTAAAAAAAGAAGAAAAGCATGGATTTTGTAGGTGGGTAGACCACACTGGAGAAGGCAATGGCACCCCAGTCCAGTACTATTGCCTGGAAAATCCCATGGATGGAGGAGCCTGGTAGGCTGCAGTCCATGGGGTCGCTAAGAGTCGGACATGACTGAGCGACTTCACTTTCACTTTCCACTTTCATGCATTGGAGAGGGAAATGGCAACCCATTCCAGTGTTCTTGCCTGGAGAATCCCATGGACGGAGAAGCCTGGTAGGTTGCAGTCCATGGGGTCACACAGAGTCGGACACGACTGAAGCGACTTAGCAACAGCAGCAGCAGACCACTCTGGCAATCTTAATTTAACTCCATTGTCTCAAAGATAGAATCACACACTCCGTGGTCAGGAAGTGTGCCCCCTTCTTGCCTTTTGAGGTTCAGTTTTCTCATCTGTAAGATGGGGTTGATCCCACCTCTGTGGGTTTGCTGTGACATCAGAGGCCTCCCCACACCTAAAGAGATCCCGCAGAGAAGCACTCAAGGAGGGGGCATCTCTTCGGGCCCCCACCCCTCAGGTCCTAACAAGGCTCAGTGGGTGAGCAGTGGCCCGAGTCCATGGATACTCTGTTCTGGGAGGGACTCCTGGGATGTGTCTGTCTGGTTGGGCTTGAAGAGATAGATGGGTGCTTCCCCGAAGTCAGGGCCAGGTCACCGGGAATCCCCTACTGCCCTTTTGACCACAAATATTTCAGAGTTAAAGAGAAGGAGGAAAGAAAGCAGAAAAGAGGAGGGGAGGAAAGCATTCACTATTTGAGGACTGAGGTTGTCTCCCCCTTAAAGTTATAGGGAGTCAGAGCCCACCACTAGCCCCCTGATGCACCACCAAGGATCTGGGGGACAGCCTCACCCCACCGATGGCCCCAGCCCAGTCTCCTTGCCCTCCCTGGGCCGGGACACACATCCTCATACCTGGGGTTCCTCAGATCGCAGGCCAACCCCAAGGGTGGGTCACAAGGGTTGGGCCAACGGGCTACACACAGTTGACCTTGAGTGCGAGCCAGCTCAGAGCCTTAGTGACACACTATGGAATGCAAACTTCCTCACAGATCCTCCAGGAGCCTGGCTGGGGCACCTCAGTGTGGGGTGCAGAGCTCGGGGGGTGAGGGAGGTGACCCTGAGTCAGAGTCAGAGCCGGGAATGGTTGGGAACACTGCGGAAGGCTGGGGAGCAGGGGGATGGGCCCCCGGAGCGAGGGCCACAAGGAAACCCCTCCCGGCACCCAGCGTCCCCAGCTGGGTGAAGCCCTGGCGGTTGTTTCCCGGCTTTGGGGGACCCAGTGAGCATTTAAAATCAAGAGCTCCAGGACCTTCCTGGTGGTCCAGTGGTCAAGACTTCACCTTCTAGTGCAGGGGGTGTGAGTTTGATCCCCGGTTGGGGAGCTAAGACCCCACATGCCTTGTCAAAACCCCAAAATAGAACAGAAGCAATACTGTAACAATTCAATAAAGACTTTTAAAAAAATGGTCCATGTAAAAAAAAATAACCTTAGGAAAAAAAATTTTTTTTAATATAAAAAGAGCTCCAGGACTTCCTTGCCCCAGCCCCTGCCCTCTGCTGAAGCTCATGCCTCCTTTCTGGGGGACAAAGAATTCCACCAACAATGTTGTCTTACTCTGGACCGACCTGCCACCCCAGGATCTCTCTCATCTGGGGGCTGTGCTCTGTTGCCCTGCAGGGCAAGGAGTCCATGGGGTCAAGGAGGCAAGCCCTAAGAGCCCACCCCGCCCCCTTCCTGACCTTGCTCCAGACACCAAGGTCCCTAGAATCCTCCATTCAAATGGGCCTTAGGCCTCTTCTGGTGCCTCAGTGGTAAAGAACTGCAATGCAGGAGATCCAGTTTCAATCCCTGGGTTGGGAAGATCCCCTGCAGAAGAAAATGGCAACCCACTGCAGTATTCTTGCCTACAGAATCCCCACGGACAGAGGAGCCCAGCAGGTTGCAGTCCACGGGGTCAGAAGGAGTTGGACACAACTGAAGCAACTAACACTTTCACACTTTAGGTCACTTCTAGAGATGCTTTCCCAATCAGTCCTTCTGAAGGCAGCCTGAGTAGGGGGCACACATCCCTGAACCCACAGGGTGGCCAAGTGTGTGTGCTAAATCACTTCAGTCGTGTCCGACTCTACAACCCTATGGACTATAGCCTGCCAGGCTCTTTTGTCCATAGGATTTTCCAGGTGAGAATACTGGAGTGGGTTGCTATTTCTTCCTGCAGGGGATCTTCCCGACCCAGGGATAGAGAACCTGTGTCTCTTACGTCTCCTGCGTTGGCAGGCGAGTTCTTTACCACTAGCACCACCTGGGAAGTCCCATAGGGTGGCCAAGGGGTGGTCATATGTGGTTGGGATGAGGGTGTATGTTGGGCTTTGGGGGTTCAGGCTGAGGCCCTCCCTGTGGAAGAAGAGCCAGGTAGGCAGCGGCAGAGTGGCTTCGGCGGGGAAAGGGTGCTCCATCTGTTCACTGGCTGCAGGCTTCCGACACCCACTCCCACAGGAACACCCAGAGCTCCCCTACCCAAGAGCCCTGACAGCTAACGTCAGCCAAGAGAATCACTCAAAAGCCAATCATGACCGACCGCCCTCCCCAGCTCACCCAAAGGAGCGCCAACCCCAAAGGGAGCCTGGGCCTTGGCTTCCAAGACAGCTCCCGGGGCTGGGGATGGAGAGGAAGGGTGGAAAGGAGAAATCCAGCTGACTCGGGCTGCATCTCTGCTGAGGAATAGAGGGTGGGCCTCCAAACAGTCAGGCTTCCTGCCCGGAGCCCAGCCTGACATCTCCCCAGGCCCTGCCAGCCCTGCCTGACTCAGAGGGTGGGGTGACCCAGGGAGCTCTCACTGCCTGAGGCACCCCGGGGGACCTGTCTGGCCAGTTTCCCCATATTTGCCTCATTGGCATTTCTTTTTCAATTCCTCATATGCACTGCCCTGGAGATGGTCGGGTTCAGACTGGGGTGGGGCCAGAGGCAGCCCCAGAGACAAGTTTGCCCTTCCCACCACCAGCCGTCCTACCGTCTCAGCTCTGAGAAGCTAGGGACAGGCTGTGGCTTGAGTTCTGGGCCGAGCTTCCCCTTGGAGGGAGAAGGAAGTGGGGAGAAAGGCCCCTTCCCAGATTTAGCACAGGCCCATCCATGGTGGTGTAGATGGGAATTGGGAAAAGACCTGGGCTTGGGGTCTGTCTCTTCCTCCATGGAGCTGAGGGAGTTGCATGCATCCCCCCTCCCTGGGCTTCAGTTTTCTTATTCCAATGCTCACCAAGGACCATGCCCACCCCCACCCCCAGTTTTGAAGTTTGCCATGCTAATCCAGCTCCTTGGAGCTCTCAGAGCAGGAAATTGGGGCAGGGTGGGGTGGGGGAAGCCCTGGTGGCTAGAGGGCCTCCTTTTCAGAGGGCCTGGCATCTCTGGGGGCCTCCAGAGAGCTGACCCCACTTCCTGCCCCTCTGTTAGTGAGTTATTTGAACACAGAAAGTCACAGCTGAGGAGACCTTAGCAGACCATCGCATGTAACTCCGCTGATGGGTGAGGAGCCAGAGGCCCCGGGAGAGGAAGGGCCTCGTGGCCCAGAGGCAGAGCTGGGACTGGTCACCCAAGGATCAATCCAGAGCCTGCCCAGTCACCGAGAGATCCCAGGGTCCTTCTCGTAACTGGCCTTTGGCGGCCAGCTGCCTGGGAAAGTATGGAGTAGGCCAGAATATTTCTCCATCCTTTGAACTTTCACCTCAATAGGCAAGGAAGGTTTAGGAAGGAAGCAGAAGCGCTAGCCATGCCCGTCCCCTCCTCATCTTGCCCTCCCCTCTCACACCATCCCACGGGGGGCTCATGAGGGGTCATGAGAGCAACTGTATGCTCAGAAGACGGCCTGGCCTGGTTGGCACTCAAGGAAGAGCATGGGCCTGTCATGGGCACTGCAGCCTGGCACCTCCCCTGCCCCAGAGTCAGGCCTGGGAGGTGCCCCCTGAGTGTTGGAAGGCAGGACAGGGAGGGGCGAGGCACAGCTGTGAGGCCGTGTCACAGCCCAGCTCCCCAGCCAACCTGGCTTGGGGGGAGGGGGCTGAGGGCAGAGTGTGCACATCTGCGTGTGAACCTGCAGTTCTGTCCTCCTGCCTCTCATTCTCCCGGCCTTCTGCCCCGGCGAGGGGAAAGCAGAGGCCCCAGTCCAGAGCCTAAGGCAGAGGAGATGGGTTCCCCATAACCCAGATGCTGGAGCTGCTTTGTATCTTAGGACCTGAGTCAGGAGCAAAACAAGTCCCCGGGACACAAGCGGTCAGCCTCAGGGCTCCTAATCTCGAGGTGCATCATAGGTGGGCTTCTGGGGCCTGAGATCCCTGTGCTGGAATTGTAAGCAAGATCGTGTGGATGTGGCCCACAGCCTCAGCATGGTCTCAGAGGGGTGTGTGATCCCCAAAAGGCCAGGCAGGAGTGCAGAGAGGCGGACACAGGAGATGCAGGTGGTTCTGCAGGCTGATGTTGGGAGGGAAGAAGGAAAAGTTTCTAGGTCGTGGGTGGAAGGGCAGGTAGGATGGCCCAATAGAACTTGGACCCGGGAGCCTGGCTACAAACCCCAGCTCTGCCACTTATGAGCTGCCTGTCCTTGACCAAGTTACTTCCCCATCCTGAGCTTCAGCTTCTCTATCAGTTCAGTTAACACATGCTAAGCACTTGGGATGGTGCCTGACACACAGGAAGGGCCCCCCACAAGTCAGTCACGATCTCATGGCCCTGCTGTTGGCTAGGACCACGCCAGCTGCACAGTTGGCATTGAAGGCACGGAATGACCTTCCCTTTCTGGGTTCAGTTCCTGCCAGTGTCTAGGGAGGCTGGTGTGGACCCCACGAGGTCCCATTCAGTTGTGGATTCATGGCGTGTTCATTCCCTCGTCCTCACCAGTGAGGGGCTGTGAGTTTGCTGGGGAGAAGCCCCATCTCCTGGGACGGGGTCTGAGGCTTGCCCTGAAGGACTGTTCCCAAGCCAGTACCAGCCAGCAGCCCCTAACCCTGTGCAGCGCTCCCAGTCAGGCCCTGGTTGGCCCAGATCAGATCCAAACCAGAGGACCCCAACCAGAAGGGAGGAGGGCAGAAAGGTATGGACCTGTGCTGTTAATCAAGTTGTCCAAAGTGGGTGGGTGGGTAGAGGCAGGGATACAGGATGCTGACCAATCAGAACAAACTCAGTTATGCCTCATTAACGCTTTACTTGCTGGTGTAGACCTGAGAGAGGAGCTAAGAGACCAACAGCCACTCAAGGGGCAACAGCCATTTATTTCAATATTTTATCAACCACAATGGGCACGGGTGTGTCAGCCCTGGGTGCCCACTGCTGTAATTCTGAGTATGCGGTAGATGAAGGGAGAGAATCAAATTCACTTCTAGTGACAGACAATCTCAAAACTGTTTTCATCTGCATATATGGGTGCGGTAACCCTGGAAACAGTTTTATGCATCTCTGGAAACAGTGAGGAGTGGAGTCATTTGCTTTATACCTTTTCACTGGTGGTGTTGTACTTTCTGTATTTGTCTGCGATGTCCATGAATTGCTTTTGTAACCGGAAAATAAATTATAGCCGTATGCCCAGCAGTCTGTATGCTGAGCCCTCCACATACAGGCCTTGGGGACACAGCAAGGAGAATGTAAGATTCAGTCTCTCCCATCTAGAATTTCAGGTCTGTGGCGAGACTGAACAACCAGAAAAAAATTGACGATGGTGCGAGGGAGGTGGTTGTGCCAGGCAGTGCTGGGCAGAATTTGTGGGTGCGGGGACCAAGGTGTCGGGTGCTGTGAGGTCTAACGGGCCCCTGAAAACTCAGATCACGATTTGGTGCCTTTTGAGTTGAGGCAGAACAGAGCCTCATGGAAGTATGAGATGCTGTGACCCCGGTGTCACTGTCCCAACAGGGACCCAGGTCTCACAGATGGTAATGAACCTAGAATTTATGAGGCTGGCTGTTTAGGTCTAAATCTGGGCTGTTGTATATAGTAGCCACTGACCACAAGTGGCTACTGAGCCCTTGAAATGTCACTGCTCAGAAGCAGGATGTGTGCTCGAAGTGTGACGCGCTAGACTTTGATGACTTAGTGTGAAAGAATGTAAAACATCTCAGTCGTACCTTCTACGTTGGTTAAATGTTGAAATAATCATCTCTGGACTAATTTTACCTATTTCTTATTCATGTTGCTACTAGAAATAATAGTTATACCTGAGGCTTGCATTGTATTTCTATTGGACAGCACAGGCCTAGGCTGTCTTGGAAAAGCCAGAGCTCTCGTCACAGTAAATAGAACCAGTCACGGGGAGGTTGTTTTGAGTCTCTTTCCCTTGTCAGAGAACAAAAGCCCAATCACAGGCTCCAGAAGGGAGTGTTTGGTTTCTGGCGGTTTCAGACCCACACATAAAGCAGTCCACGTGCTCTTCTCCCAAGGGTCACTGCTATTTGACCTTTGAGACAGTTCAGGTGTCACCTCTTCCAAGAAGCCTTCCTTGACCAATCCCTGTGGCTCGGTAGGCTGCTCCTGCTCTGGTCTATGTATTAACAGTCTCTTACTGATTCATCCCCTATACTGGGCAGTGGGTTCCTTGAGCAATCCTGGGTCAATCATCTCTGAATCCCAGCATCCTATGCAAGGCCTGGCATGGAGCAGGCAGCCCCTGGTGAGTGTAAAATAGGAATCCCATTGAGCTGGAGATACCCACCGCTCCATTGCTTCTGCACCCAATTTCCCCATAACCCCTCCTTAGGTTTCGACTCAAAGGAGCTGACACTCCTAATCTCAGCCTTCCTGTCGTGAGCCATGCCTCCTCCCAGTAGCCGCCCTCAGTTGGCATCAGGAAGGAAGAGGATGGACAGAGGGTGAGGCTGATGACCACTTGGACCAGGGCAGGTGGGGCTGCCTTCTCTGTGGCAGTCCAGGTGGCCCGCCCAGAGCAGACCCTCCGACCTCAGGGCAGAACGTACTCACCAACGGAAGAAAGGTGAGCAGGGGCCGGACTCTTGGCCGAGCTTTCAGTGTGGCGGTTCCCGACTCACTCACAGTGTCAAACCGGTTGTCTCCATAATAGATCCCATCTAGAGGAGACAAGATGGGGGAAACCATGACTGGGGATCAAGGGCATGGGGGCCAACTGAGTTTAGTCTGCCCTGCAGTTCCCAGTAAGGACAACCAAGCCCCTTGGTGGCCCCTGCTTGGCCCTGCCAGGCGCCTCTTCATGACAAGATCCTACAGGTGGATGTGCGCTGATGGGGCCACCGGAAACAGCACTGCGAGGGACTCCAGGGGTGGTTTCTCAGGGTCTCCTGGGGCTTTCGGCCCCCAGCTACCATCTGTCTCCTGATCTACCCACTGCAGGATCTGAGCCTTCACTCCCACAAGACCCTCCTTTGGGGGCACTGAGAGCTTGGCCAAGGCCCCAGCTAATGCTTATCTCTGAGAGAGGGAAGAAAACAAGTTGTTTTCTCTTGAGTGTTTGAATTTCTAATCTGAAACTAGTAGAGCAGATGAGGCCACCCAGTGGCTTAGCACCCACCTTCTGGACTCTGCTAACCTGAGATCTCTTTTATTTGTTTGTTTATTTATTTGGCTGTGCCGGGTCTTAGTTGCAGCATACAAACTCTTAGTTACAGCATATGGGATCTAGTTCCCTGATCAGGAACTGAACCCAGGCCCCCTGCATTGGGAGTGCAGAGTCTTAGCCACTGGACCACCAGGGAAGTCCTTAACCCAAGATTTCTTTAGCCCCCAAACCATCAATGATTGGGGGTCATGGCTCCATTTGAGGTGTCCTTGAGGGCAGAGCAGAAAGAACAGGACAGTAGGGTCCACCTGATTTAATACAGATCCCAGCTCTGCCATGGACTTGCCATGTCATATAACCAGTCTGGATCTCAGTTTTCCCATCTGTACAATGGGAGCAATGACGGGGCCAGCAAATGTGGTTCTGTCCCCTGTAGAAAGATGATACAGAACATTTCTCTTCCTCTAGTTGCTGGCCCTGTGCTCTGGGTTGTTTCTACAGGAGTGGGAGGGAGTGAGACGCTAGTCACATTTTCTCAACCAATCGCCCTCATGACTCTTGGCACACATGGATGGGAATTTCCCATCCTGCCCCAGATTCACACTGTCACCTCCGAGAGGCAGGAGTCACTGCAGACCTCCTATTACATGGGCCATGAGCAAGGAGGACTTTCTCCATTTATGGGACGTGGGAGACTTCCTCTTTAGCTAGGGAGGACAGAGGAGAAAAGTCAAAATTCCACGAACTAGTATGCTACTAACTGAAACATTGGATGAACGGTGATTACTTTTCCTCTTGTATGTGACTTTAGGAGGAAATTACGAGTTTACAGATCTGACATAGAGGGCCTTGAATATGACATGGAGGCTCCAGGGGGCATCTTAGAAATGGGACCCAGAAACCTTTGTGTGTTGCCCTACCAGGCAGAGAGTTGGCTGGCACATTCCAGATTCTCCACCTTTCTGAGGGACCAACACGGCAAGCTTTCCCCTCGTCCCTGGAAATTCCAGTTTCCAGCACTGCCCTGTCCCATACACTCTGGGCAAACCCGATTTCCCAGTGTGGCTGCCAGCCTCCACGCCTGGGCCTGGAGACCAAGATGCCAGGGGGTGGGTGGGGAGGGAGAAGGAGGTTGTAAGAGTGTAGATTTGGCCCAATCAGAAACAAGAATAGTAGAGATAACCACACCTCCAACCGCTAACACTAAAGCCCACCCAGTTCTCACTGGCTCTAATGTCTCACCAGCGTGTTGACACCAGGGTTTCCGAGGACATTCTCTAGACAGGGCTTTGAAACCAAGGACCTAGATCTGACCTGGCAGCCAGGTCCATGGCTGCCTGGCCCCTTATTAGGACATGGGGTAGGGTGGGGACTAACCCAGGCATGCTCCCCTCCCTCTCACTATTTCATTTAAATCTGTACCAGTGTTGGGGTCAAGGGAGCATCCTCTCTGCAGTTGAGTTACCACAATATTAATAGTTACTATTATTGTGTACCAAGGAGTTTTAGAGGTTCCCTGGTAGCTCAGCTGGTAAAGAATCCACCTGTGATGCAGTAGACCCTGGTTCGATTCCTGGGTAGGGAAGATCCCTTGGAGAAGGGATAGGCTAGCCACTCCAGTATTTTTGGGCTTCCTTGGTGACTCAAACAGTGAAGAATCCACTTGCAATGAGGGAGACCTGGGTTCAATTCCTGGGTTGGGAAGATCCCCTGGAGGAGGGCATGTCAACCCACTCTAGTATTCTTGCCTGGAGAATCCCCACGGACAGAGGAGCTTGGTGGGCTACAGTCCATGGGGTTGCAAAGAGTCAGACACGACTGAGCTGACTAAGCACAGGAGTTTTAGAAGCAAGCAACCTGGCAAGCTGATCTCTATAATAGCAGTAATAATATAATTCCAGGTAGAATTTATTGGACACTTGTAATGGGTCAGGCACGCTTCTAAGCATCTTTCATGCATGCTCAGTCACTCAGTTGTGTCTGACTGTTTTCAACATCATGGACTCCTCTGTCCAAAAATGCTCAAGTGGGTTACCATTTCTTCCTCCAGGGGATCTTCCCAATACAGGAATCGAACCTGCATCTCTTATGTCTCCAGCATTAGCAGCAGGATTCTTTACCTCTGAGCCACCTGGGAAGCCCACAGAGTCCATGACTCAGCCCATCTTCTGAGGCACTGTTGTCTTGGTTGGTTTGTGGTTATTTTGAACTGGGAAACCCTTTCTAAGAATATGATTGTTCTCTAGAATACCTGTGGAAAGGGAGCAGCTCTGGCAGAGACAGGCGTGGAAGGCCCAGGTGGCTCCCTTCCACGGGAGCACCTCTTGGAAATTCAAGTTGCTTTCCCAGTTCTAAGAGGTGTGGCTGGGATTCAGGGAAGGAAATATGATGAGGGAAGCAGAGGCAAAGTGGTGTGATGTGTGAAAGACTCAGCTGGCCATTGCCAGCTCTGAAGATGGAAGGGGCCGTGAGCCAGGGAGTGCAGGCAGAAGGAGGAAAAGGAGAGAAAACATTCTCTCCTAGAACCTCCAGAAAAGAACAAAGTGTTGCTGACATTTTAATTTTAGCCCAGTGAGATCAGACTTCTGATCTACAGAACTATGAGATATTAAATGTATGTTATTTCAAGGGGGAAAAAAAGAAAAGAAAAAGAGGTGTGTCTAGAACCTGATACACTTTCCTGGGCCCCTCATACCCGGGCACAGTTCCCAGCTGGTCAAGTCACACCAGCAAGTGGGGTAAGTGTGACCGCTGCCATAAGCTGGGATGCCCGAGTTCAAGGTCAGGGCTGGGGCTTTCTGAGCCTCAAGGTCAAGGTCCAAAATAAAGAGAAAGACAACAGAATCAAACTTTGGGGATTTTCCTGCAGAAGTAAATGAACTCTGCTGGGATCAGTCTCAGGGACACTAGAATAACTTTCTGGGAAGCGCCCTCCTCAATAGAGGAGATAAAGAAGGGCCTCTTGAGGAAGATGAAGTCAGGAGATAAAGCTGGTGACAGAGAGGAGGCTGGACAACTCTACCCAATGGGGCAGAGCCACCAGGAGGCGGGTGGCCCTTTTCTCCCTTGTCAGGGAGAATTCTAGAGTCTGGACCCTTGGGGCTGCCCTCTGTGCCAATGGGGAGACTGAGGCCCAGAATGGCTGGTGGGGGGTGCTGGTCCAAAGTCTCAGAGCAGCTGTGGTGCCAGGGCCCAAACGGGGTGCCCCCTTGCAGTGCTGGGCTCCAGGCTCAAATAAGGGGGTGCCCTACACATGGCACGTGGCTTACTGCCTCTCCCCAAATAGGCTAACCTAGTTTTCTCGGTTTGGAGCAGGGTGTGTGTGTGTGTGTGTGTGTGTGTGTGTGTGTTATGTGGAGGGGGGAACCGCCAGCTCTGGGGGAGCTGAGGACAGGGTACCTATGGCTGCCTCACTCCCAGCCCTTCCTTTCTGCTTCTCCCCAACAGGAGGAACCTCTCACTGGGCCTTCTTTCCTCACAGAGCTCAGGGTTGAAAGCCTGACAAAATGCTCTTCCTGCCCCAGCCCCAAAGCTGCCCATGGGTCTCCATGGAGGCTGAAGTCCAGGACAATTATTTATCTCCTTCCTCACATCCTAGATAGGTCCAAACTAGAGAGGAAATGAATGATAAAAATGTAACTCTCTGGGACTTGCCTGGTGGCCCAGTGGCCAAGACTCCAGGCACCCAATGCAGGGGGCCTGGGTTCGATCCCTGGTCTGGAAACTCGATCCCATATGCCGCAACTAAGAGTGTGCTGCAACTAAGCCCTGGCACAGCCAAACAAAATAATTTTTTTTGTAACTGTGTGATACCTGATACACAGTATTATGAGCTAGGACCATTCTAAGCTCTCTTTACATCCCTCTTCACACACCTGTGTGGGAGGCACTTTTACTATCCTCATTTGCCAGATGAGGAAACTGAGGCTCAGAGAGGTTAAGTCTTCGGCCCAGGGTCCCACAGCTGGTGAGGAAAAGAGGCCAGGATTCAAGTCCAGGCAACCTGACTCTGGAATCCAATTCCCTCTGGCTACAGCCAGCACAGCAGGGATTCGACATCCCTTTGCTCCCTCTCCAGAGAGCTTGAAGAGTTGGTGAGGCCTGGAGGAGACAAATGCATCCGGGAATCAGGTCTGAGGTCATGCCCCAGCTCCTCCGGGTAGCACTCGAGGACTCTGAGCACTTGCTCAGGCTGGGTTTCCCCTCCGCCAAATGGGGATCCTTTAGGGAGAAGCCTCCCAAAATCAAGGGAGAGAAAAAAGCTAGCAGAGCTGAGAGGAAGGCTGGGGTGACAGTGTGGGGTCCCAAATTGCCAGGAGCCCCCACATGATCCCACGAGCACTGGCCACGGGTCTCATCAAATTCCAGGTGCTTGGGGCTTCTCTGGTGGCTCAGTGGTAAAGAATCTGCCTGCAGATGCTGGGGACAGAGGTTCGATCCCTGATCCAGGAAGATCCCACATGCCGTGGAGCAACTAAGCCTGTGCTCTAGAGCCGGGCAGCCGGAACTACTGAGCCCTCATACTGCAACTACTGAAGCCTGCGTGGCCTGGAGTCTGTGCTCCAGAACAAGAGAAGCCACCGCAATGAGAAACCCGTGCACTGCAACTAGAGAAAAGTCAGCAATGAAGACCCAGCACAGCCAAAAATAAATATTATGTTTTTTAATAAAAAATTCCAGGTGCTTAAAAAGGGTGGGGTTTCTAGCTTGGAGAGTTTGTTACCTTGACCAGAGTAACCCAGAACCCCAAAACAGGCCCCAACCTCCACCTCACCGAGGTAGGGCATGGGATCCTTGTCACTTGGCTGGAGCCCCAGCCTTTTAGGGACGAAGCTAGGGGGCCCCATGTGAATGTAACCCACAAACGGCTGATGAGGCCCTTCCTTGCTAATTAACAGGGCCACATGACAGGAACCTGAAAAGGCTGGTGTGTCCCAGCAAGTCTCAGCAGGTCTGACCCAGGGTGCCAGAGAGAAGCCTTTGTCCAAGGGCAGAGGGGACGCGGAAGGTGGAGTTGGGCTGGGCTGGGAGAGCCACAGAATAGGGGAGGGGGGACCACGGTGGGGAGGAGCCTCGGGGTTGGGGACTGGGGAAGCAGGAGCGTAGCAAACAGGCACCCCCAACAACCCCGCCCGCTTCCAGGCTAGGACACGCTCCCGAGTACGGCCTACAGCCCTGGTGAACTTCACCTGAGAACGTGTCTGAAGTGCATCAGAATCTAATCTTAACAAGGTCCCGGGTGACTGGATGCACTAATTTTTGAGCTGCCTGGAGTCAGACTGACAGCCTCTGAGTCTTTCCTCAACTGAGAAAACAGTTTTTAGCATGGTGCTTGTTTCAGTAGATAAGCGCTTGCTAATGCAGGAGACTCAAGAGACATAGGTTCAATCCGTGGGTCAGGAAGATCCCCTGGAGAAGAAAATGGCAACCTACTCCAGTATTCTTGACTGGAGAATCCCATGGACAGAAGAGCCTGGTGGGCTACAATCCATGAGGTTGAAAAAGAGCAGGACATGACTGAGCATGAGGGGGAAAAATAATAATGATGATGGTGGTATTATTATCATTAATTTATTGGCTGGGAGAGAAGGGGCACCCTGTAGCCTGCAGAGGTCAAGGAAGGGCCTGGCTTTCTAAGTTGAACTACAGGAACAAGAGGAGCTTATATAATGGGACAGCAGAGATGGTGTGTGTGTGTGTGTGTGTGTGTGTGTGTACTGAGCTGCCAGCAAACCACAGCACACCTCCAGGGGATGGGAGTAAACAGAAATCTCCTTCACACCCCTGCCACGCACAGGTCATCTTTCCTTTCAGGAGGCTGGTGCCAGCCTGTCCCGGGCCAGAAATATGTGCTCAGAGCCTGGAGTTCATGGCTTTCTTACCCGTTAGCCTGGCCTGAGACATGAGGTCCCCAGGAGCAGGACTGGTAGAATCTGCAGCCACCTTAGGGAGAACGCCCAGGGGTTCTCATGGATAAGGAACTGGGATAGGCGCTATACATTTATGTAGAACTGCAGGAAGTCCTCAGTGGGGGAGAGAACGGCCCAGCTCTATCTGGGGAAGGATTCTCAAATTTTCCCATACAAAAGAATCACCTAGGGGACTTCCCTGGCAGTCCAGTGGCTAAGACTCTGTGCTCCCAATGCAGGGGGCCTGGCTTCAATCCCTGGTCAGGGAACTAGATCCCACATGCTGCAACTAAGAGTTCATATGCTGCAACTAAAGATCCCACACAGCCAAATAAATTAATTAATTTAAAAAAAAATCACCTGGCAGTTGGTGAAAAGTCCAGAATCTGGGTCTTAGCCCAGAGATTCTGACTTCCTATACCTCAGGTGGGGCCCCCAGGAATCTGCATCTCAAATAAGCATCCTAGGTGGCTGTGAGGAAGGTGACTTACATTTCGGAGGAAGGGCCCCCAGCAAGCAGGGTGTCCTATTGGTGGGGTGGGGTGGAGTGACGGAAGATAAGGAAGCTTGGCTCAACTAATCCAAGAGCCAAGAGAGGAGTCCAAAGCCATTGGCAGCCTGGTCTCCGGCTGCAGCAAGTCCCTTATCATGAGATTTAGAAAGATCGACGTCTCTGTTTTCTCACATACTTTAAAAACAATTGTGTGGCCTTTTAAGACCCTTGCGTGAGCCCAGCGGGGAGGCCTAGGCTTCATTAGGAATGCAATTGCATTAAGGGCTTCTAATAGTTACTGGATAAATAACCAGGGAATTCCTGTATGGAAAAATCTACCCATCACCACACTCACATGACTGTTTGCATTTTACCTGCTGCACCCAGCCTACCCTTGTGCAAACAGATTTTTACATGACTGTAGCCAAACAGCAAGTGCATACTCCTTAATTCCCTTACATACTCCCCACTGATTTTCTTCCCTCTGCATCCTACCAGCTGTTCTCCAAGAGTATGGATACTGCCAGCATCGCAGAGAACATCACAGACTCAGGGACCCTATGAAACTCTAATTCCAACCCCTTTGAGACCGCTTCACAGATCAGTTTCCTCTGGTCTACAGCAATGTTAGGAGGAGGAACTGAAGCAGGAAGTGCTCAGAGCTAGACATGCCCTGATAATAATAAACCATGCAGGAGTTGACAGATTTGTTCCGTAAAGGGTAGCTAGTAAATATTTTTGGCTTCGTGAGCCACACTCTCTGCTGCAGTCACTCAATTCTGCCCTTAGTTGCAAGAAGGTAACCACAGAAGATATGCAAATGATGGGTGTGACTGGGCGTGTTCTAATAAAACTTTATTTACAAAAACAGGCCATGGGCTGTAATTTGCCAATCCTTGTTTTAGTGTCTTTCCTTTCAATGCTCTTCAAAGCACTGCCATATACAAAATTCAAGCAATCATTCTGTAAGGAGCCTGGACACCAGACTGCTGGACCCACTTAACAGAAGCAAAAAAAAAAAAAAAACTGAGGCTCAGAGAGTGGCCAGGCCCCCAGTTATTAACAGAGGTGGACCCCAAAATAGGTCTGAGGTCTTCATCAAATCTGAGAATCCTCAACACTAGTCCTTCCTGTCCCAGCCTCCAACACATGTCCTGCTTAGCAGGAAGATTTCTGCTACACCCACTGGTGCCCGGGAAATACCCTGGAAACACTGGAGATCCATTCTGCTGGCTGCACGTTGCTTCCCACCTCTCCACGTGGTGCAAGCAGGCTAAGTCAGCTGGAGACCCAGCTGTGCCCTAGGGAACGGGAGGCTCCCTGGGCTCCAAGCCCTGCTGGTGGAGGCAGCAGCTGGCCAGAGGTGACTGGGCACCATGCCCGCATCTCTTTACTAACCCCACCAGAAGTCTGTTCGGAGTAGGAAAAATGTTGGGGAATTTACCTATGGCAAAAATATGTAATGCAAAAATGTAGAGAAGCGTGCAAGGAAGGCATTCCCTTTGGGGAAGGAGTGTGGGGGGAGGTGTTCTCAGGTAGATGCCTCTCCATCCAAATTCCCCCTTGATTACCTTCCACTTGCGAGGCTTCCCTGGTGGCTCAGATGGTAAAAAATCTGCCTGCAATGCAGGAGACCCGGGGTTCAACCCCTGGGTCAGGAAGGCCCCATGGAGAAGGAAATGGCTACCCACTCCAGTAGTCTTGCCTGGAGAGTTCCAGGAGAAGTCTGGTGGGCTACAGTCCACCGGGTCCCAAGGAGGTGGACACGACTGAGTGACTTTCATTCATTCATACCTTCCACAAAGTCACCTCTGCAAGCTGGAGTGTGGTCTCTGGAGCCCCACAACCTGGATTCAAATATTGGCTCAGCCCCATGAGGGAAATCTGGGGGCAATGAAAATGTTTTAAAACTGAATTGTGCTGACAATTACACAACTTGATAAGTCTACAAAAAAGGGAAAAGAAAAAAATCCGTGAACTGTACACTTAAGAAAATCCTGGCTCTGGCTTCCCTGGCTCAGTGGTGATCCGATCCCTAACCTGGGACATGCGCAGAACAACTAAACCTGTGCACCAAAACTACTGAGCCTGTACTCTAGAGCCTGGGAGCTGAAACTAGCAAACCCCACGCGCCTTAGAACCATGTTCAGCAACAAGAGAAGCCACCACAGTAAGAAGCCCTCGCACCGCCAGCTAGAGAGTAGTCCCCACTTGCCCCAAGCCTGTGCAGCAACGAATACCTAGCACAGCCATAAATAAATATTTAAAAACAGGAAAAAAAAAAAAAAAATCCTGGCTCGATCATTTAAAGCGGTGTGCTCTTGGGCATGTTATTTAACCTCTCTGCGCCTCCGTTTCCCCATCTGTCAAACAGGAATAACAGTCCCTACATCACAGGCTAGATGAGGATTAAACAAGTCAACAACAGGAGGACTTTAGTACCTTGCACCTAAGAAGGGGTCAATAAATGTTTGGGATTCAGGTGAGGAGAGGTGTTTAGGCCTTACAGAGCTGTACTTGGCAGGACACATGTGTTTGCTAAGTTCCTAAGCCCTGCCTCCAAACTGCCCTGGCCCTCCCACCTTTGCTCCTGCTGTTTGCTCTGGAAATGCTGGGTGCCCTTCTCTCTCAGCTCGCATGCTAGTTCCAATCAGAGGTCACCTCTCTGTCCCTTTTGCACTTACTCTTTTATAGCAAAGGCTCAGAAAGGGCTAAACGGCATTTGGTCACCTCCGTTCACCAGCCAGCCGGAGAGCCTTGGGTCAGAGAGAGGCAATGTCTCATTTGCCCTCTCCTGTCCGGGTGTCTTGTGTCCTGCTTCTGATAAACCTAGGGGCTAAACTGACTCCAAGAGCAGGGTGTGAGGCTGTGACATCCTCTGGGGTCCCCACACTGTGGCCATAAAGGTCAGTGAAGGTAAAGGGGTGACAATGAAGGCAGGTGAGCTAAAGCAGTGCTGGGTGACCCTCCTTGGGCCAGAACCTCAGATCAGACACAAGAAGTGAATTCCTGGCCTCACGCGACTAGATTCTCTCTCAGTTATAGAAGGTACAAATTGCAGAAAGACGCAGTGATCAGATGACCCACAGGCAGAGCCCAAAGGCAGGGCAGGTATGATTTCAAATACCTGCAGACACATCAACCTGATTCAGGGGCCAAGGGCAGCTGGCAGTCGTGGGGTGGGGGTGGGGGGGTTCATTCATAGGCACCCGAGGTTGACCTGACAAGGGCCTGTGATCCCAGAAAGAGACTGGGTGACTGGCACAGCCTGCTATCCTTCTGGAAGCAGTGGCTCTGGGCCTCCTCAGGGTAGAGGCGGGTGTGTGGGCACCTAGATAGCAGCTCCTTTTCTGCCTACAACACCAGGCCAGGCGAGGCCCGGTTGGGAACTGGGAGAGGGGGAACAGAGGAAGAGGAAAGAGTAGGGGTTGAAGGGACCATCCCCAAGTCCTCAGATCCAGGCAAGGCTTCAGACTCAACAGAACTGCGGGGGGAAGGGTGAGGGAGGGTACCGCAAACCCCGGGAGCCCTTTCTAGCAACAATAAAGCAAACATAACTTCCTCGGAGGAGGGAAAACAAACACCTCAAGAGAGTGACAAGGATCAGATGCGGCCTCCCCCTCAAAGATCTCTGACCTTGCGGTGGGGAGGGGCCCCTCCTTCCCTTTCCCAGAGACCTCCCTTTGCCGAAGGCTCCTGCCCCGCCAGCGCACAGGTTCAAACGCGTTGCTCCCCCTCCGCCCTGGCGCGTCTCCCGCCCTCGCCGCCGCGGATCACCCAGAGCCCGGGGAGAGGGCCGCCCTTGGGGTGGGGGACCACGCGCAGGCCCCCGCGCGCTCCAGCTCCCGGGCGCACTCACCGAAGCCCCGGGTCCCCTCCTCCGGGGCCTCCTGGGTGAAGATCCAGGGAGGGTTGGTGGCGTAGAGGGAGGTGGCGGGCGGGGTGGCATGCTTCTTGCCGAAGAGTTTGCTGAAAGTGCCCTGCACCGTCGGGTTCTTTTTCATGCTGCCGCCGGCCGCGCGGGCGCCGGGGGAGGACCGTCCCTCCCTCGCCTGCCCTGCTCGGGACTGGACTCCGCACCGTCTCCCCGGGGGCCTCTACCAGGCCATGCCCCGCGCCGTCCTCCCCGCCCGCGCACCGGGCGACAGGTGCTGGGGGCGCCGCCGTTCTCCGAGAAATGCGAACTACCTGGACAGGTAAGAGGCTGCCGCTGAGCCCCGGCCCCGCCCCCCGGCCGCCGCCGCCCCGCCGCCCGACTCCCCCGGCTGCATTCCTGCCGCCGCCTTCCAAAACTGGCCATTGTTGGCGGGTCCCGGTGGGCCGGGGAACCTCGCCCAGCCCACGCCCAGCGCGGAGACGACCCACACCCTCCCCGCGGTCGCCTCCCGGGCCTCCTCCTCTGCCCCCTCCCCCGAGGAAGGGAGGGGGCGGGCCAGGTCCCCGCTTCCAAGGCGGTTCGCGACCAGGGCAGTCCAGAACTTGGGAAACAACTCGTGCGTCCAGTACTGGGGCGGCGGCTGGCCTCAGCGCGCACGCCGATGGCTCCTAGAGGCCCTGCAAGAGTGGGCCGGGAATCACCCATGCCTGTAAGGAAATGCCCATAGGAAAAAAAAGGGAAAAGCGATACATAAAAGCAATAGTGTCCCAATCTGATGACTAGGGTGGAAAATATCCTCGTTGACAAGCTCCAAAGAGAATGCAGGATGACTAAATCTTGGCGCTTTTTTTTTTTTTTTAACATCAAATTCTTTATTTTTTCTGTGAAGTTGTGAATATATATATATTAATTGAAATACAGTTGAATCACAACATTGTATTATTTTCAGGTGTACAACATAGTGATTTAATATTTTTATAGATTATATACCATTTAAAATTATCATAAAGCATCAGCTATATTCCCTGTGCTGTACAATAGGTCCTGTAGCTTATTTATTTTATCCATAGTAGTTTGTGCCTCTTAATTCTCTACCCCTATTTTGTCCTTCCCTCCTTCCTTCTCCACTATTCCCCCCCCCAACTATTAATAGTTTTGTTCTCTATGTCTGTGGGTCTGTTTCTGTTTTGTTACATTCATTCACTTTATTTTTTAGATTCCACAAATAAATGAAAACATTTAGTATTTGCTTTCTGTCTGACTTTATAAGCATAATACTCTCTAGGTCCTTCTGTGTTGTGGCAAATGGTTAAGTTTTCATTCTTTTTATGGCTGAGTGGTGGCTCAGTGGTGAAGAATTTGCCTACGATGCAGGAGACACAGGTTCAATCCCTGGGTCAGGGAAAATCCCCTAGAGAAGGAAATGGCAACCTGCTCCAGTATTCTTGCCTGCAAAAATCCCATGGACAGAGGAGTCTGATGGGTGACAGTCCATGGGGTCACACAAGAATCAGACACAATTAAGCAACTAGACAACAACAAAAGTATTCCATTGTGTGTATAATGTATATATACTTATATGTATACTTATAAATAAAATATCTTCTTTATCCATTCATCAGTCAATAGACAGGCTGTCTCCATGTCTTGCCTATTGTAAATAATGCCTCTGTGATCGGTGGGGTGAGTATATCTTTGGAACTGGTTTTTTCATTTTTTTCAGATATATACCTAAGAGTGGAATTGCTGGGTCACATAGTAGTTCTATTTTTATTTTTTTGAGAACCTCCATACTGTTTTCCATAGTGGCTTCACCAGTTTACATTCACCAGTTTACATTCCCTTTCCCTCTCTAAGTGAATGTAATTTTTAAAAACTAATGGTGGGTCAAGCCCACTGAGGTTCAGTTCATTCTCCAGGGAGATGAGCTGTGCACCTTTAAGATGCTTCAGGTATTATTCTAGCTTGGCCAGGGGGTGGCCTTCCACCAGGGGAGGTCCCATCAGATGAGGACCTAAGACACTTTGTGGAAGATTCAGAGAGTCAGGCCATGGGGGCAGGGAGACGGGGGGAGGTTAGATTTGAATGCTTTCTGGGCACCAGGGGTGGAAGGCTAGTGTGCGGGGGCGGCGGGGTGGGGGGGTCAGTAATCAGGTCACAGAGTCGAAGTGCTTCCCCTGAGCTACCCCATTAGAACCCCCAGCTGCAATTCCCCTCCTCTTTCTCCCAGACAGTTGGAATGGCACCCCTCTTTTATCACAGACCTTTCTCCTCCAAACTTTTCATTTTGAAAACATTGTAACAATAAAATGATCACCTGCGTGCACACACACGCTTCATTTTCATTTTGCTGATGGTTCATAGGTGTGGGTATGGCACATCTCCCCACCCTGACCACTACTTCAGTATCCATTGCCTAAGATTAAGGACATTCTCCTTAATGACCACAATGCAGTTATCACACACCAGAAATTTAACATCGATCGATACACTATTAGTATCTAAAATATACTCCCCGTTAAAAATTTCCCAGTTATCCCCAAGGTGTCATTTTAGTTTTTGACTTTTTTTCCAACCCGCAGTTCAATCAGGATTCACACATTGTGGGACTTCCCTGGTGGTCCAGTGGCTAAGACTTCCTGCTCCCAGTGCAGGGGGCCCAGGTTCGATTCCTGGTCAGGGAACTTAATCACACAAGCCGCAACTAAGAGTTTGCGTGCCACAACTAAAAGATCCCACATTCTGAAACGAAGTTCCCTCATGCATGCCGCAACTAAGACCTGGCACAGCCAAGTAATTTTTTTTTTTTAAAGACTCACCCATTGAATTTGCTGGTCATACTCCTTTAATCTCGTAATTTAGGGCAATCCTCTGCTTTTGTTTTTCATGACTGTGGCATTTTTGAAAAGTCCACTCCAGTGTCAAAGGACAGGATGAGAGGGACCCTCAGGGCTTGTGGCTGGGAGGTCGTTTTCCCACCAAGAGAGGAGGGATTGAGGAACAAATTGGGGGACAGAGCATCTTTAAAGACACTGTGTTCCCCAAATGTTTCTGATTGGTGATACATCTGTGGTCAACCTCGTCCTACCCCACCCACTCCCAGGGCACTGCTGGAGCCAGTTCCTGTTCAGAGCATTTGTGGAGGCTTCCCAGGTGCCTGTTGTCGTGCTGAAGGTTTGAGGTAACTGGAGCTAGAAGAGAATTATAGAAGTCTTATTTCTACCTTGCAGGGTCTTGAGATCTCATCAGGGAACTGGGTTTACATGATTCAAGGCGGCAGACCACGATGTCTAAGCACAGAACAGCGACTGCTGCCAGTGATACATACACAGCAGGAATTCAGAGGAGGGGAGAATAGCATGGGCTTCCTGGAGAGGTCCAGGAAGGCTTCTTGGAAGAACTGAGGCTTCAGCTGGCCTCTGAGGGATGACAAGGATGTTGACAGAGACGGGAAGGGCTTCCACACATACCCACAGGATCCACCCCTCCACCCCCTACCTGTACATCATGGCTCCTCCCACTGTCCACACGGGAAGGGCACAAGGGGACTCCTGAAACCGCATGATGCCCTGGACATCATCACAACCCAGTCAAGCACTCTAGATACTCAGGCACGAGATAGGGGCTTCCTTCTTGGAGACCTCCCACCTTGGGTAGCTCCTAGGCTCTTACACCCTGGAACATCCCCAGGAGAGTTACCATCCAGCAACTCCATTCATACACAACTTCTACCATATAAATAATATTCTTGTTTTTAAATATTTATTTATTTGGCTGCAGCAGATCTTAGTTGTGGCATGTGAATCTTGTTCCCTGACCAGGGATTGAACCTGAGCCCTCTGCGTTGGGAGCTCAGAGTCTTAGCCACTGAGCCACCGGGGAAGTTCCTATGAATAATCTTGAGAATGTCTGTGTGCCCTGCTCTAGACTATGAAGGATCCAGAGAAATCAGAGACATGGTTCCTGAGTTCAAGTTGCTTTAGTCTATTTGGGGAGACAGTGAGAGACACGTGGAGAGGTGAAGGGTGGGGAGGTAAGTGAAGAGGAGGAAACTAACAATGGGATTAACAGAGATTCAGAGTAGGAGAAAACAGGGTGGGCTGGAGGATCTGAGGAGGGCAGGCAGGAAGGGCGAAGACCTCTGCAAGGGCTCAGGGTGGTGGAACTAGGAACTGGGAGATGGAAGAGAGGTCACAGCAAGGTCAGCCAGGGTGTGACAGGCTTAAAAAGGCAGAAACAACACAGATTGTCCAGTTAAAGATGACTGGTTAAATAAATGATGGCATAATCACACAATGGAATAATCATGCAACTCTAAAAATGAGTGAGTCAGCCGACTGTGTCCAGTTTTCTACCAGATAAACTGATAAACTGTTAACAAAACCATGTGTACACGTGTGTGTGTGTGTTTTACCATTTGGGGCAGGATAGGTGGCTCAGACAGTAAAGCGTCTGTCTGCAATACAGGAGACCCGGGTTCAATCCCTGGGTTGGGAAGATCCCCTGGAGAAGGAAATGGCAACCCACTCCAGTACTCTTGCTGGGAAAATCCCATGGACAGCAGAGCCTGGTAGGCTACCATCCATGGGGTTGCAAAGAGTTGGACACGACTGAGCGACTTCACTTTCTCTATGTATAATCTTATTTGCTTGTATTGGCACAGAGACACTAAGGAAAGATAACCTAAGAAACTAGTGAAAGTGGTTACTAGGGGGACGTGGTGGGAACTGGGCAAAGAGAGTGGGAGGGAGAATTCTCACTGAACATTGTTTTATGCTTTCTAATTTTCAAACCATGGGAAATATATTTGCTGTTAAAAAATTTAAAAATCACTCAGCAGGAGAGTTTAGTTTAGAAGCACCATGGGGCTTCCCTGGTGGCTCAGTGGTAAAGAATCTGCCCGCAAATCGGGAGACTCAGATTTGATCCCTGAGTTGGAAAGATCCCCTGGAGAAGGAAATGGCAACCCCCGAAAATCAGGAGACTCAGGTTTGATCCCTGGGTTGGAAAGATCCCCTGGAGAAGGAAATGGCAACCCACTCCAGTATTCTTGCCTGGGAAATCCCACGGACAGAGGGGCCAGGCAGTCTACAGTCCATGGGGTCGCAAAAGAGTCAAGATATGACTTAGTAACTGAACAACAAATGGACCCACCACAAAGCAGCCTCTGCATCACCTGGGATTTTACTAGAAATATAGGATCTCTGGCTCCATTCCAGATGTTGAGCAACCTCTCAAGACGTCCATTTGTTCATCTGTAAAATAAGCTGTTAATTTAAAATCATTATGGATTCAGTGAGCTGTTGCTCACTGGTACCCAGCAGAAGATCTGCAATATATTTTTTTGAGAGTGTAATTTAAGCAGTTTAAAAAAAAAAAATTCTATTGCAGTATAGTTGATTTAAAATGTTAGTTTCTGCTGTACTGCAAAATGAGTGAGTTATATAACAAGACCCCCAGGTAATTCAGGAGCATGTTATAGTTTGAGAAGTTCAGGCCTAGAGTTGGTGGTTACCAGGTGGTGGAGCAGGCAAGGGTAACTGGTGGTAACAGCTCTTTGTAAGGATCTTTAGCAGCTGGATGAAAGACCAGGAGAAGGAGAAAAAGTAGGCTGAGGGACTATGGGAGGCCGTGTAATTGATCAGTTAATTGCTTAATCATTTGGTTAATTGACATAAGCAGGCGGGGATCTGGACACGTGTGCTGGCGGTAGTAAAAGAAAAAGTTGTTTGTGGGACTTTTAGTTTGTGGGACACTTCTTAGGAAGAAGGGAAGGGCATGGTAAACAGTTTGCATATAGGGAGATAAAAACAACTCTGAGCTCGTTTCCTCATCTGTAACATGGGAGTAATAACAGTACCCTCTCTGAGGGTCATTAGGAAGATTAAATAAGTAAGATAATAGATGTGAAGTGCCAGCACAGGGCCTGGCACCCAGGGGCCACTCCTTAAGCGTTTGCTCATTTCTTCCCCTTCTGGTCCCTTTGCCTTAGGGGTTAGCCTTGGTTGGGGGTGGAGGAAAGGGGGGAACCAGGGTGACACATGAACATTCAGAAGGGCTTGAGGCTGCTGAGTAGACAGCAGGGCTCTCCCTGCCCTCTACCCCCATTTCACCCAGATTCCTTTTCCATGTTGGTGCGTGGAGAGGTAGGGGCCCGTTTCTGACAACTTTGGAGGCTGGGTTCCCTGGGGCAGGCCTCGGGGCTTCATTCTCTGTCCAGCTCAGCCCCTGTTGTAGCCCCACTCCATCTAATGATGGCATCTCACACCTGGTCCCCCAGGAAAAGGAACAGCCAAATAACAGGCTCCCCTCCAAACAGCCAAAAGCCCAATCCTGTAATTAAATCTTAGCTTGGCAGTTACTTAGTCACCTCCAAGAGCCGACTTTCCTGGCCGGTTCTGGAATGTGGGGTGGGATGGGGGCCCGGCAGGTACAGTCTCCCCAGAGACCCAGCCCGGCCTTTGTCAAAGTGGTGGTCTCCCCTCCGACAAAGCCAAATGCTCCTGGCTGGGGGAGTGCACTCCGAGTGTGGGAAGGGCAGGCTGAGAGACACCAAGAGTCACCACCCCAGGTCTCTGTGGTGAGTTCTGCAAGGGCAAAAGTCAGAACTCCCATCATGCCAATTCCCATATCCACTAAGCTGTGGATCACCTCATCCCACCGCATGCTCCAGGTTGGAGATGCCTTCTACCAGACCAGCTCCTGACACTGTTCCCTTCAGCTTGCAGGGTGGAGTGGGCTTCAGTCTCCACCCACCCCCTCTCCCAACCCCAGCCTTCCTCTGGGCTGGGCAGGTGCCAGGAAATGTGGTTAGGCTAAGAGGAAGCCTGGCTAACATGGACTCCTACATCCTGAGAAGGTGGTCAAGGTCAGTACCTGGTGCCTGAGAGTATGAAGATCCAAGATCCAGCGCTGAGTGGGGAGTGGTATGTTTGAGGGTGCTGGGAAGGGATGCATTTCCCTTGATAACTGTGGGCTCTGTGGGTGGGACCATGGCAGAATGGGAAAGATCCTTGCTGGGGAATAGGTTTGAATCCTGACTCTGTTGTTTAGCAAGGGTGTGACCTTGGCTGAGATACCACCTCTCTGAGCCTCAGTTTGTTCATCTGTAAAACAGGGGCTATTAATGTAGGTGGTTATGAGATTCAATGAGATAGAGAGTTTAAATACCAAGCAGAGAGTCTGACTCATGGTGGGTACTTAGTACCTGCATGCTCTCACCCCAGTTCCCTGCCTTGACTTTGGGCATGGACATGCTGAACAGAACAACAGACAGAACAGAGGCCCTGAGAGGCTGCACGAGAGCAGTACCCATTCAGCAAAGAACCTCAAGAAGGAAAATTCAACGGGGGCCTAGGAGATGGGGTGGGGTAAGTATTTACAAGGTTAGGTTCAAAAGCCAGGCAAAAATATTCCATTGTAAAACACATCCCACCATCTGAAATCATTAAAAAATAGAGAGATTGTTTAGTACAAAAACAAAAACCCAAATCTCACGTAGATTGTGACTATAGGTAGATAAGGTGTATTTGTGAATGAACAGCCAGGGGTTCGCAGGGACCAAGACTGTGGAGCCGACTGGGAGTGTGGGGGTAGTTGGGGCGGAGCAGGTGGGGAGTGCTAGGATAACAGGTGGGGCTTTTACTTTTCAGTAATGTCCTCTGCTGGCAGATCATTTGTCCTAACTTAAAATTCTACAAATAATAAAGAACATTATTTATGTTTTAATATTGGCCATGCAGGTTCTTTGTTATGGTGAGAGAGCTTTCTCTAGCTGTGGCTCACAGGTGCCCTAGTTGTGGTCCATGAGCTTAGTTAGATGCCCCACGGCATGTGGGATCTTAGTTCCCCATCCAGGGATAGAATCTGCATTGGAAGGCAGATTTTTTTAAACCACCAGACCACCAGAGAAGTCCCAAAGAACATAATTTAGCATGGAATGTATTTTTCCTTTTTTAAAATAAAGAACACTGGATGGGGGCCAGCATGGAGATGTGGATTTCAGTGCCACTAAGCTCCTGTTATGACCAACCTAGATAGCATATTCAAAGCCAGAGACATTACTTTGCCAACAAAGGTCCGTCTAGTCAAGGCTATGGTTTTGCCAGTGGTCGTGTATGGATGTGAGATTTGTACTGTGAAGAAAGCTGAGCACCGAAGAATTGATGCTTTTGAACTGTGGTGTTGGAGAAGACTCTTGAGAGTCCCTTGGACTGCAAGGAGGTCCAACCAGTCCATCCTAAAGGAGATCAGTCCTGGGTGTTCATTGGAAGGACTGATGCTAAAGCTGAAACTCCAATACTTTGGCCACCTGATGCAAAGAGTTGACTCATTGGAAAAGACCCTGATGCTGGGAGGGATTGGGGGCAGGAGGAGAAGGGGACGACAGAGGATGAGATGGCTAGATGGCATCACCGACTCGATGGACATGAGTTTGGGTAAACTCCAGGAGTTGGTGATGGACAGGGAGGACTGGCATGCTGCGATTCATGGTGTCGCAAAGAGTCAGACACAACTGAATGACTGAACCGAACTGAACTGAACTGAACCTCCTGTGAGACCATGCAGGCTTCCTGAGACTCAGTCTCTCCATCTGTAAAGTGGGATGCTCATGCTCAGTCCCTTAGTCATATACGACTCTGCAACCCCGTGGACTGTAGCCCACCAGTCTCCTCTGTCCACAGGATTATCCTGACAAAAATACTGCAGTGAGTTGCCATGCCCTTCTCCAGGGGATCTTCTTGACCCAGGGATCAAAACTGCTTCTCCTGTGGCCCCTGTATTGGCAGGCGGATTCTTTACCACTGTGTCACCTGGGAAGCCCTGTGCAGTCACATGGTGCGCTCCAACACTCAGGTGTAGTTTCTCATCTGATTAATGTGTTCCTTGGCTGGCAGAGCGGAGGCAGAACAGCAGATGAGGGTTTCTGGTGCCTCCTGTGCAGGGGGCGCCCCGGGGAAAGAGAGGTGAGCACTGGATGCAGGGAATATTTCCCCAGGGTGCGGCTGGCTCCTCTGCACCAGCTCTGTGCTCTGCTTCTAGCCTTCAGGATCTGTCCCTACCCTCTAGGAATCAGCGGAGCCCCGTACACTTTTCACGTGTTCTGGAGACCAACACTTGAATGGGGACTTTGAGCCCTGGCAAATCAACTCATGGTTGTGTTTCCGTGCAACCTCTCGGGTCCATCTTGTCTCTCCCTGTCTTCCTGAGACCTGAAAGTCACAGCAGCTGCATCTACCATTCACTGAGCATCTTTGCTGTGTGAGGCACAGGGCCGAGTGGACTAGGTGCATTAACCCAATACCATCTTAAGACATTTTTTTTGTTATTTATTTTTTGGCCATACCACATGGCACGTGGGAGCTTAGTTTCCTGACCAGGGATCAAACCCGCGCTCCCTGCAGTGGAAGTGTGGAGTCCTCCTAACCACTGGACCACCAGGGAAGTCCCAACCCACTACCAGCAAGTCAGCTCTACAAAGGAAGAGGACAATACATCCATTTTGTGGAGGGAGGAAAAAGGACTTCAAATGACATCTATTGTTGTTTAGTTGCTAAGTCATGTCCAACTCTTTTATGACCCCATGAACTGTAGCTCGCCAGGCTTCTCTGTCCATGGAATTCTCCAGACAAGAATATTGGAATGAGTTGCCATTTCCTTTTCCAGAGGATCTTCCCTGACCCAAGGATAGAACCCCAGTCTCCTGCATTGGCAGGCAAATTCTTTACCAGTGAGTCTTCAGGGAAGCTGCAAATGACATCTACTCATACCCTGTGACCAGTCAATTCTCTCGTAGCTGCTGTTGCTGATGCTAAGTTGCTTCAGTCGTGTCTGACTCTGTGCGACCCCAGAGACGGCAGCCCACCAGGCTTCCCCGTCCCTGGGATTCTCCAGGCAAGAACACTGGAGTGGGCTGCCATTTCCTTCTCCAATGCATGAAAGTGAAAAGTGAAAGGGAAGTCACTCAGTCGTGTCCGACTCTAGCGACCCCATGGACTGCAGCCCACCAGGCTCCTCTGTCCACGGGATTTTCCAGGCAAGAGTATTGGAGTGGGGTGCCATTGCCTTCTCCGTCTCTCTTAGCAGTAGGCCCCAAAGAAACCTTCACCCTGGTCCCTAGAGGCTTGTGGCTGTGATGTTATTTCAGTGCTGTCTGCGCAGATGGGGAGTTGGAGGCACCTGGGAGGAAAGGCTTTGGAAGCAAGGAATGAGGCTTATGCAGCAACATGGATGGATCTTAAAAACAGAAGGTAGAGATCAAAGTAAACAACAGAATGAGATCTAGAACACACAAAACCACTTATGTAAATGAATACTACCTATACACAAAACAATATGTGTTTTGAAAACACAGTTGAACAAGAAGATACTTATTAAGAACATTAGAATAGCTGCCTCTGGTGGGCGTGGGTGGAGAGTGTGGTTGGAGACTGGAGATAAAGAGGGAAAATTAATATAACAAGAGAGGAGGCCTTCATGGACCAGTGGTGATAAGGCACCCTGGTGTGAGCTGTAGGAATAGCTCAGTTGTTTGTACTTGAAGTCCAACAAAGGAAACTCAAGTAAGGATCAGAGACGTTAAGTAATTTGTCCAAATCACACAGCAGACAAGGAGGAGTGGAAAGAGGATGTTCGAATAAGTAGGCTCCTTAAAGCAAGATGGTAGCAGGACCCTGAAAGCCACATGTCTGCACTGTAACAGCAAAGAGGGCAAGAGGGGCAGAGGGACAGAGGACAGGTGTGTGTGGCAAGGGGTGGGGATCTTCTTGGGCTCCACAAGTCAGCCTGGCATGTCACCAGCTCTCCCCATCCTTCCCAAACACCCACTGAGTGCCGTGGGGTACAGATCACCCTCCTTACCTTCCAGGAATTATGATGAGGAATAAAATGAGCTCATGCTGGGGGTGTGGCAGAGAAGTCAGAAAGAGTGGGCTTCCAGGAGGCAGGACTGATTCAGTGCTGTCTGGGGCTTAGAAACGATAATAACAATATAACTCAGCACTTACCATGCAGCAGGCCGTCCTCCCCACCCTCTCCCAAGCAAGATACCATCTGCCCAGAGCCTTGGAGATCCCAGATCAGAGGCTCCGCCAGGGCTGCCCTTCCTCCCCGCTCCTCCCTGCCTGCCTCCCCTCCTGGTCCCTCCCATCCTCTCCAGAAATTAGGGGTCATTACCGTTAGGGTGTGAGATCTGAGCACAGCTTACAAGTCATCAACACCCCAACTCCCAGTCCGCCTGGGGGCCCCCAAGTCTACGCCACACTCAACAGGCAGTGCTGAACAGGAAGGAAACAGTCCTGGGCCCAGCCCTGGCCAGCGGGCCGAGGGCAGGAAGTCACCGGCTGCCCTGCCTCCCTCACCCCGGGCCCCCTCCTTTCCTCCTCACTGACCCAGGGAGAAGCACAGGGCAGTCCGACATGGGGCATTTCTGACACATTCCTGGAAGTCTGATGTTGGGGAGATGGGACCCGAAGGAGGTGTGTCGGGGGAGACATCTGGTTTTGAAGATGGCAAGAGGGCAGCCCATTCAGCCACCTATCCCTCAATACAGTTACCCACCCACACATAATAACAGCCAGTTTTATTTATTTTTGGGTCATATCGTGCGTAATGTGGATCTTAGATCCCCAACCAGGGATCGAACTCATGCCTTCTGCATTGGAAGCACAGAGTTTTAACCACTGGACCAGGGAAGTCCAATAATAGCTAATATTTATTGAGGCTTCCTCTGTGCCAGGCACTGTCCTAAGTGCTTTGCCCTACTCTATTATTAGTAGTTAGGGACCTTTAGTCCAACCATTTTACAGATGAGTAAACAGAAGTACAGAGAGGTCAGTTATTTATGCTTGCCCAAGGTTACACAACTAGTAAAACGGTAGAGCCAGGATTCAAGCTCATGAAGTCTGGCTTTGAGCCTGCAGTCCCATCCTCTATACAGCAACCCACCATCTATCCACATGGACCATCTTCCCATCCACTCACCTGTGGCCACCCCACTTAACCACCTGTCTTCTCACTCTTGCATCCATCCCTTCATCTTCTAACCCCTTGTTTGAAGTGGTTTAGGAAGGGGAAGAGCAAATACAAAGACTTAGAAGGGAGAGAGCAGGGCATGTTAAGAAAGTAGCTGCTGCACAGAGTGAGGGAAAAGATAGCAAGAGATGAGACTAAGAAGGTGACCAGGGCTCCAATCAGGAGGGTCTGCTCATCCGTCGTCTATCCAACTACTCATATCCATCCATCCCCACTCTGCTTTCCTACTCCTCTGTCCATCCGTGTGTCCATCCATGAGTTCATGTGTCCATCTATCCATCTATCCATCCATCCATCCATCCATCCATCTATCCATCCATCCATCCATCTATCCATCTATCCATCCATCCATCCATCCATCCATCCATCTATCCATCCATCTATTCATCCATCCATCCATTCATCCATCACCCTTCATTCCTGTACTTGAGAAGGCAGATAGAGAGGAAGAAAGAGAATAGAGTTAGCTGGTTACATTTCTTCCATGCCAGTGATTTTTTGTGAACTTTTGTGGGGCTGGGGCAACATTAGGACTTCCCAAGGTATCTGAATAAACACAATGATTTCCTCCACTCTCCACTCACCCCACTACCCATAGCTCACCAGTCCTGGGTACCATGGGAAGAAGGAATTGCAGAGTGACTAGATATTAAGGTTGGAAGAACCATCCAGACCTTGAAACTTCTGCCCCCCAGCCCCACCCCTGTATCTCCTTAGGAAGACAGAGGAATTATGTTGTCAAAGAGGTGTCACAATGCCCCCAGCCCTATACAAGTTCTCCTAACTTGGTGTCCCAGTACCCTCCCAAGAGTCCCTGAATACCTCTGGAGCCCTTGGCCGCCAGAAGTTCCATCTCACCACCAAGGAAGGCACTGGTCAAGGATGTTCCAGGTGGGATGACATCATGGTGTGGGATGAGGGCAGCCCAAAGGGGCAAGAAGTTTGATTGGCAGGAAGGAGTGTGAAGGCCCCAGCCCAGCCCACCTGTGCAGCTGGGAGCTGCCCGACTCCTGTTCCCCAGCTGTGGAGCGTCCTTGTGTCCCCGGGCCGGGGGACGGCAGGTGACCACCATTCAGCTCCTTTGTTCTCTGCCCCTTCACTTCCCTGAGAGGCTTCCTGGACCGTTAGTTTGCACGGCCCCACCTCCTAGGCACACTTGTGATAAGTAATAATGCTGGTCAACATTTACTGAGGGCTCAAGACGTCCAGGTGCCTTAAGGAGAGCATCTCATTAACTCATAGTAACCCTATGAGATAGAGTCTCTATTATCCTTCGTACATGGAAAAACAGGCAGAATGTATTATAAATTCCAGAGAGACTCCCCTGGTGGTCCGGTGGTTAGGACTCTGAGCGTCCACTGCCGGGCGCACAAGTTTGATCCCTGGTTGGAGGACTAAGATTCTGCACACTGCGTGGTGTGGCCAAAACTAACTAAATAAATAAATTACCGGAAGAGCAGGTAGCCAGTGGGTGGTAAAGGCTTCCTGAGGAAGCCGAGGCTCCCCCACTTGGCTTCCTCACTGACTCCCTTCAGAATTCCCGTCCCCTCATTGAAGGCAAATAAGTGCTCCTAAAGCTTTGAGCATGGGTGACACCTCTGTGTAACTTCTGGACGGGGCTGATGATAATTACCACTTTCTTTTACAGCTCCCACGACTCATGGTGCCCCCTCCACAAGCTGTGCAGTAGATAGCCTTATTAGCCCCATTTTGCAGATGAGGCAAGTCAAGCTCAAAGAAGTTCATTGACTTGCCCAAGGATGCCCGACCTGTAAGGGCAGAGTCAGGTCCTGAGCTTAGACCTTCAAACTCCAAAGCCTGGGCACATTTCCAGCATCAGGTGCCCTGGGAGGCTTCACCAGCTGCCTCACCCAATGCTATTTGCATTTTGACAGGGCACAAGGCCTTCCACAAAAAAGGGAGGTGCAAATGGTGGCATGTCAGGCACAGGCTAGGCCAGCAGATGGGCAGGGGGCTGAAGAGGGGCCTGAAGTATTGAACCTCATCTCACATATGAAGTCTTCTTGCCTTACTCAGAAAGTGCCGCCCTGAAGTCTCCCTCTTCCCCATTCTCGGTCCGGGTATAAGGGACAGATGTATACATGATATATCTAAAAAGCCTGGGTGGGTCTGCCTGCGGGTGTGGGGGTCATGGAAGGAGAGGGTCAGATTCCTTCTTTTGGCTCTTAATTCAAAACCCAAGTGAAAACAGGGGAGTGTGATTCAGCAGGGAGCTAAAGGGCTGGTGGGACCCTCTCCTTGCCCTTTAAACTTCATTCCCCCTGTGGAATGGGAGGACTAGGAAGCTTAAGGCAGCAGAAAGCAGACAGGGGAGATGGGGCCCTTCCTTCCACCTCTAAACTCACCACCTCAGCATTTCTCCACCTCAGCATTGTGAGCTGATGATTCTTTGCTGTGGGCGGGGCGGGGGAGGCCGGTGTCCCATGGGATGTTTGGCAGCACCCCTGGGCTCTGGACACCAGTAGCACTTCCCAGTTCTGACCACCGAAAACGTCTCCCCGCATTGCCACAAGTCCCCCGGGGGTGGGGTGGGGGCGGAAATGCCCCCAGGTGTGAACCACTTCCCTAAGTGCGCACACACTGTGTATTTGACAGGGAGGACCTGAGAGGGGAGGAGACGGTTAAATGAAACCAGCTGTTAACCTGGAAAGTACGCAGTAGGGCCCCACCCTGCCTCCAGAGCTGGCCGTGCTCCGCTGAGCATGGGATGGGGTGTTCTCAGTGCGCGGAGCTTAGTCACCTGGAACCTGGCTAGGCCCCCGGAAGGGGTGGGACAAGGCTGGGGCTGCCCGACTTCCTCCTCCTCTTCCCATCTGCCGCCTCCTTTCTCTCTTCCTCCTCCCTCGCTCCCCAGTTCCTGTGCGAGCCTCATCCCTGAATGTGCTGGGGGTCCTGGGGTTGCCCAAGCAGGGTCTCGAGTAGCAGCAGCAGCAGCTGGGGCATAGCTGACAGGAGACTCAGGGTCTAGGCTGGGGCGGAGCAGGAGAGGAGGATTCAAACCCTGGTTGCTGCACTAACTGGTCACTAGTTGTGCAACTTCTGCAAGGTTCTTACACGCCACTCACTAACCATGTGCGCTTACACCAAGCTCAGAGCCTCAGTTTCTGCATTAGAAAGATAGGAAGTTCCTCTGTCCATGGGGATTTTCCAGACAAGAATACTGGAGTGGGTTGCCATGCCCTCCTCTGGGGGATCTTTCCAACCCAGGGATTGAACCCACGTCTCCTGCATTGCAGGTGGATTCTTTATCGTCTGAGCCACCAGGGAAGCCAGAAAGATGAGAATAACATCTCACAATGGCTCTTTGGGGCTTTTGCAGAGGTCAGTGGTTAGTCCCTGGCAGTTGGTAGATTCTCGATCCTATTAGTAAAGAGTGTTGCAAGCCCTTCCCCTTGCAGGAAGAGCCCCCCACGACAATTCTGAAAACACCTGCCTCTGTCACCTCTCACACCAGCTCCGGAGCCTGAGGGGCAAGGCCCAGCTGGCCAAGAGCTGCTGCGGAGCAGGGACTGGTTGGGGGCAGGGTCTCTGCAGTTCCCTGTCTCCACAGGCACAGGCTGAGCCTCCCTGCCGTGTCAGGAGGACCAGAAGCCCACATCCTCAGATTCATGCTTAACATGAAAAACCCGAGCCACTTGTGAGCCCCAGGAAAGGAAAATTCTACAACTCCAGGCTATCAGCCTCAACACTGAGGATAAGGAAACTGTCATGAACTCTATAGCACTGATTCTCACCGCCCTTGGAAGGAGCTGGCAATACCGAGAGATGTCCTCGGCTGTCACAGTTGGTGGGGGGTGCTACTGGCAGCTAGTGGGCAGAGGCCAGGGCTGATGCTAAGCATCCTTTGATGCACAGGGCAGCCCCACAGCAGATGTATCCAGCCCAAAGTGTCAACGGGGCCGAGACTGAGAAGCACTGTTCCCCAGGGCTTCATATTTGTGTTCATATGTGTAGTGTCTCTGCTACTTGTATATCCAGAGCCTGGTACATAAGAGGAGCACAAATGGATAGAACAACTGACGTCACATCCTCAGCTGTGCTGAGAGATACTTCATAGAATAAACCTCACACTCCTTGGGGTGTCACCCTGTCTGTGCCAGGTCCAAGGACCCAGAACCAAAACCCAGCATTCAAAACCCCACAGTGTCCCCGCCACACCCGGGACATCAGGCCACCCTCTCTCACCGGCGAGCCTGGGGACTGGGGAAGGGTCGCCCTAGCTGCTCACCTGCCTCCCAGCACATCTAGCAAGGAGCCAGCAAGATGATGAAATGAGGACAGAAATGAACTGGCAGGCCCCATCCCCACAGTGCTGTGGACATGACATGTACTGTGGGGTACAGGGTGTGGCCCCTGGAGTCAGCCAGGCCTGGGTTCCCATCGCAGCCTAGCTCCTCACCAGTCACATGACCCTAAACTTGGGAATATCCTCCTGACTTCTGTTTTCTCAATTATAAATGGGGCTCATAATGATACCTTCCTTAAAGGGTTATTGTGAGGATTCTCAGAGGAAATCCACTGAAAGAGTTTGGCGCTGTGCTCATGGGTGGTGGTGAAAAACGACCGTGAATCATGACTATTCATACCTCATTTCCGGTGTGAGCCCCTCTGTTTGTCATCTGTGTCCCAAGGCTGAGCCTGGACGGGTCTGGGAAGGCTGCTGACCGCTCGCGCACCCCTCTCTCCAGGTGAATGGGATGTGGTGCTGACCTCTGAGAGCATGTACAGGCTGTTGGGACATTAGCCAGAGCCCTAAGGACCACTATTTGGGATTAAGATGAGGCAAGCACAGGACCTAGGGCGCAAAATATTTGAAAGGAAGCACTCACTGTGCCCTTGCATGAGTCTGAATATGAGCCCCTCCTGAAAATGCATAGCCTTGCCTCACCCTAGTCCCAGCCCAGTGAAGCACCACCTCCCAGGAGGAGGGCCTGATGGCACGGAGGATGGTGAGATGGGTGCAGAGGCCACAGCATCTGAGGCTTCCTGGAGGAGGTGCCATGAGAGCTGCTGGTGTGGGAGGATAAGGGAGAATTTTGAAGTGCAAGGCTGAGGGTCATATATTGCTAGGTGGGAACTTATGGGAGCAGAGACTGCCTTGGAGAAATGCCCTGGGCAAGTGTGAGTTGGGCAAATAATTTATAAATTAAACACAACAGAACGTACATTATGATTTGAGTAGTGGAGGTTTCGTCAGATGGCAGGGGTTCAACTTCCAATAGCTCTACAGCTAGGGGTTTCCTCCCAGTTCCCTGGGGCCTCTGCAGACAGGAAATGGGTCTTCTTGAAATTGCAGCCTGGGGGAGTGCAACAGAGCTGCCTGACAGGGATCTCAGCCTTTGGGTTGTTCCATCACAGCTATGAAGATTCCTAGTGAGAGGGCACCCAGGATCTGGGAGATGGTATGGGGGTTCAAAGGTGAGGAAGATGATTCAGTCACAGGATGGTCAAGGAGGGTGGCAACAGAGGACCACATAAATGTCAGTACCATGAGATAAAGGCTGCAACAGGGACCTCCTAGGAGGGTGGATCTCCATACGCAATCACCCAAGAGTGGTTATGAAGGGCAGACATTGTTGGGTGGGAGACACAGTCTGTAACAATGAGAAGTGTTCTAAATTAGAACAGGGCTGGCTGGTTGGAAGGCCAATGACCCCTTATTAGAATCCAGTTCTGTTGAACCAATAGTTATTGAGTGTTCGCTCAATGTCTTGGTCTGGAGTAAGAGAAGGAATAGGATTTTGGAGGTTATTATGTCAAGGGTAAGGGTGAGAGAGCGCTGCTCTTAAGGGGCTCAGAGCTGAACAAGAAAGAGTATTCCTGATGGGTGGGAGGGAGGGCAGGCTAGTCTGGGGGGGACAGCCTGAGCTAAGGTGAGAATGCCTGGAAGGATCAGGTGTGACCAGGAAGTGACAGGCAGACGGGATGGCTGGAACTCAGGGTTTGGGGGAGCCCTGTCCTTCCATGCTAGGGACTTGGCATTTATTTTCTGGGCAGCAAAAGATGCTTTGAGGACAAGCCATACATTCTGGCCATTAATATATTGGGTTGGTCCAAAAGTTCATTAAGGGTTTTCCGTAGGATGTTATGGACTTTGGGGCCAATCAATAGAGAGACTAATTCAGTGTGTGAAGGGCAGGCTGGGAAAGCAAGCGATAAAGAAACAGGAAGAGTTGGTAGAAAGCTGGAGTCACCTTGTAGGAGAGAGGATGGAGGCCTGGCAGGGGGCAGGGAGAGAAGGATGTGGGGGACATGGATGGACAGACCAGATGCAGGGGGAAGGGGCAGGCGTGGGGTTGGAGATGAACCCCGGGTTCCCAGCCTCTGAGCTGATCGAGGTCTCCAAGAAGCAAACCAAGTCTGTAGAAGCAGGTCCGGTGGGGGGGACCTTGAAGGCTTTCTCCTGCCTGCAAGTGTCTAGCTCTAGGGCCAGCAGGGCTGGGCTCCAGGCGTAGCTCTGTGGGCCTCTCGGCAGTGCCCCTGCCCCCTCCTTCCTGCCCTTGGCCCTCGCAAAGTCCCCAGCTCTCCCCTTCTTTCCTTCCTCCCAGGACTCACAGAAATCCTCAGTACCCAGTCATGGGCCGAAGACACCATCAGGCCAAAAGGTGCAGGCTCCACACCGTCCCCTGTCCTTGTCATGGAAGCAGGACCGTGAGCAGACTCTGGCAGCAGCCTATGTGCCGGTGGCGGTGGACCCCAGAGGGCAGAACCCGGACAAGCTCAGGTTCAATTTCTACACCTCCCAGTACTCCAACTCCCTGAGCCCCTTCTACACCTTGCAGAAGCCCACCTGCGGCTACCTGTACCGCCGGGACACCGACCACACCCGCAAGCACTTCGACGTGCCTCCTGCCAACCTGGTCTTGTGGCGCTCGTAGGCCTGTGCCAGTCAGAAGCCCCCTACCCTGCACCCTCACCCCCACAATGCTGGGTCCCCAAGGGGAAGGGCTGCTTCCTCCCGGAGGAGCAGAAAGTGCCTGGGCTAGGACGGCTGTGCCCTGCCCACTGTCAACAATGGCAAAGGGAGGTCTTGCTTTTCAGCAGCAATTAAAGTTTCTTCTTCCTTTCCCTGGCATCTGAATGGGTGGCTGTGGATGGGTAAACTGAGGCCACAGGGGGGCTGTAAGCAGGGTTATAGCCAGAGGTGCCTGAAGACTTGGAAGGACCTGATTCTCATCAGCTCACCCCAAGAGTAACCCCAACTCCCCTGCAGAGCCTGAGTCCCAAGCAAAACTCATGCTGGCCACACCCTGCCTGTAGTCCCGGTTTGGCAACTTCTCCAATAAGAGCTACATCAATCGACTGATCTGGGGTTGGAGCAGCCACTGGGGAAGGGGGACGTCCTGCAGGGAGTGAACCTGATCTCCAGGGAGCCTCCTCTCTAGCTCCTAGTTTTACATAAAACTGCCTCTTCTGACTGGTAGTTTTTTAGGTGAGGGATGGACTTCCCATCTCAAGTCTCCCCTCTGGTCCAGCAGAGCTGATGCTGAGTTTAGTTAGGATCATGGGCCGTGGTTCACGGAGAAGGAGAGTAAAAGCAGAGTGAGCTTGACTCCTAGCCAGAGTGAGTCCTTGGTCACTGCCGCCTAAGGCTGGATCCAATGGCCTGCTGGCGCCAGCTCAAACTGGCCTGTGAGAGCTGGCAGTGGGCAGCTCCCAACTCCACAATCAGTGACTTCATGCTGGTAGCTTGAAACCAGTGAGTGGAAGTATTTACACCCAGGAAACCAGCAAACATCTATAAAACAGGATTTCTTTTTTTCCAGAGAGCCAGTAGTTAAATATTTACCAGCAGACGACTGAGTGATTCTAACTGGTTTCATTTCTAGGAATCATGTCTTATTGCAGGTAGAGTGGTGGATTCAGTGGTGCATACTTCTAGGGCACAGGAGACAAGGGGGCTGGTGTGGGATGAAGAGATAGGATGCTGGGGACCCAGACAAGCAGCCAATGCACTAGCCAGAGGGTGTCCCTGGACACCCTTCTCTGAAGAGAAGATGGCAAGCCAGAGAAAAAGGATGAGAGGGTGTCCTAAATATATCACCTAACATCAAAGGATCCAGGTTTTTCTATGTATTATATTTGAAGTAGGCTGTCTTTCAAATTAGAGGCTTTCCTCGAATGTCTAGTGATCCTTGGCTGGAAGCAGGCCATTTGGCATCGGTTTCAAGTCTCTCCTTCCTGGTTGTTCATGGAACCAGTGTGGGAAGGAGCTGGGCTGGGGTCTCACTTTTCATATGCAGACTTTGCCATAACTTTCTGGTTTCCAAAGCAGCCTTTCTCTCCTCTAGAGCTATCTCTCGAGGCTAGAGCTTGTCCAGTTCAAGTCTCAGAATAACCTTCCCCCAGGGCCCGGAGGAGAGAGATGACACCTTAAGATGTCCATTCTGCTGCCTTGAGGAGGGCCTCTGGGGAACTAGTTGCTCCTGACACATACTTTCCACCAGTACCCCTACTTCTGTCCCACCTGTCCTGTACCCCAGCCCCCACGACACCTTCTGTGCCCACCTCCTGAGCTTCCAGAGTCCTGTGGTGGGAATTTAAAATTTTATTTATTCTTAATGTATTTATCTGGCTGCACTGGGTCTCAGCTGCTGCACTGGGGATCTTTAGTGGCAGCATGCGAACTCTTAGTCATGGCACGTGGGATCCAGTTCCCTGACCAGGGATGGAACCCAGGTTGCCTGCATTGGGAGCATGGAGTCTTAGCTACTGGATCACCAAGGAAGCCCCCCTCCTGCTCTCTGAGCACACTCAGGTTTCAACTTTCCGCACTCTGGGAAGGCACCACTCGTCCATCTGTTTCTCTTGTCCAAAATTTGTATTAGAACCTGTCATCTGCTATCTTCTTCTTCTTGGTCTCTCTGGATCTGCAGCTTTTAGAAATGAATTGCCATTTCAGTGTGCTTTTCAAGAGGCAGAGATAAATGCAAGTTTTCAGCACAACCCGAAGCTGTACCTCCCAACAGTCATCCCACAGACACTGGGTGAACAACCAGCGCATGCTGGGCCCTTGGGCTACAAAGACAAACAAGAATCATCTCTGCGCCCCCAGACCCTGAGGAGTGGGGGCGGGGCCCGTATCTGCACGCGCTCAACTGACGCCTCCTCCTCGCTCCTGGAGAAGGTCGCCCCCTAGAGGTTCACCTTGGTAAGGCGGCCTCCACCGACGCTTCCAGGACACCTTGACAGAAGCCAGCCAAGGTGCCAGGTTGGTCTGGGCGGGACACTCTCTGGAGGCCCAGAACCTATGCTTAGGGCTCTGTTGTGTTTCTGTGGAGGTGGCCAGTGGGCAGACGGGCACGTTGGAGCGAGTCAGTAGGGACTGGGATTGCCACCCCTCCCATCCCTTCCCGGCGTGGCTTCTACCTCTACACCCCTGCCCGCCATGTTCCCTCTCCTTGGCATCATTCAGCCGCGTAGGTGCTCTCACTCTGGTGTGGCATCTGTCCCGGGAAGGAGTCCTGCAGACAGAGCAGCCTGGGGAGGCCACGGTCCTCTCTCAAGCGGCCACAGCATGCGCCGTCCACTGAGACCCTCTGTACTCCTCTCATGGGTCCCAGTCTTCCTCCTCCCACGGTCCGTCTCTTCCTCCTCCCACGGTCCGTCTCTTCCTCCTCCCACCGGTCCAACTCTTCCTCCTCTCATGGGTCCCTCTCTTCCTCCTCTCACTCTCACGGGTCGTCTCTTCCTCCTCTCAGGTATTCATCTCTTCCTGGATGCCTCGCTATGGAGCCCCATCTCCTTGACCTGGCATCTGTGTCTCTGGGGGAGGGATGGGGAGCAGGACTGCTAGAGCCCCTGCAGAGGGAGAGGCTGGGCTCTCGGGCTGGGGAGCTGTGGATTCCATTCGCACCTTGGGCTGGAGTGAGGGACAGGGCCCCACAGCCAGCCGGAGTGAGCTCCCTGTGGGGGGATTGCTCAGGCAGAGGGGCCACAGGGAAGGCGCTAGACTCAGGGGCTTATAGATCCTGTAGGTTCATCCAGCCTTTAGCCCAGAGACTTATTTTTTCCCCCAGCAGTGTGGCTTATGAGAATCTTGGTTTTCTGACCAGGGGAAAGGTTGGTGTGCTGCAGTCCATGGGGTCACAAAGAGTAGAATAGGACTGAACGGCTGAACTGAACCGACCAGGGATTGAACCCTGGGCCCTTGGCAGTGAAAGTGAAGTCCTAACCACTGGACTGCCAGGAAGTTCCCTTCCCAGCGATTTGACAACTTAGGCTAAAAGCAAGAATTTAACATGGGAAAACTTTGGTACATTACCACTTAAAAATTTTGTGAACCTGAGAATGTGATTTTTCTGCCCCCAATTTCTTCTGTATCACATGGAAATAATAACATCCATCCCACAGGACTGTCGGAGAAGGCAATGGCACCCCACTCCAGTACTCTTGCCTGGAAAATCCCATGGATGGAGGAGCATGGTAGGCTGCAGTTCATGGGGTCACTAAGAGTCGGGCACAACAGAGCGACTTCACTTTCACTTTTCACTTGCATGCATTGGAGAAGGAAATGGCAACCCACTCTAGTGTTCTTGCCTGGAGAATCCCAGGGACGGGGGAGCCTGGTGGGCTGCCATCTATGGGGTCGCACAGAGTCAGACGTGACTGAAGCGACTTAGCATTAGCATAGCATAGGACTGTCTTGAGCCTGTTCATCGAGCTTAGCCTGGTGTTTTAGACAAGCTCTAGTCTATATTAGCTCTCTTGAATCTTATCTTATCATTCATTCATTCAATAATGTTTTATTGAGCCCCTCCCAGTCAAATGTTACTCTCAAAGAGATAATTGGGGGGGTGGGGTGTAATGAAGGAACTATTCACAGGTAAGAGGGCATGGTTAAGGGACTGATGATATGCCTAGAGGGTGGCAACAGAGGGAAGCCCTTCTTACCCCTAAGCCTGAGGGGTAGAGGGATGAGGCTTTGTCACAGCAGACTGGAGAGAGTTCTAGCAGGAGCTGTAGCTGAAAGTCAAAGAAAACAACCAGGACCCAAACTGTGGCCCAGCAGGGATGGAGGGGAACAGATACCCAGCCTCGGTCTTTTTCCATCCTCCAGTCTCCTAGCAGTGCTTCTCAAAGGATGAAACTAGCTTGAAGCCAGAGGGTCAGGGAGCCCAGGTGATCCAGTCCACAGGGTTCAGCCTCCTGGGGCTCAGAGCAGACCAATAAAGGTAGAGAAGGAGTGAGGCAGGGGCCAACAGCATAACCAGCACATGACCATGTGGGATCCATGGTACTGGGTGCTGGAGTGTTGTAAAAAAATGAGGAAGACAGAGGTCTCTACTGGGGATCTTGCTGGATTCCTGAGGACAGGCTGGTAATAACCAGCTGCTTACAATTCCAGAAAGAAATGAGTGTTCTGTCTGTTATTGTAAAAGTGTGACTATCATAGACTTTAAAGTAAGCTGTAATGACTTCCACCTGTTGTTCCTGCCTTTCTACAGTCCCCTCCCTCTGAGTGTGGGTGAGACCTGTGGCTTGCTTCTACTCCACAGACTATGGCAAAGGTGATGGGTGTCACTTCCTTGATGAGGTTCCACTATATGAGATTCCATTTTAGCAGATTACAGAGAGGATCTCCTCGCTGACTTGATAAAATAAGCAGCCATGTTGAGGAGTCTATGTAAGAAGGAACCGTGGGCAGCTTCTAGAAACTTTGGGCAACTTCTCGGACCTGAGAGTGTCCTCCAGACAATGTCTAGCAGAGAGCCGTGTCTTCAGTCCTACAGTCATAGGAAACGAGTTCTACCAAAGACCTGGATAAGGTAGAAGTGGTTGCTTCCCCAGTCAAGCCTTCCGATGAAAACATAGCCCAGATGGTACCTTGTTTCCAGCCTTGTGAAATCCTGGGCAGAGGACGCCGTTGAGCCAGGCCTAGACTCCTGGTCCACAGAAGCTGTGAGATAATAAATGTGCATAATTTGAAGCTGACGACTTTGTGGGTAATTTGTTATGCAATGTCGAAAACTAATAGAACACATAAGCAAGATGTCAGAGTGCTGAGGCAGGGAAGGTGAATCCTGCAGAGATGCAGAAGGCTTCACAGAGGAGGTGGCTTTTGTGCTCATGCATGAAGAGTGAGGAGGATGTAAGCAGAGATGGAAAGATGAGCTGTCACCTCCTCCTTGACCTCTTCCTTTCAAACCCTGGGCCTGAAAGGACTCTGCAAGGACATGGATCCTAGCCTGGGTCCCAAGCGAAATAAAGGGAGGAGCCCTCTCTGCCCTCTTACCCCCAGAAAAAACCATGCTCCGGAGAACTTGATCAAAGCAGGCAGATCCCAGAGTCCCCCTCCCCTGCAATGCACCTTAAGTCGATCGTTTTAGGTGAAAGAGAAGTAAAACAGTCCCATTTGATTCTTTTTTCAAAAATGGTTATCTTCTGTTTCTGTGAGCAACATATGTGCATTATGAAGTGTTATTTTTAAATTTTTAAATTTATTTTGGCTCTGCGTCATGGCTTACAGGATCTTAGTTCCCTGACCAGGAATTGAACCTTGGCCCTAGGCAATGAAAATACCGAGTTATAACTATTGAACTGCTGGGGAATTCCCATGAACCATTTTTTGAGACGCAGATTATTTATTTTAAAGCAAAGATTAAAAAATCACTGGTGATCTCATAACTTAGAGATGACCCTGTTAACATTTTGGTGGTTTCCTTCTCATCATAGGTGTCATGTTCACAAGTCACAAGGACAACTGTATTGGCATCACTCTGGTCTCAGTCTTTCTCTCTCTCTGGTCTTCTAAAGGGGCATTCTTAACTCGGGTCCTTTGGATGAACTTTCTCAGAATAATGGGCAAAAAGAGCTGGAGAACTGGAAAGGAGACCATCTAGTGGATAATCGAAAGGAAGAAAACTGCTCCCTGGGGGAAAACCTGATCTGAGAAGGCAGAGACCTGGTCCAGAGCACATAGTCCCCCCACCCCATCCCATCCTCTGTTATATCTGGCAGATGCCTGTAGATCAGGCCAGAGAAACAGCCCCCAGAGGTTCCTCTGTCAAGGAGGGAAATCTCTCCCTGGGTGCCCAGGGTTCTGCTTCTGGTGGTTCTTCTGTGCCCTGAGCTGTTGGAAGGGGGTGTCCCCCTGAGAGAGGGCTTCTAGAGCTGAGCAATATTCAGGAGCACAGATCCCATCACTCCAGGCTCCTCCCTCCACCCAGCCAGTGCTCACAGCCTGTGGATACACAGGACTGGGCCCTGATGGCTGGAAGGCTGTGATTGCCCTTCTTTGTTGAGCTGGGCCATCTCTCTGAGCTGACCTCTCCAGACCCAGTTCCTTCTGTCCAGTTCTTAGGAAGTGATCTTAGGATGACAGCCTGACACTCTTCCCACAAAACTGTATAAGAACTACCGTCTTCCTGGTGCCTCCGTCCTCAAACTGCCTCTGAGGGTTCTAGTTTGCTTTTTTTTTAAAATATGTTTTTGATGTGGACCATTTTAAAAGTCTTCATTGCATTTGTTACAGTATTACTTCTGTTTGATGTTTTGATTTTTTGGCCATGAGGCATGTGGGATCTTAGCTCCCCAAGCAGGAATCAAACCCAGGGATCTAACCTGCACCCCCTTTATTGGAAGGCGAAGTCTTAACCACTGGCCTGTCAGGGAAGCCTCCTCTAGTTTACTTTTTTATTTAAATGAAGAGAGGGTGGTCCATGTAGCAGATGAGAGAAGCAAACAGGGAAGGGACAGGACAGAGCTAGGGCTTAAGTGCACTTGAACGCTGGCTGGGGAATTCTCTGGCGGTCCAGTGGCTAAGAGTCCACGCTTCCCACATGCCACCACCAAGAGTTAGCATGACACATCTAAAGATTCTGCGTGCTGTGACTAAGACCTGGCAGTGCAGCCAAATAAATAAATATTTTTAAAATTATATATATATATATATAAATAGTCTATGGCCAGAGAGTATCCCACTAGAGATCAGAGAAAGATGTTGCTGCATAGATGGGCTTCTATTCTCAGCCAGGGACGCTTCCAGGACCAGCAGGTAGCAGCACACTCATGCACCTGTGTGCCTGCACTCACAAACACACATACACACACACACACACATGCCCCAGGCCACTAGGCACACACTCAATGTCCCCTCCCCCATGCCCCTGAGTGGTGATGGTGTCAGGTTTAGAGTGAGATGGAGGGCTGAATTCAAGCCTCCCATGATGGGAAAGATGCAGCTTCCAGGAACATAAGTGTGGTCAAAACAGGACCAGTGTGTGTGTGTGTGTGTGTGTGTGCGCGAGGCTATGTGTATTTGTGCAGTTTTATGTAAAAGGGGTTTCCCTCTGACTTCTCTGGTCTCATCTGGGGAGCCCATAAACTCAGCATCACCCAGGCCCTCTCATATATTAACTGTCCGTGGTGTGATTGGAACCCCTCTGTCATGATGGCCAAGTGCAGGGCACAGCCTGGGTAACTGTACGCAGCAGTCCTCTTGAGAGCCCTCAGCTGGCCCAGCTCTGGAAGACAGACCAGATCTTTCTCATAGGTACCTCAATTCCGTGTCCGAGGACAGGAACCAGAAACACTGAGCACCCATTCAAACCAGGAGAAGGGAGTGGCGGTGACAGGATTGGGACAGCTGTTGGCTGGCCACCCACTTTGTCCCCATAAGAAGGGATCAGGAGATTGCAAATTGGGTAAGAAAATCCTCTCACCTCCAGCTCAAGACTGTAATCCTGGGCCTCTGGTCCCCTAAGCTTTGTTCTATTTTCGCTCCTCTTCTCAGAGTGAGCGGGTCTCCATTGGCTGCAAGGATTTAGTGGGGACTTTTAACACGAGTTCTCCGGCAGCCCTTGGATCTGGTGTAGGCTTGCACAGCCCCCGTGACCTCCTCTCCTCTGCTTACCTCCTCTAGTCATTTCCCTGCGCTTTGGGATTCGTCAGATCTGGGGAACTCAGGCTTGTGAGCAAGGAGGGCCCAGTGTTAGGAAGCCCAGCCGCACTGGTGTGGGGACCAGCGGTGAAAAGAACCGGTCCCCCTTGGGCATCAGCCTCCCGCAGGCCTGAGCGATGGGGAACATCATGGACGGTAAGTCGGTGGAGGAGCTGAGCAGCACTGAGTGCCACCAGTGGTACAAGAAGTTCATGACAGAGTGCCCCTCCGGCCAGCTCACCCTCTACGAGTTCCGCCAGTTCTTCGGCCTCAAGAACCTGAGCCCGTGGGCCAGCCAGTATGTGGAGCAGATGTTTGAGACCTTTGACTTCAACAAAGTGAGCTGGGCTCTGGGTGGGGAGCGCTGCAGGGATGCCCCGGGGCTAGTGTGGGGGTGGGAGGGGCAAGTGTGAGGATGGCTGGAGGAATGACTGTTTATCTGGGAGACTGAATATCCACATCAGTGACTCCAGTTTTCTAATGTCCATTGAGCACCTACTGTGAGTCAGGCACTGGAGGTTTGGAAATGAATCAGCCCTCATCCCCAGGGAAGAGAGAGAGAGGGAGACCCTGGTCAGTGCACTCGGAGGCTAAACGTTGGTTTCCTCTGCCTCTTCCACATGTGCAATTTACCCCAGAACAACGTGAACACTTACAAGACGGTCAACAAGCACCTACTAAGTGCTTGGTGCTGCACCTCGTGCCTCTGCACAGGCCCTCAGATGCTCCCAGGATGCAGAAGGCAGAGGCGTGGAGGGCAGAGAGCAGGGTGATGAGTTTCAGGCTGGCTTCAGGCCCGCTGGTCTGGGGTGGGCAGGTCCACGTTGTTTGGGTCACCCATCCCATGATGATCTGTGGACCCTAGAACTGGGACAGTCAGGGTTGCCTGGTCACTGGGGAACCCAGGCTACTCCAGTTCCCAAGTCCCCAGTCACCTCAGTTCATCCTAAGAGGACCTGAAGGTCTGTGCAGTGGTCAAATTATAGATGTCTCCCCAAGGGATCACCTGAACACTCCAGGTGAGGGCTTCCTGAGACGATAGAGGGGACACTGTAAGTTTCTGTCCCTAGTTTTCATCAGCTGGGTGGCCTTGGAGCCCATTTCTTCCCTGCTCTACCTTAGCTTATTCACTGTCAACTGTCATGGACATCAGGAGCATTAGTTAAGATGTTTCTTGGTATTTCAGAGCAAACCTTCCATTTATTTGGAGCAGTTCAGTCAAGATGTAGTGGTAGAAGAACGTAAATCCACACATCTATCTCCCCCCACCCGCTGGCCCCCACCTCGGCTGCTGCCTCCTCCAAGATGAGGACAGGAAGCTGCCAAGTGTCCACTGCACACTGGGGAGACATTGCCCAGAGCTTTTCTGACTCCCCTCGCTGCCCAGAGGGCCCCAACATCATTGTAGGTGGGGCTTCTAGGGAAAGCTGAGGCTCAGAGGCTATTTAAAAACTCACTAATGTTTAGGATCAAGGGGCCAAAGCAGCTTATGGGCTTTGAGTCCCAGCCTCAAGGGCAGCATTATGGTGCCTGAGGGCTTTCCTAAAAGGGGCGCAGGGTCAGAGTACTGGAGCCCAAGGTATAGAGACCAAGAAGGGATGGCATCCTCACGCTAGACCCCTGAAATACTCCAGAAGAAATGATCTTTCCTGAAAAGGTGTCAGAGTCCATGGTTGAGCCTCAACTCATTATACCCAAATGCACTGAAAGAGCTCAGCCTCTTGCCTGTTAAGGAAACGCTTTGGATCAAGATAACCCTTTGGATCTGAGGTCTAAGATGAGACTTATGACACCGGGGCATGGCAACCCCTCAGCAGTTTGGCTAACTGAGCCCTTCAAATGCCAGCTCTTCAATTTCCGTCACACGTAGGCACCACCGGTGACTCGGACAGTAGAATTCGCCTGCAGTGCTGGAGACCCGGCCTCTATCTGTGGGTCAGAAAGATCCCTTGGAGAAGGGAATGGCAACCCACTCCAGTATTTCTGCTGGAGAATTCTATGGACAGAGGAGCCAGGCAGGCTACAGTCCATGGGGTCACAAACAGCCGGACACAACTCAGCAACTAATACTTTCACTTTTTTTTAAAGCGCCACTTGTATTGTCCCAAACCCGACCTCTTTGATTCTACTCACACCCCCACCTTAGGGCCTGGGTTCCACCAGGCACTCTTCCTCCAGAATGCCGCTCAGCTCACACCTTCCCCAGCTGCAAGGCTCTGGTCAGATGTCTCCTTTCCACTGATACTGCCCTGATGTCCTGGTTTCAGCCCTATTTAACTGGGACTAGTCCCCACCTCTCCAGTGTTCTTGCCTGGAGAATCCCAGGGACGGGGGAGCCTGGTGGGCTACCGTCTATGGGGTCGCACAGAGTCAGACGTGACTGAAGCGACTTAGCAACAGCAGCAGCAGCAGCGGTTCCCACCTGGGCATTTCCTTAACCTTCCCTTTTCCCCTAGAGCATGTCTCATCTTTGTATTAGAAGATGATGTTGAATAACATTTAGCTGCTATGATTATGGTCAATCTCCCTGATGGAATATGAGCTCCACAAAGGCAGGGATTTCTGTCTTTCTTTTTCATTGCTGTATCCTTTGCACTTAGAACAGTGCCTAGAACACAGTAGGAGATCAATCAGTGTTTTTACTTGAGTGAAAGACTATACGAGGAATTATTAGTTTAATGGACTACTTATATATAATATATATTAATTAACATTCATACTTGCTAAACTGAAGAGCATCTTTGTAATATTTGAAGTGTCTTGTACACTGAAGGCGGAAATCACAGTTTGGACACAACTTCCACCCACTGTCTCCAGCAAAAGGCAGTGGGGCAGGTTGGCTACAAGATGAGACCCAGGACTAGGAAGCTTTGATACAGAAGACTGGAAGTTTTGGGTAGTGCAAACAATAGCCCTTGGGCCTATTTTTGTCAATGAAGTTTTGTTAAAACACACCACACGCATTCTTTTACAGATCATCAAAACTGAAATATGTGCTATGTGGCCCTTTCTAGAAAAAGTTTGCCAGCCCTTAAACTAGAAGAGAGTTGTATCCTAGGGTACTGTGCCAGATGGTCAGGGTTTGGGGGTACGGCCATGAGTAGGGAATGTGACCAGGGCAACCTGCATATGCTTTGCTTACTTCAGAGTTTTGCCTGAGCTTGAGTGTACCTGGCAATCACACAGGTGCACACAAATCAATGTAAATCTCCCATCCCTGCATCTGAGCGCTGGGTGCCAATTAGGAGACTCCGTTTATTAATATTTATTTATTTGTTTATTGGCTGCGCCACGAGGCTTGTGGGATCTTAGTTCCCTGACTAGGGATTGAACCCACACTCTCCTGGCAATGAAAGTGCCGAGTCCTAGCCACGGGACAACCAGGGAATTCTCAAGGAGACTCAGTTTCTAGGCAAGGCTTTGTCATTCACTAGCGTGTGGCCTAACCTCTCTCACCTTCAGCTTTTCATCTGAAAATAGAGATAGAGATACCCAGAGGTGGTTGTGAGATTAAATGAGTAAAGTGAGTGAAACACACCTCACCTGAAGCACACAAAACAAGTTAGTATTGTTGTAGTCTTATTACCGATCTAACCCAGACCACAATCCTGAAAAGCACACACTGTCCTTCTGTCTCAGAACTGAGACCCTGAGGCTATCTGACTTGTCCAAGGCCACACCTCTCCCAAGACATGGTTTAGGTCTTTCTGGAACAAACGCACATGCCTTTCCATTGCCCCATCCTGGCCATTTTGTAATTACAAAAAATTATAAAATTAAGAAAAATTTTAATTACCAAGAAATGACAGCTTACTGTAAGTTTCCAACAATATAGAAAGATAAAAACGAAAAGCAAAATGTCCTTACCCTCTGTCCCCTTGCTTGGGGGAAATCTCCACAGAAAGCAAACCTCTTGCTTCTCTGAGCATGGCTGCAGGGGGGCCCGGCTCCACTGTGACAAAGACCCTGAGAGGAGGGTTGGTCAAGGGCTGATTGAGGGACTTCCCTGGTGGTCCAGTGGTTAAGATTCCGCATTTCCACTGCAGCTGGCATGGGTTCGATCCCTGGTTGGGGAACTAAGATCCTGCATGCCCCATGGCACAGCCATGTGTAGGAAAGCCCTTGAACACGGTGAAACACCCTGAAAATATTCACTGATTTTGACTTCCATCGTGGAGCTCAGAGTGGTTAAGGCCTCACCTAAGGCCAGCACATGATTGGGAACTCTTGGAGGCCTTCTTGTCCCATCTCTGCCACATCCCTAATAACAGTACCCCAGCCTCTGCTTGCACACTTTCAGGGACAGGGAACTCATTACTGCACGAAGCTGTCCCTTCTACTGTGGGCAATTCTGTCTGTTAAAGAGTTCTTCATACAGATCCCAAACCTGCCACTCAGTAACTTCCCGGTTCCAGAGTGATGGTTGTGAGTAAGTGGAGCAATAGAGGCTGGACTCTGGGTTCACAGGCTCTGAGTCCAATGCCCCTTTCCTTTCAGCACTCATCCTCTCTGCAAGACACAGGCTTCCCTTTCCCAGATTCACTTGACTTGGGCAGAAGGTGGGCAGAGGCAGGCCTGTGTTTCCTGCTTCCCTGACCCTAATGGTAGGGCTGGCAGGGCCAGGTGGAAAGTCAGCTGCTGAACATATGGGGGCTCCTGGGGAAATATCCTGCAGCAATGTCTTGTACCACCTTCCTCCATGGCCAATCCCTCCAAGACTCAGTGAGGGCACGACCTCCCCCAGGAAGCCTTTCTGCTGCTTTTGCCTGGTCGCTGTCCTGGTCTGTGATTCCATAATGTCCTGTCCAGATGTGCTGTCCCTGAACATATGTCATGATGGCACCATGATTTCCTTATAGTGATGGTAATAATAATGTATGTGTTAGTCGTTCAGTCGTGTCCGACTCTGTGACCCCATGGGGTATAGCCCGTCAGACTCCTCGGTTCATGTGATTTTCCAGGCAAGAATACTGGAGTGGGTTCCTTCTCCAGGGGATCTTCCTGACCCAGGGATCAAACCTGGGTCTCCTGCCTTGCAGGCAGACTCTTTACCGTCTGAGCTACCAGGGAAGCCTTGGTAATAATAATGATAATAATAGCTGACATTTACTGAGTGCTTACTATGTGCCAAGCAGTGTTGAGTGCCTTACATACCTGCATTTATTTTAGTCCACATCAATTCCATGCAGGTGGGAGCTATTATAACTACTACTGATCAGGGGTCAGAGTAATGTTGAATCCTTCCTCCCAGATCCTACATATTTGAGAAGGTGGGGCCAGGATTCCAGCCTGTGTCCTCAACGCTGCGCTCCCGTCAGGACGGGCTTTATCTTACTGAGTTCTGAATCCTCAGTCTATCACAGCGCCTAGTCGGTGCTCAGTAAGCTTCCAAGAATAAAGGGAAGAAGGAGAAAAGCGCTCGATCCCTCCAAGTCTACCTCTATCCCTTATCCAGGCCCGTTAGAACGCATCCAAATTACGCCCCTATTCCTAGGGGGTTCGTGTCTCAACTACACACATCTTGCAACCACACCCACCAAACTGGAAGGGCTGAAGTTTGAGGATCACAGCGATGGCTGGAACCAAAGTCCCCTTGAAGTGATAGCAATAAGCCATTTACACTCCAGTGGGCGGTTGGTTTATCCGAGACGCTCAGCGTCTCCTGGGCCCCTGGGGGCTCCGGGAGAGGGGCCGGGACCGGGGGCGGGGCGTCGGTCAGGGCCTGGGCTCTGCGTCTCCTGGTTCCCCCAGCGGCTCCGGGCAGGGGGCGGGGCAGGGGCGGGGTGCCTAGGCAGAGGGGCTCAGGCGGCCACGCCCCCCGCCCAGGACGGCTACATTGATTTCATGGAGTACGTGGCGGCGCTGAGCCTGGTCCTCAAGGGGAAGGTGGAACAGAAGCTGCGCTGGTACTTCAAGCTCTACGACGTGGACGGCAACGGATGCATCGACCGCGATGAGCTGCTCACCATCATCCGGGTAACTCCAGGTGCCGAGGGCCGGGCAGGGGCGGGGCCGAGCTGAGAGCCGGGGCTGGGTCTTCAGCCGGCTGGGGTCGGTCCGCGGGCTCGGAAGGGGACGGGACTGAGACTTAGGGTCCCCGCGGCGGCTCGGGCCTTCACCAGCTGCGTGACCTGGGCCAGGTTCCCCTGGGCCTCAGTTTCCTCTTCTGCACCAAGAGCTGTAGAAGCGCATCCCCTGCTCCGTCTGAGGCCGCGGGCCACCTTGACCTCTACTCGCCTGGCTCCCCGACTGTTCCGTCGGGAGGTGGACGAGCTCTCTCTGCCCCATCCATCGCTGAGACGAGTTAGGATGGGTCCTCTCACTTCTTCCCTTCCAGGCCATCCGAGCCATTAACCCCTGCAGCGACTCGACCATGACCGCCGAGGAGTTCACCGATACAGTGTTCTCCAAGATTGACGTCAATGGGGATGGTGAGGCCGCGCTGGGGCTCCCCAGGGGAGGGGTCACTGGGGCTGTCACAAGTTTCAGAAAAGGAGAGGGCAGGAGGGGAGAGGGAGGCACCAAGGGGCTGCTGCTGGCTACCTCCTCCGCCTGCCTCTGCCCTGGTCACAGAGCTGGCTTTTGAAGGCAATGGCACCCCACTCCAGTACTCTTGCCTGGAAAATCCCATGGACGGAGGAGCCTGGTAGGCTGCAGTCCATGGGGTCGCTGAGGATAGGACACGACTGAGCGACTTCACTTTCACTTTTCACTTTCATGCATTGGAGAAGGAAATGGCTACCCACTCCAGTGTTCTTGCCTGGAGAATCCTAGGGACGGGGGAGCCTGGTAGGCTTACGTCTATGGGGTCGCACAGAGTCGGACACGACTGAAGCGACTTAGCAGCAGCAGCAGCACCAAACTTTGGTCTCTGGCTCCTTGGCCGGCTCTGTTCACAGCCACTTCCTCCAGCCTTGGTTCTGTCCCCCTTAGAAGACTGCAGCTCTGGGCCCCCGGTCAGCAGACGTGAACGCCTCCTACCCATGATGCCCTTTCTTTCCACCCCAGGGGAACTCTCCCTAGAGGAGTTCATGGAGGGCGTCCAGAAGGACCAGATGCTCTTGGACACGCTGACCCGAAGCCTGGACCTTACCCGCATTGTGCGCAGGCTCCAGAATGGAGAGCAGGATGAGGAGGGGGCTAGCGGCAGGGAAACGGAGGCTGAGGAGGCCGACGGCTGAGCTCTCTGCCTGATCTTTCTGTTCTGGGGATGGTGTGTACGGTGGTGCCTGCTGTTTCACTGTTGTTTTAATACTAGATAGAGTCTACTGAAATCAAAGGCTCAGCTCACTTCTTAGGAGTCCATGGTGGCCGCACAGGGGCAGTGGTCCAGAGCGGGGGAACATTCCTGAACTCTGTGTGATTCAGCTGATGGTGACTGCTTCTTGCTCGGGGCAGCCTTCAGCATCCATCAGGCTTCTCCCTACTCCCTTCCTGCACCTCCCCCAGCTTTTACCAACTCTTCCACTGAGCTCTGGTTCCACGCTCTTTTAGACACGGAAGCTCTGAGGCAGAGGTGGGCTTTCCCAGGACTCCAGTGGGACCCTGCAGATCTGGTGGCTGCAGCCTTCAGCTGGGTACTGTCACATGCCCGTCCTGCCCCCAGCATCCCAGAGCCTACTAGAGTGGTCTGTGTTGATTCATTCCTCCCTTCAACAAGCGTTTCTCGAACAGCTACTTATATTAATGCTAGATGTTACACGTGCAAAGAAGAGGACAGTTCGCATCCTCAAGAAACTCACAGCATCCTTATCAAACAATATGCCAAGAGAAGTTATGATACTATAGACACTCCACCTTAATCCATTGGGAATCTGTATTTATTCAGAAGTGATTGCATAACACCCTCATTCTTCCCCTGCTGGCCCCTCAGTGCCACGTGGTACCACATGGTACCCCATAGGATTGCGACTCATTGTTAATGGCAAGTGTGCCGACCATCCCTCATCTAACCTAAATCCCTCTTACCACAGTGTGACCTGACACCCGTTGGGAAGTGGAACAGTCTCTTACAGGGGCCCTCTCCCCATTCTTTGCACACTCCAGCTTTAGGAACACCTGACCAAGACCCCGGGGAGAGACACAGGCTGGAGTAGTTGTGATCACTTTTTTCAGAGATGCTCTTTCCTTCTGAACTTTGAGTCTTCACTTCAGCTGGGTGTGGGGGAGGTTCTGGAGGCAAATGAAAATCCAAGGGGGTGGAAGGGAGCAAACAAGGGGAAAGTAGGGGGTGGAGCCCCAGCCTGCAGAGAGCCCCCTGGGATGGAAGGGAGGGGGCATTTCGTTCACCCCGGTCCTGTCCATCTCGGGGACTGCTCTAGATTGGAAGTCAGCTGGGGCCGGAGCACAAACATGGAGGGAAAGTGGAGCTCAATGCCAGGGGCAAAAGGGAGTTGACATTTCTGCTTCTTCTCTTGGTGGCTGCCTCTGGGAAATGCTGGAGGTCAGAGCTGGGAGGGTATCTGGATAGAATTGGGACATTTCCCCAGCCTCATTCACATACCAGCTTCATGATTTGGGGCATATCTGTGTCCCAGCTGGGTTACTATTCTTTTTTAATTGACTATTTTTTTAACCTTACATGTATTTCTACCGTTAACTTTATGTGGATATCATGCCCATGAAATCACAGGATCTACAAATTAGTTTTATTCTTCATATTTCAACACAGAAACATATCTATTTACATGGGTTTCTTTTTTGAGTTCCTCAGTACCACCCCCTGCAACCAGAGTGACTGCCATTTTTTTTTTTCCTTTATTTTTTGGCTGCACTGCATGGCTTATAGGATCTTAGTTCCTGACCAGGGATTGAATCCAAGCCCTCAGCAGTGAAAGTGCAGAGTCCTAACTCATGGATTGCCAGAGGGACCGCCTTTTAATCTAGTTTCTGTATGGAGGCTGCACATAGAGTTTGTATAACAAAAAGAATCCCATATCTAAAAAAGTAATAATCTGAAAACTGCTTGTTGAGTCCAGCCTGCTCATGGTGCAGACAAAACATCTAGGTCAGGGGAAAGAAATGCCCGCTGCGGGTCACACAGGAGTTGGAGGCAGAGCCTGTTCTAGAACCCAGGTTGGCAGGCCCCAGTTCTCCCCAGAGATAGAAGAAAGGTTCCTCCATCCTTTAAGGAGACATACTTGGCTTGTGGGCTTGTGATGGCGAATTGTGGAGGGTCCATTCTGGGGGTGGGGGTTGGAGAGCTGAGTAAGGGATGAGGGGTAGGGAGTGGGGGAGGAGGGTTGGAAGAGGAGCAGCACCAGGGCAGAGCTGAAACAGCCCCTTTAAGCACAATCTACCCCCTCCAAGGGCAGGAAGAACAGTCCTCGGGATCCTGGGGAGATGTAATTGTTATCCATCCCTTCTCCCCAGTTCCTGTTCTTCAGAGTCAACACCTGCCAGCCCCACCCTTCTACTAGTCAGTTTCACACTGTGTGGGCCTTTTCATTGCTAATTTCGTCTATGGAACCCCTACCACTAGATCTCTGTGCTTCCAACTAAGAACCATGTAGGAATCTGTGGGAACCCCACAGTCACCTAGCAAGGCATAGCTTTCCCAGAAGCAGCTGAAGGGGGACAGGAAGCCAAGTCCCTTCAGTACCCCATGAATCCTCCTAATGGACCAGCCCTGTTGGCCATGTCAGACTAATGACCCCTGCCCTCCCCCACTCAGCCCCACCCCCTGCAAGGGGATGCCAGGAAGTTCAAGCCAGGATAAGTGTGGGCATAAGCAGGTTGAACCAGGGACCCTCCCCCTGCTCTGGAAAGCTGGTGAGCCTGGAGTCTTGGAGGGCTCCCAGGGCCTCAGAGCCCTCAGAACATGGCACTTTTCCGCCTCTGCTGAGAGATCCAGCTACTGGGGTTCAGATCCATCTGCAGCATCTTCATCACCCACTTGTCACGACGGGCACCTTCAACGAACTCATTCAGGGACAGCTGGCCTGTGCAACGGGTAGGAAAGACAGTCATGCCAGGTCGGGGAATGGCAGAAGTGGGGTGGGGATGTACACAGATGAGCCTGCAGTCTCAGGGCCTAAGCTTGGGCTTTCCTCCAGGAGTGTCCTGGAACCTCCAAGGGTTTCTTCAAGGGACTTGCTTTGCAAATGAATTCAAGTTTTACTCTTGCACATGGGACCCTTAAAATGTTTTTGAGGGCTCTTCTGGGTGTGTTCCCAGACAACTGCTTCTTTGCACAGCCTGGGGCTGGGGCGCTGAGCTACAGCGATGAGAGTCCAAGTACATGACCCCATTTACTCCTTTCAGTTATTCTTATTCCCATTTTCCAGGTGAGGAAACTGAGATCAGGCTGAGAGGGTACATGAAGCATCCTGGTCTGCCTGACTCCACGGCACTTGCCTGGCAACTCCAGTAGGAGTTTTAATCCCTCTTACAAGCCTCACGGGGCTTCCCCAGTGGCTCAGCGGTAAATAATCCACCTGCAATGCAGGAGACACAGGAGATGCTGGTTCGATCCCTGGGTCGTGAAGATCCCCTGGAGGAGGGCATGGGAAGTCACTCCAATATTCTTGCCTGGAGAATCCCCATGGACAGAGGAGCCTGGCGGGCTACAGTCCATAGGGTCGCAAAGAGTCGGACACGACTGAAGTGACTTAGCCACGCATGCACAAGCCTCACGTGCTAGTGACATTTTTGTTATTTTATGATCTCTTCTCCACACCCATCTCACTGCCGGGAAGTGAAGGGCCTAGTCTAAGGTGACGTGGAGAAAGTGGGGTGACCCAGGATGGGGAGCCCCCTGCCCCTGCCCCACCATCGTCTCTGCTCCAGTTACCATCTCCATTTTTATCCACCAGAAGGAAGATCCTGTCCACGATCTCCTCGGGTGTGAGCAGCTTGCCTTGCTGCTCGGCCTCCATCTCCACACTGCAGGCTTTCTTCAGCTTGTAGATGGACTGTGGGAGGGAAGCCAGTGATATCCCAGAGACCCTGCATGCTCTGCCCCCACCCCACCCCCCACCACAACCCACGTCCCTCGGCACCTTGTCCTCAGCACTGCCCCCCAGCCTGTACATCTGAGGATCACGGAACCCAGGTCCAAACTAAAAGTGACCTGTGTTAAGGCCGTTTCCTCAGGGTTTCATGGCCTAATTTCCACCGAGGAGTTCCTGGCTTCACCCACTGCCCCATTCCCACGCCGTTGGTGTTTCCACTGTGAGCGTCAGAGCTGACACCCAAAACCTCTAACGAAGGCACAGGGATGGCCTAACCTCCACTTTTCAGCAGAAGACATGGAGATTTCAGAATATTTGTGGGTCTGTGTGACGTGTATGTGTGTGAGACAGGATGATGGGAGACACAGGTGTTGGACTGGAGGGAAAAGCACAGGTGTCTCGTTCGCCCTGTTTCCGGCAACGAGGCAACATTTAGAAGTGAAAAGGGGCACAGACAGACAGACATGAGGAGTATCCTCAGGCCTTGGCTGGGGCTCGCCTAGGACAGAGGTGTGCACGGGGGGTCCCCACGGCCTCTCTGCCCAGCACAGGACGTGGCACGAACGAGGATCCACTACAGGCAGCCCAGCATCTCCCGGTGATGAACTTGGGCAAACCACACAACCTCCACGGGCCGATCTCCTTTTCTGTAAAATGGACCAACGTCTCCCTCCTCAGAGTGAAGTTCTGGAGAGTAAGAGGCTAATGAGGGTTTCTTGCAGAGTCTGAGCCAGAGCACTTTTTCCCCTTGCTCATTCTTGCTAGTAGTCAATCAGCTTTGTTGATCTTTCCAGAGAACCTACTTTTGCTTTCGTTGACTTTCCTTGTGCATTTGTGTTCTGTTTTGTTAATTTCCATTCTTTATTAATTCTTTTCTTTTGCTTTCTTTGGCCTTACTTTTCTTTTCTTTTTTTTAATTTGTTGAGATGACTTCTTGGATCATTGATTTTCATTTCAGTTTCTCTTATTTTCTAGTATATACATTTTAAGGCTACAGATGTTTCTGTAAGCTCAGCTTTAAGCTGCATTCCAAAGTTTTGTTATGTTAGTATCATTACTCAGTTCATGATATTTTGTGTGTGTGTGATACTATTTTTTTGATTCATGGAGTATTAGGAAGTAGCCTGATTTTCAAACAGATGGGGATTTTCTCATTCTCCTTTTGTAACTGATCTCCAGCTTAATTTCATGGTGGTTGGAAAGCACACTCTGAATGATTCCAGTGCCCCTTCCCACCCCCAGGCCCAGGGGCCCCCCTTCAGCATCCAGCGTGCCCAGGTGCCCGCCCCGCCCCCACCCCTCAGCAGACACTGACCTCCACGATGTCCAGCAGCTCCTGGCGGTCGATGCAGCCATTGCGGTCCTTGTCGTAGATCTTGAAGGTCCACTTGAGCTTGTGCTCCAGGGTGCCCCTCAGCACAAGGTTCAGGGCTGCCACGTATTCCAGGAAGTCAATGGTGTTGTCCTGCATTGGGGGTGGGAGCTGTGAGGCTCCCTTCAGCCCCCCACCCCGTCTCCTGGGAGCACTGGCGGGAACTCTATTCCAGGCGACCATCCCTGAAACTCAGGGCTTGGCCTCCCCGGTGCATGCATCTGTGCTTGTGGTGTTCTCTGCCCTGGGATCCATTCTCAGTCTCCATGATCACCCAGTCCTGCCTGTCCTTCAAGGCTCAGCTCAATGGTCCCCTCCTCCAGGAAGCCTTCCTTCTCACACCACTTCAGCCACAGTGACCGCCCTCTCCCTCTTCTGACACTCCCAGCTGTTGTTGTTTTAGTAGCTAAAATAGTCAATCCTAAAGGAAATCAACCCTGAATATTCACTGGAAGGACTGATGCTAAAGCTGACGCTCCAAGACTTTGGCCACCTGATGTGAAGAGCCGACTCACTGGAAAAGACCCTGATGCCCCAAAGATTGAAGGCAAGAGGAGAAGGGGGTGACAGAGGATAAGATGGTTGGATGGCATTGCTGACTCAATGGACATGATTTTGAGCAAACTCTGGAAGACAGTGAGGGATAGGGAATCCTGGTGGGCTACAGTCCTTGGGGTTGCAAAGAGTCGGACATGACTTAGTGACTGAACCACAACAACATGGACCGTGGCTCACCAGGCTCCTCTGTCCGTGGGGTTTCCCAGCAAGAATACTAGAGTGGGTTGCCATTTCCTTCTCCAGGGGATCTTTCCCTGGAGGGGATCCCCGGCCCAGGGATCCAACCCCCATCTTCTGCATTGGCAGGCGGATTCTTTACCACTGACCACCAGGAAAGCCCAGCACCTACCATCTCTTCTACCCTTAACTGCTCTGTACGTGTGTCTCATTCTCTAGCAGCAGTCTATCCTCCAGGAGAAAGGAGAGGGGTTTACACTGCTTCTGTTTCTCCTCCACGCCTAGTACGATGCAACTTCTGCCCAGAGTCTCATAACTATTTACAAATTTATAAAGAAATGATTGACTTAAGTCTGAATATAAGACTAACATAGTTTTGAAAGGAGATTAGAAAGCAGGACCTCACATATTTCAAGGTTGGGATCTCAGCTCTCCAAATAAAAAATTGGGATCATCAGCTCCCCAGGAGCATCTGTCATTCCCATGACTTTGTAATCAGAATGGCATCACTAGCCCAGAGCCCCTCTGTCCCACTGGGTCCGGCCAAGTGGGAGCCTCAACCCCTGTTCAAGGGGTGCCTGGGTGGGCAAGGTGTGGACAACAGGAGAATACAGCCCCACATGAGGGAAACAGCAAACGCTTAAGGAAAAACCAAGAAAATAAAACACACCTACCTCAACACCTCCAGAGTTTAAATCAACATCCTTTATATAATTCCTCTGGTCCTCCATACTCCTCACTGTGTAAATATTAACCTATAGTTTTAGTTACTGGATTTTTATTTTAAAATTTCCCATGCCTTCAAAATGATTTAAAATAATACCTTTTTCTTTTTTTGAGGAGTACTGGGCAGTCCCTCTTGTTGAACATGGTTTTGATATTTTATATTACACAATGAACATCTTGTGCATACGTATTTTTTCTTATGTCTTTGGTAATTCCTGTAGGGCAGATTCTTAGCAATTGCTATTTGTTCTGTTTCCCCCCACCCCCACTAGTCTTTAATGCACTATTTTTGTAGGTATATAAGCTCTATGAATTTTTAAATTGATGTGTAGTTGATGCGCCATATAAGTTCTGCTGCTGCTGCTGTGAAGTCACTTCAGTCGTGTCCGACTCTGTGCGACCCCACAGATGGCAGCCCACCAGGCTCCGCCGTCCCTGGGATTCTCCAGGCAAGAACACTGGAGTGGGCTGCCATTTCCTTCTCCAATGCATGAAAGTGAAAGTGAAGTCGCTCAGTAAGTGTCCAACTCTTCGTGACCCCATGGACTACAGCCTACCAGACTCCTCCGTCCATGTTGTTTAGTCATTAAGTTGTCGTACTCTTTTTCGACTCCATGGACTCTAGCCCACCAGGCTCCTCTGTCCATGGGATTCCCCAGGGGAGAATATGGGAGAGGGTTGCCATTTCCTTCTCCCAGGGGATCTTCCCAACCCCGGAATGGAACCCAAGTCTCCTGCACTGATAGGCAGATTCTTTACCACCGAGCCATAGGGGAAGCTCCTAGATAGTGATTCATAATTTTTAAAAGATTATACTCTATTTGGTGTTCTTATATTGGCTATATTCCCTGTGTTATACAATATATCCTTGTAGCTTATTTATGTAATAGTTTGTACCTCCTAATCTCCTACACCTGAATTGCCCCTACCTCCTTGTTCTACAAGATTGTATCACATGTGTAGACACATGTAGATACTTAGATACCAGTAACTCTCAACACAAAGAACCTCTCTTGTGTTACCTCTCAAAGGTCACATCTTTCTCCCAACCGTAACACTTGGCAACCGCTGTTTTGTTCTCCATCAATAATATTTTCACTCTGAAAAGAGTATAAAAATAGAATCATAGGCGGGGAGGGTGGGAATTAAAAAAAAAATAGAATGATATAGTGTGTAACTTTCTTTCACTCAGCACAGTGCCCTGTAGACTCATCTCAGTCACTGTAAGCATCAGCAGTTCCTTTTTTTTTAATTGCCGAATGGTGCGCCATTGTATGAATCGTCCCTGGTTTGCTTTCTGTTTGCCCATTGAAGGTAATTTGGCTTATTTCCTGTTTTTTTTTTTTTTTTTCCCCCAGCTTTATTGAAGTATAATCGCACAATAGCCTTTTAAAGAACACTGTGTAAGTTGAAGGCATACAATGTGGTAATTGGTTGTCCTTTAAAAGACTATTTTCATTAGTAATTATTATTTGTCAGGCTTTCTAAACATAGATCTTAGGTTTCTTTTCATTGGCCATTCCCTGGGGTGCATGGGATCAAACCTGCACCCTGTGCATTGGGAGCATGGATGGAGTCTTAACCACTGGATCACCAGGGAAGTCCCTTAGGTTTCTTTTAAAATAAGAATTCAGTTAGAAAATTATGCAAACTGGACCATTTGTTTGACATACACCATCTCCCTCAGGTCTGTTATCCCCATTTCATGGATGAGGACACTGAGGTTTATAATAAGTTGCCCAAGAAATTCCCACCCAGCAAGTGACAGTCTTTCAAGCTACATGCCTTCTGCAGTTCATCAGGCTGGAAGAAATTTCTTACTCCATGCAAGGTTTATTACTGTTTAAAAAATGAGCCTGGTGGCTAGCACCAAGGGGAGTAAAACACACAAACAAACCCCAAATCACCAGCAAATTTCTACTCTTCAGCTCTCTAGATTTCCCCCTCATTCTTTGTCTAGAACTTTCTGTTCTCACAACATCTTGTCTCAACATGATACGGCTTCCACAATGACCCCTCACCTTACGTGAGTCTCAGTGTGGAGCAGCCCTTTCCTGACAAGTGATCTCATGTGTAAGTTTACTTCAAACCCCAGGCCCAGTTCTGGGAAGCTCCCAGCAGGGGCGATGCTCATCCACCGCGCACGTGCTCTCGTCAGCTTCAATTACCCACAGAGGCTGAAGATGACGGAAACGCCTGTCTACTCAAGAGCTGGAGCAGAAGTGACAAGCGTGTGATCTGCTCTGTGGGATTACCTGCCTCGTTTCTCCCTGAACTGGCGGCATTTGTGAACCAGCCCTGACCTCCCCCTAGCATTCGTTACATAAGGACCCTGAAGGACATCTGACCTTCATCCTTCCTTTTCCTCCATCCAAAGTATTACAGGAAGCACCAGAGACGGTGTTACTACCTCCACCAGGAGGGAGCATAGCAGCAGAGACCAGGTGCCCCTACCTCCTTGCTACCACAAAACTCTGTTTTCACCACCACAGATCTTGACCTGTGAGCTAAATCTAAGAGCTCTTTTGATTTTATCTGCCCCAGAAATCTCAGACCAATTGCCTGGAAATGACACTTGCTGATTATAAAGGTTGTTCTGAGGTGGGAAGTGGAGTCAGGCAGGAGTTTGGAGACAAAGACTAAGTGGGAAAAGAAAAGGAAGAAGGCTTAGCTCCTGACAGAGGAGCTGAAAATACCTGCTAGGAGAGCTCTTCCTTACAGCAGGAGGCCAACTAATAAATAGAGAAGGGACAGTGGAGATGGAAAATTATCAGTGGATGCCAAACCTAGGGGCTGATCATTGGATGAGCAATAGGAAGTTTACTTAGTCTCAAAAGTATTAATACCTCCTTATAAGATGCTTATTAATTACAAAGAAGAAATAGTCACTTTACAGTGGTAAAATCCGGCAGACACCACATAGCTAAATGATCAAAGGGACAAACCAACATCACGTGCCCTCTGATGTCACATGCTCAGAAGCACATAGCATCTCTTCCGGGGCATTAATTTCTGCCAGAAGTGTAACCTGCATCTCATCACAAGGCAACACAGGGTAAAACCAGATCATTGACTTGCGGTCTTCAAAAATGTCAGAGTCAAATAAGATAAAGAAAAGCTGAGACTAAAGGATCCAAAGGGCATCAGGTCCGGGGCAGGGGGTGGGGGTGGCGGGGAAGGGAAGGGATGGACAAATTGGGAGATTAGGATTGACATATATACAATACCATGTATAAAAGAGATAACTAGTGGGAACCACTATAAAGCATAGGAAGCTCAGCTTGGTGCTCTGTGATGACCTAGAGGGGTGGGATGGGGGTGGAGTGCAAGGGAGGCTCAAGAGGGAGGGGATACATGTATACGTATGGCTGATTCACTTCATTGTACAGCAGAAACTAACATAACATTGTAAAGCAATTATACTCCAATTTTTAAAAAAAGGCTAAGGGGGAGATAGGACATTAAATGCAATGTGTGATCAAACTTAAAAAATAAAGGTTGTAATAGATGTCATCAGGACAGTCAACCAAACATGAATATAGATTGTCAATTAGATAACAGAACTTATTATTGTTGAATTTCCTGAGTTTGATCATTTATTAGGTTAAGAGAATGCCCTTGGTTTTAGAAAATACATACTAAAATACTTGGGGTAAAAGGGTGTGATGTCTATATAATTCTCTCTATAAAATACATATATTTATATGCATAATATACACATATATGAATACATTGTGTACATATATGTATACATGTATATATATATATATAATACATCACACAGAGAAAATAGTAAAGCAAATGAGTCAAATGTAAACAATTGGGGAATTTTGATAAATTGTAAATGGAAATTACTTGCACTATCCTTATAATTTTTCTGTAAAGTTAATGTCACCAAGATTAAAAAGTTATTTTAAAGATGACTGATGAATATTATATGCTAACTTAGAAGAAATGAGGTATAAGAGGTTGCAGCTGTTTTATTTCCAGGGGCCTCATAATCCCTTTGAAATCTTGAATTGTTATTATATTGAATTTTAAATGAATTTGAAGAAAATTGATAAATTCATGGGTGTGAACCTTGTCACATACTACCTGATATATTTGTTTACTTTTCTTCTGACATTCAACACTTCAAAAAATTCATTTTCTCTCTTAAACAGCCCAATACACTGCCTTCTGGGCAGAACGCTTGCCTGGGATGCAGGACCCCTGAGTTTAAGATCTTGGACAAATCAGTTCACTGAATTTGGAGTATCCCTTTCAGGGCTGCTGCTGACTCAGAGACGTCTGTAGAAGGAACTTTGGGAAGGCTCAGTTGAGATCTGGAGTTAAGGTTCACCTCCAAGGTTTTTGTTGCCGCGATGATGCGGACCCCGCCCTACCGCCCCCTACAGGCGCAGAGGAGATGTGCACGGACAGTACCAGGGCAGAAAGAAGAAAAGCGTTAGTGGCTCAGTCATGTCCGATTCTTTGCGACCGCGTGGACTGTAGCCCGCCAGGCTCCTCTGTCCATGGAGCTCTCCAGGCAAGAATACTGGAGTGGGTAGCCATTCCCTTCTCCAGGGGCAGAGTGGGAACTAAGAAGCGTTCCCAGTGACTCACTCTGAAAAGTGAAGCTCTCCTTCTACACAGAAGTGGGGTATCTACCGCTTTTTCCAGATTAATTATCTAGGTCAAACCCACTGGCCCCTCAATTTGAAGGAGTGAGACAGGGGTTTGAGGCAAACTTAATGGTTTAAAGGCCTGTGGAGGCACTGGACTGGATGGCCTTAAATAACGAAGGGGTTTCAATGTTTAAGGGCTTTCCTGGTGGCTCACATAGTAAAGAATCTGCCTGTAAAGCAGGAGACCTGGGCTGGATCCCTGGGTCAGAAAGATCCCCTGGAAAAGGGAATGGTAACACTCTTCAGTATTCTTGCCTCGAGAATTCCATGGACAGAAGAGCCTGGTGGGCTTACAGTCCATGGGGCCATAGTCGGACAGGACTGAGTGACTTTCACTTTTACTTTTTTCTATGTTTAAATTCAATTCCCAGGTGTGCATTTATAAAATATATTATCTTCTTAGCTCCTGGTGCCAACCAAGGACTTGTAGAAACTCTGTGGATGAATGATTTCATGGAATCTCCCACGGGCTTCCCTGTGGCTCAGATGGTAAAGCGTCTGCTCGCAATGCGGGAGACCCAGGTTCGTATACCTGGGTCAGGAAGATCCCCTGGAGAAGGAAATGGCAACCCACTACAGTACTCTTGCCTGAAAAACTCCTGAGGAGCCTGGTAGGCGACAGTCCATGGAGTCGCAAAGAGTCGGACACAACTGAGCAAATTCACTTTTCTTTTTTCTTTCCATGGCTTGAAGAGCAGAAAGGGACTTCTGCAGTAATCCTCCAACCTCCAAGTCCAGGAAGGAGCCTCCTCCAGTGTTCTGGGCGGGAAGAGGTGATCTATCTCAGTTAGAAGGTGGCTCAGAGGTTAAAGCGTCTGCCTGCAATGCAGGAGACCTGGGTTCGATACTTGGGTCGGGAAGATCCCCTGGAGAAGGAAATGGCAACCCACTTCAGGTATTCTTGCCTGGAGAATCCCATGGACGGAGGAGCCCTCGGTGGGCTACAGTCCACGGGACAAAGAGTCGGACACGACTGAGCGACTTCACTTTCAGCAAAGGGGCACTCATAGGCTGTGCCAAGATAGCTCCGCCCATTAAACACCTTATCTTTAGACCAAGGGGAGCCCTGATGGATGCGGAAAAACCATGTCCTGTGACTGCAGAGTCCTGTCCATAAATACACGTAGAGAGGACCTTGGGTCTTTCTGCAGAACCTCCCTTCAGCTCTCAGGAAGAGGACAAGTCAGATGAAAGCGGAGAAATGGAAAGAAAAGATGGGAAGGAAGAATGATGGGAGAGAGAGAAGAGTTTGGAGGAAGAGTGAGACAGAAAAGGCGAGAGAGGATGGAGATGAAAGAAGAGCGGAGGCCGAGCAGGAGGGCTGGCGAACGGAGCTCCCACTGAGGGTGCTCCTTTAGCCAAGGATGAGCCCTGAGCTCTCGCTTCCCCCCCTTGGGGCACCTTACCCCATTCGTGTCAAAGGCTCGGAACATGCCCTCTACGTATTGGGTGGCCTCCTCGTTGTCCGGGACCTTGAAGAAGCGCTTGAACTCGTGCATGAAGAGCGTGCCGCTGGGGCACTCCTCCAGGAACTTCTTGTACCACTCCTGAAGCTGCGCCGCGTCCACCGCACCGACTGCGCCGTTCTCCTCCGCCTCCTCCCAGCTGAACTGCTGCCCCATCCTGGCCCCAGGACGGCAGGGAGCAGAGCCTGTGCCTCCTGCTGAGACGCTGCCGACCTATTCCTTAGGCGAGGGCCCTCTTCCCACCTTTCCTCTGCTCTGCCAGCCTCTTCATCATCTCCTGGTCAACCGAACGGGACGGGCAGTGGAGGGGGTTGGCTGCGAGGGGGCGGGACCAGGCCAGCTAAGTGCCTTAAGATTAGAAGATTCCCCTGGAAGGTGTGACCTCCAGTCGGCTAAGCTCCCCTAGCCTCAGCCCTCCCTTCAGTCTGGTCAACCACTCAAGTAAGCTGTCCAGTAGATTCTGAAAAGGGAGAAGGGGCGGAAACAGAGGCAAGCAGATGGAGGGGGGAATTGGGAAGGCAGGCTGGGACCCTTCCATCTTACGCATGGGCCCTGGCACTTTCGGAAGGGCACCATGCAGCTCCAGGGAGGCCCACCTTGGAGACACAGGAGACTCTGATATCCAGAGAAGATGCAAGTACAACTTCTAGCCCATAAAACAGAACTGCTGGTGAGCAGGGGCTGGCCCTCCACTTGGTCTAGTGAGAAGCAGCAGGATCTATGATGTGAAGGACTCTGGGTGAGCAGCTCTGTCCTCACATTGTCGGTTCCCAGCACCAGGGGTCCCCGACCTCTGGGATCTAATGCCCAATGATCTGAGGTGGAGCCAATGCAACAATAATAGAAATAAAGTGCACAATAGATGTAATGCGCTTGAATCATCCCCAAACCATTCCCTGTCCCCAGTCTGTGGAAGAATTCAGTTCAGTTCAGTTCAGTCGCTCAGTCGTGTCTGACTCCTCGCGACCCCATGAATCGCAGCACGCCAGGCCTCCCTGTCCATCACCAACTCCTGGAGTTCACTCAAACTCACGTCCATCGAGTCGGTGATGCCATCCAGCCATCTCATCCTCTGTCGTCCCCTTCTCCTCCTGCCCCCAATCCCTCCCAGCATCAGAGTCTTTTCCAATGAGTCAACTCTTCACATGAGGTGGCCAAAATACTGGAGTTTCAGCTTTAGCATCATTCCTTCCAAAGAAATCCCAGGGCTGATCTCCTTCCGAATGGACTGGTTGGATCTCCTTGCAGTCCAAGGGACTCTCAAGAGTCTTCTCCAACACCACAGTTCAAAAGCATCAATTCTTCGGCGCTCAGCCTTCTTCACAGTCCAACTCTAACATCCATACATGACCGTAGGAAAAACCATAGCCTTGACTAGACGGACCTTTGTTGGCAAAGTAATGTCTCTGCTTTTCAATATGCTATCTAGGTTGGTCATAACTTTTCTTCCAAGGAGTAAGCATCTTTTAATTTCATGGCTGCAGTCACCATCTGCAGTGATTTTGGAGCCCCCAAAAATAAAGTCTGACACTATTTCCATTGTTTCCCCATCTATTTCCCATGAAGTGATGGGACCGGATGCCATGATCTTAGTTTTCTGAATGTTGAGCTTTAAGCCAACTTTTTCACTCTCCTCTTTCACTTTCATCAAGAGGCTTTTTAGTTCCTCTTCACTTTCTGTCATAAGGGTGGTGTCATCTGCATATCTGAGGTTACTGATATTTCTTCTGGAAATCTTGATTCCAGCTTGTGCTTCTTGCCTTCTATGAAAACAGTCCCTGGTGCCAAGAAGGCTGGGGACCACCGTCCAGCACAATACCTGAAGCTCCTTTACAGGCCAGACCCTTGAGTCTTAACCCATAACCCAGGGGAAGCTTGCAGTCTTAACTACTGGACTACCAGGGAAGTCCCTCCTCTTATCCCAGAGATGATTATTCCACCACCCTTCCAGTCCTTCAAACTTCCTCTCACTCCCACATTCAGCTGATGACCTTGTCACATCCTTCACTTCACAGAGAAGATGCATCAGACACATCTCTTTGCACCTGCGCTCACACATCTGGCCTCTCTTCCTGGTTCGATGGGCACAGAGTCCCGTCCCCACTTCTCCACTGTCAGCTCCTCTGCTTGGTTTCTAGCTGTCACCTCCCTTTGCCCAACCAAGCACTGCAAGTCCACAGCCATCCCTTTCTCTTCTGCACCCTCCACGTATCCTGTGCTAATGGATCATTCCCATCTGTAGACGTGGCTCAACATTACCCCTCAAACAAAATAAGACAAAAATTCCTCCTTGACCCCACAATCAGAGGCCACCTGTGATTTTCTGGGGCCTACTTTTCCCTTCATGGGTTATAAGATAAATATTGATAATTAAATAGTAAATAATTAAGTATTAAAAGTGCTATTTTGGGACTTCCCTGGTGGTCCAGTGGTTGGGAGTCCACCTGCCAATGCAGAGGACGCGGGTTTGATCCCTGGTCCAGGAACTAATACCCTACATGCTCCTGAGACCATGCACCCTGGAGCCTGTGCTCTTCAATGAGAAGCCACCACAGTGAGAAGCCCATGAACCACAAATGGAGAGTAGGCCCTGCTTGCCACAACTAGAAAACGCCTGTGTGGAGCAACGAAGACCCAGCACAGCCATAAATAAATAGAAATTTAAAACATGAAAGTGCTATTTTATCATTCATTGGTAAAAAGAGGAATATAACCCAGTTCCAGTCCAGACTGCATTATATTATTTTTGAAAGAAATTAAAACATTTAAATTAAAAATATTGTGGGCCCTAGACACGGTGCCCACTAGATCCAATAGTCCTGCCAGTTACTGCTCCCCTCCAGCCACTGTCCTCACCTTGGCCCCCTCTTACAACTAAACCCCTAGTGGAAGGTGTTATTTCCTGAAAATGGCACAGCAGTGGGTCTGGTCTCACATGTTCTTCACATCATGGGGAAGAGCCTCTTTCTCCCTCTCTTCAACCTGGATGGGACTTTGCCATACTCAACGAAGAGAATGGGCAGAAGTGACACTATGTGACTCCTAAGGCTGGGTCATCAAAGGCAGTAGGGATCATGCCTGGCTCTCCCCCAGGACTTGTCCTCGGAACGCAGCCATCATGTTGCGGGGAGGCCCAGGGCTCCCGGGTGACAGCCAGCCTCAGCCACCGGACGTGTGGGGAAAGGGGGCCAGTGAACCTGCTGATGCCTCCTGCCCTGGCCTTCCAGCCGCCCACCTGATATCACCCCCCCCCCCCCACCAGCAGAGCACTGACCGAACTGTCATGAAGCCGTGACGTGTTGGGCATTTTTGAAGGTAGCAATACATAACCAAACCTGTTTCACATCCCCTTCTTTTATAATTTTGGCTGCACTGGTCTTAGTCGCAGCACATGGGCTCTTTAGTTGTGGCATGTGAAATCTAGTTCCCTGACCAGGGGTTGAACCCAGGCCCCCTGCATGGGGAGCTCAGCAACTTAGCCACTGGACCACCAGGAAAGTCCCTCCTCTTCATTTCTTATTCTCTCCTCAACTTACTCCAACTGGACGCTCATCCCCGTCACTCCGTGGAGAAGGCTTTACAATGACCAACTTGCAGATTCAGCACCACTTCCCAAGTTCTTTCTTCAAACACTTTAGGGTTCAAGGACTCACGTGGAGCCTGGTTCCACTCTAGCCTCATTGATTGCTCATCTCCTTTGCCAGCACCTCCTCCTTTTAAACAAATCTCTCCAAGCTTGGGTGTCCCAGGCTTGTCCTCAGGACTGTGCTCCTCTCTACTCATATGTGCTCCCCAGATGAGCTCATTCACCCTGGACATCACACACCATTTGTAGCTTCCAGATTCAGGACCCCAGCTGCCTACCGAACATGTCCACTCAGATTGTAGACTTACCAAGGCCAAAGCCAACATACTGATAGCCTTCCTAAATCCCTGCTCAACCCTTCTCCACCTCAGTCATGGCATCACCATTTATCCAGCTGCTTAGACTGAAATCAAGGAGACATCCTGGAGTCCTCTCTTTCTCTTAGATCTCCTTTCAGCCTACTAGGAGGTCTTTCTGTCAGCTCCACCTCCAAACTTATTCTTAATATAACAATTTCCCATCCCCTCCATCCCTGCAGCTCTGTCCAGGCTACGTCCTCTCACTGGCCCACTGCAGCAGGTTCTGCCCCACCCTTCCCATCACCCCTTCCTTTCAGTCCATACCAAGCAGCCAGAGGAATGTATTCTAAAGCGTAAATCAGATCCAATCACTGTCCTGCTTCAAACTCTCCCATGGCTTTCCCACTGACACTCAGGATAAAAGCCACACTCCTTCCCCCGGTCATGATCTAGTCCCACCCGCTTCTTCTTCATGTTGTTCTGCCCTTGTCCTCAGATACTTCGCACTCACTGGCCCTTAGCACTGACTGGTCCTGCTGCTTGGACTGCCCTTCTGCAGACTCTCACACAGCTGCCTCCTTCCTGATAGTTTCCTCTCCTCGGAGAGAACTTTCCCAAACTCGTCTCAAGTAACAGTGAAAGTATCAGTTGCTCAGTCATGTCTGACTCTTTGCGACCCCATGGACTGGAGTCTGCCAGGCTCCTCCCTCCATGGAATTCACCAGGCAAGGATACTGGAGTGGGGGATCTTCCCAACCCAGGGATGGAACCCAGGTCTCCTGCATCGCAGGCAGATTCTTTATCGTCTGAGCCATTATTAGTGGCTTTTGTCCCAAGTAACCACTCAAGTAATTTTGCCGTTATCTTACTTTAGTTGCTGCCTAGTGCTTAACTCGGAGAAGGCAATGGCACCCCACTCCAGTACTCCTGCCTGGAAAATCCCAGGGACGGAGAAGCCTGGTAGGCTGCAGTCCATGGGGTCGCTAAGAGTCGGACACGACTGAGCGACTTCCCTTTCACTTTTCATTTTCGTGCACTGGAGAAGGAAATGGCAACCGCCTCCAGTGTTCTTGCCTGGAGAATCCCAGGGACAGGGGAGCCTGGTGGGCTGCCGCCTCTGGGGTCACATAGAGTCAGACACGACTGAAGTGACTTAGCAGCAGCAGCAGTGCTTAACTGCATACCTATGAAATGATCTTATTATTTCTTCCCCCATATCATGTTTTCTCCACTAGAGTCTAAGATCCCAGAGAAGAGGGGCTTCACCATACACGGTGCAGAATTTCCAAAGCCTAGAACAGTGCTTGGTACAAACAAGGAATTCTTGGCACAAACAAGACTTGTTGAGTAACTGAGCAAAGCGCTTGGCACATGGTCGGAGTTGAATTCATGTGAGCTATTACTTCATAATTTTACAAGACAACTGCCCTTGATTCCTTGGAGTGTCTGGGTTAGCAGATATATGTTGATGTGAAAAGACAAGGTGATTTTAGCACTGAAGAGGGCTCCAGTGATTTTCAGCTCTGTCCCCATCTCAGAACACCTGAAAACAACACATGCCGTCACTGTGGCTGTGTGAAGATGGTGTCACCCCTATCCACCTCTTCACATTTGTCTATGTTTAGGCAATGTTGAGGAGTAATTAAAGGATGATACCTGTGCTCCAGAGACCGTATGAATGAAATAGAACTTGATTTAGCCTCTGGCTGAGGAATCTAAAATTCAATGGGCTTTTCATGTGGGTCAGATGCCCATGACCTGCCCTTAAACACTGCTGAGCTGTTGGGATATAAATATATCGTTTTAAAGAGGATTAGGACTCCACAGACAATGATAGCTCGAAGTGAGTAACAATAGTAAGGCTTTAAGGAGGGCAGGGTTAGGAATTGAGCAGGGATTTGCAAAGAGAACTCTGGGGATCCCAGGCATTCAGCCCTAAGCCTGGCTCCAGGGGTATAGAAATGCGTGTGAGCAACAAACCAGAGTGTGCAGAGCCCGAGACAGGCCTGGCCTGCAGCCCCACAGCTGTCGCTGCTCCAGGCTTCCTGTGACCCAGTAGGCTCCCCGACTGGAGCTTAAACTCTCCTGTGGCTACGGTAGACAGTCAGGACCAATGGCAGCCTTGAGACCACAGGGATCCAGCTGTGGGTTATGCTTCTGGCCTTTATTCATGCACATTTACATCTTTTATTCCTTATTACTCCCCCCCCATCTCTTTTATTTCTAATCCTTAGGGGAAATGAGTAGTATACTTTGCTAATGTACAAGGGGACATAAAGTACGTATTTCCTGACTTTCTTTTTTAAACTTCTTTTTAAAAAAGGATTTCTGGCTGCACTGAGTCTTGTCGCTGCATGTAGGACTCTCACTGCCGTGGAGCGTGAGCTCTGGGGAATGTGTGCCCAGTAGTTGGGGTGTGTGGGGCTTAATCGTTCTGTGGCATGTGGAGTCTTCCTGGACCAGGGAGCGAACTCATGTCTCCTGCATTGGCAGATGGATTCTCAACCACTGGACCACCAGGGAAGTCTCATCCTAGCCTTTCAAAATTAGGTTCTGAGGCGGCTGTCTCTGTCGTTAGTAACTGGAACTCATCAGTTTCACCTTTTTCGTCTGTTTTATCTGTAAACTGAAAGGGTGATTGAGTGGGCAAGTCAAACTTGATTTTCTCTTCCATAAAATGGGGATCATAAGAGTAACTACTTTATTGAGTTGTTACAAAGATTAAATAAGATAGGATCTGTGTAGTAACTGTCAGCTGAGCAAAACGCACGATCTACAAGTGAGAGTTAGGTTTTATTTGCTGAACAAAACTGAGGACTTGGGCTCAGGACACAGCATCTCAGATAACTCTGAGGCTGCTTCAAAGAGGCGAGGGGGGAAGGCCAGGGTGTATAGGTGTTTTTGCAACAAAGACTAGGTATTCAGAACATCAAAACATTACTGTAAAAGAAAAACCAGGTATTTAGAGTTAACGAATTTAGCGTTTTTCTAGGTATGGGAAGATGCAAGAGTCTGGGCTCACTGAAATCCTTTCTTTGCTGTCTGGAGCCAGTATCTCGTGCTTCTCATCCTGTGTCTCCTCAGGGTGCAGTCGGGGTGGCTGTCATGTGATGGCCTGACGGCTGTGACTCTTTGCTCACTGAGGTGGCAGGCAGGACTTCTCATTACACACCTGATACTTACTGGATGTCTTATTATCTGCCTGGTGCTGTGTGAGGGGCTTTTAAGTTATCTGATTTAATGCTCCAACCTTCCTAAGTAGACTTCCTATGTTTTACTGAGTAAATTGAGGCTCTGACAGGGTTAAACGTCTTGCCTAACTTTATACCAGTTAGTGGGTTTCAACTCTTATCTGCCTCAGGCCTTTTAGGCTCCAGAGTACATATTTTCTTTACTTGGCTACTCATAAATGTTGTAGTAAAGCTCATTTAATAATACAGTTTAAGGAAGGAGGAATGGTAGCTGACAAACAGAAATGTGAAGAAAACAGACCGCATTAAAACCACTGCTTTACGTGTTCACTGTGGCATATCTAAGTGGCCAAAGGACATATGAAGTAATTCTCTTTGAAATCAAAACTACTAGGTGCTGAACAAGTTTGAGTCTACCAATAGTTTAAGATAGACCTTAACACTATTTTATATACTATAAAAAGAAACTATACTTCAGAGAAAGCAACAATGAATTCAGGCCTTCACTTCAATAAAAGACCACCTTAATTCATACCTGCCTTCTGGTCCATCCTGACAGCAGGTCTACACTTCTCACTACCTCTCATCACCACCACGAACAGAAAGTGAGACTTGGGCATTAATTCTAATTTTCAGAATGTGCATTTTACTCAGGAGACCCGATTTAAAAGAACAAACAAAACTTTCTCAGTCTGAGAATAAAGAAGTTACCTAGTTTATATCAAGTAGGCTTCAAATATGCCAATTACTTATGTCAAGGAAATACCACTAATTTTAGTTGTGTGTGTAGTTTATCTCTATCTTAAAATGAGACTTTAATATGTAATGTGAAGAGCTAAGTCATCTGGTTTACAGGCTACTTTAGTCTGAAAACAGTTGGAAATGGAAGTATACCTTTAAAGGAAAGCCACCAGATGCGAGAGTGCACAAGTCACCCTACTATAATCACGTGACTGGCACAGTCTGTAATAAAAGCACCAAAAGGGTTAGATGTGGGTCTGTATTTATTTTTAAAGAATCTTTTTATAGTGAAAATGAGCCACAATGGCTGCTTTGTTATGTATATTTACTATTATATTGGTTCTGTTTTATTGATCAGTTCTTAATCCTGAGGCTTATACCTGGGGTAATCACGCTTTATACATTTGTGAATGAGAGTCCACAACTGAGGTGAAAACAGAATGAGGTCTTGGTGGACAAGGCTGTAATTCTTTCTAAGTTAATGACAGTAATATAAGCCTGATACATAAGCAGTGTGCATTCAGAACACGCATACTCGATAGCAGGTCAGGAAAAGAGAACAGGGACTCCAGTTTAAGGGAGGAAAACTGAGAAGTCATAACTACCCCAAAGATGAGAAGGAAACCACAAGACAAGCACCCGATTCTTCTGTAAAAAGGAAATGAGCCAGTCCCTTGGGGCTGATGCACCAGCAGTCTCGGCCCACTGTCATCCTGCCTCTGTCAGAGCTCTTCACCACGATCTAATTTCATGGAAAAGCAGACATCTCCAAACAAAAAGAGTGCTATTCAGCAAAAGAAAGAGGTCTTATCAGCATGGAACTTAATAAGGAAAAGTATTTATTTGTGCCTTGCACAATTTTTGAAAGCCATTATTGCTATTCAATTTTTGGTATTTACTACAGTACTGAGCTAACAAAAGAAAAGCTTACTGAATAAACAAATTACGGGATGAATGAACCAATAATCAATGATTTCTCAAGAGCTCAAATTCCATTACAGTGACCCTTCTAGGCAGCACCAGAGGGGTTCAGCATAAGCCATAAACATGCTTGATCTGCTGCAAAGTACATCCATTTTTAAGAAAGTAATGCTCACATGAGGCAAAACTTGGTGGTCATCATTCCAAACTATCATATGCCAGCCTACGCTAAGGTAAGTATCAAAAACTCGAACTGCTCAATGTTTAATTAACCAAAGGTTCCTTTTAGGTCCCTCAAAAGAAAAAAATGTGTGTGAGGAGTATGTGGAACACTCATTTTTAGATGAATGAAAAGACAGAAATCACAATCAGTATAAACTAATAACTAAACAATAGTGGAATAACAAAATGTCAATTTGACTGTTTTGGCACAGAGTGGTCCAAATGGTTTGCTCATATTTGTTAAAATCAGAACTGAAATACATGAGGCTTACAAAGAACAGATAAAGTGGTTCCTGCACAACAGTCCAGCGTATTGTAAGGTTCTGACCCCCGCGTTCCACTGATCAGGCCATGCGGCCTCAGGAGCGCAGTCGGGCAGACCTGAAGTAGTCCTCATGGGAGGGTCCCTCCGCTTGACACGTTCACTCCATACCCCGGCACAAGTGGTCACTGTGGGACTTTATGACTTGCTGTCTCCTTTTTCCTCTGGTGTTGTTTCCCAGACTGGCTTCTTGATGTGTTCTGGCAACTGTTCTAATCTTGTCTAGAGAGAAAAACAAAATTATAGTATAATGGACTTAACTGAACTCTTCAGCCACAAACTGAATATATTCATTCTCTTCCCTCAAGGCCTCTGACCTTTTTCTTTTACCCCCTCATCTTGTTGCAGGACTTTGAAACAAAGAGAAGGAAACTCAATGGCAGATAAACTCTCACATACATAATCTGCTGCTCCTCAGTGATCTCCAGGGACCACCAATCAATGTGGAACCTGTGTTGAGACAACTGCTGAGAGGAAGGGAGGCATCACAAGTTGCTCTGGGAGGATGTGGGCTGCAGTCTGCTGAGCTGCGCCCCCTGCTCTGGGGGCGCGGGGGACAGGCAGAGAGCCCAACCACTGGGACAAGTCTCCTTCCAGGTCCTCCCCTCCACCGGGGTGGCTGCAATCAGGAGGAAATGTATCCACACAACAATATAGATCTCCCTGTAACTGAGACAGAAATTCAAGCCATACCTTTGTAACTTCCATGGCAACTCCTTCAGGTAAGTTTCGCTGAATATATTCCAAGTAGACATCTGCTGTACTTCCAGTGAGATGTTCTAACTAAAATTTCAAACATGCTATGCTGTTAAAGTAGAAATTTTAAGACTTTTTTTTGGGGGGGGGGGGTAAATCAGCAGTCATTTCTTCATCAGTGAACTCTTCAGAATTCCAATTTATAGGAAAAAAGTGTAGATCCTCTGGGTGAACTGGGGAAACATTACTCCCAAATGCCTTAATGACAGGGCTCCATGAAACCCAGATGGCAAATATGGTATCAAAACAGCACAAGAATGTCACAAAAGAACTCAAAAGCAAACAGAAAACTAAATTATAAGACAGTGTAAGATTTTCTGTATGCTCTATGGCGAGGTGAATAAAATTGTGGATTTTTCTTTTTCATTTAAGGGTAGGGCAATGTCTTAATACAATACCTAGTACAGAGCTTCTCATATAAAAGATGCACAAGCACTTGTTTTAATAACATTTACCAATCATTTATTGTGTGACAAAATAGTCTAAGTGCTTTAGATAAACATCTCATTTAATCCTCACATTAACCTTGAGAGATGAGTCCCGTTATTATTTCCAATTTAAAGATGAAGGACTTAAGTAAGGCACAGGTCGGTCGCACAGCCAGCAAATGCTAGTGCTTGGACTTGGCTGGCGGACCCCGGATCCCATGCTTTTCTCAACCACAGGGCTGTGCTGACCTGGGTGGCTGCACAAATGAATGATAATCAATGAATGAAAAACCTTAATGTTGGCTATCATGGATATGGAGAATTCAGTGAGGATGAGAAAAGAATTATTAGAGCTGTGTGAAAACTTTGCTAGAGTTTCTGAAATATAAGCAAAATTATTCCAATGCTAGCTTAGTGTATAAAAATCAGTCAACATAGGGACTTCAGTCAACATAGGGACTTCACTGGCTGTCCAGTGGTTAAGAATCTGCCTTCCAACACAGGGGATGTGGGTTCGATCCTTGGCACTAAGGTCCCATATGCCACAGGGCAACTCAGACCGCTGCAACTAGAGAGAAGCCTGTGCACCACAGTGAAAGATCCTGCATGCTGCAACTAAGACCTGTCACAGCCAGATAATTAAAAAAAAAAAAAAACTGCCTGCAGTTTCTTATTAAAAATATTAGTCAACATAATGTGCACTCCTGAGTTAAAGTCTAAACTACTTCGAAAAGGGTTTCCTTGGTGGCTCAGACAATAAAGAATCCACCTGCAATGCAGGAGACATAGGTTCAATCCCTCAGTTGGGAAGATCCTCTGGTAGAGGGCATGGCAACCCACTCCAGTATTCTTGCCTAGAGAAACCCATGGACAGAGGAGCCTGGCGGGCTACAGTCCATGGGGTCACAAAGAGTTAGATACAACTCAGCGACTAAGCAAACACACTCTGAAGGATGGCTTTACTTCAATGTTTTTCTATCACGTTTCTTCCATAAACACACAAAAACCACTCATCTTCTCTACAACTATTGGACATGGACTGACTGAAAGGAAGCCCACAGGCCAAGTTAAGGGAAAATTATAATGTGCTCATGTGAAATTTGGGGCATTAAAAAAAAAGCCTGAATATCTGAAATAAACTCACCTCTAAACATCTATAAAGTGTTCTCATTTCATACTGAACTCTGTGCTTCTTGAAAATATGCACTGATTTGAGAAGAGTAAATCGTTCTATTTTCCTTGGAGGTTCATGTCTGGAAAATTAATGGGCAAAGCAACACACTTAAGTGATGTTAAAACCTGAGTCACTGATATCAAAGCATGATTCCACAATCTTGTAGGTCAGGCTCATGCTCAATTATAGGCATTAACTATCATTTACAGACTTCCATTTGTTGAGACTGTCATCTCTAACAACTGCTGCCATAAAGCTCAGGCCAAAATAAACCCACAGACAGCAAGAGGAACATTTGCCACAGACCCAAAAAACAAGCCTTGGCATGCAAGTGCTCGCGCACACACACGCCTCTGGCTTTCACACCGTTGAGGACCTGCACAGACCAAATGTATGAGCTGGGGGAGCAGCACCATGTGTTGGACGCAGCTGTGGTATCTGCTGTGTGCATTACAGACACACTGGTAAGCACAAACTATAGTCTGTTAGGGGAAACGTGCGCGTTCCTTCAGTTTTGTTAGGAGGCAAGACTAGCAAAGCTCCAAATGGGCCTCGTTCAGCATCAGAGAGCAGATGACAAGACAAAGGAGGTAGTTACACTTGACCCTGCAGAGACTTCAAGGCCATATGAAGCTCACTCTGCTCATGCATCAAAGTACTGGGTTGAGTGATGTTTCTTAAGGCAGTTTTAAAACAATGGATATAATAACAAAGATCATCAAATCCAACAGGTCTGAAAAACCGTGTGTTCACCTAATCCACCTCCCTGCCCCATGGAGATTCCAGACACACAGGCTTCTTGGGACTCCTATGTCTATGCCATTTCTAGATAAAGGATTCCTTCATTTTCCTTGTTCACTCATTCTAGTATTTTAAAATTCTGGTAGATGGGAAGGAATGATTCTGCTTAGAATAACAAACCTCAACTCTCTCCATCATGAGTTTCTGTCCCATTTTAAGAGTTCAGACCTAGCTGGGACTGGCACCATTTTCCTGACTATGTTATAGCTGCTAACAGGTCAGATTAAGAAATATCATACTTACACTTTAACAGAGATACCAAGTTCTTTAGCAGCAAGCACTGCAAAATATTCGTAACTGTCCAATACAGCCTTATCATGGCCTTTTACTAAAACTGACAGGCGCTTATATAATGTGTCCGGTTCATCAGAAATGGTTATCTGCAATTTTAAAACCAAGAAGAAAAGCTTCAGCATGGTTCCTCTAATATTTATACTGGAAAATTTAAAATACTATCCTCAACTGAACAAGTTCACAGTTTACTAGTAAGTGGGGAGAAAAACGCATCTTTAAATATCTAGATACGACTACATTCAGACTCCAGAATGACCCTTAAGAATCAGTTATAATACAGTCTGAATCAAAAGGATTTTCAAGCAACCTACAAAATCACCAATGGAACCCTTTAGCTTAAGTTACTGAACCTCAAATACACAACAGGAAAGGACTTAGGGGCTTGTTAATAAAACTAGCCTGGTCAGAAGAACTGGACTGAGTATTAAACTCTCCCATTTCAAGCTGAATCACAACAGGCAAGTCATATACTAACCTCACTGCACTTTAGTTTTCTTATATATAAATAGGACAATACCTGTGCTATAGTTTATGGCATTTCTGCTGGGAACAAGTAAGAAAGCGCAGATTTAAGTGCTTATAAATTATAAACATCATTAAACAAAAGTGAGCTATTGCTACTCATATTCTTTTTATTAGGTCTGTCCATGTTTATTTAGCCTGCCCTAATAGAAAAATGACTCATTTCTAATTAAAATGACTGTACATTTAACTTCTACCTCTTCTACCCTAATACTTAAAGATCTTAAAATAATGGGTTTGACATTTCTGACTTTCTTCCAAGAGGTGAATTACCCTCGCTTCATGCATCCATCAAACCAATAATTTATATTACTAATCCAATGTTTCAGAGTTAAATCACTTTGCCCCTGAAAGTAGATCTACGTACTCATCAGGAAACTAGATAATCACTTGCAAGTACCCCCAAATATGGTTGTTGGAAGAACAGAAAATACTCACATACTATCCGTAAGTGAAGGGACAACAGAGGGGGAGTATGGCCCTAAGATGTGTAATGACTATTCTCTATAGGGTTTTAAAGATATTTTGAATCTGTTACAAGTACTAAAAATCAAAAGATTTCACATAAATATTAGAATTTCATTTCATGTGGAAAATGTAGACCATATGACATCCCTAGGGCTGATTTCCCACATAACACAAGTGGCTACAGCAAGTAGCAGCTGTCTTGCTTAAAAAGGGCACAGGCTGCCTCTGTGGCCACCCCGTCACCTTTCCTTACAGGTCTGGCTCACGCAGGCATCTGGAGGCTCAGCATTTATATATGCTATTAAGTGAAAACACTGAACCAGCAGTCTATTACATATATCACAATTCCATTTTGGTGTGTGTGGTGTGAAAAATGATTATATATAGAGGTCTAGAAGGATTCATACCAAACTGTTAAAGGGGATTATTTTTGAGGGGTGGGACTGCAAACATTTGGTTTGGAACTTGTAAGGATTTTATAAAAACTACAAATAACCCAAAAACTGGGTTGATGGAACCATGACTTTCAATGAAAGGAAACAAGGTTACACGGCTACTCCTGGATTTTGCTTGTGATAATGCTCACTGTGAACAATAAAGCATTGTCCAGGCCCAGACTTACTGTCTTAAAATGAAAATAAAGACTTGAAGGCCACACACACACACACACACACACACACACAAACACACACACAAAGATGCTTCTATACTATAATACCAAGTATGCAACATCACGGATTATGACAACTCTGCACACTGTATTGAGCTAAAAGCAAAAGATTGCTCAATGCCAGTTATCTGGGGTAAATAATTTATTCAATTAGCTCTCACCTTGACAGCCTGAAAGCGACCCTGAGCACTCAGGGACATCAGAGAATACTTTCCTCAGCTCACTGTGCGCCTGCCAGTATTTTAGAACACATTTTTTTTATTCATAAAGTCTTTGGGAAACAGCCTCAAATGAAATAAGGAGGAAAATTTATCGCTAATGTAGCTTCTTATGCCAAGAAATAGGGAGTGCATACCGTAGGCTTGGTCAAATCCTTGGGAACATCAACATGTAGGTTTGAAAACTGTACCCACTTCATACTGGTGCTGCTATGTGTGGAAACAAAGAGAAATCTAAGTAAAACAGCCTAAAAGTCTATTTTCTTATCAATTTAGCAAATCCAATTATATACTTACAGAAGAAAGCCATCATTTTTGGCTATATTGCTCCTAGAACTGCTTACAGAAAAATTCTTTGAACCCTTAAAAAAAAGGGAGATGTGTATTAGAATTGAAGTCAATTTCCAAACCAGTCATTGTTTCCATTAAAACCCAAGAGGATGCTTCAAACAACAGGTTTTCTCTTTATTTTAGATGAAGATATTGGGATAACTGGGGCTTCCCAAATAGCGTAATGGCAAAGAGTCCACCTGCCAATGCAGGAGATCCTTGGGTAGGGAAAATCCCCTGGAGAAGGAAATATCAACCCACTCAAATATTCTTGCCTGGAAAATCCCATGGACAGAGGAGTCTGGCGGGCTACAATTCATGAGGTGACAAAAGAGACACGACATAGGAACTAAACAAACAAAACAAACAATTAGGGTAACTAAACTGTCAAATTAGGGTTCATCGGAAAAAAAAAAGCAGACAATGGTAGAGTTGATAATCAAAAAGGACTCTCAAAATACCACAGACTATATCTTTTAAAGCTCAGGAGCAAGAATTTTTTAAAAACAAGCAATTCTCACATGAATAGCTATGAATTAAATATGTGGATACTAAGGAAGAAAACATGTGACTTAATTTGACCATTATTTCAATATAATACATATTTTACTTAAATATTTTTGAACATTAAGAAAAAGTGCCTTTATAATTTATTGGGCTGGAATAAGAATTCTAAAGCACTCTTGAAGCTTTCAGCCTTTTCCAGCATATTTACTTCTTGCTTTGGCTGGGACAACTAGCTTATAAGTAACTAGCTATAACAACTAGCTTATAAGAAAACTGAAACACACATTGGAATTTACACCCATCTTCTATCACTCCTGTGCCTCATACTGCAACAATCCAGCATTCCCAAATCCTGTATTATCAGCTCCCCCTGGTGGAACAAAACTTCCAGTTGTAGGAAATCTATCTCACTGTATGTAACACAAAATCGGCCACCTGCTTTTTTTTTTTCCTTAAGCTTTCCTGATATTTAAAAGTGCAACCTGAGAAACTAGAAGCTTAACAGATCCTTAAAAACACTTCAAAGTTGAGAATACCAGTTTAGTACAAACAAAATTAAAACAATGGAGGGTCACCTAAGTTGTTAAGAATGCCTACTCATAGCTTATTATCCTTTTCCCTCTCTTTACTGAACAAGGAGGCAAATCAAAACTTTCATAGTCTCCCTTGGATCAAGGGGGAAAAACAAAAAAGAAAGGAAATCAAGCACAGCACCACCAGGTGGTAAGAGGTACAGGCCTTTCTCCACGCATACTCACAGAGAAGACTAACCCCTGTGTTTGTGGGCCAATGAGCCGAGAAGGGAACGGCAAACCACTTCAGTATTCTTGCCTTGAGAACCCCATGAACAGTATGAAAAGGCAAAATGATAGGATACTGAAAGAGAAACTCCCCAGGTCAGTAGGTGCCCAATATGCTACTGGAGATCAGTGGAGAAATAACTCCAGAAAGAATGAAGGGATGGGGCCAAAGCAAAAATAATACCCAGCTGTGGATGTGACTGGTGATAGAAGCAAGGTCCGATGCTGTCAAGAGCAATATTGCATAGGAACCTAGAATGTCAGGTCCATGAATCAAGGCAAATTGGAAGCGGTCAAACAAGAGATGGCAAGAGTGAATGTAGACATTCTAGGAATCAGCGAACTGAAATGGACTGGAATGGGTGAATTTAACTCAGATGACCATTATATCTACTACTGCGGGCAGGAATCCCTCAGAAGAAATGGAGTGGCCATCATGGTCAATAAGAGAGTCCGAAATGCAGTACTTGGATGCAATCTCAAAAACGACAGAAGGATCTCTGTTCATTTCCAAGGCAAACCATTCAATTTCACAGTAATCTAAGTCTATGCCCCAACCAGTAACGATGAAGAAGCTGAAGTGGAACGGTTCTATGAAGACCTACAAGACCTTTTAGAACTAACACCCTAAAAAGATGTCCTTTTCATTATAGGGGACTGGAATGCAAAAGTAGGAAGTCAAGAAACACCTGGAGTAACAGGCAAATTTGGCCTTGGAATACGGAATGAAGCAGGGCAAAGACTAATAGAGTTTTGCCAAGAAAATGCACTGGTCATAACAAACACCCTCTTCCAACAACACAAGAGAAGACTCTACACATGGACATCACCAGATGGTCAACACCGAAATCAGATTGATTATATTCTTTGCAGCCAAAGATGGAGAAGCTCTATACAGTCAGCAAAAACAAGACCAGGAGCTGACTGTGGCTCAGACCATGAACTCCTTATTGCCAAATTCAGACTTAAATTGAAGAAAGTAGGGAAAACCACTAGACCATTCAGGTATGACCTAAATCAAATCCCTTATGATTACACAGTGGAAGTGAGAAATAGATTTAAGGGCCTAGATCTGATAGATCGAGTGCCTGATGAACTATGGAATGAGGTTCATGACATTGTACAGGAGACAGGGATCAAGACCATCACCATGGAAAAGAAATGCAAAAAAGCAAAATGGCTGTCTGAGGAGGCCTTACAAATAGCTGTGAAAAGAAAAGAAGCGAAAAGCAAAGGAGCAAAGGAAAGATATAAACATCTGAATTCAGAGTTCCAAAGAATAGCAAGAAGAGATAAGAAAGCCTTCTTCAGCGATCAATGCAAAGAAATAGAGGAAAACAACAGAATGGGAAAGACGAGAGATCTCTTCAAGAAAATCCGAGATACCAAAGGAACATTTCATGCAAAGATGGGCTTGATAAAGGACAGAAATGGTATGGACCTAACAGAAGCAGAAGATATCAAGAAGAGGTGGCAAGAATACACAGAAGAACTGTACAAAAAAGATCTTCACCATCCCAGATAATCACGATGGTGTGATCACTGACCTAGAGCCAGACATCCTGGAATGTGAAGTCAAGTGGGCCTTAGAAAGCATCACTACGAACAAAGCTAGTGGAGGTGATGGAATTCCAGCTGAGCTATTTTAAATCCTGAAAGATGATGCTGTGAAAGTGCTGCACTCAATATGCCAGCAAATTGGGAAAACTCAGCAGTGGCCACAGGACTGGAAAAGGTCAGTTTTCATTCCAATCCCAAAGAAAGGCAATGCCAAAGAATGCTCAAACTACTGCACAATTGCACTCATCTCACACGCTAGTAAAGTAATGCTCAAAATTCTCCAAGCCAGGCTTCAGCAATATGTGAACTGTGAACTCCCTGATGTTCAAGCTGGTTTTAGAAAAGGCAGAGGAACCAGAGATCAAATTTCCAACATCCGCTGGATCATGGAAAAAGCAAGAGAGTTCCAGAAAAACATCTATTTCTGCTTTATTGACTATGCCAAAGCCTTTGACTGTGTGGATCACAATAAACTGTGGAAAATTCTGAAAGAGATGGGAATACCAGACCACCTGACCTGCCTCTTGAGAAATCTGTATGCAGGTCAGGAAGCAACAGTTAGAACTGGACATGGAACAACAGACTGGTTCCAAACAGGAAAAGGAGTTCGTCAAGGCTGTATACTGTCACCCTGCTTATTTAACTTATATGCAGAGTACATCATGAGAAACGCTGGACTGGAAGAAACACAAGCTGGAATCAAGATTGCCGGGAGAAATATCAATAACCTCAGATATGCAGATGACACCACCCTTATGGCAGAAAGTGAAGAGGAACTCAAAAGCCTCTTGATGAAAGTGAAAGTGGAGAGTGAAAAAGGTGGCTTAAAGCTCAACATTCAGAAAACAAAGATCATGGCATCTGGTCCCACCACTTCATGGGAAATAGATGGGGAAACAGTGGAAACAGTGTCAGACTTTATTTTTCTGGGCTCCAAAATCACTACAGATGGTAACTGCAGCCATGAAATTAAAAGAGGCTTACTCCTTGGAAGGAAAGTTATGTCCAACCTAGATAGCATATTCAAAAGCAGAGACACTACTTTGCCAACAAAGGTCCATCTAGTCAAGGCTATGGTTTTTCCTGTGGTCATGTATGGATGTTAGAGTTGGACTGTGAAGAAGGCTGAGCACCAAAAAATTGATGCTTTTGAACTGTGGTGTTGGAGAAGACTCTTGAGAGTCCCTTGGACTGCAAGGAGATCCAACCAGTGCATTCTGAAGGAGATCAGCCCTGGGATTTCTTTGGAAGGAATGATACTAACGCTGAAACTCCAGTCCTTTGGCCACCTCATGTGAAGAGCTGACTCATTGGAAAAGACTCCGATGCTGGGAGGGATTGGGGGCAGGAGGAGAAGGGGACGACAGAGGATGAGATGGCTGGATGGCATCACTGACTTGATGGACGTGAGTTTGAGTGAACTCCTGGAGTTGGTGATGGACAGGGAGGCCTAGTGTGCTGCGATTCATGGAGTCGGAAGGAGTCGGATACGACTGAGGGACTGATCTGATCTGATCTGAGCCCACAATGCAGTTGTGCTGAAGGACCACAGGTCTAAGGAATATGGCACTTCCTAAGGATCTTCCCATGCTTTTAAAATCTCAACTCTAAAGTGCTCTTATATCCACAAATGAACCTTAAGAAGTTCTTACCTTTTCTTTCCTTTCTTTTTTTGAGGGAGTGGAGCCTCTGCTCTGGGTAAATGTGTCTTAAAAATAATTCAAAATTTCAACCTCTATCGTTACCTGACTTAACGACAGTGGTTCTCAAAGTGTGGTCTAAGGACCCCTGAGGGACTAATGAGACACTTTCAGAGGTGGCTCCCGAGGCTAAACTTATTTTTTTATAATAATAGTAAGATGCTATTTTCAGCTTTCCCACTCTAGTCTCTCATCAAAGTACAGTGAAGTTTTCCAGAGACTGTATGACCTCTGACATAGTAAGAGACTGCAGAAGCAGCTAGAGAAGCTGTTTTCTATTAAGCCAGACATTAAAGAGGTTTGCAAAAACATAAAACATACCACTCCTCTCTCTCAATTTGTTTTGGAAAATCTAGCTGCTTCCCATAAAATCGCTAATTATGTTAACATGTAATGAGTTTATTTGTATTATTTTTAATTAAGGATTTTTAAGATTCTCGTTGTATTTTCTAATAAGCTAAAAAACCGATAGCTTAAAAAACACAAAACCCAAAGCTCTTTGGAGTCCTTAACTATTTTTTTAAAAAAAACTTCTTCTATTGTATGGGGCGTAGCCGATTAACAATGTTATGACAGTTCAGGTAACAGCGAAGGGACGCCGCTATACATACACATGTATAGGAGAGCAGAGGAGTGCTGAAGCCAGGTAAGGACCGCTGCTTGAATTTTTTGCCTTTTCTCCAAAAAATCCAGCAGAGGATAGTTAACCCACTCCTCTGACTTCAGCGACTGTCATCTGAGTCTCAGAAACCTGGGTATCAGGAAGGTATCCCAATCTGATTCCGTGAGAAGCGTCTAAACTCTCAAGCTACCAAATTTTCGCGAGGTGTAGCTTCCTGACTTCTCTGAGCCTATTTCGCAAACGTGAAAGGCGGGGTCTGCAACATTCGCTGCCCAATATCCTTTCCATTTCTGATAGTCTACTCTTCTTTTCGTTCCTGTCTCTGCCCTGACTCATTAACTTCTGTTTTATGCTGAGAGAATTCGAGATAAAATCAGCCCTTTTCTCGCCACCTTCTTCCAAACAGCGGGTCAAGGTGCGAAATAAATATCGCGGAAGCTGGGAAGAATGACACCTGGCAATCAGACGTAATGGTAACTGTCCCTGTTAGGCCGCCTAATCCGCGTAGCGCGCTCCTTACCTGCCAGAGACGCCGGCCCAGGGCCCCAAACACCGCTCGCGCCGCCATCTTGCCGTTCCCGCTCCTCCGGATCGCTTCCGGGGTCACAGAGGCGTCCCCTCTGACCATAGAGTTCCGCAGAAGGAGAGAGTGTATCCTTGTGTTCCGGCACAGGAACAACCATAGAGACGTGATTCCACGCTCCCTTAGAGTGAACACAGCCGGCTTCCTTCAGGTCCTAACCTGGCCCATCCGCCTTCTTATTATAGCTTCAGCTTGTATCTAGGTAGTTACGGAGTTCCGTCAGCGCTTTCCTCTTGAAATCGTTTGTCCTTTGCAGTTCCTGTTTTGTTGGAGGTAAAAATAACCACACGCTTGGAACAAATGTATTGACAGTGGTTATCTCTGAGTTGATGGTTGATGGATAGTTGATTTTTCTATTATAACGGAGCAAAGTGTTTGTGTGCCTGTGGCTCGCAAAAAAAAAAAAAACAACCAGACTGACAGTGGAGTAAGGATTACAAGGAGTAAGGATTTATTACAGAGCGCCAGGCAAGGGAGTATGAGCCAAGCCTCAGATCCAGTCCATGTTTGTCTTTGAGTTAGGGTTTTCTTGTCTGTTTGTTTTTCTAAAGGGGAATAACCAAGAGGCTGGGTTTAATCGTCTTTTGAGTCATAGTTTTGAGAGTCAGAATGTCTCTGGTTTAGGATTCCCTGGTCAGGTGGTCCACGATTTGGGGTCTGATACTCACCTTGCCCTGGAGAAACAATCAGCGTTTGTAACTTAGAGGTGACAGCCGTAACAGCAATAGCCTTGGCAGGCTGCCCAGTGTCCTTTTCAGAATCAAGCTCCCTCTTTCAGTTGTGACATTCAAAGTTGGCTGGTCCCTTTTAGCCAGTGGAGTTTTCCTAGAGCTCTCCAACTCTTGCTGCTTCTAAAGCATCAGTCTCTCTTCTGGGATGGCTCCTCAACCTGCCTCTGCTGCCTTGAACAAGCTGAGTGAAGGTTCTGCAGCAGCTGATGATGGTGACATTACAGCCTGCAAACAACATTTCCCTATGTTACCTAATTGCATCCTCACAAGATGACGTACATTTTATCCGAATTTAATAAGTGAGGAAACAGGCCTCAGAGATGAAATGACTCAGAGTCATATGGTGAATTAGTTACAGCTGAACCAATAACCAGCTTCAACATCCTAGTTCAATGCCTTTTCCACCCCTGCGGCACCCCTGGAGTTGACTCTGTGATAAGGTCCAGTTCTACTTAAGTCTCTAGGATGTGAGGCATAGAGGTCCCTGCTTCCCTATGCTCCTGCAAGAAAGGAGTTTATTTTTTAAGACTGAGATGGCCTTTCCTACTCCTGAAACTGGAAACGTGGGCTCAAAACAGCCTTGGGAACTGGATGCCCTCTCCACCCCTCTGGCCAAATATGGTCTCTTTATGGATGGCCTTTGCTTACAAATTGTGTCTGCTCCCTCAGATTTCTGCCTTGCACCTGACTGCTGCTTGCTGCTTTGGCTCACCAAGTTTCTCAATTCATACTCTAAAATATGGGAATTGGATTTGGTCCCCTTGTTTTCCAGGGCAAAACTGTGTCATCAAACAGACTGTGGCCCTAATAACTTTTGGTTAGGTGCCAGCCCTGTACCAATTAGCTGGGGCAAGGTGGGAGTCATTGTATGGGGCCAACTGGGGTTTCGCCAACAGTGGGGTTGTGGACAGGGTCTTTTGGTATGGTGTGTAGGCATAGACAGTGCAGGTTTTTTGTTTTGACACATTAAAGTTCTTAGTTTATTAGCATGGACAGTGTTCTGAAGCTTGGCCAGTCCATTATAGGTCTCTTCCCTATGGTGACTCAGATGGTAAAGCATCTGTCTACAATGCGGGAGACCTGTGTTCAATCCCTGGGTCAGGAAGATTCCCTGGAGAAGGAAATGGCAACCCATTCCAGTACTCTTGCCTAGAAAATCCCATGGACGGAGGAGCCTGGTGCAGGCTACTGTCCATGGGGTCGCAAAGAGTCTGACATGACTGAGCGACTTTACACTTTCCCTTTCTCTGTGAATTAACCCTTCAAACCTCTGAACTAGTGTAATTGAACAGGAGATCAAGTGATTCTAGATGGTTGATGCAAATCTACCTTGCTTTATATCCAGGAAAAATAAGTGTGTGCATCAAATATTTCTAAATTAAATCATGCTTTGATTGCACCGGTTGTTCTGTTTTAAAAGACAGCCCTTCTCCCTTGATTGTGCTGGTTTCATGGTTATACACTTATCTCCAAACTCATCAGGTTGTACACAATAAATATCTATAGCATTTATGTGTCAAACATGCCTTGAAATAAAGTGGTTGGGAAAAGAAAAAATATCAAGACTGTCAAAAATAAAATTACAGAAGCAGAGGAAGTAATGACCCCAAACAGCCCAAAGAGCGATCCGTGTTGTATGTTAGGGGTGTGTGTTCTGCAGTGTAGATCAAGCATATATGACTGCTTGGCCTTTACACTCAAACAGAAACATTAAACACATCCCTTGAGGGATGGCTGGAGGATAGATTTTTTCAAGATTCTCTCTCATATAAAGAAATAATCAGTCCTTTGGCTCTCTTATACAGGGATATCTGAGACTCAAAAATCTATTATTTAAATAATAAGATATTAATTAATATTAGATTAATAATAATATATTATCCAGTTTCTTAACATGACTTCCTAATTATGTTTTGCTTATGTCAACATTAAAACTCAGCCTCAGTCCCCAGCTGGCTGGCTATGACCAAGGAAGGTAGACTGGAGGTCTGTGGAACTAAGAGTTGACTTAAGGTAAACTCAGAAGAGGTTTTATGTACACATACACACACACACAGATAAGCATACCTGGAAGATTAGAGATAATCAATTTAACAAATAGTTGCTGAGCACCTATTGCCAATTGCTGTGACTATGCGGGTGATGGTGAGATGGTTCAGTAATAGTAATAAACCATGAGCTTGCTCTTCCCACTGGTGGACTTGGATCTGTTCCCAAGACCCTATATGTTTTTTCTAAGTATTAAATTCCTTGGCATGCAGGCAGGAATGATGTCACAGTCCTCTTTATCCACTCAAATCCCCCATGTGTAATACAGCATAGAATAGTGCCTGGTAGATGAGTAATGAATGAAAAACTTAAAATCTTCAGATTGGACACCTGAGCCTCTGGAAGCAGAATTTAAATTTCCAACACTGGCTAAATGCATAGTGTTTGTAAAGGAAGAGCTGTTTTCTTTGGTACAGGACCAGAATTGCCCAAATTAAAAGTATAAAACCCCCAAAGCATGTAGAAGATCAAGGTCTCGAACAGCTATGCCCCACTTAAATCAAGTTCTGTATAAAATCCAGAATTTCAGATTTCTCCCGAACTTTGCTGTTGAGCATTAAAAAGTAAACTCACCTTTTAGAATTTGGAAATTGAGATTAGCCATGCCTATAAATCAGGGTGGGCTGGATTTTGTTGGCGGTTCCTTGTGAGGTAACTCGAGTATTACTGAACTCCCCGAAACAGCACTGTCACTGCTGCGGGTTAGAGACCATCAACCCTTCACATGGCTCATCCACTGCTTGGAGGAGCAGAAATGTTCAGCTTGGCCTCCAGAGTGGGGGTGAGGGCACTTATATGAGCATTAGATCTGATCAACACCCCTCTAAACCGGTCTCTAGAAACCAGCTAATGGTAAATTAGCATTGAGAAGTCACTTCAGCGGCTAAAAAAGAAGGAATGTTAAGCCAAATGAAACTCAAAAAGATAACATTTTATTTTCAGAGCAGCTGATGCAATATTGAATCAGGTTTCCACAAATAAATATGACAGTGTCTATTTGGTTACATCTCTGATGAATGCCTATCTATAAGAACTGTGATAAATTTCTGAGAAGGCTAATGGCTGGAAACTTTTAAGTAAAATTCTCCTGGCTTTCTGAAAAATAGTACTGTGGCAATTAAAAAAAAATGCTCATCACTCAGGGGGAACCAACCTAGAATGCCCTGGTTGTTTTTGTATTTTAAGGAATGCAACTTTTGAGGACAAGTCTATAAAACATCTTTATTTATTTGTTACATATGATGTTTAAATATAACTTTGCTTTCAAGCTTCAAACTTTTTTGTTAAACCCCTGGGAAAATAAGACTTTTGGTTCACCTTAACAAAAACTGACCTAGGAAGAAACATTTTTAGCAAAATGTATTATAAAATTCACTAGAAAATACTGTCCTCTTTTTTTGCCAAAATGTTACATAAAATCCTTATTAAAAATACACACGTTACAAAAGAAAAAAGTATGAATATGCTATACATAGTGCTTTTGATATGGACCAAGGGACCTGCATTCCAGGGGAAAATACAGTGAAGCACATTAGATATTATGATGTCAACTGAAAATAGTGCAAACCGGAATAAATTACATCCTAACATGGCAAGGCATGCAAAACATTTCCTGCGAATAGAACACAACGAAGCCAGAACAGGAAGCAATCACAACCACCATTTAAAAATGTTCTCGTTTTTATTACATTAATTTTTTTCAAAAATACTTTTCTTTACAATAGAACTCCTAGAAAATATTTACAACCTTCCTCTAATAAAATAGAACAGCAGTTAAATATATTTGAAAATAAGATGGGTTTTTCCATAAAATATATCTTTTAACTTTTTATATACAAGCTTTCTCAAAGAGGTCTAAATTCACTAATGAAAAACTAACTGATAGTAAACAGTAACGGGTTGAAGACATAAACCATCGGGAAGAAAAGTTCTTTGGGGTAAGGAGGGATGGGGGTGGGGAACTAAAACACAACGCGTACATGCAGGCAGAATCATCTCAGGGAAAAAAATAAGTGCAATATTTTACTATGAAGTCAATCCTCTACGCTGATACTGTGAAGAAAAAAACTAATTCAGCAAAGTGAACTGTCTCATCAAGGAGGAGTTCTTTGGTTATTTCAAGTCAAAAATGCTTACCGTATACTGCATGGAAAGTCAAACCTAAATTGTGCATTATATTTTTGCCTTGGCAACTCAGTTTATTTTAATGTTTTAAACTGGAACAGCCGGGCAAATCTCCAAACAGAATGCATACATTTGCTTTATAAACATTTTTCCTGGGTGTCTGCTCCTTTGCCAGATAAACTTTCAGAGATCCACAGAACACTTCCAGAACCCTCTCATATACCCACGTGTGGAGGGAAGTAGTCACTGGGCAGATGGGATCAGCTGGTATTACACTTAGTACAGTTCTCAAATAGTTCAGCCACAAAGCTGATGCCCTGCCCAGGCAGTTCTGAACTCAAACACAGAATAACTTGTCAGAAATGGCAGCAAATGACACGTTATTTCCCTCCCTAAAAAAAAAAAAAAGGTAAAAGAAACTTTCAAGACCTCTTTTTTTCTGAGAACAGAAATGATGGCATGAAAGGAACCGTTGTATTGATCTTCTGTCCATGGCTTTCCTGAGATTCAGAGGACACTGCATGCGTGGGGCCGCTGTGGGTCCTGGCTGCCCGCTAAATGCTTTTGCAGAGACAACGTAAACGATGCTTTGTTCCTATCCTCATCCTTCCACTGACATCCTCCTTCACGTCAAGCTAGTTACTGTGTCAGCAAAGTGCCCTGGCAGGGTTGCCACACCTGCAGGAGCTGGGGCATCAGCCTACCTGGGGTGGGGAAAGGCCGGAAAGCCCCCTGCTCAGAAGTCACCAGCCAGACGCGTCAGCTCTGAGCTGGGACCGCATTCCAGTCTGAAGGCGCGTACTCGTTTGCCCTGATGGAGGCCAGAGAGCAGTCTGACTCAGCTCAAAAGCCTGAGCTGAAAGCCATTTTTGAAGGATGACAGGTTTAATACCGTCAAGTACAAACAGCAGCCCTGCCGGCAGGGACAGGAGGCAGAGCAGAGTTATGTCGCTTGGAGAATTCTAGAAGAGCTTTGGTAAATGACTTTAATGAAAAATTCACTGTTTGAATGCAAACAATGGAGCCAAAGGGGCATCTGAAACTGTTTTTGTTGGCCTTTAATGCTATTTCCCTTGTATTCACCATCAGATTTGCTAGAAAACCCAGAGTTAGGAAAACTCAGAGTTAGCGTCAAAGTAAACTTTGGTCCGGCACAGATGCGTAGCAGCAGAATCCCAGTGAATCAGGTTTCATAGTGCTTCCAAGTGGCACAGAGTAATTTTGGAACCCCACAGACCATTAACAGTGTGGCAAAAAGGAATGGGCTCTTCTGAGCTAGTTTTTGGGCAAAAGAAGACTGCTTGGCATTCTAGATACTTTGATCTGTGCTCCTTGACTATCTTCCCTAAAAACAACCCTGGCAACTTAATAGTTGGGATTATTTTCCTCTAGACGGACTTGCAGTCAGTCAGCTCAGGCCGAAGTATGCCTCTGCCAATCGGTGAATTGGAGTCAACCGGTCCTCAGGGAACCGGGAAGAGCACATGCTTGCTCTATGCACCACCTTTTCAGTAAACCACTGTCCGGGAGGGAAAGCCTGAAATGATACAGTACTCAGTTTTTATGCCAGGCTGAGTGATGGGCAGGGCAGGCAGAAAAATTATTTTTACATTTGGTCAACTCTTCAAATGATGTGTATGCTGGAAGAAAGCCGTGGAACACAAGGCTGACTTTGCTCACTGGAAAGCTACTTCCTAGCAGGGTCTCCCAGCAAAGATGCCAAGTTCACTGCAAACTGTGGAATGAGGTCAACACAAAAATGACTGTTGGTGGGGAAGGATGGTCCAAGACCCCAGCAGAAAGAAAGCAGCCTGCTTTACACACACACAAACACACACACACACACACACACTCGCTCACTCACGCAAGGTTTGGGATAGAAGGCAACCAGGATGGTTGGCATCTAAAAAGCAAAAGAACATGAATGTCAAGTTCATTCCCAGCCAGGAATGAGTTCTTGGGAATGTAGCCTAGCCCAGATGAAACACATCTTAAAGTAGAATTGTGCCAATTATTTATTCCCCCCAACCACCCATAAAAACAATTGTTTTTAAATAAAAGGAAAAGAAAAAACCGATTTGTTTCTAAACCTGGAAAAAAAAAAAAAAGACCACTTTTTAAACAGGTAGTTTAAAATGATTACAAAACAAGCAGGCAGTCCCAGTTTCCTGATGAAGGAGGCTGGAGGCTGGAGGCTGGAGGCTGTGGGTTTTCGCTGTCTCAAAGCGACACGTGGGGCCTTTAGAGTTCCGTGTCACCCTGAAGCAAAACTGAAGCCTGATCATCCAGGAGGAGACCGGTGTCCACGACCTCGGCCTCTGCCATGACGCCTCCTAGCTGCTGGACGACGTCGTCGTCGAGGAGGTCCACGTCCTTGATGGGTTTGATCAGACTCAGCTGGTCCAGGGGCAGCAGCCCCTGCGGCCCCACCGGCCCCGTAGTCCTCTCGATTGTGGCTGCCATCTCGGCCGCGAACGCCGCCTTCTGCGCTTTCTGCCTCTGCTGTTCCTCCTGCTGTCTGTGAGTTTTCATGTGTGCATTTCGGCTTTTGATCTTGAAGAAGACTCTATAAAAATGAGAAAAAGCAGCATGAGACATGTAGAGCATCAGAATTCTTGGAAATCCAAGGGGTCCTAAGGGAACAGTGGGTGTGTGGTCTGATGCCTGCTTTGGGGTGGTGTGACAGTGTTCTGGTCTCCTTAGCTCCCAAGACCTCCTCCCCCAGTGACCTGTCACCTCTCTTCTCTCCAAGGGAAGAAGATGGGGACAGGAACACATTTATGTGTGTTGGGCTTTCTCCCTGTGACAATGGAGGATGAATTCTCAAAGCTTTCCTGTCTACCTGTGGCCTGGGGCCCACGCCCCTTTCCCTCCTTCTCATCCCTCTTTCTATCTCCATTGCTAAGTAAGCCCTCTCAACCAACTGAGAATCCCCAAATCATGCAGCCCAGCTCCGCTGGTTCCCACCATCAAACAACCCCTCCCCTGCCTCTGGCCTCCAATCTCTGTTCTTCCTGTCAAAATTCCAGGGGGTCTCTGCAGACACGGACTGCTCGTCCATCCTCCACACTCTCCAAGTGGAGCACCATCCCCTGTGCTCAGCCCAAGTGCTTGAGATTGCTCGCTAGTAATTGTGTGGCCAAATCCAACAGCCCCACCTCAGTCTTCACTGTACTTGACTTCTGCACTGAGCAGTCCTCTTCACCCAAGATCCCTTCTTGTTTTGGCCATCATATATCACAGTTGGCTCCTGTTAGCTTTTGAATGAGACAGTGGTTCTCAGCTGAGGGTGGGTCTGCCTCCCAGGGAGTAACGTCTGGAGATATTTCTGATGGTCACAATTGGGTGGTGCTGGCACTTCTGGCTTTGAGTGGGGTAGAGGCCAGGGATGTCACTAAACATTCTACCTTATTGAGGGCAGACCCTCTACCCCAAACAAGGAATTGTCAGACCCAGGTTGAGAAATCCTGGGACGAGGGGTCTGCCAACCATGGTCAGTGGCCAAATCCCATACGCTGCCTGCTTTTGTAAATAAAGTTTTCCGGGAATACAGCCATGTCTCTCTGTTTATGTATCGTCTATGGCTGTTTCTGCACTAAAATGGCAGAGCTGAGTAGCTGTGACAGAGACAGAATGGCCTGCAAAGCCTAAAATATTTCTCTCTGGACCTTTTTCAGAGAACATTTGTCCAGAGGTGAGGCTGCCTGTTTTAGGGGAGGGTGGGTAGCATAAATATTCATTCCTGAGCTCATAAAGGAAAAAAAGACCTGATTTGTAAGACCTGCATCTTAGAACAGAGTTGATGAATCACCACATGACACTGAAAACTGTCTAATGTGATGAACATAATTTCAGCAGCTAAAAGAAGCATTCTGCAAACATTTGCCTGATGTTATTCTTAGTGTGGAAAACCATAGAAAATATTTTTATTTTCCATAAAATCTTAACTGGAGTTATGCTTGAAAAAGATCCCAAGCAACATAAAAACAGGACAAGAAAAACAGCGAATGTCACTGAAAGAGCCGGAAATACTTAGTTCTGGTTGTTCTGTCCTTCGTTGCCACCTAGTGGAGGAAAGAGTTGTTGCCTGTCTGGGGGAAGTGAGCAGAGGGTGCTGGTTCCTTGCAGAAGACACTGGTGTGACCCTCTTTTCTGCCTCTCTCTTCCACCCCAGGGCAAGTAGATGGAAGTCAGACTAAGGAGGTTTCATTGTTTCAAGTAAATAAGGCTGATGGTCAATCCCGGGGCTCCCTTATTTCTTGGTGACATGAAGATGGCATCATGCCCTGGCTCTGGAGGACATCAGAGCCCCGAGGAGGGGGCCCACCCTAAATGTCTCCCCATCTCTGCAGGAAGAGAGCTGCTGGTTCCAACTCATCTCGCAGGTGCCACTGACCTAAGGCTAAGAGTACGTACTGGGCTGAGGAATAAATGAATACATGTAAACATCCTTTCAAACAATGCCAGGCAAGCACTGAGTAACTGATAAATGGAAGCAAAATGCCTCAAATATTCCATGAGGATGAATATTATAAACAGAGGTCCTGGGTGGCCTCACTCATACAACCAAGGATGTTCCCTTGGTAGAGTTCTGGCAGCTACCTGGTGGGCATCTCTCCAGGTAACCCTGCGTGTCTGCAGCATTGTAGGTTACAGGAAGAGCAACTTGGTAAGGCTAAAGGAAGTCACTCATGACAACCCCTCTTAGCACAGACTCACTGAGAAATAAACTGGAATTCTATACCGGATGCTGTGGGAGGGGACTGTGTGTATCTTACCAGTGATAAATAAGCAAACAAAGCAAACCCATGGGATGGAACAGTGGTCAGACACCCAGGCTCTGTATCTGAACACTGACGGCTTCAAATCTCCGTTCTGCTCTTTCTGGGGGTGTGACCCGGGGCACGTCAATTTACTTAATGTTCAGTCCTTATTTGTAAACCAAGGATAAAATAGTATCTGCATCACATGGAGTTTTTGTGTGGGGATTAAAAGAGCTCAGGCACATAAAGTATGTGACAAAATCAAGTGCTCAGTAAAGGTTAGCTGTTATTACTGCCCATTGTCAGTTTCGCCCTTTTCACTGTTTTAAATTATACTTAAAAGGGCAGAGATGACAAATAGGTTTTCTCTCATGGATCAAGTCTGATCAACTGGTTGTGCCTGCTTGAAGCATGAGGATTTAAAGGACTGAAAAGCATTGGAGTCTTAACTTAATACAGTAGCAAAGAGTGTAGCAATTAATTAGTGATCTCCGCCCTGGGTGCAGGAGTCATCAGTGGTGCTAGAAAAGCCATTTCTGCTACAGCGAGTTCCTGACTAGATGTTTTAGAGCCATTCTCAAATCACTAGGCAGGGAGGTAGTCCTGGTGAATATGGTTTGGGTGTGAAGGGAAGAGGTGGGAATCAGTCCCATCCATCATTTCTGGAAAAGAGTGAAGTTCTGTCACTAGAGATCTGCTCTCTGATGATGTCCATCCTTATTAGAGTTTCAGTTCAGTTCAGTTGCTCAGTCGTGTCCGACTCTTTGCGACCCCATGAATCGCAGCACTCCAGGCCTCCCTGTCCATCACCAACTCCTGGAGTTCACTCAGACTCACGTCCATCGAGTCGGTGATGCCATCCAGCTATCTCATCCTCTGTCGTTCCCTTCTCCTCCTGTCCCCAATCCCTCCCAGCATCAGTCTTTTCCAATGAGTCAACTCTTCACATGAGGTGGTCAAAATACTGGAGTTTCAGCTTTAACATCATTCCTTCCAAAGAAATCCCAGGGCTGATCTCCTTCCGAATGGACTGGTTGGATCTCCTTGCAGTCCAAGGGACTCTCAAGAGTCTTCTCCAACACCACAGTTCAAAAGCATCAATTCTTCGGCGCTCAGCCTTCTTCATAGTCCAACTCTAACATCCATACATGACCATAGAAAAAACCATAGCCTTGACTAGATGGACCTTTGTTGGCAAAGTAATGTCTCTGCTTTTCAATATGCTATCTAGGTTGGACATAACTTTCCTTCCAAGGAGTAAGCGTCTTTTAATTTCATGGCTGCAGTCACCATCTTCAGTGATTTTGGAGACCCAAAATATAAAGTCTGCCACTGTTTCCAATGTTTTCCCATCTATTTCCCATGAATTGATGGGACCGGATGCCATGATCTTCGTTTTCTGAATGTTGAGCTTTAAGCCACCTTTTTCACTCTCCACTTTCACTTTCATCAAGAGGCTTTTGAGTTCCTCTTCACTTTCTGCCATAAGGGTGGTGTCATCTGCATATCTGAGGTTATTGATATTTCTCCCGGCAATCTTGATTCCAGCTTGTGTTTCTTCTAGTCCAGCGTTTCTCATGATGTACTCTGCATATAAGTTAAATAAGCAGGGTGACAGTATACAGCCTTGACGTACTCCTTTTCCTATTTGGAACCAGTCTGTTGTTCCATGTCCAGTTCTAACTGTTGCTTCCTGACCTGCATACGGATTTCTCAAGAGGCAGGTCAGGTGGTCTGGTATTCCCATCTCTTTCAGAATTTTCCACAGTTTATTGTGATCCACACAGTCAAAGGCTTTGGCATAGTCAATAAAGCAGAAACAGATGTTTTTCTGGAACTCTCTTGCTTTTTCCATGATCCAGCGGATGTTGGAAATTTGATCTCTGGTTCCTCTGCCTTTTCTAAAACCAGCTTGAACATCAGGGAGTTCACGGTTCACATATTGCTGAAGCCTGGCTTGGAGAATTTTGAGCATTACTTTACTAGCATGTGAGATGACTGCAATTGTGCGGTAGTTTGAGCATTCTGTGGCATTGCCTTTCTTTGGGATTGGGATGAAAACTGACCTTTTCCAGTCCTGTGGCCACTGCTGAGTTTTCCCAATTTGCTGGCATATTGAGTGCAGCACTTTCACAGCATCATCTTTCAGGATTTGAAATAGCTCAACTGGAATTCCATCACCTCCACTAGCTTGGTTCGTAGTGATGCTTTCTAAGGTCCACTTGACTTCACATTCCAGGATGTCTGGCTCTAGGTCAGTGATCACACCATCGTGATTATCTGGGATGGTGAAGATCTTTTTTGTACAGTTCTTCTGTGTATTCTTGCCACCTCTTCTTAATATCTTCTGCTTCTGTTAGGTCCATACCATTTCTGTCCTTTATCGAGCCCATCTTTGGATGAAATGTTCCCTTGGTATCTCTAATTTTCTTGAAGAGATCTCTAGTCTTTCCCATTCTGTTGTTTTCCTCTATTTCTTTGCATTGATCGCTGAGGAAGGCTTTCTTATCTCTTCTTGCTATTCTTTGGAACTCTGCATTCAGATGCTTATATCTTTCCTTTTCTCCTTTGCTTTTCGCTTCTCTTCTTTTCACAGCTATTTGTAAGGCCTCCCCAGACAGCCATTTTGCTTTTTTGCATTTCTTTTCCATGGGGATGGTCTTGATCCCTGTCTCCTGTACAATGTCACAAACCTCATTCCATAGTTCATCAGGCACTCTTATCTATCAGATCTAGGCCCTTAAATCTATTTCTCATTTCTACTGTATAATCATAAGGGATTTGATTTAGGTCATACCTGAATGGTCTAGTGGTTTTCCCTACTTTCTTCAATTTTATTTAGGACATCAGAAGGACCACATTCTGAGTCAGAGACAAGGTCCACCTTCCACGAGGTACCATGCCGACCCCAAGGATGATACGAGGAAAAACTGGAGAGTCTGGGTTCTTTTTCTACCTGAGACATTTTAGACCACCCTGGCCCAGACCCCACAGGGGCCTTATTCATCACACACTTAGATCCAGTCCCTGGCCCAATTCTACCTACTTGCCGCACTCTTTGCAGGGGAAGATGGTGGTGGGGTCTGTCTCGCCGCTGGTGGTGCTGTGGGAGGGTGAGCTCTTCACCGAGCAGTACCCACTCTGGGCACTGCCAGGCTTCTGCTTCCCAGAGGGAACAGTGCCCCGAGCTTTGGTCACCTGGTTGGTGCCACCATGGATGCGGGCGTGGCCGTTCAGTGCCTGCCGGGAGCTGAACACCTGGGGAAGAAAGGGAGTGACATGACATCTACAGTCCTGAAAAGGAAATTAGGGTTATTAGTTACTCATCGGTAGAACATGGGATACTTGAAACAGAGTCTAATGACAAGGCACAGGGGTTTTACATAAGCAAACTCTGGGCAAATGCTACAGAAAGCAGAGATCAAATACCACAACCACAAATGCTGTGCCAACAACGACAACAATCATTGTTACGACCAAAGACTGGGGGCTCAACCCAGAGCCTCCAACACACACGGAGGTCATTGGGTCATCTCCCCTCTGAATGCCTTATTTTTTCCATCTGTAGAATGAGGGGGTCTGAACCAGCTTTCCAATATTTTTTTCAGCCAGAAACTTCCTTCCACTTTTTCCCCTTTATTTTTCCCTCCTCTTTCCTTTTCTTTTTAAACTTAAAAAATCTTATTCAAAAGCTCAAAGTTAAAAGCAGAGGTGCTCTGGCTGAAAGAGACAGCATCCCAGAACTGGGTCTATTTGCTCAGCTCTATCTATCTCCCCTAGGAATCCCTAGAACCCTAAGAGACACGGCTCTGAAAACACTGATTAGCTGCTCTGCTCTATTCTATGTTATATCTAAGCCCCAGTCAGTAGCCCAGTGCTAAAGCCACATTTCAGACCCCCAAATTTCACTGCAGGATGATAAAAAGGGGAATGACTCAGTCTTTTGAAGCCTGTCGTAAAGCATGGTTTCCCAGCCTCAGTATTGCTGACATTTTGGGCTGGATGACTGTTTGTTGTGGGGCTGTCCTTTGCATCATGGGGTGTTTAGCAGCATCCCTGGCCTCCACCCACTAGATGTCAGGAGCACCTCCCCAGATGTGACAAAAATGTCTCCCTCTGGACACTGCCAAATGTTCATGGGGAACAAGATCATTCCCCAGTGAGATTCACTGTTGTAAAGGGAAGTGATCCACCCCCTGAATTCCTAGAGCCCTGACTTCCAAATCGCTAAATGCACCAGCTAATGTGAGTACTCACTGAACCACCCGGCCACAGACGGTTGCTGTGTTAAGTTCATGAGTTCTGTTTATAGTCTTGCAGGGGAAAAAAATCTTTGGTTGATTTAGCAACCAAAACTTCCACGGTTAGGCAACGAATAAAACCAACACATTTTTTTTCCCCCTGTTGTTTTTTTGAAGTCATGAAAAAACATTCATCCTGCTGAGCATTTTTGATTGGGTAAAGTAAAAGATAATTCCCCTCACAGTAAAGAATTTACTGTAGACCCAAACTGTGAACTGAGAAAGCAACCAATTTCTAAACAAATTCACCAAAAATACCGTCATTTAAAGTCACTTTTTGAATGGAAGTGTTCTATACAGTACGGTAATGATGGAGTCAAGCATCTAGGTCTTTAAACATCAAAGACAGAAACAAGCTAGTAATTTATGTTCTCTTCAAAGGTAATGCAAGATGTATATATCATTTTTTTTTTACTTCTTAATTTTTTTGTTAGATGTGAATCAAGTAAATTTCAGCTTTAGAGTCTAAAATATTTGAAAGACTGCTGCTATCTTCATCTAAGTGACAAACTCAATAAACAGCATTCAATACACTCTGGAAAAGAGTGTTATCCTATGTAACACACAAGCAGAGATAAGCACTAACTTGGGGGAAACAGGGCTTCATATGAAATGAAGCATATGTTGTAATTTGTTTTGCATAATACCTCTAGAACTTGCCTGTACAGTTGTGTACAGCTTTAAGAAACCTGATTTGAGAAAAGCTCAGCAACTCAGATGAGTAGGAAACCACTGGCCTGGAGAAGGAAATGGCAACCCACTTCAGCATTCTTGCCTGGAAAATTCCATGGACAGAGCTACAGCCCATGGGGTTGCACAAGTCGGACACAATTGAGTGACTTTCATTTCACAGGAGACCAGTGGATGATTGACAGTCCGAAGTTAACAATTTAAAAAATCTATTCTTCAAAATACACAGTGAGTCTTACATCAGCCAGTACAGATTCTGTAAGGCTTTAGCACTACGAATGATCAAATGGGAATTGGTTTTATTTTAGCAAGATGACGCTTCTAACGTACTTATTAATAAAAAGTACTAGGTTAAGTAATTAAACAGACACGCTTTCAGCCTGTTTACATGATTAATTTGCTTAGTAAATCTTTTTTTTTTCCTTCCTTCAAAGAGTACAAAGATAAACTTCAGCCAAATCTTTGTAATTATGCCATAAAAGGAGACTCCTCTGGGGACTCTCCCACGGCATTCCAATGCATGTTTCCAGGGCATGCCTGGTGCGACAGCTCAGAGGAGTGGGGAGGCACCAAGAAACAGGAAGTGTGAGTTCTGGAGGCCAAGGCCGCTGCAGAGCCTGAATCACCTGCTTCCTAAGGCCAGGAAAGGACTTGCGTCCTCTGAGCATGTGGCAGTGTTTGACTCTGCTTGACTCCAGAAATATCTGTGGGCCGAACAAGTAAATCGATGAAAGAAAGAAAAGCATGGCTACGTGGATTCTCTCTGCCCAGCTTTCACTGCTGGAAGAGCACCCTCCTTTGTAAAAGGCATCATCTCTTTAAGCCGGCTGTGCGCACGGCTCTCACCAGTCCCAGAGCCTCGGAGGACGCGGAGACACTTACCGCCCCACAGTTGGGCATTTCACAGATGAAGGAGCCTGAGGGCTGGCCCAGGGCCTGCAGGGGCGGCCCCTCTGCGGGAGCCAGGACCAGGCCCTGCGGCGGCTCCGGGGACTTGGGCAATTCACTCTCCTCTTCTCTTGTGGATTTCCTGTCTTCTTCCGGATCCTCCTCCTCCTCTACCTCTTCATCTTCTTCACTCGTCTGGTGTTAAGGGAATACAAAAGAAAGGGGGAAACCCCCCAAATGACATTTTTAGTGATGAACAGAACCCAGGGGCCAGCAAAGGAAAGAGGGCCTGGACGCTGGGGCTGTGTTGGCATCTTTGTGCATGAGGGAGTGGCTGGCAGAGGCCTCTCAGAAGGGACAAGGTTGGTCACTGGACACCTGGAATTCTGAGAGCAACCAAGTCCCCGAGGCCCACTCTGGGTCCCCTCATCACTTATTTAAAAAAAAAAAAATGCTAAGACAGACAGGAGAGATTTTTCTATGTAGAGTTTCTCTCCCTTGTTGGAGACCAGTAGAACATGACATCGACCAAAACCCAGGAAGGCTGCCCCACTTGTAGCTGCTCTGCCTTCCAGGGGAGTGAGAAGGGTTTTCAAGCAGCAATGACACCGTGGAACTCCGTTGGGCAGAGACCAAAGCCCTATCATTTTTTTTAAGCTTACTACTTATTTTGGCTGCATCTGGTCTTCACTGTGGCTCGAGGGCTCTCTAGTTGCAGGCTTGATCCCTGACCATGGGTCAAACCTGGGCCCCCTGCCTTGGGAGCGTGGAGTCTCAGCCATTGGATCACCAGGCAAGTCCCCATGTTTGTTTGTTTAATTAATTTATTTTTAATTGAAGGATAAATGCTTTTCACTATTGTGTTGGTTTCCGCCATACATCAACATGAATCAGCCATAGGTATACATATGTCCCCTCCACCCATGGTTTGTTTTTAAAGGCTTTCTATCACACTTCCTTGCAAGACGCCCAAGATATTGATTTGACCTTTGGCAGGCACATGACCCATGGCATTCTGATGCGCTCCTGCTCTGTTCTTGTCAGAATATAGGATCAAAGAGTAAACCACAATGGCTCTGAAAAGGGGCAGAAATGGAAGGGGATTGGATATTTCCTTTTACTTCTCATGTTTTTTTGTTTGTTTGTTTCTGGTCATAGGCTCTTGAAGAAATGCCTTTCAGAAGCACTCTATAAAAAAGAACAAGAAAAATATTTCTATGAATAATTATCTTCTCTGCAACCGTGTCCCTTCCGTCTACTTCAGAACAGCAATGAGATGAATTACGCAGAAGATCCTGACCATCCTTGAAGTTAACAAGACAGTTAAAGGAGCAGCCTGGAGGAGGTACTGGGTGGGCTGGGAGGGAGGGCAGGAACCTGGGCGGCCCTTTTATCGAACTGAGTGCCCTATTTTACAATCTCCATCTGCACGAGGAGGCGGGCTGAGGAGGGCTTGCTCCCATGGCCTAGAAGGACTGAGGACCAAGGATGGGAACTCTGTGTTCCAGCAACCTCATTTCAGCTTCTGTTTTACAGCACTTCATGGTGTATGAAGTGCTTTCACATTTGCTATGTCACTGGATAGACTGTAAACAGTCCGCCTGTTTAACAAATGAGGAAACAACAGGGGGGTGGCCATTGCCTCCCACCCTGATGGGTCACTGGTTTCTGCTGGGCTCTCTGCACACCCACTGCTTGAAGCACGTGGGCTCCAGTTTGGTTTACCCTGGACAGTGATGTAATGCTGGTTGAGCCTATGAGTCTTAGAACCCGGAAGCCAGAACTCCTGGGATCCAGAAACCACCAGCTTTCTTTTTCCAGTCTGGATTGGAGATGGGAGTGAAAGACAATCCCAGTAATATGGGCATTTAGCACACTCCTCACTCTTTCAGTTTTAGCCTTATTTAATATGGTATATGGGGCTTCCCTGGTGGCTCAGACGGTAAAGCATCTGCCTACGGTGTGAGAGATCCGGGTTCAATCCCTGAGTCGGGAAGACCCCCTGAAGGGAATGGCTACCTACTCCAGTATTCTTGACTGGAGAATTCCATGGACAGAGGAGCCTGGCAGGCTACAGTCCATGGGGTTGCAAAAAGCTGGACATGACTGAGCAACTAATACTCACTCACTCACAGTATGGTATATATGCCTATTTGAGACCATGTATTAATAGGGTATACTTAAGAAATTATCCCAGTTTCCAGTGGGTTAATTAGGATTACTCAATAATGATTACATTTGCTGAAAGACTTCAATGAATTCAGATATAGGCTTAATTTATTTTACAGAGTGATTTGTGATATAAACTTATAGTCTCTTACCAGTTTAGAACAGACAGGTTGATTTCACTTAAATGGCCTTAGTCCGTATGAATCCACCACCTTCCAATCTCAAGAATTTCAGGTAAAACCATGTTATGTCAAACCCCACGGGTTCACTCCATTCCTTTACAGAACTGGAACTTTGTGGTGTCAAGTATCAGGTTATTAAGCAGACCAGGGCCTACAGCTCACCATTTAAAGTAAATTATACAGTAACTTTCAACGACAATGGCATTTATTTCATGGCAGTTGTTATAATTACAATTTTCTCACCGTGCCATTGTTTGGGCTTAAAAGCTCTTAGAAAAAAAGTTCCATAGAGCCATTAAATTACAGACTAAATTATACTGTCCTGTGATTATATACATCTCAGGAATGCAGACAGATTTTAATTCAAATGGCAATGTATGCATGTTCACAAAATGATTTATCATCAAGCCAAAGGGCTCACCAAGGTGACTAACAGATGCAAAGACAGGGGATGAAACCCTAACATGTAGGACTCTGTAGCAACAAGTTGGCCATTTCCTGATGTACTGTGAAAAGGAAACATTTGGTAATATTCCAAACCTGGTGGAAAGGCAGGCAAATACAGGGCTGGGAGATGGTTATGTATGATACAAGGTGCTCAAAACTTTGAGAGTCCAAGTAAGAATTTGTTGAGGAGGAGGAGATTTTTATTTCTCAGGCCTACAAATGGCATTTATATTATGAGAAATTTACAAGTTAAAACACAGATGCTCAATAATCCAAATTTCAATGACACAAATTTGAGTGTTACACTCACCAATGAACGATGTTGGTGATGACAACACACTGAAGGCCTGCTTTGGATCAGGGACTACACACACACACACACACACACACACACACAGCTAGTTCTCACAAAATCTCTGCATTTTTTTATCTTCTTGTTTATTTTTTCTCTTTGTTTTTTTTTTTTTGGGGGGGGGGTGGTGGGCAATGACATGCAGCTTGCAGGATCTTAGTTCTCTGACCAGGGACTGAACCTGGGCCCTCAGCATTTTGGCAGTGAAAACATGGAATCTTAACCACTGGACTGCCAGGGAATCCCCTACAAGTTTTTATTTTTTAAACAAATAAGAAATTTGCCAGAGAACTGATTTTCCCAAGAGCACACAGCTGGTAAAGAAGCTGAATTGAGATTTAAATCCTGCACTGTCTGATTGTAAAATCTCAGCCTCTGCTCCTTGCCTGCCTGCACATGTCCATAGATGCACATCTGTCCATCTGGGCATGGCTTAGATTTTCAGCTCAAACACAGAGCTTTTAAACCTCTCAAAACCATTAAAGCCAGCTGCTTTTCTGTGTCAAATGGGAAGAGGGATGTTTCCCAGGCCCCTTGTCAGGGGACCCCGCTGCAGGTGACTCAGACCGGGGACCTGGGGGAGCTGTGCTCTTGGTGCCCTAACTGCTGTCTTCCGAAGTCAGTTACATTTCTCAGCTGGTTTCTTGAATTGCGCTGAATTTTGCTCCTAGTCAGACCCACGTATTCACCCTGAGTGGGGGCAGGAGCCTGGGCAGGAGACAGGATGGTGTGGTCAGCACTTCCCTCCCACCTCCTCAGCAGAGCACACCTTGGCCCCCTCTTCTGCCCAAAAGGGTGGGAGAGGAAGGCGTGTGATGGTCTCAGGCCAGAAGTCAAGTCACCTACAAGGTGAGCGATGTGCTATGCTGACCCCCTGGCCCCTCAAGAGCAGTCACTACCCATCCTCCTTCATCACCCTTCTCCCCGGGAAAGTCCCTGAGCTCCGGACTGTGCTCCATCCAGGGGGAATAGTCATCTGTCCCTTTAATAAATTACTGAGCACACATGGTCAGGAAAGCTACCCAGGTAGGCCCTGAGGACTGAGAGAAGGACGCCCTCCTAGGACGGTGCTTCCTACAGCCTCTCTGTCCTTGCCTGGTCCTAGTTTTTATCTCCACTTGGCAACCTATCCTCAGAAGGTGGACTGTGGGACTTCCCTGGTGGTCCAGTGGCTAAGAATCTGCCTGCCAATGCAGGGGACATGGGTTCGAGCCCTGATCTGGGACGATTCCACAGGCTGCAGAGCAACTAAGTCCGTGTGCCATAACTACTGAGCCCACATGCTCCAGGGCCCATGTTCTGCAACAAGAGAAGCCACTGCAATGAGAAGCCTGGGCATCACAACTAGAGAGTAGGCCTGGCTTGCCGCAACTAGAGAAAGCCTGAGTGAGGCAGCAAAGACCCAGCACAGCTAAAACAAACAGGCGCTGAGTCATCTACGCACATGGCTTTTTGTTCTCTCTAAGCTCACAGTGAGGTCACAGGTGTGGCACACCTGACCCAGCTTAATACCAGCCCCTGGCAAATAATCCCAAGAAGGTGGGGTGCCTGGAGTGCCATCTTAACCTTTCCTCCTGGGTCTGAGGCTACACGCTGGCTCAGGCCTTTCCAGACACCCGCGAAGGCCTGCTGGCCCCAGATGGCGCCTCTGCCTCCGAAAGTGACACCGTCTTCAGCAGCCCTCCTCTGCTCAGAACCCCCTGGTTCACCCCATCTCCTCCCAGGGAGCTCATAGAAGGATTGCTCCCATGACCCAGAGTGACTCCTAGCTGGGAAAAATTTTCACTCATTTACTCAACAAACATTTACTGAGTGCGGATATTATGCCAGGCACGGTCCTGGGCACTTGGTAACACCCAAGCCAAAGGTCTGCCTTAGGAAACCATAGCCTCTGATTTTGCTGTCCTCCAAAACATGACTCTGAACACTCCAGAATTGGAAGGGACCATCCAGGTTATCTAAACCATCGGCCCCATTTTACAGGGCAGTAAGCTTAGGGGCCAGGTCTTAGGTCTCCCAGGCCGGGAGTCTTGGTGCTTCCTCATTTACTGTCTACCCCCTTGGAAAGCAATGCTCGTGTGACCATGGGCAAGCCTTCCCCTCTCTGGGCCTCAACCTTCTGCCTGAGGACTGGAAGAGCTGGATAAGAGAGAATTCCTGAAGGTCATATCTAATACTTTCTGGTTCTCACCTCACAGTGTTTTTAAAGACTTGAAGTTCACGGTAGGTTTTCTCTTCGGGTATGCCACGTCTTCCAAACAGTAACATATGCCCTGGGGCAGAGGCCGAGGCTAGTCAGCAGCCCTGGCTCACCCACAGCACTATAGACACAGCAAGGACTCAATTTCTTTTAGCGGACTGAACCAGAAGAGATCATGCTGCTTTCTTAAACATTAACCACAGATGAGAAAAAGGCTATTCAGATATAAGGCATCACTACTTAAGCCAGTCCAACAACAGTCCTGATCACAAGAATACTGCCATCTCTCATCAAATGAATGGCAATACCGTTCTATTCTACAGATGTCTATTTTTTTTTGATATTTGGGTCCACATATAACTGTATATACGTGTTTATATTTTGTAGCTGGGATCAAATTGTTAGTTAGGAACTCAGGGTTTGAAACCCTAATGACTCCAGGTGTTTTTAACTTTCCAGAAGGCGCAATGGTAAAGAATCTGCCTGCCAGTGCAGGAGATGCAAGAGATATTGAGCTTGATCCCTGGATTGGGAAGAACCCCTAGAGTAGGAAATGGCAACTCACTCTAGTATTCTTGCCTGGAGAATTCCATGGACAGAGGAGCCTGGCAGGCTACAGTCCAGGGGGCTGCAAATAGCTGGACACGGCTGAGGCTACACACATGCATGCATGTTTTTACCCTTCTTTAAGAGGATTAGCATTTGCTTGCTCCTGAGTGTTACACAGGGGTGTCAGTCCCAGACAACACACTCACCAGCCTTTGACCATGGCTAAGTTACCTAGGCTCTGTGCCTCAGTTTCCTACCTCATAGAATTGGTACGAGGGGTAAATGAGTCATTATGCGTCAAGTCCCTCCTAGGACAACGCCTGGAATGTATGAAGTGCTATGTGTAAGTGTCTGTGAAAGAAATTAACCTGCATATGTGCTAAGAACACTTATGCATGGATACAATTGGGAATGAAAGTATAATTGTAAAATTCATGATATTTATGAATTTGAAACCATTTCCTTAATGGCTGCAGACTGGAGTTTAGTAATCTGTTGTAAGACGTAATTTCTACATACATGTATGTGTTTTCCACAACATGCAAGATTTTCCTTGGCTATGGATGCAGAGAAGAGAGTTAACCACAAGGACGAAAGCAGTAGCCATTTCCAAAGCCACAAATAAGGGGTTTGGAGAAGATTTCGATCTCGTGACGCCTTTAGTAGGTTCTTCATCTTAATCTGCAGACAACTTTGGATTTGTCTGCTAATGAAGGAAATCAATATTAAGGGTAAATGGTGATGTGAGGACCAGAATAATCCACACACTGCTAACCAGCGCGCCAATGATGGAGGGTTCCTGGCGCCATCTAGAGGTCAAAGCTGATTCTTGCGCATGCTTCATAGAAGCTGTGTAAAATCCCAGAATCTTCGTCTTCCTGAGGCAGGGCTCCCCAACCTTTTCGGCACCAGGGATCAGTTTCATGGAAGATAGTTTTTCCACAGACGGGGGTGGGGTAAGGGGGTGGTTTGGGGATGATTTAAGCGCATTACATGTATTGTGCACTTTATTTCTATTATTATTACATCAGCTCCACCTCGGATCACCAGGCATCAAGATTCCGGAGGTTGGGGACCCCTGTTCTAAGGCATGTTAGTTCTCTGGTGAGAACTATTGTGAAAAGATTGGGAAGGGCTATCCCAGGACACCAGGGTGCCTCTTAAAAACCACACACATCAAGGCTGGGACCACCACAGTTTAACTCCCCTGGCACCTACCTGACAGAACGCAAGCCAGCCCTCACCTCCTTAACCGATCACTGGGCTGCAGGTCAAACTGGAAGCTGCCCTTCCCTTGCCTAGTTATCCCAGGAGTCAAGGCCTGAATCCCGACTGGGAACTGGCCCATCACCTACTCACCACAGCTGCCTGGCAGTAAAGCCAAGCCCAACACTAGCCACTTATGAACCTGGGCGTGGGGTCGGGGTGGGGCCCGCAGAAGCAGCACCCGGGCGCCTTCACTCACCACACAGTCGTCGATGATTTCTGAGAGCCGTGTCCGGTGTTTCCTCCCCAACCTCATGATTTTTTTCCACGTGTAATAGTACTCCACACACTGAGCCACCGTCTTGGACTTCACCTGTTGGGAAAACCATCTCAAGATCAGCTCCAACGGTGGGCAGGGTGTAAGGCAACCAGTTTTCATGCAATTTTAAGTTTGTTAATAGGTAGGAAGTTTATGCACTTAAATAAAAACATGTACATGGTGGAAAATCTCCTCCCCAGCCCTGTTCTCCAGCCATCCATTCATCCGTTCCCTCCCCACCCCTGCAACTCAGCTAGCCTCCCTTGTTCATATCTTGGGGGATGTTCCAGAATTTCTCTACATGTATACCAACAACACAAAAATATACTCCTCCCCACCATTTTGCCTCACACAAGGTAGTAAGTACATTGTATGTACTGTTCCGCATCTTGACTTTTTCACAAGAGGGCTTGGAGACTTTTTTTTTTTCACAACCATCCATAGCGAGCGAGCTCCCTTTTTTAACCCACAAAGCAGCATGCTTTTTCAAATGCTTGAATGAGTTTGGCTCTCTGAGTTGCTGACCTTCAAAATCTATTTATGAAAAATGTTCCTTAGTAATCGAACAGGAATATAAGGCAAAAGTTATGATGACAAGAGCTTAGTGTTTGCAGAAAACAAGCCTTGTCCTGTTCTCCCCCCAAAGGGCAAAGGTAAATGTGTTTTAAAGAGAAAAAAATTCCTTTGTTTAGTTCACAGTTCTGTAAGCTCAAAGTGGGGTTCAATAACGTGAGTTTTCTGGAGGCAGGCTGGCTGTCCCATTGGGTGTGGAAAGAAGGCCACCCACACAGTGAGAGTGAAAAGGGCACCTTCCAGACATCTGGTCTCCTCAAAGTTGCGCCCTTCACACACACCTGATACAGTGAATTTCTACATTAGAGTTGCCCAGGGAGGGAAGACAGTGAGAATCCCAGAGAATCCTGGTTTAAAATCCTGAACTGCCTGGTGAGCATGTCATGTGAATCCGTCATCAGTCAATAAGGTACGGGACCTTTAAGGAACAATAAGACCTAGGACAGGAGGGGGTGACTCAGGACAGACGGGAGCTGCTGGAACACAGGGCAGCAGAGTGCGGTGGCCTCCAAGACAGAGTAAGCTGGGTGCGCATTCAGATCTGCAGATGGAGGCAAGTCGGAGAAAAACTCCACCTATTTCCGTTTCTCATTCACTGAAGGCCCAGGGTTAAGGACAGGAGACGGGAACCTGGGACAACACTGAGGTCCAGCCCAGTGCCAGCGGCAGCTGTCGTCTGCGACCCTGCTCTCCGTGGGCCTGAGCGTTTTCATGACCTTAATAACTCAGTATGGTTCCCTCATTCATCGGTTTGCTGAAACACTCTGAATCATTGTAACTTTCAGCCTAAACCACCTCTCAGCCAATTAAGGCCTATTACATTTATTACATGCTGGACAAATGCTATTTCATCTTGGTGAACTCTCTTTTGCTGCGAGATGCTGTATATGTAACATTTTATTGCTATTATTACTGTCCTTATGATCAGGGGCCCCACAGTAGAAACTCTGCTACCAGCTAGGGGCAGGGCTCATATTCTCCCTTCTCTGGATCCCCCCTCCTCCCACCATGTTCTGTCAGAAACATGACAGATCTGTCAAACACACATGAAATAAATTATACAAATTGCAAACCAGCAGCCCCAAGCTTATTTTATTCTGATAGAATGTATAAATCACACATCTTTATTAACACAAAAATACCCCTCCCCACCACTGCCACATCCAAATAATCTATGCCCTCCTCCCCCCACCTCCTCAACACCAGGGCCCCGCCATCCATAACAAATACAATCCTTTACCAACCAAAAGATGGAAGACATTGTTTTGGTGACAGTCTTAAACCAGCAATAAAATAATTCTATATGTATCTTTAGGTGCGCAACTTCCCAAATTTGGTTTCAAGACAGCAGTGGGAAAAAGCATGCTTACCATCTTCTGTACAAAAATAAAGTCTTTGCTGTAAGTGGCTAGTGCTTTATTAAACAGTTTTCTTTCTAGAGAGGTCCACTTGTCCGAACCTACAACAAAACACAAACTTCATAAAAAAACAGCCCAGTTCTTCCCACTTGTAGTTGCTGGTTCACTTAGTGAAGTTACAAACTACAACTGTTCGTGTGTGACATTTAATACCCACACTACACTTCTTTCTGAACAAAAAGCCAGTGCAGTGTAATGGCTAACAACCCTGCCACCTGCATTCAAAGCTTAGCTGTGGCCTTGACTTGGCAAGTTACTAAACCTAAGACTTGATTTCTTTACCTATGAATGGGAATACTTCTGAGTGTCTCCACCTCTTAGAGGACTTTTGTGAAGGTTAAAGAAGATAACTCCCTAAAACTGTCTCTTAGTAACTGGAAAATTGTGAGCACTCAGCAGATTTTAGCTATAGTTTTAATATAATTAGGGAGGGCAAGCATTCACGTAGCCAGTGCTCCTCGTGCATGCTGGACTCAACAGTCTAGTGGGGAGAAAATCAGGAGGCAGTGCATTCAAGGGGATGACTGCAAGGATGAGGGCAGGGGTTGGGTGCCAGTGGGGCACAAAGGAGGAACACCAGACTCAGAGAAGCCAGGAAGGCTTCCAGGAAGAGGAAACACCTGAGTAGGGTTTAAAAAGACACAGAAGCAAGTCAGGCCAGAAGGAGATGGAAGGACTTCCCTGGTGGCCCAGTGGCTAAGGCTCTGTGCTCCCCATGCAGGGACCCTGGGGTCAGTCTCTGGTTGGGGAACTAGATCCTGCATACCACAGCTAAAGATCCCACATGCCATAACTAAGACTTGGCGCAGCCAAATAAAAAATAAATAAAATAAATATTTAAAAAGGAGATGGATGGGAATTCTGGGGAGCAGAAGTGGCGAGTGCACAGTCAGAGCCAAGTAGTGAGAGGATACATTTCATTCACTTATTCAGCAGATATTTATTAGATATTTAGATCGCTGGGTGGAGAGGACCCCCCGGAGTAGGAAATGTCAACCCACTCCAGTATCTTGCCTCGAACATTCCATGGTCAGAGAAGCCTGGTGGGCTACAGTCCATGGGGTCGCTAAGAATAGGACACAGCTGAGCAACTGAGCACACACACATGCAAGACACTAGGGGGGAAAAACCCAATGCTTAGAAGTGCTTGCTATATGCCAGGTTCTAAGACCCTCGAAGATACTAGTCATTTGCTTCTACAGACAACCCTGTAAGATTGATATTACTCCTTCCCATTTTACAGATGAGGAAATGGAGGTGTTCAAGGAATAAGCAGTAATCTGGTATGGCTCAGCTACAGGGTTCCAGCAGAGGGAAGGCAGATGAGGCTGGGAGGTAAGAGGGACCGGTTCCTGATAAACCTGCAAACCAATGAGGAAGAGGCCCAGATGTGTCAGGCTGGGGTACCTGCCTCATGGATGAGCTTGACATTCATGTCAAAGTAGGATATGCAGACAATCACAGAGGATGGTCCTGGTCTAGTTCCAAGGGAAGTCCTATTTCTGTGGGCTGCAGAGAAGGCTCAATTTCTGTGGCTGGTTAGCAGAAAACTCAGCCTCATTCTAATTTTTTGAATTCCCTATATCTCTGATTCTTTGGATGGTATATGTCTGGGCCTTTGACAGGCTTCTACTTTTCAAAGCTGTAATCTCCAAACCATAGTATTTTTCCTTCCAAGTAGGACAAGCCCAAGATTTCCATTTTGCTATGGTTCACTGAGGGGCTGAAGTATAGAAAACCTGAATTGCTTCTTCCCTCAAAAGATTCGGCCTGAAACAGTTGATTAGGTGAAACCATGCCTGGCAGGCAAGCAGGAGGTGAAGATCCTACGATCCTTGAGAAAATATGTGACTCGGTGATGTCAGCTCAGATTTCTGAAATAAACACCTTCTCCATGGGACTCCCTGAGGGGTCCTTAAGCCAAGAGCTCTGGCTCCAGTACAGAATACACTCTCCACATCGGGGCTGGTCCAGGTCTCTAAAAATCACCACCTGACTCCTTTGGTTTGCAAATTTCTCTAAAAGAAAAGCAGCTTTCTAATTAATCCTCAGCAGAAGGAAGCATCTTACACTGGTTCTAGAGACCAGGGCATGTCTGGTCGTGCAAACTGTCGTGACAGGGAGAAGTAGGGCCAGGGCTTTGGTGAAATTCTGCTAGAGTGGATGTGAGCAGAGGAGGTTAGTGGGATTTCAGGCTCTGGAGTATTTTCATCACCATTCCTCAAAATTCTTCTAACATTCAAGAACTTGGGGTCCTGGCTCTCATCTGCTCCCGTTGTCCAGAGGCAGAGACAGAAAGAGTGAAACAGAAAGGATGGACCAACAATTGAACGACCACAGAGGAGTCATGGATCCTTTTAGGTATCCGTCAAAACAGTAAAGAGAGATCAGAGAGGCAATGGTGTAAGTGGAACACGACAGGGGCATGTCACACCAGTCGAGTCCCCTGACAGACGTGTAAGGATAGTTTTGTTCTGCCCTGATGCAGGTCCAGTCTGTGCAGCTCCAGGTTGCATCTCAGTTAGGAAGTTAGGGAACACTTTTTTTTTTTGCTGTGCTGAGTCTGTTGCTGCGCATAGACTTTCTCTGGTTTCGGTGTATAGGCTTCTCATTACAGTAGCTTCTCTTGTGGAATGCGGGCTCTAGGGCTTGCAGACTCAGTTGTGCACAGGCTTAGCTGCCCCCAGGCAAGTGGAATCTTCCCAGACCAGGGATCAAACCCATGTCCCCTGTATTGGCAGGCGGATTCTTAACCACTGGGCCACCAGGGATGTCGGTTAGGGGACATTTTGCTGATGAAACCCCTCCCAATGAGATGAGTAAGAATCCTTTCCATCTTCAGCTGGACCCTACATTTCCCCAAAGTGCAGCTTTAACCCTCATGAGACACTCAAGGGCCATGCGGCTTTCTCAGGTCAGCACCCAGCCTCACACTGGGTACACTTTCTTCCACCCCACACCAAGCTCACCACTGGATTACTGCCCAAACCACAGTGTGAAGTCCCCAGGTTTGTATACCTGTGAGATGTCTCTTCATGTCCCCAGATGGCCTGCCAGTTGTAACCCCACAAAGGGAAGTCACTTCCTAGACCATCTGTTATAGGGAACCCTCAAGCCTCATAGGGGAAGGAGGCCTGCTCCCCATAAACTCTCCAGTGATAAAAAATAATTTCTCTAGTTGCAGTGAGCAGAGGCTACTCTCTAGTTGCGGTGTGTGGGCTTCTCATTGTGGAGCACGGCCTCTAGGGCTGGCAGGCTTCAGTACTTGGGGCTTGCAGGCTCTAGAGCACAGGCGCAGTAGTTGAGGTGCATGTGCTTAGTTACTTCTCACCATGTGGAATCTTCCCAGACCCGGGATCAAACTCGTGTCTCCTGCATCTTCACCACTGAGCCAGCAAGGAAGCCCTTCTCCGTTGGCTTTTGGGGCTGCTGCTCAGTGATGGGGCCTCCAGTCTTCCTGATCCCGGGGTTCACTCCACACCACCAGTCTCCGATTGAAGTAGAGAAGCCTCTAGCTTTCCTCTCTGTGCTGGCCAGAACCCTAATGGCCAGGGCGGGGAGCATGTGCTCAGACGCTGAGAGACGGCTCCTCTACTCAGTCCTAGGGTCCATGGTTTAGCACACAGGACTGTGCTCTGTGTGCGTGTCTGTCCGACAGGGGTGTCCATGAACTGAGAGACAGAGGCGGGGCCAGACAAGCCCATCCATTCTCACACTCACAGTAGCAGGCTCTTTACCGCACCCTGATCACGGATCCCCCATGGGGCCAAGAATCTACTCCAGGTCTCTTGGGCGGAATTCTCAGGCCAAAGCCTGGTGTATAGACATAATATCTGAATGTGCTCACCCCAAATAATGAGGTCACTGTGCTGTGATTAAAAAGGGGCAACTTTAATCAGAAGACGGTTTGCTGCGAACCTGGTTCTGCCACTTAACTCCTGCAAATTTACTTCTCTGAGCCTCAGTTTCCTCTCTTGCGATTTGGTAATCATGACAGTCATGCAGTGCCTAACAGCGTTTGGTCCTAAGGAGGGGCACAGTGAATGTCTCAGATCTGGCCACTTGGACAGAAGATTCCAAATAAGCTTGCCGCCATGGAAAACATGCTGTCCGTGCTGATGTCCATGTTAGTGGCACTCGTGAAGCCCACTGGGCCCTGCCGGTGTTCCGTGTTGCGTGTGTACACTCAGTCTTACTCCAGGCCGCTTGGCACTTGCACAGTCTTCCTCTCCCTGCCTCGAAATCCTCCTGTAATCCATCGAGGTACAGTTCGGCATCTGTCCTCCTGGAGACTGTCCAGCAGGAGTGTTTTCCCCATTCTAGGACAAGGTGTTTTTTGTTTTGTTTTGTTTTAAGCCAGCTCTTCTGGGATTCTGCTTCTTGGACAAAGTCCAGGATAAAAATGCAAAAACCGAGGCAGAGGGCTGCCCCCACTTCTCGCTTGGCCATCCTCCCTCTCTGAGATCACTGCTGTCCACTCAGCACGTCCCTAGGGTCAGTGGGCTGACACCCTCCCCCTCCCCACCCCACACTCATTCATTCTCCCTGGGGATTCCTGGCTAGTGGACTATTATCAGCAGGGGTCCCTAATAAGATGATTAAGCCTAATTACAAAGAGCCTAATTAACAGGAGGAAACCGGTGCTGGAACAGTATCCAGAGGAGAAACGTTCTGAGCTTCGGTTGCCGGGAAACAGGCTCTGGATGGTGGTGAAATTTGGGGCAATCTATAGAGAACGCAGGCAATTAAAGAGAGACCTGGAGGGGTGAGAGAAAGTTTGGGCACAGTGTCTTTTAAAGAGGGCCTTTCTATCTTCCTTTCAATCTTTTAAAAACTGTTATTGATGCTGTCACAGAGGTTACATAAGAAAGACATGTTCATTGCAGAAAAAGGAGGACTTGTTTTTATACCAGATCTTCATTTCATGAAAGATTTTCCAAGATGGGTGAAGGCTGAGTAATTTTTTTAGGGGTGCATGTGAACTGGGTGATACCAAAGTTCCCTCTGGAGGCAAAGGGCAGGGAGGCCTTGGTCTGAATCCAGAACCTGAGCTTGTCCACTAACCTTCTTCTCTCCAAGCGCCGTGTCAGGCCAAGGAGCAAAGTGCATAGTAACTTGGTTCCTGCCCTTTGCGGGGGTCAGTCTCCAGCTAGCAACATGGGCTAAGAATGCCTGCAAGGTGACTTCACAGCTGTGGTTCTTTCAAAGTATTCTCTGGAGCATGTAATTCTGTCTCCCCACCAAACTGGGGCAACTTCCAAGACATAGAACAGCCTCCCCCGACTGAATGGGTATTTCCTCCAGGTCTCTCCAGGTCAAGGTTCAGGACCCCTTGAGAGCTTGGGCTGTGGGGGCGCCCATATGAGCCTCTGCTGAACTCTTGCCAAAAGTCCCAGGGCCAGCTCTGACGCCCCTCCACTCTGCACCCATCTGCAGGAATGACCAGCTCAGCGGAAAAACCAAGGATGCTGGAAGTCCTCTAATCACAGCCAGGCATCCTCGCCCCCTTGACACCCCTATGCTTAAGCCTTCTCCACCCAATCCAGCCGCTGACTGGGAGCCACTGCAAACAACAGCTGCCCACACATGGGTGGAGGGTGCGGAGAGAAAGCTGGACCAGGCGCTTTGGTGTCAGTTTGAGAGCCCTGAAGGCCACAGCAACAGCGCCACCCTCTGAGGATTCTAACAGAGCTCCTCCAGGTTTGCCGAGCAGCCCACCCACACCGGCGTCTCTTCTGGGCTCCAGAACTGACCGTTCTTCCTTTTTCTTTCTGAACTGCTTGGGGTGGGATGGGGTGGAAGGGCAGTCAGGAGTAAAGTCAGGGAAGTGATTTTCAAGGGCCCCTGTCTCCCCCAAATTTAGTTTCCCCCCGAACCCAGTCTTTCCACCTTCCCTCCAGGGCACAAGCCAGGGAGGTCTGACCTCTCTCTAGACAACTGGGAGTCTGGAGTTCAGCCCTTCCAGTTGTGTCCGACTCTCTGCGACCCCATGGACTGTATAGCCTCCAGGCAAGAATACTGGAGTGGGTTGCCATTTCCTCCTCCAGGGGATCTTCCCAATCCAGGGATTGAACTCGCGTCTCCTGTGTCTCCTGCTTGGCAGGCAGATTCTTTACCACTGAGTCACCTGGGAATCAAAGTTTTTAGTCCTATTTCAATGTTTTTTTTTGTTTAGGGTGGGGGTAGTTTCCAGCCCACAGTTTTCCCATCTTTTTCACGTCATGACACATATTAAAAAAAAAAAAATCACAATTGTTGCTTGGCATGTGGGAAAGAACCAGAGGGGATTTAGGTTCCAGAAGAGGTTGCTCATTGCTGGAGCTGACCCGCCCCAAGGCGCTGGCCACCCCAGTCACCCCGGGGGCGGAGTGCAGCCGCGGCAGATGGTTGGGAAGTCTCACCCACCGAGCAAAGAAGCTTGACACAGGCTCCAGGAGGCTGGACGGCCTGTCAGGGTTTAATGGGTAGCAGATGACGCTGGGAATTAAGAGAGGATTGAATTGTTTCCACAGCAGATTAGGGAGAACTCCCACATCTTCTAGCCACACTCAGGGAAGACACCGAGCAGGAAATGATGGAGACAATATTAAGAAACTGGCTCCTTGAGGCAGACAGTGGAGGCGGGGACAGGGAGTCCTCTGAGAGCACCGTGGTACCTGCAGAACAGCCCTCCCCTGAGGCCACATCCGGCCACCTGGACCAAGGCCTGGAAAAGGCACCACTGGGTCCCGAAGGCCACTGAGGTACTGTGCAGGGTCCCCCCAGGCACCAGAGACACCTTCAAACGAATACCACCAAGGGGCACTGGAGGATCCAGCCCTCTCGGAAAGAGAGAACCTGGGCAGGCTTGTGGAGACGCCAGAACAGACAGGGCTACCGCTTAACAGAAATACAGACGCTGACTCTGACTTCACTTGTCACCACAGGCTCCCCAACCTGTTACCTTGTCTTTTCACCATTCTCACCACATTCAACTCTCTAAGGTGTGTGCTCCTTCCCTCTCATTGGTGATGCCATCATTAATCCACCGGCTTCTAAAACAGTGTACATGCATGTGTATGTGTGTATCTATGCGTACAAGTATACGTCTAAGTGTATATGTTCGTGTGTGTGTGCTCAGTAGTGTTCGACTCTTTGCAACCCCACGGACGGTAGTCCACCAGGCTCCTCTGTCCATGGAATTCTCCAGGAAAGAACACTGGAGGGGACTGCCATTTCCTACTCCAGGGGATCTTCCCGACCCAGGGATCGAACTCGAGTCTCTCGTGCCTGCATTGGCAGGTGGATTCTTTACCACTAGCGCCACCTGGGAAGCCCCATGTGTATACGTATAGGTACATGTATACATACGTGTCTTTCTCCTGCCATTCGTGTGACCTGTTGTTTAATAACTGCCTCCTCCTCAGACTCCAAACTGCATAAGGCAAGACTGTGTCAAAATCCGTCACTGTCACTTCCTCATTTTAAATTGTTCAATAAATGAATAATAATGGCTACTAGAATGTGCCAGGCAAGAGGCTCCATATGCTCTCTAGTCTTCACAAAATGCCGTAAGAGATGGACTATGAGCCCCACTTTACAGGTGAGGAAACCAAAGCCGCAGAGGGCCATGGGGAGCAGGCAAGATTGGATTCCAAGGCCGAGGGGCCACTGTGAGTTGTTGCCTCCGTGCTACCCTCTGGGGCTCTCTCCCGCTGCCACACGCGGGGCCCCTGTCCGCTGCTGCCCAGCTCTTAGCACACCCAGGAAGGGAGGAGACAGACAGACAAATGCCCAACAGCGACCAGTCGGTGGACACAGCTGCCCCACTGGCCACGCCCCAGAGGCCCAGGGAAAACAAGCGGCACCGAGGAGAGAACAGGTGCTCTCTGTTAGTAAAGGGGACACGAGCGACATGCAAACAGTGAGCCCTGGTAGGGCTCCGGCACCTACCGGCATAGTGGTAATTTGCTAAAGGATGACATTTTAACCTGACTGGTTTCCGCAACAGCAGCATTTCCAGAGCAGCCTGCAGACCCACGGGAGAGAAAAGGCGAGAGTCATTTATGGGGCTGCGCATCCTCGGAAGACCAACTATCCCACAAGGAAGATGAGCCAGCATGGCAGGGCCCAAGGTGGGGGTGCTGGAGGGGAAACAAGGGGAGACTCCCCTATTTGGGGTCCTCCTTCCAGTCAGCACCCAACAGGTGTCATTCTAATATCTCCCTTGCCCATGCCTGCAGCTAGCTAGTCATCTCACAGAAACACAGGTGGCAGCCCAAATGCCACTCCTTCCTTGGTGAGGGCCCTGGTGTCAGAGATACGGTGGGGCCTCCTATGAATGGAGGCTGAGTCTCTGGGGAAGGGTTCTGAGGAAATGAGTGGGTGACTTGGAACTGTTTTTGCAGAAAAAAAAAATTACATGTTTCACTATAACTGAACACAAACAGCTGTATTAGTAATAACTGTACTGCACATTGTCCTTCCAGGGAGCCTCACTAAATAACCTATTCAAATCTGCCTCCTTCAGCCTTGTTGGGGTTCTTTAAAAATGGCACAAGTGGAGTTGAGTAGTGGATGGTTTAGGGGCAGAGCAAGGTCTGGAATCTTGCTACTCCAAGTGCGGTCCATGGGCCAGCAGCCTGAGCATCCTCTGGGAGCAGGTTACAAATGTAGCACCTTGGACCCCAACCTCCTGAACTGCTGTATTTTAACAAGCCTCTCCAGGGGATTCGTGTGCGTGGTAGAAGTTTGAGAAGCACAGCTCTGCAGCACTGATCTTAAAAGGTCAAGGGGAGTTTTCCAGTGTTCTAGAGAATCTCTGAAGGGTATCAATAATCTTGTGAGAAGGTAGTACTGGGACATTTGTTTGCTTATGCATTTTCATAAACTTACAAAGCAGGAGGCTAGCTCTGGTATAAGAATCATGTATTTACTGAAGGGAAAGCTGAGGCTAGTGACGTAGTGCTCCAGCCAGGGGTCCTGGTTGAGCAGGTAAATGATCAGCTCTGATTCTGGGAGAAGAGTCCCAACATCCTGGCCTGGGTCTGCCAGAGAACTGTGTCAAAAGTGGAAGAAAGACACCAGATGGTGTGCAGCAAACATCTCTCTTTGATTAGGGCAGCAAACGGTTCTATGGACATCAAACTCTGATTTCCATGGTAGGGAAGAATGAAGAACAGAGAATGACAGGCTTTTTTAGGCCAAGTCTTGTTTTAGGAAGGCCTTCTACCTCCACCACTGCAGACCTGTTTCCTGATGTGAATTACAAGACTGCTGAAAAGAAATTCTAGTTTCCCAAGACAGATGTTCAAATCATTATCACTGAGAAACAGATGTGTACACAGAAGTCCAACTGGAGGTTTTCTTGCAGGCTTTCAAATTCTGACCTATTCATTGAGATAAGGAATATGGGAGGGCACACTGACTGGTCATCATCTTATGAGTTGGTTACACGGGACGTGAGACAACACAGGAACTTGGGGAAATGCTTTTCAGAATTTCCACATGAAGAGTATGAACTGGGAAGCCTCCTTTTCATGGTTCCTTACCATCACATCACCTTTGGCCTCGAAGAGAGAGTGCAAAGCAAATTCAGAATTGGTCCCTCCACCTGGCAACGCACTTGAACAGCATAAATTCAGGAGATTCTCCACTGTTGGGAACAAAGACAGGGCACTGCATCAGAGAGAGCTCAGTGTCACCAGAAAGACACACTGATCCTAGAGCCAGAGGCCCCCGGGAGAAATCCAGCCCTTCTGCCCAGTTCTTCCCAGGCTGTCAATACCTCTTTGCTGGAGGTCGTGGTTTTCCAGCTCTGGCCAGGGCTTCCATACTAGTGTGGCCCTGTGTGTGTCCTGGGCCAGGGCAGAGACATCCTGGAGTTCTGGGATCTCCGCTTGGAATCGCAAGCCAATGTTGATGCGTCTTTAAATCACAAGAAGAAAAACAACAGTGTGGTCTTCAATTTGAGACTAAAGGTAAATGTCAGGGACTTGAAAATGAAGGAAACTAGCTCCTTCTGCAAGAAGAATGCAGGGGCATTTCCTCGCACTGTGATCTGAAGATTCCAGGCATGACTTTTTCACTGGGATAAAGAACAGCTTGAAGATTGGGGAGAGATGCCACGGGAAGCAAGGGAGAAGCCTGGCTGGGGATTCTTAGCTCTCTAGAGCTGGGGAGAGGCTTCCCTTGTGGCTCAGCAAGTAAAGAATCCACCTGCAATGCAGAAGACCTGGGTTCGATCCCTGGGTTGGGAAGATCCCCTGGAGAAGGGAAAGGCTATGCTCTTCAGTATTCTGGCCTGGAGAATTCCATGGACTACACAGTCTATGGGGTCGCAAAGAGTCAGACACCACTGAGCGACTTTCACAGCTGGAACAGGGAGGGTGCTAATGCCAAGGGGACAGCTGCCCAGAGCATGGCCAAACGTACCACTTGACCCAGTGGAACAAATACGAAGTCTTTATTTTATTTTTATCCTTTCAGGCCACTTTCACATAAACGATCCCATCTGAACCTCACAAAGGCCTGTGAGGTAAGCAAAGCAATGATAAGTATTCCTACTTAATAGATGAGTTAACTAAACTCTACAAAGGTTAACTTTATCAGGATCAAATAACAAAATGGTGCTGGAACCACGTTTCCTGATTCCTGACTCAATCTACTCACCACTCTACCATCTGGCCTCTTTTGCATTTATCCAGGAACAGAAAAAAAAAAAATTTTTTTTTTCTCTTCAATTATATCCCCAACTCAAGTATTCAACAAGCCCATTTGGAGGCCCAGCCAAGAATCTTAGGGAGGGGGTAAAGAAGCAGGGTGGTGGGTGGAGCCTCCTAGGGAGCTAGGTACACTGAGAGAGATGTCACTGGGGACGTGAAGGCCTGTGGCCCCCAATCAAACTGGCTCATGGAGCTGCAGATGGGGACACTAAGGTTCTCCAAATACAAGGCTCCACATTTTTAATGCCTTTAGTCTGTAGAAAAGGCCTTGAAATACTGGAAATTATAGGGTAACCATCATACTTGAGAAATACCATGATCCTACAATTTCTACAACTTCTTGCCCAGTGGCCACTCGGCCCCCAGAAGTACTAGCTATACTTCTTAAAGCTCCTCCTCCCTTTTCTAGGTTGAGGCTTCTGTTCTAAAGAATAATTGGCTCTTCCTTACGGTTCGACATCAACGGTCTGCTCTCCAGGCCCCGGGGTGACCGTCAGGTTGCTGCCATCAATGCTGTCTGAAGCACAAAAACCAGAGGTCACTGGTCAGCAGAGAAGGTACTAAAGAAACTAAACTAAACAAGCAGTTACCTGAACAGTCATGGTAGGGCCCCTCTCCTACCCAAACCATGCAGGAGTTACCCCCGCAGTCCCTGAGGAGCTGGAGTGTGGAGCAACGTGGCTTAGGGTTTCCCAAATAATTTCTTAACACCTGGCTTCCCTGGTGGCTCATAGGGTAAAGAATCTTCCTGCAACGCAGGAGGCCTGGGTTCGATCCCTGGGTTGGAAGATCCCCTGGAGAAAGGAATGGATATCCACTCCAGTATTCTTGCCTGGAGAATCTCATGGACAGAAGAGTCTGGCAGACCACAGTCCATGGGGTCACGGTAGAGTCAGACACAACTGAAGCAACTTAGCACATACACACACGCATTTCTCAGAGTAAGGAGAGGCCAGCTATCTCTCTGGTCTACTACTCTTTTTTTCTTTTCATTAATTTTTTTTTTTTTTTTTTTGCCTGCACTGTGCAGCTTTCAGGATCCCAGTTCCCGGACCAGGAGTCACACTTGGGCCCTTGGCAAGTGAAAGCCCGGGGAGTCCCAACCAATGGACCGCTAGGGAATTCCCCTGTTAAGCTTTCTTGTTCTATGACGTTCCTCTTACTCTAGAAAGAGATCCTGCTACAGGCCTTGATCTTTTCACCGCGTGCTAAAATGTGGAGGTGTGGTCTTGCAGCTAATCCTATTTGTACGTGTACTTAGTATATTTACTTTGGGTGTCTTAACACGATTCTCCACGGCGCACTTCGAGTGTTTTTTCTTTCCTCCCTCATCCCAGAGAAACCCTAATGAGCTTTATGCGTTGGTCTCCGCGGCTAGACTGTGATTCCCTTGAGGGTAAGTATTCTAAGAATTCCTAGCACGCAGCACACGGTCCGAGCCACCTCAAAGGTCTGTGGGCCACCTCAAAGGTCTGTGAGGTGAATGAGACAAGGACAGAACGCGAGCCTTCTCAGGGCAGCACCCACAGCCAGGGTGGCGGCGGCGGGGTTGGGGGCGACTCACTGGAGCGGCAGAGCAGCACGCGCGGCGTGGGCGTCAGGGGCGTGAGGGGCAGCTGCGGGTGGGCGCCGGGGCCGTGGCCGGCGATGAGCACGTTGCTGAAGAGCCCCGAGCCCTGGCGCACCGGGCTGAGCATGGGCGGGGGCGTGTAGGGGGGCAGCTCGTGGGCGGGGTCCAGGAGCAGGTGGTCGCCCAGCACCCGTGGGGAGCGCAGCTGGCTCTGGTACAGGGTGGCGCCGGAGTGCGAGGCAGCGAGGTTGGGTGTGTAGGAGGGCGGTGGCGGGATGAAGAGCGGCTCCGGCCGGTGCCGGAACTTCTTCTTCTCCGCTGGCGCGCTCCTGAGGGCTTCCTCGGCTTTGGCCGCGCCTGGCTGGTGCTTCTTGGGAATTTCCTACGACGGAAGAACGATCCGACTCAGATACGGGGGCTTTTCCCTCAGGCCCTTGCCACAGGTTGACGGGAGGGGGAAATCTGCGTTCTAACGGGAACACGCCCCCCTCCCCCTCCCCCGCCCCCCGCATCCCCTGCCTTGAGAAACGGTCACAGCCATCTCCGACAAGGCGAGATCTGGTGGCTTGGTTAAGGGAGCCGACTTTGGTTTGGGAGGAAATCCCTCATGTCTGGAGACGGATTGGGGGGGTGCGGCGGGTAGGAGCAGTGGGTGGGCAAGAAAGAATAAATTCACATTCTTTACTGCTTATCACCGCATTCCCATCTGCTGAGTGGACTCCAGCTGAGTGGGCCCTTTAATTCCCCACGGGCTCCCCAGAGACGGACCTCGGGGACAGATAACACATGTTCTAAGAAGGGGACAGAATCGTCTATTCAGGGAAGCTGGCAGAGGCTGTGGGGCAGGAAGACGGGGGGGTCAGGCCTCAGCCAAAGCTCCCAGGGCCAGTGACCCACACACTGGGCTCCCCCTTGGAGGTAACTGTCAGGGGGGAGGAGGGCCAGCTGGGATCTCTAAGGCCCCCCTCTCATGTGCTCTCCTAGAAGTGGATCCCTTGACCCTTCCCCCTCACCGCCCTTCACTCCTGCTCCCAGCACTGGTGCCTCTCCTCTGTGGCAAACCCTTCTCCCAGGTTGGTTTCCTGTCAGCGGGGTTAGTTTATTTTATTCCAAGCATCTTCTGGAAGGAAGATTTGCCACATGGAAACAGATATACTAATAAGTAAACATATGCGTGGAAGGAGATAAAGCAGGGCATGCCAAAGCCAAACATAAACAGATTTGGTGTGTGCCAGCATCAGCTCAGAAAACCCAGAGCTGGGTGAGGCCGGAGAGACAGTGATGCTGTTGGGGGGGGTGGGGCGGTGGTGGGGGTGCAGAGGGGATACCTGCAGGGAAATTCTGGGCAGTCTGTGGTCCCCTCCCAGGCCCTGCAGGCCAGCCTGTCACAGCTGTGGTCCCTGGCAATCCTGGTATCCACCTTGGTGCCTTAGTAGGAGGCAGCAGGGGGTGATGGGAAGGGTTGGCCATGGTCATGTGACCTGCCCCAGTCACCCCTCAGCTCTGGGCTTCTCTCTCTCTAACCCCGCTGAAGGCAGTTCTGCTGCCTTCAGCACTTCAGGCTGCCCCTCCTTGTCTCCCCCTCAGTTTCTGGGGTGCCATCCCAGCCCCTAGCAGGGGAGTTTAGGGAAGCAGAGAGGTGGGGAAAGAAGGGGCAGAGGGACTCACCCCCAGGGGGCTCTCCTTAGGCCACAGAGCCCCGACCTGCTTTCTTTCCCCACCAGAGGGCTCCTCGCTGCCTGATGCTGAGATGGAGAGGAATGGGGAAAGGATGCCTGTGACCCCCAACTAGGGGAGCAATCCTGATGCTCTACACCCAGTTCCTGGGTGACTGATGAGGTCAACTGAGGACTCTGCATGTCTTCAACACTGCACCGGAATCCAGACCTCTGACCACAGACAGGGCCAGAGGTCCCTTTGGGGCTCTCTCTCCTTAAGCCTCTGGTTCAGTGACAACAGCTCTGAACTGGAACTTTCCAATCCTCCAGGCAAGGCTCTGAGACTGTGGGCCAGGGAAGGCCCCCAGAAGGTCAGACCTGGATATCACCTGGGAGGAAGTATATACAGAATTCCAGCCAAGCAGGGCCAAGCGCTGAGAGGTTTTAAAAGCTCCCCAGAAAGGTGACAGCCACTGAGGAAGCCCACTCCCTTCCCCCTGAGGTCACAGGAGAAACCATGGTTCTGAGAAGCGAAGGGTCTCAGCTGTCTGCACCCCAACTGACTAGGAGCACAGTAGAGATTAAAACCCAGGGCTCCTCCCTGAACATTTTCATCTCTTAATATATTAAGTGTCATGACCTTGCTCGCATGTACTCAGTCCTACTTTATGCTTCCACTTTGGCTTATCTCCTCACAGTATCTTTCTCACCCTTGCCACAAAACCAAGTTCATCTCTGCCTTCAAAACTCTGTCTGGAACTCTCCTCATGATGGTCTTCTAACACCAAACGTCCCTTGCCTTGTCTTAGTCCCTAACGACCTTAGCTCTCGGGGTATATTCCCCACCAGCCCCACGCAGGGCAATGCTGCCTTGGTGTCTCTGTCTTGAATTGAGGCAGACCTGCTGCCTGGGGCTCTGACCCCTGTGTCACTAGGAACCTGACTTTCTCCAGCTTCAAAGTTTCCAAAGGGTAGAAACAGTGTCTCTCCCACCAAATCAGGCACTTCCTGGGCAAAGAGGGGGCCTGGCGGTGTGGTTTCATCTCTCTCCCTGTTGCTGGCCCCCAGGACCTGCCAGCTGATGGGAATCCTCACCTCCAGAGGTTCTCCATCTGTCTTTTTCCTCTTCTGAGCCTTGATATTATGTAGAGAACCAAAAAGGCTCTTTCTGGACTTTTCTAGTTCTCTTAATTATTCTATCCTTCTCCTGGCCCAGCCCCTTCTTTATGCCTCCTGGAATCCCAGTGGCCACTTATTCTGTGAGAATAGGTATGACCCAGCACAGCACTTTGTGGGGAGGGGACAAGTCTGATGTAATGAACCATAGGGGTTCCAGACTCCATGGCGGCTGGGGGCAAGGGTGGGGAGGGAAGGAAGGGGAGAAGGAAGGAGACAGAGAGATCTCTGTCCCAGAGCCAGGCTAAGCTGCTTGGGTGAAGCACTTGGAAGCTGAGAAAGAGAAGGACAGTAAGAAACACGAATCTCTTTGCTTTCTTGAGATTGGGGGTGGGTGTCTCAGTGGAATTACTTTGGGAACCTCAATGAATCAGGTCCTCTGAGAGTATTTATTTATGCAGAGGTGATATTAAAAATATTAAGCTTCTGCTAAGGCTGACCATCAGCATGGATGCCTGGAGGACCCACCGTGCCAGGGGGCTACATCTCTGGTGGATGGATCTGGGGAGGTCTGGAGATCCTGGGGGAGGGACCAGGGAGGGCCCTGGGCAGTAGCTCTTTGTGATCCAGAACAGTACTTCCATATTTTAATCATTGTGATCATCAGCTGAGTTATCACCTCTGTTTTTTTTTTTTTTTCACCTCTGTTTTTAATCCAGGAACATCTTCGGGTCTCTCAGAATCTAATCTGGAACGTGAGCCTGGTAGAGTACTAGGCATTTACTGGGTAGCAGGTAGACTGGATGCAGATGGGAATTTCCAGGGTGGCCACAGGGGCTCAGCCCCAAGGAGCCATGCCACGTCTGAGCTCTGGCTGGTCCCGGGCAGATCTGTCCCCATCTCCAAGAAAGCAAAGGGATGTCCCCACCTCAGGCAGGTGGGGTGGAGCTGCAACTCACAGCAGGCGGGTTGGGGGCAGCCCCATGGGGCGAGTGTGGGGGAGAGAGGGTCATCCTCACGAGCACGGGCATCTCGTCGTCCGACATCGAGCTGGCTGGCTTGTCTCTGGCCGAGGGGGCGGCAGCGACGCTGTTGGCGAAGCCCTGAGAGCTGGGCTTGGGCGGGAGAAGCTTGACAGGGACAGACACGGGCATGACCATAGGCGTGAGGCTTTCCGCCTCGGGAGGGAGCTGAGGTGGCGGCGGCGGAGGCGGCAGTGGCGGCTGGGGCTGAGGCGGAGGCGCCGGGGCCTTCTCTCCTTCCTCCTACACAGACAATAAAGGCTTTGATCCTGGGCTCAGAGCAGCTCCCACAGTGGGGCATGCAACTTCGCTCTTCCTGCAATGTTCCTGGACATCACGCGTGGGTGACAGAGAACCACCTCAGGGCAGCTTCCTTTCTGCCACCCTGAGTCCCTCGGCTCCAGTGATGCCATGGGCAGTGGACAAAGCACTCTATTTTCTACATTTAAAAAATCCTGACCACTTGTATATTCAAACAGACAGTGAAGAAAAATTTTTGTGTGGTTGTCATTACTTTTAATGAAAAGGATCTGGACTTAGAATCAGGCAAAAAAAAAAAAAAAAGAAGGAAAAACCCCACATAAGCTCTCATGTGGGACCTTTTAATTCTTTGGGCTGCAGTTGACTCATCTGTCAAATGGAAGACAAAGATCTTTTAACTGGCATCGTCAAGAGACGGAGTGACCTGGATCACATCAAAGTTTTTGGTGAACAGCAAGTTAATCTCATAGACTTAAATTAAGATGCACAATATTCAAAGAATCAAGAAAATTCTTTTGAATTTTAACCTAACTCTAAAACTGCATGGATAGTTGACCACAAGCATATCCTGCCTGGATAATCCCGAGGGCATTTAAAGGTCTCTAGATGCTAGAGTCTAACACTGGTGCCCCAGTGAATAGAAAATGCTGGCTGGGAGCCTGGTGGTCACACTAGCTCTCCCTGGCCACTGACTACTGATCTGGAAGGCCTAAGGGACCCTGGTCTTGAGTGCTTCATGCAGCAGAAGTTAAAAACAATATTGCATCTCCATGTTTTCTTTGCTGTCTTCTCCAGGACGCAGAGAGGCTGGGATCCCCTAAAAGGATTTCTACCACCTCAGTTCTGGATTTTTGTTCATGGTGCCAGTGGAAGTGGGGACTGTGTGACCTGGCTGGCTCCCAGCGTCAAAGCTTGAGCACTTCTGTTAGGGAAAGACTACGCCTCTCCAGGTCCCCCGGGTGGGGCTCATATTACTCCATCTGACGGCAGCAAAGCAAAGCAAGCAGCACATGGCCTGGGAAGGACAGGGGGTGGATTCCTGCTCACCTGTTTGAGGCTGGGGGAGGCCCTCATCCCCCCATGGGACCGCATGTGGCCATTCAGGGCGGGCAGGCTCTTGAACTCCTTCAGGCAGATGGAGCATGTCAGCTTGTTCTTGGCATCAAACTGCTCCCCAAACACTCCTTTGGGTTGGCCGCTGCTCAAGGGTAGGGCCAAGTGGAGAGGACACGCACATCAACGAAGGGAAACAATGACTCATCACAAGGCCACATACCCCACGATGAACCCGCTTCATTCACCCAGAGCTCCCACGGCCATGGCCCCTCACCAATTCCCTTCGGAGAACTGAGCCCAATTTGCAGATGGAAAACGGAGGCTCAAAAGTAAGAAAGGGTATGCTTAAGATCATGCAAAAGATGAACCAAACATCTTTCTTCATTCCAGGCCTTCACATGCTGTCTTTTTTCCCCACCTCTGGCTTACTACCCTTCTAGAAGCAGGGTGCCTGGGTCCTCCTCTTCTAGAAGCCTTCCCTTAGAGATATGAGTCTCAGTCCTCTGATTAAGTCTTCAGATTACACGTCTTAAGTTTGTCAGGTTCTGGCTAAGTCTTTAATGATTTACCAGACCCACGAGGGGAGAAAGCAAGACTGTACTATTTCACTCAAAGCTTAGTTCTATGTCTGGCACACAGTAGGTACTCAATAAACACTCACCGAATGGATAAGAGGGCAGAACATGGGCTTTGGAGTCTATGCCAGCACCCCTACTTTCTCGATGTGCAAACTTAAGCTCTCTGAGACTCAGCTTTCTCCTTTGTAAAATCATAATGATAATAACAGTTAACAGTGGTTGAGTGCTTACTACATGCTAGGCACATGGTAATCACACCCACCCTCACTGAGTTACTTTTATTAGACATGATATGGAGTAATAGTAAGTGGCTTAACCACAACAGCTGCTATTATTGTTCTTATAAATTTCTTTGAGGAACTGACTTTGAATTTGGAAATGAATCATGAAACAATCCAGGAAAACCTCCCAGTCCCCCCGCATGCCAACAAGCCTCCACGCATCCATCCTACCTTGACTCAGGAGACACTGGCTGGGCTCGGCCATCAGGTAGGTGCATCTAATTTTGAGCAATGCAGGACACCAGAAGAAAGAAGGAAAAAAAAAACATGTTTCTGACAGGAGGGGTCCTTGAGCAGTGGGAACACCAGGGCCTGCCCTTCTAGGATTTTTCCCTCTCTCTGCCTCATGGTGACCGGGCTCATAGCTACTCATACCCTTGCCCTTCTGCACCTGAAACTTCCTGTCTTCTTTCCCTCGATGCTCCTGGGCTTGGGGCCACACCCCTGAGGATGCCCCGCCAGCCACAAGCCCACTGGGACTCAGTCCCTCGCCTCCTTTCCTGTCCTCCCCGTCCACCCATCTGTGCATGGACAGACTCCATTCCCAAGAGAGACACAGAATGGAGAGCTGGATGATACAGCCTCACACAAGAATTCCCCTGCTGGAATTCTTTTTAGCCTGGGCCATGTCATCTTATTCTTGTATTCACAAAGACTCTCAGTTACTATTGGCCTGAGTCCTACACAAAACAAGGTCAAAGGGAGTTCATCTCTGGCCTTCAGTCTTCATCGGAGCCCTCTCTTCATCTACCCTGGTCTTATTCAAGGTACCCTCCTCCCTTGAATCTGTTGTCACTTGAGTGTAGCACTTGGAACACGCCAAAACACGAACGGTGCCCAGCACACAGTAGGCAATTTTATGATCAAATATATTTGGGAAACAATTAAGAGTTAATACCTGTCACCCGCAGGCTGACTCTGATCTGCAGACATGGTCTGCTTGGCTGGACTGTTTTTAAAAACCTGACTATGGATATCATTAGTTGGGGCATTGGCCCTCCAGTCCACACAATCCATACCAGGCCATTCTGCTTATTGACTTTACCTGCCTGGATCCTGTGGGCAGCTAAGGTTTTTCGCCTCTGCAACTACATGAGGTATGCCCTCATATTGATTTCTCCCAAGAACCCACGCCCCTCCCCCGAGCAATGTGCACTAAACATTCTATGGAACTTCGATTCTAAGCAATAGACTTTGAGAAATGCTGTCACAATGTGGTCTCCCTCCCCAGAAGGGAACAATTTCATAGGAAGTCCCCTAAGGATACAGACCTAAGGGGGACAAGACCACCCCCACTGTGTGGTCCCTGGGCACCTGATGAGGCCTTGACCATGACATGCATCATTTGGGACCTGATATATATTTTGGCCGCCTCTTTAGTGAGATTATAAGATCTACGGGCAAAAGACTGAGTCACAGTTGATTTCATATTCCACAGTGTCTGATTAACGTTTGTGGAATAAAGAAAAGAACGGAAGTATTGGAGGGGTTTGGAGGACAGGACTAGCCACTGCACTGGACTCAGCTCTGGTTGGCACACGCGCACCCTGAGATCCCGGGATTAACGTCCACTCTGAGGATACCTGGGGCCACACGGCACTGGGAGACAGCTGCTGGTGCTGAGACCCCATGTTGTTGAGGTGGATGCTGCCAGGGGACAGGAGCGGCCGGTGCGGGAGGGCACTGCTGGCCCGGTGCAGGTCGGAGCTGGCCGCGTCTCCCATTCCTGTGTCTGGAGGCCCCAGGTCCCCGTGGGAGCTCAGCATGGCCTGGGCCTGCCTGTCGCCTGGGTAAGTCTTGGGCTGACTGTCCTCAGGCTGCTGGTGCTGAGGCAGGTGGCTCTGCTGGTACACGGGGTGGCCGTAGGGCTGCTGGGGCTCCTGGTAGTAGTACTGGGGCATGGAGCCCAGCTGAATCAGCTGGACTGCGTGCGCCTGCTCTGGGGTGTATTGATGGGGGTCCCTGTGATAAGAAGAGGGCTGCAGGTGCATCTGGGGCTGCTGCGGCTCTGGCAAAGGCTGTATCATGGGTGGGGACTGGTAATACTGAGGTATCTGCATTGAACCCTGCCGCGGCTGCGGCTGCGGCTGGGGCTGTGGCGGGCGAATCTGCTGTTGTGGCGGCGGCTGCATTTCTTGCATGGACACCCGCTGTTGCCCGGCGTGTGTCTGTTGCTGCGGCGGGTAATACTGATGCGGCTGCAGCTGCTGCATGTGCTGGGATAGCATCTGGGGGGCCTGCAGCGACTGTCCTCCCTGCACCGGCATTTGGGCCAGCGGCTGCTGGTAGTCGTAATACAGGTGCCCTTGGCTTGGGTGCTGCCCGACCTGGAGAGCCGGTTTGGATAGCCCACCAGTGAAACCAGGGTGAGGCTGCTGGGACGCCTGCTGGTAGCGGGACGGGAGAGCCGCTGCTGGGGCCTCCATGGGCTTCTGGGACAGCAACTGGCGGAGGGCGCTGTCAGGCGCTCCGTCCATCACCGCTGACTGGGTGTGCAGCACCTGGGCCATATTGTTGACCTGAATTCGCAGGTTTTGGTTGGCAAACACCTGGGTGAAAGAGTCTAGCTTGTGCAGGACACCGCTGGTGAGCTTCTGGGTCCGGATCTCGCTGGCCTGCGAGTAGGTGTACTGGTAGCCATCGGTGGGCTCCGCCTGGGCCGGCGCCCCCCACATCATGTTCGAATTGGTCAGGTTTCCACGTAGCTGGACATGGTTTCCAGGCCCTGCGTGGCCTCCCCACCCTCCCTGCCTCGAGGTATCCACTTGGCCAAGGTTTTTGGAGCCAACAGCCAAGCCTAGACCATCCCGAGTGTCTTGAGGGAAGTGGGGGGAGATGGGTGATGCCTGAGGGGCATCCATTCCAGCCCCGGGCACTGTATTCCCATAGCTGTGGTTCAGCCCGCCGTGGACGCCAAGTGGTGGCTGTTGGTAGAAAAGGTTCTCACCACCGTGGGCCACATGATTGGTCTTGTATAGCTGCTGGTCCCCCATGGTGCCTGCCCTGGTTGTGAACGTCCAGCCACAAAACCATACAAAAAGGTCAATGACACAAACCCTAAAGGACTGAAACCCTGAGAAGCAGAGAGAAAGCGTCCACACTACTCCACGGCTGACATGTCCGTGACCGTGGCTGCAGCCAGGTGTTCCTGTTGGCCTCTACCACGCATGTGCAGAGCGAGGGGTTTTACATCCTCACCCGGGCTAAGGGACGGACCAAATGCCACCGTGGTGAAGAGATGCTGCTCACACCTGCAAGACAAGTTGCAAAGGACAGGAAAGACTTACTTGGCTGTTTTGCAATGAGCAACTGTATCTACCACGACTCATTAGAGAAATAAACACAAAACGGGAGCCTGGATTAGAAATAGCCAGTTTCATACACGCCACACCTTTACACTGATTCCGCAGATCTTGACCCTCATGTGAGATGTGAACTCTCTTACTTTCAAGCCATTGCTCAACGGCTCATTAGTTCATCGATTCGTTAATTCATTGTTTTGCTCACTGATTAATTCATCCGTTCTTCTGGGACCCTGCTATTGAAAGCCCAGCACTACTGTAGGGCCTAAAAGGATATGAAGAAGTTTAAGACACTCATAAATCAATTCATCTGGTCAACAAATACTTATTAGACACAGACATTTATTAAGTGGAAGACGCAATGCTTAAATGAATGATTAAGACATGGGTCAGATCTCGAGGAGCTTACAGTGGAAAAAGAAGTTGGTCACATGAATAACTACAGTACAAGGAGGAAAGAGACGCATGTATAGAAAGGGAAAAATAACAGATATGGAACTCATAGGCTGGAGGGTATATTTCTAGCAGAACAACAGTTTCAAAGAAGAGCAGTGCACGTCAGTACACAGCTACCTGATCCTTTGGTATCCCTGCTCAAAGAAACATCTGTGCACAGTGCTGATCACCTGGCCAGAGTCTATGATGTGCCTGGACTCAATAAATCAATAAATAAGTAGATAAACAAATAGGCTGAGCCAATCAAGTTCCCTCTCTTAGAAATATGAACTAGGGGATTTCCCTGGTGGTCCAGTGGTTAAGAATCTGCCTGCCAGTGCAGGGGACATGAGTTCGATCCCTGATCCAGGAAGATCCCACATGCCACAGAGCAAGTGGGCCCCTGCGCCACAACTACTGAGCCCACACTCAGAACGCTGAAAGTGAGACACTCTAATAAATACGTAGTAAATCTTATTTGCAAGCTAGGTGGTTTCCAATTCTTGTTTTTCATTAGGAAGGCCCAGGAGAATTAAAATACAATTGTCAGTGATAGATCGCTATGTGATTTTTGGTACATAACTCAGAAGCAGATCAAGAACACACCACTTTAATAAAACTCATATTTTTTATCTATTAGTTTATATGAATGAGGGTTTTCAGTGTTTACATCTATATAAATGAAAAATGGAAATATAATAGATGCTGGTCTGTGTCTCATATCTCATGCAACAAACAGTATTCTTCCATGGACAGATAAGCAAAAACAAAAAACAAGAAACAAGCCAGCACCAGCAAGAGTCTACCCTGGATCTGGGCGGCAACTGCACGGGTGGCGGGCGCTTACTCTGTGATGACCCGAGTTGCACACTCGGACTTCACCACATACGTATATGTTGTGCGTCATTTAAAAAATGACTTAGCCAAAGCATGGAAGAAAACCTAAATGTTCATCAACAGGTGAATGGATAAAGAAGACGTACACACACCCACACACACCACACACACACACAAATATAAAGGAATACTACTCATCCATAGACAAGAACAAACTAATGCCATTTGCAGCAACATGGATGCAACTCTAGATTGTCATACTGAGTGAAGTAAGTCAGAAGGAGAAAAACAAATATAATATCACGTATAAGTGTAATCTAAAATATAGCACAAATGAACCTAACTACAAAAAAGAAACAGACTCACAGACACAGAGCTCAGACTTGTGGTTGCCAAGGGAGGAGGGTGGGAGAGGGATGAACTGGGAGTTTGGGGCTGGCAGATGTAAACTATTACATTGAGAATGGATAAACAACAAGGTCCTACTGTTTAGCACAGGGAACTATATCCAGTCTCCTGGGATAAACCATGACGGAAGAGAATATTTTTAAAAGAATGTGTAAAACTGAGCCACTGTGCTATACAGCAGAGATTGGCACAACATTGTAAATTAATTATACTTCAAACAAAAAAAACCCCAACACCGCAAACAAAAAAGAGTATTTACTTGAAAAACAATTAAAAATTACTTTAAAAAGTCTCCAGCACCACCATCTAAGGTATATTTTCAATATAATTTTAGTTTTTATATGTATTATTTATCCAAATTAGAATATACTTTATGCTATCTTGATTAACTGCACACTTTTAATAATCATTATAATGATAACTCAAACAGGAAGAAAATTTTAGAACTTAGAACTTTATGATTTCAGGAAATTTTAAAAGTTTTAACTTCATATAAAATTGTTACAAAAAATTAGGACAGAGGAACAACTGATAGAGTTTTAGGGACAAAAACATATTCCATTAGCATAAAATTCCACGGGGGAAGTGAAACAGAAATAAAATTTCAGGAGAAAAAGGAACACTGACTATTAATGAAGAACATGTTCATGCATTTTTAAAATGGATGATGTGGGTATCAAATTCCATGGTGTTTAGATTCCACTGGATAAATTTAAAACAGTGATGTCATAGTTTTACTTAAAAATATCAATGTTTACAATGTACTGGAAATTGCATCTTCTGCAGACATATAATAAAAAATGTAGATGTAAACTTAAAAATGTGTGAGGGGGTAAATGGTTTTACAATATCCTTTTATGGGGGATTTTAAGCAGGAAGTTTTTGAAGACCCTCCCTCCAACTGGGAGCAAATCTAAGTTGGTCTCTGTCCCTTTCTGAATAAGAGACGGAGATGGACAAATTCAGGGTGAGGCATTTGGTTTGGTGGAATGAAGGGTGGAACAAGGAAAGCAGTGGGGTGGGAAAAGGCTGGGTAAACGTGGCTGGAGCAGACCCTGAAGATGAAGCCTTGAGGACTCCCAGCGACCACCCCATAAGAGGGTCTGACCTCCTGATCAGCCTCCTACTCCACACTCCCATTTCCAAGTTCAAAGCAAACTCAACATCTTCTCCCTACAAATGGATGCTCCTCCAAAGCCCTTGGGACTTCCCTGATGGTCTAGTGGTTAAGACTCCACGCACCCAGAGAAAGGGGCTCAGGTTTGATCTCTGGTCAGGGAACTAGATCCCACATCTAAAAAAAAAAGATCCTGCAGGCCGCAACTAAGACCCCTGAGTGTTTGTGTGCTAAGTTGCTTCAGTCGTGTTTGACTCTGTGTGATCCTCTGGATTCTAGCCTGCCAGGCTCCTCTGTCCATGGGATTTTCCAAGCAAGAACACTGGAGTGGCTTGCCGTGCCCTCTTCCAGGGCATCTTCCTGACCCAGGGATTGAACTTGTGTTTCTTATGTCTCCAGCATTAGCAGGTGGGTTCTTTACCACTAGTGCCACCTGTGAAGCCTAACTAAGACCCAGCACAGCCTAAATAAATAAATATTTTAAGAAAATAAACCAAAACAAAGTCTCACCCTTGACTCTTGCTTCCCCCTTAACCAACCACCACAACCCGTCAATTTACTCTGAACTCGATCCATCTTCCTCTGGTTCCACTACCAGCACCCTAGTCCAGGGCACTGTGTTTATCTTACACGCTACCCCCAGAGCATTCTGATTGGTGGTCTCCCTGCTTCCAGTCATGTCCATTCTCCACACAGCAGCAGCAGATCTTTCTGAAATGTACTGTGGTAACATCATCCCACTGTTTAAAACCTTTCCATGGCATCTTTAGTACTGTTCAGTTTAAAATAAAAATCATAACGGGGCTGACAGGGTTCCCCATGGTTTGTTCCCAGCCTCAGGATATAACCCTTTCCTCCTTGTTCTCCCCACCAACTCCCTGTCCACATTCCCAGTCACTCTGGTCTCCCAGACTGACCAGGTTCCATGAATCTGCCAAGCTGTCTCTTACAACAGGGCCTTTGTACATACTGCCCCTCCCCAGTTTGGAGAGCTTTCCCCTTCCCTTCTCCACCTCTTCATCCAGCCAAGTCCTGGGCATCCTTCAGTTCTCAGCCCAAACTATACTTTCTTAGAAAGTCTATCCTAATCTCAACTCCCAAGGCTACATCAGGGTCACTTCTTTTATGTTCTCATAAAACCATATCCCTTTCCTTCAGACCACTCTTCTCAGCCTGTAACTGTATTTCCACCAGTGTAATTATTTGATGCATGGATCTTTCTCTTACCAGGGCAGGGACCATGTCTTTTTTTTTTTTTTTGCCTATTATGACCAACCTAGATAGCGTATTAAAAAACAGAGACATTACTGTGCCAACAAAGGTCCATCTAGTCAAGGCTATGGTTTTTCCTGTGGTCATGTATGGATGTGAGAGTTGGACTGTGAAGAAGGCTGAGCGCTGCAGAATTGATGCTTTTGAACTGTGGTGTTGGAAAAGACTCTTGAGAGTCCCTTGGACTGCAAGGAGATCCAACCAGTCCATTCTGAAGGAGATCAGCCCTGGGATTTCTTTGGAAGGACTGATGCTGAAGCTGAAACTTCAATACTTTGGCCACCTCATGCAAAGAGTTGACTCACTGGAAAAGACCCTGATGCTGAGAGGGATTGGGGGAGGAGGAGAAGGGGACGACTGAAGATGAGATGGCTGGATGGCATCACCGAATCGATGGACATGAGTTTGGGTAAACTCTGGGAGTTGGTGATGGACAGGGAGGCCTGGCGTGCTGTGATTCATGGGGTTGCAAAGAGTCGGACACGACTGAGTGACTGAACTGAACTGAACTGATGATTCTATTCCCCAAATCTACCATAATTCACAGTATATGGTAGGCCCTCTGATAAGAATTTCTTGACAGAGGGGTAATATTATTGAATGAATGAATCAATAAATGGAAAAAAAATTAAGAGAACAATGATCAAGTGTCCTGGTGAACTGATATACAGGAAAAGATATTCAGTGTAGGCTGAGCGAATATTAAATCCTCATAAAGAACAATTATATTTTACCTGGTCCTGATGGACAAACAGGGTTTACAGAGCTGAGAGGACCAGCAGGGGTATTCCACCTGTGGGAACATGCACAAAGGCAGAGAATCAGGTGCAGGGGTCCATGCTGAGGCTCCATGTCCTTGTGAGGAACTCACTGATAATCAGGCTAAATTTATATGGTCAGGGATAAATTGTGGGGGTCTTAAAATGATGTTCAGGGACATCCCTGGTGGTCCCTGGGACTCCAAGCTCCCAGTGCAGGGGGCCCAGGTTTGATCCCTGGTTGGGGAACTGGATCCCACATGCCACATCTAAAGATTCTGCATGCACAATTAAGGATCCTGCGTGCTGCAACTGGGACCCAGCACAGCCAAATAAATGAAAAGAAAAAAAAAATTATGTCCAGCAGTGTTATCCTGTGGGCATTAGTCCTGGTGATATCAGAATGGCCTGCCTGGCTTAAACCTCACCACTTAACCTTCCTTGAAAGCCTTGCACCACGGCACCTCCCCCAGGAAGAATAACTTGCTGAAACTCACCAGACTCTGACCATGATCTGACTCCGTGTCTCTCCATTATACACCGTGGGTGGAAGGGAAGCCAGATCATTTTATGTCTGTTGACCTGTCTGCTCTGTTGTGTTCCCAGACTGCTGCGCAAGAGGGATTACTTGGTGTTCTGAGCTACTGTATCCGTTATTTGTGGATAATTTCAGAACTGGGAACGTAGTTTATTTATAAAGAATCCTAGAAAGCAGAAAACACTAGAAAGTCAGAGGCGGGGCTCCCAAAGTGTTTTTTCCCAGGCCAGCAGCATCAGCATCACTTGGGAACTTGTAAATGCTGATTCTTTTTCTTTTCCTTTAAATTTATTTTTTATTGACATATAGTTGAATTACAATGTTGCACTAATTACTACTATACATCAAAGTGACTCAGTTATACATTCTTTTTTCATATTCTTTTTCATTTTGGTTTATCACAGGGATTATAGATTATAGTTCCTACTCTGCTTTACAGTAGGACCTTGTCGTTTCTCCATTGTATATACACCATTTGTATAAATGCTGATTCTTGAGCCTCACCCAGACTCACTGAATGTGGCGGGTGGGGTGGGGTGTGGCCCAGCAGTCTGTGCTTTTTTTAAAAAAACATTTCTTTTTGGCTGTGTCGTGCAGCATGCAGGATCCCAGTTCCCTGACCAGGGATCAAACCTGAGCCCCACCACCCCCGACACTGGGAGCACAGATTACCAGCCACTGGGCTGCCAGGGAAGTCCTGGCAGTCCGTGTTTTAATGAGCCCTCCTGTGCAGTCTGATGCTCTTTCAAGTTGAAGGCTGTCTGTAACTTTCAGACCTAGAAGAGTACCTGACTCAACAGTAGTAAGCAATCAAGAATCATATACTCTGTATAATGAATGGCTCTAGGTCCATCCACCTCAGTTCAACTGATTCACATTTGTTCCCTCCTATGGCTTAGTAATATTCCACCATATATATGTACCAAAACTTCTTCATCCATTTACCTGTCGATCGACATCTAGGTTGCTTCCTTGTCTTGGCTATTGGTGGGAGGTAAGCTCTAGAGGGAGGGGATATATTTATATATATGTGTATGTGTGTATATACACATATATATACAGTTATGACTGATTCACATTTTTGTACAGCAGAAACCAACACAACATTGTAAAGCAATTGTTTAGTTGCTCAGTCATGTCCTACTCTTCTGCAACCCCATGGACTGTGGAACGCCAGGCTCCTCTGTCCATGGGATCTTCCAGGCAAGAATACTGGAGTGGGTTACCATTTCCTTATCCTCCAGTTAAAAAATTAATTGAAAAAAGTGAATACAGATATCATAAAATGGAAAAAAAAAATCATATACTGAATGGAAGAGAGGAAAAATGACTTCCCTAGGGAGATGTATTGAGGTAACAGCAAAACCATATGCTACTTATTTCATTAAGTTTATATATTTTTGAATAGATACTAAATTCACATGGTTCAAAATTCAAAAGGTATGAAAAACATACAAAAGGTATAAAAGAGCATACAAAAGAGTGAAAATAATCTCAAATAAATGCTTGACAATGAAATGAAGTTAGAGCAAATTTTTTATAAAGGGTACTTCAGCCAGCCAGCACCCCTCCAGACAATCACTCAGGTTTGTATATTCTAGAGACACTTTATGCTCATACAAGAATGCTTGTACATAGCCCCACCCCTACCCCATTTATACAGGCAGCAGCACACCGGGCCCACAGTTTAGCATCTGGTCAAATGTTTCTAAATAAAACATTTAAAACCTGGAAACTGTTCTTTTTTCCCACAGGACTGTTATAATACTAACTCAAGATTCAAGTCTTTATTATTTTGCTAATAAGGTCACTGCTTTTCTCATTATGTATAACACTTCCTATTGGGTAACTGGCACCAGGAACTTTTTCATTTATGAATGAATTAACAGAACAACTGCTTTCACATTTCTTTGGTCAAGTCCTTCCTTAGAACAAGACTCCTGGATTTTGGATTCTGCTCAACAAAAACGCTGCCTGCTCAGAACCTGAGATGCTCACTCTGATTCCTCTGAAGCATTAGAGTCAAACGACCTGCTTTGGTGTTATGCCCCCATTGGCTGTCCAGTCCTTCTAAGGCAGGGACAGCATCCTCTCCATTTGGGTCCCCAGAGACTGGGACACAGCTGATGCTCAGTAGACACTCATTGAGCTACAATGCCAAGTCAGACAAATGAGGCCTAAAGCACTTCCCCCCCAGATTCCTATGCCTCTGACATGGATCGAGGGCCAGAATTTACTATTTTTCCAGGGTGCTAGAGTGCCAGAGTCATGGAATGCTGTACATAGTAAGAAGGCTCTGCAGAGATGTTTTAGCACAGGGCTTTTCTGTACAGGGCCAGAGAGTAAATATTTTCAGCTTTGTGGGCCATACAATGTCTGTCACAGCTCTGCGGTTGCAGTGCGAAAGCAGCCATAAACCATATATAAATGTGTGGTTGTGTTCTAACACAATTTTATTTATGGACACTGAATTTTATATAATTTTCACATGTCAAGAAATAGTGTTCTTTTTTGGATTTTTCTTCAACGTGAAAAACCCTTCTGGGCCCACAGGCCGTTCAAGAACAGGCGGGGGCTGGATTTGGTCCCAGTCACGGCATGCTGACCTCTGTTCTAGTGCATCAAAGTCCCTCTCCCCTCCCCTCAAGCCCCCCGGGGGTACAGGAGACAGGACGCAGTCTGCAAAGAAGGATGGAAAGGACCATCCTTTGAATCAGAGAGAGAGAGGAAGTTGACTTTGGCCAACGGTTCGGCAAGACTTGTTTGCTTACATTTCAGGGTAACACCATGCTCCCGCCAGACCACCACCGCTTGTTTGAAGAAGAAAAACCAAAAGGATTTTCCTTTTTCTGACACCAGGCTATCCTTCAGGGACTATACACACAATTCCCCTAGTGACTTGGCTTCGGTCTTAGGCAAGACTTCCTCTCAGGTCTGTCAAAGGAGCTTAACTTGGATGCTCCTGGAATTCTGTTCCCCGAAGGAAGCAGAAGCCAAGGGCAGTTCTCCAAGACATGGACTCGTGGCTCATGGTCTCCTTTCTAGCAACACTGTTGTTCTAAATGCTTTCTGATTAGTCTTCTAAATAAAGCCAGTGGGTGTTTTATAATCCAGTAACCCAATTACCGCGGACCAGTTCTGCCAATGCCGGCGATTAGAGCTGAGTCTTTCTCCACGCAGAGCGCCTGGCCCGTCCTCGCTCCCTCCAGCCCCCACTGCTCCCTGCCCCCAGTCTCACGCTGACTCTCAGCCCTGGGCGGGTTCACAAGCCTTCCTTTGGACACCAAGAGACATTTATTTCTACATCTTTCAGTCTCACCCCGTAACATCAACTGCTTCCTCCCAAGCCCCAGGAACCGGGAAGAAGCCTGACTCACAGCCTGGAGAGTTTGGACTTTACTTCCTGGGGCCGGCTCTCCACCAGGGCACGGAAATGGGAGCTATTTCACTTTCTGGGATGCAGTTCTCACTGTCTGTGCTCTCTCTGGGCCAACAGGAGTTCTACCAGAGAATTAATTAACATTGTCGTCCCCAGCCCTCGTGACTGCCACATGCTGCTTCCTTCCCACCCTAACTGGTATGAAGCAGCGTGGATGCTGAGGACACAGGGAGAAAAGGGGAGGGCCTCAGGAGTCTAGGGGGGCTTCCTGGAGGAGGCAGACATGGTCTGAGGGGGCCCTGTTGATACATTCCTGGATACAGTTTTTCAAATCACCTCTCCTTGACAAATGGTTGGGACTAGGTGGGGAGATTAGGAATAAGAACTAGTGGGACTTCCCTTTCTGGTTCAGTGGCTAAAACTCTGCACTCCCAATGCAAGGGGCCGGGGTTCGACTCCTGGTCAGGGAACTAGATCCCGCATGATACAACTAAGACCTGGCACGGCCAAGTAAACAAATAAATATTTTTAAAAAGGAATAAGGACTAGCCGGAAGTTGATAAGAGATGTGCAGAGAGAAGGCAGGATGGGGAGACACCAGAACCATTCACACGTGAGTCCCTGGGCGACCTGAACACCAACTACTTCCTCATCACATGTCTCTCCTAAGGAGCTGCTGCTGGGAGAATTTTAGGAGTCACATGACCATATTTTGAAGACCTACTTTGTGCTAGGAGATATGACTAGGTCATGACCACTGGCCTCCCAGCCCGGAGACTGGCATCTGGGCCTGGCCTTATCCTCCGTATTCCTTCCTGCAAACTCACACGGAGGACCTACTGTGCCAGCGCCCTGCTAGGGGAGACAAAAGCCTGCAAACCTCTGTCTTGAGGCCCACAGCCTTGGGGTGGGGGCAGGTGCCAGGCTTCCTGAAGAGCCAAAAAATTTCACAAGGAGGAGGTGGAGGGGGCAGAGGAAAGCCTGGCGGGGGCTAGGGTCACTCCAGCCACACTCAGGAGGTGCTGTGGGCCAGTCCCCTGCTGCTGGGGACTCAGGGAGGGTCTTGGCAGGGTGACCAGATGGAGGGGTCTGGGCCAGGGTTGCAGGGAGGAGCCTCCACTCCTGCCTCCGAGGACCTGGGGCTCAGGGCTGTGAATCAGCACTGGGGGGTGCAGCCAGGGAAGAGCCCTGTTCCCACAGCTGTCCCGGGCAGGGCAGGGCAGGGCTGGGAGACTGGGAGGCTTCCCTCTGACGCAGCCTGAGGGAGCACGGAGTGAAGATGGAGGGAAGGAGAGGTGGCTGGCAGGTAGATGTAGATTCACTGGCTCCACTCCCAGCGACAAGAAACCTAAGAAAACACAAGTCAAGCACCTGAGGACTCTGCTCCTCACTCAAGCCCCACATCCAGCACCCTGGGCCGAGCTGCTGGGAGGGACTCCAGCTATTCAGGCAGCACAGACTGGCTTCCTCTGCAGGGGAAGGGAGGGGGACGGCCAGCACTGGCCCCTGGGACTGCACCAGCCCCCATCCCCAATGTCGCCCAGGATTCCAGGTAGGCTGCCTGGTTAGGGGCTCAATTCACAAATGGAGCAGCTGGCTTGGCTTTGGTCTGTGATGTTGAAGATGTTAGATTGTGCAAAAAACAAATGCCCCTGGACACCCAAGGCCTGGAGAAGGAGCTGGTGTATCAGGGAAACCACCTCCCTTCTTTTTGGTAAACAGCCCACAGTTCATTGGGTAACAAAGCCTGGGATGCTCCCTTGTGTGGAAATAAGTGCATGAAGGTTCTCGTGCTCTCTTGGTCCTTCTGTCTGTGTTTCAGGCTTCTCTGGTGGCTCAGACGGTAAAGAATCCGCCTAGAATACAGGAGACCTGGGTTCGATCCCTGGGTTAGGAAAACCCTCTGGAGAAGGGAACGGCAACCCACTGCAGTATTCTTGCCTGGAGAATCCCATAGACAGAGGAGTCTGGCGGGCTATGGTCCATGGGGTTGCAAAGAGCAGGACACGACTGGGCGACTAATATGTACACTCGGCCCTTCTGTCTGTGTTTCGGACGGGAGGTACCCCGGGTTATGACGTCAGTGCCACACTGGGCCATCCTGTCAACACAGGGCCCCAGCCTGGGGCAATGCCACGGCCCTTCCGGCCCAGAGTTCTAAGACTTTGGGGGGAATTCTGGGAATCAGGAAACAAGCCAGAAGGACCTCTGGTGTCTGGGGCTGGAGGCTTTCCCAGCAGCACTTCCTGAGTCGGTCCCTCCTCCGGGCCCCTGTGAACCGGGTTCTGGCGGATCATCCTCAGTCCGCCCCCACCTTCCCAGAGGGGGTGAACTTGTCGAGGGCAGCTGGAGGCCCCTTCTTGCTCGTCTCCAGGACCCAGCCTGGGCCCCACACCTGGCACTGTGCTAAGCAGGCGTTCGCTCAGTGGAGCCAGACACATGGCCTCAGCCCCCCTCTCATTTCCCACCACCCCGGAGCCCCTGGACTGAAGTCTGACTCAGTGGCTTGGCTGCCCCTGGCGATGTCTCTTTAGTCCTTGTGCCAAGCGAGGGAGGCCAGCCTTCCTCATCAGAGGAGAGGGCACCCTGACCAGGATCCTACAGCCCACGGGAAGCTGTCAAGGGAGGGGAAGCAAAGGGTGGACAGCCCCAGTGATGGAATAGGGAAGATGCCCTGCGGGAGACAAGCCGACACGAGCTGTTGCGACCACTTTTGAGACCACTTTTGGGAGGGTCTTGTCCCAAATGATAGCACACGCCAAGACTGAGGAAAAACTGCATGCTTTAAGTTACAGATGCTTCTAGGAATTCCAGTATTACAGAAAAAAGTTGGAAGTGAATATTCACCTGAGAATCCTGCTGTTCACGTTCTGTGTGCAATAGTGGGAGGATCACAGAGCCTGGCTTCCGTCTACCCAACAGGTTCTGAGAGGCCTCAGGAAATCAAGAGGCTGTCCTGCCCTTTGTGAGGTTTGCGCCCTCCTCTGGTAACCTCCATCCCTCCTGGGAAGCTCCCAAGCCTGTCTGGACTTGCTCAAGACCGATGTCCCCTTGGTCACTGGCTCTCATTACCTCACTGCCTCCATTTCTTGCCAAAATAACTTTCCTTGGGACTACCCTGGTGGTCCAGGGGTTAAGAACCCGCCTTGCAATGAAGGGGATACAGGTTTGATCCCTGGTCAGGGAACTATGATCTTGGATGCCGCAGGGCAACTAAGCCCAAGTGCCACAACGAGAGAGCTCGCATGATGCAATGAAGAACTGATGCAGCTGAATAAATAAATAAATAGTAAAAAAAATAACTTCCCTTGGCTGCTCTAAGATCAGAGGGCCGAAGTGATGCATCCACCAGGGGTCCCAGCAGCTGAAGCAAGAAGGCAGGCATGGGGTTCCCAGAGCCTGGGGGGCCTCAGGGAAAGGGAGGACCAAGCCCTGGGCAAAGATCTGTAGGCCCAGACACATGTCAGTCCTCCAGGTCAGTTCTCAGATGAGAACCAGACCAGAACCTTGGGTGTTCTACTTCTCCACCATTGCCAGACTCTAAGTTCTATAGAGGCAGAGCTGTCTTAAAACCTCTGCTTTTACATCTCTCCCTTGCTTCTCCATGATGGCATGAGCAGTGTTTGACCCAAAGCCAACCCACTCAATGTTTAGGGAAAGCGGTCAACAAGCTTGTCAAACTTCCCTTCTCTTTTGCATCCACAGGTCGTCAATTTATGTCACATTGAATTAACTGAGATCTTGTGAGATCTTAGTTTGTGAGATCTTAGTTCCCCAATCAGGAATTGAACCCGGGCCCATAGCACTGAAAAGTGCCGAGTCCAAACCACTGGACCGCCTGGGAGTTCCGTCTCTGTGCATTTCATGTTAGTTACATGTCTTCAGGTTGGGTGCAGACCCTCTGGGGGCCAACAGCTGGGTTCCCCATGGTGCTCAGAGCAGAGGTGGGTAGGGCAGGGCCTTGGTGAACATTTTCAGAGGTTAGTACAACTCTTTTTCCCAAAGGCTTTCACAGTAGGATTTCTGACAAAGCTGACATCTAGACATCACGTTTCAGGAAATGAGTGAGCAAAGACAGGTCTCTTAAGATCTCCTTGAGTGCCTGTTTAACCCCCTAAGGAGCTGTTTGGGATAGAAATCCCCAGCCTGAACCCCCAGCTGCTCCTGGCTGAGTTGAACCCCTCACCACTTTAGAGGGGACACGGCACCCTCTGCTTAAAAAAGGGAGAAGAGGCCAAAGCCTATGACCTGAACCTCAAAAGCTTTTTGTCTCAGCAGATGACCCTAACTCCACTTCATAGAGAACAGGTTCTCTATGAACACCTCCACTTCCTGACTCTCACACAAACGTCCACCCTCCACTTGCACCCCAACAACTCTCTCTCCACTCATCTTAAACACTGGAAGGGCCTGGATCAGAAACATGGGATACCAAGAGCTCACCTTCCCTATTTCCAATCGGCTATCAATTCCAGTTGGCCTCTCCTCCATAACATTCCCTGACTATCTTCTTCTCTTATCCCCACTGTCCCAATCCACAGAACAGTCCTTTATAGCTGGCCTCACCCGCTCTAGCCCTACCCTCTCTAGCCCACTGTCCATAACACCTCTCTGCTTCAAACCACCAATGTGCCCTCTGTCCACAGGAGAAGCATCCATAGAGCTTAGCCTAGCAGAGGGCACCCCATGATTTGGCCTCACCTCCTCTTTCAATGATTTGCCCCACCATTCACCCATACACGTCTTGAACCCCCTACATGGAGCCACACAGAGTTTCCAGAATATTGGTCTCTCTGCCTGAAATCCCCTTTCTCCTTCTTCTCAACCTATAAGTTCCTGTTCAAACCTATCTTTTATGACGCTGTCCTTGATTCTCAGACATTCAATGAAATGAAGTTTTTACTGAGGGCCCTCTATGTCCCAGGCACAGTGGACACGGTGAGGGGGGTGCAAGACGTGGTGTCAGGGGCTTGCCATCGAGGGATGGGGGAGTGTCAGACAACGACAGATCCAAGTCTGTGACTGTGAGGAGGGGTTACAGCAGGAGCTGTGACCTCAGCAGAAGGTCAGGGGAGAATCCTCTGTGTGACTCAGTGATACAGCCACCTGCAGGATGAGAAGGGTGTAACAGGAAAAACAGAGCCTCCCAGACAAAGTCAAGGACAGCACGGGCAAAGGCCCTGTGGCAGGTGGGAACACAGTGGACCCAAGAGCAGAAAGAAGGCCAGAGTGGCCAGAACAGGAGCATAGCAATGAAACTGGAGAGGGGGCAGGGGCTGGACCACCCCAGGTTCCCAAAAGTTAGGAGTTTTATCTTTACATCAGGAGCAACTGAGGAACAAGCCAAGTGTTTTGAGCAGTGTGTTTCTGTGTGTGTGTGTACAAGCATGTGTCCCTGATCAGATTTCCATTAAGCAAAGGCCACAGGATGGAGGAGAGATCAGCAAACCTTTTCTGTAAAGGTTTGGATAGCATATATTTTAGGCTTCACAGCCAGGAGGCAAAATTGAGGTTATGATGTAGACATTTATATAACAAGAGGAAAAACAAATTTCTTCAAACTTCTGGAGGAAACTCAAAATATAAGAGTAATTGAGTACAATTTTCTATAATGTAGATTAATGAGAAGAATGGAATTATTTTTTGGAGGGATAACATTTTGTTTAATTGGGTTCAAAGTCAGTGTCCCATATCATCAAATCACCCTATGGACAAAACATTTCTAGCTCGTGGGCTGCACACACAATCAGGCAGCAGCTGGATTGGCCCCAGGGCCATAATCTGTGGACCCCTGGTCAGAACAACGGGCTGCAGGAGGGTGAGTGATGATACGGATGGATGCGGGGGGCACTCAGCTTAGTGACGGTCCAAGCCAGGCAGTTTGGATGTGGGTGGTGATGGAAGGGCATCTGGGGGTGAGCCTGACAGGACTTAGCGATGAGATGGGCACAGGGGTGTGGGAGAAGTGAGTGTCAAGATGACGCCTAGATCTGCATCTAAGACGGAGCACCGCGAAAGCGCTTTCATTCCGAGACCTATGACAGGAGCTCTCACAGAGGCAGCTGGACCGAGGGCTCCAAGGCTCGGAGAGGCTGGTGAATCCCCTGACAACAGCGGGGAAGTGAAGACAGAGACAGGAGGAAGGACGGCTGGAGGGCAAGTGAGAACGGCAAGACTCGGGCTGCGCGTCTTGATTACACCACTTAGTGCCCCGGTTCCAGCTGTTTTATCTGCCTCAGCCACCAGACTGGGCCTCCTCTAAGGAGTACCTACTGGGGTCAGCACGATACAAGGCACCCACTGGGAGCTAAGGACAGAAGACAGGGAAAGAGAGAGGAAGGGGGGACATTTCACTTCTGCAGGCTCATACAGAGAAGAGCCCCCTCCATTCACAATGGAAGCCCACTTCCCACTTCCACCCTCAGAGCCCACCACCTCCCTGGCTAACCTTCCACAGGAGCTGCTTTCTGTAAGGGTCATGGGACCTTCCCTGATCACTTAAAATCATTCAAGCATGTGCGTGCAAACACAAGCACACACAAATCTCCCACCCACCAACCCTGGCCACATGATTTGTGGTGATGTATTGACAACATGCTCATCAGCTGTCAGTTCAACATGTCTAAATATTATGTTCCATCACCCAGAACATCTTTTTTTTTTTAATTAAAAAAAAAGTGTCAGTCCCAGTCACAGCAAGGAGGGGAGAAAGGGAAAAAAAGCCATAGGTTAATGAAAATCAATTCTCCTTTCTTCCTCCTTTTCTTTTCTTTCTCTTGCCTTTTTCTAAACAGAAGAGTGACAAGCTTGTGGCTCCGTCTCTCCAACAGCCCTGGGACGAGGAGGTCAGGGCTGACATGGAGACTGACCCGCCCTGGCGGCCGTGGGTGTGTCTGCCTGCGGTCAGTGGAGCTCAGAGCAGACCCATCCCCTGAGGCAACGGCCACGAACCCTTTGGCCCACGTGGAGTCTCTGGTAAGGACAGTGAGAAGTTCACGGGAGGGCGTGCTTGTCCTCACGGCCAACAGTAGCCTTCTGGAAAGCACTGGACAAAGCACTGACATCCACTATTTTGTTTTGTCCCCAACACAGGCTTGTGAGTTCAGAATTGCTTTCTCCATTTCAGAGATGAGGAAACTCACATGCAGGTGATGATGTACCCATGGCTACACACATGCAGCTGGGGGCTAAACCTCCAGCCCTCTGATGCCAGGACGGGGTGTCCTCTGATACCATGCAGTGCCCTTCGTTCATCTGTCACAGATCAGAGTAGCATGAAGTTACTTGCCCTAGCTGGACCCCTGCAGCGCTCCCCAGTTCTGACGGGTCAAGGAGAGCTGGCTTATACCCTGGTGTAGACACGCCCTGGCCATCAGCTCCAGGCAGCCTTCAACCGTCCAGCATACAGCTATGGAAGTATGAGAAAGAATCTGATGCAACTTATACCCCAAGTTCTTTCTCTTTCTAGGTTTAAAGGGCTAGCTAGCTTCAGTTCTCTGAAACCTTTTTTTTTTTAATCATCAGGAACTTTTCTTACTGGAGAGAAACAAAATGGATTATGTGACAGGCGTTTCCCTTACAGAGGCACCCAAAGCACCAGACTCTGGAGTCAGAAGACCAGAGTTCAAATCGTTAACATTCCATGGCAAAGTGAGAACTGGGCAGGCCTATCTAATATCTTTTTTGAGTTTTTCTGGGGCCTCAGTTTTGACATCTGCCAAAAGGGCGTAACAACACCTCGTTGCTCCAGGTTTTGGGTGAAGGTTAAACAGGAGAAGGTTTGGGACGTGCATGGTGGCCAGGAAGGACTCACAAAGTCTCACCGCCTGGGTGGGGTTTCTGCTGTTTTGTTTTGACTTGGGTACAGTTTAGATCAGGCTCAGTGACTCAGGGATGATTGAATATGTTTAGTTATTTGTTTCCTGGGCAACCTTCAGCCTTCCCTTGTGTTTCAGTGAGCAGCACAGTGCTCAGGGGCAGAAATGGCTAGACGTGGACGCAGCAAGGAAGAGAGAAAAACCACAGCTGTGTGGGCCCCTCTGGTGTGGTGATAGGTAACCTCTCTTCCCCTGACACCCCTCTGAAAGCACCACCGCATCGGAGAACATGCACCTTTATCCCCAGGGAAGATCCAGAGTCACCGTGGAAAGGCTAACGTCCATTTAATATACTGTTCGCCAGGCGGAGGAAGAAGCAGGGGGCGCACAGGCCCACATGACTTGCTCATTGATGAAAGATGCTTCTGGGGCAGGCTGGTCCCTGCAAGAGAGGCCTGCAGATCTCCATAGGTCAGTGCGACTCAGTGGTGCCCGAGAGGGACTCAGTGTGGCCGTGGGTCAGGCCGAGCTCTCCAGCGAGGCTACCGGTAACTAAGAGGGTATTCTGTTCTCTGGGGTCTGGCTCGCAGGCTGCTCAGACTCCAGGAGAAGGAAAGAGAGGTAATTCTTGAGAGGCCACTTCAAGCTTAGGGATATTAGTGGTTATCATTAAAGCAAGAAGCTGAAAGGGGTGCAGCCCCAGTTACCCGGAAAGAGATATTTAATTCCCTCTACCATGCCTAATAAGGAGATAATCTACTTCCTTTCCTGTTTCGAGGGGGGCTCCAGTTCTCAGATTCCAGGAAATTGGCAGTAACTGTGTCCATATCTGATGTTTCCTTACTTGCAGTTACAGCCTCCTGGCCTCTCAAACAACAGCCCCCTTTAAGGGACGTGGGACACGCTGTCTGGCAGGGCTGGCCCAGGCAAGCAGGCCTTGGTGCCCACATCTGCCACCTAATGTGATGGGTGAACAAGACCCTTTCTAGTGGAAGCTCTGAGTCCCTCAGAGTCCATGTCAGCCTCCCAGAAGTTAGGGGGAAAAGGAGGCCAACCATTGAGATTTGGGGAACACTTCTAGACCTGTTGTTTTTCTGTGAGTTTTGAGCTAAACTATGGAAGCTCCAAAGGAGGAAAAGAGTTCCAAAAGATCGCACGTGCCAGGAAGAAGCCAACCTGAGGGAGAAAGAGCAGAGGTCTCTGGTCATCGGCCAAAGAAGCCCTCGGAACCACACACGACCAACAAGAGCCTACGCATGACTTGAGTGCGCCCCAAGACATGAACAAGAAGGCGTCATGGAAGTGCAGAGGAACAAACCCCCATTTATTTCTATTCCACCCATGAGAGCAGCACGGCCTCTCTGTCTCTCCCGCTAGTCCTCCTCCTCCCTCCACTCTCCGTCTTCTGGACCGGAACCAAGCCTCCCCCTCCTCTGGATCATGTGCACACAGATTATCTGCCTCTTCATGGGACACTCACAGGAAATTTAAACATTCTCAGAAGGGGTTCTTCTAAGCCCACTTCCCCTGCCCTCTGCCCCACCCCCCACCCAGTTGCTGTGTATTCAGGAAATGCAAACCCAATATAAAGATAACCCGGGCCAAACAGAAAAGGAGACTGGCCCTGTGACCTTGTTGGGCAAATGACTTCCCCTCCCTGCATCTCAGACTCAGCTTCTGCAGAATGAAGAGGCTGGACCTGACGGGCTGCAAGAAGCTCCCACTGCCTGCAACCAGCAAGGGCTCAGCTGGGGGAACCTTCCAGACCCTGCCTGTCTTGGGGACACCCAGCAACCTTGAGGCAGAATATTGAAGCAGTAGGGTTTTCTACCACTGACACCTGATCCTTAAAAACTCTGGCTCCCTGGGTGGGCGGGGAGCACTAGGAGTCAGGACACCTGGATGCCTGTCTCAGTTCTGCTGTATTTTGGAAAAGGAAAGTGAGTGAGTAGGGGGAGGTTATCAGAGCGGACTGAAGCTCCAGCTGCAGTGTTTTAATTTTTTAAAAATAGAATAATCTAGGGACTTCCCTGGTGGTCCAGTGGTTAAGACTCTGTGTTTCCACTGTAGAGGGCTTGGGTTTAATCCCTGGTCGGGGAACTAAGATCCCACAGGCCATGAGGCACAGCCAAAAGAGGAAAGATACAATAACATAAGTATTAAAAAATAGAATAATCTATATGACTAGTATAATAAAGATTATTAAAATAGTTTTAGAACCAAGACCACCCAACAGAGAGGAGAGGATGGTCAGCCTCCACAGAGGCACTTACAGACTCAACCAAGAACCAATTTCCATCGGCTTTTATGAGGCCATGGCAGCATGTGCGTCCTGTGCCTGGGGCGCCTCCTGCCTCTCTACCATAAAAACCTCAGCCCCCAAACTCCTCACATACTCCTGTATGTGATGTGTCCCAACTTCCTGGTCTGGAAAGGGTTTCCACACCTGCATCTAGCAAAAACCCTGGTCTGACTGTATGGACTCTGCTGACAAGGAGAAGTCAACCAATGAAGAGTATTTAATCTACCAGTTGAGCTCCCCATGGGCAAGGCCAGTTGGACGGTGTAAGTAATCAATCTTGGCTCACAGCCCTGAATAACTAAAACGGAGGAGGGACAGGAAGCATGAATCATTATCTGGAGAGAGGCTGTTAATAAACTTTGAGGTTTGTAGGCTGGGTGGGGATGGGGTGGGGTTGGCCTGGCCCCTCAGCTAGGTCGAGAATGTCGGTGGACATCTTCCTGGGAGCCAGCCCCACTCCCGAGTGCAGCAACATCAATGGTTAGGCACCTAGAAACCCCCAATGTCCTAGATATCTGAGCCATACTCAGAGAAAGAAGACAAGTAGTTGACTCCAAATAATGTTTTGATCCTCAGAGACTGAATTTCTAAAGTCACCAATCCCTGTTTTACAAAAGTTAGTTGGTGGCCTTTATAGACAGGCAAAAAGGCAACTGCATATCCATTCAAAACCATCATGGTCACTGGCCATGAGTGATTAAACAGAGGAGACCCAGTGAAACACAGTCAAACATTAATTCCAGGACTTGTCGGGGGCTTGATACGCTAATGGATCTGGCTTTGTAAGAGGGGCCACAGAGGCCATCTGTGGGGCTGGCAGTACTGCACTGGGTCTCCCTGGTTCCAGAGAATGCCCATCTCTAAACCTCAGTTCACACTACTTTTACATCCACCATGTACAAGGTTCCTTTTCCAGCCACCTCACCCTACCTTTCCCCAGGGGCCAGCTCCAATCTTTTCCCTGGCCTTCCCCAGAAAGCCTTCCCTGCCCAGTCAAGGACACATGGCTGTCCCCCTTGAAAACCGACTCTGAATACCTGGCATTCATCTTTGGAAGGCGTTTTTCCCTTTATGCATTGTTTTGGTAATAAAGTCTTTTAAATGAATAGACTATTTCTCAGAGTAGTTTTTGGGTCTCAAGCAACTCTGTGCATCTTTCATAACATTTGCCCACGGTACAAACCCCAGAGTTACTACAAATAGCAGGTGCTAAAACACGGTTGCTTGATAGATACCGAATCAGGAAGTGACACAAATCTAAGCGTAATATAAAGTCACTGACTTATGAAAAGGGAGTGTGAAATAAAAAGTAGTCAGTAAGCTGTAAGGATGGACGTAAAATGAACAGTGAAGACTACCCATCCTGCCCCTTCTGGACAGGTGTCTAACAGAGTGGGCATGCCATCCACTGCCTGAGGGACTGAGGCTCCACAAGGGAAAAGTTCCCAGTAAGTGGTGTCAGGAGAATCCAGCCCCCTCATGGGTCCATGACAGAGAAAACAACTTGGAGGGAGGGCCAAGATGCTGAGGTGTTCCGTCTCTAGAAATGAGCATTTCTAGAACCCATGGTTTACAGCTGATGCAAACACTGGCCAGACCGATGTGTTTTGTTTTCCCTCAGATTATTTTTATTTTTTTAAAAATACATACCCCAGTGAGGCTGGGAATCCTACATTGACCCTAGATTTCTGCCTCCATTTCCATCCCATTTCATAAACCAACTCTGCCAACATGAGAGCATCACTGAACAAAAGAGTGAGCCCTGAAGGGGACTCTTCTCAGTCACAAGGATACTGACTACCATGGACTGAGTACCTGTGATATACTGTAAGCTCTTGTTACGAGCTCTGCATACACACGTCATCTCATTTAGTCCTTGAATCGCTCTGTCTGTAGTCCCCACATTGCAGATGAAGAAACTGAAGTGCTGAGCAGTGAAGCTAGGGCGTGGCAGAGCTGGGTTCAAGCCCATGAAGTCTAAGCACCCTGCTCTGTGGTCTCCCCTCTGCTGAAAGGCACACAAAGAGAAGACAGGAAAACCGAGAGCAGGAAGGATGGGGCTGGGGGTGTGGAAGAGAGGCCCAGGGGAGGGAAGACCCCAGAAGGAGAGAGAGCACACGGAGGAGAGAAAGCCGGGGTCTAGGCGAGGTGCACACGGGATCTGGCTGTGGGTCTAGGAGGTCTTTGCCAAGTGGGAACGAGGCAGGAAGGCTGCTGGTGGCCACGGGAGAAACACACCACCAAAAATGCAGAAGCCATTTCCTCTCTCGAGGAAGATAAACAATAGATTCATAAACAAATTTTACAAAGCTGCTCAGCTATTTAAAGCATTCTGGTAGGAACTTGTATCCTTTGAGAGCATAAAGCTAATCCTGACAAATGCTCAACAGTTATTTTGGGGAGAGAAAAGGTAGGAAAGCAGGGTGGGGAGGGATATACTCCTTCTGAGTCCCTCACCAGCTACAAGTGTGCCTGCAGCCAGTTACATGTCCTTTCTGAGCCTTCTGTGAACAAGGAATAGCACTTCTTGCCCCACAAGCTATATAGTGGAGAAGAAAGGAGATAGACCTTCCGGCAATATGGCCCACCAGATACCCTACTTGACATTCCCAACTGAAACAACTAACGTACTATTTAAAATTTAAAATATAAAAATTGTAAACACACTACTGAACTGGTAAAAATGGAAGGATTCTTCAAAGACCAAAACCAAAAGCAGGAACCTTGGGCTGTAAGAGAACAGCAAAGCTGGCTTTTGCCCTATGGGTTCCTGCCACAGCCTATGGATTCTAAGTTTCCCATGAGAACTGCACATGGCTCAGGAAACAGGAGAAATATCTCAGTTCCTACATAAAACTGGGACTCCAAAAGGCTCCCACTTCCAGTGAATAAGAAATAGACCCACAACCCAAAAGGAGACCACAAGGAAACCTGACCTTGGGCTGGGCAGAAATCTGAACTCATAAGCTGGACCTCACACAGCTTTGCAGTCTGAATTCAAGCCCTGGGTAGAAAATGAATTTAAAGTGATTTTTTATTTGGGAGTGCCCCGAGACAACCAGCAGACGTTAATGCAAAACCTCTCTGGAAAAATCGACTTCAACCCATCCCTCAAATACTTCTCAAAGGTAAATATCTAAGGAAAATGAAGAGCTCAGAGAAACTAACAACAGCAAGGAAACAAGGCACTACAAGGAAACTAACACACAAGGAAACAGGGCCAGCAGAGGCAACAGACAGCAGAACCAGACCCACAAGGAGCTCAGATTCTGCAACAACCAGACATGAAATTCTACAATGTCTAAATAGGAACTTCAGTGTAGTAAAGAAAGAAAGAAGTTTGTGAATATAAGCAAGGAGTGAGAGGTCATAAACTCACCAAGCAGATTTAAAAAAGAATGGACCTGGTGACTTCCCTGGTGGTCCACTGGTTAAGAAGCTGCCTTCCAAGGCAGGGGACGTGAGTTTGATCCCTGGTCAGGGAATGAAGATCCCACACGCTTTAGGACAGCTAAGCCCCTGAGCCGCGACTACTGAACCTGTGCACCACACTAGAGGGAAGCCCAGGTGCCACAACGGAGACCTGATACAGCCAAATAAATAAACACTTAAAAAATAACGGACCAGAACGAATAGCAATGACAAATAAAGAAGATGAATGGAAACATTTCAATGTATGGATTAAAGAGCATTTGAGATACAGAATAAATTAAATGGAAGACACATTTGAAGACATTATTCAGAGTTCAGCACAGAGGGACAAAGAGGTAAAAAGCATGGAACAGAGGCTGAGACATACAGAGAACAGAATGAGAAAGTCCACCATATGCCTACCTGGAGTTCCAAACAGAAGTATCAGAGAGAATGGAAAAGAGGCAGTAGTCAAAGAATGAAGAGTGAGAATTTTCCAGAATTGCTGAAAGTCATCCATCTTTAGCATTAGGAATCCCAACAAAACCCAGAATAAAGACAGAGAAATTGACACCTAATTACATAAGAAGGAAGTAGCAGAACACCAAAGCGAACAGCAGCATCTTTAACGTTAACTAGAGAGAAATGCCGGAGAAGGCAATGGCACCCCACTCCATTACTCTTGCCTGGAAAATCCCAGAGTCGGACACGACTGAGCGACTTCACTTTCACTTTTCACTTTCATGCACTGGAGGAGGAAATGGCAACTCACTCCAGTGTTCTTGCCTGGAGTATTCCAGGGACGGGGGAGCCTGGTGGGCTGCTGTCTATGGGGTCGCACAGAGTCGGACACGACTGAAGCGACCTAGCAGCAGCAGCAGAAGCAGAGAGAAATGCCAGGCCACTTATAAAGCAAAAGTAAAGAGACTGACAGCCAACTTCTCAGTAACGCTGAGAGCCAGAGGCAGTGGAATAATGGTTTCAGTGACAGAAGAGAATGTATTCCACTAAAGTTCCCTCTCAAAACTGAGAGCAAAATAAAGACAGGTTCAAGTCAACAAAAACCCAAAACAAAAACAACTTGAAAGCTTACCACCATAGATTCTCACTAAAAGATAATTCAAATGGATTTATTTTAGGCAGAAGGAAAATGATCTCATGAAAGAATGGTGAGAAAAGAATATGAATAAATCTATACAAACACGTATTGTATAAAATAATGATGTCTAACTTGTAGGGGGAAAAATAGAATAGAAGGAAAACACAGGGTAACAATTTACATAAGTCGGAAGAAGTGGTGGTTAGAATTAAACCAGTTTATGATTCTTGAATTTTGGGGCAGAAAGGTAAAGACATTGTTTCGTTTTATACTTTGTTTTGCTAAGTATGCCTATTAAAATAGATGGGATAAACATTGAAAGAACAGACACAGAGCACATTAACTTCCAAATAAGAAGACAGAAAATGGAATGAGGAAGGAAAAAATCTCAAAAAGAAACAGTAGAAAAAACTGAAAGTATATAAAGATGGTAGAAATGAATCTCTATTCATCAGTTAGATATATCTGTTCTAAGTATCTATATGTCAAATAGCACTGTCCTAAAATATACAAAGCAAATTTTTTTGCAGTACAAGGAAAAATGGACAAATCCAACAGGAGATTTTTAACATGTCTCTCAATAATTGAAAGGCAGATAAAAACAGAAAAGGACATAATATACATAATTTGAATAGCACAGTGAACTATATTATTTTAATGATCATATATATAAAACTACTAAATATGTAATAATTGGAGAGTACACACTTTTTCAAGCACTCACGAAACGTTTAAGAAAAAATTTGAAAACATAAAATATTTAAAAAGAGCATATAGAAATGGTTTAGTGCTTATTTCAAAATCTTTCCAAGGATCTATATCTGTTTTGTCTTAAAAAGACAAAGACCCTGTCTTTTTTGTTCACTGATGTAACCTAGATAGCATACTAAAAAGCAGAGACACGACTTTGCCAACAAAGGTCCATCTAGTCAAGGCTATGGTTTTTCCTGTGGTCATGTATGGATGTGAGAGTTGGACTGTGAAGAAGGCTGAGCGCCAAAGAATTGATGCTTTTGAACTGTGGTGTTGGAGAAGACTCTTGAGAGTCCCTTGGACTGCAAGGAGATCCAACCAGTGCATTCTAAAGGAGATCAGTCCTGGGTGTTCTTTGGAAGGACTGATGCTGAGGCTGAAACTCCAGTATTTGGCCACCTCATGTGAAGAGTTGACTCACTGGAAAAGACTCTGATGCTGGGAGAAATTGGGGGCAGGAGGAGAAGGGGACGACAGAGGATGAGATGGCTGGATGGCATCACCAACTCAATGGACGTGAGTTTGGGTGAACTCCAGGAGTTGGTGATGGACAGGGAGGCCTGGCGTGCTGCGATTCATGGGGTCGCAAAGAGTCGGACACGACTGAGCGACTGAACTGAACTGAACTGAACTGATGTATCTCCAGGTCTAGTACAGTGACTGTCACAAAGGGGGAACTTATGTCCTGAAGAATGAATGGTGAATGGAGCCTGTGTTGAGGAAGGTACAGGTCAGGTGGGCAACTGGCAGGACCAAACTGGAGGTGATTAAGACCCTTCCAACATGGCGGGGACAAGAGAACAAGGTGAGTGGCACCAGTCTCCACAGAGAACTTTCTCTTCAAGAAAAGCAGAGTCATGACAGTCATCATCAAATTCAAAGAGGGTCATGTGGAAGAGTCTTTGAATGCCCAGTCTTTGTGGCTCCATGTGACACAGCAGAGGAGAAAAGACAGAAACTGCAGAGAGGAAGTATTTGTACCAATATTAGTAGGAATTTTCTAACAATTCACTGTTCAACACTGGCCAAGAATTGGCCTTGTTGATCCTTCTAAGGCCCCTTACAACCCTGCGTGGGAAAGGAGACTCTGTCTAGGGCATTCTGTGAGTCCCAGGCCATCCACCCAGTTCTATCCTATTCCAGAGATTCCTTCACCCCCAGAGTCCTGGATGCTGTTGTTGTTTGGTCACTCAGTCATATCCCACTCCCATGATCCCATAGGCTGTAGCCGCCAGGCGACTCCGTCCATGGCATTTCCTAGGCAAGAATACTAGAGTGGGTTGCCACGTTTCCCTCCAGCGGATCTTCCTGACCCAGGGATCGAACTTGAGTCTCCTCTGTTAGCAGGCAGATTCTTTACCACGGAGCCACCAGGGAAGCCCAATATACCTGATCCCTAAAAGACCTGTCCAAGGTCCCAGATTCAGAAGGTGGTGGAGGAATAATGACAGCTTCAGTCCCCAGAAACTCAATTCCCTGTCCTTTCTGCTTCATCACTGGCTTCTCCATTAACCGAAACAAAGACATTTTGACCCATTAGGCTGACACGCACCTTTTCAGTCTACCCATATCCCAGTAAACACTCTTTTTCCAGTACATGGCAAATGATTATAAAATCATAGCAAATTAGTTCAAGTGAAAAATGCCCACACCTTCCAGGAGAAGGGGAATGAGCTTACCTTGACTTCTGCAGCAGCTGGTTGAGATGGGGGCCTGGCTCTGGGGGCTTCTCCTGCGGCCGGCCAGTCATGCTGCTCTCATGCTGCTGGGCAGGTGGGGAGAGGAGGCCTGGTTCTGTGGGAAAAAGAGAAGAGAAAGCCACTCCATCGCTTGTTCCCAGCTCTCCATCACCAGCGTGCCGAGGACACTATCCAGATGCCAAGGGAGCTCACCCACTTTCATGTCACTAGGGAGCAGACGTGCACGGGATGGATGTTTCCCACGCCCTCCAGTGTGCCAGGCAGGGATCTAAGGAACGAGGCTACAAAGATGAATTAGACGCAGTCCCTGCTCTCAAGCAACAACAGCTTAGCAAGACAGAGAGAGATGTACACGCGTTTCATTACAGGATAATTTGGTAAGTGCTGCGATTTCCCCAAATTCATTCAACAGCCTACCTGTCCCACAGGGAGCAGAGACAACTTACAAGCGCTACAGTACAGGGCTTCTCAAAGCTATTTGTGATGAAGGACCAGTTCTTTGTTTCAATTTCCAATCCATCACAGATGAATACTTTTATAAAATATAAGATAAAGGAAGGGGTAGAAAAATGAAGTGACAAAGATATTCATACAAAGTACAAGCTTTCTTCTAATGATTCAACAGCTTACTTGGTCAAATTGGCATGGAAGCATCTCAGGGCTTACTCTCAATTTCTGTACTGATCTGGTCAACAGTTTGCAGGCTAGCACCATTCCACACACCATGGCTGAGAAACACCACTACAGGAAAACGTTTACACAAAGTGCGACTTTCCTAAGATGGCTGGCTGAGTTCTTGGTTGACAGAGAGTGGCTAGAAACAAAAAGATGTCAGACTCACCCTCTAGACTACAGTTCAGATTGCTCAGAGAGTCTCTCTCCAACAAGCAAGAGATATGGCATAGATGTTGGGAAAGCGTGGCATTGGGGTGTTTGTTCAGAGGTGGTGGCACCAACCCACTGGGTTCATGGGAACCTAGTCAGAAGTTGTGCCTGGAGCCCTGTCCTGCTCTGCCTTGAACTTTTAAGCGTAACTATGGCAACCCTAGCCGAAGCGACCGCCCAGAATGGGAAGAACAAAGTGTCATCTATTAAAATGGACTGAGACGTTTCAGAAAATAAATCATTTCCAAAATGTCAAGAGGGCTGCTGCTGCTCATTCCTACTATTTAACGCTATAAAAATGATTTTTTTTTAAATCGAGAAATCTTTTGTCTGTGACAGCCAGCTCCCAAAAAAGCCTTTAAATGCCTATTGCCTTAATACTTGAGGGAGAGATTACAAGTCATTTTCCCCCATTTGAATGCTTAAGAGAAAGTGCTCATTCCTCTAAACTTGCAGCTTTTAAGTAGTTCTTATTTTAAACTTTAGAAGAAGATATCTCTGCAGAAGAAAAACTTCCCTTTTCAAAGTCTTTTTTTTTTTTAAATGCATATACATATACGCTCTCACTCCCTGCTTCAAATGCTAAATCATCTGCAATTTGGGAGTTTGTTGCTCATGAAATTCTAGCGATAAGCACATCATAAACATTCCTATAGCAAGAGAATGCTTTTGAAGTGACGTCTGTGATGCTATAAAGATCGTCTATCATTATCTCTGAACGTTGGTGAAGAGAAGGTTATGGGAATAACTATTTATGTATAAATAAGTCAACAGAGTAACTGGCAACTTCCACAGCAGACCTTACCAAGAAGCTAAACCAGAGCATGAGCCAGGAAGCAGGGATGGACCCCCTCAGGTTCCATGAAGAAGCGTGCCATCCTCACTCTTAACATGGGAAAATAACTCTCCAAGCTCCCCCACAGGAGCAGAAGCCCTTGGATCCAGTCTCAAAGGCGAGATTAGCTTAAACAACCACACCACCAACTTTTATATATCAGATGCTGGGTTACATTCTAATGGTCTCAAAATACGTTCTTCTTCAGAGAGACACAAGGGAAACATATAAACAGGCGATCCCAATCTCCCTGGCCTGTTAGATGAGTATATTGGTGGAATTAAGGGAAAGGAAATGAAGTTAACTAGCTCCGTCCATCTATCCAACTATCCAGTGGTCCATCCCTTGCTGACTGAGCGGCTGGTACAGAGCAGGCAAGTACAAAGCACTAGGCATACAACAGTTGAGGCTGATGTCGTCCCTGGCTTCATGGAACTTCTCCTCTACTGGGGAAACCAACATCAAAACATCAGAAAGAACTACAATAGCAGTGTGCTCTGAAGAAAGCATGGTGACTGTCATAACAGTATATATCAGAGGCAGACCTAGGGCGGGAAAGGGTCAGTGGTGCATTTGCAAAGAATTAATCTTTACTCTGAGCCCTAAGAATAAATTAGTGAAGCAAAATAGGGAAAACAGGAGGGAAAAGATAGAAAGAAAAGGTGCTGTAGGCAGGATGAACAGCCTGTGCTAAGATCCTGTGACAGAAAGAGCGTGGCATGTTCTAGCTATGAAAAGAGGCTCTCAATAGGGATCAAATCGGTTCTTGACCTCACTCCACGCTTCCACTGCTGTGGTTTTCAGAGCATGCATTACAGATGTGCAGGTTTTTCCAAAAGTGCCCAAGAAGTTACCTAGAGCAAGCCAGGAAAGAAAGATAGATGTGTGTCTGCTAATTTTCCTTCTTCCTAAGCTGGCACAGGGCATCCAACACAGGGGCCACCATGCCCACCCTCTCACCTTACAGCAAGTTTGGGATTCACCTATTTTTCTCTTCAACAGTGGTAACTGGGCCAAATCCAATTTGACCACTGGTGAAAATTAGCTGGTCAGTGCTGGCACAGGCAGATAGTGGGTGTGGGTTTGGGGATGTGAAGGAGCATTCGAAGCCGCATGGTCAATGCTACTTTACAGAAGGTCACTTTCATGCAGAGAGCATAAGCTTTGAGGCCAAGCAGTTCAATTCAGTTGCTCAGTAGTGTCCGACTCTTTGTGACCCCATGGAATGTAGTTCATGGAATTCTCCAGGTCAGAGTACTGGAGTGGGTAGCCTTTCCCTTCTCCAGGGGATCTTCCCAGCCCAGGGATCGAACCCAGGTCTCCTGCATTGCAGGCAGATTCTTTACCAGCTGAGCCACCAGGGAAGCCCAAAAATACTGGAGTGGGTAGCCTATCCCTTCTCCAGCAGATCTTCCTGACCCAAGAATCAAACTGGGGTCTTCTGCATTGCAGGCGGATTCTTTACCAGCTGAACTATCAGGGAAGCCCAGGGCCAACCAGACCTGTGTTCAACTCTGGCCCCGCCCCTCACTGGCTTGAACCTTCCACAAAATGGAGTTAGCAGTGCCTTCTTTGCTGGGAGATCAGCAAGAGCGTAGGTCTCTGACTGAGCACATTTCCCAGTTCCCACCCGACCCTGGATAAGTGGCAGCATTACTATCACACACCAGTGAGTGAAGACAGTTCAGCTCCTCTCTCAGCATGGAAATCAGCAGGAAGCCATGACACTATTTCCCAGGTGGTGTGGGGGCTAAAAAGCAGAGACATCGTTTTGCCAACAAAGGACCGTACAGTCAAAGCTATGGTTTTTCCAGTAGTCATGTATGGATGTGAGTAGTAGCAGATCAATCCCAGTCATGTCCAACTCTTTTTGACCCCATTACAGCACACCAGGCTTCCCTGTCCATCACCAACTCCCAGAGCTTGCTCCAGCTCATGTCCATTGAGCCAGTGATGCCATCCAACCATCTTTTCCTTTGTCATCCGCTTCTCCTCCTGCCTTCAATCTTTCCCAGCATTGGGGTCTTTTCCAGTGAATTACTTCCTCATATCAGGTGACCAAAGTACTGGAGCTTCAGCTTCAGCATCAGTCCTTCCAATGAATATTCAGGGCTGATTTCCTTTAGAATTGACTGCTTTGATCTCCTTGCAGTTCAAGGGATGCTCAAGTTTTTTCCAAACACCACAGTTCAAAAGCATCAGTTTTTTGGCGCTCAGCTTTCTTTATGGTCCAACTCTCATCCATACATGACTACAGGAAAACCCATAGCTTTGACTATAAAGACCTTTGTCAACAAAGTAATGTCTCTGCTTTTTAATACGCTGTCTAGGTTGGTCATAGCTTTTCTTCCAAAAAGCAAGCATCTTTTAATTTCATGGTTGCAGTCACCATCTGCAGTGATTTTGGAGTTGGGCCATAAGGAAGACTGAGCACCAGAGAAATGATGCTTTCAAATCGTGGTACTGGAGAAGACACTTGGGAGTCCCTTGGACTGCAAAGAGATCAAACCAGTTAATCCTAAAGCAAATCAACTCTGAATATTCATCGAAGGATTGTTGCTAAAATTGAAGCTCCAATACCTTGCCCACCTGATGCGAAGAGCTGACTCACTGGAAAAGATTCTGATGCTGGGAAAGACCGAAGGCAAAGGAAAAGAGGGTGGCAGAGGACGAGACGGTTAGCTACCATCATCAACTCAATGGACGTGAATCTGAGCAAACTCTGGAAGATACTGAAGGACAGGGAAAGCTGGTACACTGCAGTCCATGGCGTCACAGAGACTCAGACACACGACTTAGCGACTCAACAACAATAACAACAATGGGGGCTTCAGGGCAGCTTTGCAAGAGCGCAGGGTTCCCAGTGACTCAGTTTCTTGTGACCTCTGGGTTCCCTACCGCTATGCTCAGAGTTCCCAGAGGGCAGTCCCACCACACCAGGGCTGACTGTCACTGAGTCACGCTTGTCAGTCCCAGGTCCACCTTCTCTGAATGGGACTTACAGAGGGCTCTACCCAAGGGGCTGAGGGCTGGCAGCCAGTGGACTTGGATTCCAGTTCCAGCTCCACCACTCATGGCTGGGGTTCCTTCTGGCAAACAGCCGAGTTCCAGAAGGTAGAGGAGATGGAACAACTACCACATCCTGAAGGTCTGGACACAGGGCAGGCCTGGTGCTGGGCCTTCCCGGATGCGCCCAAATCCTGAAAACACTCCTGCGGGGTCACTGCTGAACCACCAGGTCACAGGTGAGGAGACAGAGGTCTGCTGGTTCATCCCAGACTTGTCCCAGAGCTGAGCGCTGGAGCCAGAATGGGAAGCTGGGAAGCCCTTCCTCTTCAGCACTGCACCACCTTCAGTTCAGTTCAGTTGCTCAGTCATGTCCAACTCTTTGCGACCCCATGAACCGCAGGCCTCCCTGTCCATCACCAGCTCCCAGAGTCTATCCAAACTCATGTCCATAGAGTCGGTGATGCCATCCAACCATCTCATCCTCTGTCGTCCCCTTCTCCTCCTGCCTTCAATCTTTTCCAACAACAGGAATGGAAATCTTAGCTCTTTCCCACACGACCAATGAGCATGCACCCCGGGAAGGCTCTGTGACTTTCCAGGGACCAACAGGCAGCCAGCCATCAAGCAAGGCCAGACTATTTCCCTTGTCCTCACATGGCTGTCAGGGCCTCAACTCTCCTTCTGCACACAGTAGTAACTAACATTGCCTTACTGACCATTCTGCTGTTACAGTGATGGAGAGAATGAAGATTTAAGAGCCTTGTGAGGGAAAAGTCTAATATGAGACATGAACACTTTAAATGGCTATTGAGAGGCTCAAACCAAAGAGGAAGAGTCCCCATCGGCCACAAAGCAGTTGAAAAGAACTGCTCCCATCCCCCTGGGCCAGGAGCAGGGTGCAGCCGGGAGAGGGGAGAGGACAGAGGAGATAACTGTGGAGCTTCTGAAATGGGAAGCAGGGCCCAAGGAAGTGTAAAGAATTCCCTCCATGCCACCCACAAGAAATCAGAAATTGGCACAGATTTTTAAAAGAGGAGACCAGGAGTGGGGAGGAGAAAGAAATTGAGGAGGAAGAGGAGGAATTCAATCTGTAAATTTAATATAAGAACATCTAAGAAACAGGGTGGAGAGTAATCAATGCAGTGAGAAATCTTAGACTCCAGTCGCTTGAGGGCCACCCATCCTGTCAATGAGTTCTCCTGCATAAAGATGATGGTGACATTGTGGAAGATCTAATTTTCAGGTGAGATACATCCACGGCCAGGGAGGCCTAGAAGTTTCTCTGATGCAGTGAAAATCCCCATTCTCTCTCCAGACAGCTCTCCTCCTCTGTTGATGCCTCCCTCCTACCTCCATGGAAGTTGAGGCATAATTCACAGGACTAGAAGAGGGTCTGCCCAGACCATTATGGGAGACGTGTGGTCACTTTATCAGGCCTTCATGCTCTTGGGTATTCCAGAACACAGAAGCTGGACCATATAGCAGCTCAAACACTGAGAGTGTATCAGAGGACTCATGGTAGATCAACAGTGGATGGCAGACCTCCGTCCACTCTCCAACCTCCTCAGGACTCCTATGCCCTCGCTCACAACTCCATCCAGCTTGTCTTTCAGGTTTTCATATACTCCAAGCTCTTTCCTACCCCAGGGCCTTTGCACATGCTGGTCTATTTCAATAGGATGCTCTTGTCCTAGCTCCCCACTCACTAATGTCTAGTTAGCTTTCAGAGTACAGCTTCAGTGAGACGTCTTTGACTCTCCAGAAAAGCAAGTGTTGTAACAGCACTTATCACAGTTGCAATTAATTAATTATGTGATTAAGGAAAGGGCCTCGCCAATCAAGACAGTAATCTCTCTGAGAGCATGGGCAAGAGTCTGCTTTTTGCACCGTCATGTCCCATGGGTGAGCACAGCAGTTCTCAGTCCTGTCTGCACATCAAAACCACCTGAGGGAGCTTTAAAAAACACAAATACTTGGGTTTCACCAAAACCTATTAGACAACAGTGTTTCAAGTTTGCCAGAAGATGGTAACACGTGGCCGAGGCTGGGAACTGCTGACCTAAGGAGGCCGTGGGTGCTGGACCTCTGCCCTAGAGCCGTCTTGAAGTGGCCCAGGGAGTAAGTAACAGTAGGACCTTGCTCCCTTTCCTGGTGGATAAATGTATCATTTAAAGGTTGTTTTCCACCGCAGAGATTAAATTTGAGGAAATTCCGGAAGAGGGAAACAAAATCCTCATTGTTATAGAGGAATACTATTCCTTTCGCAAAGCACTCCCGCTGCAGCCCCCGCCCTGACACGCCTCTGCCCACTAACCCCAGTTTATCACCTTCATCCTCAGAGCCGCGGGATTAACCTGACATGTTCCTGAGATACACTTAACTCTCTGGGGTGATACCCCCTAATTTTAAAAATAAAGTCAGGTCCAGCTATACTATGCAGTAGAATGCAAAATTTCACAGGACATTTTATTAAAACAGAAGAATTCAAAGCCAGTTCGTGCCAGCACAGGCCTTTCAGGCCAAGCCCCAAGCTGCAGGTTGAGGTGCTTTGCTGAAACTCGCCCATGGGGCACAAGGGTGGGGGGACCTCACCCGGGGTGCGGGCGAGCCATCTGCAACTGATCTGGCCTTTCCAGGGCAAGCTGAGAGCAAGTCACCCCTATTCACTCAGCTCCCCTTACTAAAGAGAAAAAAGTGCTACGTGCTAAATGTTCTATGGTTCCCCCGTTCCCAAATACTTACGTTGAAATCTTAACCCCCAAATTGGTTAAGATTGGTAGGTGGGGGCTCTGGGAGGTGTTTAGGTCATGAAGGTGGGTGGGGGTCTCACGAGTGGGATTAGTGCCCTTATCAAAGAGACCCCACAAGCTCCTTCATTCCTCCTGCCACATGAGGACGTGGCGAGAAGACACGGGCAATGCACGGGACGGCAGGCCCTCACAGAAGGCGGCCATGCCGGCTCCTTGATCTTGGGCTTCCAGCCTCCAGAATCGTGCGACATAAACCTCTGCTGTTTATAGGCCACTCTCTGCGGTATTTCGTGGCAGCCCAAATGGACTAAGACAGTAAGATGAGTGAAAAAAATCCAACCTCTTAATCATACACACAGGAACAACGCCAATTCTCTGCTAGGTTTCACCAGCCCAACAAAAGCACTGTTTGACCAAGTCCCACATCCCACAGCCCTTGAGAACTGGACCATCACTTAACCCACTGTAGCACGAGCTCTCTTGAACGTGGCTCGAGCGCCCAGAGGGACCACCTGGAGAAGTTAAGGACAAAGCTTCACTTTGTACTCACTAGGTTGGCGACAACAACAAGTGTCGGTGAGGGTGTGGAGAAACTGGAGCCCTTCTGCATTTCCGGCAGGAATGGTGCAAGCTGCCCTAGAAAATAGTGCAGCTTAAAACCTTAAACACAGAGTTACCAATGACCCCTAGGAGCAGTCATTCTGCTCCTAGGTATAAACCCCAAAGAGCTGAAAACAAGTACTCAAACAAAAAATCATTCACGAATGTTCAAAGCAGCTCTGTTCTGTTCACAACAGCCACAAAAATGGAAATGACCCAAATGCTCCATCAACTGACTAACAGATAAATCTGGTACCTACATACAATGGAATATTATCCAGCCATCAAAAGAATGAAGTTCTGATACATGCTCCAACATGAATGACTTGAAAACATTAAGTGGAAAAAGACACAAAAGATCACATATTGAATGGTTCGTTTTATCTGAAATACCCACCGGCGAGTCCATGGAGACAGAAAGCAGACCCGTGGTTTCCAGGGGCTGGGGCTGGGGGGTGAATGAGGGGTGCTGCTTAAGGGGTATGGGGCTCCCTTGTGGGGTGATGAAAATGCTCTGGAAGCAGACAGAGGTGGTGGGTGCACAACACTGAGCATGCGCGGAACGCCACTGCCCTCTATCCTTTAAAAGGGCCAGCGGTTAATTTTATGCTATGTCAATTTTACCTCGATTAAAAACAACAATAAACTAAGCTTCCAGGGCCCCACCACGAGAGGCTCTGACTCAGCAGCTGTGGGCTGGGCCCAGGGACCTGCTTTTCCAAAGAACATCTGAGTGTTTCTGATCGGGGTAGGGGTTGTCTCAGGCATGGCCTGAACGTCAGGGCTGATGTGTGTAAATTGTGCCTTTTTTAAAAAAAATGTTTTAAATTTTATACTGGAGTATAGCCAATTAACAATGTTGTGATAGTTTCAGGCCTACAGCAAAGGGACTCAGCCACACATATACATGTATCCATTCTTCCCCAAACTCCCCTCCCATCCAGGCTGCCACATAACATTGAGCAGGGTTCTCTGTGCTATATAGTAAGTCCTTGTAAGTTACCCATTTTAAATATAGCAGCGTGTGTATGTTGATCCCAAACTCCCTAACCATCCCTTACTCCCATCCTTCCCACCTGGCAAGCATAAGTTCTTTTCTAAGGTCATGAGTCTGTTTCTATTCTGTAAATAGGTTCATTTGTATCATTTCTTTTTAGATTGCACATATAAGGGATGTCATTAGATATTTCTCCTCCTCTGTCTGACTACCTTCACTGGGTATGGCACTCTCTAGGTCCAACTGATGCCTTTTCTTTAGATGGATCAGCAATACCTGCTGTTATTTCCCAAGGGCCCAGTATGGACCAGGCAGACACTGGGCTTGGTGCTTTCAAGTAGAGTATCTCAGAATCACACTGCAAGGTGGGAATGGTCACTGTTTCATTTTGTAGATGAGGAAACAGAGGCTCAGAGAAGTTAAGTAAGTTGTCCAGGGCGCAAAGCTGAGTAACAGCAGATTCACACCAATATCCGTCTGACAGACTATATTTTTCCCATCACTTAAACTACACCACTGTGTCTTTTAACAACCCCTTCCAGGTGGCAGACATGCATTTCTGTGTTTATAGACTCTTCAGGTTAGAGACTTAGTTCATCTTACTAAAACTGTGGTTGGCATCTCCTGGGAATTCACTAGAAATGCAGACTCTCGGTCCTCACCCCAGCTTTGCTGAATCAGACTCTGCTCTCCCCAGATGACTCGTGTGACACTAAAGTGTGAGCCACGCAGGTTTCTCTAGAGCTGTGCTATCCAGGATGGTAGCCACTAGCCTGCTGAAGTGGTTACTGAAATGAAAATTAACTAAAATGAAATAAACTTTAAAAACTCAGTCCTTTGGTTGCGCCAGCCACATTTGAAGTGCCCCATGGCCGCATGTGGCCGGTGGTTACCTCTGGGCAGCCCAAAATAGAACGTCTTCATCAGTGCTGCTCTGAGCAGGGTATCCTCTGGGCTGGATAATTCCTTCTTGGGGGCGGGGCTTCCAGCACATGGTAGAGTAGTAGTTTGCAACCTGGGAAGATTTTGCCCCTCAAGGGAATGGCAATGTCTGCAGACATTAATTGGTCGTCAAAGCTGGCGGTTCTACTGGCAACATATGGGCAGAGGCCAGGGATGCTCTTAAACCCCCTACATCCTACAGGGCACAGGACAGCACAACAAAGAATCATCTGGTCCAGAGCATCAGTGGTGTCAAGGTGAAAAACCTCACTGTAGAATAATCAAAAACATGTGCTCGGCACTGCCTGGTGGTCCATTGGTTAAGAATCCACCTGCCAATGCAGAGGACACAGGTTTGATCCCCAGTCCAGGAAGATTCCACATGCCTTGGGGCAACCAAGCCCACGCACGATAACTATGGTGCCTGGGCTCTACAGCTTGGGCACAGCAACGAAGCACCAGCGCGGCCAAAAATAAATAAATAATTTAAAAAAAAAAGGCATGGCCATCCTCAGTAAAACTGGAGGCAGGAGACTCACGACACCAAAGTGTTCGCCCCCCTCCTTTGCCAAATTCAGAATCCAAGAAGAGTATCTATTTTCTCAGAGTGCAGAGTAAGGAGTCCTACTTTCCAGAATAATCGACGAACTCGTTACTAAAACGAAATCCCTACACTTCAAATCCCAAGGGCTGGGAAAGGAAGACACTCATCTTTGATGTTTGGAATGCCTGATAAATTCCACAAGAAAGAGCAGTCTGTCTGTTTGCCCGGTGTAGACATAGCATTCGTTCATTTGTTTATCCACTTATTTACATAAAGGTTATTTTCTGATCACCCATCAAGTGTCAGGTACCTTTCTCATGCTAGAAGCAGAGCATCCAATAAAATGAGCCAGGTCCTTGCCCTTGCAGAGCTGGCATTCTAGCGGAGGAGCCCAACAGGACCCAAGCAAACAAATACACCAGCAATGAAACGGAGGTGATCAGTGCTTCGAAGGAGAGGAGGGCAGAGGAGTGATGGGGATGGGTATCTGAGGTCATCTATCTGAAGTGCCCAGGGCACCTGAAAAGGTGACATCTGACAGAGATCTGAATGAACTGAGACTGTACCCGGTAATTCGAGGTGAGACGAGAGTCCTAGGCACAGGGAACAGTGGCTCCTGAGTTCCTTGGTGAAATGAACTTGTTGGAGCTGGAAAAGTTTGGCGGGTGAGGTCAGCGAAGCAGGCGGGAGCCAGGACATGAGGCTAGGAGCCCACTGGACCTCTCTGAGCACAAGAGAGGTGGGGCTTGATTAGTTTTTCACATAGAGAATACACTATAGGAGAATAAGAGTGGAAGAGACCAGACCTGTGGTCTATTTGCCTGCTACAGGCTTCCAGGCAAGAGATGGTGATGACTTATTATTAGTTAATTGATTAATGAAAGGTGGCATTAGCAGTAAAGAACCTGGCCTGCCAATGCAGGAGACACAAGAGACTCGGGTTTGATCCCTGGGTAGAGAAGATCCCCTGGAGTAGGAAATGATAACCCATTTCAGTATTCTTGCTGGAAAATTTCATGAACAGAGGAGCCCGACGGGCTACAGTCCACGGGGTTGCAGAGTCAGATGCAACAGAGCAACTGAGCACATACAATTAATAAAATCATTAATATTAACACTAGCTCTCTACTTGGCCGATGCTATTAATACTCTATCTCGGATATGACAGCATCATGTTCAAGCTACATCTGTGGGGAAATGCATTCTGAGTTCCAAATGATCAACTAGAAACCTTTTCTATTCACGTGGGTTTTCAGTTGGGGATTGTGTGACCTGGGAGAAGACAGTAAGAAAGGGACTTGGGGGCTAGGGCACATTAGCAGGAGGAAAAGAGGGCGTATTCCCCAATCAGTCCCTTTCTCCAGAACTGTCAGAGCAGAGGTGACTGAGAGGGGCCTTCATATCCTAATTCTTCTAAGGGTTGTTGGGTAGCAGGTGGTTGAGAACCCGCCATTCCACTACAGGCAGAACAGAAGGGAGAGGACCGGTTCTCCTGAAGGAGGGCGCTGCAGCTGTGCTGGAAGGAGGGTATGGAGTGTTTCCCGAAAGCAGGGGAGCCTCTATTTCTGGGGTTTCTGAAGTTCTACGGCATCACAGGGTCAGGGAAAAAGCCACAGAGTAGGCAGAGTTAGGGCAAGGGAACGCAGCTGTGCTGGTCACTAACTGCACAGCGCTAGGCGTGCCATCCACCTCCCTGATCCTCTGAAAAAGGAAACGACACCCCTGCCCCTCGGAGTGGTTACGAAGGGTCGAGTCAGATGATGCCCGAGCCAAGAGCGACGACAGCTTCCAGTCCACGTGCCGAGATCTGGACACGCGCGCCCTCTGGAGCAGGGGCGCCATCCTCCACCGCACACGGCTCTGGGCTGGACACACGCTCGGGTGGTTCAGCTTTACATGTGAAAAGGTGCTTCCCTGTCATTAGTTTCTTTATTCAACACACATTCCCTGGGTCTTGGTGCCAGGAGTGGTTGGAGACGTGAGAACAGGTTGTTCTTTTCCCTGGGGACCTTGTGACTGCTTTCCAGGTGGTTTGCATGCCTTTAGACTAAACCCACCAGCCTGCTGGGGCCTGGTCTACATGCAGCCTGCAGTGCCAACCTTAGCGGGGGGGTGGTCAGTGCCCTCTCTCCTCTCCAGACTGGCAGGCCATCCTGGTCATTTCTGCTGGAGCAGAAAAGGATGGTGAGAAAAAGGCAGGGCTGGCCTTGGCAGAGGGAAACCGGGAGAAGCAGTGGTTCAGCAAGGCCTTCCTTCCAGCCCCCACTTCCAGCCCCCCGTGGATATGGCTCCAGAGGGGTCAGGAGGCCAGGACACCCTCTCTCCCCCCTGCTTGCCTAGGGCACAGCATCTCCCTGGCGTTTCCCAAGGAACGTGTTCAAGAGAAGGCCCCAGCTCTGAGTCATCTGCAGCAGAGAGGAGACCTTGTAAAAATAACTCCAAGGATGAGGCTCCTCCTGCAGTCACATTATTCACCATACAAAGAACAAAAAAGCTGAGCAGGAAGCAGAGGAGGAAAAGTGTCGTTCACATCAGTTTTCTTCACATGACAAGCAGCCAGGGACTCGCTTGCTAAGCCCCACCGCACTCTCTCCCCGCAGAGTGATTACATAAGCCGGAGAGAGGGGCTTCTTTGCAACCTTCTGACTCTGCCACCCATCCCTCTTCCTCTCTCCCCTCCAAATCTGAGGCTGTGTGCCCCAGAGAATCCTCATGGAAATATGACGGAGCAGCTGGGCTGTGCTCAGGAAAGGCCCTGGGGAGGTGTCCGTTGAGCTGAGGCCCGGATGGCCGAGCAGTGAAGATCTGAGTGGAGGATGCTGAGCAGCCAACGGGGGCAACTGAAGCGAGGCCCCTTGGCAGGGATCAGTGTGCACACAGCAGGACAGAGCAGAGAAGGGGTGTGGGAGGGGAGGTCCCCATCATGTAGGGTATGGGTCCTCAACCCACAGCACCTTCGTCCTCCAGAGGAGATCTGACAACGTCTGGAGACATATTCGGTTGTCACAACTAGGGAGTGCTATTGGCATCTGGTGAGTAGAGGCCAGGGAGGCTGCTAAGTATTTTTGAACACAGAGGACCGCCCCTCTCAACACAGAATTACTAGGCTCAAATGTCAGTAGTGCTGGGGCTGAGAAGCCCACTATAGGGTTTCGCAGGTCACCATAAGGATTTCTTGTGCACACAGACACACATGGGTGCCTGTGACTGCCCGAGTGTGGTCCTTCCACATGCCCGTCCATCACAGGCGTGTCCGGGGTATGTGTGTGGAGATAAAAAAAAAAAAAAAGAGGAAGCCAAGTTCAGTTCTCAGAACGCAGGAGCCAAGGCGGAGGCAAAGAGCTGGGATAAGTTTCCTCCAACCTCAACTGGAGGGAAAACGCAAGAAACAAAGACAGAGGAGGTTGATCACAGAGAGGCATGGAGGCTATGGCCAAGCAAACGCCGGCCATGGGAGCTGCGTTCAAGCAGCTGATGTCCCTGGAGACTCGAGAGAGGCCCCTGGGTAAGGGGAGAGGGCCACCCTGTCCTAGTGAAGGGGCTAAGGGCTGCAGAATGTGACGCATCTGATGAGTGTGGAGGGCACACAGGCTGAGCCAGTGTGTAGACAACCCAGGACTCAAGAACGACATCCCTAGAAAAAACAGCCAAGGGCTGAAGAGAAGGAACTCAGGTGGGTGTGAAACAGGAGGAGGGAGGGCCCCCGGACCCAACCACTTGATACCTGGAAGAGGCAAATGAGGAACCAAGAGGGACCCAGCCAATCAAGGGCGTTTCAGTACGACCTTGAACTTGGTTAGGATGGCGGCATGGGTTGCTCTCTCTGCTCTGTTGGTGGCAGGGGCACCTGGAAGTCAGGCCACCTTAGCTGGTGGTCAACACAGACAGCACTTCGGGGTGCAAGTGGTTTCATTTCTCCTCAAAGTCTAGCAAGCCCACAGGGGAGTGGCCGAGATGACCGACGCCTGTGACACGAAGTTAACCCCAGGCACACCCCTCCTCCTCACCCTATTGATAAATCTCGATGATTCATCCAGAGAGGCTGGTCCCGCCTCAGCGGAAGAAGAATTGAGATGAGGTTCTCATCACTTAGAAATGAGAAGAATTTCTCAGCAGAGAAGCAGGCTGGAACCCTTCCACAGTCGCTATGTAAAGACGCCTTTCTCCTCTGAGGGAGGGTGAGCAGCACAGGCTGCCTCAGAGGGACTTGTTCGGACCGAGTTGCCAACGGCATCCTTGGGCCCACGTGCGTGCACACGAGCGGGCGGACGCCCCGTCACCACTCAGACTGACTCTCTCTGCCTCTCTAGTTTCAAAACAGCATTTATTCTTCTCTGCCTAGAAAGCATGCTCACTGTGAAAGTTTTAAACATATACAAAAGAGAAAGAAAAGCCACTCATCATCCTTGTGAGAATATTTACCCCCCCCTTTTTTTTTGACTAAATTTTTAAGACATGATGGTTGAGATCATATTGTATATATAATTTTACATCCTGTTTCTAACATAAATATATGGCCATGTTATTATTCGCCTTCATCACTGAAATAACCCATTGAAAAGATGGTGTATTCTTTCATGTTATAAGAAGCAGAGGCCCAGATCCTCTGAGGGCTTAATTCACCTCCTGCGTGTACTTTAAAGGGTTGAGCATTGAATATAGGAACTGTCCCCATATTCTGACCACTTACGATGTGTGCCATGGCTGGCGGCTGTGGAGATTAGGTGTGGGGGTGGCTTAATATATTGTCACAAGCAAAATGCATTCCCTTTCTCCAGACTTGGGACTTCTGTGCTTCACTGGGCTGGGGTGAGTCATACTGCTTCTCACAGAAACCACGGACTCACCCTCCTCACTCAGTTGAGGGCAGTTGCAGGTCCCATCTAGGCACAGGGAATGGAGAAAACGTGGGTTAGGTCCTGAGACACAAGGAAAAGCGGACAATGGAAAAGCTCTGGAATGGTCACCAGGTGGAGAGATGAGCAAGGGTTGGTCAACCACAGCCTGCAGGCCAATCAACCACCTGTTTATGTAAATAAAGCTTTACTAAAACACAGCCACACCCATTCATTCCAACAGTGTCCATGGCTGCTTCTGGCCACCAGAGGCAGAGTTGGGCAGTTGTGATGGAGACCACATGGCCCACAAGCCTGAAATATTTACCACTTGGCTCTTTAAGACAAAGTTTGTCGGCCCCTGTGTTTGGAGGCCAGCCATTCTCCAAAATGTGTGTTTCCCCCTTATTTAGCTAGGAGTTGTCACTGAGAGGCTGCTGCTCAGCCCAGACCTACACCTCCCAGCTCCTCCTGTGTCAGGATGGGACCCGTAACTAGTTCTCACCGATGGAATGTGGGCTAAGAGATCTCGGTCATTCTGGGGCCAAGATGGTTAAGAAGTGAGTGAGCCTTCAACACCTTCTTTCTTCCCTTTTACCTGAGCACAGGATGCTCCTCGGCCCTGCCGCCGTGTCTCTCAACCTTTTTCATCACTATTGCCCTTGTAAGCGGTCTTTTTAGGCACTTTTTTCGTAGTTTCTTCCTCTGTGGCATTTTAATGCACTGTGTATCTGTTTATGGAGCACATGTATGTCTATGATTTATGTATCAAAATGAAGGATTTTTTTGTTTTTTAGCCCCAAGAACTAATTTTGCCCCCATTGAGAATATATTCTCTTATGGCAGCAATCCACAACCGTTTTGGCAGCAGGAACAGGTTTTGTGGAAGTCAATTTTTCCATGGATCAGGGTAGGGGGTAGTTTTGGGGATGATCCAACTGTATTACTCCATCTATTGTGCACTTTATTTCTATACGATTACCTCACCTCCATCTCAGATCATCAGACATCAGATCCTGGAGGTTAGGGATCCCTGCTCTAAAGTACAGCAGAGTCATAAGGTGGAAGATGCCTGGGTCCCTGCATCACTTTGTGGAAGAAGGCCAGTCATGTCATAACACTCCATTTGACTGTTGGAGCTGTGAGAAACAACGTTAATCATGGTAAGCCCCTGAAAATTAGGAGATGATTATGGCAACTAACATTGCCTTAACAATGGTAGTACGAGATCTACACTTGATAGTTAAAACAAAGTAAGAATTGGATAGACATGTTTATAATACAAGGAATTCATAAATCCTAAAAGAGGTAAATTTAGGATTGAAAATGCCTAATTTAGATGGTGGACAACAAATTAACTGTATTCATTTATAGTCTCATCATCTATACACAACATCACCAAGACGAGAGTGAAGTAATTTTAAACAACAAAGGAAACATGTAAGGGCTACTGGAAAAGAGACTGGGAAAACAGATAGAGTATGCAAGATTAGAAACTGATATTGCAGCCACAGGGAGCCTGAACCTGGACTCAGATGCTGAGAGTTCATCAGCCTGGCAGAATGGCCAAGGGGCTCATGACTCAAAGATGCCGGGGCAATGGAGGGCAGGAATCAAGTGTGAGGCTAAAAAGCGGGGGGATTATATAAAACCTGAAGTCAGAACAGTGGAGCCACTGGTACCCATGGGGCAGATAGATACCTACTCCCCCAAGCACAAAAATTTTTTTAAAAAAGAAAGGAATTTCCTTCTCTAAAGAAACTAAATGGACACAAAGAAGAGATGAGATCCAGGAAGCAGCAGAGCTAACCTAGTATAATAGTACAGGAAAGTCCCAAATGTCAACTGTGTAGCAGGCCTAGACAGCAACCATGTCAAACTTGAGGAAGATGGAGAACTCTGGGAGGAAGGGAGAATAGATAAAATACCCACCTGGCTAGGGAGTCTGAGAGGGGGACAAAAAAAAAAGGGATATGATAATAGCAAATGGTGGGGAGGAAAAAAAGAAGGCAATGACATACTCGAGAAACTATAAAGCTATATATATAAAGGAAATTCATAATATTGACTGCAAAGAGAGTAACAGATCAGGCATAGGATCACACACTTAAATGCCGTCAGGGTCAGGCAAATACATAAATGAACACAGCAGGCTAGGAGTCTGAGCGCTTGCCTCCCCCGTCTGAGTAGAGGGACTGCAGCAAGCTGGAAGGAGGCAGGCATATTCTAAAGGAGACAGTGCTGCCATATGGAAAGTCAGACAAGATACTACAGCCTTTAAAACAGTATCCCAAACTCTGTATCTTTTATGGAAGCTCTCCCGACTTTTAGAATGTCAACTGAATTTTTTTTGTTTGGAATCACTAGGCAAACTAAACGTGTATGTCGGAGAGTAGACTGCCACGACTTGTTTCCACGCTCACAATAATACAAGCTCTATCCATTGATTGTTCAGTCTTTAGGGTCAACCTACAGACAGAGCACATTTTTTTTCTGGCAGTTAGAAAATAAAGATGTAAATGTTATCACCCTTAACAATGTAAAAGTAAAAACAGAGATGACAGAAATTAGGAAGTTGGAAGGCAGTTGGGGTAAGGACACTAATATCTTCATCTTACTGTTCAAGGGAATCAAGAGATACTGCTGTTAATCAGCAAGAAATATGATAGTGAAAATATTACTTATAAAGCTAACCAAATAGAGGAACTATAAATAACGCTGCAGCTATGCCGTGAGGATGTGGGGAGGGGAGGTAGAAGCGTGGTATAAGTGAGTTGAGTCGTCATCAGAACAGGAAGTAAGCAGATAATTTCTAAAATAGGAGTAAAACTAAAGCACATTATTTTTAAACATGGAGGTAAATGTCAGAAAAAAATAAATGAAAGAGTTAAAAGAAGTTGCCCCAAGGGAGAGGTACAGGTTAAGAAGGAAAGAAGCCGGGAGACTTTTCATTTTTATTATAGAATCTTTTCAACGTGCACCCCACTGCCCCAAACCCCCAAAACCCTCTGTAAGAAAATGAAACAGATCAATTGACAAGTTGATAACCAGACCAGACAACTAAGCCTACAAGGCTGACTCTCAGTAATATGATGAAAAATGAAAGTGAAAGTGTTAGTCACTCTGTCCTGTCTAACTGTGACCCCTTGGACTATAGACCACCAGGCTCCTCCAGGGAATTTTTCAGGCAAGAATACTGGAGTGGGTTGCCATTCCTTTTTCCAGGGGATCGTCCCCATCCAGGTATCAAACCCAGGTCTCCCACAATGCAGGCAGATCCTTTACCATCTGAGCCACCAGGGAAGCCCGGACAGCACAGTGGAGGGACCCAAAGGCCACCCTCAGGAGCTGGAACTTTACCTCTGGAACAGGACGTGGCCCAAAATTTCAGAACAGGTGATGTGCCTGAAGCAGTACAGGAATGATATGGGTGGGAAATGAACCCATGTCAAAGCAAGAGGAGGTGGGGATGCACACAAGGAAGGGACTTGGCTCCTAGTAGGTGTTACTATCTGTGGAAGGATGAGATGTCAGGAGGGACTGAGTGATATAAGTAAGCACATAGCTTGTCTTTTAAGACTCATCAGTCATCTCTTTTGTAAAAATTTTCTTGACCAAACTCTGCCTTTTCTTGGTATTGAGAATATTAACCCCCAACTAAGCATGGAACACTTCATGGAACTCAAGTTTCCTATTATTATTGTATGAATCCCTTGAATGCAAGGATGGTGACCTACTCATCTCTGTATCTTCAGGTCTTTACTGTGGGTCTGATTCATAGTTAAGTGCTCAAAAATAAGTACTCCACTGGATAGATAGGTGACTGTATGTATGTATGTATGTATGTATGTATGGGCTTCCCTGGTGGTTCAGACTGTAAAGAATCCTCCTGCAACACGAGAGACCTGAGTTCGATCCCTGGGTTGGGAAGATCCCCTGGAGAAGGTCATGGCAACCTACTCCAGTATTCTTGCCTGGAGAATCCCCACGGACAGAGGAGCCTGGCAGGCTACAGTCCACAGGGTCACAAAGAGTCAGACACAACTGAGCGACTAAACACAGCACAGTATGTATGAGTGTACAGATAGATGGATGGATGGATGGACGGATGGATGGATGGACGGATGGGGTATGGATGGAGTGACGGGCATCTACAGTACAAAGAATGAAAGAACAGAATCAATGGGCTCTGGTGCCTGGATGCTTCCCAGAATGTGCTGGGCTTGATGCCTCTTTAGGAAAGTAGAATATTATAACATTATTGCTTTATCACTCTGCAAATATTCCCCAGCTTGCAAGGGCACGTTTGGTTAGTAACAGATCGTGCAACAAATTAGACACAGGAAACAAACCAGGATGACAGAAAGGCGGGTGGGGCCCAGGGCAAGAACCAGCAACCAAAGCATCGTCTCACATACTGTTTAGGAGGAAAGGGTCAGACAGGTTGGCCTGCTTTACTTGAAAGGTTTGGTCACTCCATTCTTCAAAGTCCATCTCAAGAGGATGACAAGGAGCAAGGGCTTCACAGGGCTGTTTCCCCATCACACACCAACATCCCATCTATTACCACAAGCTGATTTCTAACTCATGGCCTTGGCAAAAACCACAGAAAGCAAAACACTGCTCTTGCCTTAGGTTCCAGAATAACACCAGCTGTTGGAATTAAGCAGCCAGGCTAGTAGCCTAATGATGACTAAGAAGAACTTCCTTCCAAAAGCACCATGAGTAGGTAAGGGATTTTTGGGTCCTTGGACAATAAAACACCACTTCCAGTTAATGGGAGGGCTGCCCTAAGTATCATAATCCTACTGACCAGTTATAAAAGTACAGCATCTCATATCAGTGGATCAAAAATTGATTTTGAGATTCTAGCTATCCAACTCTCCAACTATTTTAAGACATTTAAGAATTGCTTGATACCATAAAATGACTGCAAGAAAGGGAAGGGGGTGAAATCTGATAAAGACTTAGGACCAGCAGGACAGATGTGTGTGTGTGTGTGTGTGTGTGTGTGCGTGTGTGTGTGTCTGTGTCTGTGTGTGTGTGCACGTACACACCAAGGTGCTTCAGTCCTGTCTGACTCTTTTCAACCCTACGTGTGGACCTGTAGCTCTCCAGGCTCTTCTATCCATGCCCTCCTCTAGGTGATTCTCCCAACTCAGGGATTGAACCTGCATCTCTTACATCTCCTGCATTGGCAGGCGGGTTCTTTACCACTGGCACCACCTGGGAAGCCCAGGACAGAGATGAGTGTCCTCTGCCTTTCCCTCCAGCAGGTAGGAAAGCAGAATATGTCTGCCGTCTCCTAGTCTCAGAGTGAGGAACGGCCAGTGACTCCCTGCATCTGTACCTGTGCACACCCCAAAGTGATACTGGAGTGATGTATCACCTCAAAGTGATTTCAGCAACAAATCCTCCAAGAACCCAGAGGAGCAGCTGGGGCAGGTGCCTTTATCTCTATTTTTAAAAATCATTAATTTTATATTTGGTGGCACTGGGTCTTCATTGCTGCTCTTGGGCTTTCTCCAGCTGTGGCGAGTGGGGGCTACTCTTCGCTGTGGTGCACGGGCTCTAGGTGTGTGGGCTTCAGTTGTTACGGCTCGTGGGCTCTAGAGCGCAGCTGTGGCCCCTGGACTCAGTGGCCCCGAGGCGTGTGGAATCTTTTCAGACCAGAGATCGAACTAGAGTCCCCTGCACTGGCAAGTGGATTTTCATCCACTGGACTACCGAGAAAGTCCCCTTTATTTCTATTTTACAGATGGGAAAATTAAAGCACATATATCTGTGTAAGCAACTTGCTACAGGCTCTCAGAGAGGAGTCACTGGCCCAGACTGGTCTAGAACACTGGTCTCCTGATGACTTGAATGCAGGACAGTGACCTTCTCATTTTTGGATCCCCTGATCCTAGCACAGAGCCTGGACCTGGTCCACAGTAACTGTTTAATAAATGTTTACTGAATAGAAGACTCCCAGTGCCAAACTATTACATGAACCTCTGTCTGGGCTCGATTTCTTTATCTGTAAAACGAGAATAATAGTGTTCTTCTCATATGGTTAATGGGAGGATCAAATGTATTCACACAAGTAAAAGTTTTTTATAACACTTCCTGGCACATGGTTGGTACTCTTTAATAATGCTTGCAAGGAGATCCAACTAGTCCATTCTGAAGGAGATCAGCCCTGGGATTTCTTTGGAAGGAATGATGCTAAAGCTGAAACTCCAGTACTTTGGCCACCTCATGCGAAGAGTTGATTCATTGGAAAAGACTCTGATGCTGGGAGGGATTGGGGGCAGGAGGAGAAGGGGACGACAGAGGATGAGATGGCTGGATGGCATCACTGACTCGATGGACATGAGTCTGAGTGAACTCCGGGAGTTGGTGATGGACAGGGAGGCCTGACGTGCTGTGATTCATGGGTCGCAAAAGAGTCGGACACGACTGAGTGACTGATCTGATCTGATCTGATCTGATCATTATTATTGTTGATATTATGTCTGCTATGAAGAAAAGAGAATGAGGCGATATGAGAGAGAACAGCACAATGAGGGATGTGCTACCTTAACTAGGGTGGTGGGGAGGGGCGACACTGGAGAAAGACCCAAATGAAGAGTCAGGTGTAGAGGATCTGGGGGAGGGCAGGACAAAGGCGGGGAGATGCAAGGAGATTAGGTATGTCGGAGGAGCAGAAGGAAGTGGCATTTTTGTGCTGATCACAATCCAGCTTGGTTTTTACATTCTAATGAACATCCTTAACTTTAAGGAGAAAATGTCGAATTACCCATCTGAACAGACAGCCCACGGTAGACACTCCTAAAGGCCACTCTGAAGGTTTGATCACAGTATCTCAAATAGGTCTGAAGATCTCACTTTGCTGAGTTTAAGAAAACTCTCTTCAACACTGTTCACACATTTCTGAAACACATCTAATTTCTAGCTGTTGAACCAATGGCTGCGGGGGAACGGAGGCTCCAAGTCCCTCCCCATCCTGGAAGTCCCCAGCTGAAGCTCTGAATGCAGCTTCCCAGCATCCACCCCCGTGGCCCCACTCCCCAAGCAAGTCTCACCAAGAGCAAATCTGGGAACTGGCAGAGGAAGCAGGCAAGTCAGTACAGTAAGCACCTCAGAGAAACACAAACTGCAAGCAAAACCACGGAGGCGACCCTGTCCTGCGTCATTTGAGGCTGCTCTGTGCTATTATTCCCTGGTGGCTCCAATGGTAATGAATCTGCCTGCAATGCAGGAGACCCAGGTTCAATCCCTGCATTGGGAAGATCCCCTGGAGAAGGGAATGGAATGACTAGCCACTCCAGTATTCTTGCCTGGAGAATTCCATGGACAGAGGAGCCTGGTGGGCTACAGTCCATGGGGTCACTAAGGCTCGGACACGACTGAGCAACTAACGCTTATGCTATTATCACAGGAAGCCTGAGTTGAACCAAGTCATGCGGGTCCTTTTAAGTCCTGGTCCCACTTGTCTTGTTCTGACTTCTGAGGCTCAATGGTAAAGGATTTGGACAGGAAGAGCCCCTCCTCTTATTCACTGGCCCTAGTGGGCAACACTGCCGCCCTGAGGCCAGCTGTTAGTGGCAGAGATCAGCAGCCATGCCTGTCCACGTCACATTCATACCCCTCATGACATCCACCCTCTGGCTCCTCAACAGACAGCTGCATTCCAGGTTGGTAACTCTGGGTCTCGGGCGGGGCTGCCTCTTCACCAGCACCAACCTTGAATCCCCACTGTGGGTGAGCAACCCCTGGAGAACTGTCCATGGTCACCTTGCCCTGCTTCTGAAGGACCTGGGGACCATGCCCGGAACTGAGGCAGCAGCCCATCACCCAGGCAAATAAAGACATACAGGATACCCTAGAAGGATACCCAAAGTTCAGGTAATTCTGGAAGCACATCACAAAGACAAAAGGCTGGTAAACATTACTGTTTAAAACATTAGCTGGGACTTCCCTGGTGGCCCAGTGGTTAAGCATCTGACTGCCAATGCAGGGGACATGGGTTAAAGATTCCACATGCCATGGGGCAACTAAGCCTGAGTGCTGCAACTACCAAGCCCATGCTCTAGAGCCCCTGCTCGGCAACAAGAGAAGCCACTGCAGTGAGAAGCCTGTGCACTGCAATTGGAGAGTAACCCCTGCTCCCCACGACCAGAGAAAGCTAGGGTGCAGCAGCAAAGACCCAACACAGCACCCCCCAACCAAAAACTTATCAGCTAGATATATAAACAGACAAAAAGGGCAAACGAAATGTCAACAAAATTTAAAAAACAATTTGTTATATGCATATTAGTTTCCTTAATATATAAAGAGAGCTTAAAAATCAAGAAAATGATAAACACTCAAGGAAAAAAATGGGTTACATGCAATCCATGAAAGAAAAATACAAATGGCATAATATATGAAGACCTGTCAAACTCTGGAGAAATCAATAAAATCAATCTACTAAACCGGAAAAGATTTTCATATCCTGCTGCAGTGTTGGCAAGAATGCAGAGGAAACAGGCATGTTCATACGCTGATGGTAAGTTGAGTAATATCCATCCAAGCTTTGATGTGCAAGCGTTTGAGTCAGGGATCTATCCCACAGGATGTTCACATTATATACCCAAATAAACATGCTGAAAGACACCCAGCATCAACAAGAGGGTGGAGCACATTCACGTACGGCTAGTGGGGATGCAAATCAGTGTCATATTTATGAAGAGAAATTGAGCAATATGCAGCGAAAACACCTTTAAATTTTACATATCCTTTGACCCAGAAAGTCTACTTAACAGAAATTCACTCTTAGGAGGTGATCATAATGTGACTAAAGGTTTATCTATAAAGATGCTTATATGCTATTTTTAATGGACAGGCGAAGGGGGCAAAATATAAAATGTATAAAATGTTAAGACTGGATAAATAGATGATATAGACACAGTGGAATTCTAGGAAGTGAGTCCAAATTATGCCACTGGTCTTCTGGTTTTTAAAAAATTGTAGATGAAAAACATGTGTTGATCTCCTTTTCCTTCTAAGACTCCACTAAAATGATAGTAAAGGAATTGCTTTAATTGTGTAAACCTAAAACATTGAAAAGAAGGGGAAAGAGGCAATCACAGGGACAGTCCCTTCTGACCTCCGCCTCCCCCTTCCCCTGAGCACTGCCAGAGTTAGAAATGGAGAATTTGTTCCCAAAGAAGGAACATGTGTCACTGACCACTCTCTTCCTGAACAGTCAAGAGATGGTCTAAACCAGGTGAGTCCTCTTTACAAAGAAGAGGCCCAGTGAAGCGTGGGTGGGATGAGGTTTGGGGGCTGAGCCCAGGGAAGCTCAGTCTACTCCGAATTTTCCTCAGATCTCCACACAGAGAGAACAACAGCTCAGAAAACAGACGATCCAGGACTGGATTCTCTCAGCTGGTCAAGGCTCCCTTACCTCCTCGGGCTACAGATGATACTGAAAGTGAGCGAGACCACATGTGGGAGGGGGTGTCGAGCAGGAGCATCCCTCCTCGGCCTTACAGGCAGGGGACAGTCCCAACTCCCCAGTGGGCGGGATGGTCCTGGCTAAAGGCAAGCGGACAGCTCTTGTTACTTTTCTAGGTCTTCCTCTCCATCGCCATGAATGTGACCCCTGTAAATGTGCTCAAACGGCTCTCACTGTACTTGGGGCCTGTCTGAGGAAGACTCTTCCACTGGCTTTTCTAAGACAGACAACATGTATTTTCTTGTTGCAGAAATTAATTCTTTCTAAGAATTCCAGAAGGCTGCGTTCTGGCCTTTAAGATCCAGGTCAGGAAGGGAAAATGGTTGCAGTGGGATAAGAAGAGGGTCTTCCATGGAGCCCCTGGCTCAGTGATCCTACATCTTTGTGCCACACTGAGAGCAAAGGACAGGAAACAGGTCTGCTTTTATGGATCTGTTGTGTTTCCAGTTAAAAATAGATAGACAACCAACACAATATTGTAAAGCAATTATCCTTCAGTTAAAAATAAATGAATTAAAAATATATATATATACCTACAGTGACTTCTCTGGTGGTCGGTGGCTAAGACTGCTCCCAATGCAGGGGGCATGGGTTCAATTATCCTACATACCATGCAGTACAGACAATAACAAATAAGTTAATTAATTAAAAGAGTGTGCGTGCATGTGTGTGTGTATGTGTGTGTGTGTGTATGTGTTAGTCACTCAGTTGTGTCCAACTCTTTGCAACCCCATGATCTGTAGCCCGCCAGGCTCCTCTGTCCATGGAATTCTCTAGGCAAGAATACTGGAGTGGGTTGCCATTTCCTCCTCCAGGGGATCTTCCCGACCCAGGGATTGAACCCAGGTCTCCTGCATTGCAGGCAGATTCTTTACCATCTGAGCCACCAGGGAAGCCCCAATTAAAAGAGTGTGCAATTCTAAAAACAAAAAAATAGACCTTACAAATATATATACATAGAGAGAAAGAAAGCACCCCTGATGTTCCAGGGACTACTGGAAAGCAAACAAATTGGTCCTTGCCCCCAAGGAGATCCTAGTAAGAAATGGGGTTGGAGGTTCATATAAAAGTCAGGTGAGGGAGCACCAGAATGAACCGATCTCTCACAGCCCAGCACAGAAGCGTTCACTCATCACCTCGGGGCTTGTTCCTTTATAATGACCAGTCCTACCATTGGCTGGTGTTAACTCAGACGGGTCCTGATTCAAAGGAAAGGAAAATGTATCTTAATTTTCACAAGCTTATTTCATGTTCTGCTTTTATCATCCTTGGGGTCCCCATAAACTGGGGAGCTAGGTTCAGGCAATATTTTGGGGGTGCTCATGACTGCTTGTCAGTGTTTAAGGACATATATGTTACCATCCTCCTGGTGAGCTGTGAATGGGGCGCTGGAGGGGATGTTTTCAAGTTCTTGGAACGTGGTTCTCTCAGGTACCGGCCTCCTCTACTGCTGCTCACCTGGCTGGACGGGGACCTGCAGCAGCCACGTGAGAGCCAGCAGCGGCCCTCCACTCCGTGAAAAAAGTCCTTCCCGCCAGAGAGCAGGCCTGGGTCCCTGAGCAAAGATGCAGGGTTCTTACCACTGGTAAGTAAAATCCAACTCAATCCAACTGGCACAAGGGGCGGAAAAAACCCACAAGATCCAAAGGCGGCCCCCCGCTACTGACTTCAGCCTCCATGCGAGGAAAATACAGGAGTCTCCAAGGGCCACACGGGCCCCTCCAGTGCTTACTTAACGTGAAGAGGAAATTGCCCCACAGACATCCACCAACGGATGCAGAGAATAGAGGCCAAGGGTGGTGACGAATCCCAACGGCCAGATCCGACCACCTCCCGGCCACAAGGAAATGGAAAATTTCAGGGATACAGCAAATTCATTTTTTCTTTTCGGTTGGCAGTCCGAGATGGGCTTTCAGTTGGGGCCACTAAAAAGACAAACAAAACAGCTATACAGATGCATGTAGCTCACGGGGTGTGTAAGTGTGTGTGTGTGTGTGTGTGCATACTCAGAGGGGCACATACACATGCATACATATGAACAGGTGTGTGATACACAAATCAAGGAGCCCCAAGGGCATAAATATGGAAATCTAAAAGTAAAACAAAGAAAACTTCGGAAAGGTGAGTGGAACCCAACGATTTCAAGGTGGTTGAGTCGTGGGGGGTTACAGCAAGCCTCAGAGAGCCCAGGAGACCTGCCGGCAGCAACCACTGGACCCACTCATTCCTTCCAGAACAGTGATCTCAGCAACTTCCACCATTACTACCCCCTTTCAAATTTTAAAGCTAGTCAAGTCCCAACTCTAATATTCTCAACAATTATATTATCTAACGCTATTATACAGGCCCATCTCATCCATCAAATCTCATTACAAGAAGAATTGCTTGGATGGGCCAAGTCATGGTGATGTCTAGCTCTGGCTAGGAAAAAAAAATCTCTCTGTGAATGAATCCTGGGCGGCAAGTCCTTTATCTCGGTCTGATCGTGTAGAGTGGTCCCTCTCTGTGCTGAGAATCGCTGGCTCTGCACCGGCAGCAGGACAGACCTGAGATGCGCCAGTGGAGAAGGTCATGACTCTGCTGATGGCCTCAACTCCCTCATGGGGAAAGGGATTAAAGCTTGAGACCCCACCCACGTAAGGCCACCACACACCACAGGCCCAGGGGCACCGGAAGTGGAAAGGTAAAGGGGAGATCCCTCTGGTATTTCCAAGCTGTGCGTGATCCACCTGGCCATGATAGCTGCAGGACAGCAAGAGGCCATGTGGGAACCCGCGGGACACATCGTCGGGGGCAGGAAGGGGCACTGGGGTTCCAATCTGATGGAAGTTGGCGAGATGCTTCTACCTCTGGAGTCTTAACACCCAAAATGATGTGAATCTGACACTTTAGTGTAGGACTTGCTGGATTGTTTATAGGCTCCATGGCTCACAGGCCATGGAAATGAATACAATGAACACAACCGTTGTGACTTCTGTACAGCCAAATTAAGCACTGATGGGGTCAGCTGGGAGGAGTAAAAGCAGAGAGGACAGGGGCTTCCCTGGTGGCTCAGTGGCAAAGAATCCACCTGCCAATACAGGAGACACGGATTTGATCCCTAATCCGAGAGGGTCCCATATGCCTCGGAGCAACTTAAACCCAGGCACCACAGCTACTGAAGCCCGAGTACCCTAGGGCCCATGCTCTGAAACAAGTGAAGTCACCGCAGTGAAAAGCCTGAGCACTACAACTAGAGAATAGTCCCTGCTCGCCACAACTAGAGAAAAGCCTGTGTAGCAACAAAGACCAGCACAGCCAAAAATAAATAAATATATAGAATTATTTAAAAAAAAAAAGAAAGCAGAGGGGACAGGGTTGGGCAGGGTGGGGAGATGGGTACCAGGATCCAGAACTCTTGGTTCACCTGGCAGTGAGAACTCGGAGCCCAGAAGCTCTGCTCCCAAGTAGTTGGGGGCCAGCACCAGGTAGGGACTCCTTGATCATAGCAGGAGCTCGAGGCAGGGCAGCCCCCTGCTAACAAGTCACTGGCACGGGTAAGAATGGTAATAACAGCTAACAACGCAACATCACTCACAGTGGACCAGCACCCCTAGGTGCTTTACGCACACTGAGTCAATTCTCAACCACAGCTCTATTGCATACGTATTATTTTGCCCATTTTACAGATGAGGAAACTGAGGCACTAGGAGTTTAAACGAGCAGATTTGAACACAGGAAATGTGGATTCAGAGCCAGTGCGCACTCGGGATAGCAGAGTCCATGCTTCCACACAGTTCTGGATTACACAGTCAACAGGAGCATGCATGGGGAACACCATTTATCGAATGCCAGCGAGCAAGATCTCCAGGTACTTTCACATGCTTTAACTCTGTAATTCTCTCTTCTCCACTCTTCCCCAACTTCCCTGACAGCCTGGTTACCTGATCCAACTCCAAGTCACCCATCACTTCCTCAAGGAAACTCTGGTCCCTCTGCACTAGGTTATTCACTGGTAAGGCTCCCTCTACTCAGTCTCTTATCACTGTCCATGGCTCTACACTATTTGGTTGGACAGTAAAGAATCTGCCTGCAATGCAGGAGACCCTCATTCGATCCCTGAGTTGGGAAGACCCCCTGGAGAAGGGAATGGTTACCCATTCCAGTATTCTTGCCTGGACAATTCCATGGACAGAGAAGAGTCAGACACAATGGAGCGACTAAGACTCTCACTTAAAGGTTTCTCTCCCTGGCTCCAGGCCCAGCATTGCTCAGTAGAATTCTCTGCTATAGTGGAAACATCTGATGTTTGTGCTGATAGCGGTAGCTCTGGCCACGCATGGCTGCCGAGCACCTGAAATCGGGTTAAGGGCTGAGATCCTACTTCCTGAACCAGAGGCATCACCATCACCTCGCAGCTAAAAAGTAGTCTCAGGTTTCACCCCAGACCTCCTGAATCAGAATCTGCCTTTTAATAAGATTCTCACATGATTTACATGCACGTGAAAGCTTGAGAGACCCTGCTCTTACAGTATTAGAGGGAGAACAAGGAACTGCATTTAAATCAGCTGGTTTCCATTTTTTGGATCAAAGGCATCTGACTCACTGGTGTGAGTGAGTGGCAGGGCCAAATGACTCAAAGCAGCAAGAGCCGTGGATCTACTGAGCATCTACTAGAGAGCCGCCTCTACTGGGCATCGTGGGGTAAGGAGAGTCACCATGGAGCACAGATATAGGAAAGGGGAGAAGCTAGGGGTCAGGGGAACCAGTGTTCTGACAAGGCTGGGATTCTGTGAGGCCATGAGAAGAAAAACTGTTCTGGGCCACAGGGGTGTGAATAGAGGGTGTGTCCACGCACAAACACAGAGGCAAGGAATTCAAAATGGCGCTAAAGGGGTATCAACCTCTGAGCTACTATCAGAAGCTCAGTGTTCTAAGTTAAATGCATCTGTTCATTAAAATGGAGTTTACAAAGAAGTTAACAAGCTCTACTATTAAGTTTTGAAAACCAGCTGTCCTGCTTCTGAGAATCACGGGCTGGAAATGAGAGCAAGGTGGATCCACAATGATGCTACTTTGCCTCCCCTCTTCCTGTGCACCCTTCCTGCCTAGCCGGCTTTCAGCTGGCTTTCTCTGAATCCAGCCTACACACTGACTTCGGTGGTGATCAGCCACGGGGCTGGAACGGGACCTAAAAGATGTCCTTCCATACTATAACACGCAGGTACTCAAACTCCATTCACACACAGGAAACTACACAGGAGCATCTGGGTTTTTTGTAGTGATGATTCATCGTATATTTGTTTTTATTTTTTTCTTTTTTCACCGCTAGTCTATGCCCAATGGCTGGCTGGATAACCCTCCAACCATTCCTCACCCTTCTTGTCCACTTCCGCTATCAAGGCTGGAAAAGCTTACTCATCCCCTCACCAGCCTCCCTTGCAGCTCAGGGCGACCACATCACACTCCTGGAAGTGACAAGACTAAGAAGCCAAAACACCACAGAGGGCGAAGCAGAGAAACTGAAAAAACTCCTATCTTTGACGTCACTGTTGAACTGCCAGATCAACACCAGACAACCACTGTATTCACCCCAGATTCTTGTTTTATGAGATGTGTTACTCAGGCCACTATTCGTTTGCTTTTTTTCTGCTTACAGCCAAAAGCATGCCTGTGGTCGTTTCCTATCCCCAACTCCTCTCACCTGACTTGCTTCGCCTCTTTGCTCACTTACTATTTCCATCTAGCTCCTGCACCAGCCCCCAGACTGCTCCAATTTCCCTTCTTCTTTTCCTATTCACATCCTCCTCTCACAGCTCATAATATAACAGTAGGCTCAGATGCCCAACTCCCATTTTCATTTTTTTGGAATATTTATTTAGTTTTGGCTGCATCAGGTTTTTGTGGCCACGCGCAAGATCTTTCTCATGGCTTGAGGGTTCACTAGTGTGGCACACAGGTTTAGCTGCCCCAAGGCGTGCAGATCTAAGTTCCCAGACCAGGGATCGAACCTGTGACCCCTGCACTGGAAGGTGGATCCTTAACCACTGGACCACCAGGCAAGTCCCCAACCTCTATTTTGGAAAGGTCAAGTCTGAATACCCAATCTTTGGTCCTCATGTAGCAACCCTTCTGATCCCTGGAAACGATCTTAGCTACAAATTTTACCCAACGTTGTAAGAACAATGAGCAAATTCCATTATGATGTTTCTTTACTTCTTGGATTACTGTTATGAGCTAATAAAAACATGTAAGGATATTTTTCAAATGTATTTAAATTGAGCAAATCTCGAATTTCATAGCAGGTATGCAGACTCGGCCAGCCATCCAGGCTGACACAACAACCAAGAGAGAAGGCTTGAATAGGGAACTACTCTTGCGAGCAGATGTGTACACATAAACAGTTTATGAACTAGCTCAGGGCTCTTTCTAGCGCAGACTGATGTAAGCTACCTGGCTGGGCCCCGCAGCCTCCCTCTGGCACTTAATTGGATATGTGATTAGGAAAAATATATTTTAATCTTGATTAAGCTTAAGATTTCCATCTTTCAGTTTACCACTTAATATATGTTCAAACCGACATGTTTCCTGCAACTATGGACATGCCTTGGCCTCCTTTAGGTGATGAAGTGCTGAAAGACAGGAACCGAGTCCAAATGGCACTGTGTCCTTCCACATGGCACCCACCCCGGGGCCAGGTCTGATCCCATCCCCAAAAACAACAGCAACCAAGTCAAAATTAGAAATTCTATGGCAGTTGCCAGTCACAACCAAACAGCCATTTCTTACCTGTACACGCTACAGAAATGAGTCACATTTTCAGGGCTCCTTCATCTCAAGAATGATTCACAATTTTTTGTGACTCAGACACACCACCCCATTCCTGCTCCATCTCAGAAGGAGTGTGGAGTGAAAACGTCAAGGGATGGACACGTACTTCAAAAGGACCTTAGGGGGCAGGCAGGCAGACCAGAGAGGGATGGGGGTTCACCGGGACCATCAGACAAGATGGAGCGCGTTCCCCAATGACAATGCTCAATTTGCCCAAGCAGGAAACTTGCCGTCATGTTCAACCTCTATTCATCAGCGCCCAGACAGATCTATTTGTTCTTTTATAAGTGGTATTCCCCCCACCTTCAGCTTTGTTTCTTCTTCACATATTGCATATAAACTTCAGATGGGTCACCTTTCCCCAACCACGAAAATGAGCAAAAAAGAAAACTCTCTTATCAGATCACATTAAATGAACATTCTGAAGAATCTCCTGAAATGATAGATTTCTTTCTGGAACATTCTCTGACCAGTACCTCATTCCTTCATAACATGGCCGGCTGACTGCTTTTATGTGCTGAGCACTTGGGTATGGGTGCTGGGAAATCATTCAGAACCAATTGCCCCGAGGCCCCTGTGGGTTCTGAGGTGCTGAGGGCCCATCAGCGGTGACCGGCTCCTAAGCAGTGCCCCGCTTGTGGGCAGGAGTGAACCCAGCCCAGCGGCTTCCCCTCATATCCTTCCGGATTTGGATATGGGACTTTTATGACCCCAAATCATTTACCAGCAGAGGAAGAGAGTAGAAAGAACAAGATGCTTTATAGATACAGAGCTCTGGGTATTAACACAGCTTTGGGCAACCCCAGGCACCTTATTTAATTTCTCTAAGCCTCATTTTCTCAACTGTAAGTTAACACTTGCCGTGCAGGGCTGTTTTGAGAATTACAGCGAGTGCGGGAAGTTTCTGGCCCAGAGGGGATGGGCAATACTTGTCAATTACTGATAATTGTCATCCTCATCACCAAAGTGAGAACACTCCAGAAACTCACCTATGTGATGCAGAATCACGTTAGTACAGAACCTGCCTGGTCTGTGTGTGCAGACAGTCAGGGTTTTCATTCTCTGGCATGTCTGTGGGTCTGTTTAGATTCTAAGGCCCTAGGGATGGAAGAGGGGTGAGGACAGGGCAAGGTCTGGACAACACAGCAGAAGAAAGCACGTTCCCTTTGGAAATGAGACACCTGTTATTTTTCCGGGAGATGTGGCTTATCATCACAATTCAGCAGGTTAACCAGCTCTCTGGATTGTGCAGAGGTCCCAGGTCTAACCCTGACTTGGCTCCTTCTTCCAAAGCCATGGAGCCCACACCCCTTCCACATCTTGACCTGGCCAGGTGTTTGATGAAGAAAATGGTTACCAGCCACAAACAGCAAGTTAGCACACCTGCTGGCACCCCCCAGAAGAAAATTAAAAATCTGTTCCTCAATTTATCTTGGGAACAGGAACTTCAACTTTAGTTGTAGGAAGAAGGCCATTGAAGTGTTCATTATCAATTCATATGCCAACACCCCTCCTTGCTGCAACCCCAGGCTTTGGTAATTATTAGTGGAGCCATCTGCTCATCCTAATGAAATGTGCAATCTCCTGTACATATAATTAGTGAAGCTATTTTAATTAATTGAACAAATTAATTAATTGCAAAGATAGTGCAACCATTTCCCAGGGACTGCATCCAACTCATTTATGCTCCATGTGTCTATGGGGCTCCTGCAGAGGGCAGAGCCCCACACTCACACGCTGAGAAGATGAAGATGTTCCTGTATCTTCTCCATCAGCAGAAACGGAACCCAATACACACAGTCACTGGTGATCATCTGTCCTACTTGGGGTAACCAGTTTATCCTGGTTTTCCTGGGTTTGTCTTGGAGTCAAAGTCCCGAAGGGAGGGCTGCCTTGATCCCAAGCAAACCAGGATGGTTGGTCATCCTGCTTATGCTTGACCTGAGTCCAAGATTACCACCACCACTGGAAAAGCAATGGCTAGGCTGGGTATCCTGTAACATAGCCTCCTGCCACAGCAAACATTACTAATCGATTGAGGAGCTCCTACTTACTTAGCTCAGACTGAGCCAGGTCCAAAGCGTTCTCATCTTTGCTTTAGGCAGTCACTATTAAACACACTGAATAGGAGGGTCAGAAAATTAATTTTCCATCTGTGTCCTAGAATCATAGAAGCTCTAGGCTAGCAAAGACTTTGGAAGTCTAGTCTACTCACTCATTCAGGGCTTAAATCCCTCTACAGTATTCTCCACAAGTGACCAGCCAGGCTCTCCTTACATACATCTAAAGATGGTGAACTATCTCTTAAAGCAACTCGTCCTATTGCCAACAGTGTTGGCTGTCAAACTCCTTCCTTAGATTACTGAAACTTCTCTCTTATCAGTCTCTTTTGGGGGACTATATCCTGGTGCTTCAAATAATGACACTCAGTTATTAAATTCCTCCCAAGTTGTCTCTTTTCTAGGCCCAATTTCTGCATGTTACTCATATGGCTTGGTTTAAAGTTGGAGTGTTGTCCCTGTCTTACAACATGCCGTCTAAGCCTCTCTTGAGGTGTGGAACCTCTCTTGAGGTGTGGTACCTCTCTTGAGGTGTGTGTCCCCCACACCAGTTACCCTGCTCCTGGTGGATTCTCCACCAGCATCTGGCAGCTCCATCAGGCACTGACTCATACCAACATCCCAGTGCCATTTCTAAACATGCTCCTGTTAAGCCACAGCTCCACTCATCTGCCACAGGACTTCCCTGGAGCTTATGCTTCATCTGGAGTCCCGGGATAGGAGAAGCCCCATGAGACGGTTAAGAAATATCATATAAATTACTGGCGGCCAATTTCCTTGTTACAAACAACTTGCTCTAAAGGCTTGCTTAAAAGTAATTGTTCAGAATCTTGACAGAACGTAGCCACAGAAACCATATTTTAAATGATGGTTAGACTCCCAGGCTAGCCCACAAAAGCCTTCTGAACTCACAACGTACTTGCAGCATAAAACGAACAGTGCTATTTTAACTACATGCAGCCACCATTTATATTATGGTTTCCATGGAAACACACGCTCGCACTCCATTTCAGAGAACCAGACACGAGGTGAACCCGGTGCTGCATTTACTCTCGGTGTCCTCGCGGGTGGCAGGGTGGGTAGGGGTGCTGACCCCAGAGGAGAACTGACCCTAGACACTAGCCCCCGCCAATCCAGCTCTGTTCAGACCCACAGGTCTTTTCAAGGGTGCGGTCCTAAATGTACAATGTCCTACGCACATGAGGGCCTGTCGGGACCAGGGGAGTCAGGGGACCCTTGGAAAGAGGCCAGTCATCATGAGTATGAGGTGTGGTTGTGTTTGTGATGGTATTGCTTGTCAGCAAGTTCCTGCAGACACAAGAACAGGGACAGTTCTCAAAGTCAGAAACGTAAACCTAAAAAAGCCACTGATTATCGTGTCCCTCTCTAAGTCCTTCAGAGGCATGGTTACAAGCTGGTGTCTGTGGCGATGGGAGGGGAGGGAGAAGAAGATGCAGTGATGTCTAGTGGACCACAGTGGGGATGCCGAGCAGAGCTGCTGAGTCTCTGTTCTTCCCTGTAGAAGTCCATACCTTTGCTTCTTTCCACCTTGACCAACCATGCCCCACTCCTTACTGTCCTCGGTCACCTCTGAGATCCACTTCTCTTCTGAGGAGACAGACCGTGGAGCAATCAGGAAGGTCGTGGCCCATGTCTCTTGGGCATCCACCTGAAACAGGAGCACCTGCCCTGACCTGGAGGAGGGCAGTGCCTGCATATGGACTGAATAAGACCCCAGAACCCACTTGTGCCCTGAACTTGTTAACTAGAGAGGCCAGCCTCCTCCAGCCTCATCTTCCACAACTCTAAACTGAGCACCATGTCCTCGCTGGGCAGTTGTGATTAATAAATGAAAGGCAATAATAATAATGATGATGATGACGATAACAGCTGAACATTTTGGTAATGGGTCTTACCAGCACTGTTCTCTATGCATTTGCATGAACTCACTTAAACTGTATGAGAGTTCTATTATTTCACAAGGAAGGAAACCAAGGCCCACAGACGGTGGGTAATTTGCTCAAAACTGTGCAGCTAATAAGCATCAGGGCCAGGAGTAACAGATAAAAAGCTGCTTTGGAAACTTATGTTACCGAAACGGTGGTCACTCTTATGGTTACTGAACAGCATAGGGCCCTGCCTGAATGCTCTAGTCTGGATTTTCTTTTTTTTTCCTTTTATGATTTTTGGTTTTTGATGTGGACCATTTTTAGTATCTTTATTGAATTTGTTACATTATTGTTTTTGTTTTATGTTTTTGTGTTTTGACCGCAAGGCATGTGAGATCTTAGCTCCCCATATCCCTGCATCGGAAGGCGAAGTCTTAACCACTGGACCACCAGGGAAGGCCCCTGGGTTTTCTACCACAGGGGGACCTAAGTGGGTCCTGTCCCAAGCTCCCAAGGCTCAGCTGGTGTGTCTCCTCCAGCCCCAGCCCTGGACCCTGTGCAGTCTCTCAGCGGCGCACATGTTTGCTAAACATCACCGCCACCAGGGCTTCCCTCTCACATGACCACCCTGCTCAAAACTGTGAAATGCACTTTACCTCCTTCCCTCCCTCTCACCCTCCTTATCTCATTTTTTTTCCCTATAGCACTTAACCACTTTGTAACCTACTACATATCATTTTTATTTATTGTCGGTCTCCCCAAGGAGACCACAGGTTCCAGGAGGCAAGGAATTTGATCTCTTTTGTTCAGTGCTTTACCTCCAGCACCCAGGACAGTGCTAGACACGTGGCAGGCATTTGGTGAGTATCGGCTGAATGAAGGACAAATCCATTTTTATTGACGTAGGGAAAATGTCCGTAACATAGTGTTCAGCAAAAGAAAGGCCCCTAAATTTTATATAAAATGATCCCACCTGTGTAAATACATTATGTGTGTCTGAACACAGAAAGAAAATCTAGAAAGATACCCAGGAAAATGTTCACTGCGGTTGTTTCTAAGGAGTAGGAGTAAATTAACTTCCTTCCAAATGTTTTACAAAGACCATGCGTTATTCCTATACATTCCTAAAGCTATTTATAGTTGAAAACAAACACACTTGTGTACGCTCGTGGGCAGACACACAGCAGAAGCATGCAGCTGGTTATCAGTGACCAGAGCAGGAAGTCAGGACAGTGACAGCCCCGAGCACCCACCTCCCGCATGGTGGGCCACGGCACATTCCCACCCACCCATCAGCAACGTCAAGAGAAATCACAGGATGACTTCTACAGGGTCTGGGACTCAGCAGTGCCTCCTTCGGAACTCCCCCCAGAAGGAAATGAATCAACAAAGGAAAACTCTCTAAGATCCAACCCCATTCCCCCACCTCTCTAGAGCCCTCTCAAGAATTGTTTAATCCTATGATTATCTGTAAATTACATTAGAATGTTCCAGAAAATGTAAAGTGAATCCAAGACATCAAGTGAGGCATTTTGGAACTAAAAACTCACTTTGCAATTAAAAAAAAAAAAAGCCTCTTTCTCTCATGCCTGTGTTAAAGAGGAAGTCAGAAAGAGGGAATTCCACCCGACACCTTTGGCTTGGGCCTGGCTCAGGTGCCAGCCTCCGTCAAGCTCCCCTCCTCCACGCCGCCCGCCGATGTGCTCTGCATACAGGTGCTCACAGGAGCCTACCCACTGACTCACGTATCCTTAAATCACACGAACAGTAATGACGTGCTAAGCGAGGGCCAGCTGTGGGCCAGCACAAGGTCAGGTGCTGTGAGGGGGAAGGAAAGGAGACCTAAGATGAGACGCGTGCCTTCAAGGAAGGGGAGAAAGACGGAAGAAAATGGGGCAGCACTCACTAGCCATGTAGTAAGAGTTCTTCCCTGGTGGTTCAGTTGGTAAAGAATCCGCCTGCGATGCGGGAGACCTGGGTTCGATCCCTGGGTTGGGAAGACCCCCTGGAGAAGGGAAAGGCTACCCACTCTAGTATTCTGGCCTGGAGAATTCCAGGGACTACAGTCCATGGGGTCGCAAAGAGTCGGACACAACTGAGCGACTCACTTTCAATAAGAGTTCTGAAAACAAACAGTTGAGTGTGGGCAAGGAGGCTGCAGGGAAGAGGGCAGGCTAGGCCCAGGCCTTGCCGAGAGCCAGGCCCGAGGTGCCCACGACACAGGGGCTGAGGGCTGAGGCCCGGGCCCAGGCAGGTGGGCCTTGATGCCCGCCACAAGCCCTGCCACCTTCCTGCCCTACCTCCCGGGCACAGCCTGCCACTCTGAGCACTGCGTGTGCCTGGAGAGCCCCCTCACCAAAAGAAGACACTCGCATCCTGAACCAAGGGAGGTTTACCTCTAAGTGACAGAAATTCTCATAGCTCAGTTGATTTCTGGAGCCAAATGGAGCCAGAGAGGGGGACAAGGTAGCACCTGCAATTCTGTCCAGATCCGGAATGCTGCTCAACCCACAGTGATTCAGGAAATGGTCCAAAAGGCCTCTAAGCATGGAGATGCAGGCAAGGCTCATGGCTTGGCTTGAAAGAGCTAGGTAAGAAGTGGCAGAGGGGGACAGATATAAAGAGAGGAGGGGGAGAGGCCAGATGAAGGAATTCGCAAAGGGAAAAGAAATCAAGAGATCCAGCCAGGGCAGGGATGGGAGCCAGTGGTATCCAAAGAGACCATGTGTCCTGGTTTTCTAGGGACAGACAGGTGGCCCAGGACTCAGGACTTCCAGGACTAACACCAGGACCACCCCAGGCAAACCGGGATGAGTGGGTCAGCCCAGCGGTAGCATGCCACTCAGGGATGCTAAGGGGTTTGTCATCCCTGGGCGCTCTCCCTCCCTTCTCAAGGACCTGTCACTGCCCACCTGTACCTGCAATGAAGATTGAAGATCCCGTGTGCCTCAACTAAGACCTGGTGCAGCCAAATAAATAAGCTAATAAATAATTTTTAAAAAGAAAAAAAAAAAAGAAACAACAGAGGGGTTGACACACCCAGCTCCTCAGCCCAGCCCCATCCAGTCTCCACCTCCTCTGCCCTTTCAGAGCTTCACTTCCCATCTACCTCTCCCCAAAGCAGGTCCCAAGAGGGTAAAATCCACTCACTCAGCAAGGTCTTACCGGGCACTTACTGTGTGGCAGAGACTGTAAGGGACCGTGGAGAACACAAAGAAGTTATGGTTCAGTGGTGGGGGGTGGAGAGGGGTGGCAAGGTGGGGCTGGTTTAGAGAAGGTGAGAATGATTCAATTAGTCAACACTTAATCACACAGCCCTTAATATAACAGACGCCAAGAACTGCAATGGAGGAAGAGAGAGAACTTACCAGACAACTATAAAACCACTGTAAGGACGATGATGGTTGATGCAGGGGCACCTCCTTTGGTTACTGAACCAAATACCAGTGCACCTCACTTTAGCCTGGAGGTAAGTGCCATGGAGAAGGAGGGAAGGGAAGGAGGGAAGGAGAAGGAAAAGAAAGGAAAGAAAGAAAAAAAGGAAGGACAGAAGGAAGACCAAGCACTGACCTGAAAGAGCTAACAACCTACCATACAGGAAACAATTAGTGCACTGGTGCTAACCTGGAATACGGACCTCCAGCACAGAGATGCGGAGCTGGAGAAAGTCCATCGCTTCCCAGAGGAAGTACAAAAAAACCCTGAGATGAAATCCTGATGGAGGAGGGTCTTCCAGGCAGGGAGAAGACAATAGGCACTTGCAATTTTTCCCAAAATGAGAAAGCAAGGGTATGGTCCTTATTCAAAATGTTTCAAAATGGCACACCCATCACAGGTCCTGGGTTTGAGTATCTTGCCAGTGGTGACTTTCATAAATGTAAGTTACATTTAAGTGGAAAGGCAGGCATCAAATCTAATTCAGTCGTCCAGACTAAGGCGGCAGGGAATCAACACATAATTTTCTAACACAGATCCGTATGCATGCTCCTACACACACACACCCACACCCCTTAGCCTTTCTCTGAGTGTCTATCCTCAAGTGATCCAAACCCCATCTCTCTATTAGGAGAACTCTGTAATTCAGGGAAAGGGAAAGTGAATTGCTAGGGACAATCTACAAATTAATAACTGGGAATTGACCACACTGGTGATTTGCTATAATGATATTCACAGAGTATGAGCAGAAAGGGCCACGTGTGGTCTGACGGTATATTGGTCAGTCAATAGAAGTTAACAACTATTGACTGACTGTCTGTTTAATGAAGAACCCTTGGCTGGTGTTGGGGGAGTGGGCAGGAGGAGCCCCTGGGCAGGTCTGGTAGGAAGAAGGCAGGATACAGTGAAAACAAGCGGAAGACATACGACACTGAGCCTGAAAAGGCCTTGGACGAGTTGATCCCGGGTGAACTTCCCTTCCTCATCTATGCACATGTCCTACCTACTTCTCAGGCTCATTTCCTGAAGTGAGAAAATCTAAGCTTGAGTATTGGGCAAGCAGAAGGCTCTGTTGAGGTGTCATGGGGCTTAGAGGTGCCCCCCAGCTTCCCTTTCTTCAGTGGCTACCATAAAAGAGAATAAGAAAACGTCTGGAGGAAACCTGCAAAAATAGAACTGAGACAAAAACTCTGATTCTTCAGCTTATCAAGGAGGGTTTTCCCTCCTGTCATCTCTTCTGTCACTAGGACCCTCCCTGCTCTTGAAGGACAGGAAGCAGATGAAGGCAGGCCCAGCAATAACTGAAGGCTTACCCCACTTTCTCAGCAGTCCCCTGAGTCCCCCAGGTGGTCAGTTCATCCCATCCCGTCTATACAGTTGTGGTTCAGAAAAGCAGAGGATACAAGTTGAGCCAACCAGAGGCAACCAGACTCAATTACAAGCCTTTGGCCGCCCCAACAGGAAAGTCTTCATCATCTTCTCCCACTGACTGAGAACAGAGCAAGAGAAGCCTGGGCGGCCACCTTGGGGGCAGAAGGGGAGGTTGTGCCTGAGAAAGGAGCCTGCAATGAAGGAGAGAAACTGGGTCTCAGGCACCTCACAGGAATCTCGGGAAGGCCTCACCTGATGCCAGGATCTACTCCTGGACTTCTCCATCACATACGCCAACCCATTTCCTATTTTTCCTTAAGCCAGTTTGGGTTGGTTTTTAGTTCATCTGTCACCTAACTTGGAGAAGGAAATGGCAACCCACTCCAGGATTCTTGCCTGGAAAATCCCATGGACAGAGGAGCCTAGTAGGCTACAGTCCATAAAAGGAGGGAAAACGTGGCTCATCAATGCTATAAACCTCTCTAGTCCCTCAGCAAATCCACAAACTACCCAGGAATTCACTTAGGAAGTGAATCCTATGGTCCTCCTGAGGGGTGGACCTTAAGGAAAGAAACAAAAAAAGGCAATCGTAAGCAGTAAGTCTTCAGTGATTGCTTGGGCCTGCCTTTATCTGCTTCCTGTCCTTCAAGACCAGGGAGGGTCCTCGTGATAGAAGAGATGGCGGGGGCAAAACCCTCCACGATAAGCTGGAGAATCAGAGGTTTTGTCTCAGTTCTGTATTTGCAGGTTTCCTCCAGACATTTTCTTATTCTCTTTTATGGTAACCACTGAAGAGCGCAGAGGAACAATACGGGTATCCCTCTGATTTATTTTATATCTTAAAAGATTACGTAGGGCCTGCAGTACTGAGCTCATGTTCAAATTAAGTTTGCTGGAAATCTAATTTGGGATGAGTAATTTAATTTGGCTACTACAATTAAAAGTGGCACGGTATTTGTGTTTTAGAGGAAAACCACATTAGATTCATCTAATCTTATTAGGTGAATATCACATTTAGATCACATTATATCTAGGACAGATATATACTGGATTGATTTCTTTCATAAATCACTCAGGGGACCAAAAGAGTAATCTTCTCCCTGCTTCCCACCCACTCACCTCACACAGGTCAGAGTAGGGAGTGAATGTGGAAGAGGACTCGTGGGGAACTCTGCAGCATAGCCCTGGAATTCGTGTCCCCCAAACACCACTTAAAGACAATCCCTTGGGGACTTCCCTGGTGGTCTAGTGGTTAAGAAGCTGCCTCAAAATGCCGGGGACAGAGGTTCAATCCCTGATGGGGGAACTAGGATCTCACATGCCACAGAGCAACTAAGCCCAAGAGCCACAACCAGAGAGTCTGTGCTCCACGATGAAGATCCAGCATGACCCAACGAAGATGCTGTGTGCCACAACTAAGACTCGATGCAGCCAAATGAATGAATGAATAAATACTTAAAGAAACTACCCCGAGCATTATGCAGAGGAGTAAACTGAGGCGTTGGTCGGACAAGAAACTTGCACGGGGTCGCAGTGAGTGAGTGGAAGAGCTGGGACTACAACGCAGCTCGCGGGGCCCCGCCATGCTACTACATGTGTTTTTAATAAGATCTAACATGAAAAATAGCCAGAGGGCCTCTGCTGCTACTCACTCAGCTAAAACCATGGGGTTGTCAGATATCACCTGTCTTCCTGCCTCTCCTAAGTATCTTGGGAAGATAAAGAAGGAGGTCTTACCATCTCCATGGGTGACTTAGACTAGCACCCCAAATCCTTCTGGGGAAGTCTATTTTCTTGATGAAACCCCCTCACTCCCAGATAACTAAAGTTCACATTAAAAGCATTCAAACCATATGATGGATCATAAGAAAAAAGAATCTGCTTTGCTTTTTTAACCTCAGGAGTACTGCTAACTGGGAAGATGCAGCAGGTGTGATATCACACATCAGGGTTTCAACTGTAGAGTTTAATCTAAAAAAATTAGGTTACAAAAGAAAATCAAGGCAAGAAGTTAGATAAAAAATATCTGTAACATGGGCTTCTCAGGTGGTTCAGCAGTAAAGAATCTGCCTGCCAAGCAGGAGACTCGAGTTTGATTGCTGGGTTGGGAAGATCCCCGGAGGAGGAAATGCCAACCCACTCTAGTATTCTTACCTTGGAAATCCCATGGACAAAGGAGTCTGGCAGGCTACAGTCCATGGGGTTGCAAAGAGTCGGACGCGACGGAAGCAACTTAGCATGCATACATGCATTTCTAACATATGACAAGTCAATACACACACTGCATGAAAATCTCTTATCAGTGATTGAAAAAAGATGGAACACTGCACAATAAAAATGAGAAAGGATGCAAAGAGGCAATTCACACACACACGCTCAAAGATTATCAATGACCACATGAAAAAATGTTCAGACCCATGACTAAGCAAAGCTTTCAAATTCAACAATGCAAAACTATTTTCAACAAATTGACAAAAATCTAAAACAACTATAATGCCCAGGACAGTCAAGGGTGCTCTGAAATAAGAATCCTTAAACACCACTGATGACAGTGTAAATTAGTCCAATTTCTGAAGGGCCATCTGGTATAATATATCAGCAGCCTTAATACTAAGCAAGAATTTTCCCCAAGGAAATGATCAGAGGAATGCTCAAAAATTTATGCACAAGGACAGTTATAGCAGCACTAATCACAATAATAAAAATCTAGAAAAACCTAACTGTACTATAATAGAAAAATGGTAAAATGAAATACAAGGAACACCGTGTAGACATTAAAACTCATGCTTTTGAAAAAGATTTAAAGACACAGGGACATGCTCACAAAATGATGCTAAAATTCAACACTCAGTAGGATAATTCCATTTTGCAAAGAAAATATATATCATATACTTTATATGTATTCTAAATGTAATGCATATTTATATCTATACAGGCTTCCCAATGGCACTAGTGGTAAAGAAGCTGCCTGCCAATGCAGGACATGCAAGAGACACAGGTTCGATCCCTTGGTTAGGAAGACCCCCTGGAGAAGGAAATGGCAACCTGCTCCAGCAAGAAAATTTTCCATGGACAGAGGAGCCTGGTAGGCTACAGGCAAAGAGTCAGACACGATTGAGCACACGTACTTATATGGTATATATTTATATGTATTATAAATGCAATAAATGGTGGCAGATTCAGCCAAAAGTCCAACAAATATTCATATTCCTCTTTCCAGACTGTAAGGTTTTCACTGGAAAATGGCTGCCCAGCCAGGGACTTCATTTCCCAGCATCCCTTGTATCTGGATGGCCCCATGTGACTATTCCCACTAATGGAATAGAGGCAGAAGTGAGGAGAGGTGGCTTACTCCCAGGCTGAGGTGGGAACTTTTCTTTCATCTGCCAACTATGTAAGATGTTACAGGAAACCCAGACGAACCTTTTGGCTAACTCAATAGAGGCAGAGACCCCAAAGCCCTAGCAAATGAAAGAGTCATAAGATGGAACTGCTCATTGGAGGGCTGAGCACCAATCAGGAGCATCTATGCTGGACTGAGTAAGAAACCTCTACTGTGTGAAGTTATAATCGGGGTTTTGTGTCTTCAGCAAGTGTTACTCTAACTAATACACACATATAGAAAAATTACTGAAAAGTAAATTACCAAATTTTATCTGATGCACTGTATGATAAAGTATAAGGTAAATTTTCAAGTGTATTCTTTCCACCACGAACATGTCTTATTTGATAACCAATAAAGCTATTAAAATAAAAAAGCAAACTTTAGAGGGCATGTTATGTAATTAAATCTCTATTAAAGTACTTAATAAGGTAACAAAAATTAAAACTTAGAAAGTTACAAGACTCAAAAAAAAAAAAAAAAAAAAAAAAACCAGATGTATAACATTCAAAAATCTACTAAAGCAATTCCAGACAAATGATTGTTCAAAAATGACCCAAATTTAAATGACAACAAACTAGGAAATATTGCAACTTACATAATATATGAAATATTTGTAACTATTAATATGTAAAGAGCACTTAGGAAACAATAAGTGAGGGATAAATACAATCATTGGGGGAAAAGATATAAACACCCAGTCACAAAATAGAAAATACTAACATGCCTTATGAAAATTCACTAATAAATGCAAATTAGAATAAGAGAATCTTTATCCTTTTATCAGATTGGCAAACATTTACAAGATTGTGAATATAGCACCTAATGTGTCTGAGCTTATGATAAAATGGAGGGAGTTCAAAATGGTATCATATTTTCAATAAATAGTTTGGCATGATAGGAAAAAAAAGCTTTTAAAATGTCTTTGACCTTCTCCGTATTTGTCAAAAGAAATAAGCAAGTACATAGAATTGTTTGAATAGTGAAAAAAGTGAAACAACTTAGATACTCATCTGTAAGGTACTTGTTAGATACATAAACGATGGCATGTGTGTGTGTATTCACATACTGGAATAATAAATAGCCATATTTTTAAATTATTAAATTATCTAAATGTGCACAACATTGACCACAATATAAAAAAGCAGAGTACAAAACAACACAGTATACTTTCTTAATTGTTTAAAAGTGTATATGTATAGAAACTTATAAGTGCATACAGAGAAAATACAGTGAGATTTTTATCAAAATGTAGTTCTCTCCCAGTGGTGGGATTATGGGTAACTTTCACGTCCTTCTCTATACTTTTCTATGTTTATTTTTATGTTTTATTATAGAAAATAATAAACATACACAAAAGTAGCAAGAATATACTTACCCACGGCCCAGCTCCTATTATTATACATAGCTGACAATATTTCATCCATATCTCTAGATGCCCCCTATCCCTGGATGATTTTAAGGTAAATCCTGGATTAATATACCTGAGACATAAGGACTTTTTATAGTTAACATACTCAAACTCTCCACTGTACTATTTTAAAGTAAATATCCAATATTTCATTTGCCAAAAATCTTTAGCATGTATTTTAAAAATATACTCATAACAATATCACACCTAAAAATTAATAATTTCTTGTATCAAATATCCAGTCAGTGTCCCAAATTCTCCAGTTATCTCATAAATGCTTTTTTACAGTTGGTTTATTTAAATCAAGATCCAAACAAGATTAACATTTGTATTTGGTTAATGTCTTTTGACTCTTGTAAAATTTATGACATAGTGCCCCCCATCCTTTTCCATGCCATTTTATTTACTGAGAAAATATGGGTCTTAGCTCCTAAGAACTTCCTGATCAAATCCCTGCGGTGTCTTTTAACAGGCTTCTCTATTTCCTGTATTTAATTTCAACTGAGATATAGTTTAAATGTCTAATCTACTTCAGGTTCTATTATATTTTTTGTAAGACTATTTAAAATCAATTGCATTATTTTTATAACCAGACAAAACAATGAAGCTAAAAAACAATTTTTTAAAGGAATTCAAAGAAACACCAGCCTTTCTCTAATTCACCCATTTCAGCAATTCATCAAAACTCAGTGTCCAAAATTTTTTTGGAAGGCAGGCGAAGCCAATGCTATCTTACAGGAAAGATGCTCAGTAACTATTGATGGACTGATCCATTTTTCAAACACTTTCCTTTTACAGTTGAAATCCATTTCCCCTTCTGCCTCAAAGCTATAAATCAGTCCACCACCCTCTGAGCAATGGCACACCCTCCAATGGAGGAAGCTTACGTCATCCTACAACTGCGTTTGTCTTCAATTTTCCTTTCCTTTTTTAAAAATAATGTAAGCACATAACTGAAAGTGTGGAAATGAGAGAAGATGAACGAAGGAGACAATCACTGTTACCTGGACACTCCGTCCCATCTTTATTGCTGTTGTTCAGTCACTAAGTTGTGACCGACTGTTTTGCCACCCCATGGACTGTAGGCCGCCAGGCTCCTCTGTCCATGGGATTTCCCAGGCAAGAATACTGGAGTGGGTTGCCATTTCCTGCTCCAGGGGATCTTCCCGACCCAGGGATCAAACCCAAGTCTCCTGCTTGGCAGGTGGATTCTTTGCCACTAAGCTGCCTGGGAAGACCACCATCATTATTAGGGATACACATTTTGTACCCAATTGTAATCAGTGAATACTGGTTTTAATATTCCTTTAGTTAACATTAAATGCATTTTAAATATCTGCAGTTTATATGAAGGGTATTAAAAATAGCAATAATAAATGCAGGTGTGTCCACAGACCAGCATAAGGAAGAGATTTTTACCATGCTCCTAGCTCACTCTATGGGCTGCTCCTTCATCCTAGCCTTGCCCCCCATCAATATTCTGAATCTCTGTTTACACTCACTTGGTCTTACAGGTCTTGGCACATGAATGTGGATGTCTAAACACTGTATCATTGGTTTTGTGTGCATCTAAACCTTATGTAATTGGAATCACACCGCAGCTATTGTGCAACTTGCTTTTTTATTTAATGTTATATTCCTGAGATGCTTCTGTGTTGTCATAGCAGCTATGGTTCATTCATTTTAACAGCACAGCTGATATAGTTACATTCCACAGTAAGACTATGCCACAGTTTATACTGCAATTTCTGCACATAAAATTATATTGTAAATATCTTGTCACAATGCTACGTATCCTGAAAATAATTATTCATTATAGTAGAGTATTATGCTGAGAGAAGAACTATTTAATTTTATAGTTACCCAACTGCTGGACATTAATTGTGTGAATGTCTGTGTATGTTTGCTTTGTAAATAATGCATCAGGGAAGCATCACTGTCTAAACAGCATATTAAATATTTTGCATTATTTCTTTTGGAGGGGGATGTGGAAAGATAGTCCACAGAAGTGGTATTACTGGATCAAATGTATGAATGAATAATATAGCTCCTTAATACATTGTAAAATGGCTTCATAATAATGTAATAACATCAGAACTGGGGTTATCATTAAAAATGGGTTGTTTTGCTAATTTGTTAAAATAGCACTTTACTGCTGTTTTAATCTACATATCTCTTGTTGCAAAATTGAACATTTTCCACATATTTGCTTAGTGTTCTCTTTAGGTTTTCAAGGGCTCTACCCAGGTTTCAGTGTCTTCCTTTTTAATTTGTTGAGCACATAAGAAAGAATAATTTCTGTTAGTTACTTTTCCCAGGCTATTGTTTTCTCATTTGTTTTTTACATGAAGAAATCTTTGACTATCCTGTACCTTGATGGACAATTCTTTTCCCTTTTTAGTGTTTTTCTTTTGCTTCTAAGCAATATTCAATTCTATTGATTTCCTATGCATCTACATTTTGCACTTAATTGTTTAATCCATCTGTAATTCATTTGGATGAAGTCAAATGATTTTTTCCAAATTGCTAACTAGGCATCGAAATTATTTATTGAATAATTTTCCCTTTCCCACTGATTTGTGATGACTTCTTTATAATTTATTAAATTATATCTGTGACAGTCTATTTCTGAACTATCCTAGTTCACTTATCTGCTCCCCCCTTTTCTTCTAGCACCACAATATTTTAATTACAAAAGCTTCATAATGCATTTTAATATCTGAGAGTGCTATATATTTTAATATCCAGTAGATCTAACTCCCTTCCTCCAAAACCATTTTCATAATTCCCCTTGAGGTTCTCATATATGTATTTTTCCAAATAGACTTAGAACCATCTGGTGAAATTTTTAAAAATCCTGATGAGACTTTTGAAAGGAATGGCATTAGACTCATGAACCAATTCCACAAGTATCCAAATCCTTAATTTTAATCTCACCATTTAGAAATAAGGATTTTAGCAAATCTCTTTAACTATTAATTTACAACTAAGCAATCTGTAGTTAATGATTATTTTATTATTTTCTTTACAGTATTTATTCTCTAAAGTTACTATTTTGATAACTTTCTGCATTGGCTTTTTACTTTGATCTCAGTTCATATCCAGTGATACCTTTCTGGGGCTCCAATAAAGTACAAAGCCAATGGACTCCACGAACTCAATTTTCCTTATCAGATTAAGGAATGGTCATCTTACATAGTGCATTCCTCCTTTTTAAGTGGTTTGCTGAAATTAGAAGTTGAATTGATTGAATGTACTTTTGATATTAATGAGATCATTACATATTTTTACTTAAACCATTTCGTGAATCAAATGAAAATATAATGTATATGAAGCCATTCCTACATTCCAGGAATACAACTGACTTGGGTATGGTAGAACACTCACATGCTCTAGAGTTGAAATCTACTCACTAGAATTTTATCTCATATTTTCACATTCCTAAGCAAGATTGGTAATAGAGCCTCCCTTTGGGGACTTGCCAGATCTGTTATCAGGGTCATGTTTGCTTGAAAATAGGATCTGGAGGTTTTCCATCTTTCTTCTAAACCCTGGAACATTTTATACAACACAGAAATTATTGGTTCTTTGAAAGTTTAAAAGAATTTTCAAAGGATAGGCTGAAGGGTGGGATGGGGAGGGTGATGGGAGGGAGGTTCGGGAAGGAGGGGACATGGGTGTACCTATGGCTGATTCTTGTTGATGTACGACAGAAAACCACAAAATTCTGTAAAGCAATTATCCTTCCATTAAAAAAATTTTAAAAACAACAACAAAAAAAATTCCACCTGGCATGTGTGTGTGTGTGTTCCTGTGTGCACATCTCTGTCCATGTGGACATTACTGTGTTTGTATACATTTAAAATGACACTGTAAGCTACTCATCTCTCATGAAACAGAGAGCAGTTTTATTGTAATTTACTGCCTTTTCTTCCCCCCATGAAACAGGAAGAAATGCCCCAAATGATTAAGTGCTAAGAAATAACCCATTTTCCCAGGCTTTGGTTCCAAGAGCCTCCTTTTCAGAGGCCCACCAAGTTATAGAATACTTCATGGGAATACTGAGTGCTAAACCATCCAGATTTCATTGAGGCTGACCAAGTTTGGCAACCACAACTTTACCACTGACATATGAAACTAAGAAATCGAAGCTCTGAAAAGACAAGGAGATCACCAGGCTCCTGCAGGTTCCCTCCAGCTATGCGGTAAATGTCGTCCAACTTTCTAGTCCACAGAACCATCTGCTCCAGCTTGGGAACGCTGCACCTCTCCCACAGCAAGGGAGGCTTGTAACTCTAAGGCCTCCTCTGCTTACTGCAGGGCTCCTGGACCTTCCAGGAGCGTTGCTATGGGCTGTTGTCCCCACTCCCCCAAATTCTTATGTTAAAGCCCTAACCCCCAATCTGATGGGATCAGGAGACGGGGCCTTCAGGAGTCAATTAAGTTAAAATGAGCCACAAGGGTGGAGCCCCCATGATAGGAAAAGTGTCCTTATAAGAAGAGGGACTTCCCTTGTAGTTCTATGGTAAAGATTTCCCCTTTCAATGCAGGGGGTGCAGGTTTGGTCCCTGGTCAGGGACCAAAAGATTCCACATGCCTAGTGGCCAACACATGTATACCTGTGGCGGATTCATTTTGATATTTGGCAAAACTAATACAATTATGTAAAGTTTAAAAATAAAATTAAAAAAAAAAAAGCAAAACTTAAAACAAGCAATATTGTAACATATTCAGTAAAGACTTTTAAAAATGGCCCACATCAAACAAAAAAATTTCTTTTAAAAAAACCAAAGGAAGAAGAGGAAGAGACACAGAGCTTCCTCTCTCCACAAAGAAGAGGTCATGTGAGCACGCAAGATGGCAGCCACCTAGAAGCCAAGAGAAGAGGTCTCAGAATGAAACCTACCTTGCCAGCACCTTGATCTTGGACTTCCTAGCCTCCAAAACTGTGAGGAATAAATTTCTATTATTTAATCCACCCAGTCTATGATATTTTGGCACTATGGCAGCCCAAGCCGGCTAAGACAAGAGGGTTGTGGTAATGTCGGCCCAGAAGCACACCAAGCTGTAGCTGTGCAGACGGCATAGCCTGCTGTGGAGATTCACCTTAGGAGAAGCAAGTGGCGCAGAGTCTGAACCAGTTAAGACTGAGCGTCTATTAGACCACGCAGGGACGGTGCCATATGAGCATACGGGACAAGACAAATAGGGCTCCAGTGACACCGTCCCCAGGAATGAGGCGGGGAACAGGGCAATCACTGAGACGCGAGTGTCTGCTTAGAGTGGTCTGCTTTGATCCCAACCCAGGGATCAAACCAGCATCTTTTAAGTCTCCTGCATTAGCAGGAGGGTACTTTTACCACTGGGCTTCCCAGGTGGCTCAGTGGTAAAGAATCCACCTGCAATCCAGGAGCCCCAAGATACGTGAGTTCGATCCCTTGGTCGGGAAGATCTCCTGGTGGAGGACATGGCAATCTACTTCAATATTCTTGCCTGGAGAACCCATGGGCAGAGGAGCCTGGTGGCTACAGTCCATAGGGTCGCAAAGAGTGGGACACGACTGAAGCGTGGGACACGCTTTAGCACACACGCATGCACTTTTACCACGAGCGCCACCCAGGCAGCCCTGCTTTTTCTTGAGGAAGACACATTTGAATTCTACAGAAGATCCACAAAATGTTAGGATTAGGTGCCCTTTGCTCAGTCAAGGTGATGAGTGTCAGGATAGCCTGGCAGGATGGCAGAAACCTCACAACCCTCTTTGGCGCTAAGATTCCACGATTCCATTCAGGGTTTCACACAGACACAGCTAGCAATCTTTTGCTCCCCTCATCCCAGTCATGGCCCCACACAGAAGCTTAATCCTGGGCTGGAAGGCCACACGTATTTGCGGCAAAGCCATGCAGGCAGGTGAAGCAAAGCAGAATGAGAAACATTTTGTTGCTATTTTGGATGCTAGGGGTGGTTGGGTGTATGTTTGGTGTTTTTTATTTTTTAATGACTTCAAAGGCATCTTAAAAAGTCACCCTCTTTTGACAGCTTCAAGACGTAATTGCTGCTACAAGTTCTAACACTTATTAGCAACTGACTGGTAGACACATTGCTTTTCTCAAAAGTACCCTTTCCTTTCTGAGGCCTTTCAGACCAAACTAAGTTTTCTGTGTGTGTATGTGTGTGCGTGTGTGTGTGTGTGAGCCAGGGCCTACGCACACACAGAAACACAGCACACCACTGAAAGCCAAAGGAAACTGAACAAATTTGCCATTTTCAGTGATAAGTGGTGGAAAAGGAAAAAACTACTAACATGTCTTTTCATTTGAACTATTTATTTATTGCAAGATCTTCTTCCTATCAGTGGAAAATTAAACTAACAATTCTAAGTTAATGACTTGAGAGTAAACAGCTCCTCTTCTTTTAGACAATGAGTTGGGCTTATCAAAACTTGTGTTTAAGTGAATTTCTCCTGTCCCTTTAAATCTAATAAAGACATGATGTCAGTGAATGCCTAGGCTCCATGAGAAGCTTCCTAAAACTATGATTTTTCTCCGTACAGGTGCATAGTAACTCCCTATATCCCCAACACCTGTTAGGCACAGTTGCAAGGAAGCATCCACCTTTAACACTGTTTTCACAGGTGTTGCCAGAAAAATAAGAAGAGCGCAATAATCATTCCCAAAGCTGAATGTTTTCAGTGTAAAGATTCCACTCCTTAGACTATCTCTTTCCTACTATTTTAGCAACAAGATGGTCCTTTCTTTTATGAAATTGTCCCTCCTTAGCGAAATAAAAAAAAATTGGTAGCCTTAAGCTAATCCCCTCAATTCTTTTTGTAGTTTCTTGGTCCAGGCGATCTATTGTACATTTGAGGATCACTTCTATACAGCATCCTCCAAACCAAGGAATTTAAGGTCAGTCATTCAGTTATCACCAGTTCTCATCTACTTTATCACCATGGTGACCAGCCAGTCTTGGGGGCAACAAACAACCTACAGAAAATTTAAGTCAGTGTTCAGCAGGGAGGAGAATGAAAATTTTTACAGTTTATAAATGTGTGGTCTGTAAGTTCCTGGTCACTCTGGAACTTTTCCCTCCATCCATAAGCCCCTCACTGAGCCCTACCCACCCTGCATCCTCACAGTTATCACCTCACATTTCAGAAATCAATTTCAGGGTGCTGTGCCAACTTGTGTTCTTCCCACCACTGATCTGGGAACCCCAAACCAAGACCCTTCAGCTCCTAGAATTCTGAGGTCAGCCTGATGGCACCCAAGGCTCTTGAGAATAATCCACAGCATTCTATCAGATAAAATTCCACTGAAATAAAAGCCCACGGCTAGCTTCTCTCTACTGCAACATCTCACCCAATCCAGATGATCCTAAAGTCTATCCCATCCACCCAGGAAAGCTCAGCTGTGGGAAGCCAAAGCTGAGGAGGGCCACCTGCCTGTCCAGGAGCTCCAGACAGAGAACGGCGGCAGGGAAATCAGTTGGTCATAACAGGCTCTCAGCTACTTACAAGATTGTTTTTCAACCAAGAATACATTAATATGTAAAGTTAAAATTCCCTGTTCTCCAGGGATTATGAAAGTGAAAGTGAAGGTCACTCAGTCGTGTCCAACTCTTTTGTGACCCCATGGACTATACAGTCCATGGAATCCTCCAAGCCAGAATATTGGAGTGGGTAGCCTTTCCCTTCTCCAGGGGATCTTCACAACCCAAGGATGGAAACCAGGGTTCCCACAATGCAGGCGGATTCTTTACCAACTGAGCCACAGGGAAGCCCAAAGATACTGGAGTGGGTAGCCTATCCCTTCTGCGGTGGATCATCCTGACCCAGGAATCGAACTGTGGTCTCCTGCATTGCAGGTGGATTCTTTACCAACTGAGCTACCTTTAATTTAACAGTGTGCTACTTAAATTTTTCTTTATTTAATTTTTCCCCAAAAATTAATTCTAAAAAAAAGTTTTAAAATCCATAAACACTAAATATTTTAATACCTTCACTTACCTTGTCTCTAACTGAGCTAATCAGTAACATATATTTGTTGTAAAGAGTTAATTTCCTAGATTAACCATGCACATAAACATGTAAATATGACAATATTTTGAGTTATATGAAGTTAATAGAGAAAACATTTACTGGGCCACTGGGCACTTTGCTTGGATTACCTCAGTTAATGCTAATAACAAACCTATAAAGAAGGTGCTTTTCTTATTCCCATCTTATAGATGAGGTTATAGAAGAGCAACTTCATTACTGTAATTTAATCTCCACTAACTCAGAATTCGAGTAGAGTGTTTATTCTGGCTATAAAAAGTTTGAATATGCATATTAGAAATAAAACAGCATTATACAAGTCATAGTTAACCTCCCAGAAAGTCCTATGTTCTAAGACATACTGAAAAGCAGATCAGTTGCAAGACTTCCAACGGGAACTGTTTGAGAAGGTTCTGTCTGAAACTATGCTATGTTAAACACTTTAAAATTCAGACTTCCACTATCTAAGAGTGGGTTTCCTCTCACTGTTACCCCAACAATTAGTAGCTAGTCTATAGATTATACAATATAATAGATATCATTTGTCATTCCCTCCACGTCCATTTCCCTCCTCCCACAACAGTATCCAGACCTGTGCTTTCCCCAACCCAGGTGCTCTGAGGAAAGCTGACATATCACCCAGTGTAGAGATAGGCCAATTAGGAAATAGCTCCCATCCCTGTCAATCAACAGGGGGTGTTCACCTAGCCACTGTGATTGGCTAAGGAATGAACATATGACTCAGTTCAGGCCAATGAAATGCCAGGGTTGGCTTTCTGGGGAGGGACTTCTGGAAAAGATACTTTCTCAGTCTTTCAAAGAGTTACTGGAAAGGATGCTTCTTTCCTTCTGGCTGGAGGGGTATGCAACAATAAGCTCAGAAACTTCTGTGGCCATTTTGCCTCCAGGAGAAAAGCAAGCCCTAGGATGCACTGACACCATGGAAAAGCAGCTGAGACAAGGGAAGAAACTGGACTGCTGATGACAAGTTGAGCTGCTATCACACATGTACCCTATAGTCCATCCCATCTCTGCATTTTGCTGGTACAAGTCACTTAATTTAATTCCCTGTGCTGTGGGAGCCCCTTTGAGTTCCGTTTTATGACATTCACAACCCCAAAGAATCCGAAATGGGAAATAAGCAGTCATCCACAGCTTTTTCCTAGCACTTGCTCAGATTTTGCTTTGCCCTGTTTCCAGTGGTTTTGTGTTGTTTTTCTTGAAAAAATACAACGGACTTTCAAGAAACACTTTCATGAACTAATGAGTGGCCGTGAGCAAGTCACTTGATCTCCCTGTGTCTTTTCAACTCTAGAAAGGGTAAAGTTTGACTGGAGGGTTTCTGGGCTCCTTCCAGCTCCCACAGCCAACGATCGGTTCCATGTAGCTGACCCAATAATGCAAAGTTTCACTCACTCAAATCAATGAAAAGCCCTATTTGGGTTCTAAAGTAGAAACATCCCTTTTAATATATTCCAAGTGAGAATATATTAAGAGCGCATCTCTTGGTCGATCAGGTATTTTCCATTTGCGCCTGGATATCCACCCCTGAGGGGGCTTCCCTAGTGGCGCAGAAGGTAAAGAATCTGCCTGGAATGCACACACGCATGTGGGTGTCCAGGCCCAGTGCAGCTGACCTCCAATCTGTGGGCTATTTTCCACACCACAAGGATCAAAGAAATGAGCATTCAAACACCCAGAATGTCAGAGAAGCTACCTGTTTCACGATTAAGAGGCTTAATCTCTCAGGGTCGTCCTGCTTCTGTGTCTTCCTCTTTCAGCATCCTCCAGAGCCAGGGCCTGTAGGGGTGACCCAGAAAGCACATTCAGGATATCTGGCTTCACCATGGGGACAGATCATATCAACCAGGAGGGACTGAAGAAGCAGCTAAGGAGGAGCCCTGAAGAACCCAGCAGTGGAAGGACCTGCCTGGTGAGAGGCCCTTGTAGGGTTCCTGGGGGAAGAGAGGATTTAAGAAAGAAAGACACTCAATTCTAAACTTCTAGTCACTCAGGTCCCAAACCCAGGAGTCATTGTGACTCCCCTCTTTCCCTTACACCCTATGTCCAACCCATCAGCAAATGATGTCAGTTTTATCTGCAAAATACATGCAGACTCTCACCATCTCCACTGTTACCACTTTGGTCCAAAAAGCTTCTCTTATTAGCATATTGCTCTAACCTCCTAGCTGGTCCCCATACTTTCATCCTTGCCTGTTTATAATCCATATATTGTGGGTTGAATTGGGTTATAGGTTGAATTGTGTCTCCCCACAATTCCTACATGAAAGTCCTAAGCCCAGAACCTTAGGACATGACCTTATCTGGAATAGTGTCGAAGCCAATGTCATGAGCTGTTAAGCTGAGGTCGTACATTATACACTGAGCAGTAAGTGTGTTAGTTGCTCAGTCGTGCCCGGCTCTTTGCGACCCCATGGACTGCAGCCCACCAGGCTCCTCTGTCCATGAGATTCTCCAGGCAAGGACACTGGAGTGGACTGCCATTTTGATCTTCAACACTGAGCAGGGTGGGTCGCTAATCCAATGTGACTGGTGTCCTTACAAAAAGAGGAAACTTGGACACAGACACCTACGCAGTGACAGCACCATGTGAAGACTGGAGTCACACTGCCACAAGCCAGGAAATTACCAGAAGCTAGGAGAGAGGCCTGGAATGCATCCTCCCCTAGAGCCTGCGAGGCAGCGTTGCCCTGCAGACATCTTGTTCTCAGACTCCTGACCTCAGAACAATGAGACTATAAATTCCTGCTCTTTAAGCCACCCAATCTGTGGTACTCTGTTATTGAAATACTAGCAGACTAATACACTAGGCTCCCCACAGCCTCCTAAGTGATCATTTAAAAATCACTCTTCTGCTCAAAACATTCCCGTGTGCGTGCTGAGTCACTTCAGTCGTGTCCAGCTCCTTGCGACCCCATGGACTGTAGTCTGCCAGCCTCCTCTGTCCTTGCGATTCTCCAGGAAAGAATACTGGAGTGGGTTGTCATGCCCTCCTCCAGAGGATCTTCCCGACCCAGGGATCGAACCCATGTCTCTATGTCTCCTGCATTAGCAAACTGGTTCTTTACCACTAGCACCAGCTGGGAAGCCCAAAACAATCCTAGAGTGTCTCATCTCTCTCAAAGTAAAAGGCAAAGTCTTTGAAATGTCCCACTAGATGCACACGACCTGGCCCAGCCTCCTCCCTGAACCCTTCTCTTCTACTCTGCCCTTCAGTTTCCTCCAAACACAGTGGCTTCCTCTTACATCCCAAGCAGGCTCCCACCCCAGGGCCTTTGCATGTGCTTGTCCCCTGCCTGGAACACTCTTCCTCCAGGCATCCTTCACTTCCTTCAGGTTTCTATGATAATGTCACCTTCTCAGTAAGACCCTCCTAACAACCCCAGCACCCATCCCCCTTCCCTGGTGTATCTTTCCTTGTTTCACTCATCACCACCTGACTTTTATTTATATTTTTATCCATCTCCCCTCACACTAGATTAGAAACTCCCTGAAAGCAGGGACCTGGTATTATGGTATGCCCCAGAGCCCAGCACACAAGAGATGCTCAAGAAATAGTGGCTGAGAGGTTTATCTGCAGAATGAACGAAGGCAAGAGAAAAGAGAGTTGCAAGAAGGAGGAAGTTGTCCACAGTGTCAGAAGTAGCAAAGGCTCCAGAAAGATAAGGACCAAAGTGTCTGTTGGGTGTGGTCACATGGAGACCACAGGTGACATGGGGAGAGCAGTTCATGTGGAAGCAGGAGCCCTGTGCAGCAAACCCATTGCATCCTCCCTTGCACCCCTCACACCTCCCAACGGCAGAAGCTGGCCTGAGCGGGCTGCCTCAGTAAAGGACCAAAACCCAAGGGTAGGTTCTTTCCGTCTGGGAAAGAACGGGAAGGAAGAAGAGAGGAAAAAGACAAAGAGGGGGTGAAGGTTTGAGGAAAGACTCCAGCAGCATGACTGGAGGGGGTGAGGTCCCAGGAACTGAAGGAGTGAGTCCCCGGGTGCAGGAAGAAGGTTCCCTCTGGCCAGGAGGAAGAGGGGCATGTCCTCCTCCGAGTGGAAGGAAACCTAGCTGGGATGAGCCCAGCTGGAGATCATGGCACGACGGGGGAGGTGAGAACCTGGGTGGGCTTGCTGCCGAGCGAGGGACTGAAATCACTGAAGGCAGGTTGTCTCCTGAGTGACCAAGGACAGACAGGAGGGGGACTGGAGGGAGTGGGGACGGTGGAGAATGTCTCTCAGGGTCAGCCCTGAAACCCAGCACCCCCACAGGTCTCCCTCACGTCACCCAGTGCCCACCCTGACGGGAGAGAGAGCAGGTCACAGGCCAGCATCACTGAGGTCGCAGCTGAGAGGCCGTGGGCTCAGACACGCACAGTCCATGTGGCTGTGGGTTTCTGGGACAGGCCCGTGGCAGCCTGGGTTTAGGAGAAGGGCCTTCTTCCAACTGTAGAATGCTGGGACCCCACACAGCGCCACCCCTTTCTGTCTGGGCTGCCTCACTCTCCCAGGCCCCCACATTCAACCCTTCCGGTCCTCATTCTCTGCTCCCGATTCCTCCCCGTCAGTCACCAATCCTGCCTCTTACATTTGTGTGCTGGGTGCGACCCAAGTTAAAACCCTCACACACTAGTCCCATGCAGTGTTCTGAACGTCTGCTTACACTTGATGAAACTAAGCCTCAAGAAACGAAGTCACCTGCTCCAGGTCTCACAGGCAGCAAGTCAAATCCCAGTTGGGGTCCGAAATCTTCCATCTCTCTTTCTTCTTGTCTATATTCATACCTCCACCCTGGTCCAAGGCCTCAACATTTCATTCCTAAAATTTAATATAATAAACGTCTTCTAACTGACCTTCTAGCATCCCCCCTGGTTCAGGGGACACATCCAGATGAACCTTCCCACACCATTGTCTTGTATGGTTTTTCTGTTCCAATAAGACTTTACATACAAAAATAGGCTCCAGGCCATAGTTGGCTTGCAAGTCACAGTTTTCCAATCATTGAATTATAGTCTTCACAGAATTATGAAAATTTTCCTCCATTATTTGTTCAAGTATTCTTCCCTCTCCCACTGAGACTTCACTTACAGATATGTTAGATCACTTAATGTTGTCCCACAAATCAATGCTATGCTTTTGTTTTAAATATCTCTGTGCTTCTTCTTGGACAGTTTCTATTGCCGTGACTTCAAGTTGGTGTCTAATCTACTTTAATCTCATCCAGTATGTTTTTTTTGTATCCAGTGCTGTATCTTTCAGCTCTAAAAGTTCCACTGGAATCTTTTTTAGCATCTTCTGTTTTCTTCTCTCTTCTGATCTTGTTTTCTCTCCTTGTTGAATATGTGGAGAGTATTTATAATAGCTCACAGCACTGTTTTTACCCATTGCTGTCCTTATGTAACTGGAAGGATCCTTCTTCACTCTTGTTTCCCACATGCATGCTCTGCTCCACCCCATGCACCCCTCAAGGTCCCAGTGCTGGGACATTCATCCCCTCCCTCATCCCCATTGCTCCCCCGCTCTGAGCACCCTATTTGAGTCCCAACTTGCTGAGCAATCTGTGTTCTTGTGAGTTCACTGCATTTAGCTTCTCTTGGCAAGTGTTCCATCTGCTGAGTTTCGGGGTAGACGGCACACCCCTTGAGGGTAATTAATATATGTGTTGAATGCTTGGAACTGCCCACTGCTCAACAGAGTCTACAAGGGTAGATGTCACTTGATCTACAGAACAATTCTGATGGGGTGCAGATGATATACTTCTAGAAGTATAAATATAAGAAAATACAAGAGAATTGGGACAGGTAAGGGAAGGGACACAGGGCCTTCCTGAAGTTTTGGAAGGGTAACTATTCTTCCTTTGTTGGAGCCCCCAGAGTCTGACACCATGGAACAGCCACCATGATAATAATGAGGGTGACTTGATGAGCTCTCTGCCTGCCTTCTGCATATCCAAGGTCTTGGAACTCCTGCTTAGCTATCTGCTTGCACTCACAGAGATATCCTATCTTCCTCCCTCTTCATGGGAAGAGCTTAAAATGTGAGCAATCCAAATCTGGCTGAATGGAGTTCACGGTGACCAGCAGGATGGTAAACGTAGGGAAGAGGATCCTCCACTTCTGGGAAATAGGGAGCTGGCCCTAACCCATTTCAACTATCAGCTGGGGACAACGCAAAAAAAAAAAAAAAAATTAAGATTCCCTCTAGAAAAATGGTACAAATGAACCTATTTGTAAAGCCGAAATAGAGACACAGATGTAGAAAACAAATGTATGGACACCATGGGGAGAAAGGGGTTGGGGGGAGAGATGAACTGGAAGACAGGGATCGACATATATACATTACTATGTATAAAATAGAGAACTAATAAGAACCTACTGTATAGCACAGGGAACTCTACTCAATGCTCTGTGGTGACCTAAATGGGAAGGAAATCCAAAAGAGAGGGGATATATTATACATATAGCTGAATCACTTTGTTGCATAGCAGAAACTGCTGTAAAGCAACTATACTCCAATAATTTTTTTTTTTTTAAATTCTAAGAATTCCGGGGCCAAAGCAGGAGGATGGTTGGGAAAAGTGAAAGTCAACAAGGCACTCAGGAGTCTATGCAGACAGAATGGACAGCACCTGAATAACAAGGTTCTGGGAAGCTTGGGGACACAGCAGGGGACAGAGAGAGTGGGACAAATTGAGAGAGTAGCACTGAAACATATACATTGCTGCTGCTGCCGCTAAGTTGCTTCAGTCGTGTCCGACTCTGTGCGACCCCATAGACGGCAGCCCACCAGGCTCCCCTGTCCCTGGGATTCTCCAGGCAAGAACTCTGGAGTGGGTTGCCATTTCCTTCTCCAATGCATGAAAGTGAAAAGTGAAAGTGAAGTCGCTCAGTTGTATCAGACTCTTAGCGACCCCATGGACCGCAGCCTACCAGGTTCCTCCATCCATGGGATTTTCCAGGCAAGAGTACTGGAGTGGGGTGCCATTGCCTTCTCCGAACATATACATTACCACATGTAAAACAGAGAGGTAGTGGGAAGTTGCCCTATAACACTGGAAGCTCAACCTGGTGTTCTGTGAAAACCGAGAGGAGTGGGATGGGCTGCAGGGTGGGAGGGAGGTTCAAGGAGGAGGGGACATGTGTGTACTTATGGCTGATTCACGCTGTTGTATGGCAGAAACCAACCCAACACTGTAAAAGCAATTATGTGCTATGCTTAGTCGCTCAGTCGTGCCCGACTCTTTGCAACCCCATGGACTGTAGCCTGCCATGCTCCTCTGTCCATGGGGATACTCCAGGCAAGAATACTGGAGTGGGTTGCCATGCCCTCCTCCGGGGGATCTTCCCAACCCAGGGATTGAACCAGGGTCTCCTGCATTGCAGAAGGATTCTTTACCAGCTGAGTTACCAGGGAAGCCCTCAAAGCAATTATACTCTAAACTAAAAACAAACAAACAAGGGTCCAGGAGGAACCTATGGAGGGGAAGGCAATCCTGTCCACCAAGATGCCCACTAAGAAATCAAGATCTCCACAAACCCATGGAACCAAAGGCACAATGTGGTCCTCGAGACACAGTGGAAATACCAGGAGCTCTGGAGTCAAGCCTGGGATCAAACCCTGACCCTGTCATATAGTGGCTGGCCAACTTACGCTGGTCACTTCCCCTCTCTGAGTCTGGCTCTGCATGAGCTAATGTGAAGCCTAAATAAAACAAGAAATGTGGGGACACATCCAGCACAGTGCCTGGCATTATATAAGGGGCCCTATAAGTATGCTGCTCTCCCTTCTTCCAACCTTCAGATCTCACAGCTCTCAACCCTCCCTAAGAGGAGCTAGTGCAGAAGCTAGAGAGCATTTCCCAGGGGGAAGGTTTGCAAAGAAGGGTGGCCAAAATCAGCAAAAGGCAGGAGGACAAAAGGGGCTCCTCATGACCACGAAGAGAGAAGCACTGGACTTCTGTCAGTGCCAGGGTTTCGAAACACACCAAGCCCTAGATCAGACCTAAACAGGAAGTTTGTGACAAGCTTAGAAAACATGCTAGCTCAACTGCAGGAGGTTGACAGCACTCAGAAAAGATAGAAATGAGCACTTCTGGGGGGCAGGGGTAGGTATGGAATAAGGAGCGTGAGCAGCCAACATTCCACAGACACACAACTCCTCCCAGTGCCCAGAGCACCCGCCCTGTGCTCCCCTCTCATACAAAGCACAGGAACCAATCCCACAGAGCTGCCCTGGTTTTCTGGCTTCCACGCGGAGCCTGTCAACATCTCCCCACTCTCTGTCCCTCTCCTCCCTCCCCAGGCATCAGGAGCAGTGGACACTTTGATCAGCTCTCAGGGATCTGGGGGACTCAGGTGTTGAGATCATTTCTCAGGTGGGAGAAATTAGCACAGAACGAGGAAGTGATGTGTGGAGGGCCCACAGGGCTCTCCACCAACATCTGGTTGACTCCCAGGAGGGCCTCCTGGCCCTCCACCATGGGTTCTCCAGGCTGCCATGTTTCCTCCTCTGAAATCCTGCCTGGGACTAACATTTTCACTTGTACTGTTCACACTGGTATGGGACACTGTAATTTCAGATCACTTACTTGTAAAGGCAGGAAATACAGACATGCCTGACCTCCATGATTTGTGTCCGTCCCCAGATGAAGTGAAAACTAGAAAGCTCCTTCCCCTTTGTTCTTAATTTCCTAGCACATGTGGATTGAGCCTTGATACCAGGCCCTATGTCTATTGGGTGTGTTCCAGAAAATACTTAGTAAATTAATAAACAACATCATTACCATTTCATCCCAACTTCCCCATCCCGCTCCCCGCTCCCCCATCTCTACCACCAAACTGTCCCACTGGTCCTGATATGCTCTGGGCAGACAGGTCCTTAGCTCCGCCCCTCCTGGGTAACCACCCAATTGTGAACTCAGTTCCCTGATTGTCAGCCTCAGTGCCCGCCCCCTCCTTGGCACCTCCCAGCAGTGGTTTCCCCACCTCCCCAAGTTAGGTTCCTTTTTAAAAAATGACTCATTTAGGAAGAGACAAAACCAAAAACTTCAATGGTGAAGATAAAACAGCACCGACTCTCTTTAAACACCTCCTACTCCATGTAAAACTTAGATCCGATAAAGACACCCCAGACTGGACCTCCTCTTTTTAAACACCTCCTACTCCATCTAGAACTTAGATTCAATAAAGGCACCCGAGACTGGACCTCCTCGTTTTGAACTTACGGTATACACAATTCTTCTAGCAAAACACATTTCCAGTAATGTCTTCTCTCTGAACTCTTCAGGGTCTTCTTTACAAATGGAGGTGTCAGTACCTTTTTAAAAATGTGGGAATGAGAAGTGAAAGTCCATGCTTTCAACTCCTGGGTCAACAATTATTTCATGTTTTACTACGTTTATGATTCTGACATCTGGACAAAGGACATTGACATTACACCATTGGCCTGATGAGAATTATGGGGAGTTGTTTTTTTTTTAATAAAAAGTAAGATTTCTTCATATGTGAGAAGTTTATAATATTTTGTGCACAGTATCTGAAAGAAACAACATTGTAGGATATAAGATGTAGAATCATAACATTTTAGGACAAAAATGTGCAATTAGGATGATCCTAATCCTGAGATTCTCAACGTTGGCTGCATTTAAAAAATTCCCAAACTGGAAGAAAATTTAACAAAAAATTCCCAGGCCCTACTCCCAGAGATTTGGATACACCTGGACTGTACAGGGACTCTGACATTGGTTTTTCCTCTTAAGTTTCCTGGTGATTTTAATATGCAGCCAGGGTTGAGGACTCCTGATCTACGGCAGATAAGGAAACAGAGATCTAAAAAAACTAAGGTGCAGCCCCAAGTTGCATAGCCGGATACAAAACCTGAACCAAATATGACATTTACAAACCCCCATCCAGTTCTGCTGCCTCGTTCAGATTTTCAGTATTCATTCGATTGTTAAAACCTTTTTTTTTTTTTTTAATTTGGGGGACTAACACAGACATGCCAACTTTTCATTTTGTCAGACAAGGGTATTTTTATAAATATCTATCAGTGACTATCACTGCTTCCTGACATGTCTCATGCTTATTTGCATGCCTGCCATCTCTCCACCCCAAACCATCTCTCCACGCCCAGGAGGTAAGATTGGACCATAGCTGGCCCTGTCCACAGTCTTACTCACCTCTACTTACCCTGCCCCTCACCAGCACCCACAGGACAAATCCAGATATGACCCAGGAACTCAAAAATTCTCCATCTTCCCCTTTCCTGACCTCCACAATACTGATTTCTGAAAACCCCTTCCTTGGCCACAATCTACTTCCCAGTCCCTCCAAACCCACCCTTGGCCTTTCTCCTGACCAGTGCATGACAGCTAATATTTATATGAGTCACAAAATTCAATATTTACAATTCAGTCTTCCATACACATTATCCCTTTCAAATCTCTCCCTCATCAAGGACGTACTGGAAATTTTTTAAAATTGAAATCTAGTTGCTGTACAATATTAAATGTTACCAGTGTACAATATAGTGATTCATAATTTTTAAAGGTTATATTGCATGTACAGTTGTAATAAAACATTGCCCATATTCCCTGTGTTGTACAATATATCCTTGTAGCTTATTTCATAGCTAACAGTTTATACCTCTTACTCCCCTATCCCTATTTTGCCCCTCCCACCTTCTGCTCCTAACAGGAAACCACTTGTTTGTGTCTGCTTCTTTTTTTATTATATTCACTAGCTTGTTTTATTTTTTAGATTTCACATATAAGTGATATCATACAGTTTTATGTCTTTATCTGACTTCTTTCACTGAGCACAATGCCTCCAAGATGCACTGGAAATTTTTAAAGAGGCGACCTCTGAGGAGTAGGATTAGAGGCTGAAGTGGGGAGGTGGGCAGGGGGTTTCTCTTTATACCCTTCAGTCTGAGTTTGAGGCAAGCATGTAATTTTTAAGTGGGATAAAAATCACACATACATACACACACAGAATAAAACAAAGCAAGTTACAAAATACACCTACAGTTTGCTTCCACCTTGTAAATACACATGTCTCGGGGAAGTCTCCATACCCAAGTTTTCAACATAAATGATATTTCAGTTCAGTTCAGTCACTCAGTCATGTCCGACTCTTTGCAACCCCATGGACTGCAGCACGCCAGGCTTCCCTGTCCATCACTAACTCCCCGAGTTTGCTCAAACTCATGTCCATCAAGTCAGTAATGCCATGCAGTAATGCCATCTGTTGTCCCCTTCTCCTCCTGCCTTCAATCTTTCCCAGTGTGGGGGTCTTTCCTAATGAGTCAGCTCTTCACATCAGGTTGCCGAAGTATTTTGGCCACCAGATTTCATTGAGTACCGTGTTCATGCTCTCAAAGTTATTTTATGGCTTCCATATCTAGGTGGCAGGATGATGGGTGACGTTAATTTCACTTCCTTTTTCTCTTTGCTTATCTTTATTATGTTTTATTTATGTAATAAAGAATATTGAAAGTTTAAAAACTGTACCAAAGCATTATCTGATCTCTGAAACGTACACAGTATCAAGACGCCACAGCACCAGAGCGAGATCCAGTCTGATATGCAGAAATATCTCCTTTTTTGAAAAATGCAAAATTTCTCCCCAGTCAGGTCTTGGCTTCTGCAGCCTTCCCAGAGGGCAAATCTACCATTACAACTGACCCCAGCCACACCCAAGCCCTGGCGCTTCCCAAGAACTGATGTAGAAAAGAAGCCCAAGTGCAGCGATCAAGTCCCTTCTGGGGCCCAGCTGGCCTTTCCAGCTTCATCTTCCCCTTCTCCCCACGTTTCAGCCACACGGAACAGTTGCTCTCCCTGAGTGTCTCCACAGGCTCCTGCCTCTAAGTTTTCACCCAGGCTGTGTCACCCACCCCTTACTTGTTTCCTTCCTGAGTCTCTGCCAAAGCAAGCAACCACACCTACTCCAAGTAACATTCAAACCCACAGCTTGAAGATTGGGAGCCCAGAAACTCTCGTGATGGAGGGAAAGCTGTGGAATTCTCCACAGACCCCACTGCTCCCTAGTATCTAACAAGGCAGTGTGGAGGGTGAGCGCGTTTTCCAGGTAGCAAGAACCATGAGCTCGAGGGCCTGGAGCTCAGAGGGGTGTGTGATGAGTTCTGGGGAAGAAGAGGCATTTAGAATGTCTGAAGCACCTCCTGGCCATCCAAGGCTCAGCAGAAAGAAAAATCCAAAGACATCTAGCAAAATATACAAGGGCCAGCACAGAGTGGCCCAAGAGAAGGGCTCTCAACCTTCCATTTGCTACTCCTCCTTCCAACTGCTTCCCCGCAATTCACTCTGCCCTTCCAGTGTCTATGGGTTGAGGCTAACAGGAGTGGGTGGAAAAAATAGGAATAGAGAAAAATGAGATTAAGCAACACCACACTGAGGTTCTTCCTGTGCAATACCAAGTACTCGGGTGATGCTTGGGGCAGGCTGGAGAGAGTAGGGGACATGGTGCTTGGCCCTCTCCTCGGTGTCAGGCCCAAAGGTGAAAGATGTCTGCAATTATACAAAGTTCCAAGAACCTTCAGAGACATTTCAAAGGAACCGTGAGGCTTTAAAACTGTCGAGACACAGACTGGTTATGCTCCACCCCACTGCCTCTGTGGCCTGTGTGAAGCCTTTGGGGAAATCCTCCTGGGGGCCGTGGGGCTACCCTCGCTACCTTTTGTCCTGTAAGAAGGAGACCTGCGACAATTCCAGCTCCTCACATGTCCACCTCCACTGGGTGTGGTCACCAGGCTGATACCCCGGGGGAGATACAGCTCTGTGAAAGCAGAGTGCTGTCGCAGACTTTGTGTCTGTCACCTCTCCTGAAAACACTCAACGAGACCATAAGCTCCTCATCTCTAGCTTATTCTCTTTCCTTTTAAAGAACCCTCCCTGCTGGCTCTCAGTGGGCATTTACTAAGCAAGGAGAAAACCAACCCTCCGATCCATCACCGTCTGCCACGTGGCCCCTCTCCCAGGGCTCCGGCCCTCCCTGGGCTCTGGGGCAGTTCCCTCTGAAGAAGTTCCCTCAGGCTTTGCAGGGGTAATGGCATCTCTCCTATGTCATTGGTCCGTGGGCACCCTCGCTGTTGGTCCCCTGAACCCTGGAATAATTACTCTAACCTCTTCAATTAAAACTTCAGAGCAAGGGAAGGGTTCCAAGAACACTCAGGACCTAAGATCTGTACTGAAGAAAGCTGGAGCCTTCTTGGAGATTGAAGAGATGGACACTCTCAAAATGGCCGGAAAACACACCCTGGAGGGGATAGTGGGCAGTCCCCTGCCGCTGCCTGCGCGGGGGAGGCGTGGGGGCTGGAATGGCTGGAGAAGGGCTCACAGAGGAAGTGAGATCTGAGTTGGGTCCCAAAAGTGGGTTCAATTGGGTCAAGTGGAGAGGAAGTGGGAAGACCATCCCAGCACAAGAGCAGTACTGACCACAGTGTGGGCAGGGCCCCACTGCAGGGGAAGGGGACCCAGGGAGGCAGTGGTGGGTGCACATATGCTTGCAAGAGTCAGACAAAATCGCTCTGATTTTGTCAGAGCGATTGACAAAGACAAAATCAACTTTGCCTCTTGTTAGCTGTTGCAACGGGGCAACTCACTAACTCCCTCAGTCCCACTCTGAAGATGAGGATAAGAACTGTGCCTGCCCACTGGAGTTATTGCGAAGACTGAACAAGAGGATGCCCGGAAAATGCTCAGGATGCTGAGTGCCTGCTGTCAATGAACATCATGTTATTCCTGCTACAGTCAAACACCCACTGCCCACCCTGCTGATGTCGACAGGGTACTTTCTTCTTTATAAGCCATGATGCTGGGAGGAAGGAAACACTGGCTGACCAGTCACATCCTGAATAACCTAAGAAATGTATAAGAGCCAGATGGGCATTGGAATGCCCCAGCAGCCAGGGGGTGGTGGGTATTCTCAGCCGCGCATGCACACACACACACACACACACACACACAGAAGCACACATGCTTCTCTGCCTTACTGGACCACCTACTGCAGCACCTGGGCTCCTTAAGCTTCCAGCTGAATTGGGCAAAGGGAAAGCATTTATTCCCCTCTTCCTTCTGTTTCCCTGGTGGCTCAGATGATAAAGAATCTGCCTGCAATGCAGGAGACCTGGGTTTGATCCTTGAGTTGGGAGGATCCCCTGGAGAAGGGAATGGCAACCTTCTCCAGTATTCTTGCCTAGAGAATCCCATGGACAGAGGAGCCTGGCTACAGTCCATAGGGTCACACAGAGTCACACACAACTGAGCGACTAACACTTACACTTTCCTTGGCAGTGGTTGTATCCCTTCAGCATCACAGCTATTGTCAGGGGCCCCAACTCCCCAACTCCAGAGCTCTGTCCTCTTAGCCAAGGGGGAGATAGCAGCTTCCCACTGCTGCCAACCCCACAGGTGCCTGCCTACCCTTTGGCTTCCCTAACCCTGACCATCCTTCTCTAAATACTCCCCTTCACTAAAGTCTCCCCAGTAAACCTTTTGCCGGTCATCTCATGCTGGGACTCTGATGGACAGAGCCAGGGCCACGTCCATCTGCTAGATACATGGGGTGGAACTCACAGCCCTGTCTTATTCTCACTCCATCCCTTCCCTCAGAGGCAGGGTGTGAACAGCAGTGTTTAAGACAGAAGCACCAATGTACCTTTCCCATGAGCCATCACTCAAGACTTTAACATCCCTAGGAATCTGGAGAAAACTCAAGAGGCTCAAGGAAAAGCAACTCTTCCAGGCCAGGCAGGGCATATTCAGAGGCGCTGTGGTCCTCCACCACCAAACAGAGTTCCAATCAAGTGGCAGAATCTAGATCAGTGCCTGGCAGTACACGCAATAAATATTTGTTCATGCAGGTCCTTCTGGCTAAGGATGAAGCCTGAAATCCAAGACATCTTTCAGGAGAGGATACTCCACAGAAGCAGCTCCTCCACGAGGAAGCTCCAGAGATGCCCTGAGCTCATGACATGAAGCTCTGAGGTGCCCCCAGTCTCCCACCCTTCATACCACACAAGCTATTTCCTTGTCTCTTATCAAGTCATTCCTGAGGCTTATAATGTCCTCGGCATCTCCCTCGCTGAGTTCATTTTTCTCATAGGGTCAAACGCCATCTTGGTTCAGTGTAAATCAAAAGCATTTATTAAGGGCTTACTGTGTACAAATACTATGTTAGGCATTGAAGATCCAAACATGATTAAGATAAAGGTCTTGGGATCCAAGAGCTGCAGAAAATATGAAGGAAGAAGGCTTAACAGTGACTAAAGGGGAATCTCAGAGAGACCAAGCTTGGGCCACATCAGATCTTGGAGGATGGGGCTGTGACAGCCGGGAAGACGGCAGGAGATGTGAAGAGGGAAGTGGGGGGGGGGGGGGGGAGGGTGGTGAAGGAGCACTGGGGAAGGACAAGCAACACTCAACTGACAGGAACAAGAGCAGAGAAGAGCCAGGGAAGGGCTCTCTCCCAAAAAGGGCCCACCTGATTCAAGAACCAAGGGCGGCCACAGAGCAAAAATGAACCTGACCAGAAGGGTATTTCTTCCCAACAGCCCCCCACAATCAAAATGCCAACCTCTTTGGAAAATGTCAGAAGAAGCCTGGGTGGGTCTGGGGCAAAGATGCTCCTCCTGAAAGGGTGTTTCTCGGCCTGCTTACTCATCACCAGCCTGGCCCTGCCTCGGGGTTGGCCAGATCCATGGGCGGAAAGGGGACCTGCCGCCCTGGAGGTTCAGAGGCACTGAGAGCACTCCACCCCGTGAAAAATAATAACTTTCCACACACGCTTGCTTGCTCTTACTTGGAATTCTAAAATTAAACGTTCCTTCTTCTCACCTAAAAGCTTTCTCCCTTTAGAAGCTAATATGCAAATGCCTCGGGAGAGGTCTTAGCAGTCGGGGATCCGCTGAGGATGAAGACTTCCAATAGATCTTTCCTGGAAAACAGGCTTTGCAGGAGAGCTGCTTGAGAGAGGATCTGTGACTGAGGGTGAGGCAGGAAGAAGAGGGAAGGGGTTCAGGGAAGGGAAGAACGGCCACTCCTTCAAGGAACCAGCCACATCCACCAAGGGCAGAGGGGTAAGAGAGTTAAATGCCAAGCCCTCAAAAGACCTTAGACCTTTTTTTTTTTTTTTTCTTTTAGTTTTAAAAAAAATTGAGATTCGGTTCACAAACCATAAAACTGACCCTTTAAACTGCCCAATTCGGGAACTTTCCTGGCAGACTAGTGATTAAGACCCCACTCCCAATGCAGGGGGAGAACTAGATGCTGCACACCATGCATAGCCTGACCTAAGACATGAAATAGAGAGATAAATGAAGATTAAAGTTTCTTGAAAAAAAAAAATCCTATCCAATTTGCTGGTTTTAGCATATTCACAAAACTCACAAAGTTGTATAACCATCATGACCACCTCATTTCTGAATATTCTCATCACCTTCCCCTCAAAGAAAAAAACATTTCCATCAGTGGTCACTCCTCCTTTTCCTTGTCCCTTGGCCACCAATTTCTATCTTATGGACTTGCCCATTCTGGACATTTCACATAAACAGAACTATACAGTCTGCAGCCTTTCGTGTCTGGCTTCTTCCATTTAATGTTTTCAAAATTCATCCATGTTGTAGCATGCATCATTACTTTACACCTTTTTATGACTGAATAATATCCCATTGTATAGATAATTCATCCAAAGATTTTCTAAAAGGCAAAACAAATGATGTTCCTGCAAGAAAGGACCCCCTAATATCCTTAGCGCTGCTTGGGCAACACAACCCCTTGTAAACCATCCCTCTCTGCGTCTCCCATCAGCACCCATGAAAACACCATCCAAACCCTGTCCATTGGGCTGGAGTGATTTTCCAAACACACAGAGGCTCAGGACAGCTGCCCTGAATCACACAGACCATGACAGAAACAACTCAAATTCCTTCTGAGGGAATTTATAATGACTTAAAATGTGTTTTATAAATCTCCATGGTCCTGGTATTGAAGATAGGAGAGCAGAGTCCAGCTTCACAAGTTTACAAGGCCCCCCAACTTGGTTTAATGCTCTGTTGTTCCTGTCTTGAAATCCTTAGTCATTCTTAAACAAGGGGCCCCTCATTTCCATTGCACTGGGCCCAGTAAATGTCTGGTCCTGGGCAAGAGGTAAGGATCTGGGAAGTGGTTGGAATTTAGATACTCTTCCTGAGTAGACGGCTGCATAACAAACAGCTCACTTGAGTCAGGTTGGGGAGGGGGTGGTGGTTTGCAGACAAGTGGCAAAGAGGGGCCAGGTCTATAGCAAAGCTGAAAATCCAGCTTCGAAACTGCCCGAAACCACGTCTTCCTACCCTAAGACCTGAACAGTGTGGCTGATCAGGCCTCCCCAGAACAGCCAGACTAGCTGAAAGTAAATGTGATAAGCCAACGTGATATAGGTTCAGACTGTAAAGCAGCGAGGACTCAAACTGAAACTTGTTTGATCTTGTAATCGCTTACAGGTTAAGACCAAGAAAAAGAAATAAAGAAAAAAAAAATCCCACACTTACTAAAGTAACGGGCACTGAGAAAACTTTTTAAACATTTATTTTTTTTAAACTGTCACCTTTATTTCCAGCATATCAAGGAAGCCATGGTTTCACCAAACATCTGATATTTGATCCAAAGAGAGCAGTGAATCTAAATGCAGCTGACGTTAGGGATGTTAAATTAGAAGGGACTTTGGGTACCACATCCACATGGATCCCCAGGAGCCTTAACCCCAACCCCCACCGAGGGTTGGCCCAAAGCTCACTTTATAGATGAGGAAGCTAGGCTGTGAGAGGGGAAGTAACCCACCAAGGCCACCCACAAAAAGGGGCAGGACAAGAGCCCAGGAGCTAGCAGCTTCCCGTTCCTACCTCCCAATTTCATGAGTCCATACAAAATTCATATGCTGAGTGTATGCACCCCCACACCCAATCTTCTCCTGAATCCTCAACTCAAGTCTTCTAGCGCCTCAGGAGGAGTCTGGTGGTGCAGATAAGATTCGTACACCGTAGGGAAGAAGATGCCGCTTCCTTCCAGCAGTGCAGTCCCTAGTCCGTCATCTGGCGAAGGGCCAGTGCTCCAACGCAGTTTTCAGAGCCCCTCTATATCCAGGGCATTCATAAAACACTCTCTTTCTGGGAAGAGTGAAGTCTAACCTGGTCTCTTTGCAGTTATAGGTATAAGGATCGTGCAAGGCGGATGGAATTCAGGGGCAAACTGGAAATGCTGCCAGCCTACCACCATACCAAAGAGAAAGGTCCAGATGCCCACTGGAAAGTGATGGATCTCTGCCACCCCAGTACATTTCATCCTTTTTCTAAATCACAAACTAACCCAGTCAAACCATCCTTAACACCACGTGCCTGGATTTCAATTTGTGTTGTATGCTCCCCACCTTTATTCTTCTCTTCTTCCCTTGAACAAATAGATTCTGAGCACTTACTATGTGTCAGGCACATTCTGGTTGCCTAGGATACAGCAGCAAACAAAACAGATCATGTTTTGGTATTTGTGTTCTAAAGGCAGGAAATGAGGAAGAGTTAATAAATAAATGAATATATACCCTTTAAGATGGTGACAAAGGCTCTGGTGAAAAGATAAAACAGGGTAATAAAAGGGATGGAGAAGGGCAAAGAGGGAGAGCATTTTATCTAGAATGTCCAGGTAAGGATTCTCTGACAGAGGTGAAGGAGTGAGCCATACAGATATCTGGGGGAAGATATTCCAGGCAAAAGGATCAGCAAGTGCAAAGGCCCTGAGATGGGAATGTCCTAGTACATCCAAGGAACAACCAGAAGCCCAGTGTGGAATGTGTGAATGAGGAAGAAAGTGGCAGGTCAGAGAGGCAGCAGGTGGGAAGTCAGATCAGGCCGGCCCCAAAGCCATGATAAGGCTTTTGGCTTTTTGGTTTTTTAATTAATTCATTCATTAATTATTTTTGGCTATGCTGGGTCTTCATCGCTGGGCAGTCTTTTATGTAGTTGCAGTGAGTGGAGGCTACTCTCCAGTTACAGTTTCTCCTTTGGGTGAATTACCTGTTTCCGGAGCACGGGTTCCAGGGCATGTGTAGTTCAGGCTCAGCAGTTGTGGCACATGGGCTTAGCTGCTCCGAGGCATGCGTGATGCTCCCAGATCAGGGACTGAACTCCTTGTCTCCTGCACTGGCAGGTAGATTCTTCACCATTAAGCCACCAGGGAAGCCCAGGCCTTTGGCTTTTAACTCAAAGTGGGATGGGAGCGTACAGGGCAGTGAGCAGGGGACTCATCGACCTGACATAGGGTTTACCAGGAGCTCCTGAAACCACTGTTACCAGGCCTGTGCTGGGGACAAGATGCACGTCACAAATCCAGCACGGCTACTAAGCAGCATTGAGAAGTACACTGCCCTCCCTCTGGCCTCCACATTCTCCTCTGTGAAATGGGAAGATAAGACTAGGTGATGCCTAGTGATATTTCTTTCTCCAATATTCTTATTTTCTGACTCTAAGACAATTGTTCAAAGGCTCTAAAAGTCTCACTCTCTGGCTTGGGAGAAGGCAAAAAATAGCAGCCGGGTTTTATAAGTCTCCAAACATTCCCCACGGCCTCCCCTGCCCCAAAACAAATTCTCACCCTGCAAAAGGCCCCAGCTCTCTAGGGAGAAAGGTCCAGCCCAGGAAACAGCCACGTCAGCAACGTCTTCTAAAGATTACGAAGGGTGACCACTAAAGATAGCACAGCCCCCACACAGGGTTTCAGGGTGGGGCTCGGCCAGCAGAGGCCAGTGAAAGCGGCTGCTGCAGCCAAATCAAAGGCCACTCGTGAATCTGTTTCTTCGCTGGGTGGCCAAAGCTTCTATCTCCCCTACTTCCATCATGTCGCCAGAAAGAAAGTTTGGGTTGAGAACTGCCCGCTCCTATCCATTTCCTTGAGGACTCTGTGTCTCACACAATCAAAGTCTTGAAAGCAAGACTCAGGTCTCCTTCATCAGGCTGAATTAGCAGACTTTGTCCCTCCCCCATCAGACCGAGAGCTCCCTGAGAATACGAACAATCTCACCCATCAGACTGTGAATTAACCCTATGCCATCAGACTGGGGGTTCCATGAGGGCTGAGGCTGTGTCTCCCCCAACAGATTGGGAGCCTCTATCAGGGGATGTGCCATGCCACCTCCATTGGATGGAAGCTCATTGAGGACAGGGCTTATCTTCTCCTTTCCCTCACCGCATCCCATGAGCCTTCTGTGTATTTAGTGATGTCTTAAAGTGCTGATGAAAGCTTTCAGGTTAAACCATCCCCCAGGCATGAGACCCTTGTGATCCCCCGCCATTAAACGATCCATGAAAACTATCTGAATACGAACCTCAAGGTAAATGCAAAGAAAACAAAATTAAAAGTTGGCTTCACCCAACAACTTTTGGGCAGACTGTTTGTTTATAGGCTCTGGTCAAAGGCTGTCCACGTTTTATAAATAACCCTTACTGGTGACGGTGGTGGAGGCCAAGCTGAAATGGACCTAGAGGACGGAGGGCAGGGAGCCCACCAGCCCAGGCCTGACTAAAACTGAGTCCGATGTGGGAGGGTGGCCCACGGTCCAGAAATGACCGTCTTCTCTTCTTCCAACTAGAACTTTTCCAAAGCAGTCACACCAAATGATGTGGTGAGAAATGAGAAACTAGAATCAGGAGAGTGGGATGAGGAGGAGACCATCTCAGAGAGGCAGGCCCAGGGAACACGCAGGAGGCCACAGTGGGCAGGTGGAGCTGGGGACAGAGAGCTAAGGAGAAAGCTTCCTCCTGGAGAAAGCAGCGTCCAGCCCAGACTCTAGAAGGGGGGCTATCTACACGAAAGCCATCCCAGCCTCCCTGGAATCTAGGAAGCTGGCTCATCTCAGCAAAGGGTTTTCCCCCCAAAACACAGAGAAGGGGCAAGAAGGCTGGAACTTCCAAGAGCTGAAACTAGTAATAATAATAGCTAGCACTTCCAGGCACTGTGCTAAGTACTTTCCATCTGCTAACTCAGTTCATCTTGCTAACAATGCTACTACTACCCCTCTTATACGGATGAGACGACTGAGGTCTGCCCGAAGTTAGGCAAAATAAAGATTTTCTTATTCTTTATTTCAGGAATAAAGATTTCAGCTCGGTGGTCTGGCTCTCCACCCTGCGCTCTCACCCACCTCCCTCTCTGAAAACAAAAAAAGGGGAAAATCCAAGGGTATTTCTGCTGGTTCCTCTGAACCTCTGGGGTTGAAGGCCCCCAGGCGGGAGATTGGGGTGCTGGAGACTCAGACAGAGCCCAGCAGGGTCCCAGCATCACCTGGGCTCAGAGCCTGGATACCCAGAAAATGCCACTCTGCTGGGGTATTGCTGACTCTCGCCTTTCAGGAGTCTCAGGTTGAGAAATTCCTACCCGGTCTGAATCTGGAGTGAGCACAGGGCAAAGAGTGAAGGCCGTGAGGAGGGGCAGGCGGCAGTGACAGCCCGGTTCCCACCAGAAGCCCACGGGGGGGTCCCCAATCAGCAAACATAGATTAGACTTCTTTCAAAACAGTGTGCTAGTTACATTTCCAAATAAAATTCTCAGTATGTTTTCCTTCAACCACCATACCTTTTCAGGTTAAGTTCCTCTAAACGTAATAAATCAGTGAGTTCAACCGTGACACTACAGAGTGTCCAGAATATCTGAAGACTAAAGGAAATGTTATTGGGCTGTCTTTTTTTTTTCTTCCGGATTAACAACTGGACCTCATTGCCTTATACAGTGTCCAGAATATCTGAAAACTGAAGGAAATGGTGGATCTACTGGGCTGTCTTTTTTCTCTTCCAGATTAACAACTGGACCTCATTGCCTTATATGAGGCCTTTCCATGTATTGACACTATTGCATTTGGGGCTGAAACTCTGTTGTGGGGTTGTCCTGGGTGTTGCAGGATGTTCAGCAGCATGCCTGGCCTCTACCCACTAGATGCCAATGGCATTCTCCTTCTCTCTCCCCCGTGAATGTGACAACAAAAATGTCTCCAGGCATTGCCAAATGCCCAGGGCTAAGGGTGGGGGCCGGCCGAGGGGGAGGGCTTACTCTCAGGTAAGAACCAATACGTTATGTTTGGATAAACTTCAAGTGAAAAGGTGTCTAAAAGCTGAAAAAACAAACATACCAAGCATCATACTGAAAATGGAACTGACGTATTACTTAAAAATAAGTGTGCCCTATTTGCCTGACTTCCCAGACACCACGTCTTTGAACTTTTTCAGTGTGGCTGCCGTCTTTCTTTCCTGAGAATCTGCTAAATGCAAATACTCAGTGCCCAGATCCCCATGCCCCATGGCTTCCTCAGTCTCATTCATGTCCACCCCCCAAACCAATCCACACTCACGTGTTTAACACACCAATAGGCACTCACTGTCTGCCCGAGTCAGACCGCTGTCACCTCTGAAGCAGCACAGACGAGGTGAGACCAGAAACCACTCAAAGGACTCCAGCTGCCTCAGAGGCTACAATGGCCACGCCCAAGAAAATGGACCCATTTCATTATCCATTTCACTCTCCAGAGCCTCATTTGAATGCATGTTCTGCCTCAGCCCCCCAGGAGAGAACTATGCCCAATAGAGAAATGAGCCAAAGAGATAACACAACTAAAAGACTTGTGAACGACCCGACAACCTGGTAGAAAAATGGGCAAAGACTATGAATTGCAAGAAAAGGAAATACAGATGGATCTTCACCTTGTGAAAAAATGCTCAACCGCACTCATAAAAGAAATGCAAATTGAAATGAACTGAGATACCAATTTTCATCTATCAGACTGGCAGAGATCAAAAAGTCTGATAACTCACTGTGCCGGCGAGGATGTCTCATTCATTAAGGGTGTAAATTGCTATAACCTCCTTGAAAGGATACTCGCAACGTCTACCAATACCACTGACGTGTATGTGCTTTTACCAGCAATTCCACTTCTAAGAATTCATCCGGCAGACATACTCCTACATATGCAAAATGGTATGTACATGAGGATACTCACTGCAGTGTGATCTGTAATGACAGAAGACTGGAAACAGCCTCAAAAGCCACTGTCAAGGGAATGCTTTAATAAATTATGGCTTATCCGTAAAATGGAATGCTATGCAGATGTTAACAAAAACAATGAGGGCATTCTGTATGTCATGATATGGGATAATCTTCCATGTATACTGTTAGGTTAGACAATAAAGTACACAACAGTATGCCAGTAGTTGCTCAAAAATACTACGGGTTTATATATGTATTTAGATGCATAGATTACTTTTGAAAAAGATAACCCAAAAGTTCTGGACAGGGAAACTGGAGGACTGGGGCAGGAAGGAGAATTACTATACACCACTTCAGACTTTTTGTAACCTCCCATTTTTATACCCTGTGCACACACTATTTAGTAAACAAACAAATAAATAGGAAGAGACCGTAACTGATCTGGCTCTACCATCATGTACGTATATACATGCAACAGATATTACAGGTCAGTTTCAGTGATAAATTCTCTTCTAAGTATTCATGTGTGTCAGTCCAAATGTCTCAGGGGGTTTTGTTGTTGTTGTTGTTATTCAAAAGTAGGATGATCAGAAGCAGACTCACAGACACAAAAAACAAACTTATGGTTACCAAAGGGGAGAGGTTGGGTGGGGGATAATTAGGCTTTGAGAATAACACTACTATATATAAAAGAAAACCACAAGGACCTACTGTATGACACAGGGAACTACACTCAGTATTTTGTAATAACCTGTATGGGAAAAGAATCTGAAAAAGAATATATATATACATATCTATGTGTAACTGAATCACTTTGCTGTATACTGAAACTAGCATAACGTTGTAAATCAACTGTGCTTCAATTTTAAAAATAATTTTTTAAAAAACAAAACAAAGACATCCTGTCAAGTTTCAACGGTGTTTAACCAGGTGCATCCACTGATTGGCTGGCTGGAATCTTGGACAACCCATTTCAGATGGTCTGAACCCAGATTTCCCAGCATGACCCATTTCAGATGGTCTGAACCCAGATTTCCCAGCTTTTGTGTCTCAAAAACCAAAAGACAACTAATTTCTGAAAAGCATTGACAATTGGCCTCCTGAGCCACCCAGAGAACTGAACTTCATTTTTCTCTTACTTGGCTAGTTCTAGAGCTCTGTGCTGTCCGATGTGCTGGCCACAGATAACTCTTGAGCATTTGAAATGGGCCAGTTCAAACTGAGATGGTTCCAAGTATAAGATGCACAGTAGAAGTTGGAGATGTAGTACCCAAGAAAGGGAAGATATCTCATTAATAATATTTATATTGATTACGTGTTGAAATAGTGATGCTTTTGATATAATGAACTAAATAAAATATATTACTAACGTTTAAATAAATAATTTTTTTTAAAGAAATGATTTGAGGAAAAAAAAAAAAAGTAGGCTGATCACCACGTCCAGAATATGAAACCGGCTTTCTTCCTCAGTTGGGTTTGGTGAGCATTCATCCTCAAAGCTACTTTCTTTATCTGAAAAATGGACCATCATTGACCCATTTTACCTTGAAATTCCATACGCAGGCAAGTGAACTCCTTCAGAAGATGCACTTTGGCATCAACTTCTAGGGACCTGGGGGCATCCACACTTTTAATAGGGCTTCTAAGTACCATCAGCTGGGCCTGTGTATCACAAAGTGATTTGGACCCTGATGCCTACTGGGAGAGGCAGAAACCCCCAGAACCTACTGAGGATCCTCCCAGCAGCCCTCCCTGCAGCAATGTTTTAACGGCATATTACTCAAAGGCGCCACAGCCGTCACTTTAACCCTGCCCCACCACCACTGCCACTTCATCATACAACAACCCTTATATAGTTTAAGCCGTAAATCAGCATTTGTCAAGTTCTAAATTGGGCTACAGCAATATTTATTCATCGAAGGATAAATCTTCCCTGCACAGTCATAAAACTGCCTAATAATTTAATATGCTATCATTCTTACCTGAGACTTGTCAAAAAGTGGCCTGAAAGAGGCATTTGTTTTACAGGTGACTGGTGCTAAGTCCATAGTTTTTTAAATAGTTCATATTTTTGATTCTCTATTGGAGGAGTGAGAGAAAATGGCACATGGGACCCATCTTATGCAGAAAAGCAATTTGGAGACTCATTAACCTGTTTTAGGATAGAGAAAATCAGACTCCCCAAAGAGGACCAAGGGCTTATCCAATACAGCTTTAAGATGAGTTGGTAGAGATAAAAAAGCATGAAAAATTCAAATTAGAGTATTTTGTATGGGGTAGGGGCCAAACACACTAAGTTAGAGAACTCATGTTGGGGGAAACAGGTTCTTGGGGCACCAAGATAAGATGGAGAACTGCTGGAAGAAAAGTGTGAAAAAAAATGACTCGAAGCTGCAAAATTATTGCAATTGGACCAAGATGCCAATTCCTGGGGCCCTTTCAGATCTTTGGAGAGGCAAGCCTTCCGGACCTGGCAGTTCCACTCCAGTAGAAGTGTGTAACTTAACACAGCCCAGTGCCAAATCACTGCTCATTTGAAGGATGAACGGATAGCAACCTAGCCCTGAGATCAAGGTTTCTCAATCTCGGCCTTGTTGTCACTTGGGGTGGATCAAAAAGTGGCCTGAAAGAGGCATGTGTTTTACAGTTGACTGGTGCTAAGTCTATAGATTCTTAAATAGTTGATATTTTAAATTCTCTATTGGAGAGGGGGGAGAAAATGGCCCATGGGACACATCGAATCATTTTTTTAATCATGAGGGCTCTCCTAGGCAGAGTGGAGTATTTAGCAGTATCCCAGGCCTCTACCTATTAACTGCTAGTAACAGTCCCCTGGCCCAAACAGAGAACCAAAGATATCTCCGTTTTCTTTTTCTTTTTTTTTCAGCCATGCCACAGGGCTTGCGGGCTTTTAGTTCCCAGACCAGGAATTGAATCCCCCCAGACCATAGCAGCGAGAGCACTGAATCCTAACCATTAGATCAACAGGGAACTTCCAGACATTTTCAAATGTCTCCCGGAGACAACATCATCCCCAGGTGAGAACCAGTCTCCTAGATGAATTAAGTCTAACTTGACAGAGGTGGGTTGGTGGAGATAAAACCACTTCACTCCAACAAACATAAACTGTGTCCTCCACGCTGCTTGCTCTGTGAAGTTTTAACATACGTATCTAGGCGGTCCAGGGGTTAAGAATCCACCTTGTAGTCCAAGGGACATGGGTTTTATCCTTGATTGGGGGACTAAGATTCCACATGCCTCGGGGAAACCAAGCCCACACGTCACAACTAGAAAGTCCTGTACAGCAACGAAGGTCCTGAGTGCCACGACTCAGACCCAATGCAGGCAAATAAATAAATACTACAAATCTTGCAACCAGCAAAAATACTAAAAAATAAAATACAAATCTAAGGAAATGAAGAAAGGAGAACATCAGTGCTTAGTTCACACACTGTGAACCTTCTCTCTAGCAAAGTCCGAGCCTGCCGAAGGCCAAGGATCTCACCAGTCTGCGTTCCCTTCTCCTCCCTCTATTCTGCAGCCCCCACCCACAACCAGCCTTTACGTTTTACTACGAACTTACCCCCCATTTCCTTTACGTTTTTCCACAACCTTGCGGTTTACTCTGGCACAAGAAGAGGTTTCAGGCTGGCATTCACCAGTGGTTAATGACAGAAAAGGTGGGTTTCTAAACCACAAACACTATTAATTCTAAACTGTTCAAATTTGTTCTCTCTGTTCATGGCGAGCAGGGGAGGCATTCCCTCCCCACTGCTGAACACTGAACTCCTTACAGAGCTTAAACAAATAATCAAAGATAGAGAACCACTTTTTAATTAAAAAAAAAAAAAAAGTTCAGTTCCCATGTTCACATTCCGGGCCACATTTCCCACAAGAATTTTACAATCAACAGACCAAGATGCTACATTTAATTTGCAAGATTCCACTGGGGAGCTATCTGGCTCTTAGGGTATTAAAACCAACTGGAAGATAACAGAACATGGGCTGACTCCAATAAATCTGTGGTAAGATTCTTCTTTGATTTCATTGTGGAGAGTTTTTTTTAAGTTAACTTTATGAAGGTAGTGTTGGAAGAGGATGGGAAACATTGAAATGAAGCTGGACGGGAAGCTGAGAATGATTTTTCATCTGTTTATACTGTTCTATCAGTTAGATGGTGCCAACCCCCAGCAGCAGAAAAACGAGAGAGATATGAGCTGGGCCCACCTACATGGTCCTCCACTGACCACAGGCAAGCGGTACAGCTCCCAATTGTGCAAGCCAACCTCTCTGACTATTTGATTCATAGAAAACTGAAAACCACACTGCCACGAGAGCCCTACCTTGCCTCTTCAAGTCTCATCCACTTGAAAAACTACCAGCTATCGCCACGTGCCTAGCACGCCTCTGTATAGCTTGGTAGCATCATCAGAGTAAGAAACACCAGAGGCTTGGATTGGTCAGAAGGTAAATTCCACCAGCAAGTTGTTTAGGACTCCCCAAATGAGCCTGTGAATGCCAAGTTTCTGCTGGAGACGAAACTGCTCAGGGTTTTAAAAAACTGTTTCAGCCCCATGTCCTATTCGTCCCACACACTGTATACAAGTTCTCTGAATCAGCTGATCATTCAGCTCCCTATGCCTTCCACACCGCTACTCCAAGACTGAAATGCAAACAAAACTGAAATGAAGCCACAAGAAAGTAGGAAGGTGCCCAAAATCATGTGAAAAGAGCCCACACCACACAGACCTTCCACCAAGCCTTGAGCTTAGGCACTCAGAGCAGGCCTTACTACAATCTGATCGTGGCAAAAATAAAATGCCATAGACACGGAATAGAACTGTTGTTAAGTCCCTAAGTCGTGACCAACTCTTGCGACCCCATGGACTGTAGCCCACCAGGTCCATGGAATTTCCCAGGCATGAATACTGGAGTGGGTTGTCATTTCCTTCTCCAGGGATCTTTCCACCCTAGGGATTGAACTTGCATTTCCTGCATTGGCAGGTGGATTCTTTACCACTGAACCGCTAGGGATGCCCAGAAATGGGGACAGAGGTACCTTAAAAAAATTCAATTTTTCTTTGGAATAATCCTCACTATGGTGCATTTCCAATGGAATGCAGCTGACACACGAATCTACAAAGCTGCAAAGGGTATCAAGTTGCACCTGTATCCATGGCAAGCCTGCCTAACCATTGGTAAAGCTAGTGGAATCAGGGTGAGGGCATCCCCTGGACCCGCAAAGTTCCCCCAAAGAGACATTCTAGGGCCAGGCCACGCCCTAAGCCCAGCCATCTCAGAAACCAATGTCAGTGACCACAGAGGGCAATACGGGAGACGCAAGCTGTGACTCAAGTGAACTTCAGGACAGGACACCCGCTTCATCTCAGCTTACTGAACCCACTGCTCCCTGGCGCAGTGGCCTCCACTGGCTATCTGTACAATGGAGTTCCTTCAGCAATAAATAAGATGATGCCTCGGACCTAGTACTCCCAAATGTGCCTAGTAAGTGCTGGCTTACCATTGCTATCTCATTATTTCATTATTATTATTATTATTATCCAGCTATCACTGAGCACCAATAATAACGTCCCTCCCAACGTCCCAAGCTTGGGAGGAGATTAATTTGTGAAAAGGCAGGTGAAGCTTTGACAAACATACGGCTCTTATCACACAGCACCGTTATTGCTGGCTGCACCCCACTCACAGCCCTGACACAGCTCACTGAACCTGAGTTAACTGGGCTCCGATATCCAAAGAGGGAGCACCCACTGGCAGCCTGCATCCTCGGGACTGTATCTGCTCTTCAAATGAAAAGCAGTTTATAACAAACATTCCCTCTCGGTGCGGCCAGCCAGCGATGCGTCCCCGAGTTGTCCCCCATGTGTGAAGTGTGTCCTCTCCAGTGGGAGGCACCTCAGGGATCGACCACTTAACAGGGTCTTGTTCCAGTCAATGGACGGGCCGCTCCGGATACCGGAAACAGGTGACTGAATGTGCCTTCTCTCCTTTTTGCAGTCATTGGCAGAAAATAAGAAACTGAGAGAGACAGAGGCACAAAAAGAAAAACCCTGGGGGCAGAATGCCACTTTCCCCACTGTCTTCAGTCAGGGTCATGAAGAGTCCTATGAGGGAAGGTCTAAAAGAAGAGAAAATTTAAATAACTTTCCCCAGCCCTCAGTACAGAAAAGTGGAGTGAGAGAATGAAAGGGCCTGAAACACCAATCCGATGTGAAATTTGCATACCTTTTGCCAAGCACGGGGTGTGTGTGTTGGGGGGCGGGGGCTGGAGGGGCACTTTGCATCTTCCCTAAAGGTTGTTTCACTCCACCACGTGCTCTCTCCTCGGCCTCTCCAGAGGCTGAACTTTTAAAATAAACAAGAACTTCTATCTCAACCATTTAAGAGAACTCTATGATTTTTGAAAGGGGAGGGGAAAAAAAAGGTCGCCATTCTGAGCACACATCGCAAGCTTTGTTCTGCTCCCTTCCCCACTTCCTGTTGCTGCCTCACCTCGTCACATTTTAGTTCTGAAGCCTGTGTGTTTGCTCTGGTATCACTGTCAAGTTTCGGTGGGAGGCCGCCGGCGGGACCAGGATGAGGACAGTACGGTTCTGAGACACAAAATCCCAACCGCCTGACCGTGAGGAAAGTACAGCCAGCCTCTCACCCGCCCGGCGGCCAGCAGCGCACCCACTGCTAGGAAAGCGTTTGTGGGCGAGTTTTACTTTGTGGGGAACTATCTGTGTGGGCAAGGGCCACCTAACCACCAGTCAATACCAGGTGGCTTAAAACTGGGACCACGGGGGGAAAATACTGGGCACCCACAGACCAAGAAATGCCCCGGAGGCGCCCCAGCCCCCCAAACCTGCACTCCAGGGAGCCTTCGCCACCTGGGACAGGAACTAAGAGACTGAAATGCTTTGGAAGCGGTCCCTGTTTAATCTCCGGCTTAGAATAAAGGTTAGAGCGGAAAAAGAGACGTTAAACCGTTTGGCCAGGCCCCTCCGGTTACAGGGAAGGAAACCAGACCAAGACCTGCCTCACACAGCTGACTTACTAACCACAGAGTGGACACTGGATCCCAGCTCTCCATCTCCCAGGGTGGGGATTTTCAGTATCTTATCAAATGAACGTGGAGCCAATGCTGAATAAATGTTGGCTCAGCCATACTGGACACTGGCTGGTCCATAACACAATGGGGTCCAGGTGGGAAGGGCAGCCTAAAATACTTTTTGCCTCTTACACACCAGGAGGGCCCATCTTCTAACAGCATGTCTCGTGGGTAAGAGTAGTCTGTCCTCGTAACTTACTCCAGCTCCTGGGTGCCTGGGATTAGGGTTGCCCTTAAACTAGCTTACTGCAGCCTTAACTGTTCCTAAACTAGCTTACTGCAGCCATGTCCCATTATTCCCCAGCCAGAAATTAAAAAAAAAAAAATTAAAGCTGGGAGACGGTGGTGTTGCACAGGCTCAGGACTGGGAATGCAACACTGGGCTTCACCCGTTGGTGAACACAAGGGTGGCCTCGGGAGAGCTATCCTGCCCTTCTCATCTTCCTGGGTCCACATGGACCATGAGAACATCAGCCTCCAAGAAGCTGCCAACCCCACGGGTCTCTGATTCTAAACCTGTGTATCCTCTCTCAGGCCCTGAGCCCCACGGAGCTTGCTCTCCTCCTGCATTCACCGCTCAGCCCCCCGGCTCATGCCACCCGCCCAGCACATCCTGGGAGTCCTCAGTGGGGTATGCTGGAGGGTGCAGTGCCCTGTGTGCCTGACTCAAGCTCACCATGAGCTCCCCATCGGCCTTCCTGTATCATCACCACGGAGGGAGGCTTTGCTCCCAGGCACCCAACCAACAACAAGGTGAGGAGGGGCTGCAGCGCATAGGGTGCCCGCTGGCTTCAGGGTGGGCTGTGTTTCATGGGCAGTGAGACATCCCCCCTAGCGCTGCCTCATCAGCCTGTGTCTCCTCCCCCTGATTGGTTTTCTTCATAGCCTACGACTGACATCTCAGTACTGTTTGCATGTGGATTTATTGTCTGTCTGGCTCACTAGAAGGGCTGTTCCGTGAAGGCAGGAGCTGGCTTGGCACTTCATCCTGGGAGCCAGGAGGCATCCAGCATGTGGCAGGGGTTAAATGTCTGCTGAATGAATGGAGGATCTCCCTCAATCGTGCCCAAGTTACTTAACGTCTCTAAGTTACACGTGTTCCTCGTTTATACAACAAGGATCATATTAATGTACTTTTTAGATGACTGGAATGAGGATTAAACAAGAAAATGATTATAAAAGCATTAAAGACGCACCTAGCACACAGCAAACAATCAGTAAATGTTAGCTATGACTTGCAGGCCATCATTATCACCGTCACTGATGGAAACAGAGGGAGATAAAGCCACTTTATTATACCCTGGGCAGTTTTAAGGCTAAACAACTAAAATTCTGTGTAAGATCTACCTATAAGAGGTCATTAAGAGAGGACTGGGCCATGGGCTCATGTAGTTACTAAGAATCCCACAGAGCATAAGTCTTAGTGTAAAACCTTTTCACGTAGTTTACACTCATGAGATCATTTGTGCAAATGCTGCTTTACAGGTTCCGGTCATTAAAGTCTTAAAATATCTAATTCTTGCTCCAAAGAGTTTATAGTCCAGCTGGGGAAGATGAGACAATAATACCTGAACTACAGACTCAAAACAATGTATGTCAAATCAGCACAGGAGACACTGGGGCTGTGAAGTGCTGGTAAATGTTTAACAATCAGCCCTCAAGAAAAAAAAAAAAAAGCCTCGACTGCAGTTTTTGTCAATTTTCAGGGTGTAAGTACTCTCAGTATGGCCCACTTCAAGCTACCAACTCGGGGGCCAGCAGTCCTGGAGTCAGGAAGAGATGGGCAGAATCAACTCCCAAGAGCTGGTGCAAGCCAGCTGCAGCACCCCTGGACCGGGTCCTGTGACCGGTCCTCTAGGACAAGGGTCAGCACTAACAACCAGCATCTTTATGGTACTTCAGGTTACACGGCACATCTGAGGCCAGGACCCTCATCCTCTGGTCAGAAACATATTATCACTCTCATTGTGTAGATGAAGAAACAGAGGATTAAAAAGTATCCACATTCTGGAAACTTCCTCAGTGGTCTAGTAGTTGAGACCCCACACTTCCAAGGCAAAGGGCGCAGGTTCGATCCTGATGGGGGAACTAAGATCTCACATGCCGTGAGGCACAGCCAGAAAGAAAGAAAGAAATAAAGGATCTTAACAACAATTAAAGATAAATAAATATCTTTTTAAAGTACCCACATTTTTCAGGGGCGTTCTGCAAGTGAATGACATAGTCAGAGCTTGAATTTGGATCTCCTGGGGCAACTCTGATCTCTCGTCGTTTTCTGTTCCCCTGATGACCAGAGAAGTAGTTAAAGGGTGAGCTGTGTATGGAGCACACGGTGGAAATGCAGAAGAGGCACAGAGCTCACCCAGATGGTGAATTCACTATAAAGCCCAGAGATCTAAGGAACATGTAAGGCATGAAAATAAACTCAAAACTAATGAACCCGTTCCGTTCAGTGTGCTTCGCCTGAGAATTGCTTTCCTGAAACAGTGATCCAGTTATGAAAACCTGCATCCCCAAATCCACTGCAGCATGAGGGGAAGGAGCAAAAGGAACGGAAAGCAATTTAAATGATGGAACAATAGGGGGGCTGGTTGAATAAGTTCTGGAATATCCGCATAGCGGAATGCTGTGCCCCCACCCAAAGCCGTGTTTTAAAAGAACAGTTTACAACTAGGAAATGCTCACAGAATATTGTTTTAAGAGCATGTTACATAACAATATGTGCAAGATGATTCCAGATCTGTGGAAATGAACCAGAAGGAAACACACCCTATGTGTACAGGCACAGAAAGAAACCAGAGGCACGGGCTTCAGAATCCTCATGCTTGTTTCTCCCAGAAGAGTGAGATTATGGATAGTTTTTATTTCCTTCTCTATGATTTTCTGTCTGCTCTCACTTTGCTCTAACATGTTGCTTTTATAACCAGAAACACAATATTTTTTAATTTGGATTTTCAAATGCTGAGAAGACTTAAGAGCGACGAATCAGTGAGGGTAAAGCCCAGGAAGACAGTTCTAGATGCTCAGATCTCTAATATTCCTGCAAGGAGACAAGTCAAGTTCCCCTTTAACTCCAGTTCCCCTACACACACACACACACACACACACACACACACACACTCTCTCTCTCTCTCTCTCTCTCTCTCTCCCCCCTCCCTCCCTCCCTCTTTCTCTCTCTCTCTCTCTCTCTCCCTCCCTCCCTCTCTCCCCTCCCTCCCTCCCTCTCTCTCTCTCTCTTTCTCTCTCTCTCTCTCTCTCTCCCCAGGACGTGCTTCCCCGCCGCCACTCTCCTCTCCTCCTCCAGGAGGCCATCATCCTCTCAACCTCATCCCCAGATCCAGTCCCACCTTGCTGGGAGGCGAGGCAGGGAAAGCACAATGGAGGATGCACAACCAAGAAAAATTCCCAAGTACCTTCCGTGTGGCACACGGCACGCCAGGAGCTTCCAACATATGGATTCAGATGCAAGGCAATTCTAAAACTTAGGTATTGCTACCAACATTACCAAGAGGAAAGTCAAGTTTGGAAATTATAATCCAGGGTCACGCAGCCAGTGAGTGCCCAGAATTGGGAATGAAACCCAAGTCCAATTAGAGTTCATCTATAGATGGTTAACAGGCCTGCCCAACAACTGTACTCCAGCCTCACAAAATGCAAAATAATAATATTTTCGTTCAACCTACTTTAATCTCGTTCAGCCTGAAAGCAAAATGCACCACCAGTCCCGATTCAAGAATATAGAGATTTAATAATTTCAAAAAGAAAGAAAAGGAAAGGGGGAGAAAAAATCTACAGCTCTGTGCTCATCCCTCATTCAGTGAAGTAAAAATAAAAATCGAACCTTCCCCCAACACATTGTGCTTTAATGAAAGCACCAAGCCAATCTTCTTCACTACCACCCACCCCAGCCCACTTCGTTTAAATTTAGGCAACCACCAGGCAAACTGTACCCAACTAACTGCATTATCTGAAATGAAGTCATGAAGTCCTCATCTGAAACACCAGCCCTCATTCCAAGGAAAACAGGGCAGGGCACACAGGGCCGGCATCTCAGGGGAGTCTGAGGCTGGGCCTCGCAAGACTTTTTGCAAAGCTCCCTGGCGCTCTGAGTGGGGCTGTGGGGCCTTGCAGCAGCAGCTTCCCCTCTCTGGGTCTCGGCCACCCCTCTATAAAGTCGGGGTGGAATGACAAAAGGGATCGCGAAGGCCCATCTCAAGGCACAGCTCCTATCATTCCTGGGATCCCGACGTGCAGCCCTCTGCGTAAAGGCCCAGACACCCCACCCCACAGACTGAATAAACAGCAACCCAAGGTGTGGCCAATTAGGGTGACATGAGCTGGCCCTGCCTGGAGCTGCTGTAGTTCTTAAGCTCCAGCTTTGGAGTATTCAGTTCTCAGTAAATCTGTAGCAACAGGAGGGAGAGAGAGGACTGAGCCTCCAGGAAGGCTCTGGGGCTGGTCACCCTCTGTCCTGTCAAGGCAACACGGGCAGGGACTCTGCCCACTGGGACTCAACAAACCCGGAGTCACTGATCCTCCTTCTCCCCACACTTGACTTTTTAAACGTGATTGCACTGGAGAAAGGAGGGGGGTGTTCACTAGCTAATGAAAAATGCTCCTTGCTTTTCTGGATGAATCTGAGGCTCTGGGAGCCTATGAGCTAGCTGGATTTTTCTTCCAGCAACCAAGTCCCTGGATTTCTTTTCCAAGTTTCCCTCTTGTGTTTCAGGAGTGTGTCTAAGCCCTATGGTAGGACTATATCCCCTCCCTCAAGTGGAGGTATGGGGCACCCTGGAAAGGGAAACAAAGTTAATAATCACAATTTGAAGAGAAGCATGGCTGTAACAACAGCAGATAGCTCCACACTGGAGACACCATTAAACAACTCTGTGCCCAAGGGCACCCATGACTGGCTGCACTGTCTCATCAACCAGGGGCTCTAATTTCTGCCTTCGGTGGAACAGCAACCTGGAACTGATCAAACGTCTCCCACACACTCAATTCCAGTCCTCCTCAAGCTGTGCCCCTATTCACACACTTCCAAGCAGGTTGATCCCAGTTCCTCATCTGCTGAGCCAAGCTCTGAAGACTCTATGGGAAATCCAGGGGAAGACCGAAAAGCATCAGAGAAAGATTTAGAGGATGAGGAAGGCAACCAGTGGCCTCGGGGCTCTGAAGGTCCCAGATGCTGACTTTAATATCCAGTTTCAGGAACTGGGAGGTCAGCCTTCCAGACTTCTCCCCTGACTCTGACTTTGACAGAACCGAAGATCCTAAGCACGGGCCCTCCAATTTCCCATCTCAGTCAGACATCCAAAATAGGACTTCCAAGGTAAATAAAACTGAGATAAGCATAGCTTTTGAACTATGTGCTGGAGAAGACTCTTGAGAGTCCCTTGGACGGCAAGGAGATGAAACTAGTCAATCCTAAAGGAAATCAACCCTGAATATTCATTGGAAGGATTAGGGCTGGTGCTCCAATACTCTGGCCACCTGATGCAAAGAGCCAACTCATTGGAAAAGACCCTGATGCTGGAAAAGACTGAAGGCAGGAGGAGAAGTGGGTGACAGAGGATAGGATGGCTGGATGGCATCACTGACTCAATGGACATGAATCTGAGCAAACTCCAGGAGACACTGAAGGACCAGGAAGCCTGATGTGCTGCAGTCCATGGGCTCGCAAAAGTCTGACACAACTGAGTGAGTGAAAAACAACAACTACTGTACCCAGTGCTAAATTTACCCGTCCCGCCTCTCCAAGAGGGGTAAATGACAGAGTAATAAATAGTTCTGATTGTAGGTAAAAGTGTGGTTGATGCATATACAGTAGTAAAAATGATGAATTTCAAATCAGATCTGGATTCAAACTTAGACCAATTCACTTATAAACTGTATGACCTCAAGCAAATTAATCAACCCCTCTGAGCTTCCTAGTCTGGGATATGAGTATTACAGGAGAGAGCATATATAATTGGGGACTTACTCACTGACCCACAACTTGTTTTCCTCAGCAGACTGGGATGAAAGGAGGAGAATTATGAGCCCCTGAAGAACTAGAAGCAGAGGAAGAGCAACAGGACAGACACATCAACCCCCACCTCCCAGCGCAGCCCCCACAATACTCACAGCAGGAGGTGGAGCCCTCACTCACAAGCCCCTGGGGTCACCCTTGAAGACCATGAACACTGCAGAAATGCTTTAGACATCTGGTTTTCAAACTTTTTTAGCAGCAGAATCCCAGACCCCCACCCCCACCCCATACAGAGAACAGAGAGATAAAAAGCAGGATGCTCTTGGAGAAGTAGATTCTAAGATTAACTGCTCGGCGGCCCTGCAAGAATCTAAAATTGCACTGTAATGGAGAAGGAGCCGGGAGAGGAAGAAAGCAGAGGGAGTCATCAGAGGAGAGCAGTGACAAGAAATTATCTATGGAACAGGACTGGTATCGCATAGGGACGGCACCTCCCTCCTATGACAAAACTGGCAGCCTCAGGCACCTTCCACAGACAGCGCTCATTGCACAAACTCCTAGCTAGAGGGATCAAGATAGAGGACAATGGAGATATACTCCAGGACTACAATGTTTTTCCACAATTGCCAAATATTTACTAAGATTCAAGCACACACCCTACCCCTTGATGACCACCATCTACCTTACACCCCCAGCCATGTCTCGAGACATCCCTTGGAAACTGGGTCCAAGTAGTCCAACATCCAGCCTACTGCCTCTGTTCCAGGAAGTCCACCCTATACTAAGTTGCTGCTCCTCAACCCACCCACTCTCCTTGTTTCTCAGATTTTTTTCATAGGACAGCACTGTCTGTCCAATAAAAACACTGTCCCACCAAACAGAAGGATATGGGGCCAATTCTGCCAGCTCAAATGCTTGTATCCTTAGGAAGGCATCAACAACCGATTTATGCACAGAACGTGACTTGTCAGTTTGGGCAGGTCAGAGGTCAAAAGATACCGGCTCATCAGAAAGTAATATACATAGCAACTGTCAGAAAAGCCAGCCAAATAGCAGCATCACAAAAGAATGGCACCACCAAGGGTCATCCAGAAGGCATAACCGAGGCAGAAATACCCCCTCCACTAACCACAGGAAGTCTGAATGATGTGAGCTAAGGCGACAAAATATTTTCACAAGCATTCTCATCAGGCCACCCTACTTTGCCACCTGAATCCTGAGACACGGGAATGACTGTTCAGCATCAACAACAACTTCCCAGGAGAAGGTGATAAGGCAGGCATGTGGGAAGAACAGGGGCCCTGGGAGCAGAGAGCTCTGAGTTCAAATCTCAGCTCAACAGCTTGCTAGCTATCTGTCCCACATTAGATGATGTAGGTCAACTGGATAAATGTAAGTAAAACACTCAGTAAATACTAGCCCTCTCCGAAGCCCAACCTTCTACCTCTAACCATAACTTCAAAGTGAAGGAGGTCCAAGCAATTCTGCAAAACCATTAATAGCCAAGTACCATTAACACCTGGGCTTTCCAGGTGGTTCAGTGGTAAACAATCTGCCTGCCAATGCAGGAGACACAGGGGATGAGGGTTGGATCCCTGGGTCAGGAAGAACCCCTGGAGGAGGAAATGGCAACCCACTCCAGTATTCTTGCTTGGGAAATCCCATGGACAGAGGAGCCTGGCGGGCTACAGTCCATGGGGTCTCAAAGAGTCAGATGTGACTGAGCAACTGAGCATGCACGATGCACGCACACTTAAACGCACGCCAGGAACCCTCTGTGTTTGTGCAGTGTGACATGAAGGAAGCAAGAGTGGCCACAGTATCATGCCTTTGGTCCTTCTTTCCCCAAGTCTGCCCATCATCTGTTCATCCTGCAAAATTCAGCTCCAATGCCGTCTTTGCAGCTCTGAGAAAAAAGTAACCCCTCCTTCACAACTCCATTTGGCTTGATGCTTATCATAGTACTTACTTTGTTCTGTCTGGTATTATAGTTGTGTTATAGTTCTGTGCCCCAACCCCACAGAAAACACTCTTCAGAAGTGGAGTTTTGACTCTCTCATCCCTCCAACCTTCCCGCACATTGCCTCATGCAGAGCAGGTCAAGAAATACTGTGGTTGGCTGGCTGGATGGGTAAGGAATCTAGTCGAGATTGTCCAGACACTACATAAATGCATGATCCTAACAATTCTTTGGTGAGAGCTCATATTCAGTAAGCCAGTGAAACCACAGGGACGAAGGGCTGAGGCCACACACCAACAAGGAGAATATCCTGCATCTAACACCAGAGCTCTGGGCAGAAGCAGAAGCACTGGCCTGGAGCCTAAAGAGTACAGCCCTACTCCAGTGTAGTCTTCAAGCCACTCCCATCCCCTCCATGGGCCTCAGCTTCTCCATGTCAACACCAACTTGCTCCCCCATCAGACTCATGAAGAGACTCAGCCAGATGGTGGGAAGAAGGTGTCGTGGAGGGAAACGTGTTCTGTATTCCCCAGGGTCTGATTTTATTTTTCTAAATGGTTTTGATTTGTATAGTATGTTTGTGACTTTTCTAAAAGAAAAGTCCAGAGGAAGAGAAATGAAACAGCATGCACAGAATTTTTAAAAATAAAACAAAAATCAAGAGGAAGTGGGTCCCTCTCACAGGTTTCTCATTAAACCAATAGTCAAATTTTAGTAATCAGCTTGTGTTATGGTTTCCATTACAGAGGAGAGCATATTAAACCTAAAACGATCAAAGAGAAAGTACAGGCCCCACTGCAACTAGATTCCACCCCCAGAGCTCCCCTGACAAGAAGTCTGATCCTCCCCAATTACCAACTGGGGGGCCCTGGGTACCTCAGTACCTGCCTGCATGAAAAGAAGAGAAGCAGCTCTGCTGAATGCAAGCTGATCCCCAAATGTCAATGCTTAATCAGAAAAGGACCCACACCTTCCAAGTGGCTGCAAGTGCTGGGTGCCCAGGAAATGCAAACCTGATGTAATTATTCTAAAAACCCTGGGACAAGAGAGTTCTTCCAGACAGAAAGCTTTAGAAAGGCAGTGTACCTGGCCGTAGACAGTACCAGGCTTAATGCTGATCGGAAGTACCCAGAAACTGACAATGGGGTCGGGGTGGGGGATGGTGGGGGGAGAGCTCCAGGGATGCTGAGACCAGGACCACGGAGTTCCAAACACGTCGAGTAGAACAGAGGGCTCTGGGAACAGCGGCCAGCTTCAGTGTTCTGATTTCTGGCTCCCATTCCTCCTGGGCAGACCCTTTACAGTGTGGCAACGAATGGAGAAAGCCACTGCTGGTGACCATCATTTATCACACTCTCTCAATTTTCCAAGCAGGTCCCACAGGACCCAGGATGGATGGAAATTCCAGGGTTAGAACCTTCTAGTATTTCAGAGGGCAGGATGATGCTGCAGAAGGAACACTGTCTTTGGACTGAGAATGGCATTCGAATCCTGATTATTATATGTAAGACATCACTAAACCTCTCTGGCCCACTCGACATGAATAGGCTTCCTTTCTCCCGTTGGATCCAGTTATGACAAATCCAATGCGAGAAAGGAAAGAGGAAGGTCATTGGATCAGCATCTTTTGTGCAGAGAAAAATACTCCTGGTCCTAGCCAAGGACTGTCCCCTTGATCCCAGCCAACCACCCCAGAGATGTCACATCATTACTACACCAGGGACAACCCAGCAAAGGGGTCTACAGATCAACATGCTTCACCTCCAGTGACAACTAGACAACTCAGCACACAAACGCACACACAGAAGAAAAAGCAACAAGTTATAACCACCGTCTTCCTGCAGGGGTGGGGACCACACTCTCACCCTGTCTGCATTTTTTCCCATCGTGAGGAGCTGTCATCTGGCCCTTCATTCATTCACTCTCAGCTCTGGCTCATGAGGGCATGTCTTGGGGAGGCAGCTGCAAACAAGACACAAAGCTCCCCCAGCTCTACTGCAAGGACTGCACGCTGGGAGAGGGCAGTAGAGGCAACCAGACCACGTGGAGGCTGGCAAATTCAAGCAGCAAGCGTGCTCTGCTCTTCTCCAGAGCTGGGGATGAAGAAGAGGACAGACTTAGGAGACACTGCCCATGAAGAAGGAGACAAAAACCAAGGCCAGCCCCTTCATCTTTCACTGTAGACACTGTCCAGCTACATTTGGCATCATCGAGTGTCCCCAAGCTCCAACTTCAAATATTCTGTCACTACTGTCCCGCAAACCCTCAGCCATTCCCAGAGAGCCCTGAATTTCAGAATCCCAAATAGATGTCTTTGACAGTCTCTTGTTCCCAGGGCAAGCATAAAAATGTCTGGGAAACCCTGGGGTCTGACTGGGGCCTTGGGACCACCTCCTCTAGAGCAAAGGTGAGGGTGTGAACTATAGGCAGGGGCCTGTGGCCATCCTGTATATACACCAGGAAAGCATGGACTGGCCGAGCATGGAAGAAGTTCAAGAGGACGGGATGGGCCAGCACCCATTATTCCACATGGGCCAGCACCAAACCCAAGGTGGAGAGGCAGAAACTAGGCAAATGAACACAGAGGACAACTTAAGATACTGAATTAATTACCACCAAGAACCAGAGGTGACCACCTAGAAGGAATATCTTAATTCCCTCTTCTCACTGAAAGGCTCCACCATCCACACTCTGAAAACAGATTCATAGGACTTCTTGTAATTACAATGACCATTTTTTTGAACCCTACTATGTACCAGGCCTGTACTTGGTGCCTTAAAATATCTCATCAAATCCTAAAAGTCACCCAACTGAGAAAAGTGTCAGTATGCCCATTTTACAGAGGAGGAAACTGAGGCTGAAAGTTCCCATAACTTACCCAAGGCCCCATGGCACAGATCTGCTTACAGACATGCACAGTAAGGGCTGTATGAGTTCAATCAGATTGGAAATTCCATGAGAGCCCCAGGCCCTGCTACACAGCCCGCTTGCAGGGAAGCTGGGCCCTGGCACAGAGTCAGGCACGTGCTGGGCACTCTGTGAGTGCCTCTCCAGCCACTCACCATTCCCCACACCCTGACCCATCCAGTCCCACCTGCAAGAGAAAACACGTGGTGTTTCTCAGTCTTTTTGGTTCTTTACAACCAAGTTCATCCGCAAAAACTGAAATGCCCCAAGCCCTGTCTACCGTTTGAGACCAAATGGAATTTCACAGGTTCATCTCTTGAAAGGAAAAGAAAACCATCACATGCAGGCAAAGAAGACCCAAAGACAGTTCTACTTAAAAGGATAAAAAAAGTCTCAGGCTTTGAAGCACTGTTCTCAGTGGCCAGTAATAGAGAAATGGGAGTAGGTCCCTTTAAAAAAGTTAATATTCCACGTAAAATCAAAACCAGACAGAAGCATAAATCTCTAACTTAGAAGCAAGCAGACACAAATCTGCACAGACTTATTTAAGTGACTTCGAAATATGCCTACAGATCAAAATAAAACTCCAATAGGAAATTTGGGAAGGAGGCTATGGACCCTCACCTAAGACCTTCCTACCACTTGCACCCACAAGTACTTTCTCCCCCTGGTTATATGCTCGTGGCTGGGGTGCCTGATCGCAGAAGGCCCTCTCACTCCTGACTGGTATACGTCTGCCGGGCATCTGAAAGCTTTACAGTAAATGGTGACTCATCTGCTGCAGCCACCATAGGTACCGCGAATGTAAAAAGCCAGAGTTTGTTCCATCCACATGAAAGAGAAACAGCAGGTATGGAGCTGAGCCTGACTCAAACTGTGACCCCCGTTCACCGCCACTTGTCAGCATTTAGCTGAAACTCAAAATGCAATTACCCAGCTCTTGGGGACCAAGGGCAGGAGGAAGCGGGGCTTCTAAGGGGGTCCCATCCATAAACACAGCAGTGTTCCTTCTCATCAAGCCAAGTCTCCCCACGCAATCACTTATTCAACAAATATTTTATACAGCACGTAACATACCAGACACTGGACCAAGTGCTAGAAACACGTGAATTAAAAAAACACGGCGGGAACTCCCTGGTGGTCCAGTGGTTTAGACTCCACACTTCCAGTGCAAGAGGCGTGGGTTTGATCCCTGGAACTAAGATCCCACATGCCATGTGGCATGGCAAAAACAAAAACCAACAAAACAAAACAAAAAACCATGGCAACCACCCTCAAGGAGAGCCTAAGCCCCTCACAAGGCTGCTTTATAATACTTTTTCTCATTGAATGTATTAAATTCTCATGTAATAGCTCCATCTGACAGATGGGGAAACGGAGGCTGGAGCGTTAGAGCAGGGTCACATGGTCAATTAAGTGGAGACAGAAGATTCAAATCCATTTCTCTAGCATTCTGAGGCTGGGCTCTCAAACACCAACTTACTTTGCAGTGAGCAGGGGTGGGTGAGGTCCGGTCTCCATCCCAAGGAGCCCAAGAACGGCAGAGGACACGTGCCATCGAGGAGATGTTGGGGTGCTCACAGATGGGGAAGCTCACAAAACCAAGACAGTGAGCCTGAGCTAGGGTCGGCTCTAGATATCTTCCCCGAAGGATGTCATGGTTGGGGGAGGCAGGAATGAGGCCAGAAAGGCAGGAAAAAGTGAGGCCCATACTGTGTTGAATGGTGCCCCCCACAAAATTCAGAACCACTGAGAACCTCAGAATAGGCTCTGATTAGGAAATAGGGTCTCAGCAGATGTAACTGTTAAGATGAGATCACAGTCATCTCAAACCCACCCGAATCCAATGACTGGTGCCCTTACAAGGAGAGAAAAGAGGCACAGACACGCACAGGGCCGTGTGATGACAGAGGCAGCGATGCAGCTACAGGTCAGGGAACGCCAAGGGCTGCCTGGAGTCACCGTAAGCTGGGACAGAGGCATGGAACAGACTTGCCTCCAGGCCTCTGGAGGAGACCAACTCTGCCCACACCTTGACAGTGAACTTCTGGCCTCCAGAACACCGGAGAATGCATTTCTGTTGTTTCAAATCCCCCAACTTGCTGCTATGTCATCCCAGCAGTCCCGGGAGGCTAGTACAAGGCCTGCTCTGGACAGGCCCGACAACATCAGGTGGAGGAGCCTGGCCTCCCCACTGCAGGCTGTGGGCAGGCTTTAAGCAGCAGAGTACAGGTAGGTGTGGGGTGGGGGTTGGGGGGGCAGTTCTAAAAACCAAACTGGAGGGGACTTCCCTAGCAGTCCAGTGGTTAAGACTCTGCAATCCCCAGTGCAGGGAGCCTAGGTTTGACCCCTGGTCAGGGAACTAGATCCCTCATGCAGCAATGAAGATCCCGCATGCCGCAACTAAGAGCTGGCACAGCCCCCCCAAAAAGCCAAAAAAAAAAAAAAAAACCAATCCGGACTTTATGTTTTTCCAATTGGCAGCCTCCAGCCCAATCCGCTGAGCGTTCACCAGGACTCCACCACCAACAAGCCCACCCTCTGCTGCCGGACTCACCCACAGCTGGGGGCTTACAGGACCAGGATCTGTTTGCAGATGGCATTGGCCTTCAGCCGGGATGTTGTTCTTGACCAGATGTCCCCACCTGCCATTCTCACAGGTTCTCAACCCCTACACACCCATGTCAGTTTCAAGCTTTCCCTTCCACCCTGCTTCTGATGGGTTCCTCTCTGTCATCGCCCTAAAACTGGGGCTCCCCTTAGAGTCCTCTTTTCTCCTCCACCTTCAGAGAGTCACCAACTGGCAGACCACCTCATGACCTGGAGGATATGCCCACCTCCTCTCCCTCCTGGATGTCTGTGTGGCTGCGTCATGGGTTTCCATCCCTCTTGGGGGGGTACTCCCCTTTCTTCTCCACCCTCTACCCCAATCCAGCTGGCCTGGACACCACAACCAAGGCCAACTCCAAGAAGCCCGGTTATCAGAACACCTGACCTCTGGCCCCTCTACACCCAGCCTGGAGGCCTCTGGCTGATCCACAGGCCTCTACTGGGTCAGGGGCCCCACCCAGCCTCATTTCCCAACCCTCCCAGCCTAGCAATTCACTCTCCTCCCTCCTCTCAATCCTGCCCTCTAACTGCTCTTCCCGCCAGCTCCTCCTTCCTGCCCCAGCTAAGCAACTGCAGAATCAAAGGCCCCAAGAAGTCAAGACCTTAGCTTTCTCGTACTAGTGAACACCCACACTGAGTCTGCTTTGGATTCATCCAAAGTGGAAATAAGTTCACACTGCAATGCTCGGTAAACTCCTCTTAAGGTCCCCTAAAACATCTACATATTTAGTCAAAGCTATGATGCCCATTGGGCTTTCTGGATGGCTCAAGCGGTAAAGAATCTGCCTGCAATGCAGGAGACACAGCAGGCGCGGGTTCAATCCTTGGGTCGGGAAAATCCCCTGGAGGAGGAGATGGCAACTCTAGTATTCTTGCCTGGAAAATCCCACGGACAGAGGAGCCTGGTGGGCTACAGTCCACAAGGTTGCAAAGAGTCGGACATGACTCAGCACTCATGCTCCAGGCTAAAGCTGACAAACAGGCCCCTTTCCCAGGGGCTGGAGAGAGTCTGAGGCTGGAGACAGGGGCGATGGCAGCCACCACTTGCCGTTGTGACCCAGAGCTTTGGGTATTATCTTGTTTAATCTCTACAATAACCTTCCAATTAATTGCTGTTATCACTGCCATGTAACCACAGAAGAGTAAGCCCTGGGGTTAAATACTTGGACTCAAAACTGCAATTGTGAGGGGAAAAGGAAATGAGACTCCCCCCCAACCCCCCGCCCCTGCCAGCTTGGTCCCAGTTCACTGACTAGGAAGGGGCAAGGCCTGGGCTCACCCAGGCCCTGCACCCAGTGCCCACCAGAAGTTTGCTCAGAGATTTAGAGTTTGGATCCCCTCTTGTCAACTCTCTAAGACTTCATTTCCCTATCTTATGAATAAGAATACTGGGACCTCCCTGTTGGCCTAGTGGTTGGGCCTTGGCCTTCCAAGGCCGGGGGTGTGGGTTTGATCCCTGGTCAGAGAGCTAAAATCCCACATGCCTCAGGGCCAAGAAACTGTTAAGTGTAAAACAGAGGCAATATTGTAACAAATTCAATAAAAACTTTAAAATGGTCCATATTAAAAAAAATTGTTTTAAAGAACAAGAATACTTAACCCCCTCTTCCCAAAGAGTTAATGGGAAGATTTAAATGAGACAATATATGTGAAATTACAGAACAAAATGTCTGAAACACAAAAGGTCCTTAATAAAGGTTAGTTGCTTTAAATCGAAAATAAATTAGGGCAGAGAGAAAGAAGCATTTACTTGCCCATGTGAAGCAAAATGTGTTACTGATCCACCAGGCAGCAAAACCAACTATTCATTTCTAAGAGGCACCAATCTTTCATAATTACAAAAAACAAAGTAAAATAATAACAACAATCGTCATCATCATCATCATGGCAGCTATCGTGTATGGAAGCCTTCAGTTCAGTTCAGTTCAGTCGCTCAGTCATGTCCGACTCTTTGCGATCCCATGAACCGCAGCACGCCAGGCCTCCCTGTCCATCAACAACTACCGGAGTCCACCCAAACCCACGTCCATTGAGTTGGCGATGCCATCCAACCATCTCATCCTCTGTCATCCCCTTCTCCTCCTGCCCTCAATATTTCCCAGCATCAGCGTCTTTTCCAATGAGTCAGCTCTTTGCATCAGGTGGCCAAAGTATTGGAGTTGCAGCTTCAACATCAGTCCTTCCAATAAACACCCAGGACTGATCTCCTTTAGGATAGACTGGTTGGATCTCTTTGCAGTCCAAGGGACTCTCAAGAGTCTTCTCCAACACCACAGTTCAAAAGCATCAATTCTTCAGCACTCAGCTTTCTTCACAGTCCAACTCTCACATCCATACATGATTACTGGAAAAACCATAGTCTTGACTAGACGGACCTTTGCTGGCAAAGTAATGTCTCTGCTTTTTAATATGCTGTCTAGGTTGGGAGTGCCAAATACTTTCCATACATAACTCTAAATGAGTTAGTCCTCCCAGTCTCCAGGAGGTAAGCTGAATGGCCCCATTTTACAGAGGGAGGAACTGAGGCTCAGAAAGGTTGATTTACTTGGTCACAGTCACAGCACCTCCTAAGCTGGGACTCACCCCAGTGACTGACTCCAGGTCCCACGTTCTATCACTGCCTCTTGAAAAGTCAGTCAGAGCCCCTCACAACCTTCACCTTCTTCTCCACCTCAGAAACTTCCTGACCTTTATCTCCTCCACAGCCCCTCTCCTCAGAGCGAGAAGTCCCGGGCCCGCTCTTTCTGAGAGGGTGTGTGGCTCACAGGAGCAGCACAGCAGGCGAGAGGACTCTGTGCTGGGCCCAGTCAGCCTGGGAGGGAGCTCGGGTCCCCCAGGCCCTGCGAGCCTCAGAGCCCTCACCTCGCAGGTTGGTTGCTTAAGGCCCACACAAGGTAACAGCCACAGATGTGCTCAATACATCCTGCAGGGCTCTGAAATCCACCTCAGACCTTCTGGAACCTTCCCCCACCAAATACCACTTCTCTCTCTCAGGCATCCACACACTCTGCCTCCTAACTAGCTCCTCACTCCTTGCCCTGAATGGTCCAATTTCCTTCATCCTAAAAACACCACCCCGACTTTGCTACCTTCTCATGACATACTTTTGCAGGGGTTCATGCAATCACCCAGCTCCCGGCTACACATGCTCCCCAAAGGCCCGAATGATCACTCAGACTGCTCTGCACTCCCTACGGGACTCAGCGTCATGCCATTTTTTTTGGCAGGCATCCAGGGAAACCTTGACAAAGAGTAACTGAAAGCACAGGGTACGCTCGGGCACAACATCCCAAGTCGTTCTCATAACAGACTCGGAAGAGGTTATCCCCATTTTTCACAATGAGGAAACTGGGGCTCGGGTTACGAAGTTCAAGGTCATCCAGCTTCCAATTAGAAGAGTTCAACACTAGAATTTATTAGTGAGGCCCCAAAGTGTCCCAAACACACCAGTTAAGCAGCTGGGCTCCTTCCCTTCTTGCCTTGTCCACAAGTACATCTTCTAAAAAAATTCAACAGCCTGATCAATCTGCATTTGCTCACCAGAATGTTCTCTTTTAAGGCTCTTTTTCTCTTGGACCACATCGCTGGTTCTGAAACAGAAGGGGTCTCTATTGCTTTGTTTAATGCTTCCAGGGGGCTGCAGTACCTTCTCGGGGCTATTTGCAATGGCTCTGCTGCCTGTCTAGTTCTGGGATATGTTCTTTGTCTGCCCCCCATCTCTGCTGTCACCCTAGAAGTGGAGCTGCCCAGAACTACAAACATTCTGTAGAGATGGGCACAGCACGAAGGACACCAGCCAGCTCCCCCCCCCAGAACTCTGCAATGCTGGTTAATGAAAGCGTTTGCTCAGAAGGCAAGAACTCCTGGGATCGCATTGGTGGTTGTCCCCATTACCTCGTTTTGGGGTGGAGACAAGGGAAGCTGGAGAAGATGTGTGACTTGCCCCAAACCGCATGGCAACGCAGTGACTCAAATCCAGCCCACGTGGACGCCCTGCCCAGGCTGTCTCTCCACCATACTCTGCCCACGTTTCCCCTTTTTACTATCAGAATTTCCTCCCCTCCTTTCTTCTTTGAAAAACCTGCCTTACATATTAACAATTTTACTGGTGGGGGGGAGGGAAACTTGATCAAAAACACATCAAATAAACTCTGCCCTTTTGCAGATTCTGAAAAGTGTGCGTGTGTGGATGTTCACCGGCTTGCCCTGAGCACCGGTGAGCCACTCCGCGCCATTCTGGGCGCGTGTAAGCAGCCCTCACTCTCTATGTGGGCGTGTATTCCTCTGCGTTGCTGTTGCCGAGTTTATGCAACCCTTCCTCGGTTATCTACATTTGGATGATTTCCAATTTTTCCCCATCTTTGGACGAGTTGGTTTTCTGCCCCTTTAGGATGACTTCTCTGGGACTTATTTTCAGAAATAAAAATACTAGTCAAAAGGTATAAGCAGTGTTGGGACTTCCCTGGCAATCCAGGGCTTAAGAATCCAAGCTTCCACTGGCAGAAGGCACAGATTCAATCCCTGGTCAGGGAACTAAGATCCCACACACTGTGCAGCAGAGTCAAAAAAATTTTTTTTTAATTTTTTAATTAAAAAAAAAAAAAAAGATATAAGCAGTGTCAAGAAAGTCGCCATGCTCCCTAGAAAAACAGCTCCCCTTTCCGATAATGCCAATGGTACCCTGTTTTCTTTCCCACAGTCCTCAATAGTGAGTTTTATAAATTTGATCTATTTGTCACTAATAAGATAGGCCAACTAACTCAGATCTGTTTTAAGTATCTTGTGTGTTTAGGAAGTTGAACTGTTTTCCACATCTCACTTTATTAACTGGGCCTTATATGAAACGATCTGTTCCCATGTTTTGGTTATTTGAGCAATACAATCTGAATATTTACCCTAAAGAGCCTGATCAGTTCTGTGCATGCTTTTGACAACATGTTCTTATAGCTATCAGTTTCTCACAACTGTTTCCCTCTTCTATACCTTCCCCTTTAGCACAATTTAATTACTAGGGGGGGTTGGGGGGAAAAATCCACTTTACTGAGTCACCCCAGCTGTAAACGTGTCACTGTGAGAGCCCCACCCCAGCCCCAGGCCGACACAGTCCACCGAGAGACGACTGGGTGTATGGTTATTATTTTTACTTTATAGATTTTATTCCTTTACAGCATATCCTATTTCCTCAATGATCATTTTTATGGAATTTTCATAAATACATTTGCTCTCCACAGCGAGGATAAACACTCCATCTACTTTTCCTGAGTTTTGAAGAGGTTTTAAAACTGAGTTTTAAACACATCTAGAATTTATAACTATAAGACATATCTGAGTTCATTTTCTCTATACTGTTACTTAGTTCTTCCCAAGAGTCATTTACTGTATTTTATTTATTTATTTTTTTTTCTTGCCATACCGCAAGGCTTGTGGGATTTCAGTTCCCCAACCAGGTACTGAACTCAGGTCTTCAGCAATGAGAATGCACAGCCCTAATCTAACACTGGATGGCCAGGGAATTCCCAGGAGCCATTTACCTTAAAATAATGTCTCTCACTGTTGTCTGCCTTTCCAAATTCACCAATAGCAATGACTTCTATTTATTTAGATTATTTTATTGTATCCATCTCTCCTTTTTCTGTCTGATCCTAATACTGTATAGTTTTAATAACTACTGCTTATCTGCTTCATTTGCTGAGAGGAGCCCACTGCTAAAAGATTTTCAAGACATCCTTCAGTACGCTTGTCCACCAATTTTTCCTGATTATTAGGAAATTATCTAATCCTGATCATTTCCTGATCGTTTCCTGATCGTTACGCATGCCTTCTGAAGTATTTCACTGGAATTTTAACTGCCTAGGCATGAAATCTAGGCAAAAACCTGGGATACTGACCCTTCAATACTGTGACTTCTGATCAGAAGCAGTCACATAGGATTTTGTAATTTTCTTTGAATAGAAATTGTGTCATTTGCAAACAGCGATGTTTTTATCTCTTCCTTCCCTATACCAATCCCTCTAAGTTTCTTTTTGTTCCTATATTGGTATGACAAGCATCTGTTAAACTATGTTAAATAAGAGTAGCGATAAGGGACATTTTGGTTTAGTTCCTGTTTTTCAGAGCACACTTCTAGAATTTCTCCACTTGGAACCTGCAGCCCCCATGCAAGGCTTGGTACATGATTATACACAGGTAGGTTCTTTATCATATTTAGGAGTAAATCCTCTAAGACACTTAGTTTTAGTTTTATGATACTTTCTAAAGCACATATAATTATTTCCAGTATATTTCTGCATCTACTGAGACTACATTCATTCATTCATCAGATATTTGTTGAGCACTGATTATACTCTAGGCACTATGCTAAATATTGGGGGTTCTAATTTTTATGGTTTATTTCTATTAATATTAGTCTCTTTGATTGAACCAGGCACATATTACTGGCATGAGCCATGGTTGGTAATTTTTCAAAACCCATCTTTCAAGACCCTGGTACATGACTATAAAACTTATCTGAAAAAAATTAAGAGACAAAGATATAGAGGTATCGACCTCCAGGGACCTAATCAAATGTCACCCACTCCATGAAGCCTTCCAACCCTTACTTTTTGGAAACAGGGTTGCCGGCTCATTCCTCTGGGCTTCCACAGTCCTCTCTTCCTCTACTATCACATTTGTCACAGAGCCTGTAATGTAATCAAATGTCCACATGTCTGTTCCACCCCTCCCCCCAACCCCCAGGGGCCTCAGGACTCCATCATGGCCCCAAGGACAGAAGAATCAGCAGTGCTAAGGACCATGGCTAGTGGATGGGAGTTACACAATAAATATTTCCCAAAGTACTGAGGCCATTAGTTTAGTCCACTGATGATTTCTGCAGCTGTATTTTTAAGTGAAATTGACCTGTAATTTCCTTCTTGGGATCAGCAGGGAGTGGACAAGCCAGTCCAATCCCATGCACACACAGATTAACTGTGGTTCATTGGGCAGGCCTCCTGTCCAAGGAGATACTAGAGAAGTCCAGCTAGAGTTAGAGCTTACAGTGACTTTGGGGAAGGGAGTGGCATAAGATGAAGTTTGAACTGTCCCAACAAGTGGGCAAAGCCCTGTGATGGGAGTGGGGGAGGGGCACAGGTGAGCCTCAGTAACACAGGTATCGAGACATCTGTGAAGGTTACCAAGGCCCCAGATGGCTGGATCCAGCAGATCCAACCCCTAGGAGCAGGACCAGTCATGCCAGTTACTGGTTAGTAACACATACTAACACACAGTTCTCTTTCCCTCTGTAGAGGTATATTCTACAGTTCCCATCACTCATATAGGGAAACCGAGGCCAGTCGGGCTACATAATATACCAGAGTCACATGGCCAGTGAGTGAATGGGCTGGGATCCCACCGCACCCTGTTGTCTCAAGCAAAGCCCACGACAGGGTCTTGGCCCCAGCCCAGGACCTGGATACCAGGCACGTCAGCAGAACAGGAACCAACACAGAAGCCTCTGAGAAGAACTGAGACTGAGAGAAGGGAACAGGACGCAGGAACAAGGCAGGAGGTTCTGCCATGTCAAAGCCAGAAGAGTGTCTGAGCCCAGGATCCTGGCCAGAAGGGATCTGAGTCTCTGCTTCCCCAGGCCAGCTGAGGGCAAGGCTGAGCTTCAGGAATGTGGGGCTGCCCTCCTCCGAGACGATGCAGGCTGAGTCTGGGTGGGTCTGCCCACTCGGCTCAAGAGACCACATCTAGGGGAACCAGTGTCCGGCCAGGCAGGTCCCCAATGGCCACAGGGAGCCATGTTCCTCCTCTTGGGATTCTTCCCCTTAAACAAGGTGTCAGTTGAATGGTTTATATAGATTGGCTTTTGGGTGCCTAAAGCCCAAACAAGTAAAAGAAAAACTGGAGTTTCAGCATGCACAAATGGAGGTGGAGTATGTCTGGAGAGAAGTCCACAGCTTGCATCATATTCCTACTAATAAGTCCATGGACTTCCAAACAGGCTCAGAACAACCGACCCAAAATGTACTTAAAAAGTCAGCTAAAGCAGCAGAGCCCAGACAGCTGTGTTGAGCAAAGGTGGTCAGCTCAACCAACCGAATATGCCCTAAGAAATTCTGCAGCCATGAACCCTTCTGTCCTTTCAGATCACCTGGAAAGTATGTGGTGGTCAGTCCCACCTGGAGCCAGAGGGTGAGGCAGGACATCCCATCTTCACTACATTAAAGGAGATGAGTATGAATTTTTTGGACATACTTGGGGCATCATATTTATATAGTTGGTGGGCTCACTGGCTATTAAACGCTTGAATACTTGGTGCCCTAAGGTCAGAGGAGAAGCAGAGGCCACTGGACCCACTTTCTGGCTCCTTGGAGGTCATCCCCAATTGGAGTGGGTTCGAAATGCAGAATCTGGGGTCTCACCACCAGCCTGCTGGATCCATATTTAACTGAGGCTCCAGGCCCCATGTGATTCATGGGTACCCTAAAATTTGAGAAGCACTGCTGTTGAAGGAAATTTGTGGAAGGCAAAAAGGAAGGAGAAAAAGGAAATGTGAAAACCAAAGTAACAAACAAGAATACAAACAAATGTCAGAAAAGAGGATGAAAGTCGAAGTTGGCTCTTAGAAAAAATATCTGAGATGACTAAACCAGGGATCCAATTAATTCCCAAAGAATAAGCTGGAAAACTTATAAAAGACATATAAAGATCCAATAAATGAGCCACTGATAACACTGTTTAAAGAATTTTATGTACAATCTTAAACTAATAGCTGAAAAACAAAGTTAACAAGCTGATGTGAATTTATAAGATACTCAATTCAAAGCTAAAGGAAAGACACTTAAACTGATCAGGAAAATTAGTTAGAAAAACGCAAATCAACAGAGGGAAAAGCATGGGGACTTAATGGATTTGTTGCAAAGTCCTTCTATAATGTGTAAACATTTTCTGCTCATTTAAATATACAAGTAAAACACTCATACTTTCCTTTTGACAAATTAAAGCATGTACTTTAAAGCCAAGGCCTCTCTCAATACCACGCCAGAAGGCCTCTCTGATATGAGCCTGGTGCACATATTTCAGGCCTGTTTTGTATGAATACATGATTCCACCAAAAATATACATTCTCAAAAATGGCATACCATTGCACATCCCATTATGCAACTTGCTTTTTTTTTTTCACTCCACATTACATGTCTCAGACCTATTCTCACCATAAGCCATCAACCTAATATATTCCTTTCTACTCTTCTGGCAGTGTTTTTCCAACTTCGCTGACTGAGTCCCACAGTAAGAATATGTGACCCAGTTCACACTTGTGAATATGCAAAACTGAAACAAAAATCTCACCAAATATTTACCCACTCCGTGCAATGCACTCCGTTATTTTCTATTCTTTGTTTCACACTGTGTCACAACCCACTAGGTTGACTTATTGACTCACTAATGGTCTGAACCACCTGTTTTATTTTGCCCTTACTAAATAAATAAATATTTACCTCTCCATCCAACGGATACTTACACTACCGTGCCTATTTTCCACTCTTACAACGTTCAGTGAAGACTGTGCACGTACGCGAATGGATCTCTAGAGCAGATACCTAGGAAAGAGAACCGCTGGGCCCTAGGATATGAGCACCTAACAATTTAAATAAAAATCACAAATTGCTTTCCAAACCAGTGTATCCGTTTATTCTCACCAGCAATGTAAAAAGCATGTTTTCTTTACATCCTCACCAACTTAGGTTTTGATCTTTCCTAATCTGATGGATTACAAGCGCCTTTTTACTGTAGTTCTGATTTGCATGTTTTACTATAAGAGAGCTTGTGCCTCTTGCCTTTTAAAGATTCATTTACTCTTCTTTTCTTATGATTTTCTGTTCCTGTCCTTTGCCCATTCTTCAATTAAGTTAATGCTCCTTCTTGGAGTCTAAGAGCTCTTTGCATATTGAGAGAATTAGCTCTTTTTATCACACATGCAGCAAATATTTTTTCCTCAGAGTATCGTATATCTTTTGACTTTGTGGATGCTGTCTTTCTCATTACACAAGTTCTCATTTCTATGTTGTCAAAGATATCAATCTTTCATTTTATGTCTTCCAGGATTTGTGTCAAACTTGGAAATGCCTCTCTATTCCAAGACCACAGAAAAATTCTTCTAGAACTCTAATACTTTCATTCTTCATTTACATCTTTGATAGACTTATTTTGACCTAAGACAGAAAGTAGAGCGCCTGCTAAATGTACTCCCCCAAGGTGGTAATACGGTATGAAGTTACTATCTTTCCCCACAGATTTGAAAAACTGCCTTTATCACAAATTACACACACAAATATGCATCACCACTATTTATTTCAGGGCTCTCTGTTCTGTCTCATCTGTTCAATCTATTCAGTACCAAGTTATCCTAATCACTATAGCTTTTAAAATATTTAATATCTGTTAGAACTATCCCCTCTTCTTTCTTTTATGTATTTTCACGTAAGCTAATTTTCCCATATGAACTTAGAATCAGTCTTCTACTACCAAAATAATCCTATTGGTAATTTTATTGTGATCACATCTTAAATGAATAGGATTTTTATAACACTGACCTTCTAGCCAGGGTTATATTATCTTCTTGTTTAAGCCTTTTCATGCATTAGCCTTAGTAGCATTTTCATGCATTAAGCCTTAGTAGCATTGAAGTTACACATAAATATATTTTTTATTGAGCTCATAACTAGTTTTTTTCCTCTCTTTTGCTGCTTACGTAAGTGAAATTTTTTTTTCTTCCATCATGTTTTCTAGTTGAATATTGTTCCTGTGGAAGAATTACTGATTTCTGTGCATTAATTATACACTCAGTGACCTTACTGAATTCTCTTATTGTTTTTAGTAGTTTTTATACCTCTTAATTCTTTCTCTTATCTAATTATACCAGCTTATCCCTCCAAAACAAGGTTATATAATTATGGTACTTAATAATTTTAGCATAATGATTTGGTTTACTTATATCATGAAGCAATTACTGCAGTAAGTTTAGTAAACCTGAACTTTTTAAATTGGAATGTATCTAGTATCCACCACTTCAATACTAAGCAAAATCTGGCTACCACCCTGATAAAGACATATTTTCTCATGATGAGGAGGTATCTAATTATTCCTATATTATGAGTTTTTATTAGAAATAAATGCTTAATTTCTCATAAACCTTTTCAGCATCTTATTTTCTCCTTGAATCCTTTAATATGGAGAGCTTATTAATAGAAATTCTAACATTAACCTATCCTTGCATTCGCGTTCTGAAATCCACCTGCCCATGGAGTTCTTCCTGTGGGTTGCTGGATTCTATTTGCTGGTTACGTTATTAGGATTTTGCATTAATATTCAAAGCCAAGATGACTTTGTAGTTTTGTGTGTGCCCATAGTGCTCTTTTGTTATGTTTTGTTACACTAGCTTCATAAAAAGAATTTGAGCATTCCTTATTTCTTTGCTCGAGAATGATTTAAATAGCAATAGAATGCCCTGCACCCTCAACATTTGACAAAATTTACCTGTGAAACCATCTGGTCCTACACTATTTTAAGGAAAAGCTCTTTGATAAGTTTCTCAATTTCTTCTATGGTAACTGGTCTGTTTAAGTTTTATTCTATTCTACTTGCAGGCTTTTTTTTTTTTTTAAAGAATACATACTCTCATATTACATAAACTATTTCTAAACATAGAAAAAGATTCTACCAGCATCACTGTAAGAAGTAAATATAGCCTCTACCCCAAACTCTGCCAGGATGACACCCAAACGGCCTGGTTCCTCATCTCTGCACCCCTTCGTCCTCGTCCCTTTTCATCCCCCTTCTCTCACCACCAAGCGGAGAATTCCTTCTTTACCGGGTGAGCCATCTGGGAAGCCCCTACACTCGTCCTCATCCTTCCTCGCCCCTTTTCTCTCACCTCCAGATTCACATAAAATGAAAACGGACAGGTTTGCAATTAATCAGAAACATGCTGGCGCTCCTCCCCCACTTCTGGTACCATCAGGGAAGGACTGGAAGTGAACGGCCCAGTTCCCCCCACCTCCCCTCAGTGGAGTCCCCTCCAATCTCCCCTGGGCTTCTCTTCAAAGTCCTCACCAGCCCCAACCCATCTGTGAAACCAGTAGCCACCTCTCCCTACTCACACCAAATCCTCGGCCTCCTGATGACCGGTACCAAGAAATCCACAGGTGTTCAATCATCAGACACCTGCCAGATGCTTGGGGTCCCTGACATACAAGGGTATTCCTACCTTCGAAAAGCATGGATCCCAAGAGTTCCCATTACAAGAGAAAAAAAAAATTTTTTTTCTTTTATTATCTATATGAGATGATGGAGGTTCACTAAAACTTACTGCAGTGATTGCTTCATGATATATGCAAGCCAAATCATCATGTTTAATAAATAAAGTTCATTGAGAGTCTATGTAATCTGTTTTAAAAAATCATTGAGCTGTACACCTTGAACTTACACAGTGCTATATGTGAATTATATCTCAATACCACTGGAAGAAAAGAAATAAAAGTGTGTTATCTGACTGAGGGGTTAAGACCTGCCCGCAAGTAACCACAAGGCCTCAATAAGCATCCCAGAACAACCAGGGACTCCATAGTACAGCAGAGCAAATCAGAAGGGCAGAGAACAGAGAAACCACTGACCACCAGGAAGATGGTGGGAAAAACACTTTAAGCGAGGGACCCAAAGCCAGGCTGCAGGGAAGATCAGCCCAGTATGTGCCAGCGGTATAGAAAGTGGGGCAGATAAGCCCGGGAGCCCCAGCGAGAGGTTTGGACGTGACACAGCAGACGGTGGGAGCCACCGTGGGCTCCTGTGTAGGGGAGTAACAGGAAGAAAGTGGTGTTTTGGTCACACTCCCCACATTCTAGGATGCCAGACTTGCATTCAAAGAAATGACTAGCTGTGCCAAGAACTCAGCGAGCTGTGGGGAGGACTGTAAACCACAAGCCTATGCTGATGCCACAAGTGACAATGGACACACACACACACACACACACACACACACACAGAGTCCAGGCTCTAATTGAAGACATGAGACTGGGAATTATACCTCTGCATTAGGGTTTAAATAGTTTATTACACTACACAATAAAAACCACATTGCCACAAATCTCTAACCTCAGGGGGCACAGGTGCTAGCCCAAGCACTTCTCAAACCTAAAGGGCACCCAGATCACTTGAGAATCTTAGCACAGATCCTGATTCTGCAACCTTAGGGTCTGGGTAATGCCGGATGCCACTGGTCCAGGGGCGACGCTCTGAGTAGCGGAGGACTCAATGATAGGGAGGGCGCTCCCAGGCAGTAGATTAAGGGCATTAACCACAGGCAGAGAAAAAACTGAGGGCTGTCTGGAGTCAACAGCAGAGCACCCAAACTAACCAACTCATTTTCTTGAAAAATTCACCATGGGGGTTCAGTAACTGGCAGGGCTCCCTGCAAAGCCATTGGTAAACAGAAACCACCCCTGCATTTCACAACTACCACTTAATTACTCTCCCCATAACCTTTAACAGCAGCCCTCAGCCAGCTCTTTCAAATGCTGATGCCACTAATCAAGTCATAAAGCCTTAAAGTGTCATATTAATAGCTTTGATAACAGAGTGTAAAACAAACCCCAACAACAATCACATCTGCCTACCCTCTCAGCTGAGGCCATCAGGCAGGGTAACATTTGTGTCGCATCCTGGGTCAAAGGAATGACGACTTTAACCAGTGAGAACCTCGTATCCAAGATAGGCCACCCAAGAGAAATTTATCAGCTCTTTTAGGATCCATCTGAGATGAGTTTGGAGGCCAATCACAATGCGACAATCCTAGTGACTTCCTTACTGTGCTCAGCTCCTTGGGTAACTTCGAAACCTAGAAGAAGCTTCTGCCTGTCCCCACTCCCCTTCTCCTGACCCTCCTCCCTTGGGTTGCCTACTTAGGCACAGAGCGACCCACTTCAAATCAACCCCATCACAAACCACAGAGCTCCTCGACATGACTTGACTCTGAAGTCAGACAGCCTATGTTTAAGCTTCACGCGGACAGTCCATCAACAGAGCAAAAATCAGACTATTTGAATGTAGATCATCCCACTTCCATGTGACCCACAAACTACTCACACAATACACACATACACAAACATCAATTCAGTGAATCAGGCGTCTATAGTATGCAGAACCTCAGCACTCTACCATGCACAGTAAGGATTCAGAAAACACAATCCCTGAATTTGAGGAGTTGATCAAAGAATTTATCTCACACCTCATACTCATGTAGCAACCATACTCTATATGTTCCCCAATGGCTGGCACCTACCAATCTGGAGAATCTCCTCTACTGTGGCCTGAAGTTCTAGAGAATACCACTAATGGCAGCTCCACTGTGAAGATTAGGCCATTGGCTCTGGAAGGAAATAAGCCTGAGGACATCTTCTGCTGGGGATGAGTATGCCTGCAGTGTGTTGACTAAGCAATACATGAGTAACAAGAATTAATCCGTCCTCCAACAGTGAGTAAGTGGTTCAACCAAGCTTACACAGGGAGTTTTAAAGCTGGGAGCAGAACTCAGGTCAACTCCCAAACTGAGATTCTTCCAACTAGACCACATTCCCCTCACCTCCATTTTGGAACTCTCCTATGAAATTAAAATTAGAAGGTTTGCCACTTCTTTGCTCTTTATTCCCCCCACAAACTCAACCAACTTTCTGGACCCTCTTTCTTTTCGGGGAAGCAACATAATCTAACCCATCTGAGAGGTGATCCCAGTTCTGTTCCTCAGGCAATGGGTCAAAAGCAAAGCTAAGTCACATCCCTTCTTTAGGACTTCAGTTTTCTCTTATCTAAATCAAAGAGGTTAGTGGGGATGACTTCTAAGATCCTTCCCAGCTTTAAAGAGGATTAATGGTGGACTTCCCTGTTGGTCCAGTGGTTAAGACTCTGAGCTTCCACTGCAGGGGGCACAGGTTTGATCCCTGGTTGGAGAACTAAAGATCCCATATGCTGTGCAGTACGGCCAAAAACACAAAAACAAAAAGGGAGAATCAATGGAAGCTTCACTTCACAGTTGAGAGGGAAAAGGGGCTCCCCCAAGCCACAAGCCCTGCCTCATCCTGCTCTGTGCAGGGAGGGTGGGCTGGTCCAGGCAACTGATGAGAAGCTGCAGTCCATGGCCTCCTGTGGTTCACACACAGCTTCCCCAGCCCACACAAAAGGGAGAGCAGCAATTGCCAGCTGTCTTCAGAAACTTGCCAGCAAGAATTCTTAATTAAAGTCTTTTGTTGCAATGCAGCATTATTCTTTTCAATGACTTTTGTAAATTATAAAATTGATTTGTGCTCACTCCAGAAAACCAGAAAACATTTCATTTTTAATGACTTTTTGTAATCATAAAATAAATGCACGTTCATTACAGAAAAATGAGAAAACTTGTTTAAAAAATCCCACCTAAACAAATCTAAATCTATATGTTAATCAAATCACATTCCAATTGATAATCAAAGAAACTCCAGAGTTGGGACTGATGTTAAAGAGGGACAAGGGACAAGTGGCCTCCTAGGCTATGCCACAGAGTGCTGGAGGGCGATCATTACAACAGCAGAGTCCCTCTCCACAGCCCCTGACAGGTGGTCACCTGCTCCAACAATTCTCACTTTTCCAGGCAACCCGTGCCATGTGATGGACACTCCAATGGTTCTTCTTGCATTGGAGAGTGGTCATAATTATATGCACAGGAGTTGGTTTTTTTTTAATTAGGGTTTTATTTCACAGACTTTTTATTTATTTGATTGAAGTCTAGCTGATTTACAATGTTGTGTTAGTTTCTGGTGTATGGCAAAGCAATTCAGTTAACATGTACATGTTCCCTTTCATATTCTTTGCCATTATTGTTTACTATAGGATACTGAATATAGCTATCTAGTAGGACCCATTGTTCATCCATTCCATATACGTCAGTTTGCATTTACCACAACCAACCATCCTTCACCCACCCCACCCTGGCAACCACAAGTCAGTTCTCCGTTTTCCATGTTTCATAGATAAGCCTGTTTCTGTTTCATAGATAAGCTCATTTGTATCATTTTAGATTCCACCTACAAGTAAATATTGCATGGTATTTGTCTTTCTCTTTCTGACATATGCACAGGCTTTTAAGAGACCTGGACTTGAGTTCAATTCCAAGCTCAGCCTCTTACATGCTCCTTGACACTGGGAAAGTCACTTGGCCTCTGTGAACTTGAACTTGCTCATCTCTCAGATGGGAACAATAATACCTGCTTACAAAGATTGTTGTAAAATTGAAATGAGAAAATGTATAGAAAGCATTTAGCAAAGTGCCTGCACAGTGGAAAGGGAAAGTGAAAGTGTTGGTTGCTCAGTCATGTCCGATGACTCTGCCACCCCATGGACTGTGGCCTGCCAGGCTCCTCTGTCTAGGGAATTCTCCAGGCAAGAATACTGGAGTGGATTGCCATTCCCTTCTCCAGGGGATCTTCCCAACCCAGGGATCAAACTCAGGTCTCCTGCACTGCAGGCAGATTCTTTACCATCTGAGCCACGAGCTCAATAGATGCTAAGTATTGTTATTAAATGCTCATAACCGGTAGCTCATAACAATGGCCTTCAAACTTTTCCACCTCACCCCCTAATAAGATATTATACCATGACTTGGTACATAAAATATCAACATATACATATATAAAACTGAACAAATATTTCATAAATAAAACTGACCCATACACATCTGATCCACTCAAGTCTTTTTTTCCAATTCTATTTCAACCTTTCTATTCTATTTCATATAGAACAGTCTTATGGACTCTGTGGGAGAGGGAGAGGGTGGGAAGATTTGGGAGAATGGCATTGAAACATGTAAAATATCATGTATGAAATGAGTTGCCAGTCCAGGTTCGATGCACGATACTGGATGCTTGGGGCTGGTGCACTGGGACGACCCAGAGGGATGGAATGGGGAGGGAGGAGGGAGGAGGGTTCAGGATGGGGAACACATGTATACCTGTGGCGGATTCATTTTGATATTTGGCAAAACTAATACAGTTATGTAAATTTTAAAATAAAATAAAATTAAAAAAAAAAAAAGAAGACTCTTCTAAAATAAATATTGAAGACTAAAAAAAATAAATAAATAAAAAAAAATAAAAACTGCCGGTTTAGTCACTAGATTGATTGCACAACCCACTAATGGGATGCCAACAGCAGCTTGAGAAAGACTGATATATACACTAAGCCCAAATACCTCCTCCTGTAGTTTCTACCTTTCCATTCTAGCTTTACCTTCTGGAACCACATGGAACTACTCTGCTCTTCACATGCTTGTTAAATGTCCAAGCACGAGAAACATTTCCCATTCTCTCAAGCAGCCACTGTGTGTGATCTGGCTTCCCAATCCCTCTTCGTACCCATCTGCTCCTCCTCTGGACTCCTTCCTCCCTCTGCAAGTTTTCCTCCTTCAGTTACCACTGCCCAGGATGTCCTGCTCGTTTGGCAGCCATTCTGCTCTTCTGGTGGCTTCTCTGTTGCCTCAAGTCAAGCAGCCTGATAAGAGCATCGTTGTGAACCTTCCCAACAGATGCACTATTCATCCCCGAGGAACTCAGCTCTCCTTCAGCCCATCCCCAACTCCTCTCTAAGCTGGTTCGTTCATGCAAAGGTGTTCCCTCCACCTCCTCTTCTGCCTTTCCACAAACGAGATAAGGATGCCTCAAGACCCACCGACCAGAAGAGGGAAAGTGAGGAAGAGTTTCAATATGCACAGTTGAGCTTGAATCTACAAACAGAAAGTGCCCCCTTCTTACTCATTTCTGAACTAGCTCTGCCTGCAAATCCTGGCACCAAACCGAGAAGGCCTCATCACCCAGTCACATCTGTCCCTTCATGGTGACAGCAGCCTTGTGACAAGGAATCTCACACCTGGCTGCAAACACAGCCCTTCAGCGCTGACATCTCCCAGCACCACCTTGCATATGCAGGAAATGATACATATCAGATACAGCCAGTTTCCCATATCCTATCTGCATTTGTATTCATCAAAAACATACACTTCTAATGATAAAAAAAAAAAAGAAATGCACACACTTGCACCTAATGTCACTACTTTGATGGGTAACATTTCATAATCTGGTCTTTAAAAAGTTTCCAAAGCAAAACCTAAAAAAAACCTACTGTGCCTTCAAACTGAGAGCTGGCTTCTCCTGGCTCCCCTATCTATCCTGCAGGTGGGGATCTCATCACAAAAACATCCACATATCTTTCCCACAGAAGAGAACCCACCAACTCATATTTATGGGTTTATAATTTAAGTTTGGGCTTCCCTAATGGCTCAGACAGTAAAGAATCTGCTTGCAATGCAGAAGACCTGGGTTGGATCCCTGGGTTAGGAAGATCCCCTGGAGGAGAACATAGCAACCCACTCCAGTATTCTTGACTGGAGAATCCCATGGACAGAGGAGCCTGGCGGGCTACAGTTCATGGGGTCACAAAGAGTCAGACATGACTGACTGACTATCACTTATATATATCTGTACCCCTAAATAATGTATTTTAAATATTTGTTGAGTTTTTAAAATATATTCCAAAAGTATCATATGGTATGGAATACTCAGGGTATCGCTTTTTTTTAGGTTGATTTTTCTTTTTTTTTTTTATGTTTTGGCCACGCCCTACTGTATGCAGGATCTTAGTCCCCAGACCAGGGGTTGAACCCGTGCGCCCTGCAGTGGAAGACAGAGTCTTCACTACTGGACTGCCAGGGAAGTCCCCAGGGTCTTGCTTATTTAAATTCAACCTTAGATGACTAAGATTCACACAGATCATTGCAGGGAAATGGTTGTGCATTCGTGTTGCTGCCAGATAACAGCCCATTGTGTGACCAGAATGTTTTGACCCATCCTCCGGCTGATGAGCATCTCGGTTTCCAGTTTTTAGCTAGTATCAACAGTGCCACAAGGAACATTCTTAGTATACCTCACCTGTGCCCACGTGAATGAGCTTCTCATGGCAATTTTACGCTCAGAAGTAGAAATGCTAGGTTATGCCATAGGTGCACATACAACTTCACAAGATAATACCAAATTGTTTTCCAAAGGGCTTGCATCTGTTTACATGCCGGCCAGCAGCACATAAAAAGCCAGTGATCTATGTTCTTTCCAATGCTTGCTACTGTACAACTTCTCAGTGTTTGACAATCAAATGGGGATATGGAATCTCATTGTGATTTGTATTCACCGATTACTAACGAAATTAAGTGTCTCATAAAAAGAGAGAGATCCTCCCCCAACCTAAAGGCCCTGTACTTTTCTTTCACAGCTCTTATCATGGTCTGTAAGTACACATTTGTGGGGTGATTTGATTAAAGTCCATCACCATGCCTGTTTTCTTCGCCATTACATATTGGACCAAGGCACAAAGTTGGGCTTCTGTGTGTGTGGCGAATAAATGAATGAATGCATAAAGAGCTGAGTAGGGACTTCCCAGGTGGCTCAGACGGTAAAGAATCCACCTGCCAATACAGGAGATGCTGGATTGATCCCTGGGTCAGGAAGATCCCCTGGAGAATGAACTGGCAACCCACTCAAGTATTCTTGCCTGGAGAATCCCATGGACAGAGGAGCCTGGCCGGCTATAGTCCACAGGATCACAAAGAGTCAGACACGACTGAGCCACTGAGCACATACGCACGCACAATAACAATAAAACAACATCTAGTGTTGTAAGCTGCAGGCCTAACAGGGACCACACACTTCACGCCAAATAATAAAAACTATCATGTACATAGTATGCTTATTAGACTCCAGGCACTGTATTATGTGCTTACGAGATTATTCTGATCCTCCCAACATCTCCATGGGAAGGGATATGACAAGCCCCATCTTACAGCACAGAAAATTGATGTACACAGAGACTAAGAATGTACCCAGTCGCAGCACATGAGGGACAACCCCAAGAGTCAGAGTCGAATCAAGGTCAGTCTGGCTCTGGAACCCGGGCCCTTTCCACACACCTGCTGCCAATCCCTCCCTCCGGGCTTTCCTCCTCCTCCACATGGGCTGCTTTCCCTCCCCATCTGCCCCCACAAAGACCCTCTGACTCCCAAGTATTGCTTCACAGCCCATAAATAACTTTCCCTGCCCTTGGGGAACAGTACTCTAAAGATCACCCACTATCTGTCACTTAAACGTCTGTCCCGACGACACACTTACCTAGCAGGTCGCCGGCTACAGAGGCTGGGTGTCACCTGGCAGGCAGGCACGAGGACATCACCCATGCCAGGCTCTCCCAGAGCCTCCAGAGCCACAGTTCCCACCAGCAGAGCTTCTGCGGAAAACAGCGCCTTTTCAACTCTGGGTTTTACTGAACCTGGAAACAAACATCTAACAAGTGCCTACTAAACCCCAGCACATGACACGCCTTAATTCAGCAAGAAATACTATGTAGCCACTAAAATTATACAATCTAGACCAATACATAGAAATATGCATGCAAAATTATGTTAAGTGGGGAAAAGAACAACTCAAAAATAGTGTCTACCAAATTAAGGACATACAGTACCCCCCCACCCCCACCCAGACCCCACCACACACCCATAGATAATATAAATAGAACTGAGTGTTCACTGGAAACTTTCTTCAGTAAAGTTACTTAGGCTTCCAATGCTCCCCCCAAAGCTACTTGTCAACTATTTATAACAGGTGTGTTTCCAAAGCAACTCTATTAACAATAGCCAAGAATTATTCCCAAGGGAATGAAAGCGCCATGAGGGTCATAATGATGTCAGGTTTGTTCATAGCTGTGTCTCCAACAAAGGGGTCAAAAGGGTCAGACCAGGGGTCAGCAACTGTGGTCTGCTGCTAAGTCCCACCACCTGGTTCTGCAAGTACAGTCTGCCGGGAGCACAGTCACTCACCCATCTATGTGTTGTCTGTGGCTGCCTTTATGCTACAGTGCGGAGTAGAGTACTAGGGACAGAGACATGGCCCACCAAGCCGAAATATTAACTCTCTGGCTTTTTATAGAAAAACTGCCAATTCTTCAATAAAACATGTATAATATCATATATGAAACGAGTCCCCTATCCAGGTTCGATGCACGATACTGGATGCTTGGGGCTGGTGCACTGGGACGACCCAGAGGGATGGTACAGGGAGGGAGGAGGGAGGAGGGAGGAGGGTTCAGGATAGGGAACACGTGTATACCTGTGGCAGATTCATGTTGATATATGGCAAAACCAATACAATATTGTAAAGTTAAAAAATAAAAAAAAAGTAAAAAAGAAAAACTGCCAATTCTTGATCTAATGCTTAGCCTAGTATTCTGCATATAGTGAGGATTCAATCATTTTTATTGAATTCATCATTTCCAATAAGACTAAGTCGAGCTAATACATAAGAATGAAGATCTTATTGACCCAGGGCACACGATTACCAATGCCTGAATGCTAAGTCACTTCAGTCCTGTCAGTTCAGACTCTTTGCGACCCCATGGACTGCAGCCCACCAGGCTCCTCTGACCGTGGGATTCTCCAGGCAAGTATACTGAAGTGGGTTGCCTTGCCCCCTCCAAGGTATCTTCCTGACCCAAGAATCAAACCCCTCTTGTGACTCCTGCATTGCAGGCAGATTCTTTAGCACTGAGCCACAGGAGGAAATAGCCACCAATGCCTAGCAAATGAGAGATATGTTCTTTTTGTTTTGGAAATATCTCCTTTTACATTACAAAAAAGGAAGGGAGGGACCCCTGACATCCTCAGTAGGAGAAATGCCTTGAAGACAGATCACACAGAGTCACCCATAGAACACTGAGAGACAGCTGGCAAGGGCTTGGCAGGCCATCTAAGGTCAGAAGTAGGAGTCAAGTCTGGACAACCAGTCAAGATGCTGTCATAATCCCCACATAGGCTCAAAGCAGGATTCTGGCCTCCGGAGCCTTCATTCTAAATAAGTCAGCTACATGCCGAGCCTTCATTCTAAATAAGTCAGCTACATGCCCAGGACCTACCAGGGTGAAATCATTTATTTCCTTTGTAACTTCTGGTTGGGACAACACATCAGCAAACAACTGTAGACTCAACTATTTCCCCCTTAATTTATCAGTACATCTGCATTATAATGCAACCCTGTATTTTTAGTTCTGTAGGGTTGATTATTCACGGCTGATCATTTGGCTAGTGGCTTTTTGAAGCTTATTATGCCCCCAGAACCAGAAGACAGGAGAGAGGAAATGAAAGGCGGTGAAACTCAAATCGGTTGGTGTTGCTACTTTATTAGCTGATGAGATGCTAAGATTGGGGCAGAGAGGGTGGCAGAGGGTGAAACCCCTGGTCTGGAGGGCAGAGGCTCCCTGCAGGCATGCGTCACCATATCTCCACATCTCACATCCCTGCGTGCTGAGAGTCTATCAATAACTTCGTATAACTGGCCTGTCCCTATCGAAGAACTTACTCCCTAAACTCTCTTCCTTTTTTCATATAGAAAAACCAAAAGTCACAAGAAGATTCAGAGCTAAATGAAGCTCTAAGGCCTACCTACAGCAAACCCTTGGCCTCCTGGAGTCAGAGGACAGGCCTGCCCTGACTCTGAAAAGCCTGAAGATGGATTCATTTAGGAAAATGTTTAGAAAAGAATGCTGGGAGGAGCCGAAGCCACTTCCTCATCAACCGCGATGTCCTCCTCCCTCCCATCCACACACATGAATTACTGCCAGCGGGCCTTCCCACTTCCCAAAGACCCACAGATTCAGGAGAAGTTCAACACGCTGGCTCTGAGCCACTGGGTTCACCCAGGGTCCCCAGGGACCAGCCACCCCGCGGCCTCTGAGTGGTGATGGGAGAGCTGACTCCAGCCCAGGCCCACGGACCCTTCTTCCTTCTAGCCCATCTGTATCCTAGCAGCCTCTCCATGACTATGGATGAGCAAATGAATGCCATCCACCCATCACTTGAACCGAAAACTAACAGTCACTCAAGGAGGACCACACTCCTCATTTCTCCTTACAACGTCATTCCTCCAACCAAACTGAACAGAAAAAACACACCTCACTGTCCCCTCTCGCTCTTCTCCTCTCCAGCCTGCCTCCTTCTTCCTTCCGCCCTGGGTACTGGCGACTGGCGAAAAGCCTTCACTGCAGGAAGGCAGGCGTCCCCTCTCTGGCTGACCACACACTCTCCCTCGGATGCACCCTGGGAGGTCTGGGACTGCTCCCCTCGACTCTGTGGGCTTTGGGACATCCTAAGTGAACCAACCACCCAGAAAAAGCCAAGGAGAGGGGGCAGGCGGGGAGCTGCCGCCGCCGCCTCTCACTTTCCTCAGGGCCTGAGCGCCCTCAGATTTTGAAGCATAATGAGTTTTGTTTCATAACAGTCTTAAATGAACTGGAAGGGGGAAGGGGTTGACAATGATAAAAATCTTAATTAAAAAAAATTCCTACAGGCAAAGAGACTTTACAGATCCTAAGATGTGATGAAAATCTCTTGAGTTCGGGGCTCTACAGAGGATCCCCCCCCCCGACAACGACCCAACATTCAACATACACCTATGAGGACCTACTATGTGCCTGGCGTGATTTGGGGTGCTTAGGATACTGCAGAGAACACACACACAAAGATCCCTGGCTTCCTGGGGGCTCATATCCTAGGAGGGAGGAGGGGGCAATAAAGATACTTAGCAGGTAAACAATACAGAGGGCTTCTCGGGTGGCTCAGTGGTAGAGAATCCGCCTGCCATGTAGGATTCCTGGGTTTCCTGGGTCAGGAAGGTCCCCCAGAGAAGGAAATGGAAAACCACTCCAGTATTCTTGTCTGGGGAATTCCATCGACAGAGGAGCCAGGGAGGTGGGGAAGAGTGGGGGGAAGGGGGTGGGGGAGGGGAAGAGGGTGGCGGAGGGGAGGGGAATGGGGCACGGGGAGAGGGGCCCTACAGTCCATGGGGTTGCAAAGAATCGGGCAGGACTGAGCAACTACACAACAACAAACTATCTGGAAGGCTAGAAGGTTAAAGAGCCTGCGGATAAAAGAAAAAGTCAAGGAGATAAAGAGGATAGAGACCTCAGCGGTGAGGGAAGCCTCAGTAAAGAGAGACATCTGAGTGAAGACTGGAGGAGGAAACAGTGAGCAAGGCAGATGGGTATCCAGGTTCTGGAAGAGCCATCCAAGCAGCGAGGGCAGCCTGGGCAAAGGCCCTGAGGCAGGAACACAGAAGGTGTGTCCAAGGAATAGTCAGAGAGTCATTGTGGCTGGAGAGAGTGGGCAGGTAGAGAATAGAACATCCCATCACAAAAGCGGGAGGGGGGGCGGGGAGGGGGCAGGGTGTCACCAGACCATCTGAGGACTTTGGCTTTCACTGACTGAGGTGGGGGCCACTGAAGGTTATGAGCGGGGGAGGGACAGAGCCCCTTCAATTCTCTGTTACACTGTCGTTCCTTCCTGGTGACCTGCTTGAATATATTTAACAAACACATCTCTTCTGCAAAGCCCTCGCTGATTAATCACTGCAAGTTATAAACTCAAACCACTCCAAAAAAACCAGCAAACCCAACCCCTACCTTTCCCTCAAATCAATATTAGACCCAAAGGGAAGGAGAGTCAGAAGGTGAGGGAGGGGAATGGGACCAGGAAAACACAATGACAAACAGAGAGAGGCAAGGAGAAAGAAGATACACGTGGGAATGAACACGAAGTTCCAAAGAGAGGCTCAAAGACAAAGGAACAGGAGTCCAGCTGCTCCTAAGGTCCCTTATTCTTCATCTACTCCATCCAGTTTATAAGATCCACAGCACCAGTGCTTAAGTTTTCCAATCCCTGCTGCCCTGTGGCCGCCCTGACATTCCCATCAGTCGGGAGCCCTCTCTTTTTACGTCTTTACTCTATATCCTGATATTCAGGGAAGGAAGAGACAGAGTCCTTTACTCTTACTCTCTAACCTGCAAAGGCCCAGCAAACACTAGCCCAAAAGGTGGAAACAGAAACTCCCTTGTAGGGACTTCCCTGGAGGCTCAATGGTTAAGAATCCTGGCCATGGCAGGGGACATTGCATTTGGACCGAATTCAATCCCTGATCTGGGAAGATCCCACATGGCACGGAGCAACAAAGCCTGTGCGTCACAACTTGAGAGCCCATGCTCTGCAACAAGAAAAGCCACCGCAGTGAGAAGTCCGCACATCACAAGCATCACAACCCATGCTTGCAACCACTAAACAAAGCTCAGGCACAGCAACGAAGACCCAGCACAGCCAAAAATAAAATAATAAATTAATTAATTTTAAAAAAGAGACTCCCTTGTCATTGAATCCACACCAGATCCCCAAAAGATTCACTACAGGCCACTGCTGCTGCTGCTGCTAAGTCGCTTCAGTCGTGTCCGACTCTGTGCGACCCCATAGACGGCAGCCCACCAGGCCCCGCCGTCCCTGGGATTCTCCAGGCAAGAATACTGGAGTGGGTTGCCATTTCCTTCTCCAATGCATGAAAGTGAAAAGTGAAAGGGAAGTCGCTCAGTCATGTCTGACTCTTAGCGACCCCATGGACTGCAGCCTACCAGGCTCCTCCGACCATGGGATTTTCCAGGCAAGAGTACTGGAGTGGGGTGCTATTGCCTTCTCCGACAGGCCACTAGGCAACCTCAATCAGCCGATCTACAAAGTGAGCGGCCACCACAAAGCCCGAGTTCCAGGAGTCACTTCTGTCCATGGCACCTCCTTCCCCAAACTGTCCCCATATTCACACTCATCCCCCAGCTACCACATGGGAGAAAAAAAATAAATGCCTAATTGTAAGAAAAGGCTGGGGAAGTCCTGGAAAAGGCCAATGTTGGTAGAAAGGAAATAATAAATTACAACAATTAGCTCAAGGTGGTACAGTGTGGTGGCTAAAAGCACCAGCTCTCAAGCCAGAATGCACGGTCCAGCTCTGCCACTGAAGAGTGCGTGGCCTTGGACGAGTCATCTTGTGAACTTGAGTGAGCTACCCATCCTCTCTTGCCCCAGATTCCTCATCATTATTAGTTCCATTATGGCCCTAGGACTATTAGGAAAACTAAAGTTAATATTATATTAAAGCATGTAAAAGAATGTTGGCACACGGTAAGCATTACAGGAATATTTTTAAAGAAGGGACGTCCCTGGATATCCAATGGTTAGGACTCCGCACTTTCACTGCCAAGGGCCTGGGTTCAATCCCGGGTAGGGGAACTAAGATCCCACAAGCAGTGCAGCACGGTCAAAGAAAAGAAGGAAGGAAAAACACGTTTGTAAAAAAGGATAGCTTCTTTCTAAAACATCTGAGAGAGAATCAGACTAGTTTTATTTCCGTACCTGACATATACATGAAAACAATCAATACTGATAATATTTTCAACTCTGATCATTCCCATCCCATACTTTTAAAATAGTAATACAGTACTACAGCACAAAGATTGCACCATTACTTATATAAGAGCTTAATGGGAAATGACCTAAGTGTCTGACAATAGAATGGTCAAGCAGATTATAAAAGCTGTAAGAAGGGGTTCTGTGCAGATATTAAAAATCACCTAATGATTTTTTTAAAGACATGGAAAATACTCATAATGTCAAATAATAAAGGATACAAAAATTAGCCTTCACTTTCAGCTATTATGACATGTGTCTGTGTGATTGCTCAGTCACTCAGTCATGTTTGACTCTGCGACCCCATGGACTGTAGCCCGCCAGCTCCTCTGTCCATGGGATTTCCCAGACAAGAATACTGGAGTGGGTTGCCATTTCCTCCTCCAGGGGATCTTCCTGACACAGCGATGGAACCTGCATCTCCTTTTCTCTTGCACTGGCAGGTGGATTCTTTACCACTGAGCCATCTAAAAAGCCTCCATTATGACATAACTTCCAGTAAACTGTCCTGTATAGAACAACCATGAAAGCCACTGTAAATAAAATGTAAACCATTGTAAATAAAATACAAAACAAAACAATAATAATAACTGTTTGCTGGTGTGGCATAGGAGTACGACGAGGCAGCTAGGACTTAAGAAGCCAAGCTCTTAGGGAAAGGGAAGCTTCTGAGACGCATATTAGTACTAATGCTTCCCCTTAGGACATTTGCCGATTTGGTAGAAGGAACATTAAGGTGAAAGAGAAGGCAGCAAATTAAAGCTTGCAGCAGCTTCCTCCCTGGACTGAGAAGACAGAAACTGGAGTTCAGGGCCATGACAATAGCCAGGATTTGAGAGGCCAAGATCCCAGACAAAAAGAACACACATAAGTGAGCCCAATATTCAGCAGCAGTTTCCCCTCAAGGCGTTGGCTGACACCTAACCCAATGTGTGTACAAGGCTAGACTCTGGGAACCTAGCAACAACAAGCTATTAATAGGGGTCCAGTGGTTAAGAATCCACCTTGCAATTCAGAGGGCACAGGTTCAATCCCTGTTCTAGGAACTAAGATCCCACATGCCAAGGAGCAACTAAGCTCTGAGCCACAAGTACTGAGCCCCAGGGGCGGGTTGGGGGTTGGTTTCAGCTATGTGTCATAACTAGAAAGTCATATGCCATAGCTAGAGGGTCCATGCACCGTAAAAAGATCCCGCATGACGCAATAAGACCTGACGTAGCCTAATTAATTTTTTTAAAAAGAAGAAGCTATTAAAAGACTTAAAAGGTAGGTAGAGATTTTAGTAGTTTCACAGGGGCAGGAAGACAAAATCTGGAGATCAGGGCCTATGAAGAAAAAGGGACCCTAATAAATACCCACATTACAAGTAAGGGCAAATCAGAAATACCAAGCTTAAATGAATCAAGGTGATACAGCCTGAGCCTCTATATTTTCCATGTAAAATGCCCAACATTCAGACAAAAATGACCAAGCATGTCAGAAAAAGGCCCAAACCAAGAGAAAAATACACTCATTAAAAATAAAGATATATTTTACCATAAATCAAATATTTCCAACAATAAAAACAAACTTAAGAAGTAAATAGATGAGTTTTATAGCAAAAAAAGAAACAGAAGGGATAGTCGATGAATTAGAAGATAGAACAGTAGGAAAAAATATTCATATTATAGCACAGAAAAAACAAAAACAAGCTCACGGGGCATGCAGGATACCATGAAATGGTCTAACACATGTACAGCGGTCTAAGAAGATGAGAGAAATAGTGGGGCAAAGTAATATTTGAAGAACTGCCCAAGACTTTTCTAAAACTGACCAAAAAAACACCAGCCCATGAATTCTAGAAGCTCTCCAAACTCCACAGGGCTCACACACAAAGAGTACCATACTTTTATGCACATCATAGTAAAACTGGTGAAAACACAGCACCAAAGGTGGGGGGAAATATGTTAATTTCAAAGGAGTCACAATAAAACGGACAGATGACATTTTAACAGAAATGAAGAAAGGCAGAAGACAATGGAATGATATCTTAAAAGGACTAATTCTATACCTGGTGAAAATATCCTCCAAATATAAAGGCAAAAATGACATTTTCAGACAAGCAAAAACTGAGAGAATTGTGACACCGGCATACACATACATATACACATAACAAGGGGGAGTTCTCCAAATAAAAGAAAATTAATCTGCGAGGAAAGCATGTATATGTTTTACAGGGAGAAATGAAGAACACCAAAAAGAGGAAATATGTGAATTAATCTAAAACACTGTTGACTTTTAAAAACAATGGGATTAAATTCTTATGATAATTTTACATTATTTTATAAATAAAATATTTACATATTTAATTTAAATATATACTAAAATATATCTATTTGACCTAAATTTATATTTGTATATAAATATATGTATTTTATATTTAAAATATAATGTATTTATTTTATTTTAAAAATATAAATGTATTTATTTTATATTTTAATTATGTTTTATATTATACTACAATAATTTATAGGATAAAATTCTTAGGAGAATTAAAATCACAACAAGACTTCAAAACGAATATAAAGAAGGTATAAGAGTCAAAGTGTTCTAAAGAGCTTGCATTGCCCAGAAAATGGTGAAATGATCACTTCAGGGTAGATTCTTAAAAAAAAAAAATACAAAATCACAGACAAAGCATTCAACTGTGCAAAGGTGTATCTATTGAAAAAAAAAAAAAGGAAAAAAACACCACTTTTTAAAACAGAGGTTCTACCTAGACGATGGAATGAGGTTCTACCTAGATGATGGAATGAGGACTGGTTTTCATTTTCTTCATACTTTGTGGCATTTTCAGTAGAACAACTTTTCCCCTCAATATCTAGTTTCATATAACACTAGTCAGTATTTTCTTATACTTGCAGGGGGTAAAAGTAGCCTTCATTTTCTTATAAAGATTTAAAAAGAACAAATTCCTAGAAAATTGGACCAAGATCCTGTATTTCTTCAGTCAATTATTAGCAACATTTATTCTAAGAATGCTGCTTGTCTACTGACCAACTATTTGACATATCCCGTGTCCTGGGCACGGAATGACTACTCATGCTAGGTTTGGTGAGAGACACCACACCTAAGTCCTTCTCGATAAGCACGAGGAAATTCTCACTTCACTTCTGAGAATAACTCGGGTCATCTGTTTGGTCTTCCATAACAGAAATCCAAAGAGCCTACTAAATTAACAAGTAACAGTCATCAAGCAAGAGGCAGTTCCACTCCACTTTGCAGCTAGGAAAAACTGAGCCCCAGAGAAGGAAGGCATATTGTTTACAGAATAATTCATGTTACATAAGAATGACCATTTTTTGAAAAACAGTAATATTAGGGTGGAGGGGATGCAGCATACTCTCGTATGCTGGTAGTAGGAATGAAAATTAATTTTATAACTGTGTGAAGTACAATTAGGAAATATTATCAAGAACCTTAAAAAACACCCACTCTCCTTAACACAGTAATTCTCCTTTCCAGGAATTTAGCCAAAGAAAACAATCCAAGATGTGATCAAAGATCTATGTATATCTATGTTCCATGATCTATGTTCATCAAAGCACTATTTATTGTATAATAAATGATAATATAATAAACAATATTAATACATAATAACAAATGAGAAGTAAGGTAATCTCTAATAAAAATGACTAGTTAAGTCAGGGGACCCAATGCCTGGTATACAGTATGTGCTACATAAATATATATTGAATACAGAATCCAAATAAGAGGATACTAAACAAGTATTTCAGAATAAAAATGTTTCCCAATAATATTTAATGAGCTAGATATTAAAACATATGCAAAATAACCCCATTATTACTTTTAAAGCACAATATCATAGCTAATGCTTCTTGAGAATTTACTCTCTGCCAGGCACAGCCCCAAATGTTTTACACGTACCATCTCATCTCATCTCAACCAGTCCTAACAAGTTGTTGTTGTTATTTCCAGTAACTGAAGGATCCTGGATTCAAACCCAGGCAGTCTGGGTTTGAACTTATATTAAGAACTTATACTCTTAATATACTCTTAGCCACTAGACTACACTCAAAAAAAAAAAAAAATACTGGATGGAAATTACTAAAACGTTAATAAGAACGAATTAAAGAGAACTTAACAACAATTTTTATTTTCTTCCTTAGACCTGCCGATATTTTCTAAATTCCCTATGATCACTATGTACTATTTACAGCCTCTTTCTCCAAAACAAAGTCTTATGAACTCTTTTCATTTACCATTTACACAATTTCAGTGAAAAAGTCTTAGCTCTAACAAAGCTTTGAATCATCTTTTTTTTTTTGGCCCTTGCAGGGTGCAGGATCTTAGTTCCCCAACTAGGGATTGAACACATGCCCCCTGCAACAGAAGCTTGGAGTCTTAACCACTGGACCACCAGAGAAATCCCTGAATCATGTCTTCTCCAGGCCTTACAATCAGGAGCCATGACATTCTGATCAGAGAAGAGGGACGAGCCTAGACTGTGGACTTCTATTCCACAAATACAGGTTATCCTCTGGCTGCTGAGGTGCTGATTTTTACATATATTCTGCTGTTAATCTTCCCAATGGCCCTACCAAGTAGATGTGACTATCTCAGGAAATGGAGGTTAAGGAAAGTGAAGTGACTTTCCCAAGGTCATGTACACCACTCCACCTCTGGTCAAAGGTCTGTCCACCAACCATCCCTCAAAATCATGTAGAACAATTGGGGCAGAGCTGAGAGCATGTCCAGGCCCAATCACTACATCCCTTGGTACCTCCATTCCCTCACTTGTATGATAGGGATAATAACGCCTTTCTCATAGAGTTGCTTTGAGGCTTAAATGAGGTAATATATGTAAACTGGTGGCGTGTATTTGCGCTTATTAGGGAGCTGTTACACTTTGAAATGCATCCTGCCCCCAAACATGCACAATGTGAGGTCACCACGGCCTCATCTACTGAAAGAAAAGAATCCTCTTATGCTTCTCTAAAGCCTATCATCCTGGTTCCCTCTTAACTATCTCAGAGACTGGACTGATCTCAGTTACATCCCAGGCTCCTTTTCAAAACTCTCTACACAGGCTTCTTCAATTTAAGCCCCCAAAAGTGTCCTCAGAGAAGAACCTGGCACAAGTCTGCAAAAACAGAAAGGCTGAAATCCCAGCCTTGGCGCCCTGCACTTCTACTCGGATTTGATCACAAACTGAGGCTTGGGATGACCCAGAGTGAGATGTTCCCTGGAGGGACATGAATAGGCGGGCATAGGGCGGCAGGGGAGGGGGAAAGAGGACAGCCACCAACCAAGCAGAGAGTGGACGGGGTTGGGGGAGGGTCCCAGTACACGGCAGGGGGCCTCAAAAGCAAAAGGGGTGCAAGGACCCAGAAGAAGAATTCTTCTTGCAGTCTCCTTTAGAATTAGAAAAGAGCATCTAAAATAGAGAGACACCCACTTCTCTAGTGGTCCAGGGGTTAAGACTTTGCCTTTCAATGCGGGGGGTGTGGGTTCAATCCCTGGTCAGAGAGCTAAGACCCCACAAGCCTCCATGGCCAAAAACCAAAACATAAAACAGAAACAACACTGTAACGAATTCAGTTCACTTCAGTTCAATTGCTCAGTCATGTCCGACTCTTTGCGACCCCATGAATCACAGCACGCCAGGCCTCCCTGTCCATCACCAACTCCCGGAGTTCACCCAAACTCATGTCCATCGAGTCAGTGATGCCATCCAGCCATCTCATCCTCTGTCGTCCCCTTCTCCTCCTGCCCCCAATCCCTCCCAGCATCAGAGTCTTTTCCAACGAGTCAGCTCTTCGCATGAGGTGGCCAAAGTACTGGAGTTTCAGCTTCAGCATCATTCCTTCCAAAGAACACCCAGGGCTGATCTCCTTCAACAAAGACTTTAAAAATCGTCCACATTCAAAAATTAAAAACAAAACAAAAAAAACTTTAAAAATAAATAAAATAGAGAAAGAAATGGTAGAAAGCCCTGACTTGGCAAGATGGCAATGCTACTCTTTCCGCATCACTGCCACAGCCCGGAAGTCCAGACCCTTAGCCCTCTTACGTCTGCACTTCCAACATTTTCCTAACTGCTTTCTCTCGGCCTGCAGGCTCAGCAGAGCCAGCCTGTCCTTCCACACCTCTCAGGGTAATTTTTCTAATACATAAATCTGATGTGGCCCCATCCCAAACCCATCAGTGACTTCTCCACTGCCGACAGGGTCAAGATCAAGTTCCAGACCATGGCACTGAGTTCCCCCTGCCCAATCCTTTGCTTATTCCTCCAGCCTCTTCGCCTGAAATGTCATTAACTTCTTTGTGCCAGGCCTCAGCTGGGGTCTAGGTATACAGTGATAAGCAAGACATGACACAGATGAACAAGACCCAGTTCATGCCTTTAAGAAGCTGAAAGTCATGCTGGGGAGATAGGTACATGAGGGGAACGCTGTAATCCAGACGGACAGGGAGACGGAAGTCCTGCCTGTCTGGGGTGTTTAGGGAATGGCTCTGGAGGAAGTGGGAGTGAGCCAGATGAGGGGCAATGGAAAGAACATTCCATGCTAGAAAAAGCCTCAGAACACAGTTTGACAGCACTCTCCTGACAGAACTTCTCCACTAGCAGAAATGTCCTACATCCATGCTTTCCAATATGGCAGTCACTAGCCGTGGGTGGCCACTGAGCACTTGACATATGGCTAGTGCAACTGGGGAACTGAATTTTAAATTTTATTTATTTTTAAATTAATTTAAATTTAACTGGACACAAATAGCTAATGGCGACCATGCTGGACGGCACAGTTCCAGAGCATTCAACTAAGGGTGATGTGAAATGAAGTTAGATGGGTAAGCCTTGAAACAGAAGTGGCACTGCAGTGAGGCCAGACTGTATGTGGCTTCCTATACTAATCAGGCTGTCAGCGGTCCCCTCCCCCTGGTCTAGCTGTAAGCACCCCTTGAACCCACACAACCCACCCACATACCACCTCTCTCTGAAGACTTCCCTCCTACTTACTATTTCTGAAGTTTTGTCTTTTTCTAGGGCGGCATCACTGTGTATCGTCATACTTCTATGTTCTATATATGTTCTTCTAACAGTCCTCCACTAGACTTTGAGCACCTTCTCTTACTTGTTCTAGTACATCCAGCCACAGGAACAATCCCAGCACACGGGAGATAACCAATAAATGCCTGATGAACAAGTGAGTTATCAGCAAAGGGACCATAGCCTGGCAGGTGTTGGGGGGGCGGGGGGAGGCGGGGCATTCACCTCTTCTAACAAGCCCCTAACTTGACCTTTCTTAGAATGCCAGCTCTGTCCAGGAGGGCACCAGCTCTCATGATCGCCCTGAGCACTTTACCCTTACTGATCATCAGCATGCCTCGTGGTGGCTCTATTTTCCCCAAATTCCTAGAATCTAGAGGCCTGTACAAGGACGGCGATGAACCAAATTTTAAAGGCAGCATGGCCTAGCGATCAGGAGCCAGTCTTTGGAGTCAGTCCTAGGTCTGGAGACCAGCTGGGCAACAGCCCCTGAATGTCCTGAAATGAGTTACTGAGCCTCAGTTTCTTTGAGTGTAAAGTAGGCATCATGTCTGCCTCTTACAACTGTGCAGATGACACTGACATTCGACGCGGTCCGCTCTCTATAAGCACAGGGGGCACGATAAAGCAGACACACTGTAAGCTCTCTATAAGCACAGGGTGCACGATAAAGCAGACACACTGTAAGCTCTCTATAAGCACAGGGTGCACGATAAAGCAGACACACTGTAAGCTCTCTGTAAGCAATAGCTACCATTCCTAAAGCCATGTGGAACCCTCACTTGGGTTCCCTGTGGCATGTGCAATTCCTGAGCCTCTCAACTGGCTCTTCACGATGCTCCCCCAGATGCAAGGGATATAATCCAATCTCTGACTCACAGCACACTTGCCAAAAATCTCCTCAAGTTCCCAGGAGAAAATTTATTTTAATTCCCTCTAACTTTAAAAATTAAACAGTCCTCACAGCATTTTGGGGTGGCAGGGGTGAGGACGGAGACCGTGAAATCCAACAAGCCGCTTGGAAAAGGTTACAAACTGATTGGAGAAAGAAAAGGAGAAAGAAGCTGGAGGGGGTGGGGAGGGATGGGGACAATCCCCTGAGTTTCTGCTATTATTGAATACCCCAACTCTCAAAGCAGCCCGGCAGCCCCCTCCTCCACGTGGGCTAAGCTCCGTTAATGAGAAAGCGGAGCTCTGCCTACATTACCACAATAATGATTTCCCCGTTGCATTTTTACATGCCTGCTGCTTTATCATAGCAGAAGTAGACATATATTTTCAATAAATCCCTTCTCTCTCCTTCCTCCTCCCCAACTCCAGCTCTCCCAGTAAATGTCGCTCCCTCCGCGCCCTCCCCCACGGCAATCCCAACCCCGGAGCACAATGAGTTCCACTAATCAAAACAGAAAGAAAAAGAAAAATGGAAAAATCACAGCTGCTGAAAAACAGCATTCGCTACAAGTCAAAGCCCTCCACATTTTTTCTGCAGGCAGCGTTTACTTCTTCAAGGACACAGCACCCCTCCCCTATCAGAAATCTTACGTAGAGTTGCTCCAAGGGGAGGGAGGGGGGGTGGTGAAGAAATCTAATATTCACTCTTTCCTATTTTGACTAAGCCAGCACAGACAGAAATATAGATAAGGCCTTGAATAACTGATTTAACAAAATGTCACTTATTAAAAGAGATGGGGGGATGGGGCCACATTTGCATTTGAGAGCTCAGTTAAACCATCCCACTAAAGCCTGCCAGGCCAGAAAGGCAAGGGGGAAGCAAACATTTCTCTGGTCTGGTCTCCTTCAGCGGCTGCAAAAGCTGACCCTGGTGGCATAGAGGCCGGGATTTCTCCCTCCACCAAGAACTGATGAGGAGAGAACCAGAGAGGCAAAACCGAAGCAACAAAGCAGCTGGAAGCATTTACAGCGTACTGTATTAACCAGCACCAGGCTCTGTGCTAGGTGCTGGGGGTGCAGAATTGAGTGGTGACCCAGTTCTGGCCTCCCCAGGGCAGTCTAGAAGGAGTGAAAGACACGCCCAGTGGTCAAGATGACAACAGTCCTGCAAGCCAAGGGCTGCAGGGGCCCAAGGGTATCCCCCCCTCCCCAACCCCCGCAGCCCACCCCACAGTTTGGCCCAGGACCAGGCACATGGAGCCCTCAAGAAAGACTTCAGGAATGAGGAGCCGCACTGTGAAACTGTCTGAATTCCATGCTGGTCTCTAAAGCAGCTCAGACCCTTCAAAAGGAAAGAGGCCACCAAATGTCCTTACCTACCCTGGCTCCCCTTGAAAACTCCTCAGCTCACATGTGTTCCCCCAATTAAAACACAGAAGTGGACACGTCCCAGCACTTGAAAATCAGCTCATTATGGGTAGCCTTCAGTTGAATTTTAAGGGAGTTGGGTATCTCCCATTGTGATAACAACAGAGGGGACTCAAACGACCCTCCTACTAAAACTCCTTGGGTATTGACTCCACTATTTTTTTCTTTTCCTTTTTTAAAAAGCTTTCAAAGAAGTGGGACTGGAGGTGGTTTCCCAAAGATGAGGACTGGCTCTCAGGGCAGCCTCTGTTACAGCCTCTGTTAAGACAAAGAAACCCTAGGGGCCCTCAGGAAGCCTCCCCAGGTAGCAACCTGTTCTGGGCCCAGTTGTTCAAAGGCAGAGCCTGCAGACTGAAGGCCAAGATCTCTATTATAGAAATGACCACGGAGGGGCCCCATAGAGGGGCCAGGGCTGAAAGTAGGAAGTCGATGAAGAATAGCCACTAGATCTGTTAAAGTCAAGTTTTTTGGCTTTCATCACGAAGCAGACTTAAAGCTATGTGCTACAGCACGAGCCAGACGATTGAATTTTTTGAAAAATGTAATGCCCAAAACATGCTTAAGTCATCTGAATATTTCCAGCTAAGGTCGTTGGAGTTCTAACCCCCAAATTCCCAGAGGATCTTCTTGGTTTCCAGGATCCTTAGCATTTATTCTGTACCACACCTCTTATTGAATACTATATAGCATTATCTGTTTGAGGGTACACAAAATTTGGAGGCCATTCAAATTCTGGCATTAAACTAGGGCTTTGGATGCTGGCTGGACATGTGACTCTGGGTTAATCACTTATTTATATTTTTTTCAATTCTACTTCTTTAGCCTCCCTTTCCTCGGCTGTAAAATTAAAGTAAAAGCTACCTCCTATGGTTGCTGCAAGACAGTTAAAAATAAGACATGCCTAAGAGGCTCTGGACCTGTAACATGCTAGGTAAACACTAGGTATTACAATGACGTCATCCACTTCCTCTCTCTCTCTGATTTCTCGTTGATTATTTTCCCTCTCTATGAAACCAAACTGATATCGGTTCTACTGATCTCTCATAACTGACAACTCGTGTTTATTTTACAAATACAGGAAGAAGTCCCCTTATCCACAGGTGTGCAAAATCTAACTTCTGAATCTAGGAGATGGGTACAGTGCAGTTCATTATACTAGTCTGTCTGCTTTTGTGTGTGTTCAAGTGTTTTCATAGTAAAAATTAATTCTAAAATATATAAATAAAGCCTCAACCTCTGAGGCAGAGGCCAGGGGTCTGATTAGTAAGAAGCACCAGTTACTTTTTAAAACTAGAAATGACTTTCCAGCATACACAGTAAGACTGAGTGCTAAGGACTGTTTTCAGGTAGACTCAGCTTTATGGAACAGTCCTCATTTGCAAAACAAATTCAGAAGGTGAATGAATCACTGCTAAGACCACTGGACCACTGCTGGTGTTCTTCCCTGGGTTCAAGGTTCCCCTGTACCAAATTCACAAAACAAGTTCATTTGGCCCTTTGAGTGGGCAGGTCTCAAATTCTATATATGGAATCAGACCGTGAACCTATAAAGACTGGCATTTCACAGCCAGCCCTGCTGATGCCAGCTTTCCGGCAGTAAGAGCAGTTTCACTGAAAGAAATCACAGAGGACTTGAAAACCCCAAACAGAAAGCGGCTCCCAGCAGGGAGCAAGAGTGAGAGTGGACACAGTGTACCGGGAGGGGGGGGTTTCAGCAGAAGCTTTGGAGAACCGAGGGAAGTTGTTCATTGGTTGTCAGGTTTCACATCTAAAAAGAGATCCGGCTGAAGATCACCGCACCTCGCTGCCGCCCATGTGCCACACCGCTTACAGTTTACATCGCACTTTGCGTACATTATCTGATTCCATCCTCACAACTCTCACAGAAGCGGCGGCAGATGGTATCACCTTCTTCTTACAGATGCGGAGACAGACTCGGAGGCTGACTTGTCCAGAGCCACACGACGGGGCTGAACCCCCAACCCAGATCTTTTGACTCTCTCCTCGCGCACTCACCTGCCAGACAGACCCCATCAATGGGGCCACCGGCGCAGTCCACGGCAAATTTTTGTTAAAGGCCACCTGAAGAAGAAACAACCCTTTCGCCTTTTATTTTTTATCCCTCCAAACGTATGACACCAGTGCCCACCAACTTTTGAATAGGGCTGCAAAGCTCAGATGTCTTTTCCCAATTATAGTTTTCAAATCAGCCTAACGCGAAGCTCAAATTACTTTAACTGAAGACTCTCTTCCCCAAGCGAAAGAATCCTGTCTTTCCTCTGTACTGCTCCGTAATGCAGTCAAATGTTCAGAAAAAACGCAGTACAATTTTCTGATGCAGTCTTAACCCTTGTCGTCTCTGGCTGGTGTCAAAGCCCGACCTCAAAGCCCCTGTCCAAGGGGAGTGGGACCTCAGCCTGGAGAGACAGAGCACATAGCTGCCCCAGCAGCTCCTCAGCTTTCCCTCACTGCCACCTTCACTCTTTCTGGATCTTCCCTCCAGGTCATCATGAAGGAAGTGTCCCTCCCTCCTCTCACCAAGGCCAGATCTTCCCCACAGACTTTCTCAAGGACTTTTGCTCAGGCTGACCCCACCCATTGCTCAAGATCAATCCCTCCCTCTCCCCGATCTTTCCCATCATCACACACATAGACCAGCAGCACCTGCAAACCCTTCCCTCTACACGCACATCCTCCCAGCTCCCCCTCCATTTCTCTGCCCCTCTTTCACAGTCAAACTTTGCCCCAAAGTTGTCTACACATGCTATTCCGGGGTTCTTCACCTCCTATTCCCCTCCCAACCTCCTCCAATTTTGCTCCCACCTAATCCATTGCTCCACTCAAACTGTTCTTTGCAAAGTCGCCAGTGGCTTCCATTTTGCCAAATCTAGTGGTGACGTTTCTGGCCTTAAATTCATGAAACATTTAACACACTCCTGGCCCAAACACACACACACACACACACACACACACACAGCCTTTTCTTATCTCTCAATAGACTCTTTAGAGCACCTCATCCAGTCTCCTGGATTTAAATACCACCCTTTGGCTGATGGTTCACACATTTTGATCTCCTGCCTGGCCATTCCTCTGGGGCTGGATGCTGTAACAGACTGCAAGCTTAACATGTCCATCTTGAATCTAACAGGCATCTCACACTTGGCAGTTCCCAAAGTGAAATCGCTTGAGTCTCCTCCCTGGGACTCTCCCTTGCCCCCATCTCAGCAAAGAGTACCACCTGTGTGTATGCAACCGCCCCCATCAGAAACTTCCTCTTTGGATTCCTCCTCCTCACCCTCCACCAGATCCATCAGCAAACCCTGCCCATTCTACCTTTAATGTGTGTCTCACACCCACCTGCTCCCCTGCATTCAACTCCTGTCACCTCCCCAACCTGGCCTGCTCCAAGTGCCTTTTACTGTGTTTCCTAATTTCACTCCTGCCCTCTCGACCAATACCATCCCCTTTAAACATAAGTTAGGGGATGTCACTTCCCATTACAAACTTTCAGTGACTTCCCACTGCCCTTCAATGAAACTCAAACCTTTCCAAGGCCTGGAATTCTGCAAGATCATTTCAAACACCCTCTCCCCCTCCCCCTTATCCACCTTGTCTCTTCTTAGTCCCACCCCAACCCCGCACCAAGTTCTTCCACATAGACTTCCTTGCTCTGCCTGATGCTCCCTGTCTTCCTCCACTCCCAATCCCCAGAGAGGCTTTTTGAGGCTACTTTAAGTAAGTCCAGGTCACTGCCCTCTGTGGTTTCATCTGAGCATTTATGGCATTTTGCAAGATATATTTCTTTACATATCTGCCTCCCCTCTGGACTGTAGAATAAATGGTAGGGTAGGGGATGCGTAGAGGAAGATGATAATGTCTCTTTTAATTATCAGTATATACCCAGAGCAGTAACACAGTGCTTAGGAAACAGTAGGTGCTCAATAAGGAGCTGCCAAATGTACGCATGAATAAACCAGATCCGGTTACAGCATGAAAATAACTGTTAACCTCCAGCCATTTAAGCACATAGGTTCTTTTTCCCCTTCCTCTCTATCAAAAAAAAAATTTTTTTTAAGTGTTACTAAACCAATAGCTCAGTACATACCTCTCATCCCCAGCTTGTCTTCCATGAGGAAAAAGCAAAAATCATCTTTCTTCAGTAAACTCAAATTTACCAGAAGTCCCTACAAGCAGCTGCTGTGAGAACTTAAACATTTTTAGACAAAATTCCAGAAGTTTTTTGTTGTGTATTTTCTTTAACCCAGAGGAAAAGTTTATTAAGAGAGCCATGGAATCAAACTTACATAACCAGGACTATATTATTCTTTAATATGCCACAGCACCCTAGCTGAAAAACACGCCAATATCTCCAGTTGCTCTAGCCTCCCCCTCCCCACAAAAGAAATCATCTAAATTTTAGTCTCCCCTTTATTTCATTGGTTCCTCTCTGATGTGCAAATTCAAAAATATTATTAATCCACGAGATTCCAGCTGATTCTCCTCCCTAAATCACAGTTTCATGAGGTCAGAAATAAAATGAGCTGAATTCAACTGTTTTTAGAGCAGGACAGTCAACACCCATCTCTACTGCCTGAGGTCTGAACCACTTGTCTGGATCCTTACTTCTCATGTCAATACTCAAGGTCAATAAAAACATCAAGAGCTTTTCCCTCAAAAGTGCCTGTGGTAAAATATACGTTATTGCAGAAGGGACAGTAACACAATATCATTATTATGAACCTTATCACAAATACATGACCAAATCCCAATTACCCACTTGTGAATTCTCCACAGAAAGTGGGTAAAGCCACACTGGGTGTTCTGGTCTCCCACTCCTCCCAGGACTACCTCCCCCTGCTGCCTGGGAATAATAGCTCAATTAACCTTAGATTTGACCAGGCATAATTAGGCAGGTGAACCAGTTGGCTGGAGGGGAAAACTTCCAAGATGAACTGAAATTATTTTCGGTGTCTGGGATTATATGCCCCACTCTTTATTAGCACATATAATTGGGAAATGCACTCCCCCCACCCCCCGCACCACCCCCAGCACTTTTTTCCCCCTAAGACAAAGTATTTCCTTGCATTTGACAGTCAAGATTATCAGGCCACTCAAGAGTCCTTGTTGGAATGCCAAGGTATAAATCCACTCTGTCCAGGAGAAGACAAAAAGAGAAGTTAATCAACGCCCAAGTCCATGAGGCAATCTGGCCGTTGGCCCAGGAAGAGACGGACTGTGGAGATCTCTTGAGACTTCTCTCCACAAGACCGAGTCACAGAATTTCAGAGACGGATGCAACTCTCGGATCAAACCATGCATTTTTAAGATAAAAATTCTAAAGCCCAGAAATGGTTAGATGCTGATAACCTCCCCACTTTTCTTTCCAGTGACGCTGTCCTCCTCACCTAAGAATCAAATCACCTTAAAAGTTCTTGTCATTTTACAAATACTGTAAACTGAGCCAATGGCTGAACACAAGACAATTTTACCATTTCCTGATTAATCAGCTTTATAGACAATTCTCATGCTTCTCCCCAAAAAAAAACAATGCTTTTGATTCTTAGGACCAAGCCACCCATCAGAGCAGGAGAAAAAGAATTTTAACTAAGTCTTGTTTCTGTGACCACATATTTTATTATATAAGCAGCAAAGAACACTACAGACTATCGCCTCTTTTACAATGAAAGCTCCTACCTCAACAAAAACCACAGGCCCAAGTGGGTTAAAAGAGGCAAAACTGAGTACTTTCCACACAGTTCATAGAACAACTGTTTTCACAGCAAGCTCACATAAACGCTATGTGATATTAACACATGCCTGCTATGTGGAAGCCTGCTTACCAAGCTGTGAAAAGACCCATGCTTACTATGGAACCCACAAAATTAATCTTCTCAGTGCTCATAAAGCAGAAGGGAAACGCTTTTTTTTGAGATGTCAAGCAGGCTTCTTAAACAATTCTTTGGCGAAAATGGACATGCCTAAAAGGGCGGAGCCCAAAGAGGTGTGTCACTGCCTGTATCAATTCCTATAAATCAAATCCTGACAATATTTTTAAAAGAATGAATTATGATTCATGGGCCTTCAAACCTTTATTACCACAAGAACATTCTCAGAAGAGGGAAAAAAAGCTCCTGTGACTTGATTAATGGCCAAAGCAAGACAATAAAATAAATCTCATAAATTAAAAAAAAAAAACTGAATGACTGCTCTTGGCTTCAAGGGTAGACATGTAAATAATTCCCCTTCCCTGGGATAAACACACATAAAGATTTTGTTTACCTTCCCAGCATATACATCAACCAGACTCAGATTTTCAGCAGGGAAAAAATAATAGCTAATTTGTTTAACGAATGCCTAGTTAGGAACACTTGATAAGTAGCAATAATATTTAATTCCCAGCTAACTCAACTCTCAAGCTGCCAAATATCAAATTCTCAATCTGGAAATCTGATGACAGGAAGGAAAGAAAAAAAAACAACTCTCCATCAGTAACATGTACAGAGCTCATTTTTTTAAAACAGATTTTTTTTTTCCTGCTAGTATTGAGCTTGTCTACAGAACTGCAGAAAGCTTAACCAACTTTAGTTAACCACATTGCTTACTGTTTACTCCCTGACTCTTCTAAACATGTCTTGGTTTGAATCCCTGATGCTAAAATTATCCTGACCAAGTTAAAATTCCTAGCATATTTATGGTGGTGATCATTTCATAATGTATAAAAATACTGAATTGCTATGTTATTCAACTAAAACTAATACAATGCTGCAAGTCAATTATACTTCAGTTAAAGGAAAATAAGGAATAAATAAACCTCCCAGCATAATAAAGGTACCTGACAGCCAAAGACCTACAACTCATCTGCAGAAACCAGTAGGCTGAGGACCAGGAAAAGAGGCACAGAGAAGCAAAGAGGGCAGGTTAACTAGTTAAGCACTGACTACTCCTCCTTGTTATCCTTCCACTGAGCACCAAAACCACATTTTCCATCACCAGACTGTTTTCCTGAGACAGTAAGTGATGCAGGAGGTTGGTACCAGTTGGGACAATGTAAAACTCCTTTCTTAAAGCTCTGCTCCATGGCCTGCTAAAAAGTGCAAACAGCCGGCATTTTTTAAAGAACTCTTCAGCCATCCCTGGATCCGTCATTCCTAAGCATCGCTTCCATGCACTTCACGAGACAGCCGGGGCCATGCTGTTAGCAACCCGCTTCACCACGTTCACTTGCCAAAGCCGCGTCTAGCGTGGGGAAAGAGTTTCCACAAAGCTGGCTCTAACGGGCCAGTCGAAGGCACACGGACGAACCAGAAGTCATTTTCTTTTAACCTAAGGATGGCAGGCGCACATGCTCCAGCCCAGTGCCGGCCAGAGGCTGCCCGCCAGGTGCTCTTGGCCTCTGCCAGTGAATGGGTGGTTTTGTGCTGTTTTTTAAATATCTATTTCTTTAGACCACCAGCAGTAACTTCCCAGCCTCCCCGAACTGAAGTTGGGGAGTGAAGGGATAGGTTTACTCCCTTATACATTTCTCCCATCTGGGTGGCCACTTTAACTTCTGGGGAGTACCCAGCCCCCGAAGAGCCCACAGGAGCGTATACATACACATATGCATCATGTCAAAAACCCCAAAAAGCACATCCCTAGAGTCCTGCGGTTTCTTGGCTGGAAGAATGAAGGCCTTATAACAGCACAACCTTCAATTGCAAGCTTCACCACCACCATCACCCTTTAAGCTGGGGCTGCCAATTACAGCGCCCACCTCACCCCTCCCCCTTTGCTGGGATGCTGTGCAGCGCAGAGAGGGGAGAGGGAAGAAGGGAAGCAGAGAAGGCCCTGCGAACATACTGAAAGTAAAAAAGAAGGGGGAGACGTCTCCTAATCCATCCCCCCACTTTTTCCTTCCCCTCCCCTGTCTTCTCACATAGCATCCCCCAACTAATTTTTTTTTAAATGTAACTTAACAAGCTTCTTGCCTACCTTGGCTGTTTCTGCAACAAGTGCATAGGCAATCCGACAAGAAGACCAGTCTTCGCCTGGGGGGTGAGATGAGGGGCGAGCAGAGCTGATGGAGTAATTTCAATATTAATTTATGTCAGAGCCGCCTTCTCGAAGCGCTACTCACTTACAGTACTGCCCTTAGCCTGTAAACAAATATCGCTCCGCCAGGAAACATACTCCCCAGATGCAAGCCCCTCTCCCCAACAGGGAACCTGGCCCTTCGCCCCCCTCCACCCCACCCCCCGCCACCCAACAGCGTGCTTCCCCACCCCGGGTAGGAAGCGCTGGGTTTCCAAAGCACCAACCCAGCAGCTCCGCCACCACCCCAGCAAGAAACTTACTCGGTCCGTCTACGCCTCCACCCTCCCTTCAGGAAATCTACTCTCCATATGCATTCAGCCTCCCCGCAGGAAATCTGCTCCCCCCTCCCCCCTTCTGTATACATGCACCCCTCCCTCTCCTCCTCCCCACGCGCCCTCCCCGGCCAGAAACTTACTAGCGAGCAAGCGTGCAGGCTCTCCCGATCCTGGAAACTTACTCCCAGATATAGCGCCCGCCAGCCCCCTTTCCCGGCCCTGCTCCCCTTCCTGCCCTCCGCCGCAAGCAACTCCAAACTCTCTGCATCCAGCCACTCTCCCTCCCCGGTGGAAATTTGCAGCGCGGGGCCGCGCGCGTGCATCCACCCTCCCCTTCAGGAAACTTACTCCCCATCTGCATGCACCGCCTCTCAGCCATCGCTTAGAGGGAAGGGGGTGTGCTAGGGAGACAGAAATACATATGTATCTCTCGCCCCTCCCCCGGCCGCAGCCCACTCGGGGCCGAGCCGCGGTAACCTGGCCTTACCTTTTGCATTGCTCCCCACCCTCGCCCCCTCCCTTAACCCTCCTTATCCGCTCCCCGGCGCCCCCCTTTTTTCACCCATTACCCACCCCTAGCAACCGTTCCCAAGCTCCTCTCGGCCTTTTTTTTTTTTTTTTTTTTAATCCAGGATGCAAATTCCTCCCCTGTCAGCAAATCGACTGTCAAATTATTTTCTTGCAAAAGGAGAAAGGCGGGGGGGTGGGGGGGAGCAGAAGCAAAAAGGAGGGGGGGCGGGGAAAGGGAGAGAGAGGGACAGAGGAGGGGAGAGATATCCCTCCGCAGAGCTGGGTCTGGCCGCGGGCGGGGAAGCAGGAAGTAAGGTGTCCAGCGCCTCGGCCGGCGGGTCCTCCGCCGCGGCCCCCGCCCGCGCCCCCTTGTCCCCCGGGGCGCCGCGCTCTGGCGGGCGCGGGCCGCCCGGCGCATTGTTCGCAGCCTCCCCGGCGATGCGCTGTCGACCTTATTATGTGTGCTCTGCTTGTGCGTGAGATTGCACCTTTTGTAGGCTGGGAAGACTCTGGACGAGGATGGGGCAGGGGGCGCGGACCAAGTTGCTGCCCCGCGCGGGACCTGACAGCCCCGGGGTGTGGCAGAGTCTCCGACGAGGCCGGAAAATCGAGGCCCGGGAGAAGGCGGCGTGGCCGGGGAGCTGCCGCTCGAGACCCAGACCAGTGCAGGATTGTTTCCTGCGTAGCCGTCCCGGTTATTGTAACGCGCTTTGCAATCTAACGACTGGGCTTTGGGTTTTCTGTTTATTTTTTAAGGGGCTGCAGAGATGCCAAGGTCTGGGTGGGCTGCGAGGAGACGGTCTGCGCCTACCCACCACTGCACCCGGCCTCGATGGGGCTGGGAGAAGGGCTGAGGCTCCCGGGAAGGGGCTGGAGGTTCGCGAAGCGCGCGGCTCCTGTCCCTCCGCCCCTATGGGGGCGGGGACGGGGTGCTGCAGTCGGCGCTGGAACGGCAGCCCTCTGGGGAGGGGTCTCCATCTCCGCTGCGCAGCAGGCCGGGGAGGGAGGTTGCCTAGGAGAGGGGCCGGAACCGGGCGGCGGAGGGGAGGGGAGGGGGCGCGGGTGCCGCCGCGGCGCGCGCTCGCCCCTCCTCGTGCGCCATGACTGTGGAACGTGGTGCCGGGGAGGAGGGCCGGCCGCCGGGGGCCGCCCGGGGCTGCTCGGCATTGGTGCGGAAACCCGAGCCGGGAGCCGCTCCTCGCTCAGTCTCCTCCTCCTCCTCTGCGGGGGAAACCGCTGCACCCGAGCCGAGAGCAGCTGCGAGCAGGGGGCAGGGCGCGGGCTGAAAGGCGAGCCAAGGGTTCAAACCTCGGCGGCGCCAGGGGGGCGAGAGCCGGACAGCCCCTGGTCCCTCAAGGGCGCAGCCGGCCTTTCGGTCCATCCTGGGACGCCAGCCTTTCCAGGAGGCTTCACGAGTTCAGGGAAACGTGAACCAAAGATGGTTGGGTGGCACAGACCACCTCGAGCCGCGTAGGGGGCATCTCTCTCGTTGAGGTCCCACAAGACAGCGAGTGCTTTTTGCTCCGGAGAAAGTTAAACCATGCGTTTTTCACTATGGGAAAATCGTTGCGCCCGTTCCCCCCAAATCTTCGGGCAGCATAAATAAGGTGCTCCCGCTCCCCGGACCTTCGCCACTGTCCCCCACCCCCACCCCCACTCGGGCGCCGGGTGTGGACAGGGCGGGGGAAGGCTATATGGGAGCTTAAAGCATGAGGTCATGGGCAGAGAAGGCTGCTGCCAAAAGCGGCCGAGGTTTTTGTGTATTTTGAGGGGTAACGGTTCTCCATCTTCAGCAGTGTTGAGTTCTCCCGCATAACCCTATAAATTCTGGGGCACCTGGACCAGAGAGCCCCCGAAAGAAGAGGGGGCTCTGCGCTCTTTTCATTCTATGAGCTTTTGGCCGGTGCCCTACCCTTTTAGGGAGCCCTTCCATAGAAGCAAATAAAGTCGAGGGACAGCGCACAGTGTCGTGGGGTTTGAGAAAGATTCTGATTCCTCAGTCGTAGGTTATCTTCCAACCGGATTGCTTTCTGCGATGGCCTCCTGCCCCCCCTCCGACCCATTCTTCCTAAGTGTCCAGAAGAATCTTCCTACAACTCCGGACTACACTCCTTCAAACCCCTCCCATTTGCTCTTAGAATAAAGCTCCGAAGCCCCCGCGCGATCTCGCCCCTACAGACCTCCACTCTCACGGCTCCTCCTCCTCTACTGTAAGCAGGGTAGTGCTTCTTTGTTCTGTGGCTGGGGGCGGGGGTAACCCTTCCCCCTCCACCTCTTCTTACTAACTCCTGCTAGACCTTCAGACTCGACTCAACGTCACTACCTCCAAGAAGCCTTCCTAAGGATACAGTCTCAGCTCTAACTCCCTCAGAGAGAAAAGACCCACCCTCGACCTCGCGGCAGCTGGGCTGTGGCCGAAGCTGGCCGCAGTGGCAGCCCTTTTCCAAGTGGAGGAGGAATAGCCAAGCTTGAGCGCCATCACTGACTGGGGACCGGACCTCCTGGGTGGGAGTTGACGAGGACAAAACCTCAAAACACCCTGTTTCCTCAAGAGACCTAGGAAAGGCAGCGGCAGTACCGCCCAGAAACCTCAGCTCCACCACCTCCCACCCCCGGCACACACCCACACTTGTAATGCAGGGAGAGGTCTTTTAATCTAAAACTCCTCCCTGGGGCAGATAAGGAACCTGAGACTTGAAGGGAGTAAGTAACCTGCCTAAGGTCAGTGAGGAAATTGACACCCTGGTCTTTCTTGCTCCTAAGCTAAAAGGAAGGATTGGGGACCTAAAGTACTGCTGCTGCACAGCCTAGGATGCCCGCGTTGCCTTCCAAGGACCCCTACATGCTTAGCCCACTACCAGCAGAGGGGTAGTAAGCCCAATGGTTAGCCGGGCAGGCTCTGACCTTATTAGGCAAGTTACTTAACCCCACTTGGTTCAGTTTTTTGCTTGTAAAATCAGAATAATGGTACCCGCAGTGTAGTGTTTTGTGAAATTTTTATGAGTTCGTACATGTAAAGGCCTTAGAACAGTCTAGGCAAGTTCTTGGTTACTTGTGAGTGGGGTTTTTTACCCTCTCTTCCCAAAGACTCTAGAAAATCAGGGCCTCAGAGTCTTACCATCAAAAACTGCCTAGGGCCTAGTAAACTTTGACAGCACCTATAAATGCACAGATAGTACACATTACAAAGGATTTAGTTAGCCAACAGATTCAGCTCTCAACAACCCCAAATCTGGGAGCACTGGTTCTGGACTTTTAGAATGAGTGTCAGAGGGAGGGTGACTAAGGTTAAAATATTACCTGGGATCTTTGAAATCAGTGTCAGGCTGAAATAGTCCCATCCTGGTGCGAAACCTGCCTAAGATGACAGAAGCCTTCCCAGGGCTGCAAAAACTGTAAGGGGACAGGAAGGGGGTATAGCTCACTGGTAGAGCACATGCTTTGCATGTATGAGGCCCCGGGTTTGATCCCTGCCACCTCCAGGCATTGGTTCTGTTTGGGGGCTTCACTGGTGGCTCAAATGGTAAAGAATCCGCCTGCCAATGCAGGAGACACAGGAGATGGGAGTTTGATCCCTGGGTTGGGAAGATCCCCTGGAGACAGAAATGGCAACCCACTCAGGTATTCTTGCATGGAGAATCCCATGGACAGAAGAGCCTGGTGGGCCCCAGTCCATGGGGTTGCAAAGAGTTGGTCACCACTAAGCCACTAACACTTTCACTTTCATTATTATTATTATTACTATTATTATTGTCATTAGATCTTAGTTTTCCCATTCTCAGCATTTACCCCATGATAAGAGAGGGTTGTTTTTTTCAATGAAATTCATTTTCTTGGAATTTGTTTGATGCATTTATAATGGTTCCAAATTCGAATAAACACTGAGATGTCTCCCTCCTTCCATCTCTACTCCTAACAGTTTTCCCTCTGTGGAAGGTCCAAAGACATGTTCAACTGTTGTCCAGCTGAGGTCTCCGGAGAACTCTTCGGACGCCTATTTAAATTTTTATGTCCAGGGCTTTCTTCTCCAATTCAGGCAGAATCAACCCCCTACTCCCAACCTCTCTACCCCTTCAGACTCAATCCTAAACAGGTTTGTAGTAACAGTGATGAAGCACCACTCCTGGGCTACTGACAAAAGCAGAAAACTTGTTTGTGATTCTTTCTCCTCCTCTACACTAGAAATAATAGCTAAGGTTTACTGAGTACTTTCTATGTGCCTAGCACTATGCTAAATTCTATATGTGCTTTCTCCTATTTTATCAGCCCCAAACCATCATCATTAACCTTATTTTACAAATGCAGACAGAAGAGGAGGATCAGAGAGATTATGTAACTTGCTCCAGTTTGCATCCAGGCCAACCTGAGCCCAAACACTCCCTTAACCACTAGGCCTTTTGCCTCTCTCCAATGCAGGAAAAACCCTGGTAGCCTGAAGGGGAAGGAGTGAAAAAGAGTTTGGGGACTTAAATTGTGGTTAGTTGCACAGTCGTGTCCGACTCTTTGCAACCCCACGGACTATACCCTACCAGGCTCCTCTGTCCATGGAATTCTCCAGGCAAGGATACTGGAGTGGGTTGCCATTTCCTTCTCCAGGGGATCTTCCTCACCCAGAGACTGAACCCAGGTCTCCTGCATTGCAGGTGGATTCTTTACCATCTGAGCCACCAGGGAAGCCTTAGGCAGATCTTACTTCAAATTCTGGGTCATGCCCTAAGCAGTGAGAACCTGGAAAGATTTCTTAACCTTTCTGAGCCCCAGTTCACCCACCTATGAACTGGGACCATACAATTCTTCCTTGGCCAAATGAAGTGAAAGTCAAATGCCTGTGAATAATGAGTTTTAAAAGGCATAGTAAACCAAATGCAATGTTTAGATCTTGTGTGGCTGTGATTAGAATAAACCAATTGTTTAAAAGACATTGTTGAGACAATCAGGGAAAGAAAATGTCGACTTGATATAGATGTAAAGAAATTATTAATTTTTGTTAGACTTGATGGTACTGTGGTTATGTTTTTTCTTGAGTTCTTATCTTTTCATGCATAATGAAGAATTTAGGATGAAAGTTGTTTTGGATTTATTTTCAAATACTCCAGGCCTCTCTCCCAAACCCATAAGATAAATACAATAAGATTAGCAAAGTTTGGATAATTGGTGGAACTGTCTATAATACTGTTTATCCTACTTCTGCTGAATGTTTCAAATAAGTCTGAAATAAATTTAAAAATAAAATAACTATTTTAAAGCACTGAAATTTAAAATGATCAGGCTTATTTAATTACTATGAAAGGTTATCAGTAACTATGAACTTTTTTTAAATTGTTGAAATAATACAGTAGTGGCTTACAGGAGATAGGTAAAGATGGCAATTTTGTCACTATAAGACATTTGGAGCAACTCCTGTGTCTGGAAGGTAAACCAGGGAAGAGGCAGAAATGAACATCACAGAGAGCAAAGTAGACAGGTGATTGTTAAGCACCCTCCCCCACTTAACCACACAGAGAACAATGTACAGGAAAGAAAATGGCAGGAATGGGTGATGGAGGAACAGGCACATTAAAATGGGGGGCCAATTTTCCCCCAAACTGTATGTCTCCATAGAGCCACTTCAAAACTGCATGGATTAGGAATCTGATACCTTGGGCAAAATTCTCAACTCTGTGCATCAGTTCTGTCACCCAGTCCAGAAATGTTGTCCTGAGTTTCCTCATTTGTAGCTTGGGTATAAGACCTCTCAGGCCCTTCCAGCCATCCAGACTAAAAGTCTAAGCAATTCTGTTGTTGGCTTTCACAAGAGAAGGCTCATTTTTGTGGCCACACTGGTTATTTGCCTAGCTCAAGAACAGACCCCAAATGAATGGAAATGTAGATGATTCTCAAACAAATGAAATGTTTTAGGCCCAATGAACATTCTGTGTATTGTTCTAGGAGTAATTTTTCTGGGCTCTGGATTTAAACAGTTGGATTTTTTTTTTCATATGACCCCGTTTTGAAATGAAAGTTTGTTCTTGAGAGAAAATTTGCATTTCAGAGAAAAGATGAGACAATATATTTGGTAAATCTTCAAAGAAGTGAACTTTTCTGTATAATACTTTATATTAAAGGTGACTGTTCAGGAGAGTTTCTTAAAAACTGAGACTTTCCTGGCAGTTAAGTGGTTAGAGCTCTATGCTTCCAATGCATGAGGCTTGGGTTTGATCCCTTATTGGGAGCTAAGATTCCACATGCGGAGTGCATGGCCAAAATTTTTTAAAAAGAATAAAAACTGGGAAAACAAGGCGTGGAGAAATGGGGAGAAAAACATGGAAATCCCACTTCTGCTTCCTGCTCTATCCAAGGCTCTGAGATGCAACGTGACCAAACCAACGGACTGTGTGTGTAGAAACCATCAGTGTATACTTTAGGAACGAGTGATACTGCTATATTTAAAATGGATAACTAACAAAGACCTACTGTATAGCACAGGGAACTCTGCTCAGGTAACCTGGCAGCCTGGACAGGAGGTTGAAGGAGAATGGATACATGTATATATATGGCTGAGTCCCTTCACTCTTCACCTGTAACTATCACAACGTTCTTAATCGGCTATACCCCAATACAAAATAAAAAGCTAAAAAAAAAAAGAAAAGAAACAAGTGATGGATGTAACTCCCACAGTTGTTGAAGAAGGCTCAGTGGTCAAGGGCAAAAAAGCCTGTGGCAAGTTCAAGCAGTGAAACACAAGAGTTGTAGAGTATTTCTGAAACTCGTGTTTGTTTGCCACCAAAGCAACAAAAGCAAAAAGTCCTGGCATAAGAGGGCTTATGGGACTCCCATTTTGAAACTAATAAGATAGCATGATATGTTGACTGTCACCTTAACCCCCAAGTCTGTTAAAGACGGTGTTGAGAGAGCAGGCCTTACTCAAGACAGGAGGCCTAACTGGTTTTTATTTAGTAATACTAAGAGATTGCTATCTCAGGCAAGTTTCTAGCCAGAGAGAGAAAATAGGTTCCAGACTATGAGACGGTTCTCAGTTTAAGTCTTATTTCCAAGAGAGAGGAGAAAAAGCTAGCATATTTGGTAGATTCTGTATCTGGTACCAAAAAAAAAAAACCAACACAAAAGCAACACATTGGTTGAAATTCCTGCTAAAAATTCCTGCACCTGCCTAGAAGGCATGCTTGGGAGTCACACATTTCAGCTAGGGTACCAGCCCATGGTGAGTCCGACTCAAGGGTTATGGTGGTGGCCCCCGCTGGTTCGCAAATGAGTGGCTTTTTTCGATATAACGTTGAGGAAGAAAAAGTAAGTGAATTTCCTACTGGAGATGCAAATCTACTAAAAAAGTTTTAAATTGCACAGTTTTTGAATCTAAATATAGATCACAACTACTGTTCCAGGACCCCCCAGTGGAGTCACAATTTTTTTTTTTTTAATGGGAAAGAGAACCCTTAAGACCTCATATTAGAAAATTAACCTGGCCGGCACACTTCAACAGGTAACAGAGGAGCATTTCGGGTAAGAACTGTTTAAAATAGTGTGCAGTAAGGGCGGGCTTCGTGTACATGCAGCTTATGTAGTCACGTAAGACCCTGCACTTAGAAGGTCCCAGCACTGTTCAGTCAAGATGGTGATGGTGCTCGCCATCTTGAAATTCATTGTGGTTTTTGAACGAAAAGTTCTGCGTTTTCATTTTGCTCTGCACCCTGTGGTTTAGATGGTAAAATCCTCTGCTTGCAATGCTGGAGACCTGGGTTCAATCCCCGGGTCAGGAAAATCCCCTGGAGAAGGAAATGGCAACGCACTCCAGTATTCTTGCCTGGAAAATTCCACTGATGGAGGACCCTCGTAGGCTACAGTCCATGGGGTCGCAAAGACTCGGACACGACTGAGCGACTTCGCTTGTGCAGGGCTTAGGGAAACCAGGAACAGACAACGTAGCACCAGAGGACTAAAAGCAGTGTGGAACCTTAAACAAACCCATAAGTCAGAAAGGGCAAGAAAGAGAAATATCTGGAATACAGGGAAGGCTGTTGCTGAAGTCATGTGTGAGAGGGTTACACAACATTAGTGACTGTCTTCTGTAAGAACACAACACAGAACACACCCACAGTCAACTGGCAGCCTGCAAAGAGCACTCTCTGCCCCTGCCCTCTGACCTCCAGCACGTGCCTCCCATTGGCTGAACCCTACAGGAAGTCAGAGACTCTGGAGCCTATTGAAATCCGTATAGGTCAGCCTGCCGGGCCACAGGATATGCTGGGGGAAGGTAAGAGTGAGTTTGGAGAGGGCAGAAAAGAGCCAGCTCAGGACTTCTATCTGAAATTTTCAGGATCATGGTTAAGAGTAAATAACACGGAAATGGAAAATTCAAACAGTGAGTTTCAATAATTGACTTTGTGTTGATTTTTTTTAAAGGATAGTCATTTGCTAGGCATCGTGAAGAGGGTCTTACATACTTTCAAAGGAAAAACGAGGTAGTCCAAGAAATGTTTTTTTAAAAATCAGATGTTTGAAAGAACCATCGTTAAGTGAAGAGAGAAGCCTAAGATTTCAAAATTTTTAGAAACATTCCAGGCCCCAAAGTCGAATTTTGTAGGTAACACCTCACCTTTACTTCTCTCACGCTTAAACCAACATCATAACAAAAAGGTACCTTTGACAGGCACTGGATCCCAAGAATTGCAAGGACCATTAGGGTTCGAGAGATTCTTTTCACACATGAATAGCTTGTACAAAGGGAGTTCATTATGCTGACTTGTAACCATTCCGACTACTCAATTCCTCTAAACATTTTTAGACTATTCAGATCACTTTCAAAAAAGTGCATATCACTGATTAATTCTCATGCCACTCAGAGTTCTTAACTATTCAGATATGGGCTAAACTAAATTTATCCTTTATAATTTCCTTGAAAAACAAAGATTTTTGCTGCAAATGTGAAGAAGACTGCAGGGACACACTTCATCTCTTTTTTAAAAATTGAGGTAAGAGTCACAGAGCACAGAATTAAGCATTTTAAAGAGCATAGTTCAGTGACACATCTGTGTAGTTCCAAACATTTTTATCACCCCAAAGGGAAACACAATACATGTTAAGCAGTCACTCCCCACCCTTCCCTTCCTCTAGGGCCTTGCAACCACTTACCTGCCTTCTGTCTTTAGGTTTACCTATTTTGGATATTTCATATAAATGGAATCATATAAAACGTGACCTTTTCTGTTTGGCTGCTTTCACATAGCAATGTTTTCAAGGTAAATTCATGATGTAGCATGTGTCAATACTCATTCTTTCTTATGGCTGGGTGATATCCCCTTATATGGGTATTAATATTTTTTAATCAGTTCATCAGTTGATAACATGTGAGTTGTGTTTCCAGCTTTTGGCAATTGTAAATAATGCTGTGGTGAACATGAGTGTATATGTACTTATTTGAACCCAGGTCTCCCGCATTGCAGGCGGATTCTTTACCAGCTGAGCCACAAGGGATGTCCAAGAATACTGAAGTGGGTAGCCTATCCCTCCTCCAGGGCATCTTCCCAACCCAGGAATTGAACCAGGGTCTCTTACCTGCAGACGGATTCTTCACCAGCTGAACTACCAGGGAAGCCCTACTTATTTGAACACCTATTTTCAGTTCTTTTGGGTATACACATAGGAGTGGAATTGCTGGGTCATATGGCAATTCTGTTTAACTTTTTGAGGAACTGCCAAATTGTTTACACAACCTTTTAAGGGAACTCTGAAACCCTTTTAAAAGCACGCATTTTACAACCACAGAGTCGGACACGACTGAAGCGACTTAACACCAGCAGCAGCAGTGAACTCGTAATACACACTTTTTTTTTTTTTTTACAAAAATAGCCTCAGAGTGCTCATCAATAAATCCAGCCTGAAATAGAAAATGAAATTAAGTCAAAGAAGAAAAACAACACAGTAAACCTCTGAATGGTAACAATTTCACATCAGAAAGCACCCCTGTCTAGCTTTTTCAGTTCAACCCATTGCTCTAAAAACCTTAAGCACGATTGTATGATTGTGTAGGATAATTCAATTCAGTTCAGTTGCTCAGTCGTGTCCGACTCTTTGCGACCCCATGGACTGCAGCACACTAGGCTTCCCTGTCCATCATCAACTCCCGGAGCCTGCTCAAACCCATGTCCATCAAGTCAATGATGGCATCCGACCACCTCATCTTCTGTCATCCCCTTCTCCTGCTTTCAATCTTTCCCAGCATCAGGGTCTTTTCCAATGAGTCAGTTCTTCGCAACAGGTGGCCAAAGTATTGGAGCTTCAGTTCAGCATCAGTCCTTCAAATGAATATTCAGGACTGATTTCCTTTAGGATGGACTGGTTGGATATTCTTGCAGTCCAAGGGACTCTTAAGAGTCTTCTCCAACACAACAATTCAAAAGCATCAGTTCTTCAGGGCTCAGCTTTCCTCATAGTCCAACTCACATCCATATGTGACTACTGGAAAAACCATAGCGTTGACTAGATGGACCTTTGTTGGCAAAGTAAATGTCTCTGCTTTTAAATATGCTGTCTAGGTTGGTCATAGCTTTTCTTCCAAGGAGCAAGAAACTTTTAATTTCATGGCTGCAGTCACTATCTGCAGTGATTTTGGAGCCCAAGAAAATAAAGTCTGTCACTGTTTCCCCACTTATTTGCCATGAAGTGATGGGATCAGATGCCATGATTTTAGGTTTTTGAATGTTGAGTTTTAAACCAACAATAAGTAGGATAATTACCTAGTAGATTAACTCTGACTTTGAGTTGCTGAGCCTGCATATAGAAGGTGTGGTTTGTGTTTGTTTTTGTTTTTTTTCTTGCTGTTGTCCTTTTTTTAATCTATTTATTGACTTAATATTTATTTTCTCCTTTGGAATTGAGTTGAGAAGCACAGAATTTTGGCAAACTGTCTCTTTCAGATGAAGTCAGAGGTCCTACCTAGGAATAGGCTTTTCTTTCTTTTTTAAAATCAACATCTAATAAGTATAATTGATGAGTGTATGTGTGTGTTCTATGTGTAAACATCATCACAATCAAGATAAAGATGGTTCTATCCCCTTCACACTAAAAAATCCCTTTAGAGTTCCACTGTCCCCTCATTATAACCCCTGGAAAGTAGTGGTCTGTTCTCCATGACTCCTTCACTTGGCCTTTTTCCTAAATGTCATAGAAATGGAATTAAAACATATACAGTCTTTTGAGACTGGCTTCTTTGACTCCACATAATGTCTTTAAGACTCACTCATATTACTACATATAATAATAATAGTTCATTCCTTTTCATTGCTCAGTAGTATTCATACTCTACTAGCAATAATATTTATTGCTAAATAGTATCTTAATGCTAAAGAATATGAATATACTCACTTTATTCACCCATTGGAGGATTTTGGGGGTTGCCTTCACAGTTTGGGGATGATTAGAATAAAGCAGATATAAACATTCATGTACAGGTTTTGGGGTGGACATAAAATTCATTTCTTTAAGGTACATACTTAAGAGTGGTACTTAAGTATATACTTAAGGTACATACTTAAGATATACTCATACCATATCACATGATAAGTATGTGTTTCACAGGCAAATTGTATTCCTGAGAATCATTTTATATTCCCAGCAATAAATGAGAGTTCCAGTTGTTCCACAGCCTTGCCATCAGTAGATACTGCCAGGCTTTTGTCGCTACTGATGTTTTTTTCATCCTATGAGCTATATAATAGGATCTGAGTGAAAAGTGAAAGTGAAAGTCACTCACTCATGTCCGACTCTTTGCAATCACAGTCCATGGAGTTCTCCAGGCCAGAATACTGGAGTAGGCAGCCTTTCCCTTCTCCAGGGGATATTCCCAGCCCAGGGATCAGACCCACGTCTCCTGTATTGCAGGTGGGTTCTTTACCAGCTGAGCCACAAGGGAAACCCAATAGTATCTCAATATGGTTTTAATTTGCATTTTCCTAATGGCTGATCATACTGACATCTTTTCATATGCTTATTTCCTCTAAGGTGAAGTACATAGATATTTGTCTTATGCCTTGTTTTTTTTTTTTTTTTTTTTGCCATCTAACAAACTACATATTTCATCTATCTATTTTACTTATTGTTTGTCTCTCCTATTGAAATGTAAATCCCATTAGGGTAGGGATTTTGGTCTGTGCTGTTTTTCCTTTAATTTATGATCTAAAATGCATGTGATTTACCCATCAACTGTAACAGTGCTTCATACATTGTAGTTTTCTAACTAATAGTTTTTGAATAAATGAACATGTATTGAGGACTTACTATGCATCAGGGACCATTCTAAAAGCATGGTAATATTATCAGAATTTTTGGTTGTTGCCATTTAATTATTTCATCAATAATTTTACTTTTTCTTTACAAGTCTTTAATTATTCAACAAACACACTGACTGGTTACTACCTGCCAGTTACTATGCTAGGGCTTGGAAATAAAGTGAAAGCCACCCTCAGGAGACAGGTTAATACTGTAAAATAAGAAAGGTTCTGTGATAAAGATATGTATAGGAACCGGGCAAAGCACAATGGAAGGAATATGGAATTCATATTTAAGGGGCTGATCTAGAAGAGCTGATCACTTAAATCAAACTGAAGTGAATAAAGTGCTTACTTATACTTTTCCTGTAATATTGATATTAAACAGAATTAATTTTAAACCTCAATTATTTTTGTTCCCACCTACAGTAATGTAAAGTCTTCCCCGGTGGCTCAGACAGTAAAGCGTCTGTCTACAATGCAGGAGACCTGGGTTCAATCCCTGGGTGGGGAAGATCCCCTGGAGAAGGAAATGGTAACCTACTCCAGTACTCTTGACTGGAACATCCCATGGGCGGAGGAGCTTGGTAGGCTGCAGCCCATGGGGTTGTGAAGAGTCGGATACGACTGAGCGACTTCACTTCACTTCACAGTAATGTAAGTTATCCAGAAAGCACTATATTTTAAAATGGCATTGAAACCAAATGAAAGGCATTGGTCATCAGTTCCTATCAAGATAGGTATCTTTGGGGGCTTTCCTAGTGGTACAGTGGTTAAGAGTCTGCCTTGCAATGCAGGGGACACTGGTTGATCCCTGTTCCAGGAAGATCCCATATGCTGTCGAGCAGCTAAGCCCATGTGGCATAACTACTTCGTCTGTGCTCTAGAGCCCTCAAGCCACAACTATTGAAGTCCATGCCCCTAAAGCCCGTGCTCCACAACAAGAGAAGCCACCACAACAGGAAGCCCAGGCACCGCAACTGAGAGTGGCCCCAGCTCACCACAACTAGACAAAGCCAGCACACAGCAATGAAGATCCAGAATGGCCAAAAATAGATACATAAATAAATGATAGGTATGGAGGAGCCTGGCAGGCCACAGGCCATGCAGTAGCAAAGAGTCAGACATGACTTAGCAACTAAACAACAACTTTTGTTTTAAGGATGGTAAGAATTAAACTGTAACAAGATGTTCTCCTCATTTTTAATTGGGTTGTTTGCTTTCCTACTATTGAGTTTTGAGAGTTTTTCTAGATACAAGTCCTTTGTTGGGTATATGATTTGAAAATACTTCCCCCCACATCTGTAGCTTTCCATTCTCTTGATGTCTTTCACAAAGAAAAAGGTTTTCATTTTAATAAAGTCCAATTTGTCCATTTTTTTCTTTTCTGGGTTGTGCTTTTGATATCAAGTCTAAGAAAGCTCCCTGATCCCAAGTCATGAACATTTCTACTCTGTTTTCTTGTGAAAGTTTTATAGTTTTACATTTTACATCTATGATCTATTTTTCAATGAAGTGTGAGATTGAGGTCAAGATTTTTTTGTCTTTAGCTTCTTGTGGCATACTTTTGCATTTGGATGTTCAGTTATTCCAACATCATATGTTGAATAGACTATCTTTTAACCATTGAATTGCTTTTTTACCTTTGTCAATAATTGACATTTTCTGACTCAGTTGTTTGATATAGACTGATCCATTGGTCTCTGCCTCTATCCCTCCACCAGCACCACAGCATCTTTTTTTTTTTTTTTTAACTTTACAATATTGTATTAGTTTTGCCAAATATCGAAATGAATCTGCCACAGGTATACATGTGTTCCCCATCCTGAACCCTCCTCCCTCCTCCCTCCCCATACCATCCCTCTGGGTCGTCCCAGTGCACCAGCCCCAAACATCCAGTATCGTGCATCAAACCTGGACTGGCAGCTCGTTTCATACATGATATTATACATGTTTCAATGCCATTCTCCCAAACCTTCCCACCCTCTCCCTCTCCAACAGAGTCCATAAGACTGTTGTATACATCAATGTCTCTTTTGCTATCTCGTACACAGGGTTATTGTTACCATCTTTCTAAATTCCATATATATGCGTTAGTATACTGTATTGGTGTTTTTCTTTCTGGCTTACTTCACTCTGTATAATAGGCTCCAGTTTCATCCACCTTATTAGAACAGCATCTTGATTATTCTTCCTTTATAGTAAGTTTTAAAATTGGGTAGACTGATTTCTCCTACTTGATCCTTCTTTTTCAAAATTGTGTTGGCTATTCTGTTCCCTTCCCCTTTCCAAATAAATGTAAGAACCAGCTTGTCTATATCTGCAGAAATCTTACTTTTGATTAGACTTTTGATTGGAATTGTATTAAATCTATTGATTTCTTGGAGAAAATTGGCATGTTCAACTAAATTGGATCTTCCAATCCATGAATCCAGTATGTTTCTCCATTTATTTATGTCCTTTGATAGCTTTCTTTAGTGTTTATAGTTGTCAGCATGCAGATCCTGAACAAGTTTTGTTAAATTTATATTTAAGTATTTCTCTTTTAAATTTTTTAAATGAAATATATTTTGAATTTTGATTTCTGAATTGTTTAAACATATAGAAATATAATCGTTTTGTGAATGAGCCTTATCTCTTATAGTTGTGCTAACTTCATTTTTTAAAAAAATTTTTTTATTTATTTATTTGGCTGCACAGGGTCTTTTGTGGCATGTGGGATCTAGTTCCCCCACCAGGGATCAAACCAAGGGCCTCAGCATTGAGAGCTCAGAGTCTTAGCCACTGGACCACCAGGGGAGTCCCTTCATTTGTTAATCTAAGAGTTTTTAGTAAATTACTTGGGATTTTCTATGTAGAAAATCATGTCATCTACAAATACACAATATTCTTTATTTTTTCTGTATCCAAAATGTGTTTATTGGGATGGTTTCCCATTCATCCTGATACAGGGTATTTTAAGTGCTGCTTCCATCTGAAGAAGCATCCTTCTGTAAGCCTTGCTTTTCCTCCTGTAGGCTGGCAGAGGACAATAGAGCAGCCAAACTATGATTTGTGCATGGCTAAAGATAGTGGTGATTTTATAGCATCCTGGGCATTTCACATCCATGAAATACAAATTGGAGCTCTGCATCAGGCACTTCTTCCTGTGTTTCCTCTTTTCCACTTCTGGAGAGGGATGAAGGTGATCCTTTGCGAAAGTCACGTTCTCATGGGGAGGTCGTCACTGCCAGAAAGGCCATATTTTCTTTCATATGCTTTTGTATGCCTTTTACTGCTACTTTCTCTGACTTATTGCACTGACTAGGACTTCCTGTATTACACTGAATAGGAGTGATGAAAGGACATCTTTGCTTTGTTCCTGATATTAGGGGAAAGCATTCAGTATTTCACCATTAAACATTACATTAACTGTAGGTATTTTGTAGATGGCCTTTATCGAATTAAGGAAATTTCCTTGTATTTCTATATCACTGAGAGTTTTTATCATGAATGGATGCTGGATGACTTCAAATGCTTTTTCTGCATTGTTGGATATACTCATGTCATTTTTCCTCTTTAGTTTTTTAATATGGTGAATTACACTGATTGATTTTTATATTTGGAGCCAGTCATGCATGTCTAGGATAAATCCCACTTGGTCATGGAGTAGTAGTCTTTTTATATATTGCTAGATTTGATTTTCTAGATTTTTGTTGTTGTTGTTGCTGTTTCAAGATTTTTGTGTACTGTTCATGAGAGATAGTGGTCTATAATTTTCTCTCCTTGTACTGTTTTTGTCTAGTTTTTTAGGTATCAAGGCAATTCTAGCCTCATAAAATGGGTTGGGAAGTGTTCCTTTCCCTTCCCTTCTGTTTGCTGGAAGAGATTGTATAGAAATAGTGCTATTTGTTTTTTTAAAGTTTGATAGAATTTACCAGTGAAGCCATTGGGCCTGAAAGTTTGTTTGTTTTTAAGGTTTTTAACCTGTGGATTCCATTTCTTTAATACATATGTTACCTATTTCTTCTTTGGGTGAGTTTTGGAGTTTTGTGGCTTTTAAGGAATTGGTCCATTTCATCTAAGTTTATATACATAGGGTTGTTTAGAGTACTTTTTTTTTTAACATCTCTGAGGTCTTTAATGACATCAGTAATTTGTGTCTTTTCTATTTTTTAATTGTTATTAATAGTATTTTGATTTCATTGATCTTTTCAAAGAACCAGCTTTTGATTTTACTGATTTTATCATTTTTCAGTTTTAAGTGGCTTTTTTTTTCTCGCTTTATTATTTCCTTCCTTCCACCTTCATTTGGCTTACTTTGCTTGTCTTGGTTTCTTAAGATGGATGCTTAGTCTGTTGATTTAAGACCTTTCTTCTAATATAAGCTAATTTATAATGCTATAAATTTCCCTTTAAGAACTGATTTAACTTCATTCCACAAAATTTTATGTGTTGTGTTTCATTTTTGTTCAAAAATATTTTATAAAATGCATGCATCCCAATGTTCATTGCAGCATTATTTACAATAGCCAAGACACAGAAACACCTAGATAACCACTGACAGATTAATGAATAAAGAAGATGTGGAATACTCAGTCATAAGAAAGAATGAAATAATGTCATTTGCAGCAACAAGGATGAACCTAGAGATTATCATAAGTGAAGTAATTAAGGCAGAGAAAGACAAATATCATATGGTATTGCTTATATGTGGCATCTTAACAAAAAAAGATAGAAATGAACATATTTATAAAACAGAGACTCACAGACATAGAAAACAAATTTATGGCTACCAAAAGAAAAGGGAGGAGGAATGAATTAGGAGGTTGGCATTAACATATATACACTACTATACATAAAATAGATAACCAACAAGGACCTACTCAATAGCACAGGGAACTATATTCAGTATCTTGTAATAACCTATAAGGGAAAAGAATCTGAAAAAGAATATAGTTGCTACCTCCCCGAGTTGCCTTCCATTAGACCACTATTCTCCTTCAGGAAACAGCAAACCTTCCTTTAATTTACTGACTAAAGAGTTAATATTTGGCCCATTAGGAAACCTACCGGACTGAGCTCCAGTGCTGTGATTGAAGACTATTCTGATTGGTCAAGGCCAGTGCCTACCGCTCATTAAATATTTGAAACATCATCTGTGCCAGTACCTTATGTTTGTACAGCATTTTTAGCTTATGAAAGATATTTACATATATTATCTTAGTTAAGTTTCATGCCAACTCTGGGCCATCAGTAGGAATTGTTATAGACATCATAAAATATTTTAATTATAGAATTAACACATATGAGTGTGGAAAATGAATTATTATTTGGGGACTCTCTGCTAGGAAAAATGATCACTTACCTGATGGCACCCCAGTCCAGTATTCTTGCCTGGAAAATCCCATGGACAGAGGAGCCTGGTAGGCTGCAGCCCATGGGGTCGCTATAAGTCGAACACGACTGAGCAACTTCACTTTCACTTTTCACTTTCATGCATTGGAGAAGGAAATGGCAACCCACTCCAGTGTTCTTGCCTGGAGAATCCCAGGGACAGGGGAGCCTGGTGGGCTGCCATCTATGGGGTTGCACAGAGTCGGACACAACTGAAGCGACTTAGCAGCAGCAGCAGCAAGATCACATGGTTATAGGAGTTGGGGTCTAAACTCCTAAAAGCTTCAAGAACAGTCATATCTTACGTGCTCGGGTTGAGGGAAGACGATTTCACTCAGCACTAGATAGATATCCAAAGGCAATTCCAGGAAGAAGGCACCAAGCTTGTACTGAGGGAAAAGTGGGGTATGGTTCACAGAGAGGAAGAGCAGGGATATTTTACTAAGGAACAGTGTGAAATGTGGCCCAGAATGTAGTAAAAGATCCTATTTCCATGATAATTTCAGGACACCCACTCTCAAGGGGTTGGAACTGAAATTCTCCAATGCAAATTCACAAAGAGCACCCAAGGCAAAGCCTACTTTGCTTGCTCAATTCTGGAGTGCCGTTGAGGGTGGCAGGAAATGCATTCTGAAGCTGCTGAAGCCGAATTACATTTATTGGGTCACTTTTTCTCCGTCACACTTGAGTCCCTCTAGATCGAGCAGTTGATGAGAAAGCAAGTGAAGAAGTCTGAAATATTATTCACAGCTCCTCAGCGGCTGTTAGCAAGTTCACAGAGGCTTATCCCAGGAGAGAATGGTACTCTAGACCACCATAGTCCTAAAGTTCTTTGTGTGTTTGTGTTCTGTCTGCAATAGCAATGGGACCAATTTCCTCACATCACACTCCTTAGGTCATTTAACAGCAGCATTGGACCATTCCTTAAGATGGCGCTGGGTGGCAAGATGGCGGTGCCAGTGTCCAAGAGGTCTCTGATGGCATCCTCAAGGCTGAACTGAACAAGCCTCTCACTTGGGTACTGGCCAAAGATGATGCCCCTGTTGAAGTCCGACTTCAACCAACCAGGACAGAAATCATTATCATGGTTCCCTGGACACAGAATGTTATTGGTGAGAAGGGCCAGCGGATTCAGGAATTAACTGCTGTGCTTCAGAAGAGATTTCGCTTCCCTGAGGGCCATGTAGAACTTTACAGGGGAAAGGCAGACAGGAGAGCTCCATGAGCCATTGCCCTGGCGGAGTCTGCAGCACACACTTCTAGGAGGGCTTGTTGGAGTGTGCTATGGGTCATCATGAAGAGTGGGGCCAAGGCTGCTAGGTTGTAGTGCCTGGGAAACTGAGGACAGAGGGTTAAATCCATGAAGTTACGGATGGACTGATGATCCACAGTGGAGACCCTGTTAACTCCTACGCAGACACCAGCTGGCTCCATATGCTGCTCAGACAGGGTGTGCTGGGCATCAAAGTGAAGATCATCCTGCCTCTAGACCCAAGTGGTAAGAGGGACCCTTAAGAAGCCCCTGCCCACCACTACCATCCCCACTCCAAAGAGAAGGGAGGGAAGCCATGGATGCCTGCTGTGCCCACAAGTACCCGCAGCATAACACGGTCATAACATGGTCTCTTCGGCAGCTGGATCTGGAGTCTGGATGTTGCTCTATAATAAAATCTTTTTTCTTTTTTTTTAAAAGTAGGGTTGGGGAATTCCCTGTCTGCCCAGTTGTTAGGACTCTGTACTCTGCCTGGGGGCAGATTCAGTCCCTGGTGGAGGAACTAAGATCTCACAAGCTGCATGGTGTGGGGGGGGGGGGGGGAAAGTAGGGTTGCCTCCAGGTTTCATGGAGCCTGAATCTTATATAATACAATACAATTTGGGGCCTTTTAAAAAAAGAAAACACAATTACAAACAGAAAATTAGCTATAGAACTTTGTAAAGAACTCTACAAGTGAAGGTCCAGGAGCTTTAACTTTATTAGCATCCCAGTGCTTAACAGATCTTATAAAAAGAGGGGAGATTATTCAGTTAAATAGCATAGGAGTATTTTTCACCTCTGCTTAACAGTAATTTTTAAAATTTGCTAAAAGAAAGGGAAACTACCCAAGGAATAGCATAGGAGGTTTTATTGTTTTGTTTGTTTGTTTGCTTTATGGACCTGTGCTTCCAGGCTGGGGTTTTTTTTTTTTTCTTTCCAGTACTTTTTAAACAGTTTTATTTAGATAAAATTGACATAAACTTGTATTTAAAGTATACAATATGCATTTTATAAAAGCATCAGTATAATCAAGATAGTGAATATATTCATCACCCTCAAAAGTTTCCTCATGTACCTCCCCCATCCAGGCCCTCCTTGTACCCCAGCACCTATTTTTTCATATATTTTAATCTGCTTTTGTAGTTGTTGAAGGCGGAAGGATAAATCTGGATCCTGTTGTTTTATCTTGTCTAAAAGTAGATGCCTTCAGGCTTTTTGTTTGGTCTGTTTTATTTTTGTGTTTGTGTGTGTGTGCTCAGTTGTGTCCAGCTCTTTGCTACCCCTTGGACGCTAGCTCACTAGGCTCCAATGTACATGGCATTTTCCAGGCAAGAATACTGGAGTGGGTTGCAGTTTCCTACTCCCAGGGGATCTTTCCCACCCAGGGATCAAACCTGCATCTCCTGTGCCTCCTATATTGTCAGGTGGATTCTTTACCACTGTACCACCTGGGAAGACTTTATTTTTACTGGAGTATAATTGTTTAACAATGTTGTGTTAGTTTATGATGTACAGCAGAGTGATATATGCATTGTGATATATATATGATATCCATATATCCCTTCTCTTTTGGAACTTCTCCCCACTCCCACGCTCTAGGTCATCACAGAGCACTGAATTGAGTTCCCTGTCCTGCACAGTAGATTCCCAGTAGCTATCTGTCCGCAGTTGTCACCGCAGCGCTGTTTACAATAGCCAGGACATGGAAACAAGCCAAACGTCCAACAACAGATGAATGGATAAAGTAAACGTGGTGCAGGCTTTTTTAACACAGAGAAAAATATAAACAACCCAAATATAAAGAAGTGAAGAGACACTCCTTTCGGGTAAGTATGGTTTTGAACAGAGAAACTAGAAGAACAATAATCCACGATGAACTCCTCAATCTTAATTCAGAGCAAAAGGGGAGGAGAACACACCCAGAAAGAGGTGTGTCCAGTCCATATGGGTCTTTCTTTACAAATTCACAAATGCGCTTTAGGGATGTAATCATCAAGGCAGAAATCAGGTAAAAGAAGCAAAAGACATTTTCTCCCATACCTGACTTGTCATGAACCCACAATGAAATTAATTTTGGTTTCAGTTTATGTGTCTTGGGTATGAGCCACTATTGTGTGGCTGGATGTGTACTCGTGCCAGAGTGCAGTTTCTGTATGAATTCAGTAAATCTTCAATTCTTCATAGTGTTCACTGAGCACCTGTACATACCCTGGGGATTTGCAAAGACCCTTGAATCCTTCCTTGCCCTCCGCTTAGCCTCTGGCACGTTTATCATCCAAGGCTGGGCCCAAACGCTTCTTCTAGGTTCACTCAACCTAGTCATTTTTTCCTTCCAAAGTACTTGCCAACTGTACTTTTAGTTCTCAGTGAACACTGTTTCCTGAATACCTTGTCTTATTATGAAATGTTTTTCCAATGTATGTATGAACAAGAGCATAAATCTCTTGAAGGCAAGTCTATATCCGTATTACTTCGTAGAAGCTCCACCCACATCACAGAGCCTAACACAATTTGATATATATTTATTTTATTTTAATATCCTTATTATGTAATTAATACTTGTCCTTGATGGAAATGTTCATTATGGAAATGTTAGATGATGCAGATAAGCAAAAAGATTTAAAAATTAACCATAATTCCAATATTGGAGAGTAACTACTACTGATATTGTGTATAAGGTGTACACCAAATAGGATGTATGCTGCTGCTACTGCTGCTAAGTCACTTCAGTCGTGTCCGACTCTGTGCGACCCCATAGACGGCAGCCCACCAGGCTCCGCCGTCCCTGGGATTCTCCAGGCAAGAATAGTGGAGTGGGTTGCCATTTCCTTCTCCAATGCATGAAAGTGAAAAGTGAAAGTGAAGTCGCTCAGTCGTGTCCGACTCTTAGCGACCCCATGGACTGCAGCCTACCAGGCTCCTCCATCCATGGGATTTTCCAGGCAAGAGTACTGGAGTGGGGTGTCATTGCCTTCTCTGAATAGGATGTATAGAGGAGCTAAAATTTTAATGGAATAAATTGAAATATACACAGCCACAAGTAAGATGGGGTTACAGGGATGCAGTGACATTTCTTGAGAAGCCAGGAAAATGATGTATCACTTGTGACCCAGAGCAGGTAGCATAACTGTGCCTTTAGAGACTTGGCCGAACACGTGATCCAGAAAATACTTCTCCCGTCACTTCTTGGAATTCTTATAGCAGGAATAAAGTCCTCTCGCGATAGTATTCAAACAATGTCAGGAGACATGAGGTCCCCAAACCCACAACATCATCTGGGAACTTGCTAGAAATGCAAATTCTCAAGGCCCATCCCAGACCTACTGAATCAGAAATCCTGGTGGGCCCAGCAGTGTGTGTTTTAACAAGCCTTCTAGGTGATTCTGACGCACAATAAAGTTAGAGAACCACAATCTAAGATGGGGGGGGTGTATCTTGTTCATTATTGAGTTCTCTGTCCCAGAAGGTCAGAAAGAATTTGCTAAATCAAGAATACAAACACCCCTAGAGATGCATCACTTGTTAACATTATTTTTATTATGGCATATTTCTCATCAAAATATATAAAAGATATAATGAGTACCCAGTATATCCAGCACTATCTATAGCAAATTAAATCTTAACAGTTGGCCACATTTCCTTCAGATATTTTTTTGGAGAACAAAAGCATTGCAGATTCAACTGAGAGCTTTCTGCATGTCCTCTTTCCAATCTCATTCTTCTTTCTACTTCTTCAGAAATAACCAAGATCATGAATCATTAATCATTCTTGTACATGTTTTATGCTTTAACTGCATATTCATGTATCTGTAAACAATATATGGCACTATTTTGCAGGTTTTAAAACTATTTAAATGGTGTCACACTCTACATACCCTGCAATTAGCTTTTCTGAATTGTTTTTAAGATTTATTACTGTGCAGACCCAAAGCTGTGATTCATCATTGTAATTGCTGTGTAATATTCCCTTCTATGAATACCTGATGATATATGAATCTGATCTTCCATTAATGACATTTAAATGTCTCCAGTTGATTTAGTTTTTCACTATTAAAAGTAATGCTGCCACAAACATATATATCTTCTGGTGCAATCAAATTGCTTCTCTAAGGTACAGACCAAAGAGTCGATTTTGTGGGATGTAGGAATCAGAGAATTTCCAATATTAATAGATAAATTGCTCCCCAAAGTGGCTGTACCAATTTCAATACCCTTTTCCAACATTTGATATCATTGAAGTTTTAGATTTTTGCCAACCTGATGAGTATGAAATAATATTTCATTTTTATTATAAATTTCTCACTACCTTAATTTCTAGCGAGGTTCAGCACCTCTTCATATTCTCATAAGCCATTTGGATTTGAGAGATGTACAATTAACACATATTTACATGAAAGATATAAATCCCTAACATCATCTGTACTTTTTTTAAAAATTAACTTTTGGCTGCACTGGGTCTAGTTGCTTCTTGCAGGCTTCCTCTAGCTGTGGCGAGCAGGGGCCATTCTCTGTTGCAGTGCGCAGGCTTCTCTTTGCAGTGAGTTCTCTTATTGCAGAGGACGAGCTCCAGGGCCCACGGTCTTCAGCAGTTGCAGCACGTGAGCTCAGTAATTGTGGCACTTGGGCTCAGTTGCCCGGTGGCATGTAGGATCTTCCCGGACTAGGGATCAAACCATGTCCCCTACCTTGGCAGACAGATTCCTAACCACAAGGGAAGTCCTCATCTATGCTTCTGAAAGAGTATACTAGCTTGAAAGGGAAGAGAAAGCGGAAATCCCTGCCAGATGGGAGAAGATGGAATGAGAAGGTAGAGGTATCATTTGCCATCCTTAAGGTCCTTTCCAGGGCTGGTCCTGGCTGATTGTCACATCAGCTGTGTTTCCTTCCCCCTAGAGCTGCAGTCCCTAGGAGAGGCTGAGGGAAAGTGGAGTTGTAGTTCTCCTCTTCATCGAGGAAGGACTTTTCTGGTCCTGAGTTTTTTCAGCCTTCTTGGACTCAAGACTAGTTAACCCAGTGATTGTCAATGAGAGAAGAAAATCCCTAGTCAGGTGTGTTGTGGAAATCGGGGGGGATTTTTTATTATCACAATGATTAGGAGACTGGTATTACTGGCATTAGTAGATTAGGACCAGGGGTGCTATACCTCCTTCCACATACGACACAGTCCCACCCAACAAACAATTTCCATGGACACTCCAGACCACTTTCAAAAGCCCATTTATATGGGTGGAAAGCCTGTTCCAATGATCAAACCTAGCACCTAACTCTGTTTTCCACATAATCACAAAGTGTACTGTCGTGGGTTTACACTGACTTTTCCAGGAATGTAGACTGCAGTTTAAACTAAGAGAAGATTCTAACTTTGTTTTATTCAGCATCTGACAACTTTATTATATTTTGTATTATAGTTAAGCCTACGCATTTTATATAGCTTTATGATAAACAGCTCTTCTTTTCTTTCTCCTTTGTATGTGGGCATTATAATTATTTAAAACTTCTCAGTGTAGAATGATCATATTACCTATGAATTTCATTTTGGTATTGAAAAAGGACCTTCCGAAATGTTTATTGAGAACCAGTGCACTAATGGTTCCTTGATAAGGAAAGTTAGGCTAAGAGAGTGAAAAAAATATCCTAACTTACCCCAAGATGCCACGGTTGGTAACTGGGAGAACTACAAGACCCCTGTAGGATGATGAATCTTAAACACTTCCAAAACCAGTGGGTAAAAAAAAAACATTGGTCCAAATCTTTAAATGGGAAATTCTATCAGAGAGGATCTTATAACTAAAAAGGAAGTATATAGTGAAGTCTATCCCAGAGTAGACTTAAGGGAAATAATTTCAGAGGATCACCTTATAAATAGGACTTAAAAGAACAATCTTGTGCCACTAGGACCTCTGCAGGGGGTTGTTTAGCTGTGCCCTAGCTGAAGGGGCAAATGGAGTTGAGTTCCAGCCAGCAGTCTCTTCACTAAGCTGTGTGCCCATGTGAAGGGTCTACTTTTTATTTATTTATTTGTGACCATGACTCAGGGCATGCGGGATCTTAGTTCCTCGACCAGAGATCTATCCCACGCCCGGTACATTGGAAGGGCTGAGTCTTAACTACTAGGCCACCAGGGAAGTCCCAAGGGTTTACCTTTTAAAAATTTGCACAAAGGAGATTATTCACACACAGTCCCATGTGCAATCAACACCATCTCTGCTGCTTCACACTATAAAAATCAGCTAGGTTTCATCCTCAGATCTAAACTATCATCGCTAGCAATATATTCTTCATAACAATATTCCACTGATCTAGAACAAAAGCAATTTAAAAGCCTCGGGCTGTTTGTTATAATGGAATTTTCCTGATGTGAAAAAGTAAGCATTACTGTTGTATTATTAATGGAGTTTTATTCTCTTTTCCACCAAGTTGACAGTTTTAGGATCATGTTGGTACGATTTACTCTACTAAATGATTAGAATACTTCTGTGTCACATTTCTATCTTCCTTTTCTAAATTGGAAATATTTGTATTCTTGCTCTAAAGTCCAACATTTAATGAGATTTGAAGTTGTTTGCTTTGTGTTGAATGGGATTAACCCCCCGCCAGAGCCTACTCTCAAGTCTTTGTGTTGGGGAGGCCTTGGTTATGTGGGCAAATGGATGGTTATTCTCAGCAATAAAAATGAGCAAATAACATGAAAGCGCCCATACCTCAAAAAGCAGAAGAGTGACCTCTGTTTGACCTTGAGGTCTGTGCGCTGAAGAGAAAAGTTCTTTAACAGACAAAACAAGCTTCGAGCCAGAGAGAAAGAAGAAGATTGCTTACTTTCTGATTACTTTTGTTTAAACCAACCTCCTTTCTAGTTTATAATCCTTTATGGGAGCATATTAAGAAGAGGCGGTTTAAGGTCTGTTTGGAGTAGAGGAGAATTGTGAAATAAACAATTAATATTTAGGAAAGAGACCCAGAACCTTCTATTTGTTGGGTTTTTTCCTTCCCCTATTTAATGACTATTAGCCTTTGGCTATGGTCTCAGGCATCCCATGTGTTTCTTTTGATTGCTGCTGTGATACATTCATTCACTGGTTACACTCCATGTGTTATTTTGGACAATCCAAAAACTAGGGGAACTCATTGGAGTAAATAATGCAATTGTTTCTACTGGCATGAGTTGTTTATGGCATACAGGATTGTCAATTCCAGTAACAGGGAAGCAAATTCAGTAGTCATGTTTTGTCCTGGCTAAGTGGTCTTGGAACTTTTGCTTTAAGGAATTAAAAAAAATATCAGTCCTATTCCTTCATTTTTCAGCCAAAGACTCCATTACATGGAAGCTTAACGTTTGGTCTCTGTTGCTCCTGCCCCGAGGCTGATCTGCATTGTCCAGCTTCTAGGCTTCTGCTCAGGTCAATGCCTCCTGCTGGGGTGCCCTCCCAAGCTTTTGTGCCTATTGAATCCTTCTTATCTTCAAAGGGGAGTTCAAATCTCAGTCCTTCCAAGAAGCCTTGACACCTACTCTTCCTCCTCCGAATTTTGGCAACCCATGGCTTGGTCCTTCCCAACAGACTATTCATTGTCTTTTCAAGCCTACAGGTTCTTATCTCTCCAAGTTGATTTTAACTTCCTACAGCAGAAATTGTCAATTGCCACCCCATATCCATTCAATACCCCACTTTTCAGTAATAGAGGTACACTGCCATCCTCTATTAGAGTAGAACTTTCTAATAGAAATTGGTCTCTCTGGGGCTTTCCTGGCAGTCCAGTGGTTAAGAATCCGCCTGGCAATGCTGGGGACACAGGTTCCACTCCTGATCCGGGAAGACATACCACAGGGCAACTCAGCCTGTGAGCCACAACTACTGAAGCCCACGCACTCTAGAGCCTGTGCTCCTCAGCAAGAGAAGCCACCGCAATGCGAAGCCCATGTACCATAACTAGAGAATAGCCCCTTCTCTCCACAACTAGAGAATGCCCTCACACAGCAATGAAGACCTAGCACTTCCAAAAAATAAAAATAAATAATTTTTTTTTTAAGAAATTACCCTCTCCAGCCTCCCTTTACATGGTAAAGTATGGTCATGTGACTAAATTCTGATGAATGAGATATTAAGAGAAAAGTTTTCTGGAACTTACAGGAAGACAGATAAAGGAGAACAAATTCAGATGGGAGCTGAACATTTTGTCCTTTCCTCCTTCCAGCTTCCTGCCGCCTGGGGTGAAGAGGGGATAGCTAAAGCTAAGAAAGCCATCTTGAATAATGTAATTTGCAGCAATATGCAGTGACCTAGAGACTATCGTACTGAGTGAAGTAAGTCAGACAGAGAAGGAGAAATATTGTATGACATCTCTTATATGTGGAATCTAAAAAGAAATGATACAAATGAACTTATTTACAAAACAAAAGCAGACTCCCAGACCAGAGAAGGAACTTACGGTTGCTGGGAGAAGGGATTGTTAGGGAGTTTGGGATGGACATGTACACACTGTTATATTTAAAATGGACAACCAACAAGAACCTACTGTATAACACAGAGAACTCTGTTAAATGTTATGTGGCAATCTGGATGGAAAGGGAGTTTGGGGGAGAATGGATACATGTATATGTATGGCTGAATCCCTTTGCTGTCCACCTGAAACTATCACAACATTGTTAATTGACTATACTCCAATAAAAAGTTAAAAAAAGAGAAAGCCATCTTGGATCATGCAATGACCTTCATTATGGATACCAGTTAAGGATGATGAAATAGAAAGAAAGAAGGAGGCCAGAGTCCAAAGACTGTGAAACCACTAGTCCAACCCTGGCTTATCTCCCCTAGACTTCTTTTCTGGAAAAGGATCAATCTTTTTATGTTTCAGTCATTGTTGTTCACTACAGCCAAATGTACTTCTTCTCTCATCCAGCTTCTTACGAGCAAATCAGCTTTTTAATTATTGTATCACCAGCAGTGCCTGACACAGTACATGATAAATTCTGAACAGTTCAGTTCAGTTCAGTTTAGTCAGTCAGTCATGTCCGACTCTTTGTGATCCCATGGACTGCAGCACGCCAGGCCTCCCTGTCCATCACCAACTCCTGGAGTCTACCCAAACTCATGTCCGTTGAGTTGGTGAGGCCATCCAACCTTTGTCGTCCCCTTCTCTTCCTGCCCTCAATCTTTCCCAGCATTAGGGTCTTTTCAAATAAGTCAGCTCTTCACATCAGGTGGCCAAAGTATTGGAGTTTCAGCTTCAACATTTGTCTTTCCAATGAACACTCAGGACTGATCTCCTTTAGGATGGACTGGTTGAATCTCCTTGCCGTCCAAGGACTCGCAAGAGTCTTCTCCAACACCACAGTTCAAAAGCATCAATTCTTTGGTGCTCAGCTTTCTTCACAGTCCAACTCTCACATCCATACACAACTACTGGAAAAACCATAGCCTTGACTTGACGGACCTTTGTTGGCAAAGTAATGTCTCTGTTTTTAATATGCTGTCTAGATTGGTCATAACTTTCCTTCCAAGGAGTAAGTATCTTTTAATTTCATGGCTGCAATCACCATCTGCAGTGATTTTGGAGCCCCCCAAAATAAAGTCTGACACTGTTTCCCCACCTATTTGCCATGAAGTGATGGGACTGGATGCCATGATCTTAGTTTTCTGAATGTTGAACTTTAAGCCAACTTTTTCACTCTCCTCTTTCACTTTCATCAAGAGGCTTTTGAGTTCCTCTTCACTTTCTGCCATAAGGGTGGTGTCATCTGCATATCTGAGGTTATTGATATTTCTCCCGGCAATCTTGATTCCAGCTTGTGCTTCTTCCAACCCAGCGTTTCTCATGATGTACTCTGCATAGAAATTAAATAAGCAGGGTGACAATATACAGCCTTGATATACTCCTTTTCCTATTTGGAACCAGTCTGTTGGTCCATGTCCAGTTCCAACTATTGCTTCCTGACATGCATAGAGGTTTCTCAAGAGGCAGGTCAGGTGGTCTGGTATTCCCATCTCTTTCAGAATTTTCCACAGTTTATTGTGATCCACACAGTCAAAGGCTTTGACACAGTCAATAAAGCAGAAATAGATGTTTTTCTGGAACTCTCTTGCTTTTTTGATGATCCAGCAGATGTTGGCAATTTGATCTCTGGTTCCTCTGCCTTTTCTAAAACCAGCATCTAGAAAAACATCTGGAAGTTCATGGTTCATGTATTGCTGAAGCCTGGCTTGGAGAATTTTGAGCATTACTTTACTAGTGTGTGAGATGAGTGCAATTGTGTGGTAGTTTGAGCATTCTTTGGAATTGCCTTTCCTTGGGATTGGAATGAAAACTGACTTTTTCCATGGCTACTGCTGAGTTTTCCAAATTTGCTGACATATTGAATGCAGCACTTTCACAGCATCATCTTTTAGGATTTGAAATAGCTCAACTGGAATTTCATCACCTCCACTAACTTTGTTTGTAGCGAGCGATGCTTCCTAAGGCTCACTGGACTTCACATTCCAGGATGTCTGGCTGTAGGTGAGTGATCACACCTTCATGATTATCTGGGTCATGAAGATCTTTTTTGTATAGTTCTTCTGTGCATTCTTGCCACCTCTTCTTAATATCTTCTGCTTCTGTAGGGTCCATACCATTTCTGGCCTTTATTGTACTCATCTTTGCATGAAATGTTCCCTTGGTATCTCTAATTTTCTTGAAGAGATCTCTAGTCTTTCCCATTCTGTTGTTTTCCTCTATTTCTTTGCATTGATTGCTGAGGAAGGCTTTCTTATCTCTCCTTACTATTATTTGGAACTCTGCATTCAAATGGGTATGTCTTTCCTTTTCTCCTTTGCTTTTCATTACTCTTTTCGCAGCTATTTGTAAGGCCTCCTCAGACGCTATTTTCTTCCTGACTCATTTTAACAGTTTTTCATCATCATTAATATTACAATTTCTGTTTTTCAAATCATGCCCATTAATATTATGCTCCAATTTCAAAAGTTGATATTGTTTCCACTGCATAAAGTTTTTTATCCTTACAGATGAAGTCATTTAAGAAATAGAAGAGATAGCAGGGAGGAAAGGGAGAAGGCCATTATTAGATAACAGAGAGAAGGAGGCAAATTCACCCTATGACCCAGAGGAGCCCATATAAAAGATGTTTTCATGGGTTTAATTTCATCTGGTTAATTTTGCTCCATTTCAGGCAAAGGAGAAACAAGGCATTTATATGCCTGTACCATTCTCTGAAGCCCCATCTTCTTTCATTTATTTGAACTTCTGATAATGAGGTCATCTGTGATCTATGATATGGACCCCAGTCACTTAGCAGGAAGAAGTTTTGAACCATGTTATCCAATATGTCAGTCAGAACTTGGTCAAGAAATAAAAGTCATTCCAGGTATTACATGATGCTCAATATCGCTCATTATTAGAGAAATGCAAAACAAAACCACAATGAAGTATCATTTCACACTGGTCAGAATGGCCATCACCAAAAAGTCTACAAGAGTAAACGCTGGAGAGGGTGTGGAGAAAAGGGAGCCCACCTATACTGTTAGTGGGAATGCAAACTGATACAGCCACTATGGAGAACAGCACGCCTTTTGCTTCTCTTCTTTTCTCAGCTATTTGTAAGGCCTTCTCAGACAACCATTTTGCCTTTTTGCATTTCTTTTCCTTGGGGATGGTCTTGTTCCCTGCCTCCTGTACAATGCCATGAACCTCTGTGCGTAGTTCTTCAGGCACTCTGTCTAACATATCTAATCCCTTGAATCTATTGGTCACTTCCACTGTATAATCGTTAGGGTATGATTTAGGTCATACCTGAATGGTCTAGTGGTTTTCCCTACTTTCTTCAATTTAAATCTGAATTTGGCAATAAGGAGTTATTGCCCTATTATTTCCTACAACATCGATGGTGCCAACCCTCTTTTTTTAAATTGGAGTATAGCTGCTTTACAATGTTGTGTTAATTTGTGCTGTACATCAAAAAGCCAATCAGCCACACGTATGCACACATCCCCTCTTTTAGATTTCCTTCCCATTTACATCACTACAGGGCACTGAGTAAAGTTCCCCGTGCCATATAGTCGGTTCTCGTTTGTTATCTATTTACAAGGGCTGCCAATCTTGAATAAAATTTTATTTATAAACACCCTTCCCTTGCCTTTCTCCTGAATATAATAATTCTTAGGAATAAATGGAGGACAAATTCTCTTCCAAAGCTATACAGACTATATGGCAAATCATAGCTTTGCTATTTTAAGGAAAAAGGAGTTAAAACTCAAGCTTATAATTTTTCTTTCCATTTACCATTCCCATGCTCTATTTATGTGCCTTGGGGGCAAAATAAAATGGAAAGCTTAAAATTTATCTGTGCTCTTGAATTTTAAATATGTAAAAACCCAGAACTAGAAAAGGATCTTGAAAGAGTATCTGATTTTGTACTCTTCCTTCACATAGATGAATAACTAAACCATAAAAAACATGTTTCAGTCCATTCCATTCATAAAGTCCCTAGGAATCAAGAAATACATTGATATCTCAGATAGTCTTGTCCAGAATTTAAAAGTTCTCTTTCATATTTGACCAGAGTATCTACACCTCCAGCTCCATAACTGCACTAGAAAGGTCCCTTAGAAGAATATCACCAATACATGAATCTTTTTATTAGAAGCCCAGTTACATGTAGTGAAGTGGCAGGCACTATGGAAGGAGAATTTCTGTCTCCATCTTGCTATAATTTTTCACTGAACATGAACAGGCACAACTGCACACAAATGGTGGAGGGTTTTTTTATGTTTTTGTTTTAAATCAAATCAATACCTAAGTGGACAAGGAGACTGTCTTACATAAGAAGCCTTCCTCCCACTGGCCAGATAATGAATTCTGTCCAGGAAATTCATTTACAGAGGATAGCAACTTTCTGTAAAATAAAGGAATAATTTTTCTAGGAAAATATTCCCCCAAAGGGAGAAGGATTGATGAAAAATTGGGTTGAAAGCCAATCTATTTGAAACCCATATTTAAAACTTGGTCATTCATCCTCTTTATACCCAAATAATTATACCCATAATTATGATTCAAGCCCCTAGCAAACTCCTTGCTATAAATAACCACACACATCCCTCAACATGTTTGAGAAGCTCCTCTATAGTCCACATCATGATTCACCCTTCTCCTGGACCCAGCTTTCTTCGGCTGACTGATATTGCTAACCGTCTTCGTTGAGAAGTTAGGGATTCCACTTTTCCTTCTAATTCATTGCTCCAAGCCTGGGCACCAAATCTTTCCTAATTTCTCCCAGCAGCATTGAGACCAAGATAATAACATTAATAACACCTACTGGAGGCAATTCCCTGGAGGTCCAGTGGTTAGGATTCCATGTTTCCATTGCAGGGGGCACAGGTTCAATAACTATAGATAATACCCTAACACCTTGAGTTTTTGTTTCATCAACCACATTTTTATGTTTTTTAAATAGAATTAAGATATTAACTCTGCAACCAATCCATTCAACAATTCCACAGTTCAATTCAAAAATTTCATTATCAAGGTCATTCCTAGGTTTCCTAAGCGTTACCCAAAGGTTGGTTATGAACAACTAAAAATCAATTAAAACTCTCCTGTTGGCAATAAATGCATCATGATTACAGAATCAAATACTGTTCAATATAGCATTGTCTTATCTCCTCTCATTTTAACTCCTTACATAAGAAGGCTCTAAAGACTTGCTATGTAGCTGAAAAATATATAGATATACTGGGGAGAGACAGAGACAAAGAGAGACAGATGGACAGACAGAGATGAGCAAGGATATAAAGGCTATGATCTGCTTGGGAGTTATATTTTATACCTAAGTGAACAACATATTACTATGGCATGAAGGGCATAAAATCCTTGCAAAAATTAAATACTCACATATGTAACATATATACATCTTTCACACACACCTGTGCAGAGTGAGAGGAAGAGAGCAAAAAAAAAAAATTCCCTCTTTACATTATTGTTATTGTGAAAATACTGTTCATTGCAGAAGCTGTAATCATTAGATTTCCTTTCTTACTGCTTTTTGATTTTTTCTGGAGTTTCTAGCTGCATTTATCTTTCGGTTCAGTTCAGTTCAGTCGCTCAGTCATGTCCGACTCTTTGCGACCCCATGAACCACACCATGCCAGGCCTCACTGTCCATCACCAACTCCCAGTGTTTACCCAAACTCATGTCCATTGAGTCAGTGATGCCATCCAGCCATCTCATCCTCTGCCATCCCTTTCTCCCGCCCTCAATCTTTCTTAGCATCAGGGTCTTTTCAAATGAGTCAGCTCTTCGCATCAGGTGGCCAAAGTATTGGAGTTTTAGTTTCAACATCAGTCCTTCCAATGAACACCCAAGACTGATCTCCTTTATAATGGACTGGTTGGATCTCCTTGCAGTCCAAGGGACTCTCAAGAGTCTTCTCCAACATCACAGTTCAAAAGCCTCAATTCTTTGGCACTCAGCTTTCTTTATAGTCCAACTCTCACATCCATACACGACTACTGGAAAAAACATAGCCTTGACTAGATGGACCTTTGTTGACAAAGTAATGTCTCTGCTTTTTATTTTTATTCTATACTATTTATAAATTTTTATGAATAATGTATGAAAATTTCCCACATTATTATTTACATATTTCCAATAGCTATCTTTTTAAAAACTTTGTGCATTTGTGTGTGGGGGGGAGTATATGTGAATGTACGTGTAAAGAGGGTTTTATTTTGTAGGTTTGTTCAATGTCTTATAACACAGTACACGTGGTTCTTTGACTTGCCTTTTTAACTTCCTTTAACTCTCACCCAAGTACTGGTATGGTTCTATCAGTTTTGTTCATTTGTTTGTTTGTTTTGTTTTTCTAAAATTGTTTGTTTTGTTTTTCTAAAATTGTGTTGCTGCTGCTGCTAAGTCATTTCAGTCATGTCCGACTCTGTGCGACCCCATAGACGGCAGCCCACCAGGCTCCCCTGTCCCTGGGATTTTCCAGGCAAGAGTACTGGAGTGGGGTGCCATTGCCTTCAAGAACACAGCTAAAAAAATGTATCAACATGATTTGATTATTCATACACCTTAGTTACGGCCAATTTTGACTTTCATTCCCTACCCCCATTTTTCCCCCTTCACTATAGACATCTACTCTCAGATATTTAATGTGTATCCTTTTAATTCACCTGCCACATTTTTCTTTGATAACATACAGCATTATTTTGTGATCTTAAAAACTGTTACAAAATTGGTTTCTTCCTATATGACTCTACAACTTGCTTTTATCATGCAAATTTCATTTGATATCCATCCACATTGATAAATATGTGTTTTTATTCCTATTAACTGCTATATAGTAATCTATCATATGGTAAGACCATGCTTTATCTATCCATTCCTTCATTATTGTCATTTAAGTTGTTTTTAAGATTTTCTACTACAAATAGTGATGCAGCTAACATTATTGCACATGTCTTCTTGTGCACATGTACAATCCATAGATCGTTTGCTACTGCTACTGCTAAGTCACTTCAGTCGTGTCCGACTCTGTGTGACCCCATAGACAGCAGCCCACCAGGCTCCCCCATCCCTGGGATTCTCCAGGCAAGAACACTGGAGTGGGTTGCCATTTCCTTCTCCAATGCAGGAAAGTGAAAGTGAAAGTGAAGTCGCTAAGTCGTGTCCGACTCTTAGGGACCCCATGGACTGCAGCCTATCAGGCTCCTCCGTCCATGGGATTTTCCAGGCAAGAGTACTGGAGTGGGGTGCCATAGGTCATTTAGTTCACCTTAAATTTTTATTATTATAGAATCTCTTTGTCACATGTGCATATAGTCTCATAGTGTATGCTATGTAAGTAGTGTGCTTACATAAAAGGATGTACATTTTTAGAATTCTGATATTGCTAAATTATCCTCTAAAAAGATTGTATCAATTCAAATTCCCAACAACTGAAATTAGGGTATCAATTTTTTCCCTATTTGCCTGTGCTTAATATAACCGGTGTGAAATTCTTGACTATATCATAGTTAACAAAATAGTTTCTCATTGTTAAAATCTGGATGTCTCTGATAAACTACATAAGGGATATATCTCTTAATATCTTTATGGGGTTTTTATTTTGCTTCTTTATAGTGTTTTACAATTTTTCTGTTTAATTTCATTTTTTCTTGTTGACTGGCTAACATATTTGTGATGGTAGTTTTTTGTTACTCTATATAAGATGAAAATCTTTTCTTCTAGCCTCTCGCTTTTTCTTTCATTTTGGTTTTGATGATGAAATAATCAAATTTATCAAACTTTTCTATAAGGCTTTTTGTGCAAGCACAAGTATGTCTTGCTTTAGGGAATTTTCTCTACCCCATGGGTTATAAATATTTGCCTGTATTTTCTTGTGTGAGTGTATGTATGTTTGATTTAGAGGATCATTCCTTCTCCGTAGTTAAATATATACATTTGTCTGTATTTTTATCTAATAATTTCATAGTTTTCTTTTTTTAAGTTTAGCCCTTCAATCCATCTGGAATTTAATTTTGAAAAGGCTATGTCGTAAGGATATATACTAATTTCTTATATAGAGACAGATCTATTTCTACAGTCTCCATTCTGCCTCATTAATCTAGTTACGTATTTCTATGCCAAAACTACACAATTTTAATTGCTTTAGAATTATAAAATATATTTGATATGGCAGGTCCTAATTTCTGTTTCCAGCAGTATAGTAGACCAGATAGTCTTAACTACTTCTTTCTACAAGACAAGTAAAAATTTTGGACAAAATAGATTTGCTTTCAGTTTTAAGAATAAGTTAGCAAGAGAGTTAGATGAGACAGTTAGATGAGACGTCACCAACTCAACCGACATGAATTTGAGCAAACTCCCAGAGATAGTAAAGGACAGAGGAGCCTGGCAAGTTGCAGTCCATGGGGTCACAAAGAGACACATTAGAGACTGAACAACAATAACAACAACAGCAAGAGAATCACAAAAAGTTGCATAGGTCATATGAGTGAAAGGAGCAATCTAAGTGGAATGCTAGGTGCCTTAAAGTCACCTTTTATGACCTCAGGTTTCTATCTTGACATCCTCTCAAGGTCTAGAGAACAAAAGTCCTTCCAAAGTTAGGGAAATGGATAGGAGACCCATGCAGAAAGCTAAAATACCCAACGATGAGCTAGGAAAATCCAGCATACAGAAAAGCACAGTAAAAAAAACTTACCTGCTTCAGTCTTAATGGTGGGTGGGAGGGAAAATACAAAAATCCTCAGAAAATATGGAATCACAGCTAGGCTTCACATAGGTGCCTGACTTAAATTCACATGGCCCATGGTTTCTGAGAAATCTCTATCTGATCATTGATTTGTAAATGGTTCCAGAGCAAACACAACATTGATATCAAAACCTGACAAGGACTGCACAAAGAAAGAAAATTATAGACCAGTCTTACTTATAAATATCAACATAAAAACATTAAATAAAGCATAGTTGTTGTGGTTCAGACACTAAGTCATGTCTATCTCTGTGACCCCAAGGACTGCAGCACGCCAGGCTTCCCTGTCTTTCACTATCGCCCAGAGTTTGCTCAAACTCATGTCCATTGAGTCAGTGATGCCATCAGACCATCTCATATTCTGTCATCCCCTTCTCCTACTCTCAGTCTTTGCTGGCATCAAGGTCTTTTCCAATGAGTCAGCTCTTTGCATCAGGTGGCCAAAGTATTGGAGCTTCAGCTTCAGCATCAGTCCTCCCAGTGGATATTCAGGGTTGATTTCCTTTAGGATTGACTGGTTTGATCTCCTTGCAGTCTCAAGGAATCTCAAGAGCCTTCTCCAGCACCACAGTTTGAAAGCAACAATTCTTCAGTGCTCAATCTTCTTTATGGTTGAACTCTCACAACCGTACATGACTATTTGGAAAACCATAGCTTTGACTATAGTGATCTTTGTTGGCAAAGTGATGTCTCTGCTTTTTAATATGCTATCTAGGTTTGTCATAGCTTCTCTTCCAAGGAGTAAGCGTCTTTTAATTTCATGGCAGCAGTCACCATCTGCAGTGATTTTGGAGCCCAAGAAAATAAAATCTGTCACTGTTTCCACTTTCCCCCCATCTATTTGCCATGAAGTAATGGGACCGGATGCCATGATCTTAGTTTTTTTTACTGTTGAATTTAAGCCAGCTTTTTCACTCTCTTTCACCCTCATCAAAAGGTTCTTTAGTTCCTCTTCACTTTCTGCCATTAGAGTGCTTTATCTGCATATTGAGGTTGTTGATATTTTCCCTAGCAATTTAACTTATAGCTTGCAAATAAAATATTAGCATGCAGAATCAAGGGATACATTTAAAATAATAATCAAGAGTTGTTTATTCCATGAATGAAAAGATGGGCTTAACATCAGTGATAGTTCTATATTAATATAAACAAGGAGAAAAATTATCTCAGTGATAATAAGGATTTGGGAAAAAGTAAAAACCCATTCTTTATTTTTAAAAACACACCATGGGAGTTTAGGGGAGAATGGATACACGTACATGTATGGCTGAGTGTCTTCGTTGTTCACCTGTCACAACGTTATTAATCAGTTATACTCCAATAGAAAATAAAGTTAAAAAAATAAAAATAAAAAAATCCCATAAAATATTAATGGATGATTTATTTAATATGATTCACATAATTTATTAATCCAGACACCAGAAACAATCTTAATGGAGAACAATGGAAGAACACATGCTAAGGTAAGAAATAAGCTGAAGATGCCCCCTGTCAATACTGCTATTTAATATTGTCTTGATCTGCCTCTTGAGAAACCTATATGCAGGTCAGGAAGCAACCGTTAGAACTGGACATGAAACAACAGACTGGTTCCAAATAGGAAAAGGAGTTCGTCAAGCCTGTATATTGTCACCCTGCTTATTTAACTTCTACGCAGAGTACATCATGAGAAACGCTGGGCTGGAAGAAGCACAAGCTGGAATCAAGATTGCTGGGAGAAATATCAATAACCTCAGATATGCAGATGACACCACCCTTATGGCAGAAAGTGAAGAGGAACTAAAAAGCCTCTTGATGAAAGTGAAAGTGGAGAGTGAAAAAGTTGGCTTAAAGCTCAACATTCAGAAAACGAAGATCATGGCATCCGGTCCCATCACTTCATGGGAAATAGATGGGGAAACAGTGGAAACAGTGTCAGACTTTATTTTGGGGGGCTCCAAAATCACTGCAGATGGTGACTGCAGCCATGAAATTAAAAGACGCTTACTCCTTGGAAGGAAAGTTATGACCAACCTAGATAGCATATTCAAAAGCAGAGACATTACTTTGCCAACAAAGGTCCGTCAAGTCAGGGCTATGGTTTTTCCAGTAGTCGTGTATGGATGTGAGAGTTGGACTGTGAAGAAAGCTGAGCGCTGAAGAATTGATGCTTTTGAACTGTGGTGTTGGAGAAGACTCTTGAGAGTCCCTTGGACTGCAAGGAGATCCAGCCAGTCCATTCTGAAGGAGATCAGCCCTGGGATTTCTTTGGAAGGAATGATGCTCAAGCTGAAACTCCAGTACTTTGGCCACCTCATTTGAAGAGTTGACTCATTGGAAAAGACTCTGATGCTGGGAGGGATTGGGGGCAGGAGGAGAAGGGGACGACAGAGGATAAGATGGCTGGATGGCATCACCGACTCGATTGACATGAATCTGAGTGAACTCCGGGAGTTGGTGATGGACAGAGAGGCCTGGCGTGCTGCGATTCAAGGGGTCGCAAAGAGTCCGACACAACTGAGTGACTGAACTGAAGTGAACTGAGAATAGTAAGACCTACAATCAGACAAAAGAAAGTATAAGAATTGTAAGAGATGGCAAAATTGTCACTGTTTTCAAAAGATACAATTTTATATTAAAGAGAATCAGCGGAAAAACTACTACAAATATTAAGAGAATGCAATAAATTGCAAGGTATAAAGTTGATATACAACAATGAATAGTTTTCTTACATAAAACAATACCAATTTTAAAAGCACAAGAAAACCACATCTGCAATAGCAAGAACAACAACAAAAAGATAAAACACTTAAGAGCCATCTTAAGAAATAGACATCTTGGGACTTCCATGGTGGTCCAGTGGCTAAAACTTTGCTGCAATGAAGGGACTCGGGTTCAATCCTTGGTCCAGAAAGATCCCACATGCCACAGAGTAATTAAGCCCACGTGCCACAACTGCTGAGGCCACTCGCCCTAGAGCCTGTGCTCTACAAAAAGAGAAGCCATTGCAACGAGAAGCCCAAGTGCTGTAACGAAGAGTAGCCCCCGCTGGCTGCAACTAGAGAGAGCCCAACATGCAGCAACAGAGATGCAGTGCAGCTAAAAATAGATGAGCAAATATTTTAAAGATTGATTTAAAAAAAAATAAATATATAACTTTATGAGGAAATTTTCAAAACACTACTATGGGAATGAAAGTAGAATGGAACAATAGAAATGTTTGCCTTATTCTTTGGTTAAAAAAAAAATCAACATGGTAAAAAGTCTATTCTCTCTGAGTCAGTTTATAAATTTAACCTGATCTTTAAAAAATTACCAATAGATTTGTTTCTAAGAAATAGATACATTGTTTCTAAATTCATTCCAGAAAATAAATAAGCAAGAGTAACCAGAAAAACTTGAGAACTGAAGAACAATGTGGTGAAGCTATCCCAAACAGATATTAAAATATGTTAATAGGTCCCAATAATTAAAACAGTATAATTTTGCTTGACTAGACAGGCTAAAGGAGTAGAATTTAAGTGCAGAAATAGAGCCAAAAACATACAAAAACTTAGTATATGAAAAAGTGGCAACTCAAATTAGCGTGGCAAGAAAACAATTTCAAATAAATGTTGTTGAGACAACCAAATAACCACCTGGAAAAAATAAAGTTGGATCTATCTCTCATCATGTACCAGGAAAAACACTACTATCTTTAAAGTCTCGATATTAAAAAATTAAACTATAAAACTCTCAGAAGAAAACATGTAACTTCTTTATGAGCTTACTATGATTCAAAATGCATACACAAAAACAGTAATTTTTATTACACAAAAATTTTAAGTACATAGAAAAATATGCCATAAGAAATGTTGAAAGACAAATGATAAATTGGGAAAATACCTTTTTAACTTGCATCTTTAGACAAAGTGCTAATTATCCAAATACATGGAGAACTACAATACATCAATACAGAGAGACCAAAAATGATCAGTCTTTTTAAAGAAAAATGAGCAAAGTACACAAACTGAAAAGTTCATAGAAAAAGACAAATGGCCTGTACACATGTAAAAGGAAACTTTCTTCAACTCATAAGAAAAAAGCAAATTGAAACGAAACTGAGGTAACTATTAAATTAGGAAAACCCCCAAAAACTGAGTAGTAGTTTCTGTCAGCAAGGCTGTGGGGAATCAGGTAATCTTAACCATTGTCAGTAGGAGGGAAAAGCGACACAGTCATGGGGCTTCTCTGGTGGTCCAGTGGTTAGAATCCGCCTGCTACTGCACACGACACAGGTTCAATCCCTGGTCCAGAAAGATTCCACATGTCGCAGGGCAACTAAGCCCATAGGCCAATCGACAGCCCACGCTCCAGAATCTGTGAGCTGCAACCTCTGAAGCCCGAACTCTCTGGAGCCCATGCTCCTCAACACAAGAACCATCACAGCGAGAAGCTTGCACACCACAACCGGAAAAAGCCCGCACACAGCAACAAAGACCCAGCGCAGCAAAAAATAAAAAAAAAATTTTAAGTGACACAACCATAATAAAAACCAATTGACAATATTTCCAAAATTTACAGTACATTTACCCTTTGACCTGACATTTCCACTTCTGGAGATTCTATGTTTCCCTCCACAATGACAACATGATATAGAGGATTATTCGTCATTGCATCATTGTCCACATAGAAAAAGATCAGAAGCAACCACATGCCCATCAATAAGGAATAGATTAAATAAACTATGCTATGTTCGCACATGAGAACACAATACAACTAAGGTCCTAACACTTCTTTTGCAACACCATTAAAATTCAGCGGCCCGTGCTCGCTTTAGCAGCACATATACTAAAATGGGAACAATACAGAGAAGATTAGCATGGCCCCTACATAAGGACGACACGAAAATTCGTGAAGCGTTCCATATAAAAAAATAAATAAATAAAATTCAGTGGTCCAATGTCACATGGGTTAGACATACATTTGAATTTCCACACATTCTGATTTTGGAAATAGTTGCACCTATTTTTCAACTTGGTTTTTCCAGTAATCATGTATGGATGTGAGAGTTGGACTATAAAGAAAGCTGAGCGCCAAAGAATTGATGCTTTTGAACTGTGGTGTTGGAGAAGATCTTGAGAGTCCCTTGGACTACAAGGAGATCCAACCAGTCCATCCTAAAGGAGATCAGTCCTGACGATTCATTGGAAGGACTGATGCTGAAGCAAACTTTTGCCACCCAATGCAAAGAACTGATTCATTGGAAAAGACCCTGATTCTAGGAAAGACTGAAGGCAGGAGGAGAAGGGGATGACAGAGGATGAGATGGTTGGATGGCATCACTGACTTGATGGACATGAGTTTGAGCAAATTCCGGGAGTTGGTGATGGACAGGGAAGCCTGGCGTGCTGCAGTCCATGGGTTGCATAGAGTTGGACATGACTGAGCGACTGAACTGAACTGATCTTTCAACTTTCACTTTCTCTGGTAACGAAACAAGAGTCACTTTCATATATATTAAGGGTAGTCCCTTCTGGCCCCCTCAAAGAAGACTAATAACTGCCTTATATATATATTCTATATAGCTCATACCCCAGGAATTCTGAAATCATGCGCTATGAAAATTAAATGAGCAAGCAGGTGTGAAAGTATTCCTTGGCACTTAGTAGGCTCATGACAAGTAGATGTTGTGAGTTAGAAACATCTCCAGTCTCTACAGATGGGTGGTATCTAAGGTTGATTTTTTTAAATGCAAATTAAACTCTCAAATGCAGTTGTTTCCAAAGGCATATATATATATAGATATAGATATAGATATCTGGCCTGCCAGATTGTGAGTTTGTGTTTCCATTTCTCAGGTGAGACTGTGTAAGCTCTAGGAAGCCAGCAGTGACTTATACTCTGTACTCTGAGTCCTCCCCTACCAGAGGGTCTTATGTCCCATATGGCTTCTTTCTATACACATGATGGTGTTCATAGCTGGCCTTGGTGTATGGGAGTGAACCTCCAGGCACCTTGGGGAAAATGAAGCTGTTCCCCACCCTTCTCCCATGTTACATATCACAGTTAGGTTCACTCAGCTCCATTCCAAGTCCCTTGAACTATGCTTCCCTAAATACTTCAGACTAAAAAAGACAGACTAGGGGCTTCCCTGGTGGTCCAGTGGTTAAGAATCCATCTTGCAGTGCAAGAGACTGCAAGGGATAAGGGTTTGATCCCTTGTCAGGGAACTGAGATCCCTCATGTCACAGGGTAACTAATCCCACATGCCCCAATGAAAGATTCCACATGACATAACGAATATCCCAAGTACTGCAACTAAGACCCAATGCAGTCAAATAAATGTTTGGTTTTTTTTTCAATATTCTTCAACTTAAAAAAGACTATGTATTTCCTAGACTCCTTGACAGGGAGCGTTCCAAGTCCATCAAGGAAACACATCTGGGGATTTGGAAGGCAGAAATACGGGGCAGGCCAGGCTTCTGCTGTTTTCTGTTATTTCTGCTGGCACACATGCAAATAGAGGTGGGCTGGGTTCTCCTGAGACATCAGTGGCAAGAGTCCCAGGGTCTGTTTCTCAGCTGTGTGGGTGTTAGGAGCGACGTGGTCCTAGTACTTCCTGATCCCCCAGCTTACTAGTATTGACAGAAGTCAGAGCTCCCTTTGGTGGGCCACCATCCTGTTCTAGGCATCATTCCTGGAAGCTCAACCTAGGGCTCTTCCGACAATCCTTCAAACAAGTTTTTAAGCACATAATTCCCTTATTTAAAGGGTTGTTGAAATCAGCCAAAGTGGTTTCTGCTCTTGCAAATGGACCCTGATTGAGAGACCCTATAAATGCCCCCTTTCTCTCACTACCCCATATTCCCTCAAGGCTGTGGGTGGAAAATATATTCCATTTATTCGAGCCTCTGAATCCTATAAGCTTACCAAACATGGGAATATATAACCCATTGTAGGATATTCTCAACCAATTATAGGTCAGAATAATAAATATAGAAAATTTCTCCTGGTGAAAGATTTTGAATGTGTAGAGAAAAAGAAAGAGAGAGGAAGGAAGGAAGGAAGGAAGAGGAAAGAATACAAGTATACAGAGATTTCCCTGGTGGTCCAATGGTTAAGACTCTGCACCTCCAATGCAAGGGCCCAGGTTTGATCCCTGGTCAGGGAACAATACCCACGTGTCACAACTAAGACCTGGTGCAGCCAAATAAATAAATAAAATTTTAAAAATACAGGTATCTAAGGCAGCGTTGGAGAGTTGACACTGAGCGGGGAGAACCAGATGCTGAGCCGGAAAACAAATTTTGCCACCCTTACACTTTTACCCCACAGCTTCCCCTGAGGATGGTGAGTTTGGTTTGGGGCAGAGCTGACCATTAGGAAACCCAAATAACTGAGACAATGGCTGAGGAATCACCCATCTCAACTGGCCTACTTGCCTGGGTCTGCATTCGTGATGCAAATTTTCCAAAATGCTCTGTTTAGCAAATAAAGAGCTGGCTGTGGGATCTAAAGAAAAATCCCTGATACTATGTTTGTACGCATCCCAAGTACTCTTTCAGGAGGAGGGTTTTTTTTTTTTTTTTTTTTTTTTAATTTAAAAGTAAAATGTAGTTATTTTTATTTAAGGCAGTTCCCCATCTTGAACACATTTACATTTTTCTTCCCCCATTTACAGCCTATTTCCTGAAAAATGTTGCAAAGATTTAAGTGTCTAATATTTTCCAAAGCCATCTCATGATTCATCAGTTTATTGTTTGTTAAAATATCAGCCTCAAGAAACTGGCTTAAATGGGAATGTTCATCTGGATTTTCTCTTCTGATTTACTTCATGGATGACATGAGAATGAATTAAAAGATTAAAAAGTCAACATTGTGTTGAGGCCCGTGAATAACAAGGAGGTCCTGTAAGAATCAAGTGAGGCTACAACAGACACTCCTCATTCTATAATCTAGAATCATATATTAATAGAATTTGTAACTGGGAGGGGCCTGAGACCTGTCACCTTATTTCACAGAGGAAGAAGCCAGGCCCTAGAGAAAGAAAATGACTAACTCAAGATCACACCCTCAGCCAGTGGCATAGCTGGGACTCGAGTTCATATCTCCTGAGAGTCACCCTCCAGTGCTCTCTCTCTTGCTTATTTTCAATTATATCCTTTTCAATCGCTCTTCTCTTTCCTGCTCTGCAGCTGTTTCTACTTTAGTAGGAGTCGGACACATTTCTGAGTCCCTACTTATGAGAAGTAAGAGATCATTTAAGTAGCTGAGAATTTCCTTCCATAGAAGTCAGGACCCCCGGTCCCATGGTGCAGAGATAAAGTTCAGAGATGAAGTTGACTTGCCAGAGGCCGCACAAGTAAGGCTCAAATTCAGGCCTCCTAACAACCAAGCCAAGGTGCTTACCAGCGCATTATAATAGGTGGCCTGGTACATTCCACGTGCTTTTAAGATGTAGATTGCAAGCAGAATTTGGTCTAATAAAAGGTCATTCAGGGACTTCCCTAGTGGTCCAGTGGTTAAGACTTTCCCTTCCAAGCTGGGGGGTGGGACGGGATGCAGGTTCTATCTCCAGTTGGGAAACTAATATCCCACATACCTTGGAGCCAAAAAAACAAAACAAAACAAAAAAACAAAACAAAACAGAAGCAATATTGTAACAAATTCAAAAAAGACTTTAAAAATGGTCCACATCAATAAATCTTTTTAAAAAAATGTCATTCAATTAATGAAATACAAAAAGGACCTCATTAAAAGGATCTATCCTCTACAAGGCAGGACAATGGCAGTTATCTTTCCAAAATGAACATTAGAAAGCAGTTCCTGTGTAATTTTCTAATCATTTAACTTCAAGATTTCTATCTATAGAGCACATATGGGTTTGCATGTCCTTTTATGATGGTCTGAATCTAGGCTGACTTAGAGGAAAGCTGCTAAAGGTCAGTGATCATGAGCTATTACCTTTATTCAGGTATAATTGTTTAATAATAAAAGTAATACAAGCACATTACAGAGTTTTGGAAAATTCAGGAAAGAAAAATACATACCCATAATTCTACCATTCCTCATGTTATTGCTATTATTTTGCATATTTCCTTTCTCTCTTTTTCCTAAAAGTGTTTTTACATATTTTAAGTGGTCTTCCTCTCATTTCTGTAGCATACTTATAATTTTGAGTCCTGCTTTCCCCTCTGGCATTAGATCATAAATATTTTTCTTGTAATACATTGTCTTCATAAGCATGTTTAATGGCTGCAATACATTCTCCCTCATAAGAATCTCATAAAGTGTCTGTTATCCTTTGCAAGGTCCATGAACATTATTCCAGGGGATTCCTCAGAATGTGGAATGTTTTTCCACATTCAAAGTTCGCAATTGCATTTGTTTGAATTTCAAAAAGTAGCTCAATTAGTTATTTAAAACATTTCTCCTGGACTTCCCTGGTGGTCCAGTGGCTAAGACTCCATGCTCCCAATGCAGGGGGCCTGGGTTCAATCCCTGTCTGGGGAACTAGATCCCACATGTCACAACTAAAGATCCCATGGTGCCCCAACTGAGACCTGGTGCGATCAAATTAATAAATAAAATATTAAAATAATGATAATACTAAAACATTTCTCCTTTAAAGACCAGCATGAGAGAACTCTGGGCATGTTTTGAGTGAGTCACACAGACAGAATTTGAGGAAGTCATGAACTGGTCCCTGAATTCTTATCCAGGTCGATACAACACCATGGGCATTAACACTTAAGAAACCTATTACACGATTATAGTCTTTATTCCTTACTGCCTTCTTTAATGTACACTCATAATGATTAAAGACTGACAAAAGAAAGAATAAGGAATTCTGTTATTAAAAAGCCTCTTGATGAAAGTGAAAGTGGAGAGTGAAAAAGTTGGCTTAAAGCTCAACATTCAGAAAACGAAGATCATGGCATCCGGTCCCATCACTTCATGGGAAATAGATGGGGAAACAGTGGAAACAGTGTCAGACTTTATTTTGGGGGGCTCCAAAATCACTGCAGATGGTGACTGCAGCCATGAAATTAAAAGACACTTACTCCTTGGAAGGAAAGTTATGACCAACCTAGATAGCATATTCAAAAGCAGAGACATTACTTTGCCAACAAAGGTCCGCTAGTCAAGGCTATGGCTTTTCCTGTGGTCATGTATGGATGTGAGAGTTGGACTGTGAAGAAAGCTGAGCGCCGAAGAATTGATGCTTTTGAACTGTGGTGTTGGAGAAGACTCTTGAGAGTCCCTTGGACTGCAAGGAGATCCAACCAGTCCATTCTGAAGGAGATCAGCCCTGGGATTTCTTTGGAAGGAATAATGCTCAAGCTGAAATTCCAGTACTTTGGCCACCTCATGCGAAGAGTTGACTCATTGGAAAAGACTCTGATGCTGGGAGGGATTGGGGGCAGGAGGAGAAGGGGACGACAGAGGATGAGATGGCTGGATGGCATCACCGACTCGATGGACGTGAGTCTGAGTGAACTCCGGGAGTTGGTGATGGGCAGGGAGGCCTGGCGTGCTGCGATTCATGGGGTCACAAAGAGTCGGACACGACTGAGCGACTGAACTGAACTGAACTGAATGAGAACATTAAAATGATAATTCTGTATCGATATATACATAACATGGACAAACCTTAAAATCATCACACTAGATGTAAAAGACCAGGCACAAAAGGCCATATATTATATGCTTTCATATATCTGAGATGTCCAGAATAGGCAATTCCATAGAGACAGAGAGATTATTGGTTGCCAGGGACTGGGAGGTGGAGCAATGGGGATTGACTGCTTAATAGTTATGGGGTTTCCTTTTGGGGTGATAAAAATATGGGGTTTCCTTTTGGGGTGATAAAAATGTCCTGGAATTAGATAGTAGTGATGGTTACACAACACTGTGAATTTGAATGTGCTATAAGACATTAATGGTAAATTTTATGTTCTGTGTATTTTACCATAACAAAAGATTATAATTCTGAAAATTTTCCTTGAGATAGTCTTCATCAGACATGTAAGTTGGTTTTATTTTATAATTATAATAACATGAATTCAAACTTCAAAATATGTCTTATACTTTAAAATCTGTTTTAAAAGTGGGGAAAAGCAATCTAGCAATTGATACATACTAGATTTCTAATTTATATTCACTCAAAACTTTGATATAGTTTCACATATTTTGTATCTAGTATTACTGCTAAAAGTAAAGAAAGTTTATCTTAGTGATTGTTTTTTTCATTTGAATGAGGCTTGAAACTTCTAATCCAATTCTGAGAATATAAAGAAATACTATGTCGTTAAAAAAACAACAGGAAATTAACATGATACAGTATTAGTAACTAAAGTACAGATTTTGTTCAAATTTCACAAAATTGTATGCTAGTGTCCACTATTTGTTTTTATACCTTATTCAAGATTCTATATTGTATTTAGTTGCATTGAGCAGCTTCAACTACCTGTAACAGATTCTAGTAAATTCTCATTTCATTTTTATTCTGTTACAAATATTTCTAATTTTCCTTGTATGGCTTCTTAGATACACCTATCATTTAAAAGTGGACATTTAATTACCAAATACATATTTGATATTAATTTCTCATTTTGATACTAACTTCTCATTTAAATGCTTTCCACTTTGCAATCACCCTCTGTGTTTTTTTCAATCTTCTAACTTTACTGAGGCTTTCAGTGGCTAAGTCAAAGATCTCTCTTGGTAAGTGTCACACTGCACTTGAAAATACATGGATTACTTTCAATTATCTTTTGATATTGTCTTCTAACATAATTCTTCAGTGATAAGGGAACAGTCCCTGTATGATTTCAATACCTTGAAACCATGAAATTTTTGTACCTTGTTTTATGTCCCTGGGTATGTTCCAGTGTCTACTAGTTTGTAGGTTATGGGAACTTGAACAGAATTTGTATCCTACTGTTGTGTGAAAATTGTATAAATCTTAACTATGTAGAATTGGTTCATGGTGCCTTTTAGGTCTACTACATGCTTCTACTTTTTTATATATTCATTCTATTAATTTTTGAGAGTTTGGTATTGAAACTTCAACTAAAAACTTTCATTTATCTACTTAAAAAATAACTGCGATATAGAGTGGAGCTATATGTAATTTTGTTTTGTATTTTCCAAGTCTCTTGCAAATGTGGTCACTTTCATAATTATCGTACTTTCATAATTTAAATATTTTTTAAAAGAAAGAGTAAAAAAAAGAATTGCCCACTATCATTACGGGTCCTTAGGCCATGTCAATAAGCACACAAAAAAAGCAGATTTATGCACATCAAATAAATAAAAAGTAAAAGTGGAAAGAAGCAATCTACTTACCAGAATACTAATCAGCCACACCAAAATCCCATTCCCAAATATATTTATAGAGAAGTATCTGTTAATTACAGTCTGAAATCTCTCTCATCTCTTCACTTGGAAATACAATTTGAAAATTATAAAAATAAAACATTGATATTTTAAGTTAAAATATAAGAATTGTAAGCATTAGGCAATGAAGACAATTTTTGCCCATTTTAATGGCAGAGAATGTAGTTTCTTTCGATCTATATTAAAAATAGATTTTGTGCCTAAACTAAGCACAATAAATTATTCTATTTAAAAGGCATATCACAGATTATTTTCTTATGTATTTTAAAGTATTTGTCACGTATTAATAGGAAGTTAAATTTTGTCTTAGTAACATGGATATTAATGAAGTTTGCAGTGAATCAATCCTTATCAAACAGCTTTAATACTATTTTGTTAAAAGTAAAATATTTTACAAAGATTTAAAATATGTATCAATGATTTAAAACATAATATTTTTAAGTTTTTAAAATAATGCCTGATACTTATTAGGCATCATACATGTTTGTTAAATAAAAATAATGAAATGATTTTAAAAATACTATGAATTTTATGAGACTATATATGTGTTGACAAGGGAGACTTCAAAGTAAAAAAAAAAATCTATATATTTACATATATTATATATATGCAGGGAAAGGCAGATTTATATAATGATTCCCCCATTGTTAGCTATTTGTGTTACTGCCCAGGTCTTTTTTCAAAAAAATTTAAATATAATTGACATACAATATTATATTAATCTCAGGAGACAACATAGTTATTCAATATGTACTATAAAAAGATCACCACAGTAAGTCTAGTAACATCTGTCACCATCAGAGTTATTACAATATTAGTGACTATATCCCCTATGCTGTACTTATTTGTTTTATAGCTGGAAATTTGTACCTCTCAATCCCCTTGCCCTGTTTTACCTGTCCCCCAACACCTCCCTCTGTGTAGCTTTTATAAGGATTACTATAACAAACAGTTTTCTAGCATAAAGATAGCTCTGTAGGTTGTTGTTCTTTTGAGGTATAGTAAGAGAATTAGGGTTACTGGTCCAAACGTTAGAATAACATATATTACTTTTGATATGTGTCATTATTGCTAACCTTATCTATGTGGAACTTAGCATAAGGAAAATATAATGTCTCAATTCATACAACCTGTTGTATCAACCTTATCATTTTGATCTTTGTAATGACTCTATACAGTAGGAGGTATTAAAATTCTCTTCTCTAGATGAGCAAACTGAGACTTGAAGAGCTGATTCATTATGACTTGATATGTAGCTAGGAGGGAACAGTGAGTTTCAACTTCAGGGACACCAAGCAGAAAGACTGTGTGATAAATTTCTTTTTCTTGGTAAGGGGGCCAACTTACTGTCAAATTGGATGTAGGCCCCACCTGAATCCAGCATGGCTTCATCTTTTCTTGACTACATCTGTAACGACCCTATCTCCAAATATGGTCATACTGACAGGTTCTAGGTGAACATGAATTTGGGGAGACACTTCTCAACCCAGTATACTTGGGTAGGAGGACGCTGATCATCTGCCCCTCCTACTTCCTACTCTGTGCTGTGCAGTAGTTAGCAGAGGCATGTGCTCCTAATGGGTGAAGGGAGATCCTGGGGCCAAGAGGCAAGGCAGCACCCTGGGAGACTCCCCATACTCAAAAAGCCAGATAATGGGCCCATCCTCATCTCCCTCCCCATCAGTGGCTGGAAGCAAGTTTCAATAAACAGCTCCTCCCACAGTCAGAATAATAGAGACTCGCAAAGGAAAAGATTGTACAGAGCCAAGAATTACTAGTACTTCATGAAAGAGAAGCATAAAGCGCAACACAGGACAAATATCTAAGAAACAGTTACTAGAACTCACAGAAGGTGATTTTAAGGAAAATATAATTGACATCTTCACTGAGGTAAGAGAGATAATTGAATCCACAAGACAAAAAGAAGTTATGAAAAAGAACCAAGTAGAGCTCTTGGAAAATAAAAATATTCAGAACAAGGGGAAATAGCAGAATGAGCTGGAAATAGCTGAGAGATTCTCCCAGAATGTGGTACAAAACAGAATGTATGAAGAAATGTTTAGAAACATGGAGAATAGAGCCAGAGTCTCCCAACCTATTTATACATGTTCCAGAAGAAAATAAAAGACATAAATGATAAAGGAGAGGAAAAGTTCACGAATCTTCAGGTTGGGAATAGAGTCAGATGAATGAGAGATGACTACACATCAATAAATAGAGAGATAGCTAGATAAGTAAATAATTTTTTAAAAAAAAGAAGAAAGGACTATGTCTAGTGTATATGAGTGAAATTTTAGAACAATAGGCAATAAAAGAGAATTTCTTAAAATCATCCAAAGATTTTACAAAACATTTCTATGAAGACTGACATCAGAATTCTCAGTGAAAACATACTGGACACAAGAAAACAGAAGAAATATATCTCCAAATTTTTGAGATAAAAATGATTACAAATTTAGAATTCTATATACTCAGCTATTATTCAAGTGTGAATATAAAATAAATATATTTATAGATATTCAAGGATGCAGAACATTTGCCAGCCACAAAGAATTAATAGAGAATGTGCATAGAAAAAAAGGAAAAATAGTAATCCTAGAAGTATCTTATTAAATAAATCAGTGAAACTTGTAAAATCCATATGTTAGGGTAACCACTAAAAGAAACAGCAGACACAAGTTCCAATTTTAAGAAGGATAAAATAGGACAAGGAAAATTCAATCAATCTTACAAATGACAAAAGGAAACAACAAAAATCTAGGTGAGTAGAAAGGGCAAAATAAGTTGGGAGTTCAGATGTATCAGTATTACTTGGAATGTGAATAGATTTAGTTCATGGATGAAAAGAGAATCTTATACTGGATTTTTAAAAATCTAGCTATTACAAGACACACATCGAGTTAGGGACTTTGAGAAGGTCATATATATACTGCTAAATTTAAAATGGATAATCAACAAAGACCTACATGTATAGCACATACATGTAGTTCCATGTATATATATAGTTCCATGTATAGCACATGGAACTCTGCTCAATGTTATGTGCCAGCCTGGATGGGAGGGGGGTTTGGGGGAGAATGGATACATGTGTATGAATGACTGAGTCTTTTTGCTGTTTACCTGAAACTACCACAACATTGTTAATCGGCTATACCCCAGTACAAAATGTTTTTTGTGTTTAAAAAAAATTAAAATGAAAATATAAATATATAAAATTTATGATATCAAAAAGAAATAAATAAAAGTCATCTAGGGGATTCCCTGGTAGTCCAGTGATCAGGACTCCATGCTTTCACTGCTGAGAGCCCAGCCCAAGTTTGATCTCAACATTCAGAAAATAAGATCATAGCATCTGGTCCTATCACTTCATGGGAAATAGATGGGGAAACAGTGGAAACAGTGGCTGATTTTATTTTAGGGGGCTCCAAAATCACTGCAGATGGTGATTGCAGCCATGAAATTAAAAGACACTTACTCCTTGGAAGGAAAGTTATGACCAACCCAGACAGCATATTCAAAAGCAGAGACATTACTTTGTCAACAAAGGTCCATGTAGTCAAGGCTATGGTTTTTCCAATAGTCATGTGTGGATGTGAGAGTTGGACTATAAAGAAAGCTGAGCGCCAAAGAATTGAGGCTTTTGAACTGTGGTGTTGGAGAAGACTCTTGAGAGTCCCTTGGACTGCAAGGAGATCCAACCAGTCCATCCTAAAGGAGATCAGTCCTGGGTGTTCATTGGAAGGACTGATGTTGAAGCTGAAACTCCAATACTTTGGCCACCTGATGCGAAGAGCTGACTCATTTGAAAAGACCCTGATGCAACTAAGATCCCACAAACCACATGGGAAAAAAATCATAAAGATCACCTAAGAAAGTTGAAAATAAAGTGATGAAAAAAGATATTCAAATAAAAAATGAATAAAGAGACACTATGAGTGACTATATTTAAAGTAAATAAAGTTGAAGGAAGATCTGGAAAATGGGTCCACCTAGTTGCAAGTGAGCACCCCAATATCTAAAGAGTGGCCTCTAAACATCATTTTCCACTAAAAGGAATTAGAATTCACTTGAGAAAAGGCTGATTTCAGGTCTGGGGCAGGAAAGGTATAAGATGAGTATGGAACAAATTATCATATCAGAGACAAGAAAGCCAAAGGCCACGGAGAGTATCAGAACCACTCAGGAGTCCTCATACAATTTGGTAACAACAACAACAAAAACAAGGCAGCCGAAAAATAGGCAGAAGACATAAACAGATGTTTCTCTGAAGAAGATATACACATATGATCAACATCCACATGAAAAGATGCTCAACATCATTAATTACTAGGTTCATCAAAAAAACTAAAAATAGAGTTGCCATAAGATCCAGCAATCCCACTCCTGGGCATATATCCAAACAAAGCTACAATTCAGTAAGATACATGCATCTCTATTTTCATAGCAGCTCTATTCACAACAGTCAAGACATGCAAACACCGTAAGTGTTATCGACAAATGAATGGATAAAGAAGACATGGTGTATATATATATATATATATATATATATATATATATATATATATATACACACACAATGGAATCCTACTCAGCCATAGAAAAGAATGAAGTAATGCCATTTGTAGCAACATGGAGGGACCTAGAGATTATAAGTGAAGTAGGTCAAATACCATATGATATTCCTTTTATGTGGAATCTCAAATATGACACAAATGAACTTATCTACAAAACAGACTCACAGACATAGATAACAGACTTGAGGTTGCCGAGGGGGAAGGAGGGTGGAGGAGAGATGGACTGGGAGTTTGGGAGTGGCAGATGCAAAGTACTATATTTAGAATGGATAGGGACTTCTCTGGTGGTCCAGTGGCTGGGACTCTGTGCTCCAAATGCAGGGAGCCCAGGTTCAATCCCTGGTCAGGGAACTAGGTTGCAGGTGCCACAGCTAAGACCCAGCACAGCCAAATAAATAAGTAAAATATACATAAAAATATACATATTTTTAAAATGGGTAAACAACAAGATCTTACCGTATAGCACAGGGAACTACAGTCAATATCTTATGATCAATCACAATGGAAACGAATATGAAAAAGAATGTATATATATGTATAACTGAATCATTTTGCTATATAGCAGAAATTAACACAACATTGTAAATCCACTATACTCAAAATAAATAAATTTTTTTAAAACCTACTTATAAGTCAACTTGAAGAGGCTCCTGTTGGCAAAAGATGTGACAGTTTTACATTAATAAAAAATAATAACTGTACTGGATTAAAACACTTCAAGTTTATGATATGGAATAATTTTTTTAAATCAGTATTGGCTATTTTCTATAAGGAACACAGTAAACAACACCAGAGAAATATAAATCCAGACTGTAGGAAATTCTACAGAACAAGTGATCCAGTTCCTTCAACAAATAAATGCCAAAGAAAAAGAAAGATGTGTGTGGTATAGTGGACGGGGGAGATCTATAGATTAGAAGAGACCTAAAAGACACATCACCCAATTGCATGTATGGCCCTTAAATGGATCTTGATACAAACACTGTTAAAATATTGATGAGACACAAAAGGAAATTTGAGCACCAATGGGATATTTTATGATATATTGTGGTAGGTTTTTAAAGGTTTTTATATTTCAGAGATATGTGCTGAAATATTCATAAACTGTAATGTCAGGGATTTGTTTCAAGATGATAATTGCTGTGTATTGATCATCTGGGGCTATGAGTTAGTAAATAGATGTTTATTATACTATTTTCTGCATTTTTTAAGTTTCTCTGTTTTTTCCTTGCCCATTGCCACACAGCTGGCGGGGATCTTAGTTTCCCCCGCAGGAATCCAACCAGTGGTCCCCTGCAATGGAAGCATAGGGTCCTAATCACTGGACTGCTGAATTCCCATAGTGTCTTTTTTTCCCCCCACTGGCATACAATTGCTTTACAATGTTGTGTTATTTTCTGCTGTAAAATATTGTGAATCAGCCATATATATACAGATATCCCGTCCCTCGTGAGGCTCCCTCCTACCATCCCCTTTACTGTCTTCTTTTTAAGCTTTATAAACTTTGTAAGGAAATTCTGTGGAGGTCCAGGGGTTAGAACTCCACACTTGCACTGCCTGGGTTTAATCCCTGGTTGGGGAACTAAGATCCCTCAAGCCAGTCGTCACAGCCAGGAAAGAAAAAAAGAAAGAAAAAAAAGCCTAAGGAGTTTAATGGATAAGCACTAAGAAACTTTCCAAAAAGAGATAAATTTCTATGTTATATACATTATTCTGGGCTTCCCTGGTGGCTCAGATGGTAAAGAATCCACCTGCAATGCTGGAGACCTGGGTTTGATCCCTAGGTTGGGAAGATCCCCTGGAGGAGAGCATGGCAAGGAGGCCCACTCCAGTATTCTTGCCTGGAGAATCCCCATGGACAGAGGAGCCTGGCGGGCTACAGTCCACGGGGTCGCAAAGAGTCGGACACAACTGAGCGACTAAGCACACAGCAATAGGTTATTCTACTGTTGGAAAAGTATCTAATTCATTTTGTGCGTTCAGCAAAACACCAAAGCCAAAACTCAGCAAGATTAACCTCACTTGGAACAGAGATGCAACAATTCTATTTAAATTTCAACCAGGCAAATACAATAGTGTATCAAGGAAATATATTATGACAAAGAGGTTAATTACAGAAGTCCAAGGATCTAATTTTAACTTAGAAAGTTTATGTAATTCACTACATTTACAGATTAAGGCATCTGATTATATCAACAAATGCTAAAAAATAATTGGCAAAATTTAAATCTATTATTGATTTTTTAAAAACCCACAAACTTCTAAGCAGCTAGCTCTAGAAGAGAAATTTCTTATCTTAATAAAAGGACTTACCAAAACCTACAGTCATTATAATATTTAGGGGTAATTTTAGAGGTAATCCTATTAAATCTGGAATAAGACAAAGATGGCTGCTTTCATGCTCTATACAACATTACACTGGGAGAGCTAGTCAGTAAAATAAAATAAGAAAAATGAATGAGAAACCTATAAATGAGGATGTTTTCATCTACTAATAAGAGAAAATCTAATTTGAAATAGCTTATACAATAAATAAATTTTATTATCTCACATAATAAGAAATCCTGAGGTAGGAAGTCTCCAGAGTTGGTTAATTCAGTGGTTTGCTGACCTCATTAAGTATCCAGGTTCTTTCTATTTTCTAACTCGACCATCCCCTGGAGGTCAGATTTGTAAATCTCCCAAGCTTGCCTCTTCCAAGTCAACAAGATGGCTCCCGTATTACCAAGCATCCTTTGTAAATTTGGCCTGTGTGAGGGTTATCTATTCCTGTTTGTTTCTTTTCAAGAGTGGGAACATTTCCCTGAAGCACTCCAGGATATTTTGTCACCTGTCATTGGCCATAACTAGGTTATATACCCATCCCAGAACTATGTAATAGAACTCCCAGTCTGTTATAATGGAATTTAGCGGGAGAAAGAAAAAGACCACTGAGACTTTGGTGTGATTGTAACTACCACATAACCAAGCCTCTCCTGATTTTTTTTAACATTTATTTATTCGGCTGCACTGGGCTTAATTGTGGCACGTAGGATCTTTGATCTTCATTGTGGAATACAGAATGTCTAGCTGCAGATTGTGGGATGTTTAGTTGAGGCCTGTGAAATCTAGCTCCCTATCCAGGGATTGAACCTGGGCCTCCTGCTCTGGGAGCAAGGAATCTTAGCCACTGTACCACCAGGGAAGTCCCAAGTTTATCCTAACTTGATTAACAAAACCTCAAGTTAATCAACATCTTTACCCTCCTCTTTCAACAGTAAATCCAGTCACTCTCTTTCTTGATATGCTACTCCCACTCCCTTCTCTCTGTAGTCAAGCACTTTTATAAATTTCTTTTAAATACTTCCAATATTTTTCTATGCAGGTACAAATTCTTGCATAAAAGACAGAAAATTATATATTACTATTCTGCACCTTCCTTTTGTTGCTTAAAATAGACCTTGAAACTCTTTCCATATCAGTACACAAAAGGTTCCTAAATCTTTACAGCTGTACAGTAAACCCCTGTGAGGCAGCCACTATTTCTTTCTGCATTTTACAGATGAGATGTTAGGAAACTGCCCATGGTCACACAGCTATTAGAGTAGCAGAGCTGGGATTTCCACCCAAGCAGTCTAGCTCTAGAGCACACGCTATTCATCACTATAAATCAGAAGCAAAAGGACACTATTCAATAAGAACACACAGATTTTTCAAGTCAGATTTCTAGAAACAAAAAATAGTCACTCTTTCATTCATTCACCAAATCTTTATTGAGCTCATAGTACATGCTGGACATGGTTCAAGGCTCTGGGATCATGGCAGTTATCAAAATAGGTTTTTAAAAAAGCCTAGTCTAATAAACTTTACATTTTAATAATGAAGAGAGATAATAAATATAATGGGGCTTCCCTGGTGGCTCAGACAGTGAAGAATTTGTGCTTGCATTGTGGGAGACCTGAGTTCAATCACTGGGTCAGGAAGATCTCCTGGAGAAGGGAATGGCTGCCCACTCCAGTATTCTTGCCTGGAGAATTCCATGGACAAATATATAGCATATGAGATAGGAGATAAGTAAAAAGGGTTAAGGAAAAAAATAAAGTAGGAAAAGGGGTATGGAATGTCAAGAGGGAGGGGTTAAAGTTTTAGATGAATTACCTGCGAAAACTTCACTGAGCAAGTGATGTTTATTCAAGATCTGAAGAAGTAAGAGAGCAAATCACAGGGATGTGTGGGGAAGAACTTTCCAGGCAGAGGAAACAGCCAGAGCAAAGGTCCTGACTGGGAACCATGCCTGGTATTTTTAAATTACAGCAAGGAACAGGGTGTGTGGGGGAGTGGAGTGAGAAAGAGAGAGCACGCAGTGGGAGATGAGTCTCGGAGGTAACAGGGAGCTGGATCATGCAGGAATCCTTGCAAATCACAGTGAGGACTTTGCTTTTACCGTGAGTGATAAGTGAACAGTTACTCTGGTGGGTTCTGAGCAGAAGGAGACAAGGATTTGACTAACACTTTAATGGGGTCACTCTGCCACGTTGAGAATTGCTGAAACCCTACCAGTCATGAGGCTGCTGCAATAATCCAGGCAAGAAGTGATGGTGACTTGGACCAGGGACAGCAGTGAGGATTATAAGAAGTGGTCCAGTTCTGGGTTCATTTTTAGGTAAGCTGCATAGAAATTGCAGTATCAGACAAAAAGAGGACATAAAGATGACTCCAAGGATTTTTCCCTGAATATTTATAACAACAGTTATCATTAACTGAGATAAGAGAGAACTCTGGGGTTTGGGGATGAAAATCAGGAACTCAGTTTTTTTCAAGCCTCATATGATCTTTAATAAATATAAACTACAATGCATTGGTTGCTATATTTCAGATTAACTTGTTTTGGAATTTTTTTCTTCCTCAGTACATATAGGCAGCTTTCTATAAAGAATCAATAAGCTGACTTGGGTGTCAACATGATGGATCAGAATCTGCAGAACCAATGGTCTTAACACACATACTTGGGAACATCGAGCTTTTTATTTAATATATATCATATTTCCATGCTATTATATATGCAGCTCCCTTGTTCTTTGTATCAAGAGTGTAATGCTGTAAAATATTCTTAATTCTCTGTTGATGGGTCGTTTCCAATTTAATTTGAATTAAAATAATGCATATTTTTGATGCTAAACAAATAAGGCCATCTTCCCCAACAATTCCTAATCCAGAGAACCTTTAAATATGTCAGGATGAGTTGATTATCCTACTAAAGGGAGTGCTGATGCTAAGAAGGACTTTTAGAATTGTCCCCCATTGAGACAAGAAGGCTGGCTCTTTGTATCCCTGCAAGCTTTGTATCCCTGCATGGACCAATCCCAATCGTTGGATGCAAGCTTCCCTTCCCTGATGGCTCGGTTGGTAAAGAATCCGCCTGCAATGCAGAAGACCTGAATTTGATCCCTGGGTCAGGAAGATTCCCTGGAGAAGGAAAAGGCAACCCTCTCCAGTATTCTTGCCTGGGAAATCCCATGGACACAGGAGACTGGCGGGCTACATGGGGTCGCAGGAGTTGGACACGACTTAGCAACTAAACCCACCCTTAGGAAGGGGTGTAACCCTGTGAGCAAGGCAGCACTATTCAGCTGCAAGTACTTCCTGGAGAAGGCTGATATATATAAGCATTGTCTTCTGGAAGTACCCCCAGCTCCTAGCATCTAGGGGATTTGATTCCTCAGTCCTGAGGAGGGTACAGGACAGTGTTGAACATAATGCGTCTTTCTATCTGAAGTAGTAAATTGTCTCGAACAGAATAAATAATGCAAATCTACACCTAAACACATCATCACACCTGCAGAACAATACAGACAAAGATAAATCTGGCCAAATTGGAAAGACAGACTGTCTACAAAAGAACAGCAATTTCTGAGAACAGACTTCTCATCAAATAACAAATGCCAGAAGAAAATGAAACAATATCTTCAATATATTACGGGAAAGTAATTTTAAACCTGGAATTCTATATTCAGCAAAATCATGTTTCTACATTAAGCATAGAATAAAATAAAGACATTTTTAGACAAACAAAAGACTCAGTTCACCTCTCACTAACCCTTCAGGGAAAGAATTCCTGAAGAACATTCTTCAGTAAGATGGCTGTTGAAGGACTGTGATGCAAGAAGCAGTGGGGAGCAAATGGGTAATCTAAACCTAATAAACATCAACTATTCAAAATTACTCATTTATGTGGGGATGTTTAAAAACAAGATGGAATACATTTTAGCCCACAGTTATGTGGAACGTGGGAAACAGAGAAAGGAATTAAATCATTATAAGACCTTGTATTTTTCTTCAGGAGGATAGCAGTACCAATTAGATTTGTACTTTATTATGTCAAGAATGCATATTAAAATTCTGAGTATAACTCTTAAAAAATAAAATAGAATACATAACTTTCAAATTTGTAGAAATAAAAAAGGGGAGCATAAAAAAACTCTTCTAATATAATAAAAAGCAATAAAAGGAAAAAGAAAAACCATCATAAAAGAAAAGCACAAAAAAAGGAACTAGAGGGGCTTCCTTGAGGGTCCAGTGGTTAAGAATCTGCCTTGCAGCAATTCAGGGGACACCAGTTCAATCCCTGGTCCGGGAAGATCCCACATATTGTGAGACAACTTAGTGCATGTGCCACAACTACTGAGCCCACACTCTAGAGCCCGAGAACCACTACTGAGCCCGTGTGCTGCAGCTACTGAAGCCTGAGCACTCTAGGGCCCATGCTTCACAAGAGAAGCCACTGCAATGAGAAGCCCGAGCACTGCAACTAGAGAAAGACTTCATGCAGCGATGAAGACCAAGCAGAGCCAAAAATAAAAAATAAAAACAAATGAATAAAAATAAATAATTTAATAAATATTTGTTTAAAAAATGTAAATAGACATAAATCCAAATAGATTACTAATGTCTATAAATTTAAACAAATAAACCCAGTTGTTAAAGGACAAACATTCTCAGACTAGGAGATAAAGCCCAATTGTGACATTCTTTTTAAAGAGACAAACCTGAGACATAATGATATAAGAAGGCTCAAAGTAAAGAGCTGGAAGTATAAACACCAGGCAAATATTTGTGGAAGGAAAGCTAGTGTGGCAATCGAAGACAAAAATAGATATTAAGGCAAAAGCATGACTAAAAATTAAGTAGACCTCAGCTTCTGGCCAAGATGGAGTAACAGGAAGTGGATCTACCCTCTTTTGCCCTAAACAACTAAAAAACTGGACAGAATACTAGAAACAAAGGTTTTTCAGGCTTTGGACATCACACAGCACCCTGATCCCTGAGAGGTGAAAGACAGTAGCTGACCCTATGCTTGCTCCAGTTAAGTTCTGGAGAGTTTCTAGGCCAGAGCTAGGCAGGGAGAACCTGAGCAGATCCACAGGGTCTCCAAGTAGAAGAGATATATCTGGGAGTCTGAGAAAGCCAAAGCTGTTGGAATTTTCGGGCACAGAGAGGGAGGAGAAACTGCTCACAGAGAAAGCCCATTTCAGAGATGTGCCCAGGATCCCCATTGAGTCTTCAGCTGAGAGTTCATCAGCCTGTGAGTGTGATACACCCACCCATGGCCAGAGAATGAATGACCCAAAAGGAGCAGAGATAGCAATCCAGGGAGATGACACAGGGCTGAGAAGAACTGGACTCCCATCAGACAGAGTGGAAAACCTTGTCATTCATACGGCCTTGAGTAACCAGAAAGGTACTGCCTCAGTTGTGGGGAAATAGCCTCAGACTAAAGTCTACTTGGGTCCTGCCTAACAAAGCTTAAAAATAAAAAAGCCTTAAGAGGATCAAACTCATTCCAAATAATTTGACTGTGTCTCAAAACAAAGCTCCGGAATATTTACAGGCATACAAAGCATCCAGCATTTAACAAGATAAAATACACAATGTCTGGCAACCAATCAAAACTTACCAGGCATGCAAAGAAGCAGGAAACGCTGACCCACAATGAGGAGAAAAATAATCTATCAATAGAAACACATCCAGAAACAGCACAGATGACAGAATTAAAAGATAAGAGCATTAAAAGTTATTGTAACTATATTTTATAAACTCAAGAAGGTAAAGATTGAGTACGTTAAGTGGAGACATAGATGATGGAAAGGAGACCCAAGTTGAATCTCTGGAGATGAAAATGCAAGTTTTACTGAAGGGTGTGAAGATTAGACACTGCAGGAGATACAAGAAACAATTCATCAGGAAGTTGGGCTTCTCAGGTGGCTCAGCAGTAAACAATTCGCCTGCCAACAATGCAGGAGACACACGTTCAATCCCTGGGTCGGGAAGATCCCTGGAGAAGGAAATGGCACCCCACTCCAGTATTCTTGCCTGGAGAAGCTCAGGGACAGAGGAGCCTGGTGGGTTACAGTACACAGGGTCACAAAAGAGTTGGACATGACTTAGTGACAAAACAACAACATCAGGAGGTTATAAAAGTCCTGAACTGGGTCACCTACCAAAGAATCCTCAGAGTATAAGCAAAAATGAACAGTTGTAAAGGAGAATCTGATAACTGCATGACCGCAGATTTTAACATTGCTTTGTCAAAAATAATAGATAAAAATACTAATATATTAATAATATTAAATACTAATATTAAAATAATACATTAAATATACACATAAATTAAAATATACAAAGTAAATACAGATTGACATTGCAGGTCTTATATATTCATTCACTGAGACATTTGTCATCTACTATGAGCTCCATGAGGACAGAAACTGTGTACTGATCAGGAATGAATCCTCAGAGCATTGGGGCCTGGCATGGGGCCTGGCATATTTTAGTTTATCAGTAAGTTAATATTATATATAACTTATAAGTTAATATTATTAACTTATATATATGTTATTATTAACTTAATATAAGTTAGTATTATATTTATAATTTTAAATGAAATACCTAAAATATTGTAAGTCTATAGAGGACATAAATGCACAATAAACAAGCTTAAATTAATGGATATGTTTAAAACTGTACCTCACAACAAATAGAGCATACAACTTTTTTTTCGAAAACATCTAAGACATCTATAAAAGTCAACCTTTCAGTAGCCGTTAGAAAAATGTGCTATTATGCTATTGCAGGATAATCTAACTGGAACTTATGCTTTCTGACTATGTCAGCAATCAATTCAGATACTTTTGACAGTTCTTGTGAATAGAGTTATGCACATGGTTTTGTTTTCTGGGAAATTGAGGAGGGGGCCATACTGCCCTCTTCCCTTTCTTCATGCTGACAAGCTACTATCACATCAAAAATTAGAACACAGCAGTTCCCTAGAGGTGACTTAACAAACTCAATCAGAGAATTTAAAGATTCAGACCAAATCTTTGTATTGATCTTCACCTTATGGATAAGACGAAGCTAAGAATATTAACTGTAATATTACATTATATTAACTGTATAATAAACTGACATTCAGCTCTCATCTCATGTTGTTTTGATAAACTACCCCATCAAAAAGCCTATTCAAGTGCTGTTAGCTCTCCGAGTTGATTTAGCCTTATCTGATGACAGGCAAGAATCTAGTGCCCAAAGCAGGCAAAATAAAATAGATATCAGTCTAATAGGAGATTGCCTTTCTTGTTTTTTTGTAACACCTTTATTGAGCTGCAATTCACATATCATACAATTCACCCATTTAAAATGGGCAATTAAATGTTTTCAGTATATTCACAAAGGTTGAAATCATCAATCTGTTCAATTTTAGAGTATTTCATTATACCAAAAAGAAGATCTATACCCATTAACAGTCACTCTCCATTGCTACCCAGTTCTAGGCAACCACTCATATAAACAGGATTCTACAGTATGTGGTTGTTGTGACTGGCTTCTTTCACTTCATTCATTTTCAAGGTTCATTCATGCTGTAGCATGTATGCATACTTCATGTATGTATCCTTTTTATTCCTTTGTATCTATACAGTTCTCTTGTATAGATTATACCACATATTATTTATCCATTCATTAGCTGATAGACATTTGAGTTGTTTCCACTTTTCAGCAATCATGAATAGTGTTGCTATAAAAATTCCTGTACAAGTTTTTATGGGAACATATGTTTTCATTTCTCTTGGATATATCCTTAGTAGTGGAGTTTCTGGGTCAAGTGCCCACTCTATGATTAATATTTTGAGGAACTGCCAGGCTGCTTTCCAAAGCAACTGCACCATTTTATATTCCCATCAGCAGTGTATGAAGGTTCCAATTTCTCCACATCTCTGCCAGCACTTGTTATTATCTGTCTTTCTGATTGTAGTCATCCTAGTGGTTATAAAGTGCTATCTCACTGTGGTTAGAATACTGCTTTAATGAGGCTTGTTTTTTAATGATTTTTTTCTAACGTGGACCGCTTTTAAAGCCTTTATTGAGTTTGTTACAATATTGCTTTTGTTTCACGTTTCGGTTTTTTGGCCACAAGGCATATGGGATTTTAGCTCCCCCACCAGGGATTGAACTTGCACCCCCTGCATTGGAAAGTGAAGTCTTAACCACTGGACTCCCAGGCAAGTCTCTAATGAGGCTTATTTTTTTTTTATTGGGTGTTTTAAGTGAATGTTTTTCATCACTTTACTGTAGTATACATTTTTATCAACACTTCAGTTCAGTTCAGGTCCGTCGTTCAATTGTGTCCGACTCTTTGCGACCCCATGGACTGTAGCACGCTAGGCTTCCCTGTCCATCACCAACTCCCAGATCCTGCTCAAATTCATGTCCATCAAGTCGGTGATGCCATCCAACCATCTCATCCTCTGTCATCCCCTTCTCCTCCTGCCTTCAATCTTTCCCAGCATCAGGGTCTTTTCCAATGAATCAGTTCTTTGCATCAGGTGGCCAAAGAATTGGAGTTTCAGCTTCAGCATCAGTCATTCCAATGAATATTCAGGAATGATCTCCTTTAGGATGGACTGGTTGGATCTCCTTGCAGTCCAAGAGACTCTCAAGAGTCTTCTCCAACACCACAGTTCAAAAGCATCAATTCTTCAGCGCTCAGCTTTCTTTATAGTCCACCTCTCACATCCGTACATGACTACTGGAAAAACCATAGCTTTGACTAGACAGACCTTTGCTGGCAAAGTAATGTCTCTGCTTTTTAATATGCTGTCTAGGTTGGTCACAGCTTTTCTTCCAAGGAGCAAGCATCTTTTAATTTCATGGCTGCAGTCACTATCTGCAGTGGTTTTGGAACCCAAGAAAATAAAGTCTGTCACTGTTTCCATTGTTTCCCCATCTATTTGCCATAAAGTGATGGGACCGGATGCCATGATCTTAGTTTTCTGAATGTTGAGTTTTAAGTCAACTTTTTCACTCTCCTCTTTCACTTTCATCAAGAGGCTCTTTGCTGCTGCTGCTGCTGCTGCTAAGTTACTTCAGTCGTGTCCGACTCTGTGTGACCCCATAGATGGCAGCCCACCAGGCTCCCCTATCCCTGAGATTCTCTAGGCAAGAAAACTGGAGTGGGTTACCATTTCCTTCTCCAGTGCATGAAAGTGAAAAGTGAAAGTTAAGTTGCTCAGTCGTGTCCGACTCTTAGTGACCCCATGGACTTGCAGCCTACCAGGATCCTCTGTCCATGGGATTTTCCAGGCAAGAGCACTGGAGTGGGGTGCCATTGCCTTCTCTGTGTTAAGGCTTAGATATGGTCACTTATATCCTCCAACCCCACTGAAAGCACACACACACACACACACACACAAGCTGCTAAGTGGTTCCTCTTAACTTTCTGCCATAAGGGTGGTGTCATCTTCATACCATAGTTATTGGTATTTCTCCTGGCAATCTTGATTCCAGCTTGTGCTTCATCCAGTCCAGCATTTCTCATGATGTACTCTGCACATAAGTTAAATAAGCAGGGTGACAATATACAGCCTTGATGTACTCCTTTCCTGATTTGGAACCGGTCTGTTGTTCCATGTCCAGTTCTAACTGTTGCTTCTTGACCTGCATACAGATTTCTCAGGAGGAAGGTCAGGTGGTCCAGTATTCCCATCTCTTTAAGAATTTTTCACAGTTTGTTGTGATCCACACAGTCAAAGGCTTTGGCGTAGTCAATAAAGCAGATGCTTTTCTGGAACTCTCTTGTTTTTTCGATGATGCAATGGATGCTGGCAATTTGATCTCTGGTTCTTCTGCCTTTTCTAAATCCAGCTTGAACATCTGGAAGTTCATGGTTCATGTTGTTGAAGCCTGGCTTGGAGAATTTTGAGCATTACTTTGCTAGCATGTGAGATGAGTGCAATTGTACAGTAGTTTCAACATTCTTTGACATAGTTTTCTTTGGGATTGGAATCAACACTTGTTTCAGTCCAGTTCAGTCGCTCAGTCATGTTCGACTCTTTGTGATCCCATGAAGTGCAGCATGCCAAGCCTCCCTGTCTATCACCAACTCCTGGAGTTTACCCAAACTCACGTCCATCGAGTCGGTGATGCCATCCAGCCATCTCATCCTCTGTCATCCCCTTCTCCTCCTGCCCCCGATCCCTCCCAGCATCAGGGTCTTTTCCAATGAGTCAACTGTTCACATGATGTGGCCAAAGTATTGGAGTTTCATTGTCAGCATCAGTCCTTCCAACGAACACCCAGGACTGATCTCCTTTAGGATGGACTGGTTGGATCTCCTTGCAGTCCAGGGGACTCTCAAGAGTCTTCTCCAACACCACAGTTCAAAAGCATCAATTCTTTGGCGCTCAGCTTTCTTTATAGTCCAACTCTCACATCCATACATGACCACTGGAAAAACCAGAGCCTTGACTAGACGGACCTTTGTTGGCAAAGTAATGTCTCTGCTTTTTAACACTTGTTTACCCATAATCAATTTTGCTATATGAATATGAAAATGTGTTTTGTTATCTATTACTATGTAACAAACTATTCCACACTCAGGAGATTTTAATAACAAGTCTTTTATTACTTCTCATGTTCTATAGGTTAGTTAGGCTCAGCTGGTTGGTTCTTCTGCTCTGCGTGATATCAGCTAGGGCTGCAGTCACCTAGAAGTTCAACTACACAGAACATTCAAGATAGCTCAGATACATGTCTGGTGCCTTCCCAGGGATGGCTGAAAGGCTGGACTAATGAAATACTTGAACAGTTGGGACTCTCTCTTTCCACATCATCCTGGAATATCTCTTTCTCTCTCCATGGTCTCTCCAGCGTGACAGTAGTTGGATTCATACACAGCAGTACAAAGTTCCCAAAAGTACACAAATGGAAACTGCAAGAATTTTTCTAAAATTGAGGCCTGGAACTGGCACAGCATCACTCTCACCACATTACATTTGGGCCAGTCTAGATTCCGAGGCATGAGTCCCAGGAGGCATGAACCCTTAGTGACCATCCATGGAGATTAGCTACCTCAAAAAGAATAGTTAATTCAGGCATCAATAACAAAGTTTCTACTTTACTAGCATTACTGTTAAATGCTCTCCATTTTTGAAGCATTTAAGTCATCTATCATTGAGGATGTTTTGAGAGGCAGGAAAGAATGTGAGCTCAAAAGAAACCACCAAGACTCTAAGAAAGCATCCTCTCCCACCTTCCAGATTTCTTGTTAAGCATAAGGGAGATACACAAAGGATCATTTTTACAAAAGAAGATAGAGGAGGGAAAAAAGGGCCTCCGATGTCAGCTAATAAAGATTTTGCTGTCAGGTCATTCCCATTTTCAAAGCATACATTCTTCTGATGTTTTTGGATGGTTGCCTTATCCATCATTCCACACGTTAGATACTTTCTTGATGTTCATGCTTGGATTTGCCAACGTAGGCTACCTTCTGCTGTGTGCCCCACTTCAAAAAGGGAGAGAAGCAGAAGTCTTCATGCTGCAGAATTTCAGACTCCAGTCCTGAATAGCACACCTAAAAACATTCTGTATTTCACAACTGAAACCATTTTGCCAGCATACAGTCATAAAGTAAATTGAGGTTTAATATTTGAAAAGTACTCATTAATTTCAACAGAGGAGCTGACCCCTGGTGAGGGATGAAGCTCTCATCCCCAGAAGAGGTCAGGCAGAGCTGGGTCACCTGTCAGGGATGCTACTGTAAAGATTTGGGAAAGCTGGAAGAGACGTAACAAATTCCAGATTTTATTCTTTTGAACCTATTAAATGTAGACAAAGCATTGCCCACTAATGAGAGACTCAGTTTCTGAAGTCAGATCTGGATTTATAATCTGGCTTCACCATTTACCAGCTGTGTGGCTTCAACAAGTTTTTTTAAACTCTGTCAGCCCGTTTCCTCATCTGTAAGGTGAGTTTAAGAATGTTACCTATATTTCAGGTGTGGGGCTGCTGTTGAATCAGAAAGCATACAGATGCTCCAGCCTTGGAAAAGCCTTGGAACCCTCTTCCATATGAGGCCACGGACTTTTCCGAGAATCTGAGAGCTTTGGCTCCTCCACATTGCCCCAGTCAATATACGTATAATGAAAATTGCTACAAGTTCATGGGGCTCACATATGCCTAGTTGTCCATCCATGGTCCTCCTAGAGAGTTATAAACCATGGCTCTAGACTAAACACAGCAGCCACAAGCCCACAAAGAGAAGGCAGTGACTCCTCATGAAAGTTGCAGCAGCTCTGAAGGTGAACACAGCTCTTGTCTTTTGAGAGTCTTGGTCTGCCTCTGAAGTCTGGAAGTGTAATCTTCTGAGACTGAGCAGACCCTACAGAAATTTCCCTTATTTTATGGTTTAAAGAAATATCTTGGGAGGAATAAGGCTGAATACACAACCCATGACCATCTTATCTTTAATGTTTTATATATACGTCTTTTATAATCTAACATTCTCATTTCTTTGAGTTCTCTGAGGAAAACCTAATTTTTATTTTTTTTCCAGATTTATCTCTGGATCTTTTCTCTTGGTTCTCCCACATAAAGACTTGACCTGAGGAGATTGATAAAGGGACCTTTAAGGCTACGTCTGTGATTAAAAAGGAGGAAGGGGAAATTTGTTCATTTTCGGTATCTCACTCAAGCCCTGCCCTAGAGTACGACCCAGGAGCTTATGAACCCTACAAGTGTCCAGTGGTTATCAGTTTTAAACTCTGATGCTCTGTGGGTAAGAAGATCTGGTCCTCTGGTAGATACAGAGAAATAACAGGTTAACCCATCTCAGGAACAGAGTTATTTTTTCTAAGTCTTTACCCTCTGAGAGGTGGGTTGGTAGGGTCTCTTCATAAATGAAGAGACATTATGATACCTTATGAGTATATTATTGTTAATCATTGATTTTTATCAAGAACAGATGGAGAACATCTCTTGTGCTTGAAGAAGGAATTTTTATGTCCCTTACATTATTGTATGCAACTCCTCTTAGGCTGTTTTAAGCCAGAGCTTAATTTTTAATAATTCAATAATGAATCTTGTTTAATCTCTCTTAATCCTCTTGCCTAATTCTCTTTTACATTAAGGGATTAAACACAGAAAAGAAGACGTGGCCAAACGATGAGTCACTCCTCTTTCAGTACTGATCCCCAAAGGCAGATAGACGAGAAGAAAGGTCCCAGAAGTGAATGAAACACACAAGTCTCAACTGAGAAATAAATCATCTGATTCTCAGGCTATTTACTCTTAACTTCCCCTTTCTGCCGTGACACAAAAATTAGTCTTAAAAGGTTTGCAAATGCTATTTATTGCTGCACCTTCCACAAAATATTCTCTAATGAAATTGACATTACTCAGTCACCATCACAGACTATCTGCTTTGAGCTGTTTCTCTAATAATGGGGATGGGCCACAGTGAGTCATCCACACTCTTGCCCAGTCCCCTGAGAACCCAGGAGATTCATTAACTTGACAATTGGCCAGGATTAGCAATGCAGGGACTGTGGCTGTGGACTGCAGCCTAGGGCTGATGGACTGTGGACTTTTGGAGCCCTTAGGCTGAGGAGGCTGACTTCTCAAATGGCTTGGAGAAAGCCTGATCAGGTCAGCTGACTCTCCAGAACCTAGAAATGGTGCCTTGGTCACATTCACGGGGCTCTGTGTTGCCCTCACCTCCTTCCTGCTTCTGCCCAAGCTGGTGAAGTGTATCATGATGGGGTAAGGCTGGAAGGGTCCCTGCTCTGGGGCCACCTGTGCTTTGCTCCCTCTGAATTCAACCCGGAAAATTCCCCCTTTTCCACCGCATTCTTAGCATCTTACAATAGCCTTGTGCGATGGAGAATAAAGTAGAAGCTTCCTATACGCCCTCATTCAGGGGTGTCAGATCAAGCCCCCTCCCTGAAGAGACCTGGCTCATGGCTTACCAGGCCTACAGGACACCTTTTTTCAGGCAAGACATTAAAAGTGGTTGCTAAAAGGCAAATGAGGTTTGGGTGGTGGTCTAAAATAGAAACCTATTTTTCCCCATTAATGCCTTTCAAACTGACTTATCAGATTTGCCCACTGGGATATCTGAACTATGAAAATAGCACTCTGGACTAGTTACTTTTATGCAACCTGGGGCCCAAACTCTCAAATTCAGAATCCTGAGTATTTCTGCCAATGATCTGTCCAGCCGTCACATTAAGATTTTGTGGAGAAAGTATCCAATACCATGATATCAAACATGGAAACAGTCCATGTTCTGCCATCCACATTCCTCAGCTGGTTCAGAGGCTGCTGCTGTGTTCAGTCATGTCCAACTCTTTGTGACCCCTGGGACTGTGGCCCACCAGGCTCCTCTATCTGTGGGATTTTTCACGCAAGAATACTGGAGTGGGTTACCATTTCCTCCTCCAGAGGACCCTCTCAACCCAGGGATCGAACCCTCATCTCCAGTTTCTCCTGCATTGGCAGGAGGATTCTTTACCACTGAGCCACCTGGGAAGCCCTGGTTCAGAGGCTACATTCTTCATATTATAAAAAAGCAAAAGCTAAACCAAGGTTCAGAGAAATATTTAATACTGTGTCCTCTCAATAATCCAAACCAGGAGAGGAAAGTGCAAAAGATTTTAGAGAATACACAGTACCAGTTCTACAGCGTAGAAGCTCGTGCCTTTGTACATACTCCCCTGGCAGGCCTAGCTTTCTGAATTCACTTTTGCTTGGCAACCTGCCATGAGGAGGTTCAACTGTCCAAACAGGACAGTTTCTTCCCAACAGGGGTAGAGGATGGCATTTGGAAGGTAATTTTGAAATAGGAGGGTATTAGCAGATTCACTTGACAACCAAGCTACATCCTCCAATCTAACTTTATAATGAATCCAAATTTTTATCTCCAAAAATATTAATATTTTTATAAAAAATAATATCTAAAAAGGATCCTAAGACTCCAAATGGGAGAAGAGATATACTCTTTTTTTTTTTAATTGGAATTCAGTTACTTTACACTGCTATGTCAGTTTCTGCTGAACAGCAAAGTGAATCGGCCATATGTATACATATATCCCCTCTTTTTTGGATTTCCTTCCCATTTAGGTCACCACAGAGCACTGAGTAGAGTTCCCTGTGCTATACAGTAAGATCTCATTAGTTATCTATTTTTTACACGAAAGTGTTATCACTCCGTTGTTTCTGTTTGTGACTCCATGGACTGTAGCCCACCAGGCTCCTCTGACCATAGAATTCTCTAGGCAAGAATACTGGAGTGGGTTCCCATTTCCTTCTCCAGGGGATCTTCCCAATCTAGAGATCGAACCCAGGTCTCCTGCACTGTAGGCAGATTCTTTACCATCTGAACCACCAGTGTATATATGAGACATACTCTTCTGAATTGTCCCACCCTGCCTAGGATGGCTTTTGGTTCTGTCTTCCAGTTTTTAGGAGTGCACTGTCGGGGGCTCAGGGCTGGGAGCTCTCTAGGGTATTTCTGACTCCGCCTTTCCCGACAGGCTCCCCTGGGTATATATATGGGCAGTTCACCACTTTCCCACACTCTCAAGAGACAGCGCCCTTCACGCCTCCCAGAACAGTGAAATAGGAAGTCCTGACACCTACTCAAGAAATGTTTCTGTGTTACATACCAAGAGAGATACTGAGGTTACAAAAATGAAAGAAAATCCACGAATTCTTTGGATGATCTCACAAACATGTCAATGACTATGAAACTCTATGTTAAATTCTAGAATGGAAGTACAGACACAGGGGTTGTGGGCACACAGAGGAAGGGATGTTTAACTCTGTCTTGGGAGGGGAGGACTTCAAAGAGAATGCACATAATTTTTGGCTGTTAAGTAAGAGAATGCAGTAGCCTAAGTGGTAATAATATTAATGTGTGTGCTAAGTCGCTTCAGTGGTGTCCGACTCTGCAACCTCATGGCCCAAGGCTCAAATCTGCATCTCTTATATCTCCTGCATCGGCAGGTGAGTTCTTTATCAGTAGCACCGCCTGGGAAGCCCAATAATATTAATAAGATATTAATATTATAAGATATTATAATACCTTAATATTATAATAAGATATTAATATCAATGAGGTTTATATTAATAAATAATGTTGTTGCTATTAATATCTCATATAACAAGAAATGCAGAAAGTACCTGAATGCTTCATTTTATCCTGGGCCTGGGGAGAGAAGCTTTCATTTTACTTCAAATCTTCTCCACTGTGGATCTGATAGGAATATTCCATTCTTACATTCATCATTTCTGATTCAGCAGTTCTGAATTTCTCCACTAAATAAAACATATTAGAGGACGTTAAAAAATTTTAGTAACTCACTCAGGCCAAACAAGTTTCCTATATTTATGCTACACACATGAAGCAATACCTTTCAGTTCTGCAATGGTGACTGTATAACCTGGATTGTCCCCAAGCACTGGTGAGTGCTCCTTATAACAATCGTCCCAGAGCACAGTCAGCCCTCTGTACCCATAGCTTCCACATCTGCAGAGTCAACCAATGAACAGATCAAAAACAATTGGAGGAAAAAATTTTCAGAAAGTTCCACAAAGCAAAATTTGAACTTGCTGCACACTATTTACATAGCATTTACATAGGGATTAGGTATTATGAGTAGTCTAGAGATGATTTAAAGTGTACAGGAGGATTGTGTAGCTTATATGCAACTACTACACTATTTTAGACAAGAAACTTGAGCATCTGTGAAATTTAATATCCACGAGGGTCCTGGTACCATTGCCCCAGAATCCCAAAGGACAACTATACTGTGATAATTTCTTTGTCACTCTAGTGAAAATGCCAAACTAGGTCAATTTCTGTTGTCATTGAAAAGTTTTAGGGAGACAAAGCAAGGCTGCAATTTTTACTGCTTTTATTTGATTACACAAGAGTAATACATGTGTGTTTTAGAATCTATGGGCAATAAAGGAAGTTGCATAAGCCGAAGGTGCGCAGAGAGACAAACGGGGCCTCTGGAGTTGTGGAATGCACAACTTATGAGATTATATATGGCAGCCTATTTCTGAACACAGAACGGGAAAAAATTCCCAATGATTCTACCTCCCAGCAACAACATTATTATTTTGCTAAGTTTCCTTCCAGTCTTTCTTCTAGGTAAATTGGATTTTAAAATTGTATTATCATGTGTACCTGCTCTATAATCTCTTTCACTTAATTAATGATAAACAGTTCAAATATTCTTGAACACATCATTCTCTATAGCACCATATTTTATTATTTCATTTAACAAACACTTATATAGTATTTTTCCCATGCCAGTCACTATCTTAAACTCATTAAAAATATCAATTCATGTAATCCTACACAGATATCTTTGTTTGCCTCTCTAGACATCTCTACCCTCTTCTGCCCTGCTCTGTGCCCCGGAAAGGCCCTGTACAGAGAGCATCACCCAGCTTCTGTGCCCCTTGGATATGGCCAACGACAAGTTGTCACTGGATTATCATGCCCAACTCCACTCTCTCCCTCTCTGCCTGTGTTAGGATTTGCCATGGGAGTTTACCTTCTACTAGAGTGTATGGAATATAAATATCTCTGCTCTATTTACTTTAGCCTCAGTCATGGGACACGCTTTGGCCAATGGAATGTTTGTACACTTGGGGTAAGCAGAGGACTGAAAGGGACTTGCCTGTTTGGTTTGGCCTCTTGGCGGCTGGTCCTAAAATAAGGGGGCTAGGAAGCTGACCTGAACCCAAACAACCCAAAGCCTGAAGGAGCATTGTCTCAGTCAACCTGGAAGTGAGGAAAACAAATGTCTGCAGTTTGTAGCCAGTGAGATTTGGGATTATTTATATGTACCATTATTGCAGCAGTGGCAGACTAATTACAGATGTCTCAGAAGAAGCCTGAAGGGTGAGGTTAAGGTATGAAGGGTCACTGAGCTTTTAACAAAGACCACAGCTCCTCCGAGGAACTCTTTCTCGCTCCAGGTTCCAATACCTGCCTAGATGCTCCCTATGACTTCCTACCATTACTAGCTGAGAGTACTACACTATCCTTGGGGGTTTCACGACATCCTGTCTGCAGCTCTGCACAGAGTCCCTTTATTAAACTCTCTTCACATTAACTAATTTGAATGTGTCATCTGTTTCCCACATAGGGTGTGATTTAAAAATCCTCATAACCATCCTATGATGTAGTACTATTGCTATCCTCATTTTATGGGAGGAAATTGAAACAGAGAGGCTAAGTAACTTGTGCAAAGTCACACAGCAAGTAAGTGGCAGAGCTGAGATTTGAATCCAGGTAGGCTGGATTCATGCTGACTTCACTATGTCTCTGTAGGTTCATCTAAGGGGCCTGTGTCATAATTTATCTAGCTTCATATTATTTAAATGATGTTTCTATGTCTGTTATCAGGTTTTTTCCTATTGTAAACACTGTTATGATGAATCTCTGTATAAATAAATATTTGCTCATATTCAGCATTAAGAACATTTCTAAAAGTTGGAATAAAGAGTATGAACTTCTTTGTTCCTCAGCCCTTTCTTTATTTTTTACTATTGTTTCCTTTTGACTATAAAAATGATAAAATTCAATTAAAAAAAAATTCAAGCATTACAAAAGTATATATCATAGCACACAAACGTCCCTGTATCCATACGTTTGATAAAAACATTGATCCAAGTTCTGAGTTCTCTTTAACAATAATTAATAGTAATTATTAGTCTTATTAAAAAATCAATAAATGTATACTGTAGAAATGTAGAAAAGTAAAAAAGAAAAAGAACAAATCATGAGTAATCCATGTCATGCTCTGTGTGTATGTGATTATGTGTATATGTGTATATATGTGTATAAACAAACACGGGATCATGCTATGAATACAGCCTGGTAACATGCTTTTTTCACTTAGCAATATACATTGTCATGGATATTTTTCATGTAATTAAATATTCGTCTACAATATTAACTGCCGAGTATATTTGTTTAATTGCCTCTCATCCCGCTAGAACAATAGTGTGTCATTTATGCAACCAATTCCTTAGAACTAGATATTAAGTTGTTTCTTCCTTTTAACTTCAATAAATAAAATTTCTACACACATGATTATAAAGAGATATTTGCACATATTTCCAATTATTACTTTAAAATATAGACAGACATGGAATTGCTGGATCAAAATTAATTCAGGTTAATAAGGTTTTAATTCCTATTACAACTGGCCTTACAAAAAGACTACTGATTTATTCTCCCATCAGCAAAGGATATTATGGTTTAAAATTTTTTTCCAATATCATTAGGTAAGATAAAAAATGGAGAGAGAGAGATCTTTTTGGTTTGTATTTACTTTCATTTGCTTATTAAGGAGATAGAAATTTAAATAATTTATACTTCTTTGACAAATTGGGTACTTTGCCATTTTTCTATTAGTATGTTTATTTTTTTCCTATTTGCAAGAATTCTTTCAAATCATCATATACGTAGTAAAGGTTTGTCCTACACTGTCATTTATATTAAACCTTTTAAAAATTTATTTTTCATGTAGTCAAATTTAATCTGTTTTCACCCTTATGACGTCTGCCTTCTGTATTAAAATTAAAAAGGTTTTCTTCTCCCAAAGATCCAGAAACATTCACTGGTTCTTCTTCTAATTCTTTTGTAGCTTTATTTGTTTACATTAAAAGTTAATTTATTTTGGAGTTTTGGGAGAGATAGAGCCCTACTTTTATTTACATCCAAATGATCAGTCTATTTGCCCAATATCATTTACTAAATAAACAATCATTCCCATTGACCTGAATCAGCTTTAGCATATACCAAATTTCTAATATGCTTTGGGTTCTCTTTCTGGGCTTTTTATTTCATTCCACTGATCAATCAATTTTGTGCCAACCTCACTGCTTAAAACACTGTAGTTTAATAACTTTGAAAACCTAGAAGGAGAGTTATCCTCCTTCACAACTGTTTCTTTTCAAATTTTTCTTGAACTTTTCTTCAAGTTCATCTAGCAGATGAACTTAAGAATAATTTTGTTACATTCTAAGAAAAATCTTGTTGGAATTTTTGTTAAAACTTCATTCAATTTAATGAAATTTGGGGAAATTATTATACTGAACTGTTCCACTTAGAAATATGATGGTATTTATTCCATGTTTCATTTGTGCAAGCCTTTTGGATCTCAAACTACAATTTGGGTTTTTCTTCACAAAGTTATTACAGTTACATTTGTGTATTACATACACAAAGTTATGTACAGTTATTCAAAGTGATGGAAGCTCCATGGTGGGTATTTTCAAATTCCAGGAAGCCCTGATTAGGAATCAAAAGACCTAATTCATAATTTTGGCTACTCATTTACTAGCTGGAAAAATTTACAAAACTCTTCTCAGCCTCACTTTTTCTCAAGTGGACTAATAACCCCTGCCTTTTCCTGCTGTCAGAGTTTGCCTGATGATTATATAAACACAGCAGTAGAGAGAGCCATGCTAATATAGGGGTTATTATTTTGACAATGTATTGCTAAAAATGGGAATGTGCTTAGTAGGGATTTTGCCATATAAAACAATCCAACCAATCAAGTTATAATTATCCAATCAAGTAAGGACCAATCAAGTAAGGGACTCAAGAAGTGCCCAGCTGACTTGTCAGGACTAAGTGGGTTTTCTGGAGGTGGGACTTTCAGTGCTAAAACCAGGAAAGTCCCAGGCAAACGAGGAGGCGCTGGCCATCCCAGCTGTCGAGCATCTCCTTCAAACTCTAAAATGCTATCCAGGGTTCTATACATAAGAGAAAATAGGCCTATGTTCCCAGGTTGCTTCTGGTCTAACAGTGAGGCATAGTGAATGTTTATGAAAAGATGAAGGAACAGGTATGTATATAATCATCTCCTGAGGACTGTGGTCCAATAGCCGTCTCAAAAGCAGAAGACTGGTTTGGACTGCAGGCTCTAGTGAAGGTGCTGGAACTAGACTTAAGAACCAGAGCATTTGTATGCGATGGGAGTCCAAGTGGGGGATAAACAGGAGGTACAAATCAGTGTTCTGTTGTAAGGAAGAGATGATTGAGCATTCAGTCCCCAGACTGGTACATGGGAGGGACTCAAGTATCATGTTGGCCAAAAAGTTCTTCTGAGTTTTCCCATAAGATGGTACGGAAAAACTCGAATGAACTTTTTGGCCAACCTAATACTTTGATTGAACACAAGTTGGTACCACAGAATGAGGATATGTGTGCAGTATCTATTTAGGGTTGCACACCCTGAAGTTCACAAGAGTAAACAATTAGAAATGCAGAAAACCACCTAAGAGGCTCTCTCATAAAACATGAAATAAAATACTATGAAATTATACAACCAACATGTTTCTTTTTTTACTTTGGCTGCCAGAGTTCTAATGCTAAATTTAGTGCCCAAAATGACCTCAAAGACTAGTTCCCACTTACTCCTTCCACTTCCTTTAAGCAGGCATTGTTCTTTCATATCCTGAAATATCTTCGTTTGCATTGCTCTAGAAAAATCACTACCTAAAGACATTATGAAAAAATCCGAATATAAGGAAAAAATGTAAAGAGGAAAGTTAAAAGTTCTGATATTCCTTCTAAAAATAGCCACTGTTAATGTTTTAGTGCTCCCGCCTCCAAACGTACCCGCTGGCTCTTTCTTCCTGGATATGGTACTGAATATGTTTTCTAAATTGCTTTTTTAACTTAATAATACTTTATGAAGATTTTTTCCATTTCAGTACATCACTTCTATATCAGGACTCTTAGCTGTTACATATTTTTTCATTTTATGGTGATACTCTAATCTGTTTAAACTAGTCTCCTAATGAGAATAGGGACACTTTGAGATTTTTCTAGGTCTAGTTGTGTTCTGAATTATGCAATTGTCTGATCAGTTCCTTCAATAAAATCCTAGGACTAAAACCATGGGGCAAAGTTCATTTTATATATCACTTAGAGGTCAAGAGACAGATTCTAGGACAGACTACTTGAGTTCAAATCCTCTATTTTCCAACTCTTGTGGCCATGGGGTCTGTCCTCTAATCCCTCCAGCCCTTGTTTTGTTTTTTATCTGAAATTAAGATAGTTATTGTACCTGCTGCATCAGATTGTTGTGAGGATTTTTTTTAAATTATTATTATTTTAAAATTTTGGCTGCACCCTGCGGCATGTGATTCCTTAGATCCTGATCAGGGATCAAACTTGCACCCCTTGCATTGGAAGGTGGAGTTTTAATCACTGGACCGCGAGGGAAGCCCCTGTTATGAGAACTTAATGTGTGGGTGAAGCACTCAGAACAGTGTCTGACATTGAGTGAGCACTCCATAAATATTTTCTGCTATTATATTGCAAAAGGGATCCCCAGAAAGAATATAGAACTTTTCATTGACACAAAGGTCAAGCCCTTTGAGTTATAAGGCTGAAATGAAAGTTAAAAAGTAGCAATACAAGCTGCTCCTCTGCCCACCAGGATGACAGTGCCAATTTACCTCCACTCTGAGGAGTTTCTCAAAGGGACAAAGGCTTCTCTCCTTCTGCAAGTGTTTTCATTCAATCCCCCTAGTGGCCAAAGAATGAGTTTTCAAGATAACTAAATAACCCTGTTCTTTCAGGACTGATTCACGCAACAGAAACAAAGCAACCTCAATTTTTTTTTTTAAATTTTAAAGAAAATATATAAGGACCCAAATAACACCCTCCAAGATCATCTAAGATGTCTGCTTTCTAAAAGTTGCCAGCCTACTTTCCCAGACAGCTTGCGTTTGTTCCCAGGGAGGAAGGATTAAAAAATCTGGCTAAAGCAGTGGTTTTCAATCTTGGCTGAACCTCCTCGGTACCTTGACAAATAGAAATTCTCTAGAGATTTTTATTTGATCAGACGGTAGTGTGGCTGAACATCAGGATTTTAAAAAGTTCTCCAGGAAATTCAAAGGTTCAGCTAAAGTTGAGAACCACCGGGCTAAAGAAAGTTGGCAGGGATGCTCTCAAACTCATTCTTTTCCAACCAGTTCTCAATCAGACAGAGAGAAGCTGCTTCCTCTCTCACCTTTTCCTCTGCCCTTACAAGGGTTCCAAAGAGAATAAACAGCAAACCTAAATAATCCCCCTGGGCCTAACTTCTTTCTAGTTGCCTCTGCCTGGCTAGAAATAAAGTATGAACCAAAAAGGCAAGCCACATAAGTAATTTTTAAATTTCTAGTAGTCACATTTAAAAAGTGAAAAAGAAATAGCTGAAATAAAGTTTAAGAATATATCTTATTTATTCCAAATACATATAAAACAGTATCACTTCAATATGTAATTAATATGAAACATTATTAATGAGCTATTCTACAGTTTTTTTGTTTTTTTTTTCATGCTAAGTCTTTGTACTCTGGTGCTTATGTTATGTTCACAGCACATAGCAATTCAGACCAGCCATATTTTAAGTGCTCAACAGCCATATGTGGCCAGTGGCTGCCATATTGGACAGCATGGGTCTAGGGCTTAAATGCAAATTAAGTAACCTCTGTAGGGCTCAGTCTCCTTTAAAACGCGGACATGGTAATGCTGCTCCTTGGCATTATTACAAAGGTAATGAACTGCCTATAACAATGCTGGCAGTTAGAGAGCTCTCAGCAATGTTTAGTTTCTTTTGTCTTAAGGGAAAGAGATGCACCAGGTCAGGCGGTAGATGGAAATGACTCCTCTTTTTCCTCTAAAGCAGGGTTTGTCAGCATTTAACTCGTGTTCCCTTTTGCTAAACATTAAAAGCTCATGCTTCCTTTCTGTGATAGTTTTTAATCTCAGAATACAATTTTCAGGTTTCCCTGGTGGCTCAGTGGTAAAGAATCTACCTGACAATGCAGAAGACACAGATTTGATCTCAGACCCGGGAAGATCCTATGTGCTGAGGACCTCCTAAGTCCACGTGCCACAACTATTGAGCCCACACTCTAGAACCTAGGAACCACAGCTACTGAAGCCCCGAAGCCCTAGAGCCAGTGGTCCACAACAAAAGGAGCCACCACAGTGAGAAGCCCACGCACCGCAACTAAAGAGTAGGCCCCGCTCACCGCAGCTAGAGAAATGCCTGCCCAGCAACAAAGATGCAGCACAGCCAAAAATAATTAAATAAAAAAATTATTTTTTAAAATACAACTTTAAGAATTTAACATCATGACTAAACATAAAAGAAACAGCACAACATATTGCTTTGTTTCACCCTCCCTCCCCCAACCTGGGAACATGTACTTGATACTTCCCTTTCTATGGTGAATCCTGCTCTGAAACATCTTCCTCACTTCAAGGCTAAACCTCAGATGAGCCTTGCATCCATTTAGAGCTTTTTAATTTTAAATAATGTTTTAAAATCATTAACAGAACAATGTGTTCATGCTAAGTCGCTTCAGTCATGTCTGACTCTTTGCAACCCTATGGACCGTAGCCCACCAGGCTTTTCTGTGGGTTGCCATGCCCTCCTCCAGGGGATCTTCCCAATCCAGGAATCAAACCCACATATTTTATGTCTCCTATATTGGCAGGAGGATTCTTTACCACTACAGCCACCTGGGAAGCCCAAAAAAATAATACACATTCCCTAAACAAAAATCAGAAAATATACAAAAGCAGAAAGAAAAAAATTAGAAGCTCCAGGTTTGCACCAGCCACAGAATAAGCACTCTAACAGCTTGAGTGAAGGTGCTCAGCAGGTATTTCCAATCCTGGCTGCCCCTAGGCATCAGTTGACAGTTCCAAGATATACGATGCCCAGCCTGACCCCAAAGAGGCGATTTGGTTGGTCTAGGTGCTACGAGGGCATCAGGATTTATTTTTTACTGCTCCCAGATGAATTCTGATGAGCAGCCAAGAACCAGTGTTCTAGAGTAGTGAGTCTCAGACTTTACTCTGCATCAACAAGGCAGTGATCATGCCAAAAAACACATATTCTGATTGAGCAGGTCAGGAGAGAGGCCCCAGATTCTACCTTTTTGTGAAGCTCCCAGGTAATGCTGATGCAGCAGGTTTGCCAAGCACGCTTATTTTTTAAGATTTATTTATTTTTGGCTGTGGTGGGTCTTTGTTGCTGTGCGTGGGCATCCTCTAGCTGCTGCAAGCCGCAGCTACTCTCTAGCTGTGGTGTGCGGGCTTCTCTTGCTGCGGAACACAGGCTCTAGGTGCTTGGGGTCAGTAGTCGTAGTGTATGGGTTTAGCTGCTCCGTGGCATGTGGGATCTTCCTGCACCAAGGATCAAACTGGTGTCCCCTGCATTGCAAGGTGGATTCTTAATCACTGGACCACAAGGAAAGCCCAAACATACCTTTAATACTCCATATCCTTCATTATTCATAGATACCTATATGTATTTTTTTCTCTAAAAATTCCTGCCATAGCAACTATACTCCAATAAAAGTTAATTAAAAAAATAAAAATTCCTACTATAGTCTTGTTTTATAATCTGCTTTATTCAACGATCCATCATGATTTCCTTTGCATGCTAAAAAACATACACACCTGCAGAAATCATTTTGTTTGGCTATATGAGATCCCATGTTAAGGACATATTTGACTTCCCTGGCAGTCCAGTGGTTTAGACTTGCCCTTCCATTGCAGGGGGTATGGGTTCAATCCCTGATCAGGAAGCTAAGAGCTCACATGCCTCACAGCCCAAAAAAACAAAACATAAAACAGAAGCAGTATTGTAACAAATTCAAAGAAGACTTTTAAAATGGTCCACATAAAAAAAAAAACTTTAAAAAATAAAAAGGATATATTACTGTAGGTCATTTAGAGCAGTACTTTTGAGGGTGGGATTTGGAACTCATATACAATCAGGAAAGTTCAACCCCTGGCTCCATTCTGGTGACACAGATCAGGGATGAGGTTCTCCAAGCAATTCTGATATACTATCCCTTTTTCTCCTCCTAGACTTTGAAAACCACTGATTTAACAAGTTCCTATTTAGGGGGCATTAGATTCCAACTGTTTTTCATAGCAAACATAGTACACACAAAAATATGAAAAAAAGAATAATCACATCAATCTAATGAGATAAGTGTTATTACTGTCTCCATTTTACAGATGAGTAGCTCCTAGAAATTTGCATATGTAAAAATTTGCCCATGAGATGGCTGCTATTTATTCACTTGGTTTGGGAATCATCAGGATTCCAATTTAGCCCTTTTGTGCTTGTGGGAAGGATAACCATGTTTCCTGGATAAAGCCCAGTTCAGAGTGCTGAGCACAGCCATGGCCCTGCCACATCCCTGTCCAGAGGAGCAAAACCCCAGACAGAAACACATGTCTTCCATGGCCACAGATGGATGGATCAGAGGTAGTGGATCAAGGTCAGCCAGTGAGTGGCCCAGCTAGCAGCTTACAAGGAGCTATACTATGAAAACTCATGCTCATTAGATGGGAGGCAGTACCATGGGGTAGTAGATGCCACAGAGGCCCAGAATGCTCGATAAGCAGCAGTTTGGAGAGAACACAAACCATGAGGCAGAGAAAAGAAGAGGGCAAGGTAGGCTGGCAGAGACAGAAGTGTGAGAAGCAGAGGCAGAAGGGGGCTGTGCTGCTGTCATGCTGAGGGGTGAGCAGTCTCCTGCCCAGGTGGAGACACATCACTGTCTTTAGGGCTCTGGGTTCTGAACCCCTCTCAGGTCTCTGAGCTGAGCTGTGTTCCACATCCAAAGCCCAGAGAGGACTCTACTGTAGGTGCCTGCAGAGCCCTGATCAATTACCATGTGACTCTGCAGTCATTGTGTACCCCACCCTCCCACTGGGGGAAGGGAACTATTTGAGGAAAACCAAGGAAGATCCTGTTTATTACCAGCAAGAGAGTCTAACACACTCCCAGTAATTTGATTCACTTATTAAATTTGACAAATAGAAGATATAAAATCTGATTTTAATGGGAAGAAAAGTGTAAACACAGGGTAACTGAGGGAGGAGGAGACTGGGGGACCCCTGGGGAAGCAGGAGCAAAAGAGGGGAGAGGACATTGCAGGGATGGACAGAGTAGGGCAAGAAGAAAATGAACTTCATCAGTGGCCAGTCTATTCCTGGGAACCTGGCTGGCCAGTCAGAAAGCGGACCCAGCTGTTGGCTGGAGTAAAAGGGAAAGGCAGCTGAGCTGCACAGTGATATCCAGAAAGTGTGAGGGGCATGGGATGACCAGAGAAGGCTCAGCTGGCGCAGAAAGCAGTGACTCCCCGGAGGCAACCTTTGCGCTTTTGATGACCAACCAGAAGTAGCAACCAGATTTGCCCATCTGGAATCCAGTCTCTAGCCATAAGCAGAAAAAAGAGTCTGGTCTAGGGATTTCGCTGGTGGTCCAGTGGCTAAGACTCCATGCTCCCAATGTAGGGAGCCTGGGTTCCCAGTCTCCTGGTCTTGAATTAGACAGACAAGTCAAGCTGGTAAAATGTATCAAACACCATCTTTCAGTGGAAAAAGGGATCATTGACTCTTTCTATTTGTTAGCACATGGCGACTCCAGACCTGTTCCAGTACACATTTCCCCTGGGGAAGCTTCTACAAAGGTGACTGGGGAGACCACAGAATTGTGGAGCCAAGTCTCCACAATTGTGGAGAAAGGAGAAGTAGAAATTCCTTTTACTTTGTCCTATGTTATCAGGCCTGCTGAAGAGAAACAGGGTCTGTTGAACTAAATTCTAGTCCAAACAATACAATTAACTTCCTCCTCCTCCTTTTCCTTTTCCTTCTCCTCCTTTTCCGGCTCCCTAAAGCTTCCAGAAAGTAAATTTTACATTTTTCATTCAATATTACTTCTGTCATGCCTGATGATACTAAACTGTATAATATTCATCTACTTAGAGGAAGGCGTCACCTTACAAACTGTAATTCAGTCTGAAGGATGGTGGAGAGCCAGTCTAGTACTGGACACTATTATTTTAAAAATTTACTCATCAGTTCATTCCAATGCTGTTAAATAGTTCCAGTGCTGTTAAAGGAAGTTTTTGGACTGTTTTACAAAGCCAGTATTACATTGATACAAAACCCTGGAAAATACAGCAGCCAAAAGAAAATCACAGACAAATATCACTCATGAATACAGATGTTTTACACCTGAAAGATTCAACACTAATTTCTGATAAAAATCTCTTAAAAGAAACAAGGAGTATTTTCTTAACATAATAAATATATGCAGTCAAACGGAAACCAGTGTCAGGCTTAATGGTGAAATTCTAAAAGGACACCCAGCAAATCTAGAAAAAGACAAAGACCCCTACATCACTACTATCATTTCATGTTGTTCAGAAGGTATAAGGCAACGCAATTACAGAAGCTCCCGTATCCTAAAACATCTTGGCACAAATAAAACACAACTGCTTTTTATCAATATATTTAGTCTTTGTAACGGGAAAACCTGGGAGGGGGAAGTGGGACTCTTCTGATCTGGAGGAATTAGGCACATTTTAGGGCAGGGGCACACTAGCCGACAGAAAACGGGATTAGGCGTCAGGTACTGGATGTTAAACGTGGGTTCGATCCCTGGGTCAGGAAGAACCCCTGGAGAAGGGAATGGCAACCCACTACAGTATTATTGCCTGGAAAACTCCATGAACAGAGGAGCCTGGCAGGCTACAGTCCATGGGGTCCCAGAGAGTTGGACATGAGTGAGCATGCATACACAAGCACATTGGATGCTAAAAACTCTGGCGTCCTCTGCTTCTGCTCCTAGAAGATGTCAGCCTGCCTTGCACCATTCCACAAGGAGATGGAAGAAGACTTATCTGGGGAATCTGACCAGCTCACAAGGAAGGACATGAGGATATATCAAGGGTTCCCTTAATGAAACCAACCAGCCAGAGCACTCAACAAATCCTTCCCTACACCATCAAAGATTCCAGTCAGGTTAAATAAGAGCAAATGACCAAAGATCACCCAAGCATCTAGGAAAACTTATAACATGAAGCATAGAAACCAAAATGTGCAAACAGAAAAAGGAACTTGGAGGAAATGGATTATGGCCATCAGGCAAGGAGAAGGAAAAAAACAAGCAAAAACTATCATTAACATCCTTAACTGCCCGGCAGTCCCATCTGACATCTAACACTGGCAGATCCCTGGCAGTGGTTAAGACTTTACCTCCCAATGCAGGGGGTTGGGGTTCCATCCCTGGTCAGAGAGCTAAGATCCCACGTGACTCATGGCCAAAAACCAAAGCATAAAACAGAAGCAATATTGTAACAAATTCAATAAAGACTTTAAAAATGGTCCACATCAAAAAAATATTTGTAAAAATCCTTAGAAAAATGAAAAGCTATTGTGATACTGCATCCATAAAATAAGAATAGACTGCTATAAAGAAAACATATTCAGAGAAAAAGAGTGAGAAAGAGCTCTTAAAATTTAAAGACATGCTATCAGAGATTTGTTTTCAATCTACAGAAGGTCTGGAAGATGATAGAAAATCTCCCAGAGTGCAGAGCATAAAAACAAAGAGATGAAAAATAGGAAAGAAAAGATAAGAAAACTGGAAGCCTGATCCAGGAGGTCCAAGACCAGAACAATACGAGTCCCAGAAAGAATAAACAGTGAACATAAAAGGGAGGAGACCAGTATAGAATAACTCAGGAAAATTTCCCAGAACTGAAGAGCATGAGCTTCTAAATTAAAAGAGTTCCACACAAAGAATTAAAATAGACCTGTACTAAGGCATATCACGGAGAAGGCAATGGCACCCCACTCCAGTACTCTTGCCTGGAAAATCCCATGGACGGAGAAGGCTGGTGGGCTGCAGTCCATGGGGTCGCTAAGAGTCGGACATGACTGAGCGACTTCACTTTCACTTTTTACTTTCATGCATTGGAGAAGGAAATGGCAACCCACTCCAGTGTTCTTGCCTGGAGAATCCCAGGGACGGGGGAGCCTGGTGGGCTGCCGTCTATGGGGTCGCACAGAGTCGGACATGACTGAAGCAACTTAGCAGCAGCAAGGCATATCATTGTGAAATCTCAGAGCAAAGGGGACAAAGAAAAAAAAATCCTCCAAATTTCTAGAAAGGAAAACAAAAGACTCATATAAAAGATGAAGAGGGACTTCCCTTGTGGCCCAGTTGTTAAGAATCTGTTTCCCACTGAGGAGGGCATGGTCAGTCCCTGGTCAGGAAACCCACATGCAACGAGGCAAGAGAACCCGCACACCACAACTAGAGAGAAGCCCACGCACCAAAGGAAAAGATTCCTGCATGCCAAAACAAAGATCCCATGAGCTGTGAGGAAGACCCAATGCAGCCAAAGAAATAAATATATTTTTAAAAGATGAACAAAGATAAAGAAGTGCCACAATCCTCAATGTTGTCAAGAATATGGGGAAACAGTTATTCTCACAAGCTTTTAGTGGGCATGTAAATTAATGCATTATCAGAAGAGAGGAAATTGGCTGTATTTATCAATACATGTGGAATACATACCATTTGAACCAGCAACTCTTTATACTGTAGATATATTCTTATATGTTTATGAAACCATGTGAAGAAGATTTTTTGTGTTAGATCCCTTCAGCAGTGACTTCTGTTGTGTTAACAGGACTCAAGATAACAGGTTTTAATGAGGAAAAGTCAGGGCCAGCAAGAGAAAGCCTGTGATCCTCAATAACCCGTTTGCCCCTGGAGACATATATTAGGACCAGGCAGTCTACTGTATATGCAGTGTGGGTCTGTGTTACATAGGAGGGGCCCCCACGCCCTAAGGGGCTCCCCTCTTTCAGGGCACACAAGAGAACCATCTTATCAATGAAGCACAAGCTTAGACATTGTGCCACTTGGATTTGGTGCCAGCCAGAGTCTAGACATTAGAGTGAGGCAAGTAAAGAAAGCACTGATCTCTGGTGTAAAATTTAAGAGAGCACCAGAAAATTCAGTAATCAAAATAAATCATATTTTAATAAAACATTTTAAAATAAAAATTAATGTATAATCCAAAAAGGACTTGGCACCACACTGTTACTGATCCTATCTTCATTTAAAATTCTGATATTCTGCTCTTCATGGATTTTTGTGGCAATTAATATTAATTTAAAAATATTGCATTAAATATTATTTTTCTTGATTACTGGGATTTGAGTACCTTCTTAATTTTGTATCCAAGCATGTTAGTCTCAGCTCTTTTGCTATTGTTTGCTGCGTTCTCTTGGAAAGCCAACTGCCAGTACCTGGATGGGGGATCCAGGTTCCTGGCAACAAGTTCAGCTGTAGCACCATCCACTGGGAGAAGGGTGAAGGGAAACACCAAGTTCTGGTTGGCTCACTGTCCAGACTACCCAGAGGAAGCACTTTTGGACAATCCTCGCAGCACAAAGATGTTCACTGAAACAGTCAGGCAGAAAAGGGTTGGCAACAACCTAAATGCTCATCAATAGGCATCAATTAATTGGTTTGTCTGGTCGCACTACATGGCATGCAGGATCTTAGCTCTCCAACCAGGGATCAAACCCATGCCCTCTGCAGCAGAAGCACGGATTCTTAACCACTGGACCATGAGGGAAGTCCCCAGTAGCAACTAATTAATTTTAATCTTTGTACTGCATTAACTAATACAATTTTATTTTGTATTGGGACATAGCCGATTAACAAAATAATGTTATGACAGTCTCAGGTGAACAGCTAAGGGACTCAGCCATACATATACATATGTTCATTCTTCCCCAAACTCCCCTCCCAACCAGGCTGCCACATAACATTGAGCAAAGTTCCATGTGCTATACAGTAGGTCTTTGTTGGTTATCAACTTTAAATACAGCAATGTGTACATGTCCATCCCAAACTCCCTAGCTATCTCTTCCCCCATCCATCCCCCCAGGGAACCATAAGTTTGCTAAGTCTGTGAATCTCTTTCTATTTTGTAAATAAATCGTTTCTATAATTTCTTTTTAGATTCCACATATAAGGGATGTCATACGATACTTCTCTTTCTCTACCTGACCTACTTCACTCAGTATGACAATCTCTAGGTTCATCCATGTGCAACTAATTAATTTTTAGGAAGGAATTCTATGACTCTGTGAAAAAGAATGAGATATAAAAAGTGAACAAAAGCAAGGTATGGAACAATTCATATAACATATCTCCATTTGCAGTTTTAAGAATGATACATGATATTGCTTGCTTGCTTGCTAAGTCACTTCAGTCATGTCAGACTCTGCGTGACCCCACAGACGGCAGCCCACCAGGCTCCCCCGTCCCTGGGATTCTCCAGGCAAGAACACTGGAGTGGGCTGCCATTTCCTTCTCCAATGCATGAAAGTGAAAAGTGAAAGTGAAGTCGCTCAGTTGTGTCCGACCCTCAGCGACCCCATGGACTGCAGCCTTCCAGGCTCCTCTGTCCATGGGATTTTCCAGGCAAGAGTACTGGAGTGGGTTTAGTGATTAATAATTATCATTCAGTGCTTTCTATGTGCCAGACTCATTTAACCTCCATTAACACTCTATGAGAGTAATACTATTATTATCCCCATTTTACAGAAGAGGAAACTAAAATCCAGGGAAATTAGATAACCCTTTCAAGGTCACCCAGCTAGCAACTGGAGGAGCCAGGGTTTGGACACAAAGATAGTATATTCACAAATAGTTTATGGAAAGACATAACCAAAACCCTTAATATTTATCTCTGCCCAGTAAGATTGAGAATCTACATTCTTTTAGATTGTTTGAACTTTCTTTTTACAGTTAGGGTGTCCAGATAAAATACAGGACACCTATTAAATATCTGAATCTGAGAAAAAAAAGTTATTTTAGTGTAGGTACATCCTATACAGCATTTGGGACATACTTATGCAAAAAAAAATCATCTGTTGTTTTTCTGAAAGTAAAATGTGACTGGGTGTTCTATATATTTTTTATTTGCTATATCTGACAACCTACTTATGGTGACCTTTTCTTTGGCAAAGCCAGAAGTTCCCTTGGTACTGCCTTCATGAAATACCGGTTCTCCATCAGGGTGCCACCTTTGATAAAGCAGGATTTCAACAGGTGGCCTAATTCAGATATTGAAGTTACTTGATTCACTTATGACATTAATTAGGGATGATTCAGAAACAACTATGCTTGAAGCTCTGTCGTCCCTTGATTTTTGATGAGATGTGATGCATCATCCACCAGGAGAAAATTCAGGGGCCCTTAAAGATACAGTTTGGTTCTACCCCTACACTGTAGAGACATTCACCCTGGTCCAGGGAGAGGCTTTTGTTCTTCCAGCGCCCTGTCACCAAACAGCAGGCATAGATTTTAATGGGCATGTTGGACCCTGGGGACAGACGTCCCACATTTGGGTACTGTATCAGAATTTGTATAGGGCTGGAACCACAGACTGCCTCGGAAGCTTATAAACAGCTGTACTTGCCACCCTTCCTCTGGGTCCCTATCAGCAATCAGTGCAGGAGGTGTGTCTCCGTGGCTGATGGAAGCTAGAGCCTTTTGGGATTCCTGAGCGAGAGGAAAGAATTGGCCTCAGGATTCTCCTCCTGAGGATGCTGAAGCCCAGGCTCCTTTTGAATGTCAGTTATATCAGCTGCTTACTGTATTCAAAACAACAATTGGACATCAAGTATTTCTGCGTCCCAAGCTGTGCAACGGGAATTGGTCACGTTCAGACAAACGCAAGCTCCCTTGTTAAAAAAGAACCCCAATGATAGGAAAGCCCAGCCCCACCAATGTTCGTCTCTCCTCCCGGCTCTGCAGAAGCCAGCCCTGGGCAAGAGCGCCCCCTGCAGACACCCGGCATCACTGCAGAGGAAGCGCTGTATTAGAGCTGAGGCTTCCATCTTCTTTTAAAAAAAAACTGCCTTCAGCAGCAAACATCCTACACCTCGCCTGGGGTGGGGGATATTTCGAGAAGAGCATGAGGGGTATTATCTCTGTGCAAGATTAAAGGCAGTCTCCATGACACGAACCTGGGCTCTAGAGATAAAAATGGGACATTCTCTTAGTTATTCAAGTTCTTGGGCTGTGATTAAACGTTTACACCATTGGCTTGGCTGCTTGATTCGACTGACTGGCAGTTCTCACAAAATTAAGATCCTGGTTCCTCTTGTGGATGCCACGAAACCCCTGGTAAGGAATCCTGTTGGAACAAAGCCGGAGATACTTTGACAAGATGAGGGAGGCAGGCAAAACGACACAAGAACAGAGTGATCACAAGGGAAAACGAATGCTGCCTTGGCAAGGGTCTGACAATGTATTTAACAACCAACATGCTACATTCAACAGCCCCATGAGGTTGGCCTTCCCCTACCTACTTCTGTGCCTGGAGGTAACGCCCTGCCCACTTCTGAAAGGTACATAAGTTTCCCTGCTGCCTAGCCCATCAAGGCCAAAAGTATGTTCTCAGAACAATTAATGCTTAATTAGTAAAAGCTGCCATTATGGAATCAACTCTTAGGGAGCTTACTAAGGAAATTGTGCAGAAATATGATATTCCTGATTCCTTATATCTGGTTACGACACCTGTAAAAGAACCTGGTAAATACAAATAAGGAGTTTTTTAGTTTTTTTTAATTAATTCATTAATTTGGCTCCCTTGTCATAGTTACAGTGCGTGGGCGTCCCCAAATAAGTTTTAAACTTAGCTTTGATAAAGCACAAGTGCTTTAAGGATTGCAAAAGAGTGGGCAAAGAATTATGAACTGGGAAACATACAACTAAACATATGAGTCAAAAATTAAATTTCCCTCTGCCTTTTGGGTTTTACACAATGTGGGCAACCAGCCTGATGATAATTCACTGAGTAATCTGGGACAGGAACTTATTTCACAATTCACCAGAAATATTAACATAAAAATGAAAATGCCTTTTAACCAAATGGTAGGTAAATTATAAACTTACTAGCTGGGAATCAATCAGGATAGTGAGAAGGAGGGAGGCCCAGGAAATGCTGAATATGACCATAATCACAAATTTAGTGTCCAAATCATGTGAGGAGTCTGATTGAATTTCCTCTGCTAATATAGCTCATCTGATCTTATTTCTTTTAATTATGGCTCCTGCTGGTCAAAGACCAATCCTTGATGTATGTGGCATTATTCCCTCCATTGCAAAGCAGTATAACCTACAGCATGACTCCTCATGCATTAGTTGTGGACTAACTGAACACATAAGAATCTCCCAAGCCAGGGTGAGGTGTATAATAAAAAATAGCCAGGTACTCTAATTAATAACATTGGATTCTCTGGTGGTTCAGATGGTAAAGAGTCTGTCTGCAATGGGGGAGACTGGAGTTCGATCCCTGAGTCAGGAAGATCCCCTGGAGAAGGAAATGGCAACCCACTCCAGTATTCTTGCCTGGAAAATCCCATGGTCAGAGGAGCCTGGTAGGCTACAGTCCATAGGGTCACAAAGAGTCAGACATGACTGAGTGACTTCACTTTCACACAGTCTTTGCAGATAGAAGATTATGTGAGTATAAGCTCAACTACGGAAGGATTCAACATTCCATTGGTAACAATAAGTAATGGATCAAAACAAATACCAATAGTAATTGGTGTCTACAGGCCCTAGATCATTGCTGCTGCTGCTAAGTCGCTTCAGTCGTGTCCGACTCTGTGCGATCCCATAGATGGCAGCCCACCAGGCTCCGCCGTCCCTGGGATTCTCAAGGCAAGAACACTGGAGTGGGTTGCCATTTCCTTCTCCACTGCACGAAAGTGAAGAGTGAAAGTGAAGTCACTCAGTCGTGTCTGACTCCTAGAGATCCCATGGACTGTAGCCTACCAGGCTCCTCCATCCATGGGATTTTCCAGGCAAGAGTACTGGAGTGGGATGCCATTGCCTTCTCCCTAGATCATTGGGTATGCCTTTTTAAATGTACACTAGTGCCCTTTTAGAAATACAAAGTGAATACATCCATCCCTTCCAGTCTACAGTGAATTTGTTTAACTGACTCAATCTGGGAGGCTGGGAATTCTATTCCTGCAGGTTCTGACTCTGGGTGCCATATTGCACTAGTCCCTTGGCAGTGGGGAAAGATAGGACCATTTACATTTCAGGCAAGAGAGTAAGTGTGTTCTATGAGAAATCTGACTAGACTAAGGGGAAAGACCTAGATATACTGACATCAGAGATTTCCCAGTGAAATGTCCCAGGCAGATCATCCTATAGCAAAGTCCACAATTGATATACCCTACCCATGCATTCAGAGCATCTTGTCAGATTTTTAGTCTCCCACTCTTAAAAATGAGCCAACAACCACAGATTGCAGCCTGTAACAGAAGAAACAATAAAACTAACAGAAAAGAAGAAACCTGGATAAAACTGAAGCTATATAGGAGGGAAGAAAACTCCAACAACAGAACACACCCACAACCACACCTATAACTTATATCCTCAGAGACACACTATTGAAACCATAAAAGAATAAGATATTATTTAAAGGAGTCAATGAATGAAATTGAAATCTGAGAAACCAAAAATGGAAAGAAGAAATGAAAAACTGATCAAAAGAGGAGAGGGAGGCTCAAGAGGGAAGTGATATATGTATAACTGTGACTGTATAACCAATACAACATTGTAATCTTCTTCCAATTAAAAAATAAAGCAAAAAAATAGAAAAATTAATTAAATGGAAATCTCCCAGAAAGAAAACCAGAGAGAGGGAATTCTCTGGCGGTTCAGTGGTTAGGAGTTGGCACTTTCACTGCTGGAGCCCAGGTTCAATCCGTGGTTGGTGAACTTTGATCCTAAAAGCTGTGTGGTGCGGCCAAAAAAAAGAAAAGCAGAAAGGCAAAGAGACAGAAGTAAGAGAAAAGACACAAGAAATAGAAGACTAGCCCAGGAATTATAGGAGGGAAAAAAAATAGAAGAGAACATTATCTTTAAAAACTAATTCTTTAAAACTTCCCAGACTGTAAGGACATGAGTTTTCACACTGAAAGGGCCCTCTGAGTGCTCAGCATCAGTGAATAGAAATTGACCCACATTGAGTCATATCATTGTGAAATTTCTAAGGATAAAAAGAAGATCCTTTAGACTTGCTGCTGCTGCTTCTGCTAAGTTGCTTCAGTTGTGTCCGACTCTTAGCGACCCCATGGACTGCAGCCTACCAGGCTCCTCCATCCATGGGATTTTCCAGGCAAGAGTACTGGAGTGGGTTGCCATTGCCTTCTCCAAGACTTTCAGAGATAGAAAAACTGATCATAAATAAAGAATTAGAAATCAGAATGACTAGATTTCTCAATAGGTATACTAAAAGTTAGAAAACAACTAGAAGCTGCCTTCAAAATTCTGGAGGAAAATTATTTCCAACCTCTAACTCTATACTCAGGCAAACTATCAATCAAGTGGCAGAGCAGAATAAGGATAATTTGACAATCTCAAGGTCCCCAAAGTGTATTTCTCATGCAACCTTTCTTTGGAAACTACTGGAATATCTGGTTCATCAAAATGAAGGTGAATCAAAGAATGAAGAAGATAAGAAGACATAGAATCCAGGACACAGGAACTGCAACACCAGGAGGATGAAGGGAATCTTAAGGACAATGGAGATTGGAGATTCCAAAGAGAATGTGGAAAGAGATTTCAGAATGTTGGCTATGTAGCAGGCAGGGGTGGATCCAGGCTTTATGGAGCCTGAAGCTTATACAATTCGGGGATCCTCTTTAAGAAAGTAAAATACAAAATTACAAATACAAATGTTGGTATGAAAATGAATATTTGAATATTTGAATAAATGAATATTTATGTATTGATAGAATGAGCAAGCAAAACAAACCACAAATTTGAAAGAGCTGACAAATACCACAAACATCACAAAAATCCAGAAAAATATAATATTATTTTATGAGTTAACTACTTGATTCAAGTTTCTAATACCTTTACTCTATATTTTTCAGCCGCATAATTTTTCTCCCAAATAATTTATTATGAAAAATTTAAAGCCTATAGAAAAAGTTACAAAACCTTTACAATAAATACCAATACCTATCACCTAAATTCTACAGTTACCATTTTACTATACTTAATTTATCAAAGATCTGTCAATCTATCCAATTCTCCACTGCTACTGCTACTGCTAAGTCACTTCAGTCGTGTCCGACTCTGTGCGACCCCATAGACGGCAGGCCACCAGGCTCCCCCGTCCCTGGGATTCTCCAGGCAAGAACACTGGAGTGGGTTGCCATTTCCTTCTCCAATGCATGAAAGTAAAAAGTGAAAGTGAAGTCGCTCAGTCGTGTCTGACTCCTAGCGACCCCACAGACTGCAGCCTACCAGGCTCCTCTGTCCATGGGATTTGCCAAGCAAGAGTACTGGAGTGGGTTGCCATTGCCTTCTCCATCCAGTTCTCCAACTGTCCATCAATTCATCTTATTTTTTGATGCATATCACACGGAACAATGTGCAGGTGTCAGTACATTTCCTGCCATCTACCTCAGCATAATGAAGTGAAGTGAAGTCGCTCAGTTGTGTCTGACTCTTTGCGACCCTGTGGACTGTAGCCTACCATGCTCCTCCATCCGTGGGATTCTCCAGGCAAGAATACTGGAGTGGGTTGCCATTTCCTTCTCCAGCAGATCTTCCCAACCCAGGGATCGAACCTGGGTCTCCTGTATTGCAAGCAGATGCTTTACCATCTGAGCCACCAGGGAACCTCAGCATGCATGCCCTAAATAGGAGATCAATTTTTTTTTTTTTACAATTCTTGCCCTTTTTTAATTTGAGGTAAAATTTACATACAATGAAATGTAAAACTCTTAAGTGTATGCTGTATACTTTTTGGTCATCTCTACATATGACAAAGATTTTGTGATATTTTTCTCTAGAGAGAATATGGAGATAATTCAGTCTTTTCTCCAGCATGATTAATCAAAATTTGTTTTTATTATCAATTGTAGAGATGTATACAAAACAAGCAACTTTTACATATACATAGCGCTATTTATAATACTGCTACAGGCTTAAACAAAATTCTGATAAATTCTATTTAGATGTTTCACACCAAAAAAGAAAAATTATACAGTACATTTATAATTCTATGTGTGGCATTAATCAGTATATTCTTGATAGGCAAAAACTAAAATGTTAGAAACTGAATCCATCACTTATAATTTCCTACAGCTGACACAAGGAAAAAACTTTTCCACAGACTATCTTCCAGCTCCATACATTCAGACCTTGTTTTTCTGCCCCTAGTCACCTACTTCTGTCATTAGGCACCATAGGACATATTCACATCTTGTTATAACCTCTGCACCTTCGTGTTACAACCCAGGATGAATTAGCATAGTATTAATAGAAGGTAGGAATATTCCTGAGTTGGTGCAGTGGTGAAGAATCCGCCTGCCAATGCAGATAAACATAAGAGATGCGAGTTCCATTCCTGGGTGGGGAAGATCCCCGGAGGAGGAAATGGAAACCCACTCCAGTATTCTTGCCTGGAAACTCCCATTAACAGAGGAGCCTGGTGGACTACAGTCTATGGGTTGTAAAGACACAATATAGTGACTGAGCACACACACACACACACACACACATACACACACACACAAATATTCCTATAGCAATTCCTATTAGGATGAATGACAATAACTGAACTTTATACAGATGTGACTACAAACTACATAAATAATCCAACTAAATACAAGCTGAATGGATCTCCAACCTAATTCCCCTTGCTTGGATCCCAAAACTGTAATGTGAGAGAAAATGTGACAGAAGGAAAGAGGAATAGGAAAGAGACAATGTATTTAACCAAACACAGTTAAAATGTCTCGCTTTTCAAATTATACAAAACTCATGTATCATGTGGATACGTTGCTAAGGCAAATGAAGGTTCTTGAAGCTTAAGCTTCATAGTGTCATGCTGGCTCTAGGCTAACAGGACAGCCAATCCATTCAGGGTTTCTTTTTTTTTTTGGCCACAAGGCATATGGGATCTTAGCTCTCTGACCAGGTGTCAAACCTGCCCCTCACCCCACCCCTCCGCATTGGAAGGCAAAGTCTTAACCACTGGACCACCAGGGAAGTCCCATGCCATTACCACTTTGGAGGAGGTCAGAAAACTCCAGTAGAGATTTCTATAAGATATAATTTAAAGGTAACTGGATGTGTCTCAGTATAATGAGAGACTTAGACAATTGGTAGAGAACTGTAGCTTGAACATCTTGGTGTGCTCACAGAAAATGATGAAAATGAAAAATAAGACAATTATTAACTCCATGGAAAATAAAAAGTTGTTCAGGAAAAGAAAAGTTAGCATAATTTACTGATTGGTTCAGCTATAAAAAACTTCTATCAGCATAATAATGTAAACTCTGAAAGTTTGTCTATCTAAATGACAAATATAACTACATTAGGAGGGTAGAGGAATATGAAGGTGGGGGCAGGGGATGAAAGAGAGTGAAATCTTCTTTCCTAACAGGAAGTGCATAGGTGATGCCTAAAATGGAAAAAAATCAAGAAGTAATACAAAGAAGCTATTTTGAAATATGGCAGCAACTAAAATAATTCAAAGTGATTGACTCCTCTGAGAAGACAGAAATAGGGGGAAAGGGACTAGGGACTGCTCTTTTTCATTGTTTTTAAACAAACTCTGTAGAACTGTAAAATTCTTGACATTTGCACATGTATAATTTTGACAAAAATTAAAAACACTCATCCCTTGTAGTCTAGGGATTCTAACTTTAAAGACTTTATCTGTCCCACAGACACACTTACATGTGCATAATTTTTATAAGGTCATTTATTGCCGTATGGTCTGTAAGAACAAAAGACTGGAAATGATTTAAACATCATTAATAAGGGATTGTTAAATAAATGAAACATATAGTCACTGGAATACTACATAGCCTATGGAGGAATCTCCTAAATGAAAAAGTGAAATGCAGAAAATATGCATATATGCTACCACTGGCATAAAACCAAAAATATACCAGCAATATACAGAAACTCTCTAGCAGGACACACGAGAAATGGAAACAGTAGTTGTCTCAGGAGAGGGAACTTAATGGCTAGGTTCAAGTGGCAATATTATCTATTAGAAAATAAAATTTTAATTAAAAAGCTTTAATACAAGATGGAAAAACACAGAATTAATTAAATGAATCCAACAACAAGACAAATGGATATTTGCTAATAGTAATCGTATCAGTCAGGGTTCTGCAGAGAAACAAAGCCAATAGATACACATCTCCAGGACCAAGCTTGATGTCAGTAACGGCCAGGAACAAGAGAGTCTCCAGTGCACTTGCAACTTCTAACTCTCACCTGAGCACATACAATTGATGGAATCTAATTTGTTTCCAGGACTCTAGTTGCAAAGGAGTGTAGACAATGTGGTGTTTAGCTGACCACACTTTAGAGGGCATGAAAGCGTATCTGGAGATGACACTGTCTGGGAAAGCCGACCCACAGAGTTTGCCGCAGTAATTGAACTTGTGAATGGTGGTTTCTGAGAGGCTGATATAACAGAACTCATGCCTGGGGCAGCCTTACGCCCTTGTCCTCTTTGGGCTTGGTGTCACTGGTTTTCTAATGCCTGTGTAGAGCCAGAAAGACACTATTTTGCCTTCTTTCATTTGGCCTCCCATAATGACCAAGTACAATAATTTACATCCCTTAAAGAATATATTGCACCTGTCAAAGAAAATAAAAGTATTCCTGAGACTTGTTATAGATGGTAAGGGAAGGACTTCTCTGATAGTTCAGTATCTAAGACTCCAAGTTCCCAGTGCAGGGGGCCTGGGTTAAATCCCTGGTCAAGGAACTAGATCCCACAGGATACAACTAAGAGTTTGCCTGCTGCAACTAAGACGGAAGATCCCACATGCCACCACTAAGACCTGGCACACCCAAATAAACATTTATTTATACATAAAATAAGGGCCATAAAACTGATTCAATCTGCCACAGTGACTCTGGGCAAGTTACCTTATCTTCATGAAGCTCAGTTTCATCATATCTTAACTAAAAATAGTAACATCTATCTTGAACAGGTTTTAGTAAAGAATAGGAAAAATAGAATGGTTCTATTACTAGTGAGCATGTGTGCGTGCTAAGTCGTTTTAGTTATGTCTGACTCTGTGTGACCCTATGGACTGCAGCCCGCCAGGCTCCTCTGTTCATGGAATTCTCCAGGCAAGAATACTAGAGTGGGTTGCTATTTCCTTCTTCAGAGGAACTTCCTGACCCAGGGATCGAACCTGGGTCTCTTATGTCTACCTGCCCTGGAGGCAGATTCTTTACCACTAGTGCCACTTGGGAAGCCTAGTATTTATTAGTTTATCTGAAAACTTTTTGCCATAAAGCCACAGCTTTCTTAATGTTCTTGATTCATTCCACGTCTGTTTTAGCCTCAGGGCCTTTGCACTTGCTGTTTCCTTTGTTTACAATGCTCTCGTGACTACCTCTTTCTTTTTACTCAGGGCTCGGTACAATTCTCCCTTCCCAGCTATGTTTCGCTAACCAACCTATGTAACAGCTACCCTCCCATTGGGAAGAGACACCAGAGACCTCTTTTTCTCCACACACACAGAGGAAAGGCTGTGGGAGGATGCAATGAGAGGGTAGCCATCTGCAAGCCAAGGAGAGAGCCCCCACCAGAAACCAACACAGCTAGTTCTTTGATCTTAGACTTCTCGACTCCGAACTTCGATAAAATTAGCTTTAAGTCACCCAGTATGCAGTATTCTGGTATGGCAGCCCAAGCAGTCTAATATAGAGTTTCATGCCTCTGACAGATTTTCTTTTAGGCTGTTTTGTCTCTCTGGAGAAGACTCTCTCAAATTTCTGCCTGAGACGTATAAGCCAGCCACTGGTATGCTTAGAGCCAAGGGGGTGAAATGCATTTGGGGTGAACCTATTCAGTGTATCAACTTTGAATTAGGGCCCTAGTATTCAGTACAGTGTCCCTGTTCTTAGTTCTGCCTTAAGTCTCTCAGTCCAAAGATCCTCAAGTGCAGCCTCTCTAGAGGATAAACCTTTAGTCTTCTTCGAGGGTGGGAGATGAGGTGATCTAACTTCTTGTTATACAGACTTTCAAACAATATTCTTGTTTTTAGCATCATCTTCACTCACCTTCACAGTAGCATGGTGCTTTATTTTTCTAAATCTTTCAGAGTTCTGGATATGAATTAGCATGAGTCTGTACTGCTTTACTGCTGGCTTGAAAGTGAAAGTCACTCAGAAGTGTTCAACTGTTTGCGACCCCATGGACTGTACAGTCCATGGAATTCTCCAGGCCAGACTACTGGAGTGGGTAGCCTATTCCCTTCTCCAGGGGATCTTCCCAACCCAGGGATCGAACCCAGGTCTCCCGTATTGCAGGCGGATTCTTTACCAGCTGAACCACCAGGAAAGCCCAAGAATACTGGAGTGGGTAGCCAATCCCTTCCCCAGCAGATCTTCCCGACCCAGGAATCAAACTGGGATCTCCTGTATTGCAGGCGGATTCTTTACCAGCTGAGCTACCAGGGAAGCCCAGGTTTCAGCATTCACTGACAGCAAAGTCAGTTACTCCTCATCCATTTGCTTTCCACCTTCCAAAAGTTTGGTGCTATCATCCCCATACCTACCCTATCTTTCTCCCCACCCCCCTTTACTGTCATGAGGTATTCAATATGCCATGTGTAACTGAAAATTGGAGCTTAGTGTTTAATGACCAACCGGGAACAAAAGATTCTGGGCCAAGGAACATAAATTGAAACTGAGATTCCCACATAAAGCCAGAGCTTTCAAAGGAATGGAATATCAGTGAAAGGATAGATTAGGAAAAAACTCGTCGACTGGCAGAGGAAAATAACAAAGAAGCTTTTAGACTAGACTCTGAGTAGGGAAAAGAACTCTCCCTTAAGAATTTATAAACAGGGACAATGTCACACAATTGAATTAATACTATTAGGGAATCCCCAAGCCAAGAGACTGACATAAAAATTGATCCTAGTGTGCCTGGCTCTGAGTATATGATATTTCTAGAAAATTTGGCCTTGTAGAAGCAAATGGAAAATTGTTTTGAAGGTCATGCTCTAAATACAGGCCTGATGAGATTCCCATAGCCAATGCTAAGTGGAAATCATCTCAAATTTGATAATCACAAAGCACAAAGGAGCAATCATTTAAATGAGGATCTGCACGGACACACAAGCTAAGATTCAGCTCCCAAGTCCTTTATAAGTACAACAACTACAGAACACTACTAAATAAGCATTTTCATAAGTATTAAAGATATCAAAGAAAGATTTATTACCATAAGTAAATAAGGCATTATAAAAGAACAGAACTTTCTGAAAGTGAATTAAATGTAATTTCTAGAAATGAGAAATGAAGTCATTGAAAATAAAAACTAAATAGATAGTTAATATCAGATTAGACACAGATGAAGAGAGAATTTGTATGCTAGAAGATATATAACCAGAATGGAACAAAGTTAAAAACATGGGAAAATTAAAAAGAGATCAAAAGTCCTGGAAAATATAAAAGGGAGTCAAACAGAAGTTCCACAAGGAGGAAATAGAGAGAATTCAAGAAAGGTAATATTTGAAGAAATAATGGCTTTGGAGTGATTCCTTGACCATATACCCTAGTCCACAAGGCAAATGTCATCAAATACCAAAGATCTATATCATATAAACCATGTTCTCTGCCCACAGTACAGTACAATGAGAAATCAGTAACAAAGGATAACAATACCAGAAGTGGCCAAGATGGCAGAGGAGGAAAAATCTAAGTTCACCTCCTCCCATGGGGACACCAAAATTTGAAAAAAAAAAAAGCAACTATTGATGAAAAAGGCCAGAAGACTAATGGAAAAAATCTTCTTTAACTAAAGATATAAAGAAAGAACCACAAGAAGACAGGTAGAAGGGGTGTTATATAGTCAACACCCATCTCCTGAGTGGGTGACCCACAAATGGGAAGATAACAACACCGTAGAGGTTTTCCCCAAAAAGCAAGAGTTCCAAGACCTACATTGCTCCCCCAGTGGTCCTGCACCAGGAAGATGAGCTCCTAGAACACTCTGCTTTGAAGGCAAGCAGGGCTTACTTTCAGGAGAATTAGAGGTCTGTGGGAAATAGAAACTCCACTCCTAAAGGGTGTACACAAAATTTCACATGCTCTGGGCCCCAGAGCAGAAGCAGTAATTTGAAAGAAGCCTGGGTCAGATCTACCTGCTGATCTTGGAGAATGTCCTAGAGAGGCAGGAAGCAACTGGAGCTCACCCCGGCGACACAGATACTGGTGGCAGCCCTTTCGGGGTGCTCATTCTATGAGGACCCTGGTGCTGGTGAGGGCCATTTTAGAATCCTCCCTCTAACCTATTAGAACTGGAACATGGCCCCCGTGGCATTAGTGCCGGGACATCTAGCTGAGCAGCTAGCTGGGGAACAGGGAACACAAGTCTACCCACCAGCAGGCTGATTACAGCCCTGGGATGCCCCTGGGCCCCAGCCCCACCAATCCACAGGCTAATACAAGATCCAGGACCCTCCGCCCCATAACCTCTCACCAGTGTGCCAGTACTAGGCCTGGAAAGCCACGGGCTTCCACAGCCAGCTGCCTCATGACCCAGCCCCACCCTCTAGTGGCTGGCAGCCTCCACACAGTGCAGTTTGGCAACCAACTGGGCAAGGGGACAGCCACACCTATCAGACCACCCACAGCAATCAGTCTCACACAACAGAAGGGCCCCTGCAGCCCACATAGGGGGTACTCCTAGGGCATAAAGCTGTAGTGGCCAGGGGGAAGGCATACTGCTGGGATGCCTCCTACAAAAGGCCACTTTTCCAAGGCCAGGAAATGTAAATACTTACCAAATACAGAGAAATAAAAACAGCAAACTAGGCAAAATGAGATAATAGAGGAATATGTTCCAAACTAAGAACAAGATAAAACCCAGAAGAACTAAGTGGAGATAAACAATCTACTCAATAAAGAGTATAGGGTAATGGTCATAAAGACATTCAAATAACTCAGGAGGAAAATCAGATGAACAGAGTGAGAAGTTAGATGTTATCAACAAAAAATTAGAAAAATATAAAGAACTAGATATAAAGAATACCATAACTGAAATGAAAAATACACTAGAAGGCAATTTTTAGTAGATTAGATGATACACAAGAACAGATTGGTGAGCTGGATGACACAGTAGTAGAAATCACAACAACAACAGGAATACAAAGAAATGAAGACAGTTTAAGACCTCTGAGACAGCATCAAGCATGCTAACATTCAAATTATAAGGGTCCCAGAAGAAGAAGAGAAAAAGAAAGGGTATGAGAAAATATTTGAGAAGATGTATAGTTGAAAACCTCCCTAACATGGAAAAGGAAGTAGCCACCCAAGTTTAGGAAGCTCAGAGAATGCCATACAGGATACAGCCAAGGAGAAACATGCTAAGACACATATTAATCAAACTAACAAAAGTTAAACACAAAGAACAAATATGAAAAGCAGCAAAGGAAAAACAACAAATAACATACAAGGGAACCCCCAAAAGGCTAATAGCCAATCTTCCAACAGAAACTCTGCAGTTCATAAGGGAGTGGCAGAATATATTTAAAGTGATGAAAGGGAAAAAAACCTACAACCAAGATTACTTTATCCATCAAATATCTCATTCAGATTCAAAGGAGAAATCAAAAGCATTACAGAGAAACAAAAGTTAAGACAATTCAGCACCACCAAACTAGCTTTACAACAAATGCTAAAGAAACTTCTCTAGACAGGAAACACTAGAGAAAGAAAAAGCCTACAAAAACAAACCCAAATCAATAAAGTAAATGGTAACAGGATCATATATATCAATAATTACCTTAAATGTAAATGGACTAAATACTCAAGCCAAAAGACACAGATTGGGCTGAATGGATACGAAAACAAGACCCCTATTTATGCTGTCTACAAGAGACTCACCTCAGACCCAGTGACACATACAAACTGAAAGTGAAGGGCTGGAAAAAGATATTCTATCCAAATGGAAATCAAAAGAAAGCAGGAGTAGCAATACTCATATCAGATAAAATAGACTTTAAAATAAATACCATTACAAGAGACAATGATGGACCAAAGGATCAATGACCAAAGGATCAATCCAAGAAGAAGATATAACAATTATAATATATATGCACCAAATATAGGAGAACCTCAATACAAAAAAAATACAAAGAAATGAGGACAGTTTAAGAGACCTCTGGGACAGCATCAAGGATACTAACATTCATACTATAAGGGTTCCAAAATGAAAACAGAAAAAAGGACAGAGAGGATATTTGAAGACATAATACCTGAAAACTTACCTAACCTGGGAATGAAAAAAGACATCAAGGTCCAGGAATCACAGAGAGTCCCAAAGGCTATCAGCTGACTTCAGCAGAAACTCTGAAGGCCAAAAGAGAGTGACATGATATATTTTAAGTGATTAAAGAGGGAAGACCTACAACCAGTAACACTCTATACAGCAAGATTCATTTCGATTAGATGGAGATATCAAAAGTTTTACAGACAAACAAAAGCTAAGAGTTCTGCACCACCAAACCAGCTTTATAAGAAATGTTAAAGGGACTTCTCAAAGTGAAAAAGAAAAGGCTACAACTAGAAATATGAAAATTACAAAAGGATAAATTTCATTAGTAAAGGCACATACAGTAAAGATATAAAATCAACCATGTAGTAAGCTAGTAGAAGGTTAAAAGATAAAAGTAGTAAAATCATCTATATCCATACTAAGTAGTAAAAGGGCACAGAAAACAAAAAAATATAAAATATGATGTCAAAACAGTAAACATAGTAGGGAAGAGTAATTAGCAGGATTCTTTTTTTTTTTTTTTAAGTATTTATTTATTGGCTACATGGCATGTGGGATCTTAGTTCCCTGACCAGGGATTGAACCCGTGCCCCTTGCATTGGAAGCACAGAGTTTTAACCACCAGACTGCCAGGGAAGTCCCAATTAGCAGAATTCTTAAAAATGCATTTGAACTTTATAGATCAGCAACTTAAAATAATCACATATAGATTTCTATATGTAAACCTCCCGGTAAACACCAACCAAAAATTTATAATACATACACAGATGAAAAAGAGAAAGGAATCCGAACATAGCACTAAAGATAGTCATCAAATCACAAGGGAAGAGACCAAAACAGGAAGAAAAGAACAACCAAAAAAAAAGCAAAACTACAGAACAACCCCACAATAAGTACACACCTATCAATAATTACTTTAAAAGTAAATGGACTATGTTCCAACGAAAAGACACAGAATGGCTGAATGGATATGTAAATAAGACCCATCTATATGCTGCTGACCAGAGACTCATTTCAGATCTAAAGAGGCACAAAGACTGAAAGTGAAACAATGGAAAAAATGATTCCATGCAAATGGAATCAAAAGAAAGCTAGTGTAGCAATACTTACAACAGACAAAATAGACTTTAAAATAAAGACTGTTATGAGAGACAAAGAAGGACATTAAATAGTGATCAAGGGATCAATCCAAGAAAAAGATACAACAATTATAAATACATATGTACCCAACAAAGGAGCACATAAATACATGAAGTAAATATTAATAGATATAAAGGGAGAAACTGACAATAACAACTTAATAGTAGGGAACTTCAACACCCCACTTACATGAATGGACAGATAATTTAGACAGAAAATCCATAAGGTAACACTAGCCTTAAATGACACATTACACCAAATAGACTTCACTGATAATAGAGAACACATCATCCAAAAGCTGCAGAATACACATTCTTTTCATGTGCACATGAAATATTCTCCAGGATAAATCACATGGTAGACCAAAAAATGAGCCTCAATAAATTTAAGAAAACTGAAATCATATCAAGCATCTTTTCTCACCACAACACTACAAGACTACAAATCAACTATAAGGAAAAAAAAACTGCAAAAAACACAAAAATCTGGAGGCTAACAATACGCTAACAATCAATGGATCACTGAAGAAATCAAAGAGGAAATTTAAAAGCACCTAAAGACAAATGAAAATGAAAACATGACAATCAAAAACCTATGTGATGGGACTTCCCTGGTGGTCTAGTGGCTAACACTCCATGTTCCCAGTGCAGGGGACCCACATTCAATTCCTGGTCAGGGAACTACATCCCACATACCACAACTAAAGATCTCACACACTGCAACTAAGACCCAATGCAGCCAAATATTTAAATATTGCAGCCAATACATAAATATTTTTTAAAACTTACAAGAAAATTATGTGATGCAGCAAAAGGAATTTTAAAAGGAAATTTTTTAATGATATAAGCTTATCTCAACAAGAAAAATATTGAATAAACAACCTAACCTTACACCTAAAGGAACTATAGAAAGAAGAATAAACCAAACTCAGACTTAGTAGAAGGAAGGAAATCATTAAGACCACAGCAGAAATAAATGAAATAGAGATTTTAAAAGCCCAACAGAAAAGATCAATGAAGCTAAAGGTTGGTTCTTTGAAAAGATAACCAAAATTAGCTAGACTCATCAAGAGAAAAAGGGAGAGGGACCAAATGAATAAAATCAGAAATGAAAAAGAAGCTAAACCAAAACACCATAGAAATACAAAGGATCATAAGAAACTATATGGAAGACTATATGCCAATAAAATGGACAACCTAAAAGAAATGGACAAATTACTAGAAATGTACAACGTCCTAAACTGAAACAGGAAGAAACAGAAAATCTGAACAGTAATGAAATTGAATCTAATAAAACAAACTCTCAACAAAAAGAATTTGAAAAAGAATAGATTCATTTATATGTTTAAGTGAAATACTCTGCTGTACACCTGAAACTAACAAAACATTGTTAATCAACTACACTCCAATATAAAATAAGAATCTTTTAAAAAACTCTCAATAAACAAAGGTCTAGGACTAGGTGGCTTTACAGGTGAATTATATAAAAATTTATAGAAGAGTTAGCACCTATCCTTCTCTAACCATTCCAAAAAATTAGAGGAATAAGGGCTTCTGAAGGCAATGGCACCCCACTCCAGTACTAGTGCCTGGAAAATCCCGTGGATGGAGGAGCCTGGTAGGCTGCAGTCCGTGGGGTCGCTAAGAGTCGGACACAACTGAGTGACTTCACTTTCACTTTTCACTTTCATGCATTGGAGAAGGAAATGGCAACCCACTCCAGTGTTCTTGCCTGGAGAATCCCCAGGACAGGGGAGCCTGGTGGGCTGCCATCTATGGGGTCACACAGAGTTGGACACGACTAAAGCAACTTAGCAGCAGCAGCAGCAAGGGCTTCTGAACTCATTCTATGAGGCCAGCATTACCCTGATACCAAAAGCAGACAAAGCTATCACACAAAAAAGAAAATTACAGGCCAACATCACTGAACACAGATGGAAAAATACTCAACAGAATATTAACAAACCAAATTAAACAATACATTAAAAGGACCATGATCAAGTGGGATTTATCCCACTGATACAAGGATGGTTCAACACCTGCAAATCAATGTGATACACCACATTAACCAATTGAAGAATAAAAACCATATGATCATCTCAACAGTTGCCGAAGAACTTTGTCAAAGTTCAACATCCATTTATGGTAAAAAACTATCCAGAAAGTGGGTATAGGGAGAATATACCTCATCATAACAAAGGCCAGATAGTTCAAGCCCTTAGCTAACATCATACTCAATGGTGAAAAGCTGAAGGAATTTCCTCTAAGATCAGGAACAAGACAAGAATGCCTACCTTCACCATTTTTATTCAACATAGTATTAGAAGTCCTAGCCATAGCAATCAGACAAGAAAAAGAAATAAGAGGAAGACAAACTAAAAAGGAAGAAGTAAAACTGTCACTGTTTGCAGATGGCATGATACATATAAAATCTTTAAGACGCTACCAAAAAACTAATAAAACTAATCAATTAATTCAGAAAAGCTGCATGATACAAAATTAATATATAGAAATCTGTTGCATTTCTATACACCAGCAGTGAATTATCAGAAGAGAAATTAAGAAACAATCCCAGTTATAATCCTGCCAAAAAGAATAAACTATCTAGGAATGAATCTAACTAAGGAGGTAAAAGATCTGTACTTAGAAAACTGTAAAACACATGATAGAAATTAAAGATGACACAGATGGAAAGATATACTGTGTTCACGGATTGAAAGAATTAATTTTGTTAAAGGACCATACCCAAGCCAATCAACAGATTCAACACAATTCTTATTAAAATACCAGTGACATTTTTCACAAAACTAGAACACATAATTCTAAATTTGTACGGAAACAGAAGTTTTTTCCATAGACACATAGACAAAACAACCTTGAGAGAGAAGAACAAAGCTGGAGTTATCATGCTTCCCGATTTCAAACCTAATTATCAAACCAGTATGGTACTGGCAGAAAAACTGACACATAGATCAATGGAACAGAACAGACAGCCCAGAAATGAACCCACATTATATGGGCAGTCAATCTGTGACAAAAGAGGCAACAATATACAATAAGGAAAAGACAGCCTCTTAAATACATGGTGTTGGGAAAACTGGACAGGTATGTACAAAAGAATCAGACTGGACTACCCTCTCATACCATGTACAAAAATAAACTCAAAATGGATTAAAGATGTAACAGTTGAAACCATAAAACTTCTGGAAGAAAACATAGGCAGTTAAGCTCTTTGACACTGATCTCAGCAATATTTTTTGCTTATGTCCCCTTAGGCAAGACAAACAAAAGCAAAAGTAAACAAGTTGGATTCTGCACTGTGCTAGGTTGCTCAGTCATGTCTGACTCTTTGTGACCCCATGAACTGTAGCCTGCCAGACTCCTGTGTCCATGGGGATTCTCCAGGCAAGAATTCTGGAGTGGGTTGCCATGCTACGTCAAACTAAAAAGCTTTTGATCAGCAAAGGACACTATCAACAAAATGAAAAGACCACCTACTAAATGGGAGAAAATATTTGCAAATGATATATCTGATAAGGGTTTAATATCTAAAATATGATAAAGAACTTATACAACTCAATATTTAAAAAACAAACAACCTGGACCTTCCTCACAGTCCAGTGGTTAAGTCTCCATGCTTTCACTGCAGAGGGTAAAGGTTCGATTCCCTGGTTGGGGAACTAGAACCTCACATGTTGCATGGTGCAGACCTAAAGAAAAAAAATAATTTTAAAAAATTTAAAAATAAAAAAAATAAAGTAAAAAAAGCAAACAACCTGATTAAAAAAATGAGCAGAGGATCTCCACAGATGTTTTTCCAAAGAAGACATACAGATGGCTAACAGGGACATGAAAAGATGCTTAGCATCACTATTCATTGGGACAGCAGTCCCCTACCTTTTTGGCACCAGGGACCGATTTCATAGAAGACAATTTTCCCACAGACCTGTAGGGAGGGGTGGGGAATGGTATCAGAATGATTCAAGAGCATTATGTTTCTTGTACACTTTATTTTTTTTTATTATTACCTCAGTTCCACCTCAGATCATTAGGTGTTAGATCCCAGAGGTTGGGAACATCTGCATCAGGGAAATGCAAACCAAAAGCACAAGTATCCTCTTTCACCTGTCAGAATGGCTATTATCAAAAGGACAGTAAATAGCAGGATGTGGAGAAAGGGAACCCTCACACACTCTTGGTGGGAATGTAAATTGGTGCAGTCACTGTGGAAAACAGTACAGAGATTCCCCAAAAAGTCAAAAATAGAACTACTATATGATCCAGAAATTCCACTTCTCCATATTTATCTGCAGAAGATAAAAACACTAATTAGAAAATACATATGCACTCCTATGTTTGTTGCAGTATTGTTTACAATAGCCAAGATTCGGAAGCAACCTAGGGACCCATCAACAGATGAATGGATAAAGAAGGTTTGGTACATACATACAATGGAATATTACTCAGCCACAAAAAAGAATGGAATCTTGCCATTTGTGACAATATGGGTGGACCTAGCAGGTATTATGCTAAGAAAAATATATTAGACAATAAAACAAATACTGTATGATTTCACTTATATGTGGAATCTAAAATTCAAAACAAATGAACAAATATAACAAAACAGAAACAGTGCTATATGTACAGAGAACAAACAGGTGGTTGCCAGAGGGCGGCAGGTGGAGGGAAGAAAGAAAAAAGTGAGCGAGATTAAGATGTATAAACTTCCAGTTACAAAATAAATGAGTCATGGATATGAAAAAGAAAAAAGATCACAAGGTCATACACACTAGAAAATTTTAAATCATACTAATAAATGATAATAAAATATATCAAAATTTGTGTAACATAATTAAAGCAGTATATAATGGAAATGCATTGCATTAATAAATCTGTGATTCTTGAAGTTAGTCCCCAAGCCCACAGATTGACCCAGGAACCTGACGGAAATACAATTTTCAGACTCCATCCAAAACCTATTGAATCAGAAATTCTGAAAGTGGGATCCAGAAGTCTGTATTTTATCAAGACCTCTAGGTAATTCTGATGCATACTCAAGTTTGAAAACCACAGCTTTAGATGTACATTTTGAAAAAGAACGGTTAATAGAAATATCCAACTCAAGAATTTAGGGGAAAAGAATATTAAAATAAATCCAAAAATTAAAAATAATAAAGTTTTTTTAAAATGCATTTTAACGGCTTTAATTCTACATTAGGGCTCTTAAAAAGGCATTATCTTTGCCTCTGGGTTATAAGAATCCCAGGCTTCCTCCAGGTTGTCTCTGGTTAGGGAGCCCATCAGGGCAAGGAGGTTGGGCAAAGAAGAAAGTAACATATATGTATATATAAAAGACCCTTTCAAGATCTCTCATTCTAGGTATTTATGTATATATGCATACTTTTTTTTTTCTGGATAGAATCATAAGAAAGCATTAAAAATGCTTTTCTTTGTGGAGAAGGACTTTGGGTAAGAGGCATAGTTATCATTTTTCCCTTTAAAAATATTTCCATTAAGTTTGAAGTTCTAACTTATACATATATTAGTTTCATTTTTTAAAGCGATAACAAAGCTTATTTGGGCTATGGGATTATGGGTAATTTTTATTTCTTTTTTTTTAATTTTTATTTCTTTAAAAGAAAAAACTTGGGTAATATTATAGTTTTGTCAACAACAGTAACACCCAGCAAAAAAAAAAATTTCCCAAACCTGGGTTCCATCAGAACTTTTTTTGCCTAATGTAATTCACAATTTCTTTGTGGGAATAAAGCTCATACCTAATACAACATGTTAGGCAATTTTCTGATAAACTCTAAAGGAACTGAAGACTTGTTCTAAGAAACCCACCCACCTGTCAGTCAAGAGTCTAATTACCTCAACCGAAACATAATTTCCTTTTGTGTCCAACCTAACAATGATTATCTATTTCTATAAAACGTCCCGATCGAATAAATCTTTGAATTGGCTCAGTAGACTCCTTCTCCTTTGCAACAAGATTTGTAATAAATTTTAATAATTGGTCATAACCAAATCCCTTGAAACGTTTCCTTTCACACCAGTTTAACATGTTTTAAAAACCTTCAAAATCCTGGGGGATGTACACCTTCGTTACCAGTGTTGATGGATGACAGGGCCATAAACACTATAGAAATGTAACTATGGGAATGTTTATTCGTTTGACAAGTATTTGAGTTCGTACCCACTCCAGGCTTTGAAAAGCATTTGAGTTCTACCACGTGCCAGGCACCGTTCTAAGCTCTGGGATACAAAAATGAACAAACGGTGTTGAGGGATAAAACTACAGTACCACACAGTATCTCGCGCTTCTGCCTCTTTCCAGGTGGTCTCTTCCCACGATTCTAGCTGTGCAGAAAAGCCCCGCCCGCTCATCTGCCATTTCTCCAAGCTCTTAGGAGACGAAGGGACTACAACTCCCACAATGCCATCCTGGGGGGGGGGGGGCGGGTGGTTTCCTTGTAAGCGTTCCACCTTTTCCCTGGCCTTGCGGAGGACGACTACAACTCCCAGAGTGCTCTGCTTCCTCTTTGGTGTGTTATTGCCCCTTTCACGGTGCCGGACGCTGTAGAAACGGGCTAGAGTGCCAGGTCCGATGTTTTCTGTGTCCTTCCCCGAGGCAGGGACGAGGCGGTGACTTGACTCTTGGGCGCAGAGCCCGGGAGGGAGCGCAGGAGACGCTGTCCCTTCTGCCCGGCTCATCTCGCGCTCCTCTTCGTCTTCTCCACCCGCAGCCACCTGAACTCCTGCTCAAGACCGACCGCCCCAGGCAGGGTGGTGGCTTTGCGCCCCACCTCCCCGCCTCGGGCCGTGGCGAGGCCGCGGCCCTCGGGGCGGCAGTAGCGGCGTCAGCGCTGGGGAGGCGAAGGAGGGAAAATGGCGTCGGAGCTGGAGCCTGAGGTGCAGGCCCTCGACCGGAGTTTGCTGGAATGTTCAGCTGAGGAGACCGCGGGGGTGAGTGCCTGGACCGGGGCTAGGATGTCCGGCCGTGGCAGGCCGCGCCCCGGGGGAGGAACCGACTCCTGGGAATCCCTGGGTGGCGGGCCCTTCTTGGGGTGACGAACCGGCGCGCGGGGCCTCGCCGTGTAGGTAATGGCCCGGGGAGGCCCCAGATCCTGCCCCTCTCCGTCCCTCTTTATCCACAAGTAGCCGGCAGCGCTGCTGGGTGCACCAGCCACCCTCGCGTTTCCTTTCGCTCTTCCATTATTCCTCCTTTCCCCCTCACTCCCAGTAAGTTCCCCAGCACAGGGCCTTTGCCCTCTGTGCCAACTCTGCTTCCTGGTCTTTTGGATACTTTGTCTTCCTGATTCCTTTTCCGGAGATAAGCGGAGCCTTGCCTCCTCATTTGAAACCTGCCGCCTTTACTTTGTTTCTGGGACCGGCCTTGGTATCCAAAGATGCCAGCGACACTGTTCTCCGTCTTTACCCCTCCTTTTCATTCCTTTTTTGCCCTGGTTTGGTTAGTCGTCGTTAGTGAATGTGCGAAGAGTTAGTGTCTTGACACATTTATGGAGTGTGAGAAAGTGGTCGTTGAGACTGGGAGATTAAAACAATAATTCGTCTAGGAGTTGGGGGTAGTTGGACGGAGAACAAACGTTATATAACTTTGAGAGAGCGGCTGTCAGTAAATGGAAGCTAATAATGTGGCCACAGCATGGTGAGAGCAGTTAATGCCCCAAACTTAAAGCATTCAAAGCCAGTCTTGTGCTGAACCCGTAATATGAATATGCTCATATAAGTAGCAGAGTTATAAAACAATTAATAAAACTCGATGGTATCTTTCTTCCAGAAGGACAGGGAACACCCATTAGAACAGATTGCCCAGAATGATTATGAATGGACCAAAACAGCTTAGGCCCTACCTTTCGTGCTTCCGATTTAAAAAAACTAATAGGGAGGAAGTGACCTTTGAGCACAAGTCAACAATCTGAATGTTAGGAACAAAATTGTAGTAGGACACTATGGGGCTGTTGGTTAGTAAGGAGTTATTTTGGGCGAATTGATGAGGGCACTAGATCATAGGGGAAGTAAATGTCAGGAGTAGAGGTGAAAAGTTTCAAGAAACACGTTGTTGAACGATGCGTCTTTGTTTTTAAACCAACTTGTTTAGTTCAGTTTTCATTTACTTTCTGCTTAATATTGCAACAACCCAAGGATTTTCCCCATCTGCCTTTCATTTATTGAGAGATTAAAAAAAAAAAAGAAAGCTGTGTTTGAAGTAAATAGTAAAATGATGATAACAGTTGTTCCCTATCCAGGTCGCCCTGTCAGTATCCATGTTGATATCTGTCCTGTTATTTACCCGACATTTTTTTTTTTACTCCACCGAGTTTTGCCTGTGACCCAGTGGTACAGGCTATGTACTCTATTTTCCTAGTTCTAAAAGTGGAAGCTGCTGTACACCTGAAACTAACACATTGGTAATCAACTATACTCCAATATGAAATAAAATTTTAAATAAAAGTGCAAGTTACTTAGTGAGAGCTTCTCAAATTTGTTGAGATTTCCTGAGTAAACAGTTATAAAACCAGTGCTAGAGACCAGTGCTCCTAGTCCCTGCATAGTGAAATTCTCAGTCAGATGTAGTGGGGGAGATTAAGGGAAATGCAATCAAAGTTTAGTACTCTGGACTTGGAATTTGTGAAGATCAGAGTCTGAGCTACATTTTAGTTTTGCTGTTTCCTTTTAAATGAATTTCTGAATAATAAGATGGAAAAAAATTTAGTCTGAAGGCCAACAAAATTTCTTAAAGAAGATTCAGGCTAGTAGTAAAACACAGGATTCTTCAAGCAGTATAATTTGCTTGTACTTTGTGAAGCGTTTATTGTCTGTATTTGGTTAAAACAGCATAATGCTTTAGTATTCTTCCAGCTTCGGCTCCAGCCCAGCCTTTGTCACAAATTAAAATGAATAAAGTTTTCTCAGGTTAAAATAAACTTTAGAGAGAATAAACAAGTAATAAACAGTTATTGCAGCCTTTAGACCTCTGTAACTGGTAATTGGTTGGGATCACATCCGTCTAAAATTACTTAATAAGCACTGGTGTCATCTTTCCCACACTGTATTTACACACTGGCTTTTCTTATTTGAATGAGGAGGAAGGACTATTTGTGACCCCATCTATTCTTTACTAGAATGCGTCACAGAAGTATTTAAGTACTCCAATACTTTCAAGTTTAGGATAGTAAAGTGACTGGCCCTGTGTTCTAGTTTTCTCTTTCCTTTGGTAGAATTGATTCTGCAAGTATGTTCAGTTCAGTTCAGTAGCTCAGTCGTGTCTGACTCTGCGACCCTGTGGACTGCAGCATACCAGGCTTCCCTGTCCATCACCAACTCCCGGTTGTGCAAGTATATATGACTCCACAATGGCACCCCACTCCAGTACTCTTGCCTGGAGAATCCCATGGATGGAGGAGCCTGGTAGGCTGCAGTC